>NC_083228.1:90465793-93066627 GCF_032191835.1 Heteronotia binoei | reverse complement strand
AAGGGGGGGTGATAAGAGTCCACTCAAACACCCCACCAATCCTGTGAGCGCTATCATGCAGGGGAATGGAGGGGGGGAAGAAGAGGTGTCAGCAACCCAGCCACCAGCTTCCTTCCACCAATTAACTCCCACCAGCCCCGAAAACAAAGGTAGTTTGCTGTGGCCTGACACTGCTTAGCAACCCTGGACTTCCTCTGCGGTCTCCCACCCAAGTGCTAGTCCAGGACCGACCCTGCTTAGCTTCCCAGATCAGACAAGATTGGACTTGCTTGGCCCATCCAGGTAAAGGAAGCTAAGGTGGGGGGGTGGGGAGGGGAGAGGCCTCCGCCGCCCACAAACAAAATCAGACTCGCCTACCAAAGGCTCTCCCGACAGCCAAGTGAGAGGAGGGAGAGAAAGCGGGCGGAGCATGCTCCTTCGCACCACTACCAAGCCTTGCCACCCGAAATGAAGCAGCCGCTACAAACCACGCGCCAGCGAACCGCTGGCAGGAGCATCGGAAAAAATGCACCTGTGAACTGCACAATGGGAGGCATGGCTAGGCTAATAAAGCCCCAGTCCACGCCCCCCCACACACATCCCCAGATGGGCGTTTGCCTCAGTTCCATCCGGGGGGCAAACACGGCCCCCACCCTATGCCGCCGAAAGGCGGTGTGGGCAGGAAGGGGCCGGATTATATGTGTATGTGTGTGTATGTAGTTTAAAAACCTCCATGCAAACAGATAACTTGGACAGCAACCGCAGCCAGTGGGCTGGTTTCGTTTAGGAAAGGAGCTGGACAAGGAAGGAAATGGCTGGAAGAGGGAAAGAGATTCTCACACAGCCCCAACATAGAATGGTTATACACCTTTATTTGCTTGTTGTGCTAGTTTTCTCTCTGTGGGGAGTTTTTTTTAATATAAATGAGTATTCAAAATTGTGAACTTCCATGATCCTCCAGTAGTGGCTTGGTTGATTCTATCATCTCATGGCTCTGCAGTCTTATTGCCATTTCATTTTCTTGCACATGTAAACTGGGGATTAGTTTCAGATTAATTTCAAGAAATGCTTTTCAAGAACATTTATATTCATTCTTTCTGAAGTCATTTTTATTTTCCTTATACTGAAAGTTATTCATGAACCCAAGTTTGGAAGGAGAGCCAGTTTGGTGTAGTGGTTAAGTGTGCGGAATCTTATCTGGGAGAACCGGGTTTGATTCCCCACTCTTCCACTTGCACCTGCTGGCATGGTCTTGGGTCAGCCATAGCTCTGGCAGAGGTTGTCCTTGAAAGGGCAGCTGCTGTGAGAGCCCTCTCCAGCCCTACCCACCTCACAGGGTGTCTGTTGTGGGGGAGGAAGGTAAAGGAGATTGTGAGCCGCTCTGAGACTCTTCGGAGTGGAGGGCGGGATATAAATCCAATATCACCTAACCAATCCAATATCGGAGTCAGAAAGCTAACTTTTTTAAAAACAGAAGATGGGATGTTTTAGATTCTTACTCCAGTTAAATTTAAAAATATGAACTTTTATTAACCATGAGTGTTTATAATGCGTGGGCCATCTATACACAAATTTTACCTGGTGTCTGTAATTATGTTGATGAAAAAGTCTGACCATAGACGTAAGGTGAAAACTCTTAACAGGTTTTTGAAAATTCATATAAGCATCACCATAAAGTAGCTATTATGTTGTTGAGTATGACTTCTGCTCATGATTGCAAATCTTCAGACTGCATGTATAATAGTCCTCACTTGAACTGGAGCCTAACTGATTTCAATTACTTTTATGTGAAATTCTCTATTTTTAAAACATTGTTGAAAGTTTGAAACAACATAAAGCAACTGAACCTTTATTACGTGAAGTATGGGGTAAAAACAATTTGGAAATAACAGATTTGTGTGCCTCACTTAGGGTTAGCTAGCATCTTAAAACTGTTAAAAATGTAGAAGTCTTCCCTTTGTTTGTCTCAGATTAATTATTGGATGAAGAATGACTTATTCTAGTATTTTAGAAACATATTTCACAAGGGCAATATTGCATGAGAAAATTAACTGCTGCCAGGCAGATAGCTGGATTAGTTTTAGAAGCAATTCAAAAACTGGAACTTGACCACAGATATCTGGACAGAAAACACATGGATTTTGTGCAGGTGCAAATTTCTTCCATCTAATGGAGTTTTTTTATACATTCACAGAGTTCTTTTCAAACCTAGATCAATGAAATGCTGAGACAATTTTGCAACCTCACTAAAGCAGAGCTATTGATATTTCAATTATTTTGCAGTATTTCAATGTCCTGAATATAAAATGGTTTTCATTCTGACAGTCAATACTCCACTCCAGACACACTATTTGTCTTTTCTTTCCATTTTTAGTAGGTGAGAGGATTTACCCAAGCACAAGGATGTGCAGTAAGTAGTTTACTAATGAATATCTCATTTAAACCACACCCATAAACATCATAAATGCTCAAAATATGAAGAGATTATTCCCCATATTTGGTACAGTCAGAAATCTTTTTATTCTGACAGTTATTCTTGTGCCTTGCTGTCTGATTTCATTTTCCTCGGCACTGGAAACAAGAAGGGCAGTGGAGGAGAGAGAGATTGAATAGACAAGTGCCTGACAGGAGCACTGCCAAACCAGAGCAATAAGAAGTCTGATACTTTATTCCAAGAAAGCTGGAAAAATGCTTCCAAGAAAGTTGGAAAAATGCTTCCCTGTGCCATTTCTGGAAGGGAATGGCCTCTACAATGGTGACTTTTTGTTTTATTTATCTGGGATTTGTCAGGGGAGATCCCTATGAAAAAGGGTACAATACCTAACTCAGGGAGAGTTATAACAGGAAATATATTTCTCATTAAAAGCTATGCCAAGTGCTGTTGTATAGATTTCCAAATATGGCTGACAATAAGGAACCTGACTCATATTATTTCAAAACAATAAAAGAAAAGAATACAAACATGACTTTTTGTCATACTCTAACCAAATGTCACCCTGAGGCCCCATCCCAAAGTATGACATTCCATTTAATAGAACTAAATGGCTAGAGTTTTCTGTCAGAAACATATAGGAGGAGACTTCTGCTTGGTATCTTAGCCACACCACCAAAAAGCATCTAAGCTGGTATTAATTTTCAGTACCACTTCTGGTTTGGTAGCTGCGAATACCAACAGCCAATGGCATGTGTACAACTGAGTGCATCAACATTTAGCACCATCTGTCTGAACAGATGTTAAGCCTTCATTGCAGCTTTGAAAGAATCAGTTCACATAGGGTTCTGCCTGTGTTCTCAGTACTCAAGCAGCACCAATGCTACTAAAAAAAGATGAGAGGGTAAATTGTCCCCCTTCTCAATGGAAATGTCCATGGTGTACTAGTTACTGACAAGGACAATGAAAACAATCCTAACAGGTCTCCACAGAATCCTACTGGGGCTTAGTCCCACGAAGTGTTCTTAGGATTGTGACAATACATCTCCCATCAGCCCCAGATTCTGATCCAAGAGGCACTTCTCCTTCCTTCAGGAGAAGTGAGAGAAAGAGAGGTCTGAAAAAAAAAAAGACTGCAGTCAGGAGCAGACATCTGGGAGTTGGAAGGGTATCAGTGGAGATTGCAAAAGATGGAGAAAAGGAGTCATACTATCAGATTGAAAACTTTGATTGCTTCCACAAAAAAGGCTTTCCTCCACAGTCACTCCCAATTTACAGCATTTTGTCTACCTCATTGAATTGCTTATTTCTGTTAACTGTCAGTTTAGTTGCTGAAATATGCTGGGTTAATATACAAGTCGCTAGCCTACATCACTTGCTACAGTTGCTAACCTCCTGGAGGGTACAGGCACTGGGCAAAGGGAGATCCATGGTGCGGAAAATATAAAAGTCAGTCACAATAAAGCTACAGCAACAAAACACCTCTGGTTTCCAACTGAATGCATTCTTGCTAGGGATAACCAGTGTAAAGAAATAGGCTAGGGAACCATAAAGAATGACTCAAGGAAGGGAGCCATGAGGGAGGGAGGGAGGGAAATAGACATGGGAAGGAGGAGGGAGGGAGAGGTGGAAAGAAAACAACTTTAACTTTAGATGCATTCTCCAAGCTGCTGGCTGGCTTGTCTTGGAGAAGTTATTTAAAGAGAAAATGCTTTCTTCAAGCTGGTTGATGGGTGTTGGGGGCTTCAAGAGCCACACAATGTGTGTGCAAAAGCCACATGTGGCTCCTGAGCCACGATTTGGCCACCCCTGGCATAAGCTAATTTGTATGGCCCTTACAGGAGAGCTGTGCACCAACTCTTCCTACACTTGGGCTGAGATCTGGCATGTAAGAATATCTGTGATGTCATCCCTTGTAGATTCACTAAGTCTCAGCCAAGGCTTAGCCTAGCCATTGCCATGGTTACTGAACTGGGAAGAATTCACTCACAGTCCTACAGTGGAATGTTGGCCTTCAGTAGATGCCAAGAAAAAACAAGTACGGATGGTAGCTTTCTAGACACATAAAAACTGCTGGATTTATTCCACAAATTCTGGGGTATAAATGGGATATTTTCAGTATTTAATAGTAATAAGTAACACTAGGTGAAGCATTGAAAATGAATTCGGACTTCTCCCAAGATTACTCCGCCTCATTTCCATATGTTGAAGTGGGCACAGCAGTGGTTCTTACATACATTCTTACATAGGGTTGAGGACAACAAAATACATTATATAGCATACGTTATAAATAATGTTTCAGTGATTAATAATATTTTTCAGTTGGGTACGTTTTGTCCATCAGGAACAATCAAACATCATAAGATTTTATGGGACCTGTTTGATCACCACAAAGGCTAAGTGAAAGCAGGATGTGCAGGCACTCCAGGCTCCAGCAGGTGTAAAGATGATCCATTTTAAAATGCTTTGTTTTGCAGCTATTTGTCCCAACTGACATTGCAAGGAAAGCACATTTCAGGTCTTTTCATAATATATTTCACAATGCAACTCTCTCTGGATTGGAGTCAGATAGTTGTTTTAAGACAACTAAAGTTGCTATGAGAGTGGCAGTGTTTCCCATGGAATACACCCTTATTTTGTCCAATTACCATATCTGGTCAAACAGATCTTGCAGGATTTTGATGCAAAATCTATGAATAAAGGCAACAGATAATGGGAAGTGTGAGTTCCAGAATGATTCTTTTGCCCCCCCCAGTCGGAATAATGAGGCACACCCAAAATGTTGGATAAACAAAACAGAGCAACTTTATTGAACAACCATGGAATGGGGCAACCCAAACTACCGGACAGGCCAAGGGAAAGCCCTGACCCTTCCCTGTCCAGTGAGGGCGAGCCACCCCGCCCCCAGCAGTAGCCCATTTGTACAGGCTAATGCCTGGACGGCGAAGGCCGGGTATACCCTCCACTGCCCAGGCTCCACACCCCGGAGCAGCCTGGCAGAGGAGGAAACCCTATGGCGGGCATCACCGCAGAGAGCTGTACAGCCCAGCTGCCATTCCATCTCGCCACTTCCCCTGAAACTGGGAAAAAACCAAGGGTGCTCACCGGTGCTACATAGCCCAAATCACACTCCTGTCACCACAATGCCAAGCCTCCGCTTAGGCAACTGTGCCCACCGGTTGGCCTAAAGCCAACCGAAGCCCCAGCCATAGTTCATGTAAAAAGGCCCTGTTTCCCTTCACGGACAGGTGGACCCCGTCCTGCTGATATAGGTCCTCCAACTTCGACCTTATAGCAGGGTGAGGCAAGTAAACGCCCAGGCCTCCACACAGTGCCTTCTTAATAGCCCTGTTGGCCTTGCACCTAGCCCTTTCAATCCCAGTAGGATCCCAGGCTGCCCTCCACACCTCCAAGGAAGGATGGCGGACCACAAAATCAGCACCCCAGGCCACCTGCTCCAAATGATCTGAAGATCCTCAATCACCTGCAGCGAAAGGGCCCTCCCCTTTAGCAGGCCAAGATCATTGCCACTAAGGTGGATCACCAAAACCTGAGGTGGAGGACCCGTCCTCCCCTGTAATAGGAGTGGCAAGAGCCCTGCCCAACGGAGGCCCCGATGTCCCTGCCACTCCACCATGGCCCACTCGCTGAGCCCCAACTGAGATCCAATTGGCATATGCCAAGCCTGGTGGGCTGCCCAAAACACCATGCTATGTCCGGCGATCAAAATCCTCCACCTCTCATGCCGCACCACAGCACCTGAAAAATAGAAGAAACAAGTGAACAACCCCCAATGATGGGAACCACATAACACATATTACCAGACCCTATTGGGTAACCAATGGGCAAACATAACTCTTATAAGCAGCAGACCGCCAATGGCCCACATGCTGTATGGCTGGTCCCGGGTACTCCATGGTAGCAGCGGTAGATGCAGCCCCTATACAAAATGAGTGGGTCCCAAATCTAACTCCACCAAGTCCCAGCTTCTCTAAGGCCCTCGCGGTGACCGCCCAAAACTGGGTCAGCGGTGACCGATCCTCATGACGGAATAAGGGACCATCATCCTCACCCCATGCCACGATGTACTTCCTTAATGCGAGCACTGGGCAAATTTCCTGCTCTCGGCACGGACCCAAGGTGATCACCACACCCTTCTGCTTCTGATCGGTTTTTGACCTCCGTACCCTGATAGATACCTGGTCCCCTTCAAATTTTATATCGCCTGAATGAAGGGCCCAACTTGAACAGTCATGTTGCGAGCTAACCATTAGCTCGTTAACCCTGAAGGCCCTGAAAAAAGCCGTCAGTGCTGCTGCCTGACTCAACAACGCCTCGAACTTGGAAGTACACACCCCAGCCCACACCGCCCGCAATCCCTTTAAAATTACCGGAGAAAAGGGTTGCCTGGTATCCTGCCGAGGACCTTGTTCCTGGGCCCATCCCTCTAACATCTTGCGCAGCCTGAAATCACCCATGGCATCTGAAAATCCCCTGATCTTACTGTTAAAGGCCAAGGCCGCCAAATGTGCCCTAATGGACTTTACTACGAGTCCCTTACCTTTCAAATGAACGCTGTACTGCATGAGATGCGATGCTGGAATGGGCCAAATTGTGCACAACCCTACCTATTCCCTAAATGCTTGGAATTGCTTGACAGAGCGATTATAGGCCTTCCTGGTACTGGACACCAAAGCTAACTGCATTGCCCTGTCAGCCTCAACTCTCCAAGCTGCCACATCTCCTGGGGCATCCATGCCAGCCAAAGGTTGGCTTCTGGCACAAGCTGCCGGAATCGCTCCATCTGCCGGCGAGACAGAGCGTCCGCCACACCATTGCAAACACCTGGCACATGCTTAGCGAGAAATAAAACATTCAAACGCAAACAACGCAAAGTGAATGCCCTAACCAGGCTCATCACTGGAACAGATTTGGAAGTAAGAGTGTTGATGACAAGAACTACTGCCAAGTTGTTGCACCAAAAATGCACAACGTGATTGGCCAACTCAGTCCCCCACAGCTGAACGGCTACCACTATCGGAAAAAAACTCTAAAAATGTCAAATTACGGCATAGTTCACTGTTCAACCACTCGCTGGGCCAACTTTCCACACACCAGTGTCCGTGAAAGTACACCCCAAACCCAATGGATCCGGCCACAGCCAAAGTAATCTGCAGATCAGCCTCAATCCTCATATCCTTGCGCCAAAACGAGGCACCATTAAATGAAGACAAAAACTGCTCCCATACCTCGAAATCCTGCCTCATTCCGCTGCTAATCCTGATCCTGCCTCATTCCGCTGCTAATCCTGGTGAGACAATCGCACCATCCCCATGGCATCGCAAAGCTGTCTAAGAAAGGCCCTACCCGGGGCCACCACTTTGCATGCAAATTTAATATGGCCCACAATCTGCTGAAGCTCCAGAAGCGAAATTTTCTGCTTGCCTTTCAAGACAGCCAATTTCAGCTGAAGGCTCATGACTTTCTCAGCAGGCAGCCGTGAAGCCTGTCGTACAGTGTCCAACTCAATATCCAAGAAGGTCAACATCAATGAAGGGCCCTCTGTCTTTTCATGAGCCAGCGGGACCCCAAGGTTCCCTGCCAGGTCCAAAAAGGACTGGAGCAACCGGGCGCACTGGCCCGACCCTCCCGGGCCCACAAACAAGAAGTCATCCAAATAATCAGCCAAATTAGCTCAGCAAGTCCTTTTATGCAGGGCCCATTCCAAAAAGGTACTAAAACGCTCAAAGGCCACACAGGATATAGAGCAACCCATGGTTAGAGCCCGATCCATGTAATACTTGCCTTCGAACTTAAAACCCAACAGCTCAAAACCCAAAAGACTAACGGGTTGTGAAGTTACCTCTAAGGTAAAATACCTAGGGGTAGCGATAACAATGAAAAATATTGATCTGTTTAGGAACAACTATGAAAAGCTCTGGCGCAAAATAGAAGAAGATATGCTAAAGTGGAACAAGCTCAATTTGTCATTGTTGGGCAGAATAGCTGCAGTAAAAATGAATATCTTACCAAGGATTATATATTTGTTTCAAACCATCCCCATTGTGAAAGATGCTAAGCAATTTGATAAATGGAGAAGAAAAATCTCGGAATTTGTGTGGGCCGGGAGGAAACCTAGAATTAAAATGAAAGTCCTGATAGATGCAAAAGAGAGAGGTGGGTTTCAATTACCAGATTTGAAACTGTATCATGAAGCAATTTGTTTAGTATGGTTGAAAGAATGGATAACGTTATTAAATAAAAAGCTTCTAGTGCTAGAAGGCCATGGGAAAAAATTCGGCTGGCATGCCTACTTGTATTATGGGAAAAAGAAGATGGACGGTCTTTTCTCTCACCATTATATAAGGAGCAGCTTACTAAATGTGTGGATAAAGTACAAGAAATATGGCGATGAGAGAAGACCTTTGTGGATAGTGCCGACTGAAGTGATAAAGTTAACGGCCAAAACAGTTAAGGAAAAACAACTATCATACAACCAACTACTAAAAATACAAAGTGGGAAAATAGAAATGAAAACTGCAGAAGAATTGAATTATAAATATGATTGGTTTCAAATGCAACAAATAAAAAGCTTGATGGAGAATGATATCAAAGCTGAAGGAATAAGGAAAGAGCAAACAGAAATGGAAAGAGTTCTGCTTGGAGATAATGAGAAATTAATTTCAAAAGTGTACAAATTACTTTTACAATGGACTACAGAAGATGAAGTAGTGAAATCTCAAATGATAAAATGGGCAATTAATGTAAATAAAGAAATAAAGATGGAATCTTGGGAATATCTGTGGAAAAACTCTATGAAACTCGCAACATGTCATAGTATTAAAGAGAACTGTTTTAAGATGATGTATAGATGGTATATGACTCCAAAAAAATTAGCAAAGATGAACAATAAGATGCCAGATAGGTGTTGGAAATGTAAAAAGCATGAAGGTTCTTTCTACCATATGTGGTGGACTTGTGAAAGAGCTAAAATGTTTTGGCAGATGATTCAACAAGAGATATCTAAGATCCTAGGATATGAATTTAACAAAGAAGCAGAGACTTTTCTGCTGGGATTACAAATGGAAAAATTTCCAAAAGAAGATAGAACTTTAATATGGTACTTGCTCTCAGCTGCTAGGACATTGTATGCGCAGTTGTGGACGCAAGAAAAAATACCAGAAAAATGGGACTGGACTATAAAAGTTATGTCATGGAGTGAAATGGACAAGCTAACAAGAAAACTAAGAGACTGCGATTTAGAACTTTTTAATCGGGAGTGGAAGAAATTCAGAAGATATGTAGAAAAAGAGTGGAAAATAAAAGGACATTGGACAATTTTTGAAGATTAAGACCTTTAAGACAAGAATATAACTTTTGAAGGGGGGATCTTTTTCTTAATCAATTTTTGTTTTTTCTTGATAGTTAAAGGTACCTTTAATATCTGTTTTTTTTAAAAAAAAATAACACTGGCGGGGGTCAACTATTGGGGGGAGGGGTGGGAGAAAAGTAAGATGTGGGGTAGAATGATGGGGTTTTTTTATCTTAAGCTTTTTATAAGTTGTAGATATAGTTCTACTACCATATGTTACTAATAAAAAATTGTTTATACGGAAAACCCAAAACCCAACAGCACCTGGTCAAAGGAGGTATACCACACTGAACATGGGTGTTCAGGAATGGCATCATTCACAGACCCCCCTCTGAGGTAAGACAAGTGGTGGAGACGGAACTCCCCTGCCGCTTTCTTTGGTACGACATCCAGAGGGGATACCCGTAAATTAGGGACGGGGGAAGTGTCAAAAGGGCCTAACACCCGTCCCTCAGTGCACTCCTTCCTTATCTTGTTCCATCCCTTGAACTGAACGCAAATTCCGTGCCATAAAGGGTCCCCTGGGACCCTGAAATGGAATATGAAACCCAAAAAGAAAGCCCTCCCACAAATACTTCTTATCATCAGCCCTAGGATACTCTGCCAAAAGGTCCTTAAGTACCCTCAGCCTGATGGGACTGGGCCCCTTTGCTCGCTGTGTGGGTGTTTTCGCTGCCACCTGGCCACTTACCCCCAGGCCTGGGTTTGGACTTGTTGCACGATGATAAGGCATGCGAACCTTCACACAGTGGGCACGCATGCTTATACTTACACATTTTTCTGTTGCATACGCCCTACGACATGTACTCCCAACACAGCAGCTGCGGTTGAACCGGCTGCCTCACCGCTGTGCGGGGACCAGCTACACTTGCCTGCTTACTTACAAAATGGCCACTATCCAACCTGTCACCACTGTTAGGCTTTGCAGGAGACATAAACTGCAGCCAAAGCTGCTGGTTAATCTGATCCCAGGGGATTGCAGGGTTCAATGCTGCCCTCATACGGAACTCCTTGTCATACTGCAACCACACAGCGTCCACGAAGTCCGTATAAGCCTTGTATATGATGTTGCAATATTGAAATAGTGGTGCTGCCCGTAAAGGCTTTGCACGTGCTATTACACCTGCATAAATCAGAAACCCTGGCAACCAGTTAGCCCAATTCCTCTCCACCTTTCTCCACTTTAGTTTCTCTTTGTCCTTATCCTCCTATTCGTCTTTGTCCTTTTTCTCAAGCTCCCTGTAAAGGAGGCTAAAGACGTCAACATATTCCCCACGCAAAATCTTCTCCCTGGTGGCAACCGTCAAGTGGTCACCCAAGGGCATGGCAGTGTCACCAAATAGTCGACACTGAAGGGGAACCACCCCATAGGGAGTCGGGGTCAAACCCCATCCCCCCCATTGAGCTGTAGGCCACCCAGCAGGCCATTGACTATAAAGGTGTTGAACCCAAGGCAATGACCCCGCCGATAACTGTTGGGTCTGAGCCCCCTGCAAAGCAGATTGTGTAGCAGCTGAGGAAGGGACCCGAGCAGGCCCCCATAAGAAGACCTGCCTTTGACCCTCAGGAACCCAGACCCCCGAAACACAGGACAGGTTAGGAGACCCCCCCACACCACCAGGCCCAAACATAGCTGTAGAGCCAGCCGGACCCAGCATACCAGGGGATCCCCAACCTCCCCAGGGCCACCCACTGCTGGTACTTGGACTACTGTGCTTACCATCTGGATCATCGACATTAACCGCTACCACCACAGGCGCCGGAATCCCAACTCGTCCTGAGTGACCTGCCCCATCCGGAGTGTTGCCCACTCCATCTGACTTGGAATTGGTGTCCATCGGTTCCCGACTGGGACCTCCAGAAGCGCCTGCCCGAGTAGCCATATACTGCAATGTAGAAAGACGAGCCAGCAACTCCTGTTCGAAAGCCCTGGTAGAGGTCCTTGCTGCCCTACGGCCCTTAACCAGCCCCGTTATCCCAGGGTCCAGACCCTGTTGACGTTCCAGCGCGCCCAGCTGCTTGATTATGGCCTGCCTGGTACGCGCCTCCTCATCCTCCCCTGGGCGTGGAACAGCCACCCACCTCTTGGACATGCCCTTAAGAGGCTGCTTGCCCTTAGACACCCCATGGCCCTTTTTTGGGAGCCATAGCACAGCCCCCCAATCCTCAAAAAAACCAATTAAGGAAAGGAGGGTGTATGTGTGTGTGTGATTGCTACCACACAAGGAGCGAGGGGGTTATGGGGGAGGGCTGATATCACCCCACTGGAACACTAAGATAAATGCAGGGAACAGAACAAGGGTCTGTATGTGACTTTTGTCGACCTTACCAAAGCTTTCGATACCGTTAGCAGGAAAGGCCTGTGGCAAATCTTGGAACGTTTAGGATGTCCCCCAAGGTTCCTCAGCATGATCATCCAGCTACACGAAGACCAGCGAGGCCAAGTCAGACACTGCAACGACCTCTCGGAGCCCTTCCCAATAGGCACAGGTGTAAAGCAAGGCTGCGTTCTCGCGCCAACTCTCTTTACGATCTTCTTTAGCATGATGCTTCAAAGAGCCGCAGTAGATCTAGATGAGGATGATGGTGTCTACATCCGCTATCGCACCGATGGCAGCCTGTTCAACCTGAGGCGACTAAAGGCACACTCCAAGACAATGGAAAAACTCATCCGAGAGCTACTGTTTGCTGATGATGCTGCACTCGTCTCCCACTCGGTATCAGCTCTGCAGCATATGACGTCCTGCTTTGCAGAGGCTGCCAAGCTATTCGGCCTAGAAGTTAGTCTGAAGAAGACAGAAGTTCTCCACCAGCCTGCACCCCAGGAAGATTATCACCCTCCCTGCATCACTGTGGGTGAATCAGTTCTGAAGACAGTCCAGCAGTTCAGCTACCTGGGGTGCATCATCTCCTCAGATGCCAAGATCGACAAGGAGATTGACAACAGGCTGGCAAAGGCAAACCGTGCATTTGGCCGACTGCACAAAAGAGTGTGGAGCAACAAGCATCTGAAAAAAGGCACAAAGATCAATGTTTACAAAGCGGTTGTGATGACAACCCTCATCTATGGCTCCGAATCGTGGGTTTTATACCGTCATCACCTGCGACTCCTTGAGCGCTTTCATCAGCGCTGCCTTCGCACCATCCTCAAAATCCACTGGAGTGACTTTGTGACCAACACTGAAGTCCTCAAGCGGGCAGAGGTTACCAGCATCGAGGCACTGCTGTTGAAGACGCAGCTGCGCTGGGCAGGGCATATTTCTAGGATGGAAAACCACCGCCTTCCCAAGATTGCCCTGTATGGCGAACTCTCCACCGGCCATCGAAATAGAGGGGCACCAAAGAAGAGGTACAAGGACTCCTTGAAGAAATCCCTTAGCACCTGTCACATCAACCATCACCAGTGGTCTGACCTAGCCTCAGATCGCAAAGCATGGAGGCACACCATCCACCAGGCTGTCTCTTCCTTTGAGAACACACGCATAGCTGGTCTTGAGGACAAAAGGAGATTGAGGAAGAATCGCACTGCTACAGGACCAACCCTAAATCAGACTTTTCCCTGCAGCCGCTGTGGCCGGACCTGCCTGTCCCACATTGGTCTTGTCAGCCACCAGCGAGCCTGCAGCAAACGTGGACTACTGCACCCTTCTTAAATCTTCGTTCGCGAAGCCAAGCCGAGAGAGAGAGGGAACACTAAGGCAATGAAAAAATGGGGGGGCACTTGCAACGGCCACCCCACCTCTTGCCCAGATCCCGACCCTACAACGTCAGCCCTACCGAAGGGGAGGGCAGGGCAAGAAGAACAATAAGCCCCCAAAACCACTCGACGCAGACCGAGCACGAGCTACGCAGCACGGCGCCGCACAAGCTAATCGACCCGAATAGCAAGGGGAGGCGAACAAGCAGGCCAAGCCCACGCTCCTCGCAACAAACCCGTTCCCCATCCAATCCAACAGACCGCTCCCGGACCAAGGCACAAGCTGCTCAGCTGCAAGGAGCGCCATCAACAAACGTCCTCCACCACAGGCCACCGCCTGAACAAGCCCAGGAGTGCCAAAATCACTCCTGCTCGGGCCGAGAGCGCAAGGAAACTGCGCCACCAGGGACGTGGCTGGACTAATAAAGCCCTTAACCATGCCCCTCTCAAAGCCCCAGATGGGAGGAGGTCGTTTGCCTCGTCACCATCCGGGACGGCAAAGATGGCCCCTACCCTATACTGCCGAACGTCGGCGCGGGCAGGAAGGGGCTATATTACATCAACACATCTGCTATACTGTATACAGTTCTCTGAAGAACACCCCCTCCTTATTATCCCTCTCAATTCCTCCTTAATTAATGAAGATTTAATTTCTATAACTTTTGGGCAGCACACATTGTTGAAAATTAGTTGGGTGCCCCCCCTCCCCTGAAGTGAGACACCAAATCTATCTTTTGGCATTCACAGTGCAATCATATTATTCTACTTTCATATTAAATAACTTATCAATTTAATGAAAGTAGGGACAAAGTCTGACATTACTGACAAAATACTGTATTGTAGCTATTTAATATATTCTAACAAATTAAAGCAATTTAAGCAAAACTTGCATAGCTGACCTTGATGTAGATAAAATATCTGTAATAGGAACATTATTAAAACCAGGGAGCCACAGAATAAATGAGAATTTTAAGAGAGTTTGCATTTCATAGGAGTATGTAGAATTAAACAATAGGCATAGTAAAACTCATATTGACTGAACTTTGAATGGACTAATGGCTAAGATGTAATGGTGAAATACTTGAAGTTTCATTCCAAATTAGGCAGGCATTTATTCACTATAGAAGATCCAACAAAAATGGACTGACTGTGAGCCCAGTTCTAGGAGTTGTGTTGCCTTGAGAAATAGACCACTGCCTAGTCCATACTCTTGCTATGACTTTTTTTGTATCTGACTGTCTTGTTCTGGTCTTATGAGCTTTACAGTACCACTGCATAAATCCTCTTGATCTTCTTATAGCAGGACCTAGCTTGAATTTCCACTGACATTTGCATTCTTGTCTCAACCATTTGGACTTCAGCAAGCTATAGGCACCGACAAACCATAAAATAAACAGAAAACGATTGCAGATAAGCTTACTGTAGGGAAGCAGTTGCCTGTGAAATCCAACATCATAGTAATCCTACTGTTACCACTGCATTGCAGTTGTTTAAAAATTCAGAGAAGCATAATTAATATAGACTAGAGTTTAGATTACTAGTTTATGTATGCCAGTCCATTGCATGTGCCACAGAGTAAGCTTTTAAGTGGCTTCCAGAAATGTGCATCTAATTTATCTTCTAGAAATGATGGATAGGGATATAAGGGTACATTACACAGAGTTGGCCCATCACACAAATTGCTCTTGGAAGGACAATTAGAAATGTGTCTTGTGTCCTCTGACTGCAGCCACACATGAGATTACAAAATGTTTAATGCCACAGAGACTCTGGTGTGCTTCAACCTTCCACTTTGCAGCGTGTGATGTCCCTTTCTTTCTCTAGCTGCAGTCCACTATGCACACTGGTTTTTTTACTTAAGGACCAGTATATGTTTAGGAACAAGATAGGGGGCAAAGTGGGGATCTGTCCTGAGAGGAGAGAATCAGTACAAATTGGTGTCTCACTACTATATGTTTGGACACATGTCTCTGTAATGGCCTAGCTGAATCAGATCATATTTACATTATTTATTTATATAATATTACTGGAAAATACTCAAACATAATACAGCAGGTTGTACTAAACAGAACTATTTATTGGAAGATAAAGCTGAATAAGGGATATTGCTGAAAAGGGATATATCACCTTTATTTGTTTATGTATAGCCCACCTTTCTCAGTGAGACTCGGTAAATATAATTTTATTTTATTTTACATAGTGAGGAAAACGCACAATCTGCTTGCCTTTGTTAAGCACAGGGCTTTTTTTGAGCAGGAACACAGTTCCAGCTGGGTTGGCATTAGGAGGTGTGGCCTAACATGCAAAACAATCCCTGCTGGGCTTTTTCTACAAAAAGCCCTATGTGCAACAATGGTGATGTCAGGGTGTGTGACTTCATATGCAAATGAGTTCCTGCTGGGCATTTTCTACCAAAAAAGCCCTGGTTAAGTAGGTTGGAAATAGGTATGGCTTAACAATAGCACTGATGAGGAATGAAGATATTTTTTAAAAGTGATGTTTAGGAAATGTTGGTGTGCTGCAAGAGAAAACAGTATTTGAGATAATGCCATGTGGATATGAGACTCAGTATTACACTGGTTTCTATTAGCATCTGCCTCTCATCATTAATGTCTTCAAAGATAAACATCAATTGATATTATTAGGGATTATACGCTAACCCAGGGGTGGCCAAATTGTGGTTTGGGAGCCCCTTGTGGTTTGGGAGCCTCATGTGTCTCTTTCACACATATTGTGTGGCTCTCAAAGCCCCCACTGCCCTGTTGGCCAGCTTGGAGAAGGCATTTGTCTCTTTAAATCACTTCCCCAAGCCAGCTAGCATCTTAGAGAAGGCATTTCAAGTTAAAGTTGTTTTCTCGCCACCTCTCACTCCCCCCATCTATTTGCCTTCCTTCCTTTCAGCTCTCAAACATTTGAAGTTTGTGTCTTGTGGCTCTCAAACATCTGACATTTATTCTATGTGGCTTTTACATTAAGCAAGTTTGGCCACCCATCCGCTAACCCATTGTTTTATAGGAAAGAAAATATTCTTTCTCAGCATAATGGTAGAAAAAGAGCACAATTCGGCCCTGCCCCGGCCAGGCCGCGAAAGCGGCTACACGCCGCGGGGCCGTCCTTTGCATCCCCGGAAGGATGCAGGCTGAAGGAAGCCTCCCGGGCATCCAGGTGCTTCAGGTGGGCGGAGTTTGGGCTATATATAGCCTCTGCCCCACCTGTCCCTGCGCAGTTCGCACGGAGCTCTCGGCCGGGTTGGAGGCACGTCAGTTGCCCTCGGCCAGGAGCGTTCGTAGGCGGGGACGCTTGCTCAGGGTCATGGCTCCGGATGGTCGTCGGAGTGTTGTGTGTGGGAGCCTGTGGAGCGACCAGGACTGTCCTTTGGCAGTGTCGGGCCCCAGGAGGGGCGACTGTAACGAGGGCAGGGGGAGTTGCCAGGGGCAGCGGCCTCGCGGCTGTTCGCTGATAGAAAAAAAGTTATCTTATTTTTGGTAGTAATGAGCTTGTATGACAGATTAAAATCTTCTCTCACTTTCTCCTTCACATTTTCCTTTTTTCTTGTTTTTAATTATTCTGCTTGCTATTTTTCCTTCCTCTTTTTGTTTCCTTCTTTCTTCTTATAGGTATTAAGAACAAATGGATATGATCTATAATTTGTTTAACAGAACTGTAAGAAATCACAAAAGGTCACAAAGCATTTGTAGAATTTAATGGTAATATTTGGTTAAGATATGGTAGCTTCCAGGTATAATGAATCTTATAGCTTTTTCTGTAGTAGAAATAACTGTAGAAGGTATATTTTATTTTTCTTTGATATTGTTCCCTCTCCCCCCCTCCCCTTCTGTTTAAACTTAATTAAAAAAAAACTTGAAATTGAGTGGTGTTTCTGTGGTGGGCCTAAGTCAGAAAACAGTGGTGGCAGTCCTCAATGCCATTTGTTACCTATTTTTTGTTTGTTTGTTTGTTTAGTCAATTTGTATTCCGCTCATTCGCAAGAATGGGCTCAGGGCGGATAGCATCATTTTAAAATAACAATTTAAGTTATACAGTTAAAAATTAAAAAAGCAGGGGTTTCCGGTTTGTGGCGAAGCGGAGCGGCGGTGTCTCGGGAAGCTCTCCTGAGTCGCGCTGAACAAGGGCTCTTTTGGGGGACCCCAGGGTCCGTACAGACCTCCAGTTGGAGGAGGCAAGTACACAGAAGGGGCGAGGGAGAGTACCTGAGCAAAACGAGCTCGCAAGGTACCCTCCTTCCCTACCTTGTCCCGGAGTCGAGTGGCGCCTTCGGGCGGTATAACTTCAGCCGCCGGAACAAGGAGGTGTTTTTGTGGAAGGTGGGAAGAGAGTTTTTTTTCGTTTTGTTTGCTTTATTTTTCGACTCTACTCTGCTCATTCGGTGGAACAAGTAGGAGAACTGAGGTGGCTCCCTTTGAAGGACGCGAGGACTTCACCCTCCTTTTTTCCAAATTGGGGCGGTGCCGCAGAGCAGTGAGTCCAGCAGATCGGATTAACAAGCGGGCGGAGACTGAAGAGGTACGGCGCTGCTAGAAGAGGAGACTTCAACCCGGGAGTCGGTGCTGGTCGGGCTGAGGAACTGTGCTGAGTTGCTTTGAATTATTGAGCTGTGCCTCTGCCCTCTGGGGGTATCAGACGCTGGGCTAAAATTAACATCAGAAGTGGAAGGTGTGATGGCTGAATGACACTAATTAGACTGATTGCTCTGTTTTGAAGTAGAGAGAAGACAGGAGCCCTGACAGGAAGAAATATAAGAAATCTACATAGAGACTTTGGATAGTGATAGAGCTGGTATTTGAACTGAGTACACACCAAAGCTCAGAAGATTGGCTGGAATGGCTGGAATGCCTGGACTGATATGGTGATTGGGTAACTTGTCGTTGATAGAACGGGAGGAAAGATTTTGTAAGGGTTCTGTATCAGCTCTTTGGCAGAAACAAGCTGGTTTTGGGAGGGAAAAGTAAAGGGGGAAAAGATAATTATAATGTCTCAACAAGCTAAAGCCAAGTTTTCCCCAGGGCAACCTAAATCAGTTGGGGCGTTAATTCCCCAAGAATCCCTTAAAGAAATACAGCACTCATTCTTGGACGCCTTAAATCAGGTGAAGGCTACTTTGAGTAACCAGATTGAAGGATTGGCGTCCAAGTTGGAGGCGCTTGACCTTAAATTTAAGGATACAAAGAAGGATATAAGTGAGGTGGTAAAAATCACCCGATCTATTGAGGACAAACTTAGCTTAACAGAGGACAGGGTAAGAGAAATAGAGTTTAAACAAGAAGAGTATGATACTAAATTGACAAAATTTGAAATGGCTCAGGCAGAGTATATACTTAGATTTCTGAACATCCCCGAGGAGAAAAATGAGAATATTGTTAAGGTGATGACAGAGGTGTTGGCGGAAACTTTAAAGATGAAAAAAGAGGATATGGAGAAAGAGCTTGATTCTATTTACAGAGTCAATACACAGTTTGCAAAAAAGAACGACCTCCCCAGGGAAGTACATATAAAATTTGTTCGAAGGGGTATAAAAGATAGAGTCTGGAGAGAATCAAGAGAGCAACCACCTATGATTACAGGAACCAAGATAAAAGTTATGAGAGAGATTCCATGGTCAGTAAGATCTAAGAGGAAGGCTTATTCGAAATTGGTACAAATGTTGCAAGAAAAGGGAATAACATACAGATGGTTAATCCCTGAGGGGTTATTATTTTCATATGCAAGCACTAGATTTAAAATTGATTCACTGGAAAAAGCAGATGATTTTATAAGGAATCACTCCAGGAACTGGGTAAAAAAATTAGATAGAAGAGACCCCAGTGATCTGCAAGCTAGAGAAAATCAGATGGGGATAGTGGAGTTAGTAGATTTGTCACTTACTCACGAACAGGAAGAGGGAGAGGTTACTCTAGAAGAAACCCTGTCCCAAAGGGAAACTAGGTTGCAGAAAAAAAAGAAGGAAGCAGCAAGGGGAACTTAGAGAATTTTAGAGCTCAAAAATGGCAAATAGAATGAAAATATTATCATTAAACGTCAATGGTTTAAATGTTCCTCAGAAAAGAAATCGTGTTTTCCTTCAGCTGAGAAAACTTAAAGCGGACATAGTTTGTTTACAGGAAACACACATGAAAAGAAAAGATGAATGTTTATTAATTAACAGAAAGCTAGGGAAGGCGTTTATAACCTCAGAATCTGAGAAGAAAAAACGAGGGCTGGTTACATATATCAGGGATGATATTAATGCTAAAATGATTTTCCAAGCCAAGGATGCAAGGTTCCATGGAATTGAAATAATAAAAGACCAACAAAAAATTCTTTTAGTCAACATTTATGCACCTAATGATAATCAGTTAAATTTTTATAAGGAATTGTACCATGAGATAAGTGCTTTTAATTATGAGAACATCTGTCTCATTGGCGACTTTAATGCTGTGAGCTCTCCGGAATTGGACAGAAGTCCTAGGAACAAAAAGAAGAAATCTAAGGCAAATAGAAGTAACACCCTGCCTGAGGTGTTTTTTAGAATGGTGGATGAATTTGCTCTTGTTGACGTGTGGCGGACATTAAACCCGAATAAAAAAGATTTCACCTTTTTTTCTAGCAGGCATAATTCATGGTCCCGTATTGACATGGTATGGGTTGGAACAGGACTAATGAAATCAATTGAAGAGGTTGAAATTCTCCCAAACACTATAGCAGATCACAATCCTATTATGCTGCATTTGTTAGGTGCTAAGAAAAAATCGGGCTGGAGAATGGATCCCAAACTGACAGAAGATAAACAATTTATTAAATATATAGAGGAAGAGATGAGAATCTTTTTTCAATTAAATACACAGAAAGAGGTTTCTAATAAGACAGTTTGGGAGACAAGCAAAGCGTATCTAAGAGGCTTAGTTATAAGTTTCAGTGCTTTTAAGAGGAAAGAAGAGAACAAGGCTTTACTAGAACTAACAGAATCTATCAAAAGAAAGGAGAGACAATTAAAAGATAGACCAACATTAGAGGAAATTAAAACAGAATTAAAAGTTTTACAACATAAGGTGCATCTTATACATCTAGCTGAGATGGAGAAAAAGTTGCGCTATGCAAAACAACAATTTTTTGAGCATGCGAATAAGCCGGGTAAATGGCTGGCTTACAGAATTAGGAAAGAGCGAGAAAGGAAAACAATAAAGGTTCTGAAAGATAAAGAAGGTAAAATTAAAATGTCTTTAGAAGAGATGAAAAAGATAATATGGGATTTTTATGAGCAGTTATATAAAGCCACGGATATAGATGGTGAGAAACAAAGTGCATATTTAAAAGATAAAGCATTACAAAAACTTACTGAAGAACAGAAGCATATGTTAAACAGCCCTGTAACAATGTTCGAAATTGAGGAGGCGTGGGCCAACCTAAGGAAAAATAAGGCCTCGGGCCCTGATGGAATCCCTGCGGAGTACTATATGGTCTTTAAAGAGAATATTATAATGCAGTTCAAAAACTTAATTGATGAGATCTGGATATCAGCTAGCATTCCGGAATCATGGAAACAAGCGAATGTAGTATTAATACCCAAAACTGTAGAAAATTCTGAAGATATTAAAAATTATCGGCCAATTTCATTACTCAATGTAGATTATAAAATTTATACCACTATATTAGCTAACAGACTGAAGAAGATAGTGAGAAATCTAATACACCCGGATCAATCAGGGTTTATACCAAAGAGATATATGAGGTCCAATATTAGAATTTTATCAAATGTTCTGGAGTATTATGAGTTTCATAGGGAAAAACAGATGGTTTTATTTTTTTTGGACATAGAGAAAGCATTTGATAATTTAAATTGGCAATTTATGTTTCGGGTTCTAAAGATAATGGATTTTGGGGAGGAGTTCATTAAAAATATTCAGGCAATCTATTGCGATCAAATTGCTAAAATAATTATCAATGGAACTCTAACAGATGAGATAAAAATTCGAAAAGGCACAAGACAAGGTTGTCCCTTGTCTCCGTTGCTATTTGTTTTAACCTTAGAGAGCCTTAACAATGCTATAAGAAGCAATAGTAAAATCAAAGGTCTAAAGGTAAAGGAGGAAATTTACAAGGTGTTATCCTACGCGGATGACATGGTGCTGATCACACAAAATGTAATTGAATCAGTTGAGGAGATATTAAAAGAGCTTACTGATTTTGGGTATGTTGCTGGTTTAAGGGTGAGCAGACAAAAATCAAAAATTCTCACAAAAAACATGTCGCCACTGGAAAACAAAGAACTCCAAGAGAGAACAGGTTTCCTTATAGAAAAAAAAGTAAAATATCTCGGTATAGTTGCTTCAAATAAGTGTAGTGACTTATATGAGAATAATTTTCTACCTTTATTAAAAGAGATAGAGGTCACACTAAAAAAGTGGGGAAATATGAAATTGTCCTTTATGGGAAGGATCGCACTTATCAAAATGAATATCCTCCCTAGGGTGATGTTCCTACTCCAAATGATCAATTTTGCTGCAAGGAATTTTTTTTTTCTTAAATTAGATCAATTGGTAAAACTTTTTGTAAGGCAGGGTAAAAAACCCAGGGTAAAATGGAAAATTTTGAAAGATAAAAAGGAAAATGGAGGTTTGGGATTACCGGACTGGGATACTTATTATTTGGCTTGTGTAATACTTTGGATGAAGGATTGGATAACCTTGAATAATAACCGGATACTAGCTCTGGAGGGTTTTGATTTACAGGCCGGTTGGCATGCGAACATATGGTATGTAACTAAAGCCCAAAAATATTTTAAAAATCATCTAATCCGTAAGGCTATTGTAGTGTATCAGTAAATGACATGCGACCAGGCGCAGGGGCAACTGGGCGGTCCCAGGAGCCCCAGCGCAGGGCGCGAGTTCCCCCGCCAATCAACAGCTGTGGCGGGAAGTTCAACTGGTCAGGATTGGCCTGACCAGCCAGTAGGCTGTACCGGGAGTTGTATATAAGCGGGACCCGGCCCGCGTGTTGTCTCTCTTGCAACGTGCTCCTAATAAACCATGTTGCCCTACTCTCGTCTCCGCTTCGAGTACGTTACACTGGCGACGAAGGTGGGATCCTAGCCGCAGCGGCTACGACGGAGATCTGGGCAACAAGCGACTGTCGCCGCCATCATGGCCAACCAAAGCGGAATCACCGGCTACCTCGAGCCCTTCGACCCAACCAATCCAGAGGGATGGGAGTCCTACGCGGAGCGGGTCGAGTTCTACCTCCGGGCCAACAAGATCACTGACGCCGGAGCGAAGAGGGACGTTCTCATGAGCGTCTGCGGGCCTGCCACATTCAAGATCACCAAGGGTCTCTCGGCACCCGCCCGTCTGGCAGAGAAATCCTATGACGAGATCATCCGACTCCTCACGGGACACTTCTCACCACAGCCTTCGCGGGTGGCTCGCAGGTTCCTGTTCCACAAACGGGACCAGATCGCGGGCGAGTCCGCCGCAGACTACCTGGCGGCCCTCCGTAAACTCGCCGGGAACTGCAACCTCCCCCAACTGGAGGAAGCCCTGGCGGACAGATTCACGTGGGGCCTCCGCGACGAGAGGCTCCAGCAGAAGCTCTTCGCCACAGAAGAGCTTACTCTCCAGGCCGCCTTCAGCGAAGCGGTGGCATGGGAACGAACCGCACGAACGTTCCCCCGGGCCAAGATGGAAGCTGCCCACCACGGAGAGCTGGACCAAGACGGCCCCGAGGAGGAGGAAGCCCATCAGCTACGCCGCCCAGCCGGGCCACCCAACAGAGCGACCCAACGCCCCCGAGCGACCGACCGACCACCAGCGTCGGAGAGAGCCCCGGCCACCAAGTGCGCCAGCTGCGGCGGCCCCCACGAGCGGAGAGACTGCCAATACCGGACCTGGGACTGCAGGAGCTGCGGAAAGACCGGCCACATTGCCAGGGCTTGCCGAGCCAAGCCCAACCGCAGGAAGCCGACCACGTACCACGAGTCCGCGGAGTCCCACGCGGTAGACTCCACGTCCCTACAGGTACTGAACTTGCCCCACGATTCCCCCGATAAAATCAAAGTGGCGGTCCTTATAGAGGGGAACCCCTGCCAAATGGAGGTGGACTCAGGGTCCTCCATTTCCCTTATTGCGGAAGAAACCCTAAGAGAACTGTGTCCCCGCCAGCGGCTGCAACTTCGGCCGGCAGACTTCATACTCCGGGACTTCCAGAAGAACCCGGTGCAAATTGCGGGGTGGGCGCGGGTACAAGTCGAGCGGGGGTCCTTCCACGGCCCGCTGGACATCCTGGTGGTTAAGCGCCAGCTGGCCACCCTGCTAGGTCTGGCCTGGTTCAAACCCTTGGGAATCCGCGTGGAGGGGGTGGGCCAGACCATAACGCCCCGGGGGTTCGGGGAGATTTGCAAGGAATTTCCCGAGGTATTCGATGGGTCCCTAGGGAGCTACCGGGGGCCGCCCATTTCCCTGCCCCTAGACCCCACGGTCAGACCGATTCGGCTCAAGGCCAGAAGGGTTCCGTTCGCCTTGAAACCTAAGATTGAGGCAGAATTAGACCGCCTCACGGCACAAGGTGTCCTGGAGCCCGTGGACTACGCCCCCTGGGAGACCCCCATCGTAACCCCACTCAAGCCAAACGGGGAGGTGCGGATCTGTGCAGACTACAAATGCACGATAAACCGGGCACTGCAGGATAACCCCTACCCAGTGCCGGTGGTGAGCCACGTCCTGGCTGCCCTCGCGGGGTCTAAAATCTTCGGGAAGCTGGATTTGGCCCAGGCCTACCAACAGCTCCCGGTGGACAATAAGACGGCCGAGGCCCAGACGATTGTAACACATAGGGGGGCTTTCCGGGTGAAGAGGCTACAGTTCGGGGTAAGCGTCGCTCCGGGGATCTTCCAGAGTATAATGGACGCCCTCCTTAAAGGGATCCCCGGAGTTCAGCCGTTCTTCGATGACGTTTTAGTCGCCGCCCCGGACCCCGAAGAATTCGGCAACCGCCTTAGAGAGGTGCTCCGCCGGTTCCAGGCTGCGGGGCTCAAGGTCAAGAGGGAGAAATGCCTGCTGGGGGTTCCGCGGGTGGAGTTCCTGGGGTTCGCCGTGGACGCAGCGGGAATCCACCCCACGGAAGAAAAGACACGGGCCATCGTGCAAGCTCCGGCCCCCACCTGCAAAGCGGAGCTCCAAAGCTTCTTGGGGGTCCTTAACTTTTACCACTCATTCCTCCCCCACAAGGCAGCCCTAGCAGAGCCCCTTCACCGCCTCCTGGATAAAAAAACCCCTTGGGTTTGGGGCAAACGCCAAGCCGCCGCGTTTCAGGCGGTCAAGGACGTTCTGGTGTCCAATGCGGTGCTCCACCATTTTGACGAGGGCCTCCCCGTCATCTTGGCTTGCGATGCATCGCCGTATGGGGTGGGAGCAGTCCTGGGGCACCAACTCCCGGACGGGAGGGAGGTGCCGGTAGCATACTACTCCCGCACACTGACACCAGCAGAGCGCAATTACGCGCAGATAGATAAGGAGGCTCTGGCGATCGTGGCGGGGGTCCGCAAGTTCCACGAGTATCTGTACGGGCGGAGGTTCACCATAGCCACGGACCACAAGCCCCTCTTAGGTCTGCTGGCCCCAGATCGACAAACCCCCCAAATTCTGTCACAGCGTGTGTTGAGGTGGAATCAATTCCTCAACTCCTACACTTACACACTGATACACCGGGCCGGCAAGGCTATGGGTCACGCGGACGCGCTCAGCCGCTTGCCGCTTCCGGAAATGGGTCCAGACCCCGCCCCCGCACACCAGGTAATGCTGATGGAAAGCCTCCCAGAGCCGCCCCTACACGCAGCGGAGGTCGCCAAGGCCACCCAGAAACACAAGACACTGGCACGGGTGCTCGACTGGGTGGTAAGGGGGTGGCCAGAGGGAAACATGGGGGAAGAATTCAAACCCTATAAAGTCAGGAGGGAGGAACTAGCAGCCCACAAGGGGTGCTTACTATGGGGAAGTAGGGTAGTGATTCCGCCCCCACTGCAAAAGCGAGTTCTAGAATCCCTCCATGAGACCCACCCCGGCATAGTGCGAATGAAGGCCCTGGCTAGAAGCTACGTCTGGTGGCCGGGAATGGACGGGGAGATTGAGAGTTGGGTCCGCAGGTGCCAGACGTGCCAGGAGTCGCGGCCCGAGCCTCCCAGCGCCCCAGCCACTAGGTGGGAGTCCACCAGGAAACCATGGTCGAGACTCCACATCGACTTCGCGGGGCCATTCCAGGGGCAGATCTTTATGATAATCGTGGACGCCTACACCAAATGGCTGGAGGTCATCCCCGTAGGGTCCACCTCGTCCGCCGCCGCAATCAAGGCGCTACGCAGGGTCCTATGCACACACGGTATCCCGGACACCGTAGTCTCCGATAACGGGACTGCGTTCACCTCAGCCGACTTCCAGGCATTCCTCCAGCGATACCTGATTAGGCACATAAGGTCGGCCCCCTTCCACCCAGCCACCAACGGTCAGGCAGAGCGGATGGTCCGCACCACCAAGGAAGCCCTGGGCCGAATAGTACAGGGAGACTGGGACCACCGGTTAGCGGCATTCCTATTCGACAATAGGATCACCCCCAACCCGGTCACAGGGGTCAGCCCAGCCGAGCTCCTCATGGGGCGAAAGCTCATAACCCGGCTGGACAGACTACACCCCGACCGGGCGTCAGACACCCGCGAGAGCCCCGAGGTCTGGGACGCAGTCCGGGGGTTCTTCGCGGGCGACCCAGTTTACGCCCGGAACTACGCAAGGGGCCCCACTTGGGTGGCGGGCCGAGTACTACGAGTCACGGGGTCCCGCCACTATGACATATCAACTGAGGGGGGCCAGGTACTAAGGCGGCACATAGACCAATTGCGGCGCCGCACGCTACCAGAGGAGCTGGCAGACACCGAAGAGGCAAGATCCGGAGGGGAGCCCAGCAGGGACCAGCCGGAGGACGCGGCCCCAACACCCCCAACGCCGGTCCAGGTAGCACCGGAACCGCCAGAGCCCGAGGGACCCGCAGAAGCAGTCCGGTCGCCACCGTCCGCACCAGCCGCACCTACCGCACCCACCGCGGTGGCCACGCCTCCCCCACAGGACCTCCCTAGGCGATCTACCAGGGAGCGCCGACCCCCCGCCTATCTTCAAGACTATGTTCCTTAACCAGGGGGGGAGGGGTGTAGTGTATCAGTAAATGACATGCGACCAGGCGCAGGGGCAACTGGGCGGTCCCAGGAGCCTCAGCGCAGGGCGCGAGTTCCCCCGCCAATCAACAGCTGTGGCGGGAAGTTCAACTGGTCAGGATTGGCCTGACCAGCCAGTAGGCTGTACCGGGAGTTGTATATAAGCGGGACCCGGCCCGCGTGTTGTCTCTCTTGCAACGTGCTCCTAATAAACCATGTTGCCCTACTCTCGTCTCCGCTTCGAGTACGTTACAGCTATATATGAAGTGTGGGTGAAAGTTAGAACATTGATATATAGTAAGACTCCGAGGTGGTTGTCGCCAGAAGAGGCTTCAATCCACCCAGTTTTATGGGACTCCTCAATGAGGACAAGATATCAAGACTTGCTAGATGATGAGGATAAGCTAATTAAAAAAGAAGACTTGGAGACTCGTGGAATAAAACTAGACTGGTGGACAATGAATCAGATTATAACAAAGTACAATAAGGACAGAAGGGTAGGATTCACCAAGGTTAATTCTGACTTTGATAAGATTTTACTTTTGAAAGAAGATAAGGTAATTAAGACAGTTTATAATTATATCACACAAATAAAACTAGAGGATGAAATGGTTAAAAAACCAATGATTAAATGGGCCCAAAACTTTCAGAAAAATATTGAGATGGAAAAATGGGAGATCTTCTGGAAAATAAATTATAAGGTAATAAAACCTGTTAATTTTCGTGAAAATTTTTTTAAGTTGTTCCACAGGTGGTATATTACCCCCCTTCAGCTCTCCAAGATTAACAAAGTTTTATCTCCCAAATGTTGGTAGTAATGAGCTTGTATGACAGATTAAAATCTTCTCTCACTTTCTCCTTCACATTTTCCTTTTTTCTTGTTTTTAATTATTCTGCTTGCTATTTTTCCTTCCTCTTTTTGTTTCCTTCTTTCTTCTTATAGGTATTAAGAACAAATGGATATGATCTATAATTTGTTTAACAGAACTGTAAGAAATCACAAAAGGTCACAAAGCATTTGTAGAATTTAATGGTAATATTTGGTTAAGATATGGTAGCTTCCAGGTATAATGAATCTTATAGCTTTTTCTGTAGTAGAAATAACTGTAGAAGGTATATTTTATTTTTCTTTGATATTGTTCCCTCTCCCCCCCTCCCCTTCTGTTTAAACTTAATTAAAAAAAAACTTGAAATTGAGTGGTGTTTCTGTGGTGGGCCTAAGTCAGAAAACAGTGGTGGCAGTCCTCAATGCCATTTGTTACCTATTTTTTGTTTGTTTGTTTGTTTAGTCAATTTGTATTCCGCTCATTCCCAAGAATGGGCTCAGGGCGGATAGCATCATTTTAAAATAACA
Organism: Heteronotia binoei; assembly: GCF_032191835.1. Lineage (NCBI taxonomy): Eukaryota > Metazoa > Chordata > Lepidosauria > Squamata > Gekkonidae > Heteronotia > Heteronotia binoei. The sequence goes on along the minus strand of NC_083228.1, from coordinate 93,038,608 downwards.
ATTTAAGTTATACAGTTAAAAATTAAAAAAGCAGTATATCAAGCAATACACAAGTTATAAACCAAATTGTAGATGGTGGCATAGTCAATACATTTGCAACATGCTAAGGTCTGTGACTATAGTTAATAAACGATGGTAATACAGCAGAGATGATGTCATAGCATAGAAGACAACCAATCGAGTAGGATGCCCGCTGCCTCAATCAAAGACCTAGCAGAATAGCTCCATTTTGCAGGCCCTGCAAAAAGGTAGTAATTCAGTGAGGGCCCGGATTTCTATGGGGAGCTGATTCCACCAGGCTGGGGCCAAGGTCAAAAAGGCCCTGGCCCTGGTCGAGGCAAGCTGGACTTCCTTTGGACCACATATGGTAAGTAGGTGTTGTGAGCTTGATCTCAGTGATCTTCAGGGCACATGTGGGGAGAAGCAGTCCCATAAGTATGTTGGTCTCAGGCCACGTAGGTCTTTAAATGTCAGAACTAAGACCTTGAAACAGATCCGGTACTCAATTGGCTGCCAGTGCAGTTGGCTCAGTTTTGGCCAGATGTGTGCCTGGATAGGTACTGTCAGGGTTTTTTGGTAGAAGAAGCCCAGCAGGAACTCATTTGTATCTTAGGCCACACTCAGTGATGTCACCAATGTTTCACATAGGGCTTTTCTGTAGAAAAAGCCCAGCAGGAATTCATTTGCATATTGGACCACACCCAATGATGCCTAGCCAGCCAGAACTGTGTTCCTGCTAAAAAAAAAAGCCCTGGGTACTGTTATCAACAGCTGAGCTGCTGCATTCTGCAGAAATCCAATCAGGAAGTGGCCATCACATGGATCACTGTGGCCAGGTCCTGGGGGGATAGGTAGGGGACTAGTTGCCTGGCCTGCCAAAGATGATAAAAGGCAGACCGTGAAACCGTTGTGACCTGTGCCTCCATTAAGAGTGAGGCATCCATTGACTTCCGGGGGAGGAAAAATGCCGAACTGAGCTGCTTCTCATAACGGGAGCAGGCTGGAACTTCTGTTCAGGGTAGTGGAAGGCAAATTAATGCCTACTGACTACTTTTCTCAGTTAGAGAGTAGTCCAAAATATGCACAGAAAACTTTGAGGAGATTTACCTTGGCTAAAAGAAAGTCCTGGGGGGGGGCTCCTTTGAGGGGTCTCCGGAGAAGAGTTGCATTTTCATCATCTGCAGAAGTTCTCAGAGTCATTTATTTGACATAAGCTTGACAGAATCCTAACCTTGGACATTGCTAAACATCTAAAGCTACAGAAGACTGGTGTGGATCTGGACAATTGGCAGAAAAGGTACAGATTACTATCTTTCATTCCAAGACTATTTACAGTTAAACAGAATAAATTCAGAAGGTGGGAAATTGAAATCTAGAAAGCTTGGAAGAAGAAGGGAGGAAGAGGTGAAATTTGGACTTTGTAAATTTAAAGGACAGAGCTAAAAAGTGGGAAAAAATTTATTATTTGGTCTACTTGCGGTTTTGAAAAAAGAGCACCATCGTTACAGACCTGCAGCATATACAATCAACATAGGAAGTATGTCAAGTATCGTGAGATCTCTCTACCAGTGAAAACGAGATTTGGTGGCAAGCAAAGCAGGAAGTAGCTGACAAAAAGCCTACTCTAGGATTATAATACCATTGAGAAACATTGGCGGCCATTGCAAGGAAGTCAAAATTAAAATAATATTTTAAAGTGTTCGGGACATTAAAAACTGTTGGAAATAATTGAGATGATGATAAGAGGATAAATACTATTGGACATATTGTTTATAATGGACTTTAGAAGCCTTTAAAAGAAGAAAAAATTAGAGAGAAGTAAAAAGTCACAATCCATTTGGTGGGAAAGATCATGAACAAAAACTTTGAAAAGACATTGATAGTGGGAGGCAGCAGAGTAAGAATTATGAAGGAGTTGCCAAGGCAAGTGATAAATGATAGAAGAACATACAAAAAACTGGCAGAAAAATTACGGGACAATGAAATGAGGTTTAGATGGATAATATCTGAAGGTTTGAGCTTTGAACTTCAGGGAAAAAGAATCACAATTACAAATGTACAGGAACTGTGTAGATTTTATGAAGAACATAAAGAATTTGCATCATGATGGATTACAAATTATTGTCTTGGAATGTGAATGGACTAAATTCACCACAAAAAAGAAGGGCAATGTTTCATTGGATTAAAAAGCAAAATTGTAATATAGTTTGTTTACAAGAAGTGCATATTAAACAAAAGGATTACAAATTTTTATGGAATAAACAATTGGGGTTAGATTTTTTTTCATTGGCTGAACAGAAGAAAAAGGGAGTGATTTTCTATATTAAACAAGAATTGGAGCCAAAATTAGTGTTTAAAGATAAAGATGGAAGATTTGTTGCAGTAGAAATAATATTAAATGCAAAAAAAAGTTGTTATTGGGACTGTATGCGCCTAATGGTGCAAAGGATGCTTTTAAAAAAGACATTATACAACAATTTGATGAATTGACTTATGACCAAGTTTTGATAATGGGGGACTTTAATGGAACAATTAAGAACTCTCTGGATAGGTCTGGGGAAAAAAAATAATAACAAAGAAGGAAAATTGCCAAAGTTTTTTTTTTTAATTGTTCAAACAAGAAAATTTGGAGGACATATGGAGGAAATTTAACCCTGAAATGCGGGACTATACCTTTTTTTCAGCAAGACATAAAACTTTTTCCAGAATTGACATGTTGTGGGGCACTAAAGATTTAGGTCTTATAACAAGGAAAATAGAGATTTTACCCAAAATTGGGGCTGACCATAACCCAATAATGTGGATTACAAAATTGTCTAAGAAGTTGAGAAGATGGAGATTGAATGAAGATTTACTACAGAATAAAGAAATAGTGACATACCTAGAAAATGAAACTAAAACTTTCTTTCAAGTGAATGACAAAGAGGATATAGAATTTCAGACAGTCTGGGATTCCTATAAAGCAGTAATGAGAGGAATATTGATTACTTTGTATAATAAAGACAAAAGAGCAAAAGAAAAACAGTTGTTGGACATTCATAATGAAATAAAGAAAAAAAGAAGGGGAGAAAAAGGCCAGGGAAAAAGAAAATTATAAGGGAAATTACAATATTACAAACACAAATGAGACATTTGTTAAATAAAGAATTGGAATGGAATTTGAAAAGACTGCAGCAGAAATCTTTTGAGGGAGCAAATAAACCTGGAAAGTATTTGGCTTGGCAACTGAAGAAAAAGAGAGAAAATAAAATTATTAATAAAATTGTGGTAGATGGAAAAGAGCTGTTTACCCAAGAGGGAATAAAAAGAGAATTTTTTAAGTATTATGTCAAGTTGTCTAAAGGTGTTAAAATAAAGAAAGAAAAGATGGATGAGTATCTACAAAAGATAAAAATAGAACCCTTAACTGAAAATATGCGAAAAGTTTTGAATGATCCAATTGAAAAAATAGAAATTGAAGCAGCAATTAATGCAATGAAAAATGGAAAAGTATCTGGGCCAGATGGATATACAGCTAAATATTTTAAAACCTTTAAAGATGAGTTAATACCGAAATTGCAGAAGTTGATGAATATGATAAGAATGAAAGGGAAAATACCAAACACATGGAAGGAAGCTGTTATTTCATTAATACCAAAGGAAGATAGAGATGTCACAAATGTTAAAAATTACAGACCAATATCGCTATTAAACAATGACTATAAAATACATACAAGAATCTTGGCAGAATGGCTTAAACAACATTTGATAAATTTTATAAAGGAAGATCAAGCGGGGTTTCTTCCCAAAAGGCAAATAAGAGATAATATTAGAACTGTTGTAAATATTGTAGAATATTATAAAAGACATCCAGAAAAGGAAGTAGCATTATTCTTTGTGGATGCAGAGAAAGTATTTGACAATTTAAATTGGGACTTTATGTTTGCAGTAATGGAAAAAATGGAGCTGGGAGAAAGCTTTGTAAGAATGATAAAAGCAATATACACTGAACAACATGCAAGGCTATGTATAAACACAGATCTTACAGAAGATATGATAATTAGCAAAGGTACAAGACAAGGTTGTCCCCATTGTTGTTTATAATGACTCTTGAAATATTGCTGATGTAGATCCAAGAAGATAAAGAAATAGAAGGATTAAAAATAAAAGGATTTACTTATAAATACAGAGCATTTGCAGATGATATAATGTGTATTAATGAAAACTCCATACAAGTCACACCTTTGTTGTTAGCTAAAATACAAGAATATGGGGAGTTGGCGGGACTTTGTATTAATAAAGAAAAATCAAAACTTCTATGTAAAAATATGGAAATAAATAAGCAACAAGAATTACAGAGACTAATGGGCTGTGAAGTTACCTCCAAGGTAAAGTATTTGGGTGTGGAGATAACAATGAAGAATATTGATCTGTTTAAAAATAATTATGAGAAGCTATGGTGTAAAATGGATGAAGATATGTTAAAATGGAATAAACTTAATTTGTCATTGCTGGGTAGAATAGCTGCAATTAAAATGAATATTCTACCAAGAATAATGTATTTGTTTCAAACTATTCCCATTGTGAAAGATAGTAAACAATTTGATAAATGGCGAAGAAAAATTTCAGAATTTGTGTGGGCTGAGAAGAAACCAAGGATCAAAATGAAAATTTTGACAGATGCAAAAGAGAGAGGTGGATTTCAACTACCGAATTTAAAATTATATCAGGAAGCAGTTTGTTTAGTGTGGATAAAAGAATGGATAATGCTGTTAAACAAAAAACTCTTAGTGCTGGAAGGTCACAGAAATAAATTTGGCTTGCGCGCATATTTGTATTATGGAAAAAAGAAGATGGACAGTTTTTTCTCTCACCATTATATAAGAAATAATTTGCTAAATACATGGATGAAATATAAGAAATATGGAGATGAGAGAAGACCGTTATGGATAGTGCCAGCTAAAGTAATAAAAATAACGGCTGAGATAGGTGAAGAAAAGTGATGGTCATATAATCAATTATTAAAAATACAAAGTGGCAAAATAGAATTGAAAACTGCTGAAGAGCTGAATAATAAATATGATTGGTTCCAAATGCAACAAATAAAGAGCTTGGTGAAAATGATATTAAAACTGAAGGAATAAGAAAAGAGCAAACAGAAATGGAAAAGTTCTGCTTGGAGACAATGAAAAATTAATTTCAAAAATATATAAATTATTTTTAAAATGGTCTGCGGAGAATGAAGTAGTGAAATCTCAAATGATTAAATGGGCAATTAATGTAAATAAAGAAATACAAATGGAAACTTGGGAATACTTGTGGAAGAATTCTATGAAGCTTTCGACATGTCATAGTATTAAAGAGAACAGTTTTAAAATGATGTATAGATGATATATGACTCCTAAAAAATTGGCAAAGATGAATAAGATGCCAGACAGGTGTTGGAAATGTAAAAAACATGAAGTTTCTTTCTACCATATGTGGTGGACTTTTGAAAGAGCAAAAAAGTATTGGCAGATGATTTAGCAAGAAATTTCTAAGATCTTGGGATATGAATTTAAGAAAGTTGCAGAGACTTTTCTGTTGGGATTACAAATGGAAAAATTTCCAAAAGAAGATAGAACTGTAATTTGGTACTTGCTTTCAGCTGCTAGGATATTATATGTGCAGTTGTGGAAGCAAGAAAAAATACCAGAGAAATGGGATTGGATTATAAAAGTTATGACATGGAGTGAAATGGACAAATTAACAAGAATATTAAGAGACTATGATTTAGAAGTTTTTAAGACGGAGTGGAAATAGTTTAGAAGATATGTAGAAAAAGAGTGGAAAATAAAAGGACATTGGACAATTTTTGATAATGATTAAGTCTTAGAAAGAAGAAGAACATAATTTTTTTGTTTTAATAATTAAGGGTACCTTTAATGCCGCCTATATTGTACTGATGCCGAAAATTCAATGCCGCCTATATTGTACTGATGCAGCACCATAGAATTGGCTTTAAAAATCGAAAATGTAAATTATGGTTTTATATGTTTTATTGGTTTAATTGTATTGACATGATGTTGTGAGCCGCCCTGAGTCTGCTTGCGGAGAGGGCAGGATATAAGTCAAACGTAATAAATAAATAACTTTAAATATTAGCATTTTAAGTAAATAACACCGGCGGGGGTCAAGTAATGGGGAGAGGGGTGGGTAAAAAGTAATATATGGGATAGATAAAAGAAGTTATTAAAGATGCAATAAATAGATTTATTACCATATGTTACCAATAAAAAATTGTTTTAACAAAGAGAGTGAGGCATCCAGTGTCACTCCCAAGCTTCTGAGCCGGCACAAGAGGTGCACTGTCCAGAGTTGGGAGCCTGACCCTAATCCCCCCCCCAGCCCCCCAGGACTACATTTTAGCTGGATTAAGCTTCAGGAGACTTTGCTGTACCATCCAGCCACACCTTCTAAGGCCAAGGACAGATGAGGGGCTGAGTCTGGATGGCTTCCATCAACAGATAGAGTTGGGTGTCATCTGCATATCGGTGACAACCCAACCAAAAACCTTGGGAAATCTCATCTTCAGTATTCACCCACTCAACTGGGCAGGGGGCACATATATATGTTAAACTTCACTGGTGAAAGAATGGCTCCCTGGGGCACACCACATTCAGCTGGATGCTGCAGGGAGGTCTGTGCCACCCTTTGTCCCCAACCACAGAGAAAGGATGAAAACCACTGTAAGGCAACCCCCTGAACTCCAATGTCAGCAAGGCAGTGGGCCATTAGGTCATAGTCAACCATGTCAAACGCTGTCAATGGATCTAAAAACAACAACAGCGCTGACCAGATGCCTTCTGGGGTCATCCGTGAGGGCAACCAGAACAGTCTCCATCCCATGACCAGGGCAGAAGCCAGACTGGAAGAGATCCAGGATAGATGTTTCCTCCAAGAAAACTTGGAACTGTTCCACCACTGCTTTCTCAATTACCTTGCCCAGAAATGGAATGTTCAAGACTTTGCAGTAATTGGCTAGGATCACTGGATCCAAGGATGGCATCTTTAAAAGCAGGTGGACCACTGCCTCTTTGAGCTTGGCTGGAAATATCCCTAAGGCCAGGGATGACAATATCCACCAAAGGGCCCTGAATACCATCTGCATGTGCTTTTGCAAGCCATGATGGACATGGATCCAGCAGGATGCAATGTTACCTGAAGAGAGGATTCTTGTTCTTCATTTGAATATTGTGATGTCCAAAACATTTCCCCCTTACCCCAGGAGACATACAAAAGCTTCCCAAGAGAGGAAGTGCATTGCACATATCTCTGCTGGAAGAAGATTTCAACAGGAATGGAAAGACACTTCCATAATATGGAAATGATAAATGTGGAGGGGGGAAAAGAGCAGTTAGTTTATAAATGTACTGAAGAAGAGTTTTTATGGAATGTTTGGAACTTATGACTGCCTATGGTATTGCTGCACTTATCTGAGAGTCCATTTTCCAAAAGGGATAGGACTTCAGTCTCTGTAAGAACTCTGAAACAGGTGTAGACATTTGTAGCCGTCAGTGCAGTGTGCAGGGAGAAGCTGCATCTGTGGAACTTCTATTTTCTTAAACCCTCTTAAAGCCCTGCCCTTTTTGGAATTACCTCATCCTGCTGTATCATAGCTACCCATTACTGAAGTAAGAAAAATTGACTTTGTTCCTAGAAAAGTGTAAGAAATGAAACTCTGAGACACAATGCAACAAGCAGGCGTCAAGAGTGGCTGCTGTCTATGTATAGCTATGAGTGCATCTGAGTTTTGCTGGAAAGCAAACATTTGCCAGTTCCATTGGGAGCAAGTGCTTTGCACTTCTGCTAGAGTGAGCCCCATCTGGGCTGAGAAAATGATCAGCATTGACAAGCTTCTGGGAAAAGCCTTGTCATGTTCCCCAGCTGCAGAAGGAAATTATGAGCTGGAGCTGCTTGAGGGAAAATGTGTGTGAAGTGCCTCATAAAAATCCAGTAAACTTCTCTCTTTTTAAGAGAGAGTGAGAGAGAGAGAGACTACACCAAATGATGTGGGCATGGGAGATATAAGAAAATAGCCTCTCCTTGCCTAATGACCAAACTAGTCTGACTAGTCAGGGTAAGAGAATATCTTCACTACATTTGCTTTTATCATTAGACAAAGCTGGGGCAGACCTGTGTCAACAACAAACCATACTATGAGGAATAAGTTGCCCCCCAAGTCGGAATAAAAAGACTGACACAAATTTGATTGGTGAAACTATGGGCCACTTTATTAAATAACACAGCAACGGCAAGGGCAACCGAACTGCAGCCAGGTCAGGGCCAGGGGTCTCATCAGAACGCTCCCCTGCCTTTTCCAGCGGGCGAGATACCCGGCTCCCCAGCTGGAGCTGTGAGCCACAGCTCCTGTTAGGCAGGCCCAGCAGGAAGGCTCGCACCGGAGGGCCCAAACACCAGACGCGAGTCTCAGCGAAAGGCACCCATCCAATTGAGTCTCCAGGACAGTCTGCATTCACACACCTCGGGCCACATCCAAAGGCTGATCCTGCCAGACCCCTAACTCCCCAAAAGGGGGAGGCTAACTGGTCCTCCCCAGGCCGCATGGTGCCATAAACCCCGTAAAACCTGCCCTAAAAAGTGACCAATCTATACAAAGGCACCAACCCGAGGCCAATTCCTCAATCCACTGATATGCTATGCAGGGTAGGCAAAAAACACCCCCCAGTCACCAGCCAAACAGCCAGGGAGTAAAAAATTCCTACCCGGCCCCTCCACAAAAGAAGCGACCAGCAATTGCCTACATAACAAACAGGGTGGGCGGGAGGGCCGAGCACCAAGAGCAGACTGCCATCACAAGGAGCGGAGGCTTCGAAGCAAGCTCTGAAGCCCCGCCCTCGCCAGACGTGCCCAAAAGCACGCCGAAACGTCCCCTCTCCCTCTGGGGGGGGGGCAAAATCTCCCCTGCGGCCATGCTGCAATGCGGCAGGCTGCAGGAGGCGCCGATGTGGTAACAATTATCTTAAAATGCAATGATTCTGTGCAATTTAATTTTGAATAAATTGAAAAGCAGATCTTTGAAATTTACTCATTACCTTCTACTACTGCAATTGCTTTCTCACTAACCTCACCCCCATGGTCCTACTGTACAAGAGGGTAATTTCATTATCTATATTGTTTGTGCATCATTTTTCATCACTGATAAGGAAACTGACATAGTGCTTAATTTCTAGGAGATGAGAGATATCAAGCTGAAGTCTCATGTCTATCTGGAAATAATAACTCCCTGTAAAGTGGAAGATCACATATCCTTGATGGATGGAACCCCTCTACATGGAAAACAATATAGCAGTGCTTACAAAAGGTACTTGGGAGTGCCACCCACTTGAACACTACAAAAATATCTCTGAGGAAAAAGAAATGTAGTATTTTTGATAACCGTGATAAACTCTGGAGCTGATCCTCAGATGGGTTCAACTCATCTTCAGTATTCATCCACTCAACTTGAGCCCTGAATGGAACTCATTAAAGCAGTGAGAGCATAGAAAAAATTATTCCTGATCTGGGTTCTTGATTTTAAAATGTACTTGTTTTTGTCTGTATGTGCTCTGCATACAAGGCACAATTAAAAAAAAACTTTATGACTTAGAAGAATACAAGTCCAAGGAATATGCATATGTGTGAACTGGAACAAACTCAGATCGTTCAGCAGTGCCAAGATGGTTTGGTTAGCTGTTACCAGGGAAAAGATTTTCTCAGTTAAGGGCCCTACCCTGTGGGATGCACTCTGTGACTTTACCCATGCCCTGTGTGATTTGCTTGATTTCTACAGGGCTTGCAAGGTCAAATTGTTCTGATTGGCTTTGGAAGGTAACTGGATATTCTTGGCTGATTTGATATTGGTATGGTGCTGAGTTATATATCTCAATTTTATATGCATTATCTGATTTTTTGGGTTATTAATTTATTTATCATGATGTTGTTAAACTTTGTAAGTTGCCACAAGGTGAGCAGTGACTTTAAAATAAATAAATAAGATAAACCAGACAGATGAACACTAAATAGTCTTTTTTCTCTCTTTTAAATAGAGTGTTTATTTCCAGATGCTTTTATTCACTCTTCATGTAAACAATTGGGATTAGAGAACAACAAGATGGCAGCAGAACATGGGTGGAGTTAATCCGTATTGTGAACAACTGTCTTTATGTAACACAATGAACTGAGCTGCTTGCAAGCAACCTGAACTGCCTGCTGACCATTCAACTCCCTGCTTGTGACAGGTGAGCAGGTGAGCTGAATATCAGGTGCTTGGGCACCTCTAGTCCTGAATATCTCTGGGACATCGCTACCTGACCTGAGTCTATTTCTAAAGGGAAACCTACTTCATAATTTTGCTATTAGCAGAATATATTTCCACAAACAGAGAAATGAACTGTAATTTTGACTGAATTCACTGTAGCAGTCTCTCTACCCTCAGACTTCTGCTTTCCCCGACTCAACCGATCAATTCCCCAACAGTTGCTGCATGGCTGCATTTTGACCCATATCTTCCTCCATTTGCCCCCACATATTCTTGATCTTTTTAGAGATTAGGAAAATACAGGGGAAATTGGAGGGAGATAAGAAGCAAAATGCAGCCACACAGCAACTAGTGGGGAATTGATTGATCAAGTCAGGGAAAGCAGAATCCATACAGTGGACTGTCTGTTTCTGTGGAATCAGTCCTATTTAAACTTATCCCATCTTTCTTCCAAGGGGCTTGGAGCAACCTGCATGGTTCACTTCCTCATAACTACCTTGTGAGTTAAATTGAGGCTGATTTCACACTCACCATGCTCCAGGGCAGGCTTCCGTTTCTCTCCAGGTGATTTTGCACCAGTGGCTCCGCACTGCCATTTCGCCCCAGGGCAACCCGTAATTTGCCACGCAGCAGCATAAACCTGTTTTTTTCAGGGTTATGCTGCTGCACAGCAAATCGCAGATTACCCTGGCGCAAAATGGCAGTGCGGAGCAACTGGTGCAAAATGACCAGCTTGCACCAGACAGAAATGGAAGCCTGCCCCAGAACAAGGCAAGTGTGGAATCAGCCTGAGAGTAAATGATCCAAGGTTACCCAGTGAGATTAATGGCTAAATGAGGATTTGAACCCAGGACTCCCCAGTTTTAGTTCAATATGCTAGCAATCACACTGGATCTCAATTTAACAGCTCTTAAACAGTTATGACAGTATCCAAGATGGCAAAGCTACTACACCACACTGGATCTCACTTTAGCAGCTCTTAAAACAGTTATGACAGTATCCTAGATGGCGGTGTAGACTATTTTAAAATTACGGCCTAACATCTAACCTAATCCTGGCACATGCTTTGGATCTTCATCCTGATGGTGCTCAACATATCCCTGCAGAATCTATCTAAGCGCTTTTTTATTAACAAATCAAATTATATTTAGTAATTTGCATTGCTGAGCATTGACATACTTAGACAGTGCAGCTTCCCAAGTGACATCACCACCTGTTTAGTTATAATAATATCATTCTGAGGCTTTCCAATGAATGAATTAGGACAAGGAAGAATATTCTTGGTCTTCCCTATTTATAAATGCCTTGCTCCTGTGAGTTAGCCTTGTCAAATTTGATTCAGATGAAATGCTTTGGAAAATACCCAGCATGCCACAGCCTCAGTGTAGACTGGGGGAGACTAAATATCTGTGAATTACCGTACCCAAGCAGTATTTCTCCTATGTTATTTGAATAAAATTACAGGGAGTTGATTGTTTGGTGGACAAACTGTTTTGAGGAAAACTCAAAGCTGGAACAGAAAGGTATGCTTAAGGGCTGGAATTAGAAAAGTGAGAATAATGCAACTCTGATTCCAAAGAATCCTGTGCCCTATAGCGGGGATTTTGTATTCTTGTGTATTTCCCAGAGTATTCTCCATCATATTAGGAGGGGTTGAGGCTACACTTTATAAAGCAGATGCAGGTCTCCCAAACATGTGTTTTCCTCATAATATTGATGCAAGGTTGAAGGGAGAATTAGAAGGCTGGGGAAAATTAGAAGGCAGGGGAGAATTAGAAGGTTGGAGAAATGCTTAACCTTTTATCTGTTTCTCCCTTGCAAATGCTCTCTCATCTGTTAAAAACAATTCTGAAAATATTCTGCAACTTGAAACTGAGGAAAACTCAGCTAGGGATGGGGGATATATGCAAGGGAGAATTAGCAGGTGAAGGTGATATTTAAAACCTCACCCACCTGCACACTGATTCTTCCTTGCAAATGCCACTCCCAGACCATTTTAAAATATTTTTCTGAAAATATTAAGTGACCTTGAGTATTCACAGCTAGGGGTGGGAGCAAAATATTTACTAGGGGAAGTATTTGCAGGGAAAAATCAGCAAGTGAAAGAGAATTTATGTACTCTCCTACCTGTTCAATGATTGTCTCCTGTGCACACATTTGCATTATTTTTGGCCAACATGGGTGTGAAAGAATGCATTTGAAAAAGTCCAAGATATTGTATAGTTTCACTTTGATCCTCGATCAAGTTGTTTACTGTATTCTACTGTAGAGTGTAGTACACAAATATAAAGATACAACAGATTGGTATATTTGTAAATTCTGTACTGAAGATAATGTGAAATTGTGTTAATCAACAATGTACTTAATGAAAATATGTGTATCTTATTATCTATATTACTAGTTAGCAGGTGCTGTCTTATTAGTAAGTAGAGCATGCTGTTGTGAAAGATATGGTAATCTTTCTTCCCTGCTGATTACATTAATGCTTTTAGAGGCTTTCTACTGTAGAGAGGTTCTATGTGATAGGCACTTAAAATATTCCAAATTTCTTACCTTATCCTTAAATTTCAAGAGAGATGGATGTGTGAAAGATAGCCTGATCAGGTTTTCCATTGCAGCTGGTTACGTCAGAGCTTAAGCTCACAAGTGATTCTTGAAAACACAGTTGCTGATCATCTGTAAAATGTTTGGACTGGGTCAAATGAGTGAGGTAGGATAAATGTGCCAAACTCAAAATAATAAAGCAACTAACAAAAACATTTAAATGGAGTTAGAAGAAATAAGGAGAAAGGAATGAGGGACTTTTTGTTTGTTTATTTTGGCTTCAATAAATCATTGTAGATTCCAGTTTTGTTCCCAAAGGGCTAACAGTTTGTAGTTGCCACAGAACTAAGGATGCTTGGGAACAGTCTTAGTGATTCTGGGGTCTTGGGCAAAATTTAGAGGAGGTGAGTGCAGCCATTGAGCTGGCTACCTGAGAGTCAGAGGCCAGAGTGGCAGCAGAAGCCTGCCTCCTCCTCCCTTTCTTTACTCCTCTGTTTTAGGGGCAGGGCTATGGATAGTGGGGGGCCCTAACTCATGACCCAGCGCAGCTGTCCTGGATGCCCCATGACTAGCATCATCCCTAGGGATGCTCAGGCATATGTAAGTTTGGTTCACATCCTATACACCCATTTCAACCAGGGAGCTAATTTTTTGGTGGACAAATTATGTGGCTCAAGATCAAGGTTATTTTCCATGCATCTATAGTGCACATTAATTCCCCTATACATCGCTGCCATTTTGCTGTGCTCCACCATTATCTCAAATGAAGAGTTAGAGTCAATCATATATAAATAGACATAAATAGACTTCTAAAATGTCTTACCATCTGACATTCATCTGTGTCTGTTTGATCAACTTCACTGGCTGCCCATGCACCTGGATCAACAGCTGTGTTGCACATGGATATCTTTGCAATCCCCATGGGAACTGTAGTTTTCCACATATATCCCATGTCATTTAACTACCACACTCAAACAATTATTACCTTAGCAGAAAACTGAGCTTTTTTACTGAGCAGGTGCAAGAGCCACAATACAGAAGACATGAAACTCTACCACTGCAGCTACTGCACAGCTGCAAAGCTGTTGGGCACAATACTCAGGCCAGGGCCAGACAGTGAAGGTGAACTGTCTTGAGGCTCTTACCACAAACAGTTTTGGCTGCCTAAAAATGTACAGTTTGGCTCTGTGTGTGTGTGTTTTTTTTTAATCACAGTTTAAAATGAAATGTGGAATTTTTGGACTTTATGCAAGGCAGTAGTAAAGGCATATTAAATCACACAAATTACATTTGTGTTCTCAACCCCAGTCCAAATTCCAATGTATTTTGGTGTAGTATAATGTCTCCTTCTCTCCCCCAACATATTTGCAATGGTAGAAGTCAGTGTGTTTTAAAGTTCTTAAAACCCATATATAAACTTCTGGATTAGGTGAAATCATTTTAATAGATTTGACCTCATCTTTTTTGCATACTGAATAACTCAGACAAGTTCTGTGGAACGTATTGTTTTAGCTAATAGATTTTTAAGATACCATTGTTAAAACAGAACATGGCAATTATTAGAATTTGATTAACAATATTAGGACCTTATTTCAATGGCTACCTTGAAAATTATTGCCGCATTTTGCTTATTGAATGTGTACACATTCTCTTGTGAATCAAGTCATCTTCCTGTGAAAATAAGAAAAGGCTGTATCTTTTCACAGCAGTTAAAATGTTACCCAGCATCATTGTTTTATGGGGGGGGAATGGGACTTTTTCACCTTAAAACATTGTATTTTGTACCTTGTATAACAATACATTACATTTTCTGGAACATAAAAGCATCCCACTTTCAAAATCAATATATTTGGGTAGAGTCGTTTTTATGAAGCAGGTTTCCTTGCTTGTTTATAGAAAGAAATCTGAAAGTAGTATCTGGTTGGAATCTGGTGACAATTTTTGTTAGTATTTTGTTAGACAATATCCAAAAGGAAAAGCATTGTAGGGCTACTTCTCTATGCATTCTACCAAAACAAGTGCAAACAGAGAGGCAAAGAACACTGGTTAATGATTTAAATATTTAAAAACAATTTCTAAAGTGGTTTCTGAGTACAGATAAGTTGTTTTGTATGCCCGCTAGGCAATTTTTATTTCCTTCTCTAGAAGGAGGAGTAAGGACATAGTGCCCCAGGCAATCTTGCTGCCTGCTGTCCCACTTCTTAAAGCCCCCCCCCCCCGGCTGATCAGCTGATCAGTGGGTAAAACACTGCTGCCTGTCCCTTCCTCCCTTCCCAGCAGCACCCCCTCCACTACATGCACTCAGAACAGCACTGCTAGATTTGGCCCTACCGGCTTAAACATGATCCAGGCGTCTCGTCACTGTACGAGGCTTCGCTCTTCCCTGAGGGAGGAGCAAAGCTTCGTTCAGCAATGAGAGGCCCAGACTATGTTTAAGCTGGTAGAGCCGATTCTTGCGCTCTTTTGAGTGTATGTGGGGGGGAGCGGCAGAGTGTGCAGCTGTAGAAGGGGAAGGGGGAGGGAGGAGGAGGAGGACTCAGCACCACTAGAATCTGCCCTACCCACTTAAACGCAGCTGGGCCTATCATTGCTGAACGAGGTTTCGCTTCTCCCTGAGCTGGGCTGTGTTTAAGCAGGTAGGGCTGATTCTAGCACTTCTTTGAGTGCACAGGGGGGCAGGGGAGGTGGTAGGGGGTGATGGAGCACTTCCACAGAAGGGGAGGGAGGAGGAAGGGGAAGCATTTTACCCACGGAGGAGGGGGGAGGCAGTGGCAGCGTGGCAAGGACAGCGCAGCAGGTAAACTCTGCATTTGCCTTAGGTGCGGGGAGGGGGGGAGAGCCCAATTCAGTGCACCCACCCTCCCAGCACCCTAGGCAATTGCCTAGTTTGCCTAGGGGGTGAGCTGGCCCTGAATAAGGAGGAAGAGATTGGATTTATATGCCACCCTTCACTCAAAGTCTCAGAGTGACTTACAATCTCCTTTCCTTTCCTCTCCCCACAACAGACACCCTATGAGGTAGGTGGGGCTGAGAGAGAGCTCAGGGGACTGCTCTTGAGAGAACAGCTCTGCTGAGAACTTGTGACCGACCCAAGGTCACCCCACTGGCTGCATGTGGAGAAGTGGGGAATCAAAACCAGTTCTTCTAGATCAGAGTCTGTGTACTTAATCACACTAGCTTTTGGTAAACTAGCTTTGGTGCTATATCAAAAGTCATTCACAAATATTTCCTGAGTTTGGGAACAATTTGTTTGGAATAAGAATTTTTTCAAAGTTCACATTCCTTCTCTTTCAGTCTCCAGATCCTCATTTCGATTTTGCTTTTCCCTTGTGCAGATAAAAACTATGGGTTTTTTTAATTTTATTTTCACACCATTACCTGCTTTCCCACACTGCATTTTTCTCCATATGGACTCCTTTTTCATCTTTATTTGTACATCAATAAATCAGAATTGTGTCTCTCTGTGTGTATAAAATGTGTGTGTGTGCATGTGTGTGAGAGAGAGAGACTTTAATTGCATTTTAAAATATACAGTGTATAAG
This sequence comes from Heteronotia binoei, assembly GCF_032191835.1. Classification (NCBI taxonomy): domain Eukaryota; kingdom Metazoa; phylum Chordata; class Lepidosauria; order Squamata; family Gekkonidae; genus Heteronotia; species Heteronotia binoei. The sequence goes on along the minus strand of NC_083228.1, from coordinate 93,022,243 downwards.
CAGAAGTCAAACAAATCTACAAAAGTGAAAGGTGGAAAACAGAAACTATCAGCAAACATATAAATTAATGACAGAACAAAGAAGACAGAGAATATTTGCTCAGCCTAGTTGATAAGTGAAGAAGTCTACCATTGGAGAGAAGTGCTCATGGTACACACTTAAAATATATATATTTGTTGTTCTGGAAAGTATGTTATGATGCACCTCTTACACTTCACTCCCTCAGAGACAAAATTTTCCCTAGTTTTTTTCTTTCACTGTCTGACTGAGCTGCCCTAGGTGTTTTCTTCTTTACCTAATAAACTATGGCTGTCCCACCCTGTCATAGTCTTGACATTTTGCTGCTGGCTCAGCCCAGGAACCTGAGGGAAGGGTCAAGATCACCTTTCAACTTAAACAACTGAAATGGCACTTGGGGCTTTTTGAAATTCAAAAATAATGAAATATTTTATTCAAAACAGAGGAGGAAGGGTAATGTGAATTCAAGGGTAAGATTTCTGAAGTAACTCAATAAAGAACTCTAAGGAAGGTCAGTACATGCACAGACTTCAATTAATATGTTTTAAACAACTGAGAGTTTTTCATAGTGACTTAGAATCTTTAAGATGAGGAACTTTTGTTTCAGTGTTTTCTTAACTCACCAGTACACTATCTTTGAGTATTCACGGACTCTTTTGGTTTCCAGATACTCTATCCTGTTCTCAAACTCCTTCACTAAATACACCTGTACTCTTCTTGAGCTTTACTGATCCTTCTGGTTCCAAAAAAACAGTCTCTGACCACACCAAACCAGGGATATCTCCACTCTTCACCTAATTACCCACTCTTCTTTGGTAACCTCCCCAGGACTTCATCTGTGTTAAACTGTTCTCAGTCAGGGGTAAATTCAGACTCCATAGCATTCAGCTCTGAAGTCTCTCTCTGCTCAACTGATGCTAACCAATCAAATTCCTTGGATCAGCCTGTCACTCAGGGCTCTCTGGTTTTGTGAAGAATTAACCCTTCAAAGTCCTATACCTGTTTGTATAGCACTTATAAGCATAGCTGTCTCTAAGCTGTGCTAGGGGTCACTGGTGCACAACATTTTAACAGACAGCTCACAACCTTTCTACTTCAGCTCACAACCGCCATTGAAAACTATGGAAGATGGGGGCACCTCCTTCAGGGGCCCACAGAATTTGGACTCCCTGGCCCAATCTTTTTGAAACTTGGGGAGGTTTTTGAGGAGAGTCACCTGCAGCTATGGTACAAATTTGGTGCCTCTACCTCAAAAAACAGCCACCAAACCCCAGATTGATTCTCCATTATAGCCTATGGGGGTCATTATAATGGGCCCCATAGGCTACAATGGAGCCAGGAAAAATATTTTTTCACACCCCTATTAAGCTTTTCAGTATGATTTGTAAGCTGCCTTGAGTTACAGGGAAAAGTGGAATATAAATTTTGAATAAATAAGTCGTTTGGGCGGGTTGATAACATTTAAGCAACTTCCTGTTTGTTAGGTTAGGCAGGGGTCTGACAGTGATTGTTCCTCCTCTGTTATACTTGACCTGTAATACTGGCTATCATATGTCACTAACACCGCCCCCCTCCCAAGAAGACAGCAAGAGTTCAGCCTCCCTTAGGTGCTAGTATGTTTTCTAAGGTTCAGCACAGTGCAACAGTCTGAGGCCAGATATACCAACAGAGTGGGTTGGGGCAGGTAGTCCTGTTCTCCAGAGGCCAGATCTTCCAATATAGTGAAAAGGGGTGGGTAGACCTGTTCTTCAGAGGCCAGATCTTCCAATATAGTGAAAAGGGGTGGGTAGACCTGTTCTTCAGAGGCCAGATCTTCCAATATAGTGAAAAGGGGTGGGTAGACCTGTTCTCCAGAGGTCAGGTTACTAATGTAGTGGAAAGGGGTGAGTAGGGTAGACCTGTTCTCTGGAGGCCAGGTCTAGCAATATAGTGGAAGTGGTTAGGTAGACTTGTTCTCTGGAGCCCAGGCCTACCACTACAGTGGAAAAGGGTGCATAGACTTGTTTTCTGAAGGACAGATCTGTTAATATAGTGGAAAGACCTGTTCTCTGCAGACCAGATCTACCAGTATAGTGGAAAGGGATGGCTAGACCTATTCTCTGGAGGCCAAGTCTACCAATATAATGGAAAGGGGTGGGTAAATCTCCAGAGGACAGGTTTGTGAATTAATTAATTTGTTAATTAATTGATTATCTTTAAGATTTGGGCAGGCAATTTTAAGGCAGTTAATTGAATGTAAGTATTTTGATATAATGGGATTTATCTCCAAGTTAAGAGAGTTTTAGGGTAGCTACTAAGTTCATAAAACTTAAAAACAAAATTTAAAAGAGAACCCATTAATAAGACACTCAGATCTTTCCAAACTGAGCTAGTTATACTAACCCAGGAGTGGTCAAACTTATGTGAATATTAAACAGAAAAAAATAATTTTCTGTGAATTAAAATGCTTATATCATGACAACTGTTTTCTTGGGGAAAGTTTGCTCATGAAACTCTTATTGGGGGCTTCAAAAAAGTACAGGCTTTGCACAATGCAAACAAAACAGTCAAACATACTGAAAGAAGATATGCTTGTCCAGTCTTCAAAGCTAGCTGCTCCCTGCTTTCTTCTATAGTAGTCCAGTTCTCATGTAGTCTGAAGGAATAATGCATTTTGGCAATAGGGACCATAACACAGGAAACTATAAGTCTGCAATTGAGGGGGAGGGGGACACAGTTGTCATATACCCTATATTCATTTCCGAGTCTGCTCCGGTGAGTAGAAGCACTACATGTCCTTCACTATATATAAGTGCAATAGAATAACTTCCTTCATTTTTTTTCAAAAACAGCTCAACCATTTTTTGCTGAGACTTGAAAAACTGTTCACCCTGAGGCATAAACTAGGCTTGGAAAATCTCAGCCCAAGTGATTAAATTTTGTCCCTGAAAAGAATTTTATAATAGGCACCTTCAATTATAGTTATCTGTGCCAGCTCTGCCAGTAATATCATGAACTTGGATATAGCTATCCAAGGTAAAATCATTGGGGGAATAACAAGTCTCTTTAAAATGGAGAAAATAGCCCATCTCTGAATCCTTTCATATATCAGCATCTGTTTATGCATCATTCAGGCATGTAATTACAAATCTCTAATTTCTACATTAAGTTTTTGTACTGAATACTTTTTGGAACATTACATCGCTGAAAAGAGTATAAAATCTGTGAACTCATTATTAATTTGCCATTTACGGTAGATAAATTAATCATAACCAATCTTCAATAAAAGCATTGTTGTTGTTTGTCTGGAGACTTGAAAAAGATACCAGTAGCTAGAAAATGAGCTGTTTGGGAGCATCTGTTGGCTCCAAGTTAAGGAGGCCAGCCAGAAGTACAGTACTTCTTGTATAAGCTTTGATCTCCACTCATCTCCCACAGTTTTAGAGTCTTTGTTCATGCCTTTGATTATGAGAGACCCTACCAGATTCCCTGTCTATTGGGTGTAACTATTAGTTGTTTTCAGTGTCTTCTCACTTAATTGCCAGGAAGAAAGAAATACTATCTGGGGAGCCGTATAAACAAACAAACAAAAATGTGTTGCTACAATTTTGCCAGGCACTTATTTGTACCATATAATATGTGAGTTAGAGGCTATTAACTATTTTTTTCCTGTGGGTAAATAAACAAAGGTCTCTATAGAAAGCCAGTTCTGCTCATGGCTCTCTGTAGTGTGTTTTCCTGGTGCACCTATTTGAAATAAGTAAAATATTATCCATGTTATAGGTAGAGGTTAAAACATTAGAAAATATTGTATACCAGCTTTGCATATGCATCTGCTCACAGCTCTCTGTATTACCATTTACAAGATGGAGCTCTGAGTAGGGCATTAATTAGTACCCTGCAGGTGAATTAGATCAGTCCATGTAAGGATTACCAGATATAGATTAGAGAAGGAGAGGTGCCAAGAAAGCTGTTTCCTTCTGTTGAAGTCAGACTACAGCACCTGAATGTCTTCCTGCCAATTTTAAAGGTACACTCTACTCATGGAGACCCCATTTGAACCATGGCTATGACGTACTGTGGAAATGGGATTTAGACTTTCCCCCATATGATTGATATGGAGACCCAAGGGGAAATGGCAATAATGCACAAGATCAAACCATGACTAAAAACATTCTAATCCCAATTGTTGGGATATTTTCTAGGCCAATTGGCAACCCTATTGGTCAGATTAAAATTAGGGAAATTTGGATACATTTTTACTCATATCCAGGCTCACTTCCAGTGTTGACGTGTGTAGTGTACTGAGAGACGAGTCGTGGTGAAGGCATAAGTATTTAATAGCTAGCACACTACCGAACTGGTTAACACGCGGTCGGGTCCGCCAATATATACAAGCATCCCGGAACATCCCCTTTGCTGGCCAGCCCAATCCTGGCCAGTCGAACTTCCCGCCCTTGGAGCTGATTGGGGTGGCTTTCCCGCGCTGCGCAAGGCGACCCGCGGGCGGCTCGGGTTGCGCGGCGCTGTGCTGATTCCAATACTCTACACTCCTCCCCTCCTAGTTTAAACTACATAATCCTGTAGGTACGTTGGTGCCCTGCGTTCCCGGGTTGATCTCCTCGGGGTTGCTATTGGTGTGGAGCCCGACCCAGCTGCGGGTGGTTCCGTTTCTGGCGGTGGATGGTCCGGGTCGGGTAGCGGCTCTGGTACGGGTTCCGCGGCCCCGGGGACCTCGTATATGGGCTGTTCTTGAGTCGGCGGGGCCCCTTCTGGGGACTCCGTTTCCGGCAGTTCCCTGGTCCCGGCTGCCTCCGGCTCTTCGGGCAGGGTGCGGCGGCGCAGCTGATCGATGTGTCGCCGCAGTACTTGGCCCCCTGCTGTGGTCACTTCGTAGGATCGGGAGCCGGTTACTCTCAGGACCCTCCCGGCTACCCACTCCGGGCCGCTTGCGAAGTTTTTCGCGTACACCGGGTCGCCCGGAAAGAATCCCCTTACTGCCTCGCGAACCTCGGGGGACCCGCGGACCTCCGGCGCCCTGTCCGGGTGGAGCCTATCCAACCGGGTGGTCAGTTTCCTCCCCATGAGCAGCTCGGCGGGGCTGAAACCAGTTGTGGGGTTTGGGGTGATCCTGTTGTGGAACAGGAACGCGGAGAGGCGGTGGTCCCAATCCCCCTGGACAATGCGCCCTAGGGCTTCCTTGGTGGTCCGCACCATCCGCTCCGCCTGGCCGTTGGTGGCTGGATGGAAGGGAGCGGACCTTATGTGCCTTATCAGGTACCTCTCGGTGAACTCTCGGAATTCCCGGGAGGTGAAGGCCGTGCCGTTGTCCGTCACTAGGGTGTCAGGGATCCCGTGTGTGCAGAGAACCCTTCTGAGCGCCCGGACGGCTGCTGCGGTGGAGGTCGAGGTGACCGGGATCACCTCCAACCATTTTGTGTGAGCATCTACCAGTATAAAGAAGAGTTGCCCCTGATGCGGCCCCGCGAAGTCTAAATGGAGGCGGGACCACGGCCGCCCGTTTGACTCCCACCTGTGGACCGGGGCGGACGGCGGATTGGGCCTGGACTCCTGGCAGGGTTGGCACCTCCTAACCCACCCCTCTATTTCCTCGTCCATGCCTGGCCACCACACGTAACTCCGGGCCAGGGCTTTCATCCTCACGATGCCCGGGTGGGTCTCGTGGAGATCTTCCAACACCTGTCTGCGCAAGGGGGGGGGGACCACCACCCGGCTCCCCCAGAGTATGCACCCCTTGTGGGTCGATAGCTCGTCCTTCCTGGACGTGAATGGCCTGAATGCATCTTCCACCTTGCCCGCTGGCCACCCCCTTCCCACCCAGTCCCTGACCCGCGCTAGGATGCGGTCTCTGCCCGTAGCTCGAGCCACCTCTTCGGCGTGTAGTGGGCGCTCGGGGAGGGACTCTATAAGCATCACCCCGTGGGCCGGGGCGGGATCTGGGTCTGTGGCGGGCAGCGGCAGGCGGCTGAGGGCATCGGCGTGCCCCATTGCTTTCCCTGGGCGGTGGACCAACGTGTAGGTGTACGAGTTCAGGAACTGGTTCCACCGTAAAACCCTCTGTGAAAGGATTTGGGGGGGTTGCCGGTCGGGGGCTAGGAGGCCGAGGAGTGGCTTGTGGTCCGTGGCAATGGTGAAGCGCCTACCGTAGAGGTAGTCGTTGAACTTGTGGACTCCCGCCACGATCGCCAGGGCCTCTTTATCGATCTGGGCGTAGTTCCTCTCGGCTGGGGACAGAGTCCTGGAGTAATAGGCGACCGGCACTTCCCTCCCGTCCGGGAGTTGGTGCCCCAGGACCGCTCCCACCCCGTAGGGAGAGGCGTCGCAAGCCAGGATCAGGGGAAGGTTTTCATCGTAGTGATGAAGAACCGCGTTTGAGACTAAGAGGTCTTTGACCGCCTGGAACGCCGCGGCTTGGCGCTTTCCCCAGACCCATGGGGCTTGTTTATCGAGCAAACGGTGTAATGGTTCCGCCACCGCGGCTTTGTGCGGCAGGAATGAGTGGTAAAAATTCAACAATCCGAGAAAACTCTGTAGTTCTGCTTTGCATTTGGGGGCAGGGGCCTGGACAATGGCCTTGGTCTTGTCCGCGGTTGGGTGGATTCCCGCTGCGTCCACTGCGAAGCCCAGGAACTCCACTCGCGGAACACCCAACAAGCATTTTTCTTTTTTCACCTTCAGCCCCGCCGCCTGGAACCGTCTGAGGACCTCTCGCAGGCGGCGGCTGAACTCTCCTTCGGTGGGGGCGGCGATCAAAACGTCGTCGAAGAAGGGCTGGACTCCGGGGATCCCTTTAAGGAGAGAGTCCATTATGCTTTGGAAAATCCCCGGAGCCACGCTCACCCCGAACTGCAGCCGTTTAACCCTGAACGCCCCCCTGTGGGTCACGATTGTCTGTGCCTCTGCTGTCTTAGCGTCGACCGGCAGTTGCTGGTATGCCTGAGCTAAGTCCAGCTTCCCAAAAACCTTCGCCCCGGCTAGCGCTGCGAGGACATGGCTGACCACCGGGACTGGGTAGGGATTGTCCTGTAGAGCCTTGTTGATCGTGCACTTGTAATCAGCGCAGATCCTCACCTCCCCGTTGGGTTTTACGGGTGTCACTATAGGGGTCTCCCAGTCGGCGTATGTGACTGGCTCTAGGACGCCTTGGGCCGTGAGGCGGTCCAGTTCCGCCTCTATTTTCGGTTTTAGGGCGAACGGGACGCGTCTCGCCTTGAGCCTTATGGGCCGGACCGTTGGGTCGATCGGTAGGGTGATGGGCGGCCCCTTGTAGCTCCCCAGGGACCCGTCGAAGACCTCTGGGAACTCCCGGCAGACCCCGTCGAAATTGCTGGTCCGCATGTGGTCTACCCCCACTAGCTGGATTCCCAGAGGCTGGAACCAAGCCAGCCCTAGGAGTGTGGTCAGTTGGCGCTTGACCACCAGGATGTCTAGGGGTCCTCTAAAACTCCCTCGTTCCACATTCACCCGGGCCCACCCCACGATGTGTACCGGGTTTTTTTGAAAGTCCCTTAATACGAAGTCCGCTGGCCTCGTATGGAGGCGGCGGCGGGGGCATAGTCTCTTGAGGGTTTCCTCCGAAATGATCGAGATGGAGGAACCCGAGTCTACTTCCATGAGGCATGGGGCGCCCTCGATCAGGACCGACATTTTGACCTTGTCGGGGGCTGCAAGGGGCAGGTTCAGTACCTGTAGACTGGTGGAAGCCGTCGTGTAGGCATCCAAGGAGTCGTGATGCGCTGACGGTTGGCGGCGGCTGTTTTTGGCCCGGCAAGCCCGGGCGATGTGGCCCGTCTTCCCACAGCTGCGGCAGTCCAGGTGGCGGTACGGGCAGTCCCTTCGCTCGTGGGGGTCGCCGCAGCTGGCGCACCTGGAACCGGTGGTGGTGGTGGGCCTCTCCGTTGCTCGTGGCCTCGCGGGGGCCCGTGTGTCGGTTCTTTGCGGTCGTCGGAGCTGGAACGCGTCTCCCTCTGCTCGGACCTCTGGCTCTGCTTCACCCTGGTGTACTGCCTCCCCGCGTTGCTGGCCGTACGCCTTGGTGGCCCTCTCAAACGCCGTCGCCTCGTTGAAGGCTTGTTGTAGGGTGAGCTCTTCTTTTGCGAAGAGCTTCTGTTGCAGCCGTTCGTCTCGGAGGCCCCAGACGAAACGGTCCCTCAGGGCTTCGTCCCTCTTATCAAAACTGCAGTTCCCGGCGATTTGCCGAAGTGCCGCCAGGTAGACCGCCGCTGTCTCCCCCGACTTCTGGTCCCTCTTGTGGAAGAGGAATCGGCGGGCGACGATGGAGGGTTGGGGCGCAAAGTGGCCCGTGAGGAGTCTCACGATCTCCCCGTAGGATCTCTCGGTCAGCCTTTCTGGAGCGGAGAGGTTTCGTGCGATTTCGAAAGTCTCTTCCCCACAGACGCTCAGCAGGACGTCTCTCTTCCGGTCATCATCAGTGATCAAGTTCGCCCTCAGGTAGCACTCGACCCGTTCGGTGTAGGTCTCCCATCTCTCGGGGTGCTCTGGGTTGAATTCAGCAAGGTGGCCCGTCGTTACGCTAGAGTTCGCCATGGTGGCGGCGGGCTGCTCGGTCGTCGGTCTCTCGCCTTCCTCGTCTCCGGCCAGGGCTGGTTCCCCGCGGGGTGGCCTGGCCTAGCTAGATCCCACCTTCGTCGCCAGTGTAGTGTACTGAGAGACGAGTCGTGGTGAAGGCATAAGTATTTAATAGCTAGCACACTACCGAACTGGTTAACACGCGGTCGGGTCCGCCAATATATACAAGCATCCCGGAACATCCCCTTTGCTGGCCAGCCCAATCCTGGCCAGTCGAACTTCCCGCCCTTGGAGCTGATTGGGGTGGCTTTCCCGCGCTGCGCAAGGCGACCCGCGGGCGGCTCGGGTTGCGCGGCGCTGTGCTGATTCCAATACTCTACAACGTCTGATGGGAGAAACTTCTTTGACAAACACCACATTGCAACAAGATATGATGCAGGATGAAGCAGGGTTTAGCTCCCCTCACCCACACACTCAATTTTGGATTTAAAAAACTCTCCCATTGCCTCTTCAGAAATGAATAGGTGGACTTGTACTCCTGTTTCCTATCATATATTATTTGTTCTACTTTAAGAACATAAGAGAAGCCATGTTGAATCAGGCCAATGGCCCATCCAGGTCAACACTCTGTGTCACACATGGCCAAAATCCAGGTACTTAAATTGTCAAATGTTCTGCTGTACTTGTTTGCCACATTTTTAATTGGCTAAAAAAATTAAAAAGGAAGTATTCCTTTCCTACATATCTGAAATTTGGCAGGAGGTATTATTTGACTGAAAGATAGAGTCTTTAAGAATTTTATCTCCAAAAACTCAATGAGGAAAACCAACTGGATATATGTTTCTAATCTAGAACCACAGAAATTAATAATGAATCTAATCAGGAAAATGCAAAAGTATAGTAATGGGAACACATTTAAATAAAAAATAACCTGATTTTTTTAAAAAATTCAACATGTGCATCCATATGCACAGCAGTCACTGAGGTAGCACTAGCTCACCTAGACAGGAAGAATATTTATTCCCTGACTCTTGCCAGGACAACTGTCAAAAGCATCAATATTGATGTCTTAAAATATTGATGTCACTGTTTTCAAATAATCACGGGCTTATTTTTCCAACTGTCTGACAATTAAAGGAACACCTACACAAACTCATAAAACCTTGTAGTATGCATGTCAAATAAAGTTCTCCAGTTATTTGTCTTATTATCAGGGCTTTTTTGTAGCAGGAACTCCTTTGCATATTAGGACACACACACACCCCGATGTAGCCAATCCTCCAAGAGCTTACAGGGCTCTTATTACAGGGCCTACTGTAAGCTCTTGGAGGATTGGCTACAACATGGGTGTATGACTTAATATGCAAAGGAGTTCCTGCTACAACCCCCCCCCCCCCGCTTATTATAATTCTAGACCAATTAACCATAAGCAGGAGGGTTTTTTTAGCAGGAATGCACAGGAACGCAGTTCCAGCTAGCTTGGTTTCAGGTGGTATGGCCTAATATGCAAATGAGTTCCTCCTGGGCTTTTTCTACAAAAAAGCCCTGTGTGAAACAATGGTGACATCAGGGAGTGGGGCCTAATATGCAAATGAGTTCATCATTAGCTTTTTCTACCAAAAAACCCCTTACCATAAGATACCAGAATCTCCAATTAAAAATGAATAGCACATTAAGGCAGCAATACACAAGTCTGTTCAGAACTATGTCCCAGATGTCTGTGGGATCACTCCCAGGAAAATGTCTTTATGACTGCACTTTAAGGGACCAATCTAAAGCAGGTCATCTCAGAATCTTACTCAAGTCTATTTAGTGGTGTTTATCCCCAGGAATATGTTTGTAGGATTGTAGGGTTATTAGGTAAATAAATTAATTCAGCATATATACAGTTCTAGGAAAAAGAGAGATGAAAATTGATAGGGATCACATATAAGGGATAATTTAGACAAAGAAATGCTTTACCTATCGTTGTCTTCAGATGAAGCTCCAGTAGTGACAAAAAAGGAAAGGGGGAGCAAGACACGGCCTGTGTCTCTTACTATTGCGGTTCTGAAACTGATCAGGTTTAGGGGGTGAGTCTAACAGCAGGGTAGGTATACTGTCAGATGCACACCTGAGAAGCCATGGGTTAGACCTTTTAAGAACTACCCTGTGCCTTCAGGGGATAGGGATCAGATGACCACTGATACCAGGTCAGGTGGGCTATGATGCTGGGACATGTGGTATATGACCTCAGAAAAGGGGATGCTCTTTGGTGATGTTTGGAAAGTAAAAGGGGATGAGGGGATTACCTATGCTAAGCAAAGTTATCTCTCTCTCTCTCTCGGCTTGACTTCGTGAACGAAGATTTAAGAAGGGTGCAGTAGTCCACGTCTGCTGCAGGCTCGCTGGTGGCTGACAAGACCAATGCGGGACAGACAGATCCGGCCACAGTGGCTGCAGGGAAAAGTCTGATTTGGGGTTGGTGCTGTAGCAGTGCGATTCTTCCTCAATCTCCTTTTGTCCTCAAGACCAGCTATGCATGAGTTCTCAAAGGAAGAGACAGCCTGGTGGATGGTGTGCCTCCATGCTTTGCGATCTGAGGCTAGGTCAGACCACTGGTGATGGTTGATGCGACAGGTGCCAAGGGATTTCTTCAAGGAGTCCTTGTACCTCTTCTTTGGTGCCCCTCTATTTCGATGGCCGGTGGAAAGTTCGCCATACAGAGCAATCTTGGGAAGGCGGTGGTTTTCCATCCTAGAAATATGCCCTGCCCAGCACAGCTGCGTCTTCAACAGCAGTGCCTCGATGCTTGTAACCTCCGCCCACTTGAGGCCTTCAGTGTTGGTCACAAAGTCACTCCAGTGGATGTTGAGGATGGTGCGAAGGCAGCGCTGATGAAAGCGCTCAAGGAGTTGCAGGTGATGAGGGTATAAAGCCCACGATTCGGAGCCGTAGATGAGGGTTGTCATCACAACCGCTTTGTAAACATTGATCTTTATGCCTTTTTTCAGATGCTTGTTGCTCCACACTCTTTTGTGCAGTCGGCCAAATGCACGGTTTGCCTTTGCCAGCCTGTTGTCGATCTCCTTGTCGATCTTGGCATCTGAGGAGATGATGCACCCCAGGTAGCTGAACTGCTGGACTGTCTTCAGAACTGATTCACCCACAGTGATGCAGGGAGGGTGATAATCTTCCTGGGGTGCAGGCTGGTGGAGAACTTCTGTCTTCTTCAGACTAACTTCTAGGCCGAATAGCTTGGCAGCCTCTGCAAATCTGGACATATACTGCAGAGCTGATACTGAGTGGGAGACGAGTGCAGCATCATCAGCAAACAGTAGCTCGCGGATAAGTTTTTCCATTGTCTTGGAGTGAGCCTTTAGTCGCCTCAGGTTGAACAGGCTGCCATCAGTGCGATAGCGGATGTAGACACCATTGTCATCATCTAGATCTACTGCGGCTCTTTGAAGCATCATGCTAAAGAAGATCGTAAAGAGAGTTGGCGTGAGAACGCAGCCTTGCTTTACACCTGTGCCTATTGGGAAGGGCTCCAAGAGGTCGTTGCAATGTCTGATTTGGCCTTGCTGGTCTTCATGTAGCTGGATGATCATGCTGAGGAACCTTGGGGGACATCCTAAACGTTCCAAGATTTGCCACAGGCCTTTCCTGCTAACGGTATCGAAAGCTTTGGTAAGGTCGACAAAAGTCACATATAGACCCTTGTTCTGTTCCCTGCATTTCTCTTGGAGCTGCCTGAGAACAAATACCATGTCGGTGGTGCTCCTGTTAGCTCTGAAGCCACACTGGCTCTCTGGGAGGAGTTCTTCTGCAATGGTGGGCACCAGTCTGTTCAGGAGTATTCTGGCAAGGATTTTGCCTGTGATGGAGAGCAGGGTAATCCCCCGGTAGTTGGAGCAGTCTGACTTTTCCTCTTTGTTCTTGTGTAGAGTGATGATGATTGCATCGCGAAAGTCCTGTGGTAGTTTGCCTTGTTCCCAGCAGGTGACAAGTACTTTGTGAAGTGTGCTATGTAGTACTGTGCCCCCATGCTTCCAGATCTCTGGTGGGATTCCATCAACTCCCGCTGCCTTTCCACTTTTCAGTTGCTTGATGGCTTTAACAGTCTCTTCTAGGGTGGGGATCTCATCCAACTCTGTTTTCACTGGTTGAAGTGGGGTGAGGTGGATTGCTGAATCTTGAGCTACGCGGTTGGCACTGAAGAGAACCTGAAAATACTCTGACCACCGGTTCAGTATGGATACCTTGTCTGTGAGGAGCACTTGGCCGTCTGCACTATGCAAGGGACTCTGAGCCTGATATGATGGGCCATATACTGCCTTCAGGGCTTCGTAGAACCCTCTTAAATCACCAGTGTCTGCACACAGCTGGGTTCTCTCTGCAAGCTTGGTCCACCACTCGTTCTGAATGTCTCGAAGCTTGCGCTGGAGGTTGCTACATGCAGCACGAAAGATTGCTTTTTTCCCGGGACAGGAGGGCTGAGCAAGATGACCTCTTGATCTGCAGAGCCAGGGACTGGCACATGATAGCAGGCTGGAAGGTCCCTTGCTGGGCATGGGCCTATTCACAAAAACATTTCACTAGTGACTGGGTCCTGGGTATTGCACACATGCTGGTAGCTCGGCCTATGCCGCATTGTGTGGAAGTTGGAAATCCAGACACTCTGGCAACTGCTCCAGGGATCACAATGTCTGTATAAGCATGAGGGAGGGGGTACAGGCTCACATCAGGGGCACCTGAAACAAGGCTTTTGAAGATGACCATAGAGATTGGGTACATTTGTGACGGGTGTGCCTTAAAACAGCCTGGTCCCAGATTATATAGGGCTTTAATTGTTAACAATAGCACCTTGAATGGGGCCCACAGACAGACTGGGCATCAATGTAGGTGGACCAAGACTGGAGTGATATGGTCCCTACAATCATAAAAGTGCGCTAGAATATATCAGCTCCAGATATACACCTTTAAAATGATTTATCAGTATTTTGGGGTACATTTTGGTATCTGGAGCAATATTCAGGATTTTCAGGAATACCAGTATCCAAGTCCCATATAATTCTAGTAGTTTATTTTAGAGATCCCAGCCTTCCCACCCCACCCCCCTTAACATATTTTCCAGCCACCAGAAGGATGAGCAGTACACCAACAGAATCCCAATCCTGTCTCATAATCCTAGCAAGAGGTACACCAGTGAAGGCCAGAGTGGTATAATGGTTAGAGTATGAAACTAGGATCTAGGAGACCAAAGGTTTGAGGGCCCCCCCCTCTTCCATGGAACATTGCTGGGTGACCTTTGGCCAACTACAGTTATCTACCTCACAGGGTTATTGTGATGATAAAGTGGATCAGAGAAGAATTATGTTATCCTGGTTAGGCAGACTATAAATGCAGGAAATAAATCAATATGCAGTCTTGAAACTAGGTATGTTCTCCTTCCCTCCCACAATCAAGTTTCAGTGATATACAGTATGCCAGGTCAGCCCTCTCAACCAGGATTAAATCTTGGGTGGCTGTTTTTCCTATGATTGTCCTGGAATTTAACAGCAAGGTTTTGTAGCTCAGTCTGTGGTTGACATGAAATGGCCAAAATCACACGCCTTTGTTAATTTCTGAGAAAACTAATGAAATGCACTCTGCATGGGGCAAAGTTTGAACAATATCCAGAAACTGCAAATGGTTGCTGAAAATGGGGGCCAAATTACTAAACAGATGAATCTGGATGCCAATTCTCTATCAACTTTGCTCACTGCCAAGTTACTTCTGTGGCCAGTTTGAAGTGCTTCTATGGGCTTTTTAAGGTTGTAAATGACTGGAATACAAAAAAAAAACCCAACAGAGTACCATACACACACATATAACTACCCATACATTACATTTTGTCTCTGCAACACTTCTCTGAGAGCCTCAGCCTTTCTCACTGGACCCCATTCTCCTATATGGCCATGCTCTTTTCAACAGAGCCATCAAAACTGTGGAACTCCATTCCCAGGAAAACCTGACATGTGCCTTCCCTGACAGTATTTTAGCATCAAACCAAAGCCGTAAGCTTTGAACCACTGTTGAATTTCCTGTTCCTTGCTCTGATCTCAGAGCTTCTCCCATTATGTGATTTTATGTTTTCTTGTTTTGCTCAGTTGTGCTTCTTAATATGCATATTTGATATGGATGATGTCCTTAACTGGACATAATTGACTTACCTTGGTTAAAATCAGTTGTGCTTTAGTCAGGTTAGACTGAGTTAATACAATTACCATTGAATGCAGTGTTCAGTCCCTTTTTTAGTGTTATTAAAACTCCATTGGCAGTTATGGTACTACTGTAGAATATATGATTGTTAAATTGTGGCACAATGTGTCAAAGAAGCTAAGCTTCATGCTTGCTTATTGCAAGCAATTTTGGAAGTCTGTTTACCTCAACTGTTTATACTGCTTCTAGTATTACTATAATATTATAGTACTGCTCAAAATTACTGCAAAATCAGAAGATCTCACAATCTGTAAAGCACTTTTCCTAATAACCCACCTAAGGCTTAATTGCTAATCTGTTTATCTTTGCAAACCACATATGGCCAAGGAAAACAAAAAAACTTAATCCAACAATAAGCAAAAAGCCTTTGGCAGCAAGTACAAAAGACTCTCCAGAATCTCAGATTAGTTCACCAGTCATAGAATTAAATTTTCTCTCTAATATTTGTTTGAGACAGATAATCAAAATCCTTCACTGGTCACAAGAAATCACTGCCTGTCCACCTCTGCCTTCCTCATTCAGATCAACAGTGTATTTGTTTGCAGCTGCACAGAATGGGGGCAAGCATCCTACTTGCAAATATGTGAAATTCATAAAAGTCATAAACAGAGCAATAATAAGCAGAGCCAGGATATCAGAAAGAAAGAAAACCACTGGTGTATCAACAAAACGGCAATTACAGAATATAATCCAGCCCTAAACTAAAACCTTTTAATACTATTTACTTCTGTTGGGAAAGCTGCAGTTGCCAAGTTGCTCTTGTGGGCACCATAGTACCTACTAATGTGTTCCTAGTAACTGCCTGCTTCTTGAGTCTTCAGAATAAAACCAAAACCATCTTGAATGGAATGCCAGGATGAGAAAAACTGCACCATCTGATATTGTCTACACACAAACATTAAAGAATTGTGGCATCCCTGTTATATCTAGTCACCCAAAAATAGAGGGAGTAGGAAGTTAGTTGAATTCATAACAAATGTTTTTAAAAGAAATCTGGTCTCTGTGCAGTGCATTTGCACTATATCTTCCATACTCAGCTGACTCCCATTTGTTGAGTATGCTGACACAGTCTGGAGCTGAGGCCGTCTTCCTCCAGTTGAGCCAGTAAGAACTGCACTGCATTTATCTCAGCTGGGTGTTGTTGCATATTTAATAACTTCTCATCTGGAACCTTTGCTTGTAATGAACTGCTTCATTAGATTATGCCCATTTTACATCATTAAGATCTGAACAAGTCAGCAACTGCGCTAACTAAACAGAATCTGGACAGGCAATGGAACTGTGTGCTATTTCTATCACTAGGGACTATAACTGAAGCAAGATGAAAAAGATGCAGATACAGATTAATAAACACTGAAGTTTTCTTGTGGCCTAAAATTCATATTACTACCCTAAAATCATTTCTGTCTAGAGTTTTTCCTTCAGCACTAAAGACATGTATTTTTTAAATTTTCTTCGGATAAACCTTTAATATTTTAAATTCTGCATAAGTGTAATCATCCTAATCTTTTGATCATGATTTTCAGTTAGTGCTAATGACATTGCTGTTTGGGAAACAGCAAATGATCCCCACTGAGATTTATATGCTCTCAAATGAGTGCCACCCAGTTCTTGGATGCCATTACAGAGTCAAAAGAAGGATGCACAGGGAGTGGTGGATGTTTGCTATGAAAGGATTTCTCAAAAAGTCTCTTTAGGGAGTAGGGGTTGGCACCTTAGCTCATTATCCCTTACTTCCTTCTCAAATGTGACTTCCAAGAAGGCTCGGCACCTTCCCAGCCAAGCCGGCTTCGCCTGCGCTCAGGCTGGGGGCCGTCTTTGCCCCCGCGGAAGAAGGGAGAAACAGTCTGTCAGCCGGACTCATCCGGGGCTGTTGGCTGGGCGTGGTGTCAGGGCTATATAAGCCCTGGCCCCGCCCAGACTGTTTGCTGTCTTCGCAGGCTCTCTGAGGGAGAGCCACGGTCGTTGTGCGGTGCTTAGGCCTGGGATCGCGGGATCGGCAAGGACGACATCGGGCCGGCTGAGTGGCGCGGACGTGGAGAGCGGTGCTGTCGGTGGGGGCTCGTTCGTCGGCTCGGTGGAGCCGGTGTTTGCGGTTTGGTGGTCTGGGGGGCAGCTAGCGCACGCAAAGCGAGTCTTTTGGAGGCAAGGGCAGCCACAGGGGACAGCGGCGGCCGGGGTGAGGCCCGCGGCGCGAGCGGCGGCTGATTTCCAACTGGGGCTTTGGGTGAGCCTCGTGCGTTGTACGAGGCGCGTGCGGCGGCCATTTTGGGAGAGCCTCGCTCTCGGGGAAGACAGCTCATTGCACGGTGGCCATTTTAGGCGAGCCTTGGCTCTCGTAGGCCGAGGTAGCATAGGGCTTTATCTGGAGCACACGCGGCGGCGACGCAGCGCAGCGGTTCTCACGGGCACCAGGCGGTGCGCACGCGGTGGCAATACATTGTGGCCGTTTGAGCAGCCGTTTTGCTAGCGCGGCGAGGCATAGTTGGTGGGAGGACTGAAGCCAGCGGTGCGCGCGGCAGCCATTTTGTGGATATTTCCACCAAGGCTCCTGTTCGGCCATTTTGGGGCAGCGCGGCGAGGCACAGTTCTGTGGGGGTGCGTTGCCAACGGCGCGTGCGGCGGCCAATTTTGGGTCATTGACCTGAGCATTTGGGGGCGGGGTTGGAGTGCTTGGCTGGTGGTGTGTAATACACACGGGTCACTTTAGTTGTTTAGTGGCTGCTTTTAGGTGGAGCAAGTGGACGCCTGGGCCTGTCATTGAGAGGGCAGCCAGGGTAGTTGGTCTTTTAGTCAGCACCCATCCCTGTTACTGAGGCCTGGGTGGTAGCCTTAATATTGCCCGGGGTAACAGCATGGCGCCTAAGAAGGGTCAAGGGAAGGCTAAGGGCAAGCAGCCGGCTCGCCCACCCAGGGGGCACGGTGGGCAACCTGGGCCAGATGTGGGGCAGATTCAGGGAGCGCAGGTCAGGTTGGCCATTATTCATCAGCTGGAGGTGTTGGAGCAGCAGAGGTTAGCTGCCGGGGCCCCCATATGGCAGGGGCGCCGCCGCACTTCGGGGCGGTCGACGCGCCTCAGGTTTGAGGCGGAGATGCTTGCCCGTTTGTCTGCATTGCAGGGCAGCGCGGCTGTGCCGGATCCTCAGCAGGAGCTGGAAGACGAGGATGACCCTGGTGAGGGCCCGTCGGGGGAGCAGTCGACCGGCAGTGGCTCTGGTGATGGTGTGCCTCGGACTCCGGACGGTGCAGGACCTCCCTTGGAGGCTGGTAAGTTGTTGTTGCAGCAGACACCACAGCGGCCATGGGGACCGGTTCAGACGCCACCCCTTCCCCCAGTGATGGGGGGGGTTGGGGCGCAGGGCAATCCGGGGCACCCGCTGTTCACTGGGGTGCCAGGTCGCCTTGGGCTTGGGCTCTGCAGAGTCCCGCGGTACAGGGGCTCGGTTTAGGTGCTTCAGGTTTAGGTAGCCCTGGGTCACAGACACCGGTCCAGCAGGCGGTCCCGGCAACGCCTGCTGCTTCAACGGTTGCACCCTCACTGGGGGTTTTGTCGTGGGGTGGGCAGCAATATGCTCAGCTACAAGGAATGTGGCCTAGGGGGCCTGCAGGTGGGTGGTTTTATCCCCCTGTTCCTTATTCCAGCATACCATTCCACGTCCTCCCATTTGGCGATACTTCGTTGCCTTTGGGAGATCACTTAACGAGTGTCACTCGTGACAAAATTTTGCGTGGTGAGTACGTGGATGTTTTCAGCCTTCTGTATCGTGAGCTCGAGAAGAAAAGCAAGGACGAGCTTGATGAGAAGGAGAAAGAAAAACTGAAGCGCAGGAAGGTTGATAGGACCTGGGCAAACTGGTTGCCTGGGTTTTTAATTTATGCGGGAGTCATTGCCAGGGCTCAGCCGGCACATGCTGCCGCCCTGTTCCAATACATGGATATCATTTACAGGGCTTATTCGGACTTCATCGGTGCAGCGTGGCTGCAGTACGACGAGGCTTTCCGAATGAGGGCACCAGTCAATCCCGGCTAGTGGTGAGGTGTTTTTCGCCTACCTTGTACTGCTTGTTAGAGAGGGATAGTTGGTTGCAGTTGGTTAAGTGTTGGCAGAATGAGCAAGGGGTTATGGAAGCCCAGGGGAGCACCCAGGGCACTGCACCAGTGGGGTGCAAGCAATTGGCAGGAGCGGCAGATGGGCTCTACGGCTCAATGTGGCAGAATGCCAATTGTGTGATCCCTTCCCACAAAACTGGGTGATTATGCCAGTGTGGGGTAGGATGATCTGGCCTGGCCAGCCTGCCATGAGCCAAATCTGTGGCTCATGTCAGGGGCAGGGTGGCTCGCTCATACATGGACAAGGAAGGGTCATGGGATGACCCCGGGGCTTTTCCGGTTTCTGGTAACCCTTGCCATGCTAGTTATAGTTTGGTTATATTCAATAAAAGGCCCATTTTTACCAACTTTATGTTGTCAGTCTCTTCATTCCGACCTTGGGGGGCAATTGATTGCTAGTTAACTGGTTCAAAGGCTGATGCACCACAGTCCCACCTAGTCCCAACCACTCAGGTTGCTCAGTTTTGCCAAGATGAAAGGGCTTTTATTATATTATAGATAACGAATTGTAGCTGAAGATGGGAAGGGGAGATTTATATATGTCCCAATTTAGTAGTCAAAGTAGTTGTCAGAAGACTTTTCCCATCCAGTTTCCCTGAGTTAAGTTCCAAAACATATGGAAGATCTGATCACATCTTTTTCCCTCCATGCCAGAATCAGCAGTTGGGCTGGTGGCTGCAGTAGTAGTGTAGAAAGTTATAGTATTATTAGGAAATTCACATGATCAGTTCTTCCATATGTTATAACAACAGCCAAATAATTTCTGGGACCGAACAACAGGGAACATGAATTTTTTTTAAAAAAAATATCTATTGTCATATTACCTTGAAAACATATAAGAATGTAATTTTTTAAAAAAGAATGATCTTTGTTTTAGCAAAGTTCTGGTCCATGTGTGGCCCAATACAAGACTGGTCATTATATGAATTATGAATTGAAGTCATTGTGGGACCTTGATAAATGGAAGACATACACATTAATAAAAGGTGAATGTACTTCCACATAACTGTTAACTCTGGGATTTGGATTGCTTTGTTTGGTTGTAGGGTATTGGAAAATAATCCATCCTCAGTAGTTTTGTGGTTAATCTGTCCATTACATTTTTATCTCTTTTCCTCCAAAGAGCATAGAGGAATTGTCATGGTTCGCCCCTCTTCCATATTATCCCCACAACAACCTTCTGAGGTATATTATATTGAGCGGGGGGAGTGGCCCAAGATTATCCCAGTGAGATGTTATGGCAGAGCAGAGAGTTGAATGTGGCTATCTCCAGTCCTGCTCTGATACTCCAACCAGTGCGTCCCACTGGCCATCACAATGGTTCTCTGTTTAGTCAATCAATTTACCTATATTTTCATCCACTGAAATCCCAGTTGCAAGTATAAAGAAGTATGCACACAATTAAGATAGACTGCAATTTATGGATGAACTTCTTTAAGACTCTACCCTTGAATGTTTATGTTTTTCAAGTCTTCCCAATGACACATGGAAAAAACTCCCCCCCCCCTTTTTTGGCCAAAAGTCAGCTGGTTGTGGAACCAGGTTCAACCAATTAAATTTAAAGATCATTTTGAATGCTGGAAAAACATGCAGGTCATTAATGATAAATATCATCTACTGAGTCGGGTCAGAAGTCAACAAGGGTATGTGCCAGGTGTAGAATGATGACAGGTAAGGGGAACACCATGTACCAGTGTTGATTCTAAGCAATAACAGAGCAGTGGAAAAGAAAATCATTTGGAAGATCAATATTCTCCAATATAACAGTAGCCCAGAGAGAAATACAATGTGCTCATACTATCCACAGAGTGCCCTATCTCTGCCTTATTGCTATCTTCAGTTTAAGTTTACACTGTAAAACTAATCATCTCCATCTGCAACATATTAGTGTGCAATCCTGCAGCATCAATGTCATAAGCTGTTTAAATTGCTCAGTTTCTCAGGGCACGATCTGTGTTATATCCTATACCTTCAAGCATACTATCTGCACATAGCAAATAAAAACTAAAAGCAAAATTAATAAACTGTATCAACATATGGGAACACAGATGCAACTACTGGGAGAAATTTTAATAATGGTTCTAAATTGTTCTATGAAGGATTCCACCCCCTATTTAGTTTGATAAAAAGAATTGACACACAACTTTGATCACTATTGCCTTTCTTTGGCATATATTCCCTAGGACCTTTAATCTACATACTAGCCAGGTTTCTGGTGAGGGGAATTATGCAGATTTAGAATTGTTATTTAGAAAGACTGCCATTGGTTTTCCTCATGATTAATGATACCAGTTCACATCTTTAGTGGTTCAGTCTGATTCAGTCCAAAGCTCTTTTCCCTGCTTTCTGCCTTTCTTACCAGTTCTTACAGTGCAATTCTAAACAAAGTTACAGCTTTGAAGTCAAGGGTGGAATGCAGGAACTTTGGGACTAATAACTGTAATAATAATAAGTGAATTCTGGAGACATGGAACTGACAGACTATTCAAAACCACTTTGTATGCTCCACAGAATTGAAGGATTTTAATTTTAGCCAGGAATGTTTCCAATGGAATTTATTGTTCAGTGTCAGGGTTCAGCACTGGAATATGAGAAAACTTAATAGAACAGATGCAGAGTGCTGCCCCTTCCCCACAGTAGGCATGTATGCACACACACACACACACTGGATCAGGGCCTGGGATTCTGGGCCAGGCAGTGCAGTTTCAAGACAGGCACTTTTTATGCCCAATGAAAGGGTTCTCAAGATACCCTAACTCACCTTCCATCAAGACAGGTCATCTTTCATTTGTTCAATGTGTGGATTCAGATATAATGGTTAAACAGATATTTCTAAGAAATATGACACTACTGATATCAAGCCAATGTGTGTTCTTTCTTCTGACTGTACACGTCTTTCTTCCTCCCTGCTGCTTTTGCAAATTGACTGCTCCATGTTTAATGCATTCATCTTCCTAGACAGGTTCTTGTATAGCCATACGGAATGCTAGATGATAAAGTTATTTGCATTCTTCTAATTGTACCAGGGGGGATATGGAATGTACAGCATACTCCAGAGCCAGAGTGGTGTAGTAGTTAAGAGCAGAGGAGTCTAATCTGGAGAACCAGGCTTGATTCCCCACTCTTCCACATGAAGCGTGCTGGAGGATCTTGGTTCAGTTACAGTTCTCTCAGAAATCTGTCAGCCCAATCTACCTCACAAGGTGACTGTTGTGGGTAGAATAAGGAAAGTGAAAAATTCACTAGACAAGGCAAAAACAGAACATATGATAACAGAAGGTAGTTGCATCTTAGGATCAGCATAGGGGTAGTAAATCAACACCTTGTTTCTTCAAATGAAAATTTGTCCTCGGGACCAGATAAACTGCATCCAAGGGTTCTAAAAGAGCTTGCAGATTTGTAATTTCTGCAACTCTGACCATTACTTTTGAGAATTCTTGGAGAACAGGTGAGGTGCAAGAAGATTAGAGGTGGGCAAATGTTGTCCCCATCTTTAAGAAGGGGGAAAAGGAGGATCCGGGTAACTACCAACCTGTCAGCTTGACATTTATATCTGGAAAAGTTTTAGATCAAATAATCAAACAGTCAGTCCTGAAACATTTAGAAAGGATGGCTGTGATCACTAAGAGTCAGCATGGGTTTCTGAAGAACAAGTCATGTCAGACTAACCTGATCTCTTTTTTTCTTGTGAAAAAGTTACTACCTTGCTGGATCAGGAGAATGCTGTAGACATTGTTTATCTTTATTTCAGTAAAACTTTTGATACTATTCTTGTTAACAAGTTGGTAAAATGTGGCTTGGATCCTGTTACTGTTAGGTGGATCTGTAACTAGTTGACAGATACCAACCAAAGAGTGTTTATGAATGGTTTCTCATCCTCTTGGAGAGGAGTGACAAGTGGAGTGCCTCAAGGATCTGTCCTGGGGCCTGTTTTGTTCAACATCTTTATAAATGATTTGGATGAAGGAATAGAAGGAATGCTTATTAAATTTGCAGGTAATACCAAATTGGGAAGGGTCACAAATACAGTAGAAGACAGAGTCAGGATACAGGATGATCTTTACTGGCTGGAAAACTGGGGTAAAACAAATAAAATGAATTTAGGTAGGAAAAAATCAAATGCATGATTATAGGATGGGGGAGATTGGTCTTAGGAATCGTATGTGTGAAAAGGATCTAGGGGTCTTAGTGGACTATACACTGAACATGAGTCAGCAGTGTGATGCAGTAGCTTTAAAAGCCAATGCAATTTGGGGCTATATCAGCAGAAGCAGGTCTCAGATTCAGCAGGAGCTCACAGGAGTACACTCTTGAACCTTTCTGACAGTTCACCCTCTTCCTTTCCACCTACCTTGTCCATTGAATAGTAGGTGCAGCTGCATAACAATCCCTGGATTAGAAGAGTGGGCAGCCAGCCAGCCACCGGGGGCTTTGCCATGCCCCCAGCATCCCCCATTAACCCCTGGAGAAGTTCACACCACCCTTTCTCCACTCTTTATGTGATTTTGGGCTTGCTGACCTTTTGACTTGGGGATGGTGGCCCAGGAGAGCCCCAGACGAACAAGGCCTGCTTGGGCTGGTTGGATCTCTAGCTTGCTTGGGGCTCTCCTTTCTTGCATTGGGTTGCTTTTGGCTGGGGAGGGGGTGGCATATGCTAATGAATTATGCTAATGAGCTCCACCACCTATTTTTCTATGAAACAACCCCTGAACAGAAGTATAGTATCCAGATCACATGAAGTGATGGTATTAACTTTACTCTGCTCTGGTTAAACCTCACGTAGAGTATTGTGTTCAGTTTTGGGCACCACAATTTAAGAAGGATATAGACAAGCTGGAATGTGTCCAGAGGAGGGCAACAAAGATGGTGAGGGGTCTGGAGGAGTCCTATGAAGAAAGGTTGAAGGAGCTCAGTATGTTTAGCCTGGAGAGGAGACGACTGAGAGGTGATATGATCACCATTTGCCAGTACTTGAAGGGCTGTCATATAGAGCAGTGGTGGCCAAACTTGCTTAACATAGAATAAATGTCAGATGTTTCAGAACCACAAGACATGAACAAATATTACACATACATCTCTAGTAAAACTCTTAATACTTTATTTGCACAAAAAGGTAAAATACATATGTATGCACTTTACAACACAACCATGCTAGAAGGAGACTTTAAAAAAAATCTGAGAATAACAATCTCCTTATGACAAGCATAGGGAAAAGTTAGGGAATTATTCTTTTGGCACCAGTGGAAGAAGGAAATACAAATGTACCATATAAATCACTGACCACTGTTTGCATAATAATGCATCTCTTTGCCTTGACTCCAAGGTGAGTAAATACAGCTCCTACAAGAGCTATGAAACTATAGGGGAACCCTGCACTGCCTCTTTAATTGCATCCCTCCTTTCAGTGTTCTCTTGCCTCTTGTGCTCTCATTCCCCATTCTAGGGCTCTGGGTCTCCTGTGGTGGAGGAGATGAGCTTGCAAGTCTGCCTATTTCCTACTCCTTATGGCTTCACACACAATGGAAATAGTCACCTACCTATGGGTCAGCACTCAGAGACTAACTGAAGTCCCAATGCTAAGCACAGTTACTCAAGAGTAAGCCTGAATTAAGTTCCTCGACCTCAGGGAGATATGTGTGAAAGAGCTGCATGTGGCTCCTGAGCCACAGTTTGGCCACCCCTCATATAGTGGATGGTACAGAATTGTTTTCTGTTGCCCCAAAAGGTTGGATCAGAACCAACAGGTTGAAATTAAATCAAAAGAGTTCCCAGCTAAATATTAGGAAGAACTCCTTGACAGAGTGGTTCCTCAGTGGAACAGGCTTCCTCGGGAGGAGGTGGGCTCTCCTTCCTTGGAGATTTTCAAACAGAGGCAAGATAGCAATCTGACAGCAATGCTGATTCTATGAATTAGTCAGTTCATGAGAAGGAGGACAGGTAGGGTTGCATCAGTGCTTACTTCTCATGACCATTTCTTACATGCCCAGAGAAATGCTGATTGTGACTTTGGGGTCAATCGGCAATTTTTCTCCAGGCCAGTTTGGAAAGGAATCCTGGAGGGTTTTGCTATCTTCTGGGCATGGTGCAAAGGTCACTGGGGATGTATGTATGTGTGGAGGGAGCGGCATTTATGAACCTATCTCAGTGGAACAGGCTTCCTTGGGAGGCGGTGGGCTCTCCTTCTTTGGAGGTTTTTAAACAGAGGTTAGATGGCCATCTGACAACAATAAAGATTCTGTGAATTTAGGGGGAGGTATTTGTGAGTTTCCTGCATTGTGCAGGGGGTTGGGCTAGATGACCCTGGAGGTCCCTTCCAACTCTATGATTCCCCACTCCTCCACATGCTGTTGTGACCTTGGGTCAGTCACAGTTTTCTCAGAACTGTTCTCTCAAGAGTAGTTCTTGAAGAGCGCTCTTTTGGTGATCTGGCTCCTTACTCCAACCCCCTGATGATCTCTCCCAGCTGTTTTATATAGTTATTTAACAACATGGGTGGCAAGAGAGATCACTATGGGTCCCCAAGTCAGGACATCAGAAATACCTTCTGAAATTGTCCAATCAAATCTACAAATGTAATAAGCATTCCCTCTATTCCTTCATTCAAATCATTTATAAAAATGTTGAACAAAACAGGTCCCAGGACAGACCTCAGTGGCTTATATAATAAGCCATTTGCTGTGGGAGTATCATGCGCTTGGTACAGCGACCTGATTCCCTATATTCCACAAATTCTGATGACACAAAACAGCAGAGGCTTCTCACACTCGTGTTTAACCACATCCCTGTTCCCCAGACAAATATATCCCTGGCGAATGCTAGCTTGTATTTATTCTTGTAGACTATGCAAACGTGACTTCCTTGTACTAAGCAAATGTTTCCTGTTATGCTTTAAGTTTGGGCAACTTCAGTGTAATTTCAGCATGTATAAAATAAAGTAACCTAGCTCAGAAGGCAGGCTTTTTCTCCCGGTACACGTGTCGAGTGATCATTCCTACACTTGTCACTCCTCTCCAAGAGGATGAGGAACCATTCACAAGCACTCTTTGGGTGCAACCTGTCAACCAGTTACAGATCTACCTAACGGTAACAGGATCCAAACCACATTTTACCAACTTGTCAACAAGGATAGTATGTGGAACCTTATCAAAAGCCTTACTGAAATCAAGATAAATGTTGTCTATAGCATTCCCCTGATCCAGCAAGGTAGTCAATTTCTCAAAAAAAGAGATCAGGTTAGTCTGACATGACTTGAATCAAAGCCTGTTTTCCCAGATTAGAGCCTATGTTTTTAACCTCTATACCAAACTTGCTCTCAGTTTGCAGATGTTAAAGAGCATATGGGACAAGATGGAACCACATGGGACATGAGGAACCATTCACAAGCACTCTTTGGGTGCAACCTGTCAACCAGTTACAGATCTACCTAATGGTAACAGGATCCAAACCACAAAGGCAAAGAAAAAGAGGTTGAGCAACAGTCTCCCAAAACCACCTTATGAAATCTGTCCTTCAGGTAGCACCACAAAATGGTGCCTTCCAGTCCCAGCCTAGAAGGGTAGTCCAGAAAGATACTATAAAAGTTGTTGAGAAGATCAGGAAAACCAATAAAGCTGCACTCCTACTGTTAATCTCCCAGTACAGGTCATCCATCAGAGGGCAAAGGCTGTTTCACTTCCATAACCAGGCCTAAAACTAAAATGCAATGGTTAGGTTGCTATCAGGGGCAGGATCACCCCTTTTCTGAAATGCTGCACTGGCTGGCCATATATTTCTGGGCTCAATTCAAAAGACTGATTCTATAAGGTCCTTAATATAGAATCAAGGTACTTGAAGGACCACGTACTCCCATATTAAGAACATAAGAGAACATAAGAGAAGCCATGTTGGATCAGGCCAATGGCCCATCCAGTCCAACACTCAGTGTCACGCAGTGGACAAAAAATCAAGGTGCCATCTGGAGTCCATAAGTGGGGCCAGGACACTAGAAGCCATCCCACTGTTCCCCCCCAAGCACCAAGAATACAGAGCATCACTGCCTCAGACAGAGAGTTCCATCAATACACTGTGACTAATAGCCACTGATTTGCCTCTGCTCCGTTTATCCAGTCCCCTCTTGAAGCTGTCTATGCTTCTAGCCACCACCACCTCCTGTGGCAGTGAATTCCATTGTTAATCACCTTTTGAGCAAAGAAGTAGTTCCTTTTATCCGTTCTAAGCCGACTGCTCAGCAATTTCATTGAGTGTCCACGAGTTCTTGTATTGTGAGAAAGGGAGGAAAGTACTTCTTTCTCTACCTTCTCTGTCCCATGCATAATCTTGTAAAACTCGATCATGCCATTCCTCAGTCAATGTTTCTCCAAGCTAAAGAGCCCCAAGCATTTTAACCTTTCTTCATAGGAAAAGTGTTCCAACCCTTTAATCATTCTAGTTCCCCTTTTCTGCACTTTTTCTAATGCTATAATCTTTTTTGAGGTGTGGTAATCAGAATTGTACACAGTACTCCAAATGAGGCTGTGCTATCAATTTATACAGGGGCATTATGATACTGGCTGATTTGTTTTCAATTCCCTTCCTAATAATCCCCAGCATAGTGTTGACCTTCTTATTGCAGTCGCATAGTGTCTTGACATTTTCAGTCAGTCATCTACCACAACCTCAAGATCTCTCTCCACCAGTTCACACCCCATCAACTTGTATTTATAGTTAGGATTTTTGGCCCCAATGTACATTACTTTGCACTTGGCCACGTTGAACCTCATTTGCCATGTTGATGCCCACTCCCCCAGCCTTGACAGATCCCTTCGGAGTGCCTCAGAATCCTCCCTGGTTCTTATCACCCTGAACAATTTAGTGTCATCTGCAAACTTAGCCACTTCACTGCTTACTCCTAAATCAAAATCATTAATGAACAAGTTAAAAAAGCATCAGACCCAGTACTAAAACCTGCGATGCCCCACTGCTCCACTCCAAGAATTGCCCATTTATACTCACTCTCTGTTTCCCATTAATTAACCAGTTTTTGATCCACAAGAGGACTTGTCCTTTTACTCCATGACTCTCCAGCTTACTAAGGAGCCTTTGACTTCCAGAAAGCTTTTGTTAAAGTTCTTCATCAAAGTAAACAACATCTATTGAGTCCCCTTTGCCACATATTCATTCACCCCCTCAAAGAACTCTAACAGGTTAGTGAGACAAGACTTTCCCTTACAGAAGCTATGCTGAATCTTCCTCAATAACTTTTGTTCATCAGTGTGCCTACAGCTGCCAGATTTCTGTGATTATACTGTATAGTTCTAGTGTTAAATATTTTAAGGTTTTTTAGGTTTTAAATGTCTGATTTTAAATGTAATAACTTTGTTCTGATTTTATTGTTTTATTGTTTGTTGTAAGCCGCCCTGAGCCACTTGTGGGAAGGGCGGGATATAAGTTACCAAATAAATAAATAAATAAATAAATACTAATTCTCTCTTTAATAATGCTTTCCACCAAATTCCCTGGTATTGAAGCCGGACTAACTAGCCTGTAATTTCCCAGATATCCTATGGAACCCTTTTTAAAGATGGGGGGTGATATTATCCAGTACCCCAGTTAAGATCCTTCTTGCAATCCCAGTTCTCTGTATTTCCCGATGCAGAAGTAAAGTGAAGGGCAATCAGATACAGGGCTGTTTCACTGGAAGCACCTGGAGTCTACTTATTGCCTTTTAGGTATCAAGCTAAAATATTCAATTTTGCCCAGGTTTTTATTCCAAACAAGAACATAACTTTTTAAATCTTAACTCACTAGATGTATTAATTTATTCCAGTGTTTTCCCATCCTTCCTATAACAAAAGCTCTAGGTTGCATACTCCTGTCCCTGTTTACCCTATGAGGTAGACTAGGTTGAGAGACCATGGCAAGATAAATGTCACCCATGGAGCTTCATATCGAGCAGAAATCTGGAGCAAGGTCTATCCAGGTCCAACACTCCAAACAATAAAGGCTTTCCACCTGCTTCAGAATCTGCTTCAGCACATTCTTAGATCTAGTTCTCATTGCCACATGCAGCATAACATGCTCTGCTAAATGCTGATTACCAATTCCACTGTCAGCCCACATGGAGCTGGTTATGTGAAGGTTTCTGGTGCTTTCCATGATCCACACAGATTCACACCTGAAAACAGCCATTCATGGGAGCATGCTTAAAGTCATGCAAATTACAATAATTTTATTCCAATGTTCTGCAATGGGAATGTGCAAAAGAAAAAAAAAATGGGGAAATTCAGATTCTGGCGTATTCAGGGCTAAAAAATTCAGGAGGCTGTATATCTCCTAATAGCAGATTCGGTAGCCGAATCTTATTCAGGAAATATTTGGCTATTCCCGAATATACACCCCCATTATACCCTATGGGTTATTGAAATCAATGGCAAAATAGGGTATTATGAAAGGCAGCTGGAAGGGAGGGGGTTTGAGGTAGAGGCTCCAAATTTGCAGGGCTGCTGCAGGAGTCTCTCCCCTACAGAACTCCCAAGACCCAAAGAGATTGAACTAGGGAATGCAATTCTGTGGCCACCCAAAGAAGGTGCCCCTATCTCTCCATTATACTATATAGGCCATTTAAGTCAATGGCAAAATAGGGTATAATGAAAGGAGCTGGAGGGGCTGGAGCATGGTGGCACTGGTTCTGCTTTGGGACATGGCACTGCCTGTGTGGGAGAGGCCCCTGGAGCTGCCCTGCAAATCTGGGGCTCTTCCTCAAACCCTCTTCTCCCCAGAATCAGTTTTCCCATTGTTAATACAGTGGGAAAACTGATTGCTTTCCCCCTGCAATTGAGAGAAATGAGTCATTTTAGGTGCCCCTAGAATTGGACCCTCTGGCCCAAACTTTTTGGAAATTGGGAGTCTGTGGGGGAGAGGCTCCTGCATCAGCCCTACAAATTTGGAGTCTCTACCTCAACCCCCTGCCCCCCAGCCACACTTCATTATACCTTATTTTGCCATTGACTTCAATGGCCCATAGGGTATAATGGGGCCAAATGGCCACCAAATTTCAGCAGCAATTCGCAGGTGCAGTATATGGCTCTGGAGTCAGATTAGAGAATCTGATTTGTCTCTATACGGCATGAATACAGCTGAATCAGCTGTTTTTGGGGGGTGTATTCGGTTCAGCTGAACCAAATGCACACCCCTAGTCTGCATATGAGCATTGTTTCCACACATACCACTAGTGGGCTGGTATCAATAGGTAACCATCAGTCACAAGACCAATCTTGACAGAAGAAGAAGTGAAGGAGGAGGAGGAGATTGTATTTATACTCAGCCCTTTACTACTCAAAGGAGTCTCAAAGCAGTTTACAATCTCTTTTCCTGTTCCATCCCCACAACGGACACCTTGTGAAGTGTGCAGAGCTGAGAAAGCTCTAACAGAAATTGCTCTTGAGAAGAACAGCTCTGGGAGAACTTATGACTGACTCAAGGTCACATCAGCAGGTGCATGTAAGGGAGTGGGGACTCAAACCCAATTCTCTCGGATAAGAGTCCATGCAGTTAATCACTACACCAAACTGACTCTGGTTCCGTATACTGTGAAATCAGTGTATGATCCTGAACCAAACTTTGGATTGTACCAGAATACTAATCTACTAGAAATGCTGAAAAAAAGCTCCATTCAGCACCAGCCTGTGGGTGCCTGGTGCCCTAGGCAGGCTGCCGCCCCGCCACCTCCCCACCACTGCTGCGATCCATCCCCCCCCCACCCCCCCAATGCCTCACCAAGGCATGGTGGCCACCCACCTCCTCCCCCCTTCCCTACCTTTCCCATTTACCTCCCCCCACCGCCACCACTGCCACTGCTGCTAGCCCCCTGTGGCCTGCCCCTGCCCCATCCAGCCTGCCAACACCCCCTGCACCTCTGTTGATGCTGCTCTGCTCACTTGCTTGCCGGCCGGAAGGGGCTAGCGGAGAGTGAGAGGGGGTGGGGGCAGGCCGGAGGGCACTGGCAGCGGTGCGGGGGGGGAGGGAGGAAGGCAAACTAGGCAGTTGCCTGGCTGGAGCACCGGGGGGGGGGGGAGAGCCCACTTTGTCACCCCCACCTCCCGGTGTCCTAGGCAACTGCCTAGTTTGCCTAGTGGGCAAGCCGGCCCTGGCTCCATTAGCACCTTGATCCTAAAATTTTTTACAAGGAAGTTGATTTTAAATGGAAATACTTGTGTTTGTGTCCAATATCACAGATAGGGTGTGCTTAATAGACAGTATGTGAAAGCAATTGAACTGTGGCGGCATCTGTTTCAGTCACTTGTCTCCAGCAACCTGTTTCACCCCCATATGTCCACCCAAGAGAGATAAATTATTCCTTCTTTGTATTCATGGTACACATTTCACTAGTCTAAGGTATTTTTTAAAATCTCACTTTAATCTTGAAACTACCTGCTTGTGTTATGAAAAATGAGTCCTTGATTTTCAATATTTAATCTTGTGGATGTGTACTTATATTTCTTGAAAAGGAAATGCTTTTTTGGAAACCACATAGGTATATACAGATGTACATACAAATTGGAGTTTGTGCTGTGGTGTGAGCTCAGTTTTCTCCCTATCTTAATTCCCCAAATGGCACACATTCTTGCCTTTGAATCAAATGCTGATTTCCTCATTCTTTTCACACCTTGACCATGATTCAGGCAAGCTGTATGCCTTTTTATTTTTCCCAAGTGCTCTGCAAGATTATCTAATTAAACTTTTGTCAGCATCTTAGAAAAAAAAAACTATTTTTTTTTACTTGAAAAATTACTCAAGGGAGGAGATAGAAAAATGGAACCATGGAAGCAGAGCTAGTTTGAACTCAGTTCACACCACCATCTTAAATAGATTTACACTATTCTAAACTCTCTGAAATTAGGATGATGTAGCTCTGTTTAGGATGCCATTGCCAATTCTGCAGAGATGTATGGCAATGTAAAAAATGAATGGTGCCACATTAGCTGCTATAATTATGTATGTGTACGTATCCATAGTTAATCTGTGGCTGAGTCCACACATCATTGGCTATTGTACTATTGTTGCAGCACCATAATCATTCACTTGTTAATTGTTTTGTCTGCACAGGAAGATCTAGAAGTTGAATTATTGCAATAGTTCAACAATTGTGCAATAACCAATGATATACAGATTCAGCCTGGGTGAGCCGAATTTCTATTGATTTTTTTCTCTCTGCTTTTCTTCTGCTGGATTTTTTTAATGTGTGGTGTTAGTGAGAAGACATGACAAGTCAGTCTTTGTAGACTTCTAGTAGATATAAGTAAGATTTACTTAGCCTTAAATAATTTTTATTGCTGTTCTTGGGATTTGTCCAGACTTTGTTATATTAATTATTATAGGCCAGTTTTATCTTTTCCAATCAAGGCTCAAAACCTTTAGTGCAGTTAAATCTAAGATTAATGTTCCAGAAAGCATCCTGCTGGTGTGAGCACCATTGAGTGAATAAGCTGCAGTACTGCAGTTCTAAGCTTTGCTCATGACCTGAGTTTGATCCCTGATGGAAGCTGGGTTTTCAGGTAGCCAGCTCGAGGTTGACTCAGCCTTCCATCCATCCGAGGTTGGTAAAATGAGTACCCAGCTTGCTGAGGGGGGGGGGAGTGTAGATAACTGGGGAAGGCAATGGCAAACCACTCTGTAAAAAGTCTGCTGTGAAAACATTGTGAAAGCAATGTCACCGCAGAGTTGGAAATGACTGGTGCTTGCACAGGGGACCTTTCCTTTCCTTCCCTTTGTTCTATGAACTGACAATGCTAAACACAGTTCTATCAAGTTAAGAAAATCATGTGCCACTTGTGCAATGCTGGGACCTCAAAACATGACAACATAAAGTACAAGAAACAAATAGTAAGACCCAGAGCACAAGCAAACCACAGGATGCTGAATGGTCATAGGATGAAAGTATGTGAACAAGAATTTTACTTGGGTACATCTTTGGCTCATTAATTGTGATCTTTAATACTGTTATGCCAGGTGGTCAGGATTGCTACTGCATTCAAGGGAATGCATTTACATTTCTCTATGAGAAACTCTTCTCCACCTGAAACTTTGTGCCCCCATATACACATATACTTGCACATGCACACACACACATATGAGATAAAATTATAAGAGGTAATAATAACAGTCATTTTCCCTAGCAAGATACAGAGGAGTGAGCATCTCCATTGAACAGACCATTAAAATTCTGCCTTGCAGAGCAGGCACATGCAAGTAGGGTGGTGATAAGGCTGATTTCATCTAATCTTCTGGATTGCTGGGATCCTGATGCAGTTTGAAAGTGGGAGACGATTTTAAAACAAGACCTTGAATCCACACATTTTTATTGAGCTGAATCCAGAATATTTACATCCAATAAGTTTGGAAAGCAATTCCTATCTCTGACTACTCTAATGATACAGCATTGGTAACATTTAGTCAGAAGTTTGCTATATCAAGGCAGCCAAGCTTTAGGCAGCTTAGACTTTACCTTTCTTTAGAAATATGGATGGAAACTCTCTAAATCAAAGGGATGTAGATATGTGGAAAATACGAACTTGTAGCCTAAACAGTTTCTCAGCTGGATACTTCCATTATAGCTAAACACTTCAAAGGATAGAAGAAAATAGCCCATGTCAAGAGCATCCTTCTTGTGAGAGGTGTTCCACAATTCATTCTTAACAAAAACAATACAGAAAATTGAAAAAGGCCTGTCAAGAAGAAAGAAAAACCTTTCGAATTGTTTCATAGACGTCAATGATTAATAGGAAGGAACAGTAAATTATTTTTGAAATCTGAAACATCATGAACTAATCAAAACAGAAATGATATCCTTTTGACTAAGTTATAGGTTCCTAAAATAACATACTTAATAGCAAGACACCATTACAAATAGAACACTATAGCCAACAACAGATGGGCTGGCTCGGGGCAGCATGAAGCTGTCCCAAAAAGAGTTGGCCAGAGATAGAGTGCCCGGGAGCTTCCTGACGGCACTCAGAAGAGGGACAGGCCACAAACACCCAGGGAGCATCTTAGGCTTCCCAATCCCCAGGTCCCAGTGGGGGATCCCCCGGTTTTCCAGGCTTCCCCCCACCCCCAGCCAGCTGACTGGTGGGGAAGCCCCACCCCCACAGCCAGCATGCACCTCTAGATCTCCAGCAGGTTTATAAACCTGCAAACAGGACCAGTTGCAAAATGTGTGTGTGTGCTTTTAAATAAGAACAGGAAGCAGGGAGTACTTCATGGGGAAGGGTCAGCAGCACAGTCCCTCTGTTTGTTTTGCTTTCATTTCAGAGCAATTAAGAGAGTGTGTGTGTGTCTGTGTGTGTGAGAGAGAGCAGTAGCCCCAGTTCTTTTCAGATGTTGTTGTGGAGGAACCAGATCCAGTAAGTGTGTGAGAAAGAGAGAGAGAGAGGGTTGCTGCACCCCAGGTGTGGAGGCCCTCCCCCCACTTTAGGGTCATCAGAAAGCAGGGGGGGGAGAGGTCTACTGGGCACAATTCCCACAGGGAATAATGGGGAATTGATCCACAGGTATTGGGGGCTCTGGGGGGGCTGTTTTTTGAGGTAGAGACACCGAATTTTCAGTATAGCATCTAGTGCCTTTCCCCAAAATACCCGCAAGTTTTGAAACGATTGGACCAGGGGGTCCAATTCTATGACCCCCCCCCAAAAAGGTGGCACTATCCTTCATTATTTCCTATGGAAGGATTTAAAAAAGGTGTGCTGTCCCTTTAAATGTGATGGCCAGAACTCCCTTGGAGTTCAATTATGCTTGTCACACCCTTGTTCCTAGCTCCACCCCCAAAGTCTCCTGGCTCCACCCCCAAAGTTCCCAGATATTTCTTGAATTGGACTTGGCAACCCTAGAGCATCTGGAACGTTCACATGCCCCATCAGCAGCTCACCAGGCACTCTCCTGGTGCTTCTTGGCCTTCCAGATGGCTGGGGAGGTGCCTCAGAGGCAGGGAAGGCTCACTCACTAGGCAAACTAGGTGGTTGCCTAGGGTGCCAAGAGGGGATGCCAAACTGGGCTCCCCCCTCCCGGTGCCCAAGACAACCACCTAAATTTGCCTCTTTCCCAGCTGCTGCTAACCCCCTCCACTGCCACCATCAGCCCCCTCCCTTCATTTCTGCTACACCATGCTCTGTCCCACCCATCAGAGGAGCACGCCACAATGAATCAAATAAATCAAATAAAAAAATAAATGAGGCTGGGCCCTACCAGCTCCAAGGCAGCCAGCATCTGAATGTTTTTTGAAGAGAGAGCTGGAGGAGGCTTCACTTCCCCTCACTTCCAGTTCCGAGTCAGAGGCACCCTGACAAAAAAGCACCACTTTCAAAGTGGTGACTTTTTGAGCCAGCTTCCAGCAAGCCTGAGGCGACTCAGGGGCATGGCGGGGATGGGCAGCAGATGTGCACATGTGGACATGCTTTTTTGGTCTGCCTGCCTCCCGTCCGTGGGGTGGCTTAAAATGCCTGTCTGTTATCACCCTATATAACTGTAATGTCATTCCCATGCATGTTCTAATACTACAGAGTATCGCTGAAGGAAAGCAATTGATCTAGGTGTGGCCCCTTGAACATTTATATCGTCCATGATTGAAAAGTGCTTGAGTACAAGCTATGAATGATGGTGACATATTGGCATCTTCTTGAATCCTGTGTGATCTTCAAGAACCTGACCAAATCACCTTTCTGGTTTTTAATGAGAAACCAAACCTCAGTTGTGGGGCTCTCTATAACTAGAGCTTCTCTATGAACTGCTGGAAATTCAGCAGATTCACTATACCTGGTCCAAAGTTCTGTGAATGATTATCAGACCTGTCTCCATCCCATTACTCTGTTGAGACAAAGGCTGCAGTCACACACACTAAACAGTGCACTTTCTATCCACCTTCAATGCACTTTCCAACTGGATTTTACTGTGTGAACTGGCAAAATCCAGTTAGAAAGTGCATTGACAGTGGAGTGAAAGTGTGTGTGATCACAGCCAAAGAGGCAGAGTTTGGATCTTCAGACTAAAGAAAAGGAGGTGGAAATTAAATCATTAGAGGAGAGACTGATCAAGGAAAAATAATGGTAAACTGCTAGTAGTCATTATCACTATCACTACTGCTGTTGCTTCATCTTCCAAGCAGTTAGCCTTTGCCGTCTCCAAGAAATTTTGACTTTCCTCTGAACTTTTGCCTTTCAAAGTCACCTTAAGGCCTAACATCAATAACCACATCTGAATATAGGATGGAAAACATAGTCAAAGACTTTGCAAAATGGGAGAAATCTTCCCTAAAATGAAATGAGGGGTGAATAATGACCTTTACTTATAGTACATCTCATCATCTATTTTAAGGGACCTGACCCAGAGAAATATAGAACCAACTGATGTCAGTCCTCATACATAAATCTTAACAGTTAAATTCTAAATAGACTTGCTCCCATCTAAATTCACTGAAGTCAGTTTACTTAGAAGGGTATGCCTCTCCTTGGGATCACAGCTTTAGTATTTCATAGTCAAATGATATGACACACAGTTCCAATGAATTTTCACTTGAGTCTTGAGTTCAGCTCCTTGAAACCTATTCCTAGCTGGAAAATAGATATGTCTGCAAAAGGGGGATCATTAGTGTGCAACACCACTTCAACAGAATAAACTGTAAATGAAAATTAACAGATTCTTTCCTGCATGCCCATCTTTGTAGGTGCATCACCATCTGTTCTTGTTATAAAATATTCATGTAAAAGTCAATATATTATCAGGGATCTAGACTGATGCATATGTGTTTCTAAAAAAAGAGCTAAGAGAAGGTTGGACATGTGTGTTTTTTCTTCAATTATATTCCATTAAAGACATGGAGTGTTGTTGAATTTTTCTTTTAAAATTACATTCTCTTTGCTTCCATTTCTGGGATTAGGCTGTTCCTTGTGTGTTGAATTATAGCACAGAAAGGTTAATACCCGCTGACTATGTTGATGAGCACAGTCACCTTTGTGTTGAAAGCCATCAGGTCTTTTCTATTATTACTTTGAAACATACTTAGTTTCAAAAATTAATCATAAGAGGGACACAGCACCAAAACATAGACGTATCCTTCTAGGCACAAGGGATCTGGCAGTATTGAAAGGCAGTATTTGCTAGTTCAAGAACTCAATGAATATAATCAGGAATGCTCTCTGTGTCCTAGATAAGAAGCTTTAATTTTCTCAGCATATGATGTGCTGTCTTATATCACAAAGAAATACAGAGTATGTAAATCATTATCTGTCTACAGATGGATTTTTTTTCTTGTTTTAGCATCACCCACTGCTCTCTTTGAGTCTTCTGTGAAGGAAAGAGTGAGGGAAAAATACTTGAGAAAAACAAGCTTTCTTCTAAATATGTATAGGTTAGTAACTTTTTGCATTAATTTTCATTTGCAGCATATCTTTACATTTTCTGGCAAACATTTTCAAACATGAATGAGTAAGATGTTTACATTGAAGTGAAAATGTCATTTAAAGCAGGGTTTAAATCTGGCTAAGGCAATCAGAGTGTTTCTTTTGGAAATGCTCTTAATATGCCAATCCTTTGGGCTCCAGTGGAAATTTAAGTTTATAACATTTATATTGTGAGAAATCCCAATTATTTTGTATGCAGATAATGCAGTTGTGGAATTACACAAATTGATTTTAAAAATAGAGGATTATTGTAATCATGAAGGTTTGTCTATTAATGCAGTAAAATGTAAAGTCTTAATGTTCAGCAAAAGGAAAAGAAGGAAAAATTTTAGATGGCACATAGGAGGCCAATCTATTGAACAGGTTAATCTTGGGAATCCATTTTGATGCATCTGTCAGATGGAAATTAAATTTGAATGTGGCAAAGAATACTGCCCTGAGAGTTGGGAAGACAATTGTAAAATACTTTTATACAGTGGGAGGCTAATTTGTCCCCGTTGGCTATAAAGGTATATAATACCAAGGTCACAAACCAACTTTTGTATGGCATGGAAAGTTAGATTGATGCTTTCTCCAAGAGAATGGATCATATTCAGTATGATTTTTTAAAAATGCTTATTGGCTACTCCTAGATGTGTCTTGTACATAGTGCTGAGAGATAAATTGTGTGAATTTTCAACGGAGGCTAAAGCATGGATAAAAGCATTCTTTTTGAAAGTTAGGATCTTAAAATCTGAGGGAGGACCTGCTCTACTTGGATTTGTACAGACAGTTGTATATAATAGTCAGTGGGGTCATTTGTTGGAAAAGAAAATGAAATGTCTAGGAATAACAAATGATATGGTTAAGATTACAGAAACCAAAGAAATAAATAGGATAATTAAATGTGTGTTAAAAATTTGAATACTAATAGCACATCTGCCAGGTCCCATAGGGAATGCTTGATATCTTATGTAAGTGTTGCCCTTCTGATGCAACTGCTGAAGTATTTTTATTGTCTAACAATACCAAAGCACAGAAGAGCTTTTACTTTAGCAAGGATGAATGCCCTTCCTTCAGCAGTCTTGGAGAGCAGATATTAAAAAGTGCCATATTCAAATAGAACATGTAGATGCTTATATGACAAAACTGAAACTATTGAACATATGATCATGGAGTGTTTATATTTGATGAGCTGAGGCTCAGTTTGATTACTCCTTTTAAAAAATACAGAAATACCCAATGAGATATTTGATGGTATGAGGGAACAGGTGAGGTGGCTATGGCAAAATTTATAGGGGCAAGCATTAAATATCAGAAGAATAATACTAAGTAAGGCATTATTCATTTTATTATTATTTTCTGTTCAAGGCTAACAAATTAAAAAGGTACATAATAAAAACATGTCTTATAACCATTAAAATCAGACAAAACCACATCACTAAAGCAATTAAAACTAAAGCTAAAATACACATTAAACACACACCAAAAAAAAACAATTAAAACATATGGCAGGCAGGAGGGGTCACTGAAGGAGTGCCAGATGAAACTACAATTTATCTTAATGGGATTATCAGAATTCACTGGTAAGGGAGAATTATTCCAACTAATTTTCTTTCAGTATATTTATTGGGGCCAAACCAAAAGAAATGTTGGAGATCTGTGCCTGGATCTAAACTTCTAAAGTAAAGTAAAGTAAATTTATTTTTATATCCCGCCCTCCCCCGCCAAAGGCAGGTTCAGGGCGGCTCACAGACATGGGACAACCATGATTTTGATAAAATACAATCAAGACAAAGGCAGATTAAAATACAATTAAGTTACCGTTATAGATTAAATTAAAATAGATAAAACAGCTGTTATAAGTTAAAAGTTAATAGTTAAGGTGCTGCAGTTTCACAGTCATGTATAAGATGGCTAAGTGGCTACAAGTCAATTTAGTCAAATTCTACAAAGCCCTCCAATTTATCGCTAGGCTGTGGTGAAGGTGGAAGTGAATTATTCTGATGTAAAATTTGGTCTCCAGGTACCAAGATCTACCTGATAGGGAAAACACACATTGTTGGTGTTTTACCCACAAACAAAAACAACATATGTCCTGGAGACCAAATTTTGTGTCAATACCTTGAAAACTGTTATATATATATAACATGTTGCAGCACATTTTTGCTGCTGAAACATTTGACAAATAATGAGTTTGAAGCAGAGAAGATTAAGCATGTATATGGCCCATAGATTTTAAGGGACAAGTTATGCAATGTTTAACTCTGTTCTGTTTAATTAAATGGAGCTTGAAAGTATGTGAATATGGCATTGGCTGCATCACATGTATTCCTTTCTATGCCAAATGGAATCTGCAGTTCAACTTGATCAAATTTTTCTAGTTTATAAGGAACTAATGTGTGCGTGTGTGTGTGTGTGTGTAGAGGTGGAATTCTAGCAGGAGTTCTTTTGCATATTAGGCCATACCCCCTTATGTAGGCAATCCTCCAAGAGCTTACAAGGCTCTTTTTCGTAAGTTCTTGGAAGATTGGCTACATCAGGGGGTGTGGCCTAATATGCAAAGGAGCTTCTACTAGAATTTACACACACATACATACACACACTAATGCGCACACACACACATACATACATTAATTCCTTATAAACTAGGAAATATATACATATTTCTTTATAGGAAGTTACATTGTTTTTTATTGTAAATGTTTTCTCCAGCACAAATTTCAACTTTCCAGTGAATCCAAAATGAATTCTATTAATAAGAAAAGTCAGCCTAAATTTTCATTAAAACGTATAAAATAACGGATAGTGAGCTGATGTTTCCCGAGGACCAGTGGTATGATTATACAAACTACATTTACAGGGGTGATGGATATCCTGTGTTTTGTAAAACAATCCCAGTTGTTATTTAGAAACATAAAAGTTTAAATATTTCCTCAGTTTTCAAGATGTTTACCCAGATTATAGGGTTGTCAACTTCAGATGGAGCCTGTAGTTCTTTCAGAATTACAACTGATCTCCAGAGTAGACAGATCAGCTTCCTTGGAGAAAATGGCAGCTTTGGTGAGTGGAGTCTATGGCATCACATCCCCACTGAGCTTCCTCCCCTCACCAAACTCTGCCCACAAAATCTCTATGATACTCACAGTCTGAGGTTGTCTAGATTATTGAGATACCACTTCTAAAGTCTAGTCTTACATGTGTAGCACTATGGTGAATATATAGAGACTCTAACATTTGCCAGATTGGTTTGGAAATTCATATCAGAAATACTATTTTATCCATAATTTGTCAACTGAAAACCCTCAAGAAAACTTTCAAAAATGTAAAGGTAGTCCCTTATGCAAGCACCGAGTTGTTACCATGATGTAATCATGATGTATTCTTGGCAGACTTTTTATGAGGTGGTTTACTATTGCCTTCCTCAGTCATCTACACTTTACCCCCAGCAATCTGGATACTAATTTTACTGACCTTGGAAGGATGGAAGGCTGAGTCAACCTTGAGCCAGCTACCTGAACCCAGCTTCCTCCAGGATCAAACTCAAGTCATGAGTAGAGCTTGGGCTGCAGTACTGCAGCTTACCACTGCACCATGGGGCTCCCTCAAAAAAACTTTAGATATTTTTCATTTGCTGACAGTGTGCTAGGTGCTTTAAACAAAAGTTTACAGTTTCCAAGTACCATCACGCCTCTGAGCACTGGGGTATTCATATATAGACTCTCATGTAGATACCACAATGAACGATTAAGGAGGAAATAAGTGTATGTCCAGCAAGGAAATCAGGAAGAGTAACTGGAGATGAGAAGGGCAGGACAGAATTGCACTAAATAGATAAGACATGATCGTAGCTGATAAAGGAGAAAGATGGAAAGAAGAATCACACTGATCTCTTCCAACCAATGTAGTCACAATTGATAGGAGTCATGGGTCAGTTGTACAGGTGTGCTCAAGAAAAATTAATTATTTTGGATCCAGAGTTCAGATTACCATGATTGCTGGTTTTGGGGTAAGACATTACTATTTGGGATTCAAATCTATATATTGGTGGGGGGTGGGGCTGGAATTTTTGGAGTATTTTTTTCAGGGAACAAATTTGAGTGCCTAGGTCAGCTGTTTTTAAAGATAACAGCAAAAAAATTGCACAGAAGACAATCCTTCCTATAATCTAAAGACCCCCTAGGTTTCAAACAGAACAGAACAGACAAAGGGGTTCAGTTATACAAATTCCTGAAGTAGGTATCTTTTGAGGTCAGCATAGTCACATTTCTGCTGATCCCTGGGGGGGGGGGGGGGGGAATGGTTTTGGCCAAGCAGGAGAGCACTAGCTGATAGCATTTTTTTTAAAATCCTGTTTACATCATTTTTATATATAATCTTACAGTGACTGATTAGACAATAGTTTCCACTGAAAGTCTTCATTTGCCATCTCTTTGTGTGATTGTATTTGATGAATCAATCATCCAGTTTTTGTGACACACAAGTCTTCCCTCTGAGTGTCTTAATTGATTATTAGTACTACTACTAATTAGCATCCAAAGGCTAAGCTACAGAATATGTTTGTTTATGAGTTGTCTCTGGGTTCACAGTTTTGATCAGAATCACACCTCAGATCTAAGAATGTTTCTTTGAGAGATAGGAGTTGATTTTGCTGATGAAGGGTGACACAGGTGGAGAAGGGGGCTCTTGCTCCTCCCTCAGCCTTTTCCCTGATGTTAAAAAAATCCAGTGGGTAGTTATTTGCATAAATTTGGAGTTGCATTTGGAGTATTCTTGAGCAATCACACTCTCTGTGTTTATACACACACACACATATGTATACAAATAACAAAATGCCATGTTTGTCTATATAGAGAGACAAATAACAAAATGCGATATTTTCAAAACATATATATGTGGTAAATGTTACAGATTTTAAAAATATGGTATTTTGTTATTTTCTTTTTCTTTAAATGAACTGGATATACAATAAATTTTTGTTCACTGGTGGGTGGGTAGGTGTATACCAGTGAACAAAATTTTATTGTATATCCAGTTCATTTAAAGAAAAAGAAAATACCATATTTTTAAAATCTGTAACATTTACCATTCTTAATCATACACTGTGTCATGTGTCTGGTTGTTAGCACTTCTTCAGATGAAGAAGAGATGGAATAAGCAAAGCCAGCCTTGGCCATTGGATGCTGCAGGAAGACCCACCAGACAAAGTGCAGAAGAGGAGGCTCAGTCTGAAGTCAGTGTGCCATGTCCTGTGCCCTGAAGCCCAGGATCTGAAGCTAAAGCAGGGATGCTGCACACTCCAGCTTCACCCCTTGTTTCACCAGAGAAGGTAGGCTCAGAGGGAAGTGCAGGAGTGGTGCCCAGTACTGGTCACCCTCTGTCTGTGAGTTGGCATCACTGCAGGATTGGGGCTGACAGCTCTGTGGGCTATTCAGTCACTGATGGCTTGCACCTGTCCCTGGATGACGCAGCAGGTTATTGAGTTGTACCTGGCCCTGAATAAAAGCAGCAAAAAAAGTGAGAGCAAGTGTGTAAGCAACTTGTTTACGGTTTTTGTATGCTGTGCTTTAAACCTATGTGTACTTGACCTTCTGGACTGTGATCTCTTTGGATCTGACCTTCTGATTTGATGTTTGGACTCTGGAATATCTGTCCTTTGACCCTGGACTGGATTTGGACTATGCTTATTGCCTCTTGCCCCAGGTGCCTGCCTGAACCTGGACATATGCATAATTTTGCAAACTGCTGTTGTCTGGTATAAATCTATCTTTCCTAATAATCTTTTGTTTTGATATATCTCAAAATATCTTTTTTATATAATTCAAATTTTATTAAGTTTAACAATTACAAAAAAAGAAAAAAGAAAAAAACTTCTTAACATAATTCAAACAATAATAATAATAAATAACCACAAACTTTATAAAATACAGCATAGCACAGTTCCATCTTTCCAAATTAAAAAATGTATATAAACATTAATCAACTCATGACGTTTGTTTGTATTCCAGTGCAAAGTAAACAAATACCATGTCCCCATAGACATCTCCTGAACCTTAGTTCCCCCTTCCTGGATTTTGTTATATACTGTGATCTTATTCATTAATAGTAGCAGCAACAGAAAGTAGGATAATGCCCACATTAGAAGAA
Organism: Heteronotia binoei; assembly: GCF_032191835.1. Taxonomy (NCBI): domain Eukaryota; kingdom Metazoa; phylum Chordata; class Lepidosauria; order Squamata; family Gekkonidae; genus Heteronotia; species Heteronotia binoei. The sequence continues at coordinate 92,978,789 of NC_083228.1, read as the reverse complement.
ATCCAACATTAATGCAGTCAGCAATCACAGCTTGACATAGATTCCTCCATAGAAATTCATTCTCTGTGGCTTGTCTCCAAAGATGATTGGCTGGGAGCATTCACTTCCTGATCCCTTGCAAGAATCTGAGAAAAGCCACTGTTTGGAAATCAGTAGAACCAAAGAAAAATAGGACACCTACTGCTACTGGCAGTAATCACTTGAACATGAAAAATACATGAAATTTTTTGGGGGATTTTTTTTTCATAATATCTAAGAATCCTAGCTTTGTGTTACCATTCCTGAAAATCATGGTAATAACCCCAAACAGCTATTTTTGTGTATATTTTGGTTTGGGAATTTTAGAATGCACATCCTCAGTTGTAAGGCACATGCTTTGGCTGTGGTCACACTACACACTTGGCACAATCTGGCTGCACCTCTAATTACATTTTATTTTATAATTGGAAAGTTTGATCAGACATCCCACCCTGAACTGACTTCATCATGTGCTTGCCCCATGGTCGATCATTCAGATTGTTGCAGCATCCCCCCCCCCTTCACCCATGTGCATAAGCATGTATCCAAAACTCTGACTCTGTGATAAACAACAGTAATATGCATGCTAAGGACCACTGAGTGACAGCTGATAGAACTCACTGTCATTGGTGGACTGCTTTGAACTGTCAAAGGAGAGTGATAGTTAGACATTTGAAAAGTCAGTTAAGGAGCTGAAGGGTGTTGAGGACTGACTGGAGAAGAGAGCAGAGGTCTTTTGGAGATGCTCTTTAGAGTGTGACCAAAAGTCACAGGGCAGAGTCTAACAGAGCCTATGAAGTGAGGTTTTAATTCTTAGAGACTCTGGAGAGAGACTTCTCTCAAAAATGAAGAACAGTCTCTGTATTTGTCAATCAAATAAGCACATCTTAAGGGGGAAAACAGTCCCTTTATGAAGGTTAGTGTCCAAAGTGGGACAAGACTAAAAGGCTGGCAGATCATGCTTTGGAAAAAGGATTTTGAGGAAACAGTACAAGGTTCTCAAAAGGAACCAAATGCCTGGGTTACTAGTCTGAACAGTCAGATAGTGATGATTGTGCCACCAGGAGATGGTCTAGCGCAGAGGCTTTGGTCTTTTATCCATTGGGACAAAGCATAGGGCACTCAAGTTTGCGTGAAATTGTGAAGTGGAAACATTAACTAGGAATATAGTCCAGTCATCTAAAGTTAAACCAGAAAGATACTTGAATCCTTTAGGGAAAGTGAAGCAACTTTCAGGGAAACACTGTATCGTGCAAAGCCAGTCATCTCAGAAGTGTTCTGTATGAAGTTTTAAATGTCTGTTTACATCTGCTAAAGCCAAAACACCGATGTACATAATAACCCCCTTCCCTGCCAGTTTGTTTTAATAAACCAACTTTTGTTTAATACTTCTCTTCGCTTATTGTCCCATTTTCTGAGAGGTAAATTTTTAGAAATAGTGACAAGGTGATTGATTTTAGTGGAGTGCTAGTTAAATCAGTCGTGCCTGTCTCATAATTGGTGGCAGCAGTCAGGATTCAAAATCCCCCCCCCCTTCTTATCATAGGCTCCTTTTTGACAACTCCACAATATCTCTGCCAAGTACTCTGCCCCTTCTCAGCCTCCCTCGCCTTCACCTCTCTTCCATGGAATACTCTCCACAGCAACTCTGATGCAGAAACAGGAGGGGTTTTTTTGGGGGGGGGACTTAACACTCAAAAACAGCCTCCCCATGGACTCCTGACCCAGAATGACTTAGGGTGACTAATGGTGCCATGGGTGTGTGGGCTTATGCACACATTGCTATCTGATCCAAAAAGCGAGGAAGGGGGGGAAGGGAGGGAGAAATGGAAGGGAAGTTTCAGATTTCCCAAACAGCTTAACTTTACAAGAGGAGAGTTCAGACAGCTAGAAATGTGGGGTGAAAGTGCTGGCATTCCTAAAGACCAGACTTTTCCCAGTGTTCATTAATTCCACTTCAAAGGTGGGGCAAAATGGGGTGGTGATGACTGGGGCACAGAAGGCACATGTCGCTCTTTAAATCTTCAAGGGTATCACAACCATATCTGATCAAACTGCTCATATGACTGCAGCCTTTATCTGTAAAAGCTGTTGCCTGAAGAATATCAGGAAAGCCCCAGATAATATTCAGAATAGACAATCTTGAGGCAAATAGAGCAATAGTCTTATTTGGTATAAAAGGTAAAGCTAGTCCCCTGTGCAAGCACCAAGTCATTATGGACCCATGGGGTGACATCACATCATGATGTTTTCTTGGCAAACTTTTTACTTGGTATAAGGCAGCCTAAACTATGTGCCAGAGAAGCAAGCAGGAAAAGACACCATCCCTTACCTGCTTTCTTGAGTCTGTCTTGAGTTCTATCCTTTACTACTCTCCTCCATGTGTTCGGAGGTACTAAATGTTCTTGAGTGTGGGAAATCTGCTTCTGAGTCAATGTATTTCCTAGATTTTATTTTAATTTGGAGTTCAGTAGTTTAAAGTTTTGATTTAACTTCTTCTCCCCACCTCCTATCTCACCTTATGGTTTTCTTTCATTTTTTTTAAATTTTTGAAATGTAACTGTTGTCTTTTATGAAGGTCGAGCCACTTTGGAAATGTCAGTTAAAAAGCAAGATCTGTTGTTGTTGTTGTTGTTGTTGTTTTTTAATGTATACATAAATAAATAATTGCTTGTAGGAGAATGCTCAGGATTGCTTGTAGATTTAAAAAGGTGAAAAGATAGGGCATTGCTTTAACCTAGCTGGGCAAGAGCCAGAAAATTGACAGTGGCTTTAGCAGTGTATGTGCAATGAAGAAAATATAGGTCTTAAAGGTACTGAAGAGGAAGCAGAGACAGAATGGAATGATAAAAGGAGGAAAGAGAAGAACTGAAGATGAGAACAAAACACACACATAGGGGTGATGGAAACAGACGAGTTACTCACTCACTTTGATCCTGATTCCTGAATTTGAAACCCACAAAATTGCATTAATATCATTTCCCCCACTATAAACTCTGCAAAAGGAAAAATAATAAAGATGACAGGGTTTTGTTTTTTTGTTTCTTTTTTTTTGGGGGGGGGGTGTTGCTAGAAAAATTGTTTCATTCTGAAGGACTCATCTGGGGTACATAAATGTTTCCTAGAAGACTAATGTTTTCATTTAAATGTCACAAATTAAACAATGCCATTGAAACATAAGCATCCTTTCCAGCAGGAGACCCACAGTAGAACTGATGTTAAGGGAGGAACCTTTTAAATGGGTCTGTTTGCAAAGGGGTGGGGAAATACTTTTCTGGTCTGAATGTATCCTCAGGGAGTAACTTGATAGGATGCTGCCTTATCTTGAGTCAGGTCATTGGTCCACTGAGCACTTGCCTTGACTAGCAGATAAACTCCATCTTAGCCAAACACCTGCATTCATATATCACAGGTAACCAGAGCTGGTTTTAAACCAGGATTCCTTTGCTGTGCTGTTCATGAGAGGTGTGAGAGAAGGAAGGCATGCATGCAAGCACAGCAGCCATCTGAGTACATGTACATTAAGATTTGATGTGAGCTTGACATGATGCTGAAATACAGCCTCTGTGACCTTTCTCCTGGGGCAACATCCATCCTGTGAACCACACTTAGTAGCAAAGGCAAGGCATAGGATTCCTTTGGCATTTTGGGTTTGTGAAAAGGAGGCCTCAGACTGATAATATTTAATCTTCTCAGGGCATTCAGAAGGCTAGCTCTGAAGCATGCAGATGTTAATAATCCATTTTATTTTAGCTCTGGATAATTGCACATAATAAAGAAGCCTGCTGGTCTGTCAAAAAAGGTATTATCTTACCTCATATTTTCTTTCTCATACTCTGCTATGGAAATGCAATTGCATACTCATAAGCCAAATGAGGTCTTCCTGCAGTTTGAGCAATTAGCTTTGAAGTTCTGACTTGATATAAAACACAAGTGCAGAGGACAGGGATTGCTGAAACCTAACCTAGAAGCTGCCAAGGTGCAAGGCTTGGAAAGGTATGGCCACCCACATGTTTCTCAAAAGACAATCATGTTTCTCAAAAATGCTTCCTCTGACTAAAGAATTTCCCATTCTGAGGATAGCAAAACAGTAGCCCTGTGCATTCATTATCTGACCATGTGTACAGGTCAAATGTGCTACACATAATCCTCCCAAATCCACAATCACTGTTTATAATAATATTTTTTTAATTTACATCCCGCCCTCTTCTGAAAGAGGCAATTTTACAGTTTCAGAACACATGTCCCAGCCCTCAGTTAATCTGTACTGTGTATTGAAGTGGAAAATCAATATGTTCTCCCTTAACAAACAAAAAAAAAAACCCCAACCATCACGCATATTGAGAGTATCGCATATAGTGTGTTCATTCCATATGCATGGCCACAAAACTGAGGGTGTAATGTCTACAAAGGGTTAATATTTTTAGAGATCTGTAATCCAGGACATAGTGAAGTTTATATAGTCATTCGGCATCCAGCAGATCCAGTCTAATTTAGAAACAGATTCCCATTTGTGTACATATGACAAATGGAATTCACAGTGTTATCTTAAACAGTGTTACACCTACTAAGCCTACTGACTTTCATCTAAATCCATGGGTGTAACTCTTTTTAGGATTGCCCCACAAATGTATAAATGATAAGACATAAGATATTCTATATTTGTAGCATAGAATATGCTACATTATAATTACAATATTCTAACAGTTCCACGCAGACAATTTTTAGCTATTAAAGTAGATAGGGAAAAGTGAAGTAGAGTCTGTTAAATCCCAACTGAAAAGTGTAACATTGTAGCCAATAGTGCTTTGCTAGGCATTTAATCATGTTAAGTGGAGAGCTTTTACAAATGAACCAGGTCATCCCTTAGGGCTTCATTTATATAAAAAAAAAATCTGCACTTTGGTTCTTCTAACATAGCAAGTAAAGTAACCCCAATGAGAATTTAATTTGCCGAGAAAAATGTTCCTAGTAAGTTGCTCTCTAATTTCTTTCCAAGACAGTTCAGCTACACCTTTACTTTCAGCTTCCTATTTTGTTATTCTAAAGAGGGAGAAGAGAAATATTGTTTGCAGGGAGAAGAGATTAGACTCAGGCAATTTCTTAGTGTGTGCTCTGCACATGAAATATTCCCATATTTGGCTCATTTGGATTTTTCTTCAGTGAGAGAAGAATCTGCGAGAGTGAGAAGTAAAATTAATTTGGAAAAATATCACTGGGAGTGGATTTTGGAAATGAACTAGTAAGTATGATGATGATGATGATGATGATGATGATGATGATGATGATGATGATGATGATGATGATGATGATGATGATGATGATATTGGATTTATATCCCACCCTCCACTCCGAATCTCAGAGCGGCTCAAAATCTCCTTTATTGTCCTCCCCCACAACAGACGGCCTGTGTGGTGGGTGGCGCTGAGAGGACTCTCAAGCAGCTGCCCTTTCAAGGACAACCTCTGCCAGAGCTGTGGCTGACCCAAGGCCATTCCAGCAGGTGCAAGCAGAGGAGTGGGGAATCAAACCCGGTTCTCCCATATAAGAGTCTGCACTACACCAAACTGGCTCTCAAGTAAGTATCTTGTGAAAGAGAATTAACTGAAGTGGAAATAATTGAGGGTGAGATAGAAATTAGTAAAATTTAAAGAAATGAATTTTTGGTGGGAAGCAAATGAAAACTATATTATTGAGGAGGGTTTCAGAGGGAGATAAATTGTGACATTTTTTTTTTTTCATTCAGCATCCAGATGGCTCTAGAAGCTTATAAGGAGACCTCTTGCAGTCTGTTCCCTGAACGATACAGTATTCAGAGATGTACCATCTCTGAATATGGAGGGTCTATTTAGCTGTCATGGCTAATTCTCATAAATGTGTTGCCATGGATTTCTCTTCCTTTTTTTAAAAAAAAAAGCCACCTGATGAACATCAACTCACCTTACAGTAATGAACTACATACGTTATACATTCTGTGTAACCCAGGAACATGTGAAGCTGCCAGATACTGAATCAGAGCCTTGGTTTATCAAGGTCAGTATTGTCTGCTCAAATTGACAGCAGCTTCCATGGTCTCAGGCAGAGGATTTTCATAACATCATTTCCTGGTACTTTTAACTGGAGATGCTGGGAACTGAACTTTGGGACCTTTTGAATGCCAATCAGATGCTTTACCACTGAGTGATGGCCCCTCCTCAACATATGTAGCATTCTTTTATGAGATTGCCTGTATTTGTTGGGTGTACTTTTTCATTTTGTCTTTGCAAATGAGGGGAGAGAACATGGTGTGCCGTGGCACTGCAACAAATGTGCGAGGTCAATTGAGTGGTTTAATGTTTAAGGCTCAGACTCCTCTGCCTTTTCCTGAGATTCTGAGTTTGCTATATTTCCAGTTTCCATCTGCTTTAGCACTCTGTTTCCAATATGCTTGCTGGGGAAATAGCAATTTCTTATTGTTTTACATCACAGAATCTGGTACTGAGAGGAACACTATCTGAACATGGAGGTTCTCTCTGGCTATCATTGCTTCTCTCAATTGATTCTTGAGTGTATTAGGTAGGAGTTTGCAGTGGGCAAAGGTATGATATGGTATGATATGACTGGCACCTCAAGGGGTAGCAGCCTTGCCTTTTGAAATCTAAAGCTATACCAAAGAAACATTTATGAAATATACACAATAATATCCAGTATTTGAATTGAAAACCCAAATATTCTTTTAGGCATGCTTGAGGGAGGTGAGATTCTAAGGTAATTAGGTGTCCAACAACCATCAGAGCTTTGATCTTTTTTGTGCATGTCAAAGTTGAAAGATGTGGCCTTGTCTCTTTTAAGACTACTCCTGTTTCAACCTAATCCTCTTTGGGAGCACAATGCTGGCATTTGACAAAAGAAGTCAGCAGTATCCCCTGCAGAGCCTTCAGCTGTCATTTCCAAAATGGCACTTTGTTAGAAATCTCCATAAATATCATCACCTTTCTCAGTCTGCTAAATATCAGATTCCCTAGTCCTAGCCATGTGATTGTGGTCGAATTTGTTCCTATTATGTTAGAGCCAAAACAGCCCTTCAGTTAGCTGGTGTTATCTTACTAGATTAAAATAAGAAATCACAGGATCTCACACTCTCACAGTGGCAGATCTGCAAACTTTTACCTTAAGAGTAAAATTTGAAATGATGCTGCAATCACGGATAAGATTCTCAAAAACTGAACTTACCCCATTCATTATGTCAGTTTTATTTCTCAAGTCAAGCACACCTAACTCTTGAATTGCTGGTTTGTTCAAAATTTTAAACAAACAGTATTTAGAAAGTATTTGCATCTGCTCAGTTCATGGCATTTATCATTACATGGGCAGCCTGCTGTATGCTTGTGTTCAAGATTCTGGAGATTTCTGGAATAGGAAGTATAATTTTTTTCAGTTGTCTGCTCCAGTTCAGGAGACAGTGAAAACTACAGTTTCCATCAACCCCAGCAAGAAATCATGGTTGAGGAAGAGGAGCAAGCTTCCACAAGAAGTCATGCTGGGGAAGAGTGGAATTGAAAGAAAACACAGCCCTTGCTGGGGCTGATCCTCTGGTTCTAAACAGTCATCACACAACAGCCAGTACAGAAAGGTGCAGATCTGACAATACAGAATGGTAAGATTTGAAACTGGTAGGAGGAATACAATATATGTGTGCAGATAGATATGATCTGCACTTGGAAATTTCCATCTAGCATCTCTGAGTATTCAGGGAATACAAATGGTTTTGATTTGTGCTCAGGGAATTTATCTATTGCTAAAAACCTTTTTTTCCTTTAAAGCTATTGTTCCATAGAAGTTCCAAGAACAATTCAGGTTATTGAAGCTCCATCTACTCAGTCTCACTGGAAATCCTACTCCTTAGGGGCTTCTGATATTTTAACACTGATCTCACATTTGCCAGCCTATTTTCAAAGAAATAAGGAATTGAGATTTAGGAGTGGGATTCCAACATGGTTTCTGTCACCCAGGAGTTTTAGTGAATTTGATTAAATCCTGCCACTATTTTAAAACATGAAAGCTGAAAATCTCAGGATGAAGGATTTTGTACCAATTGTAAAGTCTTTGGTTGGTTGAAATAAACATAATCCTGCATCTTTCTGTTGACAAAGCAGCTAATAATAAGGGTTGGGGTTAGACAAAAATATCCTTCAGATCAATTTTTTTCTGTTTGTTTTGCCAGCACAAAGTGGGTCATCTTTCTCCCCATTTACAGCTTGCCAAGCCTAGTCAATAACTGGATCTAGGCTTGCCAGGCCCCAGTAGGGGATCCCCCAGTTTTGCAGGCTCCTTCTTGCCACCAGCAGATCTCAGCTGGAGGAGAACTGCATGGAGGGAGAGGGGGGAGGCAAGCAAGCAGAGCCCTATGGCTCTTCTTGGTGAGTGTGTGAACCATATGAGAAAAGAAGAGAAGCCAGCACAGTCCCTGTTTTTCAGAAATCCTTTGTATAGTAAAATGGAGTTAACGAGAACCTGATTATGGAAGGCTGAAATACAGCAGATGGCTACATTCATCAACTCCCATGAGTAAATTGCCCCAGTGAGATCACAAAAGTGTGTACTTGCAAACTGTTTATTTTGGCTACTTTTTGAGTGTGTATGTGTGTGTTCATTTTCATTTAGTGGAAGTGCAGCTGCTGGGGGATGAGGAATTAAGACTGTATTCAAGGAAATTGCACTGCTGTATTTATATGTATTTATTTTAGGGAATGGAAAAGTCTGCTGGCTCCACCCCCAAAGTCTCCAGGCTCCACCCCCAGTTCCCCAGATATATTCTGAATTGGACTTGGCAACCCTAACTGGATCTAATATCTTAGAAGTTGTTATAAATTGGTTCTGAGGCTTGGAATTCTTTTTAGCAGCTTTGAAAGAAACACATAACTTTCCTGAAAAGCAGTCTTCTCTTTTATCCTCAGTTGGGGTCATCACAGAAAAGGCAATGGTAGCTTCAAGCCTGGCACCACACAACTCAGTAAGCCTTTTCCCAGGAAGAGGCTTCCAAGGGAAAAACAGGAGGGATTTTTTTGTTGGGGGGTGGGTTAATGATATGCTGGCTGGTGGGTGGGCAAGAGAAGAGAAGGCAGGAAAAGGCTATGAGGGATTTTAGGAAAAGGGAAAGATGAAAAATTGGGGTAGAAGAAAATTAGATTCCCTCTCCACACACACACACACACACACGTCCTTGTCTGTATATTGCTAACCTCCATGTTGCTAATAGCAAGCCTAGAGATTATTTAGTTCAGGGGATTTGAGTTTTAAAACTTTAGGGACATTTGAAGATCTGTGAATGGAGCTCCCTCTGGGTGTGGTGCAGAGGCCTGATTTCTGTAAGTCTGGACAAATAGTATATACTGGGACCATTTTAGGCAGGTAAAACAGCACAAAAGAAGGTTTAACATCCCTCCATGACATGTCACAGTTTTGATCAAAATAGTGCCCCTACACATGATTTTTAAATGAAAAAAAAAAAAAAACCTGCTGGAAACTTAATTCATGGAACTCCCAGCATCACATCTGGAATTGCCCTGAGAACTAGCCTAGCATCATTTATGATATAAAGAGGCGATGCCAATCCATCAGATTCTGTTCCCTCCTGTGTTTGCTAGGTTTTCCACACCATTTACTCCTTAGCAAGGAAGCAAGCTCATTCGTGCATCTTATTTCCACCAGCTTCATTTCTAGTTCCATACTGAAAACACTTAATTTCCAGATTAATATATTTATACCTGTGTACATCTAAATATAGTTCATGGATTAAGATAATGGCTTTTCTCTTTTGATAGGAAGGCAAATCAAATATTTAGAGGCATATTTTAAAGGATTTAAATGGACCAGAATCAAATGTATGGAATAATGGATTTACAGAGGGAAGATATGAAAAAGTTTATTTGATTGGGGTTTTTTCACTTCTTTCAGATGACTAATCTAAGGAATGCCTTGGGTGTTGTGGAAAATTGACAGTGGCTGTAGATGTGACATGTCTACAAAAGCATTATTGATACTACACACAAACAAAATCTAGAAGCATTATTATGTGTGGTAATAGGAAGGGGAGGCTGAAAGACATGTATTTCTTTTAGTCCTTAGTTTCTTCTGTAACCATTTGCTCCCTGTAAGAATGCTTAATATTGGCTGGATTCTGATGGCCAATTTAAGCTGACATAGGCACTTCCACCAGGTGAATTAAAAAGCCAAGGTCAGACAGGCACAGCTGCCACCTGTTCCACTCTTGCACACACCACATCCTCTGACATCTCTGAGATGGATCAAATAGCTACCAGTAGGGAAGTGGTAGCAAATCTTCTGCTGTGCTCTTCTTGCATTTCCTGGTGTCTGACTGTGGAAGCACACAAGCAAGGTGGATTGGAGGTGTAAATCTGCCAATCCACTCTAGGCGCTCACTGGTATTCTTTCATTGTAATCACTGCCACAGAGCACATGAGTGCATGGCCACTAAAAAATGTAAGGAAAAAAGAAACCCAGTTTGCACTAAGGGGATGGCATGCAATGACTGTGTGAACATGCCAAAGGATCCCCGCATGATATACGGATCCCTCCCACAGCAGTGTTTGAATAGGATTTGTCTGCTCCATTTTGGTGTGGTACAATTTGGATGCCTCCTAGTCACAAGGAGCTGCCCATCTGTAGCCAGCCATTGTCAAGAACTGGAATAGAAAGTATTTCCTTGAAACCAGGTAATGTCACAGGTAGCAAAATACTTCCAAAAATCAGGCAAATGAAAAGGTTGGAAGAATTATTTATGAAAACCATCATAATAGATTTGCATTCCAGTTTGCAAGAGATGCAACAATATATATAACATTTTTTGCCACTGTGTGACACAGAGTGTTGGACTTGATGGGCCGTTGGCCTGATCCAACATGGCTTCTCTTATGTTCTTATGTTCTTATCCCCCTCTGGCACAATTTTCATTTTTGTAGGTGAATGAAGTGTCCATATATATGGAGGAAATATTTAGTCATAAGTATGGAAAGAGACCCAGAAGCAGTGGAGATAAAAAGCAGTTTACGTAATTATTCTCTTTATTTTACCACCAATTTGTGGGATAGATTATACTGAAAGTATGTGACTGACCAAGGTCCCCCAGTGTGCTTTCATGGCATGGATTTGAACCTTGGAAGGGGTAGGAGGAGAGATTGGATTTATACCGCACCCTTCACTTGAAGTCTCAGAGCAGTTTACAATCTCCTTCCCCTCCCTACAACAGACACCTTGTGGGGTGGCTGGAGCTGAGAGAGCTCTTTGAGAACAGCTCTTGAAAGAACAGTTCTGAGAGAACTGTGACTGATCCAAGACCACCCAGCAGCTGCACGTGGAGGAGTTAAGAGAATCAAACCCAGTTCTCCTGAATTAGAGTCCACCCTCTTAACCACTACACTAAACTGGCTTTCCAACTGGAAGGAGGATCTCATTTTAAACAAATCAAACAAAAATATGCATGTTAGGGGAGCTAAATTCTGTTTGTAAGGTTACCTTTTCCTTGTAAATCAGGATTAGAGTACTCAGGTTTCTGCTCTCTGGTTAATATAGAAGAAACAGCTGTGATCAAAACAGCATTCATTCATTAACAAAGAGATATAGGGATGGGAGAAACCAGTTTCAGAACAAGGGAGCTCATGCTATCTATAGTTATAACTAAAAAACAAAATGAACTAGGCAGGGACTCCACCCTATGAGACTAAACCAGCTCACACAAATGTAAGGGGGTATGCAGATAGGTCTACTGTTGTCTTCCACACCTTAACTTGCTGTGCTCCATTACTTAAAGTGTTTTCTTTTTCTTCAAGCCTGGCTTCTGTGTAGAATAGGATTGCTAAGACCAATTCAAGAAATATCTGGAGACTTTGGGGGTGGAGTCAGGAAACTTTGGGGGTGAAGCCAGGAGCAAAGTTGTTACAAGCATAATTGAACTCCAAAGGGAGTTCTGGCCACCACATCTAAAGGGACCGCACACCTTTTAAAAGCCCTCCCTCCATTGGAAATAATGGATAGGGATACCTTCTTTTGGAGCTCATAGAACTGGACCCCCTGGTCCAATCTTTTTAAAATTTGGAGGGTATTTTGAGGAGAGGGACTGGATGCTATGCTGCAATTTTGGTGCCTCTACTTCAAAAGTCAGCTTTCCCAGAGTCCCAGATACTCACAGATCAATTTTCCATTATACCCTATAGGAATCGGTCTCCAAAGGGAAAAATGGAGTGTCCAGCAAACATTTTCCTCCTCCCCCCTTCTTTCTTATGAACCTGAAGTGGGGGGAGGGCCTCCAAACTGGGGGATCCCCTGCCCCTCAACTGGGGATTGGTAACCCTGGTGTAGGAAGAATGCCAAGCTAGAAGAAAATGCTCAGGATAATGCAGTGCAGGACAGTTTCAATTTCTTTTTTCCACACAGGCCATTTTTGTCTACAAATAACATCCTGTTGCTTGCTTTAGTTGTGAACAGGAGATCAATATTGTTTTTCTTGTTTAGGTGCCTACCAAAGACAACAGGCCAGAATAAATGAACTATCTTCAGCTTGGTATTTACTAAAATGTGCAGATTCACATTAATGAGTGGGTGCTATCCCTTTTAGAACTAAGGCAGAGTCTTCACTAGGTCTTAAAGGTGATACTGGACTCAAACTTTGTTCTTCACTGGGTAGTAAATTATATAAAATATAATGCTGGATCAATTGATCTAGCAGCTGTGCATTTCACAATGTATGTTTATATTCTATTATTTTTATGATGCCTGGGAAAACTGGTATATTTGTGGAAAGAAGCCTAATCACAGATTGTATGATACATGTGTTTCATCGTATTATGGAAGTGTAAGTTGAATTGCCCTCAAAGAGGTTTAGGGGGATTAGTTTGGTGGGCAACAAGACTCAGCGAGATCCAGGATCTATGTTTACAGGAGATGTCTCCTAGGAATTTTGCCCAATAATGAGGAGATGTTGTCTAATAATCAATGGTGTTTATTATAAAATAAAGGCAATCATACAAGGGTATAAAACATTCAGCACACATACAGACCTAAGAAATAAAGCATGAAATTGATAAAGATAACACAAGGGATGGACAAACAGGGCAATATTTACCAGTCGTAGTCTTCAAGGAAGGCTCCAATGGCGACAAAAAGGATATTGAGAAAAGGATCCTAAAACTGATCAGGTTTTGGGGGTGTATCTAAACAGCAGGTTAGGGGTACTGTCCGATGCACACTTTGGGAGAACATTGGGTTAGACCTTTTAAGAACTACCTAGAGCCCTTAGGGGGAGGGAGGTTCGAGGACCTATGACACGGGGTCAGGTGAGTCATGATGCTGGGACATGTGGTACATGACCTCAGAGAAGGGGCGGCTCCAAGATGACATTTGGGAAGTGACATGGGATGAAGGGATTAACTATGCTACACAAAGTTATCTAAAAGGACAATAGAGGGCCAAATTATATCTAAGGTGACACCCAATTTACACAATAGCAATGGGCTCCAGGTTGAGCCTGACCTTCCTCTTCTTCCTCTTCAGGCTGGCACACTCTTTTGTGTAATGTTCCATTGACAATAGGCTTGGGCTGTCTGGCAGGATCCCCGCCTAGATAAGCTTGATTGCCTTATGCAGATGTCTGAAGCAACTGCTGGATATGTGGGCCTCCCGCTTCTCTCTAATGGCATCTGGAAGTGTGTGAAGATGATCACTGGTAGTGTTCGCCTAGAAAATGGCTTCCATCAGAAAGGAACTGAAGACCATATCATGGTGGTGTGACCTCTTTCACTGCAAAGGCCAGGGGTTTGCACACACAGGAAGGCTGGGAGGTTGGTATGCCCATGCTAGGACCCATTAGAAAAGGGGCTGCTGCAAAGATGAGACCCACAACATTCACATAGGCCTATCAGGGAAATGGCTTGGCTAAAGTCTTTGCTTTAGTGCAGATGTGTGTGAGTTGAACTCCAGGAATCCTGGCAACCAAGTTAGTGATCACGATGTCCGTATATACACAAAACAGGAAGTTCTTGCTCACAGAAGTATCTGGGACTTCAAGTAGGTCAAGCTGGCTAATATACATTTTGAACACACCACATATTACTGTTTTTTAATATATAGTCACAACCCACAGAATAGTAGAAATGGTCTGGCCAAAATCAAACAGGAATAATAAGCTTTAGTTTATATGGTAACCATTTGTTTGGACTCAATTCTGGGGCAAAAATAGTGAAGGAAATAAATGCCAAAATTGGAGATTAATTTATTTATTTCCTTCACTGTTTTTGCATCAGAATTGATCTTTGAATCTATTAAACATCTTCATTATGCTGTATAATAATTTAATGTTATCTACCTATATGCATGGACTGGTTATTTTCAATTTTGCTTCAAATTCTATCTTGACTCTAATTGGCCCTTCTGGCAACATCCCCCCCACACGTTTTCTCTTTCTATAAGTAATGGCTGAGGAAATTCTGTTTCACAGTATCTGAAGAAGTGTACTTGTACACAAAAGCTTATACCTTGACTAGGCTTCCCAAATCCCCCGCCCTGGCGGGGGACCCCCGAAATTGCGACCTCTTCCCCCGCTTTCCAATAATCCGGAAGCGGGGGAGGGGGGGGGAAGAACGGTGCTTCCCCCTCACAGCGCCCGGCCGCCGCCGCCGCTGCCACCAGCACCAGCGCCGCCGGCCGGGGACCGGGCACAGGCAGCAGCCGCGGCCCGCCGTCGCCGCTGCTGCAGCCCGAGCTAGGGGCTGTCTGAGGACTCCTCAGGCAGCCCGTAGCTCGAGCGGCGGTGGCGGCGGCGGCCTCTTCGTTCCTCTGCCGCTCTCCTCAGTGAGGAGAGCGGCAGAGGAAGGAAGAGGCCGCCGCCCGCCGCCGCCATCGCCGCCGCTTCACAGCCCGAGCTAGGGGCTGTCTGAGGACTCCTCAGGCAGCCCGTAGCTCGAGCGGCGGTGGCCTCTTCGTTCCTCTGCCGCTCTCCTCAGTGAGGAGAGCAGCAGAGGAAGGAAGAGGCCGCCGCCGCCATCGCCGCCGCTTCACAGCCCGAGCTAGGGGCTGTCTGAGGACTCCTCAGGCAGCCCGTAGCTCGAGCGGCGGTGGCCTCTTCGTTCCTCTGCCGCTCTCCTCAGTGAGGAGAGCGGCAGAGGAAGGAAGAGGCCGCCGCCCGCCGCCGCCATCGCCGCCGCTTCACAGCCTGAGCTAGGGGCTGTCTGAGGACTCCTCGCTGCCGCCCAGACCCGGTCCTGCTGCCCCCGGCCCTGTGCAACACCTCCGCCGCCCGCCTCCTTGACGCCGCCCTGACCCACGGGCCCAACGGCGCCTGGAGCCCCGCCTCCTCGTTTGCTACCCCCCCACGGCGGCACAACGCCAGCCGCACCGCCGGACCCTGCACCCGCGTCTGGGACTACTTCCCGAGGCCGGCCTCCGCTCCACCCTCGTCATCCAGGTCCCCCGATGGGAGGCAGGTGGGAGGGGGAGGGGAGGGGAGGGGACCCAGCCTGGTCTCCCTCGCACGGCGCTTCTTGTGGCCAGGGCCAGGCGCCGTGGAAGCCGCCTTGGGTCCCCCGGGAGGAAGGGCGGCGTGCAAAGGCCGTCTGGGGTCCCCTGCTGTCGTCTCGCCGGCTCCTGTTCCCCCTCCCCCTTCAAGGAGAAAAAGCGTCTTCAGCTCGTCAGTTTCCAGGTAATGGAAAGGTATAATTCTGACACCCTCCTGGTTGTTTTAATGAGACGTTGGTTTCCTCTCTGCCTCCTTCGCTCCCCCCCTTCTGCCCTCTTTCCCATTTTTAATGAAATACCAGTTTCCTCTCTGCTACTTTGCAGATGCCTTTCCAAAAAAACGGACAGCTTTGAATTTCTTTTTCTAATGTTGGAACCAACGCTGAGCTGTAATTTATTTCCCATCTGCGGTATGCTCTCCGTACCCTCCGTGTGCTAAATGACTATTAATTGCTGAAAAATTAACATGGTGTTTAACGCTACAAGGGGAGAGGGGGAGAAAAAAAAAAGGAGTCTGCAGGAAAACATTTCTTGCTGGGCAGGGAAGATTTCTGTTTGCCTGTCTTGTCCAAACGTCAAATGTTTTCTGCAGGTCTCAGATTCAGCAGGACTTCACAGGAGCACAGCTCCTGAACCTTTCTGACGGTTCCCCCTCTTCCTTCCCACCTACCTTTGTCCATTAAACAGTAGGTGCAGCTGCATAACAATCCCTGGATAAGTGTGCGGGAGGGAGGGAAATGTCTACTGGGCACTATTATTCCCTATGGAGAACGATTCCCATAGGGAATAATGGGGAATTGATCCGCGGGTATTGCGGGCTCTGTGGAGCTATGTTTTGAGGTACAGGCACCAAATTTTTCGTATAGCATCTAATGCCTCTCCCCAAAACACCCCCCAAGTTTCAAAACGATTGGACAAGGGGGTCCAATTCTATGAGCCCTAAAAGATGGTGCCCTTATCCTTCATTATTTCCTATGGAAGAAAGGCATTTTAAAAAGGTGTGCTGTCCCTTTAAATGTGATGGCCAGAACTCCCTTGGAGTTCAATTATGCTTGTCACACCCTTGTTCCTGGCTCCGCCCCAATGTCTCCTGGCTCCACCCCCAAAGTCTCCTGGCTCCACCCCCAAAGTCCCCAGATATTTCTTGAATTGGACTTGGCAACCCTAACCTTGACTAAAGCTTTGTTGGTCTTAAAGATACCACTCGACTCAAACTTTGTTATCCTATAGTAAAGTTACACTGTCAGAAATCTGATATCATTTAAGGAAGCAGTCCTAAAATGGTCTACACAGAAGTAAGTTTCATTCTATTCAATTGAGCTTACTCAGAAAGTGCTCATAGGATTGCACTGTCAGCCTCTTACACCTACATGTTTTCAACACACTTGTGCAGGGAACTGACACTAAAATATAAAGATAGATCAGTGTAAAAAGCCATTATTCCAGGACGGATTTCAACAGAAGTGCAACTTTCTTTCACTGGACTAAGGCCTAAACCAGAGAGATGTTTTTGTTTTTTTAAAAAACCCAGTTGACTAGAGAGAAAACAATCATTCACCAACTGAAATAATTGTATTATAGCTCAAGTTGTATTTCCAGTAACTAGTTTTTAGCATAACTTCCTCTTCTGAGTGAAATAAATGTCCTCCTGTGTTCTTCTGCAAACTTCAGACTGTTGCCTTTGTCGTGAATTTGTTCTTTTATTCTTGCCTGATCCTGCTTTTGTTTCAGCATTTAGAGCCCAGAAGGTACATAAATATTCAAAGACAGTGACATTTAAACATTCTACAATTTAAGGTTCTATATAAAATTAAGCACGCTTAATAAAAAAGCATTTATGAGATATTCCAAACTGCCAGCATGTACCATCATTTTGATACTTCGTAAGCAAGTTTATTTACAGCTTCATAAACAGGGGTGTACATGGATGTTTTAGAAATGGCTGAAATTTCAGCTTTCAAGTACAATAAATTCAAAATGGGTTACTTACGTTGCAGTTCAGTGGGATAGGAGACCTTTGATTGCAGGTGAAGGAACAGGTCACTTGCACTAGGATTTTAAAAGGCAACAACTTTATTTTAAAAGGCTATAACAAAGAATTTGATTAGTGAGGGCTCTGCATTTGTTAATACACTGTGGAACTCATTTCTGTTGCCTGCGTAAAAGGAAACCCTGCAGAGAAGTCAGAAGACCTCAGGAGCTGAATTTAACAGATTAGACACCAAGTAAGGTAGCTGACTTTGATGGCCCAGGCTTGCACAATCTCATCAGATCTTTGAAGACAAGCAGGGTCAGCC
This sequence comes from Heteronotia binoei, assembly GCF_032191835.1. Taxonomy (NCBI): domain Eukaryota; kingdom Metazoa; phylum Chordata; class Lepidosauria; order Squamata; family Gekkonidae; genus Heteronotia; species Heteronotia binoei. Next base: position 92,960,967 of record NC_083228.1, on the reverse strand, counting down.
CGGGTTAGTATTTAGATGGGCAGTCCAGGGTCATGACACAAAGGCAGGAAATGGCAAACTATTAGGGAGGGGCTGTGGCTCAGTGAATCAATCCCCAGCATCTCCAGTTAAAGGATCTGACTGGCAGTAGGTGATATGAAAGACCTCTGTCTGTCTGAGACCCTGGAGAGCCACTGACAATCTGAGTAGGCAGTACTGACTTTGATGGACCAATGATTGAGTCAGTATAAGGCAGATTCATGTCTTCACCTCTGAACACCTCTTGCTTTGAAAACCCTAAAGGATCGTTGTGAGTCATCTGCAGCTTGACAGCACTTTCCATCCATCCAAGGTGACTGAGGTGAAATGTCATGATGTTTGTACTTGCAGCTGACATGCCAATTCAAACATCCAGTCTGCGTTTGATGAGTAAATAAACCTGAACCCAGTAAGGAATGATCCAAACATGCTCCAAGGAATTTTAATCAGGCAGCCTTCAGTTCTCAAAATCAGATTGAGCAAATTGATAAGAATTCTGTCAAACTCAGCCTCTCATATTTCCTTCATCAATGAACCCAGACCCAAAGTTATAACAAGTGATGGCTCTGGACTTCCACAGGACTGTTTTGCAGTCACATGGTGGGTGGAAGGGATCAGGATGGAAGTTTTTCATGGCTGTGTGATATCAGACAGCAGATCATCTGGATGTGCCTGTCAGCAACATCTGGGTAGCCAATGGCTTGCTGACTTGTCATCTGGTGTGGAGTGGACTGGGGAAGGGTCCCTTAACCTGGTGGCCTTCCTTTGTCCTTCCTTTACCTTCTTCAAGTTGCATGCCTGCCGGGCTCCCATGTTGTGTCCTTTCGATTCCCCACCTTGGTTTCTGGCCTTGTACCACAGTTGTCCTTTTTGTTAATCTTTGTTCTTGTCAAAGCTTTGAGCGGTTTTATGCATTAAGCCATATCATTTGAAGGTAGGCTGTCCTGTGCACCTGCCTCCTCCAGGTGGGGATCCCCTTAAGGGTACTTGGGGATGGAGCCAGGTAGTGGCATGCCCAGCTCCAAGGCTGTTGCTTGAATCTGCTAACAGGTGTCAAGGGAAACGTGCAGAGGTTTGTGCCCATGTGAGTCTACTGAGCTTGCTATCCCAGGTCTTCCCCCAGCAAGTAGGCTGGGGAAGGCTTCATTGGCCAACAGGTGAATCACCTAATACCTGGATCCATGCCTTATGCCACACCAATGCTCTGGTGGCTGTAGTCAATAAAAACTGTGGCCTGTTTTACCCCAGTTTGGTTTCTGTATGCATGTGTTTTTTCCACTTGCCTCCTCCCCTGCCCTTCATCCACAAGTGAACAACATGCAGGACACATCCAGTACACCCCACTGCAATGTGGAAAACAGTCAGGCCTCTCTGAATGCTCTCATTTTTGGAAGTTTGACAAGTGTCTACCTGAGACGGGGTCCTTTTTCCTATGTTAAGAAATTGTGAAATGGTGCTATCTTTGTCTGTGCTGCTTACCTAATGTTTAAGGAAGTTTATATTCTTGTTTATTCGAATTACAATTGTTATTCATTTTATTTTACTGCTGTTTTTATTACTGTTGCTGATTTCATCCCCATTCAATATGTTTTTATATTGTTTTATGTTGGTCCTTTAATAAGCATCCCTTAGGATCACCACCCCACATTGTGAAATAGTTCAATTCATTTTATTCAAGGAAAATGACTCTCATAATGTAGCCATTGAGTCTTTATTATGCAAGGAGACTGTAAAACTATATTAACATGTGAAATACTGAACATGGTGAAAAAAAGGCATCATGTAATTAAACTGCTTACAGTGTATTTAGGCTTAAACCAGCTAAGACCATATTTCCTTTGAACTTTCATTAGACGTTGGGTAAATGAAACTGCACCAAGCCAGCCACAGATCCATTGATATGAGGTTTATACCAAAACTTCTGCTCTGACGCTGACCTCCAATGTAAGCTTACCATCAACAAAGCAACCTCCAGACTGCAAGCAGAGAGTGGCAGACAGATATTTTTAAATAAATGTTTATTGTTGAATTTAAAATGTACTGGCACTTCGATTGCACTGCTCAGTATCTGAATCTTCATTTAAAAGAAAAGGACTATCAGGCATCGCCTGGTAACAAAGTAGTAGTATTCTTGAGATCTATTAGAGACATGCATTGTGATTTTATTCAGTTTCTGCTTTTTCTGGTAGAAGCAGGCCTCAGATTCAGTGGGAGCTCACAGGAGTGCAGCTCCTGAACCTTCTGAGAGTTCCACCTCCTCCTTCCCACCTTGTCCACTAGTTATTAGGTGCAGCTGCATAAGAATCCCTGGATGAGCTCCACCACCTATTTTTCTACAAAACGACCCCTGGGTAGAAGTTAACATTTTTGCTTGGATTCATTAATATCTTTATGGAAAGTGTATGGAATAGCTGCATTTGGACGATGTTTACATTATTTATGAACACATTCTCTTGCATAAATTTGTCTGTCCCCCAAAGCAACTGGGTTGAAATTCTCAAGGGTTTTAGCCAAAGGATTTTTCCTTCTAGTTTCAAGCACTTAGGAGAAAGCTTTCTTTGTAATAGAAGAAATTAAAAGGATTCCTGTAGAAACATGAAATGCTGAATGCTTTTAGAAACATGGAATGCTATATGGCACCTAAGAATTTTAAGTGCTTTATTCATAAATTAACAAGAATGCTAGGAGTACCAATTCTACATGAAATTGCTTCATGAAAAATTACATCTGAGTTCTTTGCTTTTAATACTTTAACAATCAAACTCATTAACTCTTTCAGGTATTACTGCTTCTGCCTATCAATGCATAAAGCACAGCCGATCAAATATTCAGTGATGGTCTCTATTATCTTCTGCTTAAGAACTATCATAATGACTGCAATGATAAGAGTTTTTAAGATGTTTATTTTTATCAGCATATCTATGAAACTTATTTGGAAACAATATTGACACAACTAATATGTGCAGTCCTGTGCACATTTTTCCATAGGGTTTCTCTTGTGTCATAGCTCCCACTAGAATTGGAACAATTGCAGCTGTAAAAAAATACTAGTAGAAGAGCTTCAGTTGTTCTCTGCTACCTTGAACTTGGCCTTTCAAGCTTGGCTGTTCAGTTTCTTTTTCCTAGGTATAGGCAAATGATAAGATTAACGTCTTGGCTGTTGCTCAGGAGAGCTTTGGACAGGCTCCAAGTGGAGAGCTATCCCAGGTCCTGAAATTATTTCAAAGCATTTGTTTATTAGTGGGACAAAGAAAGGTATACTTCTCTTTTCTGATTTCAAAGCTCTCTCTCCAATATATGTGCCTTTAGAGATCAGTTTTCATTTCTTTCTGGAAACAATAGTAACTTGGGTTAATTGTGCTAGCATTTAATTGCAAAGTTCAGAAATAATATTATCAATTGGGGAAAAGGAAAGGTTCTCTGTGCAAGCACCCAGTCGTTTCCGACTGTGGGGTGACGTTGCTTTCACAACATTTTCAGTGCAGACTTTTTATGGGGTGGTTTGCCATTGCCTTCCCCAGTCATCTACACTTTCCCTCCAGCAAACTGGGTACTCATTATACCGACCTCGGAAGGATGGAAGGCTGAGTCAACCTTGAGCCAGCTACCTGAAAACCCAGCTTTTGCCTGGGATTGAACTCAGGTTGTGAGCAGAGTTTAGGACTGCAGTACTGCAGCTTTAACACTCTACGCCACGGGGCTCTATCAGTTGGGGAATGTACTCTCAAAAGTTACCTTTTATATCAGTAATTATCATGTTGTGAGAAGAACCAATAAGAGATCAGTATATAAAAAGGATATTTTGCCTTGATCAGTGGCAACTTCACAAAATAGGCAGGTAAGGCCAATCAAATTTCTATGCCCAAATTTTAGTAATAATTCCTGTGATTTGGCAATGAATTCCAACCACTGTCTGAGCAATGCTAAAAACCTTACCACTTTACAGCTGGAATATAGCTTACCTGGAGTCTGATGAACCAATTCATAGACCAAAAAATTCAGTGGAGTTGGCAGATTGCTAGAGTGCATAATTGCTTACCCATTGGGAAATTAAATGTGTACATCTAACTCTATCTATCTTTATAAATCCTGATAATTTTGGGAAATTATAATAATTTAAAACTTGTGAAATGGAACATTTGTCACCCTCTTCTTTGCAGTAAACTATTATACTAAAGATGTTATTATAACTGCTGTTTATCAGCATGCTCTATAAAATTGTTTGCATTAGCAAGATATTGTAGACAGTTCCTGTACAATACTGAGGCAAGTAGTAGGGATAAAAAAGAGTATTTTGGAATGAGATGCACATGAATATATGAAGCTGCTTTATAGTGAGTCAGAGCCTTGTCTATCAAGATCAGTATTGTCTGCTGTGATGGACAGCATAGCGGAGGAGGAGATGGAGATTGAATTTATACTCCATCCTTCACTTGGAGTCTCAGAGCAGTTTACAATCTCCTTTCCCTTCCCATCCCAACAACAGACATCCTGTGAGGTAGGTGGGGCTGAGAGCTCTCTCCAAAAACTGCTTTTGAGCAGAACAGCTCTGAGAGAGTTATAACTGACCCAAGGTCACTCCAGCAGCTGCATTGGCCAGGATGAGGCAATTCATGATGATGGTGGTGATGGTGATGATGATGATATGGAGGAGTGGAAAATGAAACCTGGTTCTCCTAGATAACAATCTGTGCACTTAACAACTACACTAAACTGGTTCTCTCAAGTATATCTGGCATATCTCAAATATCTCTGTTTCACAACAGCTACTTCTTTAACTGGAGTTCTTTCACATCACCTACCACCTGATCCTTTTACATAGAGATGCCTTGTACTGAACCAAATGTTCTACCAACTGAGTTGGGTCCTGCCACAAATATATTGTGTGCTTGTGTTTACATCAAAGTAATATTTTGGAATCAAACTGTACACTATGGTATGTTGTATAAGAAAAAGTCCAGAAGTATTGCAAAAGTACCATATATTAATACTGCATATAATGATCTGTTGTTTCAAACCACCATGAATACATAGGTTCCAAAATGCGAACAAAAGAAGTACATAAAATTAATATTCAGATCCAAGCTGAAGAGTAGATATTAACTATGTGAAATGAGAGACGGCAACTGGAGGATACAATAAAGTAATAGGAGATGTTCATTTGATCAGAGAATAACTAAGAAACTGTATAACAAATCACTCTTACAATTGAAGGGAAAAGGCTCAAAACAAATAAAATACAGTATTTGAAAGATTTGACTCCAAATATCACATCACAATGCTTGGCATCTTTTCTGGCCTTCTTGAAAATGCATGAGGTTAAGCTGATGTCCAAACCTGCAACACTGAATCTTGCCTGGAATTTATACAACTTCCATTCTGATATTTCAGTTTTATTTTAATTAAGCACAAATGTATAAATTGTATATATACCTAAATAAAGCATACTGTTGTTTTAAATATATAATATACAATTACTATCAGACAACCTTTTCCTCCCAGAAACCTACTATCTTCACTAGCCCTAAACAGAGGTGGAAAGAATGAGGGGGGGGGGGGGGGGAGGAGGAAAAAACAAACAAACAAACAAAACATTAGGGGGTATAGAATATTAACCATATCTGAATGACAAAGTAAGTTTTATATCAAGTTTCACAGTGCTCTAAAACTTTGGCCCAAATACCACTGTATTTCATGGGGCATATTGCTTTACATAATATTTTGTTTTCCTTAACTGTATTGAAAATGGATACAGGAGCTGCATTGAGATTCAGATTTCAAATATACAGTTATGTTATGAACATGTTCACCAACTAGCATTCAAGACAGATATGCACTACATCAGCATTTGTATTTTTCTCCTCACTCTGATGGGGATGTCAAGCTTATATTTAAACTTGAAATGTAGACCTGTATCCATGTATTCTCTACTATTTCACAAGATTTTAAATGAAATAGCCTACAGTAAGAAGGATGCAAGATCAAGAATAAAATATAAAAAATAGTGTTCATGGATATTCTACTTTCCAAAAAGAACTAAAGTTACTTTCACAAAAACTAGAAACTCTATCTCAGGTTGGAAGCAATGAAACTGGAAAAAAGTAAAAGATGCAATTTTCTCATAGCACACACATAAACTTTATCATCACACAGCTGGAAAACATTAGGAATAAGACAAAGGGAAGCAGGACCTCTACAGTGCAACCCTGGTAGAGTTATCTATATACTATTTCCGAAGTGTGGCCCTCATCTGCTAATACCTAAATCCATGGATTGGAGCCACACTTGCATTGAACAGATTTTTCTGCAGACCTGGCTGCCCCTCCCTCCAAGTTCACAGAAAACTCTGGATTTTTTTTTTTAAATGCACTGGGAGGTTTAAATAGCATTCTGTGTGCAAGTGCAGAGATTGCTCTTTCCTTCCTACCTTTAGCATGGTGAAGCCCAGGTGCTGCAGGAGAGCCTAGGAGCTGTGCCAGACCCATTGAGAACATGGAAGGAAAGGTGGAATTTCCCTTCATGAGTCTCATAAACCCACACTTGCACTCTTCTAAATCCATTGACTTCAATGGATTTAGAAGGGTATAATTCTATTTAGGATTGCATTGTTAATGTACCATAGCACAATCCTAAACATGCTTGCTACTCCAAAGAAAATCTTGCTGGGTTCAATGTGAAATGTCTTCTAATTCATAATTTTAGGATCTTAAACTTCAAACTAGGGAAGAACTGGTGAGATTCTGCTTGAGAGAGGAAGCGTTGCATAGAGTAGCATAGAATAAAATAACAATACAGTTATGCAGATTAAAAAGTAAGAGACGAGGCAGATTCTCCTTAGAGGAAATGAGGTACAGTTGCTACATGTTATTATTTGCAGACTCCTAGAAGAAAGGGAAACATTCCCCCAAAGCCTAAGAGTGAAGAAAAAGACACAGAACAGTGTTAGTCTCTTTCTAGCAAGACAAAGGTGTTTCTCTGTGAAACCTTGACTGAACACCTCAAGTAAAATGAAGCCCCATGAACATATAATTCCATTTGCTTGCATTCATTTCCTGTTATCCTTGACTCCTTCATTTCTCCCCTCCCATGAAATGGTTTGTTACCCTTGCATTATTTCCATCTATTCTCCTCACACATCTCTGCATGCTCATCTCACTCTCTAGATTGTAAGGTCCTTGGAGCAGTAAACTGTCTTTTGTTTTGCACAGCAAAGTGTTTTGCAACAAAAAAAGAGGTTGAGGCTGCTTCTGGATTTTACAAATGCCAGCCTATATTTTATTTATCTAGTACACTGTTATCCCACACTTCTTCCTCCAGTTCATCAATCCTGTGAGAGAGATTAGACTGAGAGAGAGACTCTGACTTAAGGTCATCAGATGAACTTCATGCCTGAGAAGGAATTTGAACTAGGTTTCCCTAGGCCCAATTTAACCCAAACATCACACTGACTATTCCAATACTCCTTTGCTAGTAAGATAAGTTTGCAGGTCACATCTTGATGAAAAGGGGCAATTGGTGTTCACTATTGTCTGGAGCATATTCAGGAATCTTACTTATATTTGGTTCACACATCTTCCTGTCCAGGATAATATTTCTCATTTTTTCTTTTGAGAAGGATATTCATATCCCTTGAAATAAATATATCACAATGCTCTACAATGCACGTTGTAAAAAGGAGAAGGCCACTGCAAGTAGCATTTTTAAGGACAAGCAGGTCAGTGGTACAAATTCTATTTCTCTTTCAGGAAAAGGAAACTTTTTTTAACTTGGAGAAGAAAACAGATGTGCATTAACCAGTTGTTAAACCAAAATAATGGTGTGAATGTTGGCCTGAGTCAACAATCTCTAGATTATGAAAGATCTGAAGTCCATAGAAAAGTCCAAGCAAGCCCTTGATTTACAACACTGACAAACAAGAATCTTAAATTTGACATAAGCTTAGTCCTTGCAATGCACCTGCCACCCCAGATTTGCTTTGGGTACTGCTGTCCTACTTCTAGTCAACATATTAGTTAATAATATATGGAATTATATAAAATGAAACATTTCCATATTGGTGCTTGAAGAAGACTGAAGTAACTGATTAGAAAATATCAGCCACATGCCTTTAATAGACTACTGATACTAAGCTTTCTAGATGTACCAGGAAAATAAAATGGCATAATCAGCACTGGGTATTTCTAAACAATTCAGTCAATAGTAGCAGAATTAAGATCTGAAAAACAATGAATTTGAGATTGACCCTTCATGTGATTCAGTTTATATAATTTCCAAAATGAACTGGATGGATACTCAGATCAATAGTAAATGCAGTCTCATCTCACTCAGAGGTTTACTGAGAATCCGCTTCTAGCAGCCAGCAGCAATGCTGCTAAGCTGCAGGAACATAATTGCCTCCCTGGAAGGGAAGGGAGTACTTTTTGCAGCCTGTTTGGGCATGCTTTGGAGGGGGGGGGGCTTTGCCGTAGTAACGGCAGGACCATCTGCCCCCCATCTCAGTCCACGGCAGAAGTTCGGAAGAGCAGGAGCGCTGTGTGCTGGCTCCTGTTTTTCTCTGTCAGTTTCAGGGCCAGGGACTGCAAGGAGCATTGGGAGCATTCGTTTTCGCTCCGGACCATTCTGGGTTGTTTTTAGCAAAGTGTGGGGAGCGTTTTTATTCACTCCTCCTCAGGTCCCCTTTGCCAGTTTTCCTTATCAGTGATTGTATTGCTGATAAGGCGGGAAGTCATGGCTCGGCAGTAGTGGTGACAGCGTTGGCTTTGTGCTCCAGGCTCAGCTGCATTGGCCTGATGATCGGACTTGCTTCTGGCTTCCAGTGACCGCGGTATTCTGTGGACAAGGGGAGAGGAGCACCATTAAATGGCCTGTTTTGCCTCCCCTCTCCTTTCCAGCTTCGATCCTGTTGCCCCCCCCCCACACTTAAGATCTGAGTTTCCAGGGGGATATTTGCACACACATGCGCACATAATTTTTGTTAATTCCTTTCCTTCTTTTAGAGGGACTGGGTTTGTGCTTCCTTTCCTTTCTTTTATTGGGAAGGGGGTTTGTTTTATGACTACCCTGCTGGTGTTGGGTGGGGTTGTCCTGGACAGAGTCGGTCATATTTGCTTCCCCTTCTTCTACTGTGGGACGGCAGCCATATTTGCTTCCCCTTCTTCTTCTGTGGGATGGTGGCCATTTTAAAGGGCTGTAGAAGGGAGGCCATTTTGTGGGTCTGATTCAGTATAAGACAGCTTCACATAAGCAAGCACTATCAGCTTCCTGAGGTTGTTCTTCAGTAGTGAGCGGCCGTTTTAGGGGCAGTTCAACAAGGGCCATTTTGGTGCAATTTGGTGTAGTCTAGTTGGCCCTTGGCGTTGCAAAGATGTCTGGTAGAAAAGGGATGGGAAAATCCAAGGGTAAGCAGCCTGCGCCAAAGGCCCCTAAGGCCCCGCCTAAAAGGCCACCACAGCCTTTATCTTCTTCTTCTGATGAGGGTGAGGATGAAGTTATTATGCAAAGCCTGTTGGCGCTGGAGCAAACATCTGGGATTCCTCCCTCACAAGGTGTAAGATTGGGTAAAGCGTCTAAAATGGGACTTCAGGCAGATATGTTAACCAGGTTATCTATTCTCGAGAGCAGGTCTGCTGGAAACATTGCAGGAGAAGCCATGAGTCTTGGCGGTTCAGTCGGGGGATCAGTTCCACGTCTGGGGGCAGCTGGACCAGGGTTGGCGCTGGTGCCTATTGGAACCGTGGATAAGGCTGGTGACACTCCACAGTCATATACTGGGCTGGCTTGGCCTTGGGGTCCATGGAATCCTGCCGCTCCTGCGGCACCTGGCATTGCCGCTGGGAGTTCTAGTGTAGCTCCCTCCCCAGGTATGGGCTCTTAGCCAAATTGGTTTTGGCCACCTGGACAGTTTGGCCCCTATGGAAATTGGCCAGCTGTTGGACAGCAGGGTTTTATAGGTTCTTTTTTTGGGAGTTGGGGCTTTCCTTCTCCCTTTGGGGCGGTCGCTTTTACTGCCTTACCTTTCAGGGATGTAGCATTACCTTTGGGTGATCATTTGTTGCCTGCAACAAAAGATAAGATTCTAAAGGGGGAGTATGTTGATATCTTCTCCCTCCTGTTCCGGGAGTTGAAGAAAAAAGATAAGGAGGACTTGGATAACAAAGAAAAAGATAAATTGAAGAAGCGCAAAGTGGACTGGACTTGGGTCAATTGGCTGCCTGGGTTTTTTACCCTGGCGTGATTGCACGCGCCCAGCCTTGGCAGGCGGCTGCGCTTATCTAGTATATGGATATCATTTATAAGGGGTACACAATGTTTAGTGGGCCTGCCTGGATTCAATATGATGAAGAATTCAGGATGAGGGTTGCTTTATACCCTTCCCTGCAGTGGGATCGCATTCACCAGCAGCTGTGGCTCCAAGTCATGTCTCCTGTGCGGTTATATTTGGGCGACTGCTCAGATAGCAGTCATTTGGTGGCCAAGTCAGCGGCGACTTCTTCAGCTTCATCTTCCTCTTCCTGCAGTTCTGTGGGGCAGGCAGTTCAGCCTCGCCTGCTTTGCTGGGAGTTCGGCTCCCAAGGAGTGTGCAGTAGAACAGCTTGTCAGTTCAAGCATGAGTGCCCCATGTGTGAGGGCTCTCACTCCTTCAGTAACTGCCCCAAAGCCTGGTCATGTAGGAACCTAAAGAAACAAGGTAGGGGTGGAAGTAATTACCAGGCTGGAAAAGGGGCCCAGTCCGATAAAGGTGAGACCTCTTGAGCACTGGCTGTCCAGCTATCTGCGAAGGGTTGATAGTGTTTACTTGTTAAAAGGCTTCAAGTTTGGTTTTAGGATTCCTTTTCAGTCCAGGAATCTGGGTTCTGTTAAAGGTTTAGAGCATGTAGTTAAGGATACGATTGCCAAGGATTTGGCAGAGGGCAGGATTTTGGGCCCATTTTCTAATCCCTCTGTGCCTAACCTTAGGGTTTCGCCCTTGGGTGTGGCGCCAAAAAAGGCGCCTGGTGAATTTTGTTTGATTCATCATCTCTCCTTCCCCAAAGGGAAGTCAGTTATGATAGGATTCCCAAGCATTTATGCCTAGTTAGGTATTCCAGCTTTGATCAGGCTGTGGGCGTGGTATGACACTGTGGTAAGGGGGTAGAGTTGGCTAAATGTGGTGTTAAATCTGCGTTTTCCCTCTACCTGTTCATCCGGCTGATTTTGAGCTGTTAGGATTTTTCTTTGGGGTTTATTTCCACAGACATTGGTGCACGGATGCATGGTTAGATTCATGGGTTCAGGCAGGTGTGAACTGAGATATTACATTTCTCGAGTACTTTCCCATTCTTGTTGCAGTTTGGCTGTGGGGGAATATATGGCCAATCGCACAATTCATTTTGGTGTGATAACATGGCAGTGGTCCATGTCATTCATTCAAATCTCAATGGGTTTTGGGACTGGTGACAGCCTTTACTCTGCGTTGTCTGTGGCTTAACATAATGTTTTTAGCCAAACATGTTCCTGGGGTGAATAATGGGGTGGCTGATGCTCTTTCTCGTAAACAGATGGAGAGGTTTCATCAGATGACCCCAGATGCCGCAGCTCTTGCCGGAGATCTCTCAAGAAAAGCATGTTACCTTTTTCAGAGAGATGCACACCATCTCCTCTGTAGAGGTCAGGAAATTTCATAGAAATATCCGGGTGGGGCAGATAGTGGCCCAACCCCCCTTCCAATGCCTTCCTAATTTCCTTGTTAGCTTTGTAATGGTCCCTCTCTATACCTGCAGGGTCCCAAGCACTACACCAAACAAGGCGGGGAATCATGGCTGACCAAATTATAGTGGTCCTGGACCATCTCTCCCTAATGTACCAAAAATTCTCTCGGACTTGCAAAACTAAAGCCTTGCCTTTCACTAGCCGGAGATCATTCCCTCCCAGGTGAATGATTAAAACCTGAGGAGGAGGGCCCGCATTCCCATGGAATAACAATGCAGACCATCCTTGAGGCTCAACTAGATGGTGCCTTCCATCGTGATGTGCGTCTGGTGGTCGGGCCCTCTGGGGCTTGCCTCCTTGCTGGGCTGGCCTGGCGGGAGCTGTGACACAAAGCTCCAGCTGGGGGCTGGGTCTCTTGCCTACTAATGGCAGGGGAGCGGTCTGTTGAGACCCCTGGCCCTGACCAGGCCACAGTTCTGGTTGCCCTTACCGTTTATTATTATACCTAAAAAAGTGGTCCTTAGTTATACCAATACCTTTTGTCCGACTCTTCATTCCAACTTGGGGGGCAAATAATGCCACAGAGTTGATGCTTATTACAAAGAAAATACACATTGTAGTAACTGGGTGAGGTCTGGATTTAAAGGACACTGCTTCCAATAATTTTATTAACATTTTGTTCACAAAGGCCAACACTGGCTTATATTAATTAATTAACTTCATTTTTACCCTGCTTTTCTTCCCAATGAGGACCCAAAGTGACTTCTATTATTATTCTCTCTGCCTTACTACATATGGTTGTGAGGTAGGTGGGGCTGAGAGAGCTCTTACAGCAGCTGCCCTTTCAAGGACAACTCCTACAAGAGCCATGGCTGACCCAAGCCTATTTCAGCAGCTGCAAGTGGAGGAGTGGGGAATCCAACCCAGTTCTCCCAGATAAGAGTCCGTGTATTTAACCACTACACCAAACTGGCTCTATATGAAGTAAATAAATAAATATCCAAATACTAACCAACTTTCCTCCCAAGAACCATCATCCCAATTTAACACCTACAGTGCAATCCTGTCGTGAGGTACTGATTCTATGGTTATTAAATTCAGTGGGTATAGACTAGGGAGACTGCACAGGATTGCATTATAAAGTTTCAATCTTATCTGAGAGTACGTTTATTTCCTCCATGGAATTTATTTCTAAGTAAACACCCAAGGATTGGGTGGCAAATGTCAGGCTTCTATACGTATTTCAGTGATTTACAGTACCAGCAAAATAACACTTTCTCAGGAGTAAACCCTGCTGAGGTAAGGTCAGAAGTATTCTGAGTAGACCTGCTTAGGATTGCACTGTTTCTGATATTAATTATTACAATTGAGCCATTCCTAACAAATATTAACTAAAATATTTCAGAAATCAAACAGAACCAAAACACATATCCCAAAATGAATTAATATAGGTTGTTTTTTTTTTAATAAAAAAGAACTGAACTGAAACTCAAAATTTCAAAGCTGTTTTAATTCTAATGCAAAAATGAAGTTACATTCTAATGCACAGTCCTATATACTAAGATCTCTTATGTAATGAAGCATGATTTGAAAACATTTTCTTCCAATTTGCATTAAAAATAACTACTAGAAGAAAATGAAGAAGCTTGATAAAAGCAAGTTCTATTTTCCTGGCTTCTGAAAAGTTATAAGTAATACTTTGCCCCCCCAGTCGGAAAGAAGAGGCAGACACAGTTGTTGGGTTTAAAACCGGGCCGCTTTATTATAATTAACAGATATAACTGGCAGGGGGAGAGAAAACAGACCAGACAAGCCCTGGGGTCAACACCTGGACCCCGCCTTGTCCAAAGGGCGAGCCACCCTGCCCCCAGCACAAACCCGCCGTAATCGGGTTGTAACTGAGCGGCCAGGCCTCACGCCATCACCAACCGGGCTGGCATCGATCCCCATGGAAAGATCCAACCAGGTGAGGCTCCCTGTGTTCTGCATCACCGTACTGAGCCGTTTAGCCCATCTACGGTTCTTGCAGAGCACCGCACCAAAGGTGCTAGGCCATAGGTGCTCCCCTGGAAAACCCTGTGGCCAAACCTAATCCAGCCACCGCCAATGCCAAGCCTCTGCTTAGGCATTAGCGCCCCACCGGGTGGCCCAGAGCCAACCGCACCCCCTGCCGAATTTCGTCTAAAAAGGCCCGGTTGCCCAAATTAGATAAATGGACACCGTCCGGCCGATACAGGTCGATGTGATCGACCCGTATGGCCGGATGAGGGAGGTATATTCCCAGTCCCCCCTCCATGGCCTTCTGAATGGCCCTATTGGCCTTGCGTCTGGCCCGCTCGATTCCACCCGGCGAGATGGCGTACCTCCACACCCTGCGCGGCAAAATTGCCGACCATACCAATACAACCCCAGGCCACCTGCGACGAATTTCACGTAGGTCGGCCAAAGCCTGCTGGGAAAGAGCCTTCCCCCGCAGCAGCCCCAAGTCGTTCCCTCCTAAGTGAACGACCAGAATGTGTGGAGGTAGTGCCCGCCGCTCCCTGAACAAGAGTGGCATGATGCCGGGCCAGCGCAGACCCCGACGACCCAGCCATTCGACCGTGGCCCATTCACTGAGACCCAGCTGGGTGCCCACAGGAGAACGCCTGGAGAAATGGGCAGCCCAAAAGACCATGCTGTGCCCGCAGATGAGAACCCGCCGTCTCTCACCCCGAGCCACAGCACCTGAAAAAACAAACAACAGTCAGCAACATGCCCAACAATAAACCGACCCCCCCCCACCTACCGGCTAGGTGACTAGGGGGCGAACATAGGACTTATAAGCCGCCGAGCGCCATCGGCCGATATGCTGAATGGCAGAAGGCGTATAACCCATAGCAGCAGCTGTAGAAGCCGCCCCAATCCGAAAGGAATGCGTCCCAAATTTGACGCCAGTAAGGCCCAAGCGGGCCAGGGCCTTACTTGTGACCGACCAAAACTGATATTTGGTAAGAGGAGAACCGTCATCATGCCTAAGAAAAGGACCTTGGGCCTCGCCCCTAAGCTGGGCGTAACGGCGAACGGCCCTGACCGGACACAGCTCCTGCGAAGCACACATGCCGATCTTGATGACGGTTCCCCTCTGCCTCTGATCAGTCTTGGACCTGCGAATCGACAGAACCAGCTGACTATTGGTGATTTTTACATCTCCGGATTGGAGAGCCCTCCCAGAAGTGTCGGTCTTTGACTGCACAACTAGCTCGCTTACGCGCAGGGCCCCAAAAAAGGCCAACAGCGAGGCAGCGTGGAATAACGCCGCCTCGAATGGGGAAGAGCAGACCCTAGCCCAGCCCCCGAACAATCCACGAAGGACTGACGGGGATATGGGCTGTCTGTCATCGACCTGCCGGACCCGCTCCCGGGCCCAGCCCTCTAGCAGCTTCCTGACCCTAAAGTCTCCGGTAGGCTCCGTGAGGCCGCGGGCTTTGCTTTCAAAGGCCAACGCTGCCAGTTGGCCCCTTATAGTTTTAAGCCCCAGGCCTCTTTCCCTTTGGCGCACGCAAAATTGCATGATGTGCTCCACAGGGATCGGCCAGGAATCCGGGAGTGCAACAGCCCCCCTAAACTCACCAAACTGAGCGGTCGCTCTGGCATATGCCTTCCTTGTGCTAGGTGCTAGCGCCAACTGAATGGCCCTACCGGCTTCCTGTTCCCAAGCCTCCAGAGCTCCGCGGGCATTTCCGCCGGACATGAATCTGCCTCTGGGGCCAACTGCCGGAAACGCTCCATCTGTTGGCGAGACAGAGCATCTGCCACACCATTGCACACCCCCGGTACGTGCCTAGCCAGGAACAAAACGTTCAACCGGAGGCAACGCAGGGTAAAAAACCTAACCAGATTCATGACCGCCGCCGATTTTGAAGTTAAGGTATTGATGACATGTACTACAGCCATGTTATCACACCAAAACAGGACTGAATGGTTGGCCAGCTGCTCACCCCACAGGCAAACAGCCACTAAGATGGGGAAAAATTCTAGAAACGTGAGATCCCTACAGAGCCCGCTGTCCAACCAATCAGCCGGCCATTGCTCGGCACACCAATGGCCCCTAAAATAAACCCCAAAACCGCTAGCGCCGGAAGCATCCGAGGAAATCTGAAGCTCCGCCTCAATCTTCAGGTCCTCCCTCCAAAAGGAAACTCCATTGAAGGACTCAAGGAAATCCTCCCAAACCTCCAAGTCCGCTCTCATTCCAGCATTAACACGGACCCTATGGTGGGGGAGGCGCAGCCGGCCCATGGCGTCGCAAAAGCGCCGCAAAAAGGCCCTGCCTGGGGCCACCACTTTGCAGGCAAAGTTAAGGTGGCCCACGACCTGCTGTAATTCTAAGAGGGAAACTTTGTGCTGCCCCTTCAAGGCGGCCAACCGTCTCCTAAGGTCAAGGACCTTATTCCCCGGTAAACGGGATGTCTGCTGGATAGTATCCAGCTCGATGCCTAAAAACGTAAGGACCGTACTGGGGCCCTCGGTCTTTTCGTGTGCCAGTGGCACACCAAGCTCGAGGGCTAACTCCTGAAAGGAGCGCAACAACCTGGCGCATTGACCCGATCCCGGTGGGCCCACCAAGAGGTAGTCATCAAGGTAATGCGCCGTGTCGCTAACCCCCGTTCTAACCCTGAGCGCCCATTCCAAAAAGGAACTGAATCGCTCGAACGCTGCACACGAAATGGAGCATCCCATTGGCAAAGCCCGGTCCATGTAGAATTTCCCTTCGAAGGAAAAACCCAATAACTCAAAATCGTCAGGGTGGACAGGCAAGAGTCGAAATGCGGACTTAATGTCGCATTTCGCCAACTCCGCCCCCACCCCGCATCCGCGAACTACTCTGACCGCCTGGTCAAAAGAAGTATAGCGCACGGAGCAAAGTTCCTCCGGGATAGCATCGTTCACCGAAGCTCCCCTGGGATAAGACAAGTGATGTATAATCCTATACTCACCAGCTGCTTTCTTGGGTACCACCCCCAGCGGGGAAACCCGCAGTGTTGGCACCGGTGGCACATCAAAGGGTCCCAGGACCCTGCCTTCTTGGCATTCTTTGGCTATTTTCTCCCGAACAACATGCTCGAGTCCAACCACCGATTTAAGGTTGGGAGCTACAAAGGGGGCCCTACGCCCCCTATACGGAATCCGAAACCCCTGCGTGAAACCATCCTGCAAATAGCTAGCATCAGCCCTGCACGGATATGCGGCCAGTAGCCTATTGAGGGCCGGCAGGCGGATGGGGCTGGGCCCCTTTTCCAGGTGGCTGTGAACCGCCGCCGCCGCTTCCGGGACGCTTACCGCCCGTTCCCGGCTTAGATCTACTGCAGGCCGACAACGCGTGGGGGCCGCTACACAGGGGACATTCATGGCGAAATTTACAGGGCTTCCTGGGACAGGCCCCCTTTGAAGCGAACTCCCAGCACAACAACCGGGTTTGAACCGGCTGGCCCGCGGGAACGCGGGCCGCTGGGGTGGACTGCTGATGCTGAGATCTCTGCACTAGGTGGCCACTGTCAGACCTATCTCCAGCGTTTGGTTTTGCAGGAGCCATCAGCTGCAACCACAGCTGCTGGTTTATTTGGTCCCACGGCATTGCCGGATTGACAGCAGCCCGCATCCGGAAGGCTTCGTCGTACTGCAGCCAGGCTGCACCGACGAAGTCCGTATAAGCCCTGTAAATTATATCTACGTATTGAAAGAGGGCGGCGGCCCTAGCCGGCTGCGCTCTTGCAATAACCCCAGCATAAATTAGGAAACCGGGCAACCAATTTGCCCAGGACCTGTCAATCTTCCTACGCTTTAGCTTTTCCTTGTCCCTGTCGTCGAGCTCATCTTTGCTTTTCTTCTCCAGCTCTCTAAACAGGAGACCAAAAACGTCCACGTACTCTCCGCGAAGGATTCTCTCACGCGTGGTCGGCGTCAGATGATCCCCCAATGGCAAAGAGGTGTCACCGTAAGGAAAAGCATGAAAGGGGATGCTGGCATAGGGGTTTGGGGGGTAGAACCACCCAGCCCCTTGCGTCGCAGGCCATGTTCCCAGCAACTGTGCCCCCTGCTGACCACCCCAAGGCAAAAAGCCAGGTGAGGGCAGCGAGGGTGGAGCCGCGGGCGGCGCCCCAGCACCCCCATGTTGAATAATAGAGGCAGGAACTGCGTTGGACAACAAACCGGGGGTATGAAAACCCCAAGCCCATGGCTGAGCGGGGCCCACCTGCTCGCTAGCACCTAACCACCCAGGCCCCCACCCCAACCCACTCGTACCCGGCAAATGAGGGGTCGGCTGGGCAGGGCCCCAAGGCCAGCCCGGAACTGGCAGAGTAATAGGCTTACCACCATCACCGAGAGAGCCGCCCGAGCCTCCAGGAGGCAGCGGCACACTGCTTCCAGATGCCCCTTCGCCCGATGGCACACCTGACGGGCCTTCACCTGGGTCCTCCTCCTGGTCAGGTTCCAAGGGCACTTCGGGCTCCGGCTGCCCACCCTGTAAAGCAGACAGCCTTGCAAGTAACTCAGTTTCAAAGGTCAGGCGCGCCGACCTGCCGGTAGCACGGCGGCGGCCCTCCCAGATGGGTGCACCCCTGGCGACCTGATCCCGCTCAAGGGCCTCCAACTGATTGATGATGGCAAGACGAACACGCTCACTCTGGCCCTGATCTTCCACTGGAGCTCCTTGTTGACCCCGCCCACGGGGTGGGCGAGCGGGCTGCTTGCCCTTGGACTTCCCCTGTCCCTTCCTAGGAGCCATACCACACGGGTGACCAGCACTGCAACCAGGCTGAAGTCAACCGGCCAATCAGAAGCCCCTTCCACACAACCCCCTCCCCACAGTAGGAGGAAATGCAGCCTCTAGAAATGGGTGGCCCAACAGCCAAACCCCAGCACCAACAGGCACTAAAACTTTGAGTACTATGGCGGGGATAACCGATGGTCTTCTGCACCCAAGGCAAGCTTTTCACTGCCCCTTAGACCTTACAACCCACGGGTAAGGAAAAGAGGACAAGAGGGGGAGGCACCAGAAGGCGCAAGCCCTGGGCCCCGTGTCCTCCAGTAAAGAAGCAAGGGGGGGGGGACCAAAACAACGGGCTAGCAGGCCCACCCCCAAAGGAAAAAACCCCCGGGAAATGGGACCAACAAATGCGCGGCCGACAGCCCCGGCCCCTTTAACAGGAGCCGCCTCGCGCCGCCTTCCTGGCCACCCCCAACTTTAAAACAAATACAAGCCGCTCGCGCTCTACTCAGCCGCCGCAAGCGCGTCTCCCCGGCAACGCCTCCCCGCCAAACAGCTGATGCCCGAGGCTCCGCTCCGCTCGCCGCCGCAAGCGCGCCTGTCCGCCGCCGAACAGCTGATCGGTAAGCTCGCCGCGCCGCTCCAACCCGCTGCGCCGATCAAACCAGCCGCCGCAAGCGCGTGGACCCCAACGCTGCCCAGGCCTAGCCCTGCAGCAGCACCAGCAACGTGGCTCTCCCCAGAGAGCCGAATAAGAACTGCGTATTAGGCGGGAGCCGGGGCTTATATAGCCCCGCCTCCGCGCCCAGCGAAACACCCGTATATCGGGTGATCCTTCTGCCCCTCCCTCCTTCCGGAGGAGCAAAGACGGCCCCCAGCCTATGGCCTGCAAGCAGGCTCGGCTGGGAAGGGGCCGGACCTTGTGTGCTAACAGTTAAAATTTCCTGTTGCTATAGAGCTTATATGTAGATTCAAAATACTTTCATTCATTACAGATGGCTTTTTTCCGCAATATATATTGCCCATTCAATTAAACTATATTATTTTAAGTCTCTTTATTGCTCATCCCCTGCTCTACTTCTGAGAAGCATACCTCTCATGCACAGCTGACATATTCCCACAATTGTGCCATTTGCAGTATGTTCATTGTGATATTAAAATACATGGTATTATTATAGGCACATTATCCTAACAGCACATTTGCCATGCATACATATTTTATTTCAAACAACCCTCTTCACAGCTTCTAAAATCATCAAAACTATTTTAGGATCATTTTGCTTAGTTAGTTTTTATTTAAATTTTGAACCTCTCCTAAACTCTTTGGTTAAGAGCAGCAATGCTTACAGAACCTATACACAACACACAAAATATACATATAAAATAACATATATTAAAACATCACATTTTTACTGGCTTATGATATGGAAAACCTTTTCTATGAGAGCCGAGTATGGTGCTAAGGTTAGAGTCAGGTCAAGGCTGTGGGGAAACATGTATTCAAATGCTATGAAGCTTATTCGAAGAAACTTCAGCCAGTCGATCTCTCACAGTCTAACCTACCTCACTGGATTGCTGTGAGAATAAAATGGAGAAGACTGAACAACATACTGGAAGTTCACTGGAAAGACAGGTTGATTAAACACAATGCCCCAGTCCCCAGTATCCCCCAGAATTGTTACATCTAGAAAAAGAACTGTGGGATAGTTATCTTATTCTATTTATTTTTATTTATTTTATTAGATTTGTATCCCACTCTTTCCACAAGCAGGCTCAGGGTGGGTTTCATCATAAGTCAACAACATTTAAAATTAGAAGACATCTAAAATTCAGAAAAATAGTTGATGCCTTGACAGATACATCTGACAAATACAGATGGTCAGTATTGACCCAGTGGAAGAGCTCCATTTTATAGGACCTGCAGAACTGCAGTAGGTCCCACAGGTCCTGTTCTCTAATGGAAGCTCATTCCACCAGATGGGGGCAAATCAGATTTCCCTAGGGCTGAGGGCCACCAAGAGGTTCCAATTCCCAGATTGTAGCGTCCTGTGGGGCTCATATGGGGAGAGGCAGTCCCAAAGATATGCTGGCCCCTGGCCATATAGGCTCTGAAGGGTTCATATGTTCATCTAGCAATTCCTTTAAATGTCCTTTAACTTCTGCTATCTGGTGGTCCTGAAAAATCCTGAATGATTTTGGAATTTTGGGGGCTCAGGCATTTCAGATAGCCCCCAAAACACCCCAAAAATAATAGCTTAAAAATATCAATAAGGTATTTTTCAGCTTGAATATAGCTGAATGCACACTGCTGGCTGGAAATAAAGATGGGTTATACATATTTTAAATAATAAATAAGTAAATTTTGATCCACCCTGGGGTGTTATATGGCATAACAAAGTACTGTCTTCTTTCTTCTCTGCACAAACAAGATCAGGCCATTTTTATGTGCATGCCTCCCATTCAGTCTTCTTATTTGTTTGATTGACAAAGAATATGGGTGAATATTTTTGTATTTTCTTCCTTGAAGAAAGTTAGAATAATATACAGTTTCTCCTCCTTTTTCCTCACAACAAGGTAAATGAGGATAGGAGACAGTTCATTGTTACCCAATGAGCTGCATAGTTGAGGATCTACTGAAACATACTTCTATGCATTTTTATCCTTCCTTCTTCTAAGAAGTTCAGACGTCAGTCCAATGCTCTAACCATGTCACAATGAATTTATGATCATTTGAATCACATATAAGTTCTCCATTCATCAAAGTAGCTTGGCTTGTACTTATGCACATGCCCATAGTGACATTCAGCCTTTCTCCACTTAATCAAATAATGTTCCTTGATTAAGCAGAGAGTTGAGGACTGTGCAGGAACACTGCACACATGTCTCTCACTCCCTTACTGGCAAAGTGCCTATGTGCATAATTATATACAGTTGCTCCTCCCTTTTCCTACAGAGAGATGGTAGTAGGGAATCTATTTCTACAGAGAGATGGTAGTAAGGAATCTATTCTCTCTTAGACCCTGTAGAGGTCCTTTTGTACATGGTTGTGTACCTACAAAAAAGTGGATTAGGACCAAACTGATATTGCTATGCTTGTAGCTGTGTTTTCTCTCAGGTTCATGTTTCAAGATATACAAAGGCCCCAATGAAATTGCAACATGCTATACTTGGTATTACAGGACCCCAAAGGGCATTGCAGAGGAGATGTGCAGTGTCAGAGGCTCAGTTGTCCACTTGAGCAAAGAACCTTAAATTAAAAGCATCTTATGATTCAAAGGAAACTACTTGATATTGTATCCAAGATCACCCTTATCATGAAAGCCACGTCGTCCATTATCTGGTCACAAATCCATACATCCATAATGGCTGTTCAGACTACATTGTTTTCAGCCATCATTCTGTTCAAGATGAACATATAAACCTATGTCTGAATCAAACTGTTGATCCATCAGGTCCAGTTTTGCCCATTTTAATGGACAATGCTTCTTCCTAACACTGCTATCTGAGATTCTTTAAATGGAGATGTCAAATATTAAATCTGGGACTTTTTGCTTGTGTTCCACCATTGGGCTATGGGCCCTCCCTTAACATTACTTAAAGTTGCCTATACAGCTATTCCAAAGAATTTGCTGTAGCTCTGGTGAACATAGTACTGCAAATACATATTATTTGGTGCCATGATTCAATGTCAATATTTATTTATCAGATTTATATCCCGCTTCCTCTCTCTCAAACGGAACTCAGGGTGGCTAACAGCATATAAAATACACCCAATAAAAAATACAAAGATACAATAAGTAATATTTAAAATATCAATTGACTGAAAATCACTCTCCATTAAAATCTATCCACTATCAAGCAGGGTGGTGAAGATACAGCTGAACATTGGCATCTAGGCTTGGCTGGCAGCATCAGGTATCAAGATGGAGATGCCCCTTCACAGCTTCTTCATAGTAATAGGGCAATATACATATCTGCCGCACAATGTTGTGAATGAAATGTTTCATTTTTTTTTCTCAAAGAGGAAAAAAAGCCTTTTAGGTTTGGTTTTATTAATGTTCATTTTGCACTACTTAAAACTCACAAAATCCCTTCTAAAAGTAGTATAGTGCCTCAGCTGGTTGCCACAGTGTGTCAAATTGTATCATTCTGCTTGTGTGAATTTGTGGTCCAATAACCTATGTTGCATTCATGTTTGCATTAATGCAAAATCAGGTAATATCCTTTTCACATTCCGCTAGCTTAGGGGGAAAATCCTTAGAACTGGACTTCTCAGATGCTCAAGAACTGGGTTTCTGAAGTCTTGCAAAAAAAAAAAGGAAAATTCATTTCAACCTGCATAGTTTTCTCAAAAAGAATTACGAATTCTTCGAAAATGCATTTCAAGAAGGATGCTTTGATAATTATTTTAAAAGGCAGGTAACAGACTTTAATCCTTCTGCAATAGTCTGATTTGTATCCCTTTTTATTAAATCAGATGACAGTTCTGAAAGCAGTCATGCTATTTAAAAATGCCTCAGGGTAGTTGTTTCAGGATAAGTTAATTTTTTAAAGGAAATGCAAAACAATCAAGAAATGTAGGTATTTTAACTGGCAAGAATTTTAATAGTGGTCATCTGAACTCCCAGAATACTCTGAATAGTATGGAATAAGTGAATATCAGGAAAAGAGGGAAAAGGTACAATATAGCAATGAAGTAGAGCTTAGAGAAAATGGTAGCAATTAATATAAATGAGTAGAAATGGACAAGAATCTAGTACCATATTAAGACTAAGAAAATTTGTGGCCAAGTATGAGCTGTTGTGAGTCACTGCTCACTTCTTCAGTTACCCATGAAATCTCATACCCTGCCATAAATTTTGTTAGTCTTTAAAGTGCTATTGTCTCTTGTTCCTTTCTATTGCTACAGACAAACACAACTACCCATCACTCTATATATAAAAGGCAAGCTATGTTGCTGATGATCCACCTCACCTTCCATTGGCTGATCCACATCTTGTTCAGTCTTGATGGAGAGTAACTCCACCCTCTAGCCCCAGGGCAGATGAAGTTTAGGCCACTGGCCTTTGCTAACTCACTTTTCTCTCAGTGGTTGTTGCTAGGCAACCACAATATTCCAAGCTCGGTTCTGTCAGTAAAAGATAGGGGGGAGGTCCTTTCCAGGCCTATTTTGGCCTTTGATGGAAAACTCATTGGGGCCAGTCCTAACTCAGGTTGCCAGCTCCAGATTGGGGAATTCTTGGAGATTTTATGGTGGAGTCTAAGGAAGTCAGAGTTTGGGGAGCGGAGAGGCCTTGACTGAATGTAATGCCATAGAGTCAAACCTTCAGAGCAGTTCTTTTCTCCAGGAGAGGACAGAGATCTGTTGTCTGGAGTTCAGTTGTGATATCAGGAGATCTTCAAATGCCGCCTGGAGGTTGTCTACCATAGGCCTGGCAGCACCCTCTGGATGACTTGATGCCACCTGACTGGCATGACTCAACCAGGCCTGGTTGCTTGCTAGGAGTGTGCATTGAGTTCGGTTGAACTGAATAAACACCTGAATAGCAGCAGATCCGGATGTATTCAGTGGTATTCAGAACTCCTGAATAGCAGCAAGAAAGGAGGTTTAAACTTTAAAGGGAAGCTAATTACCTCCTTTCCCACCATTTTCTGCCCAAAGCATCCCTGGGATCAGAGAGGGAGGGGGAGAGGGAGAAGGGTCCCCAGCAGCCAATTAAAGGCATGCATTTGCAAAATCAAATGCATGCAGCTTTGGAAGGCTGTTGTTGCTTCTGGCTGGGCTATGCCACCCCAGCCAAGAAACAACATTGTAGATCTGCAGGTAAACAGTGTTCTCTGCTCAATCTCAGAGCAATGTTCTTTATTTTTAAATTGCTCTGTGCATAGACAGAGAGCATTTAAGGAGTCCTGCTGCCAACTGGACTCCATTTCTGCCTGGTTGTTTGGCAGAGGGAGAGGGGGGGGGAGAGAGACTGTGCTGCACTGGCCTCTGGATTCAGCTGCTGCTGCTCTCTATGTTCCTTGGCCTGTGTGCCTGGCTGCTGGTGGACTAGACTAAACTGAGTGTGATATCTGGGGAATACATCTTCAGGTAAGTTTTAGGGTAATTTAATTTTAAAAACAGGAATTTAGACAAGTAAAAGAACTTTTTAAGATACAGCGTCCCTTTACTTTTCCTGTTTAGGGTGGGTGGCCGCTTGGGGTGGGTTAGATGGGGTTCTGTTGAGGGAAGGGTTGGCCTAAAAATTAATATTTAGTGAAGGTTTTAAAAGTTTGTCCTTTAAGTTGTTTAATAGCCATATTTAATAGTTTTTGCATTTGAGATATTGCATTGTTGCAGTATTTTCCTATTTTCTTCTTGTGTTTCTGTTATTTGCAGCTACTTTTTGCTGGGTGGAAGGCCAAGAACTCTTGTTCACTGTTGTTAGCTTTTTGGTTGTTGGCACTTGCATATTAAAGAGTTGTTACTGATTTTTGGATATTTTTGAAGATTCTACTATTTAGGGGGGGGGGGGTGAGAACTGCTGTGTTGTATTTTCTCTTTGACACTGGTGGTGCTTTTTGTGTTTTTTTCTTCACAGTGTGAGTTGCTGTGTGGTTTGGTATTTTTAAGTCCCTTTCTTCCTTTTGGATGCTTGTGGGGAGCTGGTGGTGGGTGGAAGTGGGTTGCTGTGTTTTCTTGTGGTGTTCTTCTGAACTTTCTGACTTCAGGTACTTTTGTTTTGTCCTTCTTTCCTGGGGGGGTTGCTTATAGCTATGGTTGCCTTAACTGAGTTTATTGCAGTTTTAGATCAGGTTCAGGTTAATTTCCCCCCTTTGAATTCCCTTTGCCTTGTTGTCTGGGGGTAAGAGAGGAGGTCAACTGTGGCAGTGTTGTGAAGTTGTTCAGCAGTGTGACTGAGTTGTGTAGGTCAGTAGTCTTGTTCTGCCTCTGTGTTAGTTTGGTTCTTTTGTACCGTATAAAGAGACTTTTGTGGCATCCAAAGATGTTTTTTGTTTGACTAGGGCTAGTAAATAGGCTGACCCACTAATAAAGGTGTATTTTTAGGATTTGTTTTCTTTTTTTAAACAAGTCTAGGTAATCCAGTTTAGAGCTTCAGATTTTTCTCAGTTGACTAGGCCAGATAGGGGACACTTTCAGAAGTGTGTAGGTTTCTCTAAAGAGCAGTGTAACTAGGCCAGAAAAGGTTCCATTTAAAAGAGAACAGTATGCTTTTGCATCTGACCTTCAGTCACTGAAGAGTGGTGCACTTTTACATTCCATAGGGTGAACCACAGCTTTTCTGTAGTCATATGGAACACCTGATTTCTACATTGCAAGGAAATCTGGAGAAATTTTACAAAGAGCACACCAGTGCTTCTAAAAAGGTTTGCCTTCATGTCAAGGTAGCCTTTTAAAACTGTAGTCAGGAAGAGGAAGGATCACTTAGTCTCTTTAACCAGACCACTCACCCCCCCCCAATAAAGGACAGGTTAGGGACCTATAAAAACAGATTTTTGGTGGAAGGGTTTTAAAAAAGAAGTTAGGCTTTCCTTTTTTTCAGGGTTCAGCATAGTGTATTAAAACTCTAACTTTCAGACAACGTAGAGTTTGGCCAAAGGGTTACGTGAGTGATAGGATGCAGATGCAGAAGGGCCATGGAGGCAAGGAGAAGAAGACTAGGGGAGTTGAAGGCAGGAGGAGGATTACATTCCCCACCACCACCTGTGCACAGGACCACTTCACAGCCACTTTTCACCACTCCAAACTCTGGCCATAGTAGTGTGATGAA
Source organism: Heteronotia binoei (assembly GCF_032191835.1). Lineage (NCBI taxonomy): Eukaryota > Metazoa > Chordata > Lepidosauria > Squamata > Gekkonidae > Heteronotia > Heteronotia binoei. The sequence goes on along the minus strand of NC_083228.1, from coordinate 92,934,738 downwards.
GAAGCCCCGCCTTAGGCTCCCCATCAAGGCTGCTGCTGGGGCAGCCCCAGCAGAGGTGCCCATAGGTGATGGCACTGGGTAGGGGTCTGCTGTTCAGGCAGTTCCTCCTCCAGCCGATGTTGCTGTGTCTCAGCAGCAGGAGGAGGGGCAGCAAGAGCAGTCTTCCTTGAAGCTGAGCTTTGGGGACAGTTTATTGTACAAAGAGATTGGCCCAAGGAGGATACTGTGGAGAAAGACTGTACTTTTTCTAGGTAGAGCTGCAGGGAGGGGGAGGAGATGAAAGCTGAAGTTAGATCACTTCCCCTACAGAAAATGGCCACCTTGAGGTGTATATTCTATGGTATACCATAACACAACCATGCCAGGCCAAAAAAGCCAGATTATGCCACAAGCACACAGGGCCAAATACAACAGGAAAAGTTGGTGACAGTGCACTGCAGACAAAAGGAATTCTGAGCTTCAATGTCTGCATGGTTGTCATCATGCAAATTGACACTGAGTGCTCAAGGCCGGCGCAGTTGCCTAGAGCCTCTTTCTAGAGCCCATTGTATTTATGAACTAGCTACCGGAGGAGGTGAGGGCCTTGCGGAACCTTGGGCAGTTTTGCAAAGCCTGTAAGACGGTCCTCTTCCGTCTGGCATATAACTGACTGGTGTTTAACAACTGTGAAGGAAAGCTGTGAGAATAGCACCGAACTGTTTAGACTGTTTTTTATTGTTTTATTGTTTCAACTATTGTAATTTATTGAATATGTATTTTAATATTTATTAATCTTATTGTTCTGGATTTTATGTTGTAAGCCGCCCTGAGCCCGCCTTGGTGGGGAGGGAGGGATATAAATCGAATAAATAAATATTCTCACAATGAGCCTTATTCCTAGTTTTAATATAAATGAGGATAGTGGAAATAACTACAGTTGACCTTTTTCTGCTAGGGCTGCCAGAAGTGGCCTGGCAACCAGCAGGAGACTTTGGTGACAGGTACACAGGGTTCCCTATGGTGACAATATTCCATCACTCCTGGGATAACTTCAGAAGTGGCATCACTCCTGTCTAGGAATCTTAGGAAACTCTATAGTAAAACCATTGCCCATGGTGATTTTTTAAATGTTTATTTCCTCCCATTGGCTGCAGCAGCAGTGATGGGCAATGTGAGCTTGGGATCGTCTGCCCTGACTGGAGGCTGGTATGCATAATTCCTGCCCATCTTTAGCTGATTACACAATTTTCTTAGCCATTTGATGTCTGGTCCTATTAGCACACAGGCTGGATTTTATATTGGTTTTTGGATTCCTAAGTCTTGTCTTCATTCACAGTTCTGACATAGGCCTTTGAACTGATTTGTAAGCTCCAAGTATTTAGTGAAAAGTGGTCAAGGATTCTCCATCCAGGCATTGGTCCCATCTTCATTTTGATATAGACCATTACATGTATTGTTGGGAGTTCATCAATCACAACTGAAGCCAGCCTCCCAGGAACATGCACATTTTGTTTAGTTGTTCAAATAAAGTAGTGGTGGAATTATATCATGAACTGGACTGGTGGGATCCCATTTAAGATATGCAAATAGACTTGTCAAGATGATTTCATGTTGTGAGGTGCTACCACTCCCTTTCTGGAGCCTAGAAATATCAAAGGCTACAATTTTATGCACTCATACTTGGGAGTAAATTCTACTGAATTACTGGAACTGGCAGATTAAATGAGTACAGGATCAGGCCAGAACTCAGTCATCAGACCCACATGGTATGCTGTTCACAGTACATTATAGGACAACACGAAGAAGAAGTATACTCAAATGATAAAAATCAGATTTAAGGGACACTTCCCCTATACTCACTTCATTCTCTTGTATTCTCTGTTGTTTTTTGAAGCCACTAGAATTTGTCTCATTTCCAGCGTTGTGATTGTGTTAATGGATACAACCTTCAGTTGTCACTTGGGAATCTTGGTCACCTTAGAGTTGGGGGTTATATCAATTGGCTTGCACAAGAAAATGAACAAAAAACCCCAACTTAGTAAAACAATCCTTAACAGACAGTGCTTCTGATAAGAATAGCAGCATTACCCAGCTTTCTTGCTCCAGGCATTTAGGAGTTGAGAAGGAAAGGGCTCCTGGGTCTGTTTTAAATTTGTTGTGTCTGGTCCTACTAGTTTGAAAATCTGCTACTGTGCCAGCCAGGGGTGTTGCCTCCTTACCTAATTAGGTTTCCCCTGCATCTGCTGAGTCAGCCCCATTTCTGCCTTTGGGTGCAATCTTTCCACTTAATACAGGAATACAAGTTTTCTGGGCCACTTTAATGGAAGTGAAGAAAGATCTCCCCCCCCCAAAAAAGAACCCCCTCTATGAAGCTCACATTAGGTCTTTGCTGCAAAGGAGGAAGCTGTACGCATGTACTGTTCTCCTCTGCTGTCTTCTCCCTGTCCCATTGTAAGATTTGCATGTAGATTTGCATGTAAGATTTGCATGTAAGATTTGCAAGTTAGAAGGGACAGGATGCATGTGGCCCAGGTTTTTAATTATGATTTAGTGTTTGGGTCAGAGCAAGATCAGCTCAGAATGAGTCAGGAGAAAAAGTGAAAAGAGGGATGTCTTTAAGAAAGAAAAAAATGCAAAACAAAGCTGATGGAGTGTCTAGCTGTTTGCTGACTTGATGATCCAGGCAAGGCCGGCCCACCCACTAGGCAAACTAGGTATTTGCCTAGGGCGCTGGCTGGGTGAGGGGTGCCCAAATTAGCCCTTGTCCCCACCCCTTGCTCCCCCTCCCTCCCAATTTTAATGCCCGGGTGAAGCGTAGTGAAGTGCAGTGAAGTGCTGTGCTCCCAAAGCTCTTTCAAGGCCACCCCCCACCGATCAGCTGATCACTGAGTAAAGCAGCGTGGAGGCTGGTGGTTCCTATGTTGGCCTTCCAGCACACTCACCAGGATCAGCACTGGGGCAGCAGCAGCAGGAAGAATGAGGAGCTGCTGCTGGCTGCCACCTCCCCACATCCTTCCTGGATTGTGTGGGAAGAAAGTGGGGAGAAGCAGCCGTGGTGACTGCTTTTTCATCGGCTCTTGTTCTTCCCACCGCCACTGCCCCAGTGCTGATCCTGGTGAATGCAAAGGAGTTGCCAACCTCCGCACTGCTTTACCTGCTGTTCAGCAGGGTAGGGGGGCAGCCTTCAAGGAGCCCCGGGAGCATGGCGCTTCACCTGGGCATTAAACTTGGGAGGGAGGGGGAGGTGCCAAGGAGGGGGGGCAGGGCATGGTGCAGTGGTGGTGGTCTGCAAAGACTGCCTGGGATGCCATGCACCCTAGGGCTGGTCCTGGATTCAGGTCACGCACATAGCAGCTTCAATGCATATGCACAGCAACTGAAAAGGGAAAGTACTTGCAGGAATGGTATAGGTTCACCAGTGGCCTAACAACCCAATGAGGACTAAGAGCCAGCATGGGTTTTTCAAGAACAAGTCATGTCAAACTAACCTGATCTCTTTTTTTTGAGAAAGTGACTACCTTGCTGGATCAGGGGAATGCTGTAGATGTCGTTTATCTTGATTTCAGTAAGGCTTTTGATAAGGTTCCACATACTATCCTTGTTGACAAGTTGGTAAAATGTGGTTTGGATCCTGTTACCATTAGGTGGATCTGTAACTGGTTGAGAGATCACACCTAAAGAGTGCTTATGAATGGTTCCTAATTCTCTTGGAGAGGAGTGACAAATGGAGTGCCTCAAAGATCTGTCCTGGGACTTGTTTTGTTCAACATCTTTATAAACAATTTGGATGAAGGAATAGAGGGAATGCATACTAAATTTGCAGATGATATTAAATTGGAAGGGGTTGCAAATACAGTAAAAGACAGAAACAGATACAGGATGCCCTTGACAGGCTGGAAAACTGGGCTAAAACCAATAAAATGAATTTTAACAGGGATAAATGTAAAGTTCTGCAATTTGGTAGGAAAAATCCCATGCATAGTTGTAGGATGGGAGAGACTTGTCTTAGCAGTAGTAAAGGATCTAGGGGTCTTAGCTGAACATGAGTCAACAGTGTGATGTGGTGGCTAAAAAGGCAAATGCAATTTTGGGCTGTATCAACAGAAGTATAGTGTCCAGATCACATGATGTGATGGTATTGCTTTACTCTGCTCTGGTAAGACCTCACCTGGAGTATTGTGTTCAGGTTTGGGCACCACATTTTAAAAAGGATATAGATAAGCTGGAATGGGTCCAGAGAAGGGCAACAAAGATGGTGAAGGGTCTGGAGACCAAGTCCTATGAGGAAAGGTTGAAGAAGCTGGGCATGTTTAGCCTGGAGAGGAGGCAGCTGAGAGGTAATATGATCACCATCTTCAAGTACTTGAAGGGCTGTCATATAGAGGATGATGTGGAATTGTTTTCTGTGGCCCCAGAAGGTAGTACCAGAACCAATGGGTTGAAATTAAATCAAAAGAGTTTCCGGCTCAACATTAGAAAGAACTTCCTGACAGAGTGATTCCTCAGTGGAATAGGCCTCCTCTGGAGGTTGTGGGTTCTCCTTTCTTGGAGGTTTTTAAACAGAGGCTTGATGGCCATCTGACAGCGATGAAGATCCTGTGAATTTGGGGTAGGTATTTGTGGGTTTCCTACATTGTGCAGGGGGTTGGACTAGATGACCCTGGAGGTCCCTTCCAACTCTATGATTCTATGATTCTATTACCATAATCAGAAAGCAACAGCCATATGAAATTGAATTAGTGACTGGATGGAACCTACACCAGCGTGGTACAGTAGTTAAAGTGTTGGAGTAGGATCTGGGATATTTAGGTTCAGATCTCCTTTCTGCCATGAAAGCATGGAAGCTTGCTGGGTGACCTGGGGCCAGTCACACTCTCAGCCACTCTCAAAGTTGTTAGGAAGAGACAAGAATGATGTAAGCAAATTGATAACTAATAATAAAAACTGCCAATATCTGTGGTACTTTTTGTCACTTAAGAAAGAAACTGCCTAATCCCAGAGTTGATCTTGCTGGTGTTGCTGCAAAGCATCTGATTCAGGCCTCTGTGAGTGTTAGGATTCCTTTCAAATCAGCTTTACTGCACCCTGATGGCTTTACTCTTTTCTTTCCATATACTACAAGGGAATAGATAGGTGAGGACCCTGTTGAAGTGAAATGGACATATTAACTGTAATATGGCTTACAAATCCAAAAAAATAAATTAAAGATAGTTAGCACTTATTAACTCTTTGAGACAGAGCTCCATAGACTGTTTCTTTTTCTACTGTGAAAAAATTGTGTTGCTTCAGGGATCTTTGGTGTGAGTGCATTTAGACTTGGAAATTGAGCTGGGATTCAGCACTTCACATTTCTACAGAGAGTGTTTGCTTTTCTTTCCACATTGCAGATCTCAATAAAGTTTTGGCCAGAATTTAATGCTTTCACTTGCACCCTGTCTTCTTTCCCTGGTTTGAAAAAGAAATGTGATATAGTCACTGAAAGTTCAGTCCATTGCTGCAGCTAATGAAATAAGCTGTCTTCCATGGAAGAGAAAAATGACAGGTTTGGCATACTGCTGTGTCTTCTCTAATGAGAAAAATATGACAGGTATGACTCAACCAAGAGTCACTGCTTGGCTTCTTCTCAGTTAGAAAAATCTTGCTGTATATGTAAAATGCTGACAATCAAAACAGCTCAGCATTTCTGTGTCAGGGGGAGTTCTAGAATTCCATGTACAGGGAGATTTCCCCCTTGTTAAGGCCCTGTTGTGACTACAGAGATGAACTGTTTTCTGTTTATTAGTTGCTGACTTGGTCCTCTTTAGAAAAGGAACATCTGGGGTCTACAGAATGGAATCATCCATTCTGATCAGCATTCTTGCACAACAAAAATCTCAAAATAAGTGATGTTATCTGTTTCATGGTCTACTGACTGATATAAGAAAGCAGTGGAAATCAGAATGGCCTGCGGTACAGAGTCAGGCCTCCAGAGAAGTGGGTTTACCGACAGATCCTATTTACAAGGCTCCCTCTGCTGGTAAAAGCAAGCATTTCTTAAGATTCAAGTCCACTTTATTAGTATCTGATTTTTTCTTTAAGGTCACACTATTTTTTTTTCTCACTCTTTTGGGTTATTTTAGCAAGACTGCAATTTATTCAGATGACTAAACATATTTTAACTACCAAAAATATGAAGTGCTTTCTCTGGGCACTAGACAAATTAATGTTTTAAAAGCAAAAAAAAAGGACAAAGATGGTCCAAATCTCTGAGTCCATAGAAATGTACTTACAAGAGAAGTGGACATTATCCTGCCACTGGCTAAAGAAAGCTCTACATGTCATTTATGTATGACCAACATTAATGAGCAATTTTATTTAGCATTACCAAAGCATGGGAATTCTATTTCTATAACCATTCTAATGCAGCAAGTCTCATCCTCATACAGAGACCATAAGTCAAGGCAGCTTCTCATATGATGCTCCAGAGCAAAAGTAAAACAAGAAATATGCATATAGTAAGCAGCATACTATTTAAGAAACTGATCAGGAACTCTGATTTGAACCTTGCCTTAAGTGTGAATTTGTTTGTGCCAGTACAGTTCAGTCTTTAGTACAGCCAGAAGCAGAGTAAAACAGATAAAAACACTAATGTAAAATTAATTACTACATAAAACCTCTTAATACATGTTGTATCATACATCACTTGATTTAAGATACCTACCATTTGTGCCAGTAGCTCACTAGCAAAACCCTTCCTGTCAGCAAAAGTCTACCCATCACCTTTAACTGGTCCTCTTTAGCGTTCACAATTGCTCAACCTCCCCTAATCTCTCAAACTTGACTAGGCAGTGTTGGGAACCTGTAAAGTAATACTGTAAACCTATTTATTTATTTGGTTCCTAGCCCTCCCTCCCCCACAAGCAGGCTCAGGACAGATTGCAACAATAAATAACACAATTCAACATTTAAAATATAACCATTATTAAAACCTAGTCACACAATAAAACACTTTATATCGACAGTGATAATCAATAGCACGATCTGCTCTCACATAGGTTCTCCATATGCTTGCAGGTGAATGTCAACTGATACTGGGGGCAACAGGCAAATGAAAGACAATGCAGATGACAACCATGCAGGGGAGGTCAATATAAATAAATCACCACTGCCTCAATCATAGGCCTGGAGGAACATATCCATTTTGCAGGCCCTACAGAACAGCATTAAGTTCCACAGGCCCAGATATCAGGAGGGAGAGTATTTTACCAGGCCAGCACCAGAGCCTAGAAGGCTCTGGCTGAGGCTAAGTGAACATCTTTAGGGCTGGGGATCACCAACAGATCTTGATCTATCCAGCATAATGCTTTTTGAGGGACAAATCAGGAGAGGCAGTTCTGAAAGTATGTTGGTCCCAGACCACATAGAGCTTTAAAGGCTGAAACCAGTATTTTGAACTTGACCTGGTATTCAACTGGAAGCCAATGCAGAGAACTGGTTGTATGTGTACTCTTAATGGTGTTCATGTAAGGACATGCACCACTCTATTCTGGACCAGCTGGAGCTTCCACATCAGTTTAAAGGGTCGCCCTGCATAGAGTGAGTTACAGTAGTCCAGCCTGTAGGTGATCATTGCATGGGTTACTGTGGCTAGGTTGTAGGGAGGGGCAATAAATAAGGAACCAGTTGCCTGATCTGGCAAAGATGGAAAAATCACACCCAAGCACTTCACTGTTGATGCTGGTGTTAACACCACTCCATCAAAAGCTGGGAGTTGGATCCCCAGTCTTGTTGCCTCTCAGCCCAGGCTCAGGACCTCAATATTTGATAGATTTATTTTCAGCTGTCTCTAATAACATTTTTTTACCCGTTTACCCATGGGAAATATTAAACATTACCCTAGGTTACAGTGGATCTGAGTTTCTCAAACAATCTTATGGCCATCGATTATCAATATATCTAAAACTCAACACAGCCAAATTGGAAGCTGTGAACAGACAAGACAAATATTTCTACATATTAGAAAAAAGCCCCAGGTCTAGAAAACCTAAAATCTAAATTAGATTAGATTAGATTAGATAATTTTATTTATATCCCGCCCTCCCCGCCGGGGCAGGCTCAGGGCGGCTAACAGTAACAGTAACATTCCATTGTATAAAAACAAGGTTACATTCAACATTAAAATTCTAATAGATTTAAAATTAATTACAGTTATAAAAGTGCTAATGCTATTGCTATTTGTTCTTTATTATGATGGCGGTATCATTAGTACTTAATTTTCTACATCATCGAAAGCCAGTCGGAAGAGGAAAGTCTTGCAGGCCCTGCGGAATTGTTCAAGATCAAGATAAATAATAATAATAATAATAATAATAATAATAGGGTGGACACCAAAATTAAAAAAGGAGTATCTATAGATATGAATGCCCTGAGTGGCTGTTGCTGGGACCAGCTGCAACTACCAGAAAACTTGCTACCATGCGAATTGCATGCTGCTTGCAAATGTTCAACAGCAGCCACTCACCTCCCAACACACCCCTTCCTGGGTGGTGACCCATCCTTTGTACAGGGCCAAGGCACCTCCTGAACTGCCTCCCTTCCTCTGGGCTTACTCCTAAGGAGCTGCAGCTCCCTCCAATGGAAAAGCCTGGCAGGCACGCCACATGACATGCACCTTCAGCTCTGCCTGGGGTGCTGGTGTTTTAATTCTGTTGCTTTGCACACAGCCAAAAAGCTAGAGGGGCTAAAAATTTGTGCACCAGTGCAGGCTAGCACAGCTTAGCAGGAACACTGGCAGTCTGTCCAGCGTGGGCCAGCAGAACATATTTGATATCCCTGGTGAGAGAAGTGACCTGGTTGATGAAAACCAGTCTTTTTGCATTGTTTAGCCTGCATTTCCTGGTTGTGTTGCCATTATATATTTTGCTATATAGTCCCTTCCCTCATAGCTGAACCTTTGACCTCCTTCCTAACCTCATTCTGTTGAAGTGCAAGATCACTAATAAGATAAATATGATTTTTATTTGAGGAGTTGCTAAAGTGTAACTCAGCTAATTAAATATTTTTATTTTATTGTGCTACAATGCAAGTGTACTAATAAAAATACAATTACAAAGTGAGCAAATGGTGGGATTGCTCAGATTGCATAGAGAAAAATGAGTAATTAAAAGGGCTAATGTGCCTGGAGGCAACAAGATTAATTAAGAGGATGGTTTCAGTAATCACAATAGCTGGCAGGGAGCAGGAATTTAGGACCACTTCAATAATGTCTGTAGAAGCCCTTGCAAACTATACTGAATGTGAAAAGTTTACAGATAAATCCTAAGCACTTTCTACAGCCAAATGGAATGTCCCCTGAATTAACTTACTTAGGATCTTTTTAATGGTAACATGCTGTATGGTTGTTAATGGGGAATTCAGCACTGTATTAGGTGCCATGTGGAACTATGATTCTAATTCTGATTTTAACTGAAAGCAGCGCTTTAGGGGCACTAAAGACCCCTGATATAATTTCTTCCATTACTAGCTGATATTTTCAATTTTTGTTATTCCTTATATGTTTTGGACCTCATCTAACCAGTTTATTTCCTCTCTTGGTAGGGGCTGGATTACTTCTATATTTTGTGCAAAACCTTGTACACTGTTTCCACTAAATAAATATAACACAATAGTAGGGTGGAAAACTGAATTTAAAATTGCCTTCTGAATTATATAGAAAAAGGAATGGGCATGGGAACAAGTTAGAACTCAATGGAAAAATCACAGGAAGGTAGAAGTTATCTCACCAGAGACCTAAATGGTGTTTACTTACTGGGAGCATTTGGGGGGCTAGTGCACCAATGTCATACTGATGCACTGACATAACTTCTTGCAAAAATGAAAGTGATGTTATAAGATGCTCTAATTAATAATGATTATAATAATCAGGGCTTTTTTTATAGCAGGAACTCCTTTACAGATTGGGCCACTGACCCCTGATCTAGCCAATTCTCTAAGAACTTACAGTAGGCCATGCAATAAGAACCTGTAAGCTCTTGGAGGACTGGCTACATCAGAAATAGCTGTAATAATCATAGGTGTGTAAAGGCAACAGATTAGCAGATATAGCTTGCCATGACTTTTGTCTGCATATCAACTCTTTTCTTCCTTGCTGGTCTTCCATCCAAAAAAAGCAATTTCTACAATTACAATTTCTTTCTTGCATTGTGCAAGAAGGTTGGACTAAATGACCCTGGGGATCCCTTCAAGCTCTATGATTCCAGAATACACTTAGAAAAGAAAAATGAGGCACCATATGTATTCTGGGAATGTAGTTCCCAGAATGCCTGTCAATGTCCAGAATTTTGGAATTTACAATTCCAAGAATGCACTGAAATAGAACAAGATTTCAGTGAGATTAGAAGTTTCCCCCCTCCACTAGGTAGCCTTGTATACTTCCCTCCTTCAGAGGCAAATTTTTTTCTGTCCCTTTACTGACTGAGCAGCCCTGGTAACATGTTTTTTTCTCCCCTGAAGAAACTTTGGCTGTCAGTAAAATATATTTTGGTTATTTGCTCAGCCCAGGAACCTGACAGAAAGGATAGGATTGCCCTTTAAGTAATGTTGGAAATATGTATCTGTTTTGTATGTCCTTTGCAATGTTCTAAAGTTCCAGTCAATATAGGGTTAACATTGTGCCTGATTCCCTATTGTCTGCATGACCTGGGAAGAAGATACTGACTGCTGTCAATCAAGGTCTAGAAGTGGGAAAACCTGTTTTGTCTGTTAGGTCAGTTAGTCAATTGTTCCTTTGTTCAGGCAGAGAGGTCAAGAAGAAGGAGGAAGTGGCTCCATTAAGCACATGATCTTCTAGTGTAAGCATGTAGTTCTATAGTGTTTGTTATTTTCACCTCCCAGTACCCTTTCCCTGTAGTAATAAATATGTTTTTGCTTTTTCATGTTAAATGCCTCTCAATGATTATTTGATCCAGTGATCCATCGCACTGTTTAAGATAAAGAAATAGAATTTCGAACAGAATTCCATAACAAAATTTAGAACAATTGACTTGTGCTTTTGACTACACTCCCCTTTCTTCCAAAATTCGATAAATTATCAATAAACATTGGCATCTGTTGAGTGATGTGCCAGGGTGTAGTAACAGACCATATATAGGACTTTGTAGAACTCATAGCATAAGAGATCTGTTAGTGCGCTAAGACATCAGACAGAATCATCCAAATAGTAGTATACCTGCAGTTGGAAATTTTCCATGTGGCAGGTGCAAGGTTTGCCCTTTAGCTATGCAGACTAAAGAATTTGTGCACCCTACAACTGGAATGAAAATCAAGTTGAGACGTCTTAGTACTTGTTTGTCATGGAACGTGGTGTACGTGGTTCTGTATGGCTGTCCGAGAATTTACATAGGCAATACTACTAGACAAATAAGGGTCCGGATCCTTGAGCATCAGTCTCGGGTTCGTCTCAAAAACATGGAGGCTCCTTTAACAGAACATTATGTATCTGTTAATCATACTGATAGGGATATGAGGTTTTGTGTCTTATATAACTATCAAGGGATCAACAAAACTCAGAATGAAATTCAAAGGATATTACTCAGCTGCCCTGATTTTCAAGTTGAATGCATTCGAACCTATAGGTTTGAATTCAACCCTGGATTTATCTTGCTTTTTATAATATAGAGCTAATTTGGCAAACATTTTCCAGTATTGTTTAGAGTAAGGGATATTTAATAATTAGGCTTGGGTTTCCAGCCCTCATGTTAGTAATGTCATTTTAAAAGTTGTACCAGCTGTTTCCAATTTGTAAAGATAAAAGTAGATTGTGAGGGATTATCCTTTGAAGTTTCTTCAGAGCTAGTGTCACAGGCATGTGGTATGCTGGAAGTTGGTGAGTTATGATGTCCTGGTTGATTTGTATGAGTTGCATTTAGTGTTGAAAGATGTGTTAGAATGATGTATTGTGTTGGTTACAGATAAGTGGAACACGTCTCTCAGATGAAGACATTTGAAACAGTATTACAAGCTTTACTGTTAGAGGCTTATGACCTTCCACTATATAATAAACGTCTTTAAAGAAAGGAAGTTTAAAGCAATGTCTTAGCATCATAAATTCTTTGCTGAAGAACAAGAATTATCTGCAATTGCAACACATTGGACACTGGCACTTTAAGTAATCGTTTTCAAGAATTTCAAACTGGATATGGACTAACTGCAAGCACTTTTGAATATTTATTCCTTGTACTTTATACTTTGCATTTTTGATAATATGCTGTTATATGTAATGATATGTGAAAGTGTGTGAAGTTGAAGTGTTTAATTCTCTATTACAATTTTGAAGTATTTTTCATTAATTTTTCGTTATTTTTCCACAGTTTTTTATTGTTGGTTTAGTTATTCTCTGTGGAACTCTAGGCTTTTCCTTCATAACAAAATTGATAGCAGATCAGATGGTTCTTGGTTTTTGCCATCAAGCTGGTAGCTTATGGCATGGACTGTTTTTTGAACTCTAAATGTTTTTTTTAAAACTGGATCGCCTTTGAGAGCATTTAGAAAGCAATAGGCAAAAAACTGCTATACTGTGCAGACAAGCCCCAATTTTAAAACGCCTTTTTTTCTCTTGCCATTACTGAGAGCTTTCTGACTTAAATGAGCTTTGAATGCAGATTGTCTCGATCTGGAAATGCTGCTACTTTTGTCTAAAAGCCTCAGATGTGCTAGAAAGAGAATTTTTGGAGCTTTTTAACCCTTTTTCTGGGGATTACATCGGAGACCTTGGAAGAGCCTTGCTGCAACCATGTGCGCACATTCAGCCGCCTTTTCTCTCCAGTAAGGAAGGAAAATTTTTTAACCTTGCCCTGCCTGATTGCTGTGAAAAATGTCAAACCCAGAGAGAGGAGCCACTGGATCTTCTGTTTTCACATATTCAGGAACAGCCACGGCTAATCTTGGTTTTGGTACTGTGAGTAACCTACCAGTGATAGGATTTAGTACCCTGAAGTTAACTAAGAATAATTTCTCATTCTGGCTCTCACTCCTAACGCAAAGACTTGAGATTTATGGAGCTGAATGAGTTTTGTCTGAAAATCCCCCTGAGAATGAGCAAATTTTATAATTGGTACATCCCTCTTTTTCCACTGTTTGGCAAAATTATTCTACCAGCAGTTACCATATGTATTATCAACTGGTCATAATTCTTGTTAGTTATTTGTGGCATCATATTTAACAAAAATAATTTAGGCTTAAATGGTATAGTCATCTTTTTAAAACTTTCTGTATAAGTTTAATGTACTTTTGCCCAATACAACTGAACCATTTTACATGACCATCACACGTTTTCTGATCTCCATCTATGTATGTTTTTTTTCTAGATGCTGTACCAGGAACATCACACGCTGCAATGCAATGCCGATGCAGGGTGATAGTATTCCTCAAAAGAAACATGCTGTGTCTACCAATGGCCAGAAGAGGGGACCTAAGCCTAAAAAGAGAAAAACAGACACTGCAGGAACCAACGAAGGTGACGTGATAAGTGATGGCAACCAACCTAAAAAGCGGATGGAATTCACTGAACCTCTTTTCAAACTCACGCAACAGTTGAAAGAGAACGATAATCTTATCAAGAAAGCCAAGGAGGCTCATGATGTGGTCTCCAACAAGATCTCCAAGCTGTTTGACAACTATGAGAATGAACTGATTAAAAATTATGCAAAGTACCCAGGCTGTGCTGATCGCCCTATACAGTATGGGGGGGGCTCTGCCCAACAATGTCTCTAAGGGGTAATGGGCTCTCCAAATCCAATGTCTGTTCAATCTGATGAGGTGGGGGGAGAGGAGGATGGGGAAACAAGCTCTGCTAGCCCCAATGGAGTTGGGGAGGGAGCCTCAGAGAGAAGTGCAACCTCTCCATCACCTCCTGAAGTCTCCACTTGTGTGGAGGAGGGAGAGGCAGTGCTGGGGGATCCAAATGGTGCAGCCTCCCCACCGCCTATGTGGAATGTGTGAGGGGGTGGCAGAGGCCCTATGAAAGATTTAGATCTTTGGTAACCAGCAAGGAATGTCGCTTTGTAAATTTAGAACATATGCGTTCCTTTGCTCATGCCTTGGAGGTGCTAACAAGAGGGATCCAGGATGTTCTGGATGAGATTAATGGGAGCATAGAAGAGGGAGATTTTGTTCAAATGCACCTACAGGGGGAAGATCTACAAAACCCATTATTTTCATTTAAGAAAAAGAAGGACATTTCATTTAAGAAAAAGAAAGCGTTTCTTTGGTGCTAGGAATTATTGCAGGAATTGTCATACCCTATACAATCATTACCATAATTGTTCTCAATTTTGTAGAATGTAAAACGATCCTAGGGACACCCAAGAAATGTCCTAACTGCTGTTTGTATTGTAGCAGCGACTTTTGTTTTAAGAAGCATGGTGAGCTGGCAGCCCAGGATGAAACAGTGCATCCCTTCAGGGCATGGTGTACAAAATGCAGATCTTACAAAGATTACACACCTGTTTGAAGAGTGTCATGGGTGGGCCTGTAGACAATGCGGTAGAAAGCTGGAGAATAGTGAAGATTTCCACAGGCTGTGTTATTTAGAACCTCTGAAACAGCCCGACGTTTCGTCAAAATACATATTTTATAATTTTGAATGCACACAAGACAATGTAGATGGGGTGCACCAGCCCAATTATGTTTTTGCTAAAGCCTTAGGGGAAGATAAAAAATGGTGAGCCAGTGATAAATCTTGGGAATTCAGGGGTGAAACGTGTGTGTATCAATTTGTTAACACAATTACCACACATAAGCAGTTTAAGCATACTGCCTTCATTGTCCACAACTTCAAGGCTTACGATTCTTACTTTATTGTTAAGCAACTAATTGAAGAGAGGATGGATCCCGAACCGGTAGTCTTAAGGGGAAAGCTAATGTGTGTGAACATAAAAAGTCTCAACATAAAATTCATTGATTCGCTGAACCATCTTCCCATGGCCCTCTCTAAGCTGCCGAAAGCTATTGGATTTTCCCACAGTAAGGAGTATTTTCCTCATTTTTTCAACATGCAAGGAAATCAGTCTTATGTGGGTCCTTTACCGGAGCCCAAATACTATGGGGTAGACCACATGATGCCGCAAAAGAGGGAGACTTTCTTAAAATGGCATGAGGAGAACAAATCTAGAACTTTTGGTCTCCAAAAGGAACTAGTTTTTTATTGCCAGCAAGATGTGAACATTCTGGAATAGGCTTGTATGTTGTACCGATCCAAAATTATGAGCATGACAGCCCAGGACAGTCTCAGTATAGACCCCCTACAATATCTCACATTGGCGGGAGTCTGTTTAGCCATGTACAGGTTTAATTTTCTGACACCGCTCTCAGTGGCTATCCCGCCTCCAGACCACTATCACAGGGAAACAAAGAGGTTTTCAACTTCTACAGTGGCTCTGCTACTTGGAGCACTCTGAAAAGATCCAAATCCAACACATGTTAAAGGGGGGTGAACGCAAGGTTGGGAAGATCGGTTTGCGGTGGTAAATGGAAAGAAAACAGCTTTTGAGTTTAATGGCTGCTACTGGCATGGCTGTCCACAATGTTATGAACTTAACAAATTCAATAGATTAGCAGGGAAAACAGTTGATCAGGTTTACTGTGCTACAAGGAGGAAGTATGATGACCTTAAAAGGGTGGGATTTCAAGTTGAGAGCATCTGGAAGCATGAGTGGAGCCGCCTTAAGAACACAGACGAGGCTGTGAAAGTCCTTCTTAAAGCAGCAGACTTTCCTGATCCTCTGGTTCCTAGAGGACTAACGCCATTATCCTGTACTACAAAACTGGAGAAGGAGAGCAAATACACTACTACGATTTCACCGGTCTGGTTCAGTTTCATTTTCAGTTTATTTCAGTTTATATCCCGCCCTTCCCACCGAAGCGGCTCAGGGCGGCTCACAACATAAGATCTAACATTTTGGTTTTAAAAATACATTGATTTACAACAATTAAAACAGTATAATAATAAAACAAATAAAACAGCGATCTGTCAGAATACTACACTTCAACCTTCTATAAAGTTTCCAATGCCAGTTAGTTATAGGCCAGCCGGAAGAGGGCTGTCTTACAGGCCCTGCGGAACTGGCCAAGGTCTGTACCCTTTTGTGAATGTGACAAAAGTGTACCCTCTAGGCCACCCCAATATCATTCAAAATAATTTTGTGCCTCTCACAGAATATTTGAGACTGGCTAAGGTTAAAGTATATCCCCTGAGAGGACTTTTTCCCCTGTGTTGTCTTCCCGGGTGGGTGGGAAGTTGTTTTTTACATGATGCAGGACCTGGGCTGAAACAAAACAACTGGAAACATGTCTGCATTCTGATGAGGAAAGGGCTCTGGTGGGCACATGGTGTCACCGTGGAGTTGGAAACGGCTCTGGCCAAAGGCTATAGGGTTGTGAAAATCTTTGAAGTTTGGCATTTTGAGGGCAAAAGCAAGCAGCTCTTTGCAAAATACATTAAAAGACATCTCAGGCAGAAGCAGGAATCTTCCGGCTAAGACTGGTGTGTGACACAGGCTGAGAAATACGTCGCTGATTTTTATAAAAAGGAGGGTGTCCTTCTCCACCCCAAGCAGAGCTCTTTTTCTAGCAGGAGCTCCTCTGCATATTAGGCCATGCTCCCCTGATGTAGCCAATTCTCCAAGAGCTTAGAGGGCCCTTAGAACAGGGCCTACTGTAAGCTCCAGGAGGATTGACTACATCAGGAGGCATGGCTTAATATGCAGAGGAGCTCCAGCTAGAAAAAGCCCTGGCCCCAAGCATATCCGCCCCAACCCCGCAAAGCGCCAAATTGCTAAGCTTTTCCTCAATTTTCCGTGGGGTAAATTTGCACAGAGAACAAACTTGCCAAACACTGAAATTGTGAGAGATCCAAACCACTTTTTTGAGCTGGTATTTTCAGAAAATTACGAGCCCACAGCCTGCAGTTTCATCCGTGAGGATGTAGCATGCGTGTCTTGGAAACATGCTGAGGAGCGTTTGACACCTCTCAGATACACAAATGTGTTCATAGCGGCTTTCACCACAGCTTATGCCAGGTTCAAGCTCTTCAATTTGCTTGACAGTTTAGGAGAGAGGTGCTTGTACTCAGAGACAGCTAGCAAGATCTTTGTGAGCAGCGCCTGTGATTGGTGCCCCCCTTTGGAAGACTATTTAGGCAAACTAACAAGCGAAGTTCCCGCAGGGCAACATATAACAGAGTTTGTTTCTGCTGGTCCAAAGACGTATGGATACAGGCTGTCAGGAGGGGAGGCTTGTCTGAAAGTAAAGGGTGTTACACTGAATGCCGCTAATAGGGAAAAGATCCATTTTGACGGTTTGAAGAATTTGGTTTTCACGCACGTTTCTGGTTCAGAGCCTGGTGAGATCACGGTGAGTCACCCCAGCATCATCAGAGACAAAAAGAACATTGTTATTAAAACAAAACTTCTTAAAAAAACTCAGAAGGTAATTTATGACAAATGAGTACTCCAGGAGGGGTTTAAGAGTCTGCCCTATGGTTATTGAAATGGATACAAGGTGGCATCACCCTTTCTCAGCCATCCTGGCAGGCCCCAGCAATTGTGGGAAAAGTTATTTTATAAAAAATTTACTTGTGAACGCAAAGTCTACGCTTTCTGTCATGCCTGAAAATATTGTGTGATTTTACACATGCTGGCAACCATTGTATGAAGAATTGCTCAGACACTATTCTTTTATAAAGTTTGCAGAGGGCTTGCCCTCCAATTTGAATGATGATGAACTGTTACCTCTTAATAAAATAAATCTTGTCATTGTGGATGATCTGATGGCGTGGGGATTAAAAAGTGCTGACGCTCAACTCTCCAGTGCTTTTAAGGAGAGGCAGCCTATCATGGCAGAAGCATGTCAGCCTGCTTAAAAAAAAAACAGGAGTCTCCTGAGACTCATCTCCAAATCTCCCCCTCAGCTAAGGAAAGCTATTTTATGCCCAGCTCCAAGTGATTTAATAAAGGCTATCAGGGAGATAGCTTTAAACACGCTAAAAGGTGACATTCCCCCTGTCACAGTGGCAGAAGACTGTCCTGCGAAAAAAAAAACGGCCCCTGATTAATACCCTGAGCAGCTCTAAGACTCCCCTTACAAAGAAGAAGAAACTGGTGAGGCAGCAGGCGGGCTTTATCAGGTCCTTGCTGGGCTTTGTTCTGCCCTTGCTTACCAGCTTTTTAACACCCTCCTGATGGATCACATGGAAAAGATGTACCTGGTTCCTAGCCAGCAGTTAGGTCTAACTATTCAGCGGCCCTCAGAGGGTGAACCCATCAGGCACGTCGTTGTGCACTCTCTAGACAAGGAGATGAAAATGTTTCTAGAGAGGGGGGATTTCTCTGAATAAGAAAAGACCATTTGCACCAAACTCATGTATTCTCTCTCGTTGTTCCCCACGGCAAAGTCGGGCTGGAAGGGGTTGGTGGGGATCTGCTCCCCATCTACATATAGAGCCGCAACGTTAATGTTGTAATCTTTAAAGTGGAAAGGGTTTTTGGTGAAGCTGCCACTGAATGCGTGATTGCCCATCAGACCCATGACCACCATTTTGGGGAGCTGTCCCAAAAACAAGTTGTCTTGGTTGCTTACATGAGCTCCTGCTGAGATACTGAACACTTTCATGCTGACATGATCCACAGGGTATTTTGCTGTGGAGGTCAACAGTACTTCAGCATGGGCCAGTCGGACACCCGGGGATACCCTCACTTTTTTCACAAAGAGAGAGGCGGAATCCATCTGGAGCTTAAAAAATGTCCCATCTTTCACACTGCTCATCAAGCAGAAGGTGTCCCTGCTGCAGGTTAGTTTGATTTTCACATCCACTCCATTTAGTAGCGGTTTTTCCTGAAAAAATAGGTCCATGTGGAGATGACCTAAAAGGTCTATCACCCTGCTCTTGGCCGTTAGTTCTGCTCTCTTGGCAAACCCCTTGTTGACGGAGTTTGTTAGGATGGTGGACTCATGCTGGCCCACTGTATCCTTATAAAAACCAGCTGCTGAAAATTGTGTGGCTAGGGTTTCCCCGCTGTAGTTGAGCAGAGTTTCAATCATTGCCCTATAGAGGTAGCAATTATTGCTCTGGCTGATCAGCCGATCTCCGACGGTCACATCCAGCTGACTGAAGACGGATGCTATCGGGTAGTTCACCAGTGCCACTCTAGCAGGGAGGTCTGTGCCATCTTCTCGAGTAATTTTGCATTTCACATAGAGGAGAGTATTGTTTAAATCAATGTAATCTTCTCCATTACCCGCTATGTAGAACTCTAGAGGTGCAGATCCTGTAACGGCTGATAGGAGTGGGACTTCGATATACAGGCTTTTCTTGACGTAGGTTTATGTCGGGGCTATCTGGAACAGATCAAGCTCAGACTTCACACACTCTTACGAGCCGCAGTGGATGAAAGCCATGGCTGATTTGGTAGATGTGTGCTCAGTATCTTCTAGGGAATCTCCCAAATCTCTTTCTTCTTTCTCACCATCCTTCTTTTCAGATTGAATGTTATATACAGTCATGCATTCCCAGCAGAAATTTGGTTCTGGCTTCACAGGGACAACATCCGCCACCTTTTCCCTACCTTGTCAGGGAAAAAAAAAGTGTCTAAGTCTTTCTATTTGCCTTCTAGACATCCCCATTCCACCCTTTAAAATAAAAAACTTACACCTGGATATAAATCTCACATGCAGGGAGGTTGCGGGCGTTTCATTTTCTTTCTCACCCAACTGTGATCTTGATACCAAGCTATTTCTTCACAATAATCACAACATGAAGGATTCACTTTCTCATGTGCAGCTTCCACAATTTGTGTAAACTGGTGCCACTCCACATCATCATATTGGTTCTGCAAGAGATAAACTGTGATGTTTATTCTGTCCCCCATACCCCCTGGATCTTTTCCACATCCCATTCCCCCCACACACCCTTGCTACTTACCATCTCTAGGTAATATTCAGCACACACTATACTTTCTTCTTCCTCCACCTCCTCTTCCTCATCCTGTCCAGTCTTCTTGTCTGTCATGTTTTTCACACAACTAACCTCTTGACAATATGTTATTGTTCTACAGAATTTACAACAGTTTGTTCCCACTCTACGATGCACCAATTCGATCAATCTGTCTCCAATACAGTCCTTCATCCACCAGCTGCAAGAGAAAAAACACAATTCTAAATATTTCCTGACCTCTACTATCAACAACATCCCCATTTCGTTCATGCTACTTACATCCTCTTTCCAATTCTGAACACATTGCACCCATTCCTCTTCTTCTTCCTCAGCTTCATCTTTTCCCTCATCATGTCCAGACTCCTTGCCATCGATTTTGGGTGAAAGATGCTTCATCTCCTCATAAGCAGGTTCCTCACCAGCATCAGCTTCCCCCCCATCGGTCTCCAGGTGATTCATATCCTTATGAACAGTCTTTTTCAAAGTCAGATCCCCATCAGCCTCTACAGCATTCATTTCATAAAATGATGGTTCAAAAGAGCCGAAAAACCAAAAGCAACAAATGCATGCCATGAGTGGGGGGGGGGCTTGTCTCCCCTATTTTAAAGAGCTTCGTGGGAAAGCCCACTGGCTCTCATTGGAGTGTTTAAATGTTGCTGGGACATGCCTTGTGACAACTGAGAACACCCTGCACAAACTCTCCCCGTTTTGGGGGGGGGGGGGTTT
This sequence comes from Heteronotia binoei, assembly GCF_032191835.1. Lineage (NCBI taxonomy): Eukaryota > Metazoa > Chordata > Lepidosauria > Squamata > Gekkonidae > Heteronotia > Heteronotia binoei. The sequence goes on along the minus strand of NC_083228.1, from coordinate 92,914,067 downwards.
TGAGTTTTCAAGGTTTGGGGATTTTTCTGGTTTGTATGTGGTGTGCCATGCCACACACAAAAAAAACAGCCCCCACAAGGAACCCTATACTGATAAGGGCCACACACCACCACCCCCAAAATTTAACTTTCCCCCAACAATCTGAAGCAGGGCTACCTCAAAAGCACTGGCAGTCCCCTCTTTTTCCCATAGGAAACATCTGGCATCCATTGGATGGGCGGATCAGGGCAATTGCCCCCATCAGGGCAGTTGCCTCAGTTCCCCATAGGAAACTTCTGGTATTCATTTGTGTGTGTATGTGGGGGTTGCGGCTGTCACTTTGGTATGTGGCTTGATGATGACAAGGTACCCTTATTTGCTCTATTATACATTTTTTACAGTGTACAGAATATTTTGACTTATTGGAGGCTGGATTTCACGGGAGATTTTGCTTTGTTTTCCTCTGCCTTTCTTTGCCCTGATTCTCTTTTTTGGTTACACAATCCCTAGGTGGGGGCAGGGGATCCTCCGGTTTGGAGGGGGCCCCCCACATTAGGGTCATCAGAAAGCAGAGGGAGGGAGGGATATGTCTGCTGGGAACTCTTATTATTCCCTATGGAGATTAATTCCCATAGAAAATAATGGAGAATTGATCCACGGGTATCCGAGGCTTTGGGGAGAGACTATCTTTTGAGGTAGAGGAACAAAATATTCAGCATAGCATCCAGTGCCTCTCCCCAAAATACCTTTCAAGTTTCAAAAAGATTGGACCAGGGTGTCCAATTATATGAACCCCAAAAGAAGGTGCCCCTATTCTTCATTATTTCCTATGGAAGGAAGGCATTTAAAAGGTGTGCGGTCCCTTTAAATGTGATGGCCAGAACTTCCTTTGGAGTTGAATTATGCTTGTCACACCTTTGCTCCTGGGTCTACCCCAAAGTCTTCTGGCTCCACTCCCAAAGTCCCCAGATATTTCTTGAATTGGACTTGGCAACCCTAACCTGGGAAGCCTGATAAAGTTCTACTGTCACAGTGAATGTTTGAACCATGTTGCTAGTAGAAGCAACACAAAGGAGTTCTTTAGAAAAAAAGAAAACAGTATCATATATTCTTTAAGAGCAGCTGAGAATGGCTTCTTTTTGTGCTTCTGTGCACCAAGTACAAACTCTGAACAGCAGAAAAAGCAGGATTTTTCATTTCTGAAAATGTGCTCACCATAGCCTCAGTGGGGGCACTAGTTTTTGACACCTCTTTATTTGGACATGTTGGATGGTGTCACACTGGGCAAGTTATATACATTAATAAATAAAAGCACACTGCTGGGTATTAACAGGAGACCTATTAAGCAAACAGCCTGCCTGGTGCCACAATGGCAATTATCATTTGCAGAAATTCATTGTAGTTTTCAAGGTCTGCAGTACAGAGACAACTGCAGTCCTACTTGACAACAGTATCCCCAGATGGATTTAATCAACAATTTCTTTCAGTGCTTTCAGGTATATTGTTGGTAATATATACTATGACTTAGATTGTTTAATGAACTGAATAGTTCTTACTGCATTCATACTTAGCTGTTTGCATCAGCTCTTTCCAAAAAGGAAAGCCTGAGTTAACTGTGTAGTTTTGCTTTATATCAAAGCATACAGGATCATGGCACTCCACAACACATTTCCAATTCACAGGGAAATTTGTTACATATCATAGTGGTCAGCTCTGTTGAATGTTTTCTTTAAAAAATGCAACAGAAAAGGCCTTCAAACCTCAAAGTTATTGATTTCCGTAACAGCAAAGCCCATTTGTAAACATAATCCATGACAATACAGTCTAAACTATTTCTTGCTAACAAGTTAAGCTTACTTCTGGGAAAAGAATACTGCTACTTAAATTTCAAATCCTAGAAGTTACTTCTCATAATGCACCTGCCCTTAAACTTCTTTTTATCACCTCAAAGATCCCAGCTGAAGAATGTAGCTTCTACCACTGATTAGTCTTTTACATGCTGGTAGAATGATGAAACATCAGCAAATGACATGGAATATAAACTTGAACACTGGAATTATTAAGTGAATATTTTCTTTTTAGGCAGGGATTGGTGGAAGACACCTTGAAGCATCATCCAGGTGTTCTTGGATGATGTACATTTTCTAGATGAATTTCAACCTGTTTTCAGGCTTGGTTTTGGAAATGAAGCTGCCTTGGTTATTCTGATGGATAAATTTCCCCAGGAGACCAGCAGCCATGTTGATTCTTTCTAGGCCTCTTGGCAGTCATTTCCATTATCCTGAACAATGGCTTTTCTGAATATTGGAGGTGGTAATAGGCTGGAGATGTGGAAATAAACTTAAATTCATTTAAAATATGAAAGAAGAGCTATTGGTCAAAAGTAGCCTGCCAGGTCCACCCTGGCCACTAGTGGGGATGGTGGGTAAGACTGCCAGATCCAGGTTAGGAAACTCACAGAGATTTGGGTATTGACCCTTGGGAGTGTTACTGGAAATGCTTGACGTCTCCTCTTTTAGATGTGGAAATTAGCAAGAGGGAGACTTCAGTAGAGCTAATCAGGAGCTGAGATCTTCACAAATTATATGAAGGTCTAATTCTCATAAAGGAAAACTCCAGATTGAATATATTTTATACTGTTTACTGAAAAATATGTATATAAGGTACAAGCACACGCACACAAGCAATAAAATACACAATCAAGGACTACAGAAAATAGGGGTGATCAATAGGGAGTTGTAGTTTGGTTGAAGTGGGTGATACTACCTGTCCTGTAGTGCAGAAGTCCGTGCGGCAAAGAGAAACAGAGACAAGAACGTGTACGACCAGTGTGACAAGCCCTAAAGACCCAATTGCAGAGAGTAACAGGAGGGTACAGACTGTATATGGCACCTTACAGAATGGAAAACGTGCTGGGATTTGAACCTAGTTTATATAGGGTTTGGAGGGGTGGAACCCCTCCTGTAACTAAGGGGGCTGTGGTGCCTGGTGATGAGCTTATACCAGTCACCTGAATGGATTTCCAGGTGGGAACAATAGTGCATGCTGACTCAGTAATATTTGTCCAGGTGGGTTTACAGTAGGTCAGAGTAAGTTTTAATTCTTAATTAATTTAGGATGACACCCTGAGGAAGAGTAAATGTAGAGGATAAAGGATTTATATAGTGTCAGACATTGCCACAGTAGTAGACAAAGAGGACAGTTGATTTAAGGTGATGAGTCAGGAAGGTGGCCGCTTAATCAGATGGCCAGAGGTTAAAGGCAGAAACAATACCTACTGTTGAACCCATAATCTTATCACTCAGTTGGGAGGGGAAGAGCAGCCAGTACAGATAAATGCCCATGTTGCAATCAGAGCCAAGCCCCTGCATGTTCTGTGCTATTTTATGGTGTTCCTTTGGCCTGTTTTCTGATCAATCTCCATTTTGTTTCCTGATCTTGGGGTCCGCTTAGCTCAAGTGGGGTACCCTTTGGAGACAGGCAGTGTCTCCTGGCCACAGTTGGACATTGACCTTAGTGGGGTAGAATGTCATACAGTCTACCCTTCAAAGCATCCATTTTCTCCAGGGGAATTTAGTAATCTGGAGATACCTGAACAGCTCTGTAGTCTGGAGATGAGCTGTAATTCCAGGGATCCTGGAGGCTAGCATCCTTAGTAGCTAGTCAGGAATTGAGGCGTCAGCATCTCCTGGAGGGGGTCTACTCCCACTGAAAAGGCAACTTTGAAGACTGAGGGTGCCGTTAGTTCTGGATCAGCCCACAGAAATACTACTTCACTGTAGTTTGTAGCATGTTTTGCTAACTTGGGTTGGTCTGCCAGCTCAGGGTGTAATGCATGCTACTTGGGGCTGCCTGTAAAGACAGCCTGGAACATTCAGCTGGTGCAAAAAGAGGCATAAAGATTTCTGAACATCACTACTTTTAGAAACATATCTCATTCATTTTCAAAAAACAGCACTGGATACCTAATTGTCTCTGGGGCCAATTCATGATGCTGCTTGCCTTTAAAATCTCAAGCAGTTTGAGATCGATTCCTAAAACATCCTGTATGTTCCTGATCTTCACAGACCTTCCCTTCCTTTCTGCATGCCGGAGCTAAGACAAGGTGCTGCAAGAAGCAGCACTTTTTCAGTAGTGGCACCCCTCTTGGCTCATGGGATGCCGGGGAGAAAGGATGGTATAAAAATATAATTAAGATAAATGTTAGTGAGTAATGTCCTTCACTCAGCCATCAGCTATTCTCCTATTACCAAATCTTTTTTAAAAAAAAAATTTTAAATGCCAGGTGAAGATGCACTTATTCTCCTAAGTCTTTTGTTGATACTCCCTCCCCCCACAACCCGGATGTCAGATATTTTCCAATATTGGACAAGGAATGCGGGAGATCTGGGTCTTTTGTCATAAAGGTAACTGTTTGTCCTTAGGCCAACCTATATACCATTCCAACTCCAGTACCAACTGGAGATGCTATGGATTGAACCTGAGAATATCTTCACACAAAGCAGATGCTCTAACACTAAACTGTGGCATTCAACTATATCTCAGATCAATCTACTTCACAGGGTTGCTGTGAAAATAAAATGGAGAAGTAAATCACGTACACTGTCCTGAGTTCCTTTAAGGTAAGAATGGGGGAGAAATGTTGCAAATGTTGCAAACTGGTTTAAAGCAAGATTCAGTACTGTTTTATTGGATCTTGTTTTAAATTGGCTTCTCTTTGTAATCTCTTGTGTCCACCCCTGTCTTCCTGTTGTATATATAAATTGACTGACTTAATTCAGTATAATTCAGTGTATCTGATGATGTGAACTCTGGCTCTTGAAAGTTTATTTTGAAATAAACAGTCTTTAAAGTGCCAATAGACTCCTGTTTTATTTTGCTGTTTGATATTAATAAAGCTGACCATCTGGAATTAGGATCTAACCATTTCTCCCCCTTCCCCTTTCATATGACACAAAGGCAGCAGTCATGCATTGGAGTGGAGGTGTATATTTTTGATGCAGTCCATTGGGGGAAAAATCCTTCTGTGTTGTCAAATAAGTTATCCATAGCCTTCACTCAGCATATAATTTGCTACTTGGTAAATTTATCTGTAAACCTCCAACAATTATCTGTTCACTGAATTAATAATTTATTCACTATTCAGTTTTATTCAACAATTTGTTGTTCCATATAGAACATATTTATTCAAGAATACTTGTCACTCTTTATATCTACCTATTCCAAGTTTATGCATGCAATAAATGTCTAGTCTATGGACTACAGCATACTAAACACAAAGAGTAAAATCCAGGGGAAGGGCAAAAAGAAGCCCCAATGAATACTTCTGAGTCTGTAGCAAATACAATATTCATTGCCTGCCTTTCTAATATTGCCCAATACAATTCCTTTTCAGAAACAAATTTTGCAGACAGTGCACATCTTCACCGTGCCCTGCTAACCACAGATCCCATTATGTGTTTAATAATTGACTATTCAATAGAGCATTGAAGCATTTTTTTGTCTGGAACTAATTCACCTTTGTCTATGCATCAGCATGTTCATGCAATGAATTATGGGCATGATCTTCTAAGTACTGCAAGACTGTGAGCTGTATTCAATCCAAGTCTGTACAAGCTGCATTTATGCCAGAATGTGGCTTGGAAAATAAAAATGTTAAAAACAGTACATGTAAAACCATGTTATATTAATGTACATGATTCACTAGTGAATGTTTTTGGACCATCAGCTAATAAGTTAGTATATTATTGGTCCCTAAACAGGGTATTTACCAGTGTGTTGCAGCAGAGCTATGTGCCATGGTATTATCCACTGAAAGTAAAGCCTGCAACAGAATGCTGGCCGTACATACAAATCTCCCTGCAGTTTAAAAGGAAAGTCCCTGTTGCCTCCTATAGATCTGTTGTCTCAAGTTTATAGATCACAATTTATTAATATTCAGAGATGCTGCAGAATCAGCAAATGCAGTGGCCATTACAGCTATATGATATTTGGCTTAAAATAATGCAGTATGTTAATTTCCTTTGTGTTCCCAAACTCAAATTAATGTTAATGGCTGGGATGCTGTTCATTCAATGTTAGATGCTGCTTCTAATCCAAACTATATCTGATTTCATTACAAAAAAACCCTGAAGCTGAGTGTTACTTCATTCCTTATGTATGATAGGGAATCACATCCATCAGTGAGGGGCACCTTCTTGAATCTGGGTTGGGTGGGACATCTATATGTGAATGTCTTTAAGTCATTTGCAGTGAATCTCTAAGTAGGGTTACATCCTTACGAGTCCCATTGATTTAATGGACTATTGTGTACATTTATGAAAATAATCTAGTGAAGGGTCTTCTAGAGCAAAGCATACAGAGACCCATTGCCTCCCATTACTGATACCACCACAACATCCAAGAAGGGAGCAGACAGTTGTGCTGTCTTCAAGGATGCCATAATGCAGCATTTCATTCTCCCAAATTAGAGTGGGTCTCTGACTTCTGTGGGACTTTGCTTATGGCTGCAATCAGGAAGCCTATTAAGGCTGATGAGAACCAAAATTTACTCTCCTCTACAAATACTTGGATCACCAGTGTGTGCAAAAGGAACAGGTTCATCTGCATCCTGATTGCAGCCCCTTTACTTCCTTTTTATAAGTCCATGAGAGTGATTCTGTTTCACAGGAGAAAGTAAAAATTCTGTGTTGGTTATTATGGAACATGTAGGAACAAAATCTGGGCCTTCCCCAAACATTCTGAAAAGAAAATAGCCCACCAGCTCTCCAACTGCAGCCCCTTTATTCTTTTTCATAGTTCCGAATGACTCCACTGAATTTCAGTAGAAGGAAATAAATTACAAACTGTCTCACTGGTGAGTGCTTAGAGAAAGATAAAGGATACCTCTTGTGGGCTTCTTATGTACATTAATCTTCCAAACCCTGAAACCATAATTCTGTACTACCTAGACCTTTATCAAAATTATTTACTTGGTACCTTATAAATGGGCAACCTTTGGATACTGAACCTACTCATGTAAATTCAGGTCTCAATGGAGTGGATGTCACACATAAGACAAATTATCACCTTAAACAGCAGCAGATGTGAAGGGTTGGTTTAAGCAGGGTGAAGACCAAATTCTTTCACTCTTATGGCCTCTTCCCAAAGCTGAGATGCTTGACAGATATGTCTATAATTTGCATATCAGTTGGATGGGGAGGTTAAGCACTTTCACTTGCACTCCACTTTTCAGAAGAAGCACTACTGGTTTCAAGGTTATTAAAAGAGATCAGGAACAGCACTGTACTACATTCACCTGTGGCCAGTAATGGATGCTTCAGAGGAAAGCAATTACTCAATATACATTCAGGCTCATTGCAGAATGCCAAATTTTGCATTTGGGGAAGAAAATGACTCTTGCATTGATGCTCTGAAGCATGAGATGTGATTACCTTTATCATCACTTGCAAGGCTATAAATGTGGCAATAAAAGAACATAAAAGCATTCAGGCCTTTTAAACAATCTGCACATAGTATTTTTGCTTGCTTAATTAACTCTTGAAATTTTGAATGCATAGTTCAAAAATATTCAATTGATAATGTTTTCCATGACTAATCCTCCTTTTCACAGCTAGGATGGACTCTGAGACCTTCAGTCTTTTTTTCCATTGACTTCTGTGATAAAAGAGAGTAGTAGAACAGAATCCACCCCTCTTCCCACCTGCACTTTCTTGTACATTCTTTACCTTTTGCAAAAAAGGGGGGGAAATGACTTGGCAGCAGATGCAAATCTGTTTACCCCTTATGCCCAGCTATTCAGGCATCATTGTGTGTGTAAAGTGCTCTCAAGTTGCTGCTGACTTATGGCAACCTGAGCAAGGGGCTTTCAAGACAAATGAAAAGCAGAGGTGGTTGGCTATTGCCTTCCTCTGCATAGTTTTATTTGGTGGTCTCCCTTCCAAGTACCAACCCTGCTTAGATTCTGAGATCTAACAAGGGCAGGTTATACCATGCTGCCTTCTCTCCCTCAGGCATCATTAGCAAGGCTCGAATTAACAGTATATTGAAACTTATGGAAACCCAGGAGATCTGGATGATTGCACGATCTAATGCTATTCCTTCTGACCCATGGACTTGGAGTAGAAGAGCAGTTTTGTTCTGCTTTGCATGTTCTGTTTCAAGAAGTGCCATGTGCCAAAGACTGTGGTTCATTTGAGAAGGAAGCACAATGCTTGTAAAACTAGCAAAACAAGGAAAATTTTCTTACAGGGATAAAAACCTGAATGAGACAGAATATGTGGACTGTAGCAGTATTCTTCACCTTTTAAAAATAATGTTTGGTTTTTATACTCTAGGGTGAAGAATTACAAAGAAAATTCGGGCCCCTGAATCTTTAACTGTTCTAAGGCAGAGAAAAATCTGCATGTATTGAATTTTTTTAATGAAAAAATCCCATTAATTTCACTCTCTCCCTGTGCTCAAATCTTTAATTTTTTTTTTAGAAAAGGATTTAAATCCTTGAACCACAAGGAAAGGTGGGATTTAAGTGGAGAGAGGGAGTGAGAGGGAGGAAGGAAGGTTGGTTCCCAAGTTAGGCACTAGTTCTCAAGTTCATTGAGAAGAGACAAAGCTGGCTCAAAGCATCAACATTTGATTTGCAAGAACACAACTCCAGGAAGCTTCAGCTGGCCATAGGAATGCTGGGAGGTTAAACTGAGCTCAACTCCATTGAAACACATAGACAAAGTCACAAGGAAAATGTGGAGTGGATTTTCCATTCAAGTCTGCTGTGCCCAGGGGCCTGAATGGAAAATCCATTCCACATTTTCTCTGCAGGTTTGCTTTCTGCTTTAGTCTCTGCAAAGAGAAGGAAGAAGGAGCAGGGAATGGCGGCAGGCACAGAGCTTCAAAGGGTGAGGACAGAGGAGGGGAGGGGGGAGAAGAGAGACCCATGGGCCTGATTGAAGCCCTGGGCTGGCCACTTTAGCCTGCAGGATGGACGTTTGACACCCCTGCTCTAACCACTATACCACACAATCTAGTGATTGCCAGCCTGTGCTACATATGCCAGTCTTTAGGGCTTACAGCACCCTGTTATTATTGCACTGTGAAACTTGCTACCACCCCCTTCTATATGCTTATTAGCATGGGTTTTTTTCCTACATACTGTTCTTTTTATTCTTTGAATACTCAGGTCTATTGACTTTAAAACACCTAATATTTATTTAACAAGGAACTATTTATTTATTTGTCTTGCTTCACAGCTTTTTCTCTGCTGCACTTTAACACCAGGGCAGGTGGCATTTTCAGTTTGACTCTGGTTCTATTATGCTGGGTGACAAAGAGAATATATGTTAATACCTTAATTATGCAGATTGTTCTGTTTTTTAAATTGTACTTATTTTTAACAGAGTGACACACTTTTCATCTATTTGCAAATAACTGTCTTTTGCTTTAAGGACTCCAGAGGGACACGGAAGAAAAACAAGAGAAAATGTTTTCAGTTGAATACATTGGCATAATGATATAAATACTATAATGCAATGAAATCTACCAAAATTTTATTCCATGAAAATGTTTATTTAAACTCAGAAATTCAGTGTTCATAGTTATCATTGCAGTTCTGATTGTATGTTGTATTTATGTGATCAAATTAGTGATTAGTAACAATGGGAAACCTTTTTTAAAACCCGTTTGCGATATAAACAATAGAAGCAGGAGATGCTACCTTATTGTTCTGGCTCCATATTGGCCTGGTTTTCAGTGCAGTCCCTAATCACAGTTATACTCTTCTAACCTCAGTGACTTCATGGGGCTTAGAAGAATGTAACTCTGTTTAGGATTTCAGCTGTTTAGGATTTACAGTGCCATCCTAAGCAGAGTTATACCCTTCAAAGATCAATGACGTTATTGGGCTTAGAAAGGTGTAACTTCTTAGGATGGCATTGTTACAGTGCAAAATGCTTGGGACTAGGGAACCTAAAGAGCTGTCTTCTATTGTACATGCCTAACCAGATATGCTGGAGAGCTCCTCCTCTATATTCAGCTTGAATTTAGTAGATGATGATGTGAAAGAGAGTCTTCTCAGTGGTGGCATCAAGGCTGTGGAATTTTCCTCATGAGGCATTTTTGTCATAATCCCCTTTGCTTTTCAGAAAAAAAAATACTTTAAATAATTTTGGTTTGGAGTGTGTCTTTGGTTTAATTTAAATGATCTTTATCCTGTGACTCTAGTTTGATATTTGTGTATTTGTTTTTATATTGTTGTATTGTTGTATCTCTATACTTTTCTGTCTCTTAAGAAAGAAAGCATTTCACTGGTTGGCCACAGTGTGAAAAAGAATGCTGGACTAGATGGACTGCTACTTTGATTCAGTAGTGCTTTTCTTGTGTTCTATTCACATCAAACCTTTCTGCCAGTTCTTCTACCTGCTAATGTGTGTTAATGTCCCTCAGCTGCAACCTGAAGGCGTATGTCATTGGGTGTGATATTATGCCCATGTTGCCACCATTTCTTCATAATTCGTCCCCTTCCTGCCCGCGCCGCCACTTGGCGGTATAGGGCGGGGGCCGAGTTTGCCTCCCCGGATGAAGCGAGGCAAACGGACCTATGCCCATCCAGGTAGATCTGGGGGGGGGGTGGACTGGGGGCTTTATCAGCCAGGCCACGCCTCCCGTGGTGCAGTTCCCGGGCATTTTCGGACTGACTAGGAGTGTTTTTTCGACGCTCCAGTCGGTCTGCTGGGCTTTGCTTCGGCGGCAGCAGTGGCTGCGACGGCGTTTTTTGGTGGCGAGGAGTGTGCAGTCGGCTGCTTCACTCCCGCTTCTGAGTTGGGCCAAGGCATTTCGGGGGCTACGCATCGGCGCAGCATCAGGATTCCCACCCCCCTCCCTTTTTGGCCTCGGAGCTTCAGGGCCTGGGGTGATTCGGGAGTGAGGCCAGGAGCAGGGCCCCGGTTGTGCGGAGGCAGCGTGTCAGGTTTCCCACCCCCCTCCCCTCCCTTTTCGGCCTCGGGGTCTACGGGGCCTGAGGTGATTCGAGGGTGAGGCGAGGAGCAGGGCCCCGGTCAGGCAGAGGCAGCGCGCCTACGCATAAATGGAAGGGTGTGATTTTGGGCCTCACGTGGAGCCGGCCTAGTCCTTTTTCACACCAACTCGAGGCAGGCCCCTTATTTCCACACACCCCCCCGGCTTTGGAGTTGGGGCGTCGTATTATTTCTGGGGCAAGTTATAGGTAGTTCTGCGGCCTGAACCTTCTGGTTCCCCCCCTCCCCCTCACCCCCCTAATCAGGCTACCTTTATACTGTTGTGGGGCATTACAAGTAAAATGAGTATGGCCCCTAGGAAGGGACGGGGGGGGTCTAAGGGCAAGCAGCCCCTGAAAAAAGTGCCCGGGAAGCGTACGCCCCCGGAGCGTCCCGGGGAGGAAGAGGAAGCATACACCTGTCGTGCTATAATATAATAGCTTGCAGTGTTAGAACGGCATCAAGGATTGGTCCCCGAGACAACCGGCCTGGCTAGAGGTCATAAGGCTGCACGGACATCTACCAGGGCCTTCAAACAGGAGGTCCTGGCACGTCTTTCTACGTTACAGGATATGGCTGCTCGGCCTGGGCCTTCGGGTGTGCTGAGCAAGGATCCACCAGACAACAACTCAGATGAGGACGAAGGTGTTAATAGTCCGGATGGGGCGAGTCTTTCTGGCGGAGCTGGGGGTCCGACACCGGTGGTGTTAGCTGTTAATGTGGAAGACTCTGATGGTAAGCATGTCTGTCCCAGTAATAATAGTGGATGGCCCTGGGGGGGGGTTGGGGCCCCTCCTGTACTGCAGGCGCGGCGGGCCCTCCGGCTATGTTTGGCCCATGCGTGGCATGGGGGTCACCTAACTGGCTCAGTGCATCAGGGAATTGGGCCCCTGGGACTCAAGGACAGGTTTTACCTTGGGGATCTACTCCGGGGTCTTCGGCGGCCGTTATCGTATCTACTTCATCTGGTGCTTCGACCCAGCAGTTGTCAGTCGGGTCATTACCGTGGGGACATCAAATGACTGGGCAATGGCCAACCGCTTGGCCAGCTGCCCAGTGAGGGGGTTGAGGCTTGGCCCCGACTCCCTATGGGGCTGTTCCTTTTCAGCGTCATCCGTTTGGTGACACTGCCATGCCCCTTGGGGATCATTTGACAGTGTCGACCAGAGAAAAGATATTATGTGGGGAGTATGTGGATGTTTTTAGCCTCCTCTATAGGGTACTTAAAGACCTTTTGGCTGAGTATCCAAAGGTTATGGATAGGGGGTATTTGTGGGATGGATTTTTTTGTGGGTTTTGTATCCCATTCCAGGGCTCTAGAGGCCCCTGTATGGCACGGAATTTACGCTCTATTCAGGGGATGGAGCATGTGGTTAGGGAAAAGATTAGGAAGGAGTGCAAGGAGGGCCGGGTGTTAGGCCCTTTTGATGCACCCCCTGTCCCGAATTTATGGGTTTCACCTTTGGGTGTGGTGCCCAAGAAGGCACCGAGGGAGTTCCGGCTGATTCACCACTTGTCCTACCCAAAAGGGGGATCGGTGAATGATGCCATTCCCGACTTTTTATGCACAGTTCGGTATACCTCCTTTGACCAAGCGGTCAAAGTGGTACAAAGTTGTGGGATCGGGGCAGAGATGGCGAAATACAACATTAAGTCTGCATTTCACCTTCTGCTGGTTCACCCTGATGATTTTGAACTTTTGGGTTTTATGTTTGAGGGTAAGTTTTACATGGACAGGGCCTTGCCGATGGGTTGTTCCATCTCTTGTTCAGCTTTTGAACGTTTTAGCACTTTTTTGGAATGGGTCCTGCGAGAGCGGTCGGGCTTAGCTAATTCAGTTCATTATCTGGATGATTTTTTGTTTGTGGACCCGCATGGGTCGGGCCAGTGTGCCCGGCTGCTTAAGTCCTTTTTGCAGTTGGCTGAAGATCTGGGGGTACCCCTGGCTCATGAAAAGACAGAGGATCCTTCGTTAGTTTTGACTTTTTTGGCATCGAGTTGGATACTGTTAGGCAGACTTCATGTATGCCGGCCGAGAAAACCAGGTGCCTGCGTTTAAAACTGACGGCTTTGAAAGGTAAGTGGAAGATTTCGCTTTTTGTAGCTTCAGCAGATTGTGGGCCATCTTAACTTTGCATGCAAAATGGTGGCCCCGGGCAGGGTATTTTTGCGATGATTGTGTGACGCCATGGAGGCGTTGCGCATGCCCCATCACCGGATCAGGATTAATTCTGGAATGCGCCAGGATTTGGAGATATGGGAGCAGTTTTTGTCTTCATTTAACGAGGTTTCCTTTTGGCGTGAAGATTTGAGAATTGAGGCTGATCTTCAGATTACCTTGGACGCGGCCAGGTCCATTGGTTTCGGGGTATACTTTAGAGGGCATTGGTGTGCTGAAAGTTGGCCCAGCAAATGGTTGGGCAGTGAACTATGTCGCAATTTGACCCTTTCCTCGAGTTTTTTCCAGTAGTGGTAGCTGTTCAGTTGTGGGGTGCGGATTCGGCTAATCATGTTGTGCATTTTTGGTGCGACAACATGGCAGTAATCCATGTCATCAGTACGTTGACTTCAAGATTCGTTCCTGTTATGAGCCTAGTTAGAGCATTCACTTTACGTTGTTTAAGCCTAAACATATTATTTCTCACTAAGCATGTGCCAGGTGTGAGCAACGGTGTGGCGGATGCTCTGTCTCGCCGACAGATGGAGCGATTTCGACAGCTTGCACCAGAAGCCGACCTCCTGCCGGCCCGGATGCCCCCAGAGATGTGGTGGCTTGGAGAGTTGAGGCTGACCGGGCAATGATGTTAGCTCTGGTGCCCAGTACCAGGAAGGCTATAATCGCTCTGTAGAGCAGTTCCAGGTTTTTAGGCAGCAGGTAGGGTTGGGCAGGCTTTGGCCCATTCCAACATCATACCTTATGCAGTTCTGCATCCATTTGAAAGGTAAGGGGCTTGTGGTTAAGTCTATCAGGGCCAAACTTGCTGCCTTGGCATTTATAAGTAAAATAAATGGTTTTATGGACACCACAGGCGATTTCAGGCTTCATAAGATGTTGGAGGGTTGGGCCTGTGAGAAGGGCCCTCGGCACGACACTCGGCAGCCCTTTTCACCTTCTGTTTTTAAGGGATTGCAGGCCGTGTGGCCGGGAGTTTGCTCTTCTAAGTTCGAGGCTTTATTATTTCAAGTGGCAGCTATGACTGCCTTTTTTGGGGCACTCAGAATCAGCGAGCTTGTGGTTAGCTCTCGCCATGACTCTTTGGGCTGTGCACTGCAGTCTGGTGATTTGAAAATCCAGGGTGATAGTGTGGCTATTAAGGTTCGACAGTCTAAGACTGATCAGAAGCAGAGGGGTATTGTCATCACCCTGGGTTCATGTTGAGATAAGGACATTTGCCCGGTGATCGCCCTGAAGAGGTACATTGCAGCAAGGGGAAATGAGGCCGGCCCATTATCTTGTCATGAGGATCATTTACCTCTGACTAAGTTTCACTTCTGGACCATCACCAGCAGGGCCTTGGATAGGCTCGGTCTGGGCGAGGGTCAGATTCGGTACCCACTCTTTTCGCATTGGGGCAGCATCCACAGCGGCTGCTATGGGGTATCCCGGTCCGGCCAGTCAGAGGATGGGCTGTTGGCGGTCTAGGGCATATAACGGCTATGTTCACCCTTTGGGCACCCAACAGGTTGATGTTTGATTTGTGTTTACAGTTTGGTGTGGTTCACGTTGTTTCTCTCTTTTTTTTAGGTGCTGTGGCGTGGCGGGAGAGGCAGCGGATCCTGATTGCTGGCCACAGCATGGTGTTTTGGGTGGCCCACCAGGCCCGGCATTCACCAATTGGATCGCAACTGGGGCTCAACGAGTGGGCTACGGTCAAGTGGCAGGGACATCGGGGCCTTCGGTGGTCTGGGCTCTTGCCTCTCCTTTTCTGTGGGAGGAATGGTCCTCCGTCTCATCTTTTGGTTATACACCTTGGTGGTAACGATCTGGGCTTGCTGAAAGAGAAGGCCCTTTCACTGCAGGCGATTGAAGACCTCAGGGTGATATGGAGCAGGGTTTGGAGGGCAGGTTGGGACCCCACCAGGATCGAAAGGGCTCGGCGCAAGGCCAATAGGGCAGTCAAGAAGGCTCTGTATGGTGGCTTGGGTATTTACCTGCCTCACCCTGCTATAAGGTC
This sequence comes from Heteronotia binoei, assembly GCF_032191835.1. Classification (NCBI taxonomy): domain Eukaryota; kingdom Metazoa; phylum Chordata; class Lepidosauria; order Squamata; family Gekkonidae; genus Heteronotia; species Heteronotia binoei. Next base: position 92,898,907 of record NC_083228.1, on the reverse strand, counting down.
GGAGCTGGCGGACCTATATCGGCAGGACAGCGTCCACCTGTCCATAAAAGGCAACAGGGCATTTTTGATTGAACTACAGCTGGGGCTTCAGTTGGCTTTAGGCCAACCAGTGGGCCCAAGTGCCTAAGCTGAGGCTTGGCATTGTGGTGGCAGGAGTTTGATTTCAGCTAGGTAGGTGAGTACCCTCAGTTTTCCCTGTTTTTAGGGGAAGTAGTGGGATGGGATGGCAGCTGGGCTGTATGGCTCTCTGCTGTGATGCCTGCTATAGGGTTCCCTCCTCCGGCTGGCCGCTCCTGGGTGGGCAGCTTTGCCACTTGGGGGTATTCCCGGCCTTTGCCAGCCTGGCAGTAGCCGGTATGAACTGGCTACTGCCGGGGGCTGGGTGGCTCGCCCTATCCGGACAGGGAAGGGTCAGGGGTTTCTCTTGGCCTTTCCGGGAGTTTTAGGTTGCCCCATGCCGTGTTTGGTTCAATAAAGTTGCCTTGTTTGTTTATCCAATACAACGTGTTGTCTCGTTCTTCCGACTGGGGGGGGGGCAATTCGGCCCCTTCCCGCCCGCACTGCCACTTGGCGGTATAGGATGTGGGCTGAGCTTGCCTCCCCGGATGGAGCAAGGCAAACGGACCTCTGCCCATCCAGGTAGTTCTGGGGTGTGTGGACTGGGGCTTTATCAGCCAGGCCACGCCTTCCGTGGCGCAGTTCCCAGGTGTTTTCAGCCCACCCTTCCACCCTGCAATAGTACAGGCTTTTCCGGTCACCATGTTTTTCTGGGGCCAGGTAGGAATTTTTTCATTTCAACCGATTGGCTATGGTTGGGATGTGTTTCGCCTACGTTGTACTGTTTGCATTGAGGTCGGGATTTTTGTAACTTTAGTTGGCAGGAGTTTGATTTCGGCTAGGTAGGTAACCGGTGAGCACCCTCGGTTTTCCCTGTTTTTAGGGGAAGTTGCGGGATGGGACGGCAGCTGGTCTGTACAGCTCTCTGTGGTGATGCCCGCTATAGGGTTCCCTCCTCTGGCTGGCCACTCCTGGGTGGGTGGCTTTGCCACTTGGGGGTATTCCCGGCCTTTGCCGGCCTGGCAGTAGCCAGTACGAACTGGCTACTGCCGGGGGCTGGGTGGCTCGCCCTATCTGGACAGGGAAGGGTCAAGGGTTTTCCTTGGCCTGTCTGGGAGTTTTAGGTTGCCCCATGCCATGTTTGGTTCAATAAAGTTGCCCTGTTTGTTTACCCAATACAACGTGTTGTCTCATTCTTCCGACTGGGGGGGCAATGGGCTCCAACATCTTTAGCAGGTGGAAATTCCTCACCTCATGCTTTATCACCACCTTTTTATACAGGTGAAAGCTACCTGTTGAATTTTTGCCTGTTACACAACTTTTAAAGGCATGGGAGAATGCTAGGAAAATGGAAGGGGCTTCACTAAGTAATGGTTAACAGATTGTTGGCATTTTTTAGCTGAACAAGTTTTTCAATATGTCAACAGAAATCTGGGTACAGAATTACAGAAGAATGTCCTTTTCCCACATTGTTCCTGTGTGGACTGTGATATCCATTTATTTGGAAAAGAGATGAACTGAATGAGAGTATGGATGCCATGTGATATTTAAGGATCAGATGCACTGAAGGAGTACATCCAAGAAGAGCTAGCACAGTTGCTTTTCATCCAAAGCAACTGTAATGTGGAAAAGACCTGATAATTGTTTCTGGAACATTCAAACTCCAAAGAGAGAGATGTGTATATGTGACAACTGGAAGAAATGAGAGATGTTGTGGTCAGTACCTTTAGCCTAATTTAGCCTCTGGCTTTTCAGACTTTATTGGCAGAACAATACTTCAGAAGCACAGGAATAACAAAGGGATGTAGCATGTGATAAATTGCTGCTGGAAAGAGGAAGAGGTACAAGTCTCCTCAACTCATGATAGGGCTTGCAAAATAGTGAAGAATGATATCAGGGCAATTGTAACATATAAAATATGTCTGTGAGAAGATTCTGGCAAAGTGATGCAAATATGTGTAGATGGCTATTGCTCAATCTTGGGCCTTTTCAGAGGCTATGCCATCACTAAGGAATAAGCAACCAGCAGCCATGGTTTCATTCTCTTCCAGCTGGACTCCAAAAACCTGTTCTGTAAGCTGGGCCTAGCTTACGAGTACTCAGTACAGAGACCATATGCAGCTTTCTGGTAGAAACCAAGTCTAATAATGTTTTAACCCCACCTTCCCCGCAGAGCAGGAAAGTAACCATTCGGTTGCCACAACATGAACTCTTCCAGGGGAGCTTATTATATTATCTCAAAGTATAGTACATCATCTTGTGCAATATTACAGGTTAATGCAATTTTCGGATCATGTATATCTGCATATGACCTTAAAGCTGCCACCCAGTCATGTGACATTACAAAAACATCTCTGTGGTGTACCTCACTCGCTGCCTATTTCTTTCCATGCCCAATTCAAAGAGTTATTATAACCTTAAATGGCTTAGGACCAGGCTATCTGAAGGTCCACCTACTTCCATCCACATTGACCTTGGGAGTTGGGAGTAAGCAGTGAAGTGGTAAGTTTGCAGATGACACTAAATTGTTCAGGGTGGTGAGAACCAGAGAGGATTGTGAGGCACTCCAAAAGGATCTATTGAGGCTGGGTGAATGGGCGTCAACATGGCAGATGAGGCTCATTGTGGCCAAATGCAAAGTAAAGCACATTGGGGCAAAAAATCCTAGCTATAAATACAAGTTAATGGGGTGTGAACTGGCAGAGACTGACCAAGAGAGAGATCTTGGGGTTGTGGTAGATAACTCATTAATTGCAATAAAAAATGCCAATGCCATGCTGGGAATTATTAGGAAGGGAATTGAAAACAAATCAGCCAGCATCATAATTCCCATGTATAAATCGATGGTGCGGTTTCATTTGGAATACTGTGTACAATTCTGGTCACCTCAAAAAAGATATTATAACATTGGAAAAAGTGCAGAAAAGGGCAGCTAGAATGATTAAAGGGTTGGAACACTTTCCCTATGAAGAAAGGTTAAAACACTTGTGGCTCTTTAGCTTGGAGAGGGGTGACATGATAGAGGTTTACAAGATTATGCATGGGATGGAGAAGGTAGAGAAAGAAGTACTTTTCTCCCTTTCTCACAATACAAGAACTCAAGGACATTCAATGAAATTGCTGAGCAGTCGGGTTAGAACTGATAAAAGTAAGTACTTCTTCACCAAAAGGGTGATTAACATGTGGAATTCACTGCCATAGGAGGTAGTGGCGGCTACAAGCATAGACAGCTTCAAGAGGGGGATGGATAAGCATATGGAGCAGAGGTCCATCAGTGGCTATTAGAAACAGTTTATCATTGGAACTCTCTTTCTGGGGCAGTAATGCTCCGTATTCTGGTGCTTGGGAGGGGCGCAGTGGAAGGGCTTCTAGCCCCACTGGTGGACCTCTAGATAGCACTTGGGTGTGTTTTTTTTGGCCACTAAGTGTTTTAACAATTTATTGATATCATATGGTTATACAACTTAGTTATTTCTTAATTATCTCAATATTAGTCCATATGACATTTCAATCCCCCCTCCCTCCAATGTTGTATTTTAACAATTCATTAATAACCTACGGTTACGATGTTTAGTTATATCTTTTCTATCCCTAACCCATATGATATTTTCACTCCCCCCTCCCTCCGTTATTAGACTTACCCCGAAGTTATATATTTAAATCCAAATATAAAGGTATCCCAAACCCATCAAAACACACTGTCTTTTTCTTCTCATTCATATTAAAAGATTGTCCAATGTCTTTTTACGTTCCATTCTAACTCTATATATTTTTTAAATTTCTTCCACTCCTTTTTAAACACTTCCAGATCATAGTCTCTCAAAGTTCTTGTTAATTTATCCATCTCGCTCCACGATAAAACTTTCACAATCCAGTCCCATTTCTCTGGTATTTTTTCTTGTTTCCACAGCTGCGCATACAATGTCCTAGCAGCTTGGAAATTTTTCTATTTGTAATCCTAGCAGAAAAGTCTCTGCCACTTTCTTGAAGTCATAACCCAAAATTTTAGAAATTTTTTTTGGCCACTAAGTGACACAGAGTTTTGGACTGGATGAGCCATTGGCCTGATCCAACACGGCTTTGCTTATGTTCTTAAGATTGTCATGTGAGAACCAGCGTTTGTCCCTCCATTATCAGAGATTAAAGAAACAATAACAAGATCTTTTCTTTATCCAGTAAGCTTTGTTCCACTTTCTCCAAGGAGCCCAGGGTGGTACATATAGTTTTGTATTCTTCCATTTTATCCAAACCAACCCCATGAGGTAGGGGAAACTGAGAAAGACTTTGCATGGCCCATTCTAAAATTCCTTTGGACTTCGTTTTTCTTTTCTGTTATGCCAATAAAAGTTATGTCTGTCTGTCTGACTGAGAAAGAGTAATTGGCTTAAGGTCATTCAACAAGCTTCATAGCATAGTAGGGATCTGAAACTGGGTTTCCTACACCCTAGTTCTACAGTCTAACAACTAATACCAGGGGTGGCCAAACTGTGGCTTTGGGAGCTACATGTGGCTTTTCTACATATATTATGAGGCTCTCAAAGCCACACACACACCCCAAGCCATTGGCTGGCTTGGAGAAGGCATTTGTCTCTTTAAATTGTCTTGTTAAACCTCCAAGCCACCAGCTTCCTTCCTTCCTTCCTTCCTTCCTTCCTTCCTTCCTTCCTTCCTTCCTTCCTTCCTTCCTTCCTTCCTTCCTTCCTTCCTTCCTTCCTTCCTTCCTTCCTTCCTGCTATCAAACATCTGATGATTATTCTATGTAGCTCTTGTGTTAAGCAAGTTTGGCCACCCCTTAACTATACTTTTTTTACTCTTGTTTTAAAAATATAGAATGTCCTCCCCTTATCTATTCCCTAGTGATAAGTTGGTTAAGATTTTGGTGAAGATTTCCAGCAGGTAGCATTGCACAACATAAGAACATAAGAGAAGCCATGTTAGATCAGGCCAATGGCCCATCCAGTCCAACATTCTGTGTCACACAGCGGCCATATATATATATATATATATATATATATATATATATATATATATATATATATATATATATATATATATATATATATATATATATATATATATATACATACATACACACACACACACTGTGGCTAATAGCCACTGATGGACCTCTGCTCCATATTTTTATCTAACCCCTTCTTGAAGGTGGCTATGCTTGTGGATGCCACCACCTCCTGTGGCAGTGAATTCCACATGTTAATCACCCTTTGGGTGAAGAAGTACTTCCTTTTATCCGTTTTAACCTGTCTGCTCAGCAATTTCATCGAATGCCCACGAGTTCTTGTATTGTGAGAAAGGGAGAAAGGTACTTCTTTCTCTACTTTCTCCATCCCATGCATTATCTTGTAAATTATATTAACATTATAATATCACTTCTGGTTGTACCCAGAAGTGATGACATGACACTCTAGAAATTCCCCAGCATTCCATGGTTCTTACCATAGAGACTGGGAAATCCCTAGACATCATGACATTACTTCAAGGTAAAATTTGGAATGACATTACATGACAGCACTCCCCACCCCCATTTTTGTTGACTGAAGAGGCTGGCTGGTAGCCATATCCACAACATTAGAAATCAGACATTGTAGAGTTCAGGAAACATGCAGACAGAAGCACTTTTTGTTAGCCTGCCTGGCCCAGCTACCACCTGGCACTCTATCCACACCCAACTGCTCTACATGAGATGGCATTATCAGGGCTAGGGATGAGAACAAACCACATTTTTGTGGTTTGGTTCATGGTCCATAGCTGAACCACAAACTGAACCATGAATCTCTACAAACCAGGAGGTTGGTTTGCAAACCAACAGCATTACTATGGGTTTGTGACCCCCTGCTTTTTTCTCTCCACTGTTTTCCATAGGGACCAGGGAGCAAGGAGTTAAATAGCTCCAAGCTATTTAAACTACTGCTCCCCATGGAAAGCAGTGGAGAGCAGAAAACAGTGGCTTAAATGGCTCAAAGCTGAACCTAAGAAATACCCTTTAAACAACTGAGCACAGGAGCCGTTTGCTCTAAGCAGCTCAGCATTTTCAGTGAGCCCCAGGGGCTGGCAGTGAGCAGTGAGGGGCTGGGCAGTGAGCCCCAGGGGCTGGCTGTCCAAGAAAGCCCTTTTAAACAGCTGAGCAGCAAGAAAGAGGCTCAGCTATTTCAATGAAAACAACCAAGCAGCTAGGAACAGCCTGCTCCCAGCTACTCAGCTGTTTTGGCAGCTTTCATGGGGAGGGGAAAGCAGGGCTTTGCTCCCTATGAACCTCCACAAACTGCCTTAAAAGTGTGTGGAGGTTCATGGCTGGGCTGCAGTTTGCAAGCAGGATAATATTCATCACAAAAAAAGGTTAATGAGCTGGTTTATGCCCATCCTTGATCAGGGCCATTAAAGGGGCAAGAACTAGGAGAACAAGATTTCAGAGGCTGTGGTCAGCTTAAAGGCAAATGGAGCTGGGCAAATCATGTAAGATGCTTTCATATGATGTTATGTTGGCTGTCAATTATGTGAATGGGTCTGAACTGTGAGTCTCAGTGGGAGAGAGAAATAGCAAGGCCTCTTTCAGTGACTTGCTTCAATTCATGTATACTTCATATTGGTGAGATATAAGTATAATTGATAAATAGTCTCTCCCTCCCCCCATGTTTGTTAATTTGTGTCTAATCCATCCAAAAGAAGCCATGGACATGCATCTTAATTCTGGGTCCTGAGAAAGATAAGAACATCCTATGGCTTTTCTTAAACATCACATATTGGCCCAGAAATAAGGTAAAAGGAAGCAACTCCCTCACTGTTTTCCTCCATCTCTTTTGTACAGGATGGTTCTCTTCAAGGGTTCATTTCTCTGATGATCTCTATAGAAATAATTAGGCTGAACATAAGTTAGCCACTACTGTCAGATTTTGAATTAGCTACATACAGACAAGCCATTTAGTGACTGGCAATAAGTCACCAACTGAAAGGAATTTGCAATCTGGCTCTCCATTTCCTCAGGAGGCAGTTATTGTCTCATCTACTGTAGCTAAAACTTCAAGCTCTGCTGTAGTTGCCATCTGGCATGTGAGTAGGGATCTGGGCCTAAATGCAAAACAATAAAGATGGATGGGAAATGTGATGCTTTGTTCAGCCAATTGCCTCTCTGTGTAGGATCTTGTATATTAAATGATTTAAAACAATATTTCAAGGTTACTCTAGGTGTGCTTTATCACATCATTCATCAACCTGTCATCTAGTATGAAACCTTTTACAGCCAGATGGGGAGTGCCCAGCTTAATCACACAAATAACTTAGTTTACTTGATAGGTTCAATTTCTTAAATAGAGAGGCCAGATTTATACTTTCACTGAAATTTATGTTTTAAAACTGTTTTATAGTTTTCTACAGTTCAAGACAACAAAACAAAACAGATTAACGTAATATAGAGATTACCATAGGCATGATCCTGTTTGGTATATAGGGGAAGGACCACTACCATCCTCTGTTGATGACTGGCAGACATAGGGAGGATTTGTTCATTTGAGAATGTGGGGTAGTCAATGGAAATCAGTAGGCTGGCCAGTACTCTCCATCACAGGTCAGGCCTGATATTATGAAGGAGATTGATTTAAATTCTGTTCAAACATAAAACTTATTGGCTGTTCTTGGGCTTGCCACCATTTTTCAGACTAACTTACAATATTACTGTGAGAATAACATTAGATAGGCTCATGTACAGTGGAGGGAAGAATGGGTTGTAAGTAGAATCCCTCTGTGAGTATCATCCCATATCCAGAAATCTGGGGTTACAGGAAAGATAGTGATGCCTTGGAAGGCAATTCCTCCTCATGTTCAATACACTAGGATTCAGCCTGAATACCAAAGATAGAGTTGAGGGAAGGATGAAGGGGAAGACTGTAAGCCTTGAGCAACACTTCTTTCCAAACTACATGTTTGCATGTATATAATATACATGATATTAGAAGTAATTATGTCCAGTATAGGCATGCTGGAGCACCCCTACAAAGTACTGTGACCTCTCTGGGTGGGTGGAGCAATCATGGGGTATCTGTGGGGTAACAGCCAGAGAGGCTGTGTTATTGGCAAGATTAATGAGTGTCCAGAAGAATTCTGGGACATTAAGCCCAATCCTGCAACAATATTCCCAGCAGGTAGGTTGGACAGACCAAATTGTTCTCTCCCAGGAAGACCAAAGCACCAGTAGTATTCAGTTCTTCACAGTACATGCTATTCTCATAACATTTTGTAGGAAGCCATAGAAAAATGTACCCCTCCAGTAAGAAGTAATTACACTCTTTCTTTCCTTCCATAGAGGTAGCAGTGTTCTACCTAGGTTTCCCAATCCCCAGGTCCCAGCGGGGGATCCCCCATTTTGACAGGCTTCTCCCCACCCCCAGCCAGCTGGCCAGTGGGGGAAGCCCCGCCCCCACAGTCATTCTGTAGATTTAGAGCTCCTGCAGGTTTAGAAACCTGCAAACAGTTTTTAAAATGTGTGCCTTGAAGGCTGAGCAGGAAACACGAAGGGCTTCATGGGAAAGGATCAGTAACAGTTTCCTCAGAGAATGGCCCCTCCCTTTCTTTTGCTTTCATTTTCAGAGCGAGTAAAGTTCTGCAGGAACAAGACCCAGTAAGTATTTATGTGTATGTGTGAGAGGGAGGGGGCAGGGGATTCCCTGGTTTGGAGGCCCTGCCCCCACTTTAGAAAGTGCGAGGGGGGGAGGGAAATGTCTACTGGGCACTCTATTATTCCCTATGGAGAATGATTCTCATAGGGAATAATGGGGAATTGATCAGCGGGTATTGGGGGCTCTGGGGGGGCTATTTTTGAGGTAGAGGCACCAAATTTTTAGTATAGCATCTAGTGCCTCTCCTCAAAATACCCCCAAGTTTCAAAACGATTGGACCAGGGGGTCCAATTCTATGAGCCCCAAAATATGGTGCCCCTATCCATTATTTCCTATGGAAGAAAGGCATTTGAAAAGATGTGCTGCCCCTTTAAATGTGATGGCCAGAACTCCCTTGGAGTTCAATTATGCTTGTCACACCCTTGTTCCTGGCTCCACCCCCCAATGTCTCCTGGCCCCACCCCAAAGTCCCCAGATATTTCTTGAATTGGACTTGGCAACCCCTAGTTCTACCCCATGTAGATAGAGCCAAGTGGGCAGCTCTGTTGGTCTGAAGCAATAGAACAAAGTAGGAGTTAAGTGTCACCTTTAAGACCAAAAAAGTTTTATTCAGAAAGTTTTATTCAGAAAGTTTACATTCCGAATAAAACTTTGTTGGTCTTAAAGGTGCAACGTGACTCCTACTGTGTTCTACCCCAGTAACACAGGTAACACAAGTGAACTCTTCCCCTGAAGCTTAAATGGTATAATTCTTTCCCAGTCTTGCTTTGAGTGCTTCTACAGAGCTCACTCTACTTTATACACTTGCTCAGCATTTTCTTCTTATAGGAACCCATGCATATGTGAATAAAGTATTTTTTTCCCTAGCAAATCTTTCTTCCACAAATGATAAAAGATTTTTAAATAAATTAGGTGGATGGGGAGAAGTTGGGTTTTCTTTCAGTGGTATGTTATAGTCAATGTTCTATGTTATTGCCAGGGTGACATTATATATATATATTTGTTTCCGTCTCATTTAAGAATATAAGAAGACTCTTGCTGGATCAGACCAATGGTCCACCTAGTCCAGCATCCTGTCTCACACAGTGGCCAACGGGTTCCTCTGGATAGCCAACAACAGGGCATAGAGACCAAGACTTTTCCTGATGTTGTCTCCTGGCTTTGGGATTCAGAGGTTTAGTGCCTCTGAATATGGAGATTCCTCACAGTCCCCATGGCTAGTAGCCACTGATAGACTTATCCTCCATGAATTTATCTAATCCCCTCTTTAAATCAGTTTATTTCTGTGGCCATCACTACATTATCTGGCAGTGAATTCCACATTTTAATCACTCTCTGTGTAAAGTAGTATTTCCTTTTGTCCATCCTGAACGTACTGCCCATCAGTTTCATTGGATGCCCGCAAGCTCTGCTATTTTGGGAGAGGGAGAACAATTTCTCTTTGTCAACTCTCTTCATCTTTTCCCCTCTCAGTCTCTTCTGATTTACACCAATGTATTTTAGAGGGATTACAGAAAAGCCAGGGTGGCTGCTTGCCATATATATGGGACTGTATGGGTTTTTTACAGTCCCACCCACATCAATGCCTTTTTCCTTGCCCCAGCCTCCCATGGCCATTTCCCCCCTCTTTTGAGGGCTATGAAAAAATAGGCTAGATCATCACTAAAGTGAAACAACATTATAATGGTCTATTGAAACAATATTCTCAGCTTTCATTTTTTGAAAGTAAGCCTCTAGTCATTTTAGTTGCAAAATACAAAGGAAAACACCCTGCAGTTTCCCCTTTATGTTTGAAAAAACTGGGTTTATATCATCTTCTAAGGAAATGGGAAGAAACAGGAGCCAGAAGACTCATCAGGATGGTCTACTGCAGGGGCTTTCTGCTGTCCATGCAGGAGGAAATATCTATGTAGAAGTAATATCAGAAAACATAGGAAGGAAGGAAAACCTTAATACTATTTAAATTGCATCATGAGCTCCTTTGACAGAGATTAACTAGAGCAGGAGGTACTAAAGCAGATGCACAATCAGCAGAAGCAACAGATATCTGAGGCACTTCTTTCGGCAGAGCTGGAGAACACAGGAGTCTAGCTATGGTAGCCAGACCAGCCATCTCTCCCACCCTGCACTGCCACTGCTCCTGCATCAACAGGCCAAAGACAAACCCAGAGCAAGGTGTACAGAACACTCGAGGGAGCACTATCTCATTCTGCAGACTTGAAATGTGGCTCATTTACCAAAAGGCTTGACTACTAATGTGCACAATACATTTTCTGCATTGCAAAGGTTTTCTTCTTTATATAAAAAAAATCAAGTTTGGAGAATATCTGCCTGAGCCACATTTTCCTTCAGGTTTATGAGACAGAGCTTGGTGGTGTACTGCATCTGTACCTCTGCTCAGTCATCTGTTTTTCCCCCTCAGCAACTTCAGATGATTATGCTGCAGTCTAACATACTTCATGCTGTGGCAGTGAAGCATCACAGCCCTCTCACTTTGATGTGCCTGCTTCATTAACACTGAATGTGTTAATGTATTGATTTACTCCTAATACCAGCCAGGCAGCTGAACAATTCTCATTAATGGGAAATTAATATTTACATGCTAGCTTGATGATGCAACCTTATTTTGGTTAAAACGGTTGTCATGTTAGTCTCTCAGAAAATAAGAGATACAAAACAGACTAGAGAATGTCCATCCTGTTGTGAACTTCCTCTAAACATATTAGCCATTTCCCTTCTTTAAAATATCAAATCAGCTGTACTTCATTTTTAATACATTGGGAAGTGTAGTACCTGGGTGAAATTGATATGATTACTGCATAAAAGAGTGTGGAGCAATAAGCATTTGAAAAAAGGCACAAAGATCAATGTTTACAAAGCGGTTGTGATGACAACCCTCATCTATGGCTCCAAATCGTGGGTATTATACCGTCATCACCTGCGACTCCTTGAGCGCTTTCATCAGCGCTGCCTTCGCACCATCCTCAACATCCACTGGAGTGACTTTGTGACCAACACTGAAGTCCTCAAGCGGGCGGAGGTTACAAGCATCGAGGCATTGTTGTTGAAGACGCAGCTGTGCTGGGCAGGCCATATCTCCAGGATGGAAAACCACCGCCTTCCCAAGATTGCCCTGTATGGCGAACTTTCCACCGGCCATCGAAATAGAGGGGCACCAAAGAAGAGGTACAAGGACTCCTTGAAGAAATCCCTTGGTACCTGTTGCATTAACCATCACCAGTGGTCTGACCTAGCCTCAGATCGCAAAGCATGGAGGCACACCATCCACCAGGCTGTCTCTTCCTTTGAGAACGCACGCATAGCTGGTCTTGAGGACAAAACCAACCCCAAATCAGACTTTTCCCTGCAGCCACTGTGGCCGGACCTGCCTGTCCCGCATTGGTCTTGTCAGCCACCAGCGAGCCTGCAGCAGACGTGGACTACTGCACCTTTCTTAAATCTTCGTTCGCGAAGTCAAGCCGAAAGAGATAGTATATCGAAGGGGTTCCACTTTCCAGTAATGACTTCTTATATCTGAAAAATTAATAAGGATAGTCTATGGCCTGTGTTTACAAACTGACATAAAAGATCACAACACAAAGAAAATTTTAACAGTATCTCTTTCAATAATTTTGTATTGTCTTTTTTTTAAGCTATGCCCAACCTGTTACATGAAACCAGGCTTGATATGGCCTGATTGTTGAAACTGAACAATATGCCTATGCAGGTTATCTGGCTTTTCCGACACCTGGAATGCAAATCACATTTCCCTGACAAGACAGAGGCTAGAACTATTTTACCTGGAAGATTAGGAAACTGGTGCTCTAAAGCCCTTCTTTGGATCTGTTTGAAAGAAACATGATTTGGCTGTGGGTAGTAGAAATATGGTGGAATTATTACAGACTGTGCATGCAAATTTGTTTCTGCAACTGCTACTCAGAGTACATATTTTGAAAGAATCAAATTATTGCAGTCCCTGCCATAGCCAGAGATATCTCCTCTGGAGGAAAATCATCACATATTTTTCTGTTTTCCAACGCTCATGTCAAAGACACACATTGTAAAGAGATATACCAGTGCCAGAAAAAGAAGAATGCATTGGCTAGGCCTCTTACTGTTTTAGCAGAAATTCATAGGTAAATCCTTCAGCATCTCAATGAGCAGCTCTCAATGAACTCAAGAGCATTTTGAATGAGGAGGATCACAGTAAATGCCAAGCTTCTGGCAAGGCTGCTGATCCCTGGTTTCCTCAGGAGAGGCTGTGGAACTAGCAGACAATTGCTTGTCATTTTATTCCCACTTCCTATATGTGGACCTCTGAGTTCACCAAACCACAATTCAGGCAATAAATCACACACACACACACAAAAATATAATGAGAGAAAAACATTTTATAATGTATATTTCTTCCTGAGTGCCCCAATTAGCTCAATGTAATAAACACCAATAAATAATGTAATTATATAGAAACAGAGATGGTTTATGGAACAAATATATCAGTTATGTACATAATTATATGACAAATTTGATAATAGTTTATGGTATCTCTTATTTTCTGAGGGACTAACATGACAACCATCTTAAGCAATAATAGTTTAGTAATTTTTAAGAGTTATATGACAGTTTCAGTGTTACTTTCAGTGCCCTATAAGCAACTTTGTATATGCAACTTTGTATATACTAATAGGTAAAAAAGAAAAGGAAGAGAAGGGAAGGAGTGAAGAAAGGAGGAGAAAAGGGAAGAAAGAAAGAGAAAAGAATGGAAAAGAATGGAGGTGAGGTGGTCACCATACTTCAAAAAAGATATTATAGCATTGGGAAAAGTCCAGAAATATATAGCCATAAATATATGGCCATCCCAGAAAAAAAAATCAAATTCCAACACACTACTCAATCACAAGAGCCAGCATGGTGTAATGCTTGAAAAAAGAAAGAAAGAGAAATAAAGCAAATAGACAGGGGGAAAGACTGACAGAGAGAGAGAGAAAGACTGAAAGACTGATAGAGAGAAAGAAAATACTGTCTGATTGACAGAGGGGGGAATAAAAGCAAATAGAAAGGAAAAAGGAAGACTGACAGGAAGAAAGAAAGAAAGAAAGAAAGAAAGAAAGAAAGAAAGAAAGAAAGAAAGAAAGAAAGAAAGAAAGAAAGAAAGAAAGAAAGAAAGAAAGAAAGAAAGAAAGAAAGAAAGAAAGAAAGAAAGAAAGAAAGAAAGGGAGAGAGGGGAGACAGTTGGAAAGAAAGACTAACAGAGAGAAAGGAAAAGAAAGAAAGAAAGAAAGAAAGAAAGAAAGAAAGAAAGAAAGAAAGAAAGAAAGAAAGAAAGAAAGAAAGAAATAGGAAAAAAAGAAAAGGAAGGGAAGGAGTGAAAGGAAGGAGGGAGAAAAGGAAGAAAGAAAGAGAAAAAAATGGAAAAGAAATAAACAGAAAGAAAGGGGATGGGAGCAACTCACCGGAAAAACTGCTGACTCTCAGCAAGTGCAACTGGCCTCTCTGAACCCCGCCAGACACCCGGAACTCCGGAGGCTCTCACACACGTGCGGCTGGCCTCTGTGGACCCCCAAAACTCCGGAAGCCACTGAGTACGTGCAGCTGACCTCTGCAGACCCTGCCAGACTCTCGAAACTCCGGAGGCCCCCAAACACACGTGGCTGGCCTCCACAGACCCCACTGAACACCCAGACATCTGGAGGCCCCCGCACACATGTGGCTGGCTTCCGCGGACCCCGCCAGACACCTGGAACTCTGGAGGGCCCCACGCATACGCGGCTTGCCTCCATGGACCCCGCTGGACACCCTGAACTTCAGAGGCCCCCATGCACATGCGGCTGGCCTCCGCAGATGCTGCGGGACATCCAGAACTCTGGAGGCCCCTGCGCACACGCGACTGGCCTCCCCGGACCCCACTGGACACTTGGAACTCTGGAGGCCCCTGCGCACACACAGCTGGCCTCTCCAAACCCTGCCAACCAGTGGGGAAGCTGCCTGGGCCAAGCCGGAATGCTGGCCTGGGCAGCCGGAACGCTACCCGGGCCAGCCGGAACGGCGTTCTGGTGCGTTCCGGCTCAAGAAAGCCCTGCCTGTTGGTAATCCTTATAATAGTCCTGTAAAGCAGCTATTTCCATTGTATGGACTGGAAACCTCCCAGATCATTCAGTTCTCTTAGCCACTATGCTGCTTATCTGTTATATTATAGAATTCATGTGGTGCAATGGTTAGAGTGTCAGACTAGGATTTGGGACACACAGTTTCAAATCCTGACCCTGCCATGGAAGCTTGCTATGTGATCTTAAGCCAGTCGCACACTCTCAGGCTAACCTACCTTGCAGGGTTGTTGTGAGGATAAAATGGAGGAACAAAGAACAACATATGCTTCCTTGAATCCTTATTGGGGAGAAAGACTGGCGATTAATCAGGGGCAACCAAACTTGCTTAACATAGCTATGTAGAATAAATGTCAGATGTTTAAGAGCTGCAAAACATGAACATCAGATGAAGGAAGGAAGGAAGGAAGGAAGGAAGGAAGGAAGGAAGGAAGGAAGGAAGGAAGGAAGGAAGGAAGGAAGGAAGGAAGGAAGGAAGGAAGGAAGGAAGGAAGGCAAATAGATGGGGAGGGGGAGTGGTGGAAAGAAAGCAACTTTAACTTTAAATGCATTCTCCACAGACCCTATTTTTGCCATATCCCTCATGTTCTGCTGACTATTTACAAAGCAACACGCCTGATCCACACCAGGTCTTCCCATGTATAGTGCTAGTTGTTCTACATTCACTTTCTCTTTGTCCATCTTCAAGCTGAACCATTCTCCAAGATCTGGTAAAGTATTACCATCTCTCTCTTCCCTATTACACCTGCTCCTCCCTGTGTTTCTATATTATGTGTGAAAGCTACCCATGTGAAAGTTACCCATGTATGTGAGTATGTTTGGATATTTTATTTTTCATTTATAAATAAAACTAATTTTATTTTACTACCTGGCCTGATTGTTGGCTCTAATAAGAGTGTCTATTGTGCCTGTGCTGCATGAAGTGAGGGCATTGGCAGTGAATACCAGGACCTTTACTGCTAGCAGGCTCTGTTTCCCAGTCCCCATCATCCTCCAAATGTACTTCTCCTACCATGAACTACTGAATGGTAGCAAGGCCCAGAAGTGTCCACATCACAGAGATAATAAAAGAGACCATGTGCTGACTGCCTAACAGTTAGTAAGTGAAATTGCCAGGGCAGGCCATGCCAGTTGTGGCTACTGGACAACTCTAGGTGGCTTGCAAGTTCCCAAATTCATCTTCCTTTGGCGAGTTTCACTAATGGTCCAGCCTTGTTTCCAGAATTTAAAATGTGCAAACTGATGTTTAATTTTATTACATTTAAACAGTGTATATGTACTTCATCTTGTAAATATAATTTTATTACTCTGATTCCAGTGTATTTTCTCTTTTAATGATGATGAAAATCAAGCTAATTCTGTCTAATGGGTTTCTCCATTTCCCCTCTTTCAACAGAAATTAATGTAATCCCTTTGTCACTAGTTTAGTGGAGAAGGTACATTTCGCCCCACTCAAAGGAAAGGAATCAGGAAAGATTCTTTTGTTCTAAGTCAGCATACTGCCTTCACAGCATATCCCTAATATAGTCTGCTAAATGGGAGTCCCATGTCTCTGACTTTTGTCCTTCTGCAACCCATCTAGGACAAGGAAGGGAAAGGAAAGGTCCCCTGTGCAAGTACCAGTGGTTTCTGACTCTGGGGTGATGTTGCTTTCACAACGTTTTCACGGCAGACTTTTTATGGGGTGGTTTGCCATTGCCTTCCCCAGTCATCTACACTTTCCCTCCAGCAAGCTAGGTACTCATTTTATCGACCTCAGAAGGATGGAAGGCTGAGTCAACCTCGAGCCAGCTACCTGAAAACCCAGCTTCCACTGGGGATCAAACTCAGGTCGTGAGCAGAGCTTAGAACTGCAGTTCTCTGCAGAGCTTAGTCCCGCAGTCCTCTGTGCCATGGGGACAAAGCTTTATATAAATCACAACAATGTGCCTGTTGTGGAAAGAAGAGGAGAAAGTTGATTGTAAGCTGCTTTGAGACTTCTTAAAATAGAGAGAAGCAGGATATAAAAACCTATTCTTCTTCCTCTTCATGTAATTGTGACTTCTTCCTACATGAAGGGATTCATGTTGTTGAAAATGTAGCACATACAAGCAACCAGTCATGAGATACAGAACATAAAAAGAAAAGAGAGAGTTGAAAAATGGCCTCAGGAACATAATGCCTTCAGCAAAGGCAAAGCAAGAATATTCAAATGAAAAAAAATCCATACAATAACCCTATTAGTATTCCAATGTCTAGCATTTTGAAGAAGATGCTGTGCCTTAAACATGGCACTAAATAATATGGATTTGAACATTTTTATTAATTTTCCAGAAAAATAAAGGGAACTGGTCGAAGGGAAATAGAAAGTTGAAAATACAAATATCAATACTATAATAATCTAATCCGCATGAAAATGCTTTCTTAAAAAACAAGTGTCAAATGTTGTCGCTTTGCACATATATCATCAACATCTGAGTAAAGTGTTTTGACGATTGCAAGTCTTCGTTTAAGTAATCTATTTAAGCTTACATTTCCAATATAAATGATATTATAATATGCATTACAGCAAATAGGAGATAAAAGTTCACACCAAAGAATCTGAAGAGTCTTAAGAATCTAGCCAGACATGTAACTTCACCCAATATTTTCTTGCTTCTTCCTTAGATTTCCCAGCAAGCATCTGGGATAAATAGTCAGTTTCCAGTATTTTCCCCATCGAGTCCAATCTCGTGGGGATTTCTTGAAGTTTCCATTTCTGTGCCAGAAGAATTCTAGCTGCTGTGTTAATGTGTGCCAATAAATGTCTCATCTCTTTCGTATAATCACTAGGATATATGTTCAATAAAAATAGTTCTGGTTTAGATTGAATCTGTGTTTTCAAAATTTTCTGTAATAGTTCATGCACCATCTTCCAATAATCTTTCATCACCTCACAAGTCCACCACATATGTTAAAATGACCCAACATGTTTAGTACATTTCCAGACATATTAGAGTGCATTTTACAAAGTTTCTGTGGAGTCACATACCATCTATATGAAATTAACCATCTAAATGAAATTAATAAATATAAAACATCCTGTACAGATTTTCCTTAAAGGCTACTGAGTTAGTTAGTTTGATATCACCAGCACAATCCGGGGGCAGGGGGGTGCTGAAAGCACTGTGGAAGCGGACTTACTGCTATGCCAGCGGTAGGGAGACCTACGCCGGCATATCCTCCTCCCCGCCGGCGGAAATGGGGCGTGCGCCACTCTCCGGCTGTTGCAAGCTGATGGTGGTGCGCTGTTGTGCCACACTTGGGCACAGTGTTTAAAGATAAAGATGGAAGATTTGTAGCAGTAGAAATAATATTAAATGCAAAAAAACATTGTTATTGGGACTGTATGTGCCTAATGGTGCAAAGGATGCTTTTTTAAAAGACATTATACAACAACTTGATGAACTGACTTATGACCAAGTTTTGATAATGGGAGATTTTAATGGAACAATTAAGAACTCATTGGATAGGTCTTCGGGGGGGGGGGGAGATAATAACAAAGGAGGAAAATTGCAAAGTCTTTTTTTGAATTGGTCAAACAAGAAAATTTGGAAGGTATATGGAGGAAATTTAACCCTGAAGTGCAGGACTATACTTTTTTCTCAGCAAGACATAAAACTTTTTCCAGAATTGACATGTTGTGGGGCAATAAAGATTTAGGTCTTATAACAAGGAAAATAGAAATTTTACCCAAAATTGGGGCTGACCATAACCCAATAATGTGGATTACAAAATTGTCTAAGAAGCTGAGAAGATGGAGATTGAATGAAGATTTGCTACAGGATAAAGAAATAGTGACATACCTAGAAAATGAAATTAAAGCTTTTTTTCAAATGAATGACAAAGAGGATATAGAATTTCAGATGGTCTGGAATGCCTATAAAGCAGTAATGAGAGGAATATTGATTACTCTGAATAATAAAGATAAGAGAGCAAAAGAAAAACAGTTGTTGGACATTCAAAATGAAATAAAGAAGGGGAGTTGAGAAAAAGGCCAGGGAAAAAGAAAATTATAAGGGAAATTACAATATTACAAACAGAAATGAGACATTTGTTAAATAAAGAATTGGAATGGAATTTGAAAAGACTGCAGCAGAAATCTTTTGAGGGAGCAAATAAACCTGGAAAGCATTTGGCTTGGCAACTGAAGAAAAAGAGAGAAAATAAAATTATTAATAAAATTGTGGTAGATGGAAAAGAGCTGGTTAGCCAAGAGGGAATAAAAAGAGAATTTTTAAGTACTATGCCAAGTTGTCTAAAGGTGTTAAAATAAATAAAGAAAAGATGGATGAGTATTTACAAAAGATAAAAATAGAACCCTTAAATGAAAATATGCAAAAAGTTTTGAATGATCCAATTGAAAAAATAGAAATTGAAGCAGCAATTAATGCAATGAAAAATGGAAAAGCACCTGGGCCAGATGGATATACAGCTAAATATTTTAAAACCTTTAAAGATGAGTTAATACCAAAATTGCAGAAGTTGATGAACATGATAAGAATAAAAGGGAAAATACTAAACACATGGAAGGAAGCTGTTATTTCGTTGATACCTAAAAAAGATAGAGATGTCACGAATGTGAAAAATTACAGACCAATATCACTTTACATAATTACTATAAAATATATACAAGAATCTTGGCAGAACGGCTTTAACAACATTTGATAAATTTTATAAAGGAAGATCAAGCGGGGTTTCTTCCCAAAAGGCAAATAAGAGACAATATCAGAACTGTTGTAAATATTGTAGAATATTATGAAAGACATCCAGAAAAGGAAGTAGCATTATTCTTTGCGGATGCAGAGAAAGCATTTGACAATTAAAACTGGGACTTTATGTTTGCAGTAATGGAGAAAATGGAGCTGGGAGAAAGCTTTATAAGAATGATAAAAGCAATACACTGAACAACGTGCAAGGCTATGTATAAATGCAGATCTTACAGAAGATATGATAATTAGCAAAGGTACAAGACAAGGTTGTCCGCTTTCCCCATTGTTGTTTATAATGACTCTTGAAATATTACTGATGCAGATCCAAGAAGAAAAAGAAATAGAAGGATTAAAAATAAAAGGATTTACTTCCAAATATAGAGCATTTGCAGATGATATAATGTTTATAAATGAAAACCCCATACAAGTCACACCTTTGTTGTTAGCCAAAATACAAGAATATGGGGAGTTGGCAGGATTTTGTATTAATAAAGAAAAATCAAAAGTTATATGTAAAAATATGCAAATAAATAAGCAACAAAAATTGCAGAGACTAATGGGCTGTGAAGTCACCTCCAAGGCAAAATATTTGGGTGTGGAGATAACAATGAAGAATATTGATCTGTTTAAAAATAATTATGAGAAGCTATGGTGTATAATGGATGAAGATATGTTAAAATGGAATAAACTTAATTTGTCACTGCTGGGTAGAATAGCTGCAATTAAAATGATTATTCTACCAAGAATAATGTATTTCTTTCAAAGTATTCCTATTGTGAAGGATAGTAAACAATTTGATAAATGGAGAAGAAAAATTTCAGAATTTGTGTGGGCTGGGAAGAAACCAAGGATCAAAATGAAAATTTTGACAGATGCAAAAGAGAGAGGTGGAGTTCAACTACCGAATTTAAAAGTATATCAGGAAGCAGGACATTATATGCGCAGTTGTGGAAGCAAGAAAAAATACCAGAGAAATGGGATTGGATTATAAAAGTTATGACATGTAGTGAAATGGACAAATTAACATGAATATTAAGAGACTATGATTTAGAAGTTTTTAAGACAGAGTGGGAAAACTTCAGAAGATATGTAGAAAAAGAGAGGAAAATAAAAGGATATTGGACAATTTTTGATAATGATTAAGTTTTAAAAAGAAGAAGAATATAAATTTTTGTTTTAATAGTTAAGGGTACCTTTAAATATTTGCATTTTAAGTAAATAACACTGGTGGGGTCAAGTAACGGGGGGAGAAGTGGGTAGGAAGTAAAATATGGGGTAGATAAAAGAAGTTATTAAAATGTAAGAAATAGATTTATTACCATATGTTACCAATAAAATTGTTTTAACTAAAGGATGGCTTGTATTTGACAAAGGGAGCTTTGACACTTGAAAGTTTACACCCTGAAAATCATGTTGATCCCTGAGGTGCTACTGGACTTGACTGTGAAAGATTTTGGTTTCTTCTGTTGATTAATTAATGTTAGCTATTCTTTCTGGGGCATGAACAATTAGGTTTTGCATACAAATGCATTAAAATTCAATACTATGTTGCATTTCTTTACAAAAAGCAATAACTTTTCATAAATATAAGTAGAATTCACCGTACAGTATTTTAACATAGCTTGCTATTTGTTTGAGAATGATTACTGAATGTGTCAATAAACGGGTGGCCAACAGTGTTACTGAAAAGGAAGAAAATAGAGCACAGAAATTACAAATCTCTTGCTTGGTTTGAAGTCTTCAGTATTTGGCTGTCTTTGCCTCTGTTCCCTTCTGTACAAACAAATGTTCACATTACTGTACTTACTGGCACTTGGTCATCAAGTGGACTCCAGTGTTTGTCGTTTGTCCTTTTAGCTTAACAATGACAGTGTTTCAAATGAAGTATTTTTAGTGTTTACATGTAGAAATGCCCTAAGGCCATTCTTTAACTATTCTTTTTAAAAAATATTTTTACAGCCAAGTCCTTATTGATTGTTATTCATTGTTGTAATTTTTAAACTAAAAATTGCCTTGCTGTCCATAGCCTCAGGCATCAACTTCCTGAGTTCTGTCCGCATTTTGGATTGTTGGGTTCAGGCTCAAATATGAAATTCAACAAAAAAAATCTGTGATCTTCTAGACATTGCTTAATTCCTCATGCTGACCTTCAGTTGGACTGAGTTTTTTAACAAGACACAAGGGTTTGAAGGACTGAAACAGGATAATAAGAAGGGACAAGGTATTGCCAAGGTGATGCTGTTTTCTATAAAACCTGAGGTAATTGTCCTGGTTCCAGCAACTAGAGCAAGTTGTAGCAACTATAGTATTGATTAAATGTGGGCTATCTTGATCTAAAAAATGGTGATGTAGGGAGAGCTTGTCCTGGCCTGAATCGCCCAGACTAGCCCAATCTTGGCAGACCTCAGAAGTTAAGCAGAGTCGGGAGACCACAAAATAATTCCAGTGTTACTATTCAGAGACAGGCAATGGCAACCCCGCTCTGTTAGTCTGTTGTCTTGAAACTCCTACGGTATTACTATAAGTCA
The DNA here is from genome assembly GCF_032191835.1 of Heteronotia binoei. Lineage (NCBI taxonomy): Eukaryota > Metazoa > Chordata > Lepidosauria > Squamata > Gekkonidae > Heteronotia > Heteronotia binoei. Next base: position 92,876,858 of record NC_083228.1, on the reverse strand, counting down.
GCTGCAAAGTGATGCAGGGCCATAACTAGGATTTTTAGGTGGGTTTTTTTAAAAAAAAAAATCCAGGGTAAATCACGTGGAGAGGCCAGCTGCTTCTGCTGGCCCTTCCACGTGATTTAAATCCCTGGTGGGGTGGCTCTCAAGCTGTGGTAGAGGCTGTGACCAAGAGGAAAGGTTTGGGATCCCTTTCCTCATTTTAAATCATGTGGGAAGGCTGAGAATGCTTCTGCGAGCCCTTCCACATGATTTGAATTGCTGGCAGGGGTGGCTGTCAAGCCCCTACCCCTGCCAGGGATCCAAATTATGTGTGAGAGATGGCAGAAGCAGCCACACACCTCCCTGCATGATTTAAAGATTACACCAACCAGCTGGTTAGTGGGGTCTTTAAATGGTGGGAGGAGACTGGCAGCTGTCCTGTCACAATTCCCACATGATTTGGATTGTGGGGTGGGAAGAGGCTGCAGCAGGAAGCAAAGGTGCCCGGTTGGGGGCCCTGAGTCAGGGGGCCCTGCCAAGAAGTCAGGGAAAGAGTCTCCACAGCCCCCTTGTGGCTATGGGCCTGATCTGATGGCACTTTACCTCCCACACACACACACACACACACACACAGAGGGTGCTTAATTCTTTACATCCCACTCATATTCCCTCCAAAGACTTTCCCCCTCTTCTGCTTTAGATGTTTTTAGGTAAACACATGTGGAACACCTCTGGGGAGGGCATGTTTTTCTGCTGAAGGATGCTGGGTGGGGAAAGGATTGAGAATTTCTTACTCCCTGTTACTTTTCTAATCAAAATTTCAGCCCTATAAAACAACCATATGCTTTTTGTTGCATGCAGTTGTGTGCAGAAAGTAGTATGCTTCAGAATAGTATTCTGTTACATCAATATGTAAGGCATTGTCTGTGACACATTAATATACAGTCTAATGTAACACTGGATATTTTGCCCTCAGCATTACTTTAGACTGTATATTATTAATATGTCACATACAAGTGTTTCCTTCCTCTGCAGGTGTTCAGTTAATGCTTTCAGTTCACAGTTCAGAACTAGCTAATTTATGCTGTTCATGAGGAAGAAATTACAAAAAAATATAATAGAAAACAAGCAATTTTCAGTTATGGTATAGAATGCTAATTAAAAACTTGCCAATGTAAAATGTGTGCAAATGCTTTTTTAAAAAATCGGAGCCTTGTGTCTCCTCTCCCCTTTGAAGTTTTGAAAAAGACAGTGATCAATTAAAAGATGTTAAAATTTGATAATTTTTTGCATTTGATCAGTTCTTTTTTTATTTGTTGCTTCAAAATTGGTTATTTTTTTATTAAATAAATATTTTTATGTTTTATTGACTTTAGTACAATTGGCCATTACAGCATATGGATGTTGAAATTACAAATAACCCTCGCCCCCCCCCCCAACCCTCCCCATCTTCTTTTAGTCTTTTCCCCTCAGCCAAGGGCACAGAGTCCTGATCTTCCACTGAATGTCCTTCCTTGCTTCTCCTGAGATCCACTCTAAATAAGGGTTCCATCTGGTCTCGATTTCCTTGACTTTATCTTCCCACGTGGAATCCTTGTTGATTGTTGCCACGATGTCAGACTGTATGTAATCAAACAAATAGCTGTGCCAGCTTTCTATTGACCATTTACTTTTATCTTTCCACCCCAAGGCGATGACCACCTTCCCCGCTAGTATCATTGCCTTGACAAGGTTTTGCATGGGTCTACTTAGTGCCGGACTTCCTATTATGCTTAACAACATCATATTAAAGCCAATGGTTAATGGTACATTGCAGACTTTTCTAATAAATTGAATAATTTCCCCCCAAAAGGGTTTTACCTCTTCACACTCCCACCACATATGTGCAAACCAACCCTTAAATTGTTTGCAATGCCAGCACTTGGAGCTCACTCCTGGGAATATATTGGCTATTTGTGCGGGAGTTTTGTACCATTTTGTGAAAAATTTATATTCCAGTTCTTTAAATTTGGTTACTTTAATCCTTTCTAGACCATCCAAGATTTTCCCAGCCAACCCCTCTGTTAACTGACCTTCATGACTCCAAATCTTTTGTAAATGTACTATTATTTTATCTTTATTTGAAATCATTTTTCTGTATAATAACCCCACTAGACCCTTCCTTTGTTTGGCCATTACCTTATATATCTCTTCCATTGGAGTGTCTAACCAAAGCTCTCCCTTTTCACTGATCATCTTAACTCTCTTATGCAAGCCTGCTATGTTTAACCAGTATTGATTACCTAAATCTTCTATAATTTCCTGTAAGGGTTTTAGCTTACCACCCCTAAACATATCGTCCACTCTAAAATAGCCTTTGTTTTTAAGCCTTTCCCACCATTTTATAGCATGCACCTCCTTAACAATAGCTTCTAGGGGGCTCCACCTTGAAACCTTCCCTAGCCACTGTGGGTACCATTTCATCCAGGTTTCTAATGCTGCTCTTCTGGGCCCTATAGCTAATTTTAGATCTTTTGTCGACACTGTGGAAAAAAATCCAAATCTTCCAATGCCACTGTTGACCGCATTCTCGAAATTAATCCACTTCTGTACCTTATCCTCACTCAAATCAAGTAACGCTCTTAGTTGGAAGGCCTCATAATATTTACTTAAATTTGGGATTCCCCAACCTAATTCTGATTTAAGGTTGTATAGAATTCTCTTATGAAACCTACTGTTTTTATTATTAAAAATCCACACTTTGATTGCTTTATTCCATTGTTCAATTTGATTTTTCCTCAAACCTAAGGGTAACGTTTGGAATAAATACATTAACTTTGGTATCATGAACATTTTAAGAGATCTTATTCTAGATGATATCCCTAGTATTTTATGATTCCAATTATTCATATCCCTCTCTATTTTCTTCCATATTTTACCATAGTTCTCCTTTATCATTTTGTCCATATTTTTTTGGAGGACTATCCCTAAATATTTTAATCTCTTGGCTCCCATTCCTATATTCGTAATCCTATTTATTTCCTGTTTTTCCTCTCTATTAACATTAAGGTATAGAATTTCTGATTTTGCCATATTCACTCCGAGCCCTGAACACTTTTCAAAATCATCTAAAATTATCTTAATCTCTTTAACTCCTTCTTTTGGGTTAGACATTATTACTATGATATCATCCGCAAATAAATTAATTTTCATTTCTTCAATACCTGACTTATACCCCTCTATTCTCCCGGCATTCCTAATTCGCTCTGCTAGTTGCTCTATAGCTATTATAAATATAAGCGGGGATAGTGGACAGCCTTGTCTTCCCCCCCCCCTTGAATTGGGAACGCTTGTGAGTGGTCAGTGTTGACTCTAACTTTGGCCTTTCCTCCGTTGTATATTTCCTGTATAGCGTGTAAGAACCGTTCCTCTAAACCTATCTTCTTTAATATTTGCCACAAGAATTCATGTGAGAGAGTATCAAAGGCTTTATAAACATCCAACTTTAACAGAGCTATTTTTTTCTTTTGGCCATGGTGCAATACATTTAAGATATTTCTAATAGGATGGGCAATAGATCTACCCTCAATAAAACCGTATTGGTCCCCTTTTATGATTGACGGGATAACTCTCTTAAGTCTATTTGCTAAAACCTTAGCAAAAATCTTATAATCTTGATTTAGTAAACTAATGGGCCTATATGAACCTACTTCTTCCGGATCTTTCTGGAGCTTTAATATCAAAATTATTTCTGTTTCCTTCCATGAATCCGGGGCTTTCTTTCCTTCCAAGACTTCGTTAAAAACTACCTGCAATTCAGGTGCTATAATTTCTACCATTTCTTTATAAAAGTCAGAAGTAAAGCCATCCAGCCCTGGTGATTTACCCTTTTTGAGCGCTTTTATTACTTCCTTTATCTCAGCACCCAGTGAGGCTTTTGCTTCCTCCTCTATAATTAGCTTAGGTGCGTCCCACACCTCCGTTATATTCTTTTTCATATATAAATTTTTATAGAAGTCTTCAAATGCCTTAGTGATTTCCTTAGAGTTTTGAGTTGTACTATTATTAATTTTAATAGTTCTAATTGATTGTTTTGCCTTTTTAACTTTCAAATAATTAGCTAATCTTTTTGCTGTATTAATGCTATTCCTCTGGAAGTCGTTCTTAACCATTATTTCCTTTTTCCACATTGTTGCCATATCTAGGGCCTCCAACGGTTTTTGAATCTCTTTAATTCTAATCTGTAAACTAGGATTACACTTTCCCACTATTTCTTTTTGTAACTCCTCCAATTCCTTAAGTTTTGTTTGCCTTTTTTTATACCATTCACTTTTTATGTCTTTTTCCTTCCTAACCAAATGGCCCCTTATTACCGCTTTAGCAGCGTCCCACAATATATTAGTTGACACAGTTCCTCTATTTTCCTTAAAATATAATTTTTAACTGTGTCATTAAGTATTCCCTATCCTCTTCTTTTGTCATTACCAAGTTGTTATACCTCCAAGGTCTATTTTTCGAGGGAAGATTTAATTCTAATTCAATACTTAGAGGGGCATGGTCAGAAATCAAAATTGGATGGGTCTTGATCTCTTTAACCACCATATTATTATTATTTTCCAAAATTATATAATCTAAGCGGGATGCTGTTTTATGTCTACAAGAAATATGTGTCGGGCTGGGTCTCGTATTGGTGAACTCATGAGCGTCCTTCAAGCCCCAATCTCTTAGGTTAATACTATTGTTCTGAGTTATGTCCATATTTAGATCGCCCACTACAATTAGTTCGCCCTCTGAAAACTGTTGTATCTTCTTAAAAACCAAGTTTAAGAATTTCCTTTGTCTTTTATTTGGTGCATAAACATTTAGTATAGTGATTTTTATGGCTTCCAGCTTAAACTTAACTAAGAGGTATCTACCTTCCTTATCTACTAATTTTTCCATGTTCTCCACCTTAATATCCTTACGAATCAATGTAGCCACGCCTCTAGCTTTGGAAGACCCTCTTGCTTCTGCTAAAACCTGCCACCTCAGATCTTTTATCAATGGTTTTCTATCATTTATTTTTTTGTGAGTTTCCTGTAGGCACAACAAATCTATTCTTTGTTCTTTAGCCATTTTAATTACTCTGAATCTCTTAAGATTTGATGATAGACCATTCGCATTCAGTGAAAGGACTCTTAAAGATCTATCCATTCTCTTTATATGTAACAGACTTGGGCCCTAATGGCTGAGGATATTTTTCTATACTTCTTACTGAACCCCCCCCCCCCTATTCCCTTCCCCTGTGGCACAGACAACTTCCTGGATGAAACCATCATCCTGTCTTCCACCTTCCAGGGGGCACGCATCCCGCCCTCCCCTTCAAGTTTATAGCTAAATTTAGCTCAAAATATTTTATACTTCCCTTTAGTAGTCCGTTCTTGACCTTTTCTCTTGTCTACTTGAGCTTCCTTCTCCCGGGTCCACACCGAGCTCCACTGTTTCTTCTTCTTCTTCTTCTTCTTCCTCTCTCAGGTCTCTCGGGTCTCTTAGGTCATCTGTGGCGATGCCCAGGCGAGTGAGGAGATCTCTTGCTTCTTTAGGGTTGCGGGCCACCAGCCTTTTTTCATCTTTAAAAATAATTATTGAGGAGGGGTACCCCCAAGAGAATTTAATCTTGTTGTCATATAATTTTTGCCCAAAGGGTCTCATTAGCCTTCTCTTTCTGATGGTTTCCTGGCAGAAGTCTTCTCTCACCCAAACTTTCCTTCCTCTAAAAGAAAGGTCTTTCCTTTTTTTCAAAGTCTTGAAAACTGTCTGCTGAGTCTTTTCCCTTGAAAATTTAATTATGACTTCCCTTGGGGCACCCCCATCTTGTCTCCTTTGCAGTCTATGAGCTCTCTCAATATCCTGAGATTGCAGAGTGACTCCTTGCTCACCCATCCAGTCTATAAGGGTTCCTTCCAGGAGCTTATTATTTATTTCCTCTGAAATTCCACCCAGGATCAGATTCGCTCTTCTGCTACGATCAGAGAGCTCTGTAAGTTGCAAATTCAGCTGGAGTATTTTTTTGTTTATTAGATAAGGCCAGCTCATTAGCAGAGATTGCAATGTTCCGTGTGTCCTTGAGCTCTGCACTCAACTCTGTAAAAGCGTCCCTCAGTGATTTAATTTCAGATCTCATCTGGTCCTGGGACGACATTATTAAAGTTTGGAAAGCTGATATCTGCTCAGATAATTCTTTAATTGTCTTAGCCATGATGATTATTTTCCGGAGTTACCCGCGACCGCTGAGTAATTAACCAGGGCGTTGCCTCGTTAATTTGATAGTAAAAGTTGTTGTCTTACCCTCTGGGACCCCAGAAAGGAATTCTTATGATCTTCAGACCTTCGTAAGTAAGCTCGTTCTTCAAATAGACTTGCCAAAGAGCTATTTACATTCTTTTGAGCTATTTAAAATTCCAGTTCGAAGGGGAGGACGAGCACACAGCCGGCTTAGTTAACGTATGCGTACAAACCCCGCTTCAAGATTGGTTAAAGACATTTCAGATGAAGCATTTTGTTTTGAATGGTGATCAGCCAGATAGTTTCCTCAGGAAAATGTAACAAAAAAATGGAAGCTGTTTTGCCCCTTTGTTTAGTTTCCTAATTAACATTGTGTTCCAGCAATCTACAGCACTTTGTGGATTTTTAAAATTCATCATTATGCTTGCCCAGGTTTGCTAGGTCTTACTCCAGAGATTCCTCCCACATAGGAGATGGTACCTTTGGCTTCTCTCATCTATCCGTGCTGTATCTTCCACATGTATTGAGTACCTAAAAGTGTAAACGTGGGGGGAGGGAAGGAAAAATGGCAGGGCTTTATCCGCCTGAGGGGTTTTTCTCCCCTTTTCATTTTTACTGATGGTAAATTTGAGGGCGGGGATAGAAAAAAACTTTAATGAAATATTCTCTAAGAATGATAAGAGAAATGCCTTTTAAGGCAAGGCTTTAAAATAAAATATTACTCCCTCAAATGTGTTTTCTAATAGGTAGGTAAGATTCTGCAGTATTTGCAGGTTCAGTATACTGTACGGTACAACTCTTTGAGCCTTTTTCTGCTTCAGGGTCCTCTAGCTTTTAAAGCAGTGGTCTTCTACTCATTGGTTGTGGAGTCCTACCTGCTAGCTTGCAAGCTGTGACAGAGCTGCCATTTTTGCTCCTTTTTGAATGGACCTGCTTCTACTGTGCATATGCGCTATACCTTGTACATGCACTGAGAGAGCCAGCAAGACAGCAAGATGAGATCACTCCTTGGCATTTTTATTTATTACTTGAGATTTCTCTTTCACCTTCCCCCACAAGCAGGCTTAGGGTGGGTTACAGTCATCAATAAGACAGATAAAAACAGTTCTACATAAAATCAGAAATTAAAACCTAGAAGCTAGTTAATTAACAAAGATGGTGAGCTAAAAACCAGTAGTCATCAAAGTCTCATGCCGCCCTGAGCCTGCTCCGGCGGGGAGGGCGGGATACAAATAAAAATTATTATTATTATTATTATTATTATTATTATTATTATTATTATTATTATTATTATTATTATTATTATTATTATTCATGGGCATACTGCAAATATGCATGAAAGGTCCAGATATCAGTAGATGGGCCAGGCTGTTGCCTAGTTCATAATTGGTGCCATGTACAGCATAAGTAGGTTAGAGCAGGGAAGGCCAATATAGCCAGAAACCCATCACCTCAACCCAAAGCCTGGTGGAACAGCTGTTTTGCACATCATGCAGAATTGTACTAAGTCCTGCAGGGCCCTGGTCTCACTTGGGAACATGTTCTACCAGGATGGAGAAAAAGCTTTGGCTCTGGCCAAGGCTAAACAGATGTCTTTTGCTAGGCAAGATTCTTGCCCGGTATGTTTAGAGAGCCTATCCCTGCAAAAGCAGTCCTCTGCCATCTTTAACTTCTTCATCTTTCCCCAGCCTGGTCTCTGACCACTATTCTCCATTTTTTACTACCTGGGCTTTTTTTGAGCAGGAACCCACAGGAATACAGTTCCAGTTCCAGCTGGCTTGGTGTCAAAGGGAGTGGCCAAGTATGCAAATAAGTCATTGCTGTGCTTTTTCGACAAGAAAGCTCTGCAAAACGATGATGATGTAGGAGGTGTGGCTTAATATGTACATGAGTTCCTGCTGGGTTTTTTCTACAAAAAAAAAGCCATTTACTTCAATGTCGATAGTGATGCACATTGGAACAAAAAGCCTAGCTTCAAGTATAAGCTAATGTGTTCTGAACTTGCTGAGACTGAGAGGGGGAAAGATCTTAGGGTTGCCATTGATAGCTCAATGAAAGTGTCAACCTAGTGTGCTGCAGCTATGAAAAAGGCAAACTCTGTATTGTTATTAATTTGTCTATTATGACATAATTTCAGAGTCTAGGTTGTGTTTATTTAATCTTCTAACCAAACAACTCTCAATTCTCCACGCAATGTAAGTCTGTTAAATTGTTGTTATAGTGGTTAATTCACCCTGCTTTTTCTTATGTTGAGTGGAGAATTGAGAGCTTTTTTGGTTAGAAGATTAAATAAACACAACCAAGACTCTGCAATTATGTCATAATAGACAATTAAATTAGTGTAATCTGAGAAATCTAAAATTGTAGTCTTCTCCAAGAGAAGGAGCTCCTTTAGTTGGTCCATCATGGGGAAAAGGATAGAACAACTTAAGCATTTTAAATATTTAGGCATTAATTTCCAGAATAATGTGTCTTGGTCTGCACATCGTAACTATGCTATGAAAATTGCCAATGTTAGCGTGTCAGCCATAGCATGGTTTTTCTATGGCAGAGGCAATCAATTTGTGCCAGTGGCCATAAAGATCTTTAAGACCAAAGTTATTCCACAATTACTTTGTGGTATCCCAATCTGGAGCCATGCTTTTGACCAATCTATCGAATGGATCCAATTGAAATTCCTGCGGAAAGTCTTAGGCTGGCCGAACTGCATTCCATATGCAGTAATATGCTTGGAAACTGGCATGTCTCTATTGCCGACCAGAGCTTGGCTTGCTCCTGTCAACTTCTGGCTTCGTCTACACTACATCTCTGAACCTGACAGCTTTCCCCACCATATGCCCTCTGAATATAAATTCTCCACCTGGTCAGAGTATATTGCAGGGAAAGTCTTTGGGCCTATCCCTGGAATCATTGTCCATGCTGTCAGTTTCAGCAGCATTTTACCAAATTAAAAGTAGACTTTTGGACATTGAACACCAAGAATTATATAGTCTGGCCAATAAAACTTGTTCTCCACTGTGTTTTGAGATTCCTCTCACCAAGAGGAAAATGGATTCATACTTTCCCCTTTTACTGACACCCCCCAGCATCGAAGAGCTTTCTCTCTTGCTAGATGTAATGCTCTGCCCTCTGCCATGCTTCTTGGCAGATTTAACAAGACAACCTACTCTCTTAGATACTGTCCTTGTGGCCACACATCCATTGAAACAGTCCCTCATGTCTTTCTCCACTGTTTGCTATATTCACAGCTTCATAACTCACTTCTGCGTCCCATTTTAGAGAAATCAGGAGACTGCTCAGATGCCTTGAAAGTCTGTAGGCTCCTAAGGGTTTCTCCCCAAAAGACACTTAAATAGTACCCAAGTTCATTTTTCTGGCCACCATGATACGCCAAAGGATTTTGTAACCATAGTTCTAACTGGTAATGATGTTTCTAAATTTTAATATTATTTTTGTATTTTATGGGTAATATTTATTCTGTATAATTTAGTAATCCTCTTACTCTGTATAACTGATTTTTTATGCCAATAAAAACTGATGATGATGATTTAGGTTAAAACAATTTTACTGGTAACATATGGTAACAAATCTATTTCTTGCATCTTAATAACTTCTTTTATCTACCCCATATATTACTTTCTACCCACCCCTCCCCCCATTACTTGACCCCCGCCAGTGTTATTTACTTAAAATGCTAATATTTAAAGGTACCTTTAACTATTAAAACAAAAACTTATATTCTTCTTCTTTCTAAAACTTAATCATTATCAAAAAGTGTCCAATGTCCTTTTATTATCCACTCTTTTTCTACATATTTTCTAAACTTTTTCCACTCCATCATAAAACTTAAATCATAAATCATAAAAACTTCTAAATCATCTCTTAATATTCTTGTTAATTTGTCCATTTCACTCCATGTCATAACTTTTATAATCCAATCCCATTACTCTGGTATTTTTTCTTGCTTCCACAACTGCGCATATAATGTCCTAACAGCTGAAAGCAAGTACCAAATTACAGTTCTATCTTCTTTTGGAATTTTTTTCATTTGAAATCCCAACAGAAAAGTCTCTGCAACTTTCTTAAATTCATATCCCAAAATCTTAGAAATTTCTTGCTGAATCATCTGCCAATACTTTTTTGCCCTTTCACAAGTCCACCACATATGGTAGAAAGAACCTTCATGTTTTTTTTACATTTCCAACATCTACCTGGCATCTTATTGTTCATCTTTGCCAATATTTTAGGAGTCATATACCATCTATACATCATTTTGAAACAGTTCTCTTTAATACTATGACACGTCGAAAACTTCATAGAATTCTTCCACAAGTGTTCCCAAGTTTCCATTTGAATTTCTTTATTTACATTAATTGCCCATTTAATCATTTGAGATTTCACTACTTCATCCTCCATAGACCATTTTAACAGTAATTTATATATTTTTGAAATTAATTTTTCATTATCTCCAAGCAGAACTTTTTCCATTTCTGTTTGTTCTTTTCTTATTTCTTCAGTTTTGATATCATTATCCACCAAATTCTTTATTTGTTGTATTTGGAACCAATCATATTTATTATTCAACTCTTCAGCAGTTTCAGTTCTATTTTGCTACTTTGTATTTTTAATAATTGATTGATTATATGACAACCAATTTTCTTCACCTATCTCAGCTGTTATTTTTATTACTTCAGCTGGCATTATCCATAACGGTTTTCTCTCATCCCCATATTTCTTGTATTTCATCCATGTATTTAGCAAATTATTTCTTATATAATGGTGAGAGAAAAAACCATCCATCTTCTTTTTTCCATAATACAAATACGCGTGTCAGCCAAATTTATTTCCGTGACCTTCCAGCACTAAGAGTTTTTTGTTTAACAGCGTTATCCATTCTTTCATCCACACTAAACAAACTGCTTCCTGATATAATTTTAAATTTGGTAGTTGAAATCCACCTCTCTCTTTTGCATCTGTCAAAATTTTCATTTTGATCCTTGGTTTCTTCCTAGCCCACACAAATTCTGAAATTTTTCTTCGTCATTTATCAGATTGTTTACTTTCTTTCACAATGGGAATAGTTTGAAACAAATACATTATTTTTGGTAGAATATTCATTTTAATTGCAGCTATTCTACCCAGCAATGACAAACTAAGTTTGTCCCATTTTAACATATCTTCATCCATTTTACGCCATAGCTACTCATAATTATTTTTAAACAGATCAATATTCTTCATTGTTATCTCCACACCCAAATATTTTACCTTGGAGGTGACTTCACAGCCCGTTAGTCTCTGTAATTCTTGTTGCTTATTTATTTGCATATTTTTACATAGAAACTTTGATTTTTCTTTATTAATACAAAGTCCCGCCAACTCCCCATATTCTTGTATTTTGGCTAACAACAAAGGTGTTACTTGTATGGGGTTTTCATTTATAAACATTATATCATCTGCAAATGCTCTATATTTGGAAGTAAATCCTTTTATCTTTAATCCTTCTATTTCTTTATCTTCTTGGATCTGCATCAGTAATATTTCAAGAGTCATTATAAACAACAATGGGGAAAGCGCACAACCTTTTCTTGTACCTTTCCTAATTATCATATCTTCTGTAAGGTCTGCGTTTATACATAGCCTTGCACGTTGTTCAGTGTATATTGCTTTTATCATTCTTATAAAGCTTTCTCCCAGCTCCATTTTCTCCATTACTGCAAACATAAAGTCCCAGTTTTAATTGTCAAATGCTTTCTCTGCATCCGCAAAGAATAATGCTACTTCCTTTTCTGAATGTCTTTCATAATATTCTACAATATTTACAACAGTTCTAATATTGTCTCTTATTTGCCTTTTGGGAAGAAACCCCGCTTGATCTTCCTTTATAAAATTTATCAAATGTTGTTTAAGCCGTTCTGCCGAGACTCTTGTATATATTTTATAGTCATTATTTAATAGCGAAATTGGTCTATAATTTTTTTACATTCGTGACATCTCTATCTTCCTTTGGTATCAACGAAATAACAGTTTCCTTCCATGTGTTTGCTATTTTCCCTTTTATTCTTATAATGTTCATCAACTTCTGCAATTTCAGTGTTAACTCTTCTTTAAAGGTTTTAAAATATTTAGCTGTATATCTATCTGGCCCAGGTGCCTTTCCATTTTTCATTGCAATAATTGCAGCTTCAATTTCTATTTTTTCAATTGGATCATTCAAAACTTTTTGCATATTTTCTGTTAAGGGTTCTATTTTTATCTTTTGTAGATACTCATCCATCTTTTCTTTCTTTATTTTGACGCCTTTAAACAACTTGGCATCTCTCTCTCTCTCTCAGCTTGACTTCGTGAACGAAGATTTAAGAAAGGTGCAGTAGTCCACGTCTGCTGCAGGCTCACTGGTGGCTGACAAGACCAATGCGGGACAGGCAGGTCCGGCCACAGTGGCTGCAGGGAAAAGTCTGATTTGGGGTTGGTGCTGTAGCAGTACGATTCTTCCTCAATCTCCTTTTGTCCTCAAGACCAGCTATGCGTGCGTTCTCAAAGGAAGAGACAGCCTGGTGGATGGTGTGCCTCCATGCTTTGCGATCTGAGGCTAGGTCAGACCACTGGTGATGGTTAATGCAACAGGTACCAAGGGATTTCTTCAAGGAGTCCTTGTACCTCTTCTTTGGTGCCCCTCTATTTCGATGGCCGGTGGAAAGTTCGCCATATAGGGCAATCTTGGGAAGGCGGTGGTTTTCCATCCTGGAGATATGCCCTGCCCAGCACAGCTGCGTCTTCAACAGCAAAGCCTCGATGCTTGTAATCTCCGCCCACTTGAGGACTTCAGTGTTGGTCACAAAGTCACTCCAGTGAATGTTGAGGATGGTGCGAAGGCAGCGCTGATGAAAGCGCTCAAGGAGTCGCAGGTGATGATGGTATAAAACCCATGTTTCGGAGCCGTAGATGAGGGTTGTCATCACAACCACTTTGTAAACATTGATCTTTGTGCCTTTTTTCAGATACTTGTTGCTCCACACCCTTTTATGCAGTCGGCCAAATGCACCGTTTGCCTTTGCCAGTCTATTGTCAATCTCCTTGTCGATCTTGGCGTCTGAGGAGATGATGCACCCCAGGTAGCTGAACTGCTGGACTGTCTTCAAAACTGATTCACCCACAGTGATGCAAGGAGGGTGATAATCTTCCTGGGGTGCAGGCTGGTGGAGAACTTCTGTCTTCTTCAGACTAACTTCTAGGCTGAATAGCTTGGCAGCCTCTGCAAAGCAGGACGTCATATGCTGCAGAGCTGATACCGAGTGGGAGACAAGTGCAGCATCATCAGCAAACAGTAGCTCTCGGATAAGTTTTTCCATTGTCTTGGAGTGGGCCTCTAGTCGCCTCAGGTTGAACAGGCTGCCATCGGTGCGATAGTGGATGTAGACACCATAGTCATCATCCAAATCTACTGCGGCTCTTTGAAGCATCATGCTAAAGAAGATCGTAAAGAGAGTTGGCGCGAGAACACAGCCTTGCTTTACACCTGTGCCTATTGGAAAGGCTCCAAGAGATCGTTCAAGTGTCTGACTTGGCCTCGCTGATCTTCATGTAGCTGGATGACCATACTGAGGAACCTTGGGGGACATCCTAAACGTTCCAAGATTTGCCACAGGCCGTTCCTGCTAATGGTATCAAAAGCTTTGGTAAGGTTGACAAAAGTCACATATAGACCCTTGTTCTGTTCCCTGCATTTCTCTTGGAGCTGCCTGAGAACAAATACCATGTCCGTGGTGCTCCTGTTAGCTCTGAAGCCACACTGGCTCTCTGGGAGGAGTTCTTCTGCAATGGTGGGCACCAGTCTGTTCAGGAGTATTCTAGCAAGGATTTTGCCTGCGATGGAGAGCAGGGTTATCCCCCGGTAGTTGGAGCAGTCTGACTTTTCACCTTTGTTCTTGTGTAGAGTAATGATGATTGCATCGCGAAAGTCCTGTGGTAGTTTGCCTTGTTCCCAGCAGGTGACAAGTACTTTGTGAAGTGTGCTATGTAGTACTATGCCCCAATGCTTCCAGATCTCTGGTGGGATTCCATCAACTCCCCCTGCCTTTCCACTTTTCAGTTGCTTGATGGCTTTAACAGTCTCTTCTAGGTTGGGGATCTCATCTAACTCTGTTTTCACTGGTTGAAGTGGGGTGAGGTGGATTGCTGAATCTTGAACTACGCGGTTGGCACTGAAGAGAACCTGAAAATACTCCAACCACCGGTTCAGTATGGATGGCTCGTCTGTGAGGAGCACTTGGACGTCTGCACTATGCAAGGGACTCTGAGCCTGATATGATGGACCATATACTGCCTTCAGGGCTTCGTAGAACCCTCTTAAATCACCAGTGTCTGCACACAGCTGGGTTCTCTCTGCAAGCTTGGTCCACCACTCGTTCTGAATGTCTCGAAGCTTGCGCTGGAGGTTGCTACATACAACACGAAAGGTTGCTTTTTCCCGGGACAGGAGGGCTGAGCAAGATGTGCTTGGTAGGCAGATCTCTTTTTCGCCAGTAATTCTTGGCTCTCTTGATTGTTCTCGTCAAACTAGTCCTTGTTCTTTCTTGTGGAGAACCCGAGGACTTCTTCAGAGGTCAACAGGATGGTAGTTTTTAGGTGTTCCCAGAGTGCTTCTGGAGACTGATCTGTGAGGTAACTGGGGTCCTCAATTCTTGTCTGGAGTTTTGCCTGGAAGGCAGCTTTAACTTCGGCTGACTGAAGGCTGCCAACCTGAAACTTCCTCTGAGGGATACCGCCCCTCCTGGGTGTAGATTTAAAGTGAAGACGGAGATTGCAGCATACAAGACGATGATCCGTATGACATTCTGCACTGGGCATTACTCGGGTGTGTAAGACATCTTGAAGGTCTCTCTGGCACACCAGAATGTAGTCAATAAGGTGCCAATGCTTGGACCGTGGGTGCATCCAGGTTGTCTTCAGACTGTTCTTCTGCTGGAAGATAGTGTTGGTAATGGTGAGCTGATGCTCCGTGCAGAATTCTAGCAGGAGGCCAATGCCGTGTTTGCCAAGTACTCCTTTCCAGGCTTCTGAGTCTTTACCTACTCTGGCATTGAAGTTGCCAAGGATGATCACCTTGTCCTCTGTAGGGGTCTTCCGTACGAGGTAGCGTAGATCAGCATAGAACTTGTTCTTTTCTGCAGAATCTGCTTGAAGGGTTGGGGCATACACACTGAAGAGTGTTGCATGCTGCTTGTTTTGAAGTGGGAGGTGCATAGACATGATGCGATCTGAGTGACCTGTTGGCAGGTTTTCGAGTTTAGAGGCAATGGAATTCCTGACCATGAAGCCAACGCCAGAAAGGCGGCTCTCAGCCTTTGACTTACCCGACCAGTAGAGGGTATAGCCAGCACCGTGTTCTTGAAGACTACCTTCCTCAGTGAAACGGACCTCACTGAGAGCTGCTATGTCGATATTCAACCTGAGAAGTTCGTGGGCAACTAGAGCAGAGCGTCGTTTAGGGCGACCACTGTCTACTGTGTCAAGCATGGTTCTGATGTTCCAACACGCAAGCTTTAGTCTTTGCACACTTTGTGAGGCAGGTGCATGCCTTTTCTTTGTTGTTATTTTTCGACCGCAAGTAAGCATGCCCGTTGACCGCGGCTTGCCAACTGGGGGGGGGAGGAGACGAGCTTTATTTAGGCCACCTTTTCTAGGCCCCTCTCCATATGGAGCAAACAGTGCTGTCCCTAAATAAGGCTGCTTGGTCGTTCAGGGTGCTGCCGAAAAATGCTTTCGTCTCCGGGTCAGCATCAGGCGACCAATACCCTGAACCGCCTACATGCAGGATCGGGACTGCGGCTTCCAGTGGCATCTTCCACCTGCCGTTTTGCCCCTTGCCCATCGCTGCAGGACTTGGTATGTTGTGGGTTGTGGATGTGGATACCCTTCAGGCCTGCGCAGAGGAATTTTTAGGTGAAGTGCAGTGTGCGCAGTAGTGGCTCCACCCTTTCACCATGGGGTCATCTGCCATGGCCCAGTAAGCCGGGACGCCGGCAGCAAGTCATCCAGGTGGTAGATGTTACATTAACGAGCTCTGTCTGCCCTGGCTTGATGTTAGAGTTTTCCTTCTCTTGGCAGGCGAGGTTGGTGAGCCCAGCCTGCCCATCCGGTTATACCGCCGGACATTCGGTCGCACCATGATGTGGCAAACTCTGTGAAAACGGGGGGGGGGACCAGCGAGAAGGTGTTGCCACGGATGCAGTAATGTAGGAGAGGCCATTTCAGTGACCATCTGCCAGGCATAACCAAACAGTGACCATGCAGCATTCACTACACCGGGAAAGGAGAGGCGATGTATTGCGCGTGCACTTTCCCAGGGGGGGCAGGACACCCAGAGGGAGCCCCCCCCCAAAAAAAACAACTTGACATAATACTTAAAATATTCTCTTTTTATTCCCTCTTGGCTAACCAGCTCTCTTCCATCTACCACAATTTTATTAATAATTTTATTTTCTCTCTTTTTCTTCAGTTGCCAAGCCAAATGCTTTCCAGGTTTATTTGCTCCCCCAAAAGATTTCTGCTGCAGTCTTTTCAAATTCCATTCCAATTCTTTATTTAACAGATGTCTCATTTGCATTTGTAATATTGTAATTTCCCTTATCATTTTCTTTTTCCCTGGCCTTTTTCTCAACTCCCCTTCTTTTTTCTTTATTTCATTTTGAATGTCCAACAACTGTTTTTCTTTTGCTCTCTTATTTTTATTATTCAAGGTAATCAATATTCCTCTCATTACTGCTTTATAGGCGTCCCAGACCGTCTGAAATTCTATATCCTCTTTGTCATTCATTTGAAAGAAAGTTTTAGTTTCATTTTCTAGGTATGTCACTATTTCTTTATTCTGTAGTAAATCTTCATTCAATCTCCATCTTCTCAACTTCTTAGATAATTTTGTAATCCACATTATTGGGTTATGGTCAGCCCCAATTTTAGGTAAAGTCTCTATTTTCCTTGTTATTAGATCAAAATCTTTAGTGCCCCACAATATGTCAATTCTTGAAAAAAGTTTTATGTCTTGCTGAAAAAAAGGTATAATCCCGCACTTCAGGGTTAAATTTCCTCCATATGTCCTCCAAATATTCTTGTTTGACCAATTCAAAAAAAGACTTTGGCCATTTTTCTTCTTTGTTATTATCCCCCCCTCCCCCGAACCTATCCAACAAGTTCTTAATTGTTCCATTAAAGTCTCCCATTATCAAAACTTGGTCATAAGTCAGTTCATCAAATTGTAGTATAATGTCTTTTTTAAAAGCATCCTTTGCACCATTCGGCGCATACAGTCCCAATAACAACTCTTTTTTTTGCATTTAATGTTATTTCTACTGCTACAAATCTTCCATCTTTATCTTTAAACACTAATTTTGGCTCCAATTCTTGTTTAATATAAAAAATCACTCCCCTTTTCTTCTGTTCAGCCAATGAAAAAAATTCTAACCCCAATTGTTTATTCCATAAAAATTTGTAATCCTTTTGTTTAATATGCACTTCTTGTAAACAAACTATATTACAATTTTGCTTCTTAATCCAATGAAACGTTGCCCTTCTTTTTTGTGGTGAATTTAGTCCATTTACAGACAATAATTTGTAATCCATCATGGTGCAAATTCTTTATGTTCTTCATAAAATCTATGCAGTTCCTGTGCATTTGTAATTGTGATTCTTTTCCCCTGAAGTTCAAAGCTCAAACCTTCAGGTATTATCCATCTAAACCTCATTTCATTGTCCCGTAATTTTTCTGTCAGTTTTTTATATGTTCTTCTATTATTTATCACTTGCCTTGTCAACTCCTTTATAATTCTTACTCTGCTGCCTCTCGCTACCAATGTCTTTTCTGTTTTTATTCATTTTTCCCACCATTTCTTTTGTCATGTATCTTATGACAACATCTCTTGGTAAATTATTTTTCTTGGCATAGAGTGAGTTCACTCTATACATATAGTCATAATATTTTTAGTCTCTTCAGGGTCTTCCTCTAAAAATTCTGCAATTATTTTTATTATATATTCTTTCAAGTCACCATCTTTCTTTTCAGGTACTCCTATCAGACGTATTTGAGTCTCCACCAATTTGCATTCATGGATTATCACTTTTTCTTGCATTTTCAGCAAGGTGGAATCATGTACTTTCATTCTCCCTTCTACCCCCTGCACTTTCTTAGATGTTTCCTCTATTTCCTTTCTGAGATCTTCCATATCTTTTTTTAATCTCTTCAATAATTTCTTTTTTTGATGCAGTTATCATCTCTCTCATGCCTTTCATCATTCTTGCCTCTATTGCCTCTAATTGATCCTGCATTTTCTCCAATGAAGTAGCCCTTGTACGGGTTTTGATCTTACCAATTTCAAATTTAACTATCAGATTCAAAAGATTAGAGCTTGCTTTTTATAACAAGCCTAATTTTGCCATCCTCAGAGCTTTCCAGGCCAAGATATTAATTTTTAAAAATTTTAAATTCTTAAAAATGGCTGTCGCGACTTTTTGCTTCTCTCTGCAACTTTTTTCCCTCTTTCTTTTAAAGGCTTCTAAAGTCCATTACAAACAATATGTCCAATAGTATTTATCTTCTTGTCATCATCTCAATTAATTCCAACAATTTTTAATGTCCCAAACACTTTAAAAACATTATTTTAATTTTGACCTCCAAGCAATGGCCGCCGATGTTTCTCAATGGTATTATAGTCCTAAAGTAGGTTTTTCATCCGCTACTTCCTGTTTTACTTGCCACCAAATCTCATTTTCACTGATAAAGAGATCTCACGATGCTTGACATACTTCCTGTGTTGATTGTATATGCTGCAGGTCTGTGACGCTGGTGCTCTTTTTTCAAAACCGCAAGTAGACCAAACAATAAATTCCTTTCCACTTTTTAGCACTGTCCTTTATATTTACAAAGTTCAAATTTCACCTCTTCCTCCCTTCTTCCAAGCTTTCTAGATTTCCATTTCCCACCTTCTAAATTTATTCTGTTTAACTGTAAATAGTCCCAGAATGAAAGATAGTAATCTGTACCTTTTCTGCCAATTATCCAGATCCACATCGGTCTTGTGTAGCTTTAGGTCGAGCTTATGTCAAATAAATGACTTTGAGAACTTCTGCAAATGATGAAAATGCAACTCTTCTCCGGAGACCCCTCAAAGCCTCAAAGGAGCCTCCTCCCCCCCCCCCGGGACTCCCTTTTAGTCAAGGTAAATCTCCTCAAAGTTTCCTGTGCATATCTTGGACTAATCTCTCACTGAGAAAATTAGGCAGTAGGCATTAATTTTCCTTCTACTACCCTGAACAGAAGTTCCAGCCTGCTCCCATTGTGAGAAGCAGCTCAGCTCGGCATTTTCCTCCCCCGGAAGTCCTCAAAGCTGATGATGATGATAGTGTAATGTGATAATATTTTTAAAATTGCAGCAAACTGCATAATTAAGTTTCTTTTGCTATTAATTTTGTCAAGATGTACTTGACATAAGTATGAAAACAGTTGAATAGTCCTTTTAAGTGAATACAAAAGAGCTGTGTGGGAATGCTTGAAATACATTGGCTAGTTTCTGTTTCACCTTGTTTAGAAGTGATGCCCAGTGATTACCAGATCCCAGAGCATGTGTGTTCCAAAGCTTGATCCTGTAATGACAAACCTGGTATTGTGATCTGACTATGGAATCTGAACTAGAGTAGCCATGATCATACCTAACAGTGTTTTGCCATGCGCTTTCAGACCAGAGTCTGCTTTCAAAGTCTAGTTTGAGAGCAAACTGTGATTACAAGTAACTATGGTTATGCAGGTTCAGATGCCACATTAAACCATTGGTGCTATTAATCAGGAAAGAAAGGGGAGAGGATCATGCAAACATGAGGGGGGAGTATGTCTGAGCCTTCAGGCACTTGGCAGTTGTTGAGTTTAATGTCTGAACTCTGCCTTTTGTACTGCAACTCATAATTAACCATGAACTCCTGATTTTGTATTTATAGCTGCCTGCCATACGTTTATATTTAGAATGTTGTCTGAAATAAATATAAAAGAAAGGAAGGTCAGGACTTTGATGTACTGAGTTGTACATTCTGTTTGATGGCATATAGGGTTTTGTGCATTGCAATTTAAAATGGGAGTGTCACTCAGTGCTCCGTTGAGTACCCTGTAATTTTTATAGAATCTACGTATTTGAAGAATATGGTTTGCTTGTTGACAGTTATTATTCCTTTGAAAAGGAACCTTTTACTAGAAATGTATTGAGATTTTTTTATTGTTGTTGCTGTGTTTGTTTGTTTTTTAACTAAGGATGGATTAGTTTCAACTAAGGATGGATTAGTTTCAGGTTTCAATTTTTCAAATGTTATAGCTTTTATAGCTTGTGTGTGGTGATACCCAAAGATCCTGTTCCATTTGGGGTAGGCCCAGCTACCTGGCTAGATGTCAACTCTCCTGCTTCCTGCTCTGAGTTTACTGGGTAGTTCTTCCATTCTCTTAGCAGAAGCTCCCACCTCCTTGCCTCCTTGTCTCACCACTACAACCATTAATTTTGTATTCCCCACAGACTGTGCTACAAGAACAGAACAAAACAAGTCCGCTTGTTTTGATGTTACCAGCCGTGAAAACCTGAAATCTTTGACAAAACAAGTTCGCTTGCAAAGAGGGCGGGATAGAAATTTAAAGTAATAAATAAATAAATAAAACAGTGTTGTGTTCTATTCTTAGAACATGCAGAAAATATAGAGCAGGGGTGTTGAACTCATTTTTATGAGGGCTGGGTGTGGCATAAATGAGACCTTATCAGGCCAGACCATGTCAGACTGGGCTGTGTGTGTACCTATTTAAGATTAAGTAGCAGAGATATAAACTTCATAAAGGACACAGACAAACACAATTAAAGATTTTTTAAAAAACAAACAGACCTTAAAGCATTCTTAAAATGTTAGCACTCATTGGTTTTAAAGGTGTTTTCTTTGTATTTCTTCCTTGAGATCCAGGAAACTGGGCAAATGAAGCTGTGGCTCTTTCCTTCCTTCCCCAGGGAACCAGGAGAGGGAGGAGCTTCAGCCAATAGAAGGAAGAGAGGCTTGGCTCAGTATCTCTGCTGTGCAACTGAGAGAGCCTTGCAAAGCAATCTCTGCCTCCCCCCCCCCTTCCTCCCCTAGGGAGTAGCCTCACCCAATGGAGAAAATAGAGGCTTTGCTCTGTGACTCCTGAGCAATTGAGCAAGTCTTGCAAAGCAAGGTGTGATGCAAAAGGAAGCAAGAGAGGGGGATAAGGAAGCAGATGACAGCCAGTTGCTCAGGGCTTGATAGGAGCCCTCTGGGGGCCTGATTTGGCCCCTGGGCTGCATGTTTGATACCCCTGGTATAGAGGTTTGAAGCATCTTCTTTCATATATCCATATGCAAGTACCAAACATATACTTAAGCCCTAAACTACCGTGTAATGTTTTGTCTTGTTCTAACCAGGCTAAGAGTCTGCAAGATTCTGTCCAAGGACTGAGGAAAACCAGGTTGGAGCAGAAGGCAGTTGCAGAATCCATCACCCAGGAACTGGAAGCAGGTACCAGGCATCAGAAAGCAAGCTATGTTTTTTCAGTCAGCCAATGAGAACCAAGCAATGAAGGTCCTGGGGGAGCTTCCAAGACTGCAGTAATTAATCCAAATAAGCCCCAGGCAGAGCCAAATGATGCCAAAAATCTTGGTTCTCAGATGAAACAAGGAATTTAAAGGGGCAGTACTGAGACTTGAAGCTGTGTATTGGTGTGCTCTTGAACATCTTCAAAGTATATCTTTTGACTTCTCTGATGCAAAAGACAGTATTTGCTAATATTAGGACTATGAAAAGACGAGTGGGCTGGTTCAAATTCCTTTACTGAAAAGCCTGAACAGCCAGTCGCAGAGTCCGAATGTCATCCTAATTATCTTTCTGTAATAAGTAGTTTGTCCCAGTGTGGAAGAAGAAAGCTACAAAATAGGGCCACCACAAACAAGGTAGAAGTCTCTATCTACACAGGGGACTCCCCAGGTATGGACAGTAGCATGACTTTGTAAATAAAAGAATAACAGAAATGCCCTGAAGGACAGAACATGCCCCAGAAGAAGTAGAATGTTAAGGACGACTGAATGTCAGCTAAAAGAAAAATGGGAGGGAGGGGGAATAAGCCTGTTCATTCCCTTGAATTTTTCATAGAGGGAGATATGAGAAGTGGGGTCAGATTTCTAAATTCCCTACCTCATGATTCCTTTCAGGCCCATAACCTTATTCATAATAGAAATAGATTTTAAAATCTATTTCTATTTTTTAATCTAAATAAAAAATCTAAATAAATAAATAAACAACATGCTCACCCCACTGCTGACTCCTTACCTGATAATACAGAAATGTGAACTCTCTAGGTAGATAATTTGAGCTCAAGGTAGTTTCCTGTAGGATAACAATTACAGCATCAAACAAGGGGGCGGTTTGCATCACGCTGTAAACAGAAGCCAGCTGGTAGTAAGGAATGTATGAAAAGTCTAACAATATGAAATTCCCAAAGCTTTTGGGAATATCAATTTATTATTCTTAATAATGTTGATGTAACATGCATGCAGCATATTACTTCCATTCAATTATTCTAGCAAGGGTCATTCTGCCTCTTTACACAGTGCACCTGTATGTTTCCTGCCCTTCCTTTTGCTAATTTTACAGCATACTTAAGGACTTGCACATTTAAAAGCAAGCTCATCCCTGTTTATTTGTTAGATTTTAGCCCACCCTTCCCTAGTCAGTAAGGCTCAGGGCAGGTCACTACATTTAAAAACCAACAGTTTTAAACAATTGTATTTAAAAATACAGCTAAATTGGAAGTTAATGTTAGCAGTTCTTCATTAGATGGCACATACGGCAAATCAGGAATTGGTCTGTAGCGGGGAGCCACCATTCATCCTAGATCATGAACCTGGTGGCACAGCTCTGTCTTACAGGCCTTGCAAAATTGTTTCTAAGACTCATTAGACAAAGCATTCCACCAAAAAAGATCTGGCCCTAGTTGTGGATAATCAGACAGCCTTCTGGTTGAGATCACCAGCATATGTTATTGGCTGAGCAAAGCTCCCTTTGGAGGACATGCCAGAAAAGGCTTGCCAGCCTCAGTTCTCAGTGGGGGGACTCCCAGTTTTGCAGGCAGGGGAAGCCCTTCCCCAACAGCCACCATGTTCCTTTAAACCTTGGCAAGCTTAAAAGAACCTTGCAAACTGCTTGAGTTTTGGACTCTGTCTGTGTGTGCCTTTAAATCTCAGCAGGAGGAAGCTGCAAGGGTGGGGTTAGCAAGCAGACCCATGTGGCTCTTCAGGTGAGTGTATGAACCATGTGAAAAAGGAAGTGAAGTCAGTACAGTCCCTCTTTGTTTTGCATGAGTATAGTAAAATGGAGTTAACTAGAACCTGATAATACAATGGAGAAAAATTCCACCCCCTAAGCTGCTCTTGTTTTCCTGTTAGTCTGAAGTTGAAATATAGCATATGATTACATTTAGCAGCTCCCAAGAGTAAATTGCCCCAGTGAAATCACAAAAGTGTGTGCTTGCAAACTGTTTATTTTGACTGCTTTTTAAGTTCTCTTTGTGTGTGTGTTCACTTTCATTTAGTGGAAGTGCAGCTGCTGGAGGACAAGGGAATTAAGACTTTATTTAGGGGAACTTCACTGCTATATTTTTATTTATTTATTTTAGGGAATGAAAAGGTCTCCATGCTGCATCCCCAAAGTCCCCAGATATTTTCTGAGTTACCTGGCAATGCTATACCAGGAGAGGTGGTCCCTCAGATATGCTAGTCCCAGACTGTTTGGGGCTTTGAAGGTCAATACCACAACCTTGAATCTGATCCATTATTCAACAGGGAGCCAATGAAGCTGGCAGAGCACAGGCTGAATATGTGCTATAATTGGGGTCCCCATAAGGGGACTGGCCCAGAACACTGCTGTGTTCTTGGCCAGCTGGAATTTCCTGGTCAGTCTCAAGGGTAGCCCTGCATAGAGCAAGTTACAGTAGTCCAGTCTGGAGGTGACTGTTACATGGATCACTGTGGCTAGGTCTTGGCATGACAGGTAGCAAGTCAATTGTCTAGCCTGGCATAGATGGAAAAACATCAACCTAGTTACATTGGCAAACTGTGAGTCTATTAATAGGGAGGCATCCAGAATCCCCGTAAACTCTTGATGGTTGGTGCTGGTGTCAGTGGCACCCTGTCATAGAATCATACAATCATAGAGTTGGAAGGGACCCCCAGGGTTATCTAGTTCAACCCCCTGCACAATGTAGGAAATTCACAAATACCTGCTAAATTCACAGGATCAGCAGTGCTATCAGATGGCCATCTAGTCTTTGTTTAAAAACCTCCAAGGAAGGAGAGCCCACCACCTCCCGAGGAAGCCTGTTCCACTGAGGAATTGCCTTAACTGTCAGAAAGTTCTTCCTAATGTTGAACCAGAAACTCTTCTGATTTAATTTCAACCCATTGGTTCTGGTCCTACCTTCTGGGGCAACAGAAAACAATTCCACACCATCCTCTATATGACAGCCCTTCAAGTACTGTGAAGAGAAGGAAGTTAGCATCCTGCCCCAGAATCACCTTGAGCCAGCCAAAAGACCTCCATCTTCAGATGATTTATTTATTTATTTATTTATTTATTTATTTATTTATTTATTTAGTAGACTTATATTCTGCCCTTTCCCGTAAATGGGCTCAGGGCAGATCACAACATACAATAATAGCAAGAAAAACCTACAGATCAAAGTTAAAACACTATATTAAATTTAAACAGTAAAACAGTAAATAGAGTGCGCCAATGGCAAGAAGGGCACATCATACAAGGTAAACAGTTATAAGCCCAGATTAAATGATGGTAGTAGTAGTAGGACAGCACTGTAGTAGGGCACAATGTCACCACAAGGGATGCCAACTAATGGAATAATAGCTGGAATAGGATGCCCGCTGTCTCAGCCATAAGCCTGGTGAAATAACTCCATCTTGCAGGCTCTACGATATGGCATTAGATCAGGTTGTGCCCGGATCTCCATAGGGAGCTGATTCCACCAGGCAGGAGCCTGGGCTGAAAAGGCCATGACCCTGGTTGAGGCAGGTCAGACATCCTTAGGGCCAGGGGTGGTCAGGAGGTGTTGCGTAGCCCATCGCAATGACATCTGGGGTGTACATGGGGAAAGGTGGTCCCTTAGGTGTGTTGGTCCCAGACCGCGTAAGGCTTTAAATGTCAGTACCAGAACCCTGAAGCAGATCCGGTACTCAATAGGTAGCCAGTGCAGCTGGCGCAGCACTGGCTGAATGCCAGTTTCAGTCAGTTCTGCTTCAGCTATCCAACCACTACCTTCAATCTCTTAGCCAGGTTAACTGGAGTAGCCTCCTGCTGGCCACTCAACAACAGATAATAGCTGAGTGTCATCAACATATTGATGACAGCCCAGCCTGAAACTCCAGACTATGTTGGTAGATACTAGAAATGTATCATAAACATTCCAATTGCTAACTGTTCCAGCAAAACTTTATATGTTAACCAGTAACATCACTTACTGCTGTCTTCTAGAATTTTGACCAATGCCAAAATAATATATCATTTCTCCAATAATAAAATACAATGGATTGGATTCAGTGAAAGTATCATGGATCTTTCCTGCTTTCCTGTTTTCCCCAGCAGCCATTTGCAATCCTAGGAAAGTTTACTCCCAGAATTGTGGAACCCACGTGGAGTAATAGCCATGTGAATCTGTGTGTTGCAGCGAGGAGAGAGAATGGGGTAAAATTACTTAATTCTTCCTCTTCTGTCAGAGAGAAAAACTCCAGCAATGAAAAAGGCAGGAAGGACAGTTTTATTCCCTTCTCCCTCCCCACTGCAAGCTCCTGACCTGCATGGCAGTTTCCACATGAGTCTTGCAACTACAGAGCACACTTCCTGAGTTTTGCAAAAGGAGAGGCTCCCAATGCACTAATGGGAATGCCCTCAGATTAACCAGAGTGAAAGGAAGAAAACATTTCAAAATAACAAAAGAGAAGAGAAATCTCTTGGCAGGGAAAAGGCACTCTTGGTTAGCTCACTGAGCTTGGATTTGTAGTGAGAAATTCCATGGCCCAAATTAAATCACTTTGGACTATGAACGTTTTAGTCGGAAATGCTGTTAGCTTTAGTTCTTTCTAAGACTTGAACATCAACATGGCCAGATCCTTTGTACTAGTGTACTCTTCATTACTGAGCAGTTTTGATTAATCAGCTGAAGGCTAAATAAAGGGAGACTTTTTTTTTTGTAAGGTTGCCATTGTTTCCACTGAACATAATGAGATTATGTGGATTTATACCAAACACTGCCTCTACTTTTCTGGCTGTTAGCCTTTTTGTTGTTAATGGCCAAAACTTCACGCCTCATATGACTGGTACAGAAGAACTAGTCTTGGTTATCAAGATAGTATGGATAAATTTTCTGGCCACTATGAAAGTCGGCTGAACAGACAAAGTACTTTGTTGAGAGTTAGCAGAAGATTCTAGTTGCTTAACACACTGTTAAGAAAGCCAGTATGCGTAAGTATGAAGTCATAAGTATTTTCTGAAAGAGTAAGAACAACTTAATTTTCTCAGGTCAGTTGATGTCATTCAAAAGGATCTGACATAAAATGTTCAGCTTTCTCACCTAATAACTTTGGTGTTACCTGTTCACTCTCAGGACCAAACTAGACATGGCAATGCCCATGGGTCTTCCATAGAGACACCACTACCACTTTAAAGTGATTTAAAAATGCTGAGTGGGCCTGATTCTGTTGAGACACTCTTATCCCCTCCCCCACCATGCCTTTTCAAATGCTGAAACAGCCATGAGAGGGGTGGCAGCTATTTTGGCACTTGAAAAGGCACTTAAGAAGAAAGCACAAGCTCCAATGAGGATCAGGCCTTCACAGCAGTTTTAATCACTTTAAAGCGGCACCAGTCTCCTCATGGCAGACATGAGGACTCCATCACATCTAATTTAGCCCTCAGTCTTCAGTCCTACAACTGATAGACAAATTAAAAACTAATAAGTCACCGGGTCCGGATGGCATACATCCGAGAGTTCTGAAAGAACTCAAAGTTGAACTTGTGGATCTTCTAACAAAAATCTGTAATCTTTCATTGAAATCTGCCTCCGTTCCTGAGGACTGGAAGGTAGCAAATGTCACCCCCATCTTTAAAAAGGGTTCCAGAGGAGATCCGGGAAATTACAGGCCAGTCAGTCTGACTTCAATACCGGAAAAGTTGGTAGAAACCATTATCAAGGACAGAATGAGTAGGCACATTGATGAACACGGGTTATTGAGGAAGACTCAGCATGGGTTCTGTAAGGGAAGATCTTGCCTCACTAACCTGTTACATTTCTTTGAGGGGGCGAACAAACATGTGGACAAAGGCGACCCGATAGATGTTGTTTACCTTGACTTCCAGAAAGCTTTTGATAAAGTTCCTCATCAAAGGCTCCTTAGAAAACTTGAGAGTCATGGAGTAAAAGGACAGGTCCTCTTGTGGATCAAAAACTGGCTTAGTAATAGGAAGCAGAGAGTCAGTATAAATGGGCAGTCTTCGCAGTGGAGGACGGTAAGCAGTGGGGTGCCGCAGGGCTCGGTACTGGGTCCCATGTTCTTTAACTTGTTCATAAATGATTTAGAGTTGGGAGTGAGCAGTGAAGTGGCCAAGTTTGCGGATGACACTAAATTGTTCAGGGTGGTGAGAACCAGAGAGGATTGTGAGGAACTCCAAAGGGATCTGTTGAGGCTGGGTGAGTGGGCATCAACGTGGCAGATGCGGTTCAATGCGGCCAAGTGCAAAGTAATGCACATTGGGGCCAAGAATCCCAGCTACAAATACAAGTTGATGGGGTGTGAACTGGCAGAGACTGACCAAGAGAGAGATCTTGGGGTCATGGTAGATAACTCACTGAAAATGTCAAGACAGTGTGCGTCTGCAATAAAAAAGGCCAACGCCATGCTGGGAATTATTAGGAAGGGAATTGAAAATAAATCAGCCAGTATCATAATGCCCCTGTATAAATCAATGGTGCGGTCTCATTTGGAGTACTGTGTGCAGTTCTGGTCGCCGCACCTCAAAAAGGATATTATAGCATTGGAGAAAGTCCAGAGAAGGGCAACTAGAATGATTAAAGGGCTGGAGCACTTTCCCTATGAAGAAAGGTTGAAACGCTTGGGGCTCTTTAGCTTGGAGAAACGTCGACTGCGGGGTGACATGATAGAGGTTTACAAGATAATGCATGGGATGGAGAAAGTAGAGAAAGAAGTACTTTTCTCCCTTTCTCACAATACAAGAACTCGTGGGCATTCGATGAAATTGCTGAGCAGAAAGGTTAAAACAGATAAAAGGAAGTACTTCTTCACCCAAAGGGTGATTAACATGTGGAATTCACTGCCACAGGAGGTGGTGGCGGCCACAAGTATAGCCACCTTCAAGAGGGGTTTAGATAAAAATATGGAGCACAGGTCCATCTGTGGCTATTAGTCACAGTGTATGTGTGTATATAAAATTTTTTGCCACTGTGTGACACAGAGCGTTGGACTTGATGGGCCGTTGGCCTGATCCAACATGGCTTCTCTTACGTTCTTATGTTGTAATCTTTCACTTCACTGTGCTGATAATGGTCCTTGAAAACACCACTCAGATTCATGCCGGTATGTGAGTATTGGACTGTGGTCCAGCCAGAACACTAAAGGTCTTTCTATTGGAATAGGAACAATGTGGCTGAAAAATGTAAACTGGATTGTGGCAAGGGTATTGCTCTATAGCAGAGGTGGCCAAACTTGCTTAACCTAAGAGCCACATAGAAGAAATGTCAGATATTTGAGAACTGCAAGACGTGAACATCAGATGTTTAGGGGAAGGAAGGAAGGAAGGAAGGAAGGAAGGAAGGAAGGAAGGAAGGAAGGAAGGAAGGAAGGAAGGAAGGAAGGAAGGAAGGAAGGAAGGAAGGAAGGAAGGAAGGAAGGAAGGAAGGAAGGAAGGAAAATAGATGAGGCAGGGGAGAGGGAGGGAAAGGTGAAAATAAAGCAACTTTAACTTTGAATGCATTCCCCAAACCATCGGCTGGCTTGCCTTGGAAAAGTGATGTCAAGAGAGAAATGCCTTCTCTAAGCTGGCTGACAGGGTAGTGGGTGCTTCAAGAGCCACATAATATGTGTGAAAGCAGGGCCGGTGCATGGGAGTAAGCAAAGTAGGCAGTCGCCTAGGGGCACCACTCCCAGATGCATTACTCTGGCTCCTGACCACTGTCACCTTGTCTTTTCCCATCACCAAGCTGCCCTCAACAAAGCCAAGCCACCCCCCTCTCTCCAATGTGCGACTTGGTCTCTCACCTCATCCTATCTTGCCACCCTCTTTCCTGGTGTGGCCAGCAAGCACTTATTCTCACATTTTTTTATATAACATATCACATTAAAAAAATTAAATTAAAAATCAGTAAATTAAAAATGTGAAAAGTTTCAAGTTTGGTGCTCTTCATTTTCCCTATATTTTTTAATAATGGGGGGAGCGCTAGTGGGTGATTCGCCTAGGGCACCAGAAAACCTAGCATCGGCCCTGTGTGAAAGAGCCACATGTGGTTCCCGAGCCACAGTTTAACCATCCCTGCTCTATAGGATATCATGAGCTGTATAAGTACATGTATTTATGTATATGTTTACTGAGCAGAGGTTCATATTGTTCAGCCAGAAACCTTCCTTGTGTCTGCCTTGTCATTGTAGGCATATTATCAAAGCTCTTCAACTATAAAAAGAATGAAGGTTTTCCTGCTTTGATGCAGTAAACCTTACCATTCTATATCTTCCTCTGATCTGAAGCTTTACTACACATCATTATTTAAAATAACAAGCCAGTTTTAAAATAGTTTTCCTGAGGGTAGGTTCATTTCAAGGCCGGAATTTTACTAGGCATCTTTGTAATGGAAGGTCAGACTCTAGGTTTCAAGTGGTACACTTTTGGCAGATGCATATGTCTTCGCATAAGATATCTCTGCTGTAAAGAAGCTTAACACAGGTTGTTTCCTTGATCACTAAGCAGTGTAGCAGAACATCACTTTCAACAAATGAAGACCATTTTGAAATCACAGTTGTTATTTACAAAGGCACTGTTAGAGTGTAACCTCTCTTTTAAATTATTGTCTCTTAACACATACATAAAATATTAGGCAAGGTGGACTTGAAACAGACCTGCTAAACAGAAACACTTGCACAGCCAGTGTACAATACTTCTCTGTGTTAAAATGTCTGCTCCTTATTGAATAAAATAATCTTGTTGGCATCTTTAGGAAAATTCAGATGCATGTAATTTAAACTTTCTATTATTTTCCCACACTTCTTTGTACCATAAGCAGGGCTTTTTTTCTGGGGGAACATGGCAGAACGGAGTTTTGTAACCTCTTTGTGGAAACAAAATTCTCAAAAAAATGTTTAAAAGTTCATGAGGGGCACCCATGTGTTTCTGCTTCATTTCCCTTTTGAGAGTTCTGGCACCTCTTTTTCCAGAAAAAAAGTCCTGACCATAGGGATATCCATTTGTAATCCTCCGCAGGGCAAAGAGCAGTTTGAGGGCACAGGATGCATTTCTGCACTAGAAGAATGCCTAATCTTCATGAGGAGAGCATACAAAGCTATCATTGGTTCTTAGCAGTATCATGCCTTTTGTAGTTGACCTTTTCACCTCTGTCTCAAACCACTGAGACACATAGGGTGCTTTCACACAAGAGATTTGGCCCAACTAGCCACGCCTCCCATCTGCGCAATCACACAAGCACATCTGCCCTCCAAGCCTCACCCATTCTCACCCCATCTCCAGATGCCTCCTATGTGAATTTAAAAGCCACCTGGATCTTCCCGGTAGCTTCCCCCTGAGCTGCATTCAGGTCGCATATTCACCAGTCGTCTGATCACACTGGCTTGACTCATAAGCGGAAGAGCAGTGTGATTGCTCCAAGCTACTTCTAGCACATCTGGGTCCCCTCCCCAATCACCCTCTGAGGAGTGCTTGTGCACTTCTCTGCTTGAGCGCACACACTTTGGGACTTTTTTAAAAAAAACCCAACAAAATAAAACAAAAAAACAACCCTTTCTGCAGCAGATCCGTGGTTGAGCTGGGCCATCAGTGTGACTGCGCAATTACGAACTGCTGTCAGGTGCCTGCCACTTCAACGGGGGCTGTCTGATCCCTCTGAAATGGACATAACTGAAGGGGTTCTTTTTTAGGACAAGATAATATTGGGTCAATTTCCCAATGTGATAGCACCCATATACCCACAGACAGGGCTTTTTTTGTAGCAGGAACATCTTTGCATATTAAGCTACACCTCCTGATGTAGCCAATCCTCCAAGAGCTTACAGGGCTCTTCTTACAGGGCCTACTGTAAGCTCTTGGAGGATTGGCTACATCAGTGGGGTGTAGCCTAATATGCAAAGGAGTTCCTGCTACAAAAAAAGCCCTGACCACAGAACAAAGTTTGAGTCCAGTGGCACGTTTAAGACCAACAGAGCTTTGCTCAAGGTATAAGCTTTTGTGTGCAAGCACACTCCTTCATTGGTCTTAAATGTGCTACTGGACCAAAACTTGTCCTGCTGCTTCAGACCAACATGACTACCCACCTGAACATATAACCACAGATGGGGTAAAAATAGGCTCTTGCTCTAACTTGTTGGAGGGGGGAAGATCAGGAGATGGGGCAGAAACTGCACCAAAGCCTCAGAAGAAAACTCTGCAAGTTATCATTGAAAACTGAGTTCTCTCTAACTAGATAGCAAAAATTAAACTGCATATGCTAAAATAGCATAAATAATCAGCTTGCAGTTTTCTCTCAAGGACAAGTAAGTATTGCATATATTTCAGTCCCCCCCCCCCAAAAAAAAATCAGAAAAAAATTAGGGGGAAACTCCCCCCCCCCCAGTTATCTTAAACATTTGTGGACATTTTACATCTTTAGGAATTTCATTGAGGAAACAGCAGAGGGAGAGGGAGAAAGAAATAACATACATTTTTATGTTAAAAACTTTCTTCTGTTTGTGTTATTTTGGTCCATAAGACTACAAGTAAGAAATATAGTTTAAGGTATTATCTGTGTTAGTGTGCAGTAGAACAGCTAGCTTCAAGTCCAGTAGCACTTTAGAAACTAACAAGATGGGTGGATGAGCATTCAAAACTTTGAAAAGCTCCCACAAATGTCACAATCCATTCTTCTTAGGGTGTAATTTAGTGAAAATGATGACCCATTGACAAAGGGATCTTTGACTTGAAGACTTATATCAGCATCTGACCTTCCAGGAAACAGTCAGGGTTGTTTTCCCTTAGGACTGACTGATTTGTAAGTAAAGTAAAGTAAAGTAAATTTATTTTTATATCCCGCCCTCCCCCGCCAAAGGCGGGCTCAGGGCGGCTCACAGACATGGAATACCATGATTTAAATAAAATACAATCTAGACAGGCAAATTTAAAATACAATTCAGTTACATAGGTTGGTTAAAATAAATAAAACAGCTATTATGGAATTAAAATTAGTTAAGGTGCTATAGATCACAATCGTACATAAGATGGCTAGGTAGCTACAATTCAGTTTAGTCAGGTTCTGTCTTAAAAGCAAGCTGAAAGAGAGTGGTTTTGCAAGCCCTGCAGAATTGATTCAGGTCCCGCAGGGCTCGTACCATCTCTGGAAGTTGATTCCACCATCGAGGGGCCATTGCTGAAAAGGCTTGCTCCCTGGTTGTCTTCAGTCTAGCCTCTCTTGGCCCAGGGATTTTTAAAAGGTTTTGAGAGCTAGATCTCAGTGCTCTCTGGGGAACATATGGGGAGAGGCGGTCCCTAAGGTAGGCAGGTCCTCGGCCATATAGGGCTTTAAAGGTAATAACCAGCACCTTATAGCGGACACGGTACACAACCGGCAGCCAGTGCAGGTCCCACAGCCCAGGCTGCACATGTTCCCACCATGGTAGTCCCACTAACAGCCTGGCCGCCGCGTTCTGCACTACCTGAAGTTTCCGTGTTCGGCATAAGGGCAGTCCCATGTAGAGGGCATTGCAGTAGTCTAGTCTCGAGGTGACCATTGCGTGGATCACAGTTGCTAGGTCGCTGCGTTCCAGGAAGGGAGCCAACTGCCTCGCCCTCTTAAGGTGGAAGAAGGCGGATCTAGCAGTGGCAGCTATCTGGGCCTCCATTGATAAAGAGGATTCCAGTAGCACTCCCAGGCTCTTGACCCTGCACACTGGTATCAGTGGCGCACCGTCAAAAGCCAGTAGGGTGATCTCCCCTCCTGGTCCGCCGCGGCCCATGCAAAGGACCTCAGTCTTCGCCGGATTCAGCTTCAGCCCACTCAGCCTGAGCCAGCCAGCCACGGCTTGTAGCACCCGGTCCAGATGTATAGGGACATCGCCAGTCCGGCCATCCATCAATAGATAGAGCTGGGTATCATCAGCGTACTGATGACAGCCAAGCCCATACCTCCATGCAATCTGGGCAAGGGGGCGCATGTAGATGTTAAACAACATCGGGGAGAGAACTGCCCCTTGGGGCACCCCACAATGAAGTGGGTGTCTCTGGGACAGCTCCCCCCCAATTGCCACCCTTTGTCCCCGACCTTCGAGGAAGGAGGAGAGCCACTGCAAGGCTAGCCCCCGAATTCCTGCGTCGGCGAGGCGGCGGGTCAGCAGCCGATGATCGACCATATCGAACGCAGCCAATAGGTCTAGCAGCAGCAATACTGCCGAGCCGCCTCGGTCCAGTTGCTGCCGGAGGTCATCCATGAGGGCGACCAAGACTGTTTCTGTCCCATGGCCCGGGCGGAAGCCGGACTGGCATGGGTCCAGGACAGAAGCATCCTCCAAAAAGTCCTGTAACTGCAACGCCACAGCCCTCTCAATAATCTTGCCCAAAAAGGGCAAGTTTGAGACCGGTCGGTAATGTGCCAATTCGGCCGGGTCTGATGTAGCTTTTTTCAGGCGAGGGCAGACCACTGCCTCTTTCAGGGGTGTTGGAAAAGCACCCTCTGAAAGAGATTGATTTATGATGTCCCGTATAGGACATCTTAGTTCCTCCTGGCAAGCCTTAATTAGCCAGGAGGGACATGGGTCCAGATCGCAAGTTGTGGATCGTGCAGTGCCAAGAATTCTGTCGACTTCCTCCAAGCTGAGCGGGTCGAAGCAATCCAGGGTTAAATCAGAAGACACGCATTGGGCCTCAAGTTCACTTACTGCATCTAAGTTGGCAGGGCAGTCGCGGCGGAGCGATTGGACCTTATCTGCAAAAAATTTCGCAAAAGCCTCACAGCCTATCTCCAATTCCTTAACATTTGAATTGCCCTGTGGCAATGTAGTAAGATTCCGAATTATTCTAAATAATTGAGCCGGGCGTGAATTTGCAGATGCAATCTTAGCCACAAAGTATATTTTCTTTGCGGTCTTGATTGCCATCTCATAGGACTTCATAAACTTCCTATAAGATGTTCTAGTCGCTTCGTCGCGGGTACACTGCCATTGCCTCTCTAGCCGTCTAAGACCTTGTTTCAGCTGGCGTAATTCTGGGGTATACCACGGGGCCAGCCTAGTCCGAGGTCGCAGAGGGCGTCGAGGTGCGATCTCCTCAATGGCCCTAGAGAGCCGACTAATCCAGGTCTCAACCAGGCCATTGAGGGAATCGCCAGAAGGCCAGGGATCCCGCAGGGCCATTTGGAACCGTTCCGGGTCCATTTGGCTCCGCGGGCGAACCATAATAGGCTCCACGCCTAAACAGGTCTGGGGAGGCATATCTACACGGGCCTTGAGGGCGAAGTGATCCGACCATGGCACCGCCTCTGTGGTTATATCGCTCACTGCAACCCCGGCCGCAAAGATCAAGTCCAACATGTGTCCAGCCTGGTGAGTGGGGGTTGCAACAAGTTGAGAGAGTCCCAGTGTCGCCATGGAAGACACTAGGTCCGTCGCCTGACTGGAGGACAGGTCATCAGCATGGACGTTGAAGTCACCCAGGATTATCAACCTTGGGTGCTCCAGCGCCCAGCCTGTCGCCGCCTCGAGCAGAGACGTTAAGGCGCTGGCTGGTGCGTTAGGCATACGGTACACCAGCCATATCGCCAACCCCTCTCCAGCCTCCCACGCCAGACCGGCACATTCAATACCCTCAATCTTTGGGGCCGGGAGCGCCCTAAAGGAGTAAGCCTCCCGTATAAATAACGCCACTCCTCCCCCCCGCCCACTAGTCTGCGATTGGTGAAAGACTGAGTAACCCGGGGGAGCTGTTTGCGAGAGGGCTATCACCCTCTCGAATCCAGGTCTCAGTCACGCAAGCCAGGTCCAGGTCCATTTGATCTTCTTGCAGTCCAAGGGACTCTCAAAATATACAGATATATAGAATAGGCTAAATGTGTGTCTCTTGCTACACAAATGGCTGTTTAAAGATGTTGCAAGCTTTCAGCTTTCAGAAGGTGTTCCTGGTATGGGTCCATAATGCAGTGGGAATTTGTAAGCTTTCTTGTTTTTATCACATCTTATCATCCAACTAAAAGGATGACTTCTGTCATAAATGAGTTGCCAATCATAAATTTGTCCTATTGTTGTTTGGCCATGAATTTGAAATTTTACAGTTGTCCTCTTTTATTCCTCATGTGTAAGAGCAGGGAAATAAATTTTGTTGAACTTCATTCCATTTTCTACATGTTTTGTGCAGCAACAGTATTGATGGGTCACCTGTTTTAATATGGACAATTGTTAGAAAACAAATTCAATGAGGCTTCTTTCAGAGACTAAACAATGTATGCAGTTTTTACACCTAGGTTGTAACGGGGAAGTGCAAATTGGCTTACATTTAAATCTAGCAAACAAGCAACTCAACAGGACCATGGTGTGTGAAAATGTAATCACAGACAAAAACACCATGTATGATCCCCAATAAACAAAAATTATATAAACTTTTAATGGAAACTAATATCTAATTACATCGTTTATTTTATCTAATTGCACATATTCTTATCTGATCATGTTAGAGAATCACCCCATTTTTCATATATACTCAGCATTGTAGAAGACATGCTTGACATAATTTGGAATGAATAAAACAATAGTCAAACCTATTCAGAACATACATAGTAATTTAAAAATATTGACTTAAATATTGATTTAATATTTAATATTGATTGAGGTTCAATGTGGCCAAGTGCAAAGTAATGCACATTGGGGCCAAGAATCCCAGCTACAAATACAAGTTGATGGGGTGTGAACTGGCAGAGATTGACCAAGAGCGAGATCTTGGGGTCGTGGTAGATAACTCACTGAAAATGTCAAGACAGTGTGTGATTGCAGTAAAAAAAGGCCAATGCCATGCTGGGAATTATTAGGAAGGGAATTGAAAACAAATCAGCCAGTATCATAATGCCCCTGTATAAATCGATGGTGTGGTCTCATTTGGAATACTGTGTGCAGTTCTGGTCACCGCACCTCAAAAAGGATATTATAGCATTGGAAAAAGTCCAGAAAAGGGCAACTAGAATGATTAAAGGGTTGGGACACTTTCCCTATGAAGAAAGCTTAAAATGCTTGGGGCTCTTTAGCTTGGAGAAACATCAACTGAGGGGTGACATGATAGAGGTTTACAAGATAATGCATGGGATGGAGAAAGCAGAGAAAGAAGTACTTTTCTCCCTTTCTTACAATACAAGAACTCGTGGGCATTCGATGAAATTGCTGAGCAGTCAGGTTAAAATGGATAAAAGGAAGTACTTCTTCACCCAAAGGGTGATTAACATGTGGAATTCACTGCCACAGGAGGTGGTAGCGGCTACAAGCATAGACAGCTTCAAGAGGGGGTTAGATAAAAATATGGAGCAGAGGCTATTAGCCACAGTGTGTATGTGTGTGTGTGTGTGTGTGTGTATATATATAATTTTTGGGGCCACTGTGTGACACAGAGTGCTGGACTGGATGGGCCATTGGCCTGATCCAACATGGCTTCTCTTATGTTCTTATGATTGACGAACATCCAGTTAAGCCCATTTCACATTGTCTTCTTCAAAAGTTGTAAGCTTGAAAGATGATCTCCAAAATAGTCTATTTCTAATAGTCTAGAACTAATAAAGATACCATTAACTAGAATAACATGGCTGCAAGAGTCCAAATCCTACTGTCTAAAAATTGGAATAAAATTTACTACTATATAAATACCCCTTATTCTTATGGAACAGCCACTCAGTTTCTCAATGGGAATAAATAGTCCTCTGACTTTGGAACATTGGCAGAACAATATTACAAAAAAAGTTATATCCTCAGGTGTGTGTCCCTTTTCAATGAAATGTGAGAGATTCCTCTATGATCCTGTTATGAATCTGGGACTTGTGTTTCAAAATTCTGATTTTAACTGCTTGTGTACTGATGTCAATGTATAATAAATTACATGGGAAGTTAATTGAATAATCTTCTTTATATTGCAATTAGAAAAATGTAATAACTTGCTGGTAAATGTACCCATCGGAAGTTGAAAGTCCTTAATTTCTGTTATGTCTTGCATTTCAGTCTTGATGTTACAACACAGCGAACGCTACAGAGGCGACCAGTGGAAGTCCACTGGTCCCCGGATGTAGCTCGCTAATACGCTCTGCCAATCAAGATCTGTGGCGGGAAGTTTAACTGGCCAGGATTGGACCTGGCCAGGATTGGACCTGGCCAGGCGGAGGGTTGTTCCAGGGTATGTATATAATCGGGACCCGGCCCGCGTTTCCTCCCCTTGTGATGTACTTGCCAATCAAGTATGTTGCCTTCAACACATCTCGTCACTCAGTACATTACAGTGGCGACAAAGGTGGGATCCTAGCCAGGTAACTCCCCAAGCGGGACTTCACTGACCTGGGAGACTGAAGCACCCGCTGCCACCGCCGCCATGGCTAACCCGAGTGTGACATCAGGCCACCTTGCAGAGTTCAACCCCTTCAACCCCGATAGGTGGGAGACCTATACGGAGCGGGTCGACTGCTACCTAAGAGTGAACATGATCACGGACAACAGCCGTAAGAGAGATGTGCTCCTGAGTGCCTGCGGGGAGGCCACATTCGAGATTGCAAAGGGTCTCTTGGCCCCCGCGAAGATCACGGAGAAAACGTACGAGGAGATAGTCAGACTCCTGACCGGGCACTTCTTGCCCCAACCATCATCGCCCGCTGATTTCTCTTCCACAAGAGGGATCAAGGGGCGGGTGAGACGGCCGCAGTCTACCTGGCTGCCCTCCACCAACTTGCGGGGAACTGCAGCTTCGACAAGCTGAATGAAGCCCTGAGGGATCAATTTGTCTGGGGCCTCTAAGACGAAAGACTACAGCAAAAGCTCTTCGCAAAGGAGGAGCTCACCCTCCAACTTGTCTTCAACGAAGCCACCGCGTTCGAGAGAGGACTGTCCGCCGCTTGTTGCTCTTCTGGAATCCCCTCTCTGGGGGGGTCGCTCCCCCCGCTGTGGTGTATATAATCGGGACCCAGCTCGCATTTCCTCCCCTTGTAATGTACTCGCCAATAAAGTATGTTGCCTTCAACACGTCCTGTCACTCAGTACATTACAATTTCCATAGTACACACAGAACAGCCACCACAATTAAAGTGGCCAAAGGAACTCATCTGCCCAATTGTTCAATGTCCAGCATCCAATCCAACAATCATGTCTGATACTCCATGTCTTTCTGAACCCAATACAAGGAATACTCTTACAACCTGGAATGTCAGGAACCATGTGTCAATGTTTATATATTATCTTTCTTAATGTACTCTGCTAAGATCATATATTGGAATGCACATGA
The DNA here is from genome assembly GCF_032191835.1 of Heteronotia binoei. Taxonomy (NCBI): domain Eukaryota; kingdom Metazoa; phylum Chordata; class Lepidosauria; order Squamata; family Gekkonidae; genus Heteronotia; species Heteronotia binoei. The sequence goes on along the minus strand of NC_083228.1, from coordinate 92,837,831 downwards.
TAAAGAATTCTGGAATATCTAGATTTGCTTCACCCATCAGATTGAAGAGTCAGACACAATGTCTGGATTTCAACAAGGGCCACTTTATTAATTATTTATAAATGAAAATGGTGAGGGAAAGCAGGACAGGTGTCAACATCAGACAACCTCCCAGCCCAGTTTAGGGAGAAACACCTGCCTCAAATCTCAAGTCAATCACTGGGTCTCAATCAGAAGCCTGGGCAATTGATAGTACCCTGACCCACTAACCCAGAAACCAAGCCTTCTGGGATAAGCCAAACCAGGGGACTCCAAAATGAGATCCACCATTCCCTGCCCTGAGCCTCAAGGCCTGAAGGCCATTCCTGGTGGAGCCTTTATTCTCAACAGGAAATATCAAGGTGTTCACTATTCGACTTCCATTACTGCACTACTCCACCACAGGCAAGGTCAAGCCTCTGCTTAGACCTGCACACCCACCTGGTAGCCCAAAGCCATCTGCACCCCTCCCCATAGGTTGTCTAAAAAGATGTCATTGCCCTTGTTGGAAATATGAGCTCCATCCTGACGATACAAGTCAAAAACTCAACCCACCTGAATATCAGGATAAACCAGTAACATACCCAAACCACCCTCCATGACATTTCAGATATGATGATGGGTATTCTACCAAGCCTGATCCAGACATCTGGGGTCCCCCAAACTACGCCACACTATGCATGGCAACATTGCAGAAAAACTATCTGCACCCCAGCCATCAGCTTATAATATTTTCTAAATCTAACTTTGCCTGAACATCCAAGGATTTCCTTTTAATTAAACCCAGTTAAATTACTAACACATGAGGAGGAGGCCCATGCCTCTCCACAAACAACAGTGGAAGAAGCCCACGCCAATACATGCCTCTCCAGCCCAACCATTCCACTTCAGCAAGCTCACTCAAGCCCAACTGAGACCCAACAGATGTCCTCTTGGACTGATGAGCCACCCAGAACACCATGCTGTGGCCATATATAGTGACTAATCACTTCACCCAATGGCTGTCAGCACCTGAAACTAGAACTTGATTAACTTTTTTAACTATCCAACTTTTAAACCTTGCATTTCCTAACATAGGCAAGGCTTTATAACAGGATGGTTTTCACTGCCCCAGCCCCTGGATATCCTTTGCAGTGTACCCCATCACTGCAGCTGTGAATGCTGCACCAATTCTAAAGGAGTAGGTTCCAAATCGGAAACCCTCCAAATCCAATTGAGAGCCTGCTTAGTGATTGCCCAAAACTGGAATTGTGTAAGTTGAGCCCCATCACTGTGATGAAACAAAAGTTCATCACTCCATCCCCTAAATGCTAAATAAGAATGTAGAGCCAAAACAGGACATAGGTCCTATTCAGAACATGTTCAGATTCCAGATCTGCCCCTTTCTGTAACTGATCGGTCTTGAATTGTCTAACTGTAATGTGTACCTCAGTGTCAAGAATCTGAACATCACAAATCCAGCTTCATCCTGACAAGAGCTGGCCACTAACTTGCTTACTCTAAGTGCCCCAGAACAGGCCACCAGAGAAGAGGCTTGAAATAGAGAGGCCTCATAAGCATCTGAGCAAAGATTAACCCATTGAGCCTTCAGGCCCCTAAGGATCTTGGGGGGTAAAGGTTCCCTCCTGTCTTGAGGTTTGCCAATCTCTCTCATCCAATCCTCAAGCATTTGCCAAATGTAGAAATCGCCTGTCTCATCCTGAAATCCCCTGGCCTTGCTTGCAAAATCAAGTGCTGCTAGCTTGCTCCAGATAGAATTAACAGCAGTACCCTTACCTTTTAAATTCACATAAAATTCCATTAGATCACATATTGGAAAGCACATGATAAAGAATTCTGGAACATCTGGGTTTTTCCTTTAAGTAAAATATCTCTTTCAATCAACTGGGGTCATTCTGCTTCCCGAACACACTCCAGTTTGTATTGATCAGATAAGGGTATGTGTGATTAGATAAAATAAACTTGATGTAATGAGATATTAGTTTGCATTTAAATCTAGGCAAGGTTTCTGATTTGATTTTGTTTCACTTGCCTTTGAGCCTGGTTGTGTATGTGTGTGTGTTGTCAGGACCTTTCTTAATGTCCCTGAATTAAAAAAAACATTGAAACCATTGAATACATTATACCCTATATTTAATGAGATGAGGGCTGGTTTAATTACCACTCTACTTAAAAACATGAAACTGCCTAATATGATGTGGGTACTATTGGACAAAAAGACTTTCTGTTCATCTTTCTGTGGCAAAATTTATAGGGGCAATAATTAAATATAAGTGAGATAATATTAAGTAAGACTTTTATCGTTTTATTTTCTGCTCAAGGCGATCGGTAAGAGCAGGATGGATGGATGGATAGATAGATAGATAGATAGATAGATAGATAGATAGATAGATAGATAGATAGATAGATAGATAGATAGATAGATAGATAGATAGATAGATAGATAGATAGGGGGCCACTGTTGGACCTACTGATGGCGCCTGGTTTTTTTTTACCACTGTGTGATGCAGAGTGTTGGATTGGATGGGCCATTGGCCTGACCCAACATGGCTTCTCTTATGTTATGTCCCTTACGTAGCCAGGAGGCGCTGCCTGCCTGTAGGGGTATCCCACTCCAGCTAAGGGCACCCCAAGCTATACAAAATGGAGTCCGACCAGAAACATGCCAAGAAATACTTCATTCAAAATGGAGTAAAGTAGAGAGCTTGTTCTAGTCCCACCTAAAGGTTCCCTCCGTACATGGCTCTCCTTCCTGCCCAAATGGAATGCATAATAACAATGGGGACTGCTGGTAAGTATTGCTCACGCCCTAATCCTCATCTACTGATCAATGACCTCTCCCTTCGGCCCATCATTCCCACCCAGCTACTTCTATTCACTCCTATGGTAACGCCTATCATGCTTTGTCTGCCAGATTGAGTTCTTTCCTGAGAGTCGAGCCCAAACCAGTACTAAACCATCTAGTTACATCCTGGCCTACCCGTTTAGTGAATATATCTATTATTCCTCCCTTTTTTAATATTTAAGAAGAATGTTTTCTGTCTGACCAGCACTTTGAAAGGCTCCTGCAGAAAGTCACAATCCATTCTTCTCAGGCTGGAATCTAGTGAAAATGGCCTAGTTTTTCTTCAATACAACTAAGGGAAGCTTTTTCAAGGGAAAAATAAATTGACCATCTTTGACCTTAAATACAGAAATCATATTTTACCCTCTCAAAATATCTGTTATGGGTTAAGGTTTTCCTAATGTTAGATTTCCCTTGAGAGCTGTAAGTTTCACCCTCTTTCTCTTTGGTACTGTGTTTTTCGATCTTTCTAAAAAATAACATTTCATATAAAAAGTTTATGTGGATATCTTATTTGTATACACCACATTACATGCAGGTGGAAATTGGATTTATACCCCACCCTTCACTTGCATTCTAAGAATGGCTTACAATTTCTTTTCCCTTCCTCTCCCCACAATAGACACCCTTTGAGGTAGGTGGGGCTGTGAGAGCTCTTTTGAGAACTGCTCTGGAGAGAATAGCTCTGAGCGAAACTGTGACTGACACAAGGTCCCCTAACAGCTGCATGTGGAAGAGCATGGAATCAAACCCAGTTTTCCCAGATTACAGCGTGCACTCTTAACCTCTACACCAAAAACTACTATATGAATTTCTTCCCAAATCATAATTGTACCAGTGTCAAAAGTTCTAATGTATTCAAATGAGTAAGCAAGGCTGTATCATAGGCCAGTGATCCACAACACAGTTCTCATCAGTGCTATAGCATCTGCTGGTAGATTTCCTGATGCCCGTTTGCTTATCACCTAAAGTACCTTTTTGCTGAAGCAAATAGCCAGCCCCAAGTTTTCCCTGCTCATTGGAGCAGATGGTGCTTTAGCAGACATCACATTTGTATCTGCAGCAAGCATGCAAAAACATCTGCCTCTTTCATAAAAGGATCCTTAGCTTGCAATCTCCTAATGTTTTTTAATTAGCCCCAGAGCCCTATGCTGGTCATTTTGTGATAATGCTGCTTACTCCCCATTCACAAAATTCCAGAAACACTCACAGACTTAACAAGATTGGAAACCCCTGTGTAGCTAGATTCCTGGACCCTGGCCTTTGAATTCACTTCAGCTTCTGTTTTGGTAGTGTGATAAAAGAAGAAACTGGGGCCAAAATGGATCCCAATAGTGGCAGTCACACACAATGACTTTTACTACATGTTAACTTTTAATGTGACATTTCATTTGACCTTTAATGAGACCGCTATGGCTTGCTGCACCCCAGTACAGTTTCAGAGATGCTGATAAGGAATTGTAGATGAAACATCTGGAGTGTTTATGAAGACACTGAATGTTATCACAAACTGAATTTAAATCATTTATCCAGAATCTCCTCTGTGCCACTTTTTAGTCTCAACTGAAGTTATATAGAAAAGTCATAACATCAAAATATTTTAATGTTTCAGTGCATGATTTAAATAATGCTGAAATGAAAGTTGATGTCATTTTCTTTCATTGGGTGTATTTTTTTTTTTACTGGCAACAGCTTTTGCAAACAGAAATCATTGGCTGTTTTTTGAAAATGCTTATTGTGATCATCCTTGACGAGGACTGTAGCTTGCAAAGGTAATGTGGTAGTATCCCCTGTGTAAATGCATACTAAATGCAGGGTATAATTGTAATTTACTACTGATTAAGAAAAAAAAAGCTGATACCAAAAACATGATTTCTAAAAGCCCTTTACACAGTATTCAACTGTGTTTTATTATGACTTTTCTTCTACATGGTAAACCACCTCTTTACACATTACAGAGTACACGGATTGCTCTGAGATCCCCTCTTGTGTCAGATGTAACACAGTCACATATGATATTCAAGCTCTCCTCAGTTCCCCCATGTGAACATAAGAAGAGCCCTAGGGGATCAGACCAGTGGTCCATATAGTCTCACACAGTGTCTCACACAATGGTCAATCAATTCCTCTGGAGATCCAACAACAGAGCATAGAGGCCATCCCTTGATGTTGCTTCCAAGCATTAGTGTTCAGAGGTTTATCGCCTCTGAAAGTGGAGGCTCCCTTTAATCACCAGATTCCCTTTAGTCATCATGTTTAGTAGCACTGATAGACCTATCCTTCATGGATCTGTCTAATCCCCTTTTAAAGCGTTCCGTGCCTGAGGCCATCACTACATCCTCTGGCAGTGAATTTCACATGTTAATTACAATGACTGTGAACACACATGCTAAATAAAGCAGTTTCAATTCACTTTCAATGCACTTTCAAACTGGATTTTGTCAGTTCACACAGTAAAATCCAGCTGGAAAGTGCATTGAAAGTGGATGGGCACTGCATTATTTAGCATGTGTGATCACAGCCAATGTGCAAAAATGTGTTTCATTTTGTCTGTCCTGAATCTACTACCAATCATTGGATGCTCTCAAGTTGTCATATTCCAGGATCAGGACCATACACACATGAAAAATAAAACTAAAGCATCCCCTGTGCCATTTTCTCAGCCTGAAACAAGTCCTGGAAGTGTACTGTTGAGGAAACCCACAGTCCCAGAAAATGCATGGGTTTTTCTGTATAATGTATCCCATTGTGAAAATGGTACAGGGAAGAAGAACCTTCTGCACATTGTTTGTAGTCTTAATCCTAATTGAGCAACGCACATATGGGAACTGAGGAGAACATGCAACTAATGTGTGGCTGGGTTATGATGTGTGACTGTGTAACACAGGGCTGGGGAGGGGGGATTTCAGACCCTGTGTGCTGGAGTGTATATTTAATATTAAATAAACCTCAAAAAATGAGATGGCCTACTCCAACTGCTTGTTCTTTTGAACTCTGTTAGATTCCACTTTAGTGCTTATGGCTAGGGATGGACACAAACCACATTTTTGCAGTTCAATTTGTGTCTGAACCACTAACCTATACAAACTGGAAGGCTGGTTGTTGAACTGAATCCGCTCATATGGGTTCATGACCCAAGCTTTCTGCTCCCTGCCGTTTTCTTCAATGAGCAGAAAGCAGGAGTTTAAATAGCCCTGAATCATTTAAATCAAACAGCTGAGTGTTGCTCCACCGCTCAGCAGTTTGGTATAAGTGGCTTGGACCTGAACTGAAGAAAGCCTCTATAAATAGCTGAGCAGCATAGGGTAACTTGATCTGAGCAAAGCAGTTTGCTCCATGGCTCTCAGCTGTTTAATCTGCTTTCTTGAGTAGTGAGCTCCAGGGGCTGGCTGCCAAAGAAAACCCTTTTAAATAGGTGAGCTCCAAACAGCTCCACATGAAGCAGTTTGCTCCATGCCTCTCAGCTGTTTAAAGGGATTTTCTTTGGAAGCCATACCCCAGGGCTCATGGCCCAAGAAAGCCCCTTTTAAATAGCTAAGAGGCACAGAGCAAACTGCCACATAGCATGCAAAAGAAAGCAGCACAGAGCAGTTTAAACTTTAAAGGGATTGCACAAAAAAGATAAAAGCAGTTGTGTGGCAGGGAGCCCTTACAGTCACACTCCTGTTCTTGCAGCTTTCTTGCTGTTCTTGCAGCAGTCCCTTTAAACCCCAGCTTTCTGCTCTGGCCATGAACTGGCACAAACCCCACAAACTGCCTTAAAAGTTTGGGGAAGTAGAGCTGTCACAAACAGGGCAAAATTCATCACAAATTTTGCTTCGTGGTTTGGTTCATGCTTATGACATGCATTCTCTTGGTCTGTTATAATAGTGCAGTGAAATACTCCTCTGAAAACATAGATCCACTAATTATTATTTTGAGAAAACTGTTTTCCAGGTGATCTATTTTATTTATTTTTTTCCTTGAAGGTGAGTTGTGTTGTTGGAAAAAAGTGCTTGCCTAGATGAAACCTCTGATACTTCTCCGTCTCCTTGCCTATTGCTCCTTTAACCCCATCACTAACATTCACATGCATTTATTTTAACTGGCAAGAGATGATCACTCAGTTAAATCAACATTGCAATGCTGGGATTAGGAACTGTTGGGATCTTTGAAATTTAGTTTCATTTCATTCCACTACAACACATTCCTTATTCTTGTTAACTAAATTCAAGACTTAGATTAGCTATTTCACAGCATGCTGAATTGAAATCTTGCACTTTTATCACCTCCTGTTGAGTTAAGGCTCAAAATATGTAGATATAAAATAAGAAGTTCACACTACTACAGTGAAATTTTGTCTGCGGTTTAGTGGAATTGTTTCAGACTTGATGAAAGGGGCTTTTTACTCTCTTTTTTTAAAGCCCTATTTTCTCTTCCAGTCCATACCATTCTAGTGATGCACATAGACACATCCTACAAATACAGACACAGAGGCATATTCATAGGGATGTGCATTCGGTTTGGCCGAACTGAATAGACCTCTGAATACCCCCTGATTCGGAAGCATACAGCGTCGTATGCTTCCAAATCCAATTAGAAGGCATTACACAAAATTTGGAAGTATTTGGAAGTCCATAGAAAAGGCGGACCATAGCCTCTTTAAGAGGTGTTGAAAAATGCCCCTCTGAGAGGGATCTATTTACAATGTCCCGTATAAGACATCTAAGTTCCCTCTGGCAAGATTAGTCACCCAAGAGGTGCATGGGTCCAGATCACAAGTTGTTGGGCATACTTTAGAGAGAATTCCGTCAACTTCCCCCAGTCTAAGTGTGTCAAAGTGATCCAGAACTGAACCAGAAGACAGGCATGGAGCCTCGAGTTCTTGCACTGTATCCAATGTGGCGGAAAGGTCCTGGCGGAGCGATGTGATTTTGTCTGCAAAAAATTTTGCAAAAGCCTCACAGCCAATCTCTAATTCTCTAACATTTGGTCTGCCTTGAGGCAGTGGTGTGAGGTTCCCAGTTATCCTAAATAATTGTGCCAGGTATGAATTTGCAGACGCAATCTTAGCTGCAAAGTAGTCCTTCTTTGTGGCTTTAACTGCCATCGCATAAGACCTCATAAACGTTCTATAAGATGTTCTCATCGCTTCGTCACGAGTATGCTGCCACTGCCTCTCTAGCTGTCTGAACCCTTGTTTCAGCTGTCATAGCTCTGGGGTGTACCACGAAACCAGCTTAACACGAGGGTGCAGAGGATGTCAGGGTGTGATCTCATTGATGCCCCTGGATAGTCGGCCATGCCAAGCCTCCACCAGGTCATCAAGGGAATCTCCAGGGGGCCAGGGATCCCACAAAGCCATTTGGAACCGCTCAGGGTCCATCACACTCTGCGGGCAAGCCAAAATAGGCTCTCCGCCAATACAGGGTTGGGAGGCGCATTCACACGAGCCTTGAGGGCAAAATGGTCCGACCATGGCACCGCCTCAATGGTAATACTGTCCACCAGAACCCCAGCCGCAAAGACCAAGTCTAACATGTGCCCCGCCTGGTGAGTGGGAGTTGTAACCAATTGGGAGAGTCCCAGTGTCGCCATGGAAGACACTAGGCCCATCGCCTGACTGGAGGCCGCGTCATTGGCATAGACATTGAAATCACCCAGGATCACAAGTCTTGGGTGTTCCAATGCCCAGCCTGCCACGGCCTCCATCAGGGATGGTAAGGCGCTGATCGGTGCGTTAGGTGGATGGTACACCAGCCAAATCGCCAACCCCTCCCCCACATCCCACGCCAGACCGGCTCATTCTATACCATTGATCGTTGGGGCCGGGAGAGCCCGGAAGGAGTAATCCTCCCGTATGAATAGTGCCACCCCTCCCCCCCGCCCACTAGTCCGTAATTGGTGAAAGATCGAGTAACCCGGGGGAGTCATCTGGGAGAGAGCTACTATCTCCCCATCTTGCACCCAGGTCTTGGTCACGCAACCCAGGTCCATGTCCTGCTTAAGCAGGAACTCCCTAAGGATCGAGGTCTTATTATTTATGGACCTGGCGTTACATAACACCAATGATGGAGGCGGGCTATTCCTCTTGGCCCCACTCTCTGTCACCGTCAGGATGGGACACAGGTTGGAAGGGGGCCGAGCACTGTTTTGTCTCTGCCTCCTTCCCTTATAATTCTGTCTGCTCCCACCGTCATACCTTCTGCTCCCCAGGAGTACTGGAATCCCCAGGTCGGGCATCCACACCTGCGTCCGGTGTGGCCTTCACTAGCACAAAGACAATCTCCCTCACCCTCCTATAATATCTTAAAAACTTCAAACCCCCATCCCCCACTTCCTATCCCCAAATTGGTTGGCTCACTACTAATTTGATCAATAGTTAATTTAATTTAAAAATCCCAACCCTAAAAACTCCCCTTTAATTGATTAGCCAAAATATTTAATTTCATCAGTAGCATATTAATGGATAAAAAAACCCAATCTCAATCTACCCAACAATTAATTTGCTAAAAATATATATGTAGATATCTAAATTTCTTCAATGCTAAACAATTAAATAATATTCCAATTAAATAACTAATAACAAATATTCCAACCAATTTAGTGGCCAGCAACATAAAACATTCATCTCGGTGGAGAATGGAGGTTAAAGTTATAAATTAGGAGTGATAGATATTAAAGTGCCAGTTGTTAGTGCAATTAGATTTCTTAAAGTGCAGCTGCTCATAAATGTTCGTAGAGTGCGGTCTCAAACACAGTTCATTAAAGTGCGGCAGTGTTGTCTAAGGGCCTGATGGACCCCAAACAGCTCAGGCAACCCGGGGGGGGGGGGGATAAGACCTCCCCCATATCCTCCCTAACCATCCGGGTTAAGTCCTTTCGACTCCCGGTCAGAGAATAATCACAGGTTTCACCGCTGCCTCGGGTCGCAATGCAACCCGCACCAGGCCTCCGCACACCACTCGAGCCCCGTACAGGGCCTCGTGGTCGAGGGACTCCCAGCTGTCGATTCAGCTGCGCCCCGGTAGCGCCTGCAGAGATGGAAGCTGGAGGGTGCCCACGGAGATAGAATGCTCTGGGGAAAAGAAAATCCACCACTCCAGCACGCGTCACCTGTGTGAAGCTCTGCCCGCAGCAGTCGCCAGCCACACCACGCTGCGTTCTCGCCGCCGCCTGGCAGTGTCTGCGTCCTCGGCACTCTGCACTTCACGACCTGGCCTCACTTCACACTCCAGCCCGTGGCCGTACCCAACCTTCACGCCAGCGCCAGGCCCAGCCAGCAGCAGCACTCTCAATTGGATTATCTCAAGGGCGAGAAGTTACCTCAGTCCCAATTGTTAGTCAAATCTCACCCCTCTCCAGCCACTTCTTAGCAATTTCGTTGTTTCTCATATTGTTGTTATTTTATTAGTAGCATGTTGTTGCAAAAGCTACTAAATTTGCAAAAGCCGTAGCATCCGGGCTCTTGTCTCGTCGCCATCTTAAAAGTGGAGATGTAGAGGCAGGATCACCTAGTCTCCTAAACTTTACCAGACTACTACTACCCCAACCCAAAGAAAGACAGGTTAGGGACCAAAAAAACAAACAAACAAGTTTTGGTGGGAGGGTTTTTTAAAAGGGCACCTGTTAGTTCAGCTGGTGTGGAGCTAGGTGTGGTCCACCACTTCCCTTGTTTGAGAGTTGTGTTGTTTAGGGTGGGGCTAGAGAGCTGGCATCTGTAGATTGTTTTTTCTGTGGCAGGGAAGCTGGCATCTGGGTGAGACACCCAGAACCAGCATGCTTGTTGTGCTTGGCCAGCTCTCCCCATGTTGTTTGGGGCAGGGCTGGAGAGCTGGCATCTGGGTATGCTGCAGCCAGGTCTGCAGAGCAGACCTTGAGCAGATTGCATTTTGTGTGGCAGTGATGTTGGCAACTGGGTTTATATTGGTTCCAGTCCAGCAAGGTTCATAGAGTAGATAGATGGATGTAGTGCATTTGGGTCCTATAGAGATTCTCTGGTGTGAAGTTAGGTTTGACTTTGGGTGCCCCAGGAATTGGACCCCCTGGTCCATTTTTTTTTTTTTTGGGCCTTGCAGGTTTTGTGTGAGACAGTGCCCTAAAGCTGCACAGCAGTTTGGGGGGCTCTCCTCAAAACCCCCTGCTCCCCAGAGCCACTTTTCCCATGATAATTACAGTGGGGGAAGTGGCTCTAATTGGTTTTTTTCTCACAATTGGGAACAGTGTTCCTTTTGGGGTGCCCACAGATGGGTGCAGTCTCTTTGGGCCAGGGGGGTTGCATGCAGGGGAGTCCCCTGAAGCTGCCCTGTAGTTTTGGGACCTCTCCCTCAAACCCCTCTCTGGCCAGAGTCACTTTCCCCACAGCAATTATAGTGGAGGAAGCGGCTAATTGGGCTTTCCCCAGCATTGGTGGCAATGGGCCTTTTGGAGAGCCCAAAGACAGGGACCCCTTAGCCCAATATTTTTGAGACTTGGGGGTTTTGTAGGGGAGAGTACCCTCCGGTTTCCCTCCAGTTTTGGAGGCTCTCCCTCAAGCCCCCTGCCCCCCAATAGCCTCTGATTATGCTCTATGTTGTCATTGATTTCAATGGCCCATAGGGTATAATGGTGGGATAGGGGCACCCTCTTTGGGTGCTCCTGAAATGGGAACCCCTAGCCCAATCTTTTTGGGACTTGGAGGGTTCGTAGGGAAGAGTCCCTTGCAGGTTCCCTGCAAATTTGGGGACTTTCACTCAAACGCCCTCCCCTCCAGGTGGCTTCCAATATACCCTATTTTGCCATTGATTTCAATGGCCCATAGGGTATAATGGGGCCGTATATTCGGAAATAGCCATATATCTACTGTATATATGGCTATTCCGATTACTGGTATTCGGAAATATACAGTATTCCAAATATTTTGACCCCATATATTTCTGAATCCGATTATTTCCGGGTTGTTGTTTTTTTTTTTGCACACTCCTAATATGCATGTGACTTCTATATCCTCTTGCACCTCTTCCTTTCTCTTCACTGTAAGTGATTTGTGGATTTATTTTATTTATACCCTGTTTTGCTCCCTATGCATCCCCAAAGCATCTTACAATAGCCTTCTCCCCTCCTCCACTTTATACTTGCAACCTCTAGTTAGGCTGAGATTGATTAACCCCTATACCACACACTTGCTCTGAACCTGGATAGAGATTTCTAAACAGCTGGGGGAAGTTGCTGAGAGTCTGAGTTTGTGTGGTTTCTGGGAAACTGCTGTTTGTTTGTTTTGAGTGGACTATAGGCGATTGTAGGTGATTGTTGATAATTGGGAGTGTCTGTGTTGCCTGGGACTGACTGCTGGCCCCATCCTCTTTGCATTTATAAGGATGCACCTTGCCAGAGGCATGAGCCTTTTGCGACAGTGAAAGTGCTCTTGGCCTGTGGCTGTTGGCCGGTAAGAAGCGCAGGAAAGACCAGGAATCAGGATCCCTAGTTTCCTAGTGTTCTCAATAAGGTAAGTAGACTTTCCAGAAGGAGAACCACATAAACACAAAAGGATTTAAAGGGAGGATTGTATATTTAAAAAGCTATTATGAAGCTAGAATGCCAGCAGGGGGGTGGGGGCTTTCCAGTGTTTTGCACTGTGTCACATGTATGACTATCCACTCACTGGACAGAAGTCTTGGGTGTGTGCTCAATGCAAGGAGTTCCTGGTCTTCAGGGAACGAGTTTGCACCCTTGAGGCAGAGGTGGCTGACCTGGAGAAGCAGAGACGGTTAGTTAGGCACTTGGAGAAGACTCTCAGGGACTTGTTAGATGAGCCCCACTCCGAACATGGCAGTCCCGTTACTGCCAGGGAGCATGAGGGTTGAGAGGGAACAGGGCACCATGCTGAGGATAAGGGGAATGCGCCCTCAGAAGGAACCTCTTCTTCAATTGGTGATCAGGTATCCTTTCGCACCAAGGAACTATCTCTGGACAGGGAGGGGGGTGTCTTGATAGTTGGTGATTTGTGTTTTAACAATTTATTGATAACATATGGTTACAAAACTTAATTATAAATTTTCTATACTAACCCATATGATATTTCAACCCCCCTCCCTCCAATGTTGACTTCCCCGAAGTTATAGATTAAGTTCAATACTAAAGGTACCACTAACCAATCAAAGTTCAATATACTTTTTTTCCCCTCCTTAATACTAAAAAATTGTCCAATGTCTTTTTACATTCCACTCTTTCTCCATATATCCTTTAAATTTCTTCCACTCCTTTTTGAATATATCTAAATCATAGAGTTCTAGTTAGTTTATCCATCTCACTCCATGATAAAACTTTTACAATCCAATCCCATTTCTCTGGTATTTTTTCTTGTTTCCACAGCTGCACATACAATGTCCTAGCAGCTGAGAGCAAGTACCAAATTAAAGTCCTGTCTTCCTTTGGAGATTTTTCTAATTGTAATCCAAGCAGGAAGTCTCTGCAGTTTTTTTAAAGTCATAACCCAAAATTTTGGAGATTTCTTGGTGTATCATCTTCCAGAATTCTTTCGCTTTTTCACAAGTCCACCACATATGAAAAAAAGAACCTTCATGTTTTTTACATTTCCAACATCTATCCGACATTTTCTTACTCATCCTAGCCAGTTTTTTCGGAGTCATATACAACCTGTACATCATCTTAAAACAGTTCTCTTTGATACTTTGACAAGTTGAGATCTTCATCGAGTTCTTCCAAAGGTGCTCCCACGTATCCATTTGTATTTCTCTATTCACATTGATTGCCCATTTGACCATTTGAGACTTTACTACTTCTTCTTGATAGCTGGTGATTTGATCCTTACACAAGTAGATAGCTGGGTGGCAAAACCACCTACTGACCATATGGTGACTGGCCTGCCTAGTGCGAAGGTAGTGGACATTATGTGTGTTGTAGATAGGCTGATACTGCTGAGGAGGAATCAGTGGTCATAGTGCATGTTGGCACCAACGATGTGGGGAAATGCAGTTGTGAGGTCCTAGAGGAAAAATTTAGGCTGCTAGGCAGGAGACTCAAGATCAGGACAACCTCTGCCAGAGCTATGGCTAACCCAAGGCCATTCCAGCAGGTGCAAGTGGAGGAGTGGGGAATCAAACCTGGTTCTCCCAGATAAGAGTCCACGCACTTAACCACTACACCAAACTGGCTCTCTTGTCATCTGGAATGACAAATTGTGCTGAAAGCTCCTCATCCAGGACAACCTCACCCTGAGGAAAGCACTCTGACAGGCCACAGCGTTCTAACTGTCCCACAGAGACCACCCAATGCTTTGGATTGTGAGGAGACCCACTAGCTCTATTGTCTGCCTCGCCACAAGAGCCACCTGGCAGCCACCGCACACCCTATGGACAAGTAAGCCCCGATTTTTTGTGCCAGCTGTGGAGACCAGCACGAGTACTGCTCCTGTTCATTCTGGAAACCATGTGTCAGAATTGCGGAAAGGTGGGCCACATCACCCAAGTCTGCCAGGCTAAGGGGAACCAAAGGCACCTAGTGAACTACCAAGACACAATGGAGCTTCACACCACCTCCTTGACATGCCTATGGGTACTGAATTTACCCCAAGACACCCCCGACTATAAGTCACTATTAATAAGGCACTACAGGACCATGCATACCCAGTCACCATTGTCAGCCATGTATTAGCCTCCCTGGCTGGCTCCAAAATTTTTGGGAAGCTGAACTTAGCCCAGCCCTACCAACAACTCCCAGTTGATGACAGGACCATGGAGGCCCAGACAATTGTCACACACCAAGGGACCTTTAGAGTGAGGCGGTTGCAGTTTGGGGTGAGCATGGCCCTGGGTATCTTCCAGAACCTAATGGACTCTATTCTTAAATGAATCCTGAGAGTCCAGCCATTTTTTGACAATGTTTTGAACACCGCCCCCACTGCAGAAGAGTTTGGTTGCTGCCTCCGCTTTGTGTTGCAATGTTTCAAGGCAGCCATTCTATAGGTGAAAAGAGAAAAGTGTTCCTTGAGCATTCCACGAGTGAAGCTCCTGGGGTTTGCAGTTGATGCAGCCAGCATACCAAGAAGGTCTGTGCCATAATTCAAGCCCCCACCCCAGCTCCAAAGCAGAACTTCAGGCATTTGAGGGACTTTTGAACTTCTACCATTCTTTCCTGCCCCACAAAGCTGCCCGGAGAGCCGGTTTGGTGTAGTGGTTAAGTGTGCGGACTCTTATCTGGGAGAACCGGGTTTGATTCCCCACTCCTCCACTTGCACCTGCTAGCATGGCCTTGGGTCAGCCATAGCTCTGGCAGAGGTTGTCCTTGAAAGGGCAGCTGCTGTGAGAACCCTCTCCAGCCTCACTCACTTCACAGGGTGACTGTTGTGGGGGAGGAAGGTAAAGGAGATTGTGAGCCGCTCTGAGACTCTTCGGAGTGGAGGGCGGGATATAAATCCAATATCTTCTTCTTCATCATCTTCCTTGTGGTGCCGCTCCACTGCCTACTGGACAAGAAAGCTCTATGGGTCTGGGGAAAGAGGCAGGCAGCTGTGTTCCAGGCTATCAAGGGCATTCTGGTTTCCAACGAGGTCCTGCACCATTTTGACAAGACCTTGCCCATGGTCCTCACCTGCGATGCTTCTCCCTATGGCATTGGGGCTGCGTTTGACCATCAGTTGCCGATGGCCGGGAGGTACTCATGGCCTACTACTCATACACTTTGTCACTAGAGGAGTGCAACTGCTTCCAAATCGACAAAGAAGTGCTCACCATCGTGGCGGGGGTGCAGAAATTCCATGATTACTTATATGGGCAACCCCGTTTATGCACAGAACTTCGCTAGTGGACCAGAATAGGTTCCGGCCAGGGTGATCTGTGTCACTGGCCCCTGTTCCTATGAAGTCTCAACCAAAGGGGGACAATTGCTGCACTCAGCTGCGTCACAGAGTATTTCCAGAAGAGTCTGAGAGCCTGGGAACAACCGAGGAAGGCAGTGACTGGGGAGAGCCAACATCGCCACAGATGGGAGATGAAACAGCACCACACAGCCCAGTGCTGGAGACCCACAGGGAAGCGGACCCTCTGCCCCAGGCCACTGAAGTTCCTGGTGGTATTCCTGTGTCACAGCCACTATCAAGTGCTGTGGCCACACCAGGCTCAGCTCCTATGACACCTCCTCCTCCAGCTGAGACCTGATGCTCACAGAGGGAATGCCACCGACCAGAGCACCTTGAGGACTATGTTTGTTAGTACTTTGGAACCTGGGGAGAGGGGTGTTATGTATTGAATTTACTGCTTCACATTAGGTTTCACAGGCATCTGGCCAACTGTGGGATATGCTATAGACTCTGATAGATTTGAACTTGGAACAGCAACTAATGAGCAGTCTTAACGCAAAACTTGACTGCCGTGATTTGATATGGGAAATTGGGGGGGGGGGGGTGTTGTTTGTGCAGGTATATAAGCGGGGTCACAGCCCCACCATGTTGTCTTAGTGTGTTGCTGCTAATAAAGCATGTTCCTGGTTGAACTCCTCTGTGTTGAACTCAGTATTTAACAGAGATATAGGCTGATTTTCCTTAATGTCCTACCATACTGCCAATGTGCACTTGGGAATGGGGAGGAGAGAACACGGCTCTCATGAGTTCTATCAGAATCCTTGTTACATAGGCAAGGGGTCATGGGGCAGGGAGATGAAGTGTATTCTCTCTTTTGCTGCTATTATTTACATAATTTTGTTCAACACATAAATCATGATAACTCTTGTTTTCATATTTGCTATCCGAAGCAAAACATTTTATTCATACTCTGGATCTTTACTAAGCATCCTTGTCTGCTTACATTAAGTGAATTTCTCTCCTTTTTAAAATCCACACCAGTAGGCAAATCTTATGAAGTCACTTCCTAAATGCAATGGATATGTCAATACTGAGAGAATACTATGAGAATAATGTACCCTTTTATATTTTAATAGTACTCATCTGAAACCTTATTTAACTTTTTATGCCTTGTCATGTATGGTTAGACTTTCCCCCCCATAACGTGATTCAATTCCTTGTTCTACAAGTACCTTTTAGTATTGTGCTGATGGTGCCAAATACCTTTTCACAATCTGTTGGTGCTAATGCTCTGAGATGCTCATGATTGCTGCTGTTATTTTCCACTGCTTCCTGGAATTTAAGGGTGGTCAGAGATGATATATCTTCTCTGTTTTTCTTGTTGATTTAAAATTTTGCCATAGCCTTCTGATAAATTGTCTCTAAATGTAGTGTTTTCTATAGAGTATTCCAGTGTTCACGGTAAGATGAATTGGAATGTAAAATAGGTAGATCTCAGGTAAAGGGAAAGATACATAAGCAATGTCACTCACCTAGTGCTCAATGTTGTATACATATAAAATACACAACTATTTTTGTATCTTTCATTGGCAGTACTTACTTTACTTCCCAGCAGTCCTGGAGGTTAACAAATGGAACAGGCTTCACAAAGTTGGTCTCTGGTGGATCACTGGATAATCTTCACATGGCCATAAATAGGCAATTCCTGGAGGAGAGAGGTATTGAAAAATGAATTATATTTGCAAATATTATCAGCAACATCTGGCTGGTCACCGTTGGAAACCAAATTAATGTGCAGTTTTCTCTGTTCTAATATACCTAATCAACTTCAGAAAGATAGGTGTAGCTCCCAAATCAACATATCCCATATTTTTGTCACCTGGGTGCAGATCTCAGATTAGTTTAGTAGACCCTCTCTAATAAATCTAGGAACCATGCACAACTGCATCAGATTCCCCTTCAGACCAAGAACTTACCATATTAGTAGTGACTAGTATTATTATAGGGGTTGTTCTGTCCTTTTTCTTTTGTATTGAGATGTCCACACAGCAGCTATTGGAGTCTGCATTATAAACTCATTGACCGTTTTTGCACACAGCTCACCTCGCAGTCACAATCCTGTTCCCTCCGCAGCATCTGGTCGGATTTCCCACCATCTACACTGAAGTTACAGGAAGTGCTGCAGCTTTTGCGTAGCAAACGTAAACCGCTAAAACCCTGTTTACGTTTGCTACGCAAAAGCCGCAGCACTTCCTGTAACCCTGGCGCAGATGGTGGGATATCCGACAGATGCTGCGGAGGGAACAGGATTGTGACTACGAGGTAAACTGTGTGTGAAAATGGTCATTATTTCTTCATCCCTTTGGAAGGGAAACATCAGAGATAAGTCTGCAAGTCAGTAATCTTGTTCAGTTTCTTATCAGATTTTTTTTTAAAAAAAAAAATCTTTCTCAAGATGCATTTGCATTCCAGTCTTAAAGGATTGTGCTTGCACACCAGTTACATCTGAATCATATTCCTTGTTTGTTTATCTGTGCCACGCTTCTAGAGTGGCTTAAGCATCTCTTTGCTTGTACAGCAACTCATGAGTCAAGCGGTAAGACTCAGAAGGGACAGCAGCCTATTTTTAAAAAAAAAAAAATCCAGGACTTGGTAATAAGAACATTCTACATTTTTAAAAGTTCCTTCAAACTGTGATCCCAGTGTTTCAGAAGGACTGAGTAAGCATACTCCTTCCTTATCTGTGTGTAAGTTTCAAAACTGTACATAGGATTGCCAGCCTCCAGGTGCGGCCTGGAGATCTCCTGCTTTTACAACTGATCTCCAGCTGGCAGAGATTGGCTCCATTGGAGAAAATGGCTGCTTTGAAAGATAGACTATGACATTGTATCATGCTGAGGGCCCTCCCTTCCCCAAATCCCACCCTTTTTCGGATCCACCCCAAAGTCTCCAGATATTTTCCAACACAGACCTGGCAACCCTAACTGCACGTATTCTGATGTTTTTTCAAAGCATCTACCTCGCGTTCCTCTGGATGATAGTTTTGCTTTATAATTTGTCAGCAGACACATGGTGGCACAAGCCAATTTATTATATATTTTACTTTACTTGCACTATTCAGTTAAGGACAGCAAGATTTAGAAAAAATTACTGAGGTCTCTCTTTCCAGATTTTTATAAAGAAGTTTATTACCTAGGCATATTTGCTGTCATTAAGCCTTCTTTGGTAAGTAGGCAGTTTTGAGACACAGAATATTGCAAAATATAATGATCTCCTATACTGTTCAATATATACTTGTTGGAAATTAGAACCACTTTAGTTTCATATAAGTGCCTTTCTGTCCCACCAAAGACACATAAATGGTTTTACAGCATCTCATGTAGGTAAAGGCATGTGTGTGCATGCCTGGACAATACCTGTGTTGGAGACCATCTGGGAACCTATATGCTGCTATTAGTTCTTTTAAATAAAGACAAGGGGCAAATGTAAACTAGTGAACTAACCCCTCTGCCCGTATTTTATGCATACCAGTGCACTCAAAACAGTTTGTAGTTTATTCCATCCTTGCCTTCCCTTCATTCCTTTGACTTCCATTTCTAACAAAAATGGTTATATTTAAATATAGCTCTGTGTGAAAGAGCTTGGATAATGTTATATACACCCTTTAATAACAGTCATTTAAAAGTATAATCTGTTCTTTCCAGTTGAGGAGTAAACTACATGACAACTATATTATAGTAAGTTAATTAAATGCATTCTGTAAAGGTAAAGCAGGGGTGTCAAACGTGGGCCAGGGGCCTAATCAGGACCCCGGAGGGCTCCTATCAGGCTCTCGAGCAACTGGCTGTCATCTGCTTCCTTCTCCCTCTCTCTTGCTTCCTTCTGCTTAATAGCTTGCTTTGCAAGACTTGCTGAATCACACAGCAGAACTACAGAGCAAAACCTCTATTTCTCCATCGGCTGAACCTCCTCCCTTGAGGAGGATGGGGAAAAGGCAGAGCTTGTTTTTCCAGGCTCTCTCAATCGCATAGCAGAGCTACTGAGCCGAATCTCTCTTCTTTCTATTGGCTGAGGCTCCTCCCCCTTCTGGGGAAGGAAGGAAATAGCCAGAGCTTCCTTTGCTCAGTTCCCTGGTTCCCATGGGAGAAATACAAAGAAAGCACTTTTAAGACCAATGGGTGCTAACATTTTAAGTTTTAAAAAATATATATATTGAATTGTGTTTGTGTCCTTTATAAAGTTTATATCTCTGCTACCTAATCTTAAATAGGTATACACATGGGCTGGTCCAACATGGCCCGGCCCAATAAGGCCTCATTTATATCAGATCCAGCCCTCATAACAAATGATTTCAACACCCCTGAGGTAAAGAGTGAATTCCTGCTCTATTTACATAATCTGGAAAAATTATTTATAGCTTGGATAGACTTTGGCCATGTAGTTCAATATAACTATAGCATTGAAGTGCTTTGTTTGAGTTTCACTGTTGCAACTTCCTCAAAGAAATATTACTGTTAATTTGTGATTTTAAATATAAGCATTCACATTTCTTTAAAATTAGAATATTTTATCTGCAGCTTTAACATATGCATATTTATATACCACCTGAGAATTGGTTAGAATAATGAGTAATGCGCTTAACTAATGTGGCTCCAGGAGCCTTTAAGTATATTAGTTTTCCATTTTAAAAAAGGAAAAATCTATGAAGAGGTGATAGAATTGTCAGACTAAGCATCTGTTTTAAAAGATTAATGAATGAATAGGTTAAAATGTGCAACACAATTGCAGTGGCACAAATTCATCAGTAAGCTTTTGAAAGCCAAAAGGCTCTAATAAGAATGGAGATGGGGCACGGCAATGGATAAAACGAGACTTCTGTCCAGATCAGCTGAAGAAAGGTTGTGAGATAACAAGCTGTTAGGAAAACTGTGCAGGAAATAGAATGCTAAAGCAATAAGTCACAGCAAAGATGCCATTAGCCCTCACTTTAATGTCAGTAACAGATCATTGAAAAAATGTGAGCCATATATCCTTCTTTTTGGTATATTACAGTGGGCTAGCCATCTACAAGAATTGGTGGATGGCCATCTGGAGAAAATGACCGGAGGCTGGTTCTACTTGTATGTATCCTAGGGGGATCAGTCCTGTCATAGTGCACAGCAAACCATCTGGGCATCCTCTTTGTGCCCCAGGCAGTGTTTGTTTGTTCTGTCCCAATTTTTGGATTAGTCACCCAATGATGTGATATATTTGTAAGTATTCATTGCAGAGTCACTTGCCTAGTAGTGTATTCCTTTTAAAGACCAGTCTACTTGGAACAGATATCTAGCCAGCTATCTATGCCTTGCCTGTGAATATGAGCTCCTTTTCAACAGCAGGGTTTAATCCAGATACCAAGGGTATAAGAAATTGCCCTCTAATTCTAATTAACAGAAGATGAGTGCATAGTTAACATCCACAATATGTGGGAGAGTGCATGTTATGTAATACATTTTTTTTTGTTTATGGTCAGGGATTACAATATATTTAAACAAACAGCTATGAAACTGAAAGGGAAAATGCCTGATCTCAGGTGCCAGGTTAGTGTCAGATTTAATTAATGTCACAGCAGTTGCTGGCATGAGTTTAGCTTTGATTTTCCATTACAGAATGAGAATTGGGAAAATTAAATACTGCATGATAAAATATTTCCATGTAATCTAGGGAAAAGGTTATAGTGTAATCTGCAATAATACTGTTTAAACCAGCGACAGTGCCATCTTCAAACCTCCGGAGCTTAGAGGGTGTTGCAAGACATAAAATATACATATTTACTATGCTGTCTTCTTAATCCTGGTGTATGTTTGTTAATCAAACAAATTCACATAATAGTGAATTATTATTTTCAAACTGGAGCTACATGTACAACCTTCAAAAGTGGCCAATTGTCTCCTTACTTTACATTTATTGTTCACATAGCACATGATCTAACAGGGGTCTGGGAAAGGCAAGACATAACTGTATGCTGGATCTGTACCAGTTACAGTCTGTACAATGATCACTGCTTGTTTGGCTGTGTTACCAAGTCTGCCCACTAGATTGAATCTCAAAGGCTGTAAAGTGACAGGATCACCTTTGCAGTATTATACTAGCCACTCTGACTCAGAGCTGCACTCTAGCTCATTTGGTTGTGTAACTCTAGAGACTTTCAGATACTCCACATACGACGCAGCACTGCCTTCTCAAAACCCCTGGCAATGCAGGCTGGTGATTCACCTAAGGACTGCAGATTCCCTGTGTAGTGTATCGCTAGGATGCCATTACGATATAACGCAAGGACGATAGACCAAGCAAACGCGGCCATGTGCAGAGGCGACTGGGCTGCCCCCAGGCGACTTCGCACAGGGTGCGAAACACCCCGCCCATCACAGGCTGTGGCGGGAAGTTTAACTGGCCAGGACTGGGCTGGCCAGCCAGGGAGGTTGTTCCGGGATATTGTATATAAGCGGGGCCCGGCCTGCGTGTTCTCTCTCTTGTAACGTGCCTCCATTAAAGCATGTTGCCCTACCAACGTCTCCTGTCTCAGTACGTTACACCCTGCCTAGATAGAATATCCCACCAATGATATGAATACCTTACTCCGTTCACAAACAAGGTTGTTTATACTGTGATACATCTGAAGCAGAAAGGGTGTTCACAATCTATCTCTCTCTCTCTTTCTGGGAGGGTGGGGTGTGTGTGAGAGAGAGAAGTGCCATCAAGTCACTTCCAACTTACAGTAACCCTAAATGTCCAAAATATCCTATTGTTAACAGCCATTTTCAGGCCTTGATTGGCTTCCTTGAGGGAGTCAATTCATCTTATGTTGGGTCTTCCTCTTTTTCTAGCATTGTTGTATTTTCCAGTAATTCTTGTCTTCTCGTTATGTGACCAAAGTACAACGGCCTCCATTTAGTCTTTTAAACTTTTAGGGAGTGTTTGTTTGTTTGTTTGTTTCTCGTCCTTTCCAAATGGGCTCAGAGTGGATATCATCAGAATATACTATATGATATTAAAAACCAGTCAGTATATAATTATTAAAGCAGATAAAACAGTTAACAATAAAAAAAGATGGCAAAATAGATATCCGAGGACCCAATTCAGAATTCCCCACACACACACACACCGAACTGGACAAATGATAGCAGGATTCACTTCACCTCATGTTACATCAAGACTCCATATGGGCGGATGGTTAAGGCAGCTTCTGTGTAGGAAGGCCAGATGATTAGACATCCATCACCTCAACTAAAAGCCTGGCAGAACAGCTCCATTTTACAGGCCCTGTGGAACACTGCAATAAGTTCCACAAGGCCCTGATCTCAAGTGGGAGCATATTCCACCAGGTAGGCACCAGAACAGAGAATGTCCTAGCCCTGGTTGAGGCTTTGGGCTAGGGATAACTGGTAGATGTTAATCAGCAGAGCTGATTGAGGCTGTCCTTTGGGTCAGGGATAAACAGTAGATGTTGATCAGCAGATGGCTCTCTTGGGGTGTATGGGGTTCTAGACTAAATCATGCTTGATTTAGTCTAGAACCCACTTAACTGTCTTCTTGGTGGTCCATAGTGTCCTTAGAATCTCCTTCAAAACCACATTTAAAAGGAATCTACTTTTTTCTTGTCAACTTTCTTTGTTGTACAACTTCCATGGCCATACATAGTAATGGGGAATACTATGGCATGAATTAACTTGATCTTGATCCCCAGCAAAACATCCTTACACTTAAGGATCTTGTCTAGCTCTTTCATGGCTGCCCTCCCCAGTTTAAATCTACTTCTAATTTTTTGGGTTCAGTCTCCCTTTTGGTTGATGATGGAGCCAAGCAATAAAAATCTCACAATCCACAGGGTAGTTGAATCATGAGTCCATATTCTCAGAGACTTTAAGGAGGTCATAATAGCATTTATATGTAGCATGGGAGCCTTTGTGCTCCTTCAGAAGTATAAATGATGCCATAAATAATATACAACTTCCTGTTTGTGAAGGTTTTTCATCACTAGAGAGTGAGGGAGTTCAGTGTTCTGCTTTTTAAAACTGTTAGTGTTTTCATTTGAGTGGATAGTCTGTTGTTTTAATGGCTTCTGTTAATTTTAATGCCATTTGATTGGTTTCATTTTTATATACTAGAGGCTACTTCAGATGGAAAAAGCAACTGGGCAGAGAACATAGCATATAACATTGGGAAACCAATCAGTCAGTCAATAGTGGCCTGGGGAATGTTTCCAAGGAGTGAAACTCTTGTGTTGCATTTTCTGCTTCTGGCCAAGCAACCAGGGGAAGGCAAGGGCCTGCATTGTCCGCCTTCTCATTTTGTTGCAGGCTTCCAGTTTTTATTGTGGTGGTTTAGGAAGAAGCTGCAGGAAAACAGCTGCTACATTGCTGCAGTAAATTATGAAGGAGTCCTTACTTTGGAAGATATAACCTTTAAATTTTACACAGCTCTTGTATGCAAGATAGTTAATTTTATCTTTAAAGCAGATGCAGAATTAACATACAAAGTTCATGCATGCTTCAATTTCTCATCCCCTGGCTTACAGCAGGAAGACTACTTTTTAAAACTTTAATTTGAAGCCAATATGACCCACAGTAATTGGTCAGCAATAAACATGATGCTATTTTATGGCCCCACTTCACTTTGCACTTTAATAGAAAGTGTGGACCTTTCTACTAAAGTATAAGTCTGAAGTGAGGCCATAAATTACTTTGGACCCATTACTGGACCCATTACTGGAACCTACTAAAAATAGATTAGAGAAATAATATGTCAAGGATAGTTTATGTATGGTTGTCCCTGCTTACAAAATATAGATAATATTTTAAATCTCCTTCTAGCCTGAAAATTCCAGTAAATTTAAATGCAAACATTCTACTGTTAGGCCAGGAGAATGTATAAGGGTATTGTTAATGTTTTATGAGAAGCATTTGGGGAGGATCACATTGGGCAATATGGATTTCCTTTTGAGAGTTTTTCTAGGGCCTGGCAGAATTAGCATATTGTCAAATTATAGCAAAAAAAAAATTTTTTTGCTGGCTATTTTAATCTAAATCTAAAATAAGATGTGGATTTTTCAGTTGAAGGGGGCAGCAAAAAGATAAGATAATTTATACTAGAAAATGCAAGGCTAAAAAAAAACCAGCTAGAGGCTGAATGTTTGGGTAGAATTTACTTAGAGGCTTATCAGGTTAGCAACATGATACACATCTGAAAATATAGCTATACTTTCTCCTGTGATCCCACTGGGCTAGTACTGTGAAGGGGAGCGACCATACCTTAATTACAGACTGTTATTTGTCAAAAGTTGTTAGTTCAGTCTACAGCATAACTTGTTAAAAGGGCATCAGATTAGGGTTGCCAAGTCCCTCAGCTGTTGTGGTGGGGGACTGTACTCTCTTGAGCATGAAGCAGGCCGCTGAGGGATCCCTACTCCCAAAGAGCCCCATCGCCACACAATGTACCATGTGTGATGATGTCATCTGGAATTGATGTTATTGGCAGGGACACTCTAGGACTCACAATAAAACTCTATGGTACCATAGAGTTTTACTGCAATTCCTAGCGTTTCACACCTGGGACGCCTTCTGAGCCCACTCCTGGATACTGTTGCTGTGGCAGGGCAATACCAGTAAGCTCAAGAGGCATTTAAATACCTCCTGAACTCACTGGTGTCATACCACAGTGGTGGCACAACCCAGAAGCAGGCTCAGGAGGCATTTAAATGTCTCCTGAGCTCACTCATGGTGTGCCACACCAGCAGCACAGCTTCTTGGGCTTCCCTGTTCACCAGCATATCTGGCC
The DNA here is from genome assembly GCF_032191835.1 of Heteronotia binoei. Taxonomy (NCBI): domain Eukaryota; kingdom Metazoa; phylum Chordata; class Lepidosauria; order Squamata; family Gekkonidae; genus Heteronotia; species Heteronotia binoei. Next base: position 92,812,377 of record NC_083228.1, on the reverse strand, counting down.
CATGGACCATTCCAACAGACAAAATAGTCTGCCCCCCAAAATTGTGATCCATCAAAACCATGAATGCACAGACTGGGCAAATGGACCATGAACTGAGCCCCAGTCCATGATGAAATAAGGTCTGTGGACTGTTCCATGCCATCCCTATTGCCAGTTCCAGCATGGGAAATTCCTAGTGATTTGGCCATGGGACCTGGGGAGGCAGAATTTGGGGAAGGGAGAAAGCTCAGTCTAGGTGAGATAACATGTTCTGTGATGTCATATCCAGGTCAAACATCAGTTCCTCAGATTCTAATAATCAAATTTCAAATGTTCAAAAATTTTAAATTTCAACTTCTTACCTTGAGCTGTTCCCCCCAGATTTTTTCTCCCATCTTTTATCACTTGTAGGCTATACGACTGTGTTGTGTGTCTTATCAACCCTTTGATTCTAAATATTTTTGCTTGCATAACTGGCTACTTATGTTCTGATATACCTTTTAAAAAGTCAAAAACATTTTCACAGGGCCTTACCCAGGATTTCATATTTGGTGGGGCCTGCAGCAGCATTTTTTGTTTGGGGGGGCAGGGGGCCACCTGGTTTGTCCTAAACACTTTCTCTGCTTCTTGAGTAAAGCGACAGACCCCCCCCCCCCAATTTGTCTAAAAGAGTAAACCTTCCAGGAGGATCTGGCTGCTAGTAGGCTTCTCCCCCCTCCAGTGCCAATCTGAAAACCCCTCCCTGCTGGTCTTTCTGGCCAGGCAAAAGCCAAGCCTCCTTCTGGACTTTCTCCAATGTTATAATATCCTTTTTGAGGTGCGGCGACCAGAACTGCACACAGTATTCCAAATGAGACCGCACCATCAATTTATACAGGGGCATTATGATACTGGCTGATTTGTTTTCAATTCCCTTCTTAATAATTCCCAGCATGGTGTTGGCCTTTTTATTGCAAACGCACACTGTCTTGACATTTTCAATGAATTATCTACCATGACCCCAAGATCTCTCTCTTGGTCAGTCTCTGACAGTTCACACCCCATCAACTTGTATTTGTAGCTGGGATTCTTGGCCCCAATGTGCATTACTTTGCACTTGGCCACATTGAACCGCATCTGCCATGTTGACGCCCCCTCACCCAGCCTCAACAGATCCCTTTGGAGTTCCTCACAATCCTCTCTGGTTCTCACCACCCTGAACAATTTAGTGTCATCCGCAAACATGGCCACTTCACTGCTCACTCCCAACTCTAAATCATTTATGAACAAGTTAAAGAGCATGGGACCCAGTACCGAGCCCTGCGGCACCCCACTGCTTACCGTCCTCCACTGCGAAGACTGCCCATTTACACTCACTCTCTGCTTCCTATTACTCAGCCAGTTTTTGATCCACAAGAGGACCTGTCCTTTTACTCCATGACTCTCCAGCTTTCTAAGGAGCCTTTGATGAGGAACTCTATCAAAAGCTTTCTGGAAGTCAAGGTAAACAACATCTATTGGGTCTCCTTTGTCCACATGTTCGTTCACCCCCTCAAAGAAATGTAACAGGTTAGTGAGGCAAGATCTTCCCTTACAGAACCCATGCTGAGTCTTCCTCAATAACCCGTGTTCATTAATTTGCCTACTCATTCTGTCCTTGATAATACTTTCTACCAACTTTCCCGGTATTGAAGTCAGACTGACTGGCCTGTAATTTCCCAGATCTCCTCTGGAACCCTTTTTAAAGATGGGGGTGACATTTGCTACCTTCCAGTCCTCAGGAAAGGAGGCAGATTTCAATGAAAGATTACAGATTTTTGTTAGAAGATCCACAAGTTCAACTTTGAGTTCTTTCAGAACTCTTGGACGTATGCCATCCGGACCCGGTGACTTAACTAGTTTTTAATTCGTCTATCAGTTGTAGGACCTCCTCTTTTGTCACCTCAATCTGACTCAGGTCTTTCAATATCCCTTCCAAAATTAGTGGTTCTGGGGCAGGCAAAGAGTTCTCATCTTCCACAGTGAAGACGGAGGCAAAAAATGCATTCAGCTTCTCAGCCATTTCCCTATCCTCCTTCAGTAATCCTTCTACCCCATGGTCATCCAAGGGCCCCACTGCCTCCCTGTATGCTTCCTGTGTGTAACTCTGCCATACAAATAAAGAAATAGTGGAGGTATTCATAACTTAGAGATAGACCACACAGCACATACTTTGTATGCTTAAAGTTTCAGGTTCATATCTTGGCATTTCCTTTTAAAAGCATCCTATGTAGGTCTATAAAAAATTTCAGTTCCAGACCCTGGGGTCCTGCTGCCAATCAGAGAAGGCAACATTAGACTAGATGGGTGACTAGTTGGACTCAGAACCTAACCTTACATTACACTTTCCTCTTGTTAATTCCTATGTGTCCCATCATGTTCTGTTGAACAGACACATGCTGGGAGTTCTGTGCTTGGGGTTTAATTCTCAGGCACTGGTCAGGATGATGGGGAAGAGGCTTAAGCATCCTCCCGTCACAATTTTCCTGACCTGAAAGAGTCCTGGGGAGCTATTCTTTGTTCCACTGGAGAAAATTTATGTATATTGTTAGGTTACATCATGTAAATTTACCCAGTGGAGCAAACAACAGCTTCCAAATGCTATTTCAGGTCTGCTTGTTCTCCCTGTGATCCTGATCCATATCAGATCTGCATGCCCCTGGAAATTAAGTTTCCAGCATGGAACTCCCACTGCATGTCTGATTGACAGGAACCAAGAGGGATATGAGGACAACAATTAGCCTGTCAGCATAGGGCAGCTTCAAATGTTCAACATAAGTAGTTCTGTAAGCTTGGTCATTTGGATATTGACATAGACCATTGCTGCTATTGGTCCATTGTTTGTGATAGACTGAAAATGTCTAGCAACATAAAGTCATATGAAACAGATGGAACCAAAGGTTGCCTTCCTGCAGTCTTACTTCACTATTTGTACGTTAATATATTTTATGCTTATTAGGAGAACAGACTGTTAACTTATCCAAAATTCAGTTGAGGACCTCAGAATCTGCCTTGGAGCACTTATTACACTGAGGATTTCACTTTACAGTTAAAGACGTTTTGCCAAAGCAGTCAGGTTTTGATTTAAAGCACCTTTATTAATTGTCTGCTCCTTCCATTGCATACAGGTGTTGAAAATTTTCTGATTCTTCAGAACTAGTTTGTCATGATATCTGAATTTCCTGAAACCAAATATTTTCTCTTGCATACAAAATCACGATTTCAGTCCATGGTTTTGTCTTGGTTTGGAACCTGTGTTCATAGACCAAAGTATAGTTTGTTGTTTTGTCTGTTTTGAATGTTGCAACCCAACTGTGGTTTGTTGGGAATTGATAACCTCTCAGTGACTGAGCTGCTGCATCCCATGTGTAGCAAAACTACACCAAAATAAGAAAGCAAAAGGGTTCTTGTAACATTTACAGACCTTTTAAAGTTAATGTTAGTTTGAGCCAAATGTAAGATGGTGCCCAACAAGGAATCTTGATAAAGAAAGGTGGGAAGTGGAGAAAAGAGGACAACTCTTTCCTGTAATCTTTTTGGTCAAGACTGTAGAAATAAGAAGTGTTATGTCTGTTTAAAACAATGTTAAAGACTAACATGCCAAAAGGGCACCACAAGGGGCCCAGTTAAACTGTTTGCTATGCCAGCTCTCCATGAATTGAATTTTTCATCCACAGCAGGTTGCAGCAGACTGGGTCATTTTGATTCACAGCACTGTAAACCTTCAAAGGGAAGATCCTTTGATTTCTGAGTACTCAGATGAACAACATTTTTAACCACCAAATAGATTAACTTCAAAGAAAAGTTCAGCCATCTCTCCTTGTGATGCCGTCCACCACCTTGCAAGCCAAGGCTCTAGAGAAGTGCATTCATGTTTGACCCAACTGCTTTATTATATCATCTAAAGATACTTTCTGAGCTGGGTTTTTCAATCCCATTTTGGGGGGGTTGTAAGTATCCTTCTAGACCATGCCACTGGTCTACCTATTCCAGCATCCTGTTTAGCATAGTGGACACTATGCAGCTGCCCTAGAAGGTCAGTATATATAGCATAGAGGCCTAGGCTCTCCCCAGTGTTGCTTCCTAGCACTGTTGTTAAGAGGGTACCTTTCTTAGGGGTGTGCAAAAAAAACCTCAGTATTTTTTTTTAATTTGGGTTTATTGGACCTGGAAAATATCATTAAATACTGAATGTCCTAAATACTAATTCTGGTATGGTATTTGTATTTGTGTAAAATGTGAGATTCCTGAATTTCTGAGGTCCGCTATAGCCTATGAGGCCATAGAAGTCAATGGCAAATCCTCCCTGGGATATATTCAGTGGTCAGGGGGTTGTTTTTTGAGGTAGATGTATCAAATTTGCAGCATAGCTACCAGAATCTCTCTTCAAAAGAACCCCCAAGTTTCAAAAAGGATTGGATCAGGGGGTCCAATTCTATAGACACCCTATCCTTCATTTTTTCAAATAGGAAAAAATAGCCAGGCAATGCAAGCCCTGCAGAATCTCGCAATAAAGTGAAATGGGGGGGAGGATTTCCATGGTCAATTAATTGCCATGGAAATGCTAATGGATCTGGGAGAAAAGACAATGAGATGACCCAGAGTTTGGACAGAGGACAGAGTTTGGAGGTGGATGAGACCAGCCCCAGAGACAATCTCCAGGAAGATTTCACTGAAGATTTCTCTAAAGGTATGATGTTTTCTCAGGATGCCTCCCAAAAGGCGGCTTCCTGGAGGCAACAGAGAATGAATCCTGGCCTCCATCCTTCATTGTTTCCAATGAAGGGGAAATAGCCTGGCAATACAAGCTCTGCATAATCTCTGCAATAAAGTGAAGTGAGGGTGGACCTTTGGAAGGCCAGCAGCAGAACCAATGCAATACGCCCAGCAGAACCAATACCACTGTGGCAAAGCCAAAACCCAGAAGGAGGAGTAAGGTCAAACCAGAGAATCTCTGAACTAGAAACTGAAACAAGGCCAGCCCAATACACAGAAGCCTGGTAATGCTTTGTTTTCTTCCAAAGCCAAGGGAAATCTTATACAACATTTCCAAAGAGAAGGCCTCAGAAAGTGAGAGGGAGGGGATTGTGTGTCCACCCTGACCCTCCTTTCTCTGCAGGAGCACCAACCATCACTGACTCAATGGAGGAGCCTAAATGCAATAACCAGAAACCAGAAGTCTGCCTACTAGAACTAAACTAAATGGAACCAAAGAACTAGACTCCCCACCCCGACCCATCACCAGGCCCACCACCCCAAAATAACAAGAATAAGAGTATCTAACCAAAGAGAACCAGACACTAGGCCTGAGGCCACAGACCTTCCCCCACTCACAATCATCAGGACCATGCCAAACAACAAGGCAGAAACCACCAAACTCCAAGTGTAACAACCGGGAACCAGAAGGCTGACCACTAGAACCAAACTAAATGGAACTAACAAAACCTCCAAACAGCAGGAATAAAATAACCTAACAAAAGAAAAACCTGTTGCTATGGAAACCAGATCAAATGTTGGGAAAGAGATCAAATAAGGCAAGGTAAGAGTAGCCCTTAACTTTATTGCTGTTATTAGAGATGCTATTAGAGAATTCCGAATATTGCCAGATTATGTACTGCTTGATTTGGAGAATTGCTAACTGACTACACAAATAGCTTCTCTAAAATGCTTTCAGCTTCAGAGATACTGGATAAATGCAAGCAAGGCATTTACTTGGTTTTTTTTCCAGCTTCGGGAGCCAAATACTCATCCCTAACCTTTCTCTAGATGTGGCAGATCTCTTAGTCATCATGACTTGTAGCCATTGATGTACCTGTCTATTTCAAGCCACTTGTTCTTTGATTATTCATTGAGTAATGAAGTACTTCCTTTCATTTTGTCTGAATCTATTGCCCATCAACTTTGTTGGGTGTTCCAAAGTTTTAATATGTTAGGAGGAAACTTCACTTTCTCCATACCAAGCATAATGTTACAACCTCTGTCATGTACCCTTTTATCTTTTTTTTTCTAAATTGAAAATTCCTAAAGCAGGGGTGTAAAATGTACAGCCCACAGGATGGATCTGGCCCCTGTAGGGCCTCTTGAACAACTGTCAGTCTTCTTCCTTTTCCAGTTCTGCTACTGCTGCATCACAGTTTGCTTTGACAGACTCTCTCAGTCATACAGGAGAGATAGATAGGCAAGCCTCTGTTCTCAGGGCCAGAACATGGGAGTCGGCGAACTAGGTGATGGCCTAGGGCGCTGGCTCCCACAGGGATGCCTCCCTCCCAGCACAATCGGCTGCCCTCCAATCCTGCCTCTCCCCCCACCCGGCACTATCGGCTGCGCCTTGGCCCTTCTGCTCTTGCCTCCCTCCCTCCCAGCTCGATTGGTAGTGCCTGGGCCCCTCTGCTCCTGCCTCCCCACCACCCAGCGTGATCACAGCACACCGCCCCCACCAACTAACTGCAATGCAGCATGCTTCTTATTCTTTTTCTTCTAAGAATGTGCTGGAGAAGGCTTGGCTCCCCCTCCCTTCCGTCTCTGGAAAGGGAGAGGGAAGAAGCGTCCTTCAGCACATTCTTAGAAGAAAAAGAATAAGAAGCATGCCGCATTGCAGCTGGTGGGGGCGTGGCATCGCGCCAGGTGAGGGGGTGCGGCATGCTGTGATTGCACTGCTGACTCCTTGCGTCCTCACCTCGCCAAAGCTCCCTGCCTCCTGACCTCACCGCTGTCATGCTCCCCCCAGTGTTGGCAAAGTCAGGGGAGGCAGCGTGGCAGTGAACACAGTGCACTCACTGTCTTTGATCTTTGGAGAGGTTGGAGGGTACTGGGAGCAAGCGCACTCAGAGCCAGCGGCCCTGAGCTTGTCCGCTGTCTCCCTGCCCTTGCCGAGGCTTTGCAAGCCTCACAAGGTTGGGGGGGGGGGTTTCCGGCCCTCTCCTGCTTTAAAGCGAGAGAGAGTCGAGAATAGGGGGGCTACGCATTACCTGATGGCATCACTTCCATTGATGTCACCAGGCGCATGCACACTATGCGTGCATAAAAATTAAAAACAAAGGGGGTGCCAGTGCCGGGTTTGTCTGTTCTCTGCATTGGTTGAGGCTTCTTCTCTCCTCCTCCCAGGGTGAGGGGGGGAATGGGCGAGAGCTTGCTTTCTGGCCAAGCTTCCTCAATTGCACAGGAGACAAAGGCAGCCATTTATTTCCTTCCACTGGCTGAAGCTCTCCCCTTTGCTCAGCTGCTTCAATTGCACAGATGAAATACAAAGCACTTTTAAGACCAAAAAAGTTTTATTCAAGGTATGAACTTTGCTGTGGCCTGCTACAGCGTGTATTTTATTGGGCTATTATGCTGTGCTTCTCCTGGGTGCAACTGGGTTCCCTTCCTCTTTTTTATTGTATTGATGCCCTCATGTTCCAGTCTTCCTCAGTAGGAAAGCAATGTTCTGATGAAGAATAACAACAAGCCATTGAAGTGAATCAGGCTGAGAGTGTGTGTCCAGACCAAATTCACCTAGCACATTCCCTTTGTAGACTGGAGATCTTGAACCTAAACTTCCCAGATAGCAGCTGCTGACTGCTACTGACCACCATACATGGCTGTCTCTCTGTTCTTGCACTGCCTCATAGGAATTGCAGTTATTTTTCTGGGAAGACTATAGTTTTGTAGACAAACACATTGCCCTCACTCTGTATCATGATTCCTTCACATGTTCTTGACCAGTACATGAAACAATTTATGTACAAAAGCTCACAATGCCCAGCCATTTTGTGTTTTCCCCTGGTTTCTAGGTTTAGAGCACTGATTGTGAAATTTCTGTAGTGAATGTCAATAAATCAAAAGTAGGTCTGCAGCTAGCTTACAGCTCTAGATATACACCTAAACAGCATACTCACAATTGCTACAGCACAGACATTTTAATACAAGAATTCAGAGCAATAGGCAGGGCCATAGCCACAGAGGAGGGGCTGTGGGGGCACTACCCCCTGACTTCCAGGTTTGTCCTCCTGACATCCAGAGGGCCCTCTGGGGTTCAGCCTGCTTTTTTTTCCTCCCCCCCCCCCTTTTTGACCATGGCTGAGCTGGCAAAGTGTCACCGGTGGCAGACAGAGCCGGGAGAGTTGAGCAGGGCACAGTGCACTACAGCAGCAAAAAGCAGCAGGTGAAGAGGAGGGAGGCAGAGGAGCAGGAGGCATAGAAAGCCATGTGGAATGGGCCAGAGGGGATTGATGGAGCTGCTGACTGCTATGTGTCAGGGAGAGGGAGGTGGAAGGAACCCCGACTGCTTGCATGCAATGTTCAGTCCCTCCTTGACTCCAAAATTTTAACATTGGCTGCCTTGACTCAGTCATTTTCAGATCCTCCAGCTTTTGCCCCTACCCAAGAAAGCTTCTGAGAAGTAGCAAGCCCCACAGTGGATGGGAAAGCATGCCCCCCAGACTTTTAAAATCCTGGCTACAGCCCTGGTAAGAGATATCAATTATCAGAGACTGTAAATAAACAAAATATTGCAAGAGTGCTAATGTTTTAAGCATGTTTTTTATGTTAAGTTTTAAAAAACTGTGTTTGTGTCCTTTATAAAGTTTATATCTCCATAACCTGGCATTACATTTTATGACACACATGGCCCAGCCCAACAAGGTATCACTTATGTCAGATCCAGCCCTCATAACAAAGTGGTTTGATACCCCTGCCCTAAAATCTGCACCAAAAAAAGCTATTATTTGGTGCAAGGATTGCACTGGTTTACCCCTTTCTTCTCTTCTTCCCAATTCCGGAATATTATTCATGAAATGCTGCAGAACTGTACTCCGTATTCTAGATGAGGTCACACTGGAGATTTACACAGGGCATCACAATATTGACAATTTTATTTTCAGTCCCTTTCCTAATAATAAGTGCAGCCACAATAATTTGCTACACAGTCATATCATTGCAGCCCAAAATGTCCCCTGAAATGCTGATTCTCAAGGACTCCAGGAACAGCATGAGGGGGGAAATCAGAGTTCTGCCACAGCAAAAAATCAACCCTGCATTTGACCATAATAATCTTCCATCTGGATCTAAGCCAATATGCAATGTTTGTGATAGCACCTCACAACATATTAACAACCTCATTGTTGAGTTCCTCTAAGAGCTATGGCTTTTCATTACTTGTTCTTGTTCTTTCAGCCACCTTAGCAAAGGTTTCCTTTTACCCCCCCCCCCTTTTCCTGGCAGATAGTGTTATCTTTCCTGTGATTAGATTTATTTTCTGCTTCTCATGCCAAATCCCATGGTTCTCACTGGAGCAGTAACTCAAAACAGTCTGGAGTCCTTAGAAAACCCACCTTGGCTTTTTGCATCACATAAAGAAAATTTTCTTGGCATTGTCATCATTTTAAAAAATGCTTCAAGATGGGTGTACCAATGCATTTCACATTGCTGTGTTACAGCAGGCCAAAAATCCAGAGGGGTATGTCAAAGCTCATTAGATCACGAACCAGGCATATACCTCAAGGATGTTTTTCATCTTACATTTCAGCAAAACAACTATATAACTTTAAAGTGTAACCCATGTAGTTATAAGCAAGGAGACTTAATTTTTTTCATGTGTTCAATCAAAAAGAGGAAAAGTATAATAAATAAATCATGAAACTTATACCAGTTGTTCAACGGCATATCTGTAAAGGGTGGAAAAACTAGTACATCAAAGAAATCAGTACAAACCAATCAACCCCAAAATCTTTAAATTATCCTTTCAAAGTGAACCATTAAAAACTATAACTTTTTAAAAAAAGATATACAACTCCACATCGTCTTGCTTTTTTGCTATTCCTGTACATGCAAACCTTGGCCATTTTTCAATAAATTTATCATTTTAAAAATTAATTCTGGCTCTTTATACCATGTTAACTTAGGCAGCAATGCAAAGTCCCAGATTCTTTTATACTAGTTTCATAGAAGGAGGCAGGTTGATTTTGGTCTAGTAAAAGGCTATGTACCTAAGAGCTGATGTAATTAAATCCAAAATGATCTTCAGGTCCATCTCCCAATCTCTGTGTTTCATATAATCCAGTAAAACTACTTGGGGATCCAGTAGAAAGTTATAACCTGTCATATCCATGATTAATTGTAATAATTCCTTTCAAAGTATTCTTGAGCAACAATAAAACATGTGCAAGAAGTCTGCATGAGAGATCTGGCAACATAATTTAATGCTGGGTTGCATATACACGTTAATTTATAAGAAGAAAGAAGAGATTAGATTTATACCCCGTCTCAGAGCAAATTACAATCTCCTTTTCCTTCCTCTCCCCAAATCAGACATCCTGTGACTGAGGTAGGTGGGGCTGAGAGAGCTCTTAGAGAACTGCTCTTGAGGGAACAGTTCTGCTGAGAACTTGTGCCTGATTCAGGGTCACACCAGCAGCTGCATGTGGAAGAGTGGAGAATCAAACCCAGTTCTCCCAGATTAGAGTCCACACACCTAACAGTTGCACCAAACTGGCTCTCACATAGTAAGGTGTCATTTGGGGGGCGCTGATACTAAAACTGAAAAATAGAGAGAAAGTTGGCATTACAGGCAGGCTTTTTCTGTGGGGACCATGGCGATTTTTCTCTCCTGCTACTACATGTGCTTTCTTGAGACTGGACTTGCTTCTTTGAGTCCTGTGGATTTAATGCAGCTGGAATAGTTTAATACAGTGATGGTGTGCTTGTTGCACAAAGATGATTTGGTTATGTAGACTGACTTTCCCTGCATTGCAAAATAGTCCTACCTTGGCTGAAGATGCCTCTTTCATATGTTTCAGTTCTGCAAAGTTTGGCAACTCTTTTTTGTGGTATTGTAAAACTGGCTCAATAAAGTCCAGATTCATTTTCCAGTACAAATCTTGGTTGTCTGTATTTTAAGACTGAAGGGTAGGAAGCATTTTCCATGTTTGTATTTGCTCAGACACTATGCTAACCATTTGAAATCTGCTCATTTTAATACCTGTGAGGCCAACAATTTCACTTCTTTGCATAAAGACAAGTCAGCCTTCATTCCCCCTCAGATAAGTGGATCACCACTGCATATAACAATGTCTCTCTATGCTTTCCAGTCTTGTTTAACTAGCAGTTGTGGTTGTGAGAGAGCCTGGAGACCTTCTTTTTTTTTTGGGGGGGGGGGGGGGTAGGGTTGCCAAGTCCAATTCAAGAAACATCTGGGGACTTTGGGGGGCCAGGAGACTTTGGGGGTGGAGCCAGGAGACATTAGGGGCATAGCCAGGAGCAAGGGTATGACAAGCATAAATGAACTCCAAGGGAGTTCTGGCCATCACATTCAAAGGGACGGCACACCTTTTTCAATTCCTTCCTTCCATAGGAAATAATGAAGGATAGGGGCACCTTATTTTGGGGCTCGTAGAATTGGACCCCATGGTCCAATCTTTTTGAAACTTGGGGGGTATTTTGGGGAGGGGCACTAGATGCTATACTGAAAGTTTGGTGCCTCTACCCCAAAAAACATCCCCCCGGAGCCCCAGATACCCGCGGATCAATTCTCCATGATTTTCTATGGGAATAAATCTCCATAGGGAATTATAGAGTTCCCAGCAGACATTTCCCTCCCCTCCCCCCCCCCCCGCTTTGTGATGACCCTGAAGCGGGGGGGAGGGTCTCCAAACCAGGGGATCTCCTGCCCCCACCTGGGGCTTGGCAACCCTGGGGGGGGTTGCATTTTTTTGAATGTGTGCCTGGAAGTCATGGTGACCTCTGGTGACTTCTTCTGGGATGGAGGATGTTTAGAGTGGTGTCTTGATAACTTGCCTATGCCTTCTGATCCTGGTATTCTCTGGAGGTCTCCGATTAGAGTTGCCGATCCCCAGGTGGGGTCAGGAGATCCCCCAGTTTGGAGGCCCTCCCCCTGCTTCAGAGTCATCAGAAAGGGGGGAGGGGGAGGTAAACATCTGCTGGGCACTCCATTATTCCCTCTGGAAACCAATTCCCATAGGGCAGGGTTTCCCAAACTTCCCCCTCTCCATGGCCCGGTTATTTTTACACTTCTCTTTTGTGACCCACTAAAATTTGGGGGTGGAGCCAGAAGACTTTGGGGATGGAGCTGGGACTCAGGGAATGATGTACAAACAAGCTTAAAACTCTTGCAATGTGTTTTTTAGGAAAAGTAGGAGATGGTGGAATTTTGCAATGCAATTTTAAAAATAAAAAATCAAGAAGTACAAGGATCACACAGCAGAAAACTTAAAATATAAAATGCTCTCATCCTGGGAAAACATGAAATGGCAGCCTGGGAAAACATGAAATAGCAGGGCATTTCAAGCTTCTCACCCACCCCACCCCCACGGTCTACTCAGGTTAGCAATGGGAAGAAGGGAAGGAAGGGAGGGAGGAAGGAGACAGATGAAAAGTCTGACAGAAAGAGAGACAGAGAAAAGGAAGGAAGGAAGGAGGAAAGACTGACAGAAAGAGAAAGAGGGTGGGAAAAGACTGACTGACTGACAGAAAGAATGAATGAATGAATGAAAGGGAGGGAGGGGGGAGAGAAACAGAAGGGAAATATGAAGGAAGAAAAGGGGAAAGGAGTGAAAGAAAGGAGGGACAAAAGGAAGGAAAAGAAAAGAAAAGAAAAACGGGGAAAAATCGGGATGGGAGCAACTCACTTTTAAAAATGCTGACTCTCGCTGCGCAAGCGCAGCTGATAGACAAATTAAAAACTAATAAGTCACCGGGTCCGGATGGCATACATCCGAGAGTTCTGAAAAAACTCAAAGTTGAACTTGTGGATATTCTAACAAAAATCTGTAATCTTTCATTGAAATCTGCCTCCGTTCCTGAGGACTGGAAGGTAGCAAATGTCACCCCCATCTTTAAAAAGGGTTCCAGAGGAGATCCGGGAAATTACAGGCCAGTCAGTCTGACTTCAATACCGGGAAAGTTGGTAGAAACCATTATCAAGGACAGAATGAGTAGGCACATTGATGAACACGGGTTATTGAAGAAGACTCAGCATGGGTTCTGCAAGGGAAGATCTTGCCTCACTAACCTGTTACATTTCTTTGAGGGGGTGAACAAACATGTGGACAAAGGAGACCCGATAGATGTTGTTTACCTTGACTTCCAGAAAGCTTTTGATAAAGTTCCTCATCAAAGGTTCCTTAGAAAGCTTGAGAGTCATGGAGTTAAAGGACAGGTCCTCTTGTGGATCAAAAACTGGCTGAGTAATAGGAAGCAGAGAGTGAGTATAAATGGGCAGTCTTCGCAGTGGAGGACGGTAAGCAGTGGGGTGCCGCAGGGCTCGGTACTGGGTCCCATGCTCTTTAACTTGTTCATAAATGATTTAGAGTTGGGAGTGAGCAGTGAAGTGGCCAAGTTTGCAGATGACACTAAATTGTTCAGGGTGGTGAAAACCAGAGAGGATTGTGAGGAACTCCAAAGGGATCTGTTGAGGCTGAGTGAGTGGGCGTCAACGTGGCAGATGCGGTTCAATGTGGCCAAGTGCAAATTAATGCACATTGGGGCCAAGAATCCCAGCTACAAATACAAGTTGATGGGGTGTGAACTGTCAGAGACTGACCAAGAGAGAGATCTTGGGGTCGTGGTAGATAACTCACTGAAAATGTCAAGACAGTGTGCGTTTGCAATAAAAAAGGCCAACGCCATGCTGGGAATTATTAGGAAGGGAATGGAAAACAAATCAGCCAGTATCATAATGCCCCTGTATAAATTGATGATGCAGTCTTATTTGGAGTACTGTGTGCAGTTCTGGTCGCCGCACCTCAAAAAGGATATTATAGCATTGGAGAAAGTTCAGAGAAGGGCAACTAGAATGATTAAAGGGCTGGAGCACTTTCCCTATGAAGAAAGGTTGAAACGCTTGGGACTCTTTAGCTTGGAGAAACGTCGACTGCAGGGTGACATGATAGAGGTTTACAGGATAATGCATGGGATGGCGAAAGTAGAGAAAGAAGTACTTTTCTCCCTTTCTCACAATACAAGAACTTGTGGGCATTCGATGAAATTGCTGAGCAGACAGGTTAAAACGGATAAAAGGAAGTACTTCTTCACCCAAAGGGTGATTAACATGTGGAATTTACTGCCACAGGAGGTGGTGGCGGCCACAAGTATAGCCACCTTCAAGAGGGGTTTAGATAAAAATATGGAGCACAGGTCCATCAGTGGCCATTAGCCACAGTGTGTGTGTATATATAAATTTTTTTGCCACTGTGTGACACAGAGTGTTGGACTGGATGGGCCGTTGGCCTGATCCAACTTGGCTTCTCTTATGTTCTCCTTCTCCCTCCCTTTCTCACTGCTGATATATTTCTGGCTTTGTAAAGCTCCCCTTCCCACCACACCGACCATCTCCTCAGTGAGGAAAATGGAGCTGAGATAATTCAGCGCTGAGGCATGCCGCCAGCATTTTGAAGGGACCACGCCTGGAAAGGGCACGTGGCTGATCCCTTCCCCACTGAAGTGTGGAGGAGGGATCAGCCATACGCCCTTTCCAGGTGCTGTCCCTTCGAAATGCCGGCAGCATGCCTCAGCCTTTAATTATCTCAGCTCTGTTTTCCTCACCAAGGAGATGGTCGGGGGGGGGGGGGGGCGGGTGGAGGAGCTTTACAAAGCCGGAAATTTACCAGCGGTGGGAAAGGGAGGGAAGGAGGGAGGAGGAGGTGGGGGTGCTATGCCGCAGAAGGGGGTACTGATTGCCCAATTGGTGGGAAATCGGTGCTGAGCTCATTCCACGCTGCGCCAAGCTGGCCGCAGGTCAAACAGACCTCAGCTGAAAAGGGCACATGGCATGGATGGGAAGGAAGTGCCAGGGAGGGAATAGGGGGGAGCCACGCGCCCTTTTCGGCCACAGTCTGTTCGACCTACGGCCAACTTGGTCCAGCGCGAAATGAGTTCAGCGCCGATTTCCCACCATGTGAACTGCATGAAACTGAGCTCCCTGCGGTGGGGAAGGAGGAGCAGAGGCACGCGATCTGGAGGAGGGAGGCATGATGCGGGGGAAGGTGGGGGAGGGGTGGCCAGGGGACTGGAGGCCCCAAGGCCCGGCGTTGAGGGCTCTGCAGCCCAGTGCCAGGTCGTGAACCTGCCTTTGGGAAACGCTGCCATAGGGTATAATAGAGAATTGATCTGTGGCTATCTAGAACTCTGAGTGGGGGGGGCTTTTTGAGGTAGAAGCACCAAGGTTTCAGCATAGCATCCAGTGCCTCTCCCTAAAACACCCTCCAAGGTTTTGAAAGAATTGGACCAGGGGGTCCAATTCTATGAGCCCCAAAAGAAGATGCCTCTATCCTTCCAATGGAGGGAAGGTATTTAAAAGGTGTGTGGTCCCTTTTAATGTGATGGCCAGAATTCCCTTTGGCGTTCAGTCATGCTTGTCACAGGCTTGCTCCTGGCTCCACCCCCAAAGTCCCCAGATATTTCTTGAATTGGACATGGCAATCCTATCTCCCATCCAAATACTTGCCAGGGTTGGCCTTGCTTAGCTTCTGAGAACTGATGAGATTGGAATTGCCTCAGGTATTCAGGTCAGGGTGAGACATGAATAATGACGTTTAATCCATCCACATGGTGACACCAAAGTCTGTTCTCAATTTTCAGAGACAAAAGCAGTTTTAAAGTGGTTGGTTAGAATCTTCACTTGATAGAGAATTCTTGTAAAATGAAAGCTTGCCTGCTTTTGGCCAATATAAACCACGACAGTACAAGATACAAGGGCATCAATTTAATTCTTTTTTTTTTTGAAACTGGAAGTCCCATATGGAACATTCTAGTTCTCTAGCTGCAACTGAAATTAAGTATTAGGAAGCAAATATTACAATTTAAATCTTTCAAAAATATTTTTCTCTCTATTAAAATATTGTGTTGGAGATGGCATCCCAAAGCAGTAATACATTCCCTATTAATAGTGAGACGTACAAAAGCCAGCTTTGATGGATATATTCTTAGACTTTGTCTCCTGTAGTAGGAATAAATCAAGCCTTTCTGAGCAGCTGATCTTCAAGGAGGTCACACTCTAATATACTGGGGGTGATGGAATGCTCTCTATCTGATCTGCCATTTCTCAGTTTTGACTGTGCTCTCCCTGTGATTGAAGGCAGAAGGCACACAAGTGCAGTTAGACATGGCAGATGTTGGAGCTGATGGCAAAATATGAAGAGTTATATGAAAAGAAAAGAAATGTTGAGCAAAAATGGCAGAATTTCAAGTTTGTGGGGTTTTAAAGGATGAAAGAGAGAAAAAGTGTAATGTCAGTACTATTGTCAAAAAACCGAAGGAAAACCTTGTTGAATAAATACACATAAAACAGCAATGAGAACAAATTAAAACTGCTTTGGAGTTAGTTTATTGGTTTTATTCTTTTAATTGTCTTCAGCTGTATAACTGTATCTAATAAGGCTGGATGAACATAGGACAAGAGGGAATCAGAATATATAGAATATGCCACAGTGAAATTATGGAAAACCATGTGCCCAATATATTAAAATACTATTGCATCACTTAAAATGGTAAACCTGTTATGTAGGGTTACTACTATATGATCCGTAGGTGGTGAATGTACATGGTAGCACTTGGTCAAATATATTCACCACCTTTCTATACTGTAATAGGAGGTGGCATTATGGGCACCATCTGAGATATCATAAGTAGGTCTACAGTTGTATCAGTGGCTGTTAATCTGGCCAACTGATTTCCAGGAGGAAAGTTGTTTTTAGCAGGGCTATTGCTCTGTAAGAGTGGAATCAATAGCCTGTTAAGCCCAATTTCTTTTCTTTCTTTTCTTTTTTCTTTCTTTCTTTCTTTCTTTCTTTCTTTCTTTCTTTCTTTCTTTCTTTCTTTCTTTCTTTCTTTCTTTCTTTCTTTCTTTCTTTCTTTCTGCCAAAAATGTTTTTACGACTCTCTGTTGTGTTATGATTATTATTATTGTGTGTGTTTATGTTTTTTAAGTGAAAGTTTAGTGAAAGGGTAGAACCATAGTAGTGCTATTTTAATTGCAAATTTCTTTAGTTGAAAGACAAGTACAACCCCTGAAAATGCATTTCAATAAGTCAGAAAAATTAGATTTTTCATATTTTAACTAAACAAACATTTAAGCCAACCAAGGTTCCCACCCCCTCCCCCTCCCCAAGGAACTAGGAGGAAAAGTCCTTCCGTTAGCCTTATGTAACCCTAGTTTCAAGAAGATGCTGAAAACAAGGAATGATGTGTTTACTGTTCTAGTCTAGTAATTCAGCTTCCAGATGTCACAGTTGTATTCCAATATAAGGGAAGGATGATCTGTTCCTGGCATTTCCACTTGCTTTCTCTCTATTTATGCTCAATTTCTGTGCCCTGTCTCTTTTCCAAAGCATAACTTGAAGACTGTTCAGTTGTGTTACTAACTCTACCCTCTCAAGATATCTGCAACTTACACAGGGGTTGTATTGTAGAAAAATAGGTGAAGCTCATTAGCACAATTCATCCAGGGATTGTTATACAGCTGCACCTACTGTTCAATGAACAAGGTAGGTGGGGAAGAAGAGGGAGAACCATCAGAAAGGTTCAGGAGCTGTGCTCCTGCGAGCTCCTGCTGAATTCAAGGCCTGAACGTACCTTATTTAAAGACTCTCGATTTATGACTTTTTCAAAAATCCCATGTCATGTTTTTGTTCATGCTGTTTCCTCAGACTTAAAAAACAGGGTGATCATGGGAGAGGGGGATTAAAAGCAGTTGTTAATTCTAACCATT
The DNA here is from genome assembly GCF_032191835.1 of Heteronotia binoei. Lineage (NCBI taxonomy): Eukaryota > Metazoa > Chordata > Lepidosauria > Squamata > Gekkonidae > Heteronotia > Heteronotia binoei. The sequence goes on along the minus strand of NC_083228.1, from coordinate 92,794,679 downwards.
GATTCAGAGAAAAAGCATAAAGTCAGGAAGTGCCATTTAATGATCAAGCTTGGAAGGTGACTTCACTTCTTGTTCAGTTCTGTGTATGTATTCTGTCTGCCCTGTAATGTTATGATTTTCAGATACTGCTTAACAGATGCTGCTGTTCAGTTGTTGCACACTGTTTTGCTTGATCCTCTAGGACTTCTATAAAGGGTTGGCCCTATACTGTCTGGCACCCTAGGTAAAGCTAACATCTGATGCTCCTCCCTGTACGGATAACATCACTGAGTCACATGAAGGGCACCCAATTCATCACCCCCAGAAGACTAGCGCCCTAGGCAATCACTGAGTTTTCCTAGTGGCAGGATTGGCCCTGCATCTATAAGTAAATGAAACTGATAGCTCTGCTGTATATGAAAACTCAAAAATCAGGAATTTAATTTACAAAATCTATCAAGATTCATTAAGAGAAAAAAGTACAGTGCCGGTGCAGAAGTTCAAAGTTTTATACCAGGATAAAATAAAATGGGGGATAAGAAATCTGCATTTAAAATGAATATGTAAATTCTCACAGTTTCACATAGATTGGTACACACTCTCTATTCCTCAGTTCACCTTGTTCCTTAGTTTGGTTGAACTGTGCCCATCACTTACCATATGCAAAACTGAATCAAACTATGAGAATTACATTCTCCCAAAGGTTGCAGGTTGTTTGGTCACTAGTGTTGGTCACACTCAGGGCTTTTTTTGAGCAGGAACACAGTTCCAGCTGGCTTGGCATTAGTGGTGTGACCTAATATATAAACAAGTTCCTGCTGGAGTTTTTCTACAAAAAAGCCCTGTGTGAAAAAATGGTGATGTCAGGGGGCATGGCCTAATATTCAAATGAGTTCCTGCTGGGCTTTTTCTACAAAAAAAGCTCTGGTCACACTCATGTCTGGTTAAAAGTATTTGTTAAGGTTCTGCATTTCACCAGCACAGGGATATGAAAAGGGGAAGGGAGAACCAAGTGTACTGCACAGAGCTCCTTGGAGGAAGGGCTGTATTAAAAAAAAGACACCAGATAGAGAGGAAGGAAAATGCTTCTTCCCATCTTACAGCATTTTAAACAGGCAGCCTTGAATGGTAATAGGATGTGAAGCTAGCATATGGGTTCCCTCCCCCTGTGTCAGGCTTCTGAATGGGTGTGAGTTAAGCTATTAGTTCTTTTTTGTTTGTTTTTGGCCATGTCATGTCCATGAAAACTCATTGTTTGCTGTGGTTCAGGTGTGCTTGGTTCAGGTGTGCCCCAGGCTGACATTATCACAGAAGCCATGTCCTAGTAACTTCATTTTGACTTTGCCATTGACTGTTATATAACTTTTCAACAATATTTTCATGTTGCTTGCAGCTTACTGAAAATATGGTACTACTATTGCTTCTTTCTGTCTCTGTTTTTGCATTTGAGGGATGCTTCTTTTAAAAAAAATACTGTGCTAGCATTCTTTGTAACTCAACTCCCACTCTGGGGCCACTAGCGTTTAAATCTCTAAGCAAGCAAATACCTGCATCTCTCTCTATGGTCCACATACGCATGCATGCATGCATGTGAAAGCTGAGGCATCTGCTGTTTTGCAAAGTAAAGTTATTGAGATAAGATAGCATAGAACAGTTTTCTATTATATTTTAACTTAAAAGAACAAACAACACTCTGGTTTTCACACCAAGAGAGGACGGGCTGCTGCAGAATATACAGGTACAAGGTAAAGCAGGAACAAAAAAATCCTCAGAAGGGGGAGAATGATCTTTGTTACAAGCATGCCATTATTCCATTTCTGAAACACTTGGAGGTACAAACATGGCAAGCATGTCCAAGTTATGTCCACTCAGTACATCTTATATAATGGCTGCCAATATAGCCATGGGCTAAATGTAATTAGGGATGGGCACAGACTGGGAAAAGGTGCTTCAGTTTGGAGTCCATGGTGGCTCATAGACCTGGGCCAAATTGAGTCAGGAGGCTCGTTACCAAACTGAACTGGTTTGTTCAGTTCATGGCCCTGCAAACCCCATTGAAAAAGCAGCAGTACCCTTAAATGAGGTTTGCAGAAAGACAGAAAAACAGCAGAGCAAAAGCTTGCTCTCTGCAGCTCAGCTTTTTCAATCTTGTGCAGTCTTAAAGCTGAAGCTTTAAAGTCAAGCTTAAAGTATAATGGGATGGCACTCCTGCCATGCAGCTGTTTCACACCGCTTTCTGCAGTCCCTTGAAACTTTGGTAGGACTACACAAGACAGCCTGAAAAACAGCAGCCAGCAGAAAGGGAGGGATCTCCCACGAAGGGATTTCCCTCCCACTTTTCTGCTGGCTGCAGTGAGCCCCAGCCAGCAGAAAGATGGGAAGATCTCCTTGGAAGAGAGATCTTCACCTTCCATTCCGCTGGTTGTAGGGAGCCACTGCCAGCAGGAAGGGAAGGAAGATCTTCCCCCCCTACCTTTCTACTGGCCATGAGGAGTTTCCACCAGCAAAAAGTAGGGAAGAGAGATTTCCCCCCCTCTTTCTTCCGGATGTGGGAAGCCACTGCCAACAGAAATAAGGAAGATATCTCAAATTTCCCCCCTTCCATTCTGCTGGTCATGGGGAGCCACCAGCAGAAAGAAGGGAGGGAAGATCTCCTGGGAAGGGAGTTCTCTCCCCCCACCCACCCCCGGTTCTGTTGGACTCCAGGAGCTACCACCTGCAGAAAGTAGAGAGGAAAAAACTTCACCCCTTCCTTTTAAACTCTGCTTTCTGCTCCCTACAGCTTTTCAAAGGAAGCAAAAGGCAGGGCCATTTAAACCCTTGCTTTCTGCTCGCTGTGGAAAGTCTCAGAAAGCACAAAGCAATGGTGCTGAACCATTTAAACCAAACAGCTGAGTGGTGGGGAGCTCCCAACCTCTCAACCATTTCTCTTTCACAGGCTGTTTTGCAAACTGTTTTATAAGCTCGTTCATGAGCTGCTGCTGCTGCTTCACAAACCATCATGAGCCACCACAAACTGCACCCAAAATTTGTGGTATTCCATCCCAGTTCTTCAGTTCACAAACTTTGGATTGTGGACCCCAGAGGCCAAAATTCATGACAAAATTTATTTCATCAGCAGATTCATGCCCATCCCTAAATGTAAAAGATATAATTGCCTGGATAGCCCAGGCAATCCCAATCTTATCAGATCTTGGAAGCTAAGCAGGGTCAACTCTGGCAAGTACTTGGATGGGAGATCTCATTGGAACACCAGGATTCAGGAGGTGGGGGCAGGCTTTACTCAGCCACCTCCCTTACAGCCCAATCCAGACATAAGTGGCGGCTGGCCATGGCTTAGCTGCCGCGCTGCTAGTAGACTTTCTGAGGACTTCGGCATGCTGGAGCATAGGGAGGGGAGAGGCATAGCTTGTCGTAAAGGAGATGGTTGCCATGCCAGCACTGCTGGCATAGGCACAAGGGAGGCAGAGGAAGCCGGAGGGGAGGGCCAGCCCACCCCCCCACCCCCATTGGCCAGTCCTGGTGCATGCGCCGCAGCTCATGACAGTCAGGGATAGGGAGAGGTGGCCCCAAGAGGCTGATAGCCATCCCCAACCCATCCCTAAACAGAGAAAGGAGCCAATGATGGCAGACCATCACAGGCAAAGGAGAGACGTCCCGTCAACACACGGAGGGAACAGGAATGAGGCTGGGCATGCGTGCATGAGAATCCTGGTTTGGTGGCAAGGTGGGGGTGGGGGGTGAGACAGGCCCACACGGGACCACGGAGAAGCTGTCAAGCCCCTCACACCCTCCCGCTGTCAGAGACTCTGCCAATGGCAGGCAGACAAGCAAAAAGTACGAAGTGCAGGAGTTCGCTGTCATAGACAGAGGCTGAAATGTGTGTCTGGGAGTGAGCAACCCAGTAGCAGACACCTCCCTACCCAGAGTCCCCATGTTGCCCTGATGCCCCCTGCCATATGCACAGAACACCTTCCCCGGGGGCCGCAGAACTCAGAGTGCAAGTGTATCAGCCTCAGAACTCTGAGTCCACTTCATCAGCCCCCCCTTAGTGCCCTGTGCACAACAGCCCTGTGGGGTTGGGTAGGCTGTCAGCCTGGGCAAGCTGAGGGGCGGCACTCCCCTCCCCTGTCCATCCACGTGGAGGGCAGCGTGGTGGCTCATAGACCATTCCTCCCCCTAAGCCAAGTCTGCCCACTCTCCCAGGCATTCCCTTGGAGAGACCACTGACAGGGAGGGGGGGGGGTTGCCCAGGGAAGTGCAGCAGATGCCAAGCAGGTGAGACAACAGAGGGCATAGCTTAGACTTTATTTTTCCAGAACAGAGTGCAACAGTTTCCCTGGCGCGTGCTGGGCAGTCTCGCCGTGCACGGGGCTCCATTCCAAGCGGCGGGCAGAAACAGCCAAGGGAGTGGGAGGTGGTGGAGTGACACATGCCGAAGCCTCTGAGTTGGAGTCCCACCTGCAAAATGGAGATAGAGATTAAGAGCACCTGCAGGAGCGGCGGCTGGAAGAGCAGGCTGCATTTCAGCCTGGCGCTCTCTTAAAGGGATTGACCCACTTCCTCGCAACGGGGCAGCTGCCACACACACACACACCATCCCCTGCTAGGGGTTGGGAACATGGCAGGGGGCAGACCAAGGAAAGGGAGCAGGTGGCAGCACAAGGGAGCGAGGTCAGCAAAAGCCCCCTGCTGGAGCCCACTGTCTGGTTCAAATGCCAGAGATGCTCGCACACCAAACAGTCAAGAGTGAGGGGAGGGGGAGGCTGGGGGGGGGGTCAGTGGAACTTACCCAGCCATGGGTGACAGTCCTCGCATGCAGAGCCTCCGGGAGCCCGGAACCTGTAGAGACCTGGAAACAAGAGCAGTTAGCCCCAGGGGAGAGACCTCTCTCTCCCCCTCACAAGTCAAAGATACTGTCAAAGCAACCGCGTGGTGCAAAACCCCAAAACTCATTATCAACGTGCCTGCCTGTCCCTCACTCTAAGTCTGTATGGCCGGGAGCTCACCAGCAGAACTTCCCGCCACGTGCTCCTCTTCCTAACAACTGAATTGTGCGAGGCCAGAGCGAAAGTATTTCTAGGAGGGGGAAGACTGCGATTGGGTGCTGGGGAGGGGGCTCGTCAGCCTGAGGCGATTGGTGAGGCAATCACACCGCTCCCTAAGGGGTTTGCAAGCTTCCGCAGCGGTGTAAGCGACCTTTGTTTTTGGTTTCAATGAGTGCCTATTATTTACGCTATTATTTTTGCCAGCGTAAAGTTGCGCCTCTTGAGGGGGCATGTCATGGGCTAAACTGCTCAGAAAGCTGCCTAAGCCTGGCTGCACCCCCAACTCCACCCCCTCCTCAGCCTGAACGCCGCGCTCCACCTCACTTCCACCCACACTTGGGCACAGCCCCCCGCCCACATAACTCCCCCCAGCTGTGGCAGTGCCAGTCATACATCGGTGCAAACCCTTCCTGCGCCCACATAGCAGCTCATCTGCTCCCAAAAGACTTTCTGCCCCCCCCCCCTCCTCTGGATTGTGCTGTAAATATCTTCCAGGGCCCCAGTTGGGGTCAGTCACCAGAGATTGCCATGACTTCCAGGTGCATGGGCGCACACACCCAAACACAAAGACACACACACACACCAATGTAAATGTAATCCTATGTTTCTGGCTTCTGCAATCTTATCTTTCCAATTAATAACTGCAACTTCTTGTTCCCAGTATGTTAGCATTCAAACTCTCTGTGGTTTCTGAACCTGTAACAAGAAGGCAAAGATTTAGTGCAGCATCACACAGCTGTTTAAAGACAGAACTGCAGAGACATGAAAAACACCATCAAGGAGGCCGTACATGATTAGGTCAAGATAGAACTGGCTGGATCTTGACACACCTTTGTTTGTACCTTGATCAGGCTGGTTTGCTTGTCTATACAACTCTGGATACACTCTTCCATTTTACTTTGCTTTGCTTTTCCATTCCTGTATCCAACAGGAGCCAGGTGTGATGGGGCATCTTTGGTTGGCAGAGGATTGGGTCTTGAAGTGTTTAGCCTTTTTTCCTCTTCTGTTTTTTTATTCTCAGTTTTAAAAGGCACATGTTTGTTTCTTTTTCTGACTTGTATCCAAAGAACTGTGCAACTATCTTTGAATGCTCAAGAGAGTTTTACACACATTATTCTGTTGCAAGGCAAACCTTTTTTGAAACTAGAGTTTCAAAAGCACAATGGGTGTCTACTATTCAAAAGAAAAAGGTCAAAAATTCCTCTGGGCAATCGTGGGTCTTTGGATTACAGCCAATTCATCTTCTACTTTCAGTTTTCTTTTATTTTCATTTTAAAAATTGGTTCTCTCTCTTTTTTTAGGTTGCATTGGAGGCTACTATGTAAATGCCTGAAGTTTTTATTAGATATCATTGTGCTCTGTAAAGCTCAAGTTCAACAAAAGATACTATTTGGCCTACACTGTATATGCTAAAGTAGAAAAGTAACGATAAAAAAGAAAATAATAGTCAATTGAAGATGCTTGTGTTGGGCAAAATGCTAGCTACCATTGACACAAAACCTGAGATGTACAGAATTAATATAACAATTTCTCCACCACCTACGAAAGCTTTTGTGTGCACAAGCTGGTTGAGTTTTAGAAACTGAAAGTGCAAGATAATCACTTTGTATATCTTTGAGAGGATTACCTTACACAGAGCCCTTTATGTTAATTCAAGCACCATTACAAAGAATTGCTTAAATCGCACCATATCACAAAATTGCCTGGGGGAAACAATGAGGCCATAGAAAAAGCTGCTGGGGCATCACTGTCTTCATTACTTACAGGTTTGTTCATGCTGTAAGTAGCATTCCTTGATGGATGTTATTGAAGTTTATGCCTTCATCAGAGAAACAACCTAGCTGAACTGCAGAAGTTGGGCAATCATACTCATGATGGCTGGGCGAATGGTCAGATGCAAGAACATCTAAAAGCCACAGGATCTGCAGCAATTCACAGTGGTTTCTACATTTAGATACAAATATGGCTATACTTTGGATTTTAATTTCCTAGTTGTGTAATTCCTGATTCACTCCCTTTTCTAGCCCAACACTCTTTGTCTCAAGCTATACACACTGGGTTTTTCTTATCTTCCCTCTGTGTATTCTGAATGAGCTTCCAGCTCCTATTTAGTAATGCATAGGCAAGGCCCATGTTTTCCAGCCATCTGCAAGCAGTGAGTGATTTCAGCTTATCTCTCCCAGGCTAGTATTAATCCCTCACATGCTGATGGCAGGTTTTCCTGATGCTAAAAATGTCCACATATCTTGTGTACTGTATTAGTAGCTATTGTCATCCCAGTTGTCCTTCCCATAGCACTAAGACTCTGTACAAAGATTTCACAGTCCTTGTTATGCCAGGTTATTGCTGTGGACCAAGATACAATAGTAAAACAAAAATATTTTATGTAGCTGAGAGAATTCCAAGTCAGGCTTCTATGTGTGGTATTTTTACAAGCTCCTTGCAAAAGTAGAGCTTAAGGACAGATGTAGAAGATTATGTAAAGTTCTACTCTTGTAATAAAATCAAATTATTAACTTATGAAATGCTAAACATTGAGGAAGACAGACAGTAGCAGTTTTAAATTCACATTATCTGCTCTGAAACCAAAATCCTCAGAATGTAGCAAGCAGGCATTTACACTATTACACTAAATAGTGTAAATGCCTGCTTGCTACATTCTGAAGATTTTGGTTTCAGGGCAGATATAGACTGAAGATACTGTAGGGTTATCAGGTTTGTGTTGGAAAATATCTGGAGATTTTGGGGGTAGACCTAGGAGATGGCAGGGTTTGGGGAGGGGAGAGGCCACAATATGGAACAATGCCATAGAGTCCACCCTCCAAAGTAGCCATTTTATCCTGGGGATCTGATCTTTGCCAGCTGGAGATCAACTATAAAAGTGGGAGATCACCAGGCCCCACCTGGAGGCTGACAACCTTAAACAGGCTTTACACCAGACCAGACTAGCAGTTAGCTGGCAGGAAGATAGGTTTGTATTAATTTGCATATTTAGCAAGGGATCATAGAGCATGCTTTGAAAGGGCCACCATGACTAGAAGAGATGGTTAATAGCACCATGAAATGTATTTTGTGTACTTAATTGTTGTTTGAATTGTTTTAAATTATATTCTCAAATTGTTTTAAACTGATTGTTAGCCACCCTGAATCCACTTGTGGAGAGAGCAGGATATAAAATAATAATAAAGCAGGACTGGGCTAGGTGAAAGGACAAGCAGGGCCAACGTTACCCAGTAGGACAGGTAGGCAGCAGCTTGGGGTGTCACCTGGTCACAGGGGTGGGGGTGCCCCCTCCCCTTCCCACTGCACCCCATCAGGGCCCCCACTGCAACACTTGCCCTCGGCATGTTCGCCTTCACCACTGCCCGCCTCTCTGCCACCTTCCTCTGCCTTGCCATCCAGCCTGGTGGCCTATCATGAGTGCTGTGGACAGGCAGCAGTGGGGAAAGGGATGACTGGGGGTGGCACAGCAGCCAATGCACCACCCCCCTCCCAGCATTCCCCCTTCAACCTGAAGGCAGAGGCAGCCAGGGGCTCCTTTGGCTCAGGCCTACTGCTACTTTCACCTTCAGTCTCAGCCAGTCTCAGCCCTACCAGCATGTATTTGAAGAGACATTGCAGTTTGTTCACCTGGTTGTTTCCCACTCAGAGGCCAAGCATCACCTGAGACTCCAGCAGAGTCCCTGGGCCCTGGCTGCACTTGCTGCTGGCCGGCCTCCCTCCCTCCAGGCACTCTCTAGCTCAGTGGCCTACTGGAACCTTCCCCTTTAAGCAAAATGTCTTGCCCCCTACACTTCTTCCTTCCTCAGGTTGGCTTGCTTCAGGGCAGCATGCAATCCCTGCGGGTGCTGTAGCCACATCTTTCTGCTTCTGCAGTTTGAAGAAGACATCATGGACATCTGCTTGAAACTTCTGGGCAGAAACTGGAACTACCGACACAACCCAGCCAGGGACTGCTTCCTGTGTGGCAGTGCAGCCTATGTCAGCCGGGTAAGAGCTACTGATTCTCCCCACTCACTCCTGCCCCCACCCTAGCAATGAACATATACAAGCCCTCTCAAAACTCCCCCTCCCACCTGAGGGCAGAGGTGGACAAAGGCACACTCAGCTCAGGGCCTCCACCACACTCATCCTCAGTGCCTCCGGTCCCCCTGCCCAGGCACATGTTGGGGTAGGTTGAGAAGGCCTGGCTTTGCCTGTGAGTGGGGGGGGGGGGAGGAAGGACATGGGAGGCAGGGCAGAAAGTCAGGGGGCCTCGCCTAGGCGGCCCTGAGAACTTGAGAAACTTGCAGTGGCCCTCAGATGTGACCTGAGAAGCTTGCAGCGGCCCTGAGAACAAGGCATTATTATTCAGACAAGCTGAAGATAGTGCTCTCTGAAAGGCAAAGTCTGTTTGCAGGCTTCGTATCCAAGATGGACAGAGCTGAAACTGCTCTTTCACTCTTCCGTGGCAGTGACTAGAAGAGCTGAAGAAGCCGGAAAGAGCAAGGAACAGGAATTCTTGACAGTTGAACTCTTCACTGACTGCCTGAGATCAACACCCTAGTAGAGAACTGCCCCACTTCATCTTGCCAGAAGGAAAGGGGAACTGCCCCTAGGGCAACGAACAAGCTTGAGATTCCTCCAGCAGCTTCACAAGAAGAGTTCATGCTGTTGCAAGAAGTCTTTCTGGGATTCTGTTCCAGGATGAACTCACAGTACTGTCTGAACCATCTATAACATGGATTGTGAGTAGGACTCTGCTCTGGGGACACTGGTTAATGAACCAGTATTGATAGCTTTGGGAATGTTTTTCACAGTTGTATTCTGTTATATTTAAATAAATTGGAATTACATTTTGATTTGTGAACATTACTCTAGAATTTGAACCTGGCCATCTGGACTCAGGGAGTTACACTTGCATAAGACTTGAAACAAAATTTTGGACAGGTTCTGAAGAAGCTATCATGCTTCCTTGGATTTAGTTTCAGTTTTTCTTTGAAAATGCTGTAGCATACGGAATATAAAAGCAATTTCCTGAAATGAAAGACATCTTCCATGTGTCAAAGGTGACTGTCAGATCAGATCCTTTGTCTGTTGTTGTCCAGATGTTTACCATCTCAAAATTGTGTTTCCTTCTCTTTTGTACTTTGGTACCTGCCATTTCTTAAAGTGTCTGTTATTTGCTATTCTTTTTTGAAAGGCCTTCTGAGATGTTTTCTACAGGTTTATTATTCTTTCTTTATAACTTATTCTATACATTCTTCACATCTTTGATAAGGGTCACCATGTTTAGAACCATAAACATGTCTTTTTCTGTTTAAAAAAAATCTAAGAGTTCTTTCCTTTATTTCATACTCAACTTGGGCAGATAAATTTGTTGGGTTTTACTTGTTTTGGTGCTGCCGCTTCATCTCTTAATGAGCTTTTCCTAGCAGTTAAATCAAGCTGCTTCCTTTTGTGGTGAAGGTAGATTCTCAGTAACTTACAGTGCAGTCTTAAATAGAGTTACTGGAGTAATGTGTTCCAGGTGGCTGGCCCCAGACAGGAATCTCACTGCTACATCTTCTGCCAACTGACTCTTTCTAGCAACGGGCAGGGAATGGGGGGATATACTGGGAGCAGGAGGGAGGCCCACTCACATTGCAAAAACATGCCTAGGTCACTTCTGATGTGACTCAGAAGTGAGGTCATCACACAGCAATGTTGGGGTAACAGTCTCATATTTCAGCAAAAACTCTATAGTAAATTTGGCTTCCACCATAGAGTTTTTGCCCAAATATCAGAGTTAGGGTTGCCAAGTCCAATTAAAGAAAAATCTGGGGACTTTGGGGGCGGAGCCAGGAGACTTTGGGGGTGGAGCCAGGAGACATTGGGGGTGGAGCCAGGAACAAGGATGTGACAAGCATAATTGAACTCCAAGGGAGTTCTGGCCATCACATTTAAAGGGACAGCACGCCTTTTTAAATGCCTTTCTTCCATAGGAAATAATTAAGGATAGGGGCACCATCTTTTGGGGCTCATAGAATTGGACCCTCTGGTCCAATCGTTTTGAAACTTGGGGGGTATTTTGGGGAGAGGCACTAGCTGCTATACTAAAAATCTGGTGCCTCTACCTCAAAAAATAGCCCCCCCAGAACCCCCAATACACATGGATCAATTCCTTATTATTCTCTATGGGAATCATTCTCCATAGGGAATAATAGAGTGCCTAGTAGACATTTCCCTCCCCCCCATGCTTTCTAAAGGGGGGGAGGGCCTCCATACCAGGGAATCCCCCCTCCCTGCCCCCTCCCTCTCTCACACACACACACACAAATACTTACCATACTTGGGCCGATTCTGCATTGATGTTTAAGCCAGCTTTTCTGTGGACTGAAGCTGGTTTATATAAATCTGGAGTATCCTCGAACAATCCACACTGTCTGGGTGTGATGACCCTGAGGGCTGTATTGATTCACTTATCCACAAGGTGGCGGCATTGCTCTCATTGCTTTTGGACCACAGATCCTTATGGATCCACGAGATTTCTGCTTTATTGGTTGCAGCCACCATGCTGTGTCATGATTCCAAAGATGCAGAAAGGCTTAGGGAAGTCGTACACCCTTGTTCTACATGCTGTACTCTTGGCTCACCAGGTCATGCTAAGCCAGTATGTTGTAGTGGTTGGAATATTACATTAGGATCTAGTAAACCTAGGTTCAAATCCTGACTGCCATGGAAGCTTGCTGTGTGACCTCAGGACAGTCATGCACTCTCTGCCTAACCCACCTTGCAGGGTTTTTGTGAGCATAAAAGTGGAGGACAGGAGAATGATGTCAGCCCGTTTGCTTTCATTGGGGAGAAAAGTGATACATGCACGAAGCCAGCAAACAAAGGTAGTTTTGGAGACTAATGGAATGAGATGCAAAAGGAGAACCCATCCTCGAGTCCTCCCATATACATGTGGAATGTGGGGTGTGGCTGGGCCTTTTCCCTCATCAAATATGACTGAGGACAGAAGTGTTGCCATACATATGTGATATGTGTCTTGATGGGACACCTTGAGAATGAAACAGGGTCAGTGGCAAAGGGTTGACTTTTTTCCATACATCACTTATCTGCTTAGAATTAAAACTTATTGAGTCTTCTTTTAATTACAATAAAAACATAGTGATTTTGCATAATCTGTGGTTTTCCCATGAGAGAGCAAGCTGTGCACTCCGCCTTCTATGCTTGAGGGCAAAAGAGCTTCATAGGTCGGTTTCTGAAATGAGACTAGGAATTTCAAGGCCTGCTCTGTTGTGTGATATTCTGATGAATCCATCTCTCTCCCATTAGCTGAACCAGGATTGGATGATGTTACCGAATGACCATACTTTTCCTTACAGATATTCAGACTGGAGTACAGCTACCTATCCTTTGATTTGGTGCTTTTAGTGTACAGAAATGACAGCTGCTCTTGTGTGAGCTCTCTGGATGTAAGTGGGGGCAGGATATAAGGATCATGCTACAGTTTTACATAAAAGCAGTTTTGTGGACTGCTGGCCTATTTATAGTTCCGGGTTTTATTTTCGAAGTCTCAAACAACTGCAGGATTTTTTTTCTGAACCTAGTTGCATATTCATTATAGCATGGGGGAGACTTATCTTTGCAGCACTATGTATGAAACTAATCTAGGGGGCTTCGTGGACCACACGCTGAACATGAGTCAGCTGTGTGATGTGGCGGCCCAAAAGGCAAACACAATTTTGGGCTGTATCACCAAAAACCAAGTGTCCACATCATGTTCAGTGATTGTGTCATTTTACTCTGCTGTGGTTAGGACCCTCCTAGACTGCTGCGTTTAGTTTGGGGCACCACAGGTTAATAAGGAAACATGCCCAGAGGATATGCCCAGAGGGATATGGAGACGAAGTCCTATGAGGAAAGGTTGAAGGAGCTGGGGATGTTTAGCCTGGAGAGGAGGCGGCTGAGAGGTGATATGATCACCATCCTCAATACTAGAAGGGCTGTCATATAGCGGATGGTGTGGAATTGTTTTTTGTGGCCCCAGAAGGTGGGATCAGAACCAATGGGTTGATATTAAATGAAAAGAGTTTCCGGCTCAACATTAGGAAGAACTTCCTGACCGTTAGAGCGGTTCCTCAGTGGAACAGGCTTCCTCGGGAGGTGGTGGGATCTCCTTCCCTGGAGGTTTTTAAACAGAGGCTAAATGGGCATCTGACAGCAATGAAGATCCTGTGAATTTTGGGGGAGGTGTTTGTGAGTTTCCTGCATTGTGCAGGGAGTTGGACTAGATGACCCTGGAGGTCCCTTCCAACTCTATGATTCTATACAATTTTATGATTTTAGTGTAGAACAGGGGTGGCCAACGGTAGCTCTCCAGAAGTTTTTTGCCTACAACTCCCATCAGCCCCAGCCATCAGCCATGCTGGCTGGGGCTGAAGGGAGTTGTAGGCAAAAAACATCTGGAGAGCTACCGTTGGCCACCCCTGGTGTAGAATGTCAGTTTGGGGACACCGCTAAACCAGGAATAAAGGTCTACTGTGAAATTGTTTTCCAAGACTCCTATCTTCTCATAAGAGGAACCATGAGGATCCGTGCCTCAAAAACATGTTTTGGATCCATGGTGCTGCCACGAAGCCATGGATCCGTTATATCTGTGGGGAAAGCTCTTTCCATGGATGCAACATGAGATTGGATGGTGAGCTTGGGATGATCCAATGCAGATATCATGAGGATCCATGAGGATATGTGCTTCAAAGCCATGTTTTCACTCCATGATGTTGCCACGATGCCCAGGATCCATTATTTCTGTGGTGCAAATTCTGCCCATGGACGTAATAAGTGACTGGATGGAGGGCTTGGGGGGATCCGAAGCAGAAATCATGTGGATCCATGAGGATCCATGGTCCAAAATCAAGTTTTTGGTCCCTGGCACTGCCATGAAGCCGTGAATCCATGATTTCTGTGGTGCAAACTCTTCCCATGGACAGGATATGTGATTGGCTGGTAATCTTGGAGTGGCCCAAAGCAAAAAACATGAGGATCCATGAGGATCCGTGGTTTGGAAACATGTTTTTTCAGTGCTGTGGTGCCACAAATTCGTGGAGGCATGATTTTTCTGGTGCTGCCTATAGTCTAAGAGAGGATCTACAACATGATGGTGGTTTGATTTCATTTCACCATAAAAATCATATGAATTCATGAGGATTCATGCTTTGCAACTCAGTTTTTGCACTGCTGAGGTGCCACGAATTCGTGGAGGCATGATTTCTGTGGTCCTGCCTATAGTCTAAGACAGGATGTATAGAATTAAAGTGGTTTGATTTCATTTCAATGTAGAAATCATATGAATTCATGAAGATCCATGTAGATCCGACTTTTACCCAGACCCTTCAGGGACACTGCATGATGAACAAATATGTCAGTCACCTTCACATCGGTCGTGCTGAAGAAAGTAGCCTTTGGCCCAGTACTATTAGCTTAGCTGTTCAAACCTTAAATTAGGAGGTGCACCCAGGTTAATACTTGGCCCTTAAATAAAACATATATCTAGCCTACTGAGATCGACTGTGGGCTTTTGTGAACAAGAGGGGGGATGATTAGCATTTCTTCCTGATGGAGGAGGAGCACAAGTGCTGAGCATTTGCAATACTTTAGCCAGCTCTATTTGGGCTAGTCTTTAGGCACTCCATACAAGCTCAGAGGCTATACCACTGTAAAATTCATAGAGCTGAGGCAATGAATATTTTCTGATTTTATAAGTGGCAGAGAAAGATGAGCTTGGGAGTTTCAAAGATTTACATTCAGCCAATTTGAAAGTTGAAATGGTCATTTCCTAACCATTTGCCCTGAATGTTTTGAATTAACAAAACCTTTTTCAACCTCTTTTTCTCAGGTTCTTGATTCTGCCATTTTAAAGGGTTAAAATAAAGATATTACATCAAACTCCCTTCACCCTGCAGAAAAAACTGAAGGCTGGAAACCTTGCTGGGATTCCAGGGGATCTCCAGCTCTTGGCTGGAGAACTGCCCTTGTCTAATGTTATTTCTCTTTTTTTGTATTTACTTGAGGGAAAAGATGCCTCTGTTACCTGTTAACCTTACAAAACAAGGTTTCTGTATTCAGGTTTTAAAGTTAGATTTCCCTTGGGGGGAGGGGAGGCTCACAGACAAAGCCTGCTCATGTGGGAATGCCATTCTCTGAAGTTCCCCAGAATTATGGCTTTCAAGTTCCCCAAATGGGATGAGCTAAGGACAGAACATTTCTGGGGGAAAGGACTGGGGCTTCCTCATGTGGGAGTGCTTGAGCTAGTACTTGCTAAAAGGAATGCCTTATGCCATGAATGTGGAACTCTGCATAGGCTCAGAGACCATTCTTCCTTCATGATTCTTGGGTAGCAGAACTGAGAAACGGATTGCCTTCTCAATTTCATTTCAAGCGCACAGACTGCCTAAACCTTTGTCCCTCGGATGGTGCCAGAAGAAAAAAATGCATCTTCACATGAAAGCCAAGTAGCTTTTTTGTGTCGACCTGTCGCCTAGGTGTCAATTTGGCCATCCATTGATATGTTTAACAGCTCTCACAGCAGGAGTTTTCCTCTCCTTTTGTTACCTGGTAGTCCGATCAGATAACATAGGACGTCACATAGGACCGACCAATGAGGATTGCTGCAGGAAGCGCCACCTGCTGGTGGTAATGAAGAAAAGCTACAGAAAGAATAAAACCCACTAAAAGTCCGCTGGAAAACAGCTCTTGGAAAGTAAGCAGCAACACCGAGGCTAATGCAGCTTCACTCCTGTTCCAGGATTTCAAGTGTAGATCGTACCAAAAAAGCAGGAGCTAGACAGGAGTGAGGCCAGTTTTCAGTGTGGATTGAACCATCTGAGAGGGTAGTATTACTGGCTCTTTTGCCCAGTGCAGAATCGGCCTTGGTCTTCTTCCAGCAGAATTTGCTTGCTGTGAAAGCGAAAGCAAGGCTGCACAGGAAAAGAAAGGGAGGGGTTGTTCCTGTTTCCTGTGCAGCCTTAAAGGGACACATTTTAAAAACGGATCCCAGGCTGTAAAACAACATGATGCCTACAGGTATGTTCTCTCTCCCCCCACCCCCAGATTTTTTTTAAGAGCGGGGGAGGAGGCTGAAAATTCGGGGGTCCCCCGCCAGGGCGGGAGGGTTGGGAAGCCTAATCAGAGTGTGGCCCTGGTGTTGCCAACATGATGAGGTTACTTCCAGGTTATGTCATTAAGTGATGTAGACATGTTGCTGCAATGTTGACAGGGTCTTGCACTTTTTCCAGGTAAGTCCCCCCACTAGCCAGCTGATTGGCAGTGGGATGGTAAGGTCTGGCAGCAGGGGAACCCTGCCTTCACAGGGGGGGTCTGGCACCCTGGATTCTTTTGTCCTCCAAGGCAGTCCCATGTAGTTACAGTAGTTCAATCTGGAGGTCAAAAATAAGGTGACATTTATTCTTTTTTTTTTTTTGGAGTTTAAACTTTTTATTAATTAAAAACAAAAATACATTCCAACAAACATCAACTATAATACTAATAACCATAGAATCTACCTTACAAGCCATCCTGTTATGAATACAATATGCAGAGTGTATTTCTAATATAAAGCAAAAGTTAAATACTTATCCGGTAATTTACACAATGTTTTTTGTTCAGATTGTACATAAGCAAAAAAGTGAAACCATTTCTCTACAAACATGTTTTTATCTAGACCTTTATCTGATGCTTCAGAATTTTTTATGGTAGTAGCCAGCTTATCCGTTACTACTAGGTCCCAAATTTTTAGATACCAATTACGTTTAGAAGGCAAGACAGGGGCTTTCCAATGGTGAGCTATTAATAAGGGATCTGAGTGAAGTTTTAACTGGGAGAAGAGAGATATAAGAGGTTTCTTGTTTTGCATTGCAACCAGATGCTGTTGTTGCTGAAAGGGAACTTTTGCTGCTCCCCAGCATACTTGTATATGTACATAGAAATTTAAAGTGTAGAGGGTGAGATAAATGCAGTATTTGCCCCCCTTGCTGAAATAGCATGTGGTTTATTTGTGTGAAGATATGCCTGTGTACATATTACAAGTGAATGACAAGACTATTTGAACCTTTGTATAAAGTTGTATTAGGTTGTTCATAGTTCTGCAAGGATGTTATTTGTGAAGGAGCATCCATGCAAGCCCTTTAAAAAAAAAACAAAAAAACAAAACTAACCAATGCATAATTTAAACTGGAATCTTGCTTCTCCAAATGAAATGATTCTTTATGCTTGATACCCCTTGAACTTCATGCACACAATAAAAGGCCATACTGGAATCCCAGGACTGATTCTGAATTTGCTATGGTATACATGTAGTAAAAAATGATGCACTGTCACTTTGTACATTATAAGATGCAGATGAATAGATGTTTAAGCCCTTTCTGGCTCTAATGGAACCTGCAAACCTGTTAATTAAAGTTTCGAGCTGATTGACAAGTGCTGAATCTCTGCATTCACACCATAAACCTTTAAGGTGATGTACATCACCTTGTGTTTGGTGATGGCCTTTACTCAGTGTATACTTTTCATTGAAAGCAAACAGAACATTAAGATGCGTAAAGGGCAGGGAGGAAGATAATAGTTTGCCCTTCTCTAGATTACTATGTACAATTTTTGTGATCCTGAATCAAAAAAGGATATTGCTGGAATGGGGAAGGTTCAACAAAGAGTAACTATTATTATTACAAGCTTGAAGAAACTCACATGAAAAAAGAGATGGAAAAGATTGGAATTGTTTACTTTATAAAGGAGACAAAGGAGATGAAACACATTGAAAGCCTATGTCAGAAAACTAATGGTTGATAGAAAGAAGATGCTGAATGTGCAAGGAAACATTGGGCATTTCTGGTATGATTGTTTTTTTGATGCATTCACTGGAAAATTGTTTCTTTTTGTGTACACAAGACTAATGGTTTATCCAAAGGTACCACTTCTGTTATTGCAACTGTTCAGCACTCCAGCTGTAGCCGTTTGTTGTTTTGCAAATGTAATTCTTCTCCCAGTTAGCATATTTATTGCTATGGAAGCAATAAGTGGAATGGGGTACCAACTAATGCTAAGGCTCATTCTTGGCTAATGCCTGTAACAACAGTAGCAACCCAGTTCACATGCCTGAACCATTTTGTGACCTTCTAAGATATTTTACCTTCTCCCCCTAATTTAAAAGATGAGGACTCCCTGAAACTATTTCAGCATAATCACTTAGCAAATCCCAGAAAAGATTCCAGAAAGAGAGCCAGTTTGGTGTAGTGGTTAAGAGTGGTGGACTCTAATCTGGGAAAACCAGATTTGATTCTCCATTCTTCCACATATACCTGCTGGGTGACCTTGGGTCATCCACAGTTTCACAGAGCTGTTCTGTCAAGAGCAGTTCTCTGAGAGCTCTCTCAGCTCCACCTACCTCATAGGGTGACTGTTGTGGGGAGTGAAAGGGAAAGAAGATTATAAGCCACTCTGAGTGAAGGGTGGGGTATAAAACCAACCCTCCTTCTTCTCTTTCTGTTTTGCAGTACTTTGCCAATTTATGGAGCTAAAGCCACTGTCGAGGGAATGAGGGATGCAGGAACCCTTTAATGCAATCCCATTTCCAATGTATTCATTTGGGGAGGGAGAGAAGCTGGTTTTCAGTTGCATCAAGAAAGAGACACAGTTGTTCTAAAAATCTCTTATTCATTTAACTTCAATCCTAATGTAAATTCATTAAAACATATAAGAATCATTCATCAATAATCAAAATTCAATAATCAAAACATTGTGCACAGTAATTTTATAAAGGATATCCTTGGATTCTCTTGTCAAGACCCAGAAAAAAAAGATTGTTGGCAAGAGCAACCCAGAACAAAAATACCTTCATACATTAAGTACCATTTTTCCATCCATAGGAGCCCATGTAACTGTCAATCAATTCTGTGACAAGCATCTGACATATAGTGATATACACAACAGGGCTCAGCCCCTTTCTCTCTGAGGTCAAGAGAGTCAAAGGAACTCAGGAAGAGCTAGGGTGACTAAGAGAGTCTGGGAAGTTTGGCTTTGGTACTTATCTTTTTAGAATTTGATTGTATAGAAAAATTCCAAAAGGCATAGTCATGTGAGGGGAAAGTGTTCAGTGTTATCTGTATCAGGAATGTCACATCACCTGAAGTGCCCTAAAACCTCCTGGGAAACAGAGCCAAAGTTTCAACTATAGAGGCTAATTAATATAGAAATTGAAATAGCATATGTTTAGCATAGGCAGATGATTGAGACTCAATCCAGCCGTAATTCCACAAAAGCCACACAAAAAAATATAAATGAGTAGAGCATGGATTCACTGATTGACAGGTATACACAATGTAGTCTGCCTGTTATAACAACAAATTTTATTAATTCATTATTGCAGTTTTGCATTAGAAAAGCAGTAACATGGAGTGGTGTATTCCCATTCATATTTGGATGCATAATTAACTAGGGTGGTGATCATGGTTGTAGGAATGTTCATCAGACAGGATTTACAGGTTTTGAATACTTTCCTTGGTTAAGCCGCTGTAAGTGTCAATAACTAGGTATACAATGATCACATGAAGTCATTCTGATCCTAAAATAATCACATAATGTATGTGTGAGAAGGAAATCCTATAATTTGTTTTTGTCATAGAATCATAGATTGGAAGGGACCTCCAGGGTCATCTAGTCCAACCCCCTGCACAATGCCTCACAAACACCTCCCTCTAAATTCACGGGATCTCCATTGCTGTCAGATGACCATCCAGCCTCTGTTTAAAAGCCTCCAAGGAAGGAGAGCCCACCACCTCCCAAGGAAGCCTGTTCCACTGAGGAATCGCTCTAATTGTTAGGAAGTTCTTCCTAATGTTGAGCCGGAAACTCTTTTGATTTAATTTCAACCCATTGGTTCTGGTCCTACTTCTGGGGCCACAGAAAACAATTCCACACCATCCTCTACATGACAGCCCTTCAAGTACCGTACTTGAAAATGGTGATCATATCACCTCTCAGCCGCCTCCTCTCCAGGCTAAACATCCCCAGCTCCTTCAACCTTTCCTTATAGGACTTGGTCTCCAGACCCCTCCCCATCTTCATCGCCCTCCTCTGGACCCGTTCCAGCTTGTCTGTATCCTTCTTAAAATGTGGTGCCCAAAACTGAACACAATGCTCCAGGTGAGGTCTTACCAGAGCAGAGTAAAGCAATACCATCACATCATGTGATCTGAACACTATACTTCTGTTGATACAGCCCCAAATTGCACTTGCCTTTTTAGCCACCACATCACACTGTTGACTCATGTTCAGCATATTATCTACTAAGGCTCCTAGATCATGTATTATTTGATTAGCACTTCCAAAGAGGCAGATTCCAAAATGTGCACACTATTATGAGGGGGAAGGAGGGGTTAAAACATGTGATCCTCCTCTAGCAAAAACACACACACACTTGTAGTCTGAAGTAATTCATTTAGAGAAAGCAGTCAGCTGACTGTGGTGTCTAGAAGTTGGCAGGCTTGCTTTAGTATGTAGATTTTTGTCAATTTAGTAATATTTGTCAATTTTATTGTTTTCCCTGTTTATGTGTTAACATAACCATGGTAACTTGTGATGATCTTGGAGTTTTCCCAGAGCTAAAAGTTCTTTGTGGAGCTGATGTTCTGAAGACAATTCAGATACCTAACCTGTGGAAGGAAGAACACATTCAAGAAATAGTGACCAAGTTTGAATTGGTTTGTATTGGTCATGATGGCAATAATCCATCTCAATACATTTCTGAATAAGAGCATTTAAGCAAACACAAACACAATATTCACTTGATTAAAGACTGGATTCCAAATCTGTGCCATAAATCTAAGAAGTGTGCAAAAGACAAAGTGTGAAATACCTGGTTCCTGACTCAGTTATTTCATACATTCAGGAATACAATATATATACAGAAGAGAGTGAATGGGAAAATTAAGGGAATTCCCTACAGTCTGTTAAACCATTCAGTGCTGTGATCAGCCTGCTCAGTTAACGATGGTTCTATTCTACCAAATCAGTAGTTACCCGTTTCAGGGAATAAATTGAGAAGAAATTTCTATAAAGATAACAAGACTTTATGCAGCAATTTGAAAGTAATCAATTATTCCAAAATCTGTACACATCATTCCAAAACTTGGGCTGCCTCAGATCCTTCTGCATCCTCTGCTATATTTGATACAGTTTTACTCACATAGTGAGTGTTTTCACACTAGCGTTTACTCCGGCGTAGCACCCCATTTACCTCCGGATCTTTTCCTGGTTTTCGCACCTGTTGCTTCGGCGCTGCGGTTTGCTCCAGCGCTTCAGGGGTTTCACGCCGGAGTATGTTTTTCAACATGCTTCCGGAGTTTTTGAAAACCTCCGGATCCACACCGGATCCACTCCTCGGAGTTTGCTGTGGGAAATCCATCCACGCCGGATCGACTGCTTTGTGGGCGTCACCCTCTCCCTTTCCGTCCTCCCACCCCATCCACCCCCTTGGCCAATCATCAGCCATTCGCGGCGCTTCCCAAAAGTGCCCGCACGGCCATTTTTTTTTAAAACTTCATATTTCTTGCGTAATAGCGATATTTCGAAATTAACAAATAGAAAAAAAAACCCTCCTGGAATAGCCTCAATTGCCACTTCAATTGGTTTTGTTAGAATTTTTTTATTATTATTATTGACTTTAGTTGCGTTATTTCGCTGTTGCGTTATCTCGCAACTACATTATACATTGTTGGGGGGGGGAAATCTAGTGCCGGCGCGGGCCAAAGCGTTCATGTGTGTGTGTTTTAAAAAGGCAATGCCTCCCTCAGCTGTGCCACCAGGATTTCTGGACCTGCACAAAATCGCCATGTATAAAATGGGAAGTTGGAGTCCTGCATTCTTCTCCCTGGCTACATTCCGCTCGGTTAGAAAATAGACGCGAGCTCGCTCTTCACACGCGCCACAGAAGGGGAAGGAGAGAATGGGGCGGGGGGGGGAGCTCTGGCGGCAGGAATCAGTCAGGTCCCCGTTGCAAGCGCCAGCCGGGGAGGGGGAAGAGCGCGGAGGAAATCCCAGCTTTGCCACCCGGGAGGGAGCGAGGCTGGGAAAGGAAGAAGCTGCCACACACACACACACACAAACCCCTCGATTTCTCTCTCTTCGTTATTGCGATATTTCGCAACTTCAGAATTTGGGGGGGGGGGAATCTAGTGCTAGGATTCTCCACTGTGAATGCTTCTGTTAATACATAAAGGGCTGTGGAGGATACTACAGCTGCAGCCAATCCATAAGCAGAAGCAGCACACGTGATGCAGTTTGTCCACGAAAAGAAGGGGAAGGAACAGCTGTGACTGCTCGATGTTACGTTATTACGTCCTTACGCAACCAGACTTGCGCTTAAAAAAAAAATGATTGACAGGGCATCGAACTCAAGTCGATGCCAGTGGGAAAACGATTTGAGCCGGGGCTTCATGGAAAGCGACTCCGCAAATGAGTCCATGTGCGAAAACGAGGAAAATGAGCCGGACATAATTGCGCCGTGGAATAAGGGGAGCAAACGCTAAGTGCAAAAACGACCAGTGAGAATGTCTCTCCAGAACTGCCCCAGACTGAAGTAGATGAACAAATCCTGGATTATCTTCAGCATGGGATCCATTTTTGCACAATGAAGCTGGTGGAATAGGGATTATTATTAGTCCCTATCACTTATTATTCGTTACAATATTATTAGTTACTTATATTAGTTATTATTAGTTACAATAAGTGATGTTTGTCATAATTGGGCTAATGCTTGGTGACTGTGCTGCAAAGATGTTTATCAGTTTAAGTATCAGTGTTGTCGCCATGTACCTTGATCCTAGAAATATTTATTTGGTACCCCTATTGATTTAGGATTTTCCATGAAATAATATCATTAGCACTGTGTTGTTACTGGAACTTTCTTTTGTCTGCATAAACTCAACATTTTAGTAACATTTCAATAAAGTTTTTTAGACATCTTCAATTGTTACAAGCCTTATCTATGCTGCAATATTAGACAGCTTTAAATTCATCTGCTTTCATGAAAAATTGTCAACCATTGTCACGTCAGAATATAAAGTACAATACCATCTGTCATCATGAATATACAGAGACATTTTTTCCTCCCCTAGATGGATACATTTGTTGTAAGATTATGTTACCATGCTGCTGGAGGTGTACTTTCAAATATACAAAAAACAGGCGATATATTCCATTTTTATCATTCACATCCTCATTTCTATATGAGTAGTTCACAAACTGCTTCTCAAATCCTGCCATCTGAATCCATATAAAGAAATATACCAAACTTTGTGTGTCACCAGGCTTGGCATACATGCATGTCCTGCCATGGGACACTCCTACTCATCTTTTAACAGAGGCAGAGGTTCAAGCACACTTTTAAATCCTATTCCAGTCAGCTTATATCTGATTGTAACTTTCATTACCATTACAGTATCATGGAAGAGAAGTACCTAATCCAGAGCCCTGCAGTAACAAGGGTTGAGTGATCCATAAATCTATCATCATCATTCTAATGAATATGTATTGCAGATATGTCATTTCCTTCCCTCAACCATTCTGTACTAGATCATTGTTGTGCAATAATTTAGGAACTGGTTTTCAAATTGCCACAACAGCATATGTTTAGTCATCATTTTTTAAACATTTCCAGTCCGTCTTTCAGCTAAAAGTAGGACCACCTTAATAAAAATGTTGCTATCACTGCCATTGGGAGCAAGTTTGGTGTAGTGGTTAAGTGTGCGAATCTTATCTGGAAGAATGGGGTTTGATTCTCCACTCTTCCACTTGCAGCTGCTGGAATGACCTTGGGTCAGCCATAGCGTTCACAGAATTGTCCTTGAAAGGGCAGTTTCTGTGAGAGCTCTCTCAGCCCCACCCACCGCACAGGGTGTCTGTTGTGGGGGAGATAGATAAAGGAGATTGTGAGCTGCTCTGAGATTCAAAGTGGAAGATGGGATACAAATTCAATGTTGTTGTCATCGATTTCTTCTTCATCATCATCTTCTTCATTGTGAGGAGAATTCTGAAAAACAATTATATTTTTGGTATTACTCAATATGTTTAAATAAAGGTTAATGTTTACTATAACATGATAGGAAACCTTGTGTATGCTGTTCTATTCGTAATGTTTTTCCAGTTTCATTGACCTGCCGCAGTGCATTTTAGGAATGCTCAATCTGAGCAGTATGAATATCTAATATAGTTTTAATAATTTGATGTTTTAAAGTTTATTTATTTGTTTTGGATATTTCCCCCTCACTTT
Source organism: Heteronotia binoei (assembly GCF_032191835.1). NCBI lineage: Eukaryota > Metazoa > Chordata > Lepidosauria > Squamata > Gekkonidae > Heteronotia > Heteronotia binoei. The sequence continues at coordinate 92,770,364 of NC_083228.1, read as the reverse complement.
TCGCATCTAAAGCAAGGCTTACCAAACAAGCAGCAACAACAAAAAAGTCTAAAAATCACAGTACAGTGAAACAGGAACAGGAGCCAGGAGGTGGGATTGAGCAACTGGAGGAATTTGGCTTTTTGATGGAGCAGTCTAGCAAGCAGCAGCACAGACAGCTCTTTTTGAGGCCTGAACAGTCAAGGGTAGTTGGAGAAACTCAACCCCTGATGGAACTGTCTCCCCTTGTCAAGCAGCAGCACCCCAGGTAGAGATGCCAGCTCCAGGTGAGACCTGGGTATTCCCTAGAATTATAGCTCATCTCCAGACTACAGTTTCTCAGGAAAAACTGGATGCTTTGGAAGGTGGACTCTATTGCGCTGAACCCCATTGAGGTCTCTGTCCTCCCCAGGCTCCATCCCTAGATCTCCAGGAGTTTCCCAACCTGGATCTGGCAACCTTTCCCCCCATCTCCTGCCAACAGTTAGGGAGGACTTGGCAGCCCTAATCCCAGGTAAAAATAGTTGGCTTTATATGGTTTTCAGTCTGTTACCTTCCTTGGTTCCCAGTTACCTGGGAGAAAGGCAAACTTATAAATGCTGTAAACAACCCAAGAAATATAATTGTCTTTCTTGGTTTTATTGCCAGAGTTGGGGGCAGCAGTAAGGCAACATGAAAGCAACATACAACAATCATGTAACCAGGAGTGTCAAACATGCAGCTCAGGGGCTAAATCAGCCCCTGGAGGGCTCCTATCAGGCCCCCAGGCAAATGGCTGTCATCTGCTTCCTTCTCCCTCTCTCTTGCTTCCTTCTGCATCACAGCTTGCTTTGCTAGGCTTGCTGAATCACACAGCAGAGCTACTGAACCAAGCCTCTCTTCCTTCTATTGACTGAGGATCCTTCCACTCCTGGTCTCCTGGAGAAGGAAGGAAAGAACCTTAGCTTCCTTTGCCCAGTTTCTTGGATCATATGGGAGAGATACAAAAAAAGCACCATTAAGACTAACAAGTGCTAATGTTTTAAGCATGCTTTAAGTTTTTAAAAAACTTAAAATCTTTGTTTTTGGCTCCTTTATAAAGTTTATATCTCTGCTTCCTGGTATTACATTTTATGACATACATGGCCTGACCTGACAAGGTCTCATTTATGTCAGATTCATCCCTCATAACAAATGATGTTGACACCTCTGATATAAGCCATTCCATTGGTATATTTTGTCTGTCCAGCCCAAGTATGTGGCTATTACATTAACCGATGCCTAGTTCCTCTTTTTCCTTTTTTATTTTTTATTTTATACTCAATCAATACGGGCACTCAAGTTACTGATTAAAGTATGTTAATTATGTTGCCCAATACAGATTTAGTTCACAACAATAGCCTTATCAAGGTAGTTTTCCATTTTTCCCCAGCCGAAATTTGACAACCGATACCTGCAAACTGTCCAGTCAAATTCAAGCTTCATATTTTGGACTAATCATGTTCCTGGGAAAGTGGGTTCTCATGTCCAGCTATGGGACTCTTCCCCATAAAAAGACCATCCCAGGTCAATGAAAAGTGTTGTTACCTGAACGACCCTGCAACTATGTTGAAGGCTCCTTTTTTCTCTCCACACACTGCTCCATGGACTTCAGCTGTGTTTGCCCTGGACCTTTCCAAATCTCACGTCTAGGTTTTCAGGTCATATATCCCTTCCCTAAAACTTTCCAGTTTCCTCCCTCTTACTTTTTTATAAGTTCACCCTCCTGCTGGTACATATGTGTGTGTGGTTACTTAGAGAATTAGTTTACAGGTGCTTAGTGTAGATTCTTTCATTTTTATTTCTTTTATTTGTATACAATAAAATTATTTATTTGTGTTTACAATCACTCTTTCACCCTTTTTCTTAATAATTTTGTTGTGGGATACCCCTTCCAAGTTCTACATATTCCTTTCTGGAATACTTTTAAATTTCCCATTCTTTGGGTCCAGTTTGGGTAACAGAGAAAAGTCAGGATGAAAATAAGAGATAACCATAAAATGGATAATAGTTGAAGGGAAATGTATGGCCTTACAGTGGATGCACTGGTATAACATTATTTGATAATATATAAAAAATTGAGATTGAACTCTCATTTAAGTACCAAGATGGGAGGAATCAGAAGATACAATTCCAATCAAATTTTAAATATTCTGTCCTCCAAAAATTGATAAATAAAATGCTGCCTCAGAATTCATAATATTTAATTCAGAATATTTTTTCACTGTATTGGGATTTCCAATAGATTCTACCCCCAATAGATCATTTAGTGAAGCTGAACATTTCCAGAATTTCAGTATGCAAATCATGATGAGACTGTATTGTACTTCCAGCATTTTTTTTGAAAAGACAACAGCTTAGATTCTTCTAACCTTATTTTTTTTGCTGTTACAGGAGGCATTTGCACCCTTTTAGTGAGATGGACATTTTCCTCCATCCTGCTGCAGACTTCCATTTCACCCTCTGTGCTGTTGTGGGTTGCCCTTCACTCTCTCCCCACAAGTGGAATTGCTCAAGTCGTGACACATTGCGGTGGTAGGAGGTTGCTGGATATTTTCTTCCTTGAACACTGCTACACATCCATATTTTAGGATTTTTTCACTATGAATTCTCTAATACATATGAAAATCTTGATTAAGAAAACAACTTTAGTTCTTTAATCTTGATTAAGAAAAGTTCTTAATCTTGATTAAGAAAACAACGTTAATATGACGCAGAGAGTGAATATAAATGGGCAGTCTTTGCAGTGGTGGACGGTAAGCAGTGGAGTGCCGCAGGGCTCAGTACTGGGTCCCATGCTCTTTAACTTGTTCACAAATGATTTGGAGTTGAGAGTAAGCAGTGAAGTGGCCAAGTTTGCAGATGACATTAAATTGTTCAGGGTGGTGAGAACCAGAGAGGATTGTGAGGAACTCCAAAGGGATCTGTTGAGGCTGGGTGAGTGGGTGTCAACGTGGCAGATGAGGTTCATTGTGGCCAAGTGCAAAGTAATGTACATTGGGGCCAAGAATCCCAGCTACAAATACAAGTTGATGGGGTGTGAATTGGCAGAGATTGACCAAGAGAGAGATCTTGGGTTTGTGGTAGATAACTCACTGAAAATGTCAAGACAGTGTGCGACTGCAATAAAAAAGGCCAACGCCATGCTGGGAATTATTAGGAAGGGAATTGAAAACAAATCAGCCAGTATCATAATGCCCCTGTATAAATCAATGGTGCGGTCTCATTTGGAATACTGTGTGCAATTCTGGTCACCGCACCTCAGAAAGGATATTATAGCACTGGAAAAAGTGTATAAAAGGGCAACTAGAATGATTAAAGGTTTGGAACACTTTCCCTATGAAGAAAGGTTAAAACGCTTGGGGCTCTTTAGCTTGGAGAAACGTCGACTGCAGGGTGACATGATAGAGATTTACAAGATTATGCATGGGATGGAGAAGGTAGAGAAAGAAGTACTTTTCTCCCTTTCTCACAATATAAGAACTCGTGGGCATTCAATGAAATTGCTGAGCAGTCAGGTTAGAAAGGATAAAAGGAGGTACTTCTTCACCCAAAGGGTGAATAGCATGTGGAATTCACTGCCACAGGAGGTGGTGGCGGCTACAAGCATAGCCAGCTTCAAGGGGGGGTTAGATAAAAATATGGAGCAGAGGTCCATCAGTGGCTATTAGCCACAGTGTGTGTGTGTGTGTGTGTGTGTGTATATATATATATATATATATATATATACACACACACACACACACACACACATACACACTGTGGCTTATATATATATATATAAATTTTAGCCACTGTGTGACACAGAGTGTTGGACTGGATGGGCCATTGGCCTGATCCAACATGGCTTCTCTTATGTTCTTAACATGCTGCCTTGACCCCTGGAGGAGGAGGAGGCAACCTGTATTCAGAAGCACAACAGTTAATGCCTTGGACAATCCCTCTCTACTAATTTAACTTTGAATACATGCCATATTGAAAACTATTGGTTTTGCAGCATGTTTATTTTGAAATTTTCCTACTATATTCTTTAAATGATGGGAAGATTTTTACAGTCTCGAGTGATTCTTTTCAAATAACAGTGCATTGTTGTTGAATAATGCAGCACAGCACTTGCTTGCTTGCTCTGAAGTTAATGGGCTTCTGAAGTATAGCTTATTTCTCAGTCTGCAAGGGCTTCACTTTCTCTTAGTTGAAAGTGTGTTCTGATTAGTAACAATGAAGAGTTTGGAAGATAACTGGAATTGTGTGTTATGCCAATAATGCAAGATTGGATGAGTAATGGGTGGCTCTTTCTCAGCCATCTATTCTCCAGTTGTTAGCATCACTTGCCAACACCCATCATTCTAGGCTCACTGCATAAGTGTTGCCTACGAGACAAATGTAGCTGCTCAGAAGAGAACATGCAATGTCCTTTCAGTGATAGAACTTGCAGAATCTTCAAAGTATGGGATACTATTGGAAGACTAAAAGCTCTCAGATACCCCAGAAGACCAGTGTTTGCCACAATCACCATCCCACATCACATAGAATGTCTACTGATAACACTGCTCGGAATTCATACATACATCAGAAGACACCATCTTATTTCTAAGTAATAAGGAATGGGGAAGTAATACAGTTAAAAGAGATATGTAGCTAATCAGTGGCTTTATAGTGATTGAATGGAAGGTGAAAGACATCCATTTAAATCAAGCCATCCTGCTGTCATTAGCAAACTAAAAGGTTCAGCTTTGTGGGAGGATTTAAAACTAACACTTCAACAATAATCGGCTTAGAGGGACTAGCATAACTGCATGGTTGGAAGAACAGATAAAGGAAACTAGAGTTCAGGCTCTCGTAAGCAAAAGGCACTGAGCTCTATGCTGCAGAATTAACACACTAGACTTGGAGACAAACATGCCTGCAGATTTCAATGGTTACTGGAAAATGCTCAGTAATGACAATTTTGAGGAATACTTGAAAGCTTTGGGTAAGTTTTCTTTATTTTTTGCATTTACTGGGTATTTTAGTTTTATGAATGAATCTGATTATTCAAACAAACTGCAGTTTATGTGGCCATGTCTGGAAGAAGAGCTAGCAACAAATTATGCTATGTGTATGGTCTAGCTTTTTAAAAGAAAGTGATTGGTCAATCAAGTGAATGTATATTAAATGGAAAGAAATTACAACCATCTGGATGTATTATACATAAATTATATCCGTGCCACTAGTATTTATAAATTATCAAGCACTTAAAATTATTACTATAGCACCATTTTTATATATGGTAATTTACAGAGTTAGAAAAATCCCCAAAGTTTACAATCTAAATTTCATAGAAGGAAGGACCAAAACAGGGGTGGCCAAACTCGCTTCATGTAAGAGCCACATAGAATAAACATCAGATATTTGAGAGCAAAAGATATGGACATCTGATGAAGAAAGGAAGGAAATAGATGGTGGAGGAGATGTAGAAAGAAAGCAACTTTAAATCCATTCTCCAAGCCAATGGCTGGTTTGGCTTGAATAAGTGATTTAAAGAGAGAAATGCCTTCTCCAAGCTGGTCGACTTGGAGGGCCAGAGGTGGGGGCTTTGATAGCCACACAATATGTGTGAAAGAGCCACATGTGGCTCCCAAACCACACTTTGGCCACTTGACCAAAATAAAGATCACAAGGAATGATTTATTAATTGGAGTGAAAAATTTCAGTCCTATACATGAAATGGGAAACAATGTGGTCTTGCAGTTAAAGTGTTATGTTATGAAAAGCCAGGTCCAAATCTTCATTCCATCATGGAAGTTTGCTGGGCAACCCTGAGCCAGTCACACTCTTTACATAGCCTACCTCACAGTGTTGTTGTGAAATTAAAATGGAGGAGAGAAGAATGATGTATGCTGTTGGAGAGAAAAGTGGGTGTATTACATTTTATACATTGGTAAGGATGATTACCCCTTGGTGTTTAATATCAGGGTGTTTGTTTTTTAAAGTTGCAGCTCCAGTTTTCAAAGCTACTGCAGATCTTGTGTGTATAGCTTTACAAAATCATTTTTTCTTTTCTTTTAAAGATGTAAATGTTGCTGTGAGGAAAATAGCTAGCCTCCTCAGACCTGACAAAGAGATCATTCAGGATGGAGATCACATGATCATCAAAACACTAAGCACTTTTAGAAATTACATCATGGATTTTGATGTAGGAAAAGAATTTGAAGAGGATTTAACCGGGGTGGATGATCGCAAATGCATGGTAAGAATTAGAACAGCTACTGTTCTAGGACAAAAAAAAGATTAACATGGAAATCTTATGTTGCAGAGGTCACTCACAGCTGTTTTGACATAGCTTTTCTCAGAATCCTACTTTTGCATTTCAGGGTTTACTAGTGAGGGCAACAAATCCATTACAAAGTTAACTTGCTATGAAAGTGCTACTGCATATTAAGTTGTTTTCTTTCAGGAAGCTTGGCTTATATCTTCAAATAAGTTAATATCTTTCTTTTTTTCTTTCTTTCATTGAAAATGACTTCTCAGCTTATTTGTTCACATAGATCATTGTTACATAAAGCAGTTCTTCACTCCTCAAGTAGACTTACTCATTTCAATAGGCCAGCTTGTAGAGAGTTTGGTACCACTCAACACAGATTCAAGTGGCAGAAGTGGGCCTATCTTGAGCAGGATTTGCTGCCTCTCTTGTCCACCTTTTCTTACTGATTCTGAATAGGCCAGTAGAGACTGCACACATGTTAAACAGCTATTTATAACAAGAACACACAAGCATCATCCTTAAAGGAAACTGACTGAGCCAAGAATTCTCCCTTGTGAGCTTTTAGCTTTTGACAATGAAACAATATGATATGGCTCATAAGGAATAATACCAATTAGCAGCACAGCCTTGCTAATAGCAAGCTGCTTAGCTGAGTCACAGTCTAAATTTTGTCCTTTCCATTAGTCTAAGGGCAAGACACTAAAGACTCCCCAAGTGAAGAGCTTTTTGAAGATTATTTTGGTAGGGAAGAAAAAAACCAAGCAGAAATTAAACAATTGCCTCTCATTCTTAGGAATGGTCGACCACTTTGGAGTAATCAGTGCCCTCCTGTAGCCTCAAGCAGTAAAAATCTACTTTTGATCCTATGACAACATGAAAATGGAAACATTTAAAAAGTCAGAGTATCTGGTAACAATCAGTAAATTAGTTAAACTACAAGCGAGGAACCCACAATGAAACCTAGGGACATTTCCCTTTATTTCCTCTTTCCCTTTCATTATTTCCTCTTTCTCTTTCCTGAAGGCCCCCAAAATATCTCTTTTTTCTGCTTCCTTGTTCCCACCCCAGCCAACTTAGCTTTATCTGTCCCTCACATTCAGCTTTCTCTCCTTCCCTCCCTTGGCACACTCTGTCTGGGAAAACTATAGGGTTGCCAAATCCAGTTCAAGAAATATCTGGGGACTTTGGGGCTGGAGCCAAGAGACTTTGGGGGTGGAGCCAGGAGACATTGGGGTGGAGCCAGGAACAAGGTTGTGACAAGCCTAATTGAGCTCCAAAGGGAGTTCTGGCCATCACATTTAAAGGGACTGTACACCTTTTAAATGCCTTCCCTCCATTGGAAATAATGAAGGATAGGGGTACCTTATTTTGGGGCTCATAGAATTGGACCCCCTTGGAGGGAAAGCATTGGATGCTATGCTGCAAATTTATTGCCTGTACCTCAAAAAACAGCCCCCCTCGGAGCCTCAGATACCCGCAGATCAATTCTCTATTATCCCCTATGGGAATCGGTTTCCATAGGGAATAATGGAGCACCCAGCAGACATCCCCCCCCCCACCACCACCACTTTCTGATGACTCTGAAACAGAAGGAGGGCCTCCAAACCTTGGGATCCCCTGCCCCACCTGGGGATTATACAAGAAAAATACACAGCTACAGTTACTGGCATAGTAACACGTATAAAGATCAATTTATAAATAGATACAATTAATAAGATGAATCTCATACATTTCAAACGTGCAGAACTGTGCTTTACATTAATAATTAACCCATCGAAAAGTCGCTAAAAGCGGAAACCGTAGTCCATTTTTGACTATTAAAAGTCCACTGTTCCTTTGAAGATTTCAAATGGGAAAAGAATCCCTTCACTTTGCACCAGTGGAAAAGAAGGTAAGAACCCCAACAATTCAGAATCCGATAACAGGAACCCAGGCTGGAACTGGCCGTTTCACTTTGGAGCTTCGTTGGACATTCAAATCAGGGTATTATTCAGTACTGTGCATTTTACAGTTCTTTTCTAAACCTGACGAGTCAAAAAGCTGGCTCCTCTCAGGACATCCTGGGAGAAGCCAGCACACAGCTTCCTCTTTTTGGTTATTTGTGCCCACCTGGAGATTGGCAACCCTAGAAAACTATGACCAACTTGTTTGGTGCTGGCTGCCAGGCCAGGTGTGCTTTTACTGTAAGGCACAAGGACTTGTGAGGAGCACCTCACTTCTCGCTGTATCCTCTTCCTCTCACCATTTACTCTTTGCCTTCTCCTGGCAATCTTTACCTTTTCCTGAATTTAGCTATTTTTCTCACCTACTAGCCAACCAAACTTTTACCTGCCCTTCATTTTCAGCTGTATTACTTATTCCAATCCAATCACACCTTTATTGGCATAATGAAAAGAGATATACAGAGATTTGTCAACCAAACAACGATCAGATATGTCTGTTCAAAACATAAAAGGCTAAACTAAGATTAAGATTACTGTCCTACATTCAAGAAAATAGGATTGATTGCCATTTTCTACTAAATGACAACATAATCAATATCACAAAAGCTGTTGCCAAATTCTTGGCTGAAATTAGCTGGTTTTATTGTGATCTTAGTATTACTTATTTATTTACATCATTCATTTTTTCCACAATGGGGACCCAAAGCAGTTTACATTATTCTCCTCTCCTCCCTTTTATCTTCATAACAACCCTGTGAGGTAGGTTAAGCTAAGAATGTCTAACTGGCCCAAGATGATCATGGTGGGCAGCTGTGTTGGTCTGAAGCAATAGAACAAAGTTAGAATCCTTTAAGATCAACAAAGTTTTATTCAAGATGTGAGCTTTTGTGTGCAAGCACACTTTGTCAGACAATGAAAATAAAAACAGTCCAATAAAGAGTGCTTGCACACAAAAGCTCACACCTTGAATAAAGCTGTTGGTCTTAAAGGTGCCACTGAACTCTAACTTTGGCTCAAGTAAGCTTTCATGGCAAATTGGTGTCCTGGTATCCAAGATCCTAATCTGAAACTCTAATCACCAAACCAACAGCTTCTGTAGGGTGTCTGCTGTTAAACAGTAGCAAGTAACCAGTCCTGGGTCAGTTGAGTGGTATCAAATTGCCCAGTAGTTGCTGCCAGGTCTGGCCCAGGAGTCCCCCTTCAAAGGCCAAACAGCCCTGGAAAGGAGCCTTCCCCTCATCCTACCTTTTACTGACAACAAACCAAGGCTTGAAGGCTGGCAATACTGTTCTGGCTCTTTAGCAATGGTCACAACAGCCACAGACTTCCTGTTTATATTATTAGGAGGTGTGACACTTTCAGATGTTTCTGCAAACCTGAGACTTTCCCCAGTTTTGGAAAAAGAACTGCCTTGTCTGTTCATGGCTCCAGACTTCAGATTTAAGTATCCACAGATTTGGCCATGTTGGGCATTAGCTACCTTGATACATAATACAAAATACTGAGGAAATAAGAGGCATGAATTTGGTTAGATCAGCGTTTCCCATTTGCAGAGCCACAACCTGGTTCTGGGCTATGGAAGCCTCAATACCAGCTTGCAAGAAAAGCCAAAGCTAGCCCTGCCCCGAGCAAAGCATGAGCTCTGCTCTGCTTCCTTCTTTTCCCATCTCTCTGTTGTGCAGATAAAAGCTAAGCTTGATGACGGACACAGGCTGCAAAGCCTGAGCTCCATTTTCCTTCTTTCCATCCCCCAACGTCTCTGTGTTGTGCAGAGAGGAGCTGGGCTGCCTCTCCTTCCTTCTCCCCCCTCCCAGTGTTTGAGAGAAAAGTCAGAGTCCACTCCACTTTAGACTCATGAAGTGTTCTTCAAGGTATGAGCTTTCATGTGCCTTGTATGTTCTTTTGGGGAGATTTCCCCGGAAGGCCAGGATGGCAAAGAAGGGGGGGGGATGTTTTTTTCAGCCAGGAGGGGCGGGGAATGGGCATTTCTGTAGCTTTTTTTTTTTTTAAGCCCTGCCCCGAGCAAAGCATGAGCTCTGCTCTGCTTCCTTCTTTTCCCATCTCTTTGTTGTGCAGATAAAAGCTAAACTTGATGACGGACACAGGCTGCAAAGCCTGAGCTCCATTTTCCTTCTTTCCACCCCCCAATGTCTCTGTATTTTCAGAGAGGAGCTGGGCTGCCTCTTCTTCCTTCTCCCCCCTCCCAGTGTTTGAGAGAAAAGTCAGAGTCCACTCCACTTTAGACCCATGAAGTGTTCTTCAAGGTATGAGCTTTCATGTGCCTTGTATGTTCTTTTGGGGAGATTTCCCCGGAAGGCCAGGATGGCAAAGAAGGGGGGGATGTTTTTTTCAGCCAGGAGGGGCGGGGAATGGGCATTTCTGTAGCTTATTTAAAAAAAAATCAAATGACCCCTGGGCAGAATTGTTGCTGGCTGGGGTCATCTGATGGTGAGTAAGGGTTTTTTTTCTTTGTCTCCTCTTCTTTCTTTCTTTCCCTGCAAGTGATGTTCTGTCTGTATTCTTGGTGCGGGGGAGGGGAGCAACAGTGGGAGGGCTTCTAGTGCCCAGGCCCCACTGGTGGACATTCTGGTGCTTTTTGGGCACTGTGTGAGATAATTTTGGACTTGATGGTCCACTGGCCTGATCCAACATGGTTTCTCTTATGTTCTTTCTTTCCATGTCTTTCTTTTCCTTTCCTTTCCTTTCCTTTCCTTTCCTTTCCTTTCCTTTCCTTTCCTTTCCTTTCCTTTCCTTTCCTTTCCTTTCCTTCCATTTCTTTCTTTCTTTCTTTCTTTCTTTCTTTCTTTCTTTCTTTCTCTCCATTTTTACTGGATGAAACTTTTCTGTTCATCATACTGTTGTTGCAGACATAGGAGCTCTGCCAATGAAAAGTTGGCATCCCCAGTTGTAGCCACATTTCTGTGTGAGTGAGTAAGAGTGAGAGGTGTGGGGCAGAAAGAGATTATTGGAGATTACTGCTGCATATTTCAACAGCACTGGAAGTGATGGTACTTTGAACTTGGCACCATTTTACTGGTCCTGCTTTTAACAGCTATCTGACACCAAAATTAAATTCCTCCTGTAGATATTAAAAAGGATGAAAGAAGTTCACTGGCTAAATACCTGCACAACAGGTTGCTTTTAAAGGCTTGGGAAACACAATCAGTAAAAAGCTGCAAGCCCCTCATAAATATCCTTTTTGGGATAACTGCAGAAAAGCTTGTATGAACTTCATGTAACTTGAAATTAATTCATTAATTGCAGTATAATTCTCTGCTACCTTTCACAGCAATTTCCCAGTGTTTCAGCCAAGAAAAAGTATGAAAAATAGCTGTCAAAAATTTTTGAATCCAAGCAAGCTTGGTTGTAGCTTGAGGCAGGGTTTGGTAGCAGCAGCTGAAGGACGTGTCAACATATTTTGAGGTAGAGCAGCTGCCAGGGCCTAGTGTGGGTGGTACGCAGTCTCCTGGCTCCGCCCCCGAATTTTAGTGGGTCACAAAGGAGAAGTAAAAAATAACCGGGCCACGGGGGGGTGGGGCAAAAGTTTGGAAAACCCTGATCTAGATAATTATCCATCTGGCTTTGGTCTGAATTTGGGATTGAAACAGCTTTGGTGAACAATTTATACCGGGAACTGAACTGGGATTGTACATCCCTGTTTGTTCTGTTGGGCTTTGAGTCTTTCAGTATCATCAACAACGCTATCATTCTGCAGTGTCTAGTATTCATTATATTATTTACTTTATTTCTTGTATGCCTTTCTAGTATAGATTAAAGATAGACTGCAAAATTATAAAGGCAATGCAAAAAATGGTATACTACGTATAAAGAGTAATGCAATAAAACTATATTTCTCTGTTACAGACCAGAGCTGAGAAAGGGTGACATGGGCTAGTTACAGATGGGCAGTTTAAGGCAACCCAGAGATGCCTTAAAAACCGACCAGAAAAGCATGTCCAAACACACAAATCTGTCACCTGCCCTGGTCATGTACTCATCCCATCCTCCTGAATCCTCAAAGCAGCTCAAAAAGCTACCACTTTTGAAGTGGTAGCAAATTGCTAAGTCACACACCAGTCACCTCTTTGGCATCTGGATGTGGAAGCACGCAAGTGAGGCAGATTGGTGGTGTGAACCCGCCAATCCGCTCTAGGTGCTCATGGTATTCTTTTTTTAAAAAACTGCCCAGACCGCATGAGTGCATATGCACATGGCCACTAAAAATGTATGGGGGACCAAACTGCGCCAAGGGAATGGTGTGCTTCAGCCGTCAGACCATGCCGAGGTGCTCTGTGGGCAAGGTAGGGGTGCCTTGCACTGGAATGTGTGGAGGGAAATTGGCTGGTCCTTTTTGAGGTGGTTGGTTTCCAAAAACTTCCCATCCACCCCAAACATCCAATCTGGTCTCAGCCATGGTGTTCCTGGAATACAGAATATATAAAATAATACTAGAGGACTTTTACTAGATGCTGCGGCCACTAAATTGTGGGATTCCATCTTGCTTTCATTAACATCTATATGAAATTATTGTGTTTCTATTATGTATATGAAATACAGTTTTATTTTTATTTTCCATCTAATTCTGAGAGAGATGTTGAAGCCCTACGTAAGTGCTTGGGTACAATGAGGAACAGGCAAACAAGCCAAAACTTAATTTGGCCAAGATGGAACCAAAGTTGGCTAGGAATCCATCTGATCTTGGAACAAGTTAGATAGGATTGTATTATTTCTGTCAGGCCAACAAAAATGCTGTTTACAATTTGAAAGGTTCACCAGAACAACTCCACCTTACAACTCTCTCTAAATGCCAAGCAGTCAGGAGAAATGCAACTGCTTTAGACCAATAAGAGTGCCTGAGATCAGGCAATGATCATCCATATCACCTTGCAGAAGAGGATGACCAAAGAAGGTGAAACTGGGTCAATCATGGGGGATGGATACAGGTTCATATTGTGAAAAATGGTTCTTCAAGTATGTGGGCCCCAGGCTACAGACATTATTTAAAGTGCTGGCTTTCATCTTCAGGGCCTTAAAATTCTAGGTCCCAGATATCAGAAGGAATGCCTTCTTCCACATGTGTCTCTGCATGTCATAAGATTATCCAAATAGCCCCTGCTACCTGAAGTATGGCCAGCAAGTATTACATTGAGGCTGTTCTCAACAGGGCTTCTCTTTCTATAGAAGTTTTTTTATTATATGATATCTATACCCTGCTTTTCAACTATGAAGTTCTCAAAGCTGTTTAAAAAATACAAGCCGACCACCTCCCTCCATGAAGCAAACATCTAAGGATGGTGAGGATTGCTCAAGTGAATGAAAAAATTCATATACTGATTGGTCTTAAGACAGAAGAATTATGGCTACACCTAGGGCTGAAAAAAAATCCTAGACACCTAGGATTTGATGCTGATGTCCAGGAAATTATTTAAACTTTATTCAAACCTTCCTTATTTGAGCATAATATATGGTAGTGTTCTTTGAGCCTAGTGACTCACCTGTAGTAGAATCTTAAACAGAATCCCACCCTTCTAAGAGATGTTGAAGCCCTACGTAAGTGCTTGGGTACAATGAGGAACAGGCAAACAAGCCAAAACTTAATTTGGCCAAGATGGAACCAAAGTTGGCTAGGAATCCATCTGATCTTGGAACAAGTTAGATAGGATTGTATTATTTCTGTCAGGCCAACAAAAATGCTGTTTACAATTTGAAAGGTTCACCAGAACAACTCCACCTTACAACTCTCTCTAAATGCCAAGCAGTCAGGAGAAATGCAACTGCTTTAGACCAATAAGAGTGCCTGAGATCAGGCAATGATCATCCATATCACCTTGCAGAAGAGGATGACCAAAGAAGGTGAAACTGGGTCAATCATGGGGGATGGATACAGGTTAACTTCAATTAACTTAGTGCCGTTTCCCAATGGTAGGATAACGGCCATCTTTGTTCTGTTGCTACTTCTAAAACTGGTTACCTACCACTTAATTTTCTTCCTCTCTGAACATTTAAAAAAATACTAAACTCCTTTTCATCTCAAGCTTTTGATTAGCAGATAGACTAGACTCACAAATAACAGCCAAATGCACAGCTTTATCACAAAGGTGGTTGCTGTGGAATTACTTTGAAAAATGTACTGAGTCACGTATCAGATGAAGAGACCAAGTTGGCCTGTCTCTTATTTGCATGTGCATCTGGTGTGTAATGTCTTTCAGTTTGATTCACCTGAATGGCATTGATTCAGTCTGTTGTTAGGTCTCCTTTTTTCTGATGAGAAAGCGTTAGTATGACTCTTTAATTTGCTCAAGTAATTGATTTATACATATATCCTGATATTGTAAAAGAGTTGCCTTCTCTACAAAGTGATTGCCTTGGGAATTTTTTTTGAAAAAATATATATATTATTTTAAAAAATGAGGAAAAAGATTTGAGAAAGTTAGACAAGGTCAGAGAACAACTTTGAAGTAACATGGAACAAAGATCATGATGATTTACAAAGCAGGGATTAGGCTGGTAACTAGCCTAACATGTTCTCTGATAATCTGATTATTGGAGGCTGCCAACTACTTACACTTTTTAAAAATAAAAAGCCAATTAATCCTCTTAGTATTAACTAATCAGTAGCCACAGAAAATGAATATCACCAATATATGTGATATTTTAAATATACTTAGAAAAGGTAACACAGAATCAAATCTGGCAGTTTGACATGGGTAAATACTTTCTGTTGCACCAGGAATAATATGTGATTTCTACAGATTCTTCCCTCCTTGAGCTTCAGCCTCCATGGTGTGTCCCACATTGTCCCAAGGGTTCTTCAATCCTTGTGAGCAGCAGCAAAAAGGGGGGGGGATCCATTTCATAACATAGTACTGATCATAATTTGTAGGATCTGATCCATGGTTTCCTGATTACATTCCACAGAGTATTTATTACTTAGACGAATGCCTTACATATGAAGTATGGAAGGCATGGAGATTGCTTATTTACTAGGGACTACTTTGGATTATTTCAAAAATTCTGATTTTGGAATACATTATTTTACTAGATTGATGCTTTTAAATGGCAATAAAATATGCTTTATAGCTATAGTGGTAGCAGGTAGAGTGAGGAATCCATTCTCTGCTTTGCCTGCTCAAATGGTGTTTTCAGTCTGTTAAGGGATGTGAGCGCTCACTGATGAATGTACTGCATTAGCACTATGGTACAGTGCAGCCACCTAAAACCTTGGCTCATACTCTTGGCATTTGATCAGCAGTCCTGTTACACAAACTGTACTACCAGTCAAAAGACATACTGTTTTCTAAACAAAGCTGGCTGAGCTGCTTACAGAATGTGAGAGGTTGGAACAGATCATAATACATGACTAGCACAATCACATAAACAGCTTCCAACTAAACAATTTTTCATCTTGTGTGCATCCACGTGTTTGTGATTCCCATGGAACTGAGGTCTTTATGATCTGGCATAAAACACCACTCTGAGCTCTGTGGAGCACAGGGCAGAATAAAGATAAAATAAATAGACATAACAATGTAAGATCTTATTTTTTAAAAAACTTAGCCCTAGTCTTGTACATTATGTTAAGTATACTCAGGGAGAGGAATTAAGACTTGCTAATCTGTTCTCTTTCAAGAAGTATAACTAAGACTTCCTGTTTTAGAGGAAGGTATTGAACATCCTGTGGGTGGCAGCATGCAAACAATAGCTGATGCACAGGGACATATGGGAGAAGATAGTCCTTACAGGGCTTTTTTTGTAGAAAAAGCCCAGCAGGGATTCATTTGCATATTAGGTCACACACCCTGGCGCCAAACCAGCCAGAACTGCATTCCTGTGAGTTCCTGTTCAAAAAACGCCCTGGTCCTTCAGATCTATAGGTTTTAGAGACATAACCAGAACCTTGAATTATTTCTGAGTCCAAACTAGCAACTAATGTAACTGGGTTAAGACAAATGAGATATATTCCTGTTGTCAATCTCCTGACAATAATTGGGTTGCTGCATTCTGAATTAGATGAATTTTCTAAGTTGCCTTCAAGTGCCTAACATTGATCCCATTACTATAATGCAACTGGATTCAGCTGGATCAGCATGGCTAGTTTGACTGAGTATAAGAAAGGAGAGATCTGATGTGAGCACTGCCTTCCCCTTTCTTTCAGCTTCCCCCCTCTCTGCCAACGTGTCCTCTGCATTGGAACTCCTTAGGCTTCTGAACTGGGGAAGGTAGGGCACTGGCTGAGCACTGCAGGTTCCACCTTTCCTTCTCTAGAATAGCACTCTGCCTTGTGATGCTTCCTTCTCTCTGGCCTGTGCATGGAGCCTGACTTTTCTCTCCCTCTCTGGTCTTACTCTGGCCTCCTCAGTCCTTGAGCAGCCAATCACTCACCCCTCTACATTTATTTAATAACCCCTACATCTGGGCCTGGCCCAGCTTTGCCTTTTTCCTTGGTCCAGGTGTCCCACTTCAATCATCTGCTGACTGGTTCCTGTACCTTCTCTTGTCTGTCTTAGGCCAATAGGCTATTCCCTGGCACCCTTCTTTCATCTAATGGCCACAGACCAGGTAAGTATCCCAGTTTTGGGGCCTTAGTTGTGGGGGGGGGGGGGTCTAGGCACAGTCTTGGGTCCAGATAGCTGACAAACATAGCTGAAAGAAGGCACTGCTGACCACTATGTCAAGCTGTTTTATTTTTTACCTTCTCAGTCTTCAAAATGTCTTTTTTTATTTCAAAAACATTCAAGGTAGCTGTCAAAAAAATTACTAAAAACAATAACCATCTAATTCAAACCAGAAGTGATAAAGTCAACATGAATTGTACATTTTAGAAAAGCAGTTGCCCTTGAAGATTGAAAGCATGGGTGAATGGGAAAAACTTGATTTGGTATCTGAAAGAAGTTTATGTAGGCACCAAGGATGAAATCCTAACAATACTTTCCTGAGAGTAAGTCCCATTGAATAAAATGAGTCTTACTTCTGGGTAGACCTGCTTAGGCTTGTGCCACAATAGGATCTGAGTAGGGAGGGAATTTCACAAGTTAGGTGGTACCATGAAAAGGCTCTCTCCAAAGTGACCATATAGAACAGAAGAAACCCCACCATCCTGTATTAATTGATGACAAGAACTGCACCTCTTTCCTGATTGGAACAAGCTGTAGTTCACTATCCCCTTCACAATCCATTATCCCCTTCACAATCCAAAATCTTCTTCACAATCCATTATTAATTACAAGAACCTGTTCTGAACACCCAGTGTTTCATGTGATTGTGGTCTGAAAGAAAAATAGATCTATTTGCCAATCTATATGTTAGTGATCTATCACTACCAATCCCCAAGTGATATTACTCATGCAGGTTTTGAATAGCAAAGGGACAACACTGATCAAATGTGAAAACAACCAGGGGTTGTTTTGAAGAAAAATAGGTGGTGGAGCTCATCCAGGGATTGTTATGCAGCTGCACATACTATTCAATGGACAAGGAGGTGGAACTCTCAGAAGTAGGAGGTGGAACTCTCAGAAAGGTTCAGGAGCTGTGCTCCTGTGAGCTCCCACTGAATCTGAGGCCTGAAAACAACAGTTCTCTATTATCTCTTTTGAGAATATGCCTCATAAGAGCAACATTATTAGACTGAACCTTGATTAGACTACAGCCTCCTTATAGGTGATCCAATTTGCCATTGTTAACTGAGCTGGCAGAGATGTTCAAGTGTTTCATAGTTATTTCCCAACCTGCAAAACTGGGAGTCTCCATGCTACTTATCAGTTTCAGGGTATCTCAGTACATATGTAGTCTGGGGCAGCTGGGCAAGATTTCAGCCTCAGTCTATGACATTATTAGTTCAAGCAACTGGCCTCGGATATGGCCTTGGTTTTACAAACAGCTATTCCCTAGAACTGGCAAGTTTTCTGTTATTAATGCCTCCTGTTGTGGGTGAACTAAAAAGACACAGACCCAAAGTTATCTGTCTCATATACTGCTCTTTGGGTGGCTGAATTTGAGTTTATACAAAATGAGAACAGAATTGATTATTCAAACATTTTGTAACCAAAGCTATTACTTTCATCTTGGCCTTCTTGTGAATGGCTTTTAAATATGTATATGTAATATAGTCCTATTTGTATCCTGACGCTAATGCATAAACAGGGTTAATCACTGACCATTACAAATAAATTATATAACAATGTGCTAAACATTGATCCCTACCTGCTCACAAAAGCTAAGCATGGTATTCAATCACTTTATTCTTCTCCAGGATGCACAGTAGGCATTTCACATTTTAAAAGTTCCTTCATGGTTTTATAAGGCAAAGCAATTTATGCAAAGGATAAAGAATAAAGGAAAATCACATTAAATAGAATGCTTGATTTGAAACTCTTCCATAAACTGTCTAGCCTTCTGTACTATTTTATATTATGCATTTGTCACATAATTAAATCTTTGATTCCCCGTTCAATGAGTTTTTTTTTTACCTTTCCATAACCATGGTCATTGATCCCTTATCAATGAATGCAGACTTGGTTTTTTTCCATTGCTTTTTATACTAGTTTCAAAAACAAGTAATCTTCAAAGTAAATTCTGACCCTATCTGGCAACAATGTGCCCTCATATCCCAAGCCTGGGAAATTCAATAAGTAGATACATTAGTAGCTGACAGTACCACTCTGCACAAAGAATTTTATACCTTCCATATCCTGACCCTTGGCATTATATGGCTATCTGGTAAAAAAAAAATACTAGAAGTCTTTGGGGATCACAACAGGTGAATAGCTTGTCATGCTGAGCAGTTTCCATGCTTTTTCAAGTGATGTCCTTAATTGTGCCTTACACTTACTTATTAGAATGGGAAAAAACCTGACCCCAATCTACAGTATTCCTCTTTGTTGTCATGAATTCTGTTCCATGGCATCGTTTTCTGCACTGTGTCCGAACTGAAAGTACAAAGCAAACATTAAAATGATCTTTAATGTCTCAAAAGCATATTTTCAGGTACCTGAAGAAGTGAACAGTGATTCATGAAAGTTCTTACCCTGCCACAAATGTTGTTACTCTTTAAGGAGCTACTGGACTCTTGCTCTTTTTCTAAACTTCCCCCTGTTTTCCTTTGTTATACTTATACTTTGCATGGAAAATATAGTCTACATTTTTGAATTACCTGTGTATCATCTGAGAACATCCTGTTGACTAAACCATCTGGGTTTCAGGAACACATGATCAGAATATGCAGAAGCGTTCTCAGTAGCAGCCCCACAGCTATGAAATTCATTTTCATCTGAAGAGTCATCAAAATAACATTTTTGAGAAGTTTTAAAGCATATTTCTATTTGTGCTGTCTGTTAGTTGCTATGAGGTCATTTTGTTTCTCACACTAGGCCATGAATGAAGTTCATGGCAGCAGAGACTTCTCCCAACAGTCTCCTATTCATAAGAATATAAGAGAAGCCATGTTGGATCAGGCCAACAGCCCATCCAGTCCAACACTCTGTATCACACAGTGGCCAATAATTTATATATATATATATACACACACACACACATATATATATATACACACACTGTGGCTAATAGCCACTGATGGACCTCTGCTCCATATTTTTATCTAACCCCCTCTTGAAGCTGGCTATGCTTGTAGCCACCGCCACCTCCTGTGGCAGTGAATTCCACATGTTAATCACCCTTTGGGTGAAGAAGTACCTCCTTTTATCCGTTCTAACCCGACTGCTCAGCAATTTCATTTAATGCCCACGAGTTCTTGTATTGTGAGAAAGGGAGAAAAGGACTTCTTTCTCTACCTTCTCCATCCCATGCATAATCTTGTAAACCTCTATCATGTCACCCCGCAGTCAACGTTTCTCCAAGCTAAAGAGCCCCAAGCGTTTTAACCTTTCTTCATAGGGAAAGTGTTCCAGGCCTGTAATCATTCTAGTTGCCTTTTTCTGCACTTTTTCCAATGCTATAATATCCTTTTTGAGTTGCGGTGACCAGAATTGCACACAGTATTCCAAATGAGACCGCACCATCGATTTATACAGGGGCATTATGATACTGGCTGATTTGTTTTCAATTCCCCTCCTAATAATACCCAGCATGGTGTTGGCCTTTTTTGTTGCAATCGCACACTGTCTTGACATTTTCAGTGAGTCATCTACCATGATCTCTCTCTTGGTCAGTACTGTCAAATTCCCTTGATCCCAAGCCACAGTAGAAAGTGTCCTCCAGAACTAAATACCATGTTTTTACTATAATAAGAATCAGGGAAAGCAGTTTTGGTTGCTTCCTCTTCTTCCAGCATCACCTCACCCACCTGGAATATCCACTTTCCCAAATATGTCCTGGTTGTGGCAACCTGGATAAAACACATTGTGTTTTAGTATTTTATTTTAATGTTACCCACCCTAATCTTCTGGGATGGAGCAGACTATACATTCAATTATTATTATTATTATTATTATTATTATTATTATTATTATTATTTAAAAAGACATGTTGAAAAATGCATTCTCTGCCATCAGGCTGTACTGTCAAATGGATTTTTGCTATAGGCATCAATGAAGAAGGGACCTGAAGAACTGTCTGTTTGGGTACATATCACTGCCATTTCTGTGGAATTGTTGGAAACTTTCTTTGCATGTTTACCTTAAGCATTATGCTGTAGTTTTCAGAACCTTTGGATTCGCCTGAGGCACATGCTAAGGTTCAGGGAAGTAGAAAAGACATGAGCCATACTGTTAGGAAATAGAAAACATGAAGGAACTGATTTTCCTAACAATTTGTTCAGCCATAGTGCAGTTCAGGTCATCATCCAATTCTTTTGCTGAATTCAGGCACACATACAAGGGCAGTCACACTTGAGCAATATCGGATGCAATCTTTCAGTTACCTTCACATTTCCACTGTATAGGATGCTGAATTAAATTGCAGTTTCCATGTATTTTTTAAAGCAAGCCTAAATACTACTGAAAAATAACGTGTATTTACAAATGCTATGCATGGGTTCCAATGAGACAACATGTGGGGGTTTTCCACATGGCATTATTGCATCAGTTCTGGCATCTTACTGCTTCAGTTTATCCTCTCTGTTCTGCATGTTCACTGGAACCATTAGGTTTTGCTTGGCATTCTTCCTGATTCTTTTTGGACCACTTTTACCATTGTACTTGAATCACATTTCTTTGCACATATGTAAAATGTTTCCTGTGCTTTAGTTGGCTCCTCATACTTCCTGACCACTTTCTGCTGACTGAACCTCAACTGTGGACAATCTCACCCCATGCTGTCCTGCATTGGTATTTGGGAATTTTTATCCCTTCTGTCAGCAAATGTTCAAGCTTTTTAAAAAAGAAAACAAACTGCTCACCTGATAGCGCTATATCTCTGCATCACATAAGACAGCACGAGAACCATTGTTGCTCTTTCTGGCCACTCAGTATTCATTCTTTGCCTTTGTGCTTTGCTCTCATATGTCCCAGCTACCCCCCCCCCTGAACATTTTTTCCCCTCGCAAAGGTAAATCTTTGGGTTTTGTTTTGTTTTTTACATAAACACCTTGCTATCCAATACCGTCCTTCCTTTCGTGTTGTTTGTTTTTCATGGGGATTTGATTTTTAATGAGTTTGGAAGGTATTTATTGTCTGGTGAGGGTTGTTGCAGAGTAGCCCTTCTGGCCCACTTCATTGTTCTGAACTGCTAGAGCATTTGTATGACAGAACATTAAGCAGTTAATTAGACCAATTGACTCCTCTCCGTTTGCCTGTTTTTAGTCAACAGGAGAATGTTTTAAAACCAGTTTACAGCTCCAAACATCCAAAAATTGCAGTAAAACATTGAGTGGAAGGCATTTTTCCACAGGGACAGTATGGTGATTTTCATGCATGTGCATGCATGTCCCCTGTTCTATCACATCTGCAAAAAATGCATTGGTTGGCCCAGTGATGTCACCAATTATGACAGTCCCATCACTTAAAAATTCTGTTTTTTTAAGGTACATCTGTAAAAAAAAAAATAAACCACCAAAGCAACTGGAAAAATGCAGAGGGAGGGGAGATATGTGGAACCTTCATGGCTTAATGATATTCCAATGCTAACAGACTGACTTCTAAGAAAAGCAAGAATAAGTTGTGCAGGCAGAAAACCCCTTAATTTACAAAAGAGAAACCTGATTCTAGACTTTGTCAATTAAGGCATGAAAACAACTGTGATGTTCAAGACTGGCTGTCCAAACCCTGCTGTGACATCTCATGTGGCATGTACTTTCCAGAAAAGAGATGCCTTCAAGATCATCCAGTTCTTACACTGTAGGTTATTTACCCTATGTTTTTAGACTATATAGAAAGAGCATGTTCAGTTTGTGAGTGGTCTTCTTGTACTATCTTACACTAAATGCAAGTTCTGTGGTCAATCAAAAGTTGTACTAATAAATCTTGTGGGTGTGAAACTGCTCCTGCTTTATTGCAATGGAACAACCAATTCTGAGAGCTGAAATGGGGATATATTATGGAGTAAATTCTGCTTTAATTGTGAATTGCAAGGATATGGTTTGAGGGTTCATTTGTAGGATATTAAATTAAGATATCCCAGACCCCCACAGATTTCAAATATTGTAAAGAATGTTTTAAATGCATCCACTTAAGAGATTTCACAATACATATTTAGGGAACATAGTGGAAATGGGAAAATACAAGAATCTTAACACTAAGCATTGAGATGACTTCAAGAGCAATGTCAAACTGGCCTATTCAGAATCTTAGTCAGATCTATTAAATGGGGCTTTCTCCTAAGAAAGTGCTTGTAGTATTACACTGATGGGCACATAATTTACTGAGTGTT
The DNA here is from genome assembly GCF_032191835.1 of Heteronotia binoei. NCBI lineage: Eukaryota > Metazoa > Chordata > Lepidosauria > Squamata > Gekkonidae > Heteronotia > Heteronotia binoei. The sequence goes on along the minus strand of NC_083228.1, from coordinate 92,747,360 downwards.
TGAGATCAAGGGTTTTTAATGTGTGTCCCAGCTGGTAAGACTTGTTTCTCTATAATTTCACCAGGATCAACTACTGTTATGTCAATAAAAATGACAGGAACAACAGATGTCTAGAGACTAACTATTTTCTGGAACAGAAAAAAATCCTATGAACAGGTGGCATGGCAACTGACATTTGGACACAGCTACAGGGATAGAGCATGACTAGCCAGAACGGGTCTAGTTGCAAAGCTTAATATTGGGAAAGAGTAAAATTAACCTAGTCAGCACAGCAAATAAATCAGATGCCACCCATCTAAGATGACAGTTGTTTGTTATCACATTAGAAACTGATACGGGAGTGAATGCTCTCTGTAGCTATGGTGAGCCTCACATCTAGAAATGGTATAAACGTGGTGGCCCTAACCTGAATAGCCCAGGCAAGATGGATCTCATCAGATCTCAGAAGCTAAGCAGGAATGACCCTGACAAGTACTTGGATGGGAGACTCCTTGGAATACCAAGAGTAGGAAGCTGAGGAAGATTGTATCAATACACTTCTCTGAATGTCCTCTGTGCCCCAGTAGGGGTAACCAGAAGTCACCATGACTTAGAAACATAGAGTTGGAAAGGGCTGCCAGGGTCATCTAGTTCAACCACCTGCACAATGCAGGAAATTCACAAATAACTCCCCCCCCTCACTACCAGTGACCAGAGCCAGCATGTCCATTAGGGATCCTGGGGGGAGGGCACCAGTAAGGCCCTCCTGCCCACCCTTGCTTCCAAGGTCCATCCCCTTCTAAAGAAACCAACATTAGACCCAGTCGTATTGGCAAACTATCGACTGGTGTCAAAGTTGCCTTTTCTGGGCAAGATTATTGAAAAGGCGATAGGTGCAGTTACAGAGCTTTCTGGATGACACTTCCATGCTTAACCCTTTTCAATCCAGCTTCCAGCCGGGTCATGGGATGGAGACAGTCTTGGTCACCCTCACAGATGACCTCCAGAGTCATCTGGATAGAGGCAGTTTGGCGAAACTGATTTTAGTGCACCTGTCAGCCACATTTGACACAATCATCAGTTACTGACCAGCTGCCTCACCAACACTGGGATTCATGGGTTGGCCTTACAATGGCTCTCCTCCTTTCTCCAGGGTCGAAGACAGATGGTGGTGATAGGGGAGGAACTCTCCCGACAGCACTCACATGTGGTGTGCTACAGGGGACAGTTCTCTCTCCAATGTTATTTAACATCTACATGCGCCCCCCTCGTCCAGATTAACCAGAGGTTTGGGCTGCTTGCCATCAATATGCAGATGTCACCCAGCTCTATCTGAGGATGGCTGGCCTCCCTGGAAGATCTTTCCACAGCCTTACAAGCCATGGCAGGGTGGCTCAGGCTGAGTTGACTGAAATTGAATCCGATGATGACAGAGGTCCTGTATCTAAGTTTGGAACCGGAGGTTTCTCTATCAACCTTGGATGGAGCATAACTCATGCTGGCGCCTAAGGTTAAAAGCTTGGGAGCACTCCTGGATCCCTCCTTAACAATGGAGGCTCAGGTAGCCACTGCTAAATCAGCCTTCTGTCATCTTCAGCTAATAAGCAGTTGATCCATGCTATGATCACCTTGAGACTGGATTATTGTAATGCCCTCTACGTGGGGCTGCCCTTGTCCCAAATCTGGAGGCTTCAGCTAGTACAGAATGCTGCAGCCAGGCTGTTAATGGTGCTTCCTTCATGGGAACACATTCAATCTGTGTTCAAAGCGCTGCACTGGCTACCTATTGCTTACCGGATTCACTTCAAGGTTCTGGTTATTACCTTTAAAGCCCTATATGGCCAGGGACCTGCATACCTTAGGGACCACCTTTCCCCGCATGTACCCCAGAGAGAACCTCAAACATTCTACTGGGACCTGGGACCTTTTTCTTAATAGGACATCTAGCATAACTAATAAAACTTAACATCAACTGAATTGATAGCTACCCACCATTACTAATGCATCAATATATTCTGCTGTTAGATCATAATAGCACCTGACATTGTTTTATGATATTGTTTTATATGCTTTTATTTATGATGTACATTCTAAGCTATGGTTTATTGATACTGGCTTTTATGACCTTTTAAAGTGAGTCGCCCTGAGCCTGCTTCGGTTGGGAGGGTGGGATATAAGTCGAATGAATGAATAGAGGCGAGGAAAATAGCAAGCTCGGCGGCAACTGCCACAGGGCTTCCAGCCTCAGTGCACTTGCTCACCATCGCTCTATCCCTCACGTCTGTGCTTCCAAGCACAAATGCGAGGGATGGAGATTTGGCACATGCACATGCACTGAGCCTGGAAGGCCCGTGCAGTTACCGTCGAGCTTGTCCTCACCAAGGAGGTGGGGGCAGCAGGGGTGCCTGGCCTGGGGTGCCAGACTTGTGTGGGGTCCCTAGCACCAGTGCTGCCAGTGACCCCTGCTCAATAACCTGAAGATGGCAAAGAAAAAAACTCTCTAGGATCCCTGGCAAAACTGGCCCAGAGAAAAAATGCTGCTTAGCCCAGCCAGATCAGCCAAATCAACCCTGGCGATCAATGGGGTGACAGATGTCACAGTCAGATCGCCCTCAAAATGGTGAGCCCTTGTAGAACTGGTTAATAGAATAGCACCCATGCTATACTTATACCAGCTGGAAAATTATGAGTGCAGGGACACCCTCTCTTCTGCAGTCTTGAAGGACAGATATAACAAAATTCCTTTTGAAGATCATATATGCCCCTGCTGTAATGAAGGGATAGAATCTTTAGTGCATGTCCTGTATGACTGCAAGGTGTACAGCATTCACTGTGAAATCCTTTCTTTTCCTGCAATCTTGCCTACCACTCTTAATCAAAAAATGCAACAACTGAAGGATCTTTTGGATGATAGGAACCCTAGGGTTATACTCACATTAGCTAAATTTGGCTGGCTTGCCACCAGAACTAGAAAGTCACTCATAGCTCTGAAGGGAAATAGCTAGGCATTTTCTTTCTCTTTCTCTTAGTTGGTAGTTTTAAAATGTTTAATCCCATTATTAACTGTATTTATGTTTTATAATTGATTGTAGCAATTTTACCTTTGTTCTCTCAGCACAATTTATATGGGTTACTGTAACTGGCATTGGTTTTATCTGTATTGTTTTTGCTGGTTTTTGCTGTGAATAAACTTGCTACAACTTGCTTGCTTCTTAACTCAAAAGTGGTGACGAGCATTTCCCATGACATGTAAGAAAGGGCCACAAGAACTAAGCTCTTTCTTACTGGCCTTCCTTCCTGCCCCCCTGCCCATGATCTGTCTAAGTTCATAGCATCAGAATTGCTGTCAGATGGCTGTCTGGCCTCTGCTTAAAAACCTCAAATGAAGGAGAGCCCACCACCTCCCAAGGAAGCCTGTTCCACTGAGGAACCAGTCTAACTGTCAGGAAGTTCTTCCTAATGTTTAGCTGAAAACGCCTTTGATTTAATTTCAAACCATTGGTTCTGGTCCCATCTTTTGGGGCCACAGAAAATAACTCCACACCATCCTCTGTATGACAACCCTTCGAGCACTTGAAGATAGTTATCATGTCACTTCTCAGTCATCTCCTCTCCAAGCTAAACATACCCAGCTCCTTCAGCCTTTCCTCATAGGACTTGGTATCCAGACCCCTCACTATTCTCATTGCCCTCCATTCCATCTTGTCTATATCCTTCTTAAATTGTGGTGTCCAAAACTGAACACAATAATGTAGCTAAGATCTAACCAGAGCACAATAAAGGAATACCATCACTTTGTGTGATCTGCGCACCATACTTCTATTAATGCAGCCCAAAATTGAATTTGCCTTTTTATCTATCAGATCATACTGCTGACTCATGTTCAGTGTATGGTCCACTAAGCCCCCTAGATCCTTTTCACATATACTACTGCCAAGACATGTCTCCCCCATCCTATAATTATGCATTGGATTGTTCCTAACCAAATGCAGAACTTTACTTTTATCCCCACAAAAATTCACTTTATTTAGTCAGTTTTCCAGCTTGTCAAGATCATCCTGTATCCTGACTCTCTATTCGACTGTATTTGCTACCTCTCCCAATTTAGTATCATCTGAAAATGTAATAAACATTCCCTCTACTACTTCATCCAAATCATTTTTTAAAGCATTGAACAAAATAGGTCCCAAAACAGATCCTTGAGACACTCCACTTGTCACTCCTCTCCAAAAGGATAAGGAAGCATTAGCAAGCATTTTTGGGTGCGATCTGTCAACCAGTTACAGATCCACCTAACAGTAATAGGATCCAAACCACATTTTTCCAGCTTGTCAACAAGAATATTATGTGAAACCAGGCATGCATACATGTATGTACACACACACACACACACACACATACACAAATACAGCAAAATACAAATAAATGGTCATGCTTCTTACATCCACGAGGATCTAAAGGAGGTAAGTATTTCTAATGAAGAATTGCTTTAGTCAAGAAGTGATAGTTTAAGGGATAACCTAGTAAACTATTTCACTAGGAGAAAGCAAACACTGACTATTTTCAGGACATGAACTTGGCTTTTGGATATGAATATTTGCAGGAAATTGCATAAGAAACTGCCAGGCTGGATGCATGCTAAATTAAGCAGCATTCAACATTAATGGGACATTAATATAGAACTGGGTTAGCATGTTTACTGGCAGCATCATGAAATCAAGATGCTTTAGGGAAATGTTTCTAAAAAAACAACAACAAGGGGGCAGATGGAAGTTTTCTAAATGGAGAAAAACCAATAATAGGTTTCTGATAGAAGACAGCTGAAGTCTGGACAAAACAAGATAAAAGCTGCCAAAGAGGCAGCTCTGTTCTTCATTAGGAAGAAATATTCATTTATTCAATATTGTTTTGTCATTCAGAAGTAAAATATTGAAATAGTTGCATGGATCAGACTTGAGAGAAGGCCAGTAGATATGGCATCAATAAAATGTGAAATGCTCTGTAAATAAATATTTCAAAAGCTGTTGAATGTAGGTTATAGATATTTTCTGATAAAGCAATTCTTTTGATGAATATTTCAATAAGTGGCAGGTATTGATATTCCTGACCTTATGTCAATATGGTTTTACCACCCTATCCTAGCTAAACTGCACTGAGGGGAAAGCAAATGGTTTAGACAGCAGATTTGTTTTTACTAATTGTTGCTATTTAATAAATCTACTTTGAAGGGAATGTCATAACCATAGCAATTTGTACTTATTTTGAGTTCTCATTTTCATAAAGCTGAGGCTTTCTCACATGCATAAAGTAGTGGCAACTTATGCTTATATTTTCTAAGGTTTAATAATATAATAATGATACTTAGCTTTCTAAACCTATGGATGATTTTAATATAAGGCTTCATAAATTTCACTACATTACTATTCTTGTTAAGGGGGTAAAAAAGGAGAAAATATATTACTGCCATTTAGAATAGAGAAAATAGGAAAGGATTTATTTTCCTCTGAATACAATGGAATGTTAATCATCAAAGCTGTGGTATAATTCTCAGAGGTATCACATTGTTCCAGTGACTCTACTGTAAACATATTTCATCCCATTTATGTTGCAAACACTGGTTCTCCTTTATAAGAAACTGGGAAGTAGGCATAGCTCATTGCAAGAGCATGTACAACTGCCAGCTAAAGTACAATAGTCTGGATTAGAGAAACTGATGGTGTTTTTCACATTTTTTCACATGTTCATATGGGCATTTGCCCCAGATTTCATTGACTAAAGATTATGGGCGATTCTCCATGTTGACATGTAATAGCAGAATAATTGAGTGTTAAATTGGAAGGGACCTTTAATATCATTTAGCCCTTGATCAGTGTAGAAATACACAGCAACAGCATCCTGAACAGTTGTCTATCCAGTCTCTTCTTAAAGCCCTCCCATGAAAGCATGCTGACCCCCTGATGAGGCAGTTTGTTCCACTACTGAACACCTTCTATTATTAGAAAGTTTCTCATAATGTGAAACCACCCACTAGTTCTAGTCCTGCTTTCTGAAACAAGAGAGAATAACTGTTCCATCTTCCAGATGAACGTCCTTCAGATATCTGAAGACAGCAAACACTTCAGTCTTCTCTTCTCTAGGCTAAACATGACCTCTTCTTTCAATATCATATTTACTTGAAAGGAAGAGTATTCTGAATATAAGACACCCCCCCCCAATTCTGTATCCAAAAAGATATTTATTATTGGACATATCTGTAATTTAGATGCAAATTAAAGGTAACCCCCCCTTTATGGCATATCTTGCGGGGGGAGGAACCCTAATTCTGCAATTGAGTCAATACTATATTTCCTTACAATGTTTGGTTTCCAGGTCCTTTACTATCGTGGTCACCTTCCTATGGATGCTGTCTGACTTGGCAATGTTCTTTTAGGAAGCTGTCTGATTTGCAATATTCTTGATATGCTATCTGGTTGAGGCCTGATTATTGCAGACTAGTGTGAAACTATAATTTCACATGATACCATGCTTCTCTTAACACAGAATAAGATTTTGTTACCTTTTGAAGCATCTGCATTGCACTGCTGGCTCATGTTTAGCTTGCAATCAACTAACCGAGCAATTCTAAACAGAATTACATTCTTTTAAATGCATTGAAGCTGATTAACTAAGAAAGCTGTAACTGTTTAATATTGCACTGCTAGATTATTATACATGGACTGCTGCCATGGCCGTCCCCCGCCCCCCCCTCCAGCCAATACATAGCCAGCAGATCCTCTGGCAAAACAATATATAGACAAGCAAGATCACTGTTCTGCTCTCCCAATAAATAGTAGTGCTAAAGATGGAAGTTTTATCAAATATTTTTTGTAATAACTGCATGTTTAATAATCAGCAATGTACTTTTAAATAAGTTTATGTAATGCATTTATTTAATAAATAAAAATCTTTGATAAATTTATAAGGGAAAACTAAAAAAAAGAGTAGGATCTGGAGTTGTGTGCTCATCAGACATAGGATAACAGTGGATTAGGTGTCCCTAACATTATAAGATATTATGATGTATCAAGGCTGACAGCACTTACGTATTATTTCAGACGGGATCAAACAAAAATAGTTTGGGAAACAGAACAGCTTAGACTAAGTTGATTCTTAAATGACTGGATATGGAAGGGTAAAAGGCATAGTCTGGATCCTGGTACTAATGGCATTTGAACCACTGTGGCTCAAACAATCAATATATGGGGAATCTGGGATTACTATCATCCCTTTGCATGCTGGTCATAAGATATGAGGAGTATGCTGAAACCTTCACAACTAGTAAACTTGATGTTGAGATTAACCCGCGCTATATTTGAATGATTATCAAAGGCCATATGATTAAGACATTTTATGATTTACAATCAGAAAGTGAAGAAAATAGACTCCTCATTTCAATATTTACAGATCAGGAATTTCCTGTAAATTAAACACACTCAGATGAGTATTTTTCATGCATTAAGCAATTTTGGGTGGCTGTTAGACCAACAGATAAGCAGAAAAAGTTGGTAGCTACATTATTAGAAAGCCTGGAATGCAAAATCACAGTTTATGCAGGCAGATTGGGGAGAGAAATCTCTCACTGAATATCCCAGAAAATCTGTGGATCAATTTACATAAGGGGAGTCAAAAAGATATCAGCTAATGTTGGTTTTAGAGAGGATATACTTAAGATTTCATATAGATGTTATCTTAACTCTAGATAAGATAGCAAAAATGGTAGCTGCAACCTTCAGCATGTGCTGGCATTGCAATAAGTATACAGGCCAGTTTTTACACATCTTGTGCCAGTGCCCTGTTGTGAGAAAGTATTGATCTGAAGTATTTAGGAGAGTGAATGAAATTTCCAAACCACAATACCATGTGAACCTATGACAGCTTCGTTGAATATATGTTTTGAGGAAATGGAGCACAGACGAAGTGCAGAAGGTGGAGCTATGGCGGTTGGCAGCAGGGCACAGTGTGCAAATGCTGCTGCCACCACCAAGCTCCTAAATTTCCCTTGCCAGGGGCGAGGATGGGGGAAATGGCTGAAAACAGCACCCTCCCTGCTGGGTCGTGCTCCAGGCAGCCACCTCAGGTTGCCTAATGGATGTGCCAGCAGTGCCATCACAAGTGGTTAGAATATTAGATGAGGTTCTGGGGAACCCAGCTTTGAATCTTCACTTGGACATGGAATCTCACTGAGTGAACCTTGGACCAGTCACCCTCTCTTAGTCTAACCTATCTCACAAGATTGTTGTGAGCATAAAATAGAGGAGGGAAGAATGTTGATGTAACTTAACCCATTTTGTGTCCTTGTTGGGGCAGAGTGGTAAAGCTGCAGTATTGCTGTCTGAACTCTCTGTTCATGACCTGAGTTCGATTCAGGCAGAAGCTGAATTCAGGTAAACGGCTCAAGGTTGACTCAGCCTTCCATCCTTCCAAGGTCAGTAAAATGAGTACCCAGCTTGCTGGGGGGGAAGATGACTGGGGAAGGCAATGGCAAACCACCGTACAAAAAAGACTGCCATGAAAATGTTGTGATGCGACGTCACCCCAGAGTCGGAAACAGGGGACCTTTCCTTTTCCTGGGGAGAAAAATAAGGGTATAAATATATGAATAAATAAATCATTAAGTCATATAGCTAATATGGGAATCCAGCTTATGTACTGGTGAACCATTTATTTATTTATTCCCAAATGTCTCCCCACCTAAAGTGACACACATTGTTCTTCTTTCCTTAATCCCCCCAAGACAGTTTGTGACTTTTGAAACAATTTCAATGGATTTGCAGCACTACCCTGTTCAGTGTGGAGAGACAAAATGTTATTGATACCCCTTGCAGGAATAGTTGGTGATGTTGGTAGAATTCTGCCATTTCCTGGTCTTACTGCCAGTTTAAAAAAGTGTTCAACAGGTCCCTTCCCCATTATTTTTAGACAGCTGAGAGTATGAAGGAAAAGTAAAAAAAAAAATCAGGATCACTTGACATTAAGTGATAATAAGGACTGAGGATCAACTTACCAGGTATTCACATATTGGGGTTTTTTTTATATACCCGTATTTTTCGCTCCATAAGACGCACCTGAGCATAAGACGCACCTAGTTTTTAGAGCCGTTTGTGTGAATTTAGAGGCATTTGTGTGAATTTTTTGCAGTATTCGCTCCTTAAGACGCACACACTTTTCCCTCCACTTTTTTGGGGGGGAAAAGTGAGTCTTATGGTGCAAAAAATACTGTAATTCAGTTTTGCTGTTAGATTGTAATCAGGCCTGTAGCTAACCAGGAGCCCACAGGGCCTGGCCCCCTGACTGTTTTTGGGGAGCTCCTCACCCCCATCCCAGGGCTATGACACTTTTTTGTGATTTAAATTGCATGGGAGAGGCTTATAAGAGCAGCCACTGCCCCTCTCATGCCATTTAAAGGGCCTGACAATCAGCTGATTGGCAGGCTCTTTAAATCATGCAGGAAGGAGAGGGGTGGCCCCCAGCCTCTCCAACTTTCTGCACTCACCCCCATGGGCCCCCTCTGACCTCTTTGCCCCATGGCAAAGGAACCACAAAGGAACCAAATGATTATAGATTTGGAAAATGTTTAACTTAGTTTTATGTACAAAACATATTTTTGAGGGGGGAGGTAGAAGAAAAATAAGATTTTAACTCTCCTAAACTTGCTAAATTCAAAGGTGGAAAAATAGGTATTTTGACATTTGTCCTTGTTTCCATTTGGAAGGAAGCAGAGCAGGAGGCATGTGTGCATAATTCCAAGGCTGTCAGATTCAAATGCAGTCTCTCTAGTGCATAAAATTCAAATTGAGAAGACAGATTTGTGATTGTATCTCATGCCTCTTTTAAATAAATGCTGGCCTGTATATAAGCCAAGTACTGAATTGTTCACGATGAACTAAACCAAAAACCTGTCAGCAAAACAACCACAAAACACTGCAAATATTACAAAATGTTGTATCTCTTCATTAGCACTTGATATCGTGAAATTCGTTTCACATATAATGACTCACTGACAACTTCAATTGAGCGCCGTACATGGAACCTCAGCTTCCAACATTCCATACAGCTCATTAAAGGTGCATACACAGTTTGTCTTGGAACCTTGGGTGGATTATGTATCTCTTTCAAAGAATCCACAAGTAGTCCCCAAGTCCAGCGTGACAGCACACCGGTTGGATATCTGTTTCTCGAATGCTTCCTCAGGTGCAAGCGTGTTGTAGGGACTCATACATCGAGTTGCATCACTCTACAATTCAAACAAAGTCAGTCATCAATAGCTAGCGTTCCTTGCCATTCCTAATGCTAGCTATTGATGACTGACTTGTATGAATTGTAGAGTGATGCAACTCGGTGTGTGAGTCCCTACAACATGCTTGCGCCTGAGGAAGCATTCGAGAAACAGATATCCAACTGGTGTGCTGTCACGCTGGACTTGGGGACTACTTGTGGATTCATTGAAAGAGATACATAATCCACCCAAGGTTCCAAGACAAACTGTGTATGCACCTTTAATGAGCTGTATGGAATGTTGGAAGCTGAGGCTCCATGTACAGTGCTCAATTGAAGGTATCAGTTGAAGATTGATTGCAGTACCGCCGGCATCTAGGAGGAAATAAGTCCACTCCCTCTACACTTCATCTTAAGAAAACAGGATCTAGCTAATTTGTGTGGAACACGATGGAGTTTCAATGCAGATGAACCGTGGTGTGGATAGTCTTAAAACAACATAATGCATGATGTTCTGTGTGCATATATGTGTGTATGCTATCAAGTTGCAACTGACTCATGGTGATCCCATGAAGTTCCATCTCATGAGGTTTTCAAAACAAGAGTTGTTGTTGCCTTCCTCTGTATTGCAACCCTAGTCTTCCTTGGTAGTTTCCCATCCAGTTACTGACCATTGCTTCTTATCTTTCATGCTCTCACAAGATCAGGTTGGTCTGGCCCTTTAGGGCTGCATGATCTGTATATCTAGAAGCCATCTGTGAGCTGATCTTAAGGTATCTATAAATGCTAATTGTTTAGCATTATAACTGTCCATAGCCAATTTCTGATTTTTTCCCCCTATGTGTATGTTAAAATGCAAGTTGATGCTCACAAACTGATGCTGTCTCATGCAAATTTATCTTTTGGTTCTACAGTATGTTAAATGTCAGATCTACAGAAGCCAGTCCTTGACCAGGGTCCGTGTTGGTACCATGCAGTGTCATAAACATGTCAGGGAAGGTATATTGGGCAAAAAAATTCTGAGACCCTTCAGAGACCATACTATAATCCAGCATCTTGACAGCAACAGCAAGTGCTGAAGATACTCCACATCCATGTTGTATTACATTCACAAATAATTTTGTTTTCTAAATGGCATCATCTAAGGTAGGTTTAAAGACTGGAAATCAGGAGACTTGTGCAGCTTTCAAGACAGGTGTTATCTCCAGGGTGAACACATGTTGCCTTCTAGGGAATTCTTTGAGCCTGCTGTGGATACAGCTATTCCTGCCAGTTCTCTAGGGCAATTTTTAAGTCCCTTCTGTTGCTGGCACTGAGTGCCACAGTATTCACTTATAATAATTTAAAGAAGCATATTTATTTTTTAAGAGAATGGAGAGCAGTAAGGATGATTTAGTATGTTTCAAGCCCAATTGGAAGTGGAACCAGCAGTATTAGCACTAGAAGCTATGAAGCTAAATTACATTTTAAAGAAACTGTGCATCTCCCAGCTAGGAGTCACTAAGCAAAAACATTCTAGTTATTCAAAGAATAATGAAGTTTCTTAGGGTTGGGGTGGCTGAACTGTTTATTCTCCCAGCAGGATTCTTTCTGATCATAGTTCTTAATATATAGGTTGCTAAACAAGGAAAGACTGCCAAACATAGCCAACCCAAGAATCCAAACTATCTGAATTAGTGTAATGCACTTGAATAATACAGGAAATTTGCATTGCATCCAGGACTCTTTTACACATCACAGGAAGAGCCACATGAAGAGCCACATGAAAAATCCTCTTCCACAGTAATATACCCATAGCCTCTTCCACTGTAATATAGGGGGGAAAGACATTGCACATGTCCTGTATTGGGAAAGGAGGGAAGTATAAGGTCCAGATGCAGGTTGAGCTGATAAAGTGAAAGTGAAAGCATGAATCACATTTTTTCTTTTGCCACTTTCTGTAACTGATGAAAGGGAATTCACTGCGAAACTGACTTAGGTTAGAACTACATGTTAGCAGCCACAGCCACCAGGTAACACAAATGTAAGGATGAAGAATTTGTAGGGGGAGGGAACGATGGATAGGAGGTAAGAGATCCTAACTCCTCCTGCAACTGGTGAGTCTCCCCTACAAATGGTCCCCCAAAACCATTTATATGTTTTTGGATAATAGGATTTCAAGTTTTGTAAATCACCACAAGATCCTCTTGGTGAGTGGCAACTAAAAAAAGTCTAATAAATATTTGCCAGCAATCAAAGCTAAAGTTTTCCATGATGTAATAAACCCCAGAACTTCTCTTATATCAGGGGTGGCCAACGGTAACTCTCCAGATGTTTTTTGCCCATTGGCCATGCTGGCTGGGGCTGATGGGAGTTGTGGGCAAAAAACATCTGGAGAGCTACCGTTGGCCACCCCTGTCTTATAGTATCACACAAAAAAGACTGGTTCACCATACATGAGTTTTCTGTGGTGGTTCCCCCATTGTAGAAAATCTTTCCAGGTCTTTGCCTGGCACTTACCTTATTGCATTTTGAGCACCACCCCTGTGACTTGTGATTTTAAATTATTGTGTTCAGTATTTTGATCTGTTTCAAAGTGTAGCCCTCTTTTTTATTTTTGTTTTTGAAGTGATGTCTTACTATTGATGAGACAGATAATATTATTTAGCACTTTTATTAGCTTAGAAACGTCTTCTCACAGTTGGGATATAAATATGTTAAATCTTGACGTGCAAAAATGAACATCAGAAATAGGATGCTTTGTTATAAAAGTCAGTCATGGGCGCAAGTTTTGATTCAATGGTAGTTTTAAAAATAAATTTATGTAAGAGGAACTTAAGTTGGCTGGCAGGGCTGGAGGCTAAAATCTTCATTTGCTGTGCAAGCAAATGTTATCTCAGAGAGCCTTGGAAGTCCTTTATGATGGCATGCAGAATAAAGTAGGTAATCCTAGAGGGAAATGATGCATGAATCCGTAAGCCCTAGTCAGCTCCATACCTTTTAAGAGCCTGAACTGCCTGAAGTATCTTCATGTGTACACCTACAAATAGAAAATAGCTGCCATAGGGATGCCTGACATCAGAAGAAGGAGAGATTGGTTTTATACTCCACCCTTCACTCAGAGTGGTTTATAATCTCCTTTCCCTTCCCCTCCCCACAACAGACACCCTATGAGGTAGGTGGGGCTGAGAGAGCTCTCAGAGGACTGCTCTTGAGAGACAGCTCTGACAGAGTTATAATTGACACAAGGTCATCCAGCAAGTGCATGTGAAGGAGTGGGGAATCAAACCTCGTTCTTCCAGATTAGAGTCTGCCACACTTAACCACTACAACAAACTGGCTCATCATGAAGCTATATCCACATATCCCCAGATACTGTGCTATTATTGCACTATGACAGCTATCCCCAAATTTATTCACATGGGAAAATCCAGTTCCAAGTGATTGCCAGAGTAAAAGAGTAGTGCAATATCCAGCAATGCAGGGGTGTGTGAGCTGGGAAATAAGTACCTGGTTCAGTTTTCACCTCAGTCATGAACGTACTTGAGGGGCTGAAGCAGACTACTGTTGTTCACCCTCATTTCTGCATCTGCAAATGAGACTAAAACACTAACTAGCCTTATAGAATGGCTGTAAGATAATATGGTTTAAGTGCTCTGAACACTTAAGGAAATCACTATATAAAGCAGAACATTATTACTATTACCATCATTATTTTTAGACATGCTTCTGTGCAACCTTTCACAGACAGTTGTTTTTGTGCATATTAAGGACCTAGGTATGCTGTTGTAAATTTGTACGGTCAATAAAATATCAGAAAAGTGCCAGGCTAGGGTTGTGGTTCAAATTCAAATACCCATAGCCATGAAGTTAGGCCAGTCATTCTATCCCAGTCCCTAACTTTTCAACAGATAGTTGAGAGTAAGGGCCACCTCGAGCTACATGCAGAAAGGGCAAGATAAAGGGTGCAATACATGAGCAATTTGGTCTGACATAGCCATCCCTCCCCTCCAAATCAAATAGGCACAATCAGATGTGCACATCTGGCTTCCATGCCCCACTCATCCCTACCTCATGTTAAAACGACTCCCACACAGATTAAATAGCCACCAGTGAATTCTGGTGGCTACTTTGGCAAAGTGCTTACATGGTGGGTTTCCTGGTGTCTGATCATTCTACTGCACCATGGAAATGCATGAGTAGTTTCATTGTTCCACTCAATTTCTAGTGCATCCTTTTTTTTTTAGCCCCACTCCAATGTGTGCTTCAGTGTCCCCATAGAACACGGCCAGGAGCATGTGTGCACTTGTCTGCTTCTGTGCATGCACAGTGGGACTTAGGAAAAAAAACCCAACCCAGCCATGGGGTTTTTGTTGTGGCATGTTAGTGATGTGAACAACCAACCACAGGCCCACAGCACTATGATGCCAGCTTAGGGGGTGCTGCCTGATTGATAGAAACTGCCCCAAACTCAAGCATCTTATTTAAAGTCAAGACACTGCTGCAGCAGCCTTCCTGTCTGACTGTACCCAAAGATGGCAGGATGAATAAAAGACTGAAACAAAGAGGATTAGAAGTCTAAATTGCACAGCCTTTTAGTCACAAAGAGTAGCAACCATTGCAAGCCAATGTTGTCTAGTGACTAGCACACAAAAGTGTTCTCTGAGATAGGATGGTTCCCATGCAACCTTATATAAGTAGGGTTGGGGATTTTTTGTGACATACACATTTTAAGCTAGTGTAGCGTATATGTTAGAGCCTTGAGGGGCCCTGGGAGTACCAGTTCAAATCCCTGACTTCCATGAAACTCACTGGATCTTGGACCAGTCATTCTCTCTCATAGGGTTATTGGGAGAACACAATGGACAGAGACAGGTATGTTGGCATAAGCCTAGAAAAGAGGGCCAGAATGAAAATTTAACAGCTCCCAATATACATATAATGTAGAGATTAGCAAATATAAATTTTGTTGTTGCTTTACCTATTTCCATATAACAGAAAGGAGTGGGGGGAAGTCTTCAGAGAGGACAGAACCAGAGATGCTGAACGCTGCCAGTAGAAAGGAACTTGATACACAGTGCTGCTTTGGAGTCAATAAACAGAATGCAAAGAACATAGGGTTCCACTGCAGTTCCAAATATGGACAGGTTCACAGAAGGCAAGAATTCTACCATGTGTGTTTTCTCTTATCGTCAAAATGTGGTGAGTTAGCAGTCCTAGGGGACAGTGAGATCTGAGTTTTCAGAGTGATTAGAACTAACCAAACAAACCTTCAGTTTCAAGTTTATGGTTTATCTTTTTAATTTATTTACTATATTTATAATTCACCTTTCTCACTGCGGATTTCACAGTGTAAATTGATGCAAAATTGGATGAGATAGCTAATTTTTAAATGGATAACTGTGTAACTACTTTTGAATGCATTATTTGATCAGATTTGTTGTGAACTGCCATTTGTCCACTAGCAGGAGAGGGCAGGATAGAAATATACTAAAATAAATAAATAAGTGATATACTAAGACTAGGATTACACAAATGTGAAACAATGCATACAGTATTAGACATGATATGAAAAAATAGTGCAATATGTTATTGCAGAAATAAAAAACAATGCAGTGAGAGTATGGAATTATAATAATAATTAAGTGCCATCAAGTCACAATCAAAGGATTTTGCCATTAACATCTTCTGCATTGCAACCCCAGCCTTCATTAAGAGGCAGGGCTAACTCTAGTTTGCAGCCAAGCTGTGATGAGCTCAGGCAAGAGGAGCCAGCACCAGCCCAGGCAATGCGAAGCTCTCCGATTCTGTCACCCAGCTGATCCTTTTTTGCAACTCAGTTTAAACTGAGCTGCAAAAGTGGAACTGCTGGGGTGGTGGGAGCTGACTCCTTTTGCAACTTGGTTTAAATTGAGCAGCAAGAGGAGGCAGCTCCATCTGAGGTGGCATGGAGCTTTCAGCTCCTGCCATACGTTCAGTTTAGTTGAATCATAGATAACTCCCTTATGGTGACGGCCCTTATGGCCATTGGCTTAGGAGTGCACACTGCAAACCATTGGCCCATCAGCGTCTCTGGTCTCCCATTGGCTGACTCCCCTGCTGCCAACTACTGTAGGCCCAGGAATGTTGAACAAACTGCCAAAACAGTCTTACTTCAGAGACAGACACAACTCCAGCACTTCTCTGTGCCCTTTCCATCAACTGGCCTCAGAAAGGGCTGCCGCTATACTGCTGCCTCATGAAAAGTGTCACGGTGGCCACTGGCAACAGACCTCTGCCACCCCATCAATGCCCCACATAGATAGCCTCCCAGAACATATAACCAAAGGCCATCGAAACAGCCAGGAAGCTGCCACCACCACCATAATGTGACTTGGCAGCAAGGCCTGACCCTGCCGGAAGAGTTTCCTTAGAGGCCATGGCTGCTGTCTCCCTCTCTCCCTAGAGCTTCTAAGCCCCTGGTCCGGACAAGGGTTCCCCCGCCCAGGAAGTTCCCAACCCGCCAGTCCACATTGAGTTGGTGGGGGGAACCTCTCCTGACATCATCAGCCCAATGACGTCACCCGAAAGTGATGTCATCGCACAGGAACCAGTGCACAGTGGCTGCTCTAGGTGTTTCCGGGAAAACTCTATGGTTTTCTTGGACACTCTAGCCATTTGGGAGGGAAAACTCTGGTACAATAGGTACCATAGAGTTTTCCTCTCCCAAATGGCTAGAGTGTCCAAGAAAACCATAGAGTTTTCCCAGAAACGCCTAGAGCGGTTGTGAGTGCTGCTGGCGGCGCAATGATGTCCCTTCCATGTGATGTCATTGCATCGCGTGTACTCGCAAAGCATGAGCTTGTGTTGGGGGCTTGTCAACCCTATCTCTCCCATCAACCTTGCCCCAGGACATATGAGGATTGTCTGCGGTTCAATTGTGATCCCAGAACATCTTTAGGCTCCACCTGGAGGTTGGCTACCCTAAGCCTAAGTGGTTGCTACTGTTCAGCAGCAACCCCCCATGACAATGTGGCATGGGGGTTAGGGCTTCAGAGCAGGGTCTGCCAGACCAGATTCTTGCTGTGGAAGCTGACTGGGTGATTTCAGACCAGTCACAGACTTTCAGCCTAACCTACCTCACAGGGTTGTTGTGCAGATAAAAGGGGGAGAAGAGAATTATATAAGCTGCTTTGATCCCCCCACACACACAAACCATGGAGAAAGACTCTCCTTTTCTTAGGCAGAGGATGGGGGAGAAGATGGAAAGCTGAACTCAAAGGGGCAGATAAAGGGAAAGCAATAGGGTTGCCAACTCCAGGTTCAGAAATTCCTGAAGATTTGAGGGCTGGAGAGGGTGGGGTTTGAGGAGGGGTGGGACCTCAGACAGGTACAATGCCATAGACGCCACCCTCCAAACCAGCCATTTTCTCCTTGGGAACCATTGTTTCCAATCTCCAGGCGACAACTGGAGATGACTCAGAATTACGATTGCTTTCCAGATGGCAGAGATCAGTTCCCCTGGAGCAAATGATTGCTTTGCAGGGTGGACTCTGTTATTATATGCTGAAATCACTTCCCTCCTGCATTGGTCCACACTGTGGAGAAAGACTGTACTTTTCCTAGATAGATGCTTCAAGGAGGGGAGAGGAAATGGAAAGCTTAAGTCAGATCAGTTCCCCTACAGAAAACAACCACCTTGAGGCGCATACTCTATGGTATACCATAACACAACCAAGCCAGGTGAAAAAACCACAACACAAGTTCACGCTGATGCTAAACACTGCAAGGCTGCATATGACAGGAAAAAGCAGCAAAAATGCACTGCAAACAAAATGAATGCTGAGCTTCAGCATCTGTGTCATTGTCGTCATGCCCCCCATATCCCCCATAATTATTCTTCTTTATCTCCATTCTGGGTCTCTTTCAGGGCTTTAAACCACTACAGACATGGGGGCACATGCACACCCATGCAGGGGGTGGGGTGGGGAAGCCAGCAATGGTGAGGGGGTAAGTGAATTCCAAGGGTTGGGGTGGGTGGGAAGACAGTGAGGGTGTGGGTGAGTGAATGTCACAGGTGTGAGGGTAGTGGCATGCTAAGGGTGTGGCAGTAGTTGAGAGAAAGAGGTGGTTGGTGGTGGGTGGTATTAGGAATGGGGTAGAGGTGGAAAGTTGGGGGATGGGAAGACACCATGGGGGGAGGTACTTGCCCAGAGGCTCTTTCCAGAGCCCATTGTATTTTCCCTCACAACGGGTCTTATTCCTAGAATACATATAAAAGATGAAAAATTTGATTCCTAGTATATGTATAAAAGTGTATATGTATTCCTAGTATACGCAGGGCTTTTTTTCTAGCAGGAACTCCTTTGCATATTAAGCCACACACCCTGATGTAGCCAATCCTCCAAGAGCTTACAGGGCTCTTAATACAGGGCCTACTGTAAGTTCCAAGAGGATTGGCTGCATCAGGGGTGTGTGGCCTAATATGCAAAGAAGTTCCTGCTACAAAAAAGGTCCTGAGTATACATATAAAAGCTGAAAATCAGCTATGCTAGTAGCTGATCAGATCCTCAGATCTGCATTCATCTTAAATAATACCTGGAGAAAAAACAGTAAGGTATTCTGGGGGTATTTTTTTGGCTTGATTTATGTAAATGCATACCTATAATTTTAACATCTTTCTTTCTTTCACTATGTTCTCCCTTGGTATTAAACCCAAACAATTTCAAACAAATATGCACTAAACTTGTTACTTCTGTTTGGTCCTTGAATCTGTTAAACGACTTCATTATGTTGTATGCTAATTTACTGCTCACTCTCTATCTATATGTGTGGACTGGTAACTTCCATTCCATTGTGTCTGAAGAAGTGTGCCTGCACATGAAAGCTTATATCTTGATCTCAAAGGTGCCACTGGACTCAAACTTTGTTCTGCTGCTTCTGACCAACACATCTACTCACCTTGTCTTGTCAAATATCTTGTCAAACATTCCTGTTTTCCTTAATTTCCATGACATTTTTGCAGGAATCCTGTGCAGACACTATTGAAAAGTCCCTACATCCCTTGCATTCATGATACTTTGTTCAAACTGTCAAGAAAAGTAAGTGAAGTAATGTATATACATATTGGCTAACTCCACTCAAACGAGTGTGCATTCATGCTTCTAAAAGATGACAAAATGGATTACTGGAAATCATAGATTATGAAATCATAGGTTAACAAGTCCCTTGCCTCCTGTCTTTCCAAAGCCATGCTAAATCACTTAAAGATTGGTGGGGGGAAAGAGCTGTAAAAATCATTGTGCTTTCCCAAGGTCAGTCTTTGCCTCTTGACAAAGACTAGTAATGCTGAATAGGGGCTCCCCCTTCTGGTGAAAAGATTTCTCATGCCCAATCAGCCAACTCTATATGAGTCAGAAGTGACTGAAGTGAGTTCCTTCTTATTGTTCATTTGGATGTTAAGCAGGCACAAGTTATGGGTCGGCCTCATACCAGTTTAATGACTTAATGCCTCCGATTTCAGTGAAATTAGCTCTGGCTGGGTGGACTATACATAGTCCATAATTTGTGCACGAAGCTAGCCTTTTCTCTGCATGGCAACAAATTACCCATCCACACAAAAACCAAACTGTACTCACAGTATAGGTCATTGTTCAGTAGTTTTGATTCAGTTTTTCTCCCCTCTGGCTACTGGTTGTTTATGAGCCACTTATTTTAACTTAGACTGTGTTTGCTGAGTGAAAAACTGATAAACTAAGGGAAGTAAACAAGATTTCACTAGTTGTTCCTTCAGTCGTTTTTATACCGTTGTTTGATATAAAATCCTACTCAAGTTTATTTCAACATAATAAAATGTTCATTATTCAATTTTAATTTTAAATGCATCAAAACAGTCAAGGAAACCAAGCAACAGTTCAGTAAGCAGAGACAAAATAAAAATAGAAGACAACATAAAATATCCAATAGCAAATGTCCTCTTTGTTATGAGTAGGGTTGCCAGCTCAGGCAAACTGGGACTTCTGTAGATATTTGGGGATAGGACCTGGGAAGGACAGGGCTTGGAGGAGGGGAGGGACCTCAGTGGGACAGAAGACCATAGAGTTCATTCTCCAACACAGCTATTTTCTCCAGGGGAACTGTTGTCTGGAGATCATTTGAAATCAGCCCCATAACCTGGAAACGTTTGGGGGAGGGGCTCTGGGGGGGCACCAATTAAATTAAATTAAATTAAGCCACAATTTCCACCTCACTTTATAAGACTTTTAATCTCCCCATGACTGTTTCCAAGCCTGCTTTGATTCCCTTTCCTCCTCATTGTCTGGAATCCTTCTCAACCTTTCTTCTTCCTTCTCTCGTTCATTTCACACAGACTCCCCTCACTTCTTTCCTCTCTCTCCACTTTTTTTGACTCCTCCTCCTGTCCCTGACACACAAGCTCTCTCCTCCCCTCTGCAGTGGGCTCATCTGCTGGCTCCAATTCCTGACCCCACTGTGACATCAGTAGCAAGGAAACCAAGTGAGACAGAGACTCCTCGCTTGGGGAGAAAGGGAGAGGACCAGGCTCCTTGCTCCCTCTCCAGAGAAGGCAGGTGCATCATAGGAAGGAGAGAGGGTGAGAGGAGCCTAGAGACCACTCATCTGCAGTGGAGGTAGCTCAGCACTTGCAGAGATGGGCTCTTGCAGCAGCATTGCCTCACCCGGGTTAATGGGGTGGGGGATTGTGGTGGAGTGCACTAGATAAATGATAAGGGCCCACTGCTGACCATGGACCTGCAAGCAGAGGCTAAGGAGTGGGTGCACATGGCCAGTGAGGGGCTCAATTTTAATATGGGGCACTGCAATTTTAATATGGGGACCTTCACTGCCCCACTACAGGCTACAGGTCTGGTTGAAATTCTTGTAGATCCTCAGGCCCCACCTAGATGTTCTGATAGGGGGGAAAAGCCCACTGTGAATTAGTACTGTATGCATGCAATGTCAGTTTTATTAAACTGTAATACAAGTTCACAATATTGAAGTTAATACACAAAATCCTTTAAGAACAGCACACTGCAACAAAAAGACAGTATTATCTCAGTACTCCCCAAGCAAGTACCACAGGGTGCAATGATGTCCCAATAGGTACACAAACGTTCTCTGAGTCCCTTGTAGCAAAGAGTCTACAGTATTCCAAATGGTCAATGCCCTATTCTAGAGTGGCAAGAGGTTTTGTGTATGACCTCAATATTGTGAGCTTCTATTACAATTTAATTAAATTTACATTGAGTGCATATGATACTATTTTACAGTGCTTTTTTCTATTAGACCTTTCTAGTTCACTGTGGTCCCTTAGATATCGTTACCCACCTGGATGTTGGCAACACTATTTTCAACACCTCTGATATGGAATGGTTTCATAGCTCAATAGCATCTATTTTGTATGCAGAATATCCATGTTAAGTATCTTGCTTTTCTTATTTAAAGGAACTTGAGTGACAGGTTTGGGAAAGATTTTGGAGCTCTGGTACCACACAGGGTAGAACATACTGGGCCAGTTGGATCAATACTGTGATGCAGCATAAGGCAAGTTATTAACCACTTTAACTGTAAAGTCCTAAACAGAGTTATATTGCACTGACATAAGCTGCTAGAGTATGTGACATTAAAAAAAAAAATACAGCCCACAACAATTTCTGTTGTTCGAATAAGTTCAAGTCTGCTGTGGATTGCTGTGGTGCTCTCAGGCATATCTTTAACCAAACAAGAATTTTTAATGCAAAAGTTTCAGGGGGGAAATTATCCAGAAGATGATGCATTCATATTCCATGTAAACAGAGTTTAAAATAGACGCTGAGGTAGCGCACAAGTTACAAAGAGGAGTAAAGCGCCTGCCATGAGTCAGAGCTTTCACAATAAACATCTTGGCTCTTCATACCTTTGCCATTTCTTGCAAATGTGCTGAAATCTGAATCCTGTCATAATTTATTAAGATACAATAAAATGAGCTTCTTTGTGAACATGGCATGCTGCTCATAGGTATGCATTCATTTATTTCACAAATAGCTGAAGAGCTCTGAGTAGCACTCCCAGGCCATCTCCCATCTACACATGTTACAAAGACTTGTGTCAGCAGCAAAACAGCATCAGATGACTGCAGGGCTTTTGTTCTGCAGAAGCCCACAGGAGCAGAGCTCCACCCAGGGCTGAATCTAGGGGGGGCAGAGGGGAGTGCTTGCCCCAGGTGCCTATGGAGGGGGGGGCACCAAATGGGGCATAGAATCCATTGTATTTTATGGGACCATAAGATAGAATGACCCATAAGGGGGCATCATTTTTTAATTTTGCCCCCCCCCCTCAAAAAACATGTAGATCCGGTCCTGGCTCCACCTGGGCTAGCCAGGGCTCCAGCTGGCCCAATCTGTCATATGGCAGCCACATGCTCCCAGGTCAGGTGGTGTGACCTAATATGCAAATGAGCTTATGCTGGGCTTTTTCTACAAAAAAAAAAAGCATTGGGTGATTGTATTCAGATTTCTTTTGGAGGATGAGAAAGGAAAGCTTCTTTTTAAAAATATGAAGTGACAGTTTCAACAAGGTTGTTTATCTTTTACCTTTAGACTAAGGGACAAACTGTGTCCATGGGAGATCCCTCACTGAATCTTAAACAGCATCCAAAAGCAATACTTTGGATCAAGGCTAAGGGGATGGAGGAGAGGGAAAATTAACTCTTTCTGTGGTGCCACATTCCTGCTTTACTGCTAGTTTTACCATAAAGGGGAAAAGACGTGAATTGTGCCTGTATTTCTGTCCCACTGTGTCTAAAAGCAATGTATATTGTGTGAGAGACACAGATGGTGGAAAAGAAAGGGGAAAAGAGAAAGAGATCTCAATAAGGAAAAAACCTAAATGAGAAAGGGATTAACGTTCCCTGCCAAGCACCACTGCCTAATCCAAATTACTCTCCTCCACAGCAACTGTTTTTTAACCTTAAAGGAAATTTCAAGAGATCTTATCCTGGATCCCACACATAATATGTAGTATGACTCTGAGTTTCTTATTTGCACCCCCAGTTGGAATGAAGAGGCTGACACATAATTATTAACTACACAATTTTATTAACTACACAATTTTAACACAACAAGATAAAACAGCATTGGACAAGCCCTGGGGTCTTCCACTGACCCCACCAAGTCCAACAAAGGGCGAGCCACCCTGCCCCCAGCACGAGCCATACAAATGTGGCTAGTGCCAGGCTGGCCAGGCCAACAAATGCCCTCCCCTTCCACATCAGCCCCGATCACCAGAAGGAGGCGAATAAGGGGAGGCATGAATACGATCCACATTCTACGACATTGAGCCATAAAGCCCATCTGCCGTTCCTGCGGATTGACTGCACTAAACAGGTGCAGGGGCCTGGGTATAAACCCCTTGCTCCTTCTGCCACCGCCAATGCCAAGCCTCTGCTTAGGCACTTGCGCCCCCCGGGTGGCCCAGAGCTGCCTGAAGACCTTGCCGCAAGTCACTCAAAAAGGCCCAATTTCCCACGTCTGACAGATGGACTCCATCTGACCGGTACAACTCTGCTCTATCCACCCTTATTCCAGGGTGGGGAAGGAAGGTACCCAGATCCCCTTCTAAGGCCTTCCTCAGGGCCTGATTTGCCTTTCTTCTGGCCCGCTCAATCCCCACAGGGTCCAAAGCGGCCCGCCAGACTCTCCGTGGCAGGATGGCAGACCAAATCAGGCGAACTCCAGGCCACCTCCGCACGATGGCCCAGAGATCCGCCACTGCCTGCAAGGACAGGGCCTTCCCCTTTATCAAACCCAGATCATTGCCCCCAAGGTGAATGACGAGTATGTGCGGCGGGGAACCGACCTTTCCTGCGAACAGCAAAGGCAGGTGCCCTGGCCATCTTAACCCCCGACACCCCTGCCATTCAACAATAGCCCACTCACTCAGCCCCAACTGTGAGCCGACTGGCGATATCCTCACAAAGTGGGCGGCCCAGAATATCATACTGTGCCCGCATATAAGGATCCGCAGCCTCCCCTGACAAGCCACAGCACCTGGAATGATAAAACAATCAGCAACTGAACATCAACTTAACATGACCAAACCCAAAACTCCTGACCCTTCAGGGAAACAGCAATGGATGCACCCATGGATGGCCGGTACAGGATAACCCATTGCTGCCGCAGTCGATGCAGTCGATGCAGCCCCAATTCAGAATGAATGGGTCCCGAACTTAAATTTCCACGGTCCTAATTTATCCAGAGCCCGTGTTGTCACTGCCCAAAATTGATACTTGGTGAGGGGATCCTCCCCCCGTATGACAGAAAAACGGCCCTGGGGCGTTCCCTCGGACAGCCACAGATCACTGTAACGCTTGCACTGGACATAAACCAGCCTCCTCACAGGGACCAAGTTTAACCAATTCCTCACAGGGGCCAAGTTGGACCAATTCCGCAGGGCCTGCAAGACCTTTCTCTTTAAAATGGCCTTCACTTAATGCTGAGCCAAGATAGATTCGCTGAAGGTTTTTAGCCACTGAATTTTATAGAAAATCTGAGTTACAGCACCATAATGTTAATTTAATATAAGTTGATTTAAATGATGGTTTTATCTAACTGTAATTATTGTGTATTATGGTTTTACTGTGTATTGTATTTATGTGTTGTGAGCCGCCCTCAGCCTACCTTGATGGGGAGGGCGGGATATAGATAAAAAGTTTTTTAAAAAAAACACGTGGTGCCCTTCTGCTTTTGGTCCGTTTTGGAACGCCGGACATGCAACAACGCGTGTCCGTCAGCAATAGTTACATTGCTGCACCGCAATGCACCATCAGACTGGTCACTCCATGACAGCCGCAGAAGTTCACATACCCTTAGGGCACCAAAAAATGCCATAAGTGCCGCTGCGTGGAACGGTGCCACTTCATAATCTGAACTGCAAACCTCCAGCCAAACGCAACCCAGCCCTCTAAGTATAGACGGGGAGATGGGCTGTCGGGCATCCGCTCGCCCCCCACGCTCTCTAGACCAGCCTTCTAGGGTGAACAAACATGTGGACAAAGGAGACCCGATAGATGTTGTTTACCTTGACTTCCCAAAAGCTTTTGATAAAGTTCCTCATTAAAGGCTCCTTAGAAAGCTTGAGAGTCATGGAGTAAAAGGACAGGTCCTCTTGTGGATCAAAAACTGGCTGAGTAATAGGAAGCAGAGAGTGAGAATAAATGGGCAGTCTTCGCAGTGGAGGACGGTAAGCAGTGGGGTGCCACAGGGCTCGGTACTGGGTCCCATGCTCTTTAACTTGTTCATAAATGATTTAGAGCTGGGAGTGAGCAGTGAAGTGGCCAAGTTTGCGGATGACACTAAATTGTTCAGGGTGGTGAGAACCAGAAAGGATTGTGAGGAACTCCAAAGGGATCTGTTGAGGCTGGGTGAGTAGGCGTCAACGTGGCAGATGCGGTTCAATGTGGCCAAGTGCAAAGTAATGCACATTGAGGCCAAGAATCCCAGCTACAAATACAAGTTGATGGGGTTTGAACTGGCAGAGACTGACCAAGAGAGAGATCTTGGGGTCGTGGTAGATAACTCACTGAAAATGTCAAGACAGTGTGCGTTTGCAATAAAAAAGGCCAACGCCATGCTGGGAATTATTAGGAAGGGAATTGGAAACAAATCAGCCAGTATCATAATGCCCCTGTATAAATCGATGGTGCGGTCTCATTTGGAATACTGTGTGCAATTCTGGTCACCGCACCTCAAAAAGGATATTATAGCATTGGGAAAAGTCCAGAAAAGGGCAACTAGAATGATTAAAGGGTTGGAACACTTTCCCTATGAAGAAAGGTTAAAACACTTGGGGCTTTTTAGCTTGGAGAAATGTCGACTGCGGGGTGACATGATAGAGGTTTACAAGATAATGCATGGGATGGAGAAAGTAGAGAAAGAAGTCCTTTTCTCCCTTTCTCACAATACAAGAACTTGTGGGCATTCGATGAAATTGCTGAGCAGACAGGTTAAAACGGATAAAAGGAAGTACTTCTTCGCCCAAAGGGTGATTAACATGTGGAATTCACTGCCACAGGAGGTGGTGGCGGCTACAAGCATAGCCACCTTCAAGAGGGGTTTAGATAAAAATATGGATCAGAGGTCCATCAGTGGCTATTAGCTACAGTGTGTGTGTGTATATAAAAATTTTGCCACTGTATGACACAGAGTTTTGGACTGGATGGGCCATTGGCCTGATCTAACATGGCTTCTCTTATGTTCTTATGTTTTTTACTCTAAAATCATCATTGTGCCTTACTAATAAAAGCTAAAGTAGCCAACTGGCCCAAAATGGATTTAACCGCTAAACCCCTGCTTTTTTGGTGCACACAAAACTGCATCAGATGTGAGACCGGGATAGGCCAGCAATCACCCTGTCCCACAGAATTCCTAAATACCTTAAACTGCAAGGCGGCACGCTCATAGGCTTTCTGGATACTCAGGGCCAATGCTAAAAGAATTGCCCTACCGGCTTCTGCCTGCCAAGCTGCCACAGGTCCTAAGGCATTGGAACTGGCAGAGGATCGGCCTCTGGGGCCAGCTGTCAAAAGCACTCCATCTGTCAGCGAGACAGAGCATCCGCCACCCCATTATTAACCCCAGGCACATGCTTAGCTAAAAACAAAATATTTAAACGCAGGCAGCGAAGCGTGAACACCCTGACCAGATTCATCACTGGTATGGACTTGGAGGACAAGGAGTTGATGACATGCACAACCGCCAAGTTGTCGCACCAAAAGTGCACAACTTGGTTAGCCAACTGTTGCCCCCAAATACATACTGCCACCACAATTGGAAAAAACTCCAAAAAAGTCAAGTTCCAGCAGATGCCGCTGGCTTGCCACTCCTCAGGCCACTGCTTCGTGCACCAGTGCCCCCTAAACAAAACACCAAAACTGGTAGAACCTGCAACATCTGAGGATATCTGGAGGTCGGTTTCGACCTTCATATCCTCACGCCAAAAGGATACTCCGTTGAATGACTCCAAGAAGTTCTCCCAGACCTCCAAATCGCTGCACATGCTAGCCGTTATGCTCACTCTATGATGAGGTAAACGCAGAGACCCCATGGCATCACAAAGGCGCCGAAGGAATGCCCTGCCCGGCACTACCACTCTATAGGCAAAATCGAGATGCCCTACCAGTTGCCCTACCAGCTTGCTGGACGGTATCCAACTCAATACCCAAAAATGTAAGGCGGGTAGCAGGGCCCTCCGTCTTCTCGTGTGCCAACAGCACGCCAAGATCGTCCGCCAGCCTCATGAAAAGCTACAACAGCTTGGCACAACGCCTGGTCCCTGCCACGCCCACGAACAGAAAATCATCTAAATAATGAACCGTCTCCCTGCGCCCTGATCTATCCTTCAACAGCCATTCAAAAAAGGAACTAAACCGCTTGAAGGCAGCGCAGGATACAGAGCACCCCATCAGCAATGCTCTGTCCATGTAAAACTTTCCTTCGAACTTAAACCCCAACAGCTCAAAGTCCTCGGGGTGCACTGGTAGAAGATGAAATGCCGACTGAATGTCACATTTTGCCATTTTTGCACCCAGCTCACACCCCCGCACGACCTTGACCTCTTGGTCAAAGGAAGTGTATCTAACTGAGCAAAGCTGGTCGGGAATTCCATCATTCACAGACCCACCGCTGGGATATGAAAGATGATGAATCAACCTATATTCACCTGCTGCCTTCTTAGGAACCACTCCCAATGGGGAGACCCTCAAACATGGAACTGGGGGACTTCGAAAGGACCAATAACACGCCCTTCCGCACATTCCTTCGCTATCTTTGCCCTAACAATATGCTCCAGCCCCACAACAGAACGAAGGTTGGATGCCCTACAAGGCTCCTTAGGCCCCTGAAATGGTATCTTGAACCCCAAACTAAACCCTTCCCACAAATAATCTCTGTCAGCGCCCCTGGGATAACCTTCCAGGAAATGTCTAAGAACTTTCAGTTGAATGGGACTGGGACCCTTTCCAGGTGCCTGTGAATTGCCCCCTCCTCCAGGGCGCTTTGGCCCTCCTTTTTGTTTGGCTTTACTACATGCTGAAAATGCATGGGAACCACCGCATAATGGGCATTCATACCTGAATTTACATGCCTTCCATGAGCACACTCCTTGAGATGTGAACTCCCAACACAACAGCCGGGGTTGAACCGACCGACCCGCCGTGGAGCAGGCTATTGAGGTACCAGGCTGTCTATGCACTAAATGTCCACTGTCAGCCCTATCACCCAAATTGGGCTTAGCCAGGGCCATCAGCTGCAACCACAACTGCTGATTAATTTGGTCCCACGGCAACATCAGATTAATTGCTGCCCTCATCCTAAAAGTTTTGTCGTATTGTAACCAGGCCACTCCCGCAAAATCCGTGTATGCCCTATAAATCATGTCACAATACTGAAACAATGGAGCAGCCCTACCCGGCTGTGCCCTTGCAATCACTCCCATGTATATGAGAAAACCTGGCAGCCAATTGGCCCAGGTCCTATCCACCTTCCTACGCCTGAGCTTCTCCTTCTCCTTCTCATCCATTTCTTCCTTACTTTTCTTTCCCAATACAAGAGACTGAATACATCGACATATTCGCCCCTCAGAATTTTTTCCCATGTCACGGGGGTCAAGTGGTCTTCCAAAGGCATTGCTGAGTCTCCAAAAGGGAGAGCCAAAAAGGGGACTGACCCATAAGGATTAGGGAGATAATCCCATGGATTGCAAGGAACACTGGCCCATCCTGATGGTTGGGCCAATGATATTTATCCACCCCAGGGCACCACCCCTGTCAACACTGTCGATGCAGTTGACCCCTGGGCAGCCTCGTTCCCCGAAGACACCAGAAGTGGCTGGCACCAACCCACCAGTGTGCTCTGTATCCGCCCCAAAGCCGGACTCCCTGACACCCATGCTGACCTGGGCTGAGCCAGGAAAACCCACTGTCCACCTTGCCTGACCGGTGTAGACACCTGCCCCGCCCCCACAGGCCCTGGCAATAGGCCATGACCCCACGGTCCCCAAGGCCATGCAGTGTGCTGCTGTGGCGTTGTTGTCTTACCTTCAACACCGGCTGGTGTCACCGCCACTGCCAATGGCTGGGCCGGCTGCTGTCCTTCCTCCACACCTTCCTGCTCCACCACATCGTCCCTCAGCACCGCATCCCTGCTCGTGCTCGCCTCCTGGTCAAGTTCAGGCATCGTCCTAGAGCCCCTACCTTCCTGCAAGGCAGAAAGTCTTGCAAGCACCTCTCTCTCAAAAGTAAGGGTACCCAAACGCCCAGTGGCACTGTGACGCCCCGGCCAGACCATAAGAGACCCAGACGCGCCCCGCTCCTTTTCCAAAGCACTCAGCCGCTCCATTATGGCCTGCCTCATCTCAACGCTTTCCATCTGGTCCTCCCCCGGGGCCCCAGCCAGGCCGGCTTTTTAGGGTCTTTAGCAGGCTGCTTGCCCTTGGAAGGGCCCTGTCTCTTCTTTGGCCCCATTGCAAAGTACAAAGGACAACTCAACCCCAAAGACAAAAATTTTATTTGTTTTTAAGGGTGGGTGAGGGTAGGATGAATGGGGTAGCAACCCTCACCTACCAATAACCCCCACCAACCAAAGAGGGTTCCATAGAGAATCCTGGGGGGGAGCAAGCAGAGCACACTCTGTAAATGAGGCCAGTACCCCTGCACACTACGTCCCCCCAACCTTCCACTCACACGCTGTGCCCAGCCCCACCAGGCTATCAGCTGTGGAACACGAGGCCGCTGCTCCCAGGCGTTCCCGCCCTCCCTACAGTTACTTCAGCCCTTTCTGGTGCCCGATGATGCTGGACCACTCGCAGAGCGCAGCCGATGCATTCTGCAGGCATGCTGCCCACGCCGCACTCGCCGCTCGCCTTCCCGTCCCTCCGATGGCAGGCCCACCACCCACGTCCTCACTGCTGCACGCTCTTGGCTGTAGGCACCAGATGCGCCTCCTAACCAGCTGAGAGCCTTTAAATAACTGCGTAGGATGGGCGGGGTAGAGGCTATATATAGCCCCAAAGCCCCGCCCTCCTAAAACACCCAGATGCCCGGGGAAGCTCCACGCAGCCTCACATCCTTCCGAGGATGCAAAAGCTGGCCCCATGGTGCGTAGCCGCTTTCGTGGCCCAGCTGGGGCAAGGCCGAATTCTGGACAGAGCTAATTTAAGAAGATTGCAAAGAGTACTTTCCTTATTACCATCCACCCTGACACTCTTCTTGTGATTCATTTTCTATGCTTCTTTCCTCTAAATTCTCCCTTGGGCCCAAGTTGCCTGCTTTGTTTGATTATGATTTGTGGCTTTTCTCAAAGCCTTAATTGTTTGTAGCATACACATAAGCTGAAAAGAACAGTCATGAGAAATGCTTGAGGACGGTAAGCAGTGGGGTGCCGCAGGGCTCGGTACTGGGTCCCATGCTCTTTAACTTGTTCATAAATGATTTAGAGTTGGGAGTGAGCAGTGAAGTGGCCAAGTTTGCGGATGACACTAAATTGTTCAGGGTGGTGAGAACCAGAGAGGATTGTGAGGAACTCCAAAGGGATCTGTTGAGGCTGGGTGAGTGGGCGTCAACGTGGCAGATGCGGTTCAATGTGGCCAAGTGCAAAGTAATGCACATTGGGGCCAAGAATCCCAGCTACAAATACAAGTTGATGGGGTGTGAACTGGCAGAGACTGACCAAGAGAGAGATCTTGGGGTCGTGGTAGATAACTCACTGAAAATGTCAAGACAGTGTGCGTTTGCAATAAAAAAAGGCCAAGGCCATGCTGGGAATTATTAGGAAGGGAATCGAAAACAAATCAGCCAGTATCATAATGCCCCTGTATAAATCGATGGTGCGGTCTCATTTGGAGTACTGTGTGCAGTTCTGGTCGCCGCACCTCAAAAAGGATATTATAGCATTGGAGAAAGTCCAGAAAAGGGCAACTAGAATGATTAAAGGGCTGGAGCACTTTCCCTATGAAGAAAGGTTGAAATGCTTGGGACTCTTTAGCTTGGAGAAACGTCGACTGCGGGGTGACATGATAGAGGTTTACAAGATAATGCATGGGATGGAGAAAGTAGAGAAAGAAGTACTTTTCTCCCTTTCTCACAATACAAGAACTCGTGGGCATTCAATGAAATTGCTGAGCAGACAGGTTAAAACGGATAAAAGGAAGTACTTCTTCACCCAAAGGGTGATTAACATGTGGAATTCACTGCCACAGGAGGTGGTGGCGGCCACAAGTATAGCCACCTTCAAGAAGGGTTTAGATAAAAATATGGAGCACAGGTCCATCAGTGGCTATTAGCCACAGTGTATGTGTGTATATAAAATTTTTTGCCACTGTGTGACACAGAGTGTTGGACTTGATGGGCCATTGGCCTGATCCAACATGGCTTCTCTTATGTTCTTATGTTCTTAAACCAGCCAGTATTTTTCCTCTAGTGCATGATAAATGGACACTAAAATGTTTTCTTTGAGTGGGATATAAATTGTTGGTTTACATCTTCTCTTCATATCTGACTGCTTAATAAGAACATAAGAGAAGCCATGTTGGATCAGGCCAATGGCCCAACCAGTCCAACATTCTGTGTCATACAGTGGCCAAAAAAATTATATATATACACACATATATATACACACTGTGGCTAATAGCCACTGATGGACCTCTGATCCATATTTTTATCTAAACCCCTCTTGAAGCTGTCTATGCTTGTAGCCGCCACCACCTCCTGTGGCAGTGAATTCCACATGTTAATCACCCTTTGGGTGAAGAAGTACTTCCTTTTATCCGTTTTAACCTGACTGCTCAGCAATTTCATTTAATGCCCACAAGTTCTTGTTTTGTGAGAAAGGGAGAAAAGGACTTCTTTCTCTACTTTCTCCATCCCATGCATTATCTTGTAAACATCTATCATGTCACCCCGCAGTCGACATTTCTCCAAGCTAAAGAGCCCCAAGTGTTTTAACCTTTCTTCATAGGGAAAGTGTTCCAAACCTTTAATCATTCTAGTTGCCCTTTTATGCACTTTTTCCAATGCTATAATATCCTTTTTGAGGTGCGGTGACCAGAATTGCACACAGTATTCCGAATGAGACCGCACCATCGATTTATACAGTGGCATTATGATACTGGCTGATTTGTTCTCAGTTCCCTTCCTAATAATTCCCAGCATGGCGTTAGCCTTTTTTATTGCAATAGCACACTGTCTTGACATTTTCAGTGAGCTATCTACCACGACCCCAAGATCTCTCTCTTGGTCAGTCTCTGCCAGTTCACACCCCATCAACTTGTATTTGTAGCTGGGATTTTTGGCCCCAATTTGCATTACTTTGCACTTGGCCACATGAAACCTCATCTGCCATGTTGACACCCACTCACCCAGCCTCAACAGATCCCTTTGGAGTTCCTCACAATCCTCTCTGGTTCTCACCACCCTGAACAATGTAGTGTCATCTGCCACTCCACTGCTCACTTAGTGGCCACTTCACTGCTCACTCCCAACTCCAGATCATTTATGAACAAGTTAAAGAGCATGGGACCCAGTACTTGAGCTCTGTGGCACCCCACTGCTTACCGTCCTCCACTGCGAAGACTGCCCATTTATACTCACTCTCTGCTTCCTATTAATTAGCCAGTTTTTGATCCACAAGAGGACCTGTCCCTTTACTCCACAACTCTCGAGCTTTCTAAGGAGCCTTTGATGAGGAACTTTATCAAAAGCTTTCTGGAAGTCAAGGTAAACAACATCTATTGGGTCTCCTTTGACCACATGTTTGTTCACCCCCTAAAAGAAATGTAAGAGGTTAGTGAGGCAAGATCTTCCCTTACAGAACCCATGCTGAGTCTTCCTCGATAACTTGGTTCATCAATGTGTCTACTCATTCTGTCCTTGATAATGGTTTCTACCAACTTTCCTGGTATTGAAGTCAGACTGACTGGCCTATAATTTCCCAGATCTCCTCTGGAACCCTTTTTAAATATGGGGGTGACATTTGCTACCTTTCAGTCCTCAGGAACGGAGGCAGATTTCAGTGAAAGATTACATATTTTTGTCAGAAGATCCACAAGTTCAACTTTGAGTTCTTTCAGAACTCTTCGATGTATGCCATCCGGACCTGGTGACTTATTAGTTTTTAATTTGTCTATCAGTTGTAGGACCTCCTCTCTTGTCACCTCAATCTGACTCAGGTCTTTCAACACCCCTTCCAAAATTAGTGGTTCTGGAGCGGGCAAACACTTCTCGTCTTCCACGGTGAAGACAGAGGAAAAAAATGCATTCCGCTTCTCAGCCATTTCCCTATCCTTCTTCAGTAATCCTTTTACACCTTGATCATCCAAGGGCCCCACTGACTGGTTTCCTGCTTCTAATATATTTGAAGAAAATTTTATTGTGGGTCTTTATGTTTTCTGCTATATGCTCCTCATAGTCCCTTTTTGCCTGCTTGATCACAGTCTTGCATTTGATTTGCCACAGCCTCAATAATGAACTTTTGAGTTGAATGTTTGACCAGCAAGGTTGACCTATATGACTTTTGACATGTCAAGAAGAATGTATCACACACAAAAATATATCTTTTGGCCTGCCAACTGCTAGACAAACATTTCTGTTGGGTTTTTTTAGTCCAGCAGCAAAATGTGGAGGTGTATTGAATTATAGAGCACATGAAGCTGCCTTACACACACTATTGGTCCATCAAGATCAGTACTGCCTATTCAGACTGGCAGGGGCTCTCCAGTATCTCAAGAAGAGGCTTGTCACATCACCTACTATTTGGTATTTTTAGGTGAAAATGCTGGCAATTGAACATGGGATCTTCTGCATGTAAAACAGATGCTCTACCACTGACCCATGGTCCCTCTAATTGGCCCTCATGCTCTATATCTGTCTTCACTAGGCTGGGTGGGACACAAGTTACACAGGTTATGGGATGAGAAGAAGCAAAAGTAGGTCTCTGGCATTAATAGGTATGTGAAAAGAACTTCAACAAATACAGATTTTTGTATGTTTTAAACATGACACTGAT
This sequence comes from Heteronotia binoei, assembly GCF_032191835.1. Taxonomy (NCBI): domain Eukaryota; kingdom Metazoa; phylum Chordata; class Lepidosauria; order Squamata; family Gekkonidae; genus Heteronotia; species Heteronotia binoei. The sequence goes on along the minus strand of NC_083228.1, from coordinate 92,713,116 downwards.
GAAGCACAGAGTTTACCTGTATGACTTTGCTATGCTATCAGCTCAGCTTCTCATTTAATCCACACAAGCTACCTATACAAGCTATACAAAACAGTAATGTGTCTTAGCATGCAGCAATGGAATCTCATCTGGCTATGGATCTCTGCTATGGAAAATAAGCACACACAACTGCTTTGCATGTGTTGCATGATAGTAAAACGAGGTTGAGGAGCCCATTCAAAGTTGCTTTGGGAAGCCCTTTACTTTCACAATATCAGCCCCTCCCCACCTCCCAGGGTGTCTGGTGTGGGGAGGGGAAGGAGATTGTAAGCCATCTGAGACTCCAAGTACAATGCAGAGTATAAATCCAATTTGTCTTCTTCAAACAAGTCCCGAGTCAGGGAACCAAGGATCAGTCCATGGTTCAGAGGAAAAGAGGGTCCAGGATCAAGAACCAGTGCAGAATTCAAGGTCTGGATCTCTAGCTGTGAATAGCAAAGGTTAGAAGAACAAAATACAAAGAACTCACAGTTCAGCTCACAAAGGGGTGTACCATGCAAAGTTGTTTCCATACTGAACCTTGCTCAACATGTTCCTTTAATCTGCCTAATTAGCTGGCTCATCCCTCAAAGCCCAGGTGTTGCTTCTTACTACTGAGTTCATCATTTTCCAGGTGCAAGTCCTTTGCTTCCCTATTAGCTTGTCATTCTTGCTCCTGCAAAGACTCTGATCAGCAATTAACACTGATCGCTTCTGTACCAGCAGATGGGCATTCTTTGTCTCTAGAACTATCAGGCATTCTCTACTTCTTCTGAGCTCTGCTGGTCCAGGAGAAACTGGTAGCAACTGATGCTTTAACCTCTGTGTCATTTCTTTCTTGTCCTGCCAGAATGAGCAGCCTGGCTATGGCTGGAAAACATTCTTGCTTCCTGATGCTTCCTTCATTGAGTCTGCTTCTTGATCCACTTGCTCATTCATGTATTCCACCAGTGTGGGGCCTGACTCTTCCATTCCCTCCCCCTCCTCCTTCTCAGAGGGGGAGGAGGAGTCAGCTGGCTGCCCGTGACAACAGGAATGATTGCTCTGTTCAGTTCACCTTCTTTGACACTTGTTTGAATTCAGAATAATTAATATATTTATTTATTTACAAAATACAGGTCCAACCTTTGGGCCCTTTCAAGGGCCACCAAAGCAGCTAACAAATTAACACCATTAAAATAAACCTCTTTCCTAAACATAACTCATTAAAGCTACTTTTAAAAGAGTTTTAAAACAGTTAAAATGCATACAAAATATAAAATATTAGTTAAGAAGGAGGGATCTTTGTGGAAATGCCAAACAAAACAAAAAAGTCTTCACCTGCAGGCAGAAGGGGACAGACAAGTCTCTCTGGGGAGATAGTTTCAGAGCTTTAGTGCCATGATGAGAAAGCCCTCTCCTGGGTTGCCACCCCCCTATTCTCAAAAAGAGGGGCCCCTGAAGCAGGGCATCCAAAGATGACTATCAACAGACAAGCAAGTTCATAAGGGATTAGGCAGTCTTTCAGGTATGTTGACCCAAACCATATAGGTCTTTGAAGACCAGCACAATGAATTGAGCCCAAAAACAAACTGGAAGCCAGTGTAGGTGGGCCAAGATTGGAGTGATGGGATAGATGTCCTTATGATCCAATCCAGTCATCAATCCTGACTGCAATCTTCTGTTCCAATTGATGTCTCTGAGCACTTTTCAAGAATAGCCAGTCACACATATTACAGTAATCTAATCTAGAGAGAACCAGGACATGCATCACAGTGGCCAGATCTTTTCTGTTCAGAAAAGGCCACAGCTGGCTAACCAGGTGATACTTGTAATGCTGCCACCTGCTTATCCAACAGTAGGCCTGGGTCCAAGAGCACCCCTGGCTAAAAGCCTGTTCCTTTAAGGGGAGTGTAACTCCATCCAGAATGGGTGACACCTTAAATCCTAGGTCAGACTTTCCACCAACCAGTAGCACTTCTGTCTTGTCAGGATTAAACTTCAAGTTTTTAGACCACATTCACTCCAAAACTGCTTCCAGGCATTGGTTCAGGTCAGCTGGAAGCGTGAAATAGAGCTGAGGTCAGCTAGAAGCATGAGATAGAGTTGAGGATTATCTGCATATTGGTGAGAACCCAGCCCAAACCTCCAGATGACCTCAGCAGTTTCATGCAGATGATAAAAAGCATAGGGAATAAGATGGAACCTTATGGGATCTCATAAGCAAAAGGCCATGGGACTGAACAACAGTCCTCCAGCACCACCTTTTGGAACCAACCCTCCAGGTAGGACCTGAGCCACTGAAGAATGGTACCTCCCAATTCAGATAGATATCCAGAAGGATACCATGATTGATGATACTGAAAATCACTAAGAGATACAGAAGGATCAACAGAGTCATGCTCCTTCTGTCTGTCTCCTGGTACAAATTATCCACTAGGAGAACCAGTTTGGTGTAGTAGTTTATTAATCTATATTTATTACATTTATAAATTGCCCAATCAGTCTGGGCAATGTGCAGCATATATAAAACCACAATAGAATAGAACCAATTAAAATCAATTTACAGAACATTTTAACATGTTGGTAATAAGTAATCCCAGTCTCAATATGCCAGGCTACATTCATGGGCAGTTGAGACTGGGATCCAACTATCCAACTAGAATGATATTTACATGTAAATAAGTAAATTAGGTGGACAAGAACATCACTATCCAGTGTATTTCTCTTTTAGCTGTATTGACACACTCAAACAGGGATATTGGTTGTTTATTCCATTACATATCTTGAACCCATCTCCGACTATATTTTAATGTATTTTTCTCCTAATGACAAACTATATGTATGTTGCATGTTAAAAGGTTAATTAGTTGGATGGGAAAACTTCTGAGATAGAAATTCCTTCCTTTTGGCCCAGGTTTATAACAATAGTGTCATTAACAGATGCTCTCACATTTTGACATACTACTGTTTTCGCGCTTAAACCAATTTTTATTATTCTGCAATATATTGTAATAATATCCATCATCTATTATTAAAAAGTTAGTACAAATACATTACATTTTTTCTCCTCCCTCCTCCCCTTTTCATGACCACCGACAGTGTATTTTACTTAAATTGCTAAAAATAAAAAGTGATTTTACCAATTAAAGAATCTTCATTAAAAAAAAAATTAAAACAAGAAGACAAAGAAAAAAAACATATAAAATAGTTATAATCCATCTTCATTCTCATCTTTTAGTCCTTGTGAAAAGAAAAAGTTGAAGAAAAAATAAAAAAAAATTGTTCACATAATCTTGTTTTATGACTTTAGTCCATTTATTATTCCTCAAAAATTCAACTATTGTCAAAAATCACCAAGTGTCCTTTTACCTTCCATTGCTTTTCAACATATTTTTAAAATTTCCCCCACTCAATTTTAAACTTCTCTAAGTCATATTCTTTTAAGATTCTTGTAAGCTTGTCCATTTCACTCCAATGCATAACTTTTAGAATCCAGCCCCACTTTTCTGGTATTTTATTTTGCTTCCACATCTGCGCATATAATGTCCATGCAGCTGAAAGCATGTACCACATAATTGTTCTATCTTGTTTCGGAAAATTTTCCATTTGCAATCCCAACAAAAAGATTTCTGGTGCCTTCTTAATGTCATAACCCAAATTTTTTGAGATCTCTTGCTGAATCATTTGCCAAAATTGTTTTGCCTTTTCACAAGTCCACCACATATGGCAGAAAGATCCTTCATGCTTTTTACATTTCCAACATCTATCCGACACCTGATTTTTCATTTTTGCCAATTTCTTAGGTGTCATGTACCACCTGTATAACATTTTGAAACAATTTTCTTTAATGTTATAACATGTCGATATCTTCATAGAGTTCTTCCATAAATACTCCCATGACTCCATCTGGATTTCTTTAATTATATTTATCGCCCATTTTATCATTTGAGATTTGACTACTTCATCTTCCGTAGACCATTTCAATAATAATTTATAAATTCTTGAAATCAACTTTTCGTTATCACCAAACAGCATTCTCTCCAGTTCTGTTTGTTCTTGTCTTATTCCATCATTTTTAATGTCCTGTTCAAGCAAACTCTTAATTTGTTGCAATTGAAACCAGTTATATTTATATTGTAATTCTTCAGCCAATTTTAATTCCACCTTTCCTCTATGTATTTTTAACAATTGTTTATATGATAACCACTTTTCTTCATTAGTATATGAATATAACTTTATTACTTCCATTGGCACAATCCAGAGCGGTTTCCTCTCATCCCCATATCTTTTATATTTTGACCAGGTATTTAACAAGTTGCTTCTTATATAGTGATGTGAGAAAAAACCATCCATCTTACTTTTCCCATAACACATATAAGCATGCCAACCAAAAACATTTCCATGACCTTCTAGTACTAGTAGTTTTCTATTTAGTAACGTCATCCATTCCTTGATCCACATCAAACATACTGCATCATGATACAGCTTTAAATCAGGCAGTTGGAAACCTCCCCTTTCTTTTGCATGGGTCAAAATTTTCATTTTAATTCTTGGTTTTTTCCCGGTCCATACAAATTCTGAAATTTTCCTTTGCCATTTATTAAATTGTTTATTATCCTTCACTACTGAAATTGTTTGAAACAGGAACATAATTCTTGGTAAAACATTCATTTTAATTGCAGAAATCCTACCCAGTATAGACAAGTTCAATTTATTCCATGTTATCAAATCTCCATCAATCTTATGCCAAAGCTTCTCATAGTTATTTTTGTATAAGTCAATATTTTTCATTGTGATTTCCACACCTAAATATTTTACTTTTGAGGTAACTTCACACTCTGTTAAGCTTTGTAGTTCTTTCTGTTTACTCTTTGACATAGTTTTGCACAAAATTTTCGATTTTTCTTTGTTTATATAAAAACCTGCCAGTTCTCCATATTCTTGTATCTTACGAAGCAACAGTGGTGTTACATGAGTGGGATTTTCATTTATAAACATTACATCATCTGCAAACGCTCTGTATTTATAAGAAAAACCTCTCAATTTCAGTCCCTCTATCTCTTTATCTTCTTGAATCTGAATAAGCAAAACCTCTAAAGTCATTATAAATACCAATGGAGATAGAGGGCAACCTTGTCTTGTTCCTTTACTAATTATCATTTTTTCTGTCAAATCTGCATTTATGCAAAGTCTTGCTTGTTGTTCAGTATATATCGCCTTTACCGTTCTTATAAAATCTTCTCCCAATCTCAGTTTCTCCATCACTGCAAACATAAAATCCCAATGCACATTATCGAAAGCTTTCTCTGCGTCTGCAAAGAATAGTGCTACTTCTTTTTCAGGATGTTTCTCATAATATTCAACAATGTCTATAACTGTTCTGATATTATCTCTAATTTGTCTCCTGGGAAGAAACCCTGCTTGTTCATCTTTAATAAAATTGTTCAAATGCTGTTTAAGGCATTCTGCTAGTATTCTAACATATATTTTATAGTCATTGTTAAGTAATGAAATTGGTGTGTAGTTATTTACATTCATGGCATCTCTGTCTTCTTTCGGTATCAACGAAATTACTGCTTCCTTCCATGTATTAGGTATTTTCCCATCTGTTCTTATAATATTCATCAATTTCTGAAGTTTTGGTAATAACACCTCCGCGAGGACTTTGTAAAATTTTGCTGTAAAACCATCTGGACTGGGTGCCTTCCCCAATTTCATTGAATTTATTGCCGCTTCTATTTCTACTTTTTTTATTGGTTCATTTAAAACCTTGTCCATATTTCCTGTTAAGGGATTTACTTTGATTTTCTGTAAATATGCGTCAATTTTTCCCTTATCCACCTTTTGGCCTTTAAACAACTTGGCATAATATTTATAAAATTCTCTTTTAATTCCTTCCTGGTCAACAATATCCTTACCTCCCAATACAATTTTGTTGATGACTTTATTCTCTCTTTTTTTTTTCATTTGCCAAGCCAAGTATTTTCCAGGCTTATTTGCTCCTTCAAAGGATTTCTGCTGAGGTCTTTTTAAATTCCATTCCACATCTTTGTTTAACAAATGTCTCAGTTGGCTTTGTAATATTGTAATCTCCCTTATAATTTTCTTTTTCCCAGGTCTCTTTTTAAGCTCCCTCTCCTTTTTTCCAATCTCTTTCTGAATGTCCAGCATTTGTTTGTCTTTGGCTCTTTTATCTTTATTGTTCAGTGTAATTAAGATGCCCCTGATTACTGCTTTGTATGTGTCCCACACAGTTTGAAATTGAATGTCCTCTTTTTTATTTATTTGAAAGAAAACTTTAGTCTCTTTTTCCAGAGACACCACTATGTCCTTTTTCTGTAGCAAATCTTCATTTATCTGCCATCTTAGGGTCTTTTGCACAGGTTTTGCAGACCACATTAATGGATTATAGGCTGCCCCTATTTTAGGAAGAATCTATTTTTTTCATTATAAATCCAAGATCTTTTGTAATCCACAACATATCAATTCTTGAGAAAGAATTATGCTTTGCTGAAAAGAAAGTATAGTCACGTTCTTTGGGGTTAAGTTCCCTCCATATATCTTCCAGACTTTCTTGTTTCACTAAATCAAAACATGACTGGTAATTTTCCTTCATTATTTTTTTCCCCACATCTATCCAAAATATTTTTAACTGTTCCATTAAAATCTCCCATTATCATGATTTGCTCATATATCACTTGATCTAATTGTTGCATGATGCCTTTAAAGAAAAAGTCTTTTGTTCCATTTGGGGCATACAATCCCAATAAAGCTTTTTTGTAGTTCAATATCACTTCCACCGCAATATATCTACTATTATCGTCCTTAAAAATCAATTTTGAGTAATTCTTGTTTAACATAAAAAACAATACCACTTTTCTTTTCCTTGGCCAACGAATAAAATTCCACACCCAGTTGTTTGTTCCATAAAAATGTGTAATCCATTTGTTTGATGTGTACTTCTTGTAGGTAAATTAAATTACATTTTTGTTTCTTAACCCAATGAAAAGTTGCCCTTCTTTTTTGTGGTGAATTTAGTCCATTTACATTCCAAAATATTAATTTGTAATCCATCATGATTTTTTATTCTTATTCTGTACCCCCAAATTCCTTACGTTCATCAAAAAACTTCGTCATTTCTTGAGTGCTTGTGATTGTAACTCTTTTTCCTTTGTATTCAAAACTTAAATCCTCTGGAAGTATCCATCTGTATCTAATTTCATTTTCTCTCAGCTTTTCAGTCAATTTTTTATACAGTCTCCTGTAATTTATGACTTTTCTTGGCAATTCTTTCATAATTCTTACACTACTGCCATCCACCTCCAGTGTATTTTCAAATTGTTTACTTAAAATCTTTCCCACCATATCTCTTGTCACAAATCTTACTACCACATCTCTTGGTAATTTATTTTTTCTGGCATAGACTGAGTTGACCCTGTAGATATAATCATAGAAGTAACTGGTTTCATAAGGGTCATCCCCCCAAAACTCAGCAATGATTTTTATTATATATGTCCCTAAATCAGTCTCCTCAGATTCAGGCACCCCTCTCAGACGTATCTGATTTTCCATTAGTTTATAATCTTGTAGTACTGCTTTTTCCTGCAATTTTTTTATAGTGGAATCCACTGTGTCAATTCTTGAGTATTGGTCTTTCACCTTTTCTTTTACCTCCTGCACTTTCTTTAACGCTGCTTGAGAGTCTTTCCTGAGATCCTCAATTTCTTTTTTGATTTCTTTCTTAACTGCCTCTGCACTGGATTCAATATCTTTTTTAAATTCCTTCTTACTCTTTGTTATTGAATCTTTTATTACTTTTGCCAGACTTGCCTCCATGGCATTTATTGCCTCCTGCCATTTAGACATTTTTGCTTCTTCAAGTGACCTAGCCCTCGTATGAATCTGTTTTGCTCCTGATTTATGCACAGACATCACTGCCTGCCCATTGCTAAAATAGGTTCCGAAGTTGACCTCACCAAAACAATTTTCAATTACACAGTCTTATAGATTAAAGCATGCCCTTTTAGAAGAGCCCAAACTCACCGTTCCCAGAGGCTTCTAAGTCAAGATATTCATTTTTTTTAAGTTTTATTTTCTTCAAAATGGCGTCCGCAGCTTTTCTGCCCCTTTTAAAAAAAATTCTTTTTTCTCCTAGAGTGCTCCAAAATAAATTCCAAGGATACAGTCCAATAGATTTCACCTTTTAATGATGATATCTGCCAGCTCTACTTTTTTAAAAAGTCTCATTTTCTTTTTTAAAAAATTAAACTTTTGACCTTCTCTTAATGGCCTCTGGTACTTCTCTATGATTTATGATCCTAGAGAGGGCTAGGAGGCTTGCTTGACATACTACTGTTTTGTTGCTTTCACATGCTCATGCTACTCAGATCAAAGGTTTGCTCAGTTTGTTAATTTTACTATTCTGTCATTGGATCTTAAATCTGTACCATTTTACATTCTGAGCCATTGCCTACCAGCTATGTGTGGCTCTGCTCACCGTGCCAGATTCTTCGTCTGATGAAGTGTGCTTAGAGCATATGAATAAAACTAAGTTGGTTTTAAAGGTGCTATTGAGTGACATAAATTAATAAAGGATGATGCCAGCCAGATGGAAACTGTTGTTGTCCTCAATCAAATATCTGGTGAAACAGTTAAGATAGTCAGGTTCTAATCTGGAGAACCAGGTTTGATTCCCCACTCCTCCACTTAGTTTTTGAACACAGTCATCCCTCCCTCAGTTTAAGAGACCAGGAAGGCAAAGGTCATACAAGCCAGTGATATTCCTCAAACTTCCAAACTTGATATTCCTCAAACTTCCAAGGATCCTGTCCACATCCTCAGACTGAATAAATTAAAAAGTATCCTACACAATTAGACAAGTTGGCTCCCTGACTCTGTCACCACTAATGTAGAGCCCAAGTCAGAACAGATGCAAGAGATTTTATCTGCAAAGTGGTGGCTAAAAAAGAATGTCATTGAGCAACCCACCTCCTCCTGCAAGCCTCTGACCACTCAGAATACCTCTGCTGGCCTACACTATGCAGATGCAATGGTGGCATAAAAGTGATCTTTCTTTGCTGCCATCATTGTCATGGAATATGCTTTACAATGAATTTTGCCCGTATCCTATCAGATTTGGCTCTAGCCTTATTCCACTGTTTCTATAGCTGTCTCACATGTATCATCAAGTGTCCTGGAAGGCACAATTGAGAGAGAGTAACCCCCTGAAGTAACTGAAATCTTTATGCTTGGATGTTAACCAACAAAGGCATGGAAACCAGATCAGTTTAGAGATGCTCAACAAGGACTCGTTTTCAAAAAAAACTGAGGGTCATGCTGTGTATGTATAAATTGTGTAAGTAAATGTAAGAGGACCTTTCATTGTTAATTGATTGGCAGCGGAAGTAATTTTTATTGTGAAAGTAATTATTTTTACACTGATTTATTATATTTTACAGCTATGCTGGGTTTTAGAATATGATGTAACCTGCTTTGGGCCCCTTCACTGGAGCAAAAGGAGAATAAGCCTTTTAATAAATAAATGCATTTATTTAAGAAATTGTGTATACTAATTTATTAACTTTTTGATATCTTAAAATGCATAGCAGAAAGGGGAGGGCTCCTTTTTGCTTTCTTTTAGGGACCATGGGACCTGTGTGGACAAAAACTTGATGAAACAGAGTCTGCAAGGAGAAGAATCAGGTGACATCAAGTATAAAAACTGGCAAGATCCAATCCATTGTTACTTTAGAGATGACAGCTCATGTGACCTGCCACTTTCTTCTGAGAGCAGTTATGCCTGTGCTGTTTCATTAAATATTGAGCTCTATTTCCTAAAGAAAATTGAATTTATGTGGGCCTAGAAAATGAAACCATTGCCTGCTAATTAATATTATGTCTGTTGCTAGACCTGTGTGACATGGGATGGAGATAAACTTCTTTGTGTACAGAAAGGAGAAAAAGAAGGCCGTGGATGGACCCAGTGGATTGAAGGAGATGAAATGCATTTGGTAAGGACAGGCAGCATTCACAAAATAATTCTCATCTCTCTCCCTCCTCCTTTTATTTGTTCATGCAGCTAAATGCAATAATCCACAGCTTGCTTGTATATTACATTGGCTAACTCTGGAGTAATTAAATTCTAGTGTTGTGCTTGATTTACATTTATTTAGTTAAAGTAAGTATACACCCCCCTTTCTCCTGATAATTGGAACCCAAGGCAATCATTTCAAGCAGCGTCATTAGTTTTGCATGCCTCTTTCATAAACAAATTCAGTATATATTTATATTAATTGTCCATTTCCGTGCATATTGATTTGATCTGCTTACACAAGAGAAAGTCTGTCATAGAACTGTCCTTGATGCATGCTTTGATGTCAATAATGTGTGGACAGAGGGCATTTTTGCATTCCAAACTATAGGCAAAAAGTGGGAAGAATTGCTATTCTTTTAAGACTAGAGTTATTTATAGCTTAGGAAATGAAAGTGAACAATTCAGTTTTGAAAGTGTCATTTTCTTTCTAACCGTTATTTCTGACTTTCCTAGATACTAGCACCTAATAAACTTTATAACTGCTTCTTTTCCAAGTAGTTTATAGCACTGATAAAAACCCTTTCCCCACAGGAGGCTACAAAACCAGCTCTGAGCAGTTACTGCCTTCTAAATGCATGTTACCAGTTGTTTAGGATGCTAACTTTGTAAACATCCCAAAGACTGGCTATAGGCACTGGGGTTGAAGATTCAAATGCAGCTATTGAGTCTGATGATAGTCTTGGGAAGGGAACCAGTGTAGTATAGTGAACTGAACCTGGGTTTGAATTATGGTCCAGCCATTATAGGGTAATACACAACTCCCTCCCTCCAAATGTGTAAAAAAAGGGCCACCACCCCTAAGCACATTCACCAGGAAATTGGTACCACTGTTTTCAGTTGTAATTGTTTCTGTACAAGAGAACTTAAGATCTCAACTATACTCTATAAATTAATTATACTATTGCAGCAATTTAACACTTTTTAAAAAATTTGATTTCAACAGTTGTGGTTTTTGGTGATGGGGTGTTTGTTTTGCTAAGTAATACAAATAAATCCTTATGGGAACCATTTGACAGGAGTCAGTGAAGTCTTTTCTTCATTTGAGGGCTTACTTGAACCTCACCTTAAATCCTTCCAAGGAGTTACTAAATAATTTTGGCAACCCCCAAGAACTTTTTTCTTTTGAGGTTTGTGGCATTACTTGTTTGTTGTTTGTCTGTGGTCTTGAGTGCCCACAGTGATCTACAGCTGATGAAAAATTGATAGATCCAGGTAGCGAACTGACTAAGTAAGTTATAGTCCCTTCTAGCTCTAAAATTATAAGATTCTGGCCTTCCAACTTGATTGATTGATCTACAGAATTTATGAGCTGCTTCTCAAGGACTTCAAAGTAATCTACGGCATAACAAATCATCCAACACATCCACCCTGATATAACAAAAGAGTGAAACAACTAGGTAGGAGTCTTGACCTTCAAATATAGTTTCAGTACTTAAAACTAAGCACCACAAAGCTTAAAAAACAGATATAGGCATGAACAAGTTTTAAAAACTACAGAAAACAAAATATGGTTCACCATTCAGCAGAACAACTCAACTATAGGGCTAGTCGAATGGCATTCCAGACCTCTAGGGTCGCTGCAGAAAACGCCATGTTGCATGCAGATGCCAACTTGGCAAGACAGCCCTTTGATCAGCTCCTTTCCAGCTAATCTCATCTCATTGGGAGAAATGTGCTATACCGAAGAAAATGCAGGGCAAAGAGAAAAGAAAAAAAATAGTCCCAACAATATGTCATTAAAAAGATTATTCTATATAACAAACTGTGGCCTAGTGGGTATTGGGTCTGAAAACATTAAAGAATATCATGCAAATAGCTCAGTTAATGATTTCAATTATTTGAACCTTCAGATCACCTCAAATGCAATTTTTTTTTCCCCAGTGGAGTAGGTCTGTACAGTAACATATAGTCATCATATCATGTCCATATATACATGTGATAAGCCCTGTTGACAACATATGTGAGCTTGATAAATACAGCAAATAATGACTAACAGTCTCACTGTAAAACTAAAAGTTGTCAAGATAGCAGGTTCAAAATTGGGGCTGCAGACCTAAGAATACTTTTCTAAAAGTAAACTCTTTTGAATAAAATGAACTTCCTTTAGAATAGACTTGCTTAAGATTTCTTCTTGGTATTATGATTGCAATTTGATACAGTTGCTGGGTTTTTGTTTGTGTGTGCCATTATAGCCCACCTATAAAATACAAAATAGCCATATGAATTTGTTAGAAAATTTCACATAATTTAAAAAAAAATATTTCAGCTCTTGTACTAGTGCCTCTAATTCATTGGTAAAATATGGTTCATGTTTATTTATTTATTTATTTATTTTATATCCTGCACTCCCAGCCAAAGGCAGGCTCATATAAGCAGTACATCACTGCTTATATACATAGTTTACATAGGATATGCACCAATGGATTACAAATGCTGAGTCATTGTGCACCAGACACTCAACCTTTGCATTCATCACCAAATACCAGTCAGAACTGGTTTCACCTTGTTGAGACCTGATAAGCACTGAAGTCATTTTGACACTGACTGTCAGTTAAATCAGCATGATCTCAGAAATCACTAGCCTAATGCCTTATTGAGCATTTATACATGCTGACACTCCCCCTAAGGAATAGGCAATGAGACCTAATCTAGACCTCAGATTTGTGTACTTGTCCACACTTCTCTCTCTCTCGGCTTGGCTTCACGAACGAAGATTTAAGAAGGGTGCAATAGTCCACGTCTGCTGCAGGCTCGCTGGTGGCTGACAAGACCAATGCGGGACAGGCAGGTCCGGCCACAGTGGCTGCAGGGAAAAGTCTGATTTAGGGTTGGTGCTGTAGCAGTGCGATTCTTCCTCAATCTTCTTTTGCCCTCAAGACCAGCTATGCGTGCGTTCTCAAAAGAAGAGACAGCCTGGTGGATGGTGTGCCTCCATGCTTTGCGATCTGAGGCTAGGTCAGACCACTGGTGATGGTTGATGCGACAGGTGCCAAGGAGTCCTTGTACCTCTTCTTTGGTGCCCCTCTATTTCGATGGCCGGTGGAGAGTTCGCCATACAGGGCAATCTTGGGAAGGCGGTGGTTTTCCATCCTAGAAATATGCCCTGCCCAGTGCAGCTGCGTCTTCAACAGCAGTGCCTCGATGCTGGTAACCTCCACCCGCTTGAGAACTTCAGTGTTGGTCACGAAGTCACTCCAGTGGATGTTGAGGATGGTGCGAAGGCAGCGCTGATGAAAGCGCTCAAGGAGTCGCAGGTGATGACGGTATAAAACCCACGATTCGGAGCCATAGATGAGGGTTGTCATCACAACCGCTTTGTAAACATTGATCTTTGTGCCTTTTTTCAGATGCTTGTTGCTCCACACTCTTTTGTGCAGTCGGCCAAAGGCACGGTTTGCCTTTGCCAGCCTGTTGTCAATCTCCTTGTCGATCTTAGCATCTGAGGAGATGATGCACCCCAGGTAGCTGAACTGCTGGACTGTCTTCAGAACTGATTCACCCACAGTGATGCAGGGAGGGTGATAATCTTCCTGGGGTGCAGGCTGGTGGAGAACTTCTGTCTTCTTCAGACTAACTTCTAGGCCGAATAGCTTGGCAGCCTCTGCAAAGCAGGACGTCATATGCTGCAGAGCTGAGCTTTTAGTAAACATATCAGCCACATTCATTACAGAAGTACAATCTTGTAACACAATTAACGTTCTTTGCACAACATCTTTAACATTTTGATACCTGATGTTAATTTGTCTGCTTCATGGTTTTATTCCTTGTGCATCTGCTAGCTGCAGAGCTGCAGTTTTGTCACAGAACACATGTATTGGCAGTTTGCATGGTATTTCTAGATCAAGCAGTAATTGGTACAGCCACTCTAGTTGTATTACACAATTGTTAAGTGCAGCATATTCAGCTTCACAAGTACTAGTGGCCACGTAGGTCTGTTTTAATTATTTCCACAATACCAATGCTCCATTTATGTACACGACATACCCTGTTGTGCATCGACCATCCTGCCTATCACCTCAGTTTGAGTCGCTGTAGGCAGTGATTTGTTGTGCCTCATTAGCTTTCAACACCAATGTGTAGTTGGCAGTACCCTTAAGATATCTGAGTACCCTTTTTGCTGCAACCCAGTCCTTAGCATAAGGATTTGAGCCTTTCTGACACAACATGTGTACAGCAAAACATATGTCAGTCTGGACCAACAGGCAATATACAGCAATGAACTGCTTAGAGATTGATACATAGACCTGTTCTCAAATACTCTATCATCAGGCTCGTTTTTATAACCTGTTGTCATTGGTGAGTCTACACAACGTGCATCCAGCATGTTATACTTTTCAAGGAGTTTAAATATTTTCTCTTTCTGATTCAGACTAAACCATCCTTATGTCAACTCCCAAATAGTGTCATATGTTACCCAAGTGTTTCATCTTGAACAGACTTTGAGTTGACTCCATAAACCATTTCAATTGTGCATCAGTGTGGAACAAAAAACATAGGTCATCCACAAAAACTAATAAATAGCATTTTGTTTGCTCAGTTGTTTTGCAAAACATACAGGAATCAGCTATACCTTGTTCAAACCCAAAAATCAATCAGTGCCTTACTCAAGCACTGGTTCCATTCCCTGGCACTTTGTTTTAAGCCATATAATGCTTTGTTGAGCTTCAATACCAAAGTTTTGTTTGAGTTCTCAAAGTCTGGTATCTGTTTCATATACAGCTCTTTCTCCAGACGTGCATTTAAGTAAGCAGTGGTAAAATCAAAGTGATGCACTTGCATCTTGTCTTGCCCTGCTTTACACAATGCTGCCTTTAAAGCGTCTGCTTTTACAGTCAGAGCGAACACTTGATCATAGTTCCTCAGTTTTTATAGCCTGTGCAACCTGATCAGGCAAATCATTGGCATGGATTCTTTGCCACCCCTGGTGTTCACAAAAGTTAGCAGATCTGCTGAAGCTAATATTCTGTTGTTAGAAAACCGATAGGCTTTCATGCCGGTTTGGTAATCCAGAAATAGAAGTTTTTTAGATCTTGCACCTCCTTTTCTCCTTTGGTTAACCGGAATGTTTACCCAAGCTCTTGTACCAAACACTCTTAGGTAATCTAGGTTGGGATTTTTGTTGTATAGCATCTTATATGGAATGCTATCATTTGGTTTAGACCAGATTCTATTGTTAACATAACAAGCAGCTTTCAAAGCTTCTGTCCAAAAACTGATAGGTAACCCAGCATTCTTTAACATAGAATGCATCATTGTTTGCAACACCACACCTTTTCGTTCAGCAACTCCATTTTCCTGAGGTGTTGCTACATTAGCCACTCTGTGAGATATCCCATGTATGTGCATCCACCTTTTAAACGCAGAGGACATAAACTCTCCTCCCATATCTGTTTGAATAGCACACAGATTACCCAACTGTTTCTGAACTTTTTTGTACCAGTGTTTCATAGTGGTGAATACATCTGATTTCTGCTTTAACACATACACCCAAGAAAACCAGGAGTAGTCATCAGTTAGGATTAAAGCGAATTTGTTATTGGAGTGGCTTTTGGGGTACGGACCAATCAGGTCTACACTAAAACCAGTGGCCTTGTCGACACTCTATTGCTCTTGCGAGCTACGGGGAAAGCTTGTAATTTAGTGCACTTGCATACCTCACAGTCAAGGAATTGACTGCAATCTTTCACACTTCCCTTCCCCACATTAGAGAGTGTTTTGTTTATAGCATGGAAACTAGCATGCCCCAACCTCCGGTGAATCAAATGTACACAATTGTCATGAGGGTTAGAGTTGGTTACAGCCTTAGCTGTTCCCAATTAGTTCTCAAGAATGTAAACACTGTTCTGTAATCTCCCAACTCCCAGCACTTCCCCTCCCTTTATGAGTTTACATGTCTTGGCAGCAAAAGTGACCGTAAACCCAGCCTTGTCTAAGACAGGCACACTCAGTAAATTGTTTTCTAATGAAGGAACTCATAGCACCTCAAAGAAAGTGTGCTGCAAAGCTGGAAAATTTACACGCCCCTGACATAGTACCTCAGAATTACATCCATCAGTCAAACTAACATGCTGAAGATAGGAAGGCTTTTTGTCATGGAGCAAACGTTTATCTATGCAGAAATTCTGTGATGCCCCTGAGTCTAAAATCCATACTTTTGGAGTAGCAGTAGCATCTGTCACTCCCAGTGAAGTCTTGGAGCAATCTGTTGAACTCTTAGACTTTCCTTTTTGTCTCCGTCTGTTCCTCCACTCAGGACAGGCATACTTGAGCTGTGTCATTGAGCCGCAACAAAAACATTTCCACACCTTTAGAGCAACCTCCAACGCCTCTCCCCACCAATTCCTGGTGTCATCAAAGGAACTGCTGGTTCTGGCTTTTGCTTTCTTCCCCAGTCTGGATCGCTGTCAAGCCTGAGTGTAACTTGACTCCTGTAGCCTCTTCTCTTCCTTGAGAAGACAACCAGTGATGTATGCCAAGGTCAGTTTGCTTGCTTTAGCTGTCTCAAGTGAAGCAATGAGCATGTTGAATTCAGCAGACAGCAAGCTGAGAATTATGTATACTCTGTCTTCCACTGGCACAGTCTTCCCCCTCTGTTCTAGCTGTTGACAACATTCCACCAGGGCATTTAAGTGTCCCCTGACAGACTCTGCTGGCTTCATTACCATCCTGTATAGCCAATGAGTGATAACAATCAGGGAGCCAGCAGTACTTTGTACATAGACTGCTTTAAACTGTCCCAAGCCGCTTTTGCAGTGGTCTTACTGGACACATGAACCAGCTGGTCGTCTCCCACACTAAGGACACTGAGCCCACCTCGGTGGGGTAGGGCGGGATATAAATCGAATAAAATAAATAAATAAACAATGTTAGTCAGTGTCTTCTCATTCTTTACTGTGTCTTCATCATCAAGTTGGGGTGGAGGTGCTTCGACCATTGACCACAGACCCTCTCGCTTGAGGAAATGTTCCATACAGAGAGCCCACACACTATAGTTTCTCGACAAGCTGGGCTGTTGAAATATGAGTCATGCTGACATGTTCACTGCACTGCTGTTCAAAGCCTGACTGAGCTCATCCTCGCTCTCATTCTCAAACAACGGCAGCAGACATCCACTCTGGCTCAGTTCACCACAGCAGGCTGGCCTCACCTAAAGCCTCCAGAGCATAGCGGACTGGGCCCATATCCCTGTCATTTTATCATTATTGTTAGCCCTGGTAGGTGAGTCAGTATAGCACGCAACAGTTCAACGACACTCTGTGCTTAACTATATAAAATTTATTTACATAATTTACATCCACCATCAAAGTGCTTTGCCAAGCAAACCATCTAGAGTAGAAGGATACATCACTGCTTATATACATAGTGTACATAGGATATGCACCAATGGGTTACAAATGCTGAGTCATTGTGCACTAGACACTCAACCTTTGCACTCATTACCAAATACCAGTCAGAACTGGTTTCACCTTGTTGAGACCTGATAAGCACTGGAGTCATTTTGACACTAACTGTCAATTAGATCAGCATGATCTCAGGAGTCACTAGCCTAATGCCTTATTGAGCATTTATACATGCTGACAGGCCAACCCCAGAATCCCAGCGTCAGCGAGGCAACAGGTCAGTAGCTGATGGTCGACTGTGTTGAATGCTGCCGACAGATCTAGTAGCATCAGCACTGCCAAGCCACCTCTGCCCAGGTGCCTTTGGAGGTCATCTATGAGGGTAACATTAAGTCCTGTCACTCCGCCGTGACCTCCTGGCTATTATGGAAACAGTAAATGAATGTGAGGCTCCGAGCATGTCTTCTAGTTAAATTTTGGATTCTTTCAGTCCACTCAACCTAGAGGGTAACAAAGGCCTCACAGCCAATGTCCAATTCCCTAGCATTTGGTCTACCCTGCAGTAGGATAGTTAAAGACTGAATTGTACTAAATAATTGTGCTGGGTGTGAGTTCGCAGACGCAAGCATGGTTGTAAGACATATTTTCTTAGCAGCCTTATCTGCCACCTCATAGGTTCTCATATATGACAGATAAGCTGTTCTTGTCACTTCATTGTGGGCTTGCCACCACTGCCTCTCTAGCTTTCTGATCCTCCATTTCATTTGCTGTAGTCCTGGCGTATATCAGGGCGCCAGCTTTGTATGGGGGCGCAGAAGGCATCTGGGAGTGATCTCATCAATGGCTGTGGTGAGCCTGTTATGCCAGGTCTCCATTAGAGAGTCGCCAAGGATCCCAAAAAGCTGCCTGGAACCGCATAGGCTCCATTTGGCTCCACAGACGAGCTAAAATACAATCACTGCCCAAACAGGATTGAAGCGGTATATTCAAACGAGCCTTCGGGGCATAGGGTTCTGACCACGGCACTGCATTGGCAGTAATACGGTTCACAGTCATTCCCGCCGCAAAGTTCAAATGTTGTTACAGGGAGTGGAATTTGTTATAGGGAGGGTAACGTTGTTATAGGGAGGGGAATTTCTTTTTTTCAAAATTCATTTTTTTTAGATATAGCCATTAATTTGTCTTATTCTCTTTTTTTCTCTTCTAAAAGATTTTTCTTTGATATCTCTTTGTAGAAAAATCAATGCACCCCTTTATAACTTTGGTCCTTGTTGTTGTTTTATCTTACAGACTACAGGGTGATGCTGTAGTAGTATAAGAAGCTTAGGGTTAGCAGGATAGGAAGGTTTGAGAAGGCACTGCCTACCTCTGAACATCTACACAGTAAAATTCTGAAATTTTGTAGAACCTCCTGACCCTGCTTTCTTTAAATTTCTCTTTCATTAAAATGGAACTGATTAGAAACTGACTCCAAATCCATAAAGGAGGAAAAGAAATGGAATTTTAGATTTTAGGGAGAGATTAGGTAAGGAGGAATTTATAGAATTTCTCTTAGTGCTCAGTATGGTGAAGGCAAGAAGGGAGTTCTCAACTGCACAAGCAGAAATATCAAATTAAGCTTCAATCATTTACACATGAATTACATCATTACCCCTCCTGCAGTCATTAATAAACAGCTAAAGTACTAAGTTGCCCTGTACTGGCAGACAAAGCTGTTGTACTCTGGTCCCCTAAACCAAAAAGAAAAACAAATAGCTTAAATTTTCTCAGTTATACCATGGTGTTATTTAGGGTTGCCAATCTCCAGTTAGGGGCAGGGGATCCCCTTGTTTTGAGACCCTCCCCACACACACAAACACAGTTCAGGTTTAGCAGAAAGTTGGGGAAATGTCTACTGGGCACTGCATTATACCCAATGGAAACCAGTCCCCATAGGATATAATAAAGAATCAATCTGTGAATATGTGGGGCTCTGGGGAGGGCTGTTTTTTGAGGTGGAGATGCCAAATTTTCAGCATTAAAACATCAACATTTCAAAAAGATTGGACTAGAGGTCCAGTTCTATGAGCCCCCAAAGAAGGTATCCCTATCTTCCATTATTTTCAACAGAGGGAAGGCATTTGAAAGAAGCGCAGTCCCTTTAAATGTGATGGCCAGAGCTCCCTTCAGAGTTCAGTCATGCTTGTCACAGCCTTCCTTTTGGCTCCACCCCCAAAGTCTCTTGGCTGCACCCTCAAAGTTCCCAGATATTTCCTGAATCTGACCTGGCAACCCTAGTGATATTTTTGCTTATGGAGACCCACTTTGTGTTGTCTACAATAGACAATTCTTGGTATCAGGACTTAAATCTAATTAGAATTAGAAGGTGCTGGATTATATGAGCCATATATGGTCACCCAAAGGGAACCATCAAAGTGCCAACCTACAGTCAAAAGAAGACTTGTTTGCATTTTATTTATGCTTAGTAAGAGCTGTATAATCTGCTCTTATCTGGTTCTGAAATCTTCATTTCTTTCTTTGAAAAGAAATGAAATCTTCATTTCTTTCCCTGAAAAGTTTTATCTTATTAATACCAAACACACACACATTCTGGTATGTTTTGAAGAGTCTTTTGATATGCAGGGAAACTAGTTACCATAATATTATTTTATGATGCGCCAATAATTATTTTATTATTTATTTATTACTTTGCTTTAAATTTCTATCTCACCCTCTCCGCAAGTGGACTCACTGAACTTAAAACAATATTCCAAATGTTCCTTTTACAATGTCTATGAAGTGATCTGCCATAAACTTTAAAGTCTTATTCACAATTATTTTCAGGCAACGCTTTTTCCAAGTCAGCATTTTCTAATTAATTAACACACATCTTTTATGATGTGAACTTCCTGGTCATTTATGGACACCCCTGCAGGTGTGGTATCTCCGTTGTCATCATACCTGACCACTCCTCAGCCTATTCTGAACTATATTGTCCTTCAACAAATGGCCTTTTGTGTATTTCTCCCATTCTTAGATCTCACATCTCTTCTGCTCACACTCCTTAATCAGATCTATTGACATGAAAAAGGAAACCCAGTATTTCTCCATTTGTTGAACGACTTCCATTCAGTCTGACCTGTTTTTTTTTCACACTGATACCTTTTTAATCCCTCCCCCCCCCCCGGTCCGTTCCAGTTTCATTCAGATCACTTGCCCCCTTCAGGTCACTCACCCCAAGATTCTATTTCCTCACATAGATTAATCTTTCTGTGAAGCAATATCAAACACTCTCCTTTGGACTGAACAAATTATGTTCATAGCATCCAGGTCATTTATTTCTTTAAAAATATTGTTAACTTTGTCCGAAAGCTTCTCTTTTAGAAATGCTAGTTTGATCTTTTCTTTTAAATCAAACATCTCAAGTCCTTTCTTGTCTCAATAGTATTCTATCTATTATTTTATCTATTGACTGCTGTAGTTTAAGGTCTGTAGAATTTTTTAAATCTTCAAAATAAGTGGGGGGGTGTGAAAAGGTTTTGGTAAATCATTGCTGAGTATAAATCTGTTCAGTAGAATAAATTGTATCTAGAGGGTTAGCAGTGACATCTAAAGCTAGTTCCAAATGTTCCATTTTGTATTGGGGTAGGATTACAGTATGTATTCCAGTTAATCTACTGTGATGAAACATAAAACAGCACTGTTTAATTATATACAACAGTGTGAAAATGTGCATGTATGAAACAGTACTGAATGCAATGTACTGTACTATCCGAATGAGTAAAAAATAACCTGGCAAATAGGTTTGAACTGTTAATGTTTGAATTGTTAAACAGCCAAGTGTTAAATAGGTTTGAATTGTTAAACAGCCAAAGTACCAAAAAGATGGTGAGCCAAATGACTAGTCTCTGAGTAGCTCTAAAATCAACACAATCTTGTGTTTATAAACCATGGTTAATCATTTTACCTGAGTGCCGGTTTGGTGTAGTGGTTAAGTGTGCGGACTCTTACCTGGGAGAACCGGGTTTGATTCCCCACTCCTCCTCTTGCACCTGCTAGCATGGCTTTGGGTCAGCCGTAGCTCTGGCAGAGGTTGTCCTTGAAAGGGCAGCTGCTGTGAGAGCCCTCTCCAGCCCCACCCACCTCACAGGGTGACTGTTGTGGGGGAGGAAGGTAAAGGAGATTGTGAGCCGCTCTGAGACTCTTCGGAGTGGAGGGCGGGATATAAATCCAATATCCTCTGCAGCCAGTTTGTGACCCTACAAAAGGTCTGGATCCACCTTCTGCATATTTTTAAAATAACACATGTACAGTTCCGCAGGGCCTGTAAGACGACCCTCTTCCGGCTAGCCTATACCTAGCTTGAGAATTTTAATGTAACTTGCCGGATTTCTTTTATATACAGTTGAAATATTTATTAATATTTATTGATAACCATGGTTTTATCTGTTTTTATCTGTTTTAAATGCTGATCCCTTTATATGTTTAAATACTGTAATTTTGTTGGATCTATCACTGGAAGCCGCCCTGAGCCACTTGTGGGAAGGGCGGGATATAAATCCCAAATAAATAAATAAATAAATGACAAATTTTAGATAAGACATGCTCTTATGGATGTGGATCTATTTTATACCCTATTATTCTTTGATTTTAGCAGATTTTCATGTCCTTAAAAGGCTTTCTTTATTTTAGTAGTGTTTCCCGAATAAAGTGGTTTGACTCTAGCACCTACCATTCTCCAAATCCCCAGTGCCATTGACTTTTAGCTAAGGTTTCTGCTCCTTTTTTAGTTCACTGAGATAGCTGAAAAGTAGTCTCTTCTTCTTTCTACCCCTGCCTTATCGCAACAAGGAGCAGAACATAACTTGAAGAGCAGTGTGGTCAGGTGCTAAGCTTCTGCGTTGTAAGAGAACAACCTTCTGTATCACAGATACTCTTTAACACCAACCCATTCTTTAAAGAAAGTACAGCTAGAACCCTCAGAAATAGTCTGCGATTTTCAGTTCATTTACACTTTATAGCAGTTGTTTAAATGTGAGAGTGACTCAAAAACTAAAATTACACAATAAGATCAGGAATGGAACGAAAGGGAAAGGGAGGGGTTTTTTTTCTGTTTATTTTACATCAAGGTAGAACTATTCAAGAACAAACTGCTACACAGACGTAACTAATACTCAGCTGTACCACTGGCATACCAAGTTCACCCCAGGTGCAGCATAAGGAAGGCTTTTGAAGGGGCCCTCAAAGCCAGAGTCCTTCTGCTGCCTCCAGCTGAACCTCTTCCTATTTATTTTAAAGTGCAATTCTGGCTGCAGCCAATAGGAGTGAAGGGAAGTCTGAGCATAGCAAAAGGCTCTAGTACAGGGGTGGCCAAATTTGCTTAATGTAAGAGCCACAAAGAATAAACGTCAGATGTTTGACAGCCACAAGACATGAACTAATATCAAACACAAATATTTATTAAAATTCTTAATACTTTCTTTGCACAGAAAGATAAAATACATATGTATGCACTTTTCAGCACAACCATGCTAGAAAGATCTTTTTAAAAAACAAAAGCTGGGAATAACAGTCCCCATAAAACCAGTATAGAGAAAGGTTAGGAATTTTTGTTTTTGTGCCAGTGGGAGAAGGAAACACACATATCATATAAATCACTGACCACCATATGCATCTCTTTGCCTTGACACCAAGGCTAGTAAATATAGCTCCTACAAGAGCTATAGAACTAAGGGGGATCCCTGTGCCACCCTGTTTAATTATGTGCCTCATTCCTGTGGCTCTTGTCGATGCGCTTAGAGACCAAGAGGGTGATTCTTAGCGACGCAAGAACGAAGGCTGTACACAGTAGCTGTAAAATCACTATATACATTTATTTACAACACCACTCACTCTTCTGACTGACAATATGCTCCGCTGCTCTCCAACTCCATTAACCCACAATCACCACAGTTACTCTGTACATTTATACATTGGACAGCCAATCAGCAACTTGCTGTGTCATGCTGACTCTGCTGGCTGATGCAATCCTTCTGGCAGCCAGCCACCTGCTGTCATGTAGATCATCTAAGCCTCTAGATCTACTTTCAGTTCTGCAGCACATGCTATAAGCTGTCTCTTTACATATAATAGTGACACCCCTCCTCAGGTTATAGCTGTGCTGTCATCCATACATTACAACATTACTTATACATATTGGTCACTTCCACCATCAATACATTGATTACATACATTTCCATATATACATTGGTTACAGTTCAGTATTTCCATTCTCCTGAACTCATTGTGTTAACGCACACACATTTTGCTCTGCTTGCCAATTAACCTGCAAGCACATTCTTATCAGTTGGCACTCTGCCCAGACTGACCATATCTCCTCAGTTGGCTCTGTTCCCAGACTGAGCACTTCTCTTATCTTTTTGCTGGCTTGTTTCCCAGACCTGTTGGAAACAGTACCGTGTAGTGTGGTGTAAATGCACATTTTCTTTTCCAATTCACATTTTTACAGATTTCAGCCTTTTTACACATAGCTTAACATTGTTTCATTTTTAACAATCACCGTTTGGAAATGTTCACATTTTAGCTTCAGTTTTACAATCATAGTTTAGTTACAGCTTAATACACGTTTTAAAACAATAAGTTTGTTTAATGTTACAGCATTGCTTTTACACTCCAGCACTTTACATTTGCACATTGCACCCTTTTTAATTCAGTTATTGCTTACAGCCTCTCCTTCCAGGCTTTTGCTTATGTGTCTCCTGCTTCTCCAAGAGACATCTCGTTCAACAGCTCCAGCACACTGGGATATGTTTTAGGGTGGTCATCATATACATAGGTATAACCTTCTTCTTCCCTAGTGAAAGAAGTATCCTCTTTTACATCTGGTGCACTTGCACAGCCTCTTGGCTTTCCATTAGGCAAACTACCTCCATTGCCCAGATAATTTACATCAAAACCATATCTTTTGGGCGGCACACCTTTATTTTCTCTTGCCAAGACTCTGACTTCAGTCGGCTCCCTTTTTACAGCCTCAGAAGTCTCCTGCTGTTTACTGCTATCAGAACTGCTCGCACTGTCCTCCTCCTGCTTCAGTGAGTGAGCCTGCTTGCTCTCTGGCTTTTGCCCCTCCTCACTTGTCAGAGACAGTTGCAGCTTAATTTCCCTAGGCATTTCATTAGCATGAATCTTAGACCAATTATCATCCTCGCAAAACGAGGCAGACCTACTCAGTTTTATCAAGTCATTACTGCCACAAATCTCCAGGACTTCATGCCGTTCTGGTACCCCACAAACACAAGCTTTCTGCTTTTGGGACCTCCCTTCCTC
This sequence comes from Heteronotia binoei, assembly GCF_032191835.1. NCBI lineage: Eukaryota > Metazoa > Chordata > Lepidosauria > Squamata > Gekkonidae > Heteronotia > Heteronotia binoei. Next base: position 92,688,378 of record NC_083228.1, on the reverse strand, counting down.
CTCTTATCAAGAGGAATATTCACCCAAGCCTTTGATCCAAATATTCTGAGGTGATCCAGGGATGGCTTTCTCCCATACAGAACCCTGTAGGGTATGTCGTTTATAGCCTCCGTCCACAAATGATTAGAAATGTAACAGGACGCTTTCAAGGCTTCACCCCAGTATGCCTGCTTTAGCCCACTATCTTCTAGTAAAGCATGGCAGATACCCTGGAGTACTACCCCTCTCCGTCTCACAATCCCATTCTCCCATGGAGAGGAAACATTGGCAACTCTATGCTCTATGCCCTCTTGCCTCAAATAGTTGGCAAACTCTTTGTTTAGGAACTCACCCCCCTGGTCAGTCTGAATTGAGGCTATTTTTGCATTCAACTGTTTTTGCACCCTTCTAGCCCAGTACTTGAAGGTTGCACAGACATCACTTTTGTGCTTAATAGCATACACCCACGCAAACCTGCTGTGGTCATCAACCAGAATCAACCTAAACCTGTTTTTAGAAACACTGGGTGCAAACGGCCCCACCAGGTCAGCATGTATTAATTGGAGCGGTCTCTCAGACACACGTACACTCCTTCTAGTCGATGGAACTGCCCTTGATTTGGCTTCTTTACAAACATTCCAATCTAGGAAGGCATTGCATTTATCAACCTTCACTCCTTCCAATATCTCCAGAGTTTTATTTATTGTGTTGTAGCTGGCGTGACCCAGCCTTCTATGCAGCCTATGAATGCACCTGCTGTGTGGCTGTCTATTCCACACAGTATGTGCCTTCCCCACATTTTGCATAAGCTCATACACATTCGCTCTTAGAGTGCCTTTAGCCAGCTGTTTACCCTGCTTCAAAATTTCACAGCCCTGCCTATCAAATATTACGGTAAACCCAGCTCTTGCCAGAACAGAGACACTTAACAAATTAGTCTCTAGCTCTGGCACACATAGCACATTATCACAACTGTAATTAAGTCCAGGAAAATAGACCGTGCCTTGGCAAAGCACGCTCGCTTGTCTCCCATCAGCTAAGCTCACAGTTTCCTGCTCAGCTGGTCTGCAGTCCTGCAGCTGTTCTTCCTGGCAGCAGAATATCTGGGTAGCCCCAGAGTCTACAACCCAGGGCAGACTTTGCAGTCCCGGACCAGTTCTTACCAGAGTTGCCTGGGGTGTCCTTGAAGACTGCTGCCGGCTCTTTCTCTGCTGCTGCTGAGGACAAAATCTTTTCAAATGCCCGAGCTGATTACACAGATAACAACGCTTCCTCCGCACTTGCAAGGCCTTTTCCTCCTCCTTGGCTTGCCAGCTGGAACCAGCCCCAACAGACCTCGGCTTATCTTCTTCTTCGGGTCGAGTCTGCTCTCTCTTGCTCTCAAGCTGCCTCTGCTCTTCTGCCAGGAGTTTGCCAGTCACGTATGGCAAAGTTAGCTTGTCGGCATCCTGCCCTTCAAATGCTATCACCAGCATGTCATATCTCTCATCCAGAGAGCTCAATATTATGTACACCTTATCTTCCTCAGCCACAGCTTTCCCTCTTGCTTCTAGCTCCTGGAAACAATTAGACATACCGTCGAGGTGGTCCCTCATCGACTCCCCGGCCAGCATACGTTTCCTGTAGAGCCTCCTACACAGGGATATCAGCGAACCTGCTGACTTCTGTACATACACAGCCTTGAGAGCTTCCCAAGCCTCCTTTGCTGTCTGGTGCCCACGGACATGCACCAGCTGGTCGTCTGTAACACTTAGAATGATAGTGGCTAGAGCTTTTTGATCCTGAACAGCCTCTGCTGGCGTGGGATTAGCTGGAGGAGCTGACACACAGTCCCAAAGCCCCTCTTTCTTCAGGAAATGCTCTAACCTCAGCGACCAGGTGTTGTAGTTGGTAGTGGTGAGCTTCTCCACCAGCACAGTAGCTGCTGCTGTAGCCATCCTGCTCAGACTCCTTTCAGCCACTGCTGGTCTCACCTCTTAGGCAGCCTTTGGAGCAAGTCAGCGTCCTTTCTTTACCACCTCTCTCAGGTCTTCTAGGCGCAGCGGAAGCGTGCTGAGCCCATAACCCTGTTGATGCGCTTAGAGACCAAGAGGGTGATTCTTAGTGACGCAAGAACGAAGGCTGTACACAGTAGCTGTAAAATCACTATATACATTTATTTACAACACCACTCACTCTTCTGACTGACAATATGCTCCGCTGCTCTCCAACTCCATTAACCCACAATCACCACAGTTACTCTGTACATTTATACATTGGACAGCCAATCAGCAACTTGCTGTGTCATGCTGACTCTGCTGGCTGATGCAATCCTTCTGGCAGCCAGCCACCTGCTGTCATGTAGATCATCTAAGCCTCTAGATCTACTTTCAGTTCTGCAGCACATGCTATAAGCTGTCTCTTTACATATAATAGTGACAGCTCTTGGGCTCTCTTTCCCCACTCTAGGTCTCCAGGTGACCTCAGTGGTGGAGAAGAGCTTGTAAACTTGTGTATCTCCCCTTCTTTCCCAATTTGGTGTAGTGGTTAAGTGTGCAGACTCTTATCTGGGAGGACCAGGTTTGATTCCCCACTCCTCCACTTGCACCTGCTAGCATGGCCTTGGGTCAGCCATAGCTCTGGCAGAGGTTGTCCTTGAAAGGGCAGCTGCTGTGAGAGCCCTCTCCAGCCCCACCCACCTCACAGGATGTCTGTTGTGGGGGAGGAAGGCAAAGAAGATTGTGAGCCGCTTTGAGACTTTTTGGAGTGGAGGGCGGGATATAAATCCAATATCTTCTTCTTCTCTTCACACATGGTGGAATAGTCACCTACCTATGGGTCAGTGCTTAGAGGCTGACTGAGGTCCCAAAGCTAAGCATGCTTGAGAGTAAGCCTGCATTAAGTTCCTGCTCAGCCTCTGGGAACCACACAATATGTGTGAAGGAGCCTCATGTGGCTCCTGAATTTGACCACCCCTGTTCTAGGATCAGCTAAACTTCCCTTTTCTCCAAGACTCAAGCAAACTTCCTTAACAGATCATGCTGATAGCTGCTACAGTGACTGCCACCCTCCAGATTCTCCAATAGCCTATTCTCCAATAGCCTAGTCTTTTTCTCTCCCTTTCCTTGCACGCAGCTCAGACAGATCTTGCAGAACAGTAGTTCAGGTAAAACTACTCTCTATTAATTTATCTCTCTCTTTTCCACATGTTTCTCATTCATTTCTTCACCTTTTATATGCCCTCCTTTATTTTAATTTCTTGGTCTCAAGACCTTCTCATCCCTATCCTGCTTGGTGACAGAATATATTTACGAGTAGTAGAGTAACAAACCTTTGTTAATATTATGCTGGGTACTCTGTACATTGCACTGTTTCTGCTGGGGTGCAAAATTGCCCCCCTTCAGTTTCTACTGCAGAGATTCTCTGGTTTGACTTTAGTCCTTTGAAAATAAAGGAGGGTGGGGTGTCTTCTTTGGGGGGCAGTATGTTTCTTAATATCCAGACTGGTGAAAACTTAAAATCATTATTTTGTGATGCTTTGGCTAGTGTTAGTAAACATTAGTACAAAGGCAGACTCCTAGCTCTCAAAAATGTCATGTTGATATTTGAGATGATCATTTCTTAGACTTCAGAACAGAGAACAGAAATCTTCACAACTGCCTACTCAGAACACAAGTGGTGTGATAGATTTTTTTGGCTGTCAAGTCACAGCTGACTTATGTTGACCCTGTAGGGTTTTCAAGGCAACAGAGATTTGGGGGTGGTTTGCCATTGGCTGTCTCCATGTCTGCCCTGCTTAGCTTCTGAGATCTGATGAGATCAGACTTTCTTGAAGTTATCCAGGTCAGGGCTAGCCTGAGAGTATTGTGACTGCCCCATGGTCATCCAGCAAGCTTCTATGGTTTGACTGGATTTCCCAAATCCTATTCCAACATTTTAAGCATTACACCACACTGGCTCTTGTGATGGAACTGCATGTTTTAATTTGATTTTTTTTTACTGGCATGATTATATATACAAATGTAAAAAAAAGATTTGTTTACTGTCTGCATTTCTTTTCTGGCCACTGAATACAAAGTTTGGATCCAGTGGCACCTTTAAGACCAAACTTTGTTTTGCTGCTTCAGACCAACCCACCTGAATCTATTTGCTCACTGTTGTTGTTGTTACTTCATTGCTATTAATAAAAATAAGTTTGTCATAAAGAGGAGGGGCTCTGACCAAAAATGTAAAATTTCCAGAAATTTTGAAGCTCGGAAAAAACCCCATTTTTTCCCGTTTTTTTTTTTAATGGTAATTTTTGGGAAAATTTTAAAAAATGCTACTTAGATTGAAAGTTATTCTGTTACTTTAGGAACATAAAATATGACTATGAACAATTTTACTTGACATGAAATTATCACAACTAGTATATTAAAAAATGTGGTGTATCCAAACAATTATTACAAACAGAATTTACTTTTAAAATAATATTTATTTGTAATTGTAACAAATGGAGCAACCATCTCCTGAACTGTTTACCAGTTTATGTGGAACAGACAAAAAAAACCTCCACAAAATTTTTAAAAATCCAGAAGTAACAATTATTTATATTTCCTCTCCACAGTATTAAATAAAAATAAAAAACTTATTCTCATAAAAAGAATTGAAGATGGGGGAAGTGTATAGAAGGGAGTGTAGGACTAAGTTTCAATGAATGGGCATGACCTAGGACTTGCTTGTCCTCAGGGCACAGAAATTAGAATAATCTGATACCATACATATTTTTTAGAAATGATTTGGAAAATATTTGAACACCTTGTCTTAAAATATTTTATTCATCATGTTAAAATAAAATGTTCCATAATCAATTTATTTTATTTTCTTCAATTTTTCCAATTTTGGGGGGGAAAACAAAAAAGACTTCAGGAAAAAAAACAGAAAAAAACCTGGATTTTTTTCCAAATTTTTCTGGTTTTTTTCCAGGCCTTCACATCTCTACTCTGACCTGGATAGTCCCAGCCAAGCCTGATCTCATTAGATCTCAGAAGTTAAGCAGGACCAACATGGAAGCAGGCAATGGCAAACTGCCTCTGAACGTGTCTTGCCTTAAAAACTCTACAGGGTTGCTGTGACTTAACAGAAAAAAGAAAAAATCAGAGAGGAGGTTAAAACATTATCTACCATGAGTGCCAAATAAGTAGGTAACACCTCTGAGATGTACATACTTGGGGCTAAAATGCAGTGCACTGGTAAAATATCATATAATAACATGGCTTGTGTAGCATGCAGATTCAGATTTTTCAAATCTTTCGAATTGCAAATGGAAGACACTCTCAGTTGTGCCGGAGGAGTCCATCCATTCCCTTCCTCCAGCTGCCTCTATGATCCCTGAAAAGCTGCTGCTGGTGTTCAAGGGAAATCTTGTGGAGAAAAATGCACTGTGGTATGGGAGTCTCAGCAGAAAGGGGGGGGGGGTAAAATCACATCCCAGATCCCTCTTCCGCTAACACTGTGAGCTTTTTGTTCAGATTGTAAAGAGGATGGGAGAAAGATCCACACGTTATCTACACATCTATGGGATCTATATATCCATATATGTTAAAATTAAAATGCTCTTAAAAGGAGGGGAGCCCTGCATGGAATTTACTGTCTTTATTGTCTAATTTGTGTGCTCTGAAAAAATGCACTCTATTGCTTACAGAAACCATATGGTGATGCTCTCATTATAGTATTTCAGTCATTTAAACTTAATTCTGCATTTGATTTTACAGTACATACCAGGATTTCTGCATACATAATATTTGAAAAATAGTCTATGCATTGAATTGTCTTTTCCAGGAAATAAGAGCTTGTGGTGTCAAGTGTAAGCAAGTCTTTAAGAAGGTACGGTGAGGAGCCTCTCCTGTCTGCCCCTGCCACTGAGATCAAAAAGGCTGGATTAGGATGGATAGATTTGCTGCCAAACCTACAATTGCTGATAGTGCCCAAATATCAACTCTTCCATTAACATTAGAAAACAGACCAAGGACATCTATCCATGGGCAATTGGAGTTGCAGAGTGGTTTTTGTTACAGATATATATTTTAAAGAAAGAAAAGAAAAGAAAAGAGAAGAAAAGAAAAGAAAAGAAAAGAAAAGAAAAGAAAAGAAAAGAAAAGAAAAGAAAAGAAAAGAAAAGAAAAGAAAAGAAAAGAAATCTAAATGAATTTGATTGTTTATATAAACTCAGAATAAAGTTGATGAAATCTGAATTGAGTGCAAATGCAGTTTTTTTAATAGATAAGCATAATAGATTAAGAAAAAAGGCTTGTCATGCAATGTGATATGTGGTTTGGAATCTAAATGTAAGTATCTAGCATAGCTATATATCATTATAGGCAAAAGAGAAAAACCTGTTCAATCACTCTTCATTTATGCTCTAAAGTTGTGTGTGTGATGTACACATAACTCTAAGGGAATTTTAACCAAAGAGATACAATGCAATTGGAATAGAGCAGGGTGGCCAATGGTAGCTCTCCAGATGTTTTTTGCCTACAACTCCCATCAGCCCCAGCCAGCATGGCCAATGGCTGGGGCTGATGGGAGTTGTAGGCAAAAAAACATCTAGAGAGCTACCGTTGGCCACCCCTGGAATAGAGCACTAGGATATGGAATACTGAAGCAGAAATAGTTTTATTGAATGGGATATAAACTACACTCAAGTAGTCTGAATGATACAAATAATACTGAATGCTAGAACACCCACAGTAAATCCAAATATTCCAAATGCCCACAACATTTGTGCAGTGTATATACTCAAGGGAAAAGCTTGGGGACTATACAGAAAAAGCAAGAACAAAGCATAAAATTATTTTACCTAACCTGTTACAATTCTGCATGAGGAAATCATCAGGCATGGTTTCTAGGCATCTGTGGATCCTATAGTCCAAGAAGACCTTAGACCTGGACAAACTGGGAAGCTTGGAATACCAAGAGAGGTGTTGGAGGCAGAGCAGGAAGCTGAGGAAAATATAGGGAAGTATCCAGGGGAAAGCATATAGAATCTGCTACATGACATGACACAGCACTGAATACAGAAAGGAGCCCAAATTCAGGAATACAACAATGTAGGAACATCTCAATAGCTGGGAACGTTTCAATAGAAGAGCTATTGCAACTACAGATATATTTTAAAAAGAATAACAGGAAAGAAAGCATTTGATTTTGGACCGGATTACACAATGCACCCAACCCATGCTGGGTCAAGTATGCAACTTGCAGTCAGACATACATAAGGGAACGTACCTTAAACAGCTCTTGTTTAATCTGTGCTACAAGGGATAACTGGGAGTGGGGAGAGAAGGAGCTTCCAGCTTTCCTGCTAACCCACTTTCATTAGTATAAATGTTGTTAGGAGGGTTTTTAAACCTTTCTTTGGTAGAAACAGAGTGGAAGGGAAACCTGAAGCTCTATCTACCACTTTACAGCACCCCCTCACTGTGCCCAGTGAACAAAAACTATTTAAGGTGAGTTGCCTGATGTACATCTGACTGCAAGTTGAATTTCCCACCCATGACTTAGCATGTGTCATGTGTGTCATGAATTTTGGCCCTTAGTCAGGCTTGAGAATGTAAGAGCAATTTTAATGAAGTCAGACACCATCTGTCCAACTGGGTGAGAATGTGGTAGAGGTATTTGTACCGTAGATAATTACAACTACTGCTGAAGCCTAGATTGTCTTGGCCTAAAAATGAAATTGTATTACTATATTAATTCTCCCCAACCATCAGAAGAGTAGGTTTTTATACATTTCTTTTCTCTACCTTAAGGAGTCTCAAAGCAGCTTATAACTGCTTTTCCTTCCTCTCCTAACAACAGGCATCTGGTGAGGTAGATGGGGGTTGAAAGAGAGTTCTGAGAGAACTTTGATGGGCCCAAGGTTATCCAGCAGGCTTCATGTGGAGGAGGTGGGAATCAAACTTAGTTATCCAGATCAGAATCTGCTGCTCTTAACCATGACACTGCACTGGCTGTCTAAAACACTGTATAACATGTGTAACAGTATGTACTGAAAGCAACACTGATATCCCAAATAAGATTTTTAAAGGGGGAGTACATATATATGGGCTGCGGAATTAGCAGATCTCAAGTAGTCAAAACTCACTTCCCAGAACTTAAAGTTGCCAGATGACCATTTCAGAAAAATATTTGAGACAAATATTATTTCAAATATGTCAGGGTACATTTACCCACCTAATAACGTTCACTTACCCAGGAGTGTATATCAACTGTTTAAGGGCAGGTGGGCTTATTTTCTTTCTAAGAAGTTGAGCAGAGTGGTACAATATAGGCTGCTATTTATACAACTTATTGAGATATATCAACATTTATTCTGAAAAGAAATCCCAAGAGACTGCACTGTTTTTTTTTAAAATTTTATTTTATAACTTTATTGAGAATAAACAAACGATCTTAACAAGAGTTTAACATTCATCCGAGTAATTCTGGATAATCCCTATACAAACATAAAACAAAAAACAGAGAGTGAAAGTGGATTCAAACAACACGTTAATTATCACTTTTAAATAAAGTAGATTATTATCATAACATAAAATCCTCTTCAACCTAATTTCCCCCCCCTTCTTTCCCTTCTGTCTTCCTTTCAATCCATCTGTACAATTTCTTCCATTTATTACTTGCTACTGGTTTTGCCTGCCCTTTCAGAAGTGCTGAAAGTATATCTGCCTCAGCGGCAAAAAGCACTTTTCCCACCAATTCCTCCAAATTTGGACAATTCCCTTTCTTCCAATATTTGGCTATTAAAATTCTAGCAGCAGTGATAGTATAAATCACCAAATGTTTGTCTTCTTTTGGTATCTCCTTGCCTATCATAGATAGTAACATTGTCTCTGGTTCAAAATGAAAATTCATACCTAACATTTCTTTTAAAAATATATAAACTTTCACCCAAAATTTTTTGACAATATCACAAGTCCACCATGCATGATAAAATGTACCTGGCTTAATTCCACACTTCCAACACTTAGGTGAAAGACTATTGTTCATTTTGGACACTAGTACTGGTGTGATGTACCACCTATGGAACATTTTATAAAAATTTTCCCTGTAACTAACTCGTTTAATGACTTTATAATTGTTTTTCCATGCTTGCGACCATTGTTCCAACTGTATGGTCTTTCCCAAATTCTGCGACCATTTAATCATTGTTTCTTTAACCACTTCCTCTTCTAATTTTATTTGCATCAAATAGTTGTACACTTTTTTGATTGTTTTATCTTCTTTTGCCAATAATATTCCATCTAAATCAAAGTTCTTTTTTGTAAAACCAATTGTTTTATCTTTATTAAACTTAGCCATAATCTGCATATTCAGCCACCAGTCTATTTTTATTCCCATTTGTTCCAATTCCTCCTTTTTCCTTAATTTATCTTCACCATCCAACAGTTCCTGATACGTTAAAATTTTTGAAGGTTCCCACAGTTGTGGTTTTATAGATGCTTCTACTGGTGAAATCCACCTGGGTGTCTTAGTATATATCATCTTTTTTATTTTTGTCCAGACATTAACTATGGCTTTTCGAATTAAATGATTTGTAAAATATTTATGGCCTTTCTCTATATACCATAAATTTGCATGCCAACCAGTTGAGAGGTCATGTCCTTCTAAGGCAAGAATTCTCTTATTCTCCAACTTTATCCAGTCTTTCAACCAAACCGTCACATTAGCCATATAATAGGTTTCTCAATCTGGCAGTCCAAGGCCACCATTTTCTTTTTTATCACTTAGTATTTTCCATTTAACCCTAGGCTTTTTTCCAAGCCACACAAAATCCCTGACTACTCTATTTAATTTAACAAAAAATTCCTTCTTGACAGCAAAATTAATTGTTTGAAATAAGAACATCACTTTCGGGAGGATAGCCATTTTTATAAGAGCTATTCTACCCATAAAAGATAGTTGCATACCTTCCCATTTTTTCAATAAATTTCCAATTTCCCTAAGCAGTGGCACAAAGTTGTTTTCGTATATACTACTGCATTTATTTGTTAAATTTATTCCCAGATACTTCACTTTTTTTCATTTTTAAAGCCGGCTTTCGATTCTAATTCATTAGCTTCCAACTTTGTCATATTCTTTGTTAATATTTTGGATTTCTGTTTGTTTATTTTCAAGCCAGCGACTTGACCATAGGCATCTATTTCTTTCAAAACCTCATCTATCGATTGCAATGGATTTTGAATGATTAAAATAATATCATCGGCGTAAGCCAGTAATTTGTAAGTTTCGCCTTTTACTATCAAACCTCTAATGTTCTTGTTGCTTCTGATGGATTCATTAAATACTTCCAATGATAAAATAAAAAGTAATGGGGAGAGGGGGCAGCCTTGCCTAGTTCCTTTACTGACTTTAACTTCTTCAGTTGTCTCGCCATTAATAATTATTTTAATTTTTTGTTCATAGTAAATTGCCTGTACGTTTCTAATAAAAATCGTCACCAAACTCCATAATCTTAAGCTGTTGCAACATAAAATTCCAGTCTAAATTATCAAAAGCCTTTTCCGCGTCAAGCAACAATAATGCTAATTGCTTGTCTCTATTTAACTCGTAGTACTCCAAGGTATCCAAAATAATTCTAATATTAGAACTTAAGTGCCTTTTTGGCAGGAAACCTGTTTGATCTGGATTTATTAATATATTTAAGACTTTTTTCATTCTATTTGCAAGTATCAGTGCGTAGATTTTATAGTCCACGTTGAGTAATGCTATTGGCCTAAAGTCCCTGATTTCATCACATTCACAGTCCATTTTCAGTATAAGAGTTATGTTCGCATATCTCCACGTATTTGGCACTTCTGCGGTTGCCCATACTTCCTCTATCATTTTTTTGAACTGATAAATTAAGCTCTCCTTAAACACAATATAATACTCGGCGGGGAGGCCGTCCGGACCCGCCGCTTTATTTCTCTTTTGTTTGCCCCAAGCTTCTTCAATCTCAAACATTGTAATTGGGCTATTCATTATCCTCTTCTGTTCTTCTGTTAACTTAGGTAGAGGTCTACTAAAAAGATAATTTTCCTGCTTCTTCTCATCAATTTCTACAGAATCATATAATTGTGTATAAAACTCCGTAACTATCTTTTTCAGATCCTCCAAAAGATGCTTATGATTCCCTTCTTTATCCTTCAATGTCTTGATTATTCTTTTCTCCCGTTCCTTCTTGATTTTATACGCCAACCATCTCCCTGATTTGTTAGCGTTCTCAAAAAACTGCTGTCTTGTGAAGAAAACTTGCCTTTCCATTTTCTCTAAAAACATTACATGGATCTTGTGTTGTAACAATTTTATCCTATCCTTAACCTCCTGAATATTTGGTGTCTTTTTAAGCTGCTCTTCTTGTTGTTTTAGATGTTTGGTTATTTCTTCTAGTTTCTTATTTTCTTCCCGTCTCTTATGTACAATATAATTCTTAATTAACCCTCTAACATAAGCTTTACTCGTTTCCTACACTATTTTGGGAGAAATCTCCTTCTGATTATTTAGCTTAAAAAACCATCCCATCTCTTCTTTTATGTATTCAATAAATTTCTTATCTTTCACTAAACCTGGATTCATCCTCCATCCTCCTGTTCTTCTTCCACTTTCCAAAGACAGTAAAATTGGGTTATGATCTGCCATAGTATTCGGGAGGATTTCAATGTCTCTCACAAACTTCATTAAACTTACTGAAAGCCAGCACATGTCTATATGGGACCACGAACTGTGTCTATGAGAAAAAAAAGTAAAATCCTTCCTGCCCGGATTCAAAGAGCGCCATAAATCAACCATTACAAATTCCTCAGCCATTTAAAAAAAAACATCCAGTAAAACATTACTCTTACATTTTTTCCATTTATCAGTATTTTTCCCCAGTTTCTTATCTACTTCTGGACAGTTAACTGCGTTAAAGTCGCCAATTAAACATATATTTTCATGGTCATATTCACCAACAATCGAGTAAATATTTTTATAAAAGGCGCTCAATTTCTCATTTGGTGCATAGATATTAACTAACAGAAATTTCTGTTGGTCCCTGATTATCTCAATTCCTTGAAATCTTGCATCATGTGATGAAAAAATCAATTTGGCTTGTATATCACCCTTAATGTAAGTAACCAATCCTCTCTTCTTTTTCTCTTTTTCTGATATTATTGCTTTACCCAATCTCTTATCCTTTAACAAAAATTCATCTTTTTGTTTCATGTGTGTCTCCTGAATACATATGATATCTACATTAAGTTTCTTAAGTTGCATTAATACCCTTCTTCCTTTATTAGGCGAATTTAAACCATTAACATTTACAGATAATATCTTCAATTGCTTTGCCATAATTAATTTAATAGTCCTCTATATTCTGGTTGTATGTTTTTCTTTTTTTTCTGGAGTCTTGTTTCTATTTGGATTAAATCCTCACTATGAGAAACCTCGCCCTCCTCTTGTTCATTTGTCTGCGGAGGATCTACCTGCTTCCGTGTCTCATCCAAGTCCTTCCAACTTTCAAATTCTTTTGAATGACCCTTACTTGGATTTTTTGACCAATTCTTTGCCTGGTTATTTAAAAACTCTTCCAATTTAGGCCTGGAATCAATTTTATATCTCGTGTTCGAAAAGTAAACAATAGCCCCTCTGGCACAAGCCACTTGTACATTATCCCATTATCCTGTAACATGATCGCCAATTTCATATATTCTTTTCTTTTCTGCCTGATTGACCATGGGATTTCTCTCATTATTTTAATCCTTTTCCCTTTAACTACTATTGGTTGTTCTCTTGCTAATCTCCACACTTTCTCCTTTATCCCCTTTCTGACGAATTTAAGATGTATCTCTCTAGGTAGTTCATGTTTTTTTACATATAAGGAGTTAACTCTATACACATAATCAAATTCCTTTTCTATCTCAGATTTCTCCATTTCCAAAACTGGTGTCAGCGCAGTCCCTAGTAAGCTTATTAGGTCTTCATTCTTTTCCTCTGGGACGTTCAGAAATCTTAAAACATATTCTGCACTCCCCATTTCTATCTTAGTCACCTTTTCAGTTAGTTCTGATTGCTTAAGTTCTATTGTGCTGACCCGCTGTTCTGTTATCATTAACTTATCCTCTATAGATTTAGTTATTTTAACTAACTCTGTTATCTCTTTTTTCGTATCTTTTGAACAACACTCTAAGCTCTCTAATTTATCAGTCAATCCTTTCATCTGTCCACTTAGTTGACCCTGCATTTGATTTAGAGCATCCAAAAACGTATTTTGTAATTCTTTATACGTCTCCTGAGTTATTACAGTTCCAACCAATTTGGGTTGCCCCGGGGAGAATTTTGTTTTGGGCTGTTGAGACATCTTCCATTCGGTGGGGTTACAAAAGTCAAATTTGGTTAAAGTATTAACCTTCAAATAATTTAAATATGTTTTAAGTTGTACCCCCCCCCTATTGATTTATTCTCTATATTCGGGTTCTATTTTTATGGAATCGCTTTCTGTTACAAGGCAGACCTTCTGTTAGGGACTCTTTCAACTTCTGTCACTATCTATCACTTTCCTGTCACCACTTCTCCAACTTTTACTACTCCACTAATCCACTATCCAGAGACAACCATCCAATAATGTCTTCTCACATAATACAATGTCCTCCAGAAAAAAGGGAAAAAAAACAGAAACAACAAAGGAAAAAGAGTTCTTATTTTAATGTCTCTTAAGTCTTTCAACAGTTCAGTCTTTACGTCTTCTCTCTTCCTTCAAGCCGTCTTCTTCCATTTACTCCCTCACTTAAATAGTAATCACCTTCTCTTTCTCCTCTCACAACTTTTTTCTTTGTCTCCAGTGCTGCTGTCAGTTATCAGTTTACAGTCTCAAAACTAATCCGCCAAACTCCGTCACCTCCGTGCCTTCTTTTTTCACTTCCGCCTGCAGCTAAGTTGAGTCCACAGTTAATTTGCTCCACTCTCACAAAGCATTCAAATCTCTGAAGCTTAAAGGGACAGCTACTCCAAAGTAAACAGTAGCAGTAGACAATAGTAGACAATAGAAGGGGGGGGAAGGAAACGCTCCCTTCAAATTCAAATTAGCTCAGTCTGTCTCATTAAGCGTCAAAGAAGGGAGCGGTTCCAGAGTAGCCGAAAGGAGAGCACAAAAACAGAAAAAAAAACCTTAAAGTGCCTTGAAAGGGAGAGTGGGGGAAGGGTGTATCCGTGCTGAAGCCGTTGCCGCCTCCGCTGTGTTTTCCCAGCTTCACGCACTCGTCCTCCTCACACAGTCCAGCCGTCCCCGGCACAGAAACAAAACAAAGAAAATCAAATAGCCCAAGAGGGCAAAATAGAAGAAAAAAGGACCGAGAGAGGGGTCCTAACGAACTTCTCCTGCAGCGCCTGCCGTCTTCCACCTCTGTACTCCGGAGGCGGGGCTGCTTCGTCCGAAGACGCCGAAGGGCTCGGGACAAGGTAAGAGGTGAGAGAACCAGGCGTTTAAAGAATAAACCCCGGCTACTTCTCACCTGGCTCCTTCAGTGCACTTGCTCCCCAACTGGAGTCTCGTGCGGACCCTAGGGCCCCCCGAAATCCTTCGGTCGGTTCGCCTCAGGAGAGAGCTCTCTGAGACGCGACCGCCCTGCTCCACCACAAACCGGAAGCCCCCCAAGCTCGAGACTGCACTGTTAAACTGATCAATTGACTATTAAACATATGTAATTTTATGCATACTCATTGACACTGCATTAACATATTAAATCCAGTTAGTAATATATACAGTCCCTCAAGTGAGATATTAGTAAGAAAGAAGAGTACTCAAAGACTAAATAACCAAGATGATAATTGGTAGAAATATGGGCAGATAAATAGGATTGGAATCAGACAATTTTCCATTAACAGAAGGGGATGTGTGATTTGTGCCATTTTTCCCTTTCTGCTTCAGACTTTCCATTTGCCCCTCATGCAATTTTAAGCGTCCCCTGTTTCCCAGAAACAGCGTGGGGGGTGGGTAGACTGTTAGGTTAGTACCCCTGCTGTTTTTATGTATATTAATAAAAATAAAAGTGGCCCTTAGTTACCCAACCTCTTGTGTCTGTCTCTTTCTTCCATCTGTGGAGGAAAAGTTCTGTTTCATAGACAGAAGGGTCTTCATTTCTTACCCAATTATATATTTTGTCCTAATAATAGACAGATGTCCTTGTCCCAGGCTCTAAGTCATCAAAATGCACCTCTTCCTCTATGGAATGTGGATATTTCTGTATATATGAGACCCATATATACAAAAATGTACAACTCAACATTTGACCTCATAATGGAAGGCGGAAACAGAAAAAAAGGCATAAAAAGAACTGTGCATTTCTATCACACTGTCATGGAGCCCTGGAAGCAGTGTGAGGGTAAAGCATCCTCAATCTTCAGAGTGCCCATGAGGGTGTGTCATTCATAGACCCACAGAGTTGGAAGGAACCTCCAGGGATATCTAGTCCAACCCTTCAATCTAGTACCATGCACCATACAATTTCACAAACTCCTGAGTATCTCCTGCTGGTTACTGACCATGAAGATGAGGAGATGGAACTAGGAGCACAAGGAGGAAAGGGCAACAATGCATGATAAGTGACAAATGTTTCTGTACAAAGATGCTACAGTGCCTGCTCCATTTCCATACCCAGGAACTAAAAACAATACATAATGCTTTGCCTGTGATCCTAGTGACCGCCTACATGAGATCTAGGGCTTCTGGAGTCAGGAACTATCACCTCTGGCTGGCAACACTGACTAACAAAGAGGTGGAGGCTAGCTGGAGATACCAGAATGATACAGATTTTAAAGATACCCAGGAAAATTCAGCTATCTCTCATACATGGAAGGGGGACAGAAAGGCAAGCAGCTGCCAGAGGCCCAGTCTGACTGCCAGCCCAGGAATCACAGCTAAGAGAGCATGGTGATGACAATTACTCACTGTCTAATAAGACTCCTGGAATCAACCCACATTTTATGAAGTGAGAAAATCCAGGGCCAAAGAAAACTCAATTTAAAAAGTTTTATTTTTCCTTTTTCTGTTTCCTCTATCCATTTTTCATCTTTTCCTCCTCTATTTCTGCTCCCTATAATTAAAAAGAAGTATTTTCCATCTCCTGTGATAACTCACAGGTCCTCTACTTATCTTAATTAACAACAATTCCAATGGCTTAATTAACAATAATTCCAAAGAAACATGGTTAGGATTGAGGTCATTGTGCAAAAACTTCTGTACTGAAGTGAATGGAACTATTATCACTGACTTCAACCTAGCCAGGATTTCAGGCATAAATCATGAGTGACTTTGAAAATAGCCCCTGAGGAGAATGGATGGATTTAATAATTCAAAATACCGTATTTTTCGGACCATAAGACGCACTTCCCCCCCCCAAAAAAAAGTGGGGGGGGGAAGTGTGTGTGTCTTATGGAGCGAAGGGATGATAGGACGTACCTTCCTCCGGGGGGGGGGCGATCCGCTGCCTCCGCCTCCGATCCCAGCGCTTCCCCCGCTCCTGCCTGCCTGGCTCCAGCTCTGCTTACAGCAAGTGCTGGGATCACTCCACGCTGCCCCCACCACAAACCCAGTGCTTCACGAGCGCCGGCTGCGGAGGGGGTAGCGTGCTTCCTCCATGCCTGTCTGCCTGGCTCCAGCTCTGATGCTTACAGCAAGTGCCAGGATCGCTCCCTCTGCCCTTCGATCCCAGCGCTTGCTTTAAGCATCAGAGCTGGAGCCAGGCAGACAGGCACGGAGGAAGCATGCCGCCCCCTCCGCAGCCGGCACTCGGTGGAGGGGGAGGGTGCTTCCTCTGTGCCTGTCTGCCTGGCTCCAGCTCTGATGCTTAAAGCAAGTGCCAGGATTGGAGGGCGTTGGGAGCGATCCTGGCACTTACTGTAAGCATCAGAGCTGGAGTCAGGCAGACAGGCACGGAGGAAGCACGCTGCCCCCTCCGCAGCTGGCGCTCACGAAGCGCTGGGTTTGCGGTGGGGGCAGCGTGGAGCGATCCCAGCGCTTGCTGGAAGCAGAGCTGGAGCCAGACAGGCAGGCATGGGGGAAGCGCCGGGATCGGAGGCGGAGGCAGCGGATCGCCCCCCAGGAGGAAGGTGCGTCCTATGGTCCGGAGCGTCTTATGGACCGAAAACTACGGTATTGTTAAGCCACCTTTTCTAACATATTATAGTGACTGAACTGCTTATTCACTCACCTCTTTAAAGATTCCTTGAAGAAGAATGTCTGCTTTTATGGATACCATGAAAAGAACTCAGGCACATTCTGAACAACCTGTACTGATTTTTTTTTAACTTTCACTTCTTTAATAGTGTCTGTTTGTTGACCTTTACTGATGCTGCCATTTCAGCTGAGAAA
Organism: Heteronotia binoei; assembly: GCF_032191835.1. Lineage (NCBI taxonomy): Eukaryota > Metazoa > Chordata > Lepidosauria > Squamata > Gekkonidae > Heteronotia > Heteronotia binoei. Next base: position 92,671,055 of record NC_083228.1, on the reverse strand, counting down.
TGAAACATACAGGATGGTTCAGCTGTACTTTTTATGTACATATAAAATTAAAAATTAATATGATGACATTTGAGTTCGTAGGACTGAAAGCCCTGTCACATCATGAAGATCAAGCTCAAAACTTTTTATGATCAGGCAGACAAGAGTTTATACTGGGGTGGGGGAGTGTAATGCTCACTGATAAATGTCTCCTTCATGTTGCTTGTCATTGTGATCTCAGGACAAAATTCACTCAGCATCAAGGAGATGCATATTTGACTAGTGTGATGAGGAACAGCAGTACCAGGTCTCCTGCGTGGCTCTGACCACAAGTCATAACATTGTTTGGGTGCATCCTAAGGATCCTACTGGTCTGATAGACAAAGCTTGGCTGATTTAGAGTGACTGTGTGATGCTACCTAATTCTAGTACAGAGAAAGCATTGGTCCACCTAGGTCAACAATGTCTACTCTCCAGAATCTTAGAACTAGACAGGTCTTTCCCAGTATCTGATATCTGGGACCATTTTAATTTAAATTACTTTAGACTGAATCCAGGACCTTCTGATTAGAAAGTAAGTGTGCTACTGCTAAGCCATAGCCTCTCCTCAAAGACACAAAAGACAATAGGTCTCAGGTACGTATATTAAATCTGCAGAAGGGGGAATTTAGATGTAGCTTTTTTCTTTTCTGTGTGATACATTGCTCCTACCAACATTCCTTCTGTTATACACCTATTAAAGGTCCATCATGTCCTTCTTTCCATCTAGCTGTTGTCACTGGCTTGACAGTCTTAAGATATTTAAAATTTGTTCATTAGAACCATAAGCATCACAGAAGATTAAAACCAATAATTTATCTAATGGCCTTCTTAGGGGGTTCAGAAGGGGGGCATTTCACATTTTTTCTTCTAATTCCTTATTCTGCCTCACTTCCAAATGCTTCTGTGGAAGCATATAAGTAGTTCAATTAGCAACTAGCCAAGTAAATCCAATTGTTGGAGTCTTATTATTACTGTAATCAGGCACACAGATTCTCCCCTTGGGGACATTTGACACAAGGGTAAGATTAGCTTTGTAGTTAATAATAGTAAATAGCTTGCCCCCCCAGTCGGAAAGAAGAGGCAGACACAATTGTTGGGTTTAAATCCGGGCCGCTTTATTAAAATTTAACAAATATAACTGGCAGGGGGAGAGAAAACAGACCAGACAAGCCCTGGGGTCAACACCTGGACCCCGCCTTGTCCAAAGGGCGAGCCACCCTGCCCCCAGCACAAACCCACCGTAATCGGGTTGTAACTGAGCGGCCAGGCCTCTAGCCATCACCAACCGGGCTGGAACGATCCCCATGGAAAGATCCACCCAGGTGAGGCTCCCTGTGTTCTGCATCACCGTACTGAGCCGTTTAGCCCATCTACGGTTCCTGCAGCCCACCGCACCAAAGGTGCTAGGCCATAGGTGCTCCCCTGGAAAACCCTGTGGCCAAACCTAAACCAGCCAGCGACCAAACTAAAACACAACAAAACCTAACCTACTAGGCAGTACAAGGTAGGCGAAAAACACCCCCGCATAGGCCAATTGTGCGGAGGTGAAAAAATTCCTACCTGGCCCCAAAAGGCGACCGGTATACACCTGTACTGCCAACGGGAAGGGTGGGCGGGCAGAGAGCCAAAACCGAACTGCGCACTGAGGCGGGAGCCGGGGCTTATATAGCCCCGCCTCCGCGCCCAGCCTAAACACCCGATATCGGGTGATCGTTCTGCCCCTCCCTCCTTCCGGAGGAGCAAAGGCGGCCCCCAGCCTATGGCCTGCGAGCAGGCTCGGCTGGGAAGGGGCCGAACCTTGCCCCCCCAGTCGGAAAGAAGAGGCAGACACAATTGTTGGGTTTAAATCCGGGCCGCTTTATTAAAATTTAACAAATATAACTGGCAGGGGGAGAGAAAACAGACCAGACAAGCCCTGGGGTCAACACCTGGACCCCGCCTTGTCCAAAGGGCGAGCCACCCTGCCCCCAGCACAAACCCACCGTAATCGGGTTGTAACTGAGCGGCCAGGCCTCTAGCCATCACCAACCGGGCTGGAACGATCCCCATGGAAAGATCCACCCAGGTGAGGCTCCCTGTGTTCTGCATCACCGTACTGAGCCGTTTAGCCCATCTACGGTTCCTGCAGCCCACCGCACCAAAGGTGCTAGGCCATAGGTGCTCCCCTGGAAAACCCTGTGGCCAAACCTAAACCAGCCACCGCCAATGCCAAGCCTCTGCATAGGCATTAGCGCCCCACCGGGTGGCCTAGAGCCAACCGCACCCCCTGCCTGAGTTCGTCCAAAAAGGCCCGGTTACCCAAGTTAGATAAATGAACACCATCCGGCCGGTACAGGTCGACCTGATCGACCCGTATGGCCGGATGAGGAAGGTATATTCCCAATCCCCCTTCCATGGCCTTCTGAATGGCCCTATTGGCCTTACGTCTGGCCCGCTCGATTCCACCAGGCGAAATGGCATGCCTCCACACCCTGCGCGGCAAAATTGCCGACCAAACCAATATGACCCCGGGCCACCTGCGACGAATCTCGCGAAGGTCAGCCAACGCCTGCTGGGAAAGAGCCTTCCCCTGCAGCAGCCCCAAGTCGTTCCCACCCAGGTGAACAACAAGAATGTGTGGGGGTAATGCCTTCCGCTCACGGAACAAGAGTGGCATGATGCCGGGCCAGCGCAGCCCACGACGACCCAGCCACTCGACGGTGGCCCACTCACTGAGACCCAGCTGGGTGCCCACAGAAGACCGCCTGGAGAAATGGGCAGCCCAAAAAACCATGCTGTGCCCGCAGATGAGAACCCGCCGTCTCTCACCCCGAGCCCCAGCACCTGAAAAAACAAACAACAGTCAGCAACATGTCCAAGAAATAACGAACCCCCCCACCTACCTACTAGGCGACCAGGGGGCGAACATAAGACTTAAAGGCCGCCGAGCGCCATCGACCAATGTGCTGAATGGCCGAGGGCGTGTAGCCCATAGCTGCAGCTGTGGAGGCCGCCCCAATCCGGAAAGAATGCGTCCCAAATTTGACGCCAGTGAGACCCAGTCGGGCCAGGGCCTTACTTGTAACCGACCAAAACTGATACTTGGTAAGAGGAGAACCATCATCGTGCCTAAGGAAAGGACCGTGCGCCTCGCCCCTGAGTTGGGCGTAACGGCGAACGGCCCTGACCGGACATAATTCCTGCAAATCGCACATGCCGATCGTAATGACGGTTCCCCTCTGCCTCTGATCAGTCTTGGACCTACGAATCGTCAAAACCAGCTGACTATTGGTGATTTTTATATCTCCGGATTGAAGCGCCCTCCCAGAGGTGTCAGCCTTTGACTGCACCACGAGCTCACTTACCCGTAGGGCCCCAAAGAAGGCTAACAACGAGGCCGCGTGGAATAAGGCAGACTCAAATGGGGAAGTGCACACCCTGGGCCAACCCCCAAACAATCCGCGGAGGACAGACGGGGATATGGGCTGTCTGTCATCCACCTGCCGCCCCCGCTCACGGGCCCAACCCTCCAGCATCTTCCTGACCCTAAAATCTCCAGTGGGCTCCGCGAGGCCACGAGCCTTGCTTTCGAAGGCCAACGCTGCCAATTGTCCCCTTATAGTTTTTAGCCCCAGGCCTCTTTCGCGTTGATGCACGCAAAATTGCATGATATGCTCCACGGGGATGGGCCAGGAATCAGGGAGTGCTACAGCCCCCCTAAACTCACCAAACTGGGCGGTCGCCCTGGCATATGCCCTCCTTGTACTAGGTGCTAGTGCCAACTGAATGGCCCTACCGGCTTCCTGTTCCCAAGCCTCCAGAGTTCCGCGGGCATTTCCGCTGGACATGAATCTGCATCTGGGGCCAACTGCCGGAAACGCTCCATCTGTCGGCGAGACAGAGCATCCGCCACACCATTGCAAACCCCCGGTACGTGCCTGGCCAGGAATAAAACATTCAACCGGAGGCAACGCAGGGTAAAAAACCTAACCAAATTCATGACCGCCGCCGATTTTGAAGTCAAGGAATTGATAACATGTACTACAGCCATGTTATCACACCAAAACAGAACTGAGTGGTTGGCAAGCTGCTCTCCCCACAGGCAAACGGCCACCAAGATGGGGAAAAATTCCAAAAACGTGAGATCTCTGCAGAGCCCGCTATCCAACCATTCAGCAGGCCACTGCTCGGCACACCAATGGCCCCTAAAGTATACCCCAAAACCGCTGGCACCGGAAGCGTCAGAAGAAATCTGAAGCTCTGCCTCAATCTTAAGATCCTCCCGCCAAAAGGAAACCCCATTGAAGGAGTCAAGGAACTCCTCCCAGACCTCCAAGTCCGCTCTCATACCAGCACTAACCCGGACCCTATGATGGGGGAGGCGCAACCGGCCCATGGCGTCGCAAAAGCGTCGCAAAAAGGCCCTGCCCGGGGCCACCACCTTGCAAGCAAAGTTAAGGTGGCCCACAACCTGCTGCAATTCCAAAAGGGAAACCTTACGCTGCCCCTTCAAGGCAGCCAACCGACTTCTAAGATCGGAGACCTTATTCTCCGGTAAACGGGATGTCTGCTGGAGAGTATCCAGCTCAATACCCAGAAAAGTAAGGACCGTACTGGGACCCTCGGTTTTTTCGTGCGCCAATGGCACACCAAGCTCGAGGGCCAACCCCTGAAAGGAGCGTAACAACATGTCGCATTGACCCGATCCGGCTGGACCTACCAAAAGGTAGTCATCAAGGTAATGCGCCGTGTCGTCAACCCCCGTCCTAACCCTGAGCGCCCATTCCAGAAAGGAACTGAATCGCTCGAACGCTGCACAGGAGATGGAACATCCCATCGGCAAAGCACGGTCCATGTAGAATTTCCCCTCAAAGGAGAAACCCAATAACTCAAAATCATCGGGGTGGACAGGCAAAAGGCGGAATGCCGACTTAATGTCGCATTTCGCTAACTCCGCCCCCACCCCGCATCCGCGAACCACTTTGACCGCTTGGTCAAAGGAAGTATAACGGACTGAGCAAAGCTCCTCAGGAATAGCATCGTTAACCGAAGCTCCCCTAGGATAAGACAAGTGGTGTATGATCCTATACTCCCCAGGTGCCTTCTTGGGTACCACCCCCAACGGGGATACTCTCAATGTGGGCACCGGCGGTACATCAAAGGGTCCAAGGACCCTGCCCTCCTGGCATTCTTTAGCTATTTTTTCACGAACCACGTGTTCGAGTCCAACCACCGATTTAAGGTTAGAAGCTACAAAGGGGGCCCTACGCCCCCTGTATGGAATCCGAAACCCCGACGTAAAACCATCCAGTAAATAACTAGCGTCAGCCCTGCAGGGATATGCGGCCAGCAACCTACTGAGGACCGGCAGGCGGATGGGGCTGGGCCCCTTTTCCAGGTGGCTGTGAGCCGCCGCCGCCGCCTCCGGGACGCCTACCGCCCGCTCCAGGCTTGGACCTACTGCAGGCCGACAAAGCGTGGGGCCCACTACACAGGGGACATTCATGGCGGAATTTACAGGGCTTCCTGGGACAAACCCCCTTGGAAGCGAATTCCCAGCACAACAGCTGGGTTTGAACCGGCTGGCCCGCGGAAACGCGGGCCGCTGGGGTGGTCTGCTGTTGCTGTGCTCTCTGCACCAAATGGCCGCTGTCGGACCTATCCCCAGCATTTGGTTTCGCTGGAGCCATCAGCTGCAACCACAGCTGCTGGTTTATTTGGTCCCACGGCATTGCCGGATTGACGGCAGCCCGCATCCGAAAAGCTTCGTCGTACTGCAGCCAGGCTGCCCCGACGAAGTCCGTATAAGCCCTGTAAATTATGTCTACATATTGAAAGAGGGCGGCCGCCCTGGCCGGCTGCGCTCTTGCAATGACCCCCGCGTAAATCAAAAAGCCGGGCAACCAGTTTGCCCAGGACCTGTCAATCTTCCTACGCTTTAGCTTTTCTTTGTCCCTGTCATCGAGCTCGTCCTTGGTTTTCTTCTCGAGCTCTCTAAACAGGAGACCAAAAACATCAACGTACTCCCCGCGGAGAATTTTCTCACGCGTGGCCGCCGTTAAATGATCGCCCAACGGCAAGGAAGTGTCGCCGTAGGGAAAGGCGTGAAGGGGGATATTGGCATACGGATTTGGGGGGTAGAACCACCCGCCCACCTGAGCTGCAGGCCAACCCCCTGGGAACTGAGCCCCCAACTGACCACCCCAAGGCAAAAACCCAGGTGTGGGCAATGAGGGAGGGGCTGAATGCGGCACAGCGGCGCCCACCTGTTGGCCAACAGGGGCCGTAACTGCAGTCGAAGGCAAACTGGGGGTATGGGAACCCCAAGCCCATGACTGAGGGGGGGCAAACTGCTCGCTGGTGCCAAACCACCCGGGGCCCCATCCTAACCCACTCGGCCCCGGCACCTGAGGGGGTGGCTGGGCGAGGCCCCAGGGCCAACCCGGAACTGGCAGTGTAATGGGCTTACCACCGTCACCAGGGAAGGCGCACGGACCTCCATGAGGCAGCGACCCACCGCTTCCAGATGCCCCTTCACCCGCTGGCACGCCCGATGTTCCTTCACCGGGATCCTCGTCTTGATCAGGTTCCAAAGGCGCTCCGGGCTCCGGCTGCCCACCCTGTAAAGCAGACAGCCTTGCAAGTAACTCCGTTTCAAAAGTCAACCGCGCCGACCTACCAGTGGCGCGGCGACGGCCTTCCCAGATGGGTGCACCTCTGGCGACCCGTTCTTGTTCAAGAGCCTCCAATTGGTTAATAATGGCGAGGCGAACTCGCTCGTCCTGGCCCTGATCCTCAACTGGGGCTCCTTGCTGACCACGCCCACGAGGGGGGCGAGCAGGCTGCTTGCCCTTAGACTTACCCTGACCCTTCTTAGGAGCCATGCCTAACAGGTGACACTAGTATGCCAAAGCGAGGCTAACCGTCCAATCCGAGGCCCCCTTTTCAAACCACCCCTTAACCACAATGAGAAGAGATGAGCGCGCCCCTGCACTGAGGTAGCGCCAACTACCACTCCCCAGCACCACCCAAGCACCAAATGGTACTAATGGCAGAGGCAAAGAAAAACCTAGTGTCTCCTGCAGAAAGCAGAGACTTTCTACCACCCCTTGCCCTCCCAAGCCCCACAAGTAAGAAAAATAAGTACAGGGGAAAGTTTCCCAAAAAGCCAAGGCCCGAACCCGGCCCTCGTTAAGGGAAACCGGGGGGGGGGGGGTGCTGTAGCAACAGGAACCCTGCAATACCAGTAGGAGGAAACCCAGGCAAAAGGACCAATGACTGTTCCACCAGCAGCCCAGCTCCTTCAACTGGGACTGCTTCGCGCCGCCTCCCTGGCCTCCCAAAGCCCCGATACTGGCCAGTCGCAGCGCAGTCAACAGCCGCAAGCGCGTCCGCTCCTCCTCAGCGCGCCAAACAGCTGATTCCCCCGACGAAGCCTGAAGTCGCCGCCGCAAGCGCGCCTCGCCGCGCCAGGGACCCGACGAACAGCTGGTCCCTCCGAGCCTCGCCGCGCCGCGCAGCAGCCGCCAACGCAAGCGCGTGAGTCCTCTCCAACGCTGCCCAGGCCTAGCCCTGCAGCAGCCAACGAACGTGGCTCTCCAACAGAGAGCCAAAACCGAACTGCGCACTGAGGCGGGAGCCGGGGCTTATATAGCCCCGCCTCCGCGCCCAGCCTAAACACCCGATATCGGGTGATCGTTCTGCCCCTCCCTCCTTCCGGAGGAGCAAAGGCGGCCCCCAGCCTATGGCCTGCGAGCAGGCTCGGCTGGGAAGGGGCCGAACCTTATCTGAAACATAAGCACCGAATCAGTGGTGAAGAAAAGATTTAAGAGGGGTTTGCTGGTTTTATGTATTTAGATGTTCATTATATTATGTCCTAAGCCATTTTAATGTGTGGTTATTTTTGCAAATACTTACTAAACATAGACTTTAATAAAATTTCAAACATTTTTAAAAGCATGAAATCTGCAGTATAAAAAAGAGCAGATCTATTTGCCCCAATGTCTGACAAAGGTCCTATACAAGCAGCAGTGTTAGGTGATGAGATCCTGACATGATAGTGCAGATCATACACTTCAGACTGAAAGGAGATGATACCACTCTTAAAATGCCCCTCCACATAAAAGCCTCTGTTTGAGAGGAAAGAAAAAGAAACAAACATGTTGTCTATTGGGGGCCGGGGGAGTTTCCTACCCAGTCTTAGTTGTATTGTTCATTTTTATTTATTAAAACAATTATCTCTTACCTTCCCCCTCACAAGGCCCTGAAAACCACTAACAATCCTATAACGTACTCAAACGGGAGACGCGAGTTGGGCAACATTCTTTATTCGGAGCATGTTGCGAGAGAGCGAACACGCAGGCCGGGTCCCGCTTATGTACAAACCCCGGTACAGCCTACTGGACAGGTCAGGCCAATCCTGACCTGTTAAACTTCCCGCCACAGCTGGTGATTGGCGGGGGCTTCCGTGCCCTACGCTGGAGTGCCTGGGGAAGCCCAGTCGCCTCTGTGCATGGCGCGTTTAGCTGACGATACACTACACCCCTCTCCCCCTGGTTAATGTATATAGTACTTGAGATAAGCGGGAGGTCGGTACTCCCTGGTGGACCGTCTTAGGGGGTCCTGTGGGGGAGGTGCGGCTCCTGCTGCCGGTGGTTCTGCGGGTGGTGGTGCGGCCGGAGGCTGTTGGTCTGGTTCCGCGGGTCTTTCGGGCTCTGCCGGCCCGGGCGCTTCCTGCGCCGGTATACTGGGAGTTTGGGCGGCGTCCTCTGGTCGACCCCTGGGTGGCTCCTCCCCGGGTCTCACCTCTTCTATGTCCGCTGGTTCTTCTGGTAGTGTGCAGCGGCGTAGTTGGTCAATGTGCCGCCATACGACCTGGCCCCCTTCGGTTGATATATCGTAGTGGTGGGACCCCGTGACTCTCAGCACTCAGCCCGCCACCCATTTGGGGCCCCTAGCATAGTTTCGGGTGTATACCGGATGGCCTGCAAAGAAACCCCGGGCCGCGTCCCGGACCTCGGGGTTCCCGCGAATGTCTGAAGCCCTGTCGGGGTGCAGCCTGTCCAGCCGGGTTATGAGCTTGCGCCCCATGAGGAGTTCCGCCGGGCTCACCCCCGTGACAGGGTTGGGAATCACCCGGTTGTCGAACAGGAAAGCCGCAAGTCGGTGTTCCCAATCCCCCTGTACGATCCGGCTGAGGGCTTCTTTTGTGGTGCGCACCATGCGCTCTGCCTGGCCGTTGGTGGCCGGATGAAACAGGGCGGACCTTATATGTTTGATCAGGTACCTCTGGAGAAACGCCTGGAATTCCCCAGAGGTGAAGGCCGCCCCGTTGTCCGAGACTATAGTGTCTGGAATGCCGTGGGTGCATAATGCCCTGCGCAGTGCCCGGATGGCGGAGGCTGAGGACGTGGACGCTACGGGAAAGACCTCCAGCCATTTGGTGTAGGCGTCCACGATTATCAGGAAGACCTGCCCCTGGAATGGCCCCGCGAAATCGAGGTGAAGTCTCAACCACGGCTTTCTGGAGGACTCCCACCATGTGGCGGGGGCGCTGGGAGGTTCGGGCCGCGACTCCTGGCATGCCTGGCACCTTCAAACCCAGCTCTCGATCTCCCCGTCCATCCCCGGCCACCATACGTAGCTTCTGGCTAAGGCCTTCATTCGGACTATGCCGGGGTGGGTCTCATGTAGGGACTCCAGTACACGCTTTTGTAGCGGGGGCGGAACCACCACCCTACTTCCCCAAAAGAGGCACCCTTTGTGGGCTGCTAGTTCCTCCCTCCTGGCTTTATATGGTTTGAATTCTTCCCCCATGTTCCCTTCTGGCCAACCCCTCACCACCCAGTCAAGCACCCGTGCCAGTGTCTTGTGTCTCTAGGTGGCCTTGGCGACCTCCGCTGCGTGGAGGGGTTGCTCCGGGAGGCTCTCCACTAGCATGATATGGTGTGCGGGGGTGGGGTCTGGACCCACTTTGGGTAGCGGCAAGCGACTGAGCGCGTCCGCGTGGCCCATGGACTTGCCCGCTCGGTGGACCAGTGTGTACATGTAGGAATTTAGGAACTGGTTCCACCTCAGTACCCTCTGGGACAGTATTTGTGGGGTCTGGCGGTCCGGCGCTAGCATACCCAAGAGCAGCTTGTGGTCGGTGGTGATCGTGAACCTCCGCCCATAAAGGTAATCGTTGAACTTGTGGACCCCCGCTACTATGGCCAGAGCCTCTTTATCAATCTGCGCGTAATTGCGCTCTGCCTGCGTGAGCGTGCGGGAGTAATATGCTACTGGCACCTCCCTTCCGTCCAGGAGTTGGTGCCCCAGGATGACGCCCACCCCGTATGGCGATGCGTCACAAGCCAGTATGACCGGAAGGCGCTCATCGAAGTGGTGGGGCACTGCATTTGAGACCAGCGTGTCTTTAACCGCCTGGAACGCGGCGGCTTGGCATTTGCCCCATACCCAAGGGGCGTGTTTGTCTAGTAGCCGGTGTAGTGGTTCTGCCAAGGCTGCCTTGTGTGGGAGGAACGTGTGATAAAAATTTAGCAACCCCAAGAAACTTTGGAGTTCAGCTTTGCACGTGGGGGCCGGGGCTTGTACAATGGCTCATGTTTTCTCCTCCGTCGGGTGGATCCCTGCTGCGTCTACAGCAAACCCTAGGAACTCCACTCGCAGGACACCCAGTAAGCACTTTTCCCGCTTGACTTTGAGCCCCGCAGACTGGAACCGGCGGAGCACTTCTCAGAGGCGGTTGTTGAATTCCTCGGGGTCGGGAGTGGCAATCAAAACATCGTCGAAAAACGGTTGGACTCCGGGGATTCCTTTAAGGAGAGCGTCCGTTATGTTTTGGAAGATCCCCGGAGCCACGCTCACCCCGAACTGTAGCCTCCGCACCCTGAAGGCCCCCCTGTGTGTGACAATGGTTTGGGCCTCTGCCGTTTTTTCATCTACCGGGAGCTGCTGATAGGCCTTTGCCAGGTCCAGCTTCCCGAAGATCTTTGACCCCGCTAGAGCTGCCAGAACGTGGCTTACTACCGGTACTGGGTACAGATTGTCTTGAAGTGCCCTGTTTATGGTGCACTTATAGTCGGCACAGATCCGCACCTCTCCGTTAGGCTTGACCGGTGTGACTATTGGGGTCTCCCATGTGGCGTAGTCTACTGGCTCCAGTACCCCTTGGGCCGTTAGGCGGTCCAGTTCAGCCTCTATCTTGGGCTTGAGGGCGAATGGGACCCTTCTGGCCTTGAGCCTGATTGGTCGGACCGTAGGGTCCAGCGGTAGGGAGATGGCCGGCCCCTTGTAGCTCCCCAGGGACCCATCAAACACGTCGGGGAACTCGCGGCATACATCCCCGACCCCACTGGTGGATAGGATTTGCCCCACCCCTTCCAGCCATATTCCCAGGGGTCTGAACCACGCCAGTCCTAACAGGGTGGTCAGCTGGCGCTTGACCACAAGAATGTCCAACAGCCCCCTGAAGGTCCCCCGCTTGACATGCACCCGAGCCCACCCCGCGATTTGGACCGGGTTCTTCTGAAAGTCCCTTAGAACAAAGTCCACCGGTCTTGTCTGAAACCACCGCCCGGGACACAGGTTCCTCAAGGTCTCCTCCGATATAATTGAAATGGAGGAACCCGAGTCCACCTCCATTTGGCATGGGGCTCCCTCTATTAGGACCGCCATTTTGATTTTGTTAGGGACGCTTAGGGGCAAGTTCAGTACCTGTAGGGACGTGGAGGCGGTGGCGTGGAACTCCGCCGACTCTTGGTGGGTGGCCGGCCTCCGATGGCTGGGCCGGGCCCGGCAGGCCCTCGCGATGTGTCCGGTCTTTCCGCAGCTCTGGCAGTCCCAGGTCTGGTACTGGCAGTCCCGCCTGTCGTGGGGGTCGCCACAGCTGGCATACTTGGTGGTTGGAGACCTCTCTGCCGCTGGGGGTCGTTCGGGGGCGCTGGGATGCTCCGTTGGGTGGCCTGGCTGGCCGGCGCAGCTGGTGGGCTTCCCCCTCCTCCGGGCGGTCATGGTCCAGATCCTCATGGTGAACGGCGTCCGACCGGGCCTTGGGGAAGGTCCTCGATGTCCTCTCGAACGCCACAGCTTCGCTGAAGGTGCTCTGGAGGGTGAGCTCTTCCTTGGCGAAGAGCTTCTGCTGGAGCCTCTCGTCACGGAGACCCCATGTGAAGCGATCGGCCAGGGTCTCCTCTAGCTGAGGGAAGTTACAGTTCCCGGCGATCCTGCGTAGGGCCGCCAGGTAATCGGCGGTCGATTCTCCAGCAGCCTGGTCCCTTCTGTGGAACAGGAACCAGTGGGCCACTCGCGAAGGCTGAGGCAAGAAGTGGCCGGTGAAGAGTCTGCTGACTTCCGCGAAGGACTTCTCCGTGAGGCGGGCGGGGGCCGAGAGACCTTTAGCGATCTCGAAGGTGGCCGCCCCACAGACGCTCAGGAGAACGTCCCTCTTCATACTGTCCTCCGTGACTTTGTTGGCCCTCAGGTAGCATTCGACCCGTTCCAAGTAGGACTCCCAGGCCTCTGGATTCGCGGGGTCGAACGGCTCAACGTGACCGGTGTTTCCGCCCTGGTTGGCCATGGTGGCTGCGGCGGCGGTCGTGGCCTGGTGGTGCCCTTGGTCTCCGACGTAGCCGATGAGGCTAGAATCCCATCCTCGTCGCCACTATAACGTACTCAAACGGGAGACGCAAGTTGGGCAACATTCTTTATTCGGAGCACGTTGCGAGAGAGCGAACACGGGGGCTGGGTCCCGCTTATGTACAAACCCCAGTACAGCCTACTGGACAGGTCAGGCCAATCCTGACCTGTTAAACTTCCCGCCACAGCTGGTGATTGGCGGGGGCTTCCGTGCCCTATGCTGGAGCGCCTGGGGCAGCCCAGTCGCCTCTGTGCATGGTGCGTTTAGCTGACGATACACTACAAATCCCATAAATTATATAACAAGAAAATCATATATATAACCAAAGAAATAAAACACCATCTAAACACAATCTAAGCAAAAACACTGACACTTAAAAATACCAGTTGCTGTATCAGGTACAATCATTTTTTTTTAATTATCCTCTTCCTTTTTTGAAAACTGGCAAAAAAAAGATACCCTCCTCATCTCCTAATGAAAATTATTCCAAAGGGCTGAGGCTATAACTGGAAATGCCTGCAATGGAACTGAAATGGAAATAACCAGTGATGAAAGTAACATCACTTACTCATTGGTACTCTTACCAGCCATACCCCACTCCCCACACTCAGACTCCACCCTCCAGGGGGGGTTGCCCTGCTGCAATTCTTCAAACTCCCTGGCCTCAGATATGTTGCTGCTGCGCCACTGACTGCCAAGGAGTTGACAAGCTGCTGTTGCTTCACTAAACCCTTCCTTGTTCTGTTCCAGCTCCTCAGTGAGCAACCCAGAGAAGCACAGACCCTGTTGCCATGACAGGCTTTGTTGAACTGAGCACAAATGGATGAGGGAGGGAGGCAAGGATTAACTGTGCTTGAACTGCTTGCTTCCTTCTTAAATCCACCTTTTGGTGTTGCACCAAAAGTGGAAGGTACACTTGGTATCTTGATGATACCATAGGCAGGGGTTTTGTTTCTTTTGCCAAATGTACCCTCCATCTTTGCTGCATTTTATTTTTATATTTTTTAAGCTTTCCATAACTTGATAGTGCAGAGTAAACTATTTTGTTTCACTGATACCAGCTCTGCAAGAGTTTAATTCTGCTATCCTCTTTTCTGAGCACTGATGGTTTCCTTTGCCTCCTCAGCAATCATCCAGGAAATTAAAGCAAGTTGCACATGCTACTGCTTCCTTTGGTCTCTCACAAGATTGTTGACTCTCACATATGTCGGGGGGGGGGGACACCCAGTGGGCTCCTATCTTTGGCTGCTGCCTGCATCAGAAGAGCTACAACACCCAGCCAGGGGACAGGTGAGGCACCTGCATCAGGTGAACAGTGGCTGCTAGAGACAGGCAAGGCACATGCCTCATTCTCAAGCTGGCTGCCATACACTACTGCAGTGCCATTTCAAAGGTGAGGGTCACAGAGATCTTCTCAATTGAAGCAACAGACTACTGTCACAAATGGGAAGTGTCTACCAGGGGTGGAATTCTAGCAGGAGCTCCTTTGCATATTAGGCCACACACCCCTGATGTAGCCTATCCTCCAAGAGCTTACAAAAAAGAGCCTTGTAAGCTTTTGGAGGATTGGCTACATCAGGGGAGCATGGCCTAATATGCAAAGGAGCTCCTGCTAGAATTCCACCTCAGGTCTTTATCATTGCTCACCTTTGAAATGCCATGCATCAAGTAAATGGTGGCAGCTGTGATGTATTACACCAGCCCATACTGGTTCACTTTTGTCTTCAGATGTGATTATTCTAATATATAGCACTGGAACCAAAGGTGGTTGCGGGGAGGTTCAAGTGCTAGTCTTCTACTGGGGGGGAGGGGATTTGTCTACATAAAATAGCATTCATAAATGTGACCCACCACTTGCAATCTGACATGGCAGAATTCACTGTTCCACCTCCAGATACTATCACTTAATTCTGCTACATGTGTAGCCAGGACCTCAGTCTCTGGAGAAAGACAGCTCCATGAAAAAGCTACTAAGAAATACTCACTATAAGGCCAGAGTCTTTAATGAACACTGATTCTTATCTTTTAGGATATTGTGCCTGCACACACACACACACACATTTTGTACTTGAAATCTCCCTTACTTGTTTTTTCATCTTTATCAGTCCAGAAGTTTAGGCCATCCTAGTGTGTGGTTCACTACACAAATGGTGAATTAACAGTGAATCCAAAGCAGAGTTACACTCTGCTATGTATCTTGAAGTAAATGGGCTTAGAAGAGTGTAAGTCTGCTTAGGATAACACTGCCAACATTATTAGCTCTGCAGCTAAGAAGCTTTTCTAAGACAGCACTGGGTAACTTTCAAGACAGCCTTAATAAAGAAATTGATTAAATGATCTTATCAAAGCATGAGGCAATTTAAAAACAAAAAAACCCAGAATAACAGAATAACGAATAAAACAGAATAATGAAACAACCCCCCCAATGTTTTGCTTACCCTAGAAAAGAGAGAGAGAACAAAGAAGGATGACACTTTGAACTCACCTTTGTACAGCTGGCTAAATAATAAAGAGATGATAGAATGATGTAGTCATAAAATAATAATGACAGAAAAAAAGCCAATTAATAATTCCTTATAACCTTATCATATCAAATTCAATGTCAATATAGACCAAGAAACTTTCCTATTAGGGTTGCCAAGTCCTCTTCATTCCACAGCAGAGGACATTCATGTGTGCAATGCATGCATGCGTGCGACAAAATGACGTCACCCAGAAGTGACATCATCAAAATGGTGGCGCCCGTGCGTACCATAGAGTTTTACCTCCCAAATGGCTAGAGCGTCCGGGAAAACCATAGAGTTTTCCTGGAAACGTCTAGAGCAGCTCTGCACAGGTGCCACCATTTTGATGATGTCACTTCTGGGTAACATCATCACACCAGTGACGCAACGACGCAGGGGAAAACAGAAATATTGGTAGGAAGCGAGATTTTAAGCAATGAAAAAAATGGTTTGACAGTCTTAAAAATGTTATAAACCATTTCAGCACTATACCTAATGCTCAAGTCTCTTAACTATTATTAGTTCTTTGTATAAGATGAAGCCACTCATTTCCATTTCACAGATGTGAAATTTGCAGTGCAATTCTAAATAGAGTCACGCCATCCTAAACCCATTTACTTCCAGTCTGTTTAGAATGGCACTGAGTGACTTACTCAAGACCATCCATTATTATAAGAAGATCCCAAGGATCCAGGAGCCTCATGTGCAACATTTCCCCTAAACACAGATAATAATCTTCTTCATTATAATCAAAATGGATCCATCAGATACTGTTCATATTATAAAGGCCTTCAGGCTGTCCTGTAGTCTAAATTCTCAAATGCAGTTTACTGTTCTGATTCAGACTAGTGGAGGTAAAATGGAGGGGGGCAGAAACAATGTCTCCCCCCAAATGATGTCAGCCAAAAACCTGTTGAATATAGTATAAACAATACATTATACAGGGGAGAGTATAACAGGGTAAATTAATCTGCTTTAAACGAATAGAATTCCTGTACTAGCTGATTTCCCTCCCTTTTAAATATGTGGGCTACATGTCAATCAAAAGATCTTTTCTACTTAAGTATGAGTTGATTCCCAGAAGCTTGATATAAGTGCTGTACTTCAATTAAAGCATTTTTTTTAAAATTCAATGGGCCAAGTTTAGCCAAATCCCAGGAAATAGCCTATAGCAAAGTTGAGGAAGATTAAAGGGCCCATTCTCTGTTACATGCCAATTGATTTTATAATCTTCTAAGAGCATAGCAAGAGCTCTATCCTCTGAGCTGCTGAAAGTTTAAAGTCTGTGTCTTGATTTGCAGAACTTCAGTTAGACTAATCACTGGAACATGTGCAGCCAACATCATTTCAGTGATGTTTTAAGCTTCCCTTTTCTTTTTCAGCCTTAACTACCCACTTGAACAGCTACTTTCTCCTGTTTTGTTTATTGAATGTCCCATTCATTTTCTGCAGCCCTTGGCCTAGGAAGGTCTTGGTAGATGAATGATGTCTTGTGCATCGCATTGTACATACAGCTAAGAAGGAGAGAGAGCTGGTTAACGTAAAGGGTGAGAGAACACAGCCAAGTTAATGACTTTGTTTTGCTTTGACTTTATTCTGTAGAACTCTTTATCAAACTACTGAGAAGGTATGATTTAGGTTATTCAATCCCTGCTCATAAAGAGAAGGATTTCCGGTGTCAGTGAATAGAAAATAGGGCTGCCAAGTCCCCGGTCTGGGCAGGGAATCTCCCACTCGGGAGATTCTCAACCCGCCAGGCTGAATGGGGGTGGGCTAAACTGGCAGAACAACATGGCTGCTCCCAGTGAACTGCTAGAAAGGAAGGGAAACCAGCACAACAAAGCGAGGGTTTGTTTTATATTCCTTTCAGAAATCATTTGCTCCATAAAATAGAGAGTAAAGAGTAAACTAGAATCTTTGGTTTCCCTGTGTTGGTCTGAAGAACCTGGTTGTTGAATTCAACAACTTTGTGAGTAAATTGTCCCAGTAAGATCACAAAAGTGTGGGATTGCAAACTTTTTATTTTGGCTGCTTTGTGTGTGTGTGAATGAGTGAGAGAGGAGTGCAGCTGCTGGGGGTTGAGGAAATAAAGACT
The DNA here is from genome assembly GCF_032191835.1 of Heteronotia binoei. Lineage (NCBI taxonomy): Eukaryota > Metazoa > Chordata > Lepidosauria > Squamata > Gekkonidae > Heteronotia > Heteronotia binoei. The sequence goes on along the minus strand of NC_083228.1, from coordinate 92,653,819 downwards.
GTATTCAGGGGAACTACAGTGCTGTATTTTTATTTATTTATTTTAGGGAATATGAAAGTCATAGAATCATAGAGTTGGAAGGGACCTCTAGGGTCATCTAGTCCAACCCCCTGCACAATGCAGGAAACTCACAAACACCTTCCCCAAAATCTGTTTAAAAGTCTCCAAGGAACAAGAGCCTGTTACTGAGAGGCGCTGCCTGATAAAAACGGAGTACCCCAATGCAAATAAAGAGAGAGGGTCTCCTACTTTTGTTAAACAAAATGGTGTCCGACCGAAGACCAAGAAAACACTCCATCTAAACAGGTGAAGTGGACCCAGTAGAGAGCTTGTTTTGGTTGGCACCTGTATTCTGTCTCTCAGCATAGTCTCACCCGTTCCCCCCTCCAGCACCTCCACCAAAATGGGATGCATAATAACATGGGAACTGCGGGTAAGTACTACTCTCACTCTGATCTTCTGCTACTTGCCAATTGTCTCTACCTTGCTTACTCCAATCAAATACATAATCTGATTGATCCTTCCCTTAAAGGTCTTTGATCCCTTTCTGGGTGTCAGCGAAAAACCGGTAACAAATTATTCAATTGCCCCGAGCTTATCATCCTAGCAAAATGTGCAAAGTTTCCCAACATAATGATTCAAGATAGCCATCAATGGCACATCAAAGCCCCTTGGTAACTGACAACCCCCATCCGTCAAACCCCTATATAGTGTGAGTCAGAAACCCACCTCGATGTGCATTCTGTAGGGCGCCATTTGCAGTCTGTACCACCCATTATTCCTGTAATTGGCTCTATAGGGCGCGTTACGCTGGTCGTTCACGTTCCTCTCCATGTACTTCCCATTAAACAGACGTCTCCTCTTCTGGATCAGGTGAATATTACCCACTTCAACAACCCTTGAATTCCTCTTTTCGATAACCTCTATTTTCTTAGTCTCTTGATTGCTTGTACAAAGATCTGTGTGTATATGTGTAAATCCTCTTGCTACATATCCTAAGTAAACACTATAAAATTTACAATTGCTTGGATTATTCTTGGCTGAAAACCCAAACTCCGTATCATTGAAAGAAAAGATCTTCCCTCCTAAGTCACTCTACCAAGTCTCTTAGCTAATTTCCCCAATAAAAATAACATACTTAAAAGCATTGCCTTAAAGCATTGCCTGTAACAAGCCCAACACCTCCCGAGAAAGCCTGTTCCACTGAGGAATCGCTCTAACAGTCAGGAAGTTCTTCCTAATGTTGAGCCAGAAACTCTTTTGATTTAATTTCAACCCATTGGTTCTGGTCCTACCTTCTGGGGCCACAGAAAACAATTCCACACCATCCTCTATATGACAGCCCTTCAAGTACTTGAAGATGGTGAAGAAGCCGCCCTGAGCCTGCTTCAGTGGGGAGGACAGGATATAAATTAAAAATTGAAAAAAATTGAATTGATCATATCATCTCTCAGCCGCCTCCTTTCCAGGCTAAACATGCCCAGCTCTTTCAACCTTTCCTCATAGGACTTGGTCTCCAGCTTCCACACCATCTTCGTCGCCCTCTTCTGGACCCGTTCCAGCTTGTCTATATCCTTCTTAAAATGTGGTGCCCAAAACTGAACACAATACTCCAGGTGAGGTCTTACCAGAGCAGAGTAAAGCGATACCATCACATCACATCTGGACACTATACTTCTGTAGATATAGCCCAAAATTGCATTTGCCTTTTTAACCACCACATCACACTGTTGACTCATGTTCACTAAGACCCCTAGATCCTTTTTGCACATACTGTTAAGACAAGTCTCCCCCATCCTATAACCATGCATTGAATTTTTCCTACCTAAATGCAGAACTTTACATTTATCCCTGTTAAAATTCATTTTATTGATTTTAGCCCAGTTTTCTAGCCTGTCAAGGTCATCCTGTATTCTGTTTCTGTCTTCTTCTGTGTATGCAGCCTTTCCCAATTTAGTATCACTGGCAAATTTAATAAGCATTCCCTTTATTCCTTCATCCAAATCACTGAAAAAGATGTTGAACAAAACGGGTCCCAGGACAGATCCTTGAGGCACTCCACTTGTCACTCCTCTCTAAGAGGATGAGGAACCATTCACAAGCACTCTTTGGGTGCAATCTGTCAACCAGTTACAGATCCACCTAACGGTAACAGGATACAAACTACATTTTCCTGGCTCCACCCCCCAAAGTCCCCAGCTATTTTCTGAGAGACTTGGCAACCCTAGTCCAGTAGTACCTTAAGAACTAACAAAATGTGTGGTAGCACGAATGAGCTTTCATGAGTCACTGCTCTTAAGTGAGCAGTGACTCATGAAAATGCATACTCTATCAGTCCTTAAGATGCTATTGGACTATTAAGGTGCTATTACATCTCTGGTATGAAATATATGGCACTGTGGCATCACTTACACAAAACATTGTTACCAACAAGCCCAGTAAATTTGAAAAGAAAGAGTTGGGGTTTACTTTACAACTGTTCCCATCTACAATAATCCAGTTTCTCCTGATTGCCTTAGCAAAAAGTTGTTCTGTAGTAGTCAGGTTAAGGAAGCATCAAAAGCAGTTTAACTGGGTCCTAATGATCAGGCTAATGTGAACAACAGATGATTTTCCAAAACAAATCAATTTCTTCAAAGCTCGCGCTATCCCTTAAGCAGGGCAGAAAATCAATTCGTCTGGCCATGTTATTTTCCCCTTCAGTTTTGCCTTCCCCTTTGTCAGCTTTCACTCTTCAATCTCCTACTAATACCTACTGGCATAATTTATTATTTCCATAAAACTCTTATTCCTAGGTTATAGATCCCACTGAGACAATGTCTAACAAATCTTGACAAGTTTCTCCTTCCCTTTTCACATGTTCCTGAATGGCCTAGAGCTCTCACTACACAATTAACCTTGAAAACACCTAGAGAAGTTAGGCTTAAAGTCCTTTTGAGCTATGTCATAATAAAGCAAAATCCACTGGTACCTTAAAGCCTAACAACATTAATTTCAATATGAGTTTTCATGAGTCACAGCTCGCTTTGCATGTTGCCAGACCATTTATGATTTAATAGGCCTTGAATTCAGCAGGAGCTCACAGGAGCACAGCTCCTGAACCTTTCTGAGGGTTCCCCTCCTCCTTCCCACCTAACTTGTCCATTGAATAGTAGGTGCAGCTGCATAACAATCCCTGGATGAGCCCCACCACCTATTTTTTTACAAAACTACCCCTATGATTGACTATGTGAAAATGGTCAGGGAAAGCAGAAACATTTGGCTCAGGCCAAATCATTTGTGTTGTTGGGATATAGGCACACATGGTGGGTGAGAAAAGGAAATGACTAAGGTAAGACTGGGTCTTGGATATGAGGTATGTATATCTTTGGGTATCTATGTGTGTTTAAATGTGTGAGATATCATACTGATACAGGATTGATGTCTATATTATAATAAGTTAAAGAATTAAAAATACCACATAAGTAACCCAGAAGACAGTGTTGCATATATGTAATTTATGAGACCTTCACTTCTTGGATCATCAGAAATAACTGCACAGCCAAACACACACACACACACTCTGCTTGAGTGTTTTGACTTTGAACATCTATATATATTTATTTATTCCACCCTTCTTCCAAGAAGCTCAAAAAAGTGTGCATGGTCTTCCAGCCTTCATTTTATTCTTACAACAACATTGTGAAGTAGTTGAGGCTAAGAAAGAATGATTTTGAACCATATGGAGGTTCAAAGTAGCTGCACTGTCCAGACAAAAGACAAAGACAAAAGCTATCAAGGCCAACCACTCAGCCTGATGAAAGGTTCTGAAGAAGTGTGCACAGTGTTTTATCGGTCTTAATGTAAGATACCAGATACCTACCAGTTTTATACATATTATTTCCCTCCTCACTACAGTCCCCATTCCCAAATCGGAAGAAAATGGAATTTATCTATGCATCAGTCATCATGGCCAATGTTCTTTCTAAGCTGTGGAGTGTTGTAAGCAACACTTCATGAGCTACTGGCATTAAAGGTGTGAGCCACTGAATAAATTAGTTTGTTCTGGGACCATTTTCCTGAGCTAAGACAAAAATGTGTGAGCTGGAGGCTAAAAAACTGTGAGCTACCTCGTACTAACTCAGCTTAGAGGGAACACTGGTCATGGCATCTCCCAAAATCTTCAGCATAACATTTTTTTTAGCAGTCAAAGGGGAATTGTTCTGTCCTTTTTAACTAACTGAAAAGCTGGTTAGATCCAACCCATTTCATGGTCTTTGTTTGTGCTTTGTATGAGAATTTGAACCTGAATCTGCCAAGTCCTAATCCAGCAGTCTAACCATTATGCCACACTGACGGTCCATACTCTGTATGTGTTATCTGCAGACATTGCAAGGCTATAGACAGCAACATCTACACTGACTCAGTTTGCTTCTGAGTTCAATCCAGGGTGTTGATATTGATCTTTAAAGCCCAGTACAGCTTGGAGCCAACATACTTTAAGGACCATGTTCTCCTGTATGAACTTACTGGTTCACTTTGGTCATCCTCAGAGGCGCTGCTTTTTATGCCCTTGCCATGAGTCTCAACACTTGGGAACCCAAGAAAGGGGTTTCTCAGTCATGGCACCAAAACTTTGGAACTCCCTTCCCAGGAAGTTTCATCTGTCTCCCTCTCTTGGTGCTTTCCTTTAGTAGGTGAAGACTTTGTTTCATGTGACATACCCCCATTATTTGCCTCCTTGCTGTATGTTTTATTGAAGTATTTTTATAAATTTAAATGAGGTTTTACATATTCAATAGTAATATTCAAATGTTTTCATATTTTCTGCCTTGAGGATGCTGATCAGGTGGCAAAGAAATGTTTTAGATGAATAAAGATACTGGTTTATAGGCTGTGGCTTCTCATATATGGTCCTGAATAAGCCAGATTACTGAAACCAGCAACAGTGCAAAATTGTTGTATTGTGCATGTTTTTGTTTTGCCACTTTGCCTTCCCAAATGGGAAGAAAAGGAGGTAATGGATGGAAAGAAAGAAAGAAAGAAAGAAAGAAAGAAAGAAAGAAAGAAAGAAAGAAAGAAAGAAAGAAAGAAAGAAAGAAAGAAAGAAAGAATATGCTTCCAAGGATGTGTAATAGGAGGAAAGGGGAGGGGGAATCTGGCTCAGCTGATGGAAGCAACAGGCAAAAAACACCATTATATGCCCTATTTAAGTAAGTGGTTTGGGTGCCACTGTGGTAAAGAATAGTTCTCTTCTTCATGCATGTAGATGATCTGGATTCACAATCATTAGCAAAGCCAATTTTACCTCCTATTCAGAAAAGATAATGACACCTGAAATACTAGGGAATATAAGTCATAGGCCAGAGTAATTACTCTTGACATTAAAGGAGACAAAGCTGAGAAACCACTGAATGGCTAGATCAAGGTAATAGGACAAATTATTGAAACCTCTGTGGGGAATGACTGTTAACTAGACAAGATACTGTCTAATGAAAGATCGATGTTTTGAAGCATTGATCTGTACCTGTCTCTAAAAAGAAGAGAAGGATTTCTCCCCCATGTTCCAGGGGCTCAAGATAAAGGAAGAATCATGTCCTCGAGGAAGAGTCAGACCCATTTAAGCTGTCAGTACAGATAGACAGATTGCATCTTGAAGAGATACAGTCCATCACCTAGCAGGATAATTCTCAGGTTTTTAAATTATTAACAATAATTCTTTCCCCCCCTTCTTCTCCCCTCAAAGCTGTCATCCAAAACTCTCATCCCAGCCTCTCCAGAGAGGATTCTGAATTATATGCTTTAGCTTTTGTAAATGTTCGCATTTTTTCTTTTGAAGCCAGCTTGATAATAAAAGCAACTTGTTTAGCCTGTAAAATCAAAGGAGACTAATGTGGTTTATTTCCTGAGAGCATTTGACTGATTGGCTTGAAGATAATGTTAACCCTGTCTGTGTCAGAAACACAAAATATATCACTGTGAATGAAAGCCCATGTACTGCCTGTGGCCTTAAATCATACAGCATATAGATGTCGGGGGGAGGACACAAAACCTGCACCCTTTTCAAGTGGCAGGTATTTTGTGTCCTCCTGGAAGTATCTAAAGCTCTAAACCTAAATTTCCCCCATAACCACAGATAGGTCAGCTCCCCTACAATAAAGAAATTGGCCATTGCTGCTTTAAGACACTTCTTTAAAGCCCTTTACTGTGTTCACAGTCATTAGTAACAAAAGAAAACTTTTTTACCAGAAATGTTCTTGTTGTAAAAATAAACTCTCATTCTTTAATATGTCCAAAAAAACACCCCCTTTTGCATATGGTATGACAAAACAGTGTTCATATTGGTTTAGGTATGGTCACAGCTCCAATTCCAGCGCAAAAAGAGTGCCCATACGCAAATAAACATTTAGTCATCATACCTTTGCACAAATCTTCAAGGCAGCAGTTAAATAATGAGCTACAGATAAGGTAACAGCCTTATCTTTGCAGATAGCAAATATAATAAATGGAACATACTGGAAAGTGTGAAATCAATGGAATAAAAGAAGATCATAGATCATAGAATGGATGCTACTCTACATGCCCTCCAAGTTTGGTAAATCTAACTTGCACAGGATCATTTTGTCAGGCACAGATTCAGGAGGTTCAGGAGTGTATAGAACAGATCCTGTGCAAGCTAGGGACACCAAACTTGCAGGGGATCTCTGGCTGACTCTCCTCTACCTAATCTCCAAGTGTGGTGAGGGTTGGCTTTATAGAAAGAACAGGAAACCATAAAGCAAAAAAGAGCTGATGTTTGCTTTTACAGAGCACAAAGTACAAATTGCCCTCCAGAGTGGTAGAAGAATTTCATAATTGCAACTAAGTGTACTTTAATAGACTCAAGAAGACTAAAATAAGGAAATTTCCACTTGTTCAAAGAGGCAAAATGGCCTTGTAATTGAAATTCAACACTTGTTTAATCATAGGCCCATGAAGGATCCAGGGGGTTACTTTTTTCCGTGATGGATAATTCTGAAAATACGTTACTTTCCATTTAGCATAATTTTTGTTCATGGCACCATTTAATATTTCCCAAAACTGGTTGCTTAAGATGACAATTTCCATTTACATCTGGATAAAGGCATGCTGGCCCTGTTTTTGATCTTTCTGGATCCATCAGCAGCCATTGATGTGGTTGACTTTGCTTTCTGAAGATAAGCGACACTGCTCTTACTTGCTTCTCCTCATTCCTCCAGGGATGCTCTCAGAGGGTTGCTACTGGGATGAGAGGTCTTCCCAATGAGACCTGAATTATGAGATCCCACAGGATTCAGTACTCTCTCCTATGTTACGTAACATAAATAAACGTCCAGGCTACAGAGATTAGTTTCCCTGGAGAAAATGGCTGCTTCAGAGGGTAGATTCTACAGCATTATATGCTGCTGAAGTTCTTGTCCAGTCTCCACCTCCAAATTTTCAGGAATATCCCAACACAGAGTTTGCAACCATATAACCAAACATCACAAGAAAGAGACAAAGATGCAATGAATAATTCACAGTATTGGGGGGGGGGGGTGGATTTTTAACATTAATCAAAACATTTCACTTTTCTGGAACATGAAGTAGAAGGGGAATCCCCTTTTGGTAATATCAGCATCTCTGGTTGTGGAGGATTTGGATTTGCTTTTATGAAATGCAGTGGTTGGTGTAACAGATTTGAACTTCCCTGTTTAGTTGTCCTTTTCTTTTAAAAATGTTTTCTATTTCAGTGCTTATTACCTTACTTCTTTGTAGTGATTGAATTTATTGATCATGAAGAAAGGTTGAAACGCTTGGGACTCTTTAGCTTGGAGAAACGTCGACTGCGGGGTGACATGATAGAGGTTTACAAGATAATGCATGGGATGGAGAAAGTAGAGAAAGAAGTACTTTTCTCCCTTTCTCACAATACAAGAACTCGTGGGCATTCGATGAAATTGCTGAGCAGCCAGGTTAAAACGGATAAAAGGAAGTACTTCTTCACCCAAAGGGTGATTAACATGTGGAATTCACTGCCACAGGAGGTGGTGGCAGCCACAAGTATAGCCACCTTCAAGAAGGGTTTAGATAAAAATATGGATCACAGGTCCATCAGTGGCTATTAGCCACAGTGTATGTGTGTATATAAGATTTTTTGCCACTGTGTGACACAGAGTGTTGGACTTGATGGGCCGTTGGCCTGATCCAACATGGCTTCTCTTATGTTCTTATGTTCTCTTATGTGCTTTGAGAAATAGAGCCTAAAATGTCACTATGCTGATAATCCCAAACCTACCTTTAAAAGCTGAGGGGGGGGGGGGGAGAGAGAACCCCTTTCATTTCAAAGTGGTAAAAGAGCTGGACTTCTTCAAGAGAACAATATTTTCCTATACTTAATTAATGTGTTCATAGAATCGTAGAGTTGGAAAAGGCCATACAGACCATCTAGTCCATCTTTGCCTTCTTTACTTTGCCTTCTGTAGTTATTGTGTTGGCAGCACCAGTGGTAGCATAATGGGTTTAAGTGTATACAATGGGCACAGTCCCCACAGTCAAGAAATTAGCTTAGTCTCGTCCTATATTTGCATCAACCAGTGGTCAATGCAAAATCCTTAAAAGCAGAAGGCCAGTTCAAAAGCTGCATATGAAAGGAGGTAAGAGACAGGCATGAGAGAACTTCTAAGGTTCATTCTCAAAAGTGTGAGGGAGCCTGCTGTGGTGTAATAATCTGAATGTGCTTCTGGGTGGAGAAAAAAAATCCTGCCCTAAAGTCTGTTCCTCTTTATATATATATATTCAAAAGAAAAAAGGGGGTTACAGAAAGAAAAAGGGGGAAGGGGAAAGTATAAGTTCATCAATCATTTTCAGGCCAACCAAATTATTGTAGCAGAAGTTTTAGCAAACTAGACCTTAGTTGATTAGCTATGTAAAAACAGAAGTCTATCCTGGGCTCTCAGAATATGATGAATGTTCCTTCATCAGCAGAACGACAATAATCTACTTTTCAACACATTTTATTTCTGTCACTTGGGTGCACGCATTGTCATTTTTTTCCTTCTCCATATGTGTTTTGTTCCCTCTAGTGGTTGCTTCAATATTTCATCAGCATATCTCCAGTTTATTCATGAGCACTTTAATTGAGCTCATAAATACAGAGATACAGCAATGAAATATTGAAGCAACCACTAGAGGGGGCAAACCACATGCACAAAGTGGGAAACTGATGCAATATGGTCACACAAGTGAGGTAATAATACATACTAAAACAGCTCAGTCAGACTTTCTTTTAAAAAATTGCTGCCCTAACATGGGGTAAAGATGTCTATCCATAACACATTGTCATTAATGGGACTAATTGCATGGATACATCTGTGTACTGGCTCAGGAGGACATGAGGAACAGACTAAAGAAATAAAGGGCTTCAGATGGCTAATCACATGATGCCTATGTTTTTAAAATACAGCTTGGAAATATAGAATGTGGTGACTTCACCTTAAATCACTGCACGGGATAGCCTTCTTTTATGGTATTCTATACTAGTCCTTCTGTCTATGAGAGCTGAGACTTGGTGAAAAGCTGTCACAGAAGACTGAAATAATAGCAGAGCATCTGAAACTTAAGAAATGTCTAAATTGCCACGTAGTAACTTAACCTTTACTCACAAGGCATGGCAAAGGTGAGGCTGGGTTCCAAAGAAGATAGCGCTTTAATCCTACAAAGGCACAGAACACTTTCCAATCTGATTACAGATATAAAAGGCACCCAGGATCATTCAGAGCATTTCTTTGCTGGCCTCTGCACATTTTGCACCTTGATACTGTGAACATTGATTGCAGTATTTATGATGATATTCAAGGTGAAGCCAATGGCCACTTGTGTTGCAGTTTTGACCTTCATTCCAATAAAGCAACTGCATGATGTTCTTTTCAACAGCATGTCCAAAACACTACCTGTGTGTCAGCAGCAGCAGCAAGAGAATAGCATCTCCCTCCAACATTTCACAGGTGAAATGAGATCCTGCTTGTAATAACCCGATTTGCAAAGGATCCTTGTGAGCCTCACCCTCCACAATTACACATTACTAAAATCTGTACTCCCTTCATCAAATGTTGCATTTAGGTATGCTGAAATAGCCTGTCCTGTGCTTGTTTAAAAAGCTGAGGAAGAGTTTGTTCTTTAAGTTAAATATATTCTGGGGGGAAAGACACAATCTCTTACAACATATTATCAATACTGGATAGCTAGCTGCTGCTGCTGGCAGTGTGCCAGATGGGCCTCATGGGTGTGTGCAGAAGGCTTCCTGAGCAGAGATTGAGCTTTCAGAGTCCTTAGAAGGAGAGAAGTGAAGACTGACAAAATGTTCAAAAAAGGCAAAAATTGGGGTAAGATAGAGACAGTAATTTAGCAGGATCAGGAACCAGGAAATAGGGATTGTCCTTGGTAGATCAGGGCAATTATATTGTATGGAATTGTAGAACAAGAGAGAGAGGTTGACAGGCATTTCAGGACTTGGTGATAGGGAGCTAAATTGTGGCAGCTAGTCTGTGCTGAAAGCAGATCCTGGGTACAGATAAGAGAGGACAATGACCAGGAAAGCCAAGCAAATAAATAGAACTGATAAAGAATTCAAGAGAGGTGGCAGGCTCAAGGAAAAGATTCATGTGGAGGGCAGGCCAAGCAAAAATAAAACCAATAAAACTCCAGGCAGGGAGCTGATGATAGAGGGTTCTGTATCATGCAGTCAACATATCTTGGCCAAAATTATTGCCTGAGTTATGGCTAGCAATGAGCTCCTTGCTGTTCTTTTTTCAGGGGCTTCTTGGAATCAACAAAATCAGTCCTAACTGTGCCTTTCTAGGAAAAAGTCAGCCTTATGAATTAACTCCCAATCCAAATGATTGGGCTGCCTGTGCCAACCATCACCTGTAATCTCTAGCATCCTTTTCATTCATGTCTTAATATGAGCTATGAAGTTGGAAAGTCCTTGTGATGGATCTCTTCTCAGCTGGTGTATGAAATTAAGTGTACTCTCTGTGCTATGACAGATTGCCCCTCAGTTTAGTTATATTGAAAAACCCACACATTTTAGCAATCAGAATCAACACGAATTCAGTATGTTTAAATTATTGTCTGCATATAGAAGCTGCCATTGTCGCTCATGATAGCTTCCCACTCAGTTGTCCAGGTGAGCAAACAGCAGCCACTAAAAGAGGCAGCTGCCATTTGTTTCCCTGCTCTTTTCCTGGTGGATAGCAGCAGCTAGCAACTGTCACAGTTAAAGACAGTTAACAGTGAGCAGAGTTATGCAGCTGTTCTTGTCCTCTAACTACATGGCAAAAGAGGAGAGGAAGAGGATGAGACATTGTCATCACATATGGTAACAAAAAAAAAAGGTAAAGGTAGTCCCCTGTGCAAGCACCAGTTGTTTCCGACTCTGGGGTGATGTTGATTTCACAAAGTTTTCTTCATGGCAGACTTTTTACGGGGTGGTTTGCCATTGCCTTCCCCACACCTATGGTAAAGGCCTGCATGTAAGGGATGGGCAGGTCCAATTATTCCAAAGGGGCACTGCCATAAATGTCATGATTGAAAGAGAGCGAGGGAGTGCTGGACCCACAATTTCCACTTGTGTCAGGGCTCTTGCCCAAGGAGAAGCACAAGGAAAAAGCCAAAGTTATTACTTGCACTTTGTCATATTCATCGGATTGCCAGGTCCCTCCTGGGCACCAGTAGAGAGTGAGGGTTGCCAGATCCAGGCTGGGAAGCTCCAGGAGGATGGAGCCTGGGGAGGACAGGGACCTCAGTGGGGTACATAGAGTCCACCCTCCAAAACATCCATTTCCTCCAAGGGAACTGTAGTCTGGAGATGAGCTGTAATTCCAGGGGATCCTCAGGTGTCAAGTACGGCAAGTTCTTCACCAATCAACACACCCTTATTTCCATTAAAGGCATTTATTGAATAAGCAAAGACATGGCAGGTGAGCAGGTCTTGCAGAAACTGAAGTCAATGGCTCCTGCTCACATAGATATACCAAGGGTCCATCTGTTACATAGTTCAAAAGCCAAAGCACCAAAATTTACCAATCACCTCCCCCCACACACACACAATAAGTAATGCAAGCCCCCCTAACCTAGCCGAAACAAAACTTGTGAGAGTCTCTGTGAACCAGATAATGTCTGTGGCCTTGGAGGCGTTTCAAGGCTAGTTCTCAGGATGGAGAGGTACATAATACAGTAAATTGCAGACAAACAGATTACCAGTATGTGAAAGTAAAGAGACAGCAGCTAAATGGCATCCCAAAGGTTAATACAGTTTACATGAAAGCATAACTCTTGTCTCCACAGCTCATGGCAAGAGGCACTGTTGACATCAGGTCCCACTTGGAGGCTGGCATCCCTACATATGCATTTCCACTTCCACAAGATGTTGTGCAACCAATCCCAAATTTCAGAAACTGAACCTAACAGTTTCTTAATTCTCAGAATGGCTCCTCAAGGTGTAATATGGAAGAGGGAAGAGATTGTTGTACAATATCTTGCAAGCACGTGTCATTGGGTATATGAGCAAATCAGGATCTGCCGGCCGCGTTTGATACGGTCGACCACCTGCTACTGACCCGCCGCCTCGCCGATGTCGGGGTTGGGGGGTTGGCCTTACAATGGCTTTCCTCCTTCTTCGAGGATCGGGGACAAAGGGTGGCAATCAAGGGAGAGCTCTCCCAGAGACGCACACTACATTGTGGTGTGCCTCAGGGAGCAGTTCTATCGCCGATGCTATTTAATATCTATATGCGCCCCCTTGCCCAGATTGCCAGAAGGGATGGGCTTGGGTGTCACCAATATGCAGATGACACCCAGCTCTATTTGCTGATGGATGGCCAGCCTGGATGCGTCCCAGAGAATTTGGACCTGGCACTGCAGGCTGTGGCAACTTGGTTAAGACTGAGTGGACTGAAACTGAATCCAGCGAAGACAGAGGTCCTTTGCTTGGGTCGGGGCGCTCTGGGGGGAGAAATATCTCTCCCGGTTTTTGACGGGTCAAGAGCCTGGGAGTTCTACTGGAGCCTTCATTATCAATGGAGGCCCAGATAGCAGCCACTGCCAAGTCAGCCTTTTTTCACCTGAGGCGGGCGAGGCAGCTGGCTCCCTTCCTAGAGCGTCGGGATCTGGCAACAGTGATGCAACGGTCACCTCGAGACTAGATTACTGTAATGCCCTCTACATGGGGCTGCCTCTGTGCCGAACCCGGAAGCTGCAGCTAGTGCAGAACGCGGCTGCTAGATTACTGCTGGGGCTCCCAAAGTGGGAACACATACAGCCGGGACTGCGTGAACTGCACTGGCTACCAGTTACTTACCGGATTCGTTACAAAGTGCTGGTCATTACCTTTAAAGCCCTATATGGCCGAGGACCTGCCTACCTTAGGGACCGTCTCTCCCCATATGAACCCCAGAGAGCACTTTGGTCAGCAGGGAAGAACCTGCTGACTATCCCCGGGCCAAAAGAGATAAAACTTCAGAGTACCCGTACCCGGGCTTTCTCTGTTATGGCCCCACAGTTATGGAACCAACTTCCAGAAGAAATGCAGGCCCTGCGGGACTTTGAGCAATTCCGCAGGGCCTGCAAGACCATCTTGTTCAAAATGGCCTTCACAGACTAGAACTGCTAAGTAAGTTCGCCATCCAGGTAATAGCACAAATGTTAATTTCACTGTTTTAGAATTTTAATAGCTTTTAATTAATTGTGGTTTTAAAACGTTGTTCTGTACTATGTATATTGAATTCTGTTGTTAGCCACCCTGAGCCTGCTTCGGCGGGGAGGGCGGGATATAAATAAAAGGTATTATTATTATTATTATTATTATTATTATTATTATTATTATTATTATTATTATTATTATTATTATTATTATTATTATTATTGGAATGAGAGATGCTACACAAGATCTTACACAGTCCTGCATGCAAGCAGAACTATGATAAGTAGATTTCTATTTTTCATCGGTGTATTGCTGGATCCAGCCCTGCAAGATCAAGCTGTGATCTGCACTGTTGCACAATGTTGTACCCCTCAAGGCCATGGGGGTCTGGGCAGCTTCCCAAGGATGCCACACCATCAAAATAATTTAAACTACCAAGGAGATTGTGGTAAGACACTAAGTTGATAAACTACTTCTAGTAGCACAAAAGCAATTATTGTAAGAAATCTATAATATTTGCAGGGCTGGCCCTGCCACTAGACAAACTAGGTGACTGCCTAGGGTGACAGCCTTCTGGGGGTACCAAACTGGGTGCCCCACATGTGACTGGTGAGGTCACACCACTACCTAGTGATCACCTCTCTGAGTTCCCCCCATGCTGGCATCTTGGAGTCTCTGAGAGGCATGGGAGGTGGGGCTTTCTCCCTGCTTTTGCACCCCTGGGGTGCAGAAGCAAGGAAAGGATCTCCCCCACCCCCCATGCCTCTTGGGAGATGCTGAGAGGTACAGGCAGTGGGGCTTTCTCCCTGCTTTTGTACCCCTGGGGTTCAAAAGCAGGGAAAGGATTTCCCCCCTCCCCCGCACCTCTCAGGAGATTCCAAGAGACAATGGGGCTTCCTTCCTGCTTTTGCATGCCTGAAGTGCAAAATCAGTGAAAGGATCTCCCTACACACACATATACCTCTCAGAGACTCCAAGAGGCACAGGTGGCACAGCAACCCCTTCTCTGAAGTCCCTGAGGCCCAATTCCTCCTTTCTGTCCTATGGGCCCATAGGTTAGAATGGAGGGTTCAGAACTCTGCTGCAGTTTGTCCTATGGGTTTAAAGTTTAAACACCTTCTGTAGCATTGTGCCACAGCAGTGGCCTGATCCCTCTATTCTATCATGTGGACCCATAGGATAGAACGGAGGGTTCAGAACTCTGCTGCAGTGCGATGCTATAGAACGGGTTTAAACTTTAAACCCCTTCTCAGGGGTTGCACCACAGCAGTGGCCGGATCTCTCCATTCTATTCTACGGCTCCATATGATAGAATGGAGAGATCTGGCCACAGCAGCCTCAGGGAGCAGGGAGTTGCAAGTAGTTAATCTTGCCAAGGGTGCCAATGGGTCTAGGGCTGGCCCTGAATATTTGAGTATAAAATACCTACAAATTCCCAAAGTATTACTATACTTTTACAATAATTTCCCAGTGAGATTTTTTTAAAGCCACTTTTCTGTTAAATGTTCAGCAAAATCCTTTCACTAAAAGGTTCTTAGAACAAATGAGAACTGGTAATAAATGACATTATGGCCTTTCTATTGGTCAGGCATGAGAAAGCTTAACAGCATACATCTCCTTTTAGTTAAATTATGCTTGTCATAGGAGTACCATGAGGAGGGAAAAAACCCATATTGCCTTTTACGGAATCTTTCCACTCAAAAGCCATTCCTCAGTCCTGCAGTTCAATTTCTGAATAATGTAACCTTTAGCTGATGAAGACAGAAACTGGCAGCAGCAATTAGGAAACTTTGCTACCGAATAAATACAATTAAAACCATAGATTATAGATACAAAGCCCTGATTTATATAAAGAGCATCAGCAATACTTCAAAACTTGATTAATTTATTTGGGCTTCTAAATGGTGGTACCAGATATTAATCTGGGGGCAGACTAATCAAGGAATTAGAGTAGGAACCTTGAATCTATAGTCTTTTAAAGTTGTACATCACTTTGGAAACTGATTCTGAAAACTAGCAAAGGAATAAATAGAAATAAGAATGAAGGTTTTGCAGTGAGCTCCTTGATCATTTTACTCTACAATATGTAGTTTCAAGGCAACTCACATCATGCCATTAATGCTTTGTTTCCTCCCTCTTATATGTATTTAAAAATCCTAAACTACGGTTCAATAAAGTGATATTTGAAGGAGTCCATGAAAATGCATGATGTATCTTACCTAGGCTCATAAGTAACAACCAGGAAATACCTGTCAGCACCAATGTTTCCATAATGGCAGTAAGGAGAACCAGGCCTCTAGGGATATACATGTGACCTGGCCAAAAAGAAAAGACTTGCAGAAAACCTTAGCACTCAATTAACTCATTTAAGTCAAGTATGGTGTTGTGTCTTGCATTTCAGTCCCAAAATTACAACACAGCGGACGTTACGGAGGTGACCAGTGGAAGTCCACTGGTCCCCAGATGTAGCTCTGCAAATACGTTCCACCAATCAAGATCTGTGGCAGGAAGTTTAACTGGCCAGGATTGGACCTGGCCAGACTGAGGGTTGTTCTGGGGTATGTATATAATCGGGACCTGGCCCGCGTTGCCTTGCCTTGTGATGTACTCACTAATAAATCATGTTGCCTTCAACACGTCTCATCAGTCAGTACATTACAGTGGCAACAAAGGTGGGATTCTAGCCAGGTAACTCCCCAAACGGGACTTCATTGACCTGGCCAGAGACGAGGAAGGCACGCATTCGAGGGAGACGGAAGAGCCCGCCGTCGCCATGGCTAACCCAAGTGGGACGACGGGCCACCTTGCAGAGTTCGACCCCGCCAACCCCGATAGATGGGAGACCTACACGGAGTGGGTCAACTGCTACCTACGAGCGAACATGATTACAGACGACAGCCATAAGAGAGACGTGCTCCTGAGTGTCTGCGGGGAGGCCACATTCGAGATCGCAAAGGGTCTCTCAGCCCTTGCGAAGATCACGGAGAAAACGTACGAGGAGATAGTCAGACTCCTGACCGGGCACTTCTTGCCCCAGCCTTCCATCATCGCCTGCCCGGGATCAAGGGGCAGGAGAAACAGCTGCCGTCTACCTGGCCGCCCTCCGTCAAATTGCAGGGAACTGCAGCTTCGACAAGCTAGATGAAGCCCTGAGGGATCGCTTCCTCTGGGGCCTCCTAGATGAAAGACTGCAGCAAAAGCTCTTTGCAAAGGAAGAGCTCACCCTCCAACTTGCTTTCAACCAAGCCACCATGTTCGAGAGAGCAACCAAAGCTTATAAAACCCGCGAGCGGAAGCCATCCACCAGGAGGAGTTGGCACCGGGCAACCCAGAGGAGGAGGCAAACCAGCTACGTCGCCAACCAAGAATGGGGCCGAAAGCACCCATGCGGCAATGAGTGACAGAGAGACCAGCCAACACCAAGTGCACTAGCTGTGGGGATCCACACGAGCACTGGGACTGCCCCTACCACAATGTGGACTGCAGGAACTGCGAAAGAGTGGGCCACAGCGCGGGCTTGCCGGCCAAGGCCACCCACAGATGCCAGTCCACCAACCACGACTCAACCGATGCCTACTCAACCGCATCAACTAGCCTGCAGGTAATGAACTTGCCCCTCACCACCCCAGATAAGGTCAGGGTGTCGGTCCTAATCAAGGGCGCTCCATGCCTAATAGAGCTGGGCTCAGGCTCCTCCATCTCCATAATTTCGGAGGAGTCTCTAAGAAAACTTTGTCCCCGTGGCTGGCCCCGGCTGTTACTGGCAGACTTCATACTGCGGGACTTCCAAAAAAACCCTGTACAGATTTTGGGTTGGGCCACTGTAAGGGTAGAGTTTAAGAACTTTAAGAGCAAGCTGGACATTCTCGTGGTCAAACGCCAGCTCACCACATTACTGGGGCTGGCCTGGTTTTGACCACTGGGTATTCAAATAGTGGGGTTGCAGCAGATGCGAACGCAAAATTTTGAGCACGAGTGCCGGGAATTCCTGGAAGTGTTTGATGGGTCCCTGGGGTGCTACAAGGGGCCTCCCATCACCTTACCCCTCGATCCCCACGTGAGACCAATAAGGCTGAAGGCCAGGCAAGTTCCATTCGCTCTTAAACCAAAAATAGAAGCGGAGCTGGACTGCCTCACGGCCCAGGGAGTTCTAGAACCGGTATCCTATGCTGCATGGGAAACACCCATAGTCACTCCAGTGAAGCCAAATGAAGATGTGCACATATGCGCTGATTACAAGTGCACAATAAATAAGGCACTTCAGGACAACCCATACCCCGTTCCGGTGGTCAGCCACGTACTGTCAGCCTTCCTATTTGATAACAGAATCACCCCCAACCCCGTCATCGGGTTAAGCCCTGCCAAGTTACTAAAGGGTAGGAAGTTGACCACGAGGCTAGACAGGTTGCATCCTGACTGGGCTACAGACCTCCACCATTCCCCTGAAACCAGGGAAGCCGCTAGGGGATTCTTTCCAGGGGATCCAGTATACGCAAAGAACTTTGCAAGCGGGCTGGAGTGGTTAGCCACCCGAGTGCTGCGGGTCACCAGGTCCCACTCCTACGAGGTCTCGTCGGAGGGGGGCCAGATCCTAAGGAGGCATATTGACCAGCTGCGCCGTCGCACATTGCCGGAAGAACCGACAGCGATCAGGGGAGCGGGAAGCGGGGGAGTAGTAACAGCAACACCTCCGGAAGCTGCCCAGCCTATGCCGGCCTCACCGACTATGCGGGCAGAAGAGCACCACAGCGGAGGGAGCACCCCCCTGGAGAGGAGATTCCAGAACAGCAACAGGCGACGGACAGCCCTTTTCCAGCATCACCCCACCACGAGGAACCAGCCGCCCCACCAGCCATGGCGGCCGCTCCAACTCCCCAAATAACCCCGAGTAGGTCAACCTGGGAATGCAGGGCACCAGCCTACTTGAAAGACTTCGTGTCTTGAACTAGAGGGGGGAGGAGTGTTGTGTCTTGCATTTCAGTCCCGAAATTACAACACAGCGGATGCTACGGAGGTGACCAGTGGAAGTCCACTGGTCCCCGGATGTAGCTCCGCAAATACGCTCCGCCAATCAAGATCTGTGACGGGAAGTTTAACTGGCCAGGATTGGACCTGGCCAGACTGAGGGTTGTTCCGGGGTATGTATATAATCGGGACCCAGCCCACGTTGCCTTGCCAGAACAGCTTCTGGAGAACAAGGTTCAAATCTCCACTCTGCCATGGAAGCTTGCTGGGTGATCTTGGGATAGACACATACTCTCAACATAGCCTCCCTGTTTTGAAGATAAAATGGAGGACAGGAGACCAATGTAAGCCATGGAGAAAAGCTATGTAAGCCACTTTGGGTCCCCATTGTGGGAAAAGGTGGATCATAAATGAAGCAACCAATCTAACATAAAAAAGGGGGGAATTCAAAGTTCTGCTAGGAATGCCTGACAGAATAGAAATCTCCAATTCATATCAATGATCTAGAAATGAGGTGAGCAAAGATTCTTTGGGCTGTGACAGAGTGGAATCAAACTTCTCAACTTCATCTAAGAACAAGCTGGAGTTTCATGGGAGTGATGCCATTTGCCCTGCTGCTCGCCAAACTGAATGGCCATACAGACATGTGATACTGCCAGGCCCATCCTCTTCCTATAACCAAACTTGACTGACAAATCTCATTTTCTGCTTCTCCCTGCCAGCTATCCCTAGAAGCTGCATTCCAATTACTCTTCCTGCTCTCAAATGATGTACCATTTCATTTGAGTTTTGTGTCTGCTTCATCCTAGAAGTAATACATGACAATTATGTTTGAAGTCAGCAAGAGAGGGATTAATGGCAATGGGGAAAAGATGGCAAGAAATTGACTGGAGACATGGAGCCATTGATCAGATGAGTTAGCAACCTCTGGTGGCAGGAAGCCAGTCGTTTTATTTTGAAAAGATTGATTTCAAAATGGATTTTTATGGTTTTTCTCTTAAAGGGAGCTCAAGTGCTCAGGAAAATATGCCAGTCCGGCAGAACTTAAAGCTGAGGTCTGCCCAGGGAGCAGTCACCTTCTTTGTATACTTGGTTTTATCAGCTGGCAGGGTTAGCATTATTTGTTTTCTGCCAGTGTTTTTTCCACAGGTTACCAGGTTCCTTGGAGCCAGTTTACGCATTGTTCCAGCAGGAAAGAACTACCAGGAAAGGTTCCCTGTGGTGATGGAGCATCACTGGGTTGTCACACAGAAAAATAATAGATCGTTCCTTTGAATCACAGAGCATCTCCACACAAGTGCCACTTCTCCTTAAAGTTAATCAGCTGTTGTTATGGAGAGGCATTTGGGAAAAGGTGCTATTTTGAAGACATCACCATGAACAAACACTTTGCAGCTGCTTCTGCACATCTTGGAGTTACACATACACTTGGGTTCAGCATTAATTACCTCCAGCTTCAATTTACAATCCCACATATCCTTTTCTTCCCTGTGAAAAGGTTCAAATTATTAGTGGAATTTCTCCTTGCTTGATCTATTCAAGGTGTTCTTTTAGATCTCTTACAGTACAGCCCTATGCAGAACCAAGGCAATACCCTTAGTCTGGAGTAGCTCTGCATGGGATTTGGCTGTTTGTTATTCAAGTATGATGGCTATTGTGTCATTCTCCAACTTAGGGTTGCCAACCTGCAGGTGGGACCTGGAGATCTCCTGGAATTACAACTTTCTCCAGATGAGATATGTGTCCTCCTGGAGAAAATCATTGCTTTGGAGATGGACTCTATGACATTATATTTGGCTGAGACCCCTTCCCACGCAAACCCTGCACACCCCAAACTCCACCACAAAATTCCAGGTATTTCTCAGTCTGGAGGTGGGACTCCCCCCACTTCCTGTTTGATTCATCACTAGGTAGCTATGTTGGCATTTTCCATGTGCAGGGTCAGGACCCAGCACCGGGCCACAGAAGCCTCTGTGCTGGGTCACGGGGGCCTCCCATTGAGATCCCGCTGCTGGGCAGAGCTTAGCTGGACCTACCACATCCACGCAGTGGCCCTAGGCTTCCCCGATGCCGGGCGGAGCTGAGCGGGGTCTGTCGCTTCTGCACGGTGGCCCCAGGCCTCCCCAACATCAGGCGGAGCTGAGCAGGGCCTGCTGCTACCGCACAGTGGCCCCAGGCCTCCCTGACATCAGGCGAAGCTCAGCGAGGCCTTTCGCTTCTGTCTTTCTCTCTCTCTCTCTCTCTCTTTTTCTGTCAGTCTTTTCCCCTGTCTCCTTCCTTGCTTGCCATTGCTAATTTGAGTAGGGGGGGGGGGGAGAAGCTTAAAATGCCCAGCCATTTCATGTTTTCCCAGGCTGCCATTTCATGTTTTCACAGGCTGAGAGCATTTTGTATTTTTAGTTTTCTGCTGTGTGATCCTTGTGCTTTTTCTTGATGTTTTAGTTAACACACAAATTCAAAACCTTTAATGGCATAAGCATGGGTGTGGCCACACTCACCATTAAATCCATCTGCAACGCGCCTGTATTATAATCCGCACAACCAATTTTCCGATCAGACAACAGCCAGGCTCCCGTTCTATCCCATGTGGGTCCCGTCGCTGGTCGATCAGATTGCTCTACCAGACCTCGTTTCATGAGACATCAATCTGCATTAGCGCAGGTGCAGCGATGCCCGCTATCTGCAGCGCGTCGCTTTTAAATGGGTCAGATCACTAAAGTTTTGCTAGTCCGTTGGCACTACTTTTCCAGCATGAGCACTACGTATGCAGAAAAGAACCCAGGAATTCAAATCAGTTCACATCTGCTTTCAAAAGTGATTTTTGTTTCCGGACATAAGGGCAGGTAAATGATTTATCGAGCCAACATTCGCTCGCTCAATCACTGGCACAGTGATATCACTTGCAGCGGCTTTGGGAGGGAAGTGGTGGTGCGCTTCCGACGAGTCGCCAATGATGGAGCATTCAAACAGAGAAACTCCGCTCAGGAACCGTCAGAAGGATTTTGTTCCTGATTTAAAGCAGTATCAAATTAGTCCGCGCCCCAGTCGTCTCAACGTGGGACTCGAACGAGCTAACCACCATTTGCAGATGCTGACGTTTGGACAACCACTTAAAATCCGACATGCTTCCGGACTCCACTCATGCTCGTAGCGGGATTTTATGAATGTCTGACCTCACCCCATGTTTATTTTTTAAATTGCATTGCAAAATCCCACTATTCTCCTACCTTTCCTAAACAAAACATTGCAAGAGTTTTAAGCATGTTTGTACATCATTTCCTGTCTCCTGGCTCCACCCCCAAATTTTAGTGGGCCACGAAGGAGAAGTGTAAAAATAACCGGGCCACGGAGGGGGAAAGTTTGGGAAACCCTGAGCTATGTTTGCTTCCATTCTATCATTGTCTTCATTTTGTGAGGTTTGGTGTAGTGGTGCATAGACTCTTATCTGGGAGAACTGGGGTTGATTCCCCACTGCTCCACTTGCAGCTGCTGGAATGGCCTTGGGTTAGCCATAGCTCTCGTAGGAGTTGTCCTTGAAAGGACAGCTTCTGTGAAAGCTCTCTCAGTCCCACCTACTTCACAGGGGGGGCTGTTGTGGGGGAAGAAGATAAAGGAGATTGCAAGCTGCTCTGATTCAGAGAGAAGGATCTAGGGATCTTAGTGGGCCATACACTGAACATGAATCAGCAGTGTGATGCTGAGGCTAAAAAGATATATTCAATTTTGGGCTGTATTAACAGAAGTATAGTGTCCAGATCATGCAAAGTGATGGTATTACTTTACTCTGTTAAGGTTAGACCTCACCTATAATATTATGTTCAGTTTTGGGCACCACAATTTGAGAAGAATATAGACAAACTGGAATGTGTCCAGAGGAGGGCAATGAAGATAGTAAGAAGTCTGGAGACCAAGTTCTTTAAGGAAAGGCTGAAGGAGCTGGGTATGTTTAACCTGGAGATGAGAGGTGATATAATCACCATCGTCAAGTACTTGAAGGGCTGTCATATAGAGGATAATGCAGAGTTGTTTTCTGTTGCCCCAGAAGGTTGGACAAGAACTAATAGGTTGAAATCAAAAGAATTTTTTGCTAAACATTAGGAAGAGCTTCCTGACAGTCAGAACAGTTCCTCAGTGGAACAGGCTTCCTCAGGAGGTGGTGGTGTACCTAGACATACCTCATTCTTTGGAGGTTTTTAAGCAGAGGCTAGATGGCCATCTGACATCATTGCTGATTCTTTGAACTTAGGCAGATCATGAAAAGGAGGGCAGGGGGAGATGTGATTTTCCTGCATTGTGCAGGGGGTTGGGCTAGATGACCTTGGAGGTCCCTCTCCAACTCTATGATTTTATGCTGCAAACCTGATTGCCAAGATAAAATTAAAAGAAAAAGAGAACATACATGGCATAAAAAGATTAAAAACAAAAAACTAGTTGTAAAAGATGTATAAAAACAGATTTACTATCTTGCTAGTGTTTTAGTCCAGGCGGTGTACCTAGAAATAGAAATGAGTTTCAGAGAGCCCAGCATTCTCTGAGAACAAAGACCACTACCCCCCTAAGCTTTTGATCTACTTTTAGCAGGCAATCCATGCAGAGTTGAGATCCCACTGGAAAAATACCTTTGAATCCCTTTGAGTGAAGTAAATAGACTCTTTACTCACTACCATAATGAATTAAAGGCTGCACAACTATCCAATTAGATAAGGTATGCAAAGAGTGTTCTGAAACATCTGAATGTAACATTGAACCAAGCACTTGGGAAGTAATGAATCATTGTAGGCTTCTTCATATCCTCTATGGCAGTGATGTACAACATAGTCCCCATGGGTACCATGACACCTGCTGATATGTTTCCTGGTGCCCATTTCCTTCTTCCTTGAAGAAAAATACCAGTCCTTGCTTTCCTCCACCTAATTGGAATAGAAGGTACTTCAGAAGAGCCTAGGAATCATCACTTCTGTGTCCACAGTGAGCCCCTACTCAGAAACAGTTTTTTCTCTAAAGGAGGGGGCCAGGGCAGTCATTTCATGGATGGGCACACTGTCGCTGTAGTCAGTTCACAATGATAGCCATAATGTGACCTCAAAATTCCAAAACTGCTCACAGGTTCAAAAAGGTTAGAATCTCTTGCTCCACGGAATGGCCTTGCGGAGAAAGACATTCCTGTAGGTCATTTCTAGTACTCATATTTAGCATCTTATAGGCTTCCACTGATTTCATATTTAGATGTCAGCAAACAAAGAACTTTAGAATCAGGCCTAGAAATATGAAGTGTTTCCAAAAGGGGACCAGTATTAGAGCATGCATGCACAAGCATTCACATACATATAAGTTCCAGGAACTGGTTTCAGAGAAACCTTTTAGCTTCTGTGCCTCCAGGAAAGAAGAAGAAGGAAACAGATACTTAATCAGATAACAACTAGATTCAAGTCCAGTAGCACCTTAGAGACTAACAAAATTTTGGGAATATAAGCTTTTGAGAGTCAAAGCTTGTCCTGCAAATGAGATGTCATTTTGTGTCTGTGATGGAAGAAGGTCTAGAGATGAAAGCCAATTCAAAACGTAGAGCCTGAGAAGCTGGTTTCCTCTGACTATTTCCAGATGAGGTGCAACAACTGCCAGATGACTGATGCCATTGGCCCAGATCTCTTGTGAGTGCTTGGGATAACTGATGGAAATTATTTTTTACAATCTTCAAACTGTTTTCAGCATATCATTTTAGTTATCAATTCATTGATCTAGTGGACCACCATGACTCCATTGACTGATGACCTGCAAAATAAAATATTTTTAATATTGTTCTAACAGGAGTTTCACTGACAAAGTCTGTGGAGGTAACAGGATCTATACAATTCTGGTGCATTATTGCCCATCCTATTACTGGCCACTAAGCTTGAGTATTTCTTTGCAGAGCTTGACATGCACTATAATCAAATGTAGTAGCTTCCTTAGCTGTCTGTTAAAGTCAATACACTATTTTTGTTGTTGTTGTATATAATTGGAGGAACATGCTGAAATTACACCATTCCTAATTATACCTATGCTTGAGGAGGTACAAAAGAGCCAATGTTAGTAGCTGAGCCAATACACATACAGGGAATTTCTGAAACTGAGCTGGGGGTGGGGGGGGGAACCCTCACCTCCAAGCAAACTAGCTACAAAACTAGCAATTAAGCAAAATTGCATATTTGGTATGAATGAAGAAAATCCCTGCTTGAAGATATGTACTGTACTTTTGAGAGAAATAATCAGAAACACAAAGCAGGAAAAGGACTCTAGGGGAGTGTCTGAGTCCAAACCTTTGTACTAAAAAAGAATGCACCATCCCTAAAGCATCCTTGCCAGAAATTTTTGAACTTCATCCAAACTATTAAAAATTTCTCCATTTCCACTGGAAGCATCCCATTTCCCAGCTGATTGTAACAGTCAGGACACACACACACACACACACACACTAAATAACATGAAATACAATTCCTTGCCTGTTCATACAAAAGTAAATAGCTATGTACCGTATTAATCTTCTTTCCATTAAGTGTATTTGTTTCTTCTATCTTTTTCTTAACATTACTCTTTTAGTGAAGCAAGCTAATATGTACCAAGCAGAAGGGCATTATAACTTTCCATATCCTGATAATGCCACATTTGACAATGCAGTCTCCAATAGTCCCCTGTGCTTGGTTGGGAGCAGAAGGATTTGGGTCCCCTCAGCCACATTCTCCTTTTGATGCTACAATTAGACCTTACATCCTCAAGGTCTTCATCGCTGCCTTTGGCTCCAATACCAGAACTGAAATGAGATAGGAAAAATGTGCCTGAGGTGATAAGTCATGGGAAGGTAAGGAGGGGAAGCCATCCAGCTTTTTGATCTTTACATTATATCTGACGACCTACTTATCTGTTTTATACATTAATATGGCACAGATGTGAGCAAACAAACATGGGTTCCAACATCACTTCTAGCTTAGATCTCAGGCACAAAGTGTTTCTGTGAGGTCAAAGGGCAAGTCTCAACTTTATATTTCCTCTGTACTCAGCAATAATTTTTTTAAAGAATGGCCAAGCTTTTCCCTCAAATTTTGACTGGTGTAAGTAACTGCAATCCAACTTTATGTTGAAGGAGTCATTCTAATATCTCACTTAGTGTAAATGAAGTCGAAAGTTAGCTGGAGGCTTAATAAGTTTTTCTGCCTCTCACCTTATTTCAAAATTCCCTGAATGAAGATACCTATTTTGCTTTTAGTATTTTACAGTTTTTTTCCAGAGACCTTCTGATAAGTGTCTACATCTTATGATAAAGCTTTTTTTTTCCTTCAGTATGTTTTCAGCTGCAGGTGGGAAGAAAATAACATTACATTTGGAGACCTGTGACAGCAAGACATCACTTCTCTAACACAATCAGAAGCTGACCTCAGTATTATCTCTTTCTTCAAGGAAGCAATAAGCCATCGTTACTCACAAGGTAGACCCTTCTAAAATCGTGCTGGACTATAGTAATAAGAAAGTCTGTGTGGCTAGGAAGCACCTGAACATACAATATCATGTCATTTGTCCTGATGCCCTGTGTGAAGAAATGCATTTCTCCTGGGAGGTCTGAGATAAACAAAACCTCCCCTTTGTGTTCTCTCCCCCCACAGTTAGAGAACAGGCTAGGGAAGGGGGGAAGTCTGTGCAATTGTTTTTCAAACAAATCTCAGCTCACTTTAATTTGACTGCTAATAGATTTAACAGGAAAGATAATGGGTAGGTCAAGATCTCCCCCTTTGTCCTAACAGGGAACAGAGATTTGGAGGGATAAAATCCTAGATAGTCTTCATGAAGGAGATTCCTGTAGATTTCCATGAAAAGCCTCTTTGACCTGGTCTGTGGGTGGAGAAACAGATGTGATTTTAAAAAAACCCTCCTTGCAACAGGAAACAGCTCTCTTTTCCTGGGATGCTGAGTCCATGAGAGAATGCAGACCTCTACTCTGGGAACAAAACAATAAAGCAACTGTGTAGCCAAAACAAATCACTTAGTATCTTAAACAAGTTTATTTGAAACACTTCCTATATAAAAGTATCCTATGCAGTCCAAAGTGCCAAAAGGCACCACATAAATAATCTTGAAATCCAAAAACTTAAGAACATAAGAGAAGTCATGTTGGATCAGGCCAATGGCCCATCCAGTCCAACACTCAGTGTCACACAGTGGCCAAAAAAAAAATTATATATATATACACATACACACACACACACACACACTGTGGCTAATAGCCACTGATGGACCTCTGCTCCATATTTTTATCTAAACCCCTCTTGAAGGTGGCCATGCTTGTGGCCGCCACCAACTCCTGTGGCAGTGAATTCCACATGTTAATCACCCTTTGGGTGAAGAAGTACTTCCTTTTATCCATTTTAACCTGTCTGCTCAGCAATTTCATCGAATGCCCATGAGTTCTTGTATTGTGAGAAAGGGAGAAAACTACCTCTTTCTCTACTTTCTCCATCCCATGCATTATCTTGTAAACCTCTATCATGTCACCCCGCAGTCGACGTTTCTCCAAGCTAAAGAGTCCCAAGCGTTTCAACCTTTCTTCATAGGGAAAGTGTTCCAGCCCTTTAATCATTCTAGTTGCCCTTTTCTGGACTTTCTCCAATGCTATAATAAAAAAACACTAAGGTGTGGTCAAACCAAGGCTGTTTCAAACATGAATGGAATGGTGGAAACATATTCAGAGGATGCCTGTGACATTGCGAACCGCAGCACTCCTTCTCCCTCCTCTCCACCTTCTGAAGCACGAAGATAAATGTGTAGAAGCTCTCAACACATTCGTCGACTTGGCTTGCTGCGCGTTTCGAACAACCGCCAGAAGGCAGTTCCAGCTTTTTCAAGAGCCTGAATAAACATAATTTACATCAGCCTCCAATGTTACTGTATTTAAAAAATGCAAAAGAATAATTCCACTACTTACAAATCAATGAAAACATCCTTCTCTGTACTGCATTTAGGAAAACATTTCTACAGTAGCTCACGCTCAAGGCAAATGCTCAAGCAATCCTAGCCAGTGTCAGCAATTTACAGCACCTGCTTGGTGAATCACACCCGATCTTAAAGAAATATTAACACCACATCAAAGCCTATGTCTCAAATTCTTACAAAAGCAAGATAAATCATCTGAGGGTCTGAATCACTTCAGAATGTGTAAACATGACCCAGAGTCTATTAGATTTTTTGTTCTACAGAAGATTGAATTCAGACCCTCTGGTGGGGACATTCACAAAGTTCTCTTACAGAAGGAGGCAGAATGGATTCATAAATTACGGACTCTAGAACCTAATGGTTTAAATGTACAAAATGATTTATCTTGCTTTTTGTAAGAATTTGAGACGTAGGCTTTGATGTGGTGTTAATATTTCTTTAAGCTAGAACTGCCTTCAGGTGGTTGTTCGAAACGCGCAGCAAGCCAAGTCAATGAACATGTTGAGAGCTTCTACACATTTATCTTCGTGCTTCAGAAGGTGAAGAGGAGGGAGAAGGAGTGCTGCGGTACGCTGTGTCACAGACATCTTCTGAATACGTTTCCACCATTCCATTCATGTTTGAAACAGCCTTGGTTTGACCACACCTTGGTGGTTTTTTTACAAGTTTTTGGACTTCAAGACTATTTATGTGGTGCCTTTTGGCACTTCAGACTGCATAGGATACTTTTATATAGAAAGTTTTTCAAGTAACTCAATGCACAGCAGCCAAGAAAGTCTGAGCGCCTGCTCCGGCTGCAACGCCACTGAGGATGTTCTCTGCAGCTGAGAACGAAACGTCTGGAAGGAAAACTTTCTCCAGTAGAACACGGCACTTGATCCCGAAAGATTCTACAAACCCTAATGATGTTACCAGCCGTGAAAACCTGAAATCTTTTTCAAGTAAACTTGTTTAAGATACTAAGTGATTTGTTTTGGCTATGCAGTTGCTTTATTGTTTTGTTTGGAATCTTCTACTATGTTCTGTTTTATTTGTGTCTCTCCTCTGGGAAGGCAGCCATTTTTGACCATGTGCTGGCTTAAATAGCTGGAGGGAGTCTCAAAATAATGGTCACTTTGTAGTTAAAGCAGCCTGTCCTATTTTAACATCTGACAGGGCATGTATAGAGAAAGGAACAGAAGATTTGTGTTTTCCCTATTTATTTTGGTATCTCTTGCCCAGCTTGGTGCTGTGCTAAGTGTATACTTGCAAACATTTCCTTTTTAATAAATACTTTAAAACTTTGGATGCCAGGAGTGGTTCTCTGTACCACAGAGGCCTCTACCATCTCAGACATGTTCGTTTAAAAGGAGCACCAGGGGGAAGGTAGGCAGTTGGCAAGCAGCCATTCTTCCAGGGGCACACAAGGCAGTAAAACTGCCCCTGTGGTAACCAGATACTGGGCACCAGGAGACACAGAAGTAAGGCCTCAGAACTTGGAAGGAAACCTGAGAGTCCTGACGCTCCCAGTGGGCAATTCCTTACAGAGTTCAGGTGGTGGTGGCAAGCTTCATGAGAGCTGAAGAAAAGCCCAACCAGGTGTAGAGAAACACCTAGGAGGGCAGGGTGGAATAAGGCTTGCAAACTTTGGGGGCATCATTATAAGCTGTCTAGCACGCCAATGTCATGTAATGATCCAAACTTTGACCTTAGTCTTTTGCCTGGTTGTGCTCTACAGGTGGACAAGCCCCTCATGACAAAGAAAGTCCACTGCCACCAGCTACTGCACAACTGCAAAGCCGCTTGACAGATGGTAGAGAGGTGAGCCTATAAGAGGTTTAACTCATGGTGACTGTGGCTGTTAAACATGTAATGTTTGCTTGTTGAACTTGTTCACTGAAAGTTCACAGCATTCCTAATCAGAACCTGAAGCATGTTCAAGGTCATGAGCAGAAAAGAAAGCCATTTGCACCAATTGCAGTATCAGAAGCATTGCTCAGAACACCCCCGGCATAAAAGATTTACTCTGATAGTGTGAGTTGATGCCTGAAATAGTCGGACAACGCTTTACCTGCTTCTTCATCATTAAATGTGCAGGACACTTTGCCTCTGAATATCTAATGGTCTGTTTGGGGGACCACATGTAACATACATTAGAAATGGAAAATAAATGTTTCATTCTTCCTGCACTCAGAACTTTCATGGGATTCAAATGGGAGTTTTGCTAATTGAAAGGAATTCTGATTTTAAGCTTTAGGTTTAACTTGTCCTTATGTAGTGCATGTTTCAGAGGTACACTCATTAAACCTTACAAACAGGATACAGGATGATTTTGTTACAAAGGCCACTGCAAAATCACTTTTTTCCTGACTCCTAGCCTCAGAAATCTATTTGCTGTCTGTATTTTCCTCTTGAACCTTGACAATGAATATAAAGTCCTGTTTAGGTTATCTCACTGCTCCTTAGACTTTATTATCTTGGGAGCTATAAACTCTACTCAAAGAAATATAAAAAGGACAGAATTACAACACATTTTTTCTTCAGATCTTCCTTCCAGGCTCCATATCTGATCCGTCCTTGGATTTGGACTCTTAGCTGCAATGCCGGCTGATTACAATGGAACATGGGAAATGGAAAAAAATGAAAACTTTGAAGGCTACATGATTGCATTAGGTAAATATAAATGTGGATTTAATTCAGTAAGTTATGCCTTTAAACTGCTCCAGACTTGTAGTCCAATTTCAAGCAGGTTTCTTCAGAGTTTAGTCCAGCAATGTGACATACTTCCTAAGTTTGTTTTGAATTGCAGGTAGTTTGTTGGCTTCCTCTTTGTTTTTGTATTTGTTGTGTAAGAATTTGTTTATTTTTGCTAAATTATATATTATATCTGCAAAGACTTGAAAATTATTGAACAAGTAAGCAGGCATTCCTCAGCAGGAAGGCAAAGGTGAGTAATATTGGTAGAAACCACAAATGGGTCAGAAAAGCTGACTGAACCTTGCAGATCAAAGTCTGTGAGCCATTCCCTATGCTCTCAGGTTTGTTAGCACTGAGGCATGCAACTGGAAACATTGGAAACAAGCTCTCTTGGAACTGTAGATCTTTCTGCATCATTCTTATTATAATTGCTTCTGCATTGACAGCAGCAAGTTAGCCCTAAGTACTTTAGACAGCTCATATTCCACCATTGCCCTTGCATATTCCATGAGTACATTTGAACCTCCAGATAAGCAATGAGGTGATACACAAGTTATTAAAATATGTTTGTAACAGTGTGATTGAGCAGACACACTTCCGGCATATGTTATTGAAAAGAAAGACTTTCCTGAATAAATGACCCACCTACACACACACATACATACCCAGTCCTAACATATAACTCATGCCAAAATGGCTCAAGCAACATGTTGGCTATAGAATTTTACACATTTATGCTGCTTCCTGCAGTTTTGTCATACTGTCCATGCAACACACCATAAGAGAGCACACCTAGGCTCATTTAGCAAGCTGAAATCAGCAGTCCTAGACAACACATGAGGGTGAAAATCTGTGGCCAGATACCCAATGTGTAAATCCTCTTCTTTCTCTTCTTCTTCTTCTCCTCCTCCTCCTCCTCCTCCTCTTCCTTTAAAAAACCCAGCCCCAGTTAGAGAATGATATCCATTAGATCAACAATACTGGGACAGATTTTTTTTAAAATGTGTGTGTGTGTGTGTGTGTGTGTGTGAATATCTTTAAATGTCAATATGTTTTGAGGTTCATACATGCAGGAATATTTTCTTATTGTATACAATGAATTATATATAACACATTTTTTCTTTGTTGACAAATAACTGCATAAATGCTTAAACCACTTTGGTGGTTTGTTTGCATAAATTTAAAACATTATTATCAGTAGCCAATAGTCATTTTGAATAACAATTTAGGATAGCCATTATTTAGTTAGATTCAGGTGGGTAGCTGTGTTGGTCTGAAGCAACTGAACAACATTTGAGTCCAGTGGCATCTTTAAGACTAACAAAGCTTAATTTTGGGTATAAACATTCATGTGTATGCACTTCTAAGAAGTATACCTGCATACAAAGACTTATGCCCAGAATTAAACTTTGTTGGTCTTAAAAGGTGACACTGGACTCAAACTTTGCTCCGTTATTTGGTTAGTTCATTTTTGTCCCCTTCCTCCAAGGAGCTCAGGGTGTTATATAGTAGTCTCTCCTCCTCCATTTTACCCTCATAAGGTAGATTAGGCTGAAAGAGAGCAACGGCCTAAAGTCACCCATCAAGCTTCATGACACAGTGAAATCTGATCCTTGCCTCATGCTTTAATCAGTACACCAAGCTGTATTTCATTTATTGAAAGAAAATGGGTTCCATTTCACTATGGTTAACTCAAATGATAATCAGGATATATTTATATGGGAAAAGGTAAAAAATGCCTAACAAAGCCAACTATGTTTAGTCTATTGAAGGAATATGTTAGGTATTTCATCAGCATCTAATAGGTTTCTTTGCCATCTGAGCAGAAATGTTAATTGCACTTCATAATATGGCAGTCATGACTGTGTTGTATGTTTCTCACAGGCTGTTTGAATAACACATGTGCTTCTTTTGATATCATCTTTTAGAGCAGTTGGTGATATTTATGTATTTGCATCATGAACAGAATAAAAAAAATTGAGATTTATGGCATGCAAAATTACAAAGGGAGATCATTTTGGTCTGGTTTCCATCAGATTTCATTAGAAGGTATTAGATTTTGTCTAGACAAATTCATCAACAGTTACAGATATTAGACATGATTCTCATGAACATACTGTCAAATTTATGACATCTTAAAATGTCTGTAAACCAGAAACTTGAGAAAGGAGTGCTATATAATATCCAAAAGCCACACAGTCCAGCCCACTTCCTTTCTGGCAGTTGATACTTATCTTGTCTGGGGTCTAGATGCAAAACTAAAGCATGACTTGGGAAAGCTTTCATTGTATGATTTTAAAACACTGACATGTCCTCCAGCAAGGCCCATTCACACATGTCACCTGCTGTGATCTGATGATATCACATCTGAATATTAGGCCTTTGCAATTATATAGAACTTTCCCATTCAGTCACAGTCCTCCCTCCGACTCACCAATGCAACAATCAAGCATATGCTACAACTGTATGAGATCTCAGAAGCTCCCACATCACTGATAATATCTGCAAATGGGGCCGGTGGTCTGGTTCATATTGTGTCAATCAACCATTTTGTATTCACTGTGTTGGTAAGATCAGGTTCTAGTTGCTAGGAAAAATTGAGCACAGGAGACAAACAGGTGTCCAGTTTGTAGCATAGGCAAAGAGCCAAAGCCAAGTTCATAGTCTGTGAGCAAGAGCCCTCCTATTTTTATATGGACATTGTAATCACCAGTTTGGTTGCCAGAGTGCCTGGAGTTTCAACTCACACGCATCTGCTCTAAGAAATGGACTTTGCCCACTATTTTCTGAGAGACTTATATGGATAGTAAAAGCCTCAGCTTTACAGCAACAATCTACACCTCTGGATGTGTGTTAGCCACAAGTACAGATGAGCTTCCAGCCGCTCCGTGTGTGCACAGCCTCGGTCGTTGCAATGGAAGAAGCCGCACCACAATGAGCTGTCCAGTAAAGCACCTTCCAACATGTTTCTGTGAACCAAAGGCTAACACCACCAGGAACCATCTTGTTTTCTGGACTCCATTACAGTAAAGCAAGAGGCACACATACTCAACAGATGTCTCTAGCATAAGGTAATCAAGCTTATCTTAGGTGTGGATCCTGCCAGACTGCCCAAGCTTTTGTCAAACGGAACTCTAGACAAAGAACGGTGCCAGCAGAAGAGGAAGAACAGCTTCAGCCAGAGCTAGAGCTATTGTGTAGATTGGGTGTCACCTTAGGCAGCAATTTGACTCTCTATTGTCACTTTCACATAAGTTTGTATAGCTTGTTTTAATCCCCTCTGCCCATGCACCCACCCACGCCTTGCCCAAACTGTCACTTTGGAGCCTCCCATTTCTCTGAGGTAATGTACCACATGGTACAGCATCATGTACCATCTGACCACTTGTCATAAGCCCCTGGACCTCCTACCCTCTAAGGGTTCACGGTAGTCCTTATAACCTCTGACCCAAGGTCTCCCAGGTGTGCATCTGGCAGTACCCCTATCCTGCTGTTTAGATACACCCCCGATACCTGATCAGTTGAGGGTCCTTCCCCCATCTCCCTCATTCGTCGCCATTGGAGCCTTCCTCAAAGACTACGATCGGTAATTATCACCCTGTTTGTCCATCCTTGTGTTACCTATATATCTATTTCTCTCAGTTTTCTTAGGTCTGTATGTGTGTTGTATGTATCTATTACCTTCTATGTGTGTTCTATAGTTTTCTGTAATAAAAACATAATTATTGTACTTATTTCGTGTCCTTGGTCAATTTTGTAAGACTTTCTGGCAGTAGAATCCTGTATACATAGATTCTAGATCCCTTTTAGCCATAGTTGCCCACCTATTAATTTCCCAACCTCTTTTGAGGGCAATTTGGCTTACAAGTCCATCTGGACACTGAAGCAAAGGCAAGATATAGATACTAGGAACTGGAAGGATTAACTTTCCATGATCACATGGCTTCCAAGTGCAGGACAGCTTTGGCAAATGGCATCTTTTGTATGGTCTAAAGGGCTTGTAGTATATTTCTACTATCAACAGCCCTTTGGAGTTGGGACTAGAGAAAGTGCATAATCTGTGGGGCCCAGGTTTGATCACTACAGCTGCAGTACCATCTCTCTTTAGTCATAGTTTTGACAATGTAAAAACAAGTAGGTTGGGATAAATGAGAGCTGGGTACCTTTTCATAATAAGAGAACAGCCTTTGGCTGAAACTGTACTCTGAAATCCAAATTGGACATCCTTCCACTGGTTCAGAAAATACTTCTAAAGCAAACAATGTATCAAACAGTATAGCAAGGGGTATTGTTGTTCAACCAAAAAAAAGTAGCAGCCCCCACCCTGGGTCTACATATCATTTTGGACTTACTATTGGGAAAATTAAGTTTGAATGTAGTGGGATAAGTTATTAACAGGAATGTTTCTTGGGATGTTTACAGACATTGATTTTGCTACACGTAAGATTGCAAACCACCTGAAACAAACGAAAGAAATTATCCAAGAAGGAGACAATTTCAAGACAAAAACACTGAGTACTTTCAGGAACTATGAAGTGAATTACACCATAGGTGAAGAATTTGAAGAGCACACCAAGGGGCTTGACAACCGAGTGGTGAAGGTAGAAACCTATTATTTGTTTTCCATTTACACAGCAGTCAACACCAGCACCTGACATTAAAAAAAAAGGCTGAAAGCAAATTATAAATGTTAAAGAAATGTTTATTTATAAAGAAGCAGTGATTTGCATTTCAGAAACAGGATGTTCTTCTATTGCAAGTATTTATTTTATATGTAAATGATGACAATTTCTCAGGCTTGTGACAGCAAGACTAAATTGCTTTTTCATGGGCTTTCCATCTTCAGAGGCTCATGCACCCCCTGTTGATAGCCGGAAGCTCTCTCCCACAGGTCCCCAAAGGCTAAACATGTTCCTCTGTGTGGGGGAAGTAGCTGCTGAGTGATTCACCCTTCTGGGCTGCTATTAAAAAACTATTGCATCTGTGACAGCAAGTTTTTCATTTCTGCCTATGGTTTACTCCCTACAGTTCCCTACTTGTGGTGAGCTGGTATTCTGCCTCCTACCACACAGAGGAGACACAGTAAATATCTAACAGGGGTACAACAACTGTGACTGTCCGGCAATTTACAATAAAGAATTACTCTAAATAATGTGCCTATTTAATAACAATTTACAATATAATGTAATCTCAAATGTATTGTAACAAGAAGTCACCACACATATTCACAATCAACTCTAGGTATATAAGAAACACTCCAGGGCTTGTTCAAAAGATTTCCATGTATCACTTCAGAAATCAACTAATATGTTCATTACTACAAAGGGCTTGATAACCGAGTGGTGAAGGTAGAAACCTATTATTTGTTTTCCATTTACACAGCAGTCAAAATGAATCCAAGATGAAGGTTCTGGATTTCTTTTCTCTTTGATTTGGAAATTCATCTTCAGGTTAAGAACTGTTTTTGAAGATTACCTAATTCCAATGGTGTAGTGCCTCTAAAGACCTTAAATCCTTTTATTTTCTTATTTAATGCAAGAAACACTCTTCAGTGGTGTCACAATAAAGTTTATTCACAAGGTGCTTCCACTCTATTTCTTCCTATGGACTCAATCCTTTGCTTATACCTGTTGAAAAATTCTTTGTTGTAAAGTGCCAGACAGTCACAATTGTTGTTTCCTGTTCTGCCTTCTGCACCTGGACCATACCCTTAATTTTGCATATTCAATAAGTCTGATTACCTATGCACAGGCAGAAGTAATTTTGATTTAAGGTTGCTATTAGGACAACTTGTGGGCACTAGCTCTCAATCCTGTTCATTCCCTGGGAGATTAGTCCCTTTACTGCAAGTGGAAAGATTTCACATGATACAAAACAATATGCAAAAATGAGTTTCATTGTAAAAATGTTCTGGTCACTCACATACATAATATTGGACTTTACATCATATGTAGATCACATGCACATCAGTATTATACTTGGGAAGGGGCCATGACTCAGTGATAGAGCCTCTGCTAGGCATGCTGAAGGTCCCAGGTTCACTCCCCAACACCCCCAGTTAAAAGATTTAGTGGTAGGTGATGTGAAAGCCCTCTGTCTGAGGCCCTGGACAGCCAGTTTCAGAAGACAATACTGACTTCTATTCTGATTCAGTATAATAAAGTTTCATGTGAACATAGAATCATAGAGTTGAAAGGGACCTCTAGGGTCATCTAGTCCAGCCCCCTGCACAATGCAGGAAACTCACAAACACTTCCCCCTAAATTATGGCTTCATTACTGAACACCAGTATATGTTGTATTTCAAATCAAATCAAATAAATCAAATCAAATAAATAAATAAATAAATAAATAAATAAATAAATAAATAAATAAAATCATTATCCTTTTAATCATTTTCCCTGTTTTTACAATCTGATGCAAATGGGGCTGCAGTTTGAAGAACATAAGAGAAGTCATGTTGGATCAGGCCAATGGCCCATCCAGTCCAACACTCTATCACACAGTGGTCAAAAAAACCCAGGTGCCATCAGGAGGTCCACTAGTGGGGCCAAGACACTAGAAGCCCTCCCACTGTTGCCCCCACCAAGCATCAAGAATACAGAGCATCACTGCCCCAGACAGATAATTCCATCTATAAGGTAAAGGTGCAAGCACCAGTCGTTTCCAACTCTGGGGTGATGTTGCACCATAACATTTTCACAGCAGACTTTTTTATGGGGTGGTTTGCCATTGCCTTCCCCAGTCATCTACACTTTACCCCCAGCAAGCTGGGTACTCATTTTGCCAACCTCAGAAGGATGAAAGGCTGATTCAACCTTCAGCTGACTACCTGAACCCATCTTCTGCTGGGATCAAACTCAGGTCATGAGCAGAGCTTGGACTGCGGTACTGCAGCTTACCACTTTGCACCATGGTTCCATCTACACTTTAAAGTTCTGCCTTCAGTTGCCCTGTTCATGGCTCCCCAGTGTGGGAATTCATGTTTTACACAGAATAAAATCCCACATCACATATACCCACACATCACATATATCCACAAGTTCCACCTATACCCTTTGGCTAATAGCCACTGATGAACTTCTGCTCCATATGTTTATCCAATCCCCTCTTGAAACCATCTATGCATGTAGCTGCCACCACCTCCTGTGGCTGTGAATTCCATGTTTAATCACCCCTTGGGTGAAGAAATACTTCCTTTTATCTGTTCTAACCTGACTGCTCAGCAATTTCATTGAGTGTCCATGAGTTCCTGTATTGTGAGAAAGTGGGGGGGGGGGGAGTACTTATTTCTCTGCCTTCTCTATCCCATGTATAATCTTCTTGAAAACTTCTATAATGTCACCCCTCAGTCAACATTTCTCCAAGCTAAAGCCTTTCTTCATAGGGAAGATAGAGATTGGTTAGAAGGCCATTTTATTTTTCCCCATTGCCCCATTTTACAACTACATATAAGTCTCCTGCAAATCCCTACTCAAAAATGCCTCCCATGTTGAGAAATATTGTTAACATGTGAAGCAGTCCTTCTGGGGTCAGCTTTCTGTAGTTTCCGGGGGGGAAATTCTAGCTACAGAGTTGCCTTCCTTCATACATTTGGAAACTTTATTTCTTATCTATATTAGCTGGATGCAACTTGGTATAAGCCTTCTGCTCTCCTTCTTATATAAGTCTGAGAGTTAACTGCCGCTTAGGAAGGTTGGGAGAGATAGCTCCCTCTATTTTATATCATCAACTATTTTTCCTGGTTAATATGCCATATTAAAAGGCAGTCACACAAAATTCCTTAAAAAATGTGTGCATTGCAAATTTAATTTCAAACCTCCAAGATAATTCCTGTGGCCCACCATCCCTGAAGCTCACCTTCTCAAGCATATCTGGTGTTCAGCTTGGAGTCTAATGTTCAGTGCCCCACTCCTTTAATGAGCAACAACTTCTGCAACTTATTTTCACTGTCTTGACCTTGGAAAATTGCATTTGCTACATATAATTTCTACCCAGAACAGTTTCAGGGTGATCTTTGTTCTTGTACAGCCCTTGAATAATCACCATTTGACGGTTATACTTGGTCCAGTCAATTTACTGTAAATTGCAGCTGCTGAACCCATTTCTCAAGGATGAGGTGACCTCTGTAAGGAATAATATCCAGAAGGATACATTATGAAAGCACCCAGAGTTAGCTTTCCCCCTGTTCTGTTAGATTCTCATACACACAGACAAGGAAAGATTTAATAGTCTCTATTAAAAGATTATTATTTTGTGTTATTGTAACTGAGAAATATGGATGGAAATAAAAGAGATTATAAAAGAGGCAAAACAACTTCAATAAAGCATAACAATGCTTCAAAATAAGAAGAGTTAAGAGATCAGGAAACGGAAACACTGAATTATGTAACAACATATAAGAAGATAATGCCCCATTGGTGTCCAGTCTTTGAAGTATGATAGTGATTAATCAAGTTAGCAATAGATCATAGCTGGAATCAGGGTATGGCACTGTTATAGAGCTGCTGAGGCCATGGGTGGGTGCACCAATGACCAAGCTGCATCCACCACTTACTCCTGACCTCCCCACCTCCCAGAAGCTGCCTCTCAATCTCTCAACTTCCTCAGGGCAAAACACAAACAGCATCATTACAGTTGACATCCTTGACACCAAAGCTGTATTTAACTGATATGTCCACACCATTCCATGCTGCTTTAAATCAACTCTGAGTTAAGTGGCTTAACGTTTAAATTTTAATCCGTTTTTAATAGTTTTAATCACCCAAGGCTGATAATCCTGGGTGACTTCAACGTCCATGCTGATGACCCGTCCTCCAGTCAGGCGACGGACCTAGTGTCTTCCATGGCGACACTGGGACTCTCTCAACTTGTTGTGACCCCCACTCACCAGGCTGGTCACATGTTGGACTTGATCTTTGTGGCCGGGGTTGTAGTGAGCGATATAACCGCCACGGCGGTGCCATGGTCGGATCACTTCGCCCTCAAGGCCCGTGTAGATATGCCTCCCCAAACCTGTTTAGGCGAGGAGCCTATTATGGCTCGCCCGCGGAGCCAGATGGACCCGGAACGGTTCCAAATGGCTCTGCGGGATCCCTGGCCCTCTGGCATCCCTCTCGATGGCCTGGTTGAGTCCTGGAATAGCCGGCTCTCTAGGGCCATCGAGGAGATTGCACCTCGACGTCCTCTGCGACCTCGGATTAGGCCGGCTCCATGGTATACCCCGGAATTGCGCCGGCTGAAACAAGGCCTTAGACGGCTAGAGAGGCAATGGCGACGTACCCACGACGAAGCAACTAGAACATCTTATAGGAAGTTTATGAAATCCTATGAGATGGCAATCAAGGCCGCAAAGAAAACATACTTTGCGACCAAGATTGCATCTGCAAATTCGCGCCCAGCTCAATTATTTAGAATAATTCAGAATCTTACTTCATTGCCACAGGGCAACCCAAAAGCTAAGGAATTGGAGATAGGCTGTGAGGCTTTTGCGAAATTCTTTGCAGAGAAGGTCCAATCGCTCCGCCACGACTGCCCCGCCAATTTAGATGCAGTAAGTGAACTTGAGGCCCAATGCGTGTCTTCCGATTTAACCTTGGACTGTTTCGACCCACTCAGCTTGGAGGAAGTTGACAGAATTCTTGGCACTGCACGATCCACAACTTGTGACCTGGACCCTTGCCCCTCCTGGCTAATTAAGGCCTGCCAGGAGGAACTGAAATGTCCTATATGGGACATCATAAATCGATCCCTTTCGGAGAGTGTTTTCCCAACATCCCTGAAGGAGGCAGTGGTCCGCCCTCTCTTGAAAAAAGTTACATCAGACCCGTCCGTATTGGCACACTATCGGCCGGTCTCAAACTTGCCCTTTTTGGGCAAAATTATTGAGAGGGCTGTGGCGTTGCAGTTGCAGGGCTTTCTGGAGGACGCTTCCACCTTGGACCCATGCCAGTCTGGCTTTCGCCCGGGCCATGGGACGGAAACAGTCTTGGTCGCCCTCATGGATGACCTCCGAAGGCAACTGGACCGGGGCGGCTCGGCAGTATTGCTGCTGCTCGACCTGTCGACGGCGTTCGACACCGTCGACCATCGGCTGCTGACCCGCCGCCTCGCCGACGCAGGAATTCGGGGGCTAGCCTTACAGTGGCTCTCCTCCTTCCTTGAAAATCGGGGACAAAGGGTGGCAGTTGGGGGGAAGCTGTCTCAGAGACACCCTCTTCATTGTGGGGTGCCTCAGGGGGCAGTTCTCTCCCTGATATTGTTTAATATCTTTATGCGCCCCCTTGCCCAGATTGCGCGGAGGTATGGGCTCGGTTGTCATCAGTACGCTGATGATACCCAGCTCTATCTATTGATGGAAGGCCGGACTGGCGATGTCCCTATAAATTTGGACCGGGCGCTACAAGCCGTGGCTGGCTGGCTCAGGCTGAGTGGGCTGAAATTGAATCCAATGAAGACTGAGGTCCTTTGCGTGGGCCGAGACGGACCGGGAGGGGAGATCATTCTGCCGGCCTTTGACGGTGCGCCACTGATACCAGTGTGCAGGGTCAAGAGCTTGGGGGTGCTACTGGAATCCTCGCTATCAATGGAGGCCCAGATAGCTGCCACCGCAAGATTTGCCTTCTTTCATCTTAAGAGGGCGAGGCAGTTGGCTCCATTCTTGGAACGCGACAACCTAGCAACTGTGATCCACGCAACGGTCACCTCAAGATTAGACTACTGCAATGCCCTCTACATGGGGCTGCCCTTGTGTCGAACACGGAGACTTCAGGTAGTGCAGAATGCGGCGGCCAGGCTGCTGGTGGGGCTACCTAGATGGGAACACGTGCGGCCTGTGCTGCGGGATCTGCATTGGCTGCCGATCGTCTACCGTGTTCGCTATAAGGTGCTGGTTATCACCTTTAAAGCCCTATATGGCCGAGGACCTGCCTACCTAAGGGACCGCCTCCCCCATATATTCCCCAGAGAGCACTAAGATCCAGCTCCCAAAACCTCCTACAAATCCCTGGGCCGAGAGGCCAGACTGAAGATAACCCGGGAGCAAGCCTTTTCACTAACGGCCCCTTGTTGGTGGAACCAACTTCCAGAGATGGTGCGAGCCCTGTGGGACTTGAACCAGTTCCGCAGGGCTTGCAAAACCTCTCTTTTTCAGCTCGCATTTAAAACAGGACCAGACCAAACTGATTAATTATTGTAACTTTAGCCACCTCATGTGTAATTGGAACTGATGTATGATAATGCGTAAATTGTGACCGATAGAAGTATAGCACCTATTTCTATCTATTTTTATATTTTTCTATCTTTATATTTTATATTTTTAAACTTTAATTAATTTATAACTGTACCATTTAAATCATTGTGTATCTCTTTTAACCAAATCATGGCTTGCCATGTCTGTGAGCCGCCCTGAGCCCGCCTTTTGGCGGGGGAGGGCGGGATATAAGAATAAAATTTGCTTTGCTTGCTTTGCTTTGATTCTGTTTTATTGTTGGCTTGATTGTTTTATTATGTTGGAACCCACCCTGAGCCCATTATGGGATAGGGCAGGCTATAAATCGACAGACAGAAATAAATAAATAAATCACCACCCAGCTCCAATGGCATCACACAGCTGTTGCTTCTTCTTCTCTCTGCTCCCAGAGCAGCAGGAGGAAGAGTTATACAATGCTATAACCACAGGAAGTGGCCCCACAGGCACACATTCATATGTCAAGGACCCTCTTCCCAAAAGTGGAGCCAAATGTGGTCAGGAAAGAAGATATTGGATTTATACCTGCCCTCGACTCTGAAACTTAGAGTCTCAGAGTGGCTTACAATCCTCTTTACCTTCCTCCCCATAACAGACAACCCTGTGAGGTAGGTGGGGCTGAGAGTGCTCTCCCAAAGCTGCCTTTCAAGGACAACTTTGCAAGAGCTATAGCTAACCCAAGGCCATCCCAGCAGCTGCAAGTGGAGGAGTGGGGAATCAAACCTGGTTCTCCCAGATAAGAGTCCACACACTTAACCATTACACCAAACTGGCTCTCCATGTGTAGAGACCATCTACAGGGTAGAAAAGCTCTTGTAGACTGAAAGTGCTTACATTTAAGGTACAGTTAAAATGTTATATTTATTATAATTCACTTCTTTGAATTCTATGGCCCAGGTCACAGCTTGTTTTTCTGCTCTCTCACAGTTCTCCTGCCTCACAGTTTGTTTCTCTACTAATAAATAACCATTTGACCCTTTTTTGTGTGTTTTACTAGTTCATATTTTGGCAGCCTTGAACTGCTTATGTTCTGCACTATACGTCTATACCTCTGCAATCAGCTACAAATAGAGGTGTTAGAAAGAGCTTTAATGCATATTGTAAGTGCAATCTGTTATGGAAAAGCTTTTTCCTGTGGTTTTGTCTTTGCCTTCTATAGTTGACACTGGGGATTGGCTATTAAGATTTCTGTCAAGGGCATCAGTGAGTCCCATAAAATATGCTTGTCAAATACAGAGTTAGTTTTTAATTTTTTCATAGAAGTGAAGTTGCTGTTTACCAAGTCTACCTGGGTCAATAGTATGTATTTTGACTAGGGATGAGCATGGTGATGTGCCCAGTTCATGAACTATAAACCACTACAGACGACTTTTAAAGACCAAGCTAACCAGTTCAGTTTGTGAGACTGGTGACATGATAGAACAGCACACACACACACACCCCCCAGTGTGCTAGAGAAATCAAATTCACAAGAGTTCTCCAGCTGACTCTCCTCCACCTGCCCTCCAGGTTTTGGGAGGATTGGATTTACAGGGTCCAAGTTATGCCTTCCCCCCTCAAAAGAAGGTGCTCTCATCCTCCATTGTTTCCAATGGACTAAGATCAAACCAGAGAATTTCTCACCAGAAACTGAAGGTGGGAGGTATTTTTGCATGCCCAGCAGGACCAGTGTCATTGTAGCACTGTAAACCCAACAGGACTAAGGTCAAGCCAGAGAATCTCTGCAGTAGAAACTAAAGGTGGAATGTGTGTGTGTATGTGGGGGGTATTTTTGCAAGCCCAGCAGAACTACTGCAATGTAGTAGTGCCCAGCAGAGGGATGAATTAAAAGGAATGACAAGATTTCCCATTGGAAACAATGGGAGAGGCTTGAAAGCCTATTAGACAAAAAATGCGAGCCAGGAGTGCCAATTGACTTGCATGGGCTCCTCCATTGCAATTCATTACAGTGCAAGATAATATTTCCATTAATGTCTCTGGGACTGGAATAACAAGATGGCCCCCAGAAATAGTGCTCTGGGACTGGATTGAGAGCCCCTCAAGTGGAATAATGGCCCTTCGGAATAGCAGAAATCTTCTGAGAAGAAGAAGAAGATTTTGGATTTATATTCCGCCCTATACTCTGAATCTCAGAGCGGTCACAATCTCCTCTACCTTTCCCCCACCACAACAAACACCCTGTGAGGTAGGTGGGGCTGAGAGTGCTTTCACAGCAGCTGCCCTTTCAAGGACAGCTTCTATGAAAGCTATGGCTGATCCAAAGCCATCTCAGCAGGTGCAAGTGGAGGAGTGGGGAATCAAACCCGGTTCTCCTAGATAAAAGTCTGTGCACTTAACCACTACACCAAACTGGCTGTCAATGGAATAACGTCCCCTGGAAGTAAAAGAATGATAGCACTGGGAAGTAGTTTGGACTGTTCTGGGGCTGTAATGATAACACCCCCCCTCAACTGTAATGACAGCCACTAGGAGTAG
Organism: Heteronotia binoei; assembly: GCF_032191835.1. Taxonomy (NCBI): domain Eukaryota; kingdom Metazoa; phylum Chordata; class Lepidosauria; order Squamata; family Gekkonidae; genus Heteronotia; species Heteronotia binoei. Next base: position 92,609,817 of record NC_083228.1, on the reverse strand, counting down.
CAGAACTGTTTTGGGACAGGAATGACAGGTTCTAAAGTGGAATCACACCCCCTGGTAGTAGCAGAAGTGTTCTGAGAGTGGAATGACAGCCCCACAGGAATGACAACTCCTAGAAGTAGCCATAAGTGTTCTGGGATTGGAATGATGGCCCCCAGAGTGGAGTGATAGCTCTTGGGAAAAGAGTTATTGCTCTGCAACTATAATCGCAAATTGTAGTGTGGATTGAATATGTGTAGTTATTCCCCCATCAGCTCCATCTAAATCCCAATCCTGGCCATCAGCTGCTCTCTTTCCTTGCAGAGTAATGATATTGGTGCCAGCCACCTTCTATGTTGACAAGTATAAATCTTGCCACTGTCTCCCTTCCAGTTCCGGTGTCCAGTTCTGCTTCCTTCCTGTTCTCCAGGTTCCCATTACGTGTCTCAGTTCTCTAATTTCATAGAGTCATAAAATCATAGAGTTGGAAGGGACCTGCAGGGTCATCTAGTCCAACCCCCTGCACAATGCAGGAAACTCACAAACACCTCCCCCCTAAATTCACAGGATATTCATTGCTGTCTGATGGCCATCTAGCCTCTGTTTAAAAACCTCCAAGGAAGGATAGCCCACCACCTCCTGAGGAAGCCTGTTTCACTGAGGAATCAATCTAATGGTCAGGAAGTTCTTCCTAATGTTGAGCCGGAGACTCTTGATTTAATTTCAACCCATTGGTTCTGGTCCTACCTTCTGGGGTGACGGAAAACAATTCCACACCATCCTCTGTATGACAGCCCTTCAAGTACTCGGAGATGATGATCATATCACCTCTCAGCCGTCTCCTCTCCAGGCTAAACATGCCCAGCTCCTTCAACCTTTCCTCATAGGACTTGGTCTCCAGACCCCTCACCATCTTCGTCGCCCTCCTCTGGACCTGTTCTAGCTTGTGTATATCCTTCTTAAAATGTGGTGCCCAAAACTGAACAAAACTGAACACAATACTCCAGGTGAGGTCTTACCAGAGCAGAGTAAAACGATACCATCACATCACATCACATGATCTGGACACTATACTTCTGTTGATACAGTCCAAAATTGCATTTGCTTTTTTAGCCACCACATCACACTGTTGACTCATGTTCAGTGTATGATCCACTAAGACCCCTAGATCCTTTTTGCACATACTACTGCTAAGACAAGTCTCCCCCATCCTACAATTTGACAACCTTTGCCAGCATCTGCAACCTCTTTAACTGGAAATGCCAGGAACTGAACCTAGGACCTCCTGCATGCCGAGTATATACTCCGCTATTGAGCCATAGCCTTTACCCTCATTTCCACCTGTGGAGTAATGTGAAAAGAGATTAGAAGAGGCTCCTATCAATTGTGCAATGTGTAGCCTATTGCCTTTGGCAAATTTTTATTCCTGATGCCAATGAGAGTTAAAAATGATCTAATGTAAACTGTGATTATATCACATCTCTAGAACCAAATGGCAAACATTGCTGTCTCTAATTACTTTTTTTCTCCAACGAGTGCAGAGAGAAATTTGCTACTCATATCCAATATCTTTCTTGTCACTGGTGACCTTTCTATGCCCTGACATCACAGGATGTTCCTTACATTTCTGTCAAAGCCATCCTTTACCGGCCCTATCGAGAAACAGAAGTGCCTTCTCACTGAACTTTCTGCAACCTCAATTTTCTCCTCCTATCTCTCTACTGTTATCAGCCTGAAAGAAGAAAAAGTAGCTCATTTCTCTTATAATCCTATCTGATCTCTTATCAAGCTGATTTCTGCCCAATATGCCTCACCACCACATGTTGTTTTTGCAAAAGAAGCAGGAATTCATTATTTCAAGGAAGCCATTGTGTACCTCTCTGGCTTTTAATCCAGAGATGTAGGATGTTCCCAGACACTCATAAGGGCTGTTAGTGAAGACTGCAGGAGGAAGGAAGGAAGGAAGGAAGGAAGGAAGGAAGGAAGGAAGGAAGGAAGGAAGGAAGGAAGGAAGGAAGGAAGGAAGGAAGGAAGGAAGGAAGGAAGGAAGGAAGGAAGGAAGGAAGGAAGGCAAATAGATGGAGAGGGGGAGGGGAAAGAAAGCAACCTTAAATGCATTCTACAAGCTGCCAACTGTCTTGGCTTGGAGAAGTGACCACCCCTGCTCTATGTCCTCTTATCAGACTCACTTCTCCCAAAATGATATTTGTTCCTGTTGGTAGAAATTACAAGCATGTTGAATGTCTCTGTATTCCCTCTCCATGATAGATTGTGAAGGAAGCAATGACATTCTTGTCGGGGAAATACACTCCCCAGATTTTGATTTTTTGTCCAGTGGCACCTGAGAGACCAACAAGATTTTTTGGGATATAAGCTTTTGAAAGTGAAAACTCCCTTCCCCAGATATGAAAGTATCTAAAAACAGGAGTTTTGACTGTCAAAAGCTTATATTCCAAAAATCTTGTTAGTTTCTAAGTTGCTACTGGATTTGAATCTAGCTATTCTAATGCAGACCAACACAGCGACCCTCTGAAAGAGATCCTGTTTGAATCCAGTGAAAGTTCAACATGTTGAATTTAGCCTTCCCCATCCCCCACCACGAAATGTCAAGTAACAACCATGGATTTTCCAGGATATTCCATAAGGCTGTCCAAGTTTTAGGAGATATACTGGATTGTGTGAGGACCATACACTCCCCAAAATCCTAGCTGCTTACAATCAGAAGTATGTTCACTTCAATGGAGCTTACTCCTTGGAAAACATCTCTAAAGACTTTAGCCTTCATAACATCTACCCTTCTGAAACAGAAGTGTGTGTGTGTGGTATGGCAATATTTAAAATGATGCGTGGCTTCCCTGCTGCTGTGTTTTATAGTGATACTTTTTTAAAAAGTGAACAGAATAATGCAGATTTCAGATCTCAGCTCCTCTTTTTGTTGGCAAATTTCATCATAAATTCACTTTATCTAATTCTCTTATTTTGTATGTACATTATGGATCATTGTGTCAGGCAAAATAGCTGTGAATTGGAAACATAAACCATTTTAACTGGCATGGCTAGTTTCCAACTTGAATTTGAAGGGCTGGGTGAGGGAGGGGGGGGAGAGTGTTATTGTCTGCTATTGCTTTCCCTCCTGGCAATACACTACAGCTGTGTCAACTTGGTTGCAGTTTGTTGGGAGACTTTCACATTTTCTTGAGTCTTGCTGAATGTTATCATTTGATCCTTGCAGACACTAGTGAGCTGGGATGGTGATAAACTAGTCTGTATCCAGAAAGGTGAAAAAAAAAATAGAGGCTGGAAACATTGGATAGAAGGAGACAAACTGCATCTGGTAAGTGCTGGAATCACTGTTGCGAGATATTGCAAAGCCTGCTCTGCAGCAAAGTTCTATAACTTTTTGAAGGATGTTTCATAGGCTTTGCTCATTTGACTGTGATGCCTTTACGTACCTGCTGCTTATTTTGAAACCGCTTCTGCTCTGCAATTCTTTCTGCTTTCCATTCTTGAAACAGATTTGAATCTGCCACATGTCAGCCAATATACTTCTGTAGATAGTTTGGATTTGGGCAGCCCAAGTTCAGATCCCTGTCCAGACATGTCCTAAATTCACAGTTCCCTGGTTTGGTTTGTTTGACTTTGTCTCAGGTCAATTTATCTCACAAAATTGCTGTCTGAATAAAATGACACAGCTCCATGCATGCTGCCCTGCAGTTTTGCAAAGAGAAGAGGATGAAATGCCAAATAAATAAATAATCCAATACAAGAGCATGGAGGCTCCCATTAAGATAATCCTGCAAAAAACAATATTCTCAGCAGAAGATTCCCTAAGGAAGGGATCTCCACTATTTCCATTGCAGCAAAAACGAATGCCACTTGCTCTTTTATTCAGTTGTTAAAGATACAGACTCAGTCTTTCCTAAGAAACAAGTTTTCAAGTCCTCTCACCAGTTCTTCTTTCCTTCCCAGGGTCATTGAAATCTGTTAGAAATGTTTTATTTATTAACTAGTAGCATAAGAGAGTGATTGGTTAGCCTCAGTTCAGTAAACCAGAAAACAACTACCTGTTAAGAAGAAGAAGAACTGCAGATTTATACCCCGCCCTTCTCTCGGTATCAGAGACCCAGAGCGGCTTACAATCTCCTATATCTTCTCCCCCCACAACAGACACCCTTTGAGGTGGGTGGGGCTGAGAGGGCTCTCACAGCAGCTGCCCTTTCAAGGACAACCTCTGGCCAGAGCTATGGCTAACCCAAGGCCATTCCAGCAGGTGCAAGTGGAGGAGTGGGGAATCAAACCCGGTTCTCCCAGATAAGAGTCCATGCACTTAACCACTACACCAAACTGTAATTAGATTTTGTAATTTTTCATTTTAGTGTAATTTCTAATTTTAGAAATTAAAATTACAGGAAGACAAGAAAGGGATCTGCAAGGACTAGCAGATGGCCAGGGATCTGCAAGGCTTTGAAATACTTTGTTTTTATTGCTGGGATATACTTTAGCTGAACTCCATTGACTATTTTCATGCATTTGGGAGGGGGGGGCTTGGGTATATCCAGAGACACACACCTGTTCTTGACTACAGACATACATTCTGATGGAGGAAACGGAAGCTTCAGAACATGGACTCCAGGGCATCACATCACCACTGAGTTCCCTCCCCTTCCCAGACATTGCCCACAAATCCTCAGGATTTCCCAAACTAGAATTGACAAATTTACATGCAACATCAGCAAAGTTTTCTCAATTATGCTGGATCCCCACTTTACTCCAGTCATAAGCACCTCCATGTGGATTCCTAATCACCGATGATATTTCAATTCGTTACATCTCCCACGCATCAGGCCGGGCACACGTTAGACCTGATCTTTGTGGCCGGGGTTATGGTGGACGATATAACCGCAAAAGCGGTGCCATGGTCGGACCACCTCGCCCTTAGGGCTCGTGTGGATGCTCCACGCCAAACCTGTCTAGGCGACGAGCGTATTATGGCTCACCCGCGAAGCCAGATGGACCCGGAACGGTTCCAAATGGCCCTGCAGGATCCCTGGCCCTCTGGCAATTCCCTCAATGACCTGGTTGAAACCTGGCATAGCCGGCTTTCCAGGGCCATTGACGAGATTGCACCCCGACGCCCTCTGCGACCCCAGACTAGGCTGGCGCCGTGGTATACCCTGGAACTACGCCAGCTGAAACAAGGCCTCAGACGGCTAGAGAGGCAATGGCGGCGTACTCACGACGAAGCGGCTAGAGCATCTTATAGAGAGTTTATGAGGTCCTATGAGATGGCAGTCAAAGCCACAAAGAAAATATACTTTGGGGCTAAGATTGCGTCTGCAAACTCACGCCCGGCACAATTATTTAAGATAATTCGGAACCTTACTACATTGCCTCAAGGCAAACCAAATGTTAAGGAATTAGAGATAGGCTGTGAGGCATTCGCGAAATTCTTTGCAGACAAAGTCCAATCGCTCCGCCATGATTGCCCTGCCATATTAGATACAGTATGTGAACTTGAGGCTCCGTGCCTGTCTTCTGGTTTGATCCTGGACCGTTTCGACCCGCTCGACCTAGAGGAGGTTGACAGGATCCTCTCTACTGCACGCCCTACAACTTGCGATCTAGACCCGTGCCCCTCCTGTCTAATTAAAGCTTGCCAGGAGGAGCTGAGATGTCCTATACAAGACATCATAAATAGATCTCTTTCAGAGGGTTCTTTTCCAACCCCTCTGAAGGAGGCAGTGGTCCACCCCCTCCTGAAAAAAGCTACATCAGACCCAGCCGAATTGGCTCATTACCGGCCAGTCTCAAACTTGCCCTTTTTGGGCAAGCTTATAGAGAGGGCTGTGGCGTTGCAGTTACAGAGCTTCCTGGATGACGCTTCCACTTTAGATCCATTCCAGTCCGGCTTCCGCCCGGGCCATGGGACAGAGACAGTTCTGGTCGCCCTCATGGATGATCTCTGGCGACACCTGGACCGAGGCGGTGTGGCAGTATTGCTGTTGTTAGACCTTTCGGCCGCGTTCGATATGGTCGACCACCGGCTGCTGGCCCGCCGCCTCGCCGACGCAGGGATTCAGGGGCTAGCCTTGCAATGGCTTTCCTCTTTCCTGGAGGGTCGGGGACAAAGGGTGGCAATTGGGGGGGAGCTGTCCCAGAGACACTCACTTAACTATGGGGTTCCTCAGGGAGCAGTTCTCTCCCCGATGTTATTTAACATCTATATGCGCCCCCTTGCCCAGATTGCCCGGAGATATGGGCTGGGTTGTCACCAGTATGCGGATGACACCCAGCTCTATCTATTGATGGACGGCCGGGCCGCCGATGTTCCTATAAATTTGGACCGGGCGCTGCAAGCCGTGGCAGACTGGATCAGGTCGAGTGGGCTGAAACTGAATCCAGCGAAGACAGAGGTCCCTTGTCTAGGGCGTGGTGGTCCAGAGGGAGGGATCTCCCTTCCAGCTTTTGACGGTGCATCACTGGTACCAGTGCGCAGGGTCAGGAGCTTGGGAGTGTTACTGGAGTCTTCCTTGACAATGGAGGCCCAGATAGCAGCCACTGCCAAATCCGCCTTTTTCCACCTTAGGCGGGCGAGGCAGCTGGCTCCCTTCCTGGACCGCAATGACCTGGCAACAGTGATCCATGCAACGCTCACCTCGAGGCTAGACTACTGTAATGCCCTCTACATGGGGCTGCCCCTGTGCCGAACCCGGAAGCTGCAGCTAGTGCAGAATGCAGCAGCTAGACTGCTATTGGGCCTACCTCGGTGGGAACATGTGCAGGCTGGGCTGCGGGAGCTGCATTGGCTGCCAGTTATTTACCGAGTTCGTTACAAGGTGCTGGTTATTACCTTTAAAGCCCTATATGGCCGAGGACCTGTTTACCTTAGGGACCGCCTCTCTCCATATGTTCCCCAGAGAGCACTGTGATCCAGCTCACAAAACCTTCTGGAAGTACCTGGGCCAAAAGAGGCCAAACTAAAAATAACTAGAGAACAGGCCTTCTCTATAAAAGCACCCCAATGGTGGAACCAACTGCCGGAAGAGGTGCGGGCCCTACGGGACATTAACCAATTCCGTAGGGCGTGCAAAACCGCCCTCTTCCGGCTAGCCTTCCAAGATGGAACCTGAAATGAACACCATTTATTTATTTATTTATTTATTTGGGATTTATATCCCGCCCTTCCCACGAATGGCTCAGGGCGGCTTCCAACAATTAGTCAAACTTAAAAGTAAACAATTTCAAATATAAAACAGTTAAATAATTTAAGCAGTTAAAACATTAAAACAGAGTAATTCAATTTCCTATAAACAGATGGCTGGCCAGTTTCCTCAAGTTATTATCCTAGCTAAATGTAGGCTAGGTATAGGCTAGCCGGAAGAGGGTCGTCTTACAGGCCCTGCGGAACTGCGCTAGGTCCCACAGGGCCCTCACCTCTTCCGGCAGCTGATTCCACCATATGGGGGCCATAACGGAGAAAGCCCTTTCCCTGGTGGCTTTCAGGCGGGCTTCTTTTGGCCCGGGGATAGTGAGGAGATTTTGTGTTCCTGACCTCAGTGCTCTCTGGGGAACATGTGGGGAGAGACGGTCCTTCAGGTAGGCAGGTCCCAGGCCATATAGGGCTTTAAAGGTAATAACCAGCACCTTGTACCGGACTCGGTATATCACTGGAAGCCAGTGCAGAGTCCGGAGACCCGGCTGGATGTGTTCCCACTTTGGGAGACCCAATAACAGCCGGGCCGCGGCATTCTGCACCAGCTGCAGTTTCCGGGTCCGAGACAAGGGCAGCCCCATGTAGAGGGCGTTGCAGTAGTCCAACCTTGAGGTGACCGTAGCATGGATCACTGTTGCTAGGTCGTCGCGCTCCAGAAAGGGGGCCAGCTGCCTTGCCCGTCTAAGATGAAAAAATGCGGACTTGGCAGCGGCTGCTATCTGAGCCTCCATTTTTAAAGAAGGCTCCAACAGCACCCCCAAGCTCCTGACCCTGTCCGCCGCCATAAGCGGCGCACCATCAAAAGCCGGCAGGGGGATCCCCCTCCCCGGGCCGCGGCGGCCCAAGCAAAGGACCCCCGGACCGCGGCGGCCCACCATGCCATCACTAACATCAGCAATCGAGATAGCAATATGATGAGATTATTTTAGATTGATTTTAGACTTTTATATTATGTAAATTTAATGGTAAAATTTAAATATTATAGAAATGTATAACTGTTTTATTGTTTAACATGGTTCTTGCCACATTTTGTAAGCCGCCCTGAGCCTGCCTCGGCAGGGAGGGCAGGGTATAAATAAATTTTTTTATTATTATTATTATTATTATTATTATTATTATTATTATTATTATTATTATTATTATTATTATTATTATTATTATTATTATTATTATTATTATTATTATTATTATATTTTGGCATGAAAATCCCCATTTTGATTTTATTGCTCCTTTTATGTTCACTACTTGTTCTGCTTCCTTGCACCATTTCCCTGAACAAAGTGTATGCACTTTTATTGCTATTTTTTGTTTTCTTGAACCATTTCCCCCCTCACAATGTCTGCCTTTTCATGTGCATTGTACTACTCTATGAATTATGTAACAATGTGCAGTACATTGATACCAAGTACAAACAAATCTACAAAATGCTGAGAACCAAAACAACTGACATATAAATGCTTTTAAAATGGAATGAAATGGGAATCTTCATTCATCCTAAGTGGACTGGCAAATCTCCTGCACTGTCATATAAATATAGAATTAAGTTATCTACAACTCCTTTCCTCCCTCTTTTTTTTTTTGCACAGCAGTGATTCATGTCTAATACTCTCCAAACTGCAAAAGTGTCATCTTTTTTAAAAAGTCAGTCTCCCTCATAGATATACAGAGATCATTATGTGATTCTCTGGGCTATGTCCATTATCTCTTCTGTGCCCATTTTACAGATCAAGAAATAGGTCAGTGAGTTACCTGACTCACTTATGAAAAGAAGGAATTGGATAATAATGCATAGAGTCTAAAATCCTATATAGTCATATTTAAAGAATGCTCTTCTTAGAACATGCCACTAGTGTTTTGCAATATCTTCTGTTTTCACTGTTGCAAATTGGGACAGAACCATTCAGTTCAAAACAGAATTGACTATTTGCAGTCACAAAGGGACCAACAGATCATGGCAGGGGATTAATTTCAAACCTTCACAACAATAAGATGGAAAGTACTCATCTATACACTAGTCTTAAAGGTTTTCTTGATCGTAAAATTGTGCTTTCAACTGTTAGCAGTCAATAAGATGAATAAAAATACGACTCAGTTGATTTCACTTCAGAAGAAACCAGCATCTTACCTGCTCCAAGGCAAGCTTACTTTCTTTTATTGCAAAACAAATTCAAAATTTGCCAATAATCTCATTGGCCAGATTTGTAATGGCTGGTGGAACATTCTAAGTTAAGATTCACATTGTGCAGATACTGGTGGGGAAACCTATTGACAAAGTGTTACACTTACCTTCTGTTATCTTTAAAGCTTTTCCTTCTCGCCTTTTGCAATTTCCTTGTTGCTTCAGTGAGTTTAATAAATTACAGTATGTTGGTTAATAATAGACTATGCAATGTCCCGCCGTTATAGAGCAATTTCCATGCATTTTTCATTTTTATCCATTTTAAAACTCAATTTGAGTGTCAAAATCTAATTACTGCAACCTGTAGTGCTTCCTGGCTGATTGGCTACGTAAAATACACTGCTCGTTTCCTTTAATAGTCCAGGCCCATTGTTAATGCATTGGCTCAGCTGTTTATCTGTGAGTTTTGGAGTTTCTGAGATGCTGACTGCAAGAAACACAAATGGGAACAATATGAGCTTATCAATTGTTTTATTGTTACAGGAGCTGACGTGCGAAGACCAGGTGTGCCATCAAGTATTTAAGAAGAAGAAATAAATTGATCAGAACCCTGTCCAGCTGCACACTGTGTAATTATGTTGTTTGCTGTGTTAAATTAAAAAAAACATCTGACACTACTGGAGATCTTCTGTTTGTTTCTTAAAATGAGGAGAAAACTTCTTTTCAGAAAATCAAACAAGCACTCAAACTTCCACATTTTAGAAAAAAGCTCTACTGTTTTCCAGATAAGACTTAAATGACATTAACCTTGTTAATCATTCCCATTCTTTCAAACTTTTTTCAAATCCTGCAGCTACAATTAAAAAAATAAACACAATCTTCTTGAAAATAGCACATCACTCCATGATGTTCTAATGCCATAATATGTTTGGATGATGACTGATGTCAAAACCAGCATTCTTTGTACTCTTTCTTGTTAATTTAGGCTTGGGTCACGGAGTCCTTCATTTTAGGCAACAGAATGGCTTGAAATGGTGGTAATAGGACAGCAAACAGTAACACCTAGGCTGGTAATTGAAATTTTGGCCCAGAAACTTAAGCTTGTTGCCATCTGGGAAACGTGTTCATTGAACAAACATCACATGTTTTTAGTTTAGACTTTGCAGACTTGCCAAAAACAGAAAACTCATATTGGGAGACTTAAATCATGCATCTCAAACACATGCAATAGGTCTCCATAGATGTGTGAATGTGGTCTTCTTTACATTTTAAAGGTATGCACCCAAGATATTTTACATATGTCCCTTGAAACTTGAGGTATGATGGCAAGGTATTTGAAAACATGAATCATGCAAGCCATCAGAGAGCCATTACTGACTCAGCTCCCTGTTAAATGTACAATGCTCAGAGGCAATCCTGGATTTGTTGCTAAATAAAACAACCCAGTGAGATCTAGTAACACCAGCCATGGAAGGTGAGAGAGGTCTACCAAATGGAAAGAGTTAAATGCAGCAGGGTGTGCTGATCCATCCTTTCCCCTGGTTCACTGCATAAAGGCATTTGTTGTCCTGTACCTCTGTCAAGCCTAAACCTCAGTTTTAAACATTGTGGTTCCACTTCTCTATTGGTAGAGTATTCCTTTGACACCTGTAACATTCTGCCAGTGTAAAGAGCCTTGCTGTGGTAGAAGAGACATGTTCTTCCAACAGAAGGTTCTCTGCAGCAATGGAAGGTTCCATCATTACTGGATTGGAACGTTTCAATCCAACCCAATATCTGCATGACTTGCCAGAGAGCAGTATGGTTTTCAAAGGATAATTGTGTTCTGAGATGATCCAAAAACTCACTGGTTCAAATTTTATCTCCTTTGGTGTCATGCTTAGGTACGCTACTTTCTCTCAGCCTATGCAATATGGAGATAATAATACTAGGCAACTTCACTGTACATTTATAAGAACTACTATGACTGTCCAGGTAAAGTGTTCTGAACACTAAACATGCTATATGCTAAGTATTATTATTCAGTATGGTCCTGGGCAGCACCTGGGTAGGAAAACAACTTCAAAATCTCAGACTGAAGAGTAATTTCTTTTATCAGTATCACTTTCATGTGTATTCTGTCCTTTGAGTAATGAGACCTCCAGGCTGATCGCACACAGACGTTTTCTTCCTCCTTGGTTTCCAAAGGACTCGAAAAGGTCCTGCTCTTTCAACATTGCACACATTAGTGCCATTTTTCCACCATCAGTACCTCAAGGGTGCCATTTTCCCAGCATGCTTTTGCTGCTGTGTCACAGGAGGGCTTCTTGAAGGCCTCTTTTATAAAAAAATCAGTAACTGCTATAGCACTACAGCAATACAGCACACTATAACCATCTACTGCCACTTATCTATTTCAATTTTTCATAGAATCAATATATTGCTACAGTGCAAGTGCGAAGGGGAGGGAAAGAGGAGACAAGCTGCCACAGCAGCTGTGATGACTAAGCCCCAGCAATCAATGTGCAGCCACTGCAGAGCATGTCTGGAACAGAAAATTTGGAAAAAGATGGAGAAAAGTATGCATAAAACTACCACGCATGGAAGCTCTATTGCCAAGGTGCACGCATCTGCATTCATAGTGGCAATTAAAATCTGCACTGTCTCCTTGAGTTCTCCAGATACTCTTCTATTTCCAGTCAGGCATGATCTCCTCCTCGACATTCTTCTCCAGTTCTTCAAACTTGGAAAGCGTAAAATATTTCCCGCATCAAAGATATTTCTTCAGCATCGGGCCTCCTACCAAAGATCTTTGTGGATCTTAGGTAGGCCATACAGTCTGGGGGGCAGAGCTTCAGACTTTCTGAGCAGGCGTTGATCCTCAATCGGTATTGAAGAGCCTTTGATGAACAGATTTGTTTTCCGAAGTATTCTTGTGGTGGGATCGCAGCCAAGTCTCCTGTATGTATCTGGCTTGAGAAGGTCCTGAATTTTATTATGGTAGTCTTCTGTATTGAGAATAACTGTGGCGTTCCCCTTATCCGCTGCAAGAACCAGTATGTCCTTGTCAGTGTTGAGGGTTTTCAGAGCTGATCTTTCTGCCTACCTAAGATCCACAAACCTACCTAAGATCCACAAACCCAATGTTCCTCTTCGACCGATAGTCAACGCCATCAGCTCACCTACCTACGCCATAGCCAAACACTTGACCGGCCTTCTTCAACCCCTTGTGGGCAACACTATCTCTTACATCAGGGACTCATCACATTTTTTGGGAAAAATCAAACCCCTAAAACTCCAACCCAGCGATCTTTCAGTAAGCTTCGATGTCGTCTCGTTGTTCACCATGGTTCCCGTCAAAAAAACCCTTGTTCAACTACAACACATCTTTCCTGATGACATCACTGCCCTATTCCACCACGTGCTCACCACTACCTACTTCCAATGGAACAATAACTTTTATGAACAGATCGATGGAGTTGCCATGGGAAGCCCGCTTAGCCCTGTCATCGCTAACTTTTACATGGAAATCTTTGAAGATACAGCACTAAGATCTGCCCTCCTAAAACCACGTTGCTGGCTCCGATATGTGGATGATGTTTTTGCCATCTGGAGTCATGGAGAGGCTGCTTTGAATAACTTTCTCCTTCATCTGAATTCAGTCCATCCTCGTATCCAGTTCACCGTGTAGAAAGAAAACAATGGTCAACTTGCCTTTCTTGACGTCCTCATTACCAGGAAAGATGACGGAAAACTCGGCCACACTGTATTCAGGAAACCCACACACACCGATCGCTATCTAAATAAGAATTCCAATCATCATCCTCGCCAAAAACATACAGTTGTAAAAACCCTCATCCACTGTGCATCACGCATCTGTGAACCAAGCCAACTCCAACAGGAACTACACCACCTCAAACAGTCACTGCAGGCCAATGGATACTCCCAACAAGAAATTAGAAGAGCCCTCCATCCCAGGAGACCATCCACACCAAATCCCGAGCCACACACAAATGTGGGTACAGCCTTCCTGCCCTACATAAAATCTGTCACTGACCGCATTGGCAAAATTCTCAAACGCCACAATGTTGACACAGTCTTCAAGCCCACACAACAGATCAGCCACATGCTGCGCTCGGCCAAAGATATGAGAGATCCACTTTCAACCCCTGGAGTCAACAAATACCCTGCTCCTGTGGTGCAGTCTACATTGGCACTACCCAACGCAGTATCAACACCCGTCTCACCAAACATAAGAGACACTGTCGCTTGTTTCAGCCAGAAAAATCAGCTGTAGCTGAACATGCACTTCAAGAAGGAGACCACGTCATCCACTTTGAAAGAACTGAAGTCCTTTCTACGGTCTCACATTATCATACCCGCCTGAACAGAGAAGCTATTGAGATTTACAAACACCAACACAATTTTAACAGAAAGGAAGAAGGCATTTTCATCCACCAATCTTGGTACCCAGCTCTGCAAAACACCCTACAGACTATAAATTGCAGAAAGTCTCAGAACAACCAGCACATTCCACAGAACAATCAGCACAGTCAACAACCATCTTCCTTATCGTCACACCCCTTCCAACCCTCCCAGCAATTAACACAGAACAATGGTCACATTCAACAGCCAGTTTCCTTATCACTACCCCTCCAGGAAGCCCCACCAAACAATGGGCACATCCACAAACCAATTGCCCTTTCATCACAGCCTCTCCAGCCTAGAAATAGCAGCTCTCCAGCAGCCCTGGCCCCACTCAATGCACAGCAGCCAAGAAGGTCAGAGCGCCTGCTCCGGCTGCAACGCCACTGAGGATGTTCTCTGCAGCTGGGAACGAAACGTCTGGAAGGAAAACTTTCTCCAGTAGAACACGGCACTTGAGCCCGAAAGATTATACAAACCCTAAAAATATTTCCTTTTAAAACCATTTTTAATGAAGTTTATTCAGAATCATAGAGTTGGAAGGGGCCATCCAGGCCATCTAGGGTTGCCAAGTCCAATTCAAGAAATATCTGGGGACTTTGGGGGTGGAGCCAGGAGACTTCAGGGGTGGAGCCAGGAGACATTGGGGCGGAGCCAGGAGCAAGGGTGTGACAAGCATAATTGAACTCCAAGGGAGTTCTGGCCATCACATTTAAAGGGACTGCATATCTTTTTAAATGCCTTCCTTTCATAGGAAATAATGAAGGATAGGGGCACCTTCTTTTGGGGCTCATAGAATTGGACCCCCTGGTCCAATCTTTTTGAAACTTGGGAGGTATTTTGGGGAGAGGCACTAGATGCTATACTGAAAATTTGGTGCATCTATCTCAAAAAACAGCCCCCCCCAGAGCCCCCGATACCAGCAGCTCAATTCCCCATCATTCCCTATGGGAATCGTTCATGGTGGTGCATGATGGCTGTGGGGGTGGGGCTTCCCCTGCTGGCCAGCTGGCTGGGGGAGGGGGGAAGCCTGTGAAACCAGGGGATCCCCCGCTGGGACCTGGGGATTGGGAAGCCTAAGGCCATCCAGTCCAACCCCCTGCTCAATACAGGAAATTTGGCAAGTTGTCAAACTCTATGTTCCAAACAGGAGGCATGGGCCAGGTGATATATAAGAGTCAACACCCTTACTTGCAGAACTCCTGTCTGATTTCTACAATGCTCATTAAGGCTGATTTGCTCCTAAACTAACACAAAGTCACTTATCTTCTCAGCAGGTAAACTATTAGCCTTCAAGATGGGAAAAACGGGCTGGCCAGTATATTGGACAGCCAGTGTTCAGGGCCTGCCTCTTAGTATGTTTGTGATGTGATGTTGTATGTCAGTCTCACATGTATAAAATATGGCAACAGTACAATCTGTAAGACACGACAATAGATGTGGGAAATAGTCTGTGAAGCACTATTTCCTTCCTGAGTCTCTTTGGCTGGCATTCAGCAAACAGTACTTTGGCCAGATGGCTCATGCTTCCAACCATCTCCTTTTCTTGCCCAGGTCCCTAAATCTGAGTTTGATTACACTATTTTTCTTATTAATTGTTTTGGGAATCTAGCTTAGAAGGATTCAAGAAATCCTAGAAACAAATGAATGAACGAGTTGTGCTTAGAAATAGGGCCAGTAATGTCTAGAACAGGGGTCCCCAAAGTGGTGGGTACCATGGCACATACTTTTGTGGCACCCACCAAGTATTTTGAAGAAGATGATGATGATGATATTGGATTTATATCCCGCCCTCCTCTCAGAGTCTCAGAGTGGCTCACAATCTCCTTCATCTTCCTCACAACAGACACCCTGTGAGGTGGGTGCAGCTGAGAAGACTCTCACAGCAGCTGCCCTTTCAAGGACAACCTCTGCGATAGCTATGGCTGACCCAAGGCCATTCCAGCAGGTGCAAGTGGAGGAGTGGGGAATCAAACCCAGTTCTCCTGGATAAGAGTCCGCACACTTAACCACTACACCAAACTGGCTCTCCATATAGGGCTTTAAAGGAAGGGGAGACAGGTAGAGCATTTGCCCAGCAAGGTTCTGATTGCCTATTGGAGATCTATTGGCTATGCAAATAGTTTTAAATGTTGCTTTGGTGGCAGCTGCCACCACAGCACAAGGATATGCACTGTGTGACTGAAATTAAGTTGTGGCGAATCATTTTGTGACTGGCTCCACCTTCTGCAGCAGCCATTTTGTGACAGCTATTTTATTGCTGCACCTACCAAGTTGGATCAGAATTCCAAATGTTCCTGCACTCTCAAAAAGACTGGTGACCCCTGGTCTAGGCTAAACAAACTTTCATCCTAGAATTCACTGTAACATGCAGGAGTTCCAAGACCAGGCATAAAGGAGGACAAGGACCCAACATCATTTTTGACCAGTTTATCTGCCATTGCTTTCCTCAACTAAACCTTAAAACTGTAGTTGTGTGATTTATTTATTTAAAACATTTCTATGCCACCTTTCCACCCAAACAGGATCCCCAAGGCAGCAAATATCATAACATTAAATTTCAACATTAAAACATTATATATAAAATAATTCAATGAAAACACATAAACACACAGAATAACAAACCTGGGAAGAAGGTCAATAATAATTATTGGGGTATGCCAAACAAAATAAAAATGTCTTCACCGACTTGCAAAGATAACAATAGAGGAAGATAGAGAAATCTCCCCAGGAACGAAGTTTCAAAGTTTTGGTGCCATGACCAAGAAGGCCATTTCTCTGACTGCCACCCATCTAACTTCACATGGCAGGGTAGGCTTCCCAACCCCCCCCCAACCCCGCCCTGCCAGGGGACCCCTGAATTAGCAGCCTAATCCCCCGCTATCTAAAAATCTGATAGGGGGGGGGGGGTGGAACGGCATCGTGTCTCTTTTCCTGCCTGGCTTCAGGCTTCTCCCTTCCTCCGGCTCACAAAGACCCGCCCACCACCGGCCTGCTATTTGCTCCAGTCCAGCCTCCCTTCGCGAGGTGCATGCTGGGACTTGTAGTCCTTGCATCCTCTCATGTCTGCTGAGTATTATTCTCTATGTGGAGATTGATTCTCATAGGGTATAATGGGGAATTGATCTGGAGGTTTCGGGGGCTCTGGGGGAGCTTTTTTTTGAGGTAGAGGCACCAAATTTTCAGTATAGTATCTAGTGACTCTCCCCAAAGTATCTCCCAAGTTTCAAAACGATTGGACCAGGGGGTCCCATTCTATGAGCCCCAAAAGAAGGTGCCCCTATCCTTCATTATTTCCTATGGAAGGAAGACATTTAAAAAGGTGTGCAGTTCCTTTATATGTGATGGCTAGAACTCCCTTGGAGTTCAATTATGCTTGTCACACCCTTGTTCCTGGCTCCGCCCCGATGTCTCCTGGCTCCACCCCCAAAGTCTCCTGGCTCCACCCCCAAAGTCCCCAGATAATTCTTGAATTGGACTTGGCAATCCTATGGCAGGGGCACCCATAGCTGACCTCCAAAGATGACCAGAGTGGACAGTCAGGTTCATATGGTAGAAGGCAATCCTTAAGGTATGCTGGTTCCAGGCCATATAGGGCTTTAAAGGTCAATAGTAAAACCTTGAATTGGGCCCAAAAATAAAATTGGGAGCTAGTGTAAATGGAACAAACTGGTGGTTGCTATGACTCACTTCAGTCAACATTATGGCTGCAGCTTTCTGAACCAACAATAGTTACCAAACAGTCTTCTTGTAGAGTGCATTGAACTAATCAATGCTAGTGCTTTGTTCTTATGATAATTCCCTGCACATGAATTAAGATGAGTTAAGCAGCCCTTTTTTTTATGCCTGTTTTGGGATTAGTTCCACAGTCCATAGATACAACATGTAGTAATAGGATGTATGCAAAAAGCTGCAGTCAAGAATCTCTGTATGCTTACCTGTGAAATGCATGGTCAGTGCTAGGTTAGGAAGAAGTAAAGGAAGTTAGCTGAAGGGTTAGCTGTTACTTTTCTACCGGGAATGGATCAGAGTTGTCCACTGAGATGGTGACAAACAGTATGGACTGCCTGTCAAAGCCTCGAGGCAGCAGGAGGAAGGTTGTGAGCCTAACTTGCCTGGGAAATTATAGATGTTTGTATACAAATGCTAGAAGTGTTCAAAGTAAAATTGGTGAGTTGGGATGTTCAGTGTTGGGGGAAAACATAGACATTGTGGTAATTTCAGAAACTTGGTGGAATGAGGAGAATCAGTGGGACACGGTGAATCCTGGATATAAGTTATATTGGAAGGATAGGGAGGGAAGGGTTGGAGATGGGATGGCTCTGTATGTCAGAGAGGGTAGGACTGAGGTCAGAGAATTAGATTCCCTTCTAGAAATGCTTTGGGTCAAAATAGAGGGCCCAAAAGGAAATTTAACTATGGGAGTTTGTTATCACCCACCAAATCAAAAGATAGAGGACGATTATAATATGATGGAAGGATTAAAGATAGTGGCTAAATGTAAAAACTGTGTCGTAATACGGTAAGGTGATTTTAACTACCTGCAGATTGATTGCATCAATATGTGTTCAGGTCAAGAGAAAGAGACTGAGTTTCTAGATGTCCTCAATGACTGTGCTATGGAGCAGATGGTCACAGAACCTACCAAGGGTGGGGTGATCCTGGATTTGGTCTTAAGTAATGCCCAAGACTTGGTGAGAGATGTAAAAGTGATTGCACCACTTGGGAGCAGTGACCATAACGTTATTGACTTCACCATTTGTATAAATAGAAAAGGGAAAGGAAAGGTCCCCTGTGCAAGCACCAGTCGTTTCCAACTCTGGGGTGACGTTGCTTTCACAACGTTTTCACTGGAGACTTTTTACGGGGTGGTTTGCCATTGCCTTCCCCAGTCTTTTACACTCCCCCCCCCCCCCGAAAGCTGGGTACTCATTTTACCAACCTCGGAAGGATGGAAGGCTGAGTCATCCTTGGGCGGGCTACCTGAATCCAGCTTCTGCTGCAATCGAACTCAGGCCATGAGCAGAGAGTTCAGACCACATTACTGCAGTACTGCTGCTTTAGGAGTGACCCCCAAAGACCAGCACAACCACATTTAACTTTAAAAGGGGTAAATTCTCTGAGATGAGGAGGCATGTGAAGAGGAAACTGAAAGGAAAGGTAAATACAGTCAAAACCCTTGGGAAAGCTTGGAGGCTATTTAAAATCCTAGAAGCTCAGATAAAATATATACTACAAGTTAGGAAAGGCACAATCAGGTATAAGAAAAGGCCTGCATGGTTAACAAACAATGTAATGGAAGCTGTAAAAGGTAAGAAGGACTCCTTTAAGTGGTGGAAAGCTAGACCAAGTGAGATTAATAAAAGGGAACACAGGCTGTGGCAAATCAAATGCAAGACAGGCAAAAAGGGACTATCAGGCAGGCAAAAGGGGACTATGAGAAGCATATTGCAAAAAACATAAAGACCAACAATAAAAATTTCTTCAAATATATTAGAAGCAGGAAACCAGCCAGGGAGGCAGTGGGGCCCTTGGATGACCAAGGGGTAAAAGGATTACTGAAGGAGGATAGGGAAACGACTGAGAAGCTGAATGCATTTTTTGCCTCCGTCTTCACTATGGAAGATGAGAAGTGTTTGCCCGTTCCAGAACCGCTAATTTTGGAAGGGGTGTTGAAAGACCTGAGTCAGATTGAGGTGACAAGAGAGGAGGTCCTACAACTGATTGACAAATTAAAAACTAATAAGTCACCAGGTCCGGATGGCATACATCCAAGAGTTCTGAAAGAACTCAAAGTTGAACTTGTGGATCTCCTGACAAAAATCTGTAATCTTTCATTGAAATCTGCCTCCGTTCCTGAGGACCGGAAGGTAGCAAATGTTACCCCCATCTTTAAAAAGGGTTCCAGAGGAGATCCGGGAAATTACAGGCCAGTCACTCTGACTTCAATACCAGGAAAGTTGGTAGAAACCATTATCAAGGACAGAATGAGTAGGCACATTAATGAACATGAGTTATTGAGGAAGACTCAACATGGGTTCTGTAAGGGAAGATCTTGCCTCATTAATAGGGTGGCCATAATGTCTGAAGGTCAGCCAGGGACACCTTTGGGGGGGGAAGGTAGGGGTGCGCTTCCAGGGAAGGTAGGGGAGGGCCTCCAGCGACCAGCGGAGGCCGCGGAGAGGCCTCCGCTGGTCGGCGCTGGTCGCTGGAGGCCCTCCAGAGTCTCTGGAGGGCCTCCAGGGACCAGCACCGGCCTCTCCGCAGCCTCCGCTGGTCACTGGAGGCCCTCCAGAGTCTCTGGAGGGCCTCCAGCGACCAGCGGAGGCCGCGGAGAGGCCTCCGCCACCGCCGCCTGGCCCCGCGCGCGGGCGGGGAAGACGGCGAGGGAGGGAGGCAGCGTCCCTGCGCGTGCGCAGGGGCCCAGCGCACGCGCAGGGACACTCCCTCCCTCCCTCACCGCCTTCCCCGCTGGCGCCCGTGGCCCACCGCCTCTGGGGCTGGCTAAACCGGGACCTCTAATGGTCCCGGTATAGCCAGCCCGGGAGGCGGGAATAGGGGGCCAGAACCGGGACATTCCCGGGTGCCCGGGACGGTCTGGCCACCCTAAACCTGTTACAGTTCTTTGAGGGGGTGAACAAACATGTGGACAAAGGGGACCCAATAGATGTTGTTTACCTTGACTTCCAGAAAGCTTCTGATAAAGTTCCTCATCAAAGGCTTCTTAGTAAGCTCGAGAGTCATGGAGTAAAAGGACAAGTCCTCTTGTGGATCAAAAACTGGCTAATTAATAGGAAACAGAGAGTGAGTATAAATGGGCAGTCTTCGTAGTGGAGGACGGTAAGCAATGGAGTGCCGCAGGACTCAGTACTGGGTCCCATGCTCTTTAACTTGTTCATTAATGATTTGGAATTGGGAATAAGCAGTGAAGTGACCAAGTTCTCAGATGACACTTAATTGTTCAAGGTGGTGAGAACCAAAGAGGATTGTGAGGCACTCCAAAGTAATGCACATTGGGGCCAAAAATCCCAGCTACAAATACAAGTTGATGGGTTGTGAACTGGCAGAGACTGACCAAGAGGGTCATGGTAGATAACTAACTGAAAATGTCAAGACAGTGTTCAATTGCAATAAAAAAGGCCAACGCAATGCTGGGAATTATTAGGAAGGGAATTGAAAACAAATCAGCCAGTATCATAATGTCCCTGTATAAACCAATGGTGCAGTCTCATTTGGAATACTGTGTACAATTCTGGTCACTGCACCTCAAATAGGATATTATAGCATTGGAAAAAGTCCAGAAAAGGGCAACTAGAATGATTAAAGGTTTAGAACACTTTCCCTATGAAGAAAGGTTAAAACGTTTGGGGCTCTTTAGCTTGGAGAAACATTGACTGCGGGGTGACATGAAAGAGGTTTAGAAGATTATGCATGGGATGGAGAAAGTAGAAAAAGAAGTATTTTTCTCTCTTTCGCACAATACAAGAACTCGTGGGCATTCAATGAAATCGCTGAGCAGTCAGGTTAAAATGGATAAAAGGAAGTACTTCTTCACCCAAAGGGTGCTTAACATGTGGAATTTGCTGCCACAGGAGGTGGTGGTAGCTACAAGCATAGCCAGCTTCAAGAGGGGATTGGATGAAAATATGGAGCAGAGGTCCATCAGTGGCTATTAGCCACAGTGTGTGTGTGTGTGTGTGTGTGTGTGTGTGTGTGTGTGTGTATTTGGCCACTGTATGACACAGAGTGTTGGACTGGATGGGCCATTGGCCTGATCCAACATGGCTTCTCTTACGTTCTTATGTTCTTAAATTTAAAAGGAGCTCTTAGTTCAAAAACTTTGTTATATTCTGCTTGAGATTATTCCTCTAATGCTGACAAAGTTGACCATTTAATCACAGTATTTGTTTCTGCTCTAATTGGCAGGTTCACATTTAGCTGTAAGACTGGGAGACTAATAGTTTGGACAGATGCACTTAAGTTTCTAATGGAGGGGTTGGGCCCATTTCTCTCTCTCACACACACACATACACATATACAAAGAGGCTCTTTTCAGTTCTAATTTATGAATGATTGAAAGAGTAGCAGTGGGGATGTTTTAATTTTGGTCTTCTTGATTACACTTGTTATGCAGATGTAAAGATTAGAAAATGAGGTGGAATCATTTTGTGAAAATGAGATTAAAAGGAAATTAACCAGACATGCATTTGAGAGCTGCAAAGATTTTGTCAATTATTCCCCCAACTTCCTACTTACTTTAATTAGATCTTGTGCTGAACAGTGACTGATTACACTAGATGAACACATGACAGTGAGAATGGTGGGGTAATCAGAAAAGCAGTAGAGCCCTGAGACAACATAACTATTGTTGTCCATTTTCCAGCATTGTTATTCCAACCTATGGGAATTCAGATTAGACTGGCAAAGGGATGGGATTGTGCCATGCATTAGGGAATCACCCTGTGGCTTCACTCCCTTTTGAAATATGTTATGCCTTTTATTATTATGTTAAGAAGTATTGTAGTAATAACACACTCTGTTTTGTTAAGGCCATAGAACTGAGACAGCCCCACATGCAATGGGTGTGTATAAAATAAAGTGATGGTAGTGGAAGGATGAGGTGAGCCTGGGAGCAAATAAACAGAACACAACATATGAAAGTAAGCACTTGGAAGTTCAGAAAAAGTCAGTACCAAAGAAGAGATTGAAAGTACAGTCCCAAACACAGTTTGGTGTAGTGGTTAAGTGTATGGACTCTTATCTGGGAGAACTGGGTTTGATTCCCAGCTCCTCCACTTGCAGCTGCTGGAAAGGTCTTGGGTCAGCCATAGCTCTTGCAGGAGTTGTCCTTGAAAGGGTAGCTTCTGGAAGAGCTCTCTCGGCCCCACCCACCTCACAGGGTGTCTGTTGTTGGGGAGGAAGAAGGAGATTATGAGCCGCTCTGAAACTCTCAAATTCAGAGTGGAGGGCGAGATATAAATCCAATATCTTCTTCTTCTCAGTCCATTGAAGTAAGTGGGTTTAAAAGGGTGAAACTCTGTCTGGGATTCCGCTGTTAAAGAAGAGAAGTATTAACTTTATGGGTAGAAGATGGGGAGGTTTTTGAGGCCTGGAGAGCAACAAAGCAGAATATAGAACTGGTAGCAGAAGTTACAATGTATCAAGCAAGGAACAGGAAATGCAAAGAACAGAAATAAAGAAATACAGCATATAGAGTCAAGAACTGGAAGCTGAGATAGAAGCAATAGGAAGCAGCACAAAAATCCACACCCAATGTGCTGTCCATAGGTGCCATGGTATCCACTGGTACATTCCTTGGCACCCACTTTTTCAGAAAATGGGCAGGACCATTGTAAGGCAGAGTTTGTTACTGGCTGCCCTCACTTAAATGAACGGGGAAGGGGGTTATAGCCACACCACTGGAGGATCAGGAGGACAAGTAAACACCCATGCTCATGATTTCATTCCTCCTACAGGGTTTTCTTCTTTTCTCCCTTCTCTATCCCTTTCTCCCCCCTCACACACACACACTTTCCTTCTTTTTATTCCCCAGTCTCTTCTTCTCTGCCTTGCCAAAAGTTTTCCATAACTTCTTTTTATTTCCCTTCTGCAATTCTTTTGGGTTACCAGTCCCCAGGTGTGAGCAGAAGATCCCCTGATTTCATGGGTTCCTGCCCACCATTGACCACCTGGCCTTCAGGGGGAAGCCCCACCCCAACAGCCACAACCTCGCATGATGCCCCTCAATACCAAAGAAGAGATTGAAAGTACAGTCCCAAGCACAATTATACTCTTTTCAGTCCATTGAAGTCACATGGAAGTAGCATCATCACACCAGGGATATCACATGCTAATGCTCTGCTTTTGGGGCAAACTCTATGGTTTGAGCCCAATTTTACCATTTCGTTTGTCCAAAAAACAGAGCATCACTGGCATGATGATGTCACTTCCATGTGATGTAATCATGTTGGGGACACTGCATGTGCTGACATCGCTCTGCCTTCCCACTCCTGGAAAGCTCCCTCCTACCCCCTGCGGTAACCCTAGAAGGGATGTATTGGATTTGGCTTCAACTCTTGAGGCAGCCATTTTGAGGTGGCACTCACCACTCCTCTTAAAATTCTAAAGGTACTCAGAGGCTCAAAAAAATTGGGGACCCCAATCTATGCTTTGAAAAAATAATTGTTACTGTCAGGGCTTCTTGAGCTGAGAATTTTCTGAGGCAGTTTTTAAGTCTCTGTTTTTTCTTCATTACATGCATCTTACATGCATTACAAGTGGACTCTAATCTAGGAAAGTTTATAATACCATAAGAGATGGTTAGCATTTGAGCTTGGTCATTGTTTCAGCAGATTAATATGGCTATTCTTCTGTAAGAAATCACATGTGATACGTAGTTGTGTACTTGAGGAACAGAGAAGGACAAATGAAGGATTCTGCTGGCATTCCATTTGAGATAGAAGTGGGGATGTGGTGTATTTTGCCATCAACATACTTGACCATCAAATTTACCACGTTTGACTGTGATAGTAATGAGGAGGAGGAGGTTTGGATTTATACTCCACCCTTCACTTGAAATCTCAGAGTGGTTTACAATCTCATTCCCTTCCTCTCCCCACAACAGACCCGCTGCAAGGAAGGTGAGGCTGAGAGAGCTCTGAGAGCACTGTTCTTGAAGTAATAGCTCTGAGAGAACTGTGACTGACTCAGCTGGCTGCATGTGGAGGCGTGGGAAATAAAACCTGGTTCTCTAGATCACAGTCAGTTGCTCTTAACAACCACCCCAAACCTGCTCTCTGACCTGAGCCAGTCACCTGGTCAGTTCAATTTGTCACCAAACAATTTAAACATCTGATAAAAAGGTTTCACAGGGCATGCACATATGCATGTTGAATTTTTTTAAAAAAATCAGCAATGTTAGGGTTGCTAAGGACTTATTAGATAATTAAGTTATAGGATTTTTTAAAACCTAGCATTTGTTTATAATGAGTTTGTGACTGATATTAGTTGTCTATTTAAACAATTGCCTTTTAAGCAGAGCAGCAGCACAGCAAGGATAGGAAATGGAGGAGAATGATTCAGCTGGGGTTGTGTGAGAATGCGCTTGCATGAAAAGCTGATTGCGCTGTTAGGAAGAAATGCTGGTAACTTGCCAAAGAACCACAATTTTATTTATTATTTTTTTAAAAAAAATATTTATTAGCCACCTTTTTTCTTTATGGAGCTCAAGGCAGTCTACAACATGGATAAAACGCATAAAATAAAATACATTACAAACATTTTTTAAAAACCACAAGATTTAAAAATCACAATTCAGGACTGCTAATAAACTTACCCAAATGCAGTCCTAAATAAAATTGTCTTCAACTTCCTCCTAAAGACTGAAAGTAAGAGGAATAGGCGCACCTCTGTGGAGAGTTTTTTTCTGTAATTGTAGGGCTACCAATGAAAAGGATCTCTCTCATGTGCCCACCATTTGGTTGATGAGACAGATGTAACTTTAATTCACAGGCAGGAACATAATAGAAATTACAATCCTTCAGATACCCCAGCCTCAAGCTATGTAGGGCTTTACAGATCAAAACCAACATGTTGAACTGGGCTAAAGAGTGGATCAGTAGCCAATGTAATTGTTGTAATATTGGATGTCACATGCTCCTGATAGCGGACCCCAATCAACAGTCTAGCCACAGCATTCTGTAGTGGCTGCAACCTCTGGATACTCTCCAAAGGTAGCCCCAAATATTTATTTACGTATTTTTCGCTCCATAAGACGCACCTGAGCATAAGACGCACCTAGTTTTTAGAGCCGTTTGTGTGAATTTAGAGGCATTTGTGTGAATTTTTTGCAGTATTCGCTCCTTAAGACGCACACACTTTTCCCTCCACTTTTTTAGGGGGGGAAAGTGAGTCTTATGGTGCAAAAAATACTGTATTTTATTTAATAGAATGCATTGCAATAGGCAGGTCTAAATTGCTTGGCTCTGTCTGGATGGGGGTGGGGATGGGGGAGAAGGTGCTTAGGGGTGATTATGTCAGCAGTCAGGGCCTTAACAGAATCAGCAGCAGCAAAGGTGGGAAAATTCTATAAGATATTTTCCTATAGGAATTTCCCACCTTTGCTGCTGCTGGTTCTGTTATCAAAATTCTGATTCTGTTATCGATATTCATCAGGTGCTTGGGGCAAGCCATCTAAATGGATCCATCACCCCTGCAGAGGAAGGAGGAAGCAGTAAGTCTAAACTCCATCAGGCTATGATCTTTCCA
Organism: Heteronotia binoei; assembly: GCF_032191835.1. Taxonomy (NCBI): domain Eukaryota; kingdom Metazoa; phylum Chordata; class Lepidosauria; order Squamata; family Gekkonidae; genus Heteronotia; species Heteronotia binoei. Next base: position 92,583,838 of record NC_083228.1, on the reverse strand, counting down.
TGGCATGCCTTTAACTCTCCCTCTAATCTCCCTTTAACTCCCACCTCTAACTCACCCTCCTCATCAGTATAATAGACTAGATCTAGTGTGCATCCTGTAAGACTCATGGTCATTATGGAGGCCAAGAAATCAGGAAGCACTAATGACAGATTGGCCTCCCTATGAATGTTAAAGTCACCCAGGACCACCAGTCTCAGAGTCTCCATCAGCACACCCGAGATCAACTCAGTTAGCTCAGGAAGAGAGACAGTTGGGCAGTACACCAGCAGAAATCCCAACCCTGTCTCAGTCACCCACCTTCATGATCACACACTCAAAGCTAACAGACTGTTGGATGAGTCTCCTTGTCAGATAGATGGAATCACAACAGATCGCTGCAGCCCCACCTCCCCATCCCCCTAGCCTAGCCTGTTACAGTACAGAAACACCTGGAGAGTACAGCTGGGTTATAATATAGTGGGTTCTCTACATTAATGAGGTGAGGTGGTAGTGAACATAGCTCTTTTATTGAATACAGCATGGTATAGCGCTGCCTACAAAGACTGGAAACTAGGGTCGCAGGGCCCCCTATATATGCACACCCAAAGTTCCTGCACTGCCTGTGATGGACCATTCAAACCAGTCAGGGGCTCTTGATTGGAGCAGGGCAGCAGGATTTGGATCCTGCTGCCTATTTGTTTCCAAGTCCCCCAAGCTCTGTCCTTCAGGCCCCAGTGAGCCAGGCAAGTACTCCAGCTTATAGATACAATTCTAAGCACATATACAACATGGGTCAAATTTCCAACCATACATGCCAGATCATCCTATGATTTAAACATGAATGGCCACAGTTTTTCCATTTACTGATATGGCATTCAGGATTTCAATACCAAGAGGCCGAGCCTCAGTGCAACCAATTGGGTGAGAGGCAGACTTGAAGGGAGAGTGACCAGCCAGGGGCCATACCTCCTTCTCCTGGAACAGCCACTTTGCATTTCACCATCATATCTCCTGCTGCCAAGGACCAGGGGAATGGTAGTTCCCTGCTCCCAGAACACATAAGTCATTGTCTATTCCCCCATCTCCCCAAAAGGAAACAGCTGAACACTAGCAGTCCCACTTCCTCAATCACCTGACAAGCCCCCTTGGTCCTCCCACCAACAATTTCTACTAACAGATTATCATGCATTTGTGTCTCCTCAAAGTGGTAACCCACTTTAGGGTTGCCCCTTCAGTGACAACTCTGCCAGCGGAGGTCCTGCTTCCATAAAAGTTGAGGCTTTATCCCAGAAGGCCCTGAAGAGATAATGATGCAAGTCTGGACAGGAATTGAGGTTCAGGGGCTTGCTCCAGCCAAGACATCAAGCAGGAGTTCCACTGGTGAAGTCCTAGGCAGAACAGCAGATAGTTGGATAGATAGATGATCTCTTCACCCTTCTTTCACCCAGCCGGCAAGTAGCTTCTAAATTCCCTCACTTCACTGGGGTGTTAAGTAGACTGTGGAGTCCCTGCAAATAAATCATTGAAAAAATAGTCCTTCCAAAAAAACCTGGCTGGCTGTTAATGACTAGAGAACAAAATGGGAGCCAAATCAGGAAAGCTGAACAGCCTTCAACAGTAGTAATTAATTGAGGAAATACAGACATCAGAATCAGAGAGAATTTCAGAAGTAGAAATGAAAAGGCTGGGCATTGGTATTTAATTTTGTATTTCTAGTTCTATTTCATTGTCCATTGTATATCTATACCAGGGACCTCAATGTAGTATTCACTGACACCTTTCTTGGTACCTACCAGATGTTTTTAGAAAGTAGATGGGCCAGGTATGGCTTTTAGCAGAAGGGCTTCTTGTAGGCGTTTTTGACATCTCAGTGGCTGGGTAGATTTCTAAGTTGCTTTGGCTGCAGCTGCCACCACAGCACAAAGAACTTCACTGCATGACTGAAGGTGTATGCATGAAAATATTTTTAAATAACATCTTTATTTTAAAAGACAGCTTCTGCCTGGAATATGAAGAGTTACTGCCAGAGTTATGCATAACCTCCCTGACATTTTATGCTTGTGGACACCATTTTGTAGCTATACCCACCAACCTGTGTCAGAATTCTGAAGGAACCCACAGGCTCTGAAAGATTGGGGACCTCTAACTTATATGGTCATATTGTTGCTCACATTATTTAATTTGTACTCCTGGTCCTGCTGAATTGTTAATTTGATGTCTATGCTGTACAATTATATTTTTTTCTCTCTTTCTGTACTCTGTAATTCACCAGGCATCTCTGTAAGAAAAGGGTTGTGATACTTTATATACTTTTAAAAGGATATTTATAAGAAATTGCATGTGTATATCTAAAAAGGTATATGAATTAGCATGTTTCAACTGTTCATAGCACAGTTTCCAGAAAGCTGGGATTAATCGTTAATTGTTGTTGTTGTTTTAATCCTGGAATTTGCTGTCATGTAATGTGTGAAAAGCCCTGATCTGGATGGCCCAGGCTAGCCTGATCTCATCAGATCACAGAACCTAATAAGAATCGGCCCTGGGAAACTTGAATGGGTAACCACAAAAGGAGTCCATGGTTGCTATGCACAGGCAGGCAATGGTAAACCTGCTCTGAAAGCCACTTGCCTTGAAAGCCCAACAAGTTGCTATAAGTCAGCTGCAACTTGGTGGCACTTTCCATCAACACCAATGTGTGAAAAGTCCATATCTAAGTATAGATTAGATTGGTGGCACAACTGGATGGAACCTCCCTGTTTCTGTGATGTTGTGACATCATCCTTTCCCCCCACCATTGGTAAACAGCCAACTAAGCCTCTCTACTGATTGGAGAAAAGGGGTAAAGGTGAAGCGAGAACCCAAGTGGTCACTAACAGGATAGTTAGAAATTTCAATTTCATAGTCCTATTCATTGTAAACTAGGCTTTATGGGCAATATAAGCATTTGGATAAAGCAATCTTCCATTACGTCTTTAGAAACCCTAATTTTGATATCTGAAAATAAAACTGAGGAATGAACATCAAACAAGATGTTTACCAGCTCATCCAATAATATAGCCATAGGGAAAGTTATTTGAACCTGCTGTAGCAGTTCAGTGTAAAATGCCATCAGTTGCTTCCATTTTTTGTGACCAGGGCTTGGTACTTTTCCTTTTTTATTTCTTAATTGCCCTTCTGTAACCCATTTCCAATTTCACAATTTAAATCTTTAATTTTGTCTATATAGCTTAGTTCAGCATTATTGTGGAGTGTGCTGTTTTTCCTCAAGACTCTTCCATCTGTTTTACTAAGTGACTGTAATGTTCAGAGAAGGGCATTGTAATAACTAAGGAAGTTCTCTCCACAGGTATGTATTTTTCCTGAAGGAGTAATGCAGATAAAGATTATTTGGCATTAAAATGTTACTAAAAGGTCGCTCTAATACAGGTTTCTTCGTCCCAGGCTTTTAATACAAAATTTGTTATGCTTATCTGGATAATGTATTAAGCATACCTCTACAATGCATTTCCTCAGAAGGAAAAGTACTTGGCATCTCGAATTTCTGAATCTGGAAATAGACTTTCCTTGGCGTGTCCTAAAACAGGGGCTGAGAGCATGAGAAAAACTCTCCCTCCCCATGGTTGAACTGTTAGCATGACAACAACACAGCCAGCTTTGCAAAAATGTGTCATTTCTTCATGGCTTCTGCTTAATTGCAGCTTAATCTCAACATTAAGAACTCTCTATATATTCAAATTAGGATATTCTGTTTCCTCCAACTTTTTGTCACACAAGTTTTCCTTCTTACAGTGATTCGAAATACTCTATACAAACTTTTTAAAAGACAGCAAACTGGATATTTTTAAGAGTCATATTAACACAGATCTGATCCTGTACTACAAAGCTCATGTAGTATATTGGTAGTCATGTCAGACTAGGAGTGAGGAAACCTGGAGTCAGATCAGGATAACATCGGATCTGATAGCTGTTGATACAGTTCCATGGTCAGATCATTGTGCCCTGAAAGCCCGACTGGACCTGCAGCCCTCCTCCTGTTTAGGCATCAAGTGGATTCATGCTTGCCCATAGAGACAACTGGATCCTGAGTGGCTTCGGGAAGCTCTGCGGGATCTGATGCCCCCTGGCAGGTCATTAGATGAGCAAGTGGAGGACTGGCTCTCTACAGCCATTGATGACATTGCTTCCTGGCACCCTCTTCACTGCTGCACCAAAGTGGCCCCATGGTATTCCCTGGAGCTGCAGAGGATGAAGCGGCAACTTAGATGACTAGAGCGAGTGTGGCAGCGTTCCTATTATGAGGAGTCAAGAACTTCTTATAGAATGTTTATGAAGATCTATGAGAAGGCAGTCAAGTCCGCAAAGAAGAAATTCTGTACAGCCTCCATTGCGTCTGCAAAATCATGCCCAGCCCAATTATTTAGGACAATTCGATCATTAACAACAGTGCTGACAGGCAACCAAAAGGTTAGGGAATTGGATATTGGCTGTGAGGTCTTTGCAACTAATTTCACAGAAAAAGGCTTGACTCTGTGCCTGGATCTCCCATTCACAGTTGATGCAGGACAAGAACTGGAAGCCTGTTGTCCGTCTTCTGGCCCTTTTTTGGACCATTTCAGTTGACTTTCACTGAAAGATGTGGACAGGATCCTGGCTGCAGTGAAGCTTACCACTTGTCCTCTGGACCCATGCTCATCCTGGCTTGTTAAAGCAGATGGTGCCAATGTCTGGAGCCCTCTGGTTGACATTGTTAATCTGTCCCTGTCATCAGGGATGTTCCCAGCTAGGCTCAAAGAGGCAGTGATATATTCGCTTTTTAAAAAGCCATCTTTGGACCCTATGGCCCTGGCCAATTACCGCCCAGTTTCAAGTCTTCCATTTCTGAGTAAGGTAATTGAGAAAGCAGTGGTAGAGCAGTTTCAAGCTTTCCTGGAGGATACTTCTATCCTGGACCCTTTCCAGTTTGGTTTTGCCCTGGTCATGGGATGGAGACTGCTTTGGTTGCCCTCACAGATGACCTCAGAAGGCATCTGGATCAAGGTGGGTCAGTGCTGCTGTTACTGTTAGATCTTTCAGTGGCATTTGACACAGTCAATTATGATCAAATGACCCACCGCCTTGCTGACAATGGAGTTCAAGGGGTTGCCTTACATTGGTTTTCCTCCTTTCTCTGTGGTCGGGGACAAAGGTTGGCTCTTGGCAAGCAGATCTCTGTTGTCATCCACTTGAATGTGGTGTGCCACAGGAAGCTGTTCTCTCGCCAATAATGTTCAACATCTATATGCGCCCCCTTGCCCAGATTGCTCGAGGTTTTGGGCTGGGTTGTCACCAATATGCGGATGACACCCAGCTCTATCTGCAGATGGATGGCAAATCAGACTCTGCCCCAGATCATCTGACTAAGGCTCTAGAAACTGTGGCTGGATGGTTGCAACAAAGCTGACTGAAGCTTAATCCAGCTAAGACGGAGTCCTGTACCTGAACCAAGGGGGATTTGAGCTGGGCCCCTGACTCCCAACCCTGGACAGTGCACTTCTTGTACTGGCTCAGAAGGTGAAGAGTCTGGGAATGAAACTGGATGCCTCACTTACCATGGAGGCCCAGGTCAAAGCAGTTGCTTGATCTGCCTTCTATCATCTTCGGCAGGTCAGACTGCTGGCACCCTATCCATCCCCCAAGGATTTAGCTACAGTGATCCATGCAACAGTCACTTCCAGGTGTCAGAACTTGTAATTGTTGAACCTTATGACTGTTGTGCCTGCTTAGCCTAGCTGAGTCCATATTGTAACTGCTAAGAAATAGCTAGCTCTGTATCTAGCATCGTGCCCAAATGCTTTGCATTCCAAGCAAACTGTGATCACCGGAGGGTGACGGGGAGTCCTTGGGAAACATCTGCCAGTACCCTTTGAAGCTCTGCCTCCCCCTCTCCTCTCCCAACGATAAGGAGCCTTGGAAACCGAACAGGGCCTCCTGAAGGGTGGGAACCAGTTTGTTATTGTAACTAGAATAGCTTAAAGAATCTAACCACTGCTGAACTCGTTATCAGAATCAACTCGTCTTCTACCTGAACACAGTTCTCAATAAATGCTTAGACTTTAACCAGAGTTATGAGCCTCGTTTGAAGTTCTTCAAGTTCTGACACCAGGCTGGATTACTGTAACTCAGTCTATGCAGGCTTGCCCTTGGGGTGGATCCAGAAACTCCAGCTGGTGCAAAATGCAGCAGCATGGCTGCTAACTACATTGTCTTTATGGGCAAGCATTCAGTCAGTGCTGCGCCAATTGCACTGGCTACCAACTGAGTACCAGATCCGCTTCAAGGTTTTGGTAGTGACATTCAAAGCCTTACATGGTCTGGGACTGACATACTTGAGGGACTGCCTTTCCCCATGTATGCCCTGGAGGTCTTTGCGGTCTGCTACGCAGTACTTCCTGACCACCCCTTGCCCAAAGGATATCCATCTTACCTCAACCAGGGCCAGGGCTTTTTCGGCTCTGGCCCCTGCCTGATGGAATCAGCTCCCTATGGAGATCTGGGCCCTACCTAAGCTACTACTGTATGAGCATTGGTGTGGTTTACATCCACAGGATGGGCTCTGATTGTCCTGTGAAAGCTGTGGTTGTAACTTTTAATAAGCAGTGGCAGCACGTCAATATATCTGAAGGTGTTGTTGGCAGTAAAATACCGCCACATTTTTGTTTTTAATGTTCGATTGAAGCGCTCCACAATAGCTACTTTGACTTCATTATGGGTGTAAAAGTGGTGGACTCCATGTTGCTTTAACACGCTGCTTACAGACTGGTTTAGAAACTCTTTACCTGCATCAGTCTGAAGCTTGGCAGGTATTCTTTCTACCTTGTTTAAAAATTTCCTTAAGGGCTTTCGACACTCTCCCCCCGTCTTGTCTTTTAAGGCCAAAGCCCAGGCATATTTAGACAATATGTCAACCACCACTAAAATGTACTTGTAGCCATCATTATTTTTGGGAAATTTTTGCATATCAACTAAATCCCCCTGCCACTGAGCATCGAGACTGGAAACCATGGTCTTGTTTCTCTTAAAGCGGACGCGGGGTTGCTTATGCAATGTGTAAGCATCTTGCTCTGAAAGCCAGTTAGTAACATGATTTTGAGTGAGAGCTTTACACTGATTTTTGGCTGCCTGGAAGAGAGGCCTCACCCCGCCAAAGCTCCCTGCTTCTCCGGGTGTATAATACATGTGCCTTAAGACCTCCTCTTCATCAACTGCCCCCATCATTGCCCGCTTAACTCAGAAATGATCACACAAGGTTATAAAACAAATGTCTTTATTGTAACAGAACTACCTCTTCCTCTTATTATTCATTTTATTCTTCTTTTTCTTGTCGCACTGGGTAACTTTGGTACACGACACACACAATAGATTCACATCAACAGGGTTACCGATGTGAAGATTACTGAAAGCCTGGATAAAATTCTCATCAAGCTGTCAAAATAAAATAAAAAGAACAGCTCAGTGAAAAAGTCCATCACCCACCTTCATTATACACCCATTCATAAACACTGCTTTACCTGATTACCTGTGAGTTTGACACCGTGTTCTCTTGTTCCATGGATTCGTCTAAAACCTCCTCATTTTCACCCCCCTCTGGAGTTTCTTCATCATCTTCAAACTGCTCAGCAGGATCCCGGTAAATACACCACAGCGGGTTGGGCATTCCCAAGTCTATCTCATCTTCAGGGCGGCTGGAAAGCGCCGTCCACACATCATGCTGGCTTCTCCATGCAGGCATCATCGTGTTTTCTGTTCTGACATTTACCTCTGGAGTTGCGGAGTGCTCGGGCATCTCTGCAGCCTTATTGGAGACCAGGTAAGTAGAGCGCATAGGGACAACTCCTCCAAAGTACATAGTAGATGCAGAAGGGATGTCAAATACCACCTACCTTGCAGGAGCGCCAATGTTGTTGAAGCTAGGCCTCTCCATATGTGATTTGCGGCCTGCTCAATTAATATGCAGGGTTGCTACGTCACAGCGGGGTGGACGTAGATGCTGATTGGCCTGGCTATGCCACGTGGTGTGAGTCAGTAAGGTCATTTCCTGGAGGAGGTGCTTAATTAATTAAATATGTGGGGTAGCTATGTCATGGTGGAGCATAGATGGTGATTGGCGGGGTTAGGTCATGTGGGGGTGGGGCTAGACAGGACACCTACTGGTGCGAGGTGCTTAATTAAATATGCGGGGTAGCTACGTCATGGTGGGGCATAGATGGTGATTGGCGGGGCTAGGTCATATGACTCTGGGGTCATGACCTGGGTGACGTCATTGGGGTCATGACCCTGATGGTGCAGTTTCTGTTGACGTCACCGGATGTGATGTCACCTGCCACGCCCCCTTCATTAATTATCCATGGGGTTGACACAGTTTTTGTGGCGTCACCGGCCACGCCCCCTTCATTAATAATGCATGGGGGTCTATTTACTACTAATCTCAACAAAATCTAAATGATAACTGTTTAAACACTTTAAAAAAAAAGTGTACAAGATTCCTAGTCTCTAACCACTTAGAAATAAATGCCAGTGAAATATATATTTTTAAAAACACACCTGGAAAATGAGTTTCCATGGATAAAATATAAAAGTAACACAGACACCCCCTGCTCTCAGAAATAGCAGCCTTCATTCTCTAACAACACAAATTGCTGCTTGCCGCTAATGGGTGCCCTGAGAGTGTTAGTAAATTGCTTTCCTTGATGGTTGAACTGAATGTAAGAGAAACATGAACATTTAGCTAAAATATTAGCAAATCAGAACCCACTAAATAAAGTAACAGTCTTGCATAGACATTTCAGCTTTGAAGTATAGGACTCTACTGCTATGCACACAAGGGAGATATTACTCATAAACCCTAAAGTGCTTCCAAGATTCCTGTTTGTGCTGAGAACAGCATCTACATATCAAACTTCTGGGCCTGTCATTTAGACTATGGGGTTACAGAACCTCACAGCCAAGGTTTAACTCTGAAACTTTGACCAATTTCCCACTCAACTTGTGCCGCTCTCACGTTCCTCTTCTCAGCAGGGCTTCCTTCCAATTTCACACTATCTGCCCTGGGGCTGCAGTTAGCGTTGGCTTTTTTGTGCAGCAAACAAAAACTAGTTTTTAGAGGTTTCTGTTTGCTGTGTGAAAAAGCTGATGCCAGCTGCAGCCCCAGGGCAGATAATGTGAAGCCCCACTGAGAAGAGGAACGTAAGGTGAGTGGGAAATCGGCCTCAGTTTGAGCAATAGCATTCTGTATTGGAATGTGTAATATAATATAAAGAAGAGGATATCTTTAAGAATGAGCAGCAGCTTGTTTCACATATCTGGGATTAGAAAGTAAGACTTCTTGGGTGACAGTGTATTGTACAGCCTCTGCTATGAAACTCCTCTTTTGAGGGACCTAAAATGGATACATGAAGCCTAGGAAGGACCTGCACCACAGTTAATCCCTTCACAGGCAGCAGTCCTAAGCAGGTCTACTATAATATAGTGGGTTCCATGCAATGAAGAGGCAAGGTGGTAGTGATATTCAGTTCTTTTTTAGATACAGTATAGTATAGGGCTGTACTATAAGACTGACTACTGGGCCAACAGGGCCAACCATATATACATTCCAGGTTCCCGTGCTAGCATCTTATTGGACCGTTCAAACCAGCAGGGAACCTATGATTGGAGCAGGGCAGCAGGGATTTGGATCCTACTGTCCATTGTTCCCGAGTCCCCAAGCTCAGTCTTCCAGGCTCCAATGAGCCAGGCAAGAACTCCATATATCGAACTCAATTCAGATCACATATATAACATCTAATGAGAAGTGGAACTTACTCCCAGGGAAATGTTTAAAGAACTGCAGCCACATTGTCTTCAAGTTGTTCTTGCAGTGAGCAGAAAATGCTGCAAATGTTTTAAACACTTTGAAAAGTGGCAGCTGTGCAAAAAAACCTGATCCCAATAGAAAGGCTTCTAACATAATGTGGGTTAGAAACAAGCATAAAATGTAGGAGAAAGTGCACTGCCCTGTTTACAGATGATAGGCAGCGGTCTTCCTGAGGTCAGCAGGCAGGCAAGATTCAGAGTAGGCAGGCAGTAGGAGTCAAGGTGAGCCAGAGTCAGGGCCATGTGGAGTCGAGCAGGCAGAAGCCAAGGCAATAAGAACAAGACATTTGGGAACTGTAGAACCAGCAAAGCTTTCAACCTTCTATAGGGTTTGACAAGAAGCTGGGATCCCCCATTGCTTTCTGATGACCTGGTTAAAGTCCCAGCTTGTTTTAAGAACTACTTCACCTCATCTCCTTCCTGAGAAAGACTGGAGAGATGCAGCAGACCCTGGAATGTTTGTTGTGTGTTTGAGTCCCTGTCTTTGCCTGGTTCTCCTTCATCTCTGGCCCGAGGTTTTGGGGAGACCTCTGTGAGTGTAGGACCTTGACAGGGCTCCTGCAGTGGATCCAAGTTATCAGAAGGTGCTGATGGCATACTGGTTTTTCCAATTGGTTCCCGGTGTTGACTCATTGGGGTTGGTGTGCACAACTGATTGCTGTGGCAGTGCTTACAGAACCCTGCTCTTGGAGTTCTCAGGGTCTGCAAAGGATTCCTCATCATCTGAAGACTCTTCCCCAGCAGAACTTTGGCAAACCATGGTAGGCACAAAGCTGACAAAAGTAAGCTATCATTTCCAAATGTGAATTACAAAAATACTGAAATACATACACGCACGCACACACAGAGAGAGAAGGGAGCTACTTAGAGTGAGAGAATGCCAAACAAAACAAAAAAGTTTTTACCCACTGACCAGAAAGCAATAGAAGACAGACAAAAGACTAGAGGCAGTTTCAAAGTTTCAGTGCCACGGCCAAGAAGGCCCCTTTTGGGGTTGTCACCCACTTAGCCTCAGAGGGCAGGAGCATCTGAAGCAGGGCCTTTGAAGATGACCAGAAAGGTCAGCTGCTCCTTATGATATGCTGGCCCCAAGCTGTAAATACTTGGAAGCAAATTGGAAGCCAGTGTAGAAGGAATTAGACTAATATGGTCCCTATGAACCACTTCAATTAACAGTGTAGCCATAGAATTCTGTACCAGCTGAAGCTTCCTGGCAGTCTTTAAGGGCAGCCGCACATAGATCGCATTGCAGTAATCTAATCTAGATGTTACCAGGACATTTATTTATTTATTTATTTATTTTATCATATTTATATCCTGCCCTCCCCTAGTGGGCTCAGCAACAATTAAAAACAACATGAGGTTAAAGGACAAAATATACATAAAAACCAAGACTCTGGGAAGATACCCTTAGCAACACCTCCAAGCTACAAATCTTTAGGGGGAGTACAACTCCATCCAGTTCCTGTGCCAAACCTTCTTCCCAACAAGTAGCACCTCTGTTTTGTCAGCATTAAGTTTCAAATTGTTAGCACTCATCCGTTACAAAATGTATCTAGGCACCTGTTCACAGATTCCAAAGCCTCTCTGGGATCTGCTCAGTGTGCAAGACAGAGCTGAGTGTCAATCAAATATTGGTAACAACTCAGCCCAAATTTCTGGATTACCTGTCTCAGTGGCTTCTCGTACATGTTCAAGAGCCTGGGAGACATGATGGAACCTTGTGGTACTGAGTTTGGGGCTCCAGCCAGGAGCTCCAAGTTCACAGAAATCCCAAGGCAATGATATGCAAGATCAAGGTTATTTTACAAGATTTTAATAAGCAATGATCAAGCTTACAGAAATAGCAGACTAATCTCTCATCTGCTGGGTCTCGAATGTACATATGCACAGCAAAACTTAGCTAGACCTTGAGACAAGACACATCTTATATCCTAAGTGCTGGCTATCAGTCAAAAAATAATTAATCAAGCTATCCCAAACATTGAGATGAGCGATGCACATCCCATCTAGTGATGAGAAGTAACAAATCTTGCACCTCCCATCTAGTGATGAGAAGTAACAAATCAGACTTTGAAGACAGGGCTGCTAACAAGCATGAGAGACAGAAATATTCTCTTGGAACTACAAAACTCATTTAAATTCTCTTGGGACAACAAAACTCAAGACAACTAAAGGTCAAAGTACCAGCCTGTAACAAAAACAGAGTTACTGAGGCTATACACTCTGTAGGCCAAGGGGCCAAGCAGCAAATTCCCAGCTCCACACTCTGAAGTCTACTTTCAAGATATGACCAAACCACTGCAAAATGATGCCTCCCAGTCCCAACCCCAAGCTCAAAACACAATCCAGGAGGATGCCATGATTGATAAGATCAGAAGCTGCTTTCATCACACATGGGCAAAATCCAGGCCAGAGAAAGAGAATGAAAGATATAGATAGTAGAAGCAATGAGTACAGGGCAAGACAAGTATAAGAGACCAAGGCAGAGCACTGTATTGAATAAACCAAGTTGAGAGAAGCAGACAGCCAGAAAGATATGGCAGACAGCAATAAACCTGTCAGCATCTGATGCAGGAGGGATCATCTTGACTCCTTCATTCACTTCATGTGTTTTGCTTTGCTTTTTGTCCATGCAGGTCCCCCAACCTGCAGCTTCAGGCAAGAAAACAGGAAAGACCTGCATCTGCTCTTCTGCTGGTACTGCTTAGCATCCAACACAATAAACATATGAAAATTCAGATTCCCAAGACAAAAGATGGAGGATTTGGAGGACAGGGAAAAGGAATCTGGAGGAGCAAGTCTGGAGGGGAGCAACAGGCTATAATCACTTGGAGGAAAACAGAGATGAACAAAGCGCGCCTTTAGGGTGGGAAAGTGAAAGAAAGGTGCCCGAATGAAGGAACAGGGCATAGAAATACAGAAGGCCACAACAACACAACCATGTCTCAGCACAGTTCACCAGAGGAGACATGTGAACTCACTGACAGGAAACAAACACTGCAGGCTTTTCACAAGTTAACCTGTGAAATTGTGGGAGTTCACCCTGCATCAAAAATGATTCTAGGTTAAATGACATCCCCTTTGAGTTACACAAATCATTACATGAACAGTATGAATGTCTGCATTATCTAATACCAGCTCTCAGTCATATTTTTATCTTGTAAGTTTATTTCAATAGAGAAAATACAAGAAATTGCATTGCAAACAAATCAATATGAAAGGATTGATTGTATTGACTATAAATGGCTTGGGGTTCTTTCCTTACAAAAACTATATTTCTTGGGCACAGGGAGTTCTTTTGTATCGTGCAGGATTATTTTAAATTTGCATGACTTTATCTTGGGGCTTTTTATTTCATTTGAATGACTTCTGAATGAAATCATACTTCGCAGACAGACATGTCGCTCTAAAAATTGTAAGTTGTTTTGTGTAACTTATCAGTCTTTACTTCCAGCTACATATATAGCTCTCAGGAAGGAAAAAAGTTTTGCTGCTTAGTTTAGACTTTATGGGAAACCATGGGTTATTAAACTTAGGTTAGTATGACCACCTAAATTTGGGCCACTCAACCAATTATGGTCTGTCAAACCAGGACCTGAAACCATGTTTTTAATTATAGTTTAATTAAAAGAATTTAAACCATTATTTTAATTATAATTTTGTATTATTAGTATTTATTAAATTTATTGACCATCCTTCCCTGAAAGGCTCAGGGCAGTACAAAATAGGTAAAAATAAACAGAATAATTAATTTCAGTTTACAATAAAATCAACAGAACTTAACAATGACATAGAATTGCACTTCACTACCTTCCTCTGGCAAATCAGGGACTGGTTTTGTATGATGTATGTATGTTCACATTCTGTTTTGCTTTCAGCTCCTGCTCTCAAATACTATGTTTGCCATAGTACTGGTGGGAATACTAGCCAGGTCTCTGCGGAAGAAAAAATGATGAAATCAGAAACTGTTGAAGGCAAACTGAAATGACCATCTGCAACCCAAATCCTGATTTTACAAACTAATCATAGTTAAAATGAACTGGGGTTTTATATATTATATTTTCCCTTTCATATATCAGACAAACTGAGACTGCTTAAGCCTACAATTCATGTTTTATTAATGAAACATGATATCTTTGGCTCAGGCTCATCTATTTAAATACTGCTGAAATAAGTGAAAATCTATCTATCTATCTATCTATCTATCTATCTATCTATCTATCTATCTATCTATCTATCTATCTATCTATCTATCTATCTATCTATCTCACTGATTTCAGAAGCAGTATTTAAATAGATGAGCCAAAGACATCTAGTAAAATGGAGAGTTTTATATATATGCTATTTTTAAATGTTTTAAATGTTTTAATGTTTACCACCTTGGGAACCCTGAGTTTTGTTGGAAGGTGACAGGAAAAAATAAAGAAAAACTGCTGCTATACAAAACTTTTGAATCCCCCCCTCCCAAGTGTGGGTTTTTCTTTTTTGTCTCAGTGCTGCCAATCTGCCCGCCTTTACTTCTTCCCGTTTGGAATTTTGCAATACTTGTCTTCTCCTGGTTCTCCAACATCCTTTACAGTGCCATCCTAAGCAGAATTACTCCCTTTCAAGTCCACTGAAATTTATCAGTATGTAACTCAGTTTTAAGATGGCACAGTGAGTGCCTCTTCAATGTAATCTTGCTTGCTTCCTAGGGAGATGCTTATATGCTTTGTCTCTCAAGCAATATAGAATTGCTCCCTCAGACAAAGGCTCCTGCTCCTGCTATTCACTCAGCTACTGATCTTGACCCATATTGGATAGAAATTATTGTGATTCAAAGTAGAATATAGTTCAATGCACTCTTATTCCCTTTCCTTTTTCTTATTACAATATAGACTGTGGTTAACCTCTAAGCACTGATTGCATGTAGGTTCAAAAATGGTTATTCCCCCTTTCTTTCTTTATTTGAAATACTCCTCTATTATTAATCATGTTCTATTTAGAACAAGTGGAGGCAAGATAATTTAGCTTACACCTACGCAACTAGGAAATGATAAGGACAAGCAACCTTTCAAAAAATTAAGATGAACTTTTATTATGCATTGTTAAAGAAATATTAAAGCCTAAAATATTCAATAGGATTCAAAAATAATCCTCAGTAATGCGATCATCCATTGGTGTCCACACAATAAATTGCAGTAAATGCAAAGGTCAGGTAATTCAAGCATGTTATTACGCAGCTGAGTTCAGAAGATTATTGAAGTGAGCAATTGAACTCCAGGTGCCTGTGCTTTTGAGGGCTAAATGCAAGGGAATATTGTATGCCAAGTGCAGCTACACAAAAGAACAGACAACTCGGCATGGCTGCCTTAGATTCCAACTTATTCTTTATCCTTTTCCATGGCTTTGATTCAGTGGTATACAACATACAGCCAAAGGCTCTTGATAGAATCCTGAGGTTCCCAGGCTTCTTTTAAAAAATGAATACAGTATCTTTGTAAACATACCATCATGTCAGTGAAATGAAAGTTTTATTATGGCAGAAGTCTGAAATGTTATTTCAAGAGTTTCATTCCTCAGGGCATGATCCTACCCCTTGAAGCAAGTAAGCTTGTGAACTAATAGGAAGGAGGAATCACAAGACTGCTGTTCACATCCTAGAGACTGTGGGAGTGATGGAGGAGGTAAGCAAGACACTCACTTCCTTGTATCATCCAATTACTGGCTGTTGAGTTTGCAAAGGGGTAGCCATCTTAGTCTGCTGTAGCTAAATAAAAACACAATGGCACCTTAAAAACTGCATTTATTTCAGCATGAGTTTCCATGAGTCAAGGAAGCAAGAAATGTTAATCCAGGTGGGTAGCCGTGTTGGTCTGAAGAAACTGAAAAAAGTTAAAAGTCCAGTAGCACCTTTAAGAACAAGTTTTATTCAAGGTATAAACTTTTGTGTATACACACACGTCTTCAGATACAATGAAATGGAAGCAAAGCAGTCAAACTTATAGACAGGGTTGAGAAAACAATGAATTAGCATATAACATGATGTAGACATTTTGAGACAAAGCAGGGACAATGAGCAAAGTGCGCAAGGTCAACAGCTGTATGGATCCAATTAAGGGAAAACAACATGTGAAGGAATAAATATGTCAAAATAGGAGATAAGTGTGTCAGGCTGTGATAATACACACTAAATAATGCACTTTCCAACTGGATTTTGCCCGTTCACACAGTAAAATCCAGTTGGAAAGTGCACTGAAAGTGGATTGAAAGTGCATTATTTAGTGTGTGTGATTGCAGCTTAAGAGAACATTTTCTAATTGTGGAAAAGTTAATGACAGAAATGTTGTTAGTCTTTAAGGTACCATTGTGCTTTTAGGTTTTAAGATGGCAGATTGTCATGTGACTAGCTCCCACCATCAGAGTACTTAATGGCTTGTTACAATTATGTTAAGTAAGTAAGCAAGCGATTTTTCTCTTTAAACTGGAAAACCCAGAAGTGATAATAGGGTACTTCTAGAAATCATAATTGCCCAGCAATTGCTAGAGCTACTCCATATCACATCCAGCTTTTCCCCAGAAGTGACAGCAATGCAGCCTATGTCACCATTAATTGTTTTTCTCCCACCACTTGTAGTAGCAGTGTGGAATTAAGGCTGCAAATAGGAGGCCTCCAACCATAGCAGGAGGCCTGGCAGCCTACTTGAAGCTGCAAGGTCTTGCTATACCTTGGGCTAGAGATGTTTTGTTATCTAAAAAATACATGCAGGCTTGGGGGTACAAGAGAAGCAAGATAATTAGGAACATATGTGATCATATCAACCACCTTATACTAAATCAGGCCAATGGTCCATCTAGCTCAGTGCTGTATGTTATAACTGACAGAAGTTCTCCAGGGTCTTAGGAATATTTCTCAGCTTCTGCTACCTGGGATCCTTGAAATGGAGCTGCCTGTGGGCATCAAGTCAATTGCAATTTATAATAACCTTATGAATTACTGACCTCCCAAACATCCTATTATTAACAGCCTTGCTCAGCCTTGCAAACCAAGGCCATGGCTTCATTTATTAATCCATTTCACCTTGGGTCTTTCTGCCTTCAGCTTTTCCTAGCATTATTGTCTTTTCCAGTGACACTTGTCTTCTCATAATGTGACCAAATAGCTTCAGTTTAGTCCTTTTAGCTTCTAGGGAGAGTTCAGACTTGATTTGATCTATAACCCACTTATTTGACTTTTTGATATCCAAGACTCTCCTCCCACACCAAAGGGAACCAATTCGTTCCTGACAGTTTTCTTCACTGTCCAATTTTCATACCTATATAAAGTAATAGGAAATGCTATGATATGAAGTATCTTGCTCTTGATTTCCAGCAAGACACCCTTACACTTAAAAATTTGTATATATCCATTTGTGAAGAGTGACCCCTCTCCGTGATTTAAAAATAGCAATGCAGGGGCACCCAGAGTTTGGTTTGTATTTCTGGAAATCTAAAGTAATGCTCAACTTTCGAGGAAAAAATATGAAAATTCACAAAGGAATATACTTGGATTTCAAACTCCCACAAAGAAAAACAACACTGTTTGTGCATTTCAAGATATGGGTTTGCGGGGGGGGGGGTAGTTTTTCAAAAATGGTCAAAGGAAAGGAAGAAAATACGGTAAGTGATTAGGACAGTTTTGGTGGAGGCAAGAAATCTAGTGACGGAGATGGTTGAAGGGGTGGGATCTGGGTTGATTAGGTGTTTAGACACAGGGGCAGGGGGGGGGGGAATTACAGCCACAGAAAGAGGGTTAATGGGATCGGATTCTTCTCCCTTGTAAGTTCTCACACATCTCCCTCTTGTAACAGATAAAAGTGCAGCCCTTAGGCTAAAAATAAACTAAAGATAACTGTTGAAGTTCCTTTTCAAAAGAAAAAATTGATTTATGTGATTGCATTTTGCCCTTATTTGTATGAAAACTACATATTCTGTTTGTTTAATGAGGCTTCAGTCAAGAAGAGAAGAGATACAACAACAAATTTATTATCTTTGGACATGCTGAAGTAATTGGAAGAATTGCCTTAAAAAGAATCCAAATAGATTTAAAGATTGCTGGAATATTTTGAGCTCTGTCTCTCTCTAATACACACAGAGTAAAATCCTTTTAGAAGGTTTGCAGAGTATAGATGCCACCTAGTGCCCAGATAAGCATATTTTTCAGAATCACTTGTTAAAAATTAGAGTAGTTCTCATAACTGAGAAGCTATCCAGAATTCATGAAGTAAATCAGATATTTTTCAGACTTTTGGCATTAGAGCAGTTTTCAAAGTTTGGAAAGCCCCTGGCCAGTGGGCAAAATGACTTCTGGGCCCACTTAGTCTCCAGATCAATGCATGGGCCAATGTACATAGAGAGTATCAGCAGCACACATGTCCCGCTTGTTACTTGAGCACACTGACTGCCCCATAATCACGAACACAGGACTTTTGCCAATGGTGGCCCTGCACAATTACCGTTTTTGTCCACTGGATAAAGCGCTTGCTTATGGCCACAAATTATGCCAGAGATTAAGGGGAACTATATACTCCACTAAATCCTGTGTATTTCTACAGCCCAGTTTTTTATTGTTTTTTTAAATGCCTTCAGCAATGAGTAGCGATTCGATCTTTTCAGGACACATAGAATCCGATGGATTTGTTGTAGATAATAATTACTACAGCTAGGTTTTATGCATGCTAATTCTAAATTAAAACTTCAGTTATTTATTTATTGCAGACAAGACTGACCAAATAGAAGTCTGAAGATCAAGGCTGTAGGTTAAAATGCCTCTTTATAAACATTTTTATTATTATTTGTTAGTATTAATCTTATATTTATATCCCGCCCTCCCCAAACGGGCTCAGAGCAGCTAAAAACAGTTAAAACAACATAATTAAAAAGATATACAATAAAAATCATTTCATACAATTTACAGTCCATAAAAATCCAAGATGGGTATTGATATTGCTATATGTTATTTAGTGCTCAATATATTGGAATCAGGGAATATATTGGAGGAGGGAACAGAATAAGGGTCTATATGTGACTTTTGTCGACCTTACCAAAACTTTCGATACCGTTAGCAGGAAAGGCCTGTGGCAAATCTTGGAACATTTAGGATGTCCCCCAAGGTTCCTCAGCATGATCATCCAGCTACATGAAGACCAGCGAGGCCAAGTCAGACACTGCAACGACCTCTCGGAGCCCTTCCCAATAGGCACAGGTGTAAAGCAAGGCTGCGTTCTCGCGCCAACTCTCTTTACGATCTTCTTTAGCATGATGCTTCAAAGAGCCGCAGTAGATCTAGATGATGACGATGGTGTCTACATCCGCTATCGCACTGATGGCAGCCTGTTCAACCTGAGGCGACTAAAGGCTCACTCCAAGACAATGGAAAAACTTATCCGAGAGCTACTGTTTGCTGATGATGCTGCACTCGTCTCCCACTCGGTATCAGCTCTGCAGCATATGACGTCCTGCTTTGCAGAGGCTGCCAAGCTATTCGGCCTAGAAGTTAGTCTGAAGAAGACAGAAGTTCTCCACCAGCCTGCACCCAGGAAGATTATCACCCTCCCTGCATCACTGTGGGTGAATCAGTTCTGAAGACAGTCCAGCAGTTCAGCTACCTGGGGTGCATCATCTCCTCAGATGCCAAGATCGACAAGGAGATTGACAACAGGCTGGCAAAGGCAAACCATGCATTTGGCCAACTGCACAAAAGAGTGTGGAGCAACAAGCATCTGAAAAAAGGCACAAAGATCAATGTTTACAAAGCGGTTGTGATGACAACCCTCATCTATGGCTCCAAATCGTGGGTTTTATACCGTCATCACCTGCGACTCCTTGAGCGCTTTCATCAGCGCTGCCTTCGCACCATCCTCAACATCCACTGGAGTGACTTTGTGACCAACACTGAAGTCCTCAAGAGGGCGGAGGTTACAAGCATCGAGGCACTGCTGTTGAAGACGCAGCTGCACTGGGCAGGGCATATTTCTAGGATGGAAAACCACCGCCTTCCCAAGATTGCTCTGTATGGCGAACTTTCCACCGGCCATCGAAATAGAGGGGCACCAAAGAAGAGGTACAAGGACTCCTTGAAGAAATCCCTTGGCACCTGTCGCATCAACCATCACCAGTGGTCTGACCTAGCCTCAGATCGCAAAGCATGGAGGCACACTATCCACCAGGCTGTCTCTTCCTTTGAGAACGCACGCATAGCTGGTCTTGAGGACAATAGGAGATTGAGGAAGAATCGCACTGCTACAGCACCAACCCCAAATCAGACTTTTCCCTGCAGCCACTGTGGCCGGATCTGCCTGTCCCGCATTGGTCTTGTCAGCCACCAGCGAGCCTGCAGCAGACGTGGACTACTGCACCCTTCTTAAATCTTCGTTCGCGAAGTCAAGCCGGGGGGGCGGGGGGAATATTGGAATCAGTTAAAGTTGCCGATGCTGTGGAGTGGTGGTTGCCCCCCACCTTTGACATTAAAGGCTAGTTTAAACAGTTCAGTTTTTAAAAACAAACATTCCCATCTAAACTTCAGGTTTCCATACAAGACATTTTGTTTATTGGAGCCTAGACTTGCAGCTGTGGAGTTTATTTTTATGAACTCCAGCAACTAGTAAATCCTGGATACCATAAGCTGCGTGTCTTACAACTTTCATTGCTATTAAAATTTGTTATTCTGGTGCCTAGCTGACTGGTTCAATGAATTGAGAGATGGGAAGAAATTACCTGCTCCTTTTCTTCCCCTCATCATTGCCTGCCATTTATTTTGAGTATCAAAGGCTGGAGGTGCTGTCAGCCTGAACAAACATTCAGCTGATCACCCTGTGGGAAAAGAATCTTCTGTTTTCCCAGGTGGCCAAGATGCTCTTTCTAATGCACTGGAGGCACTGCTACTCAATGGCCACAGTCCTCATGGTGGGTCGAAGTCCACTACAAGGACTATCAGTTAGGAACCAAACATTCCCTTGCTGGGGCCTCATCTTCCATGTGCCTACATGAAACCTGTTGGGGGATTTCTACTGTACCCCCAACAATATAAAATCCCAAGAATCAGGACCTGCAGTTATCAGAACAAATTGCAGTTATCAGAAGGCTAATATATACTCACTAATAAGTTTTAAGACCTCGTAGATAAACTTTATCTGACTCCAGGTTTCTCAAAGCAAAAAGTTTATTAGACTCCAAGTTTCTCTTTAGGCAGAAGGCAATCAGTTTAGATACCATTAGTACATTTCAATTTATTCTTTAGACAGAAGGCTTAATATATAGATAAAAGAGTAAAACAATTTAGATACCATTAGTACATTTCAGTTTCTCTTTAGACAGAAGGCTTCAGATATATGGATAGAAAGGCAGAACAGAAAACAGTTTACACAGTTAGAGCATAAAGCATAAAATACAATAAAGCAGAGAGCATCAAAATGGAAGTCCCAACAGGGACATCCCTACTAGTCTACATTTTACCATTTAGAATCTAAGTCCCAAGTCCCATTCTATCAGAGCTATGCTCTGTGTGAGCAAGAGACCCCTAATTTCAGTTATATACGGATATCGTAATCACCCGTTTGGTGCCAGGGTGCCTGGAGATTCAACTCACACACATCTGCTGTGAAACGTGGGTTTTATTTACCATTTTATAAGATACTTATGTGAATAGTAACAGCCTCAGCATTACAACAGCACTCTATATCTCTGGAAGAGTGCTAGCCAGAAGTATAGATGGGTTTCCAGCCACTCCGTGATTGCCCCATCTCAACCATTGCAGTGGAAGAAGTCGGATCTCCAGGAACTGTCCGGGGAAGTGGTTTTCAGCCTTGACCATGAAAGCCATGTTGGTAGGCTAACATCAGCGACCATCTTCCTGCAATGCCAGACTCCATGACAGAGAGGCTCACATACTCAACAGCTGTTACATCTACATAAGGCAATCAAGCTTAGTTTAGGCATGGATCCTGCCAGACCACCCAAGTCTTTGTCAAACGGAACTTCAGACAAAGGTCTGTGCTAGCCAGAAGAGCAAGAAGAGGAAGACCAGTCTCCCCTAGAGTCAGAGTTCTTTGTATAGATCGGGTGTCACCTTAGGTACCAATTTATTGTCACCTTTAGATAAGTCTGGATAGCTTGTTTAATCCCCTCCACCCATGCCTTGCCCAAACTGCCACTCTGGAGCCTCCCCCTGTCCCATTGTTACCTGAAGATGACCAGAGTCAGGTCTGCTCATTGGCTGGAGGTGGGCATCCAATCATGTACCCAGAATAGACTAGATACTGCACACCAACAAGCCAGCCCCTTTTTGGGAGGACCTTTTCCTTTCCAAAAATAATATAACCATAGAGAAAGCCATGCTCACTCTCTCTATGCCTGAGCAATATGTAACCAGATTGTTCCTCCCTCCCTACTCTAAGTAAGGAGCATCAGGCATGGCACATCGCAGTGCATGTCCACATCTTCTAGTTGTAACTGGACCCTACGCCTGTCGGAGCGGGAGTAGCAGAGTGAGGGAGATGACTTGCCCGACACAGGGCTTCAGGAAAGAAAATCAGGCAGACACGTGCAACTAGTGCCAAAAGGTGTATTAACATATATACACAACAAGTGCTCTCTTGTGCAGTCTATACAATATCACCTCCACGGACAAAGTGCTTCGCCTAACCACCATCTCACAGGGAGAGACCTGTGTGATGCACACACAGATCATATATAGTCCAAGCAGCCAATCCTGGCCGTGCTGACTCAGCAGATTGCATCACTTGGCTTCTGCCGGCTCAAGCCGGTCTGCTGATCAGGTCACTGTGACCTAGCCTGGCAGCTAGATCACCGGCTGTCATACTGTAGCTGTCAGACTGGGTTTATGTAGATTCTTGCTCCAACACACCTCCTAATCTATTTAAACCCAGTATACCCAAACACTTTACACAGTTTTCATGTTCACTTGCAGTTAAACATTTCGTGAATATATCAGCGGCATTCTCATCCGATGTACACTTTATTATTTTTATGAGGTTTTTAGCCGCTGCTTCCTTCACATTTTGGTACCTGATAAGTATATGCTTGCTTTTCCCTCGAGCAGCTTGGTTCTCCGTCAGTTCTTTGGCTGCTGAGTTGTCAGTATATACTGAAACTGGCAAATTTACAGGTATGCTAAAGTCCCTCATCAGTTGTACTGCCCACTCTAGGTTAAGTACACATTCGTTTATGGCACCGTACTCTGCCTCACACGTGCTACATGCCACCAGGGTCTGCTTGGTGGCTTTCCATACTACTAGGGCATCTCCCAGAAATATTCCAATTCCTGTGGTTGATTTTGCCTTGGGCCGGTCCCCCCAGCTTGCGTCAGCATAGGCGCGTAGTTCAGGTTTTTCTCCTACTCTGAGGGATAGCTTACGTTCTATTGTGCCGCTGAGGTAACGTAGTACTCTTTTAGCCGCCACCCAATCTTTGTGGTGGGGTTCAGCATTTTTCTGGCACAATATATGTACCGCATAGCTGATATCTGGCCTGGTCCAGCACGCTAGGTGCAATAAGGACCCGATCAGGGACTGGTATAATGGTACATTCTTGAATATCTCACCTTCAGGTTCCTTGCTATAACCTGTGGTCATGGGTGTTTGCACACTGCTAGCTTCGTTCATACCATACTGCGCTAGCAGCGCTCTCACTTTGTTGCTCTGGGACAGTTCAAAACAACCATCGGCCCTCCTCGCTATTTCCACCCCTAGGTAGTAGCTCACTGGCCCCAGGTGCTTGATAGTGAACAGCTTACTGGCTGTTTCTTGAAACCATGCTAATTGTTGGTTGGAGTCCACTAAGACAATCAGATCGTCCACAAAGATGAGGACTATCATTCTGGACTCTCCCACCACCCTGCTAAACATGCAAGGGTCTGCCAGATGCTGGTTGAATCCTACTTTCATTAATGCTGACTTCAAACACTTGTACCATGCGTGTCCGGCTTGTTTCAAACCATACAAGGCTTTGTTCAGTTTTAACACACCACTCCCACCATCAAAACCGGGGATTTGTTCCATAAACAGCTCCTGGTCTAAGGGGGAGTTCAAATAGGCTGTCTCGAAGTCAAAGTGATGGGCTTGTTGCCCCGTACTTCCAGCCTTACACAATGCTGCCCTGAGGGTTTCAGCTTTTAAAGTGGGGGCAAACACTTGCTGATAATCCAATCCCTTCCTTTGGCTGAACCCTCTGGCCACTAACCTGGCCTTTCGTTGCACGGCTCCATTTGCGTCTTTCTTTAACCGGTAGGTCCACCTACAGGAGATAATGTTCCGGTTGCCCGGCCTTAGCACCTCAGTAAACACTCTGTTTTTCAGCAAGGAATCATATTCCTTCTGCATTGCGGCAAACCATGCTAGCCTTTCTTTACTATCTAGCTTCAGCACCTCCTCGTATGTTTCAGGTTCAGGGGTGCTGACTTGGTTTGCACTTGGGAACCCGTATCTAGCAGGAGGGATGCCTTTTGTGGCTCTAGCCGACACCCGTGGCCCTGTGCCAGGATTCGGCTCACCTTCTCCAGCCCCACTGGGTGCCACCTCCTGGGCTGGGCTTCTGGGCTGCGCTCCAACATTCTTATCAGTACTTGGCAGCATTCCCAGGTCTCTTTCCGTAGAGTGCAATCTTGCCCAGCTGGACTCACTAAATCCAGCGGACCTACTAAAGGTTAGCTTCGCCCGCTTATCACAAAAGCGATATGATTTGGTTTCTGGCTGGTAGCCCAGAAAGGTTAGGCTCACTGCCCGGTCACCTCCTTTCCTTCTATGTTTCAGAGGAATATTCACCCAGGCTTGGGTTCCAAATACCCTCAGAAAGCTCAAATCTGGGCAGTGGTTATATAGCCGCTTATAAGGCAAATCATTTACAGGCTTACACCAAACCCTATTATGTACGTATGCCGAGCAATGCATCGCTTCCGCCCAATAACGAATTGGCAGCTTTGCATCCTCGAGCATGCTGTGCATTAATGTTTGTAACACGGCGCCTGTTCGCTCGGATAGCCCATGTTCTTGGGGCGTTGCTGGGTTCGTCAGACGGTGGGCAATGCCCTTGTTCTCCAGCCAACGTTTCATCTGGTTAGATAAGAATTCCCCCCCTCTGTCGGTTTGTACAGCTAGGAGATTAACCCCTAATTGTCTCTCCACTGCTTTGACCCACTTGGTGAATGTCTTATACACCTCAGACTTATGCACCATGGTGAAAACCCACGCGTACCTCGTGTGGTCGTCGGTGGCCACCAAGCAGTATCTCCTCCCCGACAGACTCTTTGGCAATGGGCCAATAACGTCTAAATGGACTAGTTCCAGGGCTCGTGTGCTTTCCCTTGAGCTTTCTTTAGCAACAGCACACGCCTTGCTTTTGGTCTTCTTGCAGACCTGGCAATCCAAGTAACATTTGCAAGGATTTACTTTCAAACTAGGCACAAGCTCCAGGGTTTTCTTTAACGCCCTAAATCCGCAGTGCCCGAGTCTCCTATGGAGCAAATGTATACAATTATTGTGCACAGGCTCATTCGACACCTGAGCCACCTGGGCACAATCACTCTGGACCACATACAGTTTACCTTCCCTCTTTCCTGTCACAAGCAACTTTCCCCCACCTCCCAGGATTTTGCAGCAGGTTTTCTCAAATCTCACCTGGTATCCCTGGTCAAACAGTGTGCTAACACTCAACAGGTTAGACTGCAGTGAGGGTACATACAACACATTTTGCAACATACATTTCAGTGCAGGAAATTCCACATTGCCTGAGCAAACAGAATTGGCAGTGGTCCCATCAGCCAATCTCACATACTTATGCTCAGGACTGTCAATGTTTTTCAACAACTCCTTCTCGCAGCAGAGATGGCTCGTTGCCCCGGAGTCTAAAATCCAAGCAGACCCTGTGCTCTCTACTGCAGACGTGACCAGCCGGGTTGCTTCCTCACACGGGCTGGCGGTCCTCCGCTCTCGCCGCACACGCCCCCGCCTCTTCTCCCTCTCAGGGCAAGCTCGGAGCAGGTGCTGCGACGACCCGCATCCATAGCAGCGACGGACTGCAAACGCAGTCGGCTCCACTTCCTCCACCTTCGGACGCCTGCCAGCAGCAAAAGCTGGCTCGTTCTTGGCTGTCTTCCCGGACACACCGATAACAGCACGCTGCCTGGCCGACACCCCCGGACAGCTCACGGCCGCAATTCTCTCTTGGAAGTCAAGCAGGTGGGCACAGACGTATTCCATGGTCAGGGTCGCTACGTCCACCGTCTCCAGAGAAGTTATCAGGGGAGTGTACTCAGGTGGCAACGACGACAGCAAAATGTACACTCTGTCGTCTGGAGCTACAGTCTTGCCTCTTGCCTCCAGCTCAACGAAACAGTCCGTTAGCCGTTTGATGTGATCTTTCACACACCCTCCAGCCGGCATAACGGTGCGGAACATCCTCCTTGTCAAGGCCATGAGGGAACCAGCAGTGGTGCTAACATGCACCGCACTCAACGCGTCCCAGGCAGCCTTGGGAGTGTCCTTCCCTCGCACATAAACCAGCTGGTCATCTCCTATAGACAGCACTATGTTGGCCAGTGCCTTATCCGATAACACCGTCTCGGCAGGAGATAAGTCAGCAGGGGGGTTACTCACGAACAGCCATTGCCCTTCACGCTTGAGGTAGTGTTGCATTCTCAGGCTCCACACCGCGTAGTTGGCTGAGGTGAGCTTCTCAACGGCTACTCCAAGCTGTTGCTGAGCCATCGTGCCGACTCCTCCTCACAGCTGGCTGCCGACGTCCCTCTGGCTCTCAAACAGAGAACGGTGGTGCTTCTGTGTCCTTCACCGGCGTTCCTCGCCTCCGGCTCTTTCCAAACTCACAGTCAGCTCAACTCTCAACTCTCTCCTCCGCGCAGCGGAACCGCCCTGGGCCCATAACCCTGTCGGAGCGGGAGTAGCAGAGTGAGGGAGATGACTTGCCCGACACAGGGCTTCAGGAAAGAAAATCAGGCAGACACGTGCAACTAGTGCCAAAAGGTGTATTAACATATATACACAACAAGTGCTCTCTTGTGCAGTCTATACAATATCACCTCCACGGACAAAGTGCTTCGCCTAACCACCATCTCACAGGGAGAGACCTGTGTGATGCACACACAGATCATATATAGTCCAAGCAGCCAATCCTGGCCGTGCTGACTCAGCAGATTGCATCACTTGGCTTCTGCCGGCTCAAGCCGGTCTGCTGATCAGGTCACTGTGACCTAGCCTGGCAGCTAGATCACCGGCTGTCATACTGTAGCTGTCAGACTGGGTTTATGTAGATTCTTGCTCCAACAACGCCACCAGGATCAGGTCCTTTGTTTTTACCCTTGTGTTACCCCTCTATCAATTTCATATCTGTTTTCTTAGGCCTGTACGTATGCTGTATGATTTTATACCCTTGTGTGTTTGCCCTTATTCCTTAAATAAAATACCCCATTGATTATTAGACCATCTTGCCTCGTTACTGGAAGGGTAACTCTCAAAGCAGACACCTTCTGTATAAACAGGTTTTTAGATCTCGCTAAAAGGCTGATTGCCCAACACTCTAAATTCCCCAAAACCATATTTTTAGGGCAATTGGCTTAACATCTGTGTTCAATGTTTGAGGCCTCAAACAGAAGATAATTTAAATCAGCAAAGGCTGTTTCTCCTCTTAGGCTGTTCAGCAGAAGAACTGTCTCTGCAGAGCAGCCCCAGAATCTAAGTCCCAATTAGTGTGGTATAATCTGACACAGAGGCAGTTTAGCTACACTCTGGTCCAGATCAGCAGCGTGAGCCAAAAAATCCACAGCTTATATAGGCTCTATTGACTGCAAACACACATCTACTTGTGTCACTCAGCTGTAAACATTTTCACGGCCAACTATCAACAATCAGAGCTAACCAAAACAATCATGGCTGAGAGCGTCCTCAGTTCACATCAACCTTTTACCCAGTTTCTGGGTGTTTGCAAATGGCTGTCTCCTCAATCTTGTTTCTTGCCCTCCATAGAAGAGGCAGATTGAACCTTCACCTAATTACCCCATCTGGCCCTCTATAGAGGCTTCATGATGCTGAAAGACTGAGACCTCCAGTGGCCAAATTCCATAACTGCAGCTAAAATTATTGTGAGGGCCAACTCAAAGAGAAATATAGAAGCTTCTAAGGTGCTTTAAGAGTTTAGTGCTCATTTCATAAGAGCATGGCTGCTTTCAGAAACAGTTCTTGTAGCCAATTTCATAAAGAGTATATTTACGGGTAAGAATACAAAGAATATGGTTAGGATCATAAAGAGGGTCAACCCTAAATAAATTCCACCACAGACATTTTGTTTATTGGAGGCTAGACTTGCAGCTGTGGAGTTTATTTTTTATGAACTCCAGCAGCTAGTAAATCCTGGATACCATAAGCTGCATGTCTTACAACTTTCATTGCTATTAAAATTTGTTATTCTGGTGCCTAGCTGACTGGTTCAATGAATTGAGAGATGGGAAGAAATTACTGCTCCTTTTCTTCCCCTCATGATTGCCTGCCACTTATTTTGAGTATCAAAGGCTGGAGGTGCTGTCAGCCTGGACACACATTCAGCTGATGACCCTGTGGGAAAAAAATATTTCTTCTGTTTTCCCAGGTGGCCAAGATGCTCTTTCTAATGCGCTGGAGGCACTGCTACTCAATGGCCACAGTCCTCACGGTGGGTCGAAGTCCACTACCAGGACTATCAGATAGGAACCAAACATTCCCTTCTGGGGCCTCCTACATGGCCTACATGGGCCCCATCAGAATAACAGGACAAATAGTCCACTGGGGCAATTTAAGGTCAGGAAAACAGTGCAGAGGAAAGGTGTGCCCCCCTACCTTTGCACTGTGCTCTCAACATACATGCCTGTATTCCCAGTGGGGAACTTCCAGCACATGTCTGATACAAAGCCCTAGTGGGGTCCCATATGTGATAAGTTAGGACTCTGAAAAGGACTGATAAAAAGGGTGCTCTGACTTCCCTTCCTGCCTACCCATACCAGTTCATTTCCATTTCCAACTTACCCAGTGAACTAAAGTGAATAAAGGAAGGCAGAAGCAAAAAATAAATAAATAAATGAATTTTTGACAGTCATATTCAAACCCACATTCCTTGGGAAGAATTAGCAAGCAAAATACTTATGGAATTATTTTTCTGCTGAAAAGTAAAATATGTTCCAGAGCAATAGCTGGGTTTTTTTTAAAGGAACTTTAATTTGCATATGAATGATAAAGGGTCCATATAGCAGCATTCAAACACCAGTAACAATGGCCTAAACATAGGTTTTGCCTTCATTCCTTCTAGTGAGCAAATTGTTAACCTGCTCTTGCCTCGAGTCTCAAACAGTTATAACAAAATACACCATATTCCATGAAAATACTCATCAATTGCTGAGTGATTGCTAATTGTTTGACCCACAATACACAGCAGAAATGCCATCTGCCAAAAGAAAAAAGAAAAATACACACACAATAACTGTTTTAGCCTTTCCAGCAAGAACATTAAATAGGCATTACAACTTCTGGAGAAAGAAATTATTTTTAAAATACCCAGCACCCTACACTGCTGACAGAGCCACTTTCCACCTGAAGGAACTGTGCCAAAATCAATGCTTAATATAAGGTATGCTTAATGAGAAAGCTTGTGGATTACAGTCACACACTGGGTTTTCTAAAAGCTTCTCTTGACAGGCTATTTAAATTACCCTGACCTTAAAGCAAATTTTCACATTAGGACTTTTTATGAACACAGTGCATCAACAGCCCATCTGTGAGGCTGGTGAAACAAAAGTCATTAGACTCAGTCTAATGCAACTTAGCTACACAGATCAGACTGCTATTGCAGCTGAATAAAAGAACACTCATGGGTTAGTGCTCAAATTCAGTACATTTGTTTGATGGTAACAGATACCCCAGCTCCCCACATACACACACACACACAAAGGTCAGAGTGACAGCAGTTTCAAATGATGGTCAATCTAGCCAACTTAACCTCGCTGAAGTGACCTCTGAAAAGAACAGTTGAGTATTCCTTTGCCCTTCACCATCATGCCGGTTTCTGATTATGAATTTAACATACCATACAGATTATGAAGTTCTTATGAAGTTCGGTGTTTTCACAATTTATGGTACTGTTTCATTGCTTTTGTTGCATCCAGATGACAGTAAAAGGCTGAAATGGGTTTTGCTTCTATGCACAACCCTCCCTCCCCCCCCCCCCAAAAAAATCCTTTCCCTGAGCAGAGGCTTGCCAACTTTTTTTTCCTGGCATAACTGCTATGCTTTGAACAGCTGTGCAGTTAGCAAAAATTAGCACGTGAAGGCTTTCTAAGCAGTAGAGATGCAGTAGTGGGGGGAGAATGTCATATGCTGAATTTTTGCTTCTCATTCAACTGCAAAGGAGGGGGGGGTGCTGGAGCTTTGCCAGAAAGCTAGCTGGCAGCCTTACTCCAGCAGTTTGGCCATAAGCACTATTGGGACAGTACAAGAAGAGTGGGTTGGAGACTGTCATGCCCCAAAATGCCACACTGAAACTTTTTCCAAGCATGTTCAGGTCTAAGGTTGCCAGGTCTAAGGTTGCCAGTTGCCAGCAGTTTCTTAACAACTCCAGGGGAATGAAACATTACGTATTATCATCTTTAATGCCTGTGCTGCACTGGATTTCATATACCCTTCTTCCTGGGCCTTCTGTAACAAGAATATTTCAGGTTTTGCCACACAGTAGGTAAAGATGTACACGAGCACACAAGGACCACTCCTATGGACTCTCCCCTGTCTCTGAGCTGTTAGAGAAACAGGTGTGATCTTTAAGGCTGCAGCTGCTCACTTTGCATGGTATTTGGAAACAGTTGTGTTGAATAAAACAGAATTTTATTTAATTCCTGTTTCAAAACTTTTTATTTTTCAGTTCCAATGTGAAGACATAGCAGCTGGCTGGGGCAAATAATTCCTCTAACATTAACTGTTTAATTGATTCAGAACAAGCCTTTTGGGGGGGAGTGGGTCTCTAGTTCTCTTTGTGGACCATATCCTGTATTGAATTCAGCCAAATTTTCACTGGACCTTGCTCAATTCCCCTCCTTATTACCATCCCCATCCCACATGAAGCTTGTTCATGCAGGTCCCATGATCTCCAGCACAGCAGGGGGTGAGGTTTGTGGCCAGAGAGAATGCCTCCTGCTTTTTTCACCCTTAGAAAAACGCACTGGATCCAAACCATGGTATTTCTCCTCTTAACATTTCAAACTTTTTGGCATAAAATTGACCAGTCAGTTATATTACAAAATTATAAATCATCTTAAATGCAGAAATTAACAGGACTAACTTCCATGTAACACATTCAGGATTGAGGTATGAAGATGAGGTCTCCTGTCAACTGCAGAGGATGTCGTTACAGAGAACTCCAGCTCCTGCAGCTATAAGACAGAAGTTCAGTCAAAGTACAAGGCTAGGAAGAAGGTGGTTAGGAACAACATCTTAAAGTGTAATCCATACAGAAGGATTGAACAAAGTCATCTAAAGCCTTTGCAGTCAATACAATACACTTTCATCAGTATGTAACTATTCTGGAAGGAAAGGTTTTGGCTTCACAGTATTTATGGAAATGCCATAAATATTTCCTTTAACCAAAGGATCAATAAAAGGGGGGCATTATGAACAAATAATTCAAGCTTGTGTGTCCTGATTTTCAAAGGCAATTTTACTCTGCTTAGCCACTCAGATTTGTCTTCTGGTGTGCTATTGTCAACATATCTTGTTTATTAAGCTCCCAGATGGCTGGCTGGTTACTACTGAAGGCAAAGTACTGGATTAAATACATCTTTGGTCTGGTCCAGCAAAGCTGTTCTTTCATTCATACTTCAAAGGTATGCAATTGACAGGAGAAAGGTTTTTACCTAACATTTCCGACCTTGGTTTGCTTCTCATTAAAAAAATACTGAAAATCAAGCATTCATACAAGGGTCAAAGTAACTCTTTTTAGCACAGTGTAGCATAAAAAAAACTAAGAATGTATTAATTTCACTTTCAGTGGTCAAAGGAACATTGTGAAGGGGGCCATGGCTCAGAGGCAAAGCATCAGATTGGCATGCAGAAGATCCCACATTCAAACCCCTCCAGTTAAAAAGATCAGGTAGTAGATTATATGAAAGACCTCCACCTGTGACCCTAGAGAGCCACTGCCATCTGAAGTTAACAAAACTGACCTTGATAAACTAATGGGCTGACTCACTATAAAGCAGCTTCAAGCACAGTTGCAAAACTAAGGCAGAGCATTATTGTTCTCCTGTGCCCCTAATGGACATGAGATGGCCCAATAGGTGAGTTTGGGACAGAGGCAACATTTTAACTGGGGACCTCCTTAATCTTTGCAACTATGCTTCATCAGCTCCCCCCCAAAAACATGATAAATTATCTGCAAAGCAATGGTAACTTTGGTTATCTCCAATACAAAAGAAGAGCTCCACTTATGAATTAATTTGTTCAAAATGCATATAGGACCTTTAGGAGTTTTCTTTCAAACTCTGGTACCCTTCTGATTACTCAAAATTCTTAAGTTCTCCCCTCACCTACAACTCTGAAGGCAGAAATCATACTCTTAGCTGTGGTTCCCAAGCAGGTTCCCAGAACTCGGAGATCACTGCTCTTGATGGATGCAGGCAATATAAAGAATTATAAATTGCTCAGGGACCAGATGGTCCTTTCTTTGCACTGGATGTTAGCTATATAGCCCTCCTCTCACACACACACTCATTCACTCACACACCAGCTGTCCTTGTTCAGTCAGCTCCAATAATCATTTAACTCCAGGTCTGGGAAAGGTAATGGGTATTCATTAACAATGCACAACTACAAAGACAGAGAGGGCTGAGTGAACAGCTCATCCTATTAACCTTGAATGCTGGCTCCTCTAGAGAGTAGGGCTGAAAGTCCGCCTGATGCACACTCTTGTCTAGTCAATCCAGAAACAGCTGAGCTCATCACCTTTATACTTGGCTCTCTGTCTGTGTCAATGCTGCCTGAAGTTCAGCAGGAGCAAAAACACCGAATTCAGTGACAATGCCACCAGTAATCAGATCGTGAGGGGTGATATCAAAGGCTGGATTCCAAACACCAATACCTGGGGGGAAAGCAAGAACAATCATGCTGCAAACAAATCTATTTAGCTGTTCACTGGGCCAGCTAGACCTAGACCAACTCCTCCTTTACTAAGATTTGGGAGCCCAGTTTTACAAATCAGGGAGAAACTAAGGTTTGGGGCCCCAGTTCTACTATTGGGGGAGAGACATCTCAAAGGGCATGTGCCTCAATCCTGAAGAAGGCATGGTCCAAAAAATAAATAAGTGACAGGAGTTTGGAAGTATCTTATAGAATGAAAGCAGGAAAAAGCTTCCCTTACATCCAGGAGTCCTAAGCAGAAAGATGATTCCTGCTCCTAAACGTGAACCATCTGTGACCACAAAGTTTACTTTTCCTGAGTGACAGGATGTCTTCCTAGGAGAAAAGAAGTGCCCAGCACCTTCCATGCTATTCAAGAACCCTGGATTCTGATGCATCAGAGGACCCTCAAGACATCTTGTTTTGACTCATGCAGCCTTACTGCAAAAACTAGAGACCTATAAAATCTAGCATGTCCACCTTTTTAATCAATGAAGATGGGACTGAAGCCGATGGTGTTCTATTATACTCCCCATTTTTTGCATGCACCTTTTCCAATGTTTTAGTACCTGGTGCTGCGACCCGTATTCCATTGATATCTGTCAGCTCCTGGCTTGGCCGCTCCTCAATAGCAATTTGTTCTCCATGTTGCAAGCTCAGGTCACATGAGGTTCGTGGTGCTGCCACATAGAAAGGAATCCCATGGTGCTTTGCAGCAATAGCCAACTGATAAGTTCCTACTTTGTTGGCAGTGTCTCCATTGGCAGCAACTCTGTCTGCTCCCACAAAGACAGCTGGGTGGGGGGGAAAATTGCAGCCTAAAGTTAAGATGTAGTTCTTTGTGGTTGCCAGGGCCAGATTATTCATTAAGCCTAGTAAGCAGTACACAGGAATCAATAGGAGGCCTTGCTATGGTATAAATAACTTGCACTTTCCCCATTGTGAAGCACACACCATAGCCATCCTGATTCCTGTATATGGGCTTCAAAGCCCAGAATGTGGTAAATGTCCACCCATCACAAAGTGAGTGAAGCCAGGTCAATGCTCACAGATTGCCCCAAGTTTAGAAAACAAAGCTTGAGATAACTTTTGGGAATCTATTTATGGGACATGGATACTGACTAAGCCAAGATAGTCAGAGTGTACAATTTTAATTTTAAGGGGAAAAGCCTTCAACCAAGCCCAAGCTTCAAGAGGTGGTTGTTCCAGTTCAGCTCAGAGGGCCACCCCCACTATATAAATCAGAATTCCAGAAATAGAGCGTGTGAATTTACAAAGAATTAAATCTAAGGACTCCTCTATCAATCCAGATGCCAGTCCCATATAAACTTTGCACAGCCACCTTGGCATTAAAGTTTGATGGCAGCTAGGAGCACAGATATTAGGAATGAGGATAGAGACTGCATGTGCAGAACTGCCTTTATGTGTGCATGTAAGGGAAAACCTGAAGTTATTTGGGTTGAGGAAGCAAATGAAAGGGGAGGGACATTCTATTCATCCTTTTGTAGTTTCCTTTCACCTAATCAAAATTTTGCCAGAGAAATGGAACAATACACACAAACAATTCTTCAGCCTAAACAGGTTTGCTCTGACAGTCATAGGTGAAGGAACCGTCAATAAATTGTGGCAAATGGAAAACTTAAAGAGGAAACTATTCTCTCCTCCCTTGTCTACCCATGCCTTTGTGAGTTTCCCTCGCATGCCTCTACAAGCAGCTTGCATGAGGATCTTGAAACTACTGTCACTGGTTCAGCCTTGAAATTTTACAGTCTGGCTAGTCTAGTAGTGGAACCAGAGCCTTACAGAAGCAAATAGTATGCTGGCTACCTGATCCTTCTCAGCCCAAAACACCTGACAAGCAGATAAATGGACTAGGAGTTTCCTTCTCAAGCCCTTGACCTCTTCCTTTGGCAGCCAGTTCATTCTTTGCATATGCTATATTAGGCGTGGTCAAACTGTGGCTCGGAAGCCACATGTGGCTCTATTACACAAGGTCTCCACCACCCCATTGGCCAGCTTAGAAAATGCATTTAAAGTTAAAGTCACTTTCTTTCCACCTTTTCCTTCCCCCATCTATTTATGCCTTTCAAACATCCGACCATGTCTTGTGGCTCTTAAACATCTGACATTTAGTCTATATAGCTCTTATGTTAAACAAGTTTGGCCACCCTTGTGCTATATACTATATTTATGTACTCTCCCATTGCCAGGAGAGTTTCCCAGTTCAAGAACAAAGACCAGCATGCAGCTTTCAGCACCTTCTCTGACTCTCTCTGCCTAGCTTAACAAGGCTACTGTGAATATAAAATGTAAAAGAATATGTATGCCACTTTATTTATTTATAATATTTCTATACACCTCTTCAGACTCCTGTTTAAGGCAGCTTACAATTTCAAAACACAATATTAAAACACAAGACACACAAAAACTATCCATAAATTTGAAACAGACCATTAAAAAGTTGATCAGGAGGGGAGGGGGTGGAAAACCTAATTAAATACCTAGGTAAAAAAGATATGTTTTAGTCAAGTGAGCCTGGGGGGGATCAAAAAATAAGGGGCCACTATAGAAGATGCCCAGTTTCTAATCACCGCTGACCTTACCTCTGAAAGCAGGGTCAGGTCCCAGAAACCACTGTGAGCCACTGTGCACTATGAAATATGTCAAATACTGAATCATCACAGCTTGTAGAGAATAGTTTGCATACAACAGTGATGTAATTTTTTGTTTGTTTGCACATACACAATTTTCCCCCCAAATAGAAAACAGATTTCTGCTCAAGGCAGATGAGATGTTGGGAGCTGGTGTAGTGTTTAGGCTAAAGAAAATGAGTAGTGGCCCAGAAGACCCCTGGATCAGATCTCACTTCTGCCTTCCACACAATACAGGATAATAAATATTGGCCTTATAGGAACAGTGCAAGGATTACTGAGTTAATGTATGTGAAGAGCTTGAAAGCACTGGAAAAGGGCTACGTATAATTCCATTCTGGCTGAACACTGTATTACAGTTCACCCTAGACCCACATGTTCTTTCTTGAAGCCGCAGGCATGGTCAATGGCCAATGCAAAGAAAATAAATCCAGGTGAATAAAGGGTGCACAGAGACCTTCTCTCCCAGGCTTTGGGTCACCCACAGCAGCCATCTCAAATAATTCCTTTCCCAAATGCTGCACTTATTCTACTGCAATCAACAGCTGCTCAGGAGGCAAAACTCTCTCCAGAGACCAGCCCAATTGCCACACGCTTGTATACGAGGTTGATTACTAAAGCAAGCTGCCACCATAAACTGCTGGCACAAGAAACAGCATGGAGACTGTTTAGCAGCCAAGCAAGAAAGAGGAGCTCCAAAGTACTCACCCGACACCTTTTTCTTCTTCATGATCACAGATGCCATGCTGTCAGCAATGAGCGTGGCAGGGATCTGCTCATACACTAACTCATAGGCAGTCAGGCGGGCTCCCTGATTATATGGCCGCGTCTCTGTGCAATAGACATGCTCCAGATGGCCCATGGCATGCAGGGAGCGAATAATGCCTGTAAAGTAAATACCATAAATGCTGAAGAAATAATGGATCATATGGAGCACAAAAAGAGGGAAGCTGAAAGCTGTTACTTTAGAAGGAATGACAATTCCATGGTTTCAGCAATACAGCAAGAATTCCCAGCTGTATCTCTAAAGAAATTTCTTTGGCTCAAAATGGAAGAAAGTGAAGGAACTAGGGACTAAGCAGCAGAGGGTTGGAAATGGAAGCCGAACTCCTAAAAAGTGTAACGATGTTCTGTTGTTTTTGTACCTGAAGTTAGGAAATGCCTTTCATATACTTGGAGATGTCACTTACCAAGCGCAGTGCCATATCCAGCAGTGGCCAGTGAGCCTGTGTTGCAGTGAGTCAGGACCACTACCTTGTCCTGTCCTACTCGCTCCAGGAGGTGGCGTGCCCCATGTTCCCCGATGCTTCTGTTGTCTTTTAGGTCTTTCTCCAACATGGCTTCTGCCCAGCTGATCACACTATAATGAGACAGATGGATATTTGGGATACCCTTAGCCAAGGGCTAGCCTCTGTAGCCTCGATAAATCCATAGGTTTGCAGAGAGGTATCATTTTTTTTTTATAAACGGGGGCAAGGAGACCAAGTGTGATGTAATGGTAGGAGTGTCAGACTAGGATCTGGGAGATTCAGCTTCAGATCCCCATTGGGCCAGGAAAAGCTTGCAGGGTGGTCTTGGGCCAGTCACAAAATCTCAGTCTAACCTACTTCACAGGGTTACTGTGAAGGTAAAACAGATGAGAGAATGCTGTAAGTCACCTTTTGTCTCCACTGGGGAGAAAGACCAGATATAAACATGAAAAAAGACATGACTTTTCACTGGTGCCACTATACCTTTGAAATGCTTTCTCCTTGCAAGATTACCTGGTTGGCATCTATTCTGCTCTCTTTTAGGCATCAAGCTGAAGCAGTGATTTTAGACAAGGAGTCTGAACTTTTCACTATTTTTACTATCGGATTCTAATCTGAGGACTGTTACAAGAATCATTCATGATGCCAAATGTGTTGCGCTCTGGGTTTTTATGCACTTTTATACTTCTGGCTTCACTGGCTGGTTGGCAATGGCTGTTAATTTTAATGATTTTCTTTTGTTTTATTTTGTGACCCGTCTTCAGTGAGTTGCATATAACTGTTAAAAGTGTTGGTCTACGACCTTGGAAACCCAGGTTTGA
The DNA here is from genome assembly GCF_032191835.1 of Heteronotia binoei. Taxonomy (NCBI): domain Eukaryota; kingdom Metazoa; phylum Chordata; class Lepidosauria; order Squamata; family Gekkonidae; genus Heteronotia; species Heteronotia binoei. The sequence continues at coordinate 92,546,072 of NC_083228.1, read as the reverse complement.
ATCAGCACTTTGCCAGGGAAGCCTTCTGTGTAATCCTGAGTCAGTCATACATTCTCAACCTACCTCAAGAGTAAGTTATTGAGGATAAAATGGAGATTGCTGTAAGCATAAAATGGAGGACAATGTAAGCTGTTTTGGATCTCCACTGAGGAATAAGGCAACATATAATTACATTAAGTAAACAAAGTATATCTGTACATATACAGAACATAAAAGACTCCCCCCAGTCCTCTGTCTGGGAACTGTTTTGTTTGCTAATGCAACCTCAAATGCCAGCAGGAGCGAGTGTGAGGGAAGGAAAGCAGAGCCAGTGGTGATAGGGTAGAGAAAAATGAGAGAATGGGATTTCTGTTCCCTCATTAATTCTCACAGCTCATGTCTTGCTCTGGCTAATAAGAGGAAGAAGCAATGGGGATCCACACCTTTCTTGCAGACTCTCAGCTGTAACCCCTTCCCGCTTGGCCTCCTGGTGGACAAAGCAGCCCAATTCCTGAGCTGCCCGGGCCATGTTGACGGCTGTAGGTCGAGCGCTCACTAAGTAGTCCAGCGACTCTAACACAAAGTTCTCCAGCTTGCTGACACTCGCTTCTGCATTTCCTCTACTGTGCAGCTCCACTGCCAGGCTCAAACAACCTACAATGGCAATGGCTGGAGCACCTCTCACCTAAGAGGGAGAGGAAAAAAACATTTTGAGTACAAGCACCATAGGGAAACTAGCAAGTGCCAGACATCAGGGTTTATCCAACACTGACAGCAACAGAAGTGGAGAAGAAAACAGGAACAGCGGAAAGTGGTAGCAACCAAGGACTGTAGGCCTGCTACTGAAAAGACCTGCATGCAAGAGTGGTAGGCCATGAATGAACAGTTGCTTCCAAGAATGCCGTTTGGAATGATTGGAAGCAAAAGAGACAAGATCATAGAAGAACAGTTTATTCTACACCCAAGGGGAAAACATACCGGGAGGAGAGGGTCTCTGGATTGGCCTGCTCTGTTGCATTCAAAGGCTCCATTTCCCTTGAGCTTTTTTGGCATGAGGACAGTATGAGATCAGACAATGGTGTTGAAAAAGCAACCTACTGTGGAAATAGCATTTATCTGACTATAGCCACATGTAACTTATGTTACACTTATGTTACATGTAAAGCTAATGTAAAGATAAAAGAGGTAATTTGGCTTCTATCTGTATTCAAATATATTACTCACACACATATTGAACAAGAGCCTGTATTCCTGTTTCTATCTTACTTTTCATTCCTCTTGAGGAAAGGGGTGAATTTAAACATTACTGATCAGACTGCTGACCACCTCTCCCAGCAGAGGTCCATATGTGCATTGAAAAGTTTGTTGTCCCTTCCCCTTAGCCTAACTTTAGGCAGCATTTACAGCGCTGGGACATTCAGTGACGGCACGGAAATGATGCACATATTAGCTGATACAGAAGAGTATGAAGCTTTTAAATGTTACATCTCCAGAACAGGGAATGATATACGGGGTTGCTTCTCAATGGCCTCTGTGGGAGCTGTAACTTTATAACAGTACATAGAAGTTTTGGATGAAGACCACTCAACTGACCATACCAACTAACAGTGTCGAATGGGGGCAGTTCTTGCTGGACTGGCTCTGGTGAGGAATTGTAAGTATTGTAAAGAAACACTCTCTTAGCATGCTAGTTTTGTACATGTTAAAGAAAAGGTTGTTCTGCATAAACTGCCTTAGAGACCCAACATGATAAAAGTGATTATAGTGTCAAACGAGAACTAGGGAAAGCCAGGTTGCAATTTCCACTCAGCCAACAGAGCTCATTGGTGATACTAGGCCAATCACTTTCTCTCTGCTTATCCCACCTTGCAGAATAGAGGAGGGAAATATATGCCAACCTAAGTTCCCTAGAGGAATGGTTGGATAAAAACACAATGAATATATCCTCATAATCATCTAATCAGATGAAATAAATTTATTAATCAGATGGGCTGGTTTGCATGATCAAGGAATCACAAACCCTCATTTTGGCCACAGTGAACAAAATCCCGTTATCCTGCCCTCTTTCCAGACAGATCTAGCTCTATTCAATGAACTTCATATACCCTTCTGTCAGAAATTGTTCAACTTCACTTCAGACCTTGGCCATATCCTTTTACCTTGCTTAAAAGCCCTATTCACAAGTTATAATGAAAACACACAATCTGTGTATGGTGTATACTTGAAGGTCTGTTCACATGTTAGAGTGAATGCTCATGCAATCTGTACACAGGCACACAGACCACTTTATAAGGGCCAATGTGCTTTCACTTTACAAATGAAAGCAGGGACCAGTTCCTGTATAAATGCGTGGTGTCAATCACACATTCAGTTGTGTTTATGAGTGAGAATATGAGTGTTACTGTAATATGAGAATTACTCAGCATAAAGAAAATTCAACTGTCTTCTGTACATAGACTGTATATTCACTGTAACTTATGACCAGGGTTTTTTCCTTTATGTAAACTGAATAATTATTTTATTACATTGAATGCAGGTACAGCTGAACATGTGATTTATTTACCTACTGGCTCTCCTTGATTCATTTATAAAGTGAAAGTATGTTGGCTCCTTCTTACAAACTTGTGTACCCCCCTATATGTTCACTTTAACATGTGGACAAGGCTAAAGTCAACCCTGTATCAGCCACCCACTCCCACCTCCGTCGAGCTCTTTTAACAGCATCATTTATTTACGTTCACCGGACTCGGGGCACAGGCAGAGCTGTTCCTATCTCTGCTGTGAATGCGTCACCTGTTGAATTACTGCCCAGCACGCAGACAGAACGAAGCTTTACGCTCTGCGGGCACCAGACCTAACTCGGCGGCAAGGCTTGCTTTATGCCAGCTCCCCATCCTCGCACCTTCATAGCCCGGATGGCTTCCCAGCCCTGTCGAACGTTGCCAACGTCTTCGTAGAGGCTCTGGTGGGGGAGCAAGAGCTGGTTGAGGATTTGAAGGGAGCCCCTGCGGTAGCGGATAGCTTCCAGACTCATGGCTGCCTGCAGCGTCGGACTGTACGAGGAAGAACGGAGAGCATGCAAGGAAACGGCCCACGTGACTGCAGCTGCCTTGTGATACCGGTTTTGCAGGGTCCTAAAGGCATCTAGTCATAGGCAAGCGTGATGAGATGCGGCCTTCACGGTAGAAGTAAAAATTTGAGTCTTAAGGCATCTTAAAAACGAACAGATTTCTTCTTGGAACATTAGCTTTTGGGTGCAGCAGCTCACTACAACACATTCATGAACGTCACATAAATTTATGCTTCAAGAAATCTGTTCATCTTTTAGGCAGCAATTCAAGACTCCTGTAGTAGAGTTGCCAGGTCGGACTCAGGATATACCTGGAGACTTTTGGGGCAGAGCCAGGAGCAAGGTTGTGGCAAGTTTATCAAGCACGATTGAACTCCAAAAGCCATCGTTTTTAAAGGGACTGCACTCCTTTTAAATGCCTTCCCTTCATTGGAAGTAATGGAGGAGAGGGGCACTTTCTTTGGAGGCTCATAGAATTGGATCCCCTGGCCAACCTTTTGGAAACTTGGGAACTTTTTTGAAGAGAAGCACCGGATGCTATGCTGAAAATTTGGTACCTCTACCTCAAAAAACACCCCCTTTAGAACCCCAGATACTCATGGATTGATTCTCCATTATACCTAAGGCATGGGTGGCCACATAAAATAAACACATGTTTGAGAGCCACAAAACAGGAAGGGGTGGGAAGAAAACAACTTTAAATGCATTCTCCAAGCTGCTGGTTAGCTTGGTTTGGAGAAGTGATTGAAAGAGACAAAAGTGTTCTCCAACCTGGCCAACAAAGCTGTGGGGGCTTTGAGAGACCCTATGGGCAAGAGGACCAGTCTCCACAGGGTATAATGGAGTGCCCAGCGGATATTCAACCCCTCTCCCCATTCTCTGATAACCCTGAAGCGGGGGGAGGGGGGGCTCCAAACCAGAGGATCCCCTGCCCCCAACTGGAATTAGCACAAAAACAAGAAACTCACAATGTGGGTGTTTTGGCAAAATTTACAGAAAAAACACTGTGTTACAGAATTGCAGTACTATTCAATAAACCAAAGTTATTCAAAAATTGTTTCAGTCTCTTTTGCTCTTAAGTTTCAAAATATATTTGTTATTTTGTGTCCACAATAAGTTTCAATGAATGTGTAACGTACTGAGACGGGAGACGTTGGTAGGGCAACATGCTTTTATGGAGGCACGTTACAAGAGAGAGAACACACGGGCTGGGTCCCGCTTATGTACAACCCCGGGAACCTCCTTCCAGACAGGCCAGTCCAATCCTGGCCTGTTGAACTTCCCGCCACAGCTGGTGTATCTCGATACACTACACCCCTCCCGTCCCCCTCTGTGGATACCTTGTAATGGCGGGTCCCGATTACCTGGCGCACCCGACCCGCCAACCACATGGGTCCCTGGGCGTAGTTTCGTGTGAACACGAGGTCCCCCGCGAAGAACCCTCAGGCTGCCTCCCGGACCTCCGGACCCCCGGATGTCTGAGGCTCGGTCGGGGTGTAGCCTGTCGAGCCTCGTGATGAGTTTGCACCCCATGAGGAGCTCTGCCGGGCTTACCCCCGTGACCGGGTTGGGGGTTACCCTGTTGTCAAACAGGAAGGCGGCTAGTCTGTGGTCCCAGTTGCCCTGCACTATCTGACCCAGGGCTTCCTTGCCAGTGTTTTGTTCCTCCCTGTAGCCTTTGCGACCTCCGCGGCATGGAGGGGCTGCTCCGGGAGGGATTCGACCAACATGACCAGGTGTGCGGGGGCTGGGCCAGGTTCTGTAACGGGTAGAGGTAAACAGCTGAGCGCGTCCGCGTGGCCCATAGCCTTGCCGGCCCGGTGGACCAGTGTGTACATGTACGAGTTGAGGAATTGGTTCCACCTCAACACGCGCTGTGAAAGTATTTGGGGGGGGGGTTGGCGGTCTGGGGCCAACAGACCTAAGAGCGGCTTGTGGTCAGTAGCTATTGTGAACCTCCGCCCATACAGATAATCATGGAACTTGCGGACCCCCGCCACGATTGCCAGAGCCTCCTTATCTATCTGCGTGTAATTGCGCTCGGCCGGTGTGAGTGTACGGGAGTAGTACGCTACCGGTACCTCCCTCCCGTCCGGGAGTTGGTGCCCCAGGACTGCTCCCACCCCATAAGGCGACGCATCGCAAGCCAGGATGACGGGGAGGCCCTCATCAAAATGGTGGAGCACCGCATTGGACACCAGGACGTCCTTGACCGCCTGAAATGCGGCGGCTTGTTGGTTGCCCCAAACCCAAGGGGCTTTTTTGTCCAGCAGCCGGTGTAGGGGTTCTGCTAGGGCTGCCTTGTGGGGGAGGAATGAATGGTAAAAATTGAGCACCCCAAGAAGCTTTGTAGCTCCGCTTTGCAGGTGGGGGCCAGGGCTTGCACGATGGCTCGGGTCTTTTCCTCCGTTGGGTGGATTCCCGCTGCGTCTACGGCGAAACCCAAGAACTCCACCCGTGGTACCCCCAGCAAGCATTTCTCCCTCTTGACCTTGAGCCCTGCTGCGTGGAACCGGCGGAGCACCTCTCTTAAGCGGTTGCCAAATTCTTCGGAGTCTGGGGCGGCGATTAAAACGTCATCGAAGAACGGTTGGACTCCGGGGATCCCTTTAAGGAGAGCGTCCATTATACTTTGGAAGATCCCCGGCGCGACGCTGACCCCGAACTGTAGCCTCCGCACTCGGAAGGCCCCCCTGTGTGTCACAATAGTTTGGGCCTCCGCCATTTTAGCATCTACCGGGAGCTGTTGGTAGGCTTGTGCCAGATCCAGCTTCCCGAAGATCTTAGACCCCGCTAGGGCTGCCAAGACGTGGCTCACCACCGGCACGGGGTAGGGGTTATCCTGCAGTGCCTTATTTATTGTGCACTTATAGTCGGCACAGATCCACACCTCCCCGTTTGGCTTGATCAGGGTTACGATGGGAGTCTCCCAGGTGGCGTAGTCCACCGGTTCCAGGACCCCTTGGGCAGTGAGGCGGTCCAGTTCGGCCTCTATTTTTGGTTTCAAGGCGAATGGGACCCGCCTAGCCTTGAGCCAGATCGGCCTGACCGTCGGGTCAAGAGGTAGGGAGATGGCCGGCCCTTTGTAGCTTCCCAGGGAACTGTCAAACATGTCGGGGAACTCTTTGCATACCTCCCCGAACCCCCTGGGTGTTAGGGTTTGCCCCACCCCCTCCAAGCGGATCCCCAAGGGTTTGAACCACGCCAGTCCTAGCAGGGTGGTAAGCTGGCACTTTACCACCAAGATGTCCAGCGGGCCGTAGAAGGACCCCCTTTCCACTTGCACCCGGGCCCACCCCACGATTTGCACCGGGTTCTTCTGAAAGTCCCGCAGTATGAAGTCCGCCAGCCTTAGTTGAGGCCGCTGGCGGGGGCACAGTTTCCTCAGGGTCTCCTCTGCTATAATGGAAATGGAGGAACCTGAGTCCACCTCCATTTGGCAGGGGTTTCCTTCGATGAGGACCGCCATTTTGATCTTGTCGGGGGTGGCGAGGGGCAAGTTCAGTACCTGTAGGGTTGTGGAGGCTGTGGAGTGGGGCTCCGCCGACTCGTGGTGCGTGGTCGGCCTCCGGTGGTTGGGCTTGGCTCGGCAAGCCCCTGCAATGTGGCCGGTCTTTCCGCAGCTCCGGCAGTCCCAGGTCCGGTACGGGCAGTCCCTTCTGTCGTGGGGGTCGCCGCAGCTGGCGCATTTGGTGGCCGGCGGTCTCTCCGTCGCTGGGGATCGTTCGGCCGCTCGGGGTCGTTGCAGCGCGCGGTTGGTTGCCCCTGCTGGGCGGCGCAGCTGGAACGCTTCTCCCTCGTCCTGCCGGTCGGGGTCTAGCTCCTCGTGGTGGACTGCGTCGGTCCTCGCCTTGGGGAAAGTCCTCGAGGTTCTCTCGAATGCCACGGCTTTGCTGAAGGCGCTCTGGAGGGTGAGGTCTTCCTTCGCGAAGAGTCGCTGCTGGAGCCTTTCGTCGCGAAGGCCCCACGTGAACCGATTGGCCAGGGTCTCCTCCAGGTGAGGGAAGTTGCAGTTGCCTCTGATCTGGCGTAGGGCTGCCAGGTAGTCGGCGGCCGATTCTCCTGTGGCTTGGTCCCTCCTGTGGAAGAGGAACCGGCGGGCCACCCGAGAAGGTTGGGGCAAGAAATGGCCCGTGAGGAGCCTGACGACCTCCTCGTAGGACTTCTCCGTGAGTCGGGCGGGGGCCGAGAGACCTTTAGCGATCTCGAATGTAGCCGCCCCGCAGACGCTCAGGAGAACGTCCCTCTTCATGCTGTCCTCTGTGATCCGGTTGGCCCTCAGGTAGCATTCAACCCGTTCTGAATAGGACTCCCAGGCCTTGGGATTTGCGGGGTTGAATGTCTTGATGTGGCCGGTGGTACCGCTCTGGTGAGCCATGCTGATGGCGGTGGCGATCGTGGCCTGTGAGTTTGCCCTGTCTCCGATGTAGCCGACGTGGCTAGAATCCCACCTTCGTCGCCACTGTAATGTACTGAGACGGGAGACGTTGGTAGGGCAACATGCTTTAATGGAGGCACGTTACAAGAGAGAGAACACGCGGGAGGGGTCCCACTTATGTACAACCCCGGGAACCTCCTTCCAGACAGGCCAGTCCAATCCTGGCCTGTTGAACTTCCCGCCACAGCTGGTAATTGGCTGGGTGTTCGTGCCCTGCGCTGAGCCGCCCGGGGACAGTTCGGTCGCTCTGCGCGCTGGCTGGTTTTATGTTATTGCGTTATTGCGTTGTATCGTTATCTCGATACACTACAGAATGTATTATTTCCAGTCCACTGTATCCAAAATACGAACAACTGTCACCAGCCTGCTAGGATTCACTGTGTTGATTGCAGTTTCAATGCTGTCCATTTCAAGTAATGCAAGTGATGACGTCCAAGGTACATTGTCAATTTCATTCATTGATATTCAGAATTAACCATCATAAGTGACAGCATGCGTCCCAGATTGACAAAAGAGACCCTATGGAGACCGATTCCCATAGGGTATAATGGAGAATTTATTCATGGGTATCTGGGGCTCTGGAGGGGCTATGTTTTGAGGTAGAGATACCAAAATTGCAGCTTAGCATCTGGTGCCTCTCCTCAAAATACCATCCAAGTTTCAAAAAGACTGGACCAGGGGGTCCAATTTTATGAGCCCCAAAAGAAGGTGACCATATCTTTCATTATTTTCAAAGGAGTGAGGGCATTTAAAAGGTGTGCGGTCCCTTCAAATGTGATGGCCAGAACTCCCTTTGGAGTTCAATTATGCTTGTCAAACCTTGCTCTGGCTCCACCCCCAAAGTCCCCAGATATTTCTTGAATTGGACTTGGCAACCCTAAATCACATTTATAAAACCATACATTAAAACAATACATTTTAATCAACTAAAGCAATGGTGCACCAACCAGCAGAATGCTCCTTCTGTATTCATGCTCATATTCCCTCAAAACTCTACAGCCTCACCAAGAGGGTAGGAGTCCCCTGACTATTACTGGAGGTATATTCCAGAGATATTGGGATAGCCAAAAGCTCAAGCATGTGCCATGACAGAATGTGTCTCAGAAAATGGAGGGACTGGAGGTCCTATTAGGAGCAGGAAGGCAGAGCAGAAATTGTGTAAATGAATCTTATGCATAATAGACCCTGCTGCGAAGATCAGACAGATCTAGCTCTACTCATTGCACAGGGACATTTAGGGAGAGGCACTCCTTCGAGTAGGTGGGCTCCAGGCCATTAAGGGCTGTAGAAGTGAACACCAATACCTTGAATTGGGCAAAGCAGCTCTAGGAGCAAGCCAGAATTAGCCAGGATAACACAAAAACATAGTTAGAGCTAACAGGTTAATAAACCAACTTCATGGTTTCAGGTTCTAGTTTGGCCCATAAACAACTATCAGTGTGGTGTCCATTAATTGGTTGATCAACTAACCATGGTTTAAATAAACTTTTATATGGCATTTGAATTGAACCCTTTGGAGACCACAAGAAACTGACAGGTCAGAATATTAACAGTCTTTTTGGATATACTATCCTTCCTTATCATGTACTGAAGTTGTTTTTGAAGTTATGATCCATCTCTTCCTTTCCACAACTATTTCTGTTAATTCTAATATTCTGTGCTCTAATAAGGAGAAGTTTAGTGACAAACCTAAGTAAGCATAAACCTAGTAAAATATTGTGTGCAAGCAAATCTGGAAAAGGCTACAAGAATGGGAATTAGATTTGCACATGAAATGAGCATGTGCACCAATAATGGCAAAGTCCAATTTAAGTTGTGTTTTGTTTAAGCAACAGAAGCAAAAATGAAATCCTATTTTAGGTCAATTCCAAAAGGGTTAACCTAGGGTTGCCAACCTCCAGGTGGGGTCTAGAGATCTCCAGGAATTACAATTGATCTTGAGACTACAGAGATCAGAGCCCCCTGGAGACAATGGCTGCTTTGAAGGTGGACTGTATGGTATTGTATTCTACTGAGGTCCCCCACTTTTGCAAACCTCACCTTTCCCAGGCACCACCCCAGGAGCCTTCGCAGGAGACTTAAGACAATTGACTTCTTTTTCATATTTTTTCATACTTAATATTTTTTACATTTGTTTCTTACAAAAGATGACTATGTATCTTATTCATGTTAACAGAGTTTGAGGGAGTGGGACATGAGAGGACCACTACTGGAGACCATTTGACTTAAGCTTGCTGCGTAACTGATAGATCCTTTTAGCAGCCCAGCTTGGAAGGAAGGCAGTTGTACCCAGCTTCAGTAACAAGAGTTTATGGAAAATGTTTCTTATCAGGGGTGCCAGCCTCCAGGTGAGATCTGGGGGTCCTCTGAAAGTACAGTTCATCTCCAGATTACAGAGATCAGTTCCCCTGAAGAAAATGGATGTTTTTGAGAGTGGATTCTTGTGGCATTGTGCCCCACTGAAGTCCCTGTCCTCCCTAATTTTGATCCCCAAGTCTCCAGGAGTTTCTTAACCTGGATCTGGCAACCCTATCCCTCTCTTCCCCCACCAGTGGCCAGGAGGTAGCTGGCAACCCTGTTTCTCATAAAGCAGTGAAGCTCAAACTGTTGCTCTGGGTATCCCCCAGGTGTTCTCCAATTAGTAGTGGTAGACATGATTGCATATAATAATTAATAATTCCTTTCTGTACACAGCCATAGGTGATCATTGGGTGCTTTCTGGTTTATTTGAGCTACACTGAAAGATCTAGCCAGAGAATTCTACAGGAGCCAATAGTGCCATCCTTAATGGAGCTACAGTACATCCCTCTAACTCCATTGAAGTCAAAGGGCTTAGATAGTTGTAACTCTACTTAGGATGGAACTATGAATGTACACTCTAGAATACAACCTGGAAGCCTTTGCAATATTCAAAGATTCTAAACCGATTGAAGACAATGGGCTTACAAAGATGTAACTCTGCTTAGAATTGCATGAACTGTTAAAACCCTATTCTTCAACACCTGTCACAATTTACTTGTTGCTTCGTTGCATCTACTAAGTCATGGTAAGATGGTTAAAAATAGAATACACAAAGTCTACAACTGTGAAACAATTCTTAAAACATTTTTCATTCTTGTGTTTTCTAAAACTCATTTGAAGTGTCAAAATCTAATTACTGTATTGTGAATTGCGTACTGGTTGATTACAGAAAAAATAAACTGCTCTTTTATTTTTTATTTTTTTTAATAACCAAAGCTTATATTAATGCAGCTGCTCAGTTGATTTGGCAGTGATTTTGAGGAAGGCATATGTTACATTTAATAAGCAGTTTACTGGAGTATATCTAGAATGGTGTTGTCCTCTTCAGTGGGATTTCATGTAGTTTATTTTGAAATGGGCTTACAGACAAGAAGACTGTCTATGCTGAGAGTGTTTTAAATCTGTTACTACAATATGAAGCAAAGTCATTTTACAAATTATTTTCTTACTGTCAGAGCAGAGATGGAGATCAAATATGACTCCAAAGTAGGGTTGCCAAGTCCAATTCAAGAAATATCTGGGGACTTTGGGGGTGGAGCCAGGAGTCTTTGGGGGTGGAGCCAGGAGACATGAGGGGTGGAGCCAAGATCAAGGCTGTGACAAGCATAATTGAACTCCAAAGGGAGTTCGGGCCATCACATTTAAAGGAACCGCACACCTTTTCAATTCCTTCCTTCCATAGGAAATAATGAAGGATAGGGTCACCTTCTTTTGGGGCTCATAGAATTGGACCCCCTGGTCCAATCGTTTTGAAACTTGGGGGGTATTTTGGGGAGAGGCACTAGATCCTATACTGAAAATTTGGTGCCTCTACCCCAAAAAGCAGCCCCCCCAGAGCCCCAGATACCCACAGATCAATTCTCCATGATTTTCTATGGGAATAAATCTCCATAGGGAATAATAGAGTTCCCAGCAGACATTTCCCTCCCCTCCCCCTGCTTTCGATCCTGAAGCGGGGGGAGGGTTTCCAAACCAGGGGATCCCCTGCCCCCACCTGGGGATTGGCAACCCTACTCCAAAGGCCACAAGCAATCTGAGTACAGGAGAGGACTCATGGTGCTAGAGCACATGTTTTACATAGAGAAGATCCCAAATTCAATTTCAGGCATATTTAAGTAAAAGAAACTCAGCTAATTGGGCTGAGAAGGATTGCTACCTAAGAGTTGGGATGATGCTGCCAATCCGAGTAAACATTATAGCCTTGTTATAAGGCAGATTCACATGCAGAATGAATTTTCAGGTGTAAAGGGATTGCCTATCAATGGATTAGAAACTCAGATTGTTTCATTGTGTTTATCTGCTTGTTTAATTTCCTGCTATTCTACTCTGTCCTTTAGCAATTTATATAATGGGTATATTGATATAACACATCGCCAATGCTTTATTTTCCCTTGTCCTGTAAAGTCCAAAGATGTCGTGAAGGGCAGGCTGCAAGAACCAACTTGGAGAAATACATTAGTGAGAACTAATTATTCTTTTTGTGCTGGAATAACATAATACATGTAACAATCTTTGTAATTCCTGGTCTTTATTGTCTTCAGGACGCTTAGTCCAGAGGTTCAGGCTGGTGATGGTATGGCTTAGCAGATGGATAATGGAATACAGTGTGTCATATCTAGATTACTAATTTGAATTCAGCACAAATCTCTATGATTTGAAAGCAGTTACCATCTGTTCAATATGTGTTAGTCAAGTGGATTAATATCCTTTCACTCTGGCCTGTTGAAGGACAGACGCCACAGAATCTGCCATCCCAATTAGCCTGCTTGTTGAGAGTCATGACATGGAGGCCACAAGTCAAATAGCTCTATAAAATGAACTAGACTCACTTCAAACCTACAGCAGGGTGTCCAGTTCATACAATTACCACTGGATGGCAAATAAACATGCTGTACTTGAGACTGATTTATCAGTATGCTGGTGGCAGAAGGGACAAATAAAATGAAAACTGGCATATATCATATTCATCCTGCTTATGCTTAGGGGTCAGCATATGTCTTCCTTATAAGCTAGATCAAAGAGTATACTCCCGCAGGGCTTTCTGTGTAGAAAAAGCCCAGCAGGAACTTGTTTGCATATTAGGCCACACACCCTGACATCACCATTGTTCCACACATTGCCTTTTTTTGTAGAAAATGCCCAGTAGGAGCTTATTTGCATATTAGGCCACATACCCCTGACACCAAGCCTGCCAGAACTGTGTTCCTGTGCTTTCCTGCTAAAAAAAAAATGTTTGATGTTTGTTCGTCACAGTAGCTATTCTAAGATGCAATCTGCCAAATGACAAAAAGAAAAAAAAACAGTTTGAGAATTTTCAAAGTTAAGAAGTAGCATTGCAACTAGGCTTCCCAATTCCCAGGTCCCAGTGGGGGATCCAGGGTTTTACAGGCTTCCTCCCACTCCCAGCCAGCTGGCCGGTGGGGGGAAGCCCCACCCCCACAACCACCACCTACCTCTAGAGCTCTGGCAGGTTTAGAAACCTGCAAACAGGTCCTGTTTTAAAATGTGTGTGTGTTTCTGTTGTTTGTGTGCATTTAAAGTTGAGCAGGAAGCAGGAAACAGGAAGCACTTCATGGGGCAGCAGCAGCTTCCGTTTGTTTTGCTTTTGTTTTCAGAGCAAGTAAGTAGACTCAGTAAGTGTGTGCCTGTGTGTGAGAGAGGGAGGGTTGCCAATTCCCAGGTGGGGGCAGGGGATTCCCCGGTTTGGAGGCCCTCCCCCCCCGCTTTAGAAAGGGGGGGGATGTCTACTGGGCACTCTATTATTCTCTATGGAGAACGATTCCCATAGGGAATAATGGGAAATTGATCTGGGGCTCTGGAGGGGGAGTGTTCTTTGAGGTGGAGGCACCAAATTTGCACCATAGCATCTGATGCCTTTCCTCAAAACACCCTCCAAGTTTCAAAAGGATTGGACCAGGGGGCAATTCTATGAGGCCCCACAGAAGGTGGCCCTATCCCTCACTATTTCTAATGGAGGGAAGGCATTGAAAAGGTGTGCAGTCCCTTTCAATGTGATGGCCAGAACTCCCTTTGGAGTTCAATTGTGCTCGTTTCAACCTTGCTCATGGCTCCACCCCCAATGTCTCCTGACTGCACCCCCAAGTCTCCTGGCTCCACCCCCAAAGTCCCCAGATATTTCTTGAATTGGACTTGGCAACCCTAATTGAAATTCCAATCATTACAATAAACTAAAAATAGTTACATTTGCCTGTGTTTGACTAGCTTGTATCCATTATCACCGAAGTCAATAAAAGACAGCCAAACTCTTTCAAAAGAAAATGTGTTCTCACCTTCTTAGCTCTTTTATCACCATCCATCTCAATCTATCTTTCCAGGCACAGGAGTGGGTATCTACAATTCTACATATTTTAACTTCCCCTTTAACCTTTTCTCTTATCCTACTTTTTGGTCTTTCTTTTTTCTCTTAACTGTTTTAAATCTCATTTAAGTTGCAGATTGATTGAATGCTTTTCTTGAACAATATCAATAGAGAGATCATCCAGCTTTTGTTTTGAAATGTTTGGCTTTACATTTTAACTTACATTTATATGTCTTTATCATTTGTTTTTGCATTTTATGTGATACCTCCTACGCTGTATTGTATGGTTTGTATAACTTTATTTTCAAATAAATTTATTTTTTTTTAAAAAAGAAAATGTGTTTTTTGCTTTTCTGCTCTTAACCGGGCAATGGCATTGAGTTGTGCCATTTCAATGATTTTCCAAGTTTATACAACCATTGTTTGAGAAGATATAGCTCCAAATGCCATTGGAGGCATTTAAAACTGCTTTTGACAAGTTGTAAACTAGTGTGTGAGTTCCCCTCCAAAGAACTATGTGTATTTTGATATAATTGAGTTGAAAAGAATATCATAGCTGGCCTTTTAACATGCCCATTTTTAAAATGTAGTATAATATTCTTTACTGGGTATGCATTCTATCAGCAATGCATACCTTTATAATGCTTGCATGAGCAGGTGATCAAAGAGAAGGCTGGTGGTCCTTTGGAAGAAAAACCTTGTCCCAGGTTTTTTAGGGTTATTAGCAACAGTCATATTTTCCCATTTCACCAAGCTTTTATTTCCAGTATGCCCTTCCATGGTTCCAACAGCAGGGAATAAATGTTAGATGCTGTTGCTGCCAAACATGAGAATATTTTCCTCACTGTCCTTCTGCATTTTTTTACAGACCTGGTTTGTGAGCTTTTTTGTTTTGTTTTTTAACTTTGAACTGAAGGGCTAACCTTTCCAGATTGGATTGGCAAAATGCTATTGATGCTCCTGGTGGGAGTTGTGAGGATGGTGATGTGGTTGGTAATGCTTTACTTTTCCTGGCTGCACTTCCATTTTAAAATGTCTTATCAATTTATTTCAAATATCCTACTATTGAAAAGAGGAGACAAGATTAGAATATGTTTAATTAAAGGACAGTTTTATGCTTTGGGTGGGACAGCATGAGCTCTAAAGTTCTTTGTTAAAAAGTGATTGCTTGTGAGATTCAGTCTGAGAGAGAGAGGTACATCTGAAAAGCCCATTAAAATATAATAAAAGGTTCCATGAAATTGCTTAACAGTGACCAAATTGTCACAGGAACAAACAGCATGGGGCAAAGCTGTGTGAAACTGATTAGAATTGTGACATTTTTGTCTGAAAAAAGGAGAAAAACAAGGAGTTTTGACAGCTTCACCAAGGCATTATATATGTGCAAATTCATCAAAAATTACCTCTGTGCTAACACAACAGCTGGAAGTGAGGAGGGGCAGGGAAAGGAGACAGGGAAACAGGCAGACTTCCTTGGCTGGTTTCCAGGTAACAAATCTAAACACTGGACTTACCAGAAGGTTTCTTCAGTGGGGCAAAGTCATCCAAAACAGTCATACAAATGCCTCTTCTTGCTCCAGGCAGGGCTATGCAAATCTTGTATGATTCCCTAGGGTCAGAGCAAGGCTGCCCTTCCAGTCATCAAATAGCCCAGCACCAAATATATCATCTTCGCTTTGATTTTTTTGTGTGTGTGTGGCAGGAATGGATGACTTCGCCCCACTGAAGAGAAAGCCTTCTGGTAAGTCCAATGAGTGGGGGAAGTCTTCAGTGGGGGAAGCCATCCAAACTCAGAGCTGGATCCAGGGGGTGCAGAGAGGGCACTAGTCCCAGACACTGGCTGGGTGGCAAATTGGGCGGGCAGGCAGGCCCCCCGGCTTCCATCCCCATTTAAACACCCCACCGGGCTGTTTAGATGAGAGGGAAAGGCAGATTGTCTGCCTCCCATTTTTTGAGTGGGGGCACCATTTTTGGTCTTGCCCCCGCTCAAAAAATATGTAGATCCGGCCCTGTCAAAACTGGTTATATATCCGAGCTATACACTGGGTGGTAAATCTATATTATGCTCAGTGCACCACCTGCTGAAGGACTCTCCTCCCAAAGGCTGTCTCAGTAGAGTTCAACTGGTCCATCATGTAGTGTCTTACGAAAGTACAGAAAGATAACTAGCTAGCTGCCCTACAGATTTCTTCTACAGGTGTTGTAGTAGAAAAGGTGGCTATGATGACCTCAGTCATTTCCCTCCTTCAGAGGCAAGATTTCCCCTCCATTTTTCTGTTCTTTTCTGACTGAGCAGCCCTATTTATCAATTTTCTTCCTTTCTGAAGAACAATGGCTGTCCCACCCTGTTACAGTATGAAATTTTGCTGCTGGCTCAGACCAGAAACCTGAGGAAAGGGTCAAGATCCTCTTTTAACTTACAACACTGAAATGGCACTCATAGTTTTTTACCTGAGCCAGTGGTCTTGGCAGGGAGTTTCTCCTACTGGTTTTTGACAGGGCGCCACTGGTGATGGTGCCAAAGGTCAAAAGCCTGGGGGTGCTTTTGGAGCCTTCTTTGATGATGGAAGACCAGATTAGAAGCCACTGCCAAATCTGCCTTTTATCATCACATGAACATATGAAGCTGCCTTCTACTGAATCAGACCCTCTTTGGTCCATCAAAGTCAGTATTGTCTTCTCAGACTGGCAGCAGCTCTCCAGGGTCTCAAGCTGAGGTTTTCCACACCTATTTGCCTGGACCATTTTTTGGAGGTGCCGGGGATTGAACGTGGGACCTTCTGCTCCCCAAGCAGATGCTCTACCACTGAGCCACCGTCCCTCCCCTTATTCATCGTCTGTGAATAAGGCAGTTGGTTCCCTTCCTCAAGCGCAGTGACTTGGCAACAGTGATCCATGCTAAAGTCACCTCAAGACTGGATTACTGTAATGCCCTCTACACGGAGCAGCCCTTGTCCCAAATCTGGAAGCTTCAGCTAGAGCAGAATGCTTTAGCCAGATTGCTATTGGGGATTCCCACGCAGGAACATGTACAGCCTGTGCTGAAAGCGCTGCACTGGCTGCCTGTTGCATACCAGATGTTTAAAGGTGCTGGTTCCCACCTTTAAAGCCTTATATGACTTGGGACCTTATTACCTCTGGGACTGCCTTTCCCCATATGTCCCGCAGAGAGTACTGCATTCATGGACTCAAAATCTCCTGTCGATCCCCGGGTTAAAGGAGGCCAGGCTGAAGATAACTAGGGCCAGGGCCTTCTCAGTAGCAGCACCCTATTGGTGGAATGAGCTCCCAGAAGAGATCAGGGCCCTGTGGAACCTCTCAGTTCTACTGGGCTTGCAAGACCGAGTTATTCCACCTTGTATTTAATTGCTGAACTTGGAGCTCAATGTAGCAGTTGAACAAGAAACTACATTTAACATTGCCTAGACCGCTGGATATAGCCTGGGAAAATGAACTGCCTAGTTATCTACTGTATTAATGACACTGTATTATATGGTATTATTGCTGTATAGCATCTCTATGGGTGAAGTCAGACATTCATAAAATCCTGCTATGAGCATGAGTGGAGTCCGGAAGCATGTCAGATTTTAAGCGGTTGTCCAAATGTCAGCATCTGCGAATGGTGGTTAGCTCGTTCGAGTCCCGCGTTGAGACGACTGGGGCGCGGACTAATTTGATACTGCTTTAAATGAGGAACAAAATCCTTCTGACGGTTCCTGAGCGGAGTTTCTCCGTTTGAACGCTCCATCGTTGGCGACTCGTCGGAAGCGCACCACTGCTTCCCTCCCAAAGCCCCTGCAAGTGATATCACTGCGCCAGTGAATGAGCGAGCGAATGTTGGCTCGATAAATCGTTTACCCGCCCTTATGTCCGGAAACAAAAATCACTTTTGAAAGTAGATGTGAACTAGATGTGAACTGATTTGAATTCCTGGGTTCTTTTCTGCACGCATAGTGCTCGTGCTGGAAAAGTAGTGCCAACGGACTAGCAAAACTTTAGTGATCTGACCCATTTAAAAGCGACGCGCTGCAGATAGCGGGCATCACTGCACCTGCGCTAATGCAGATTGACGTCTCATGAAACGAGGTCCGGTAGAGCAATCTGATCGACCAGCGACGGGACCCACATGGGATAGAACTGGAGCCTGCCTGTTGTCTAATCGGAAAATTGGTTGTGCGGATTATAATACAGGCGTGTTACAGATGGATTTAATGGTGAGTGTGACCGCACCCTATGTTTTATTGTTTTCTCATGTTTTATGTTTTTACATTGCCATTGGCCTGTTAATTGCTCTGAGTCTGCTTCAGTGGGGAGGGCAGGATACAAATCTAATAAAATAAAATTACACACACACACATAGAGGTCTAGACGATTTGGGGCAGGAGCTCTCAGAAGCGGAGCTCTAGAATGTATAAATTTTATTGTGCTCTTTCTTTCTTAAACACCCATGCTTGTTTTTGGGCTCCATTGTTCAAACATCCTGTGAGATTTGAAAAAAAATTCTAATATTTCCCCCCACAAGAAATGGGCAAATAACTCAAACGTAAAGCAGACACATGCCACTGTGGCCACATAGGAGAAAGTAATTTAAAAAGTATGATAGGAGTAAGGTTTTATTATGGCAACTATAATTCAAGAAGCATGTTAAAGTAGATGCTGAGCTGATATAATTTAGTTAGGGTTCCCAATCCCCCCGCTTTAGCGGGAGACTTCTGGGTTCCCAGCTTAATCTCCCGGTCTTCAAAAATTGAGAAGCGGGGGGGGGGGGGGTGGAGGGGGGGAGAACATACCTATAGAGCTCCTGTTGTAGAGCTCCTGAGCAGTTTGTAAAATCCCTGTCCCTTTAAGGCTGGGCAGGAAGGAGGAAACAGGAAGGGCTTCGGAGAACGGCCCCTCCCTTCTTTGCTTTCGTTTTCTCAGCAGGCACAGTTCTCCGGAAGAAGACCAAGTAAGTATTTGTGTGTGTGAGAGAGAGGGAGGGGGATTCCCTGGTATGGAGGCCCTCCCTCCCTTTAGAAAGTGTGTGGGGGGGAGGGAAATGTCTACTGGGCACTCTATTATTCCCTATGGAGAATGATTCCCATAGGGAATAATAGGGAATTGATCCGTGGGTATTGGGGGCCCTGGGGGGGCTATTTTTTGAGGTAGAGGCACCAGATTTTTAGTATAGCATCTAGTGCCTCTCCCCAAAATACCCCCCAAGTTTCAAAACGATTGGACCAGAGGGTCCAATTCTATGAGCCCCAAAAGATGGTGCCCCTATCCTTAATTATTTCCTATGGAAGAAAGGCATTTGAAAAGGTGTGCTGCCCCTTTAAATGTGATGGCCAGAACTCCCTTGGAGTTCAATTATGCTTGTCACACCCTTGTTCCTGGCTTCACCCCCAGTGTCTCCTGGCTCCACCCCCAAAGTCTCCTGGCTCCGCCCCCAAAGTCCCCAGATTTTTCTTTAATTGGACTTGGCAACCCTAAATTTAGTACACCTTCCAGTTATTTCAGGGGTGTGTGGCATATGCAAATGAGTTATGCTAATGAGCTCTGGCATCTCTTTTTCTATGAAATGACCCCTGCCTAGCATTAGAAATGATTTCCGAGCAATAGAGATTGTTTCCCCTGGAGAAAATGGCCACTTCGGAAGGTGATTGTATCTCAATTGAAATCCCTCCTCTCCCCAGGCTTCACCTCCAAAATCTCAATCTGCAGTTGGAAATCATAACTACAAGGCTATTGTTATTAATGTCGGCTGCTTAGGGTTGCCAAGTCCAATTCAAGATATATCTGGGGACTTTGGGGGTGGAGCTGGGAGCAAGGCTGTGACAAGCACAATTGAACTCCAAAGGGAGTTCTGGCAATCACATTTAAAGAGACCACATGCCTTTTAAATACCTCCCCTCCATTTGGAAATAATGAAGGATAGGGGCACATTCTTCTGGGACTCATAGAATTGTATCCCCTGGTCCAATCATTTTGAAACTTGGAGGGGCTTTTGAGGAGAGGCACTGGATGCTATGCTGAAAATTTGGTGTCTCTACCTCAAAAACTAGTTTCCCTAGAGCCCCAGATACCCACAGATCAATTCTCATTCTATGAAAATTATTGTTATTTATGTAACTTGATGAATCACCCCATTCTGGCCAGTGCCAGGCTCTGGATGATGTACAACATAGAAACAAAATACACATACCGATACCAATAAAATCAGTTACATTAAAAAGAAATCATAAACCCCGATGGTGTCTTGTTTAAAGTGCTATTGATCAATTTCAATTTTCAGTCATTACATCAGGGGTGGGGGGGATGCCCCCAAACAGGAGTGGGGAGAAGATGCCAGATGGCAGCTGTCGCTATCCTTATGCAAAGGCTTGGCACAACATCTCTGCCTTACAGGCCCTGGGGAACTGTAAAAGATCCCACAGGGGCCTGTTGTCTTCTGGCAGAGCGTTCCACCAAGTCAGGGCCAGGACTGAAAACGTTCTGGCCCTTGTTGAGTCATCGCCATAGAGAATCATGAAGTGCCCAGCAGACATCCCCCTTCCACTTTCTGACGACTCTGAAGCGGGGCGGGGGAGAGCCTCCAAACCAGGGGATCCCCTTCCCGCACCTGGGGATTGGCAACCCTATGAGCCACACTACAGGGCTCTTAGCCACACACCGCTATTTTCCTTTTGCAATGTGCTGATAACTACAGGATGTAGTCGCATTTGCAGAAGTGTTTTCAATGAGAGAGATACCGTCAAGCCTTGGGTCCTAACTTTAAGTATCTATAGACATAAAACTGGTTTCATGTTGAGAAATCCCAGCTCCCTCATTCATTGGGACTGGGAGAGACTGCATTGCATCAGCAATTGGATAATGAAGCCTCCGTCACCAGATTGGCTCTACTCAGGCCCTGTTCAGATGCACAGTATAATCAGATGTCACTGTTGTTTCCTTCCGGATTTAAAGTGGAAATATCTGCCTCCCGGTATTAACTCGTGGTAGTCCCCTCCCCCCAAATCCTTCTTGGAACCAGATTATTTTGTTACCTGCTCCTTTGGGGTGTTTTTTGAGTTCTCCAGTTTAACCTCGTAGTTTTCTCCATCTGGGTAGTTCTGCTGCGATGTTAACCAACTTCCGGATGTCTGAAGGCTGTCCCAGAGCAAAAGGAGCCTCAGACATCCGGTTTACAGTCGCCATTTTTTTTTACAACTTAGTGATATCCACATAACCACATAATGTTTTAACCTATGCGCATATATGCATATGCACATAATGCACATAATAGTGGAAGAAAAAAAAGAACTGCACGGTGCTGTCGTGTGGACAGCAGAAGACGGTTTCACCATGGAGTGATTCGAATTGCAGTATGGCAGTCTGATCGATAATATCCAGAACAAAGATATTCAGAACAGAACCGGGTCAGTTTAACATGGACTCAACATGATGTGTGAACAGGGCCTCAGTGTCACCTGCCCACTGTAGACTGTGAGATGCTCCTCCAACTGCCAAAACGAACTTGCCTCAGACAGGGACTCATCTCTGCTGCTTCTTCAGTATCTTCTGCAACCTTTGGCTTTCCAATTGGCTCTACTCAGTGTTACCTGCCCACTATAGACTGCCAAACGCTCCCCCAGTCACCAAAATGAACTTGCCACAGACAGAGACACATCTCCACTGCTTCTCCACCATTTCCTGCGACCATCTGTGGCAAAAATTTGGCCCCTTCCACTTCACAGCAAAAAAGGTACAAAGCCGCTCTGAAGCCCAAGTTTGAGGCCCTCAGCTCCTGCAGCCTAACTTTGACATGGCTGCCAGCAACAGCCCTTACCCAAGGCCTGGCCCTGCTGGGAGTGTTTCCTGCCCCCTGGGAAGTGCTAGCCAGAGTCTGTTGCTGGGCAACCCAGGCTACTTTCCTCAGTAAAGGGAGAGGCCTCAGGCAAATAGAATGGCATACAGTCCACCCTCCAAAAGCAGTGATCTTCTCCAGGATTGGGAGAGAGATGTGTTGTCTGTAGTTCAAGGCGCCTCAGAGTGCCTTGATGCTACCAGCAATTTCCTCCCCAGGAACCACTGTTGCCAATCTCCAAGTGAGAGCTGGAGATTACTCAGAACTACTCTCCAGATGACAGACCATAAGCTCCCCTGGAGGTGGAGGACAGAGTGAACGACTTCACTTGGTGAATGGGAAGACAACAAGGCTGGGGGGGCATTAACCCAGAGGCCTTTAGTAGTTGTTGGGCAATTCCTAAGGTGCTGCTACAGGCCTCTGAGAGAGAGGCCTTTCCTCCTGGGGAACTGTTGCCAATCTCCAGGTGAGGGCTGGAGATTACTCAGAATTACAACTGTTCTCCAGATGGAGATCAGATCCCCTTGATGTGGGGGGGGGGGGTGAATGCCTTCACTTCGGTGATGGGGAAGACAGTAATGTTGGGGAGGCACTAACCCTTTAGTGATACCTTTCCAGGATGCTGGAAAATTCCTGGAGATTCTGTGGTGGAGTTTGACGAAGGCATACAATTTAGGGCTTCAGAGTGGAGTCTGCCAGATACAGGTTCTTGCTGTGGAAGCTGACTGGGTGACTTCGGACCAGTTGCGAGCTTCCAGCCTAACCTGCCTCACAGGGTTGTTGTTCAGATCAAAGGGGGAGAGGACAATGATGTAAGCTACTTTCCCCCTCCCCCCCCCCCACACACACACAGTGAAGAAAGACTGTTCTGTTTCTATGTTGAGGCCGCAGGGAGGGGGAAGGCAATGGAAACCTGAAGTCAGAGAGGCAGGTAAAGGGATGGCTGTATCCTACACCTGGCTGCTTGCTACTGTTCAGCAGCAGCCCCCCATGATAGCCACTATGGTATGGGAGTTAAGGCTTCAGAATGGGATCTGCCAAACCCAGGTTCTTGCTATGGAAACTGACTGGGTGATTTTTGACCAGTCACAGACTCCCAGCCTAACAAGGTTGTTGTTCAGATCACATGGGGGGGAAGGAGAATTATGTAAACTGCTTTGGTCCCCCCATGGTGAAGAAAGACTGTCATTTTCCTATGTAGAGGCTGAAGGGGATGGAAACCGGAAAAAGGTAAAAGTCGGATCTACACGGATCTTCATGAATTCATATGATTTTTACATTGAAATGAAATCAAACCACTTTAATCCTATAGATCCTGTCTTAGACTATAGGCAGGACCACAAAAATCATGCCTCCACGAATTCGTGGCGGCTCAGCAGTGCAAAAACTGGCTTCCAAAGCACGGATCCTCATGAATTCATATGATTTTTATGGAGAAATGAAATCAAACCACCATTATGTTGTAGATCCTGTCTTAGACTATAGGCAGCACCAGAAAAATCATGCCTCCACGAATTTGTGGCGCCACAGCACTGAAAAAACATGTTTCCAAACCACGGATCCTCATGGATCCTCATGATTTTTGCTTTGGGCCACCCCAAGATAACCAGCCAATCACATATCATGTCCATGGGCAGATGTTGCACCACAGAAATCGTGGATCCACGTGTTTGTGGCAGCGCCAGGGACCAAAAACTTACTTTTGGACCACGGATCCTCATGGATCCACATGATTTTTGCCTTGGATCCCCCCAAGCCATCCATCCAGTCATATATCATGTCCATGGGCACAGTTTACACCACAGAAATCATGGATCCACGGCTTCGTGGCAGTGCCAGGGACCAAAAACTTGCTTTTGGACCACGGATCCTCATGGATCCACATGATTTTTAGCTTGGATCCCCCCAAGCCATCCATCCAGTCATATATCATGTCCATGGGCACAGCTTACACCACAGAAATCATGGATCCACGGCTTCGTGGCAGCGCCAGGGACCAAAAACTTGCTTTTGGACCACGGATCCTCATGGATCCACATGATTTTTGCCTTGGATCCCCCCAAGCCATCCATCCAGTCATATATCATGTCCATGGGCACAGCTTACACCACAGAAATCATGGATCCACGGCTTCGTGGCAGCGCCAGGGACCAAAAACTTGCTTTTGGACCACGGATCCTCATGGATCCACACGATTTTTGCCTTGGATCCCCCCAAGCCATCCATCCAGTCATATATTATGTCCATGGGCACAGCTTACACCACAGAAATCATGGATCCACGGCTTCGTGGCAGCGCCAGGGACCAAAAACTTGCTTTTGGACCACGGATCCTCATGAATCCACATGTTTTTTGCCTTGGATCCCCCCAAGCCATCCATCCAGTCATATATCATGTCCATGGGCACAGCTTACACCACAGAAATCATGGATCCACGGCTTTGTGGCAGCGCCAGGGACCAAAAACTTGCTTTGGACCACGGATCCTCATGGATCCACATGATTTTTGCCTTGGATCCCCCCAAGCCATCCATCCAGTCATATATTATGTCCATGGGCACAGCTTACACCACAGAAATCATGGATCCACGGCTTCGTGGCAGCGCCAGGGACCAAAAACTTGCTTTTGGACCACGGATCCTCATGGATCCACATGATTTTTGCCTTGGATCCCCCCAAGCCATCCATCCAGTCATATATCATGTCCATGGGCACAGTTTACAACACAGAAATCATGGATCCACGGCTTCGTGGCAGCGCCAGGGACCAGAAACTTGCTTTTGGACCACGGATCCTCATGGATCCACATGATTTTTGCCTTGGATCCCCCCAAGCCATCCATCCAGTCATATATTATGTCCATGGACACAGTTTACACCACAGAAATCATGGATCCACGGCTTCGTGGCAGCGCCAGGGACCAAAAACTTGCTTTGGACCACGGATCCTCATGGATCCACATGATTTTTGCCTTGGATCCCCCCAAGCCATCCATCCAGTCATATATCATGTCCATGGGCACAGTTTACACCACAGAAATCATGGATCCACGGCTTCGTGGCAGCTCCAGGGACCAAAAACTTGCTTTTGGACCACGGATCCTCATGGATCCACATGATTTTTAGCTTGGATCCCCCCAAGCCATCCATCCAGTCATATATCATGTCCATGGGCACAGCTTACACCACAGAAATCATGGATCCACGGCTTCGTGGCAGCGCCAGGGACCAAAAACTTGCTTTTGGACCACGGATCCTCATGGATCCACATGATTTTTGCCTTGGATCCCCCCAAGCCATCCATCCAGTCATATATCATGTCCATGGGCACAGCTTACACCACAGAAATCATGGATCCACGGCTTCGTGGCAGCGCCAGGGACCAAAAACTTGCTTTTGGACCACGGATCCTCATGGATCCACACGATTTTTGCCTTGGATCCCCCCAAGCCATCCATCCAGTCATATATTATGTCCATGGGCACAGCTTACACCACAGAAATCATGGATCCACGGCTTCGTGGCAGCGCCAGGGACCAAAAACTTGCTTTTGGGACCACGGATCCTCATGAATCCACATGTTTTTTGCCTTGGATCCCCCCAAGCCATCCATCCAGTCATATATCATGTCCATGGCACAGCTTACACCACAGAAATCATGGATCCACGGCTTCGTGGCAGCGCCAGGGACCAAAAACTTGATTTTGGACCACGGATCCTCATGGATCCACATGATTTTTGCCTTGGATCCCCCCAAGCCATCCATCCAGTCATATATCATGTCCATGGGCACAGCTTACACCACAGAAATCATGGATCCACGGCTTCGTGGCAGCGCCAGGGACCAAAAACTTGCTTTGGACCACGGATCCTCATGGATCCACATGATTTTTGCCTTGGATCCCCCAAGCCATCCATCCAGTCATATATCATGTCCATGGGCACAGCTTACACCACAGAAATCATGGATCCACGGCTTCGTGGCAGCGCCAGGGACCAAAAACTTGCTTTTGGACCACGGATCCTCATGGATCCACATGATTTTTGCCTTGGATCCCCCCAAGCCATCCATCCAGTCATATATCATGTCCATGGGCACAGTTTACAACACAGAAATCATGGATCCATGGCTTCGTGGCAGCGCCAGGGACCAAAACTTGCTTTTGGACCACGGATCCTCATGGATCCACATGATTTTTGCCTTGGATCCCCCCAAGCCATCCATCCAGTCATATATCATGTCCATGGGCACAGTTTACACCACAGAAATCATGGATCCACGGCTTCGTGGCAGCGCCAGGGACCAAAAACTTGCTTTTGGACCACGGATCCTCATGGATCCACATGATTTTTGCCTTGGATCCCCCCAAGCCATCCATCCAGTCATATATCATGTCCATGGGCACAGCTTACACCACAGAAATCATGGATCCACGGCTTCGTGGCAGCGCCAGGGACCAAAAACTTGCTTTTGGACCACGGATCCTCATGGATCCACACGATTTTTGCCTTGGATCCCCCCAAGCCATCCATCCAGTCATATATTATGTCCATGGGCACAGCTTACACCACAGAAATCATGGATCCACGGCTTCGTGGCAGCGCCAGGGACCAAAAACTTGCTTTTGGACCACGGATCCTCATGAATCCACATGTTTTTTGCCTTGGATCCCCCCAAGCCATCCATCCAGTCATATATCATGTCCATGGGCACAGCTTACACCACAGAAATCATGGATCCACGGCTTCGTGGCAGCGCCAGGGACCAAAAACTTGCTTTGGACCACGGATCCTCATGGATCCACATGATTTTTGCCTTGGATCCCCCCAAGCCATCCATCCAGTCATATATTATGTCCATGGGCACAGCTTACACCACAGAAATCATGGATCCACGGCTTCGTGGCAGCGCCAGGGACCAAAAACTTGCTTTTGGACCACGGATCCTCATGGATCCACATGATTTTTGCCTTGGATCCCCCCAAGCCATCCATCCAGTCATATATCATGTCCATGGGCACAGTTTACAACACAGAAATCATGGATCCACGGCTTCGTGGCAGCGCCAGGGACCAGAAACTTGCTTTTGGACCACGGATCCTCATGGATCCACATGATTTTTGCCTTGGATCCCCCCAAGCCATCCATCCAGTCATATATTATGTCCATGGACACAGTTTACACCACAGAAATCATGGATCCACGGCTTCGTGGCAGCGCCAGGGACCAAAAACTTGCTTTGGACCACGGATCCTCATGGATCCACATGATTTTTGCCTTGGATCCCCCCAAGCCATCCATCCAGTCATATATCATGTCCATGGGCACAGTTTACACCACAGAAATCATGGATCCACGGCTTCGTGGCAGCTCCAGGGACCAAAAACTTGCTTTTGGACCACGGATCCTCATGGATCCACATGATTTTTAGCTTGGATCCCCCCAAGCCATCCATCCAGTCATATATCATGTCCATGGGCACAGCTTACACCACAGAAATCATGGATCCACGGCTTCGTGGCAGCGCCAGGGACCAAAAACTTGCTTTTGGACCACGGATCCTCATGGATCCACATGATTTTTGCCTTGGATCCCCCCAAGCCATCCATCCAGTCATATATCATGTCCATGGGCACAGCTTACACCACAGAAATCATGGATCCACGGCTTCGTGGCAGCGCCAGGGACCAAAAACTTGCTTTTGGACCACGGATCCTCATGGATCCACACGATTTTTGCCTTGGATCCCCCCAAGCCATCCATCCAGTCATATATTATGTCCATGGGCACAGCTTACACCACAGAAATCATGGATCCACGGCTTCGTGGCAGCGCCAGGGACCAAAAACTTGCTTTTGGACCACGGATCCTCATGAATCCACATGTTTTTTGCCTTGGATCCCCCCAAGCCATCCATCCAGTCATATATCATGTCCATGGGCACAGTTTACACCACAGAAATCATGGATCCACGGCTTCGTGGCAGCGCCAGGGACCAAAAACTTGATTTTGGACCACGGATCCTCATGGATCCACATGATTTTTGCCTTGGATCCCCCCAAGCCATCCATCCAGTCATATATCATGTCCATGGGCACAGCTTACACCACAGAAATCATGGATCCACGGCTTCGTGGCAGCGCCAGGGACCAAAAACTTGCTTTGGACCACGGATCCTCATGGATCCACATGATTTTTGCCTTGGATCCCCCCAAGCCATCCATCCAGTCATATATCATGTCCATGGGCACAGCTTACACCACAGAAATCATGGATCCACGGCTTCGTGGCAGCGCCAGGGACCAAAACTTGCTTTTGGACCACGGATCCTCATGGATCCACATGATTTTTGCCTTGGATCCCCCCAAGCCATCCATCCAGTCATATATCATGTCCATGGGCACAGTTTACAACACAGAAATCATGGATCCACGGCTTCGTGGCAGCGCCAGGGACCAAAAACTTGCTTTTGGACCACGGATCCTCATGGATCCACATGATTTTTGCCTTGGATCCCCCCAAGCCATCCATCCAGTCATATATCATGTCCATGGGCACAGTTTACACCACAGAAATCATGGATCCACGGCTTCGTGGCAGCGCCAGGGACCAAAAACTTGCTTTTGGACCACGGATCCTCATGGATCCACATGATTTTTGCCTTGGATCCCCCCAAGCCATCCATCCAGTCATATATCATGTCCATGGGCACAGTTTACACCACAGAAATCATGGATCTACGGCTTCGTGGCAGCACCAGGGACCAAAAACTTGCTTTTGGACCACGAATCCCCATGGATCCACATGATTTTTGCCTTGGATCCCCCCAAGCCATCCATCCAGTCATATATCATGTCCATGGGCACAGTTTACACCACAGAAATCATGGATCCACGGCTTCGTGGCAGCGCCAGGGACCAAAAACTTGCTTTTGGACCACGGATCCTCATGGATCCACATGGTTTTTGCCTTGGATCCCCCCAAGCCATCTATCCAGTCATGTATCATGTCCATGGGCACAGCTTACACCACAGAAATCATGGATCCACGGCTTCGTGGCAGCGCCAGGGACCAAAAACTTGCTTTTGGACCATGGATTCCCATGGATCCACATGATTTTTGCCTTGGATCCCCCCAAGCCATCCATCCAGTCATATATCATGTCCATGGGCACAGCTTACACCACAGAAATCATGGATCCACGGCTTCGTGGCAGCGCCAGGGACCAAAAACTTGCTTTTGGACCACGGATCCTATTGGATCCATATGATTTCTTCTTTGGATCCCCCAAGCCCTCAATCTAATCACATATCATGTCCATGAGCAGAGTCTGCACCACAGAAATCATGGATCCACGTCTTCGTGGCAGCGCCAGGGAACAAAAACATGATTTTGGACCACGGATCCTCATGGATCCGCATGATTTCTGCTTTGGATCCCCCAAGCCCTCAAACCCATCACATATCATGTCCATGAGCAGAGTCTGCACCACAGAAATCATGGTTCCACGTCTTCGTGGTAGCGCCAGGGACCAAAAACATGATTTCGGAGCACGGATCCTCTTGGATCCACATGATTTCTGCTTCGGATCCCTCGAACCCTCCATCCGGTCACATATCATGTCCATGAGCAGAGTCTGCGCCACAGAAATCGTATATCCTTGTCTTCGTGGCAGCGCCAGGGACCAAAAACATGATTTTGGACCACGGATCCTCATGGATCCACATGATTTCTGCTTCGGATCCCCCCAAGACCTCCATCCAGTCACATATCATGTCCATGAGCAGAGTCTGCACCACAAAAATCATGGCTCCACGTCTTCGTGGCAGCATCAGGGACCAAAAACATGATTTTGGACCACGGATCCTCATGGATCCACATGATTTCTGCTTTGGATCCCCCCAAACCCTCCATCCAGTCACATATCATGTCCATGAGCAGAGTGTGCAACACAGAAATCGTGGATCCATGTCTTCGTGGCAGCGCCAGCGACCAAAAACTTGCTTTTGGACCATGGATCCTCATGGATCCACGTGATGTTTGCTTTGGCCCCCCCCAAGCCCTCCATACAGCCACATGTCATGTCCATGGGCATAGTTTGCACCACAGAAATCGTGGATCCGTGGCTTCGTGGCAGCGCCAGGGACCAAATACTTGCTTTTGGACCACAGATCCTCATGGATCCACGTGATTTCTGCTTCGGAACCCCCAAGCCCTCCATGCAATCACATATCATGTCCATGGGCAGAGTTTCCACCACAGAAATCATGGATCCACGGTTTCGTGGCAGCGCCAGAAATCAAAAACTTGGTTATGAACCACCGATCCTCATGGATCCACTTGATTTTTGCCTTGGATCCCCCCAAGCCCTCCATACAGTCATATATCATGTCCATGGGCAGAGTTTTCACCACAGAATTGGTCGATCCACGGCTTCGTGGCTGCGCCAGGGACCAAAACTAGCTTTTGGACCATGGATCTTCATGGATCCACATGATTTTTGCGTTGGATTCCACCATGATTTTTGGCAGACCTTGCACCACAGGAATGACAGGTCCATGGCTTTGTGCCGGTAACAAGGAGCCAAAATATGGTTTTGAAGTGCGGATCCTTCTTGATCTTAAAGTTATTTGCGTTGGATCAAGGAAAACTCGACATTATACCACATGTAACATCCATGGTCATAGCTTGCTGAACAACTATCACACATTCACAATTTTATTGTTCACCACACTCATTATCCATCCAGATGTCACGTCTATGTCCAGTGTTTGCAAAATACAAATTGGATTTCGAGTACCTTGTATGATGTCACAGTGTGGTTACATACTTTGAAACACTTAATCTTCATGAGTTCTGTGACTTTTCATTTTTGAATAGTTGGGCTCATCATGCATGGTCCCCCTGAGGTTTCTTTCACAGCACACAGCACGTCCATGACCACAGAATAACCCACGAAAACCTCAGAACACTGCCAAGATGCCAAACACTGCTTCAGCTACTTTGAGGCTTGTGCATTATGACATCACACCAATGTCTACAGGATGACCAAACAAAAAAAATCTGTAATGTCTCTACCTTATCAAGGACACCACAGTAACATGAGAAATCAAAATCATGTCCGTACCTTTCACTGTAAATAACTGCATTCTGAACTTTCTGATGCCACTGAGTTGCAAACTATCCAAGGCAGATATTGTAATGGTCTTATCTTTGACTTCAAAACATCTTGCTCACTAGATAGAGGCCACCAAATTAGAATAATGGAATCATAGAGTTGGAAGGGACCTCCAGGGTCATCTAGTCCAACCCCCTGCACAATGCAGGAAACTCACAAACATCTCCCCCTAAACTCACAGGATCTTCATTGCTGTCAGATGGCCATCTAGCCTCTGTTTAAACACGTCCAAGGAAGGAGAGCCCACCACGTCCCGAGGAGGAAGCCTGTTCAACTGAGAAATTGCTAACGATCAGGAAATTCTTCCTGATGTTGAGCCGAAACCACTTTTGATCTCAACTGCTTCTGCTCCTACCTTCCAGGGCCACAGGAAACAATTCCACACAAGGCAAACACAATTTATCACCAAAAACCAAGTGTCCACATCATGTTCAGTGATTGTGTCACTTTACTCTGCTGTGGTTAGGACCCTACCAGACTACTGCGTTCATTTTGGGGCACCACAGGTTAATAACGAAATATGTCCAGAGGAGGGCAATGGAGATGATGAGGGACATGGAGACCAAGTCCTATGAGGAAAGATTGAAGGAGCTCGGTCTGTTTAGCTTGGAGAGGAGACAACTGAGGGGTGATATGATCACCATCTTCAAGTACTTCAAGGGCTGTCATATAGCGGATGGTGTGGAATTGTTTTCTGTGGCCCCAGAAGGTGGGACCAGAACCAATGGGTTGAAATTAAATGAAAAGAGTTTCCAGCTCAACATGAGGAAGAACTTCCTGACCGTTAGAGCGGTCCTCAGTGGAACAGGCTTCCTCGGGAGGTGGTGGGCTCTCCTTCCCTGGAGGTTTTTCAACAGAGGCTAGATGGGCATCTGACAGCAATGAAGATCCTGTGAATGTTGGGGAAGGTGTTTGTGAGTTTCCTGCATTGTGCAGGGAGTTGGACTAGATGACCCTGGAGGTCCCTTCCAACTCTATGATTCTATACAATTCTATTATTTTAGTGTAGAACAGGGGTGGCCAACAGTAGCTCTCCAGAAGTTTTTTGCCTACAACTCCCATCAGCCCAGCAAGCATGGCTGATGGCTGGGGCTGATGGGAGTTGTAGGCAAAAAACTTCTGGAGAGCTATCGTTGTCCACCCCTGGTGTAGAATGTCAATTTGGGGACACTGCTAAACCAGGAATAAAGGTCAACTGTGAAATTGTTTTCCAAGACTCCTATCTTTTCATAAGAGGACCCATGAGGATCCGTGCCTCAAAATCATGTTCTGGATCCATGGTGCTGCCACGAAGCCATGGATCCATTATATCTGTGGAGCAAGCTCTTTCCATGGACACAACATGAGATTGGATGGTGAGCTTGGGATGAGCCAATGCAGATATCATGAGGATCCATGAGGATATGTGCTTCAAAGCCATGTTTTCGCTCCATGATGTTGCCACAATGCCAAGGATCCATGATTTCCAGGGTGTAAACTCATGAGGATCCATGGTGCAAAACCAAGTTCTTCTTCCATGGTGCTGCCACGAAGCCGTGGATCCATGATTTTTGTGGTGGAAGCTCCGCCCATAGACATGATATGCGATTGGATGGTGAGGTTGGGGGAATCCAAGACAAAATTCATGAGGATCCATGGTCCAATACCAAGTTTTTGGTCTCTGGCACTGCCACGAAGCTGTGTATCTATGATTTCTGTGGTGCAAGCTTTACCCATGGACATGATATGTGATTGGATAGTGAGCTTGGGGTGGCCCAAAGTAAAAATCATGAGGATTCATGAGGATCTGTGTTCCAAAAGCAAGTTTTTGGTCCCTGGCGCTGCCATGAAGTTGTGAATCCACAATTTCTGTGCTGCAAACTCTGTCCATGGGCATGATATGCGACTGGATGGAGGGCTTGGGGGGCTCCAAAGCAAAAATCATGTGGATCCATGAGGATCCGTGGTCCAAAAGCAAGTTTTTGGTCCCTGGTGCTGCCACGAAACCGTGGATCCATGATTTCTGTAGTGTAAACTGTGCCCATGGACATGATATGTGGCTGTATGGAGGGCTTGGGGGGATCCGAAGCAGAAATCACATGGATCCATGAGGATCCGTGGTCCAAAAGCAAGTTTTTGGTCCCTGGTGCTGCCACGAAGCCGTGGATCCATGATTTCTGTGGTGGAAACTCTGGCCATGGACATGATATGTGACTGTATGGAGGGCTTGGGGGGTTCCGAAGCAGAAATCATGTGGATTCATGAGGATCCGTGGTTTATAACCAAGTTTTTGATTTCTGGAGCTGCCACGAAGCCGTGGATCCATGATTTCTGTGTTGTAGACTCTGCTCATGGACATGGTACGTGATTCCATTGAGGGCTTGGGAGGATCTGAAGCAGAAATCATGTGGATCCATGAGGATCCGTGATTCAAAACCAAGTTTTTGGTCCCTGGCGCTGCCATGAAACCATGGAGCCATGATTTCTGTGGTGTAAACTGTGCCAATGGACATGATATGTGGCTGTATGGAGGGCTTGGGGGGATCCGAAGCAGAAATCACATGGATCCATGAGGATCCGTGGTCCAAAAGCAGGTTTTTGGTCCCTGGCGCTGCCACGAAACCGTGGATCCATGATTTCTGTGGTGTAAACTGTGCCCATGGACATGATATGTGGCTGTGTGGAGGGCTTAGGGGGATCCGAAGCAGAAATCATGTGGATCCATGAGGATCCGTGGTCCAAAAGCAAGTTTTTGGTCCCTGGTGCTGCCACAAAGCCGTGGATCCACGATTTCTGTGGTGTAAACTGTGCCCATGGACATGATATGTGGCTGTATGGAGGGCTTGCGGGGTTCCGAAGCAGAAATCACGTGGATCCATGAGGATCCATGGTTTATAACCAAGTTTTTTATTTCTGGAACTGCCACGAAGCCATGGATCTATGATTTCTGTGTTCTAGACTCTGCTAATAGACATGATACGTGATTCGATTGAGGGCTTGGGAGGATCTGAAGCAGAAATCATGTGGATCCATGAGGATCCCTGATTCAAAACCAAGTTTTTGGTCCCTGGCGCTGCCATGAAACCATGGAGCCATGATTTCTGTGGTGTAAACTCTGCCCATGGACATGATATGTGGCTGTGTGGAGGGCTTGGGGGGATCCGAAGCAGAAATCACATGGATCCATGAGGATCCGTGGTCCAAAAGCAAGTTTTTGGTCCCTGGTGCTGCCACGAAGCCGTGGATCCATGATTTCTGTGGTGTAAGCTGTGCCCATGGACATGATACATGACTGGATGGACGGCTTTGGGGGATCCAAGGCAAAAATCATGTGGATCCATGAGGATCCGTGGTCCAAAAGCAAGTTTTTGGTCCCTGGCGCTGCCACGAAGCCGTGGATCCATGATTTCTGTGGTGTAAGCTGTGCCCACGGACATAATATATGACTGGATGGATGGCTTGGGGGTATCCAAGGCAAAAATCATGTGGATCCATGAGGATCCGTGGTCCAAAATCAAGTTTTTGGTCCCTGGCGCTGCCACGAAGCCGTGGATCCATGATTTCTGTGGTGTAAACTGTGCTCATGGACATGATATATGACTGGACAGACGGCTTGGGGGGATCCAAGGCAAAAATCATGTGGATCCATGAGGATCCGTGGTCCAAAAGCAAGTTTTTGGTCCCTGGCGCTGCCACGAAGCCGTGGATCCATGATTTCTGTGGTGTAAACTGTGCCCATGGACATAATATATGATTGGATGGATAGCTTGGGGGGATCCAAGGCAAAAATCATGTGTATCCATGAGGATCCGTGGTCCAAAAGCAAGTTTTTGGTCCCTGGCGCTGCCATGAAGCCGTGGATCCATGATTTCTGTGGTGTAAACTGTGCCCATGGACATGATATATGACTGGATGGATGGCTTGGGGGGATCCAAGGCAAAAATCATGTGGATCCATGAGGATCCGTGGTCCAAAAGCAAGTTTTTGGTCCCTGGCCCTGCCACGAAGCCGTGGATCCATGATTTCTGTGGTGTAAGCTGTGCCCATGGACATGATACATGACTGGATGGACGGCTTGGGGGGATCCAAGGCAAAAATCATGTGGATCCATGAGGATCCGTGGTCCAAAAGCAAGTTTTTGGTCCCTGGCGTTGCCACGAAGCCGTGGATCCATGATTTCTGTGGTGTAAGCTGTGCCCATGGACATAATATATGACTGGATGGATGGCTTGGGGGGATCCAAGGCAAAAATCATGTGGATCCATGAGGATCCGTGGTCCAAAAGCAAGTTTTTGGTCCCTGGCGCTGCCACGAAGCCGTGGATCCATGATTTCTGTGGTGTAAACTGTGCCCATGGACATGATATATGACTGGATGGATGGCTTGGGGGGATCCAAGGCAAAAATCATGTGGATCCATGAGGATCCGTGGTCCAAAAGCAAGTTTTTGGTCCCTGGCGCTGCCACGAAGCCGTGGATCCATGATTTCTGTGGTGTAAACTGTGCCCATGGACATAATATATGACTGGATGGATGGCTTTGGGGGATCCAAGGCAAAAATCATGTGGATCCATGAGGATCCGTGGTCCAAAAGCAAGTTTTTGGTCCCTGGCGCTGCCACGAAGCCGTGGATCCATGATTTCTGTGGTGTAAGCTGTGCCCATGGACATGATATATGACTGGATGGATGGGTTGGGGGGATCCAAGGCAAAAATCATGTGGATCCATGAGGATCCGTGGTCCAAAAGCAAGTTTTTGGTCCCTGGCGCTGCCACGAAGCCGTGGATCCATGATTTCTGTGGTGTAAACTGTGCCCATGGACATGATATATGACTGGATGGATGGCTTAGGGGGATCCAAGGCAAAAATCTTGTGGATCCATGAGGATCCGTGGTCCAAAAGCAAGTATTCGGTCCCTGGCGCTGCCACGAAGCCGTGGATCCATGATTTCTGTGGTGTAAACTGTGCCCATGGACATGATATATGACTGGATGGATGGCTTGGGGGGATCCAAGGCAAAAATCGTGTGGATCCATGAGGATCCGTGGTCCAAAAGCAAGTTTTTGGTCCCTGGCGCTGCCACGAAGCCGTGGATCCATGAGTTCTGTGGTGTAAACTGTGCCCATGGACATGATATATGACTGGATGGACGGCTTGGGGGGATCCAAGGCAAAAATCACGTGGATCCATGAGGATCCGTGGTCCAAAAGCAAGTTTTTGGTCCCTGGCGCTGCCACGAAACGGTGGATCCATGATTTCTGTGGTGTAAACTGTGCCCATGGACATGATATGTGACTGGATGGAGGGCTTGGGGGGATCCGAAGCAAAAATCACATGGATCCATGAGGATCCGTGGTCCAAAAGTAAGTTTTTGGTCCGTGGTGCTGCCACGAAGCCGTGGATCCACGATTTCTGTGGTCCAACATCTGCCCATGGACATGATATGTGATTGGCTGGTTTTCTTGTGGTGGCCCAAAGCAAAAATCATGAGGATCCATGAGGATCCGTGGTTTGGAAACATGTTTTTTCAGTGCTGTGGCGCCACCAATTCGTGGAGGCATGATTTTTCTGGTGCTGCCTATAGTCTAAGACAGGATCTACTACATAATGGTGGTTTGATTTCATTTCTCCATAAAAATCATATGAATTCATGAGGATCCGTGCTTTGGAAGCCAGTTTTTGCACTGCTGAGGCGCCACGAATTCGTGGAGGCATGATTTTTGTGGTCCTGCCTATAGTCTAAGACAGAATCTACAGGATTAAAGTGGTTTGATTTCATTTCAATGTAAAAATCATATGAATTCATGAAGATCCGTGTAGATCCGACTTTTACCCAGACCCATGGAAACCTAAAGTCAGAGGCAGATAAAAGGAAGATAGGGTTGCCAACTCCAGGTTAGAAAATTCCTAGGGATTTAAGGGGTGGGGCCTGGGGAGGGTGAGGTTTGAGAGGGTGGGATCTCAGACAAATACAATGCCATTTCCTCCCGGGGAACTACTGTTGCCCATCTCCATGTGAGGGCTGAAGATCACTCAGTATTACAACAGTTCTCCAGATGGCAAAGATTGAGGTAGGGAGGGAGTGAATGCTTTCAGTTGGGTGGGTAGGAAGACAAGGGTGAGGGGAACTCACCCAGATCCTCTCTCTAGAGCCTGTTGTATTTTTTCTCCACAACCGGCCTTATTCCTAGTTTTAAATAAATGCAATGTTTTAAGCAAGAATTTGTGTGCGTGCTTCCCCCTTTAACTCCGAGACAGAGAGAGACCTGAAAACACGCAGATTCCCAATTACTGCTATAAGCAAATTAATAATAATCAGGGACTCCTCCGCGCCTCCCGGGAGCAGCACTTTCACCCAGCTAAAGAAAGGGGAAAGCGTCGGACACGGTAACGAGGAACTTCCGTCCCTTCTTCTAACGCTAGTAACGTCTTTGGTTTCTCTGTGGTCTGGGACGTGGAAATCGCTGGCCTCGAGATTCTCGCTATGCCCTCGAGCTCTCGCGGGAACTTCAGAGTCGGAAGCTCCACGTCGGTGAATTGGTGCTGGAGCAATTCTGGGATCCTCCAGTGGCTGCAGCCCTGAGAGGGAGTCGAAACCATGGTGAGTTGGGGGCCCTAAAGGCTGGAGCGTGGGTGTTTCTCGTGAGGAGGGAAACGCTTGATCCTTCCTCGTGGGCATTGGGGATGGAGCAGATGCTGAGGAAGGACCGAGGCCTGTCATGAATCGGAGGGGGGGGGGGCGGGATTGGGGAGAAAACCGCACCGTTTTTTGTCTCCCAAAGCGCTGGAGTTTGTCTTGTTCTTTCTTACTGTCGCTGCTCTTCCAGGTCGTTTTTAGTCCTTTTTAATGTACAGCGAAGTTGCTTCATAGCAGGCAGAGAGATAGCTGTGATAATCCGATGAAATTGAGATAGAAAGGTTGTGATCAAAACCAAACATCTTTATTGTGGCAGATACTTATGTGAGCCATGAATTGAGAAAGAGCTATCAGTCTGTCCTCTCTGTGTCTGGGTCAAGCCCGTCCATATTATGAAGTGCACAATCAATGTATTATGTTTCATAAAATCATATGAAACTCACAAACACCTCTAGGGTCATCTAGTCCAACCCCCTGCACAATGCAGGAAACTCACAAACACCTCCCCATAAATTCACAGGTGTTTCATGGGGCCGGGGGGGGGGGGGTTTGAAACTGTAAAATAATCTCTCCTCCCCACCTGCTCCTCTGTTGTTTCATGCTCCTGATGAAGTGGGCTCTAATTCATGAATGCTGCAATACATTTATCATTCTTTGGGTGCTTGTGCTGCAGAGTTTTTCTTTGTGTGAAGGTCTTTGGATTGGAAAATCCTTTGCCTGTTTTATGCATCAAATGAGTAAAGCTATTGTCCATGCAAACGATGGCCATTTCAAAAAATTACTTATTATGTACCACTTATTTGTTTAGAAAAAAAATTATGTTGTCTATTTAGAGATCTGCTTGAGCCGGCTCTGTCTATTTTACTAGGTGCAATACAGTATAGCAGAGGTGGGATGACTTAAATCTGACTGGTCTGTTAAAAGTAAAATCTCTGTGGTTTTCTGACACATTTAAATATGACAGGCAAGAGAGCATACTTCTGAAGGATAATTTGTGTTAGATAATCCTAAACATACACGTTTACTTACAATGAGAGCATCATTCCAAGGTTCACTGGCTTCAGCATTCTTTACAAGAATCTCAGTAACTGGTAGACACTGGCTAACCCACTGGAAGTCTGCAGGTGTGCTCTCTAGCTTTCTGCCTCCCATTTCTGTGCAGATCACAAGTGACAGGAACACTAATCTGAGGGTTCACAATTAACTTCTTTGTAGAGCCATTTGGGGTGAGGAGCTGATTTCTATTTCTGAAATTTCTTCCAGAAATTTCAGAGTTTCTGGTTCTTTTAAGTTTTGCCAGCAACAGTTCTCCAGTGTTTTTTACTTGAGATTCTTTAACTGGAGGCAACCCAGAGCCCAAGTCTGTGGTCTTCCAGTGCCATAAAGATTCTCATGTTCTTCCTGTAGCTCTTCTGCTAATTATTTCTGTTCTTGCATGCCTACCACAACTTGGGTTGAGTACAGGGCATGGGGTGCAGGACTACTGTGCTATTCTCAGTGGAAATTAAAAGAATCAGCCTGTATCCCTAACTCCTCTGTAGGATTTTTTCTAAGCTTCTGTATATAAAAATTGTTCACATCCAGCATCATTCTTTATCCATTGAACATAGCTGATCTGTGAGAATGCGTTTGTTATGCATAAAAATAATGTTCTAGTAGTGATAAACTGGAGTTATTCTGAGTATGAACTAGACTAGATCGGTGGACCATTCTAGACAGTGCCAATAAGAAGATATGCAGATAGAGGCTAGCGAGATGCATGTACCTTATATAAAAATTATACTTCTTAAAACGTAAAGTGTCTCATTCAGTTTAATTACACTCTTAATCTCTTTTTCTGTTTTAGCCTCTTCGACTTGATATAAAGCGTAAACTAACAGCTCGATCTGACCGAGTGAAGAGTGTGGACTTGCATCCCACAGAGCCATGGATGTTGGCTAGTCTTTACAATGGCAGTGTCTGTGTTTGGAACCATGAAACACAGGTAAGTGTTTGATATAAAATAGGGTAGGAGCTGTAGCTCAGTGGAGTAGCTTCTGGTTTACATGCAGAAGATCCCAGCTTCAGTCCCTGGCGTTTGTAGTTTAAAAAGGACCAGGTAGTGGGTGATATTAATTTGTAATTCTGGAGAGCTGCTACCAGTCTGAGTAGACATTATTGAGGTTGATATTATAAAAAGAAATCCATCCTCATGTTACAATAAGCACCCAGATATACACTCATTTCATCAAAGTCTTCCTCAGGAATATTTCTATTTTCTATTATCAGCCTCTTGTTACAATTCAGTGTTTATACTAGAAGCAAGCCAGTCCTGAATCTCTTCTCTAAAACATGTGAAAGCCTTCTGAATTTGGCTGCCAAAATGCTCTCTGAAAGCTTCTTTACTTTCTTCAGAATTATCATCCTGGAATAAACCGTGGTTATTAAAACGAGACACAACATGGAGCTGAATGGAAGTGAATAATTTTAGAAAATATTAAGTATTATTAAAAACATACCTCTCAATGCTACTTCAGTCTTTGTATTGGGAGCAAGCCAGTCCTGAACCTCTTCTCTAACCAGATGCAAAAGTCTTCTGAATTTTGCTGGCAAAATGTTCTCTCTATACCACTTTATTGTTTATATTAGGGACTAAATTCAGTTTCCCCACCCCCAATAGCTGATCATACTTCTGACAGCTAGCACATAGTGCATAATGCATAGTTGGTCCTAATCTAGCAAGCATTGTGTGCATGGAAGCCTGCTTTCACAGATATTATGACTCCTGGTTGCATCTGGAGTGTCTGAGTGCTTCTATAGTTCTGCAAAACGTGTTAAATTGAATTTTCAAGATTTTATCAATGGAATGGGGTGGTAGTAAAAAGGAAAATGTTCAGTAAAATGGAATTGTTCAAGAGAGCTCTTTTTGAAAAGGGACAGTATTGTAATGTCCATGTCTATCATTTAGACAACTACACTGTTCTTATTTCATTGTTCCTTAATTTTGTAATCCAATTTTATTGCACTCTTTGTATGTATTATATTGGTTTTCATTCTTATTTTGAATCCACAATGAGACTCAATGAGAAAGGTGTGTATTAATGAAGTAAATAAATGAATAGAACAGATCTTAGGCTTATGTGTTTGCCACTCTCCAGTTGCATTGCAATACACTTCCTTCCTGCTTTGAGGCAAATCATAACTCCAGAATTGAATAACATGGATTGACGGTCATTTCTAGTTCTGATTTCACAGGCAATGATCAAGTACGGTATGTCTCAAAACAGGAAAGGAATTGCAGTGTATGAAAAGGAAGAGGAAGGAGTTTAAGCCTAACACCTGCTTTTATCACACTAAATAATGATTTGACATCATGGGTGACATGAGTTTTAATGTTAGAAACCTTTACAGAAACTTTTACAGCTTGATCCTAAAAAGAGTTGCAACCTTCTAAGCCTGTTGACTTTGGTAGACTAGTGTGTAACTGCTTAGGATTTTATTGTTATATACTATGTTATATAAACATAGATGCCTTTTGATTCTGGCAAGTGTGGGGAGGGAAACTGAAGACATTTAAAAAGTCATTTTGCATGAGTATGAATTAAAGTAAAATCTAAACTATTTTCAGACACTAGTGAAGACCTTTGAAGTATGTGATCTGCCGGTCAGAGCAGCTAAATTTGTGGCAAGGAAGAACTGGGTTGTTACAGGAGCTGTAAGTTGTCAGTTTTTTTCATCATGTAGTTTGTAACTATATTGCAATTTTGAAGCTAGTGATCACTGAAAGGCGTGTATATTTGGATATTTGCTTCACTACTGGTCTTTCAGAGCATTGAATTATCAAACTGTTTTAATATAATATAAATTTGGGGATGGTCAATGAGGTTAAAAGTGATGCAATACAAAACATGGGAAAGACCCCCTCAATACATTTAAGGTAGCACAGCATGATGATTATGAGGTGATGATAACCATCATCAAGTATTTGAAGGGCTGTCATATAGAGGATAGTGCAGAATTGTTTTCTGTTGCCCCAGAAGGTCAGATAATAGCCAACAGATTGAAAATAAATCAAAAGAGTTTCTGGCTCTACATTAGGATGAACATCCTGAGTGTTAGAGCGGTTCCTCAGTGGACCAGGCTTCCTCAGGAACTCCTTCTTTGGAGTTTTTAAACAGAGGCTAGATGGCAGCAGTGCTGATTCTGTGAATTTAGGCAGATCATGAGAGGAATGGCAGGAAGGGTTGCATCAGTGTTTAGTTCTTGTGGCCTTTTCTTACACGCCCTGGGGAATGCTGATCACTACTTTGGGGTCAGGAAGCAATTTTCTCCAGGCCAGTTTGGCGAGAGATCCTGGAGGTTTGGGGGTGTTCATCCTCCAATCATCTGGGCATAGAGTAGGGGTCACAGGGTATGGGGGGGTGAGGTATTTGTGAATTTCCTGCATTGTGCAGGGGGTTGGACTGAAGGACTATGATTAAAGATGGAATATGTCAATTTCTTGTCTGTACCCATTGCATTGAAAAATACGCAGAGGTACTGAGTCATCTTTCTTTAAAAGAACAAAGACCATTTTTGGAGTTGCGAGTGCTGTGTAAATGCTCATTCCATGTATACAGAGAAAAATTTTAACTGGGTTTTGCTCTTCCATAGGATG
Source organism: Heteronotia binoei (assembly GCF_032191835.1). Classification (NCBI taxonomy): domain Eukaryota; kingdom Metazoa; phylum Chordata; class Lepidosauria; order Squamata; family Gekkonidae; genus Heteronotia; species Heteronotia binoei. The sequence goes on along the minus strand of NC_083228.1, from coordinate 92,503,993 downwards.
ACATGCAAATCAGAGTTTTCAACTACAACACTTTAGAAAGAGTTCACATGTTTGAAGCACACTCAGATTACATCCGCTGTATTGCTGTGCATCCTACACAGTCTTTCATTCTAACCAGCAGTGGTATGACTTCAGCTTCTTAGTTGTACTATTATCTTTTTTTCATGTAGCCTTTTGTAGTTTTGTAGTGGGAGGGGGCTGAACATGACTTGCTAGGTGATAGCCTCTGGCTTAGGTCCTACTAACAGAGCAACAGTTGAAGACGTGAGCTTCCCTACTACAAATTCCCTGCTGTTGTGTGGTGTTCATCCTGAAAACATGCCCCTGGTATTGGACACAAGGAACAGTGTGTGTGGGAGGGGGCAAAGGGCAAGGGGGGGGGCGGCTTTGAATGTTCTTCAGTGGGATTACCTCTAAGAGGAAGAAAAGGAGAGCTGTCAGATCTTTTTTCCAAAGCATTTGGGCGTGACTTGTTTGGATCCCATGTGTCTAGCTGAAGGATACAGTCAGGGTGTTAAAGTACCAGCATGAATTATTTTTCATTGGGAAGATGAAAAATCTTTTCAAAAGGTGATGTTGCCAAGAATTCTTTAAGAAGCATAGAAACTGAATAAGAATTAAACCTTTGAGTTGCATAGAACTGTTCAGGCTGAATGCTCTCTCTCACACACACATTCCATTATTTTGTCACTAAATTTACTGTGTTGTGTAACTAATAGGCTTAAGATGCTTATGAAGTAAGTAATGAATTATTTATTATACTTTTCTCCCCTTCTAGATGATATGCTTATTAAGCTCTGGGACTGGGACAAAAAATGGTCCTGTTCTCAAGTGTTTGAAGGACACACTCATTACGTAATGCAGATTGTCATAAACCCTAAGGACAATAACCAGTTTGCTAGTGCCTCGTTGGACAGGACGATCAAGGTACGGTGATCTCTTGGTGGAATATGGAGTGTTCCTTTTGTACTGTACATTGCTGTAGGGTATAGGCAAATTAGCAGCCTCCGGTAGTAAAGAGAAAGTGGTGTGGACTGCGGTTTATGCTTTTTTAAACACTTTGGCTAGGGGTTTCTTGGCAGAAGAGGGTGGTCCTAATGTGTCCACTACGAGAGTTTATGCATATGTTATGATTGCCAGGGGAGTTTTGCTTAAAGTACTGTGATAGCCTTAGAGTTCACAACTGCTTACCATGTGGATAGCTGTCATGTCTTTGTTTTCTGTATTAATTGTATGATGTTAGCAAGCAGCTGTATGTGTACTATGTTTTCCCCTAATTCTCAATTTTTGAAGAAAAGTGTTCAAAGGTTTTTTTTGTGTGTGTGTGCATGCTTATAAAGATATGATAACAGTTCTTAAGCATAATCAATTTTGTGTTCTTACAAGGTTTGGCAACTTGGTTCTTCTTCACCCAACTTCACTTTGGAAGGCCATGAGAAGGGAGTAAATTGTATTGATTATTATAGTGGAGGAGATAAACCTTACCTGATTTCTGGAGCAGATGACCGCCTTGTTAAGATTTGGGACTATCAGGTATGTCCTGTCCTGCTGTTCCTAAAACATTTTTGTTTACCATGAAATAGATGAATGGGACTGTTGGAGGAGAAGCTAAATGAAAATTGTTGCAAACATACTTAAAGATTTATTGTTCCTGGATGTAGGTGACTGTGCTTTTGTAATTCTGCTTGTCCCATTTTTATGTTTACACGTATTTGGTAAAAATAACACAGACTGTTTAATCTTTATCAGCATGTTCATTTTCCTTCCCCAGAATAAGACCTGTGTGCAAACTTTGGAAGGTCATGCACAAAATGTGTCCTGTGTTAGCTTCCACCCAGAGCTTCCCATAATCATCACTGGCTCTGAAGACGGTAAATTGAGGTTTCATATTAATCTATAAACCACAAGAACTAGTTGTTTATTATTTTGTTTTTGGTGATCATGTTGACAACAGTTAGAGCTTTGCCATAAAGCAGTTTGTTTCATTTCTTTCAAATGCTTGTAAATTACTACATCTAATAACAAAATTTTGGTGCAAATGCCATAGGCATCTTGGACATAGTTGGCTGCCTTTGTTGCCATTCCTAGAGTAAAAGCAAATTGTCTGTCATTCTACTGAGTTTTGGTTCTTCCCCTTCTAGTCTAAATCTCAGCATTTCTTTTCCTGGACAGTTCTGCAACTCAAGGCTGCTGGTCATTTTTGCATCTTGAGTCTTTTTCTGCCCTAGATGGTTCACTTAAAAAAGAAGTTATGTAAAAGGCATCTAAATAATACTGTGTGTAATATTCCTGTTGGGGCTGAATTCAAATTTATGTGATTTTTCTCACTATCCTTTTCTCACTTTGCATAGGAACTGTTCGTATCTGGCATTCAAGCACGTATCGTCTGGAAAGCACACTGAACTATGGCATGGAGCGGGTGTGGTGTGTAGCAAGCCTGAGAGGATCCAATAATGTGGCTCTGGGGTATGATGAAGGAAGCATTATTGTTAAGGTAGCTATTCTTGTAAAGAACATGCTGCTTGTCCACTAGTTGAATATTTATACACATGTGAGAAACCAGAAGCTGTGTTTGGTAACTGCATGAGGGGCCTAAACATGAATTGCAAACATTGCAAGTTTTATGTAAATCATTGTATTTGATATACAGGGAATTGTGTGTTTACTTAAGCTCGCTTTGTTGGTCTGTTCTAATTAGCTTGGCCGGGAAGAGCCTGCCATGTCCATGGATGCTAATGGAAAAATTATTTGGGCTAAGCACTCAGAAATTCAGCAGGCTAACCTGAAGGCAATGGGAGACACTGAAATTAAAGATGGGGAGAGACTGCCTCTTGCTGTGAAAGATATGGGCAGCTGTGAAATATATCCTCAGACAATTCAGCACAATCCTAATGGACGGTAAGGAATTTCTTCTTCTGTTGATAATGCTTAATCCCTCTTAAATTATCTTTAAGGCTAGAGATATTTTGATTGTGCTTGTGTGTGTTTTCCTTGTAAGTGCTTCTTTAATGCTTTTTGCATATTTAATTTACTGCTGTTTTTTTTCAAAACCCCCTTTCCCAGGTTTGTAGTAGTATGTGGAGATGGCGAATACATCATTTACACAGCTATGGCACTGAGAAACAAGAGCTTTGGTTCTGCTCAGGAGTTTGCATGGGCACATGATTCTTCAGAGTAAGTGGTGTAGCCTTGGGCTTCCCTAATGTTCAAATGTTTTGTATTAACCACTTTAAAAATTGATATTGAAAGATGGTTAACAATATAGTAAGCAAATAAAAAATTAATGGGCATGTGTAGTCTGAGCATTAGTCAGGGCATTGTAGTCTGAGCATTATGTTGGGGCAATTCAGGTGATCTCTAATCTTCCTTTCCTGGGTCTTGGAAGATGGTGATAGTGGGAAATCAAGTAAACCCTACTATGGAGGCAGGCTGTATAGTCTTTGTGTTTGTGCCAAGTTTTGATCCTGGCTGACCAGGAACTTTATTTAAAATGAATTATGTTGTTTTATACATAGGTATGCAATCAGGGAAAGCAACAGCAGTGTCAAGATATTTAAAAACTTCAAAGAGAAGAAATCTTTTAAGCCTGACTTCGGAGCAGAAGGCATGTTACGAATTTTATCCCAGTGCTGATATTTGCTATCTTGGGCATTGTTTTTGAGAAGTGCTAAGTTTATACTCTTTGCAGGTATCTACGGTGGGTTCTTACTGGGTGTTCGATCCGTCAATGGCTTGGCATTTTATGACTGGGAAAATACAGAACTGATACGCAGAATTGAAATCCAGCCCAAACATGTGAGTTTTATTCTTTATGATGCTTTATAAAACAACAATCTCTTTTACAATTTATATTTCTTTGGAGTAAAATAGAAGTTTTTCAGTAATTGCTGCTGAAACTACTGTTCTTTCAGTGTATTAAAAGGCTAATATACTTTTGCAGCCTATATCTTTAAAGTCTATATCTTTAAAGGCTTTTACTTGTTTCTCTGTAGATTTTCTGGTCTGACTCTGGTGAACTCGTTTGTATAGCCACAGAAGAATCATTCTTCATTCTAAAATATCTTTCTGAGAAAGTTGCAGCAGCTCAGGAGACACATGAAGGAGTCACTGAAGATGGCATTGAAGATGCCTTTGAGGTAACTAAACTTGATGATCTCTAAGTAATAAGGGTCTGATCCCTTTTCTTGTAGATATTGGCAATAGTGACAAACCTTAAAGATACCTACTGAAAGGCATGTTTTGTGTTTCTTGTATCATAATGCTGCTTCAGTCAGAATCTGTGAGACTGACTCTGAAGATCAGCTGTTAGGCATATACAGTAATAGTCATAAACATGCATTTTGTAAAGATCTGTGGCTTTATATAAATGTGAGTTGCTTGCAGTGTTACTGAATATAGCAAGTAGTATAGTAGAAGAGGAGAGACCAAGGTTTAAATCACCACTCTTTCAGGTTGTTTATTGGGTGACTTTAGATAGACTTTGAAGCAGGTTGCTTTTGCTCAGCCTATCCTACTTGATGTGCCCTTGTTCTGGGGAATAAAATGGAAAGAGGGGGCACATGTCATGTATTCCATTTGATGTTTCATAGAGGAAGATGGGATCAAAATCAAGTATTTTGGAAGTTTGCAGAAGGGAAACAGAGGGGGAAAGGTCATTCCCTTTGGTATACCTAGAGCATTTGTCTCCTGGCATCTCACCTCTCCACTATTGGTTAGCCATTCTATAGCTTAGTGGGAAAGGGAGTCTTTTACACTGGCCTATGTCCTAGTTAGGGACAGCCATTCCATGGGAGAAAGAAGATAAAAAGCCAGGCCTCTTCTGCTTGTGTCTGATATGTCTGTCTGTTAGTTGCCTTCAGTGTTCCCTCTAAGCTGAGCTAGCTCACAGATTTTTAGCCTCCAGCTCACACATTTTTGTCTTAGCTCCGGAAGGATGACCCCAGAGCACACTAATTTATGCAGTAGCTTACAGTTTTAATGCCAGTAGCTCACAAAGTAGAATTTTTGCTCACAAGACTCTGAAGCTTAGAGGGAACATTGGTTGCCTTGTATTCATGAAAAAATGAAGTTGGGATATAAATACAATTATAACAAGTGGGGGACTTGCAAGACTTGCAGAGCGGGGAAATTTCTTCCTAAAGCCCTTCGTTTCTCTGCTCTTCCAATTGCTATTCTCCTTTCTCCTTCAGTTTGCTGCTTTCTCTGCTCCACTGGCAGCTGTGTTCATCCTTTCAGCCTTCCCTCAGTTCCTAGGCAACCCCATAATTCTGACCATGATCTTGTGAGATTTTTGCAAGATCTTAAATGTCATTGTCCATTTTGGGGGATTTTTGTGCAAACCTAGGGTTTCCATACGTTTCCTAAGGATACTAAAGCTTACCTCTCTCTTTTTGTTGATTTAATCTCTGCTTTAAAAGAAAATAATTTAAAGTTGGTAGGTTTTTCTATATCTGACCAAACCTCCACTATGTTAGCTACCAGTGCCATCCTAAGCAGAGTTACACTCTTCTAAGCCTGTGGACTGAACTGGAAGGATATAACTGTGCTTAGGATGGCACCATGAGCCTGCTAAGTGACCTTCTGTACTCCTGTTTGTTCCTTTGTTTTTGATTGATCCAATCCAATTGGATATTTAAGATTATAATGGGGAAAAAATTATTCCTCCCAGGTCCTTGGTGAAATTCAGGAGATTGTGAAAACAGGATTATGGGTGGGTGACTGTTTTATTTATACCAGTTCGGTGAACAGGCTGAACTACTATGTTGGAGGAGAAATTGTCACCATTGCACATTTGGACAGGTGAGTTGTGGTTTTACTCTCCTTTCTCCATGGCCAGCTTGTTCTACTGAGGTGTCTTCTTTTGCTTGTGCTGAAGAGAGAGTGAGAAGAAAGTAGAGGTCACATTTATTTAAAACATTTATTAGCCACCTTTCTATACTGTGGAACTCAATTCAGTATGGATAAAATTACAATTTAGGACTTCCAATAAATTATTCAAACACAGTCCTAAATAAAACAGCTGCCTCCAGAGATTGGAAGTGCACCTCTCTGGGAATGTTTCATAATTGTGGAACAAAGGCCTCCCCTTCACAATACTGCTGGCTGTCTCAGAGCAGGTTTCTGCAGCAGGAAGCATAGGCATCATTTCTGTCACTCACTCATGTGTGTGTGTGTCTCTCTCCCCCCTCTCTCCTCCCCCTCCCTCCCAGCAGGAGGTAGATTAGTCTCAGCCGTCTTACTCTCACCTAACCTGCAGACCTCATGCTGGGGAAGAAATCAAGATGACAGCAAAGGAACCACAGGCTTCCCACTGCCAAAGCCTGCTCTGAGCCAGCCATTAGTGCTGACTTGGAGTCTCCCATCAAAATGCTTGTGGCTCAACAGTGGGAAAGCCCAAGTACCCTTTACTTCCTTTGCTGTCATTCTGCTCTCTCTCCCCCAGCATGAGGCCTACATAGCCCAAGTGACAGTATGATAGATAAGACTGCTCTGCCTCGTGCCAGGAAGACAGAAAGTAGCAAGGGACGGAAATGGTGCTTATGCTTCCTTCTGCTGAAACCAGCCAACAGTATTATGAAACCTGTCTTCACAAGTGAGGGGGATCCTACAGTGGCCTCTACTGTCTTCTTTCTCTCTCCCCAGCATGAGGCAGACACAGAGCAGGCAGCTCCTGCAGATGCTGGTCAGTTCCAAGCAAGAGAAAAGGCTCTGCAGAGAAAAGACAGGCACTTCACCCATCCTTCCCTTGTTGAGCTTGCTGGTAGTACTGTGAACTTCAGACAATCACATGTTTGCAAGATGCATTCTTTGTCTTCAGTCCCAGGGAGTCTTACCTGAGAACAAAGTGTGGCTTCCTTTTGAATAAGCAAATGGGCAAGATCAGCAACTGCCCTTACATGCACTTTCTCTGTATTGGCATCCACATCCGATAGAATGGCCTGCCTGAGGAGGTCAGGAAGGTTCCCATGCTCCTGGCATCTGCAAACTATATAAAACAGATTTTTATAAAGGCAGTAGGGCTGCACCATGCTCTACATTATTTAGTATGTTATGATTAAAACTTTGCTTTGTTCAATTCACAGTTCCTTTTCAAATTTCTGCAATCCTAGTCCTATTACATTGCTTATTAGACATATCATCCTATTGAATTGCATTGATCTATGTTGTGTAATCCACCTTCAGTCTTCGTGGAAAGGCAAACTATAAAAACATAACAATAGCTGAATAAAAATAAGATGATACGTCTATTAATCTTAAATGGTTTACAAGGTAGGGGGTTTTGAATTTGGTGGCTTCTAAAGCCATCTGGACCTACCTGTCTAATGGGAGAAAGGAAAGTTAGGAAAACTTCATCATTGATATGGGTCCAAGATTAAACTAGCAGATCTCATTTTAAAGTACAACTTTTTGGTGGTGATTATATCAAGGTTGTAGAGATGTAAGGGTTCTGTGTATGAAAGTGGATCAAGATGTGCATTGGAATGAGGTTGTGGAATGGGGCATAGCACTGTATGCTAACCCATAGAATAAAGCTCCTACAAGTAGTAAACTTTGCAGAGAGAGGGGTTCTAACCATTTGCAATGCTATAGTTCAGCTTCTGTTTTTTTAGTATGGAGTCTAATAATGAGTTTCAGAGAACTTGAAGACTGGCCTGCTGTCTTGTGTCATAAGTCTGACTTGCAAGCCCTGCCCCTTGTTCCAGATGCACAAAGCTGACTAAGGTTCACTAGTAGTGTGGGAGGAACTTTGATTTATATGTAGAGAAAGAGAATGCATCTTCAACTGTATACTAGATTGAGGTGCTCTGATGACGGTTGTAAACATGGCTGTATGCAAGCCACAGAGTGAGTACTACTAGTGTAGAACATGTTGAGCAGTGCAACAAACAGTGTTTATGCCAGAGATGGTTAGTAATATGTCTGTGGCTGAAGCAGTATCCCTTCAGGGCTTGTGTTTTATTTCTCTGTTAGCTGCTGTAGTGTATGCTTGATAGAGCAGCACAAAGCTCCACATCATCCTATATACTTTGAAGAATATACTGTATCAGACCAGTCAGATAATTTCCTGAGCTTGACTTGCTTCAATAATTTATCTGATTATAGAAATTAATCTCTTTCTCTTCTTTTATTTAAAGGACAATGTATTTACTAGGGTACATTCCCAAAGACAACAGGCTTTACCTGGGTGACAAAGAATTAAACATAGTGAGTTACTCCTTGCTAGTCTCAGTGCTAGAGTATCAGACTGCTGTGATGAGGAGAGATTTCAGTATGGCTGACAAAGTTCTTCCCACAATTCCAAAGGAACAGAGGACCAGAGTTGCACACTTCCTTGAGAAGCAGGTAAAAACACTTGTTGTGATCTGAACATATGAAACTGCCTTATATTGAATCAGACCCTCGGTCCATCAAAGTCAGTATTGTCTACTCAGACTGGCAGCGGCTCTCTAGGGTCTCAAGCTGAGGTTTTTCACGCCTATTTGCCTGGACCATTTTTAGTTGGAGGTGCCAGGGATTGAACCTGGGACCTTCTGCTTACCAAGCAGATGCTCTACCACTGAGCCACTGTCCTTCCCTATAAAACCTTTCTTATGAAATCTGGTTGGATGCTAATATCAGAAATGATTAAATATATCTGCAAATTAGACTTACAAATGCACATGTATATTTATAGTTTTCGGAACAAGACTGAGAGTATGGATTTGGGACTAGACAACTGGAAACATACTGATGCTTCAGAGCTACTTCTTGATTATTAAGAAAATTCTTCCATTGGTGTGATTTACTGTTGTTCGTTGAAAAATCCAGGGTTTCAAGCAGCAAGCTCTTGCAGTGTCTACAGATCCTGAACATCGCTTTGAGCTCGCTCTTCAGCTTGGAGAACTCAAGATTGCTTATCAGCTTGCTGTGGAAGCCGAGGTAAGCTATCATGTTATAAACAAAAGAGGAGTTCATTTTAAGGTGAAGAAGAGTGAATCTGTATGATGGAAGTTGAGTTCTGGATGCACATGAGCACAATGAATGCCTGGGCAACTTTACTGCAGGCTTTGAGCTGAAGTCAGGAAGGAACTTTGGAAGGATAAGTTTGAAATATTGATCTACCCCATGATTAGCTGTAAATAACCTTAACTGAGTATGATTTTTTTTTTAAAAAGGAAGTTGAAATGTGTGGTTTTCCCCTCCCTTCTGATTCAGTATGTGATACACACTTCAAAGGTTGAATTTTTTTCTATCTACACAGTCGGAGCAGAAGTGGAAGCAGCTTGCTGAGCTTGCCATCAGTAAATGCCAGTTTGGCCTTGCCCAGGAATGCCTGCACAATGCACAAGACTATGGTGGTTTACTGCTTTTAGCCACGGCTTCAGGAAATATCAGCATGGTGAACAAACTAGCTGAAGGAGCAGAAAAAGATGGGAAGAACAATGTAGCATTTATGAGCTACTTCCTGCAAGGAAGGTCAGTAGCAGATAGTCTAGTGTACACAGTTGTCTTCCTCTCTGTAAATATTCCTGCTTCAAACCTTAGTCCTAATGTCAGGCCATCATCTCTGTGTGAAGTGATGGGAGTGCTCAGGTGTCAGGCTCAGATGTGTCCCATTTTCATTTGGGGGGTTATCAACTAACAAAACTTCTTGGTGGCTTCAGCCAATCCCTATTATGTATTAGCTGATACTTAGCTGAAAACTCTGATGTAGTATTTTTGAATGGCTGTGAAGATACTGGACTGGATCCAAAGCTGCCTCTTTTTATTTTTTGGCCTCTAAAAAGGTTGTGTTGCAGATTATGAGCCTTTCTTCGATAAGACATATTTGTATTTGTGTGTGGGGGGGAGGAATGGCTGGATCCCACCCATGTCCTTTGCCTTAAATCTTTTATGCCATCCCTGTGCCTGAGCTCTTTTTGCTTCAGAATCATGGCATTACTTTAGGCTCAGGGTATATGTCAGGGGTAGCCAAACTGCAGCTCGGGAGCCACATGTTGCTCTTTCACACATATTGTGTGGCTCTCAAAGCCTCCACTGCTCTGTCAGCCTGCTTGGAGAGAAGGTATTTGTCTTTTTAAATCACTTCTCAAAATCAAGCCACCTGATCACTTGAAGAATGTATTTAAAGTTAAAGCTGCTTTCCACCCCTCCTGCCCTCCCCTTCCTCCATTTGTTTGCCTTCCTTCCTTCCTTGTCTTGTGTGTTGGAAATATATATATTTGTTTTGTATGTCCTTCGCAGTGTTTTAAAGTACCAGTCATTATAGGGTTAACACTGTGCCTGATTCCCTATTGTCTGCATGTCCTAGGAAGACGATACTGACTGCTGTCAATCAAGGTCTGGAAGTGGGAGACTTCTGGGGGTTGGAGAATGGCGAGCTGAACTGCTTCTCTGTAGGGGAGCAGACTGGAACTTCTATTCAGGGTAGAAAAAGGCAATTCAATGCCTACTGCCTACTTTTCTCAGTCAGAGATTAGTCCAAGACATGCTTGAAAAATTGTGAGATTTACTTTGGCTTAAAGGGAGTCCTGGGGGGCACTCCTTTGAGGCGTTGAAGGGTCTCTGGAAACGAGTTGCATTCCAGCGTCTATAGAAGTTTACAGAGTCATTCAATTGACTTAAGCTTATCAAGATCCAAACCTTCTTTGATTCTACTGAACATCTAAATTTATGCAAGACCGGATAACCACAGCAAAAGGTACAGATCGTTATCTTTCATTCCAGGACTAATAAGAACTGTAAAAATTAAAATTTAAAAGGTGAAAGACTGAATATAGAAGCTATTGATCAAGAAGGGGTGAAATTGGGATTGTAAAATACTAAAAGACAGTGTCAAAAAGGGAAAAGAACATAATTGTTTTGAATACTTGCGGTTGCGGTTGGAAAGCCTCATTGTCATAGAGCTGCAGTTTTAACAGACGACACAGGAAGTACATCACGAGTATCGCGAGGTCTTTCTACCAGCGAGAACGGGATTCGGTGGCAAGAAAAGCAGGAAGTATTCAGTGAAGAAGGGAAAACTGGGAGTCAGACAGCCTACTCTAGGACTGAGAAATCATAGAAAAACTTTGGCGGCCATTACAAGAAGGTCAGAATTTAAAAGTTATTTAAAAGGGTTTGTAGAATCTTTCGGGATCAAGTGCCGTGTTCTACTGGAGAAAGTTTTCCTTCCAGACGTTTCGTTCTCAGCTGTGGAGAACATCCTCATGCACAGCAGCCAAGAAGGTCTGAGCGCCTGCTCCGGCTGCAACGCCACTGAGGATGTTCTCCGCAGCTGAGAACGAAACGTCTGGAAGGAAAACTTTCTCCAGTAGAACACGGCACTTGATCCCGAAAGATTCTACAAACCCTAATGATGTTACCAGCCGTGAAAACCTGAAATCTTTATTTAAAAGGATTTGAGACATTGAAAATTAGTGGAACTGGTGAATTTGAACATTGTAAGGTAAATACTATTGGACATTATTGTTAAAACTACTTTGGAAGCCTCCAGAAAAAAGTGGAAAAAAGTTTAAAAGGGGACATAAAAGTTGCGATCGCCATTTTGAAAAAAATATAAACTTTAAAAATTTATATCTGAGCTTAGGCTCTAGGGACGGCAATTTTGGCCTTATTGAAAAAAGCAAAATTTATTCTTTAAAACCCGATAGTTGGATTTTAATTTGGTGAGGTCAACTTTTTCAGCATTTGTACATGTCAGACCATAAGCCAATACGTACTAGGGCTTCTTCACTGGAGAAGATGCAAGGGCAATTGGATGCAATGGAAGCAATGGAAGCAAGGATGATGAAAGGGATGATAGAGCTAATAACTGCCTTCAAAAAGGAAATTAGAAAGGACATTGAAGATTTGAAAAAAGATAGAGGTTCTCAGAAATGAAACTGTGGTAACATCTAAGAAAGTGCAAGAAGTGGAGGGGAGAGTGAAAGCACATGATTCCACCTTGAAAAAAATACAAGAAAAAGTGGTAATACATGACTGCAAACTGATGGAAACTCCGATATGTCTGAGAGGAGTACCTGAAGACAAACAAACTGACTTAAAGGAATATATAATAAAAATTATTGCGGAATTCTTGGAGGAAGAAGGTACTAGGAACATGTATGACTATGTGTACAGAGTTAACTCATTCTATGCCAAAAAGAATAATCTACCAAGAGATGTGGTTATAAAGTTTATGACAAAAGAAATGGTGGGGAAGATCATAAATAAAATTTTTGGGAAAACACTGACAGTTGAAGGAGCTGCCAAGACAAGTGTTAACTGACAGAAGGACATACAAAAAATTGACAAAAAAATTACGAGATAACGAAATAAGGTATAGGTGGATACTACCAGAAGGTGTGAGTTTTGAACTGCAAGGGAAAAGGATCACAATCGCAAATACACAAGAACTGAGTAGGTTTTATGAAGAACATAAAGAATTTGAACCATGATGGATTACAAATTATTACCTTGGAATGTAAATGGCCTAAATTCACCACAAAAAAGAAAGGCAATTTTTCATTGGATTAAAAAGCAAAACTGTAATATAATATGTTTGCAAGAAGTACACATCAAACAAAAGGATTACAAATTTTTATGGAATAAACAATTGGGGCTTGAATTTTTTTCACTGGCTGAGCAGAAGAAAAGAGGAGTGATTTTTATATCAAGCAAGAATTGGACCCAAAATTGATTTTTAAGGACAATAATGGGAGTTATGTAGCGGTGGAAATAATAATAAATGGGGGGGGAGTTGCTATTGGGACTGTATGCACCAAATGGAGCAAAAGATATATTTTTAAAGACATTACACAACAATTGGATAATGTGACATATGAACAAATTATGGTAATAGGGGACTTTAATGGAACAATTAAGAATGCATTGGATAGATCCGGGGGGGGGGGAAGTAATAAAGAAGGGAAATTGCTAAAGTCCTTTTTTGAATTAGTTAAGCAAGAAAATCTGGAAGATATATGGAGGAAGTTCAACCCTGAAGTGCCAGGTTATACCTTTTTTTCAGCGAGACATACTTTTTCAAGAATTGACATGTTATGGGGTACAAAAGACGTAGGTCTTATTACAAAGAAAAGAGATCTTACCTAAAGTAGGAGCAAATCATAATCTATTATTGTGGTCAACTAAGTCGACCAAAAAGGTGAGAAGATGGAGGTTAAATGACGATTTACTACAAAATAAAGAAATAGTGGCATCTCTAGAGAAAGATACTAAAGCTTTCTTCCAAATAAATGATAAGGAGGATATTGAATTTCAAACGGTTTGGGATACGTATAAAGCAGTAATGAGAGGGATATTGATTACACTGAATAATAAAGATTAAAGAGCAAAGGAAAAACAATTGTTGAACATTCAGAATGAAATAAAGAAAAAAGAGGGGGAGCTGAGGAAGAGACCTGGGGAAAAGAAAATTATGGGGGAAATTACAGTACTTCAAAGACAAATGAGACATTTGTTAAATAAAGAATTGGAATGGAATCTGAAAAGATTGCAGCAGAAATCTTTTGAAGGAGCAAATAAACCTGGAAAATATTTGGCTTGGCAATTGAAAAAAAAAGAGAGAAAACAAAATTATTAACCAAATAGTAGTTGGTGGTAAAGAGATTGTGGATCAAGAAGGAATGAAAAGAGAATTTTTTAAATATTATGCCAAATTGTTTAAAGGCTTTAAGATAAACAAAGAGAAAATGGAAATATATTTGCAAAAAATTAAAATAGCTCCCTTAACAGAAAATATGGAAAAAGTTCTGAATGAACCAATTGAAAAAATAGAAATTGAAGCGGCAATTAATTCAATGAAAACAGGAAAAGCACCTGGTCCAGATGGATATACAGCAAAAAATTTTAAAACCCTTAAAGAGGAGTTAACACCGAAGCTTCAAAAACTGATGAATATTATAAGACTGCAGGGGAAAATACCAAATACATGGAAGGAAGCAGTAATTACGCTGATTCCAAAAGAGGATAGAGATGTCACGAATGTAAAAAACTACAGACCAATTTCATTGTTAAATAATGACTATAACGATTTAAATAATATTTGATTAACTTTATTAAGGAGGAACAAGCAGGATTTCTTCCCAATAGACAAATTAGGGACAATTTAAGAACTGTTGTAAATATTGTAGAATATTATGAAAGACATCCAGAAAAAGAAGTTGCTTTATTTTTTGTGGACACAGAGAAAGCTTTTGATAATTTAAACTGGGACTTTATGTTTGCAGTGATGGAAAAAATGGAATTGGGGGGAAAGCTTTATAAGAATGGTGAAAGCACTATATACTGAACAGTATGCAAAACTCTGCATAAATGCGGATCTTACAGAGGATATGAAAATTAGTAAGGGAACAAGACAAGGTTGCCCTCTTTTTCCATTGTTTATGATGACTCTTGAAGTTTTATTGACACAAATTCAAGAAGATAAAGAAATAGAAGGTTTGAAACTAAAAGGCTTTACTTATAAATACAGAGCATTTGCAGATGATGTAGTGTTTATAAATGAAAATCCTATACAAGTAACGCCACTATTACTAGGTAAGATACAAGAATATGGAGAAATGGCAGGATTTTATATCAATAAAGAGAAGTCAAGATTTTTATGCAAAAATATGTAAGGGAGTAAACAAAAAGAATTGCAGGAGTTGACGGGATGTGAAGTTACCTCTAAAGTAAAATATCTGGGTGTGTAGATTACAATGAAAAATATTGATTTAAATAAAAACAACTATGAAAAGCTATGGCATAAAATGAATGAAGATATGGTAAAATGGAATAAACTTAAGTTGTCATTGCTTGGAAGAATAGCTGCAATAAAAATGAATATCTTACCAAGAATCATGTATTTGTTCCAAACTATTCCGATAGTGAAAGACAATAAACAATTCAGTAAATGGCAAAGAAAAATTTCAGAGTTTGTATGGGTGGGGAAGAAACCAAGAATTAAAATGAAAATTTTAACAGATGCAAAAGAAAGAGGAGGATTTCAACTACCAGATTTAAAGTTACACCATGAAGCAGTATGTCTAGTATGGATAAAAGATTGGGTGACATTGTTGAATAGAAAACTTTTAGTATTGGAAGGTCATGGAAATAAATTTGGTTGGCACACTTATATGTACTGTCGGAAGAAAAAGATGGATAGTTTTTTCTCTCATCGCTATATAAGAAGTAATTTGTTGAATATGTGGATGAAGTACAGAAAATATGGAGATGATAGGAAACCGTTGTGGCTAGTGCCAGCAGAAATAATTAAAATATCGGCGGAGATGGGTGAAGCAAGATGGTTGTCATATAATCAATTATTAAAAATACAAGGTGGCAAGACAGAGTTGAAAACAGCTGAAGAATTGAATAATAAGTATGACTGGTTCCAAATGCAACAAATAAAGAGCTTAGTGGAAAATGATATTAAAAATGAAGGAATAAGGAAAATGCAAACTGAACTAGAAAATGTTCTGCTTGGAGATAATGAAAAGTTGATTTCAAAACTATATACACTATTACTGAAATGGTCTACTGAAGATGAAGTAGTAAAATCTCAAATGATAAAATGGGCAATTAATGTTAATAAAGAAATACAGATGGAAACATGGGAATACTTGTGGAAGAACTCTATGAAAATTTCGACATGTTTTAATATCAAAGAAAACAGTTATAAAATGATGTACAGGTGGTATATCACTCCGAAAAAGTTAGCAAAAATGAACAATAAGATGCCAGATGTTGGAACTGTAAAAAGCATGAAGGTTCTTTCTACCATATGTGGTGGACTTGTGAAAGAGCGAAACAGTTTTGGCAAATGATTCGACAAGAAATCTCTAGAATCCTGAGATATGAACTTAAGAGAACCCCAGAGACTTTCCTATTGGGATTACAAATGGAAAAATTTCCGAAAGAAGGTAGAACTGTAATTTGGTACTTCCTTTCAGCTGCTAGGACATTATATGCGCAGTTATGGAAGCAAGATAAAATACCAGAAAAATGGGATTGGATTGTAAAAGTTATGTCATGGAGTGAAATGGATAAACTTACAAGAATCTTGAAAGACTATGATGTAGAGGGATTTAAAAGGGATTGGGATAAATTCAGAAGATATATAGAAAAAGTATGGAAAGTAAAAGGACATTGGATGATTTTTGGGAATACCACTTAGGTTTTTAGGAGAAAAAAGATGAACTATAATAACCGGGTGGGATTTTATAAAGTATTAAGAAATGTGTGTGTTTATTTCTTTGCAAAATGATATCTATCTATCTATCTATCTATCTATCTATCTATCTATCTATCTATCTATATATATATATATATATATATATTTCCTTTTTTTAAAGATTGTTTTAAATTTAAAGTTACCTTTTGATATTAGAATTTTAGGTAATTGGTACCGGCGGAAGTCAAGATTTAGGGAGAGGGGAGGAGGGGAAAGTGTAATGTATGGGGAAGATAGTGTTTATTAATATTTTATTAGTATTAGATATAATTACCATATATTACCAAATAAAATTGTTTAACCAAAGGTCTGGAAGTGGGAAAACCTGTTTTGTCTGTTTGGTCAGTTAGTCAGGTGACTTCCTTTGTTCAGGCAGAGAGGTCAAGAAGAAAGAGGAAGTAGCCTCCATTAAGCACATGATCTTCTAGTGTAAGCATGATGCATTCTAGATTACCTAAAGGCCTGTGGGCTGAAGCTGTAAATACAGCAGTGTATATTCACAATAGAATACCTTCAAAGATAACAGGTTTGGTTTGGCAAGAAGCCAGGACTTAAGCATATCAAAACTTTTGGAGCAAAAGCCTATGCATACGTTCCTAGAGAAAATAGAGGGAAACTTGATGCAAGGACTGAGATTGGATTCGTAGCAGGATACCCCTCAGTGGGAAAAGGCTACAGAGTCTATGACCCAAAGCTGAATAAGACTAAACTTTGTAATGTTGTATTTGTGAATGACAGTAATTTGCCTAAAGCACCCTGTGCACCTGAATCTGATCCTGAGGTTACTAATGATGCTTCTGAAGACTGGTGTACCTGGTTACCTGTAGTGACCACCGGTGAACTGGCAAGTCTACCTTCTGAAGACTACTGAACCAGAAGGGGAAACGGGGACCACACCGCAGGGAGTGACAGAACCTCCATTCTTTTTAAGACGATCAGAAAGGAGCACAAAAGGGCAACCACCACAGAAATATGGATACTGTGAGATCTGTAGAGACTGTGAAACCTAAAGAGGAACCCAAGAGCTGGAAACAAGTGTGTGATTTACTTAATGAAGAAAAGGAGAAATGGATTCAAGCAATGGAACAAGAGACACTATCCATTTATGAAAAAGATGTATGGACTCTTACAAAGCTACCTGCGGGAAGAAAGCCTGTTGGATGCAAATGGGTCTACAAAATAAAATACAAAGATGGTGGAACTGTAAACTTGTACAAAGCAAGGCTAGTAGCCAAAGGATATGCACAAGAATTTGGAACTGATTATTCTGAGACTTTTGCACCAGTTATCAATACTGACTTCTGTCAATCAAGGTCTAGAAGCGGGAAAACCTGTTTTGTCTGTTTGGTCAGTTAGGTGACTTCCTTTGTTCAGGCAGAGAGGTCAAGAAGGAGGAAGTAGCCTCCATTAAGCACATCATCTTCTAGTGTGAGGATGTAGTTCTATAGTGTTTGTTATTTTCACTTCCCAGTACCCTTTCCCCGTAGTAATGTTTTTGCTTTTTCATGTTAAATGCCTCTCAATTATTATTTGATCCAGTGATCCATCACACAGTTTGAGATAAAGAAATAGAATTTGAGACAGAATTCCCTAACGTTGTGGCTCTCAAACATTTGACATTTATTCTATGTGGCTCTTACATTAAGCAAGTTTGGCCACCCCTGATATGTTATGTACCATCTAGGTCAGGGGTGTCAAACTCATTTGTTATGAGGGCCAGATCTGACATAAATGAGAATTTGTTGGGCTGGGCCATGCATGTACCTATTTAAGATTAGGTAGCAGAGATATAAACTTTTTAAAGGATACAAACACAACTAAAGATTTTTTTTAAAAAAAAAAACCCTTAAAATAAAACATGCTTAAAATATTAGCACTTTGTTGGTCTTAAAGGTGGTTTCTTTGTATCGCTCCCATGGGATCCAGGGAACTGGGCAGTGGAAGCTCTGGCTCTTTCCTTCCTTCCCCAGGGGATCAGGACAGTAAGGAGCTTCAACCAACAGAGAAAACTGAGGTTTTGCTCTGTACCTCCTGTACAATTGAGCATGCCTTGCAAAGCAAGCTGAGGTGCAGAAAACGAGAAAAGGAGAAGGAATACACAAGAGCTTGGGGGCCTGATTCGGCCCCCGGGCCGCATGTTTCACACCCCTGATCTAGGTGGTAACCCTGTAAATTAATGAACTGTAACAATTTTGCACTTTGTGTATTGTTTTATCGTTTGTTGTGAGCCGCCCTGAGCCATTTTATGGGAAGGGCGGGATATAAGTCATAGAATAAATAAATAAATAAATAAACTCCAAAATTCCTATTATTGCCCACTTTGCTCAGGTCTTGCACACTGAAAGCTGTGATTTCCTTTATTGAGTCCATCCATTTCATGTTGAGTCTCCCTCTTTTCCTGCTGCCTTCAACTTTTCCTAGCTTTGATTCCTCTTTCCGAGTAACTCATTTTATCATGATGTGACCAAAAATACAACAGTCTCAGTTTGACTTAGCTTCTAGGGAGAGTTCTACGTGTTTGATTTGATCTAGAACCAGCTTTCTTCCAACACTACATTTCAAATGAGTTTTCTTCCCATCGGCTTTCTTCACTTAGGGTATTCAATAATTACACCACCATGTCTGTAAATTATATCACATTCATTGTCTTAGTACACATTATGCTGCTAAAAACTACAAAAAATTAACAGATGAGTCAACAAATGCCCTCTAATTTATTTTTGTAGGCTTGACTGTTGTCTTGATCTCTTGATTAAAACCGGACGCTTACCAGAAGCTGCTTTCTTAGCACGAACGTATTTGCCAAGCCAGGTCTCAAGGTAACTATCTGAAGTGTGTTTAGAAGTAGTAATTTGATGGCAACTAAGTTACTTACAGCAGATGTGTGTTCCATCAACAGGGTTGTGAAACTGTGGAGAGAAAATCTCTCTAAAGTGAACCAGAAAGCTGCTGAATCCCTGGCTGATCCCACAGAATATGAAAACTTGTTCCCTGGATTAAAGGAAGCTTTCATTGCTGAAGAATACATCAAGCAAACACATTCTGATTTGCGGCCTTCCAGTGAATATCCACTTTTCACTGTAAGTGGTAGCAAGTTGGGAACAAATGCATATGAAATCAGTCAGATAACAAAAAATCAAGAGCTGGGCTGAATTAGATTTACAGCAAGAGTTTCTGCGCATGTAACAGTTTCATCTTTTTTTGGTAGCCCAACGAAGAGAGAAACATACTGGAAGAAGCCAAAGGCTTTACACCACAAATACAGGCAGCATCACAGGTCAGTGTTAATGAAATTCTGGGATAACATCTCTGCTGCATATTCCAAATCATAGCAAACAAAGTAGACCATGACTTTTATGTAGTTGTAAAAACATTTCTCAAATGGCTTGCTTGTCATGTCTGCATTTGAGATTCACTTTGTTCTAATTTTGTTGCTTTTCTATATACTTTACCTTTGAAACTGTCTTGAATGGCAGTGTAAATCATTGTGTCAAATGAATATGTAATAGTGCCTTTTTGTGTCATTTTATACAAATATTATAAAGCTTGCCTGATTCCTGTAGTTTCAATAAATCACCTGCCAACTTGAACATTGCTCTACTTCTCTCTTTTGAGTTGCTGCAAGCACTCTGAAATAGCACTAAGCAGTGACTCTAAAAACATCACTTAAATACCTTTTCCTACAAAGTCAATTTAACCAGTCTTGTAAATCTCAGATCTTCTGTAAATAATGCAATTGGCAGTGTTGCATCCCTGAATTAAACAGCTGGTTTAATAGGGTTATAAACTCCATGTGGAATTTGTAGATGGAAAGGGGGAGACCCTAAACAATACAGGCATAGTGAAATACAGCACAGCTTTCTAAGATACGTTGAGAAATGTAAAGTTGGCACATTGAGTATGCTGTGCTTAAGAATATTCAGCTGCTTGCCTTAACTGCTCCAGAGGAGGAGGATGTAGGCAATGTGAACGTGATCATATAGTTTCAAAAGTTGATATGGCCTTGGTTTGCAGTTACTGAAAAACTTACTAAATCCACATGTGCTGTTTCTTGGGTTTTCTTAGAACACAGTACGTATATCTTTATAACATGTTGCACAATAAAAGTGAAAACTGAGCCCATCTTAACTGATGGTAAGACTAATGTGAACAAGTTCCTTCAGAGGGAATAAGCTAAAGGATTCAAGGAAGTGAGAGGGAGGATTCCTCTTGTGATCAGGAACACCATTCTGCCCATCAAGGGGTAGAGTTATTCAAGAATGGTAAATGAAGCTACAGAAGCAAGTGACAGGCAGGGATAGATTAGGGAAATTGGACAGTCTCCATTCTGAGCCTTTTGTATGGAAGTATTATTGCTTAGTTGCATATCGGCTGTGTCTTTCATAACCTGTATGTTGTAGGCATATACCCAAACTTCGAATGGTGGTCCACCTTTTCCTTAGTTAGACCCATCAAGCATTTTAAAGCCTTTTATTTTTTTCATCATAAGGAATCTGAAGAGGAAGAACTAGTTCCAACTTCTAAGCCTGTGCTAGTGCCTCCAATTGCAGAAATGGACCCAATTGCAACAATAAAAGATGAAAAGGTAAAAACTTGTGCACCAAACCGAAAAGCTTCATCCAGTTGGGAGGCTCCTGTTCTACCAAACATCTGTCTTTCCATTCTTTCACGTTCTCTTTGGCAGTTTCAGAACTGCAAAGAATGATGGCATACAGTAATAAATGGTTTTGATCATTTCACATGGGGGAATCACAAAAGGTTAGCTCATCCTTGGACTTTTGTTTAACTCTAGAGTGATAGTGAAATGTATATACATAACCACATTCTGCGAGCAATAGTAGGTGGTGTAAAAATTTAGTTAAGAACTTTCAGAAGTGTGCAGTTTAAATGACTACATGCACTTAAGGATTTTTTTTTTGTAATATACAAACTTAATACACTTTTGTATGCTGCTGAGAGTATGACACATGAGAGTTAACCTGGGATACATGACATTTGCGTGAATGTACTAATTTTAAACACTGAACGTCTTTCAACCCCTTGCCTTTTTTTATCCTAGTCATAAAGCTACCCCAAACCCCACAATTCTAAAAATTCACTCATAATTGCTGTTATACTAGAACCAGAGAGACAAACTGGAATGATTAGCCATTCCTGTTTTCAGATTTTGGTTATTTTAATACAGTCCTAGTAGGATTCAGCATATAATATCTACGTATCAGAGTGTAGCTTAATTCTTGAAGGAGCTGATGGTGATAGCAGTGAAATAAGTATACTGACTCCCCATATGTCAAACTACCCCGATTGTATGCAACAAGCCTAACCTGTAATCTCACTTACTTGCTTAAAATGCTGCTTTCACACAATATATTAATATTAGCTACACCATTCTTAATTTTCTTGCAAGCTAACTGTATTACTAATCCTTATCCAGTTGCTTAATTTCCTATAACCAAAGTATAAATACCTTCTGGCTTTATTTTGGAATGCTAATTATACTTACTATTTGTACAGTCTATAAAGCTGCTTTAATTACCACTCTAAGTTGTGTGTTAATGTCATCTACTTAAGATGGTGGTAGCAAACAGATTTCAGCTTTTCCACTCTGCAGAGAATAAGGCGGCAAATGAAGAAGGCTTCTTTCTTGATACAAGTTAGCAGGAGTAAAGCTCTACAATTATGATACAGAATGCTGTGCTAAGTATTAGGCATCTAACTCTGAACTTCCTGCTTTAGGCCCTATTGGAACTGGATGAAGATTTGGATAACTTAGACCTGGAGGATATTGATACTACCGATATTAATTTGGATGAAGAGATGTCCGACTGAGTCTTCTTTAAAATGACCAAATTTCTTATAAAACTGCTTCTCCCTACACTCGTATTCATTTTTATACTTAAGTTGGGCAAACTAGGTAGGAACAGACATGTAAAGTAAATAAAATAATCCTTTTTCTGTCGATGTTGCAAACTCTTGTTCCCAAATAAATGTCTTTACAGTTCTGCCTCCTTTTCAATGTCTTGACTACTAAGTATTGTACCTCCAAAATTATTATTTTAATGAAAAAGGTAGAATACTTACTTGATCAAACAATCCTGTTTATCTTTTATCCTGTGACAATGTTTTATTTAAGTTCTATATACATTTTAGACACTTCAGATATTACATGAAATACAGAAAGTGATTCACATTATGAAGCTTCAGACTGAGGCAACTTTTCTTGATAAGCCTGAAGTGCCAGTTCAATATATCCAGCTCTCTGTACTTCTGTCTTCACAAAAGCCTATAAGAAATTAAAGTACAAATGAAGCAGCTTTGGAAAAATTCAACAGTCTAAGTATTAGTTTAACATCATCTTGAAAACCTGAAACCAAACCACTATTCTGACTTAGTTGTCACCTATTGAAATTAAGCAGCACTACCATATAACTTGCCATGTTGAAGAAGTATAAGAACTTTGCTTTTAGATAGGTTGCTTATGTTCTTATGGTGCATCGTTACTTCCTTCTTGTCCTGAAGCTAAGTAGACATATAATCAGCTGTATTTTCCAACATTTTTTAAAATTCAAAAGCAGGAAATGATATATATACCTTAATTAAATCTAGCCCTTTGAGATCATGTTCTTGCGCTTCTTTTGCAGACTGGCAATCAGGATGGAGCATGTGATAAAGGGTGATCAGGCTTGCAGCATCATCCAACCTGAAAAAAACTTAATTTTCAATAACTATATAGACATTCCCACAATTATTTCCTCAAAGCATAATGG
Source organism: Heteronotia binoei (assembly GCF_032191835.1). NCBI lineage: Eukaryota > Metazoa > Chordata > Lepidosauria > Squamata > Gekkonidae > Heteronotia > Heteronotia binoei. The sequence goes on along the minus strand of NC_083228.1, from coordinate 92,481,031 downwards.
TATCTGAGGTAGTACTGCATTGAGATCTAGATTCACATGCATTATTATTATTAACTAATTTTCATCTGTTCTACCTACAGTTAAGTGTAAATTAGCTGAGGAAAAATGTTGCTCAGTATTAGCTAATAATTAGTATTAGCAAACCATGGGATTTATACTGAACGGCATGGTTTTGTAAAACGTCTAGTTCAGTTTCTCTATATAGATACATGGCAATCCACCTTGATTCACAAATCAGATTTTTCCTACTTAAGATTTTCTATAAATTCTTTATAAGCCTCAAAACCAAGCTTAAAATGAATAATTTACTTTTTAAAAAGTGAGTCCACCAAAAAGTTCTATACTCCCTGCTCACAAGCTGGGTGACCAACAATGCAGTCCTATGGAGAATTATTGTAGTCAGCCTACTGTACTGAAACAACATTGTATAGGATTGGATTGAGAGGTTTGCACAAAGTTGTTATTTGCACATGTCCTTTAATTCAGTTTAAAAGATTGCCTGCTGTGTACACAAACTCCTTTTGGTTTCATTTAAGCCACTTCCCAACAGTTTTAAAACCATTAAGTAATTATAGATACTGCTCTTCACCTTTAAGAGACCATACAAGATTGTCATCAGAATTAGGTCTGAGATTTTGTGCAGATCCATTCTGTAAGTTGCTTGGAAGCTGTGCTAGTTAGTTCAGCATGGTTACTCCCAATGACAGCCTGCAACAGAATTATAACCCAGGGGCACTTGAGGTCATATATTGCTGCTGTATTCTGGGACAAACCCATCTTAAGAGGTGTGGGTAGGGTTCAATATTTCAAGCTACACCTCTACACAAATGTGAAGGACAACAATGGGGACAAAAAAAAAGAAACTGAACTGGGTCACACCAATCCATTACGCACATCAATCCAAAATTAAGTGAAAGCCGATTACAGCATTGCTCCTAATCACATTTTAAAAGCTGTACACATAGATCTAGATGGCTTACCGTGAACTAGTTAATAAAATACTGATACGGGAAACAAGTTACACAGCGAGTCCTATGTAAACATTTTTAGCTCATGAAGCAGCACTTACAGATCCCTTTGAATCATGTCTATCAGCAACCCATCTGTCCTCTTCCTATTTACAAGATACCACACCATTCCTCCAAAGTGTCTTGTTGAACGCAGAAGATCATACTTTGCATGCTTATCAATATCCTCATATGTACGATTATTAACCTGCCCAAGAAAGAGTTGAAACATTAATGTTCACTTTCCAGATTTAAATATGTGCAGTCATCTCTCGTAAAAGCCCAAGATAGCCTTCTCCAATGATAGTAACTCACCCTGATATAGTCAGATGAATCCGGCTCAAATTGCAAAAGGCAGAGATTAAGGAGCTCTTCATGACGGTCCTGATGAAACACAGTCTAAGACAACAAATGTTTCTATATTGAATCCTGTTTTATCTCTCAAATAAAACCCCCAAGTCAATAAAAGTAGCATCCCAGTTCTAGACAACTGCAACATCGGTGAACTTTTCTTCCAGACACAAGTGAGGAAAACGTTTGAACCAGTGCCCTAACAGGATGCCAGGAGGTACAATTCAAATAAAAACATACCACTACTATTCAATTTGAGGCTTCCAGCTAGTGTTTGGGGTTACAGCAATTAGATTTCAGTACATTAACTGACTGATAGAATATAAAGACTTTGCTGATCCTGGGAGAAAGTTATTGGTTTAAAAAATTACATTCTTTCCCTTATGGATAAGAAATTCTTTAACTTGCTATTAGAAGGAAAGGCTAACTAATATTTTCTTAATTAGTATTTTCACATTTGGGAACATTCTAGTGGCAAACTTATTTCAATATCAGTTCATGGTCTGTTGTCACTATGAAATGTCCAGATTTACACAGAGTTCAAATTAGTATTTGCCTAAGGTTCTTCCTTTTCGGGGACAGCTAAACTATTTGCCTTTAGGGGGAAAACTACTACATGCTAGTAGTTTAAACTGGATTAAAAACGAAAAGGAAAGCCACCAAACTTTTAAAAAATTATATGTAGCATATATTTTTGATACCAGTGCCTCTAAGCCCGTATAGCACAATAATCTGAAACATCCAGGGGTTTTTTTGGGGGGCGGGGGGGGGGATCACACTATTTGTGACAGCCAAGTTCAACACTGAGCTTGCCAAGTGTCTGATTACCCCCCTCCAAAAGAAAAACACCCCAAAGGTTTCATCTGGCAAGGTGAAATACATGTCCATTGTACTGTCTCTCCAGTAGCAAATCCTGCCTCCCCCTTCTAGCAAACACTCAATCCCCCCCCCCCCCCCAAAAAAAGATTTTTGTTTCATGTGGGTTCCTCTCTCCCTGAGAAACAGATTTCCCGGGGGAATTTGTGGCTGCTGCAGAAGATGGGTGGAGACATGTGGAAGTCTTTGGAAACATTTGTCTGGATCCAACCCAGAAATACATGGACAATATCCCAGGAAAGATTAACAGATTTGTATGTCAAATGCTCAAACAAGTTTAATTATGATTGGGTGAGTGGTAGACTAGTGAAAATGGGAATGGTAGAGAAACATAGGCTGGGTACAGACAGGCTACTTTGTGCACATCTGAGGCATCCCAAACTACCACCCAAACGATCGGCCAAATCCCGATCAGACGCTCCTGTGCAATATCACACAGGGGGCACTTTCATGCATTCATACAGTTGTTGCGTGCCATCCCCTTAATGCAGTTTGGGTTTCCTATTTCCCTCACATTTTTAGTAGCCATGAGCACATGTGCTCATATGTTCTGGGCAGTTTTTTTTTAAAAAGAACATTTTTGAGCACCTGGAGTAGATTGGTGGGTTTGCACCGACAATCTGCCTCACTTGTGCTCTCCTTGCATTCCAAAAGATGGAGGGGGTGTGACAGAAAAATTTGCTATCACTTCCCAAGTAGTAGCTATTTGATCCGTCTCAAGAGACACTGGAGGATGGGGTGAGTGCGAGAGGACAACTGTGCTTGTCTGACCTTGCTTTTTTAATCCACCTGGGGACCATGCCTATGTTGGCTCAAACTGGCCATCTGAATTCAGCCATATTGACACAGTGGCAAAAGGAAAGAGGCTGCAACAGAAACAGAATAGGCCATGGACCCGCTATTACCCACAAGATGTAAATTAAATGACTTTCTCAAAGCCTACCAACATATTTTACCATAAGGTTTTCATCCTTAAATAGAGGTGCAGGAGCAATTTCACGGCCCTCTCGTGGGAAGAAGATCTGTATCATCCTGTCCCGTTCCTCCCAACTGGCCTTACGTAATATTCCATTCGTTTCTCGAACTACAATAAAACGTTCCTGAAATGGCGAAAAAAAATAGTAGAGCTCCAACTTTAAACATAGTTCTATTAATTCTTTTACGAACTGCTGCAGAGTGCTGAGTCTTAAGCGCGCACTCTCTGATCCATCATGCTACAAAATATTAATCCAGCAAATGCAGCTATTCATCCTGAAACCAACTCAGCCTAATGGTGTATTCAAAACTAGGGTAGCCGTGAGACAAATGGCTCATTTAAGATTATATATCTCGATCATCAAAAAGGGATCCCTGAGATGTGCTCCACACACCCCGGCTGAGCCTCTGATGGCAAGGGAAGATCCTGTTCTGTCTGTGGGAAGGAGAATCCCAGCCTTGGAATCTCCCTTACTTCACACAGCAAAACTAAAATTAAATAAAAGGAATTTTAAGGAATGTATAAATTGAAAAATAAAAAGATAAGTGCAGTAATTTGTAATAATATATCCAATTGACTGATTCCCATGGATACACCACACTGTCCACTAACACAAGGACTCTTCAGCCACTGGCAGAGTTTTTTTGCATCTGCAGTAGGGTACTTGTGCCAAAGAAAAGCATTGCTATTAATGCAAGAGATCTATGGGATACAACCCTGTATTGTTTCTCTTGTGCTTATGCATAAATTATTTGGCAGATAAATCTCAAAAGACTAGATTGACCAAAATTTCTTTAATTAAGAATCTGCCCTAATTCAAACCAATTTCCTGAAGCACTATCACAGGCCTGTATAACCTACTGCACAAAAGCCACATTTACTTTTTTAAAAATGAAAGATCTATTTGTGCTTGACCTGAAATATTTAGCCTCCATTCTTCTTATGTACTATTGTGTATATCCTTACATTTGGCACCATTCCCTTTACATTGTGGTCTTATATCTGCAATGAGTTAATGAAAACTGGATATTTCCTTTTCAGGTACAGGGCCTAGTAGCGAAATTACAAATCAGTCAGTGTGAGGCTATCAGGTAGGGCATTCGGTGCCAAGATTCAGTGCTGAGCAAATAACAAGACTCACACGGTGTGGAGTATCATATGTTAAGTCTGTGAATACATATTTGTAAGGCTCAATTCCATCAAGAATCTTGTCTTCTGATAATACATCATTAATTGGCTCCCGCTCACATAATACAGGAGGCATTTCCAATCTCTCTTTGGCTTTCTCAATAGCATCCTTCATAGCCTAAAAAGAAAAGAGAGGGTTAATTACAGCTGTAAAATTCCACTGAATCATTTGACTCACCAAGGAGTTTGACCACCATGACAATAAGGCAGCCATGAGAAAAAGACACTTTAAAATTATGACAAAATCATTTGAAAGACAAACATGGAAACAATTATGTGTTATTAACAGCATTAAAATGTAAGGGTATTTTTTTTGTTTGTTTTCTATGCATTTTTATAGAAGGTACTGCATTTTTAATGTAGCAACATCTACACTTGACAACTGTTAAGCCTGACAAGGGCTCAAAAATGCTCTATAACGGTCAAAGGAAAAAATGAGAGTGAAGGAAAATGACCCTGCTCAAACCTCCAAAAGAAAAGAATCTTGGAAGGGAAGACTGTCTGGTTGGCAGTGAGATTTACAAATTGTTGACCTTTCCCATGAATCCTTGCAGGCCTCAGCTTGTACACAATCTATTACTCATTTACATTCGAAGAAGTACTTAGATGCTTCAGGAGTGTAAACTCAGATAATAAAATTCCTTTCTGTTCTCTGAATGACTTATGACTACTGATTTTTGTTACAAAAAGCAAAAAAAATTGTTTGCAAATGTGAGACTGGTTCAAATGACACTGGATTTTAGTCAACTGTCAAGTACTTGATTGTATCCAGATCAAAATGTGTGTTCTTGATAATTTCTGATATGGACAATTCTGAATTCACTTTAGATGCAACAGGAACATTTAAATGTTTATGTTGTGTTGGTATTTTGGGTAAATTTGACTCCTGATAAGTTAATTAATAGCTAGGATTCACACTGCTCTTTCCATGGGCACAAGGACTTCTGTCCATACAACACAGTTGCCATTCCCCTCCTACAACAGCCTGAAATGCCAGCTCTTGACTAAGCTGCAGTGTTTTAAAAATGTAGTCTAGCAGCATCCCAAAATGAAATATTTCTACCAAACTGATGACATATACCTTCTCCAGTTGCAACTGTGTCATGAGCTTGTACTTTGGAGGTTCAAGTTCCTGTTTTATGGGCTTAAACACCTTCTGCAAGTTCAGTCCTGTCATCTTGTAAAGAAGATTTTGAACTCTTTCATCCATAAAGCTAGGCTTTGTAATGTGAGATTTATTTTCATCTGAAAAACAAGGATTTAGTCCGAACAGTAGGAAAGGTGGAAACATGACTGCTCATATATTTATAAAATAAAAAACCCAAGGGCAAAATGAAGGTTTTAACACTATTATTCAACTCATACAAGTGCCCTCTGCAAGTGTTTTGCAGAAAACTAAAACTATCATAGCTCCTACCAAAAGAGTCGATGATGTATCAATAAATGTTACATGAAGGGAGAAGACCAAATAAAAATCTCAGAAGTAATTCTGAACATACAGGAATATGGAACCAAGGTAATTTCATAATAGTTTAGCCAAACTACAACAGCTGCATCCTAAACACAATGGGCAGAATTATAAGTGCTAACTGAGCATCCCTAATGCTCTCTTTTTCCAATGTGTTACCTATAACCCTGCTCGCAGGGTGGGCATGTTGCAGTCCATAGCAGAGAAAGAAAAACCAGTCGAAATCTCAACATACCGGAAAGCTGCTGGCCGAAGAAGAACAAAGCATAGCATCCAACCCAGTACTTCATTACATAGCAATACTATTAAATAACCAATTTTAATACTGACCCATATGTCAAAGCTAATAATTAGAAGAATACACACTCTGATGTCTTCCATGTAGGTATGGGCCATCACAGATCAGGCAATCTTTTAATTGTCAGATAATTCTGTGTACTCGTGTGTTTCTTATCCACACACACCACCTTTCTATTACATCCACAAAAAGGGCAGACTACAAATAAAGCAAATCAATAAAAAAAATCTGGTTTTAATGTCACCTTGGTTACCATTGCCTGATTTTCCCCCCTTTTGTTTGTTAGCTGGTTTTAAGAGACTATTAATTTTATTTATTGTCGCATGAATAGGAGGTACACTGCAACTTAAAACAAATAGCGTTCCATATAACCACAGATTGAGTGCTTTATTATTATTATTATTATTATTATTATTGGAGGCAGTTCACACATTCAGCAGAAACTCACCAAGTGGAAATAAGTCACAGAATGGACGAACCCGCCGGATTCAACAGGGCAGCTACACCATAACGGAGTATCCGTTCGGCTTTCTTCTCCTCATTTCAAGGCTGCTTTCAACATTAATGCAAAAGAAAAGACTCACCCGCCTCCGAGCCCTGGCAGAGCTCTCGCCGTCCCCATGCGGCTCGGATCAGGCGCGACCATCTCGGGAAAAGAGAAGCTGCAAGAGGTCGCCCAGCCTGTAAGCTCCTGGTTACTCCTCGTGCAGCCATCATAACCTGACCCAGAAGGGCTTTCTTTGCTTCCTGATCTCCGCTCAGGGTGTGCTGGGTAATGTAGTCCAGAAGGCAAGCGTTCTCTTCCACTTTCTGCTGTGGCTGGAACCTTTCTTCCTTGGGCCCGTTTGAGGAGGTTGGGGAGGGATTCCTGTGTTGCTCTTTTGCTTGGCCTCAAATGATACAGCTATGGACCCTCACTTTAAAAACAAAACCTATTGAAACTTACATATTTTCTAGTCAACGCTCCCACTTCCAGGAGATGAAGGATCCAGCAGGGAAGGAATAAAGCGGGTCTTTCATTTCTGTATCTTGAGTTCAAATAAACACGCTTCCTTTACAAGTGGTTCCCTTATTTACACAAAAGCCCCCAACTAACAGTGGCCTCAGCCATTTTCTTCACTCCCCTGCCTACTAGAGCATCCTAATGAATGTCTGTAGTAGATGCTGTAGTCAGGGTCGACCTTAGACTATATGGCATCCTAGAGAAGCCTTACTTCTGGCACCTCACCCCCCCCCCCCGCAGTGGCAGCCCAATCCCTATTCTATCCTATGGGCCCATATGATAGAATGGAGGGGGCAGACCCTCTTCCTGCTTTTGCATCTGGAACGGGGGAAAGATCCTCTCTGCATTTGCATCCCAGGGGTGCAAAAGCAGGATAAAAGTCCCTGTTGCCCACACCTCTCGGGAGACTGCCAAGGGGGGGGGGGGGGATCCTTTCTCTGCATTTGCTAGGGTCCTAGGTAAATGCCTAGTTTGCCTAGTGGCAGGGACAGCCCTGTTCTAGAGGCTTTGGGGGTGGGGAATCCTCTCTTTGCATTTGCACCCCAGGAGTGCAAAAGCAGGGAGAAAGTCCCCACTGCCTCTGTCTCTCCAGAAACTGTTGAGAGATAGGTGGAGGAGATCCTGTCCCTGCATTTGCACTCCAGGGGTGCAAAAGCAGGGAGAAAGCCCCTACCACTGCTACTTCTCAGAAGACTCCCAAGAGGCGTGGGGGGAATTAGAGAGTCATGAGGGGAGTACCCAATTTGGTGCCCCCAGAAGGCTGCCGCCCTAGACAGGCCTAGTTTGCCTAATGGCAGGGCTGGCCCTGGCTGTAGTACACTTATGCTGCACAAGTCTTGCTATTTGCCCAATGATTCCTAGATTCTGCACTGCAGAACTGTTAGCAGTCTGGTCTTTATCCTCTGAACTGTTGCCTCAGAATACATTATGATATGATGAGGCTTTAAAAAGACCATTGGTTTTTCTGTGTCCTATTGTAATCTCCAAGTGCAAGGGAAAAGCAAGAGAAAAGGGGAAATGGCCAAGGCTGCTGTATAAATAGGGTTGCCAATCCCCAGGCGGGGGCAGGGGATCCCCCGGTTTGGAGACCCTCCCCCCACTTCAGGGTCATCAGAAAGCGGGGGGAGGGGAGGGAAATGTCTGCTGGGAACTCTATTATTCCCTATGGAGATTTATTCCCATAGAAAATCATGGAGAATTGATCTGTGGGTATCTGGGGCTCTGGGGGGGGGGGGCTGTTTTTGGGGGTAGATGCACCAATTTTTCAGTATAGCATCTAGTGCCTCTCCCCAAAATACCCCCCAAGTTTCAAAAAGATTGGACCAGGGGGTCCAATTCTATGAGCCCCAAAAGAAGGTGCCCCTATCCTTCATTATTTCCTATGGAAGGAAGGAATTGAAAAGGTGTGCCGTCCCTTTAAATGTGATGGCCAGAACATTACTGGAGATCTGATTGCTGTAACCCCTAACACTAGAGTCCACCTCCAAAGCAGAAATTTTCTCAAGCAAAACTGATTGCTGTAGTCTAGAGATAAGCTAGGCTTCCCAAACCCCCCGTTTTGGAGCCTCTTCCCCCGCTTGCCAAAACTCCAGAAGGGGGGGGGAATGGCAGCCCTTCCCTTCCCACCCAGCCCCAATGGCAGCAGCTTCAACTCGCCCCTTCCCTTCCCACCCAGCCCCAATGGCAGCAGCCTCAACTCGCCCCTTCCCCTCCCAGCCAGCCCCGATGGAAGCAGCTTCACCTCTCCCCTTCCCTTCCCACCCAGCCCCGATGACAGCAGCTTCAACTTGCCCCTTCCCTTCTGTCCCAGCTCCCATGGCAGCAGCTTCAACTCGCCCCTTCCCTTCCCACCCAGCCCCAATGGCAGCAGCTTCAACTCGCCCCTTCCCTTCCCACCCAGCCCCGATGGCAGCAGCTTCAACTCGCCCCTTCCCTTCCCACCCAGCCCCCATGGCAGCAGCTTCTACTCGCCCTTCCCTTCCCACCCAGCCCCAATGGCAGCAGCTTCTACTCGCCCTTCCCTTCCCACCCAGCCCCAATGGCAGCAGCTTCAACTCGCCCCTTCCCTTCCCACCCAGCCCCGATGGCAGCCGCTTCAACTCGCCCTTCCCTTCCCACCCCGCCCCGATGGCAGCAGCTTCTACTCGCCCCTTCCCTTCCCACCCAGCCCCGATGGCAGCAGCTTCAACTCGCCCCTTCCCTTCCCACCCAGCCCCGATGGCAGCAGCTTCAACTCGCCCCTTCCCTTCCCACCCAGCCCCCATGGCAGCAGCTTCTACTCGCCCTTCCCTTCCCACCCAGCCCCGATGGCAGCGGCTTCAACTCGCCCCTTCCCTTCCCACCCAGCCCCCATGGCAGCAGCTTCTACTCGCCCTTCCCTTCCCACCCAGCCCCGATGGCAGCAGCTTCAACTCGCCCCTTCCCTTCCCACCCAGCCCCAATGGCAGCAGCTTCAACTCGCCCCTTCCCTTCCCACCCAGCCCCGATGGCAGCAGCTTCAACTCGCCCCTTCCCTTCCCACCCAGCCCCCATGGCAGCAGCTTCTACTCGCCCTTCCCTTCCCACCCAGCCCCAATGGCAGCAGCTTCAACTCGCCCCTTCCCTTCCCACCCAGCCCCGATGGCAGCCGCTTCAACTCGCCCTTCCCTTCCCACCCCGCCCCGATGGCAGCAGCTTCTACTCGCCCCTTCCCTTCCCACCCAGCCCCGATGGCAGCAGCTTCAACTCGCCCTTCCCTTCCCACCCCGATGGCAGCAGCTTCTACTCTCCCGTTCCCTTCCCACCCCGCCCCGATGGCAGCAGCTTCTACTCTCCCCTTTCCTTCCCACCCAGCCCCGATGGCAGCAGCTTCAACTCGCCCCTTCCCTTCCCACCCAGCCCCGATGGCAGCAGCTTCAACTCGCCCCTTCCCTTCTGTCCCAGCCCCCATGGCAGCAGCTTCTACTCACCCTTCCCTTCCCACCCAGCCCCGATGGCAGCAGCTTCAACTCGCCCCTTCCCTTCCCACCCAGCCCCGATGGCAGCCGCTTCAACTCGCCCTTCCCTTCCCACCCCGCCCCGATGGCAGCAGCTTCTACTCTCCCCTTCACTTCCCACCCCGCCCCGATGGCAGCAGCTTCTACTCTCCCCTTTCCTTCCCACCCAGCCCCGATGGCAGCAGCTTCTACTCGCCCTTCCCTTCCCACCCAGCCCCGATGGCAGCCGCTTCAACTCGCCCTTCCCTTCCCACCCCGCCCCGATGGCAGCAGCTTCTACTCTCCCCTTCACTTCCCACCCCGCCCCGATGGCAGCAGCTTCTACTCTCCCCTTTCCTTCCCACCCAGCCCCGATGGCAGCAGCTTCAACTCGCCCCTTCCCACCCAGCCCCGATGGCAGCAGCTTCAACTCGCCCCTTCCCTTCTGTCCCAGCCCCCATGGCAGCAGCTTCAACTCGCCCCTTCCCTTCTGTCCCAGCCCCCATGGCAGCAGCTTCAACTCGCCCCTTCCCTTCCATCCCAGCCCCGATGGCAGCAGCTTCAACTCGCCCCTTCCCTTCTGTCCCAGCCCCCATGGCAGCAGCTTCAACTCGCCCCTTCCCTTCTGTCCCAGCCCCCATGGCAGCAGCTTCAACTCGCCCCTTCCCTTCCATCCCAGCCCCGATGGCAGCAGCTTCAACTCGCCCCTTCCCTTCCATCCCAGCCCCCATGGCAGCAGCTTCAACTCCCCCCTTCCCCTCCCACCCAGCCCGATGGCAGCAGCTTCAACTCACCCCTTCCCTTCCCACCCAGCCCGATGGCAGCAGCTTCTCCTCACCCCTTCCCTTCACCTCCCACTCAGCCCCATCGCAGCAGCTTCTCTTTGCCCCTTCCCTTCCCCTTAGGCTTCCCAATCCCCAGGTCCCAGCGAGGGATTCCTGGGCTTTACAGGCTTTCCCCAGCCAGCTGGCCGGCTAGATCTTGGACAGGACCTGCAAACAGGTACAGTTTTAAAATGTGTGTGTGCCTTTAAATTGGAGCAGGAAGTTCTTCATGGGGAAGGGTTAGCAACAGCAGACTACGTGAGAGTGCAGCCCCTCTGTTTGTTTTGCTTTCCTTTCGACAAGTGTGTGTGTGTGTGTGTGTGTGTGTAAAAAGCAGCGTAGCCCCTGTACTTTCCAGACCTGGTTGTGGAGGCACCAGAGACTCCTGCTTTGTTCTACTGCTTCAGACCAGCACGGCTGCACCAGAGACAGTTAAGCATGTGTGTGAGTGAGAGAGAGAAAATGGGGGGAGTGGAAGGGAGGGAATTCTATTATTCCCTATGGAGACTTATTCTCATAGGAAATAATGGAAAATTGATCCGCGGGTATCTGGGGCTCGGGGGGGGGGGGGGAGCTGTTTTTTGAGGTTAAGGCACCAGATTTGCAGCATAGCATCCAGTACCTCTCCCCAAAATACCCCCCAAGTTTCAAAAAGATTGGACCAGGGGGTCCAATTCTATGAGCCCCAAAAGAAGGTGCCCCTCTCTTCCATTATTTCCTACGGAGGGAAGGGATTTAAATGTGATGGCTAGAACTCCCTTGAAGTTCAATTATGCTTGTTACACCCTTGCTCCTAGCTCCGCCCCAATGTCTCCTGGCTCCACCCCCAAAGTCCCAGATATTTCTTGAATTGGACTTGGCAACCCTAAAATAAGCTGTAGTTCTGAGGTCCCTAGGCCCTACCTGGTGATTGGCATTAAAGATTGCCAGCTCTGGGTTGGGGAAATCCACTGAGAAACCACTAGTCATTGTGTGTCCTATCCATGAGCAAGAATCAAGAACTTCTGAGATGTCTCTCAGGGCTTTCCCACATCCTCATTTTATTCGCTAAATTCCTGGAGATTTTGAGGGTGGAGCCTGAGGAAGGCAGGATGGGGAGGGGAGCGAGCCTCATGAGGGTGTAATGCTATACAGTCTATCCTTCAAAGCTGAGGGAGCTGGTCTTGCCTATCGGGAGATCATTTGTAATAGCACCTGAAGATTGCCACCTGAAATTGGCAACCCTACCACACCCTCATCAGCGTAAAATGCCATACAATTCACTCTCCAAAGCAGCCATTTTCTTCAGGGGAACTGACCTCTATTGTCTGGAGCTCAGTCATAATTCTGGGAGATCTCCAGGCCCTGTGCTGAAGCCCTGTGACAATGCTGAGATTTTTTTTTAAGGCAAAGAAATAGAGAAGAATTTGTTTTCCAGTCTTAGATGCAAGCGTCTTCTGGAGTGAGAGTTATACCCTATTAGGGAATTGGGAAGCTATTTGGCTACATGCCTAAAAGCCACTCCAGCCTCATGCACGCATTTGGATGGCAACCCAGAGTTCACTTTAATTCACAGAAGTGCTTAGAAAAACAACTGAATTTATTAGGCTAGATCCAGGCAAGGTTAAATTCATATTCATTTTGTACTTGAGTGGTAACAGCTGCTGGAAAGATTAGTTTTGCTGGCGTGTGAGGTAAAGGTAATACCCTGTATACATTTGTATCGTAGATCCCAGTATATTGAGCACATAGCAGTTAGAAAGAAACATGCTTTTAAATCATGTAAGTGGATTCAACACTATGTAGACACTTGTAGTGACAGGAAATCAGTTTGTAACAGAAATGGGTCTGGCACGTTATTCCTGGGCATGCCTACATGCCCACAAATAAAATCCACATTGAAAATGAGATATTGTAGAGAGAAGCTTTATATGCCAGATTTACTGTTGAGATGTTTGGGGAAGCTAGAGTACCAAATGGCTTTTAATCTCTGTTCCAATCTAATAAAAATTGGTTTTACACAGCTTAAAATCAAGATGAAGAAAGATCTTCTGTGGCTAACCATGAGGGCTGATTTTTCCTAGTGCTTGAATACACTTCCTCCGAAATAAACAACGAGCAGCCATCCACATATGGATCCTGAATTTTTGTTTTCTAAACAAGCTCCTTTTAAAGTTTTCCTCACAAGCAAATGGAAATGGTTGTAAACCACTGAGGAACCACTAGTCATTGTGTGTCCTGTCCACAAGTAAGAATCAAGAACTTTTGAGATGTCACTCAGGGCTTTCCCACATTCTCATTTTATTCATTAAATTCCTGTTTCTTGGGGGGGGGGGGGGGTCCTGTTCTGCACATTTTTTGCTCCCTCTAGTGGTCAATTCAACATCAAACAGGTTTCTTTTCCAAGTAGGAGTCACGTGCACCTTTAAGACCAACGAAGTTTTATTCAGAATGTAAGCTTTCGCATGCATGCATACTTCTTCAGACGAGGGGATAGGGTACTGTGGGCTGAAATTCATGTAGTTGGTGGGTTTAGAGTGTAAACTGATATAAAGTTTTAGGATCAAATGGCAAAACAATGTAATAAATTGGAAGACCATTTGGTCTGGATAGCAATAAAAGGTAATAAAAGTTGCCTAAATTGCTGTTGCTGAAAGTCTAGGTAAAACAAAAGGACATGTATTTTCTAATTCTTGTCCACCTAAATTAGGTGAATCATGGGACCGCTCAAGAAAGACTGGATCGCCAAAGAAGAGGCAGCATAGTGTGTGGCAAATTGTGGCAATCCAGCTGGTAGTCTTTAATAAAGCTACAGATATTTTCCAGGAAAAAAAATTGGATTGGAGTATTTCCACATAAAGCTATGTATCAGTAACTGTAACATTACTGTCATTTCATGGCATTGCCTCAGATTTTTGGCTAAAATGCAAAAGAAATTGCAATGTAACATTTTAATGCTTCAGTTGTTGCTATATTCAAAAGATGCATTGATTTACAAGTTGTGGGTTAAGAAATGTTGATGGCTCATAGCTGAATCGCCAACAGTAGATGCAGGAGAAGGGTCAAGAGACCTTGGATTCTGGATCAAGGTTCAAACTAAAATGGTTATGATTACATTGTCATGGAACCATGATGCTGGTGTCAGCATTGTGCAATGGTTAGAATGCTGGACAAGGATCTGGGAGAGCCGGGTTTAAATTTGTCCTCTGCTGTGGAAACCTGCTGTGTGACCTTGGGCCAGTCACTTTTTCTCAGAGTAACCTACCTTTCAAGATAGTTGCTTTGCAGATGAAATGGATGAGATGAGGACGATGCAGGCTGCATTGGGTCTTCCTGTTTGGGAAGAAATAGGGATATAAATATCTAAGTGAATAAATTAATTAGAGGAGTTGTAAAGGAAAGGAAATTACAGGAACTGTAGCAAAGGAAAGGTCTGCCCTGTCTTTCTCTATCCATAAGTTCAATATTGTATTAATTGGCACAATTTGGGATAAGCATAATTGAATCAAAATGGATTACTTTAAGTACGGATGACAGCATTTAGAAAGGGCACGATTCAGCTACAATTATGCACTGAAAAATCCTAAGGCCTTAAATAGGAGTTTTTAAAGAATATGAGTAAATATATCATGAAACCAATGGGACGTAAAGTGCTAAAGTTTAGCTGGATCATGCACAAAATTCCCAGCTGCTCTTTATGAGGAAAGAGACTAGCCCATGTAAACTGACTATATCTTCATATTTCATTGTACAGACTGTTGTTTAAAAAAGGTATTTTACTCTCTTGTTTCAGAAAAGAAAGCCGTGTGCTGGCAGCTTTGTGGGTTTTTCTTTTTCCTGAGGGATAATCTGGCTTGGGTTAAAAACTGTTTCCACCCTTCTAGACCCCTTAGTCTTATGGCAACTCTTTTATTAAGACGACTCTGTGTGCTCAAGTAATAGGGATGGAACTTTAAAAGGTTCCAACCGAATTGGAAAGCCTCTGCTGTTTCTACTTGGTTGTGAAATACTACACTTAGTTGTTTGCTGTTTCCATATTACTGGCATGAAAATCACAGGAGCTTTTGTCAAAGACCCTAGGAAACTATAGGAATTGTTTAAATTGATATTATTGGACTTGGCTAGCTTTTGAGTGTACTGTTTAGCTGATAGAGTGATCACCTAATAGTTGATAGGGCAATCACTGTTTAGGTGATCAGCATTCCAAATCCAGATTCATTGTCAAGGAAGAGCAAATTCTAAATCAGGGTTGCCAACTTCCAGGTGAAACCTCAAGATCTCTCAGCATTACAACTGATCTCCAGGTTAAAGAGATCAGTTTCCCTAGAGAAAATAGCTGATTTGAAAGACGGTCTCTATGGCATTATGCCCTGTTAAGGTCCCTTCCTTTCTCAAGTTACACAATTTGCAGGCTACACACACACCCCAATCTCCAGGAATTTTACAACCTGGAGTTGGCAACCTGAGCTAACATGGTATTTTTGATCAACTAATCAACCTTCATATGAACTCAGACTGCTTCTTTATATAAAAAGCAGCCAAAACCACCATCATGGTCCTTTGAGTAATGACATTGTGGAACTGTAACAGCAGCTTATAAACCAGCATGGTGGTAAAAATTGTGTTCCTTCTTCAAAGGCTGTTAAATCCTCCTGGAGTTCTGGGCAAAACATACTCACAATTTAAGTAATCTTAAGGGGCTGTATACCATTAGCTTTTCAGCTGTCAAGGGAGCAACTCTATGCTGTGAATTACAAGACTTGCAGGACAAAAGCTATATAGGATGGGCAATGCAGCATGGAAGAGAATCCGGCAGTAGCTCCCCTCTTCTAGCAGCAGAAAAGCTGATGGAACCCAAGGTATGTCATTATTTCCACGCTATTCTCCTTTCTGTGGAGTTCAATAATTGTTTATATTCCTTCAGAAATGGGCAGAAAAATCTATTCTGCAGAAATGAGGTTCTGAGAAATCATTTGTTGTTGTTGTTGTTGTTTTCATCTAGTCTGCATTTTTCACTGGGATCCAAGGAGGATTATGAGCATGCTAAAAACTTTCAGGCAATCAGTGAATCAGTAAACAGATTACAACATATGATAACATCAGGTAATCAGTGAGCAGGTTACAAAATATAACATTTGAATATAACAGCAAGGATTCCTAGTATGACAAAATAATGTAACTAGGCTGAGACTGTAGAACTGGGGGGGGGGGGGGGGGGGGAATGGCACAATGGCCACAACAACAAATGTAAATCTATCTGCTTAAGTAAAATGTACTGGGTTCAAAGCATGAGGACGCCCAAGAGATAGTGAGCTCAGCTATTTATTCAGTGATTCAGCAGAGTGAGATAGGAACAGAACTGTCTGGCAGGACCACGGTCCTGCTTATATGCATGCAAACCTCCCCCCCCCCCCCAAATCCATTACCATCACACAACTATAGGTTAATAGCTGGCCTAACGATCCCTAATGGGCCTCCTTCCTGAATCCTATTACCATAATCCCATTACACACAACTATAGGTTAATAGCTGGCCTAATGATCCCTGATGGGCCTCCTTCCTGAATCCAGGTGGCTATTGTTTAGGATCTCAAGCTCAGCCAAGTCTCTGCTGGCCCTAAGGCCAAACTCCAGTTCCAATATATAACATTAAAGCAAAATTAACACTGTCAGATCACCATGGTTACAAAATGGACTGCTCTTCTTCCCTGGAGGCATTTAGTGCAACATGAGCAAGTGTCTATCTGAATACATAAAGAGTGGGATCCAGTCTCAGGATAACAAAACGGACCACATATGATTAGAAACAAAGGCCATCTTTACCCCACCCCCCACCCCCTTCTTTGTTATAGTAGACCAGAACTAACAATGCCTCCGAAAAGAAACTGTTATACTTCAGTCTCAGCCCTACTGATTAAAACTAACCTCCATTTCAAGTGCATAGAGCATCCCTTACTTCATTAGAAGTTTTTTGGTATCTAACAAAGGAAGCTTTGACTCTCAAAAATTTACAGGTCTTTAAGGTGCCACTGGACTCAAATCTTGTAATATGTTTTGCATGCCATCCCTCTGTAGACCTGCCCTTAGATTACTTCCATGACATGTGGGATTACTAACCATATAGCAAAATATACTGTAGGATGTCCATGAGATGCTGACCCATGCCCGGGGCTGCTCTGTAGTTACCTGACACGTTTCAAGAACTGCAAGCACAGAAAATTACAGGCCTTAACATTGTTTCCAAACAGGAACACCAGGGGGCACTGTTTTACTTCATGTGATGAGCGAAAGCTACAGTAGCACTGATTTCCTTCACCAGAGAGTCTTTGCAAAATACATGCCTTTTAAAATGTCTGTAGCATTTTTTAAAAAATTGCTGAAGCAGGTCATGAATTTATGCAGTCTCTTCTCAAAGATTTTTGAATGGCCCTCTAGATATTATTTTCTTGTTTGTTGTAATTTGAATAAAAGCAACATTTATGAGAGGGCTTAGAACAGAGTGAGCTCAGTTTGTTCTTCCCTTTTGTCTAAGGAATTCTAGATTGTAGCTAGAGGGTTGGAGGAGAGAGAATAGGAATTTCTAGTTCCTGAGATCATCAGAACATTCCTTATTACGGAACAGGAAGGAAAGGAAGAGCTAGTGCTCCCATGCCCCCTTCTAATGATCCTTTGCCACAATTCTGGGGCTTTGGCTGAAAGAAAGCATGCGAGAAATTTTAAAATGTGAAGTCTGTGATAAACATACGGGGATAAATATTTATTACTGGCAGATAAACACTTAGCAGAACAACAAACATTCTTTTAGAGAACTGACTGCAGTTAGTGGCTCTTGGTGCAATCCCACACACACTTCTCTTGAAGTAAATCACTTCAAAACCTGTGGAATTCACTTAGTTTACTGCAATGTACTTCACATAGGACTGCCCTTGAAAAGTGGTCAGAAACTTCAGTTGGTGCAGAATGCTGCAGCCAGGATATTGACTGGTGTGAGCTGTAGGGACCATATCCAGTCTTGGAACAACTACACTGATTCCAAATTTGCTTCCAAGCACAACTCAAGGAGATGGTATTGACCTTTAAAGACTCATATGGCTGGTCCCTAAATACTTGAAGGACCACTCACTCCTGTATAAACCTACCCAACCTCTATGGTCAACCTTTCTCTACCCAACCTCTTTCAAGGCCATTTCAGGTGCCCCACCTACTGAGATTAGGCAGGTGGCAACTTGGGAGAAGGCCTTTTCAATGGTGGTATTAATGCTCTGGTACTCTCTTCCCAGACAGGTTCACCTGTCTTTCCTTCTTTTGCCATCTTCTGCCAGCCAGTAAAGCCTTGTTTCATTCAACGTTTCTATGATGATTCCTCCTTCCTGCCCAACGTTTCAATTTTTGTTTTTGTGTTTTTCTTTGTTTATTTTAGCTCTGGTTTGAATTGTTTTAATGATGTCTTTTTGATAGTGTTATTGTTTTTTTCCAGATGTTTATTATGTGTGTTTTATTGCCTATTATGTATGTTTTAAATTCGTTAGCCACCTAGGTGGTCCTGATGATAGCCACAAATCAGGGTTTAAATTTTGTAATTAAAAAAAAATGGAAGAAAGACTGACCAGCCACTGCCTTTCAGAGAAACAGGAAATTCTGTGCTTTGGCAGCTAGATCTCCTCTACTAGGAGGGAGTGAAATTTTGAGCTCGATCAGTATATGCATATGTTTGTATAATTACTATAAAGATTACAGATGTGTACAAATCAGCAGCCCAGTTCTGTATCAGAAGTAGATCACATTGTGCTCAATGGGCTTACTCGTATGTATGTGTACACTGGATTGTGGCAGCTGTAGCATTTTCTGTTTGTAAACTGGATTCTGGGCTCAGTAAAAGTCCATCTGGCTTATTTTGGGAAAAGATGATGAATGGATTTGTTAATTTATTCTATGTCAGTTTGCGGAAGCATCCCAGATGATGTGGGAAATACAGTCAGGATGTGTGTGGTCATAGCTGAAGGTCTTACCAGTGAGCATTCATTAAAATATCTTTGGAATGGAAAAGGAAATCAAATGAATGTTTAAACAATCCAATACATATGTCAGTGGTTGCTTTATAAAAGGAACACTGGTGATGAATGAATCACCCTCCAAAGATAAGGAATGAATCTCATAAGGAAGGCAAAGTGCATCCAAACATGCTCTGAAGTCTTGCAGTCTGATCCTGTACTTGTTTACTTGGAGGTAAATCATCAGTATTTCTTCCATCACATTTATATTCTACCCTTCCTCAGGTTATTTTGTGTGGAAGGTCAGTCTGAGATATTGACTGGTCCAAGTCACTCACTGAGCTTCATGGCTGAGTGAGGATTTGAACCCAGATCTCCCCAGGCCTAGGTGATACTTGAACAATTCCATCACACACATACACACACAGAGAGACACACACACACACACATTCATTCCACTCCTTTACAAGACTGAGGAATAAGTAGACTGAGAAATATACCAAAAATATAACAGCTAGTGTGTGGCATGGGCAAATACCTATAGGAGCCTGTGAACAAATCCTGATGTTTCCAGCCATAAATCTAGTTCATTATCAATTACTAGCTTGCTAGATGATAATATGATAAACTTATCAAATGTCACATTGATATTTTCACATTAAACTACCAGGTGAACGTCTCAGTTTTACGGAAGGTGTGTAATCATCACAGATGATGCCATTGTTATGGTGAAGACCAGTGTTTGCTCTAAGCTGAGTTAGTGTGAGCCTTTGGCTCATACGTTTTTGTCTTAGCTCAGGAAAAATGGCCCCAGAGCCAAAGTTAATTTATGCAGTAGCTCACAAAGTAGAATTTTTGTTCACAAGACTTAGACTATAAGCTTAGAGGGAGGAGGAAAGTCATAGGGTGCATTCGCACTACACTAACTAATGTGTTTTACATCTGGATTTTTGCTATTCTTACACAGTAAAAATCCGGATGTAAAATGCTTTAGTTAGTGTGAATGCACTCATAGTATCCCAGTCATATTACTAGACCAAATGCCTTGGGTGTCAGTTTGCTTCCAGGCTCAATTTATTGTGCAGGCAGAGACGTAAATAGCTTGGGTTTGAATTATCTGAAGGACCCATATTAACCTGCTGGAGTTCTGCATCTATGAATGCCTGCAAGAACCAACTTTGTCTGAGGTGAGATTGGTTGTGACCTGGAGGGGGTTGCCACCCACAGATTTTGGAACTTCTTTTGCATGGAGATAAG
Source organism: Heteronotia binoei (assembly GCF_032191835.1). NCBI lineage: Eukaryota > Metazoa > Chordata > Lepidosauria > Squamata > Gekkonidae > Heteronotia > Heteronotia binoei. The sequence goes on along the minus strand of NC_083228.1, from coordinate 92,460,860 downwards.
AGTGGTGCAGAACTTCTGGTGTAAGTTGAAGGTATTTATATTCTATTCCAGAAGGCCTTTGCAGTAACTTGATAGAGGAACAGCACCCATCGGCTGTGTTGTCTCTGGTGCCTTATGTGCTGATTGTTTTAATTTGATACTGGCTTTTAATATTATAATTTGTCAAGTATTTATTATATTATTAGCTGCTTTGGAGATTTCTAGGGTGAAAGGTAGCATGTAAACACAATTACTAAATAAATAAACCTAAATCCTAGAGGCAGCCAGATTCTCACTTTGCGTTCAATATTTGCATAAGGAAATTGGAGTACCAAATACACAAGACTCTCATCAGGTGTAAGCGAAAAACAGATGGAAATTTTTGGCATGTTTAAATAATGTTCCAAAAAAACTGGCAACCCCCCATCAGCATATTTTAAAGGGACTGTGTCCCCCCCCCTCAAATTTTAGACATATTTGTCTATTGCACTAGATAAGAGGACTGTGTGGATATTTGGTTATCCATACTGGAAAATACAATGCAATTTGAGGATATGTTTGGGCCACCTTTTTTGAATATTTTAAAGGAACGTGCACCACATTTCACACAGATATGGTACTCACATTTAGCGATATACTTTTAACTCAAGTCTTTGTACTGGAATATAAAATCTGAAGTAAGAATTAGCTCATTTCAAAGTTCATGAGTCTCTCTCCTCCAGATTCCTTGGTCAACAGTTACACAAACTTTCCAGTTCACTAAAAGTGTCTGAGCTATTGATCACGACATCCAAAAGAGATAGCTCCAGAATAAACACAGTATACCTGTGTGGGTATCTTTTTTATATATCTGTGCCACTTACGTACATTTTTTTCAGTTTCTTTATTTAACAGGGAAAGACTTTTTTCATTAGCTGTCATTTCTTTTTATTAAATTATACCTTATCATGGTCAACCTTTAAAAAAAGAAAATAGAGAAAGTAAGACATCCTAAAGGAATTAATGGAGGGGGGGGGGAGATATCTTTTAAGTCAAGCACAAGACAGATGCTTGGCAAAATGAAGGCTTCAAAGTCTTTGTTAATAGCCATGGGAATTGAAAAGCATTCCAAAGATCTGATTGGTGCAAGTGTGTGTTCTGTTCAGGTAGTTTGACCATGTCATCTAGATGTCACACCGCAGGTCACATCTCTTCAGGAGAGACATTTGAGGTCGACACCCAGGTCTTGGTTTCACTGTGAACTTTTGAAGCAGCCTCTGGGGCACAGGAGTGGTTAGCCTTCTCATAGCTTGTCATTTCCTTATGCATTTCATTTCCCCCCCAAAGTCAACTTTGATTAGGGGGAGTTTCATCTAAGTTTGAAAATGGTCCTGGAGATCTGGTGGAGATTAATGCAGAGTATCTTTTTATAGCTGTCAGGTCACAGCAAAACAAAATAAACAAACAAAAAATCTTAAAACACTGGGTCACCTGCCAGTATAGCACCTACTAGAAAGGTACTGTAGTGAAAACTAGTCTAATTCCAGGGCGGTATAATACTAAGTTAAGATTAGCATTTTCTTCTTCCTAAGCATGAAGAAAAACATTGCTTAATACTGAGGAGGGGGGATGAAACTAAATTGTCCCATCCCTCTTCTACTAGTATACAGCTGAGTCCACGACTGGCAGTATAGGTACAAGAGGGTGTCCCCCTGTTTCAAAGTGGGGGAGTGAAATTGATGGGTTTATTGATGAGCTGTTCCCTCACTTTCTCTCTTCCCCTTCTGTTATGGTTGCCAGCCACCAGGAGGGAGCAGGGGATCTGTGGTATGTTTAACTGAGGATACACTGTCCTCAGTGAACAGTTTGGGGTATATATAGAGACCTGATGGCAGAAGGGGAAGACAGAAGTATTTTCTGTGCTAATGCTTTCTAGGAGCATTTTCTGTAGGATCCAACATATAATTTTTTAAAAGTTGTTTTTGGTATGCTGGTGACATTGATAAAAAGACCATTTGTTTAGTTATTAAATTAAATACTATTCAGCCTTGCATCCATAATAATTATAATCTACGTTTTACTTATAGCAAGGGGGATCCAATGGGTTTTTTTCATACCTGAGTTAATTCAAATAATAAAAGGAACTCACAGTTCCTTGTTTAAGACATTTTCTTTTTTAATAGTGACTATTTCAATTGCTGACATAGAAACTTGTTTTAAGTGCAATATTTAATTATATTTATTTAGCGTTAATTATAAGTTCTCAGAAGACATCCTCAGCAGAATCTTTTCCTGCTAGCTTCATTCTGCTGTTGTTATTTAGATTAGCTTAATTTAATGACATGGCTGGCTGGTGGAGCTGAGTATCACCATTACTCCTTTTCATGCAGTGAATTCAGCAAATGTTTTGCTAACACTGATTGGAGTTGAAACCTGCTTTCATGGCTACTTGAGGACTATATACACAATGTTTCCTTTAGGGATAGGTATGAAGATTCAGAATACAGAGGATAGAAGGCAGGACCTGTGTTGGCATATCAGGGGAATCAAAGGCATGTATTCAGCCATGTCATTCTGCAGATTTAATGACAAGTCTTCAGAAGAAGGGGCAGCAATTCACTCCAATTTCCCCATTCCTTTGCAGACTCCAAGTTTGTCCTGAAAGCTGCTCCTCAGGGCCTGTGACTATTTCATGTGAGGCAATATGTAGTTGACAGCAGGGGTCATTTCACAGAAAAAGAGGTGTCGGAACTCATTAGCACAACATATTTGCATATGCCACACACTCCTGACATCACTGGAAGGTGTACTAAATTATATCAGCTCAGCATCTACCTTAAAATGCTTCTTGAATTATAATTGTCATAATAAAACCTTACTCCCATCATACTTTTTGAATTACTTACTCCTATGTGGCCACAGTGGTATGATGAAGATTTACATCTGTCTGCTTTATATGTTTTGGTTATTTTCCCATTTTTGTGGGGGGAAATATTAGAAAGTTTGTCAAATCTTAGAGTTCAGCAAAATTTTTACAGGGAGTTTGAACAATGGAGCCCAGAAACAAGTATTTTGTGGGGGGGAATGGGGGTAAGAAAGAGCACAATAAAATTTAGAGGTTCCAGAGCGCCGCTCCTGTGAGCTCCTGCCCAAAATGAGGCAATAATGACCGTGAAAGTCTTTATTAACAAAACTGCTTGTGCCTTCTTTGCTTTCCCAGCTAGTTTCACTTTTCTCTCCTGCTGCCCCTGCTGAATCACCTTCTGTAACTGTTCCCTCAATTTCTCTCTTCCCCTTCTGTTATGGTTGCCAGCCACCAGGAGGGAGCAGGGGATCTCCTGATTTTGTGGGCTCCTGCCTACCACTGGCCAACTGACCAGCAGGGGGAAGCCCAGCCCCCAACAGCCACAACCCAGCATGATGTCCCCAAGTGATGACATCACAAAGAAGTGACATTAGCATGCTGGGGACATTTGTGCAGTGACACTGGTATTTTGAGCAAAACTCTATAGTTTTGCCTCAAATACCAGAGCATTGCTGTGTGACATCCCCAGTATAATAATGTCACTTCCACATGGCATCACATTGGGGACATTCAGATGTAGTGATGTCTCCACAGTCCCCCACTCCTGGAAAGCTCCCTCCCACCCCTTGCTGGCAATAGAAAAGGACCTGGGACCCCTACCTCCTGTGTCCCTGAGTTATCTCCATATCTACTTTCCTGATTCACTCAGTTCCACATATATTGTTAAATCTTTCCTTTTATAACAGGATTCATAAACAATTTTTAACAGCAATAAACAAAAATTTCCAAGAACCAATATATACACACCTCTTAAATTTAAACATAGTCTTTTAGGAGGTGAGATTTTTTCACTGTTCAACCTGCACGTTTTAACTGGTGTGTGACAACTAAAGTTGTTTTTGTCTGCTCATGCCTCAGGTCCATCATGTCTGAAGGTGGCTGAATGCTACTAGTCAGATAATCATTCTCCTGGGCAATTGGATCTGGGAGATCAGGGCCATTCTGCATTTGAATATTGACAACTGGAGTGGACTCTTCTTCAGCATGAGCTGTCACCCTTCCTCCTGGCTTGAAATATGGGTTGCCTGCTGCTTCACAAGTGTCTTCAATTTCTCCTTGAAATTTGGCCCTCTGGGATCTGTACCTCAAATGATCATGTGGATAGTTGGTGTTGTACTACTGCCCTTTCCCACTCTTTATGGCATTGCTCTGTGGCTTTTAGCCAGGCTTTCTCCTGCAGTTTAGGAAGGTCTTTGGATGACTTATTATACTGAGCAGCTTGCCTTATCTTCTGTTCAGCTGTAAGTTCAGATCACCAATTGTGGCTGTCTGGTTGTAGCAAACTGTGTCGTATACTAATATTTAAAGGTACCCTTAACTAATAAAAACAAAGATTAATATCCTTCTTCCTTCTAATACTTAATCATTATCAAAAATTGTCCAATGTCCTTTTATTTTCCACTCTTTTTCTACATATCTACATATCTTCTAAACTTTTTCCAATCCATCTTAAAAACTTCTAAATCATAGTCTCTTAAAATTCTTGTTAATTTGTCCATTTCAGTCCATGTCATAACTTTTACAAGCCAATCCCATTTCTCTGGTATTTTTTCTTGCTTCTACAACTGCACATACAATGTCCTAGCAGCTGAAAGCAAGTACCAAATTATAGTTCTATCTTCTTTTGGAAATTTTTCCATTTGTAATCCCAACAGAAAAGTTTCTGCAACTTTCTTAAATTCATATCCCAAGATCCTAGAAATTTCTTGTTGAATCATCTGCCAATATTTTTTTGCTCTTCCACAAGTCCACCACATATGGTAGAAAGAATAAAACATCCTGTATTAATCTTGGTGTGCTCCCTGGCACAGCCACCACTCCCATATAACACCTGGCTTTCTTTAGGCTAGGCAGGGGAAAGAGAACAATGACAATGAAGCCAGCCTTGGTTGAGGCAGACCAGGATTTGAGTAATAGGCTGGAACTGCCTAAATGTTGGCTTCATGTTATGACTGAACCATGCCATAAAATCGCTTGGCCTAAATAATGGCAGATTACAGATTTTGTAGGCTAAAGAATGGAGATGACAGGAATGTGTGCTTAAAGCATCTGAACCTCCGCATTAATGATGGGCAATAAAAATTCTCTTTTAAGTCAAAACCACTTAGAGAAATACAGTTGCATGGTCCAAAGCAGTGTTTGCGTCCATATTACATACAGCCCCAGCCACAAACTGCTGTACTATTGGAGATCACATTGAATTCTTTATATCAGGATGGTAGGGGTGCCAGCTGCCCACTGGCCACTGGCAGGGGATTGGGAGGCAGGTTGCCAGATCCAGGCTGGGAAACTCTTGGAGAGTTAGAGGTAGGGCTGCCAAGTCCAAATTGCACCAGCAGGGGAACCTCCCCCAACATCACGGGCGTGATGACATCACCCGGAAGTGATATCATTGTGCCAGCAACATTGTGCAGCATCCACTCTAGGTGTTTCTGGAAAAACTATATGGCTTTCCCAGACACTCTAACCATTTGGGAGGGGAAACTCTATGGTATAATAGGTACCATAGAGTTTACCCTTCCCAAAAGGCTAGAGCATCCAGGAAAACCATGGAGTTTTCCCGGAAACGCCTAGAGTAGATGCTGCGCAGCGTTGCTGGCACGATGATGTCACTTCCGGGTGACGTCATCGCAATGTGCGTGCATTGCATGCGAGAAGATAGACCCCCGCCGGAGGCACAGAGGTACTTGACAACCCTAGTTGGAGGAGGAGCTGGGGAGGACAGGGACCTCAGCAAGGTACAATGCCATAGATTTCACCTCCAAAACATCCATTTTTCAAGGAGAACTGATCTCTGTCATCTGGGAATGAGCTGTAATTCTGGGGATCCCCGAGCCCAAGCTGGAGTCTGTCATTTCTACTGGATGGGCATCTTAATTGGATGTGATCAACATCTGATCTGCAAACATTGATCTTCATCTTGAAAGACAATGTGCAAAGAAACTTGCTTCTGCACATAAATTTCCTTCCTTCCTTCCTTCCTTCCTTCCTTCCTTCCTTCCTTCCTTCCTTCCTTCCTTCCTTCCTTCCTTCCTTCCTTCCCTCCTTCCCTCCTTCCTTCCTTCCCTCCTTCCTTCCTTCCTTCCTTCCTTCCTTCCTTCCTTCCTTCCTTCCTTCCTTCCTTCCTTCCTTCCTTCCTTCCTTCCTTCCTTTCAATTTGTATTCTGCTCTCCCCATTGAGGCAGGCTCAGGGCGGCTCATATGGTCATGCATATGCATGAATATAAACATACAATAAAACATTAAAAATAAAAAAAAATTAAAACATAGAAATTAACATTTCAGGTGCTATGATCTTAAGTGTGTTGTCTTGCTATTCCAGCTAGATGTTATGGGATTGAAGTGCTCATATTTTATATAGGCCTGTTGTGACATAAAATTAGTATTTTAATATATGAACATATGAAGCTGCCTTATACTGAATCAGACCCTTGGTCCATCAAAGTCAGTATTGTCTACTCAGACTGGCAGCGGCTCTCCAGGGTCTCAAGCTGAGGTTTTTCACACCTATTTGCCTGGACCCTTTTTTGGAGATGCCAGGGTTTGAACCTGGGACCTTCTGCTTACCAAGCAGATGCTCTACCACTGAGCCACCGTCCCTCCCCAATATAGAGGTACTTTGCTTATTTGTTTATATTCTCCACAAAATATATACCCCACCTTTCTGCCCTCATCAGAACCACTAAGGCGGCTAACAAATTAGCATATGTAATAAAATTACATCCTAAAAAACATTACCACCAACCAAAAACACATTGTGGTGGAACATGCTTTGGCCTGCAGGCCTCATCCCTGCCCTGCCCCCCTGGGTTTTTCTCATACCTGGAGAGACTTTTCTTTCTCTCTCTGGTAACCACCACCTGACTTTTGTATGGAATTGCCCACTGGAAGGACCAGGACCTGCAGCTCCCCTACCAAGTTCTGAGGTGTTTCCTCCATGTCTTCCATTGCCCAACATTTGATCACTACAGGGACAGTTTACGGACTTGCACTGCTGGAGGTGCCTGCCTGCCTTCCCCCAGCGCTCCCTTTAAAATAGCATGTCTGAGACAGTGGAGGTCTGTGTGGTAAAGAGAACTATGGCCAGCATCAACATTATAAAGCATTTATTTAAAAGAAAATGTTTATAAGCATACTTTTAGCACAGTACCAGATAGAGCAAGAGATACAAAAGAAGTAGGAAAAATGCAAATCCTCTTTTCCTCTCTCTATACAAGCCCTATCAGATGCTGAAAGGTAGGGCAGGTTCTTTATCTTAGGGGTTCTAGATTTCTATAGAGAAGCCATTATCTTGAAGCTCTCTTCAGGTATCCAGGCCAACCACATGGTCAATAGCTGTCTCCTCAATTGAGAGTCATAGATTCATAGAGTTGGAAGGGGTCATCTAGTCCAACCACCTGCTCAATGCAGGATCAGCCGGCATTGAATTGTCCAGCTGCTGTGTACTCCTTGCCCTCCCCTTCAAATACTTAAAGATGGTAGTGTTCCATTAATGTTACCCCTCAGCCTCCTCCTCTCCAGGCTGAACATTCCCAAGTTCCTCAGCCTTTCATCATCCTTGTTGCTCTCTTCTGCACCCAATTAGAATTTTGAGCAGGAAGAGAGGACTTTATTATATTTATGAATTGCCTAATCCCCACAGCTGTGGAGCTCTAAATGACGTATAGGGCCATAAAAACAATAAAACTATTACATCAAAATCATAATGTATATTAATTTAAAATCCAGTGGTGAAGTTCCCTCCCACTTCCAGCCTATGGGTGCCTGTGGATGTAGGGGAGAGCACTTAGATCAGTCAGAGGAGCAGAGAGCAAGGAAAGGGTGCCAGCCATTACGTAAACCATCACTGCCCTCAACCAAAGGCCTGGCGGAATATATATACGTTTGGTTCAACCATTCATCAACCCTTTTGTGGATCTTAGGCAAGTTGCTTGTCTCTATTCCTTCCTTCCTTACCATTCTGAGCAGCATAATTTGGATTTTTGCACAAGTATCTTTTCATGCAGCCAGATTGAGTTCTACTCCCTACTGCCATACTTACTGCATGACTGCTCCAATCCACAGGCAGTTGTTTAAACAGACAATTAAATCAGAAAATCAGTCATAAACAGAAGCTGTGTTTTAATAAAGTCTTACCTTTTGTTGTTCATCTAAATCATGGGTCCCCAAATGTTTTGAGCCTGTGGGCCGCTTTGGAATTCTGACACAGCATGGTGACAGCAACCACAAAATGGCTGTCAAAGAAAGTGGGGCCAATTATAAAATAGCTGGTGTAGGTAGCAGAGCCAACCACAAAATATCAGGGAGTGAAGCTATGCATTACTCCAATAGTAACTCTTAAATATTTCAAGCAGAAGCTCTGCTTAACAGGATGCATTTTAAAATGAATATATTGTTTTAAAGCATTGTCTTGCTTACTAGGGTTGCCAGGTCCTACCTGGCTCTGAACAGAGACTCTTCTCGGGTAATTATCATACAGTTTTTCCCTAAGTGATAGAACATCCCCCCCCCCCCAGTGTGCCTAGTGCAACAGCGTCACTTCTGAGTGACACCATTGTGCCAGGCACGTTGCAGCATGCTGGCGTTCTCTGGGGTAAGGCTGCCCCAGCGGCCAGCTCTGTGGCAGTAGGTTGGGACCCTTGAAATCAAGGGAACCCCCACCTCCAGCAGGAGGCTGGGAAGCCTGTTGCGTATAGACAGCATACTTCAGTCATGCAGTGAAGAACCTAGTGGTATGGTGGCAGCTGCTGCCAAAGCCATTTTAAAAATGCAACCAATCAGTTCTTCAACAGCTAATCAGAAGCCCTGCTGGGCAAAAGCTGCAACCCACCCTCTTTCTAAAAACACTTAGTGGACATCAGGAACAGTGTTGGCAGATGCCATTGTGCCCACAGGTGCCAGACTGGGGACTCCTGTACTAAATAGTCCCCAGTGATGGTAATGGCCACTAATTGGTTTGAAAATTCAGCAGTGTCTTTGTTCACGTGCAGTTTTACAAAACTTCATATGAACTTGCTTGGCAGGCATTTGCAGTTGTTTGGCATGAACCAAAACAGACCAGGTGATGAGCCCATGTGTTCCTTCATTAGTCAGGGACTGCAGAGAGATCCATGATCAGAGGTCTAGCTTGGATATTCCACTCCTTTACACAAACGGATGCTGAAATCCAGAAAGAAGTATGAATACAATCCATGTGCACTTTTACAATTATTCATTTATTATTCTGTTTTAATGTATTTGTATACCACTCTCTCCAAACACATCTAAGACAGTTTCTAAATATTGTGTAAAAATAAAAACAGCATAATAAATCATAAAACAGTAGCACCAGAGCAGCATAAATTTAGCACAAGAAGTATCAAACATTCTTTGGTTTGTGTCTCAAAAGATGCCTACACAGAATATCCTAACTTACATTCTCCCAAAGTGAATTAAAAATAATAATTTGAGGACTTGGCACAAAAACTTTCTACATGAGAAACCATCAGACTATCATGAGAGAGACAGCAGGACGGGTTGCATCAGTGCTTAGTTCTCATGGCCCTTTTTTACACGCCCAGGGAAATACTGATCGCAACTTTGGGTCAGGAAGCAGTTTTCTCCAGGAAAGTTTGGCCAGGGATCCCGGAGGGTTTTTGTCATCTTCTGGGTATATGAGGTGAAGGTATTTGTGAATTTCCTGCATTCCTGCAGAGGGTTGGACTAGGCGACCCTGGATGTACCTTCCAACTCTATGATTCTACGATTCTATTGATTTCTCTCTCATTGCCTCATTTACAAACACATGCACTAAATCATTGCTTGTGATGCAGTGGGGTGCACATGCATGTCCCATCTGTGCATGCAAATACACAACTTGCTATTTTTGTACATATAATCAAAGGGACATAATGTGGAATAAAATTGTTCTTCACCTTTTGTCCAACAACCTACCACATGCTACATTATATGGCACAGTGTTAGGTACACAAAACCAATACAAGTGTATTATACCGAATAAATGCAGATATTTTACATTAACCACACATATTGAATGCATGGATAGCAGTTGCTTTTGTGCCAATACCCCAGTTCTCTGCTATATTTCCCTAATTCAAATGACATACTGTGGAGAAATTTGGTATGAATCAGTTCATAATTAGCTACGCTAAAATAGCAGAGACTACAGTGCTCTTTTAATTTTGACAGTCTAGACTGAATTTTTGCATGTAGAGCATTTTTTAGCATAAAATATCAATGCCTCCCTCTAATATTTGTCAGTTCTCAAAGCGTCGGTCCCCTTTGAACTGATAGCCACAGTTAATGCAAACTATGTGTTGCAAAGAGAGACAGTTCTGGGATGCTGCTGCTAGAGCCAACCCCCTCCGCTCCCCAAGTTTTTGGGCCCAGCTAATTCTGTGATCTGTTTTATGATAATCAAAGGTGTCTCCAGAGCCAGCCCATCAAAGATAGAGCTGCGTGGCTGATCCTTTAAAGGTAATTTGCCTCTAGGTTCAGCTTGAATCGTTTTCATTCTGTGCTGCTCAATTTGCCCTCATATGTTTCTCTTTTAGATAACATTACTTGTACAAATTCCAAACTAAGTTGGGAAGGACTTGGGGGGTCTTTATGGCAATTCTTATGTAACAGAGTTTTATAATCTCCATTTACTTTTTTGCATATTACATATGGGTTTTCCCCAAGTGAGTTCCTCTCCAGAGTTAAAGGGCTGTTTGGTACCATCTGGGACTGAGTAAAGATCTGTAGTTGGCTTGTTGGCATGTATGCAGATCAAGTGTCTGCAAATCTTGAAAAGCTGCAATTAACTTAATCTTCCCTTTGTGCCATATATCTGAATGCAAGCATTTGAGGGGGAAGGGGGGGAGAGAGAATGGAAGCCAGGGATGAAAGGCAGTGTGCCATCCATTCACTAGTACAGAACTGAAGAGCAGAATGGAAAATGGAGTGTAATCCAGGGGTGTCAAACATGTGGCCTGGGGGCTGAATCAGGTCCCCAGAGGGCTCCTATCAGGCCCCCGAGAAACTGGCTGTCATCTGCATCACTCTCTCTTGCTTCCTTTCTGAATCACAGCCTGCTTTGTCAAGGTCTCTTAATCACACAGCAGAACTACTGAGCCAAGCCTCTCTTCTTTCTGTTGGCTGAGGATTTTCCCCCTCCTGGTCCCCTGGGGAAGGAAGGAAAGAGCTTTAGCTTCCTTTGTCCAGTTCCCTGGATTGCACAGGAGAGATACAAAGAAAGCACCATTGAGACCAACAAATGCAAATGTTTTAAACATGTTTTGTTTTAAGTTTTTTTTTAAAAAAATTAATTGTGTTGGTGTCCTTTACAAAGTTTATATCCCTGCTACCTAGCATTACATTCTATGACACACATTCTATGACAACCTATGTCTCATTTACGTCAGATCTGGACCTCATAACAAATGAGTTTGACACCCCTGGATAATCCACATACAGAGAAGATTCCTACTTGGAAATATTTGGAGAAGACGATGAACTGATTTTAGAAACAGGAATCCTTCATGGATAACTGCTGAGCACAACCCAATCCATTCTTGGGATTTTAGTTTGAATTCCCTTTGGAAGTATAAATGACTTGCTTTAGTGAAGGGAGAACGCTGTATTGCTCATCAACAAAACAGCAATATAGTCATACTACATTTGCCTGTCATGCCACATGCTTTACTGTAACATGTTTAGGCAGTCCTCCTTCCCTTCCCCAGATGGCCCCAGAAATATAGAGTGGATTTCTTAATGTGCATTTCGACTTTTATGTTAGCACCGTTCCTTTCCTCCATTAGCTATCTTCATATCTTTTGTTTAGCACTTGCATTCCTATGAACAAGCTGAGGGAGAATTGAACAACCCATCAACATCACTATCCTTTGCAACTGTGCCATGTTTTGCTAGATACATGCCTAATACAACAGATCACAATACATTGTGTGCAAAGTATCCCATGAATTGGAGGTTTCCCCCCTATTGTTTTAGATATCTGTCCCATTCTCTTTCACAGACCCCCCCCCCCTATTTTCAGCAGTTAATCTTGTTGCTGTCATTCTGTCCTGTGATCCCATCCTACTGAAATGTCCTGTTCAGGGAGGTCCTTACTTCGTCATTGTCAATGGAACAGTATGACCTCATATGGGTACCTGCTTCATAACTCTGTCTTTCCAATGTGAAGTAGCTGGGCCTGGATCTTTGTCCTTGTGCTATGGATACTTTTATGACCAGTTCAGTGTCTGATCACAACTAATTGTATGTACACTTTGTTTTTCTACATGTAGTTGTTTTTCTTAGTAAGGTCAATCTTTGACAGCTTTGAGTATCATTTCAAGTATGGTGGAATCCATTGAGTGTGCAGTGTATACTAGTATACTAGTTTCACATTGTCATTTTAAATCAGTTCTCTGTTGCTGGCTCAGCTCCAGGAACTGACGTTTCAGACAGTATACTAAAATCTGTTTATGAGCCATATCTGAAGTGCTCTGCTCATTTCAAACCACACTGCTTTTCCCCTGTCCTTTTTTCTTTTAAAAGGTGGGGGGGGCACTTTCAGAAGTGCCACAGACCTTGCAGACACCACACTACAGCAATTCAGAAGCTCAAAAAACACCTGAAAATGGAAGAAAGGTTTTTTTTTAAAGGCTCAGCCCTACTTTGCAAATGCAATACAAGCAGCTTTGCTTGAAAAGGTAAATAAAATCCATTAGCAACCGGGAGGCAAACCAGTTGTGTCTGAAATAACACATAAAAATCAGTTAGCAACCGGCAGCTAAAACAGATTACAAAGGCTGCCGGAAAGGGGCCTCTCTAGGTCTGAGACTGCATTCTTTGGATGAAATGTGGATACCCCATTTTGTATGCTTTTGTGTCATATTTGTGCAAGCTGACTATAGAGCAGTGTGATGGCTTTCATCCTATTGGGGACTTTTTGATCTGCCGCACTGATTCTGGCACTGGCTTGTGAGAATTCTTTGAACAGTTTGGGACTTGTGGAGGAGGACACGGGAGAACCTCCACTTCAACATTGCAAGTTCCTATCAGTTTCTCAAGTCTGATGCCTCCCTCCAATTTCAGATCCTGCAGCTTCTCTCATTGTGAAGAGAGATAAGATTGCTAACCCACCTGCCCACATACACAGACTTCAGTGACAATATTATCTTAACTTCATTATATGCTGCAATATATCGTTTAATTAATTCAGCTCCTTCAATCCAAAACATTTTTTTTCCTGAAAATGTGTCACAGATTATTACTCTGTATATCTGAGGTCTCATATGATCCTGTTAGTGACATTACTTGTTTCTGGCAAAGTGTAGGATATTGATAGTCACATCAAAACAGTTAATGGTCAGAGGAAATATCAACGGTCATCAGTATATGCCCCAAAAATATTAGTGTACTAGAGGCTGGCAAAGATAGAAGTGTTGCTATCATGTCTTATATGCTTCTCTCAATCAAGCAAAGCTATATGTGAATATAAGAGCTGCCTACCAACTCAAACCAAAGTTAGCTAGCTTGTATGTTGACTATAAGTAAGACTGTTGTCTGCTCCAGGTTGGGAAATGCTTGGAGATTGAGGGGTAGTGCCTGTGGAAGGGAGGGACTTCACTGGGGTATATTGCTCAGGGTATATTACTCCATCCTCTAAAGCAGCCATGTCTTCCGGGAGAGCTGATCGATCTCTGTCATCTGGAGATCAGCTGTAATTCTGGAAGATCTCTAGGCCCCATCTCAAGATTGGCAGGTCTAATGAATAAGGAAGGGTAGTTTGGATTGTTTGTGTTTCTGGGCACAAATCAGAATGCTGCTTTTAATGTTTAAAACACTAAATGGACCAGGATCTTTAAAAGACCACCTATTTCCAATACTGACCTTAAAAGGTTTTTTCTGTGGGTGGCCATCAGAGTTACAGTGACATTTTTGAAACAGTGAGACAAGTTTGTGAATGATCACAGTAAAGTAGGAAAAAACATGGAGAAGTGGATAGTTAGAGGATGAGGTCATGTGGATGTTCCCCATCCTCTCCCCTCACAACCTCCCCCCACTCTAGTTTGGATGCCAACCTGGAACAAAATATTCATGCGGAAACAACCAGATACCTGGAAAACTTTTCCAAGGGGGAAACTCTCAATTCCAAGGGGGAGTTCTCATTGCTCTGCCTCTTCTGGTGTTTCATTGTTGGGTGGGTACTGTAGATTTTATTTTGGGCCTTTGATTATCCCTGAGGGTTGTTTAGTTATTCTGGTTGTGATTTCTTCCCTTTCTTTGGATTGTAACTATTACTGTTTCAATTTATTCTTAGCCTCTGTTGGAGATAAAAACTTTTCAAAAATGTCACTGATTTTTGATGTTGTTGCCTTGACTTTGATGTTCTTTGTCCTTAGTACATTTACAGTGCAATCCTATGCAGAGTTACTCCAGTCTGTCTGTTGATTTCAGTGGGCTCAGACTGAAGAAATTGCATAGAATTGGACTATCAGTGTGGGATGGGATTGGCATACAATTTACTGGCATTGTATCTTCTTTTTTTAAAAAACCAAAATTGTAAGATATCTTTTCATTTGAGTTCAGACTTAAAGGTGGAGAATTAATTTAGCAAATTCAAAGGGTGCAGCCAAATTAAGCACTGCTTAGTTCTATGAGAGCTCAGGTCTCCTGCCTCAGTCTCTCTTATGAAAACAAATGGGACTGAATGTGCGTAATGACTGGATCATGACCTAAGTCATTTAAAAATAACAGTACAGGAAGGTAACATTTTGTGCGTCTAAGGTTTGTATTTATTGCATGATGACTCAGCCCCCTTGGCAAAACTGCAAAGTATTTTTGAAACTCTGGGGAACTTAAAGCAGTTTTGGTTGTGGTAAGTTTTGTGTGCTGAATCAAAATATGAGACACATACCCATATCCATTTATGTCCTGTTCCCTGGATCACAGTAACTGAGCAACAACTCCATCAATTACTTTACAGCATTAAATGAAATAGTAAATAAAATGTGGAAACAAACTGGTGGCCAGTGGAATTCATGGGGCAATGTAAAATACATTCTCCCTTGCTTTCAACTGCCCAAATTGGCCACTGCAATTTGAATCAGTTGAAGTTTTGGGAAAATTTTCAAGGGCAGCTCCACACAGAGTGAATTACAGATTGTCATAAAGGCGTGAATGATGGTGATGGTATTCTTTTATTCCAGTTGAAGGTGAAGCTGGTGAATGACTTTTGATAAGTTATACCAGGGGTCTCCAACCATTTTAAGCATGTGGGCACCTTTGATATTCTGACACAGGGTGGTGGGCACATTCACAAAATGACTGCCACAGGAGATGAAGCCAACCACAAAATGTTAGGGAGCATGGTTATTTATAACTCTTGATAGTACCTCTTCAACATTTCAGGCAGAAGCTCTGTTTAACGGGATGCCTTTAAAGCTGTATAGCCAATCAGAAGCCCTGCTGGACAAAAGCCACACCTAGCCCTGCCAACTTTCTAAAAGCACTTGATGGGCACCAGGAAAGGTGTAGGCAAGTACCATGGTGTCCATGGGCACCACATTGAGGACCCCTGAGTTATGCTGTATCCATGTTGATTCTGTACATTCTTTGCTAAGAATCTGTGTGGCAGTAGAAGCAGAGTACATAGAGTAGAAGCAGAGTACATAGAAAATCCATAAGGTTCATTAGGTGGCCTTAGAGAAACCTTTAACCCTCAGCCTAGTCTACCTTATATGGTCATAGTCTGGATAAAAACAGGCTACTTGTAGGAGAGAAATGAGCAAATTAATCATCCCAGATAAAAGCATGAGGTGTTGGATAAATCTGAGGTAATATTTGTGGTGTGCAAATGAAGACCAAGTAGCATTTGGGGGATCTCTTGCAGGAATGATGTTTTGGAGAGGATTTAGTTCTGATATTGCATAATCTGAAACATCCTTGTAACAGCTGGAAGCACCTGGAACATCCGTTTTCTTTCCACACATTATTAAAATGCTGAATTCTATCCACATTTTCATTTTAATTGGCACAACTAGGGGACTTTTTTTCCTTTAAATTTCCAAAAATATACTCAAACAGGAGACTTTTCCAGGGATAAGCAAAGGGATCCAATGGGAGTGTTACTTTGTGCTCTCCTTCAAGAGTGGGGAGAGAGGGAGATTAAAAGCAATTTTCAGTTAAAGAAAAGTCTGAAATTGCAAAAAATAAGGTTGCCAGCTGGCATGAAGGGAGAAATATGTCCTGCCCCTTTAACATAACCTCAGCATTTGAAAATGGGCATTTGAAGCTTTTTCAAAGCGTGGAGGTAAATAACATCACCTGGCATATAATATCCCATTAAGCTTCCATTAATTCAATTCAATTAATTAAATTAATGAAACATTTTCTTCCAGGCCAGCGATAAATTGATGAGGAGACAGGTTAAAACGGATAAAAGGAAGTACTTCTTCACCCAAAGGGTGATTAACATGTGGAATTCACTGCCACAGGAGGTGGTGGCGGCCACAAGCATGGCCACCTTCAAGAGGGGGTTAGATAAAAATATGGAGCAGAGGTCCATCAGTGGCTATTAGCCACAGTGTGTATGTGTGTGTGTGTGTATATATATATTTGGCCGCTGTGTGACACAGAATGTTGGACTGGATGGGCCATTGGCCTGATCTAACATGGCTTCTCTTATGTTCTTATGTTCTTAAATACCGAGTCCGGTACAAGGTGCTGGTTATTACCTTTAAAGCCCTATATGGTCTAGGACCTGCCTACCTTAGGGACCGTCTCTTCCCATATGTTCCCCAGAGAGTACTGCAATCTGGCTCCCAAAATCTGCTCGTAATCCCCGGGCCAAAGGAGGCCCGGTTGAAGTCAACCAGGGACACGGCCTTCTCAATAACAGCCCCTTGCTGGTGGAACCAGTTACCGGAAGAGGTCAGGGCCCTGCGGGATATTGGACAATTCCGCAGGGCCTGTAAGACAGTCCTCTTCCGGTTGGCCTATAACTGACCGGCACCAAACCACCAAACTACCAAAATACTGAAGGAAGTGTATAGATTGCACATTGTTGGACTGATGTACTGATTTTTTTAATTTTTTTTTAATGTTTTTAATTTCTTAATTATGTAAATTGCTATTATATTTAAAATTTGAATTCTATTGTTAGAATCTCTGTATTGTAAGCCGCCCTGAGCCCGCTTCGGTGGGGTAGGGCGGGATATAAATCAAATAAATAAATAAATAAATAAATCAGTCCTGCACTTTCCCAGTCAGTGCAACTGAGAAAGAGGATGGGGATTCAACGAGATGAGCTGTTGAATATCCATGATCAGATTGCAGATGTTTTAATTCTGTTTAAAAGCAGCCATGGAGGCTGTAGGGAATTGAGATCAGGACCATGGCTCTGTGGCACAAAGTTTCTCTTCTTCATCTGCTATTTCCTGAGCAGACTGTCTCTTTCCCTGCTGAAGCTAGTAGACTTTCAAGGAATCTCTGATGTCACATCCTGAAACACTTTCAATATTTTTCCCAGAATGCATTACACACAATGAACACATCATGTTATTTTTATGGGGGTTAAGCAGTCATAGGGAGCCCTGTGGTGCAGAGTGGTAAGCTGCAGTACTTCAGTTCAAGCTGTGCTCACAACCTGAGTTCGATCCCAGCAGAAGCTGAGCTCAAGTAGCTGGCTTCTGAGGTCGTAAAATGAGTACACAGCTTGCTTGGGGGTAAAGTGTAGATGACTGGAGAAGGCAATGGCAAACCACCCCATAAAAGTCTACCATGAAAATGTTGTGATGTGACGTCACCCCAGAGTCGGAAATGACTGGTGCTTGTACAGGGGACTATCTTTACCTTTTTTCAGCAGTCATATATTTTACTTTTGCCTTCTATTTGTTTTCTTTGGTATGTTTCTGAATTGCATTAGCAAGCAAGATTGAGGAAGAAAGAACAGATGAATAGGACAAGACTGAGACTCCAACAGCCCAAACTCCAGCTCTGTAATTAAATTAGTTACTGATAAACAGTATGGTGCCATGGTACATACAGTTAAAAATGTTCGACTAGGGAGACCTTTGTTCCAGCCTCCATTCTCCATGAAGCTTCCCTGGTAACCTTGGGCATGTCACTCATCTTAGCCAAAAATAACTCACAGGGAGTTTGTGAATATAAAATTGACAGGAGAGTACTCTATTCTTCATCCTGAGTTCATTGGGGAAAGGGCACTATTAAAAAAATAGGTAAATTATGGCTCATACCCAACAAGAACGGTGGACGGAGTGAAGCTTCTAGAATGGCACTTACCTGTCTCATCAAACACACTATAACCCCTATACCTCTCAAAATGCAACTTCTGGAGCTCCACTCCCCAGGAATAGTGTTGTGCACAATCTCTGCAGTTGAAGTAGAGACTCAATGGAAATTGCTCTCTATTTCTCCTCTGGTGGAAATTTTCCTTCATCAGTGGAACTGCCATTAGATACATGCATATGACTGTAAAGAGGACAGCAAGCTTATCATGATGGGCACAAATCAAATAGTTCCAGGTGTAGACAGCTTGGATTCAACAGATTACCTGATTCAGGTCTGGTGCATAGTACTTTGCAGATGTGACACAGAAAAGAGAGAGACCAATTTGTTTACTGATGCAACACTTGAAGGGGGGGGTCTTTCACAAGTGCTCTGTATTGCAAACAGTTGGCCTAGACAGAAATTAAGAACCAATTGTATACTTCTCATCCCCTTTCCTGTTTCATCCGCCTCGGATGTTCTGTAAATCAGATAAAAGGGGGTGGGGGTGGAGGAGGAGAAAGACAGAAAGAAATGGAAGAGGACCATATCTATTGGCTGTAGTCAGCTTGTTCTTCAAGGTCAGTTGGAAATCCTTCAAAGATGTCTGGAATTTGATTGGTTTAGTGAATCTTGGACCTACTGGACTGGAGCACAGAAAGATAGGGCTTACTCAGAAGACAATGATACCGCTGTAGCAATGGTATCATTACAATACTCCCAGTGCCTCACAGTGCTGCCCAGCTGCTTAGCTCTATCAAATCCAGTGAAAACCATTGGAAACTGAGCCAGTCTTTATTAGCATAATTAAACCCCTAAATATGCATATCCCTGCTGGGGCTCTGTGTTTTGATATGACACAAGCATGCAAAAGAATTTTGCACTTTGACAAGCATAAGGAGAATATTAGTCGCCTATTAGATAAACACATTTGCTCAGTCAATTAATAGACAGTTCTCTAGCATATTTGACAAATATTGACCTTATTGGCCTCAAGCAACCAAATCCAATGTTTAGAACTAAATGTTTATGGTTCTTGAGTAAGCAGCCTATCAACTGTTTACCTTGCTTATACTGCATACCCAAACTGGGGAAAGAGAGGTGGAGAATCAATGCCTAGCAAATAGTTCCATGCAGAATCAGTTAAATAAAATTTACACTTCCCAGTTCTGGCAATGATGTTGGATATTTCAGAGTGCTTGATAAACAGCAGCAATAGCCTTGCCTCCTACACATTAAAACTTCATCAGCGACATTATGTGAAAAGAAGAAAAAGTTGGCAATGCTGCAAAGCAAAGGGTAAGGTGCTCCTTGGATGGGTCAAGGTGCTCTTCAGTTCCTCTTGTTGCACTGAAATAACAGCAGTTTTTTTTTCTGGCAGGAGAACATCTCTAATCTCTGTCTATTCCAAAGAAGCACATCTGTTCACAGTTATGGGTCGGGGCCCATACAGGAAGTGTAACGTTCTGCACACACAAAAGAGACTCTGGATAGTAGATGCAGAAAAACTTTTAAAATAAAATCTTTCTTAAGTATGCTGGATGATAAAGTGAATGCAGCTCAAATCCATAAAAGAATTAAAGGCTTCCAATTTGATACACATCTAAAAATGCTACAAGCAACTGGGGGGGGGGGAATTCCATCCAGTTTCTGTTGTCTCCTCTGTGCTGCTATATACAACATGAATTGGCTAAAAACCCAGCTACATAGTGAACCATAAAAGCTTAGGAACGGATTTAGATACCTTCTGGGAATGGAGGCTCAGTCAGAACTGGCTCAAGGCATATTGTCACCTCCAGCAAAACAGGTCAGTTGCTTCCTCCAGTTGCCCCGACTAAGATCAGTTGCCTCCTCCAGAGTTGCCAGTGACACAGATAATGCTGAGCCCTGGGAACACTGGTAGTGCCACAGAAGCTTGGGTGGACCTGGTCAGCATCAGTATGAGTCTGGAGAGATAATGATGGACAAAACTTTCTCCAGTAGCTTCTTGTAAGGTGGTCTGGAGCTGAGAGCAAACCCATCCCTGGGAACATAATGTCTTCCTCATGTCACCCCAAGCAGTCCACAGTGCTTAGATGGAGGAAAACAGCAACTTTGGCCAGCACCTGATCCTGTGTCATAGAAGAACCAGGGCTTTGCCCCAGAGTCTGTTGCAGTGCCATGATGGGGTGACAGTTTCTGAAACTTGTATAGATATGCCACTGGCTTAAAAATGGCATTAAAAT
Source organism: Heteronotia binoei (assembly GCF_032191835.1). Lineage (NCBI taxonomy): Eukaryota > Metazoa > Chordata > Lepidosauria > Squamata > Gekkonidae > Heteronotia > Heteronotia binoei. The sequence continues at coordinate 92,440,316 of NC_083228.1, read as the reverse complement.
ACCATTGACTTAAAAACAAACATGCAATGCTATATACTCTTCAGAAATTAATTGAGAATGACTTTGTATCATTGTTTTCCTCGCAATTCCAAACACTATTTTTTTCTTAGAGAGCTGGCTGCTATGCAACCCAGAAGAAGCTAGAACAACTAAGCTTACCTAACTTTTTCTGAATTGCACTCTTGAACAGCACAAAGTTTGTGCTAAATGTGCTTATATTTGCAGTGCTGTTCAAAGCAGACTTCAGTGGATTTAGAAGGGTGTAACTTTGCTTAGGATTTCACTGTTAAAGTCTCTGTGTGAACTGTTAGCTAAAGGCCCCAGAAAAAAATGCATGTGTGTGTGTGTTTCTTGAAAGATATATGGATGTAGAACACCACTGCAATTACATTAGCACCAAGGCGTTTTTCCCCCATGACGACAAGCGCAAGAACATCCAACATGATGCAACTTGAGATAAACACTGCTATTTGCCAAGAATCTCATTGTTCAGCTTAAATCAGCTTAGCTGAAGTCAGTGAGCATTCAGAATCACTTGATATTTCAATCACATCTTTTTCAGTCACATCTGTTTTGATTGACCAATCACTTTCAACAGTATGCCCTCAAAGGAAGTAAAACTATGAACTACCTTCCTACGTATTGATATAGAGATCCCAGCTCCCTGGTTGGGGCAAGGATCCCCCAATTCAGGGAGGACTTCCCTGTTGCCAGCCAGCTGGCTGGCAGGAAGAAATCCCACCCCAAAATGATATTTTCCAGGCCACTTCTTGAAGTGCCTGAAAAAACCAGTTCTACCCCTGAAGCAGCCATTTGAGTGGTCCTTCAAATGACTGCAAGCCTTCAGTGACCCTGAATGCTGAGAAGGTTTGCTGCAAGTTTGGGGGCGGGGGGTTTAACTGGTCGTGAAATGGCTGATGACCTTTTGAGTGATCCTGTTCACTTCCTCCTAGCAAAAGGGACCACTCAAATGGCTGCATTGAACTTCCTGTTTTGGGGCCAGTTCTGGAAGTGGCCCAAAACATCATTTGGGAATGGGACATCCCCACTCACCCTAGATCACCCCCAAAGGCCCCTGCTGGCAAGGTAAGGGGACCTGGAAACCCTAATTGGCTATGCCAGAGCTAAGTGACAAAGGCAGCCCTAGTTGCAGCTACTTTATATGGGAGGGACAGACCTGAGTGAAGTCTCCAGGTTCTCCTGGATCCTTGCCCCCCCCTCCCAGCCAGCCCAGGCCCTAAATGGCCAGGCTGGGCTGCAGCTGGGGGCCAATCTCTGTGGCTGCTTTGCTCTGCCATGGAGCCAGAAAGGGTAACCCCATCCTTCAGCTGCTCATGGCCCTATGGCTGCAAACATAGCCCCAAATAAGTCCAGAACCAGTTTTGGACATTTTATTATTTATTTATTTCTGTGGATTTATATTCTGCCCTTTCCCAAATTGGGCTCAGGGCAGATTCCAGCATATCAAACCAATAATTACACTATTACAAGTGACAAATTATATCTATTTTTTGTTACCAGACTAAGTTCTAGCCATGTTTAATTTTTTTTTTTTGGCATATCCATCCATTCTGAAGTATCATTGCCCAAGGAAGAAAATGGTAGAATTTTCCTTTGTGTGAAAGCAGAATTTTCATCTTCTGATGAAGTAAAAGCAAGGTGATACATTTATTTATTTTTATTTAATTACAAAATTAATGCCCCCCCCCTTGTATCCTCAGTTTGGAGTAGTAGTTAAGCATGGATTCCCCACTCCTCCACATGTAGCTTCTGGTTGACCTTGGGTCAGCCACAGTAATCTCAGAGCTGTTCTCTCAAGAGCAGTTCTCTGAGAGCTCTCTCAGATCTACCTACCTCACAGGGTGTCTGTTTTGTGGAGGGGAAGGAAAGAATATTGTAAACTGTTCTGAGACTCCGAGTGAAGGGTGGGTTATAAAGCCAATCTCCTCCACCTCCTTTTCTTCCCCTGCCTCTGGGCTCTCAAGGCAGCCAACAGATTAAAATCATACATTATAAAAATACATCTTATAATTAAAACCAAACAAAAGCACATTGTCTAAACAATTAAAACTAAGCTAAAATACATACAGAAAGATATAAAAGGAACAATTAAAACATAGGTCAGGAAGTCGCAATAGCTAAAGGAATGCCAGAAAAAAAACAAATAACCATCCAACTAACCTTAGAAGATGGGACTAACAGAAGCAGGGTCTTGGAACCTGATTGTAACAGTAAGGTAGGTTTGTAAAGGTATGCTGATCCCGAGCCATACAGGGCTTCAAAGATCAATGCCAGAACTTTGAACTGGGAAACAAAGTGGAAGCCAGTGTAGGTGGAAGGGGACTGGAGTAATATAGTCCCTATGACTCCCTCCAGACAGTGTTCTGGCTGCAGTATGCTGTATGTACCACCAACTATAGCTTCCAGACAATCATAAGGCCAACCCCATGTACAGCACATTGCAGTAATTAATCTAAATATTACCAGGGCATGAACTATAGCGGCAAAATATTTTCTGCCCAGGAGCTGGCTAATCTGTTGAAGCTAGTGAAAGGCAGGCCTGATCATAGCTGCCACCTGCTTCTCCAGCAGCAGGACTAGGTTCAAGAGCACTCCCAAACTACAGAACTGTTCCATCAAGGAAAATACAACCTCATTCAGATTGGGTAACTTCCCAGTCAGACCTTTCATTTACCAGTAGCATTTCCATCTAGGCCTGCATCCATCAGTCTAGGCCTGCATCCACTCCAAAACTACCGCGAGGCACAGGTTCAGGTTCTCTGCAGCCTCCTTGGGATCAGCTAGGAGTGTGAGATAGAATTAAGTGTCATCTTATTGGTGTTATTGATGACAACTCATACAAAATCTCTAGACCTTACCCAGCAGTTTGACATAGATGATAAAGACTGCAAAACAGAGCTTCCCAGTGCAGACCCAGAAAGGTGATCCGGAAGAATACTATGATTGATGGTATCGAAAGCCACTAAGAGGTATAGGAGAATCAACAGAGTTGTATTATCTGTGTTCATTTCCCAGCACAGGTCATCCACTAGGGAGATCAAGCCTGTTTCAGATTCATAAAAAAGGTATAGGTAGTCCCCTGTGCAAGCACCAGTTGTTTCCAACTCTGGAGTGATGTCGCTTCACGACATTTTCACAGCAGACTTTTTATGGGGTGGTTTGCCATTGCCTTCCCCAGTCATCAGATTCATAACCCAGTCTCAAACCCAAATCCAAGTGGTAAAAATTCTAGCAATTTATTTCATTATGAAATGCTTGCAGAATGCTTAAAATAAACATTTTTGTACTTTCTACATTAAGGTATGTCATGGTTTACGAAAATTCTGTTTGCATTGTTTTCTAGTTCTGTAATCCTAGTCCTATTGCATTGTTTCTTTGAATTGTTTTCTATAGCTTGTAGTCCACCATGAATCTCAGTGAGAAAAGCAGGCTATTAATAAAGTGAATAAGAATATAATAAAATAGATTAGAATGACCCATTATCTATCATTAATTATTTCCAGAGGTTGTGGGTTACTCTATCTAGGATGAAAATGGGACAGGATTAGAGCTGTTCATTTTATTTAATTTTTTCCCATATCAATGAAAGAGTTCCAAATGCTACCTGGTAACTAGCATTTAAAATATCCATTGACCATTACAAATCCACAGAATTTCAGTGGAGAGGTAATCAAACCCTTGCAAATAAAAAAAAAAATGTCAGGAGGAAGTGTGATTTTAGTTTGAGTCAGAAGAACTGATGCAGATGACATACACTTTGAACCTAACCAGGTTCCTTCCCTCTAGAGAAATAACTATTCCATGGATTTAAGTGGCCTTTAATTCCAAAGAAGAGCAGGTGGGATTATAGTTTAATTCTTATCACTCTATCCTGAAATGTGACAATTTCACAGTGACTGACTTCTGAACATAAATATAAGCATGTCCAGAGAAAAATCTTTGTTTTAGAGCTCATAAGTAAATCTCTGACCTACTGCTTTTCTCTTTACCACTTCATTTTAAAGAGCTTCTATGCTACAGATGCAGGTGTGAATGCTAATCAGTCAAAGCAATTAACAGCTATCTCTGTAGAGGGAAGGAAGCCAATTGGCAGTCCAGCTGTACTGGGAATACTCTTGTTACAGATAACTGGGAATGAGCGTGTTTATGTCTAGCAACTCCTCTGTAAAATTGTAAGGAAGAAGCCTTACAAGCTCTAACATTTGGAGGTTATGAACATACAAACCAATCAAACTGTGAAATTATGTTGTGATGACTATTACTCTGCTTCACAAACTGCTGCAGAACAGAGTGAAGGCATGCCTGGAAGCAGGGGAAGCCACCAGTGCTCTCTCTAAGCTGAGTTAGTGTAAACTAGCACAGTTTTTTAGCTTCCAGCTCACACATTTTTGCCATAGCTCAGGAAGGATGGTCCTAGAGCATACTAATTTATGCACTAGTGTAGGTGGAAGAGGACTAGCCAAATTGCTCTTCCAGTAGTTCATGAAGCACAATTTTTGCTCACAAGACTCCACCGCTTAGAGGAAGCATTGGAAGCAACCTAATATGGGAAAGTATATTTTGAGGCACCTTAATATCAAATGCCTGATGACTCAGTCTTATATACATTTTTGGAATTAGGTCTTACTTAAATGCCCTGACCTGAATGGCCCAGGGAAGCCTGATCTCAAGCTAAGCAGGGTCAACTCTGGTTAGTATTTGATTAGGAGACCATCAAGGAAGACCAGGGTAACAAGGTGGAGACAGGCAATAGCAAACAACCTCGGAACACCTCATGCTTTGAAAACTCCATGGGATCCCATAAATCAACTGCATCTTGATGGCACTTTCCACCATCAAATTAAATGAAACTAAGAGCTAGTGCACACACCATATTTGCCAAAGGGGTGACATTAAAAATGGCCTTTCAAAGTTCATTAACGCTCTTCTAGCCACAAAGTGTAGAACAACTTGCTAAGTAACTTGTGACCATCATCTTATGGATCTCTGCGCCCTTGCTTTCCATCCCTGTGGAAAATCACAACATAATGGTATACGTTCACATGGTAAGTAGTTGTGAATGTTATAAGTGCAGACAAAGATCATTTTTCATAGAGAAGACTATGTGGCAAAGGGCCCTGCTCGAGTGTTACAAAAACTATGCTTAGGATTGTGGCCAAAAACAATTCCTATCTATGTGCAGAAAAATGATATTAACCTCAGCCAGATTTTAAGTGGCATGTCAGTGTGTTTAAAACTGAAGTCTTAATTATTTGATGAGTCTGTGTTCTACAGTGTGGAGGGCAAACCAAATGTCCTAATCTCTTGTGGTTATTAAAAATCCCTTGGTACTTTTTACAAGTATAGGAGTGTTAACCTTGATATCCTGGCCAAAGTCCAACTTGTCTAATTATGTCCTACTAATATTAATTCCCCCTGTAGATTCAGCTGGTTATGATATTCATTGTTTCCTGTCCTAAACTGCTGGAGAGTGGCCACATTTTCCTCTCTCTTTCTCTCTGTAGAAGTATGAGTAAATGTTCAAGAAATGGCAATAACAATGCTTGAGAAAAAGATTCCCCATGTTTTCTGTGCTTGTTAACTCACTGAGTAACTCCCAAGAAAGTGAGCATGGAATTCTACTAAGTGATTACTGAAAATACAGTGAACAATTTCCTCTTTATTGACTGTGAAAAAATAGTTTGACACAGAATAGAATGTATTTATTTATATAAATATTTATATCCTTTTTTCTCACTGGGGATCCCAAATAGCTTACAACCCTCACCCCACAATATAATATGATGAACAACTGGCAGCAAAAAGACAACTCCAACACTGGTCCAAAATCCAACTTGGCTGGTTTACTCAAGGCCATACTTAGCAAGCCCCTTTGGCTCTTTCCTTCAGTTTACATTTCAGAATATGCACAAGTTTTAATATGAGAAACAGCAAAAGAAATAGAAATTCTAGCTTCTACACTGGCAACCATGTTCCCAAGATTCCCCTCCCAGGTGTAAGAGTAGGATTGCCAATTCTAGGTTGGGAAATTCCTGGAGCTTGGGGGTAAGCCTGGGGTAGGGGTTCAGGGATCTAACCCAGGGTATAATGCCATAGAGTCCACCCTCTAAAGCAGCCATTTTCTCCAAGGGAAATGATCTCTGTAGTCTGGAGATCAGTTGTAATTCTGGAGATATCCAGGCCCCACTGAGAGGTTGAAAGCCTAGAGGAAACTGTGTTATACAAAATTATGCACAGTGCAACAACGACTGAACAATGCTGGCTCTAATGAATTGCTTATTAATAAATTTTATAGAGAGCTACACAGTAACTCAATTACATACATGTATGTCTTCATATAGAATTAATTTTTAAGGATATAGTATATAAATACATATATAAAGTACAACCACTGATAAGGAAGAAGAAGAAGAACATGATGATGATTATGATGATATTGGATTTATATCCCGCCCTCCACTCAAAGTCTCAGAGTGGCTCACAATCTCCTTTATCTTCTTCCCTCACAACAGACACCCTGTGAGGTGGGTGGGGCTGAGAGGACTCTCACAGCAGCTGCCCTTTCAAGGACAACCTCTGCCAGAGCTATGACTGACTCAAGGCCGTTCCAGCAGGTGCAAATGGAGGAGTGGGGAATCAAACCCGGTTCTCCCAGATAAAAGTCTGCACACTTAACCACTACACCAAACTGGCTCATAGAATCCACTAACAGACAAATTAATTATATACAGTGCACTAAGTACTCGAAGGATGCTGACCAATTCCAGTTCCAATTCCAAATACCTTTATTGGCATAGAAATAAAAAGTACAGCATAGCAAATGTACATGGAGTTTCAGCTATAAAAAACAGTCAAACATCAAGAAGGGGAGCTAGTCTTTTGCTCCCTGATTGTTATGGCAGCCAAAAGGTACTTTGCAACTAGGCTTGTGATATGGGAACATTGGTCGGATAGTAGAAAAAAAATGAACTTCGCTTCAGGTAATCTATAAAAATTAGACAGAATACGTTTGATTATACAGTCCCAAACTTTCCCAAAAAAATCACAGTGAAGTAAGACATGGGTGACTGTTTCAAGGTGCCTTCCATTACATGGGCAGACTCTATCCTGATAACGGGTGTTGGCAAACATCCCAGACAGTACCGCTGATGGTAGAACATTGAGTCTTGCTAATATAAAGGAGCGGTGTAACTGGGGTGACATAATCTGGGAAAGGTAGGCAGCAGGCAGCCCATGATCTGGGAAGATACCAAATGCTAAAGGGGAACAAGTTTTATGTCCAGGAAGGATGCTGACATTCTTCTCCAGAATATTAAAAATTGAAAGTGACATGCTTCCGGTAGAGGGCGTGTTTCGGTGGCATCCTTCATCCAAAAATTATTTAATAATTCTGGAACAAATGCTCTTTCAATATGCTTACAAACACAGTGGTCAATTTCTTAGGGTACAGTTGGTTCTCCCAAAGCGGCACAAAGTGGGACAATCGTAAGGTGAACCGCTAGTGCCTGAAGAGTAATTGACAAGATGTTTGCATGTATAGTTCATATTGAGCACAGGTTCCAGGAGCAATTACTGCTGATTGTACACGGCTTTGTGCCACTTGAGAGAACCAACTGTGCACGCATGGCACAATGATGTCATCAAAAATAACATCATCATGCAGGGCGGCAGGGAGGAGAGAGTGATGGGAGGCTCACAACTGTGCTGCCACACCACCGCTTTCCCCCTGCAGTAAGTTTCAGCGCACTGTTTTAGTGGCGCTGGTTGTTTTCGGGTTGAAAGTGGCCGAGCGGTGCCTTCCAAAAGCGCTGCTTGGCCGCTTTCAACCCAAAAGCAGCTGGCGCCACTAAAACAGCGTGCTGAGCTTACTGCAGGGGGAAAGCACTCCTCCAATCCTGCCTTCAAGGCAGAGTCAGAGGAGCGCTCTGCATGGGTAAGGGGGTGCCTCATGGTGCCCCCAGGCAGGGTGCGTGTGTCTATTTGAACCTGCCTGCAGTGAGAAGGGTTCCTCTTCACCTTGCCTTGGTATCATACTGCTTCATTCATAATGCAAATTTAGGCAACAAATGCGGTGCCTGTGCTCTCCACACACATACAAAGGCAAGAGGTCTTTGCTTAAAAAAGCAGGAACAGGTGTCTCCTGTGGAAGCATTTACACCTCCAAACCAGAGTTATAGATATGAAAAACTGTTGAAAAAAGATAACCAATTGAAAACCAAAGAAGAATTGGAAAACATGGATATTAAAATGAGTTGGTGGTTGAGAACACAAATAGAATCCAGATATGCCAAAGATAAGACAATATATTTTAATATGGACCAATACTCATTTGATAAAAAAATTTTCTTGGGTCCTCAAGAAGAGTTAATTTCCAATTTATATTCATATTTACTATAGATGACGATGCAAGATAAGACTGTAAAAGAGTGCATGGTTCAATGGGCTAAGAATGTGGGTCGTAAGATTATGTTAGAGGAATGGTAGAAGTTATGGAAACTGAATATCAAATTAACTAAATCAGTAGCTTTTAAAGAAAACTTGTATAAGATGTTTTACAGATGGTATGTAACCCCACAAAAACTTTCTAAAATGTACTCTAATATGTCAAATAAGTGTTGGAAATGCACTAAGCATGTTGGGTCTATTTACCATATGTGGTGGACTTGTGAGGTGGTGAAAGACTATGGAAGATGGTGCATGAGTTATTACAGAAAATCCTGAAGACACAGATACAATTTAAACCAGAATTATTTTTATTGAATATATATCCTAATGACTATACGAAAGAGATGAGACATTTATTGGCGCATATTAATACAGAAGCTAGAATTCTTTTGGCACAGAAATGGAAACTTCAAGAAATCCCCATGAGATCGGACTTGATGGAGAAAATACTGGAAACGGCTGAGATGGACTATTTATCTCAGCTGCTTGCTGGGAAATCTAAGGAAGAAGCAAGAAAACTTTGGGTGAAGCTATATGTGAGGTTAGATATAGGGGTGTGCAAAAAAAAAAATCGGTTTTACAAAGATTCGGAAATACACAGGGCCAAAAAATTCAGAATACCATGTATTTCCGAATACCGGTATTCGGAATAGCTGCATATACGGCAGATGTGCGGCTATTTCCGAATATACGGCCCCATTATACCCTATGGCCATTGAAATCAAAGGCAAAATAGGGTATATTGGAAGCTGTCTGGAGGGGAGGGGGGTTGAGGGAGAGCCCCCAAATTTGCAGGGGACCTGCAGGGGACTCTCCCCTACAAACCCCCCAAGTCCCAAAAAGATTGGGCCAGGGTGTTCCATTCCAGGAGAACCCAAAGAGGGTGACCCTATCCCACCATTATACCCTATGGGCCATTGAAATATGGCAACATAGGGCATAATTAGAGGCTACAGGGGGCAGAGGGTTTGAGGGATAGCCCCCAAAACTGCAGAGAGCTCCCCATCTGGAGGGAGAGCCCCCAAATTTGCAGGGGACTCTCCCCTACAAAACCCCCAAGTCCCCAAAAGGCCCATTGCCACCAATGCTGGGGAAAGCCCAATTAGCTACTTCCTCCACTATAATTGCTGTGGGGAAAGTGGCTCTGGCTCTGGCCAGAGGGGCATAAGAACATAAGAGAAGCCATGTTGGATCAGGCCAATGACCCGTCCAGTCCAACATTCTGTATCACACAGTGGCCAAAAATACACACACAAACTGTGGCTAATAGCCACTAATGGACCTCTGCTCCATATTTTTATCTAACCTCCTCTTGAAGCTGGCTATGCCTGTAGCCACCGCCACCTCCTGTGGCAGTGAATTCCACATGTTAATCACCCTTTGGGTGAAGAAGTACCTCCTTTTATCCGTTCTAACCCGACTGCTCAGCAATTTCATTGAATGCCCACGAGTTCTTGTATTGTGAGAAAGGGAGAAAAGGACTTCTTTCTCTACCTTCTCCATCCCATGCATAATCTTGTAAACCTTTATCATGTCACCCCGCAGTCGACGTTTCTCCAAGCTAAAGAGCCCCAAGCGTTTTAACCTTTCTTCCTAAGGAAAGTGTTCCAAACCTGGAATCGTTCTAGTTGCCCTTTTCTGCACTTTTTCCAGTGCTATAATATCCTTTTTGAGGTGCGGTGACCAGAATTGCACACAGTATTCCAAATGAGACCGCACCATCGATTTATACAGGGGCATTATGATACTGGCTGATTTGTTTTCAATTCTCTTCCTAATAATTCCCAGCATGGCGTTGGCCTTTTTTATTGCAATCGCACACTGTCTTGACATTTTCAGTGGGTTATCTACCATGACCCCCAAGATCTCTCTCTTGGTCAGTCTCTGCCAATTCACACCCCATCAACTTGTATTTGCAGCTCGGATTCTTGGCCCCAATGGGCATTACTTTGCACTTGGCCACATTGAACCTCGTCTGCCACGTTGACGCCCACTCACCCAGCCTCAACAGATCCCTTTGGAGTTCCTCACAATCCTCTCTGGTTCTTACCACCCTGAACAATTTAGTGTCATCCGCAAACTTGGCCACTTCACTGCTTACTCTCAACTCCAAATCATTTTTGAACAAGTTAAAGAGCATGGGATCCAGTACTGAGCCCTGTGGCACTCACTGCTTACCGTCCTCCACTGCGAAGACTGCCCATTTATACTCACTCTCTGCTTTCTATTAATTAGCCAGTTTTTGATCCACAAGAGGACCTGTCCTTTTACTCCATGACTCTCGAGCTTACTAAGGAGCCTTTGATGAGGAACTTTATCAAAAGCTTTCTGGAAGTCAAGGTAAACAATATCTATCTGGTCTCCTTTGTCTACATGTTTATTCACCCCCTCAAAGAAATGTTACAGGTTAGTGAAGCAAGATCTTCCCTTACAGAACCCAAGCTGAGTCTTCCTCAATAACTCGTGTTCATCAGTGTGCCTACTCATTCTGTCCTTGATAATGGTTTCTACCAACTTTCCCGGTATTCAAGTCAGACTGACTGGCCTGTAGTTACCCGGATCTCCTCTGGAACCCTTTTTAATGATGGGGGTGACATTTGCTACCTTCCAGTACTCAGGAACGGAGGCAGATGTCAATGAAAGATTACATATTTTTGTCAGAAGATCCACAAGTTCAACTTTGAGTTCTTTCAGAACTCTTGGATGTATGTCATCCGGACCTGGTGACTTATTAGTTTTTAATTCATCCATCATTTGTAGGACCTCCTCTCTTGTCACCTCAATCTGGCTCAGGTCTTTCAACACCCCTTCCAATAGAAGTAATTCTGGAGCAGGCGAACACTTCTCATCTTCCACAGTGAAGATGGAGGCAAAAAAATTCATTTAGCTTCTCAGCCATTTCTCTATCCTCCTTCAGTAATCCTTTGACCCCTTGGTCATCCAAGGGCCCCACTGCCTGGTTTCCTGCTTCTAATATATTTGAAGAATGTTTTAATGTTGGTCTTTATGTTTTTTGCAATATGCTCCTCATAGTCCCTTTTTCCCTGCCTGATCATAGTCTTGCATTTGATTTGCCATTGCCTGTGTTCCCTTTTTATTAATTTCACTTGGACTAGCTTACTAATGCTTAAAGGAGTCCTTCTTACCTTTTACAGATTCCATTACTTTGTTTGTTAACCACACAGGGTGTTTGAGGGAGAGGCCCCAAAACTGCAGGGCAGCTTTAGGGGAGTCCCCCGCATGCAACCCCCCTGGCCCAAAAAGACTGCACCCATCTATGGGCACCCCAAAAGGAACACTGTTCCCAATGGTGAGAAAAAAACAATTAGAACCACTTCCCCCACTGTAATTGTCGTGGGAAAAGTGGCTCTGGGGAACAGGGGGTTTTGAGGAGAGCCCCCCAAACTGCTGTACAGCTTTAGGGCACTGTCTCACACAAAACCCACAAGGCCAAAAAAAAATTGGGCAAGGGGGTCCAGTTCCTGGAGCACCCAAAGCGAAACCTAACTTCACAGAAGAGAATCTCCATAGGACCCAAATGCACTACATCCATCTATATGAACCCTGCTGGCCTGGAACCAATATAAACCTAGTTGCCAACGTCACTGCCACACAAAACACAATCTGCTCAAGGTCTGCTCTGCAGACCTGGCTGCAGCAAACCCAGATGCCAGCTCTCCAGCCCTGCCCCAAACAACATGGGGAGAGCTGGCCAAGCACAACAAGAATGCTGGTTCTGCGTCTCTCACCCAGATGCCAGCTTCCCTGCCACAGAACGTGCAATCTACAGATGCCAGCTCTCCAGCCCTGCCCCAAACAACGCAAGCAGAGCTGGCCAAGCACAACAAGCATGCTGATTCTGGGTCTCTCACCCAGATGCCAGCTTCCCTGCCAAAGAACACATAATCTACAGATGCCAGCTCTCCAGCCCTGCCCCAAACATCACAACTCTCAAACAAGAGAAGCGGTGGACCACACCTAGCTCCACATCATTCTGTAACTGACACAAAGCAAGAAGCATTTAGACTTACCTTGAGTGATGGATGGTTGGCTGGTCCACGCTCTTTTGCGTTACCCTGGGTGCACCATGAGGAGGCAAGCCTGAGTTGCACCCCAAATGAGGAAGATCACTGGGAGGGCCTCAGATTGTGTGAGAGGAAGGGAACCATTCCTTCTCTCTCAGCTCAGCAGCAACACACCAGCTATCACTGTCCCATTACAGGGACCTCAGCATTGGTATGGCTGCTGGCTGGCTGTCATCATCACTGGCACCTCCCTCTTTCTTCCTCCTGCCCCTGAAAAAAACCTGGGTTATTCTGGCTGGGCCTGTGGGTGCTGTTGGTTACAGTTGGGGGCTGCAATGGCCCTTTCAGTATTATTAGGCATGTGTGCATGGGGACTGGGGAAATTTGGATTGTTTTGCAGATTTTAAACCAGCATTCACTTTTGATTTGGAGATGGATGAGGGGGGGGGAGTGCAATGCCAATCAATTTGTGAGGGAGTTTTTGGGCTGTCTTTGGACTCTAGTGTGTGTTAAGTGGGAGAGTGTTTTACAACCACCTTCCAAGCACGGGCCAAGAGAGGATGCAGGCACAAGTAGGTGCTCACTTCATTCACTCTCAAAGTCTACGTTCGGGGAGCCAAACATAGGCAAGTTGACCTTCAGGAAGACCAACTGCTCAACTGTCCAGGGTTGCAGGCGATTGCGATGTGGGCAGACAATGTTGCCCATATGCGAAAAGACACACTCGCTCTGCACGCTCGTCAGTGGATGTGAGAGGAACACCTTGGCCACGGAAGAGAGGGCTGGCCAGACCCCCTCCTTCATGACCCAGTAGTCCAAAGGAAACGTTTCCTGCGACTCGTTGGGCTCCAAAAGATAGTCCCTCACCATCGCAGCACCCGTCTCCGCTCTCAGGGGCCTACCGCTCCCAGAGGGGCCAATGAGCCACTCGATGAGTGTCATCTCAGGACTCTTCGTGGCATGAGTCTGGCGGGAAACAATGTCTAGCCGGGGAGGTTGGGGATGAACAGCAGTGGAAATGGCAGATGAGCTGCTTCCACCCCCCTCCTCCTCAGTTACCGGCACTGGGCCCCCCTCTGACTCTGCAATGCTCAACCTTCTGGGAGAGCTCATCTAGCCAGCAATTGAGCTCATTGGCCCACTCAGTAACTGCGTTCTTACGGCACAGATCTAACATGGTCGACATCATGTAGACCTTATCCTGGGTGAAAGTCTGAAAGCGGGCCTCAAGCCCTTCCTGCAGCCTAACAACCAGGGCGCACACCACTGAAAGAACGTCTGCGCGGTCTTGAGCTGGCACTAGAAATGAGGCCAGGTCCTCGTGGGCCATGTGGACCATGGGGATGACTAGTGCGATGCTCGCCGTGTCAGATGACAGCATTTCTGTGTGGATCTTGAAGGGCACAAGAACCTCCACAGTCTGAGAAATGGCCACCCAATCCTCTTGGGTGAGACAATTCTCATCCCAAAAGACCCTCGTCTCGGAGACAAAGGCATCCAGGGCTGCTCTCTACTCCATCATGCACTCCAGCATGGCACAGGTGGAGTTCCAGCGTGTGCTAACGTCACCGATCAGGCAGTGCCCTGGCACGCCTGTCAGTGTCTGTTTCTCACGCAGCAGATCCGTATTGCTGCGTGAGAAGTGACCCACGATGTGCCGACACTTCTGGAGCAGAAGTCGGTACTCATGGGTCACAGCTAGATACCGACGATCCTGGCTTTTCATCTGGCCCAATGCGTCCTTAACCATGAGGTGGAGAAGGTGGGCCATGCAAGTAAGGCGTAGGCCCTGACCCTGGACAGCCGCCTTGATGTTGGAGCCACCATCAATCACCACGAAGCCTGTGGCGATGTCCCCGCTGCCAACCAGCCCTCTAACTGCCGTGAGAGGATGGCTCTGAGAGTGTCCGCTGTGTGCGGCGCGTCGACTGCTTCGGCGTGCAGCAAGGCCCAGCGATAGCCAGCCTGGCGGCCCTGACCCTGCCTGCCGCTACTGCCACCCCCACCCTGCAGCTCACTGGGTTACCACCAATGCGCAGTCAGGGACAAATACCCCTCGAACACATGTTGGGAGCTCCAGATATCTGAGGTGAAATGCACAGTCCTCCCAGCAGCACAGGACAAATGCGCCTTCACCACAGATCTGTTCGCTCTGAAAACAGCTGGCACAATGGTCCTGCTAATGGTGGTTCTAGCAGGAACTTTGTACCAGGGTGCCAGGTACTCGAGCAACCCTAGCACCCCCCCGATTCTCGACCACTGAAAATGGAAGCTCATGGCCGATCGACCTGGCAAGGTTCCAGGCGATCACCCTCCTGCCATACCTGATTCCCCCTCTTGGCACAAAGGTGCCCCCCGCACCAAACATCTCAGGCAGAGATGGCTGGTGTTCCTGCACTCCCACGGAATGCTCCTGGAGAGTTCTGGAGGTAGTCGCGATGGGACGGACCTCCTAGCTGGGTGGTGTTGGCTGCTTGGGCATCCCAGCACCAGCCTGTTTCTCCCACTTAAGAAGAACCGCCGGGTGGTGCTTCCACAGGTGGTTCTACATCCCCTCCAGAGTCAAGTGGGCAGGGTCCCAACCACAACTGACCCGGGTCCTGCACAGCTGGCACTGCGCATTGCGTGGATCCTCCGTAAGTCGGAAATGCTTCCAGACTTTGGAGGTGTACGGATGCCCAAGCTGACTGGCAGCTTGGGTGTCCAGAACCACCTCCTGTGAGGGGCTCGGGGCAGACACATTGTGTCTCGGGGTGGCAGGAGGGGCTGGCCGCCGAGGGGAAGTGGGCGGAGATGGAGAAGAAGAAGAAGAAGATATTGGATTTCTATCCCGCCCTCCACTCCAAAGAGTCTCAGAGCGGCTCACAATCTCCTTTACCTTCCTCCCCCACAACAGACACCCTGTGAGGTGGGTGGGGCTGGAGAGGGCTCTCACAGCAGCTGCCCTTTCAAGGACAACTTCTGCCAGAGCTATGGCGGACCCAAGGCCATGCTAGCAGGTGCAAGTGGAGGAGTGGGGAATCAAACCCGGTTCTCCCAGATAAGAGTCCGCACACTTAACCATTACACCAAATTGGCACCTCATGTGTCTCCATCTCTTCCCCCTCCACCCCATGCAGCCTCCCCTCCAGGCCATCCCCTGAAGGACTCCTGGTGCCCGAAGGAACCGAAAAAGGGGGCTGGTCCTCCTCAACCAGCTTCTCCTCCAGCTCCTGCACGACACTCTGCACCCTCTTTGAGGTGATTGTTTTGGACAGAAAACTGTCCCCAAAGCTCATCTCCAAGGAGGGCTGCTCTTGCTGCCCCTCCTCCGGCTGCTGAGGCCGAGCGACATCAGCTGGAGGAGAGACTGCCCGAGCAGCAGACCCCTGCTCAGTGCCAGCACCTAATGGCACCTCTGCTGGTGGTGCCCCAGCTGCAGTCTCGATGAAGGGCCCAAGGCGGGCCTTCTTCTTCATCACACTCCGGCCAGAGGTCGGAGTGCTGGAAGGCGGCTGTGGAGTGGCCCTACGCACAGGTGGGGGGGGGATACCTGGGTCCTCCCCCTCTCCTCCACCCCTCTAGTCTTCTCCTTGGCCTGGCCCCCAGGGCCCCTATTCTGCTGCCTGTCACTCATGTCACCCTTGGCCAGTCTCACAGAACCTGAACTGAGAGTGGGGTTTTTTACAAACCTAACTCACTGAACTGTACCCTGAACCAACAGGTGCCCTGACTTCTTTTTAAAAAACCCTCCCACCAAAACTTGTTTGTTTGTGTTTTTTTTTGGTCCCTAACCTGTCCTTCTTTGGGTTGGGGTAGTAGTCTGGTAAAGTTTAGGAGACTAGGTGATCCTGCCTCTACCTGGCTACAGTTTTTAAAAGGCTACCTTGAGATGAAGGCAATCCTTGTTATATCCTCCTAGTTAAACTTCTCCTAACTAGATCCTGGGACAAACCAGATTTCCTTGCAAACTAAAAATCAGGTGTCCCCTATAACTTGAGAGAAGCTGTGGTTTACCCTATGGAAATCTAAGGATGCACCAGCTTTCAGTGGCTGAAAGCAAGATGCACTGCAACCCTAGTTTCTTTAAAAGGAAGCTTGATGTGGCCTAGTAGTCACGCTGCCTTTTATGAGAAACCTAAAATCTTTTTAAATCACCCCTATTTGACATATTTGAATTTTGAAAGAAGATAAAGCCCTAAACTGGAGTATTTTTTTTAAAATTTCAAAAAACACAATCCCTAAAACCACTCTTATTAGTGGGGCAGCCTATTTAGTGGCCCTAGCCAAACCGAAAGCACACTCAGACTCCAAAAATAACTCTATAAGAACATGAAAGTGACACAGCCCAGACACCAACCCCCACACCAACCAGAGGTAATTAAAAAAAACCAAAATGTGACAGAAAGAAACTTAACTTTTAACCCATCCCCCCTAAAAAAACCAGAACCAGGAAAAGGGACAATAGGACAGGAGGATGCAAAACCCACAACAACAGTGAATACTTCCAAACAGATCACTGACAAAAGGCCAACAAAAACCTCAGGCCAAATCAGTCAACAACACCCCCTCCCCCCCCAAAAAAAAACCAGAACCAGGAAAAGGGACAATAGGACAGGAGGATGCAAAACCCACAGCAACAGTGACTAGATCCAAACAGATCACTGACAAAAGGCCAACAAAAACCTCAGGCCAAATCAGTCAACAACACCTCCCCCCCCCCCCAAAAAAAAAACAGAACCAGGAAAAGGGACAATAGGACAGGAGGATGCAAAACCCACAACAACAGTGAATACATCCAAACAGATCACTGACAAAAGGCCAACAAACTCAACTGTTAAAAAAGTGACCTTTTCAACAATGAAAATTAGGCCAAACAGCACCACCACCACCCCCCCCCCGAGAACCAGAACAAGAAGAGAAAAGGAACAGCAGCAGCACAACACAGCAGCAACAAATCAAATACAGAATTCTTTTAAAACAGTAAAAAACTTGACTTTTAACAATACAGGAACTTTACCAACCCCCCCACCCCAAAAAAACCTTCACCCTTACCCCAAGAAATCCAAGCCACCCAAATCAGGAAAAGTAAAAGGACACTGCACTTTTAAAAGTCCTCTCACTAAAGTAAGATATGGGCAAATTGGCAAAAAAACCCCACCCCAGGCCCCCACCCCCAGCAGAACCCTCTAACCCTAACCCCAAATAAGCTACCCGGTACTCACCCACCCAAATCTGGATAAGTAAAGGACTCTGAGTTTTAAAAAGTCCTTTTACTAACTAAAATAAAAACAAGAACCCCAAGACTGTGTTACCTTAGACATCTTTTCTACTCCAGGCAAGTCAAGCAAGGTTGAGAGGGAGCAGCAGCAGCTGAGGCCAAGGGCCAGCACAGCACAACCTCTCTCTCACACCAACACAGCAGCAATGGAATGGAGTCCAGCCAGGCAGACTCCTTAAAAAGGTTCTCTGGCCCTACACAGAGCAGTTTCAAAAAATAGCACTGCTCTGTGATTGGCCAGAGAACACTGTTTACTTGGATACCCAAGTAAAAAAAAGAACAAAAGAACAACAATGTTGCCGATGGCTGGGGGATTAGCCCAGCCATCAGCTACACAACAGCCTTGCAAAGCATGCATTTGCAATTCATTTTGCAAATGCATGCTTTGGACTGGCTTCTGGGGCTCCTCTCCCCCTCCCCCTCCCTCCCTGACCCCAGGCAGGCTATGGGAGAGGCGGGAAAAAGCTTCCAAAGGCAGGAAAGGAGACAAGCAGCTCCCCTGAGGCTGCAGAAGCTCCTTTCCTGCCTTTTCCATTGACTTCAATATACTTCCGAATATATATATATTCAGAAGTATACTGGGAGCTGTATATGGCTCCCGTTTAATGGGCTGAAAATGGATTCAGAAGTATATGGTGCCGTATACTTCCGAATCAGGGGTGATTCAGGGTTTATTTGGTTTGGCTGAACCGAATGCACACCCCTAGTTAGATACCTAAGACTCTCCGGTGTTAACTTTTACCCCCTTCTCCTGTAATGAATATTATAATACCGCATATATTTGAAATGCAAAGCTAATTAGATAGTTTAGCCAATAGGCTTACAATCATTAAAACATTTTACTAAGAGCATGTTGACACTGAGTAAAGTGACAATAATATTTGACAAGCTGTGATTTTAATGAAGTATTTCAGTACAGGCTAAACTACATTGATACTGATGTTTATATCTAATTTTCTATTTCCCTTTTTCCCTGTTCCCTTTACTTTTCTGGAAAACTAATAAAAATTAAAACTAAAAAAAGCAGGAACAAATGGGGCATACAACCCAGCTGGTGGGCCCCTATGATTCACCGCAGAGTCCTGACTCATGAGCTGAAGACTTCTGGAAGATTCAGCTCAACCTGTAAGCCCTGGAAGCAGGAAGAAAAGCTGTAAACAGGGGAACTCTGGTACAGGGTTTGCATAATCAGACCATTTAGAACAGAATGATTATTTACTTATTTAGAGAACTCTTACCCTGCCCAAGGCAGCTTATTTATTTATTTACAATACTTTTATGTTGTACTAACATTCGCAAGACCAAATTATCTGGAATCATTGAGTCTGGCAGTAAATTACTTCAGCATGTCATCTAAATGCTTTTCATTTATGTTTTACTATAAAGATAGTTGTAAAAGAAATCATCTTTTTGAAAATGCAACTGATGTATCTATACTAGGGATGGGTGCAAACCAAAAAATGAACCATGGTTTGAGCACAAATTGGGCTGACTTGTGGTTTGATTCAAACCATCCCCAAACCAAAAAAACAAACTGCCTTTTTAAAACCAGTTCATGCCAATCCTTAGAGTCAAGCACTAATGGTGGTAGAAATTTTGACACTCATTTCAGCAGACTCAGACATATCCTAGTAGTCAAGTAGCATTCTATGAATTAGAAGAACTGACCACACACTGCAGATGAATAAACTGAATTGATAATAAGCATGGGTGAATGGAGCATCTTCAAGTACTTGCAGGATTCTCCTTACACAGCCATACTTCTTGTACTGAAAAACCAAATAACTTAAACTGCCACTCATTACTAGGTGAGGGGAACACTTTGTATTACTGACATTACAGGAAGGCAGTTTACAAAAAAAACCATAAGAGAAATTATAAAATAGCATTTAAAGGTTAAAAACTGTGCCTTGGGGTGTGCCTTTTTATTTTTTGCTGTAACTTTTCTAATTTTCATTCCACGTGGGTGATATTTTCAGGGACTGATTGTCTCCTCATTCATGGGATCATGAATGCCAAATGTCAATCAAATAGAAAAAGAGTCTATGTTTTATCTCTTTTTGGCAGTCCAAGGAAACAGGATGTATTGCAGAGTGGGCCAAATAATATATTAAAATTTTGTCAGGCTTCATAGGAATGTGGTTCCATTCCCTTTCTTGGACGTGTAGAGGGTGCCACTGGCCAAACCATCTTCCAACCCCTCTACCTGGTCTATGACACTTCCTATTAGGGCCCAACTGGGCAAGAGTAGAGACCTATTATTACAGATAACTCAAATTTTCTTTGACAGGAGTATGTGGGTGGAAATTGGCTCAGGGTTGCTGTAGTTAGATAGTTGTGGAGTAACTGTTCTCCATGCACTTTTTAAGATAAGATATCAGACCTCCAGGTATTAGACCCAATAGAGAAAAACAGACAAACTGCCTCTTAGTGGTTCGTTTAAGGGCAGAACTACAGATTATAGGTAACTCTTAATCCTTTCAACCAACTTGTTTGTATGTTGACTGAATTTAGTACTGGGTGTTTTCATTTCAAGGGGAACTCCTAAACAGAGGGACTTTTTAATCATTTCCCAAAGCAGTAATTTGTTGCTGTTGTTGTTGTTTTTCAAACAAGGCATGGGGGGCAACTAACTTTGTTTACTGTGCTTTTTCTTCTCAAATGTATGTCTGTTGTATTTAGAACACAAGACTCTTCCTTCACAGCTTTGTGACAGACATTCTAAAAACATTTCCCCCTTGTAGTTCAAAGTATAATTGCTGGTAATAATCTTTTCTGTCTAAAGTGCCACAATGAGAAACAATACAAATGGAAATAGGAAATGAAAAGACAACATTTGGTTTCTACACAATCCTAAAAATATCCACTGTAGTTAATTCTAAATTAGAAATATAAAAATATGTGTAAATATATGTAAATAAATATAAGAACTTCGTCTCTAGCCATTAGTCTGTAAGTAACTTCCTGAATTACCATTTTAATACTGTAATGTGTTGCAGGCTAGACTGCCAAATCTCCACCAGAATAATCCCCCCTGCACTTTTTTGTTTAATACCAAGCATACGGAAGCATTCTGTTTTGTGATTTTTACTTGATCCTAATAATCTTATTGTGCTTCTGTCCCTATAAGAACCATATTTTCTTGAAAGAAATGCTAAGTTTTCCTTCTCATTATTCACCAAGCTCTAGTCTAAACATTTGTATCGGGATTTTTTTTCTGGAGTGGGAGAGCTGTTGTTGAAAACATAAACATACACTTTAGAATAGCCTTAACATAAATGTGGAGCACATTGTTTGTTTATGTTTAATGAAAAGATCGTAGGGTTCTTTTTTATCCAGGAGAAGGCCAGACATTAATGAAGGAACTGGTCCTTATATCAGTAAAGCGATCCTGCCGAAACTGGAATATCCTTGGCCTGTTGGCACCTCCCTACCTTTCAGCAATAGAGATGGGAGTCTAGAAGCTATCTCCAAATGAGGGAAGCTATTTTGTTTTTATTCGCCAAATCAGTAGCCTTGTTTTCAGAACAAAATGTCATTGATGGGAATAACAGCTCCTTATGGTGAGAACTGAACCAGTTCACCATGTAACAGGCTGTGATAAATGTCGCCTTTGTGGTTTGACCGCACCAAAACAACCTGGTATTTCGAAGCAATTAAAATGCTAGTGTTGAAGATCATGGTGGAGAAAAAGACATTAAACGAAGATAAGTGAATTGCAGCTGGGGCAGGTCAGGTTCACAGTGAAGAACCTGGACCACAGTTCCATGTGAATCTAAATAGGGGTGGATTAATGACTGATAACATAAGGCTCAAAGAACATCATCTCCCCTTCTGGAATTCTGATCTCATTGACATTCCATAGTTTGTCTTCTCAAACATTCCAAGAAACTTGACATTTCATAGAACTGCTTCAAGTCACTGCTTTGCAGAAGCAACTCATGAGAGTGATTTTATAATTGATTGTTGTGTGATAAGGACTACAGTCTGTGAATCACACATCATGGTTCACAGTGTACCCTAAACTTCAAATTCAATTTATTTGTAAGTTACTCAAGAGCAAAGCAGGACAAAAGCCTTTGAAATTATTTGTGGCAAAGTGCAAGATGGATAGAATTTGAGGTTATGCAGCAATGGGAGGGACGGTGGCTCAGTGGTAGAGCATCTGCTTGGGAAGCAGAAGGTCCCAGGTTCAATCACTGGCATCTCCAAAAAAGGGTCCAGGCAAATAGGTGTGAAAAACCTCAGCTTGAGACCCTGGAGAGCCACTGCCAGTCTGAGAAGACAATACTGACTTTGATGGACCAAAGAGGGTCTGATTCAGTAGAAGGCAGCTTCATATGTTCATATGTTCAATGCTGTGGCTATATTCTGGGGAGGGATTTTGTTTGAGAAACACCAATCCAAAATTCCTTTGATTTTCTGCTCCCAGACCAAGCACCAGTTACAAGCCCTCAACCATCTTGTCCCCCCTTACCACTTTTGTCTCATAGCCATTACCAGTAGTGACCTTTGCTCCTCCAGTTCCACCATCTGGAGTCATCCAAAGGTTTGCCTTCAAGTGTCTGCTTTTTCTTAGTTGCTGCTTTTAAAGCTTGAGTGCAAGGCTTAACATGTGTAGGATTCACTTCCTTCAAATCTCTCTTCACTTCTTCCACAGTACTTTGAAACAACAGTTCTTCCATATCAAAAGCCTAAGCACCTTGCTGTTTATTCCATCTCCAACCTCTTCTTCTTCCTTGGTTGCCTTCTTTATAACAGTTTTATATTGCAAGCTCCTTGGGGCAGAAACCTCTCTATTCTGTATTTGTATCAAGTACATTGAACAGCATCATCAGTGTCACACTATTAATGCAGGTCTTTAAATCTTACCCAACATAAATAATGTAAGTAAATTTTAAAAGATAAACATGTCCAGGACCGGAATGCAAGAGCTTCAAAGATGTCTTCAGTTCTCCCTGAAATATTTTGAAACGTCTGCTCTTTTTGAGGAAAGAATATCCCAAAGAAATAGCTTCACACATACAAAACAAGAATCAATTGGAAGCCTTAAAAACATGGTGCAGTGGTTAGACTGCTGGACTAGGATCTAGGAGACTCAAGTTGAAATTCCTACTCTGCCATGGAAGCTTGCTGAGTGATCTTCAGACAGTCACTCTCTCTCAACTGAATCTATCTCATAGGGATATTGTAAGGATAAAGTGAAGGCAAAGAGAGCAATGTAAGCTTGGGTTGCCAGCCTCCAATTGGAGCATGGAGACCTCCTGCTTTTACAACTGATTTCCAGCTGGCAGAGATCAGCTCCCCTGGAGAAAATGGCTGCTTTGAAGGGTGGACTCTATGGCATTGTACCATGCTGAGGCCCCTCCCCTCCCCAAACCCTGCCCTTTCCTGGATCCACCCCCAATGTCTCCAGGTATTTTCCAACACAGACTTGGCAACCCTAATGTAAGCTATTGAAGTAAACAAACAAACAAAAAAGACAGGCAGGCAGAAAAAACACCCATATGAATACATTAAATTCTGACATCTTTTTCTGTAGGAAACCCATATTCACATTATATATGGGAGACTCCTTTTTTTTAGTTTGGTTCATTCCTGTAATGTTAATGCAAACAAAGGTGCTGACAGGAGCCACAGTTTAAGCTGCTCCAAATTTGAATTTGACTTGAGATTTTCATCAGGGAAAAAGACTAAACAGTTTAAACTGATTAAATTTTCTTAAAGTGGTATCTAAATATAATGAAAGCCAGTTGTGGGCTGGGGGTGCGGGTTTGAGAGAGTGTGAGGAAAAAAAGAAAATTGAATATGTGGACATTACTGACTGACTCGGCTGTGTGATGAATTCCTTTCTCATGAAACAAAGAGTTAAAAGAATTTCCGTTCCTTACAGGCTTCCACAAAGTAGTTTCAGTTTTCTAATTGTTCAAGGAAGCTGAGTTTTTCTATGGAGTATCCCAATTAATAAACCTGTAAATCAGGAATGCCATTTCATGTTTCAAGATGGAAGGCAAGGAAGTTTCAGAGGGAAGAGGCAAGAGTCACATAAAGAGTAAAATTGGTTGAATTCAGACTGCAAAAAAATAGTGCATTTTATTTGTTTGCTTATGGCATTTATATGCTGTCTGTCAACACAAGGCTCCCAAGGCAGCTTGCTATAAAATCAACAAATAAAAATAATTTGAAGGATCATGCAGTAAAATTAGCAAAAGTAAACAATCGGCAATAAAATGATAAAATACACCTATGAAAACAGCACCAGGTAAATTAAGAACAACAAAAAAAATCAGAAAATGAGGAAACAAAAGTGCAAGCAAGCACCCAATAAGCATAATTTACCTCCTACCAAATGCCCTGGAAAATAAAATCCTCTGGTTCATGGAACACAACTGTGAAGGATCCAGGTAAACTGACATGGAAAGACTTCCCTCTCTAGTGCTCACCTTACTTTGTAAGGTGGGAGTACACACAGCATACCTTGAGGAACATTTTAGTGTCTGGACCCATTCACACTGGAGCAGACAACTTTACAGACCATTTGCTTCTAGAATAGTATCTGACAATGAATTAGATACCAACAGGGGTGGAATTCTAACAGGAGCTCTTTTGCATATTAGGCCAAACCCTCCTGATGTAGCCAATCCTCCAAGAGCTTACAAAAAAAGAGCCTTGTAAGCTCTTGCAGGACTGGCTACATCTGGGGGTGTGGCCTAATATGCAAAGGAGCTCCTACTAGAATTCCACCCCTGGATACCAATTAAGTTCTTCTAGAGCTCTTAAGATGTATTTTCACTTTTGCGGTAGTTACTGTGTTATACCTTAGAATAGGGGTGTCAAACGTGCGGCCTTGAGGCCAAATCAGGCCCCTGGAGGGCTCCTCTCAGACCTGCAAGTCTGCTTTCTTTTCCCTCTCTCTTGCTTCCTTCTATGTCACAACTTGCTTTGCCAGGCTTGCTCAATCACACAGAAGTTACAGAGCAAAGCCTCTATTTTCTCCACTGGCTGAGGCTCCTCCCTTGGGGAGGAAGGAGAGTTTGCTTTGCAAGGTTCTCTCAATCGCACAGCAGAGCTACTGAGCCAAGCCTCTCTTCCTTTTATTGGCTGAGGCTCTGCCCCCTTCTCATACCCTGAGGAGGGAGGTAAAGAGCCAGAACTTCCTTTGCCCAGTTCCCGCAATCACACGAGAGAAATACAAAATCTTTAATTGTGTTTGTCCATGTCCTTTATAAAGTTTATATCTCTGCTACCTGGCATTACATTTTATGACACACATGACAAGGTCTCATTTATGTCAGATCCAGCCCTCATAATAAATGAGTTTGACACCCCTGCCTTAGAATAAATGAAAGTATAGAAGCTCATGAAAAATAATCCCATGTGATCTAAAATAAAGAATATTATTTCCTTAATAGCAACATCAGTTCAAATATTCTAGATTTTTTATTTACCATCTTAATTATCTTCACTTTCACTCTTTGATTTCTCTTTCTAGGTTCAGCAGTATTCTAGAACAATTCAATGATTTTGAGATTCAACAACAAATTAAAGCTTATTCATAACCTTATCCTTATCTACCTAAAAAGCTGCAATCAAACCACTAGAGCTATTCATATCAGAATCCTCTCCCCCTGAATTAATTCCAAGGAAAATTAGAAGATGCATTTTCTAAACCTGCTGTCATGTACATTTATTTTGGATCAAGGGTAAAAGAACACATTGCAAAGTAACATGAATCTGACATTGAAATTGGCAGCCTGGAGTCAATCCCCTGGACACAAATTTGACACCAGGAATTACAAAACTGAGAAACCTGTGGGAGAACACTTTAACCTTCCAGAACATTCCATGGGTGACTTCAAAGTAGCTGTTTTACTGCAAAGGAACTTCAAGAATAGAATGGAGAGAAAAATTGCTGAATTACAAATTATTATGAAACTTGGAACAAACATCTCCCCGAGACTGAACAGAGATATTGGTTTTTTATCTCACTACTTACGCTAAATCCATTCTCATTGAGTACAGCTATATATCCACAGTATTTCAATGTATTTATCTTTTAGAATAGTGTGTCAGAATATTTTCTGTATTGTATGTATTGAGAATGTATTGACATACTCAAATAAGGAATATTGGCTGTTTATCTCATTACATATACTTAACCCATTTCACTATATTTTAATGTATTCTTTTTTTCTAATGGCAAACTAGAATGATGTTTATAACATCTAGAATGATATTTATAATGTATGTTACATGTTAAAAAGTAAATTAGGTGGAAAAGAATATCAGTAGGAAATACATGTCCTTTTGTTTTACCTAGACTTGTAGCAAGAGCAGTTAACAGGCAACTTTTATTACCTTTTATTGGTTTCCCACACAAATGCTATCCAGACCAAATGGTCTTTCTTTCAGTTTGTTTATTACATTATTTTGCCAGTGGATCCTAACTTTGTATTTCTTTACATTCTTAACCACTACCCACCAGCTATATGTAAGTTCTGCTCACTGTACCCCATTCTCTTGTCTGAAGAAGTATGCATGCATACAAAAGCTTACATTCGGAATAAAACTTTGTTGGTCTTAAAGGTATTACTTGACTCCTACTTTGTTCTATTGATGGGTAGGTTAGGGAGGGTCTTCTATGTCCTTAAATCCTTTTGAACCAAGCAGAAATTCTGACAAAACATGTTGGCTTGGATTGCAGTAAAGCAGTATTTCTTTTGCTTAAACATGACTGATATTCTGAAGTTCAAAACTTCTTAAAAGAGCTTCACATTGTACAAAACTAAGTGACATAATCCAGCAGAAGTTTTGGAATCTGCACAAGAAGCCAGGCTGAAAGAACTTTTTGCTTGCTCTGTGTTCCCTGAAACACCCCAATGGTAGAACAAACTCTGCAGTGCTGACCTGCCAAAGAAAACAGCAGATGCTGGACAATGCAGCAGATTTCTCAGCCCACCGAGAAAATGTGCTGTAGAACTGGTTGAGGAAAGGGAAGCTGAGTAGGCAGTTTGGCTAAGAAGTACAATTCGGATGGCTTTTCTGCTCCTGTCTTTTTAGATGCTCATTGCACAGTAAATGCTGCATTCCCATTCTAGTTGAAGGTGAACTAAATGAACATAAGAACTGTTTTGCTAGAACAGATGGCTGACCAAAGCACAGAATGCAATAGGATGACTGTCCTCTGTTGTCTGCTCTAAACATCCAGTAAGGGCGCGTTTTTGAGGGGGCGGGGCCAGGCCGTCGTAACGGCCAGACCTCTGCTCCCTGCCTCAGTCCCCATCGAAAATCGGCCCTCCCGCCCACCCTGTTTGTTATGTAAGTGTTTGCTGGTCATCATATGTTTGGGGGGCTGACTAGGAATGTTTTGCTCCCCAGCTGATTGGTAGTTGCTGGGGTGTTTTTTCACCTACCCTACATAGCAAAACAGTGGATTGTGGATTTGGCTATAGGGAGGTGCTGTTAAATAGGTTGGTCACTTTACTTTGGCAGGTTTTTTATATTAGGGCACTATGTGGCAAGGGAAGGACCATGAAGCATCCCCCTTTTGGGGTTTTTGGGGTCTGGCATGATCAACCTTGGGGTTTTGATGACCCGGAAAATGCAGACTGTCCCGGAGGCTTGACTAGAGGGCACCTTCCATTGAGACGTGCGTCTGGTGGTAAGACCCTCTGGGGCATGCCTCCCTGCTGGGCCGGCCTGGCAGGAGCTGTGTCACTCAGGTCCGGCTGAGGGCTGGGTCTCTCACCCACGAATGGCAGGGGAGCAGTCTGTTGAGACCCCTAGCCCTGGCCAGGCTGCAGTTTGGGTGCCCTTGCCGTTTCTATTATGATGATTAATAAAGTGGCCCCTTTATTTATACCAATGCATTGCGTCCGACTCTTCATTCCAACTTGGGGGGGCAAAAGAGTCCGCACACTTAATCACTACACCAAACTGGTGTAGTACCCTGCCCCTCACTCCTAGGATGAAGGGCTAGATAAAAACATGACATATAAAAACGGTAGCATGAACAACATAGTAAAATAATGTCCCTGAAGTTAAAGGCATGATAATTTTAGCAAAGACAATTCAAAATATTGCTTGGGCAAACATGAAGGGACTTCAGTTGGTTCTCACCCACTGTAAGGTTAGCTGTTAGGCAAATCATCATGGGAAGGCCACTGTACAACTGAAAGACCATCACAGGGAGACTCTGACTCTGGTAACTGCCTGCTTCACTTTAAAAAGTCAGGTATATACAAAAGCAGACTTCACATGCTTATCTTATTTTGTAGAGAGGCTGTTAATGAAGAATTCTTAGGTTCTTATTGGTCTTTGAATCTTACTATCTGGAAATGCATTTGCAGATAAAATGTTGTTCTTACACTGAAAAAGTTTTCAATAAAAAACTGAAATTAAAAAAATTCCATGGAGTTTAACTGTATTACTCCTATGTCACAGTTTAGTACAACCATTTGCTAATCATATTAATTTTTTAAGGCACAACACAATGGTTTTGCTACTTCTTTGTGACACCATTTTAATAGACTGAAATTTAATTTACTTCTTATGACTTTTTCTGCAAATCAAATTATAAATTAGCTTTTTACATATTAAATGTTTGTTCAGATAACAGATTTTGTTTACAAATCACATAGTATACATTGTAGTGGAATCCTAAACAGAGTTACACCCTTTAAAGCTCATCACCTCCCATGTATTCTGTTTAGGATGGCACTGTTAGTCTATTCAATGAGAGGTTTTTTTCAAGTGCCTTGTAACTTAAAAAAAGGCTGTAGTCATCTTCTTTGATTTATTTTATTTGCTGCTTTTTATTTTTTTACTATCAACTTAATCTAGGACAACTGCCATAAAGGGACTAGATTTAGCCGTTTATAAGAGAGTAACAAAGTAAAAGTTCCTCCTCTATGAGGGAAAAGGTAAGGGGTCCTTCAGAAATTCACAAGCCCCACCCCTAACTGTGCTCAATTTTAGTCTTCCTACTGATCTTCATCAGCCACATCATAGCACAGCTCCTGGAGCTATACAAATTATTCATACATAATACATTCTCTGAAGTCACTCACTCACAACTTTAATGTCAGTAGCTCACAAAGCAGAATATTTGTTCACAAGATTGAGGGATTATTTATCACCAGAAGAGTAAGTGGATACATTACTAGTGCATTTGGAAGCTGTCTTGAAAAGACAATCAGCTCTGCTTGAATTTCCTTTCCAGGGCTGGTCCATTACACTATTAACATACAAAAGATTGTACATAAGAATTGGTGTAGAAAAGCAGTGAAGATATTGGGGTCACTGCAAGCACAACAATTGGCAAGTGCTTGAGAATTTTCTTCCCTCTACAAATTCCACCATAAGATGCCATGCACCATCAGATGGAAACTTTTCTTCTGGTGCTGTACCACACTGGGCAAGTTTAACTTCCAGAAAGAATCCTAACAATGGCATGATGAAAAGGCAGTGATAGAACTAGTGAGAACCTAGGAGAGAAGGTATCAAGAACTTTCTCCCTGTGTTATCCTTATATCATGGTGATGTGGTAGAGGTTCTGAATCACTGCCTGATTGCTGTGATTAACTGGCTAAAAGTGAACAACTTGAAACTGAAAAGATAGAGGTAATACTGGTTGGGAATGTGGTGGTCTTGAAAGACTTTGTTCTCCCCACTTTTGATGGAGTTCAACTGACCCTTGCTGATTCAGTTAAAAGACTTGGCCTTATATTGGATCCAGCTTTATTACTGGAGAAGCAAGCTAATGCAGCTGCAAAAAGGGCTTTTTACCGACTCAACCTAGGCTGTAAGATGGCCCTTTACCCTGACTTGGCCACCAGGATCCATGCCTCAGTAACATCAGATAAGGCTACTATAATGTATTGTGTCCCTCCAAGTCAACTCAGAATCTTCAGCTGGTCTAAAATATCAAAGCTTGGTTAGTATGGGAGCTAGATGGAACATGCATATTACTCCCAATCTGCAGAAACTCCATTGGCTGCCCAATTGTTACCAGGTTCAATTTAAGGTATTGCTTGTCACATATAAAGACCTTTATGGCTTTGGTCCCTTTAATCTGCAGAACCCCTATGTTCCACCATGACAGTTTCACTCATGTCAGCAGTGGCTTTTGAGTGCCAATGTGCAAAATCAACAACTGGCTGTACATGTGCTTTCTCTGTTGTGGCTCCCGCCTTATAGAAGGGTTTCTGGAAGGCCAGGAGAGTGGAAGTCTTATTTGCATAGTTTGTGGAAAGCCAGGAAAGTGGAAGCCTTCCTGACCTCCTCGGGCAGGCTCCCACTCTCCTGACCTTCCACATACTATGCAAATTTGTATTATTCAAAAGGGCTTTTCTGCACAGGTAACAGAGTTGCACTGTACAAAATGGTTGGATAAATTATTAGGAACTGGGGTCTGTACTGCTTTGTATAGTGTATTGTAAGCAGAATCCTATTATGTAATTTTGTACCACTTAATGTGTCATGTTAATACTTCTATCTATATAAAAACAGGTGTCCTGACTGATTCATCAATGCCCACCCCAAACCCCTGGACCCAGAAACCTAAATCCAGGGAGTGTGTTCCTTCCATGATGTCAGCACTTACTAAGAAGGGATTTTTTAGAAATTCAACCTCTAAGGGGGTGAAAAGGGGTAAAATGTGTTTTTGCAAAGCTTTCCTGTGTGCCTAACAGGCTGCTGCCTGCTTGCACACTCTCTTTCTGATTGGTCAGCTGTGGAGCTCTGTGTTCTGAGATAAAAATCAATTAAAGGAGACTGCAGACAGTTGAAGACAGTTGGTCTTCAGGAAACTTCTGTCTTCTGTGTAATAAAATCAATGATTCAAGACTCCTCAATAGGCATTTTTGGCTGGAAACTTCTAGCAGATTCTGCCAGCAGTGCCAAGGATAACTCAAACTGATGAGGTTAATGCATGTGTTAGTCAAATTGCCTTTGAGGTCACGAGCATCAAGGTATCATACCTGTGGCCACTTATCAGGAAACTCTCACTAAGAATGAACATAAGGGTCCACCTGAGAGGTGATATGTCCACTGGGGAATTCTCTAAACTCCTAATAAAAATAGATGACGGAGAGTATCCCCAGTCCAAGGGAAAGGTAACCATTTCTGCAGGCCTAGCCTTGGTAGTCAGGACCCTACCAGACCTAGCAGCCAGGATGTACCCTGATATCTCCACTATCATGGAGAAGTCAATGGAGGAGTGCCATTCTGACCCCCAATGTAACGTACTCGAAGCGGAGACGAGAGTAGGGCAACATAGTTTATTAGGAGCACGTTGCAAGAGAGAGAGCACGCGGGCCGGGCCCCGCTTATATACAATTCCCGGTACAGCCTACTGGGTCGGTCAGGCCAATCCTGACCTGTTGAACTACCCGCCGCAACTGCTGATTGGCGGGTGATTCCGCGCCCTGCGCTGGAGGCTTCTGGGACAGCCCAGTTGCCTCTGCGCGGGGCGCATGTTGTTACTGATACACTACACCCCTCCCCCCCTAGTTAAGGAACATAGTCCCTGAGATACGCGGGAGGTCGGCGCTCCCGGGTGGACCGTCTAGGGAGGTCCGGTGGGGGAGGCGCTGCTTCCGCGGTTGGTGCTTCGGCGGCCCGTGGTGAGGCCGGAGGCGGCGGGGCTGGCTCAGCGGGTCTTTCGGGCTCGGACCGTTCTGGTGTTCCCTGCGTCGGCGTGATGGGCGTTGGGGCCTCGTCCTCAGGTCGGCTCTCGGTTGGCCCCTCCCCGGACCACGCTTCTTCTGTGTCCGCCGGCTCCTCCGGTAGCGTGCGGCGGCGCAACTGGTCTATGTGCCGCCGTAATACCTGGCCCCCCTCGGTTGATATATCATAGTGGCGGGACCCCGTCACTCGTAGCACTCGGCCCGCCACCCAATCAGGCCCCCTTGCATAGTTCCGGGCGTAAACTGGGTCGCCCGCAAAGAACCCCCTGACTGCGTCCCGAACCTCGGGGCTCTCGCGGGTGTCTGACGCCCGGTCGGGGTGTAGTCTGTCCAGTCGGGTTGTCAGCTTGCGTCCCATTAGGAGCTCTGCCAGGCTCACCCCTGTGACCAGGTTGGGGGTGACCCTATTGTTGAAAAGGAATGCCGCTAATCGGTGGTCCCAGTCGCCCTGCACAATTCGGCCCAGGGCTTCTTTCGTGGTGCGGACCATCCGCTCCGCCTGGCCGTTGGTGGCTGGGTGGAAGGGGGCAGATCTTATGTGCCTGATCAGGTATCTATGGAGGAACGCCTGGAAGTCTGCAGACGTGAACGCAGTCCCGTTGTCTGAGACTATGGTGTCCGGGATACCGTGTGTGCATAAGACCCTGCGCAGCGCTCGGATTGCGGCGGCGGATGAGGTGGACCCTACAGGGATGACCTTCAACCACTTGGTGTAGGTGTCCACTATTATCATGAAGATCTGCCCCTGGAATGGCCCCGCGAAATCGAGGTGGAGTCTCGACCATGGTTTCCGGGTTGACTCCCACCTAGTGGCGGGGGCGCTGGGAGGCTCAGGCCGCGACTCTTGACACGTTTGGCACCGTCGGACCCAGCTCTCTATCTCCCCATCCATCCCCGGCCACCAGACGTAGCTTCTGGCCAAGGCCTTCATTCGGACTATGCCGGGATGGGTCTCATGTAAGGATTCTAGGACACGCTTTTGCAGCGGGGGCGGAATCACCACCCTACTTCCCCATAACAGGCACCCCTTGTGGGCTGCTAGTTCCTCCCTCCTGGTCTTATATGGCTTGAATTCTTCCCCCATGTTCCCCTCCGGCCAGCCCCTCACCACCCAGTTGAGCACCCGTGCTAGTGTCTTGTGTTTCTGGGTGGCCTTGGCGACCTCCGCTGCGTGTAGGGGCGGCTCCGGGAGGCTCTCCATTAGCATGACCTGGTGTGCGGCGGCGGGGTCTGGACCCGTTTCCGGCAGCGGCAAGCGGCTGAGTGCGTCCGCGTGACCCATAGCCTTGCCGGCCCTGTGTACCAGTGTGTAAGTGTAGGAGTTGAGGAATTGTTTCCACCTCAACACGCGCTGCAACAGTATTTGGGGGGTTTGACGGTCGGGGGCCAGCGGACCTAAGAGGGGCTTGTGGTCCGTAGCTATGGTGAACCTCCGCCCATACAGGTATTCATGGAACTTGCTGACCCCCGCCACGATTGCCAGAGCCTCCTTGTCTATTTGCGCGTAGTTGCGCTCGGCTGGTGTCAGTGTGCGGGAGTAGTATGCGACCGGTACCTCCCTCCCGTTGGGGAGTTGGTGCCCCAGGACTGCTCCCATCCCGTATGGCGACGCATCGCAAGCCAGGATGACGGGGAGGCCCTCGTCAAAATGGTGGAGCACCGCATTAGACACCAAAACATCCTTGACTGCCTGAAACGCGGCTGCTTGGCGTTTGCCCCAAACCCAAGGGGCTTTTTTGTCCAGCAGGCGGTGCAGGGGCTCTGCTAGGGCCGCCTTGTGGGGGAGAAATGAATGGTAAAAGTTAAGCACCCCCAAGAAGCTTTGTAGCTCCGCTTTGCAGGTGGGGGCTGGCGCTTTCACAATGGCTCGGGTCTTTTCTTCCGTAGGGTGGATTCCCGCTGCGTCTACGGCGAACCCCAGGAACTCCACCCGTGGGACCCCCAGCAGGCATTTCTCCCTCTTGACTTTGAGCCCCGCTGCCTGGAACCGGCGGAGTACCTCTCTTAGGCGGTTGCCGAATTCTTCGGGGTCCGGGGCGGCGACTAGCACGTCATCAAAAAACGGCTGGACTCCGGGGATCCCTTTCAGGAGAGCGTCCATTATACTCTGGAAGATCCCGGGAGCGACGCTAACCCCGAATTGAAGCCTCCTCACCCGGAAGGCCCCCCTGTGTGTCACTATAGTTTGGGCTTCCGCCGTCTTAGCATCTACCGGGAGCTGTTGGTAGGCCTGTGCCAGGTCCAGCTTCCCGAAGATCTTGGACCCCGCTAGGGCAGCCAGAACGTGGCTCACCACCGGCACTGGGTAGGGGTTATCCTGCAGTGCCTTGTTTATCGTGCATTTATAGTCTGCACAGATCCGCACTTCCCCGTTTGGCTTGATAGGGGTTACGATGGGGGTCTCCCAGGTGGCGTAGTCCACGGGCTCCAGGACTCCCTGGGCTGTGAGGCGGTCTAGTTCGGCCTCTATTTTTGGCTTTAAAGCGAACGGGACCCTCCTCGCCTTGAGCCGAATCAGCCTGACCGCGGGGTCTAGCGGTAGGGAGATGGCCGGCCCTTTGTAGCTCCCTAGAGAACCATCGAACACGTCAGGGAACTCTTGGCATATCTCCCCGAACCCCCTGGGTGTTAGGGTTTGCCCCACCCCTTCCAACCGGATCCCCAAGGGTTTGAACCACGCCAGTCCTAGCAGGGTGGTAAGCTGGCGCTTTACCACCAGGATGTCCAGCGGGCCGTAGAAGGACCCCCGCTCGACTTGCACCCGCGCCCACCCCACGATTTGCACCGGATTCTTCTGAAAGTCCCGGAGTATGAAGTTCGCCGGCCTTAGTTGCAGCCGCTGGGGGGGACACAGCTTCCTCAGGGTTTCCTCCGCTATAATGGAGATGGAGGAACCAGAGTCCACTTCCATTTGGCAGGGGTTCCCTTCGATGAGGACCGCCATTTTGATTTTATCGGGGGTGGAGAGGGGCAAGTTCAGTACCTGCAGGGACGTGGAGTCCGTGGAATGGAACTCCGCCGACTCGTGATGCGTGGTCGGCCTCCGGCGGTTGGGCTTGGCTCGGCAAGCCCTCGCAATGTGGCCCGTTTTTCCGCAGCTCCGGCAGTCCCAGGTCCGGTACCGGCAGTCCCGCCTGTCGTGGGGGTCGCCGCAGCTGGCGCACTTGGTGGCCGGGACCCTCTCCGTCGCTAGGGGTTGTTCGGCCGCTCGGGGGCGTTGGGCGGCTCTGCTGGGTGGCCCGGCTGGGCGGCGCAGCTGGTGGGCTTCTTCCTCCTCTGGGCAGTCGTGGTCCAGCTCCTCGTGGTGGGCAGCTTCGGTCCGGGCCTTGGGGAAGGTCCTGGAGGTCCTCTCGAACGCCACCGCCTCGCTGAAGGCGCTCTGGAGGGTGAGCTCTTCCTTGGCGAAGAGCTTCTGCTGGAGCCTCTCGTCGCGGAGGCCCCACGTGAATCGGTCGGCCAGGGTGTCTTCCAGCTGGGGGAAGTTGCAGTTCCCGGCGATCTTGCGGAGGGCCGCCAGGTAGTCGGCGGCCGATTCCCCCACTGCCTGGTCCCTTCTGTGGAACAGGAACCGACGGGCCACCCGCGAAGCCTGTGGCGAGAAATGGCCGGTGAGGAGTCCGATGATCTCCGCGTAGGACTTCTCCATGAGGCGGACGGGAGCCGAGAGACCCTTGGCGATCTCGAACGTGGCTGGCCCGCAGACGCTCAGGAGAACGTCCCTCTTCGTACCGGCGTCGGTGACCTTGTTGGCCCTGAGGTAGAACTCGACCCGCTCCGCGTAGGACTCCCAGCCCTCGGGATTGGCGGGGTCGAATGTCTCGATGTAGCCGGTGGTTCCGTTCTGTGTGGCCATGGCGGCGGCGGTCAGGACTCGTGGTTGCCCTAGATCTCCGTGGTAGCCGCTGAGGCTAAGATCCCACCTTCGTCGCCAGTGTAACGTACTCGAAGCGGAGACGAGAGTAGGGCAACATAGTTTATTAGGAGCACGTTGCAAGAGAGAGAGCACGCGGGCCGGGCCCCGCTTATATACAATTCCCGGTACAGCCTACTGGGTCGGTCAGGCCAATCCTGACCTGTTGAACTACCCGCCGCAACTGCTGATTGGCGGGTGATTCCGCGCCCTGTGCTGGAGGCTTCTGGGACAGCCCAGTTGCCTCTGCGCGGGGCGCATGTTGTTACTGATACACTACACCCAAGAAAAAGAAGGCTGCCATCATTAATGACACTCTATTTAACTCCTTCAAAGGGGCAGAAATGGAGTACAGATCTGTGGACTCAGTGATGCAAATGGATAATGCAGTCTACTACCCCATGGAATTCCTCAACACCCTCAGCCTTCCTGGCTTCCAAGCCCACAAGCTTCTTCTCAAAGTGGGGGCTCCAGTGATGCTGCTGTGGAACCTCAACCCACCCAAACTCTGCAATGGCACCAGACTGCGAGTGAAGACACTCTACAGAAATTCATCAAAACCACATTGCTTACCAGCAGTGCTCAGGGATAGTTGGTGTTCATACCACACATACCACTCATACCATCGGATAACCCCTTTGAGTTCAGGAGGCTACAGTTCGCTTCAATGTCTGCTTTGCTATATGGCCATCAACAAGTCCTAGGGGCAGATGCTGAAGGTGGCAGGAACTGACTTAACAGAGGACCTCTTCTCACTTGGGCAGTTCTACGTGACCTTATCCAGAGTGATCTCACCCCGCAGCCTAGTGATCCTAGCACCTGAGGGCAGAACCACTAATGTGGTCTACAAAGAGGTCCTACAGTAGAGGAGGAAAAAGGTTGTATCTATTTTTCACTTCATTTTTTCACTTTGTTATTTTTCAACAAATGTTATATTTCAAAATTCCTCATCAACATGCTTTGCATTATTCAAACACCTTTGTGAAGGTTGGGTACTATACTATTATTTTGCAAAACCAATTCCACAAACAAAACACTCTATCTATCTATCTATCTATCTATCTATCTATCTATCTATCTATCTATCTATCTATCTATCTATCTATCTATCTATCTATCTATCTATCCATCCATCCATCCATCCATCCATCCATCCATCCATCCATCCATCCATCCATCCATCCATCCATCCATCCAGATTAAAAATAGTTAAATGTCATAGTGAAGTAGTTAAGTAGTTAAATGCCATAGTGAAGCACGAATTTCAAGCTAGTATGCTAAAATTGTGGTGGTTCCAAACTTCTAAAATCCTATGCATTGGTTATTGACTGTGTCCCATTTTGTTGACTGTACTGACTCACTATGTGTAATCCACTAAGTCCCTGTGAGAAAGAAGGGCTATAAATAAATAAATTTTAGCTTGTTTTTGTTGATTGTAAATAATCTGCAGCTATACGTTGTAGGGAATAGGCGATTCATAAATTAAATGAATGAATAAATATATAAATATTTGCATCTTTTCTATCCTGCCAAAGCAGGATATAATTTTGATCTCCTCCATTTTATTCTCTGTTGTAAGGACTCCTTTTGGATCATTTTTATATATCTGTTTATATACTGCAATGTTACATTGCTCTCACACTTTCCATCAGGTTTATCGCACAGTAGGAGAGCTGGCCATTTGAATTGTGATGCTGGAGGAGAGTTTTACAGTTTTATAGATATATGGACTACCAAAAAGAAAAATAAGTGGGTTCTAGATCAAGCCTGAACTCTCCCTATGAGCCATGAGCCTCAGCTTCAAAATCCAAGCAAGGCTGTTAAAAATAAGATGTTTTGGAGGTCATTAATTCATAAGGTTGCCATAAATCAGAAGCAATGTGACAGCATTTAACACACCCACACACAGAGAAGAGAGCTGGGCTCTTGCAACATTTCCTTTGCAATAGTTCTGGGATTGGTTTGGAACTCACATTGAAAAATCATGCTCTATTACTGAAATCTGTTTTGGAAGTTCTAGTTCCATTCTATCATATTTGTTTTATCATAATGTTATCCTATAGATCATAATGTTATCCTATAGATCAAGCGGCCCCGTGGTGCAGAGTGGTAAAGCAGCAGTACTGCAGTACTGCGGTCTGAACTCTCTGCTCATGACCTGAGTTCTATTCCAGCATAAACTGGATTCAGGTAGCCGGCCCAAGGTTGACTCAGCCTTCCATCCTTCCAAAGTTGGTAAAATGAGTACCCAGCTTGCTGGGGGGGATGTAAAAGACTGGGGAAGGCAATGGCAAACCACCCCATAAAAAGTCTGCCGTGAAAACTTTGTGAAAGCAACGTCACCCCAGAGTCGGAAACAACTGGTGCTTACACAGGAAACCATTCCTTTTCCTTATCCTATAGAAGCTGGTGGTAGAAAATACCCTCAGAAATCATTGGCTCTGAATACATGGTAAGCTGTCATGTTTCTGGCCCTCAAGTTCCAAGTATATCTTTGGATAGATCCACTATCCAAGATTTATTCCAGTAGTCAGAAGGGTCAGGAAGTTCATGGGAAAGAAGATCAGGAGAATCCATTTAAGCAATACTCTATGCCAATAAGCGCTTTCTCCTCCCCCCCCCCCCCCATTTAAAAGTAGATTGTAACCAGAGCTTGTTTTGCGCTGTTGCTTAGGTATGTTTCAGGTGTTGAAACACAATATCTGGACATGTTTTGCTTTTATAACTGCAGCTTATTGTGTCTTTCCATGAGTACTTGCAAGCACTTTCACATTGTACTGCAACGGTTTGCACAAGATAATCTTTTGTTTGATCATGCATGCAAAGTAGTGATGGAGCTAGATTTAATATAATGTTAGTGCATACCCTCATAACACTTTTCAAATGAATCCCTCAATATGATAGTAAACAGGCAAATGCCATTTCTAGGAGGTCTTGTGGCATGCTTCACTCAATGCAAAGTGAAACTTCAACTTCAAAATATAATTCACAGTTTAGAAAATACATGGTTGCATTTAGATACCATGCATTAGCACATGCCACAACTAATTATCCAAAATACAAAGATTTTTCAATATTCCAAAATCTAATATAATGTCATTTAGTGCAATAAAATCATGTGAAGGATTAAGACATGATCTGAATTTTTGGTGTTGCTTATCCACCCATAAAAGGGACAGTCTGGATTTTTGATGTTTTGTGGGAAAGGACTTTGAAGCACCAGTGTCTAATAGCTTATTTATAACCATGTAAATCCAAAGCCAGTAAAGAGTGCAGTGCCACATTAAGGACTAAGAAATGTTGAGTGCAATCCTAATGCGGCTCCTATCCAGAAGCAGGGGGCCGTTTTGCCTCCTCGCAAGGAGGAGGAGTGGGCAGGGCATCAGCAGAGGTGGGGGAGGAGCAGGCATGCCTAGAGGCGAGCTCCGCTCCCTCCTCTCATTCTTCACTTGTGCTCGAGCTGGGCAGAACATAGCGTTCACTCCTGCTTCATATGAGGCCGAGGGTCGTTTTCCACGGCTGTTTGGAGCCACGGCAGTTTCGTCGAGGAAAGGGACAGAGCGGAGTTCGGGCCAGCAACAGAGTGGAGTTGAAGCAGTGGTTTGGTGCTGGCTGCGTAGCATTTATGTGGCTGGCATTTTTTACGATCCCCACCCCCCCACCAACCGCTTTTTCATTGCAGTGGTGTGTCAGGGGTCTGGTTTAGGGGGAGCTGTTTGAGGACGTTGTGATTGCCACCATTGGCAACCCCCTGCACCCATTTTTTATTTTTAAAAAGGGGAGGGAATCCTTCACGTCCCTGTGGGTGAGCTTTGGGGGCAACGGGGGTGTTGCAATCTATTCATTGTGGGGAAGAGTCATTGACCTGGGCTACCTGGCAGCCATAGGTACTTTTTATTTTCTGTTGCTGGGGCAAGTTGGTGGCCATTTTGGGTATAGCTTCTTCTTTTCCTTTTGCCGGGGCAA
Source organism: Heteronotia binoei (assembly GCF_032191835.1). Classification (NCBI taxonomy): domain Eukaryota; kingdom Metazoa; phylum Chordata; class Lepidosauria; order Squamata; family Gekkonidae; genus Heteronotia; species Heteronotia binoei. The sequence continues at coordinate 92,401,001 of NC_083228.1, read as the reverse complement.
GTTGGCGGCCATTTTGAGTGGTTCTGGCTGTTAGCTTCTTCTTTCCCTGTTGCTGGGGAAAGTTGGCAGCCATTTTAGATCCTGGGCAGCCATTTTATTGGAGGCTTGGGTTGTGCTTTACTTAGGCAGCCACTCTAGGGCAGCCTTGGGTGCCTGAGGATTTTGGTTAATTGCTGCTTGCACCTGTAAAGCAAGCTTGTTCATAGATTTTACTGATTTGTTGATCGGGTAGCCATACCTAAAGGACAGGGCAAATCCAAGTGCAAAAGCGCTCAGCACCTTTGCCTTCATTGTCTGACGAGGAGGATGGCTCTTTTGAGCAGTCTGTTTTAGACAGAATAGCTGCCTTGGAGGATTCGTGTAGGAGGCAGACGGTTTGATTGGGTGGTCTGGCTTCTAAGGCAGACAAGCGGGCTGGTAAGAAGTGCTTCCAGGAAGAAATCCTTAATCGCTTGTCTTTCCTTGAAAGCAGATCTTCTGCGGACAAAATGGAGGGTGTGTCACCTCTTCCAGCGGAGGTGCCCGACGCGGATGCCTTGCAGAGTTGGCAGTTGGGTAGGGATGAGTTTGCACAAACACTACCACAGCTTGGCCCTGGGGGCCGTGGGGGCAGTCTGCCACCTTTGGGCCGGTTGCCAATAGCCAGCCTGCAGCTTTTACTAATCCCTAGCCTTGGGCTTGGGGTATTAACCTGGCTAACCCTTGGGGTCCTTGGGAAGGCCTGCCCGGCCAGTTCCCGGGAGCGTCCGGAATGTCATATGGTGGCTGGGGAGTTTCTTATCCTTGAGGTCCATCATATTCTGCCGTGCCAGCTAAGGCTTTACCTTTTGGTGATCTGGCCTTACCTCTTGATGATCACTTGTTGCCGGCTACCAAGGATAAGTTACTGAAAGGGGAATTCGTGGACCTATTTTCTCTGTTCTATAGGGAGCTAGAGAAAAAGGATAAAGAAGATTTGGACAACCGGGAAAAGAAGAAAATCAAGAGGCGTAAAGTGGGCGAATTGGGTGGCCCGGGTTTATTATTTATGCTGCTCGCCAAACTAAGACCTGTCGGCTACTCACAGCCCATGCCTGCGCATTTTGTTGAGTCAAAACGCGCAGGCTCAGGCTGTGAATAGCCAACAGGCCTTAGTTTGGTGAGTGGCATGGGAGGGGGGAGTAGAGCTCGCCGACTGGCTGGAGGGTGTGGGGGGCGGTGGCAGTGGGCCGGAGGGGCGATGGTGGGTCAGAGGGGGATAGTGGCTGCGGTGGCAGCATGGGAGGGGAAAGGAAGGCAAACTAAATGCTTGCCTGGGGTGCCGAGGGGCAAATGGGAAAGAAAAGGGGGGAGGAGGCGGGGGTGCTGCGCCATGGGGGGGGGTGGAGGGGTGCCTGCCTGGGGCACCAGGGACCCCCGGGCCAGTCCTGCCTAGAGTGAGTAGTGAGCAACATCGCTGGCATGATGACGTCACTTCCGGGTGATGTCATTGCACTGCACACACATTGCACATTCAAAAAAAGTCCCCCACCAGAGGCATCGGGGAACTTGGGAACTCTACAATCCAACTGGAGTTTACAATAGGCCCTGTAAGCTCTTGAAGGATTGGCTACATCAGGGGGGTGCGGCCTAATATGCAAAGGAGCTCCTGCTAAAAAAAATAAGCCCTGGGTATAACTCTCTCTGTCTCTCTTCCCTCTCCCTCCAATCCAGTAGTGTAGATCATCTACCAGTGCTGCCAATCTGCTCCCAGCTGGTGACCTTCTGACTGTCTCTTTGAAACTCAGGTGGTTTAATTCAGTTGCTTTACAATATTACTATTAGCCACCTTTTCAAATATATTACAATCATTCTGTAATGAGATTTTGCAGCTGTGTCCTGGACAGAACATAATATAAATAGAATCTGACACAAGGTTTTCAAAGACATTCAACAGAACTTGTATGTGCCATGATACAATTCAGTTCAGAGAAACAGGGTGTGTGTTTTCAACTTATTTATAAAGGACATTTTTTAAAAAAAAGAAGCATGCATTTAACTTTTTTATGGCCCAACCTACCTGGGAATACTAGTTTTATTACCTGTAGCAAAGATCCAATCTGTGGTGTAATATAATGGCCTGACCTGGATGGCCCAGGATAGCCTCGTTGGATCTGAAAGCTAAGGAAGGCCAGTCCTGGTTAGTACTTAGATGGGAGACAACGAAGGAAGTCCAGAGTTACTTTGCAAAGGCAGGCAGTAGCAAACCACCACTGAACATCTCATGCCTTGAAAATCCTGCAGGGTTGCCATAAATTGACTCTGACTTGATGGCACTTTTCACCACCACCATAATGATGAAAAGGGGTTTTATCGTAGCAAGAACTCCTTTGAATATTAGGCCACACACACCGTGATGTAACCAATCCTCCTGGAGCTTACAGTAGGCCCTGTACTAAGAGCCCTGTAAGATCTTGGAGGATTGGCTACATCAGGGGTGTGTGGCTTAACATGCAAAGAAATTCCTGCTACAAAAAAAGCCCTGATTGATGAATAGCGATTTGTACACCAGTGTTGGGATTACACTAGTGCAGCATCAGCAGGGTGCCAGCGTATTTCTATGTTGTGGTGGCATGGGACTTCATTGCTATTCGAAGCAATTCTTAGACTGGTTTTAGGATTACAGAATCCATCTAATACCTGTAGTTTGTGCTGCATATGCTGTACTTATATATCTCAAGGATGCATAAATTAGGGTTCTTTGCAAAGTGTCCTAATATCTTTATCTGCTTTCCTACAGTTGTTTAGCAATCAATCTTCTCATTTAATTCTTAGGGCTAAAAGAAAGAATCCATGTCTGAAAACAGTAAAACCCCTTGTCTTCTGATGTAGCACCTCATTCCTGTGCTTTGCTTTCCATCTCTGTTTGTATCTCCTTTACACTTTGACTATTATTCTCTGCTTCTCTTCATTGGTTTTGTCTTTTTCCCTCCTTTGTCTTGCCTGTGAAAAGGCAGTGAGTGGGTGACGACGGAGCCAAATGCTTAAGCAAACAGTCAGCCTCTAGCCGTGGCAACAGGCTGGCATATGAGATTGAAAGGACCCCCATGATGGTGAAATGGGACACTGTAGAGGGACCCCTGGACTTCATTATGAAAAAGTTTGACACATGCCATACTGTAGCATGAATCTGAGGAAGCAAAATAATTATTCCTTCTTAAAGGCTTTTTGAGAAATACATCCAGAGGAAGAAAAAAAGCTTTTTTTTTTCTTTGAAAGTTCATGCAGTTATTCTGCTTCTTAGATTACAGCATTCCAAATGGAATTGCACTAGGGAATATCACAGGAGTAGAGTAAATGTCTGAACTAAAAGCCTCCTGAACTATATATAGACACATCCTCTCAAGATCTTGAATGCCTTTTGCTCTTTTAGCTCTTGAAATCTTCTTTCTTATATCTAGCTAATGATATCATTGCAGCGTGTATCATACCTGCTTAATCAGTACTAGCCTCAAAGGGCTAGTTTGTTTATAAGGGATGATAGTGACCCTGTATCCCTGTTCTCATCTCTCTCTCTCTCCCATCACAGGAGAATCCTTGTTGGTCCAGTTTAACCTCAACAATGGCCAGAAGAGAAGCCTTGAAAGTTCCAGCAGCAGTGAGGCTAATAATTAGTGGCAAAACTAGGAGCTTGAGTCAGAGATAGCTCTGCATTATGAAACCTTGGGCAGATCTGGCTGAATCTAGTCCAAAAATATAATTTAAAATTAAGGAGCCATTCCTCTAAGGGCATTTTTGGACTTAATTAGATTTAGAGTATTTTTGTGTGATACTGTAATTTACATTTTGTTTTGTTGCTGCTTATATTTTCTATTATAATACACAGGAAAGAATTTATTAACTGCAACCTGTTCTTGTTGTGCTGGGTGTTGCATTATACTGAAGTATGTGTACATTGCTTGAGCAAACCTCAAATGCACCACCGTAAGAACTTTAGCCCTGCTGGATCAGACCAATGGCCATTCTAGTTCAGCGTCCTGTCTTACACAGTGGCCAACCAGTTCTTCTGGATGGCCAACAACAGGTCTTCCTCTGATGCTGCCTTCTGGCTCTGGGAATCAGAGGTTCCCTTCAGTCACCATGACTAGTAGCCTTTGATACCAAATCTATCTAATTCCCTTTTAAAGCTGTTTATGCCTGTGGCCATCACTACATCGTTTGGAAGCAAATGCCACATCTCTGTATACAGTAGAATTTCCTTTTGTCCATCCTAAACTTACTGCCCATCAGTTTCATTAGATGCACTCAAGTTCTAGTATTTTGGGAGAGGGAGAAAATTTTTTCTTTTGTCAATCCTTTCCACCCCATGCATAATTTTATAGAGCCAGTTTGATTCAATGGTTAAGTGCATAGACTCTTATCTGGGAGAACCAGGTTTGATTCCCCACTCCTCCACTTACACCTGCCAGAATGGCCTTGGATTAGCCATAGCTCTTGTAGGAGTTGTCCTTGAAAGGGCAGCTTCTGGGAGAGCTCTCTCAGCTCCACCCATCTCACAGGGTGTCTGTTGTGGGGGAAGGAGATTGTAAGCCACTCTGAGACTCTGATTCAGAGAGAAGGCTAGGGTATAAATAGGGACGGTGCATGGGAATAGACAAAGTAGGCAGTCGCCTAGGGCACCACCTGGCCTAGGGTGCACCACTGGGTGCCCCCTCCCAGACATATTACTTTGGCTCCTGACCACTGTCACCTTGTCTTCTCCCATCACCAAGCTGCCCTCAACAAAGCCAAGCCACCCCTCTCTCTCTCCGATGTGCAACTTGGTCTCCCACCTCATCCTATCCCACCACCCTCCTTCCTGTCTTGGCCGGCAAGCACTTATTCTCACAATTTTTTAATAACATATCACATTTTTTAAAAAATTAAAATTAAAAATCAGTAAACTAAAAATGTGAAAAGTTTCAAGTTTTGTGCTCTTCATTTTCCCTATATTTTTAATAAGGGGGGGGGGGCGCTAGTGGGTGATTCGCCTAGGGCACCAGAAAGCCTAGCACCAGCCCTGGGTATAAATATGCGGTCTTCTTCTATCATGTCCCCCCCTTAGTAATCTCTTTTCTAAACTGAAAAGTCCCAGACTCATCAGCCTTTCTTCATAGGGAAGTGCTGCACCCCCACCCCCCCAGTCATCTTGGTTTCCCTCCTCTGTACTTTATCCAGCACTGCAATATATTTTTTGAGATACGGTGACCAGAACTGTGCATAGTATTCCAAATGAGGCTGCACCATGGATCTCTACACGAGCATTCCACTATAAAATGTTTTATTCTCAATCCCTTTGCTAATAATCCCTGCCATAGAGTTTGCCTTTTTCACTGACACAGCAAACTGATTTGATCTTTCATTGAGCTATCCACTATGAACCCGAGATCTTTTCCCCTCTCAGTTTCAGCAAGTTCAGATCCCGTTAGCCGAAACTTGAAGCTGGGAATTTTGTTCCAATGTGCATCACTCTACAATTACCAACACTGTATTTGCTACTCTCCAGTCTCTGATACAGTGACTGAATTTAGTGAGAGGTTACATATACGGGTTAGTAGACCATATCTGAGTTCCGTAAAAACTCTTGGGTATATGCCATCAGGATCTGGAGACTTATCAATTTTTAATCTCCCCAGTAGGTCTAGAACTTCATCTCTGGTCACCTGAATTTGGCTCAGTTCTTCACACTCCCTTCCTGAAAACATGGGATGTGTCATGGCTATGTGTCCCACACTTTCCACAGTGAACACAAGAGCAAAAAAGTCATTGAGCTCTTCTGCCATTTCCCCATCTTCCTTTAACAATCCTTTTGTTCCTCTGTCATTCAAAGACTTGTCCTGAACCAGAGGCTATCCAGATTCTGTCGGCTTTCCCCCTGGGATTAATTTTAAAGCTGCTTTTTGCCACTTTTTTCTGCCACTTTTTGCTATTAATCACCAGAAGCCTGATTCCCTTTTGGTTCCAGTGAAGCCTATCTCTTTTATAAAGCTTCAGCTTATCCCATAGCCTGAGGAATCCTCTGCTCTTCATGGTTGCTCCACAAGCACCATAGCTTGGGGGTAGAGAGACTATTACTGTGGGCTATGGTGTGCCTCAGTTTAGTTCCTAATTTTTCACTCACTGAGGCTTTAGAAACTCTGAGGAATTTCTTTGTATAACCATTTCTCTGTGAAATATCGAGCCATCCTTGAGCTCTGAAAGTAGAAACCTCTAAGCATCTCAAATTAGTTTCAAATATACTGTTTTGTTATTCTTGGCCTTCTCCAGGCCTCTTAAGGTTGCCAGTCTCAAGAATGAAAACTCATTTCCAGGTTACAGAGATCAGTTCCCCTGCAGAAAATGACTGGTTTGGAAGGTGGACTCTATGGCATCCCTCCCCTTCTGAAATTCTGCCCTCTCCAGGCTCCACCCCCCAAATCTTTGGGAATTTCCCAACCCATACTTGGCAACCATACCTCTGGTGTAGAATTTAATGCATGAAGCTACGGTTCAATAAAAGAGTACACATTGTACAAAGCAGAAGGAATAAGGATTACATCAATACTAGACTGTACAATCACCATCTGTACATTGTGTACTACAAATCAAAAAGTATAACTGGAAGGCCAATAGTGTGGATAGCCAAGACCCCAATCTATCTTGTAAATGTGATTCTGTGCAACTAGAAGTGTTTCCCAGTTCTTACAAGAGAAGTTTATTATATCTGTTACAATAATTATTTTTATAAAATTCAGGTTTGGAACTTGACTCCACTGATTCCCTTTGCATGCTACTACTAGTACTACTAGTTATCATAGTCGTAGTAGTGCACTTATTATTTCACAGTGCTTTACAGTAACCCTATAAAGTTGACAATCCATCATTATTCAAATTTTTATGGACAGAAGTTGCCATAAGCAAATATCAGTGGTTTTGCTTTCCTGGTTTTTCTTTGCAACCAGAGTTCTTTCTGGTGGGTTGGGAGCCATTCCCAAAGCTTCCTGGCCACCAAGAATGCATTTGCAGGATTGTCTGGTGAATTCCTTACCAATTCCTTTGGATTTCAGTCAATAAGCAGATGAATGCAGCTTAGATGGATCCAAGCCCAGCCACCTACCCACAACACTGTCCACATTAAAAGCCACACTATAATTTGGAAGATCTGTTCTTTCCTGTCTAAAGAATTGGCAGCAGAATAAGTATAGGTCCTATGTATATTGGCTATCTGGAAAAGAGCAACTGCTACTTGATTCCTGTCCAGAGATGGGAATGACTTCCTATTCAATATAATTTAATTTGTTTACAATTTGGGTAACCACACTCAATGACAGAGAAATTGGTTATTTTTAGGGCTGCTGTAGTGGTGCAGAGTGGTTAAACTGCAGTATTGCAGTCCAAGCTTAGTTCATGACCTGAGTTTGACCCCAGCAGAAGCTGAGTTCAGGTAGCCAGCTTGTGGTTGACTCAGTCTTCAATCCTTCCAAGGTCAGTAAAATGCGTACCCAACTTGCTGGGGGGCAAAGTGTAAATGACTGGAGAAGGTAAACCACCCCGTAAAAAAGTCTTCTTGAAAACATTGTGAAAGTAATGACTACTGCTTGCACAGGGGATTACTTTCACCTTTTTTTTAGTACCAGAATCTTTTAACAAATGCACCATTTGCCTCACCTGGCAGTGACATGGGAAAGGCTAGACATCATTTGATAAGTGGTAAGAATATTCCAAGATTCATACTACATGAAACTGACTTATAGTGAGTCAGACCACTGCTGTAAGCAAGGTCAATATTGTCTACTACTCAGACTGAGTCTCAGGTAGAGATCTTTCACATCATCTGCTTCTTAATGTGCTTTTCATTACAAATGATGGAAACTGGAACTGGGAACTTCTGCATGCAAAGCAGAAGCTTTACCAATCCATGACTTCTCCCTTATGTAGGGCTTGGCAAGTTGATAATAGATTCTTACTAAGGGCCAAACTACATGTGTAGCTCTGAAATGGGGCAAATAAGGCCCTTCAGAGCAATTTCAACTTGGAAAATAGCATGGATAGAAGACAGATTGGCAACCATTGCTGACCTCAGCCAAAAAGCTGGCAGAATATCTCTGCCTTATAGGTCCTGAACAATCACAAAATATTCTGCAGGGCCCTGATAGAATTTGGCAGAAATTCCACCAAGTCAGAGCCAGGACTGAAAAGCCTTGGCCCTGGTCGAGGACAGCCGGATAACCTTTTTAGTACATAATTATATATACACCAAATACTAAGTAAAAAAAAAAGTTTATTTATAATCACTGGCTATCTGATTTGATTTATACTATTTGTTTTCAAGTAACGTGCAGCAGCAACAGATCTAAGGGAGGGCTAGGACTGCCACTGGCATCTTGTTTTATTGAAATATGGTTCTGTACAACCCAGACAACCCAGAGAACAGGCTTGAACTGTCAGTGAAAAGCCAATTGATTGACAGACTGTACTAGTTATTTACTCATTATAAAAACCTGTAAACTTCCTGTTTACAATCAGACAGTGAGCCAATCTGATGGATGCTGAAGGGTACAGAGATACCCTGTCTATCCTTCTGTGCAAAATTAGGAATAGTTGTCCACAGCCTCATGACAGTATTTAGTGGACCAGCTTTCATACTGGGCATAAAATACCATATTGAGTTTGATGGAGGATAAAGAACTAGGGATGAACATTTGAACCATATTTTGTCGTTCTTTTGAAAAAGCAGTACCTCAGTTGCACTGTACAGGCCCATGTATTTAGATTAGCAGAATTGTGAAATAACTGAATTTTCCTACATTTCCTTCCAGAGATCTGCAATAACTAAACAGAATCCAATTATTAATTTGTTCCTCTCTCCAACTGTCTATCAAATTAATTATTTATGTTAGCATTGATTTTGAGCATGCAAATGCCCAGAAACAATGCACTACAGATACAGATCTCATTTATGAATTTGTTCTGGATTATTTCCAGTACTTTTGGCTGTTTTGTATCTATTTGTAACTATAAAAACAATAATCTGTAATTGTTTGCTTGCACTGTAACAGTGCAGTATGTATGAAGGAGTATACTCTGGGTGGCTTCATAAAAGAATGCGGTGGTTGTTGGTATCTCCTCACAAACAATAGAGATCCACTCAGTTGCTTCAGGCATCACATTATATCTGGCAAGTCTCAAAACCTACATTCATAGAACCCACTGGACCAGAGAAAGGGAGAACTGAACCTATTTACAAGTATAAGATCCATGCAGATCTCCAAAGCATGGTACCTGAACAGAGTGATGACCCGTTAAAACTAATTAAACCATTCCTTACGTTTAATAAGTGTTTAGACTAGTCTTTGAAACAAATTGCAGTGTTTCTCAGTCTGATTTTTTGTATATTAAAGACTTGTTCAGATTCAGCACCAGTCCCGGATGCTGTGCATGATCAGTGGCAAGTGAATCTGAATCTCCAAGTAAACTGATACTGTTTAAATCCTCCCCTTATCACAAACACACACACAAAATTAGAGATAGACTTAATTTAAAGAAAATTTGGTAGCATGATGCAATATCAGCTGTGTTTCGATATTACCCTTTTGTTTTAATTTGAAATCTCGTTTGGGCTCAAATTACAATTTTGGAATTCAGACATTGAGAACAAGGTTGGAGTAAAAGGGTTTTTTTAAAGTATATCAGTGCTATGGAAATTATTTTGTATTTAAGCATAGAAGTTATTTACTAGTTATAAAAAAGAACCATTCTCCATATCTGAGACTCTACACAGAGTCTAATAGAAAATTTGAAACTTACAAGTAAACAATTTGAAAATAAATCTTTTTAAAATATAATCAAATCAGATTACTGCATTTAAATAATCCTGCTTGTTGTAATTTTTTTTAATGTTCCGAAGTATACTTTTCATATCTCTTTCCAAATCCTGTTCCCCCCAGCCCTCAACTCCAGTCTGAAAATTGGTAAAAAAAATTTCTCTGAAAAAGTAATATTTTTACTACTTTGAATAGATAGCACTACTATAGATGGAATTCCCAAGATGTCTGTAAATGCTTTTATTGTGCAGCATGCCTCTCATATAGGATTATATCAAATTTTATTCATATTAAATGCTGAACATGTGCTCTTTTCCATTAAGGGTATTCCTTGAACAAAGAATATTTGATGTAAATTGAATTACTTCTTCATGATTTCCTTTTAAACTTTTTTAAGTCATTTGAAATCAATAAAGAAAGCAAAAAAAAAAATTAGAGAGGGGATCTTACATATTATGTACCCATGGCTACAATTTGTACCTGCGTCATTGTAAAGGATTGATTGTACCATATTAAAGCCATTTTATCTCAAAAGTGTAAAGTATCATTTTTTAAAAACTGCTGGTTTTTCATATATACTTTATATAGCTCTGCAAGTGGAATGAAATGATCAACAGATTAATTTTATTTACCCTCTTCCTGCACTAGCAAAATGATTAAAACATTCTATTACAGGAAGTTTTACAGTTCTTTAAACTGGACTACAAATAGATTCAAAACTAAAACATATAGAGATGTTTTTAATAATGGAAATACCTGAGGCAAATGTTGAGCTGAAAGGACAGTGTTTTAAATCTATTCTGCCACCGAGATGCATAAAATCTACTGCTTTTTGACAAGTCAGGTCCTCTAGATTTTAAATATTCAGACTGGTATATTTCCTGGCACATTCCACTTTGATTATGACCCTCACTCCATGGAATACAAGGATAGCAAAGTAGACTTTGGAGACTGCGAAGAAATTTTGCATAATTGAACCGGATATTTCATGACTGAATTGGTTGCTGGATGTTTAGTGAGAGGTTTACAGATGATCGGAGTGCTTTTTGAAATTTGTTTTGGTGCAGTTTTGTTCTCATCTTTTCCTGCATGACATTTTGAATGTAGAGAATGTTGCAGGTAAAGTTCATAAATAAAGCTGCAGAGAAATTATACAGTATGTTTGTTTCCCACTCAAATTAACAGACTGCAATGAGAAAAGAGAAAAAGAATATGTCACAAAAGCATGTATTTAATGTTATTATTAGAATAAATGAGTTTACACTGAAGCATTTCTCTGCTTAATATAGGTTTTTAAATTCATCATGATAAATTGTGTGTGGTTTTGTGTACATATGCACATTTATTCAAACTGTCTCAGTTTCATTCACTGGGTTTATTTGGGGAGCATCTTCTGGTTCTATCTATAGTTTCTGTCCTTTCAACTCTTTAAACTGAGAGCTACAAAAAAATAAAGAAAGAAAGAAAAGAAAACCACCCAGTTCAAGGCTTTAGGGTACATCGGTGCTTTTTAAGTACCACTGAAACCAAATCTATTTTATGTTTGCTATGGGATTTTTAAAAAGTGAATTTCAAATGAAACATTCATTCTTCCTCACCTGTCTGGTTTAAATGCATGGGCTCTGCATATGAGTTACCTTTGTTTTAAACATCTGTTGTGAAATTAAAAATTTCTGGCATACTATTGATGTTAAGAAAAAGATAGGATAGAAAGCATTATTAGCTATCTGCTAGTTGACAAGAGGGCAGGATTGGGTTTCTTTAAGGGAATTACACTTTTGATGACCCCAGTACATATAAAACATGTTAGCTAATGGGGGTGCAGAGGGGGCAGATTTAAGTGTTTGATCAGGAAATCCTGCATGAGCATATTGATATTGGATGGAAATTTGATTAGTAACCTTAGTGACAAGGGGATCAGATCTACTCTCAACATACAATCAGATCTGGCAGTACATGCTTTTTTGTCTCTTTGAAGGAAAGAAACATTTGTAGGGAATCAAGGCAGCGTATTGGATAATTTTAAAAGTTGTCGCATATTGAAACCTGAAAATCACCTTTTTAATTTTGTTTGGAAATATGTTTGCAGTTAGTTTGATTGAAAACATGTACATATATTTTTAATCAGATGCTTTTCAGTAAAACATAAAAGATTATTTTCCAAGGAGAGGTGATCTCCCACCCCCACCCCGCTTCTCAGAAGGAATTGATAGCTTTTAAGTTTCTTTGTGTGCAATATTTTCAGAAACAAAGGGGACAAGGAGACTTGCTTCAATGCGATTTCATAAGGAAAGGTTATATGCCGCTTCTAGATTACCATTGCTCAACTGGTTACATTGATTCAGCTTACATGACTACAGTGGATGAAAGAACTTCAAGTTTTGAAAATCCTGTTTATTTTCTTAACTAGTTAAGAAATAGTATCACACTTTAATGTGTTAAGAATAAATAGCTCCCTGTTTTGGTAATTCGTAATTATTTGTATTTAATTTGTAGGGAAGCTAAAATTAAGTGTAACAATCACAAGGGCCCAACTGTTTGCTTTGGTGAGGGGTGTGTATATAAAACAAGCTCCTCAGCTAGAGAAAATTAGTTTAGTTTCACTGACATCAACAGGATTGTACCAGCCTCTGCCAAACAGAGATTAGACCTATGCTTATTTTATAAATTCCTCCATAAACCACATCTGCATGGCTTCTTTACAAAGCTAGACTTGCAACCCAAATCCACCCTGCAGAATGGAATTTGGTTTTAATATTATGATTCTATTAATTCCAAGTCCCTCTCCAAATATATTAGTAAGTATACCAAACTATGCCATGCTGTGGATAAATTTGCAGCACAGACTCTGAACCAGAAAGCTTTCATTGTTGTCATGCTGACATCAATAAACATCATGTATTTTCACAATATTTTCATGCTTGAGATACTTTAATACTTCTGTGAAGTCTCATAGGCCAAACCATCTTCTGTTATCTCACCAAATCACAAGTGTGATCTACAACAAAATAAACATTTGCAAAGAGTTATAATCTACCGGTTACCTATATGGCAGGGGAATCGAACAGTAAAAGCCTTAATGTGTAGGGACTGTTCTTTGTGAGAGAACACTCAAACACAAATCCCAAACCTTCAGCTCAAAATAGTCCAGGGAAAACTTTATATCTTGATCCAGTTGGTTGCATAAACCAGCTGCATAAAATATATGTTGACAACACTACAAAATCCATGATACCCTATAACTGCAAGCTAAACTGCATGTGTAAAAACATCCAAAGCCTGAAATGAAAGTAAACAATTAACAAAATATGGAAGAGTAGCAATGCAACAGGAGCTGATCAAAAACTGAAGAGGCTGACATAGTTTCAATGGAAATTCTATATTTGAAGCTTGGAAAAAGTTTTGTGTTACAGAAAGAACTCATGCTAAAATCTAATGATAAGTGGAACAGACTGTGGTCCTTCTGTGTCACAATGTCTATATGATCACCTTAATTTACAATGTAGTCAGACACTGAGCTACCACTGGTGAATCTTTACCCCTCATACTGACCTTCCCTTGGTTTAGATCTCTTGGAAACATCACTTTAATGTTCTGTGAAGCATCAAATTAACTTTTCAAACTAATAGTTCAAATGCTGTTTAATTTACAAGATGCACATTATATAAATTACAATAATTGTTACTTGTTCAAAAGACAGTTAACAGTGACATCATCTCATTTTATCATAGGGGAGGAGCTTGTCTGAAATGGCTCCCATAATGTACCTAACCAAAATTACCCTACCTGAGAAAGATCCATTTTAAGATATTTTATCAGGCCAATAGGGTATGCTTTTTACTCTTACCATGAAATTCCTCCACCCATTTGAAGCATGTGTGGGTGTGTTTTTATGCTATGTTGTATGTAGAACATGTAGAGTTGACAACTGGCCAGGAAAAAAATCTGAGTGGCTTCTGTCCCTTGAACAGAGGGTTGGATCCTATGAATCAGCCTTGCCGTGGTACAGACAGCCTTGTTCTGAGGGAATGCAGTTCTGCTGGAACAAGGCTCAGCCACTAGCAAAACAGATCAATAGAATCAGCCCAGGTTTTTGATATGTCATGTCTCCTATGAAAGAGTGAAATATTATCATCTGCAAGTTGTTGTGCTTCATACTACTGTTAAAGAGACGGAAGCAGGGGCTAGTCCAACAGTTTCTACTTACATATTATTGGAGGAAGGAGGGTGGGTTGAAGTCCCAGCTGTGCCTGCACAAAGACTTCCAGCAGCCTGCAAAAGGTGTAGATGGCACCATCTCTTTGAGACTGAGCTAGGGATGCTGAAACACCCACTGGTTCATCCTACATCCTGTTTGCAGTTCATGAACAGGGAGCTGATTTTACAATGACTGTCAACTCATTCATGGTTATTTGAAAAGCTGCTTTACTGCATTTATTCCTAACAGTGCTATACAGTATAATTGCATTTTTCTGCAGTCATGGGCGCCATTTTCCAAGTCATACCTCTAGAAGGCTTTTTGCATTTTTTTACAATTGGTAATTGATATTGTAAACTGATAGTCTAATTATCTGTTTCCACAACCACTTATGTCCCAGTTTTGGTTTAAAAAGTAAGCCTCTGGCCCCTTCCACTGTGAAGTTATAAGATAAAATGTGCTGTCTCAAAAATCTTTCTGATGGCACAGCACAAAAAAAAGGCAAAGAAAATGGTAGTTCACTGTGTGGATTAAAATCAGTCTCAAATTATAGTTAAATCAGTCTCAAATCAGTCTCAAACTACAGTTAAATCACTCTCAAATTATATAAATTGGTTATAATTTTTTTTTTAAAAAAATGTTACCCTCAGTGTTTATCTACCACTAATAATCTATGGTGTTTGGGGGGAGGGATTCATACTTATCAATATCTTCAATGCAAAACTCATGGCATTCCTATCACAAAGCTGCTACTGGTGGGTGTCTCACAGGCAGAACACTGTCCCCCTCTAGGTTTGTTGTTCAGCAGTAGTGCTAATGAGTAAGCACATGAGTCTCCACTCTGTGTACTGGAAATGCAATATTTGTACAAGTCATTTCCCTGTTATTATTAATAATAATAATATTCCGCCCATTCCCCTGTGGGGGCTCAGGGCAGACTACATCAATAATAATTGTAATAATAAATCACAATAGAATCACAATGAAATCATAATAAAAACCAGTTACAATATTTAGTTAATAGTATTTTAGTCTTGATTCTTTTGACTCTACTTGCATAGGACCAAGGCCTGAGGTCTCTATTCTGCCCAGCTCATATTCAGAATATTCAGGAGTCCTCCTGACTAGATACTTTCTGGAAATAAACAAGGATCCCATTTCTGGATTCTCAATCAAACTTCTTATAGCCAATTTTCTGTCATTTCCCCAGGATCCATAGAAACACAAATATATCATATATAAAACCAGGCAGAAGAAAGAAGTCTAACCAGCTGCATCCAATTGCCAACAGATAAAAGCAATACTTAGTGTCACATCTGATAATTTAAATAGTCATTTCTGATTTATGTATTGAGACCTTAAGGACTGCAACCAGTGCTGCTGAGTTTGTATCTGATGCACCATATTTTATTTTGAGACATCTTCATTCAGTTTCCTCTAAAGTGATGAGTCTAAATTATGTTATTGACAATAAAGTTTTGGACAATAAGGATTTCATGTGCATAAGTACTGAAGTACTGAAAAATTGAGTTAATTGATATTATTCCTGTAAGATAACGCCAACTGATAGTTAAAACAACTGAAATAAGAGTTGAAAAAGCCAACTTCAGGTAGGTGGTTCATGCAAAATGAAGTACTCCTCACTAAAAAATAAGAGAGATTTTAATCTGTTTTTTAAGGTGTTGGGCTAACAGGTAACATGGGAACAAGGCAATAGACAAGATGCACCTTTAAGACCAACTAAGTTTTATTCAGAATGTAAGCTTTCATATGCTCTAAGCAGACTTCATCAGACTATGGGAAATCATTATGGATTGCAGTTAAAACATACAATTAAACACAGTAGTTTAAACAGGTACTTTAAATACTAACCTAAATTCTAGGCCCTGATTGGACAAGAGACCCAAAGGAAAATCCTCTTCCAGCCATTAAGGGAAATTCTGAAATTGGAAAGCTTTTTCTCTTGGGTGTGGGAGTAGTCATCCACCTGGACAAAATGCTGTCCTATTTGTGAATGCTAATTTTAGTCCATTAAATTTCTAAAGCATTCAGGAACAGCAAAGTAATCAGTGATTAGATTAGAATGATATTCCTTTTGTTGTCTTTTCCAAATTGCTAGTCTTATGTAGATGATTTTTACCTCTTGTTGTTCCTTGCCAGTGTAATTTATTTTGGTAAAAGTCACTGATGTCACTCTGGAGGTGCAAATATATTTTCATGTGCTCAGACCCTAGGGTAGTATTCCTGCCCTGATGTGCATCAGGTACTCCATAAGGTTTAAAAGAGAGGTCCAAGTAGAGACATTCTGCTTGAAGGTGATGGTTTTTCTATGGCACCTAATAGTCTTTGTGTTACATCATCCACAGACACTTGAGTCAGAGACTAAAAACATCTGAAGAAGAGAAGGTATGCCTTAGCATTGAATGCTAATCACTCCCTCCAGAAAGGATACCTGGAATCCATTCAAGTAGGCAATTTGCTCTATAGCATTCTTGACTCTGAGCAGGTTTAGTATGCATTTTCTAAATATGAATTTAACTTCCATATTTAGAAAATGCACACAAAACCTGTTCAATATCCATTGATATTGTTGGTTTGTCCTGCAGTGCTTCAATTGCAATTAATCAAACTAATGCCTAAAACCCCCCCAATAAAACCAGAAGTAAAACCTCTTACCCTTAGGACACAATACAAATCTGAGCCTTTAAAAATATTTTTTTTGCTACGTGATGTCAAAATATTTAGTTTTTTTTTAATTAGCTAACATTATTTTTATCCCATTTAACATAATGCTGCCTTAATTGCAGAAGATTATTGTGCAATGATGAAGCAACACAAAAGAAAGAGAAAACTTCCAATAAGATTAGAAAAAGTCAACAGCTAACCAGGGAAACTTCTCTTTTTTAACACCATCCAGTGATGTCACCACTCTGAGGTTTCCCTGGGACTTTATTAAAATGTTTGTGACAGAGCCAATGTAAACCATCCTAAATCTAACACAGAGCTGCAAAGCACTGATTTTAAGGGAATGTGAAGATATGGATCATTGGGTCTTTCTAAGCAGCATCTTGAGCCAATTATTGGTGTCATCTTGAGCCAATTTAATCAATCTGAGGGGGACTCAAGGGAGGGCGAAGGGTTGTAAGTACTGGTCAAACATTCTGCTCAAACTTCACCAGCATCCAGTGTGTTGAAATGTCCTCCTTAGGCAGCTGTTTTGTTGCATCCTGTAACCAACTGATTACTAGTTTTATTTGCTTCTGCAGGTTAGGATCTCTGGAAAGAAAGAAAGAAAGAAAGAAAGAAAGAAAGAAAGAAAGAAAGAAAGAAAGAAAGAAAGAAAGAAAGAAAGAAAGAAAGAAAGAAAGAAAGAAAGAAAGAAAGAAAGAAAGAAAGAAAGAAAGAAAGAAAAGCATTTTCACAGCTCAGGAACTTTCATCTTGACACTTTTTAAACTAAAACTTTACAATTTTGAAAACCAAGTTTTAAACACATCTATTTGGATACAAATCTCATTGAAATAAAGGAGATGAATTTGCTGGAAATGTGTTTAGAATTGGGAAACAAGTATCCATTTCCTAAATAGCTAACCTCTACATTACAATTCATTTTATTTGTGGGAAAAGCTTTTAAAATATGTTCCTGTTATTTTCCCATACTACAAAGAACAAGGACACATTTTAAATCATATAGTTCCTTGATTTATAATCAATAAAAAGATTCAAACAGTCTGAGATTCAAAAAAAAATGTATTTTACCAGTATTGATTCATGTTATATAATTATATATAATACATTATTTGTTTGTTTGTTTCTATCCAGCCCTCCCATAAGGCTCAGGGTGGGTTGCAACAATTTAAAACAGTTAAAACAAATTTATTAAAATACCCATAAGCACATGGCATAAACAATATGCTCCCAGTAGACTGATAAAATAGACTGATAATGCTATACATTTACTACACTTAGTAAAGTGTGTATTTATTTACACTCCAGTTTTGGTTTGAAACTTCCATTAAAAGCAATAAAATGGGGTCTCTTAATGGGCAATAGGCTAGTAAAAAAGGTAGTCCCCTGTGCAAGCACCAGTCGTTTCCGACTCTGGGATGACGTCGCATCACGACATTTTCACGGCAGACTTTTTACGAGGTGGTTTGCCATTGCCTTTCCCCCCCAGCAAGCTGGGTACTCATTTTACTGACCTCGGAAGGATGGAAGGCTGAGTCAACCTCAAGCCGGCTACCTGAACCCAGCTTCTGCCAGGATCGAACTCAGGTCTTGAGCAGAGCTTAGAACTTCAGTACTGCAGCTTTACCACTCTGTGCCACGTCGGCTCTTAATGGGCTAGTACTACGGGTATTTATTCAAAAGCAAGCTCCACTGAGTTCATTAAGATTTCCTCTCGGCAGAATGCATAAAAATGCACCCTTATGCTACAGTCCTATGCACACTTACCTGGGGGTAAGCCAAGCTGAAGTTGGATTGACTTCTGAGTAAACATGCTTAGGAGCCCCATGGTGCAGAGTGGTAAAGCTGCAGTACTGCAGTCTGAGCTCTCTGCTCATGATCTGAGTTTGATCCTGGCAGAAGCTTGGTTGACTCAGCCTTCCGTCCTTCCAAGGTCAGTGAAATGAGTACCCAGCTTGCTGGATGACTGGGGAAGGCAATGGCAAACCACCCCATTAAAAGTCTGCCGTGAAAACATTGTGATGTGACGTCACCCCAGCCGGAAATGACTGGTGCTTGCACAGGGGACTACCTTTTTTACTTTTTAAACATACTTGGAATTACACTGCACATTATGACTTTTTTTCTGCCTTGAGTCAAATATCCCTCTTCTTTCCTATGAAGCCCACTTCCACACAACTGCCTTAATCCAGAGCTCTGTGTGTGAGATACAATAAGCACACCGAACTTCTGGGTGCTAAAACAGATATGCAAGCAAAAGCATTGTGTCCATGGAAATAAATGGGAACTCTCTTGTAGATAAGAGGAGTCCACACATGCAATCTAGACTACATGAGTTTGCAATGACTGCAAAATACTGAATGTTAATTTTGAGTCAGTTACATACATTTATTTATTTATTTAGATTTTTATCCTACCTTTCTCACAGAATCCTTGTTGCATATTTGGCATAATAGTTCTGTCTTTTTATCCATAGTAGCTATGTTTATTTTTTCTTGACGTTTCTTAGCCTGTTGTGCTATTTACCCGTTGGTCTGAATTTATTTTCATAGCAGTACAAATATTAGTAAGTATTTAGATTTTAGACAATAATCTGAGTTGCCAGCAAATGGTTTGTGTGAAATTCACAGCTGACTGTGAAAGGAAATGTTTACCAAGAGCAATAGATAAACATGCAAATTAATTTTTAAATGTTTTCTTTATTCAGAATATTTGTACACCACTGTTCTGTCTTCACAGGTCCCATAATGGCTGACAATTTGAGATTCAACATACAAACAATTAAAACAAAATAAAACATATAAAATCATAAAAAACCCAACCTCCTAAAGTAGCCATGATTTTAGTTCAGAAAAATTCTAGAACAGGAATGCCTTCAGCTTATTCTATAAGGCCTGTAGAGGTGGATTTCACCTCTTGAGGAAAGGAGTTCCACTGTTCACAAGGAGCAGCCATGAAAGCCCTCAAGTGGATTCTAGCCAAGCTTATCTCAGATGAGATGAATAAACAAAAGGACTCCATCCATAAACCCTCAATTTTGATGGGCAGGTTATTTACTATTTTTATTTATTTAAAAGCTTTATTAGCCACCTTTCTTCCTTACGGTGACTTCCTCAAGGTGACTTCCAAATACATAAAATAAATTACATTAAAACATAAAAAATAATTTAAAATCAAAACTCAAGACTGTTGATAAATTTTACCAAATGTGGTCCTAAATAAACTTCCAAGGGCACCTCCCTGGGGAGGCTGTTTCATAACCAAGGGGCTGCCACTGAAAAGGCCATCTGTCATGAACTCACCAAATGAGGCTCTTTGATTGATGGGACAGCTAGGAGGATCTCTCCCCATGATCTTAATTCATGGGAGAAGATGGTCCTTCAGATAACCTGGACCCAAGCCATGTAGGGCTTTAATGATCAAAACTAACACCTTGAATTGGGCCCCGGAATGGATCAGTGCCCAGTGTAATAGCTATATCGGGGTTGTATGCTCCCAATAGTTGACTCCGGCTAACACCCTAGCTCCAGCCGCCGAGCACCCCAAGTACAGTGTATTGCAGTGGTCCAGTATAAATGTAACTAAAACATGGATCACTGTGGCTAGAGTGGACTGAGCCAGCAATAGATGCAGTTGACACACCACCAAGCTGGGCAAAAGTACTCCAAACTACCACAGCCACCTGGTTATTGAAGATGACTGCTGTATCAAATAGCACTCCCAACCTGCAAACCTGGCTTTTCAAAGGGAGTATAACCCCATCCAGTACAGCAGCCCTGCTTAGCACTTCAAATGTCAAAGAACAGCTTCTGGAAGCCTGTGCAGCACTAGCTTATTCCATTTTGGTGTGGAGAGCCAGTTTGGTGTAGTGGTTAAATGTGCGGACTCTTATCTGGGAGAACCGGGTTTGATTCCCCACTCCTCCACTTGCACTTGCTGGAATGGCCTTGGGTCAGCCATAGCTCTGGCAGAGGTTGTCCTTGAAAGGGCAGCTGCTGTGAGAGCCCTCTCCAGCCCCACCCACCTCACAGGGTGTCTGTTGTGGGGGAGGAAGGTAAAGGAGATTGTGAGCCGCTCTGAGACTCTTCAGAGTGGAGGGCGGGATATAAATCCAATATCTTCTTAGTGAATCACAATCAGCAGCTGGATTCTATACAAATGAAAGTTTCTGACCTGTGTTCAGGAGTGCCCATTTGTTTGTTTAGGATATTTCTGTGCTACTCTATAAAGTCCTACTCAAGGCTGTTTACAGTTAAACAACAATAATAATATAAAAATAAGCCACTAAAAACAAGACACTGGACAGAAACAGCATAAAAATAACTATCCATAAAGCAGAAGCAGACTATTTAAAAAGCTTGAAAGCTAAAACCTCTAATTAAAAGCCTGGGTAGAAAAGATGTGGTCTGGCCTGGTGCTTAAAAGAAAGGTGAACCTGAAGGGGGAGGGCATTCCAGAAGCAAGATGCCACCACAGAAACTGCCCTATCTCTAGTTGCCACATGCCTCACCTCTGAAGGCAGGGGCACAAGAGCAGGTCTTCAGAAGCAGATCTTAACTGATTGGCTGGATAGCAGATGGTCCTTCAGGAACTCTGGTCCCAAGCCATTTAGGGACTTAAAAGTAAGAACCAGCACTTTGAATTGTGCCCCAAAACAAGTGGGTAACAAGTGTAGAGTGGATTCCAGCAGTCAAATCTGGATATTTTTTTAATCAGTAGTAATTTATGGTCTGTGCTATATGTAAGAATCCAAAGAGTTAATTAAAATGATCTAGGAGCTTACACCCATCAGTAGGATTTGGGGGTTTGCATTCAGTTGAAAAGAGACCTTCACACCTGTTCACAAACTCTTTTGGACCAACCTCTGTTTCAAAAAGCAGTTTGTCAAATGACATGAGGGAACGGCTGTTAAAACCTCCTTGGATATTCGGTACTAGCCTACTTCTTTATATTACGGCTATATGTCAGATATATTTAAGACTACTTGCCAGCCTATGAATGCTTAAAACACATTTGTTAATAAAATATCATGAACTGTTTTTGAATGGTTGCAGTGGGGGTGCATATTAGACAACCAGCTTTATGACACAGAGGCTGTGATCACATATACTAAATAATGCACTTTCAATCCACTTTCTAACTGGATTTTACTGTGTGAACTGCCAGAATCCAGTTGGAAAGTGGATTGAAAGTGCATTATTGTGTGTGTGTGATTGCAGCCAGAATTAGTTTGTAAGCCAATGCTGTTTTTTTAAAAAGAAAACATGAAATAAATTACTTCTTCATTTTTAAACTTTCTTTTAATTAAACATTACAGTGGGAAATGAATACATCACAAATTTTTTTCTTCCAATGAGAAAGTAGAGTAGATTTCCTACAGTATGATATTGAAAATAGATATCCTGTTCCATGAAAGATACACTTTTTTTGCATTACAATAGTAGTGGATAAATTTCAGCTGTGTAAGTAATTTCCCCACTGACTTTAACAGTTCTTGGATGAGGATCATTCTTTATCTGCTTAAATTTCAGGGCAAGATGACTGAGAAGTCTGCCACAAATGTTAACTCCTCCTGTGAGCAAACAGGGATTTAAAGCTCCAACTACTCTGAAAATTCAGCAATTCTTTTGTCAGGGATAATGGAAAGTTGCAAACTAATAAAAATAGAACAATTACGGATTATGTAATACAAAATGAGACATCAAAATGTTGGTACTCCACAATTGCTTTTGTAGTTCTAAAGCCTTCTAATACATATTTCTAGGTTTTAAATACTAATCTATTTTGACACTTCATTAATCAGATTTTTTTCCAGTGGTGAAACCTTTTTTTAAATTCAGAAAGTATGGTATATTGACTTACCATGCATGCACCCTTTTGCTTGTCCATAGCGAAAAACATTGTGAAAAAAATTATCAATGGAATAAGTTTCTATTATATTTATAAAATTATTTTACACTATTTATTACTAGTCACCATTTTCTTATCATGCCTACTAACATATTTACTGTGGTTTACCTTCAGCTAGAATCTGCTGGCTCGGGATCTGTAATTTATTATTTGCAGTAAAAGATCAGGTCTAGAGTTCCCATGTCCCTAGTTGAAAGTTTATACCAGTCAGGATAGAAAATTATTCTCTATGCCTAGGTTGAAATACATTACTTCTTTATTGAATTAATTATGATAAGGATCATAACTTTAAACTAGGGGTGAGGTGCTGGCTTTCTACTAGGATTGCTTGAAGCAATTTTCATCTGAACATTTTTGTAGAGTTATTGAGTCTGGCAGGTCTGAACTTTATGAGAGAGTAACTCACTCCATAACTTAAAAGAGGTTGGACATTGATCCAGGCAAAGGTTTACCATATCCCATGTCTCTAGCCAGAAAAATTTGCACTGCATACTGAACAAATAACTGTAGTAGAACCAAATGAAAGGCATCATATGAACTGCCCACCCCATCCAACTGGCCCTTCTCTGGCAAGATTGATCAGAGAACTGTTTTAATGTGACATCTCTCCTTCTTTGTTCAGCACGGTGAGTGGTCAATAAAACTCTGAAATAGAAGATAAAGCAAAAGAAATGTTCCCTGCTTGTTTGGAAAAACAAAACGTTTGGAGCTCTGAAAGTGATTAGCAGCCAAGGCACTGACCCAACCCTGCACTGGTTAGGAAGATGGCAATATTGGCAGAGTTGGCGTAAACTGTTCAGCATGTCTACTAGGTAAACACCAAATTAAAGAGCCAGTTTGGTGTAGTGGTTAAGTGTGCGGACTCTTATCTGGGAGAACCGGGTTTGATTCCCCACTCCTCCACTTGCACCTGCTGGAATGGCCTTGGGTCAGCCATAGCTCTTGCAGAGCTGTTCTTGAAAGGGCAGCTGCTGGGAAAGCCCTCTCAGCCCCACCCACCTCACAGGGTATCTGTTGTGGGGGGAGAAGATATAGGAGATTGTAAGCCGCTCTGAGTCTCTTATTCACAGAGAAGGGCGGGGTATAAATCTGCAGTCGTCGTCTGCAGTCGCAGTCGTAAAATAAATTAAACTGCACATCTCAGGCACTGGGGTTGGCAGACAACTGGAAAGGAATTGTGTAGTCTAAGTAAGTAGCTAATCTGAAGGTTGTATGAGGCAAATGAAACTTACACACACAAATCCTGCTGCCCATGTGTATTTGTTCATGCTGCATTATAGTTCGCTCTGTGGACTGCAAAGCCACTTAAAAGAAACAATCATTTGGTGGGGCAAGTCTTGTGCCAGCGTCACACTATCCTGTCTCCCGACATAACCGCTTTCTATTCCCCAGATTCTGATAATGTTGTTTCCTACCACTTGTTTGCCTGCCCTCTCTTAGAAGGAATGAGGCCACAAGGCATGCTGGGATATTAGGCCATTAAGTGCCAATTTTGCCTAATCAGGCTTGTGGCACTCATATAAAAGTAGCTTGGCTTCCACAGCCAGGCTTTCACTCTATTGCTGTCATGCCAATCCAAAACAGACATATTGGGATTAGCTGGTCACCTAGGGCCCAGTAGGAAACGGAGGGGCTGTCAGATCTGCCCCCTCCCCCCTCTTCCTACTGTTTGCTAGGCAGCCCTAGATGGTCAGCAAGGGCAACAGTGGCAGGCCCAGCAACCCTGCCACCCTCTGCCTAGCTGCCAATCCACAGCAGGTACAGGCAAGGCAAGTGATGTCTTCTTACCTCCCTGTGGTGGAGCAGGGGGCAGGCAGTGCAGGCATTGCCATGCCCTGCCTCTCCCATCAACCATGAGACAAGGAGGGTGGGCAGCAGCTTCTTTTCTCTTCACAGACTAGTGGAGGACAAGGAGGGTGGATGGCACATTCTTGTCTCCTTGCAGCTGGGGGTGGGAGCAGACACTGCCAATTATTAGCTATATGACCAGGGAGGCAGTCTTAGGAAGGCAGAGTTTATGGAGGTGAGTGACTTCAACAGGGTACAATGCCATAGAGTCCATCTTCCAAAACAGCCATTTTTCTCCAGCAGAATTTATCTCTGTCACATGGAAACCAATTGTATTCCTGAGAGATTGCCAGCCACTATGTGGAGCTTGGCAATCCTAGGCACAGGAAGAGGGCTCTTGTGGTACTAGAGCATTCATCCTACCTGTGGGCAATGCTGGTTATGCTCAGCATCTCTCAGCACACTTTTGTACAGGTTATGACAAACAAGGTGTGGCAGCATTAGCTGTACTGATTTTGGAGCTAGAGTAACACTGCCTTTCTTCAAGCAGCCTTTAGTGGGCTTGACTTACGTTTTTGGCTTGCTCGCTGTGTCCCTTTCATGGGAACTCAAGGTCTGGCTGCAGTCATACTTACTCGATCACATCTGCCTGGGAAAACTGTTCAGAAACTTCAGTTCATTCAGAATGAAGCAGCAAGACTGCTCGACTGATTTAAATTCTTTAGAACATATCTCAGTAATTTTGAAAGCACTCCACTGTCTTATCTATTTGTTTCCAGGGGCAATTCAGAGGGCTAGTTCTTACTTTTAAAATATACTGGGGTTTCTAAAGAACTGCCTGCTCTCATGTAAGCCTACTCCAACATGAATGGTTAATTTACATATTATAAAATGCTTATGTTCCCCCATGTGTCTGCTCTGGGTCTTGTAGAAAGAGATGGGGTGCATTCACACTACACTAAATAATGCATTTTGCAACTGGATTGCTACTGTGTAAGAACAGCAAAATTCCAGTTGCATTATTTACCATGGTGTGAACTCACCCATATTGGTTCCATACTCGGACCTTAATTCAGAGTGGGGAGGGGCCATGGCTCAGTGGCAGAGCATCTGCTTTGCACACAGAAGATCTCAGGTTGTTAACTGTGGATTTTATTGGTTTCACTGTGTGCTCTGTGGCATACATGTTGATTCTGAACATGAAAGCTTCTCTAGCCATGTAAGTGGAAGGAGCAACTCCATCTGCACAAAGGGAGGCATGTGCAGCACTTTCCTGTCCAATTTAGCTAATGATTTGAGTAGAGGATGGCTCTGTAAACAATGAAGTCCCTGTGCTCATTGAAAACGACTAGATCAAGTGTCAGCATTTTCTTCTTTCATCTCACTTCCAACAGATGTGTTAGTTTTAGAAAACCTTTATATAGCATTATCCTGACAAATGGGTAGGCTGAAATAGGCTTTCTTTTTAGCAAACTATTTGAACTCTGTTTGCTGTGTGCCAGTATCTTTTGTTTTAAATTTATCTAGTACCATAATGCATTTTAAAACAGGAACAACATTAAATGCCAAGTTTTTTTCCTAATATGTTTGCTGTTTGGCATTTTATATTTTACATTGAATGATATTTGTATTTCTGTTGCTATTATTGTTTAAAAGACATCATTGTACTTAATTTGTCCAGGAGTATTATTGACTACTGGGCAGTTACAGGAGGAAGCAAGTTAATTTAATGAGTTGCCTGCATTAGATCTAAAGCAGATCTCTGCCATTTGAACAGCTGAAGTTGGTCATGTCAACAAGATGGAACTTGATCTCATAGGTTGCAGCACCCACACAAATAGAGTATGCAATGTGTTCAGAGGATATGCACATACAGTGAAGGTATCATTAGCATCTGAGCATTGGGTGATGGATAACATCTGCCCTACTTCTCATCAAATTGGAAGCAACCACCCAACAAGCATCCTTTGAGCTAAATAGCACTCATGCAATTCTATACATAACTTAACAAAATTTGAGTCCAGTGGCACCTTTACAACCAACTAAGTTTAATTCTGGGTATAAGCTTCCATGTGCATGCACACTTCTTCATGCATATGAAAGCTTATTCCCAGAATTAAACTTTGTTGATCCTAAAGGTGTCACTGGACTCAAACTTCGTTCTGTTGCTTCAGACCAACACAGTTGTACACAGGGCTTTTTTTTTTTTAGCAGGAACTCACAGGAACACAGGGAGGCTGGCCTAATATGCAAATGAGTCCCTGCTGGGTTTTTTCTACATAAAAGACTCTGGTTGTACATAACTTAAACTTGCTTAAGAAATTATTTGGTATGATTCTCTATAGCTTGGGATTCAGTTTGAACACAGTCCACCAGTTGAACACAGTCCACTAGTCACATAATTATGACTAGTCAGATTCTTGACAAATTCTGTTACTGCAGTCCCAGGAAGCTAGAAAAATAAAGAAGTCCATTAAAGCTGTCCTATATGCATATTGGTTTGCATATGGCTTGATAGATTACAAGTTGTGTAAGCCTGTTCTTGTAGGAGAAAGTATGACTGCAGTTAGATGACAGGCTTAGTGTGTTTTGACCATGCCTCTAATTTGATCCTTATTTTTTTTTGCTGGAGAATTTTGTCAAAACATCCACCCTTAACCTGCAGCTCTGCATGCTCACAGTGTGGTTGTCCATTCAGATTATTGCTGTACTGTAACTGCAGAACAGTTGGTCAGGCAGCATCCTTTTTTTGTTTGTTTGTTTGTTTGTCTTTCTCACATGCACATAATCATGTAGCTGAAGCACCGCCTCCCTTTTGACAGCTTTGCAATCCCTCCATCACGTACTGTGATCATTGTTTCCTATACAACTGTATTTCTCCACCAGAAACCACTCCCCTTCCTGCCTGATCTTACTACCTTTCCCACTCATTTCAGAGGACTCTATATATTTCTGTGGCACTGCCTGAGTGTATCCTGCACCTTTTCCTCTTCCCATAGAGCTTTCCCAGCAGAGCAATATTATGAAGTGGCTTGGAGTAAAGTTCTAGAGGCAGAATCCTGGCCACCAATATGGGAGCCTAAACGGGGACTATTTCCAGTGCTGTTTCACTCCAAGAAATTGCGGAAAGGGTTGTTTTTCTTGAATTTGTTGCTCTAAATCTAAAACATCCCTGCATGGGCTCTTGATCGCAACAGTAATATTGTGGCAAAGATATGTGCAATCAGTGATTCAAAATCCTTGCACAAAGATCTGATGATGCACACATGGCTAACTGCTTCAAAAAAGGAGGCAAAAATGGAAGAGAAGGTTTAGACTTCCCAGAGAGCTTGAGATCACAACAGAGAGTTCAGATATCCAGAAATGCAGGGTGAAACCACCTATGTCCATAAAGACTGGACTTTCCCAAGCGTTGAGAAACTCACAATCAGAATGGGATGAGCATGGGGCCCCCACAACTGAGGAACAGGATGCTGACAATGCTGTTTGAATGTGCAACTTAAATCTGCTGGGTAACAGCAATGACATCAGATCAAACGGCTCATATGATCACAGTCTATGACTCTCATAATAATTGCCATAAAGGCACAACAATGCTATAGACATTATATACTTTTGCTTTGCCTGATGGTTTACAAGTTTGTCAACAGCCTCCAAGCTCCCAGCTTACTGCATGAAATTAAAGTCACTGAGAGATCCAAAAACAGCACCTTCACATATAGAGGTGATTTGATCCTTTCTCATCTTTGATACCTCAAATATTATCTGTTCTGTTCTGTGTGTGTTTATTGATGCAGAGAGAACAACTTGCCGTATGCCTCCCTCTCACACTGTAGATAATTAAAGGTCTATTATGGTGGGGCAACATCTCTATCACCTCCACAGTCTGTGCAGTCTTGCCTGCCTGCAGGTTAAGAGAAGCGATATTACATTCTTACTGTGTATCCTCTAGTTTATATTTAATACTGCAAGTTAAGAGAAGCAAAGTAATTGCATGGGCAGACTGTCACCTGTCATCAGAGGAAACAAAGCTTGGGCCTCTGTCTCTATTCTCCAGGCTTATGCAACCCTTCCTGTCTGCTAGTGGATACAAAGCAAGTTTTTTCCACTTTGTAACAGACACAGCCTGTATCCCCCGCCCCCTTTGTAGCAGGCATAAAGCGGGGAAAGCCTGGTTTGTAGCCACTAGCCTACAGAGAGGGGTACATAACTGTGGAAGACAGAAACCCAAACTTTGTCTCCTCTGTTTACAGCACCCATGCTTATATATAAAATCAGAATCCCCTTTAAAAACCATCGAGACAATGACTGGTGGAAACAGAATGTGCACAGAAACAGCAACTGGGATGTTCAGCAAGCACACCAGGAATGAGATCTCTGTCGAGTTCCTTTCCCACATGAGCCACACTCATTGCATGATTAGTTTCCACATAAGTGCCACAGTTCCATCAAGTTTACAGGAACTGGTGGGAGAAGTAAGCCTGCAGTTTGTTATCTGGCAACATACATGGTATATGTTAGCATACAACATGGCACCTGACCACACAGAAATGGCAGCTGCACCACAACAACAACATGTGAATAGCCGAAAGTGTTTTCCCATCTTCAAACAGACACTGTAATGCCTGTGAAACTGCACAAGTTCTCATGCCACTCATTTCTTAGAAAGTACTGCTCTGTGAACTACTAAATGAACTCTATCCATCTAGTAAATTACCTACCAGTGAGAAAAGTCTAGGTTTGAGTGACAGGACTGCATGCCTGTAACCCTAAACAGCACTTGAAGGCCTTTATCTTCAAGCCAAGTTTACAGATTTCATAAAGGCATTAAACAAACAGTGTAATGTTTTCATATAAACAAACTGAACTAACAGAAATATTTGCTCCATTTCCTTTTCCCCACTGCACCAACTTCATGTTGCTTACTCGAGTTCATGTGATTAATACTGTGTGTAAGTTAAACTGTTCTTGAGCCAACAGCTGCCTGTGAGCTAAAATGATTTTTGATGGACGTACATTCCATTAGCAACAAGTAGAACATATGAATTAGTCATGTTCCCAGTTACAAGTATACAAATACAACTGACAATCATTGGTAGAGATTATTTTTCTTTTCCCTGTATGGTTGCAAAGCTGCATAGCAGGCAGAAATTCTGTAACTAAAGCTTTGTTCCTCACTCGTGGTATCTGTGCCAGTGGAAATGTTAGGCCAGCCCAACATAATCAATGTCAAACCAATAGAGAACCAGAGTGACGAAACCCATACACCAATTTTTTTCAGGCAGAATTTTGCCTGAAAAAAATTGGCGATGCTCCCTGCCATTTTCATGTATTCCCACCCTGATCCAAAACTGTTTTTTCCTGGTACATTTTCAGTCTGGGGATACCCAAATACACACCCCAAAATGAAGTGATTGGTATGGATAGGTTATGTTTGTCATCACCTCTTGGTTATGTGCTGCTGCAACTGGATCCAAGGCAATGGGCAAAGTAGACTCCCATTATCATCCCCTGGATCTGCACTTTAGCCACCTGAGATGAACCCCTGCAGTTCTGCTTGGGACAGAAAGATATCTTGAACTCCTGTGCTGCTCCCTCTGTCATCTTCCTCTATCAGCCTCTGTTCTAAATTTAGATGTAAATTTGACTAAATTTGATAAAATTGGTTCAACTTGTTCTATTCTTTTTTAAAAAAGAGTTCATGTCGTGTAGTAGTTAATATTGGACTAGAACTGTGAACATGGGGTCAAATCCCTTCTTACTCATAAAGTGCAGTGAGAAACTTTGCACCAACCCTACTTTCTCCAGCCAACCAACCTTATGTGGTTGGCTGTGGAAGTAGAGAAATATGTAAGCTATCCTGAGATCCTTAGAGGAAAAGTGGAGGGAAAATGTATAGATATATTGTAAGCCTTTCAGAGCAGAATTCTGTCTTTTCTTGTCAGCTATCTGTAAAGTTCTGTATATAGTGATGATGCTACTGTCATCATCATCACCACTGGTCTGTAATAACAGCAGATGTCTGTAATAACAGAAGATGTCAACTTTGCAAAACAAAGGATGAAACAGTCAACCATGTGATCAGTGCCTAGAGTAAAACTGCTCAAACTCAGGCCTTTTTTTGAGCAGGAACGCACAGGAACACAGTTTTGGCAGGGTTGGTGTGTGGCTTAATATGTAAATGAATTGCAGCTGGGCTCTTTCTACAAAAAAAGCTCTATGTGAAACAATGGTGACATCAGGGGGTGTGGCCTAATATGCAAATGAGTTCCTGCTGGGCTTTTTCTACAAAAAAAAGTCCTGCTCAAACTAACTATAAAGAGTTGCAGCTATGTTGAGTGGGAATTTTTGCAACAAGCATGGCTTACTATCAGCCAGATTCATGGGAGTACAAACCAAGGATTCTTTGGGACTTCCAGTTGCAAATAGATAAACACCTGGAGCATAACACCCCTGTTATCACAATTGTAGGGGGGGAAATAAGAAATAGGGTTTGGATCATTGACATTGCAATCCCTGGGGACAGCAGAATAGACAAGAAAGAATAGGAAAAGATCATCAAATACCAACATCAACAAAGTTAGAGTATCTCTGGGAGAAGAAGGTTACTATTGCACCAGTTGTCACTGGAGCCCTTGGAGCAGTGCCTAGGAGTCTCAAAAATACCTGGACATTCTGAGCACTGAGCAGATAACACAGCTCAGCTCCAGAAGACAGTGTTGCTTGGAACAGTAAGAATCCTGCAACAATACATCCACAGTTCCCAAGAACTTGACTAAATCTTGATTTGCAGAACACCATCTACCAGGGAAATATCTGATGGCAACAATTCTTCTTCTTCTTCTTCCTCTTCCTCCTCTGTGAGAAAAAGACCCCTAATTTCAGAACATCGTAGTCACCCGTTTGGTTGCCAGGGTACTTGGAGATTCAACTCACACAAATCTACCAGGAGAACGTGAATTTTGTCTACCAGAATGCAAGGGACTTATGTGAGTACTAACAGCCACAACGTTGCAGCAGCACTCGGTATCTCTGGAAGAGTGCTAACCAGGAGGACAGATGGGTTTCTAGCCACTCCGTGCGTGCACCATCTCGGCCGTTGCGTGGAAGAAGTTGCGCCGCCAGGAACTGTCCGGGCAAGTGGATTCCAGCCTTGACCATATTGGTAGGCTAAGATCACCAGCAACTATCTTCTGCAGTGCCAAACTCTATTACAGCGAAGCGGGAGGCTCACGTATGAACGCTTGAAGAAAGAAACAGGAGGACTCATTTTAGCTGTACAAAAGTAGGCACTTGAAACAAAAAGTATGAAAGCCAAAATTCAGAAGACCAGTGATGACAGCAAATGTTGCCTTTGCAAGACAAAGGATGAAACAGTTGACCACATGGTCAGTGCCTGCAATAAAATTGCTCAAGCTGCCTGTAAAGAATGTCACGACTGTCTCACTGTGACACATCATCATCATTCAGCAACCAAGATGAAAGTAAATAAGAAGTGAGGTCCTTGAAAAGGAAACATGAACACATGAGTGCATGAAGCTGCCTTATACTGAATCAGATCATCAAGGTCAGGATTTTCTACTCAGAATAGCCGTAACCCTCCAAGGTCTTAGGTACAGAGGTCTTTCAAATTACCTACCACCTGATCTTTTTAGCTGGAGATGCCAGGAATTGAACCTGGGTCTTTCTGCATGCCAAGCAGATGCTCTAGCATTGAGCCCTTCCCTTCCTATATCAGGCAACATGACTAGTGTGTGTGAATACCGTATATTAAGAATAATTGTTCCAAGAAAAAAGCAATTATATCCAGAGCTCCATAGAAGCTGTCTAGCACCTTTCTGCATCCCTTCCTTCTTGTATGCTTCTGCTTTTTGGTGCTGCCTCCCCATCTTTTCTGAACACCTAAGTTAGTCCTGACAGATCAGTGTGCTTGCAGTGAGCTATAACCTCAGCTTTCCTCTTAAAAAAGGAGGGGAAGTGTATCAGAAGCCACAGGTAGAAGTAAAAGACACAAAACAAATAAAACTATGGAATTCAAATGCCACATACCAAGAGATAGTTGATCTGGGTTTTTCAGAGCAGAGCCTTTAAAAACACATTCCATCCATCTTTCAAAAAGGTGATTTGATTTCTCTAGATATCAGTGCTATAGTGTCAGTGATCATGGGTCAGTTTGTTCTCAGGAACCTACAAAGCATGTTGGAATGTCTGGGTCCATCTGGGCACATTTGTTATAGTTTGCAATATTATATCTGGTGGCGCTAGGGGCTTAGAAATAACATGGGAATTCAACTAGATCCTTGTTAATAGTCTACTGTTAATAGCAGCTTCTTCTAGCACAGTAGAACTTTCCGATATTACCTGCCCCCCTCCAAATACTGCAAAATAATTAGCATCAGTTTATGTACCAGTGTTTTAGTACAAGCTGCTCAACTATCTATTTTAACTTAAACCTAATTCATTTTTTTTAATTCAGTTTACCAACTGAAGGTCAATTTACATAGCCTAGATGTAGAGACCTTGTACAACATGGTAGAGACCTTGTACAACTGTTTCACCACTGTCTTCCAAGCTTTCTAGATTTTTATTTCCCACCTTTTAAATTTACTCCATTAAACTGTAAATAGTCCCGGAGTGAAAGATAGTAATCTGTACCTTCTCTTCCAATTATCCAAGTTCCCACCGGTCTTGCGTAGCTTTAGATGTTTAGCAATGCCCAAGAAGGTTAAGATTCTGTCAAGCTTATGTCAAATAAATGACTCTGAAAACTTCTGCAGATGATGCAAATGCAACTCTTCTTGGAGACCCCTCAAAGCCTCAAAGGAGCCCCCCTGGGACTCCCTTTTAGCCAAGGTAAATCTCCTCAAAGTTTCCTGTGCATATTTTGGACTAATCTCTGACTGAGAAAAGTAAGCAGTAGGCATTAATTTGCCTTCCGCTAACCCAAACAGAAGTTCCAGCCTGCTCCCATTATAAGAAGCAGCTCAGCTCGACATTTTCCTCCCCTGGAAGTCAACTGTTTCACCACTGTCCATGGTCAGCATCAATCCTCAGCATCATCTGCTCTCTGCTTTGTGTGTAAAGTCCTCCATTTGCATAACACTATTCTATGCAGAGCTATTGGACCCTTTAACTCTCCTTGCTGGCCTTCAGTCAGAGAAGCTGGTCTATTGCTGATATCAGGAGACCACCCCATATTGCAGGCAGGTACAGTTGTTTAGCAGTCAGGGCCAGATCATTCCGAACACACATTCCTTTAGTCTGGAATGGAGAAAGCTGTCGGATAGTTGTGTATGAGATGCAGGACAAGCTTGTGTAATCAACAGTGGCCAAATGCCTTGCTGTGCACCCAGCTTACTGGCAGCATGCTCAGTGGAGAGATAGTGGGAGATGAATGGAGATGCCTATTGAAACAGGCATTCTGGAGCAGACCATGTTCATGGAGTGCTTCATATGTATAGGGACATGAAACAATATTATATAGAATGTACTCCCCAAAAGGTAATAGTATCTTTGTCTTATATACATTTGATCTACTTTTGATCGATCAGTTTTATCTGGTTCTGGTAAGCATTTTCTCAACAAGGATCCGTTGTGTTGTATGTGCTATGTTTATTTATTTAGTCACTTCATTTATACCTTACTTTTCTCCCCAAAAGGGGTTTAAAGCATTCTCCATTTTATCCTCACAACAACTGTGTGAGGTAGGTCAGGCTGAGAGTGTGTAACTGGCACAGGGTCACGCTGCAAGCTACCTTGGCGCAGTGGGGATGTGACTCTGGGTCTCCCAATCCTACTCCACTCCACAGAACTGGATCTTAATATACTCAATGTTACAATGTGGTACGTTATAGCAATAGAATGGTTCTGCCCCACCTGGCAGCTGGTAACCCTAATGGATTTGATTCCCCACTCCTCCACTTGCACCTACTAGAATGGTCTTGGGTTAGCCATAGCTCTGGCAGAGGTTGTCCTTGAAAGGGCAGCTGCTGTGAGAGCCCTCTCAGCCCCACCCACCTCACAGGGTGTCTGTTGTGGGGGGAGAAGATATAGGAGATCGTAAGCCGCTCTGAGTCTCTATTTCAGAGAAGGGAGGGGTATAAATCTGCATTTCTTCTTCTTCTTCTCTTTCATCTGTTGGTTATTCCAAGAATTGTCATCTGCCCAGAGAGAAGGCACCCAACATTGGCTACAGTCAGGATCACCAGACTTGAACATTTTGTATAAAGAATATTACTATCAAAACTTTGTGCATATATAATGCATAATGTATTCAAATGAAATAAAGATAACCCGTTTGAAAGGAGGTAGCTGTCCAAATAGGGGCAAGATTAGGTGAGTGGTATAGAACAGTAAAACATCAAGAAGATGAACTGGACAAAGAAAATGAACAATAAGGACTCTTCTGCATAAATGTGTGAGAATGACAACCCACCTTCATAATCTGAACAAATTCTGTGGCACAGAAAGTGTGATCAACTCCTTGCAAATATTCCATGCTAATGGGTTCTATCCAAATGGTTATGTTCTCTTTCCACATGCTGTCTAACTTTGCAGGCACACAAGAGAAAAATGGTTGCATCTGGTCAAAACTATCCAATATCAGATGATTTTTCAACTCCCCTGTAATGCACAATGCCAGAAAAGTAAATCTGCCAGACCTCCCAAGAAAACTTCCCTCTTCTGCTCTGTCTCTCAGAAGGAGTAAAAAAGGGTGAGAGAGATAAGATCACTTCTTATCTTAAAGGGGTGCCCGTAATTCAGTTACATTTTCAAAGGAAGAAATGCCTCTCAGGACTTAGTGTCCTCCTTTGGGTATTGTTCTTTTAGTGTTTCTTTAAAGAAAAGCAAAAAAGAAAAGAAACATCATGAATGTGTACAAGTGAAATGTGAATTGTTTTTTAAAAAAAAATCACCTAGACCTTTCTGATGAAATAAAACTGAATGCAGTAAGAGACTTGGGTCAAAATGATCAGAAGCCATTCTAAATATGGCTTCAAACATTGCATGACAGAGGGATTTTGTTGCAAGAAATTCAAGGCATGCAGTAAATGAACTGGCTAATCAAAATGCACGTTATATCAAAAGCAGACACCACGTCACTGTAGAAATTAGTGCTGGGAAGGGTACTGGTTCTGGTAGGTCCAGATCCTTTAGGAGAGTGCTCAAAGCTTTAATGCAGCAGCTACTTGTATTGAATCAGAATATACCATGTGATTGCAAAGTTACAAAGAGCCACTGTTTCAAATTGAAACAAAACAATATCTACTTTATTCTAGAAATACATCTTCGTCCGCGAAGCCAAGCCGAGAGAGACATGTCTGACAGTGAGGAGTATGAGAGAGGGACAGATCTTATGCTATCTACCTAGCAGATGGGGTTGGATACAGAGATGAGCATTGTACAGCCCCATCTTGTGTGGGTGGAAGGAAGTTGCTTTTCCCTAGGAGTGTTCATCTGCATCTCAAAGGGAGACTATGAAAATAGAAAGTAAAAAGGAAGGAATTTAGTGTGTGCCTGACTGCCCTGCCTACTCTATGATCACTTGCTTCTGGAGTACGATTGCCAGGTCTGTGTGGGAAAATATTTGGAGACTTTAGAGGTGGGGAGGGAGTGGAGTGGGTAGGGGGGCTCAGCATGGTACAATGCCTTAGCCTCCACCCTTCAAAGCAGACATTTTCTCCAGGGGAGCTGATCTCTGCCAGTTCTCTCAGTTGTAAAAGCAAGAGATCATCATGCCTAACCTGGAGGTTGGCAGCCCTATTCTGGAGGTCTGAAGCACAGGGACTTCCAACAATCAATATTAATCCAAGCTCTCTAGCCAGGTATTTTCATCATATAACCACACACTTTTAAGGTAAAAAACATTTGGATCTCCAAGTAAAACTGGTGTGGGCCTCAACTGGGGCTACATTGGACACCACTGCAGATCTCAAAAGGGAGTGTGCCTTGAAGTCTTTCCTGCCTTTGTAGGAAATACAAAGTGAACATCAGTGCCTGAGTAGCAGTAGGAGAAGAGCTGGATTTTATACCCCACTTTTCTAATCCTTAAGGAGTCTCAAAGTTGCTTACAATTGCCTTCCATTCCCCTCCCCACAATAGAAACCTTGTGAGGGAGGTGGGGCTCAGAAAGTTCTGAGAGAACTGTGGCTGACTCAAAGTCTCCCTGCCAGTTTTATGTGGAGGAATGGGGGAATCAAACCCAGTTCTTCAGATTAGAGTCTACCACTCTTAACCACTTCACCATGCTGAGTAAATGCCAGGGCATATGAGGAGAGGCTGTGGTGACCATTACTGGTACTAGTATTGCCTGCCTGCCCCCCTACCCCAATTGATGAGGAACAGGGTTCATATCAGTAGAGAGTTACATCATTGACTGTGGGCATGATGTTAATCAACAAATGCTAATGGATATTCCTGGAAGTTACTTGGAGTGGGAAGGGTAGGTCCAGCCCCTGTGCATAAAAATAGATCAGTGTGGGGAACTCAAGGAGAGGCAGGAGAAAGAAGAGGAAAATGGAGAAGGCAGAAGAAAAGTGAGAAACTCAGGGACAGATGGAGAAAAAGAACAAATGGGAGAAATATATAGCCCCCATCCAATTAATAAAGCCTTAAGTAACCCCTGCAAAACCATCTGCAATCCATTGCATTATGTGGGACTTGGGGAAATGCAAGATCAAATTTGTGCGCCACTCCTCCAGAAAGCATAATAACTTGCCTTGTGGAACAACATCTACACAGCTATATTAGTTGTCATCACATCCACATTACTGTTGATACAAATGTATAATCTATTTAAAATGTATTTAAAATTAAATTTATTTAAAATGTGTTTATTTAAAAACATTTATATTTTATTTTTCTCCAAGGAATCAGGACTCATGCACAAACTGATCTTAAGATGGAGGGTGATTATTCACAATGCATATTTTCAGTTATTAAATTTAGAATGCTCATAACCTAAATAGGAAGCAGTAGAGAGCTGGAAGACAGTTGATTTCATTAGATTTTCATGTAGAAATAGGATTTTACTTTGTGTTATAAGTATACAATCTATAGCAGTGTGCCAAACTAGTTTTGATTTTCAGATCAAAAATAGCAGTTTGGTTGCTTAGAGATACTTGCTGAAAAAACACATTGTACAAATAATTTTTTAAAAAGAAAATCCTGTTTAGTGTCATTATTTCCTCTAGCCGCCTCTTTTAATCCAGAAAGAGTAAAAAGGTAGTCCCCTGCGCAAGCAGCAGTCATTTTTGACTCTGGGGTGACGTCGTTTCTCACAACCTTTCTGGATTACTTCACGTTGACTCAGCAAATAGGATGGTATCACAATGCTGCATGGGAAATTAATTTTGGCTATGTAATTATATTACAGACGATAAAAAAGGGCAGTGGAGTGTAGCCACAATGTTTCTTGAACAGTCATATGGGTTAACTAACCCAGTCAGGTATCACATAGAACAGAACAGCATCATAATTCTAAATAGCCAATTAAATTTGACTATTTATATTTTATTTTATTGCATTTATATCCTGTCCTCCCCTAACAAGCTCAGGATGGCTAACAACAGGTAAAGTAAAAGTGTTAAAGTCAAAGTAAAATTGAAGTGTTAAAATCAAAGTACAATAAAATCATTAAAACATTTCAACAGTTCATACAATTTAAAATATATACCAGTTCCAGGTTCACTTGCCAGGATTCAGATGGCAGGTTTTAATTCTTATTGAGTGCACATGTAAAAAAGTGATGACATTGCTGTGATGACATCACTGAGGGTAAATGAAATCGATTTGCAAATGAGAGCAAGAGATGACAGTGTAAATAAAGAGGAAAATCTTTTTACTAGGAATCCAAAAAATCATTCAAAGATGAAATGTTTTAAAACTTTCTTAAAGTAGTAATAAATATGCAACTGTTTAAGCACAATCATAATTATTTAAAATATATGTATTTCCAACCTTTTTAGATGCAAATGAAGTTGTAAAGATAATATTCTGATTTGACAGGAAATGAGCTATGTTGTTGGCTCAAACTGCTCATTACATGATTGAATCTCCAAACATGTAGTTTAGCTTCTGAATTAGTTGTGAGGGAGGCCAATATGGACATGGGTAATGGCAGCTTGAATTTTTGCCTCCACACTGTTTTTGTGATCAGAAAAGCTCCCACTGGGGCTATTTAAGCTCCAGAAGGGTATCTATCTTTTGAAAATAAATTAAACTTATGGTATCTGGGTTGCAGAGCTCCAGCACTATGGTTCACTGTCTGTAAGGCTGGACATGGACACCAGAGCAATGGGATGTTCAGCTAAATTTTTAATATATTCATTATAAAATCATTCCCCAGAGTATTACAAGAGTAGGAGCCATTTTATGCACTGAAACAACACTGGGCTGGAAGGAGTTATTTTCCTATTTTGCATGAAACACTCCATGTGTAGCAGCAAAAACAGGGAAATAATTCCTCTCCCCCCCTGCCCCCCAGGGCTATTCCATTGTGGAAAGGGACTAGGAGGAAGCAAGAGCTCTCTTTCCGCAGCAGCATTCTGAGGTCAAACAGGCTCTACTTTTTTTAAACAGGAACCCGGGACAGTGGACTCAACTCTTTTAAAAAGCAAATGTCTAGTTTGGGTCCAAGTCTTTGGGAATTTGAAGATGATTATTTCCTTGATGCTTGCAATCCTAACTTGATCAGTGCGTTGCTTTTGTCAGTTTGACTTTAATTTTCATCTTTCAACCACAGGTGAATATTTATTTTTATGCATTTTATGCATATAATCCCCAAATTACTGAGAAAGAAGCATAATTTCTCATTTGTACTTATTCTGTCTCAGGCTAAAGAAGGGAGAGAACCAGACTGAGACTCAGCTTCAGCATTCTTACTATCACCCCCTTGAAATAAGACCTCTAGCCCACAACAAAGGATTGTCTTCTGTAGCTAAACTATACTCTAAAGCAGAATCTCCCAATCTCTTTTATTGACTCCCTGGGCATTTCTGGCATTTTAAGAACAGGAAATGGGTACCAAAGCAAAATGCCTGCCTTGAGATCTGAGACCAATCATAAAACTTTGGAAGGTTACACATAATTTTAGGAAGTCCCTCCCAAGTTCTATCTTCCTAGGATGGGTACAGCTGGTCCCCAACAGCTGCTCCCTGCAAACACAGAGGTAATGTTCCTGGAGTCTTCTGAAGCATCTCCTGCCCAGTGAAATTAAGAAAACCCAGGTTTGATTCTTTGCTTTGGCTAACAGATAATTTGGGAAAGAAGCATATGGGTGCCAGGAAGGAAGACAAAGGCAGACATCAGATTAAGGGACCGCTGTTTTATATAGCATTACCATTAGTCCTCTAGCTCAGTATTATCAACAACTGATGGCAATTCTCCAGAATCCGAGATGCCAGAACATCATACCAACACTTTTACTGGTAATCCTTTAACTGGGTATCTCAGTGATTGAACATGGGACTTCCTACATGTCACATATGTGCTCTGCCACTTGTTGCTTCCACTAATGTTCCCCTCTAGCTACTTGCCTTTTAAACCCTCCCACCCAGCAGTTTTTTTCTTTCTTTCTCTTGTCTGTGTGTGATTCGTTACTCTGCTTAGGAGAATAGCCATGTTCCTCAGTTTATTTTTATTTGAGCTGCTAGAGAGAGAACTTTCTGACATTTCCCTGACAATCACTGGACTCTTGGAGAGCCAGTTTGGTGTAGCGGTTAAGTATGCAGACTCTTATCTGGGAGAACCAGGTTTGATTCCCCACTCCTCCACTTGTACCTTCTAGCATGGCCTTGGGTCAGCCATAGCTCTGGCAGAGGTTGTCCTTGAAAGGGCAGCTGCTGTGAGAGCCCTCTCCAGCCCCACCCACCTCACAGGGTGTCTGTTGTGGGGGAGGAAGGTAAAGGAGATTGTTAGACGCTCTGAGACTCTTTGGAGTGGAGGGCGGGATATAAATCCAATATTTTCTTCTTCTTTTTAATGAGTAACTCACTATATCTATATCTCTATATATCAATATCTTTAGAAAACCAACACACCAATTAGATTTACAACTGTCAAAAATCCCAGATGGCACCTTAAAAGGTTTTGTTTACATTCTGGACTACCAGAGCGTCATACAAGGTGGAGGAGAAAAACAAAGCATCGAGGGGGGGGGGAGTAGAAAGGGGACATGCCAGCCAGTTACAAAGCATTGCTGTCCTCAACCAAAGGCCTGGCAAAACTTTTCCTTACAGACCCTGTGGAATTGCAAAAGATCTCACAGGGCCCTGATGACTTCTGGCAGAGTTCCACCAGGTTGCGTCCAGGACCAAAAAGGCCCTGGCCCTGGTTAAGGACAACCTGATTTCCTTAGGGCCAGGGATCACCAGAGATTTGTTAAAAAGTTGTAAGCCAAAATGCCCTCAAAATGAGGTTGGGGAATTGACAGATGGGCACCTGGCTTAAAAAGGATCTAGAATCTATGTATACAGGATACACATCCAGAAATTATTGCTTAAATTTACCAAGGACACTAATTAAGTAAAAACAATTAAATTTATTGTAGAAAAATATAGAACACACATACAAGGTAATGGATACATACAACACACATACAGTCCTAATAAAAATAGAAAGAAATGCAGAGACAACACAAGGATGAACAAACAGGGTGATAATAGGGTCTTCAAGGAAGGCTCCAATGTCGACGAATGAGGACTAGGGGGAGGTGACCCTCAACTGATCAGGAATCGGGGATATATCTAGACAGCTGAACTGGGGTACTGCTAGATGCACACCTGTGGGGAGCTGGACCACAGGTTATAAGGACTACCTTGAGCCTTAGGGGATGGAAGGTACAGGGGCAGATGACAGTGGTCAGCTGGTACATGACCTCAGAAAAAGGGGAGGCTCCACAATGACCATAAGGGCTGGACTTATGCGGTAGCCAATAGCCAGTTTATTGGAGACACCTGATTGGATGCCCTTACCTGGCCAATGAGCAGGCTTGGCCCTGGTTACCTGATTGGACTGCCAGGTAACAAAGCGCCAAGGGGGAGGCTCCAGGATGACCATTAAGGGAAAGAATGAGAGAAATGATTGGGGTGGGGGTGATTAAAACTATCAAACTTATCTAAAAAGGTGACAATAGATGGCCAAATTGCTACCTAAGGTAACACCCAATCTATACAAAGACACTTGGCTCTAGTTCTTCCTCTTCTTCATCCCTCCACTGGCACCAGTCTTTGGCTTGGGTTCCGTTGGACAAAGGCTTAGGCAGTCTGGCAGGATCCATGCCTAAGATAAGCTTGATGGCTTTATGCATAAGTGACATCTGTTGAGTACGTGAGCCTCCCACTTCGCTGTGATGGAGTCTGGCACTGCAGGAAGATAGCTGCTGGTGGTGTTAACCTCCCAAGATGGATTCTATGGTCAAGGCTGGAAACCGCTTGCCTGGACAGTTCCTGGCGATGCAACTTCTTCCGCTACAACGGCCAAGATGGGGATCGCACGGAGCGACTGGAAACCATCTGTTCTCCTGGTTAGCCCTCCTCAAGAAGCACAGAGTGCTGCTGCAACGTTGTGGCTGTTAGTACTCACAAGTCCCTTCCAGTCTGGTAGACAAAACCCACGTTCTCCTGGCAGATGTGTGTGAGTTGAGTCTCCAAGCACCTGGCAACCAAACGGGTGACTATGATGTTCTGGAATTAGGGGTCTTTTCCTCACAAAGTAGAGCACAATGCTCTTCCAGGGACATATCAAAGGAGACAGTCCTGCAAATTCATTGGTCCCAGACTGTTCAAGGTCTTAAAGGTCAAAATCAAAACCTTGAAGCTGATTCGGTACTGTACTGGGAAACAGTGTAGCTGGTGCAGCACTGCTTGAATATGTGCCATCTGTGATATTTCTGCCATGACTTGCACCACCACACTTTGGACCCGCTGGAGTATCCAGGCCTGCCTCAAGGGTAGGTCTGCGCAGAGCAAATTACAGTTACTTCAGAGATTTATATTTTGGCCAGCTCCACAGTGGGCCCAAAGCAGAGCATGATTTTTATTACTGAGAGTTACAATATCTTTATCCTAGCTTGAAGATTTTCGATAAGACTGATAGAAAACATCTCCCATTTATCTTAGCAGTCAGTAATGTATAACATGGTGTATATCTTACAGGCAAGGAGATATGCTGAGTCTTCTCA
This sequence comes from Heteronotia binoei, assembly GCF_032191835.1. NCBI lineage: Eukaryota > Metazoa > Chordata > Lepidosauria > Squamata > Gekkonidae > Heteronotia > Heteronotia binoei. The sequence goes on along the minus strand of NC_083228.1, from coordinate 92,358,437 downwards.
ACAGAGTGAATTTTACATTTTACAATGAATTTGTATACTTTTCTCCTGTGTACTCCTCTGTAAGGAGTACATAGGAGATAAGCATACTCTTTACTTAAAGACCTACCAGTGTCTGAGCCTGAGCACTCTCCAGAACTTCTGCTGTGATAAAATGTATTTATTTAAACCAGCATAAATTACCTGGGTGAATCCCAGCAAATCTGAATGAATATAAAAAAAACCTAAAAGAAAAAAGATGCTGAAGAAATTGTCATAGGACAGTTCCATAAATTTATCCTTAGTATTAGACTACTTTATGTATTACAGTTTTAACCTATGGCTCAGGGGTTTGAAGTGTACAAATAAAAAGGTAAAGTGCAAATGCACCAAAAATATGTTTTCAAATACTGGGTCACAGATTTTCATTTATAGGAGAAAAATTATGACTCACACACAATGCACACTCTCAGATAGAATTCTCAATTTTAAATTGTTCTAAGATGCTTATGGAAATTTAAGCCTTTCACTATTCCTGTTAGGTGTACATAAAGAGAGTCTGTTTTAGGACTGTGGTTTTGATTTTGAGACAGAAAAAAGAGAAAGCAAGGTTCAAATCTCCACTCAGCCATGAACTTCAGTGAGCAAGTCAGCTCAGAGGTTTTGTTAGCCTAACGTCCCTTGCTGAGTAGTTGAGAAGATGAAAATGAAAACATGATCACACACACACACCAGCTTTGAAGAACAGTGAATACAAATAGATGTATAAGGAAAATTACTTTCTTTTCACTGCATTCTCCAGAGATGTTGTGCATATGCAAAAAGTGACAAGCATGTCCTGAATTATTACAACAAAAGAACAGAAATGATTGTCATTATGCATACCTACGGCTGAAGATGTTGTATCTTCCAATGAACATATCATTTCATTTCATTTATATCCCGCCCTACCCCACCGAGGCAGGCTCAAGGCGGCTCACTACACAGAGATTCTAACAATAGGGTCTAAAAATTAAAATACATAATAACTTACATAATTAAAACAACTAAAATCAATCGATCAATGTCAGCGTGCTATCTTCCAATCTTCCTTCAGAATATTTCAATGCCGGTCAGTTATAAGCCAACCGAAAGAGGACAGTCTTACAGGCCCTGCGGAACTGTCCAAAGTCCCGCAGGGCCCTGACCTCCGGTAACTGGTTCCACCAGCAAGGGGCTGAGATTGAGAAGGCCCTATCCCTAGTTGACTTCAGCCGGGCCTCTTTTGGCCCGGGGATTACAAACAGATTTCAAGAGCCGGATCGCAGCACTCTCTGGGGAGCATATGGAAAGAGACGGTCCCTAAGGACCTGTCTCATGGGCTGTGAACAATTGTTACCATCCTTGTAATTAAATGCTAAATTTGCATTGGAATGCAGATATTTCTTCACGTCTCATTCTGCTGGGTTTGGAAAAGAAGTCCTGGCTTGGTAGCATTGTCAGTGTCAAAAACAAAACATGACATTATGAAGTTCCACTATTTATTCTCCATGGAAGATTGTTTTGTATGATGCTTCTCACACTGTAAAATCCAAAAAGCTTAAAGGTTTTTCTTGACAGTTGAGCTTGTTTTAAATAACAGGGACGTATGGTTTCCAGAATTCCCTTTTCATGAGATTTTTTTAGTTCCTTTCAGAAACTTCTTGGTTTGTATTAATCTGCCTATCTACAGCAAACTCATATGGACCACTGTCATCCAGCAAAGTTGTAAGGAGTTATGAATAAATTCTCTATGGACTTCTCTCCCCCATTACATTTACTAAAACTCTTCTATAATGATTTCTTGTAAATAAGGCACTAATAATACAGTCACATATTAAAGATTTACTCCTGAAACATTTTAGGTGATACATATTTGCAGAACAATTGTATCCTTCCATTAATTATTGGAACCAAACATACAGTTCTCATGTTTGATAAGATCGTTTATAAATGTGATAGGTATTTACCCACTGTAAATTTTTGTCTCCAATGGAATATGGTAATTGTATAGACTATTTTTCTTGCATATTTCATCCTTTTAATATACTTTTGCATATCTTTCTTATATTTGTAAAATAAAATAAAATAAATATTAAAAAGGAAAAAAAATACTCCAGAACAATAACTGACTGGAGGTTTTTCCCCCTCCCAAAATCAAGACTTTCTTTGTAGCAGTAACTCCTTTGCATATTTGGCTACACCCCTATGATGCAGCCAATCCTCCAAGAGCTTACAGGGCTCTTCTTACATATGCAAAGGAGTTCCTACTACAAAAAAGCCCTTCCCAAAGCGCTACCTGTATTTTAGCAGGAACTGTGATCAGTTTTCTCTTCTTACAGCTTTTCCTTCTCTCAACATTTCCTTTTCTCATTTTTCACACGCATGCTTCAGTTGACAGTAGAAGGAGGCAATCATCAGCAGGTCATATCAGAAGTAAATTCCATTTTATTCAGTGAGTCTTACTCTCAGGAAAGTGGTTTTAGCATTGCAGCCTACCTGCCTGTAATTTATTAGGTGAGAGATCCCTACTAATTTATATTTGCTAAATTAGGATGGCCTAATTAATATACATTTATAAATATAATTTATATATATACACACGCAGAGGGGTCATTTCATAGAAAAAGATATGCTTGAGTTCATTAGTATAACTCATTTGCATATGCCACACACCCCTGACATCACCAGAAGGTGTCCTAAATTATATTAGCTCAGTATCTACTTTAAAATGCTTCTGGAATTATAATTGTCATAATAAAACCGTACTCCAATCCTACTTTTTAAAATTTCTTTCTCCTATGTGGTCACATTAGCATGATGAAGATTTTCATCTGTCTACTTTAAATGTTTTGGTTATTTTCCCTTTTTTTGGTGGGGAAAAATACTAGACAGTTTGTCAAAATTCTCACAGGGGTTTTCAACAATGGAGCCCAGAAGCAAGTATTGGGGGGAGGGGGGTAAGGTTCTGGAGCTCCATTCCTGTGAGTTCCTGCCCAAAATGAGCTCTCTCTCTCTCTCTCAACTACTAATTTATATACTACTAATTTATTTATAAAATTAACTACTAATTTATATTTGCTAAATTAGGATGACCATCTTTGTATATTGGGAAAGGATATAGTAAAGTAAATTAAGTAAAGTAAAATTTTATTTATATCCCGCCCTCCCCCGCCAAAGCAGGCTCAGGGCGGCTAACAACAAAGGGATAACAGTACATTAATAAAACATTACATTTAAAACCACTTAATACATTAGTTAAAACAATTACTAATTTAATAACATTACGCTAAGTCTAACAATTGGTATTGACAGCGAATGTTTCTTATTATGCACTTTAGTTCAGCTGTTCATGAATGCCAGTTTAAAGAGGGTGGTCTTGCAGGCCCTGCGGAACTGATCAAGGTTCCGCAGGGCCCGTACCTCCTCTGGGAGCTGATTCCAAAGATACGGGGCCGCGGAAGAAAAGGCCCGTGTGCGGGTATTCTGAAGTTTAATTTCTTTTGGCCCAGGGGTAGTCAATCTGTTTTTTCCTATCGACCTCAGTGCTCTCTGGGGCTCGTACGGGGAGAGACGGTCCCTCAGGTAGGTCGGTCCTCGGCCATATAGGGCTTTAAAGGTAATAACCTTTAAAGCCCTATATAGGCTTGACAATCCCCAGGTCCCAGCGGGGGTTTCTCCCACTTTCCCAGGCTCCTTCCTGCCCTCAGTCAGCTGGCCAGTGGGGGGAAGCCCCACCCCCACAGCCACCATGTGACTTTCCACCTCCGGAGGCTTCAGTCTCCAATTGGAAAGGCTTCCTCTTGGGATGGTGTGTCTGTGTTACTTTAAAGAAGTTGGCAGCAACTCGTGAGTAGAGATGCCAATCCCTCGCCAGAAATGGGGGGTGGAGGGAAATGTCTGCTGGGCACTTCATTATTCCCTATGTGGAAATCAATTCTCATAGGGTAAAAATGGGGAAATGATCTGGAGGTATCGGGGGCTTTGGGGGGGCTGTTTTTTGAGGTCGATGCACCAAATTTTCAATATCTAGTGCCTCTCAACAAAATACCCCCCAAGTTTCAAAACAATTGGACCAGGGGGTCAAATTCTATGAGCCCCAAAAGAAGGTGCCCCTATCCTTCATTATTTCCTATGGAAGGAAGGCATTTTAAAAGGTGTGCTGTCCCTTTAAATGTGATGGCCAGAACTCCCTTGGAGTTCAATTATGCTTGTCACACCCTTGCTCCTGGCTCCGCCCCCAATGTCTCCTGGCTCCACCCCCAAAGTCCCCAGATATTTCTTGAATTGAACTTGGCAACCTTAGAAAGGAACTGTCTTTCTGCTATGGGTAGCTGGACTATATAGTAAAGTCTGTGGCATCTTCTAGGGGAAGCTTCATTACTGCTGGATGTGAGGATGTCCTAGAAGATCCCTGAACCAAGCAGGGCATGTAGATTATTCTTGGGCCTTTGCACAACAATTAGAAACACAACAACACACAGTGATAAGGTATCCACATGTGCAACAGACTATTGCTCTTATTTTACTACTCTGCCACCAAACAAAAAATTCACATTGTATCATATGACAGTGCTGATCACACAGTGAGGGAAAGTGATTGCTTTAAATCATCTCAGAACTGGTAGCTGGCATTGCATTAACACACACACACCTGTTTGATGTGTGTTCATGATGCAAAAGGAGTGCAAATGCATGTTTCATTTCTGAAACTTTCTCCATCCAACACTCTTGTGCATGCAAACTGTGAGTCTCTATTTGCCCTACTAATCACAATTAATGTTCTCTCTGTGGAGTCTTGTGAACAAAAATTCAACTTCGTGAGTTACTGGCATTAAAGCTGTGAGCTAATGCATAAATGAGTTTGCTCTGGGACCATCCTTCCTGAGTTAAGACAAAAATGTGTGAGCCAGAGGCTAAAAAACTGTGAGCTAGCTCATATTAGCTTAGAGGGAACACTGATCACAACCATTCCTACTCCTAAGCAAGTGTGTGGATTGCACACACTGGATCTGATTCAAAGAGATGCCCATGCATCATTGGGCTGTTACGCCTAGCTCTCCAAAAGCTACTGCTTTAAATTATTTCTTTAAATGGATATAGAGATTGAATGCCACCATCACCCCAAAGATGTGGCATGGTACATGGTTCAGAGTTCCGTGGTGGGACCACACATGTTGGTCCATGTGTAAACCCCAAGAATCAAGCAGAACCCCAAGAATCAAGCAATTCATGGGGGAATTCCAAATCTAGTAGGGTGGAAGCATGCATAATTGTGCTTCCACATGTGCACACAAAATGTAACCATAATATTTTAAAGTAGAGTATTCTCCTGATATTGCAAAATCCTACTTCAGAGTTGTATTTTCAAATTGAAATGCCATTATTATTTACATTCTCACAATTGATGAGAGTAGAAGTTATTAATATATATATTTGTTGAGAACAGCAGGCCCTTTTCTTTCTTTTATTGCCTTCCACCAAAAGTCAACAACTTTCCTCGCAATCATTTCATGCTGCAGATTGAGTTTTCATCAGTGCTACATGCTTTCAAAGCAGTCTGTCAACTGTGATCAGACATGCTGTTTGCCAAAAAGCACAAAACTCAACCTGATGCCTTCAAACCTGGGTAGGCAGTAGGCAGGAAGTTCCAGCGGAGGTTCACAGTTCCAAAGTCTGCAACCTCCTAATGTTTTCAAGGTTTTATGTGCCTTGCACAGGTCACACACATGGTCTGTTTCTTTGAAAAGTTCACCATCAGTTTAGTAACATCTACTCCAAGGCAGAGAGATTATTTGGGATGATTATTTACCTTGCAATATCATTTTGTATAGTAGCTACAAATGGTACATTTTCTCCAGAATTAAGACTTTACCAAATAAATGTCCTATTTTCTTATAGCATGCGCTCTCTGTGTTTCAAAATCTGGATATATAGAGGTCAGAAAATTCTTTTTATTTTATATAAAACGTTTCCATCCAGCTTAGGGTCTCCAAAAACATTATAAACACATATAAATATATAAAAACTATTATAGAATCATAGAGTTGGAAGGGACCTCCAGGGTCATCTAGTCTAAGCCCCTGAAAAATGCAGGAAATTCACAAGGACTGCCCCACCCCCCAGTGGTCCCCTGCTCCAAGCTCAGAAGATGACCCAAAAAACCCCCCAACCTCTCCTGGCAAAACTGGCATGGAGAAGAATTGCTTCCTGACTCAAAAGTGGCAAACAGCATTTCTCTGGGTGTGTAAGAAGGTGCCATGAGAACAAAGCATTCCTTCTTTGAGAGCCAGTTTGGTGTAGAGGTTAAGTGTGTGGACTCTTATCTGGGAGAACCGGGTTTGATTCCCCACTCCTCCACTTGCACCTGCTGGAATGGCCTTGGGTCAGCCATAGCTCTGGCAGAGGTTGTCCTTGAAAGGGCAGCTGCTGTGAGAGCCCTCTCCAGCCCCACCCACCTCACAGGGTGTCTGTTGTGGGGGAGGAAGGTAAAGGAGATTGTGAGCCGCTCTGAGACTCTTCGGAGTGGAGGGCGGGATATAAATCCAATATCTTCTTCTTCTTCTTCTTCTCATGATCTGCCCAAGTTCACAGAATCAGCATTGCTTCAGATGGCCATCTAGCCTCTGTTTAAAAACCTCCAAAGAAGGAGAGCCCACCACCTCCTGAGGAAGCCTGTTCCACTGAGGAACTGCTCCAACCATCAGGAAATGCCTTATTAAAAACAAAAGAAACACATAAACATACTGGTTGTGATGAGATGGGCTTTTCTAGGTAAATAATATTAATAGATATGAACAGTATCTTGTACCCATATTTTAAATTTTAAAACCTTAGGAAAGTCCGGAAAATGATAGATATTGACAGTTAAAACACAGCAGAACCTCTATCTACCATTTAACTAACCTCTTAACTACTATTTGCATGCAACTTTTCCCATGCTCTAGCAATGGAAACTATGCTTGCCCCTTCAATTAGACAGCAGAATCCATTCCATATAGCTGATTAAACTCTATATGGTTTGGGAGAAATGATATGAACAAAAATATTTATATGCTGCCTCTCCAGAAAACCTGTTTATAACTTCAAACAGAAGGCACTACAGTAATGTGTCAAGTTCACATATATAAATATCTCTGGAAAAGTTCTAGAGAATCAAAGAGAATGTGACCTTCATTTTGTAACAGTGAAAAAGCTGGCAAATCCAACTTTAATTATTTTATAGTATGATTGTTTTTCAGTAGCAGAAGAAAAGGCAGAAAATGAGGTTGAAAGAGGCACAGTAATGGCGATACGTTGCAGGGGAGTGTGTATGTGCACGTATGTCTGTAAAGCATTCTCAAGTGAAGATTTCTGTTTGCACAACTAGATTGGCGGCTAAGGTAGTAACACATATTGGAATGTTAAACATTCAAAGACTTTAATGCAATGAAGACTACAAACAATAGGCTTGTAGGAAATGTTTATATATTACCATTGGTCTATTTTTTCAAAATTTAGTTTGAAGAGAAAGTTTTTGTTCTTGGTAATCAGTTTATAAAAGTTTTGTGACTAATCAAAATAATCTACCAAAGAGATGAATAATCTACCAAAAGAGCTGAACAATCTGTTAAGCAAATATTGCATATTCTGTTTATGGCAGCATGTTGGGACTATGAATTGGACGAGCAGTTTGTCATTGCTGAAGCTTCCTTCTTTACTTTTGCAGACACCCTACCTTTCCATCTTATCTCACTGATGACATTTATACATTAAAATGTTTTAATTAATCCTAGATGCCAGGAAATAAATATATCAGATCAATAATGTGTTTGAAAGAAATTTTAAAAAACGTAGGTTATAACCACAACTTCTCATACACAGACTACTCAATCCTACGCATGCTTTCTTCAAAGTCTCTCCCATTGTGCATAGTAGAAATTCTCTAATAAAAATGTATTTGACTGTAGTCATTAACCTTTAGCTAAAAGCATATATTTTATGACTGTCAGCAAAATAGATTCATTGCTGAACTGGGTCAAGCTTTCATTGACAATTTATTCAAAATTGTTGGAGCCACCACAGTAAAAGTTCTATCCAACCTCAGGGCCAAACTACACATTATGTTTTGGGGTAAATTGAGCTGGGGTTCTCCAGATTTAACTCACTTTTCCTGGTATGACACAGTAGCTGCAGGGAATACATTTTTAAAGTTCCCAGGAGCCCAGTTCTGCTTGGAACTGTGGAATGAGGGAAGAAGGAAATCCTGCCTTCCCTTCCACCGGATTTTGCCAAGCTGAAACAGCCCCTGAAAGGAACAATAACTATGAAGCTGCATGTAGAGTATTCCAAGCACATGCAGCTCCAAAGTTATACAAATAACTTCTGGGGAACCATATTGGTTCTGGAAAACAGCAAGGAGGGGAAGGCAGTTCCTTCCTGTTACAGTTCTGAACAGAATGATGTAATATGCAGGTAGTAAATTAAAACAAGCTTTTCAATGACTGAAACAGATTGTTCTTCTTTAAGCCCATCTATAGTATATGGGAAACTTCAAACGAAGACTCTTTGTTGGAGAGGCTCCTTTCAGCTGCATTCAGATTGGTCACCCTTGCTGAGCCAGCCAATCAGGTAACATTTGAATGAAGCCCATTGTTTGAGAGGCTCCTTGCAGCTACACTCAGAATGTGATTAGGTAATATCCATTTGAATGAAGCCCATGCAAATGAGGGTTCCAAGTGCCTGTTTTTCTATTGGGTTGTTTATTGCTGGAGGTGTTTTCAGTGGAGTTTCTGTGTATATAGTTGTGGCTAGCCATGTGGGTTTTCGCTAATAAAATTCCTATGCTGGAATCACTATAGTGTCTGACCCACTACTTTTCACCACCTACCTACCAGTTTTTAAAAGTCAGTAAAAACCCATCTAGTGTTATGTATTAACGAAACTTCTAAGTGGAAACCCAGTTTCAGCAAAAGATCTTGGAACAATGATGGCTATGAGATGGCTTAAGCATTCCCTAAACTCCAGCAGTCAGCAGTAGAGCAGATACCATCTTGGAAAATGAAAAATCGTTTCATTCAGTGGTCATTTGTCCCTTTTGATTTTTTGGTGCAGAGTGGTAAAGCAACAGTACTGTAGTACTGTGGTCTGCACTCTGCTCACGACCTGAGTTCGATTCCGGCGGAAGCTGGATTCAGGTAGCCGGCCCAAGGTTGACTCAGCCTTCCATCCTTCTGAAGTCGGTAAAATGAGTACCCAGATTGCTGGGGGGGGGGAGTGTAAAAGACTGGGGAAGGCAAAAATTCTGCCCGTAAAAAGTCTGCTGTGAAAACGTTGTGAAAGCAACGTCACCCCAGAGTCAGAAACGACTGGTGCTTGTACAGGGGACCTTTCCTTTCCTGTGTTGAGCTCCAGTGCACTGAAAGTGAAATGAAATGCTATGAAGACAGAGAGTGGGCAACTATGTATTTTCAAGGACAACACAGTGGCCCATGCTAGCATCTCCATATGGACCAGTATTTGTGCATGAAGGGGCAGGAAGAATTATTGATGAAGACAGAAGTTATGCCAGCCAGTGCCAGAAAATATATAGTTTTCTTGCTTGAACAGTTGAGAATTTTCACTGAATTTTATGAGCTGTGTGTTTGGGACTATTTTTTATGTATTTGGAAGTTAAAGTTTTATTTATTTATTTATTTATTTGATGGACTTATATCCCGCCCTTCTCACCGAAGTGTCTCAGGGCGGTTGAAGTTCCACATGCACTTACACTGGGAGGAATTTCTGGACTTGCATGTTAAGACTGGGCTGTGTATTATAATAAAAATGACATAATAGCAAAACAAAAAAGGTGGGCTGATCTGAAATCAGGCAGATGAGATATGGTCTGTAAGTGACATAAGAAGGAAGTAGCAATTTGCTTTCTATGATCAAATGCTGACACGCATTCCTTTCCCCTCCCCTGCAGTGTACCTTTTCTAAGCACTCAGCTGTCAGCATACAATGGCAACTTTTTTGGGAAGAAAAAAGAGTTACAAGAGCTTTGCAGTGCTCAAGTGCCATTCTTGATCCTTGCTGCTGAATTTTACTTCCCATCTGGCCTGGGTCCTGTTCAGCCTTTGGGGGCTTTGCCTATTGATAAGAGCCAGGTGGTCAGGTTTTGGGAGCTGTCTGTCATTTGCTTAGAAATGGGACATTTCTGTAGCTGAGAGAAAATAGGATCTAAGTGGGGCACAAAAGGTATTGGCAGCTGTGGGTAGACAGCAGAATTCCACTCATTCCAAGGCCATTTTCCTGCTCTAGCTCAGCAACACCTGGCTGTTTGGTTGGTAATGGGTCCTCTAGGGAGGTGTGTTAAGACCATATTGAGAGCAAGCAATAAGCAAATGATTGCAAAGTCTGACCAATAGGCTACACCAGATTTCTGTAGCTGAAGCTGTGTAATGAAGGGTTGCTGAAACTGAAGCACTGAAGGGCTTCCCAAACCAGTTGCTCAGACTCACCCATCACTGATCAGTGTGCATGCAACTGCCATTGAACACGATCAGACATAATGTTTTGCACTTGTGGGATAGTTTTTTTAAGTGTCCACGTGTACGAATTGGGGGTGGCAGTCTCACAGCTCAAAATTTCCTTTACATTTGCTTAATCTGTCTCTTTATCTAGTAGTCCCAGTTATGAATCCTACTGGAATAGTCATTGTGGGTGATATATATCTTAACCACTACACAGCTTCTTCCCAGATACCACCAGGAACCAGAGAGCCTAGCCTCTAAATTTTAACTCTTTCTTTACTGTATCCATTCTTACCTGCACTGGCTTCCTTCTTACTTCCAGGCTAATTCAAGTTTCTGGTTCTTACTTTTAATGTTGGTCATAGAAAGGATCTCATATACCTGAAAGATACCTCTGTTCTTATGAAGTCCATCTCTGCCCAACACAGTAATTTCTTCTCACATTGCCCTCATGGCAGTAAGCGATGATTGCCACCCATTCCAGATATTTTGTGTTATTTCCCCTGCCCTCTGGAATGGGCTCCCAGATAGCCCACAAAGGATTCCAATCCCACTAGTCTTTGGATAAGTGCCTAAACTCATATTATTTATAAAGATTCATGTTATACCAGCACAATTCAGTGTTCACACAATTCACATAACTTATGCTGGCCTTTATTAATACTAATTACTGTATCTGAATTTTTAACTGAAGTTGTTTTAACAGTTAATGTTTTATGGGAGTAATGTTGTAATATATATGGTATAAACTGCCCTGAACACACTCATTTAATTTCCAAATTGTTGGAAGCTAAATGGTAATGAGCTCACCAAACACAGGATAAACGTCTCAATAAGTAAGTAAATCTACTTATTCTGCCATAGGGTTAAGATATCATAGAGTTCACAGAATCATAGAGTTGGAAGGGTCCTCCAGGGTCACCTAGTCCAACCTTCTGCAAAATGCAAGAAATTAACAAGTACCTTCCCCCCCCCACACACACACACACAGTGACCCCTGCTCCAAGCCCAGAAGGTCGCAAAAAAAAAAAAAAACCCTCTCCAGGATCCCTAGCAAGACTGGTCTGGAGAAAAATTGCTGCCTTGATTAGAGGCTGAATTTAATTTGGAGCCTTAGAACATTATCTATCATGGCTATTGTGGTTGGATTCTAGGGTTGCCAAGTCCAATTTAAGAAATATCTGGGGACTTTGGGGGTGGAGCCAGGAGACTTTGGGGGTGGAGCCAGGAGCAAGGAAGTGACATCACTTCCAAGTCAAAGGTCAAGTGATGTCACTTCCTGAACTTCACTCCTCTATATCACTTCCAGCACACTGCATCAAACCCCACCTCTAAAACCCTTCATGGGGGTTTAGGAATCCTAATTTCTACATCACTTAAATTGAATGTGTCCATCTAAAAAATTCAAACCCATGGGCAATGGCTATCCTCCTACACTTCAAAATGGGGTCTCTTCTAATACTAAATGTATATATCCCTCCCCAGCAAAAATGATCAGATATAGCAAGGTGCTGTAATTAATCTGAATTTTTTATTGAAGAACTTTTATTAGATACTCCAGCACACCTGATTCTAAAGGGGGGGGGGAGAGACTTTAGTGCTAGACTCAATTCAAATGATAAGATTCTAATTGACAAATTTGGATGAAAGCTTGCTAAATAATGTCACTTAATTCAAAACAGATATGGGCTTCCCTCTTAAACAGTGGAGGCCATTCCCAACCTAGTAAGACTTAGTTACTGCTGTCTTCTCAGGTCAAACACAATTACAAGCCTAAGTAGCTCTATCATACCTCTGGTAATTCTGTTGTCAGGTATTTCTCAGTTGCATTCTCTTTGCCACAAAAAAGAATTTGTAGCTCTTTATGCTTGGCAATTTGGAAGCTTAAGATAATTCACACCAGAGAAAATTCTTATATGCACACTAGAGCATATTATGTCCTCCTCTATGTCTAGCAATTGGGAGTGGAGGTTTGCATATATCACCCCTACCAAAAATCCTAATAAGCAGCTCTGGTTACCATCATGTAATAGAATAGCTCTAGGGTTGCCAGGACCTGTCACTGACCAGAGGCAGGAGTAGGGTTGCCAGCTCCAGGTTGGGGTATTCCTGGAGACTTGGAGGTGGAGCCTGGGGAGGACACGGAACTCAGTGGATTACAATGCTCCCAAAGTCCACCCTCCAAAGCATCCATTTTCTCCAGCAGAAATTGACTTTGTAATCTGGAGATATGCCATAATTCCAGGAAATACTTTCAAGTATCAGTTATTCATCTTTTCATTTAGTGGGATTAGAAAAGAACACAATATCAAAACAATATCTGCAGTACTGCATTTAGAACACCTGAGACTCAGAAGCAATGTTCCCTCTAAACTGTGGGGTCATGTGAGCAAAAAATCTACTTTGTGAGCTATTGGCATTGAAGTCATGAGCTCCTGCATAAATTAGTTTCATGTGGGGCCATTTTTCCTGAGCTAAGACCAAAATGTGTGAGCTGGAGACTAAAAACTGAACTAGCTCACACTAACTCAGCTTAGAGGAAACATTGCTCAAAAATATGTTTAAAAGTCATCTAGAACCAACATATTCATAATGCAATAAACTATATTGCTTCCTTTTCACAAAAAATACAATTCCTGTCAAACTATCTGATCTTTACCTGGAAAATCCCTCCCCCCAGTCGTTATAGGATTGGTTTGTTTGGTGTGTTTGTTGTGATAAAAAACCTGCTATATCTTAAGGGGGGGGAAGGAGAGCAGGATAATTAACTCAGCAAAACAATGCTAGCAAATAAAAATAGGTTAGTTTTAACACCCATTTTCTCAAGTGAAAATGACTTCTGTAAACTGCAAATCAGTTGAATAAATATGCTTGCATATGAAAAAATATACCTTGAATTAAACTTTGTTGGTCTTAAAGGTGCCACTTGGTTCAAAGTTTTAGCAAGGTTTTAAAAATTAAGACAAATTTCTTCAGAATGTTCCAGACACCCGGGCCAGCATATACCAAAGTTAAGCTGAACATGGGGTAGCCAAAGGCAATAAAAGCAGAGGAGGCAATAAATCAGATAAGACAATGAAAAAATAAACAGTCTCCACAAGAACACAAGGCTGGGACTGCGCTTAGCCCAGCCCGGCTGAGAAGCACATAAAACGAAAACTTAAGCACTCTAAACGGATACCTTAAATCATTTAAAATCAAGCTTTAGAAAGCACCTTAGTCGCAGAGCAAAACAGCATCAGAAGACTACTCCTTGCCTGCACTTCCTGTTCTGGAAGAGAGGCTTTTCTTCTTAAAGGCAAAACAACCCCAAAAGTTCTCAATAAGTATTCTAATGCAAAGTTCTGCAGAAGTTGCTGCTGACAGGTTGAGGGCAAGGCAGTTTATCAGTTCATGCATCATTCAAAATCTCATCAAGAGCACCTCATGCCTTTCTGTTCTGCAGTGAAGGCACAGAGCAGGTTTGTGTGACGAGAAAATGTTTGCTAGATCTCCCTCTCTCTGTGCCTGGAAGGAATGTTTATTTACACACCAACCACCTCTACAAATCTTCTTTACTAACAGGACAGGACACACACACACACACCCTCCCTTCCCTTCTTTTTCGGCTCTTGCTTAGCATGCCTGGGTGAGGACTGGACTCCAGTGCTGAGCCTTCGGTGGGTGCAGGGAATCAGGCAGGCTCTCTCCGGAGAGTGACATGAAGTTCCCCCCCTCCCCCCCCCCCCCCCCGCTTCTGGACTTTTGGAGACCGGGGGAGGAGGCTATAAATTCTGGAGTCCCCCGCCAGGGCGGGGGGGTTGGCAAGCCTATTGGATTCTTTGGAGATCAATATTGTATGCCAGTTTTGTTGGTCTTTGTATGTGTGGTTATTTGCTACACCAATTGGATTTATTGTGTCTGTTTTATTGTTTATTGCTGTTAACCTTTCTGAGCTTTAAAAGTCCCCCGTTCAAAATGGGGGGGGAACCCCAGCTCCCAGTCTGGATTAAATAGATGGTATGGAAATGACTCTAGGTTGTATACCTGTTAAATATCAGAGAAACACTCACTCTTCCTTCAGACAAGGAGTCCAACAAGATAAATATTTTGTAAATATCCTGCATTTCTCATTGCCAGTTTCATTTCTTCCTGATGATGCTATTCATTTATTGAAGCTATTCATTTATTAAACACCTCTCCACTAAAATGTCCAAGAGAGTGCTAAAATAAAAACATCAGTAATAAATATTCTAAACTTGGTTTGCAGTAGCTTGTCTCAGGATAATTGACAGTGCAGGTATTTGTACTCATTTGCTGCTTTCTTCTGTCATATAGTCTAGTTTGTTTTGTCTTCTGCTAGATGGTCTTTAGGTAACCGAGATAATGGTGGAGGGGAAAAACTGTTGGAAGCTAAATGGTAGTGAGCTCACCAAACACTAGGATATTTTAGTTGAGACTGAATACCAAAGAGAGCCAAGTGCTACATGCCCTTGCCAAATAATGACAAAGGGCAATTTAAGCTTTACTAAATAAATTAGACAATCTTACTTTACTAACTTTTGTCTGGATATTATTATACAATTACTGTGGCATCAAGTCTAAATTCATTTTTCATCTGTAGATTGAAAAGGAGGAATTTTCACAAGATGGAGTGTCTGGAAATCAGCATGTTTGCAACTGCACCACAAATCACATGCAGCCTCTGAAATTGATTTTTTCGAAATAATTACAGGGGTAATCTTATTTGTTTTTTAAATAGCGTCTGGCTATTGTTATACAATTATTTTGTAATAAAGTTTAAATTCTGTTTTCCTTTACAGTAAAATGAAATTAAATACATACACAGCATAAAAGGACATGACTGTGCTGTATATTTGGTGTTGCGCTATGAAATGTGAAACATGATGTCAAGTGAAGGTATTGTTATGTTTTGACTTTAAAAAAAAAAAGTGTGCTTCTAACCCGCATGCCTAAAAAGAAATGTTGAAAATTTATGAAAATACATTGCAGCAAATTATAAATACTTACTGAAAATTTCAAAATAATATTTTTCTCCACGTATATGATTTTACAATGAGCTTCCCACCTAAAAAATATGCAAACAAGGTGGCATGATAAAAGATATACAAACTTCTGAGCAGAATAAAAGGTTTCAGGTAGATCCTGTTCATAGATCATTTTTGAAAACTCATGAGAATAAGACATGATGACAAACAGCCAAACCTAGTGAGATAGGGGAATGATGCAATTAAGCTTGTTAAAATGCTAGAAGCAGCCATGGTGAGGGGGATTCAAAATTTCATTCTCTATCAATGCTTTTATGGCCCTTTCTATTACAGACTATCATGCCCTCTTAACCTTCATTTATAGAAAAGAGGGACTTTGTCCAAGCTTCTGCATCAAAGAATATCTTTAATAATATTATGTTCAGCATATTTTGTGTTTCTTGGAATAATGCCAAAATTTAAGAACAGGCTATGAGCTGAAAGGTGGGCTTTTCCATGATCTTAAAGATGATCTTTTTCCCAAATAGAGAAAATTTTAGACTATTACAATAAAAGGATTTGAAACAATGGAGAAAGGAAATTTTTGTTTTGCAAGAGCACAGATAAACATGACATTAATATAAAAATCCTGGGGTTCTCTCTCTCTCTCTCTCTCTCTCTCTTTCTCTCTGCTTGGCTAAAGGATGACCTGCAGTTTTTGGAATTACAGTATGTACAAAGATATGTCACTGGAATAATGTAATGCCACAGACATTAGGCCATAATGACCTTTAAAAGTATGTGTTTAGTAGCTTGCAGCTGTAGTCAGGGAAGGAGAAAAACCACTTGAAGTGAGTCAGACCCACACATTCTGAAAACCATTATTATACTAGGAATGGGGATGAGAGCCAGGAAGGGGGTAAATGGGTTTAGCTAAATCTTTTTACTTTTGGTGCACTTTGACATGTGATTAGTGGTTATTGGGGAAGGATTGATTTATTTGTTGATGTATCAGATAGAATGCTGAGAAAAACCACTTGAAACGGTTTTAAATTGTGTGTTAAAAGAAAAAGAGGTATCCATCCTTCATACAGCAGTTTCAGTTTGGAGATTTGAACCTGGTTCTTCTAGGCCCTAGTCCAACACTCTAATCACTACACTATGTTGGTCCTCTTCCCACCTGCCCCCCTTCCACGCTGGGCACTAGTAGCCAAAAAGTCCAGCAGAAGTGTGAGTAATTTTTCATGTGTGTATGCTTCTATGCTGTGTTCAGGGTCTGTTGCTGGATGGAAAGATGGGATGTAAAAGCTTGGATTAGGGTTTCAAATCTCCAGTGGGGGCAGGAGATCCTCTGGTTTGGAGGCCCTCTCCCTGCTTCAGGGTTACCAGAAAGTGGGGGAGGGGTTGAATGTCTGCTGGGCACTCCACTATACCCTATGGAGACTGGTTCCCATAGGGCAGGGGTGTCGAACTCATTTGTTACGAGGGCCGGATTTGACATAAATGAGATCTTGCTGGGCCAGGCCATGTGTATCATAAAATGTAATGCCAGATAGCAGACATATGAACTTTATAAAGGGCACAGACACACAATTAAATAATTTTTAAACTTAAAATAAAACATGCTTAAAATACTAGCATGCTAGCAATATTTTGTTTTACAGTCTGATAAATGTCACCTCTTGCTATGAATTATTGCATCAAAAACTGCAGACAATGTCTGTACTGTACCAGTCTTGAATATGTGCTGTTCAGGTGTGAACATCTGTAAATCGCAAACCTACTTTTGAGTCATTGAAATTCATTACAGACATCTCATGGTCAATGCTTTGAGCCTAAGACCCAGAGGAACATGAAGCAGCTGGGCATTGTAAGCTTTTGTACACGTTGCTTCATGTGCTGGTCAAGAACATGTGAAGGCACCATGGCACAGACTGAGGGCTATGTGCTTGTCTACAAAACTATAATGACTACAGCTAAAAAAAAAAAAAAACAACTTCCCCCCCCCCCAAAAAAAAAACTACAAGAACAGAGAGACAGCCATGTCAGTGTCAGCCTACTATCTGGGAAGTCTATATCCCAGACCCCCAATCAAAGGAAAATGTGAAAGAAAAAAATGAGAATTTGCTGAGTAAACCTGGGGTGGAACACACTCTCAGCCTAATGCTGATATTTCTTTTCTAAATATTTCACATGCTTTCCTATTGAGAAAGACTGGAGGGCATGAGTACAGTGAAAAAGAGGAGGGGAACCCAGTTACAAGCCCAACAAAACTCTCTCTCTCTGTGTAGCAAGGCAAAAAGCTCATACCTTCACTAAAACATTGCTAGTCTTAAAAACATTCTTTGTTGCTCACCTGATGGTAGGGACTGGGCAAAGGAAGCTCTGGCTCTTTCTTTCCTTCTGCAGGGCAGAAGGAGGGGGAGGAGCCTCAGCCATTCATTAGAAGGAAGAGAGGCTTGTCTTAGTAGCTCTGCAGGGTGATTAATCGAGCCTGGCAAACTTAATCACCCGGCAGACCCATAGAGCCAAGCTCCCTCATTGGCTGAGGCTGCTCCTGCCTCCTCCTCCTTTTGGGAAAAGGGGGTGGGGGGAGAGGGAAAGGCTGCTTTGGTGCTCTGGCTTATCAGGGGAGAAACACAAAATGGCCACTGAAAAAAGCAGGCAAGAGAAAATGAAGCAGATAACAGCCAGTTGCTGCCTGATTGGAGCCCTCTGTGGGCCTGCTATAGGGTATAATGGAGAATTGATCCATGACTATCTGGGGCTTCGGGAAGGGCTGTTTTTTTGAGGTAGAGACACCAAATTTTCAGTGTAACATCCGATGCCTCTTCTTTAAAAAGCCTTCCAAGTTTAAAAAAAATGGACTAGGGGGTCCAATTCTAGGAGCCCCAAATGAGGGTGCCTCCATCCTCCCTTATTTCCAAAGAAGGAAAGGCATTTAAAAGGAGTATGGTCCCTTTAAATGTGATTACCAGAACACCCTCCAGTTCAGTTGTGCTTTTCATAACTTGGCTCCTGGCTCCATCCTCAAAGTCCCCAGATATTTCCTGAGCTGGACGTGACAACCCTAGGTATAATATATAAATAATAGATGTCCCCTGAGAAGTATACTGATTGTGAGTCATTGGATTAACATATAGTATTTTTAAAGCAAGATGTTCTAGGATCTGGCACTGAAAAGAGAGCTCCATTAACCAAGGGTGTTTCCCCAGTTCTATGTTGTCTGTGAATCTTGGAAATTTATATTGTTATTTATGAGCATTCTGTCTTGAAATGTATGAGATGACCTTTCTCATGGTAAATAGAATGCTGCCTAAACTAAGATTCTGCATAGAACAGAATTAGAGTCCAGTGGCACCTTTTAAGACCAACAAAGTTTTATTCAGGGTGTGAGATTCTGTGGCATATGCTAATTATTTAAATTGTCTGCCTTTATGGTTAAAGAGACATAAAGCTCAGGGCCAGACAAGATGTGATGTAGATCTCCTAACATCTTTAGTTCTATTTAAAAACAGACATATTAGAACCTGAATTGAATCACAGCAGCCCCATTCCCTCTAGTTACTTACCCCCTAGGGTAGGGTTGCTTGGTTCTACCTGGCTGCTGGTGGGGAAGAGATCTCATGCATGCTTTTCATGCAGTGCAATGATGTCACCCCGATGTGATGTCATCACACTGGGCACATCACGCATCTAGCATCCCCTGCACAATGTGTCCGGTGTGATGACTTCACTTCCAGGTGACATCATAACACCAGGCACATTGGACACTGATGGATTTTTTTGGGAGTGGGGATCCCCCTGCTGGCCTCCCCCTAGGTATTATCCACTCTGTGGGTGAAATACAGTTACAATAAAAGTATTTATAATTTTTTCTAGTCAGCTTTTGAGGGGCAAGCAATTTAGATCACTGGTAGACCTCCTGATGGCACCTGGGGATTTTGGCCACTGTGTTGGCCACCAGAGTGTTGAACCAGATGGACCATTGGCCTGATCGGCTTCTCTTATGTTCTTAAACAGCATAGAGAAACAGTAAGACTCCCTTTCCTCAGTACCACAACCCTGCTCCAATTTGAGACACTGGGACATCCAGTCATGGGCTTCATCACTTCTGGTTTGGCCCTCACCAAGGTCATGCCCTTTAGTCTGGGCCAGGGCCTATCATTGGGGGGGGGGGGGAGATCCATTTGGCTGAAGTCTCACATTCATGGAGGGCCTCAAAATGGTGGTGGGAGGTTGTAACTATTCTGGCATTTCTTCAATTTTATATATATACCAGGAGCCTCAAAAAATGGAAGTGGCCCAGGCTTCTCTCAACCTCTAAGAGACCCTGGTCTGGGCTTCTTTTACTGGTACTTACACTAACAATATGGGCTCACATGATGATTTTTCCATACCCACCCACCCCAATCCCTGCACATAGGCAACTAAATGTTAAGGGAAAGGGTTCTAGAATATCATAGCACTATACATTCAGAATTCTCTCTTGGGTGGTATGGGGAAATGTTTCACTATATCAACCCACACCTGAGCTCTAAAAAATTGGAGATTTATGACTGGAACTCTTATTTGTTTAAACTTCTGTAAATCAGAAATGCAAAGGGGCATAATGAGAGTAAACCCTTTCCCCATGCATTTAGCCCCATGCAGTGTTATGAAGTGAAATAAGAAAATAATAGACGTTTTCCCTACACAGCTGTTCCAGGGAGCAGGTACACTTTATAGTAACAGTGCACTTCATAGTAAACATAAGAACATAAGAGAAGCCATGTTGGATCAGGCCAACGGCCCATCAATTCCAACACTCTGTGTCACACAGTGGCAAAAAATTTTATATACACACATACACTGTGGCTAATAGCCACTGATGGACCTGTGCTCCATATTTTTATCTAAACCCCTCTTGAAGGTGGCTATACTTGTGGCCGCCACTACCTCCTGTGGCCGCACCCTGAGACTTCTTTTGTGGTCTCAGTTCAATTTGCACTGTAACACACTCAGGTATTATTCAAAGAAACTGAAGATCTATCATAGATCTTCATCTACTTGTGTCTTTAATGATGCAGATAAAAAACAGATCTAGTATCTTAGTGAAGGCCAACACAGATAAAATTGAGATCATGGATCCCCATCAATTTGTTCAAGATAAGTAGAGCAAACAAATCTGTGATCCAGTTTGAGGCTGTATGGAAAGGAACTTTTAACCCTGTAACTTCCACCAATCTCCCTAGTCAAACCTGGGGCCCCTGGTGTATTGCTAGCGGTTTTAAAGAAAAGTTATCTTTTCCTCTTTAAAATGGCTAATAATAATAGTACTTGAAGCCAATTTTTTATTTGTGAAATTGAGAAGGGTTGAATGGCTAATTCCTTTCCCCCCTTCCATATGGTCCTGAGCTCACCTAAATTGTGATTGCATGTAATTTGTAGGGTTATCAGGTCCCTCCTGGCAACTGGCAGGGCATGAGGGGGAAGTTATCAAGAGTTGCAGAAAGCCCCAGGCTATGTCACCAGCAACACACTGTGATACTGTGGCAACGCTTTGGTATTTGGGCAAAAACTCTGTAGTAAAAATGGCTTCAACCATAGAGTTTTTGCCTAAATTCCAGAGCAACTCACTGTTATCTGCTTCCTTCTCTCTCTCTCTCTCTCTTGCTTCCTTCTGCATCACAGCTTGCTTTGCCAAGCTTGCTCAATCACACAGGAGCTACAGAGCATAGCCTCTATTTTCTCCATTGGCTGACCAGCATATGAAGCAACTTACATATAAAAGCTCACAATACCCAGCCATTTCATGTTTTCCTGTGGGTCTTAGTTTCAAAGCATTGGCCATCAGATTTCTGTAATGAATGTTAATAAATCAAACGTAGGTTTACAACTTACAGACACATACCTGAACACCACCTGAACAGCATACTCAAGATTGCTAAACCACAGACATTGTCTCCAGATTTTGATGCAATGATTCAGAGCAAGAGGTGTCAGTTATCAGAAACTGTTAAATAAACAAAACATTGCAAGAGTGCTAATCTTATAAGCATTTCATGTCAGATCTGGCCCTCATAACAAATGAGTTCAAAACCCCTGATCAATATCTTTTCTTCTGAGCTGCAACTTGCATAAATAATACTAAAATAGGAACGGTGATCATTTCACTAGATAAAACAAAAATTCAGTGGGACTTTAAAGACTAACAGTATTTATTTCATAACAAAGTTTGAGCCCAGTGGCACCTTTAAGACCACCTTTAAGATTCACGCACACTTTTTCAGATCCATTGAAACAGAAATTACCATTTGCTGATTTGCTGCTATTCACAGGTCTTATCAACTGCTGTCATCCAGTCTTAGCTATATTTATTGTTCCATTACTTATGTATCTTGGCTCTAATTTGCCCTTCCTGGCAACACTCTCCCTACCTTCTACCTATATGTAATGATTAGTGACCAGATTTGGCAGATTCCAATCCATCACACCAGCCAGCTGGCCAGTGCAGGTAAGCCCCTCCCCTACCACCCAGTGCAATGGCCCCAGTGTGATGATGTCACACAGTAGTGGTATTATCATGCTGGGGATTATTATTTTATTCAAAAGCTCTATGGTAACCATAGAATTTTGTCCAAAATACCAGAGCATCACTGTGTGGCATCACTTCCATGTGACATCATCATGTCAGGGATATAGCACATAGTGACACTGCCCTGCTCCTGAACTCCTGGAGAGCTCCCTCCTACCCCCCACAGGAAGCGAAGAGGACCTGGTTGATGCCAGATGGGCCCCCCTAAGTGGTGGGATAGCCATCAGATGATTGCCTGATGACCATAGTTGATGCACAGGGATATTTGGAAGGAGACAGTCCTTTAAATTGCTGGAACAAAGTTTGAGTCCAATGGCACTTAATTCTGGATATTAAATTGTTAGTATTTTAAGGTGCCACTGAAGTTTTGTTTTATATTGCTTGGACAGACTGATCATTGCTGATCACTTTTATTAAGGTAATTTAGTGGATGAGACAGTACCAGCATCAGTCATCAGCCAACTCTCTCAGTCATTTCAGAGTCTAAGTGTTCCCAGGCTAAGCAGGATGGACAACAGAGAAATGCTATATATATTGCACAGTCAGTGCAGGGTGGATTGGAATTTCTATTAAATTTACTCAGTAAAATGTTAGATTAGTTCTTCCCTGTTTGTGAAGTCATTTATTTTAGTAATAGTGACCTTTAGTGTCTGGAATTTTTTAGCTCTGTATTGACTCACAGAAATACCACTGCACATACACATGACAGTAGGGCGCATCAGTGGTAGGAAATTTCTATAAACACTAGACAACTTATCACCAACACCAGTTTTTTTTTTCCTATTGATTGGGATTTGCTTCTAACTGTGACAATAAGATGATGCTTAAATGAAACTGAAGTTCCAAAAAAAGCACTCCTACTTGGATCATCTAGAGTCCTTGCCATATTGATCTTCTTTCTACTAAAATAAACGTTCCCATTCACTTAAAAAAGGCCCCAACAACTGCATTTGGACTTGTATAAGAAAGTTATCCTTTAAGCGTGGCAATCCTCCTCTCTTGGTTTAGAATATGGTTTAGCATAAAGGTAGACAACATGCTTCTGTTTAAAGGCTTATTATTTAGGATGTGTCCCCCACCTGCTTTTGGGATGAAGGCAATAGGTTTTAGTTTGAATGGCCGGAGAAACAAACAGCTTTATTGAGCAAGCTAACAGGAAGCAACAGTGGGGGAGTTGCAAGGAAGTCTTATTGCTTTTGAGGAATGAATGCTGTACTGAGGCTAACCATGCCTGGATGTGTGCCTACCTGCATTAATCTCCCCCTCACTTAATTAACATTTATAAATACATACACTTAGATTTACATAGAAAATGGATATGTCTTGAAGTGATGTCAAGGCTGATCCTGCCTTGGTGCAGTAACATAACCAAACTTAGGCCTAAGGAGGTTCAGGTCACTCCCCAGTAATTCACACAAAATGAAACAAAATAAAACAAAAAGCTTTACTGGAGAAATTCAAGAAAACTACTTAAAACCAAAGCATATAGTGGAGAAGAAGAAAATTCCAGCTATATTCTCTCAGCTATATTCTCATCTTCTAGTACTCTGACTGTTTTTCAGGTGTCAGCACTGGTAGTGATAGTAGCATCAGCAGCAGAACATATACAGAGTATCTTCAGGCAGCAAAGATGGTAGATGGAGGAAAGAGGAAGGCGTGTTCTTTTTATGATTATATGCTATATAGAGGTCTCTGACCATAACCTCCTGACCTTCCCAGTGCTGTCTCCATGGTACTTTCTGAGGTACAAGCAAGTTCCCCCTCCCATACCATACACAGCTGAACTTTTGGACATGACCTTGATAAGTAACCACCAGGCTGAGGAGATGTTGGCTGACCCCTGAAAAACAGAGTACCAGAAGGTGAAAGTATAGCTGTAAGTTTCCTCTAAGATGGTTTCTTCCTTGACAGGCAGCTCACCAAGAAAAGACTACAATATAATAAAATCATCAAACAAACAACATAAGAATTAGCCATAATAAATAAGTCATAAAATAAGTTGGACATAAGAACATCATAAAACACTGTGCAACATAAATTATTATCCTCGGGCTAGAAACAGACCTTAACAGCAGTTTTTAAAAGATGGAGCCCCTCAGTCAATTATCTTGATGTTTTGGCCTGGCACCAATATTACAGTAAGGTAGGTGCCAGGTGAGTAGGAGGATGTGCCTCCACTGAAAACACCCTCTCTCAATTTGCCACCCACTTCATCTCTACAGGTAAAAGCACAGACAGCATGGCTTGGGAAGAAATTCTAACTGGTGGGCTGACCAGTATGGGAGAAGGCAGTCTTCCAAGTACACTGGCTGTACTCCATTTGGAGCCTTAAAGGTAAGAGCTAGCACTTTGAATTGTGCCAGAAGATAGATGAGGAGCCAGCATCACAAACCTCCAGTACCATCTCCTGGCAAGAACATTGACCTATCACTTGAAACAGTAGGGAGCAAGGAAAAAAATGTACTGATGGTATGATCACTGTTATATTTTGCTTCTTTTTCTGAGACCCCTATAACAGCACCTCTCCATAATGTTCTGATGTGATATGTGTTATGCTGCTTTCTTGCCTTAGACTTCTTGGTTGAACCCAAATAACAGGATGACTTTAATATATTTGTTAGAATGACAAAATAGTTAGTACATGGCTCCGAAGTAAAAGAGGATCCTTTACTCTAAATAAAATAGCTGCTTTTCACTAAAACGTAGAGTTTATTTAGAAGTTCAACACTGTAATAGGTTCAGTATGGTTCATAAGTGTGATGGTTTCAAATAGGTACAGTTCTTCTCCTTTTTCTAAAGTTCCTGAAATAAACCTAGCCACAGAGGCCAATTTATCTTCACTTAGGCTAATATCTTCCACAAAAGCTTAATTTCCTCACTTGGCACTTAGGCTAATAACTTCCACAAAGAACACATTTCTCTCACTTTCCACAGCTCCTCATTCAGTCTCTTCACCCACTCAGCTCTCCTCTCTCACACACCAATCCTCTGCACAAACTAGTCAACTCTACCCCCTTGGGTACATGTACCATCCAATTATCACACACTTCAAAATCCCATCCAGCCCCATCTTTCTTACTCTAAACACATGCATTTTAAACTACATCGACATACATTTAAAACCCTGCTTTACATCACAGAAATAAAAAACACACAAAATATTTTCATAATCACTGATACCCTCTCTACTGAAAAATGAAGTTAAAGGAAATTGGGTTAAACTAGGAGTCTCTCATAGGTTTGCCAAGTCCAATTCAAGAAATATCTGGGGACTTTGGGGGTGGAGCCAGGAGACACTAGAGTGTTGGCGTATTCGCTGGTATACTCTGGATACGTGAGGCTTAAGAATAGACAGCACACTGACTTGTGCTAACTATTTACATTTATTTACAGATATACAAGTTATAGTTGGTCTGGTATACACTCAACAAAGTGCTTCGCCAGACACCACGTTTGAGAGCAGAGAATACACTGTACAGACTCTTCCCAGTTATATACATATAGCTATATACAAGCACCAATTAGCACACAGTGCTGAGTCATTCTGCATAGGCACAAGTACTCTGGACAGAACCGGTTTGCACCTGCTAAGAGAAGCTGTCAGGAACTGTCACAGATCATGATCTGTCATTTGCATTAGACTCCAGCCTGAAGTCTTACTAGCAAGCATATGCTGACACAGAGTAGAGCCAGCAGCAAGGGTGTGACAAGCATAATTGA
This sequence comes from Heteronotia binoei, assembly GCF_032191835.1. Lineage (NCBI taxonomy): Eukaryota > Metazoa > Chordata > Lepidosauria > Squamata > Gekkonidae > Heteronotia > Heteronotia binoei. The sequence continues at coordinate 92,332,686 of NC_083228.1, read as the reverse complement.
ACTACAAAGGGAGTTCTGACCATCACATTTAAAAGGACCACACACCTTTTAAATGCCTTCCCTCCATTGGAAATAATGGATAGGGGCATCTTATGAACATATGAAGCTGCCTTATACTGAATCAGACCCTCAGTCCATCAAAGTCAGTATTGTCTTCTCAGACTGGCAGCAGCTCTCCAGGGTCTCAAGCTGAGGTTTTTCACACCTATTTTCTTGGATCCTTTTTTGGAGATGCCAGGGATTGAACCTGGGACCTTCTGCTTCCCAAGCAGATGCTCTACCACTGAGCCACCGTCCCTCCCCAAAATCTATGAGCCCCAAAAGAAGATGTATAGAATTTGACCCACTGGTCCAATCATTTTGAAACTTGGAGTGTATTTTGGGGAGAGGAACTGGATGCTATGCTGAAAATGTGGGTGCTCTACCTCAAAAAGCAGGGCCCCCAGCGCCCCAGATACCCACAATTCTTCATTATATCCTATGGGAATCGGAGATGTACTATGTGAATTCAGGTTTAATTATCAATGTTCTCAGAAGAATAAGAGAAGAGGCTGAGTCTTGGTATAATAAACAGCAGGGGAAAAACTAGACATTGGTTAGACAATGAGGCATGGAAGGACTTGTTCATGATCTAGGAAAAGAAGACTAATATCATTTGGATGGATGACCTCTTGGTAATAAGCCTCTGTGCTTTCTCCAAACAGAAACATCTCTTTATCTTAACCCAGCAATAAGAATTGATGCCAGAACATCTTTGATTAATAAGACACTGAAAAATAAGCCAAGTGATAATTAATACATTATTAGCACTCACTTATTTATCAGATAAAGCAATTAATAGCTCTGGTTTCCTTAAACGCTGCTGTACTAAGCTGTGTCATTGGGAGGGAGCTCTTGGATGACGAATTCTGTTTTGACATGGAAGAATGTTAGACATTATATCCTCTCCGTGCTTGCCTTTCACTTTCTTTTGTAAACTACTGCCACCCTCCGCAAGCTCTAATCTCATGCTTATTTGCATTCCTGACCATTCTTATCTCTTTAGCATGATCTGTACTGGCAGCTTCTTTGCTTCTGGTTTTAATTGGAGGAAGATTTCTTTGATATGTTGTGATATCACAACATATTTTTGAAAGTCTCATCTATTTCAACACCTAATTTTAACTTCCATTGCAATTGGTTAAGGGGTGGATTGAAAGGTGTCCTTCCACATGTGAAGACATCTTCACCCACTACAACCTCATGCAAGAAAAGTGAGACAAAATTTAAATATACACTTGTATAAGTAGATGGATATGAACTACTATAAAGCCTGCCTGATGTAATAGTTAAATTCTGCCTCAAGCTCTTCTCTTTGTGGGTTTTTGAATCCAGCCCTTACTTTGTGGTTCTACAGCTGCCATTACCCCCTCTTTTTACAACAGAGCCATCCTTGATGTTTTAAGGGAACCATGCAGCAAGAAGTACACAAGAAGACACACAACTAAGTGCTGAAGATTGAAGCACTTCTTCACTGTACTCAACCCTGTTTGTCTCCCCCCCATAGGAAATGAGAAAATGCAAGTGTCTACATGTGCATTTGTATTTGTTTTTACATTTAATGTGGGCCACTGTTGAAACCCAATGGAGTTGGGTCTGAGTCCAGAGCTGTCCCACTCTCCAGGGTTGCTTTTTGTTCATCAAGCACTCCAGGATAGTGCCTCAGAAATGAGCAAGAGGTGGTGGTTTCCTTTCACCTAATTTCTCCACACTGGTCTGCCATATACCTATTTCCATCTGCCAGGAATGAGTCTACCTCTTCTTCCTAGGCTGCTCCTGAACACACCTTTTAAATGCTTCCTCAAGGGAGGGCCAACCTTGAGCTCAGTAAATCCTCTTTCCCCCCCAATCCAATCCTGGGAAATGACAGGCCCCTGGGCCAATGGATACTTGCCTTGGATTAGTGAACTCCCTGGTCCTTCCACCTGAACTTCTTTAAAGAGCTGGCTGTCCCACCTGACCTCCTCTAAGAAGGTCAGTGCTGCCTACTATACCTGCCCCCCTGGAAGTCAGTTTCAGGATTTTCTCTGGTAGAAACTAGGTTGGGTTGGTTTCTGCTGCTGAGAGCTGGCTGGGCTCCTTCAACCTGGCTGACTTCTAAGTAGACTTGGTCAAGGCCACACCTGGCAGACAATTTCCTCAACTTCAAGCCTTGCTGATGCAGCATGCCTTTAGTGGGGCTTGCAGTCTTCTGGGGTAAGGGGGGCCCCAACTCCAGACAGCCACTTTGAGTGCTCTTGCTTAGGAGACGTGGAATGTAAATATTTTTTTAAAATAAATAAATAGCAACAACAAGGCCAGACGAAATGAGTTGCCAGCATTTGTTTTGTAATTTTCGTCGAATTATAATATATATTTGCCAATGCTTTTTCAAAGCTTGGTCCTCATTACTGGATCTAAATTTTTAGAAAGAAGAAATCTTGATATAGCAATTATTGTCATGATGGCCATATAAGTTCATTTGGATGATGGACCACTAGTAGGCCTATAATTCTACTTACAGTAATTGCTAATGATTTTTGGCATTGTAGTTACCTAAACATACATAAACGGATGCAGAAGATGAATTGACACAATTTAGAATAAATAACAGTTTTGTTATTAAGCAGCTGAATGAACAGAAACATCTTTAAAATATTTTTACTCTCTTTCCACCTAATTCAGGGACCCTAAGGCAGCAAATGTATTAACATTACAATAGTCTTTAAGATATAAATATATATAATTTTATACATTATAAATATAAATGTAAAACAAAGATAAAATGTAAACATATAGGGACATAAAGAAGGAAGATTAATATACATCAAGTATTCCTTGGCATATAAACACACAGCCTTCTCTGGGTTATCTTCCTGTTGCTCTGCATTCTGAACACTGTATCACATCTAAAGTCTAATGGAGAGATGCGACAAGCAACCATTCCTTTGGGCGGATATTTTGGGCTTACAGAAGCTTTTAATGATTTGATTAATAGTTTTTATACAGCCCACTACCATTCCTCTTTCAGCATTGGCTGGTTTACAGTTTAGAAGTTGTTCCTCTAAAATCATATCAGATTGAGCAATTTATTTATTAAGAATAGGCAACTGTGCAATTCATTTCCATTTTCTTCCCCCTGTAATTTAAATATATATATATATATATATATATATATATATATATATATATATATATATATATATATATATATATATATATATATATATATATATTCTCCTTTTTTCCATGCTGCTCACAGCAATGTTGAGATCCCTGTCCTAATTCCATCTCTGATCCAATCTCAGTGACAGCTGATTGTTTGTATGAGCATCAGTGTCACTGTGCGTAATCCGGGCTGTAAAGTGGCAGAAAGGTAGTAGGCAAGGACTCAAGTCAACTTCAAAAGGCCTCCATTTGATGAGGAAAACTGCCTCACAATCCCTATAGCAATTAGTATCGATGAAGGTGTACACCTGCATCAACGGATTTTAGTTATTTGAAGAAGCTGATCTGCAAAACATTAAGCATAGAAGGTTCTCAGACTTTGGTATAAAAAGCTGACAGGATTGACCTATTGACACCTCTGAACCAGTGACCTACAGGTGGGAAGAACCATTGTTAACAGCAAGTCAGCAGATCGTAAGTGAGGGTTGTTTTGATGTTTAAGATATCCATTTCATCTTGGTGCATAGAGATGAGCCGATTGATGAAAACTAAAACTGCACGTGTATGAGCTAAACTACAGAAGACAGCTTTTGCAAATACTGATACAAGTGTCACAGTAAAGGTAAGGCTGTTCTTTTTATATTAGTAGACTTGCTTGCATGTTATATTTCACTACATTTCTGCATGTTCTCTCTTAAATACATGGATACCCTTTGTACTTAATAGGATAATGTACATTTGCTCAGTATTTCTTAGGATCTTTTCATGGAAGCCCATTAGGAATCTTACCATTGCTTTCTAGAAGGCCCCTTTCTCTGATCTCATATGTGTGTGTGTTTGTGTGTTCATGCGCTGGGCAGTGGGTTAAAACATGTATTCATTGATTGAACTGCTAGCCTGGAAAGTAGTGTATTTCCTTCAATCTAAAGGAGTGCCTCCATAACATAATTCAGGACTGAGAGAATTATCTTCAGTGGAAATTTGCCAAAGTAAGAGTATATTAAGTATCATACTGTGACATATGTGATTCATATAAGACCTATGCAGGTGCCCACACTTTTCTGTCCCCCCACCTTTCAGATTTAATAGCAGCACAAAATGAGGCCAGTTTTGACTGCTGAAACCATGAAAGGGTTACATTTCTTCTGTGCCCTAGCCCCAGTGCCTATCAGTGCCCTGTACAGCTATTTGACTTTATAAGATGTTGGAAAGATGCAATCACAGATATCCCAGAGCCTCATCATGTTCAGCCCCAAATGTCAGGTTACCAACCGCAGGTGGTGGCTGGAGTTCTCTTGGGATTACAATTAATCTCCAGGTGACATAGATCAATTCCCCTGGATGAAATGACTTCTTTGAAAGGTGGACTTTACCCCATTGAAGTCCATCTTATGCCTCCAGATCCCATCTTCCTCCAGCTCCACTCCCAAAATCTCCAGGTATTTCCCAATCTGGAGCTGACAACCCTAACCAAAAGCCTTGCATAGACACCTGAGCATTTCTGTGGATAGAAGGATTTCTACCCACATTTCACCTTCCCCTCCCAAAGCAGCCTCCAATCTCCCAATAGTGTTCATGGGGGCTCTCTTGTCTTTAGGGAGCAGCAGGCAGGGTATTAGGGGCTGCAGTAGAAGGAAGGATTTGAGCACATCACACTCTGTAGGTGGAAATAAGGAGCCGCCATCTACTATACGACTATGGAACCATCTAAACTGGCAGAACCAGCGCCAAACAAGTTCATTGCTGCCAGATTTATTCTATGTAATGAATCATGTATTTTAATTATTTTAACTTAATTAACTGGTTTTTATGTTTAATTTCTTTAATTGTTAAATTTTAAAGTTTTATCTTTGTTAAAATGTGAAATGTTGTTAGCCGCCCTGAGCCGCCTAGGCGGGGAGGGCGGGATATAAATGTAAATATAAATAAATAAATAAATAAATAAATAAATAAATAAATAAATGTGGTGAAACAATCTGGTTTCAGAGCTTGTTATAGTTCAACTGAGTTTCAGAGCTTATTATAGTTCAACATTTTAAAGATACATTTCATTTGCCATATATATATTTCCTGTCATCAGCCATTAATATGGGGTACAATTAAAATTGTGTTTCTATATAAAAATTTGTTCTGCAATTTATTAGTCCCATTCATATGAGCATTCATATAAACAGTTCCCTGGTGTATATCTGTCACACACAGGTACATATTGGGTAGCACAAATATAAAAACAGAGATGATCTCATTACACAAGGCATTCTTCTCTGTATAAGAAACAGTGCAGGAGCTCAGAAGTATTTAGCCAAATATGTTTTAAAAGCCACACACTCAGAGTACAGATATTGTTGCCAAATAGGGTCCCAAGGCTCAGTCAAACAAGAAAGGAGGCATTTGTTTACCCTCTCCAGTTCCAAACCAGATGGTATCTGGTGCAACTCAGCACACATATGTCTCTCAATTTCTCCATGCCAATGTCTTAAAGTAATTTGCAGTAACATAGCAATGATATTGCTGATGCAGGGAACAACTACAGATGGACAGCCTCCATGTAATCTGCTTTTCAATGTGACTTGCTGGCTTGAGACTTGACTCAGATGTGCAAAAACTTCCCCCAGTGAGATCCATGACTGACAACTTGAATCCCATGTTTTTATGATCCAAACTGGAAGTTCTGCACACTGCTATTTATTACATCCTTCCTCAAGGAGCTCAGGTACATGGTTTTACAACCATTTTATCTTCACAAAAACGCTGTGAGGTAGGCTAAGAGACAGTGATTTATCCAGCGAGCTTCATAACTGAGCTAGAGAGGCCATGGACATAGTAGTGAACATGACTGACAGTCAAACATACCTTATTTAACACTTGTGATCACCTGTGGGTTGAACGTCCAAGTTGTTCACCTGTCCATTCACCACCCCGGATAGATGTCAAACAGATTGAAAACTGTGTAGTAACTGTAATGGTGAGATTTCATTTCTTTACAATTGTGGAACTTCATTTCCTTGCTGTGTGGTGGCTTTTGCATCTGTGAAGTATGTAAGATCAGTTCTACCCAGGTTCATGGATTGTCAGGTCAGGTCATTTAATGAGGTATGGGGATAACTATTTCTCCCTTTAGATGCATATGTGTAAAATATCGCTGCTATAATAAAAATTTAATGTATACCAAAAATAGAGACCAATTCCCAACTAGGCTTGTTCCGTCATTGGAGCTCTTCCCCCCGCCCCCAACGCTTCCATCTGATTTAGCACAAACTGCCCCAGGGCTGCAACTTGCCTCGCCTCTTTCCTGTGGCAAGTAAGATCCTCTGAAAACCAGTTTCTGCTTGCCGAGGGAAAGATGAAAACCAGAAAGGTTCGTGGTTGTAAATTACTGGCAACATATTCAAACTATTAAAGTGTATAATTCAAAAAGTCTTAAAAATACATTTAGCACAAAGCTGATAACATCAGTTTACACAAGTGAATTCCTATGACATCAAATTGACACGGCAAAAACCCAGAAAACCAGGAGAACTCGAATCATCAGTCCAAGATATATCAAATTCCACCACAATCACAGTACATCACCCGTTGAGTGCGGCAATTGCTGAAATGGTTCAGGGTGACGTTCACCCCGTTGGGATTCCAAAATTCCTTCCCCTGCCAAGATTGATGGCAAACCAAGCCGCCAAGGCATTTAAACTGCCCAATAGCACTATTAGCTCTGGCCTCCTCCATTTCCACCCTAGCCTTAACTAAATGATCCCACAGGCTACTTGTTCGTCTAAAGCTCACAAGGGGCTTATTCTCACATCCTGGCACATCGGATAATGTGCCAATGTTTGTATATGGCCCTCCGAATGGATTCAGATAACGGTGTATAATCAAAAGCACATGTGAGCCAACTCTGGTTATTGTCCCTGTTATGTTTGGATCTGAGTAATGTGGCCCTATCGGAAATCTCCGTCTTTCTGACAGCCTCCTTGATAGTATCTATGGGATACCCTCTCCTCACCAAATCCTGTGAGAGCCGATCACTTCCTTTCTTGAACTCCTTAACCTCGGTCTCATTGCGTTTTAACCATAGTAACTGGCCATACAGTAAATTTTTTCTCAAGTGTTTGGGGTGGAAAGAAGAATATTTCAAATAAGAATTCTTATCTGTTGGTTTACGGAATGGTTTCACTGCTAAACAGTCATGGCTGTCCCGATAATTGTAACATCCAAAAAATTAACACTTCCAAAATCTCCATACCCGGAGTACTGAATATTGACATGAATGCTATTTAACCAATTAATAAAAAGATCCAGAATCTCACCATCCCTCAAAACTGCAAAGATATCATCAATGTATCTAAAGTACAAGATGATTTCCTTATGAAAAGGGTTGTTGGTCTCATCATAAATAGATTTATCTTCCAGGGAGGCCATGAATAAGTTCACCACACTCGGAGCGAACGTAGACCCTATGGCTACCACTTTGACTTGCCAATAGTATTCGTTTCAACACTATGTCCACCAATTCTAAAAGAAAAAAGGTGGGAGGTGAAGGTTCTGATCTTTTACACAAGATACTTTCCACAGTTCTCTGAGCTTCCTCAAATGGAATACTCATGTACAGAGATGCTACGTCAAGTGTAAGTGGTTTTCCTCCCCCTGGGAGACCCATTGTATCCAGGAACGATTCAGTTCTCAAACCTTTGTCTCAGTATATTGACTCATTTTTAAAAAATCATGTGAATCAGATGAGATCTTATATACAGGATACTAGGGACTTCATTGCAAAAGTAGAGGGGTTTCAGATGCAAGCAGGATCCCTGTTACTTACACTTGACATAGTGTCTCTGTACACGATTATTCCGTTAGAGGAAGTTTGGAGAACTGTGGAAAATATCTTGTGTAAAAGATCAGAACCTGATATATCTTGGATTGATGATTCGAGTTCTCCCGGTTTCCTGGGTTTTTGCCATGTCAATTTGATGCCATAGGAATTCACTTGTGTAAATTGGTGTTATCAGCTTTGTACTAAATGTATTTTTAAGACTTTTTGAATTATACACTTTAATAGTTTGAATACGTTGCCAGTAATTTACAACCACGAACCTTTCTGGTTTTCATATTTGCATTTATTTGCAGTTTCCTCTTATTGTTTTTGCCGAGGGAAAGAGGCAAGGTGAATCACAGCCTCACAGCAGCTTGTGCAAAATCAAACAGAAGCGTTGAGGGGGGGAAAGAGAGCGCTTCGACGATGGAACAAGCCTAGTGGGGAGTTGTCAGAGTGCTTAAAAACTCCCAGAATGCTTATCATCTCTGACTATTTTCTCGCTGTTTATTTTTACCATTGGCTGTTGAGCAGCATACGCTGACAGCAGGCCGGGGGAGGAGGCGGTAAGACTACCATTAGCCTCTAAAAATATATCTGGTGTGAAATACTGCCCATTGCACTGTACAGTACTGTAGTGTCTGAGAACTTAAAAGGTAACCAAAAAGAGGCTCAAATGGTTCGCAAAGCAAACTGATACAGACGAACAAAGGATGAGCTGATTTGGCAGGTGTTCAAACATCCTTAAACAGAACCTGGGTCTCATCAGACTTAAACTAGACTTAACAACATCCCCCAGTCCACCTCAGGGATATTTCTGCTACTTTTACAAATGATGTGGGGACCAATCCTGTAGAGTAGGGGGAGGAACACCTGTTTTTGTGCAACATTTTTAAGACTCCAGATGCCAGAGGCTTGGGCTTTAGGAAACAGCCTGAGCAGGGAAAATGGGTGCCCTCCCTCCCCCCCGCACTCTGAAGTATTGTTCAGGATCAGGCCTCCATGACTTTTGTAAACAAAATGAATTTTAGCCCTAAAATAGCACCACCACCCTCCTTAGTAGACTCAAGGATGTGGTCACATCTAGTCAGATTCTAAGTCCTAAAGTTTATTTGCTTTTCCACATAGGCTTGCTGTTATATGCTTGTCCTCAAGCCTATACGTTAATACCTAAAATCCTCAAGATTTTTATGCTGAAAGATGGTTCACAGCAGATACACTTTATGTGTAAAAGACAAAAGCTCAGTTGGTAAACAGGGTTGTATTTAGCTTTTATTAAATCTATTATTTACTCATATATACTGTTATTTTGTATAACCTTACTAAGCACAACTAATTGCCAATTAACTTTTTTGTGTTTTCATCTCTTCAGCACTGAATCATTGCCTAAACTTTTCGTCCTGTTCCACTTGTTTGAGCAAGTATCTATCAATTAGTCTATTAAGCTGAATGACAGAGTATGTAGAGAGGTGGCAACATGACCTGAGTAGGAGAGGCCCTTCAGAGGTGAAGTTTAAGAATTACAAACAATAATTCAAGCTGAGCTCATGATATTCTTTGGTGGGGGGAGGGCAAAACACTCAACCAGTTTGGTGTGTCCAGCAGAGCAGTCTCCCAACAACACACAGGCTTGCAACTATTAAAGAATTTCCATGGACAGAAGTTCAAATCTCTATCCTCCCCCTCCCACTGCAGCCCAACATGACATCAAATGCTTTTCCTTGGAGCAGAAGACCCCCCCCCCCAAGAACACTGAGGAAGGGGGTTGGGCTGCAGCAGGAGGGAGAAAAACTCATAGTTCATGAACAGAAATGGTTCCATCAATGGATATGTTCCAGTGGATAATATTCTTTCCCTGATAATGGTAGATACATTTAGCAGTACACTACAGCATTTCAGGTTAATAGGGATATGAGAGTAGAATCTGTTGTAATTATGCCTGTTTTCTAATAATGATTATAAAATGAATTCCACAAAAAATGAAAGAAAAGGACACACAAGTTAGTAAAGTATTTAAAGACCAATCAAATCTAGTGTTCCTGATGAAGCATTAATGGGAAATTAAATCCCAAACTGAATTATACTAGCCAGGATCTACAACACCTGCCTCATCATACTCTTCGGCTTATAGGATATGTACAAAAAAAGTCAGATGAAACTGGAGCACTTCAGCTCAAAATCATTTTAATAATGACTGATCCATTTAAATTTAAGCAGATGAAGATAAGCAGAGGCAGGGATAAATGAAAAAGGCCATGTTAATTACCTGTGTAACAAGAAACAATGCACGATTACTCTTCATCCTCTGCTGAACCTCCCTGTTATCTTCTCCTTTAATTTTCCTAAATGGCTGGCCTGCTGCTTTGGAGATAAGGCATTTAATATTGGAAAACGTTCAGATGTTCCTACAAGGACTGCCTGAGCTATGGGAGAGATTCCCTCCCCCTTCTAAATGTCATCTTGATTTGTGCTTTTCTTTTTCACTAAGTAATAGACATTAGGATTACAAAGCGAATCTGGAAACTAAATTTCACTAATGAAATTATTACAGACACCAAAAATGTAAGTAACTATTGGCTCTTAATGCCATGAATCTGGAAGAAGGCACTATGAAAAGAAGCAGAAAGGCCTCCATTTAATTTGTTTATACGTAACAAGAAAAAAACCCTGTCAAATCCATATCGAGTAGGTTGAATCTAACATTTCTGTGTAATTATTTATAAGGACAGTTACATAAACAGCAATTTCTTTGCATATTTCAGTGGACTGAAAAATGTAAGGAATCTATGCATTCTACAAATGGCATTACCTAATTTTCTATCATATATTGCAAGATGTGATTTCAATTTTATATATTTATTGTATACACCTTGTATAGTATAGTTTGTATAGTATAGGTTTCTATAGGTTAGTTTAGTTTGTTAGTATAGGTACTAGGGATAGGCACATACTGTGTTTTTTGGCTCAATTCATGGTTCGTGAAACCACGAACTGATAGAAACCAGGAAACTTGTTTGTGAACCAAACCAGTTTGTATCAGTTCATGATCCCTGTTTTCTGTTCCCTACCACTTTTTGCAGGAAGCAGAAAGCACAGTTTAAATGGCTTGTCACTTGCTCAGCTGTTTTTGTGAAGAGCAGAAAGCAGGGATTCAAATGGCTCAGAGCCATTTAAACCCCTGTTCTTAGTGAACCACCACAAACCACATTAATTGCCTTAAGATTTATGAAATTTTGTAGCAGCACTTCAGTTCATAAACATTGCTTCATGAACCATGAACTGGCCAAAATTCATCATGAACTTTTGTTCATGAGCTGATTTGTGCCTATCCGTAATAGATACTACTCATATCCAGGAACAGATGTAATTTCTATGGAAATATTGTAACAAATACCCTTTAAAAGGAATCCTGTTGAAATCATTGGGGCCTTCTTCACTCGATTTCCTAGGATCAGATGGCCATACCAAAAAGTAATGGTGTAATTGTATCCATTCCAGTTGAATTTAGGCTTCCCAACCCCCCCCCCCCGCCCTGCCGGGGGACCCCTGAATTTGCAGCCTCCTTCCCTGCTCTCCAAAAATCTAGAAGCGGGGGGGAGGGGGGAAACAGCGAGTCCAAGTCTTTCTCCAAGCCCATCTTGGTGCAGCAGCTACAGTGTGAAGCGGACAAGAGGCGGCAGTGCAGCAGCCTCCTGGCTCCACCCCCAAAGTCCCCAGATATTTTCTGAGTTGGACTTGGCAACCTTAGTTGAATTCCAACCATATACACCTTTATATGTAACTGGAAAAGTATATAGAAAAAAGTTAATACAGATGACCATTTCACAAAATATTTGCATTTGATCTGCACTTGGTGAGATGGTCTGGCGGTGGTAGATGTAAGCCAGAAAATTTTGGGTGGTGGGACATTGGAAAATCCTGTAGGACAGGGGACCCTGGGAAAGAGAGAGAGAAAAAAAATAAGAGGAGTTGGAAGCTGCTGACATAATGGCGCCTCTTCCCACAACCAGCAGATGAGGAAGAAGACTTGGCTTCAAGGAGGCAGAAAGCTGCTGTCTGCTCCTTCCCCTGCCACCCTCATAACTCTACTGGCTTCCTCATCTACATGAGTCAGGGAGAGAGGAATCTCCAACTTTCTCTCTTTTGCATTTTGCATTTTGCAATTTTATTTTATTTTATTTTGCATTTTTAAAAACCTATTTACTTCCTGCCCGAAAAAAAAGAAAATGAGATTGAAACTTCCGTGACTGTGCCTGGTGTCATCTTGAAAAATCCCACATGCACATTAACATTTTTTTAAAAAAAAATCAGTTTTTAAAATATTTTTAATTTTTTCTGTGGGAATGGCGCTCATCTGGGGGGCATAGCCTCCAAACGCCCCCATTGCTGTGAACCTGGAGAGAACATACTGAGATTCTTCAGTAAACTATGTGTTCACTTGGGAGTCTGTCCCAGAGTCCTTTGTGCATTCTGTTGCACATGTTTATAGCTGCAATGTGTTAACTTTTTCAAAAATAATACAATAGTTAATTATGATCAAACTTGTCATTAGGATACAGTGAACTTTAACTGAAATCACAGAGATTAAAGCAAGACTAGAGTCATGCACCATCTGAGTTTACAGTACTAAACTGAAAGCTTTGTTTGAGTCCAGTAGCACTACAGACCAACATGGCTACTCTCTAAAATTGAAAGGTGATGTTGTAATGGATACAATTAAGTGTGATCTATACTTGTAGCTCTGTGGTGACAGTCATTACACCCATGGCATTTTCAGTTAGAGTGGCAACCAGTTCTGTTTAATTCCAGAAGTGCCAATAAATTCTGCATTAGTAGTAGGACGCTTCAGCTGTTATCAAGTTATCTGGTAGTAGACATTAAATAATAAAACTGTCTCCTCAATCATGTTGCCATGACCGTTCTGGCTCCATTTTGTGACTCTGTCTTTGGTCCATGACCAACCTACCTGTCCTGACATCTTAGAAAAAAACTTGCCTGTTCTTCTCTAAAGAGCTTTTGTATTTAAGCATCAGATGGAGTGTATGCATGAGACACAATGAGGTTAGACTGGCTAGATGAGAGGTGGCTGCATTTGCTTGGAATGCAATGACAGAAAATATGAAACCCTGAGACAAAAGAACAAGCCTAGAGAGATAAATCAGGCATGGTCAGCTCCATCGCTATCATTCTAAGAGGTTTTGATCAGATCTATATTCTGATCTGTTGCTCACTAAGAAAAGATCTCCATGGATCTCAGGCTGTAACTAAAGAGGGCCATCTCCCATAATGTCCTATCGCTTTCTTATTTTGGCTTTTCTTATTTCTGCTTCTTCCAGCTCCATGAAAATTAAACTGCTGTCTATATTATATTCCTGGCCCTCAACTCTCCAACTCATGCCTCCTTCAGCTTGCTTCCCCTGAGTCAGTCCTGATCCATTTGTTTTAATATATGTACCTCCTTTGGATTAATTACTTGAATTGCTGCTTGGATTCTTGACTGGTATCCTTGCCAAATAGTCTCTCCTGGAACCCCTAAACTCCATAGTATGAACATAAGAAAAATCAGGCCAGTGGTTCATCTTGTCCAGCATCCCGTTTCACACACTGACCAACAAGTAACCTTGGAAAGCAACTAAATAGTATGGAAACCAAGTCCTTCCTCTAATCTTGCCTTATAGCACTGGTTTTCTTGCCTTATAGCACAGAAATCCAGAGGTTTACTGTGTTTTTGTTTCTGTATAGCTAGGTTCACTTTAAAATGCACATGAAGAGATTGCTGATGGCTTAAGAGAACATCCCAGTTGGACACTTGAAATTCAATACAGTATCTGTTTACTACTGTAATATAGTGAAAGCTGTTCCTTAATGGGGACACTGCAGCTTTATGCACAGTTTTGATGTTAGCTTTCAACTAAACGAAGTTAGGTTTGCCAGTATTCTCTAAAGCATACTCCATATATCCAATATATCTCTTGGCTGAAGCTAGCATCCTGAAAACACACAGGAGATACATTTCTTGTTGTGCACACAAGATAAATTGAATCTGAATTAAAGAACAGACTGTTAACCAGGGATTGGATAACTCAGAGAATTAGTAATAGAATATAGGGTTATATAGAATTAGTAACAGAATATAAAGCCTTTGATTTGGCTCACAAGAAGAGATTTGGCTCTTTTCAGTCCCTAGCAATAATAATTAACATCTGATGGCCATGCAAATTTCCTAAATGAAATAAAACATTGATCCTGTCCAGAGCCCAGTGTCCATATCACAGAAGCTGCCATCATACATTTGGCAACTTTGTTAAAGGTTGCCTTGATAAGGGCCTTAGATTAAATTAATCAATTTAACATTTCCAAAGCATTGGAATGGAAGTCTAGATCATCTGATTCAGTCTTTTTGCCAGTAATATAATCACAGTACCTATATTACCATGATGTGACTTTCTTCCCAAGAAAACTGAAAATAGTTTAGTTCTACATTAATTATTCTCTGAATAAAAATCATTTTTTCCTTTGATGCTGCTTCTTATGATCAAATGATTTATACAGCTCATGTACTGCTGGTGCAAAAGGTCTGTTGATAATGCTGTAGCATAGAACCTCAACATAGAACCTTAGGACCCTGCCTTATCAAGATATATTGATTACAGCTTCTTCTTCTTAGCATAACTTATACAGTATAACTTAGCAAGGTTACATGTTTCTAGGCCCGTTAACTTTATTCAACTTAGAAGGGTATAATTCTGCTTGGAATTATAGTGTTAATAGGATTGCCAGGTCTTTGGCTCTCACCAGCAGCGGGTGAGAGGGAGCTTTCCAGGAGTGCAGGAGCAGGGTAACGTCACCATGCACAGTTTCCCCAAGTGTGATGTCCCCAACATGATGATGTCATACAGGTGATGTCATCACACCTGGGACATCATGTGGCAATGCTCTGGAGTTTTGGGCAAAACTCTACTGCTACCATAGATTTTTGCCCAAAATATCAGAGTGTTGCACACAACATCCCTGGCATGTTTATGTCACTTCTGTAGGACATCATCATATTGGGAATGTTGCACTGGGTCATAGCTGTTGGGCTGCAGAAGGCAGGAGCCCATGAAATTGAGAGATCCCCTGCTCCCACCTGCAGACTGGCTACTAACTGTTAATGTCTTTCTTTTATTTATTTAGTAACAATAGCCCACTAATCAGTGTGGACGCTGGGCATTTTTTCTGCATGAGTCTGAAAAGCAGAAAGTGATTTAGTCAGCATGGTTTCAATAGTCAGAATGCTGGTATGAGCTTAATTTTGAAAAATGGGGGGCTTTGCCTTCTAAACAAAGACATGTGTATAGAAAGATATTTTAATCTGTATTGTTATTTTGCATACCTGTTGATCCCTTGGCCTAAGGGTGATAACTGCTGAAATACGGCATGGGATATCTAGGGTACTCATTCCCTGATAGTAGTTCTCAGGTATTAAGGGTAAAGGGGATTTGTTTATTAAAGTTGAATTGGCCTTTTATGTTGTGCTTTTTGTCTTTCTATTGCCATTATTTTCCCTTGGCAAAATTTTTCCATCTACAATCATCGGATCTGCAAGAACCAAAACCATTAGGGTTTCAATAATAATAATCTCTGTGTGAAAAACTTTGTCCTGGTAAGGACAAACTTTAAAAGAAAAACTACCTATAAAAGAACAATTTAGGGTTCATCCTGCATGGTGCCAAACATATCTGGGAATGGCTGAGCCTGAACAAATGGGCTTCAGTAGGGCTTGAATTATCTGAGATTCTAAAAAGAATATACCAGTCCTAAAACCTCCTCCAGTCTCCTTGCATTTGGTCCTTCCTTTGTCTCAGTGGCTCTTCTTGCAGAAAAGCAATGTGTATTCATCACATCTGTATGACATGATAAGAAGACTGTTTCTCATAGAGGTGGGGGGGGGGGGGAGGAAAGCAATATTTTTTAGAACAGAAATTCCAAAGTGAAGTGGAGTGCATATTATTCTCCATGCCACAAATGGTGCGTAACAGTTTTGTAGACCTTGAGGCTATATGAGAGCACTCTTATCCAGAACTGAGGGGAAAGGGAGCATTCAAAATGTTTAGCAATAATGCAGTTTTCTACAATACAAAAAATTCCATGCAAAAATTCTCATGAAAGCATGACCAAACAGCCACCCATGCACTTAAGTATTGGTTTTCCTCTTCCATAAATTATAAGAGGATCGTTTGCATTGAATGCCAAATGCTTTGTGTTTTTAAAACAGGGATACAGCATGTTTGAGTTTGGCCTTGGTGTTGTCATCATTTTATGTGGAAAAATAGGGGGAAAGGCAGAACAAATTAGTTCCTACATGAAACTCTTTTCTCCAGGCCAGACCATCTTCTGCCCGCTTGAAATGATGCATGACTGTCATGATTCATGTCATGTCATGAGTGACTTCCTCAGACTGAAAAAGATGCCTTTCATTAGGCCACAGTAGAATGGCAGGCCTTTCTGAGGCCAGTTGACAGAGAAGACAGAGGGAAGCATCAGAGATATATGTCTCCCTGTTTTGATGGTTTGTTCAACATTCCTGGGTCTGCAGTAGGCGGGGGCAGGGGAGACAACCGATGGGGGCAGCCAGAGATGGTGACAGACAGCTCATTAGCCAGTTGATACCCCACATCCAACAAATGAGGGAACTGGGATTTGCCACTATGTCATGGGTTTTATTACTAAAAGATGCCCTGCCTTTCTTCTATTATGTTCAATATAGTATACATATTGTATTTAGTGTGTGTGTGTGCGCGCACACCTGGAAGTCATGTCAACCTCTGGTAACTAAGCCCTACTGGGGCCTGGAGGATATTCAAGGAAGGGGGGCTGGATCAGCCTCTGCCCCTTTTTGCCTTCTAACTGGGTATTTCAGGGACAGTCTCCCATCCAAATACTAACCACAGTTAACCCTGCTTAGTTTCCAAGATCTGACAAGATCAGGTTTGCCTGAGCTATCCAGGTCAGGGCCTAGTATACATATTATAATATATATAGTACACATTATATATATAGTACATTATATATAGAGTACACATTATAATATATAATGTACAATATAGTACACATAGAAGGTCTCAATCTAGGAGCTTAGCTCCAGCAACTTTTAGTGTGTCACATACCCTCCAACTATGCTCTGGTTATCACACTGCATAGTTCTTGATACAGGAAATGTTTCCAAAGGAAGTCATAAGCTCAGAGCTAGGTGTGACTGCACCTCCCTATATTTTTGACCTTCTGTTAATAAGGTTGCCAGGTGTCCAGTACTGACTTGGACAGTTCAGTATTTTAACTCACTGTCCAGGAAAGAATTGAAAAATACCAGACATTAAAATGCCTGACATTTTCCAAGGAGGTCTGGGCTGGGCAGCACTGGGTGTCACCTGGTGGTCTGGTGAGAAGTCAGTCAAGCTGAGGGAAGCCCTGGGATGCCACTCTGGCTGCCCTTTCTCCCAAAAATGATGGCCAGAGGATGGAGAATGGTAGAAGATGGCATCAGGACAGAAGCACACGCTTGGCACTGCCTCCTCCAAGTCCAAACAGCATGAAGCTTGCTGCTTGCGCTTGGAGGAGGAGGCACCAATGTCAACCCCAAGGCAGCATTGGCTGCTGTTTCACAGTTGGGCTCAGAATTTTTCTTGAAACCATTTGGCAGCCCTAGCCACTAAGGAGAAGGAATTTGTCTCTTATTTGGTTTATAGCATTTATTATCACACATTTAAGAAAATAAGAAGAGCTCACCTAGGTGAAGCCAAAAGAACCCATCTATCCTAGCATCTTACTTTCCACAGAGGTCAATTAGATGCTTCCAGGAAACCAACAAACAGAGTGTGAAGACCAAAGTCATAATTGCTCCCCAACAAGTAGAATAGGAGGTACACTGGCTTGGAACATGAAGGTTTAACTATTTTGTTTAATGACCATTGCTAGTTCTCTCTTTAATAAATTTGTCTAATCATCCTTTAAAGTAATTTAAGCCAGTGTTTCCCAACCTGTGGGAAAGGACCAAAAGTGGGTCCCAAATACAGTTGTAAATCCCCAGTTGGGGTCAGGGGATCCCCTGGTTTGAAATCCCTCCCCCCACTTTAGGATTACCAGAAAGTGGGGGTGTGGGTTGAATGTCCACTGGGCACTCCATTATAACCTATGGAGACTGGTCCCCATAGCGTATTATGGATAATTGATCTGTGCATATCTGGGGCTCTGAGGGTAAAGGCACCAAATGTTCACCATAGCATCTGGTGCCTCTCCTCAACCTCCCCCCCACCAAAGTTTCAAAAAGATTAGACCAGGGGGTCCAGTTCTATGAGCCCCAAAAGTAGGTGCTCCCATCCTCCATTATTTCCAATAAAGGGAAGGCATTTAAAAGGAGTGTCATCCCTTTAAATATGATGGCCAGAACTCCCTTCATAGTTCAGTCATGCTTGTCACAACCTTGCTCCTAGTTCTACCCCCAAAGTCCCCAGATATTTCCTAAGTGAGACCTAGCAACCCTATCATGAGGTCTTTGAAAGCAGGTCATGAGTCAGCCCCCTCTGATAACTGCCCTTGCTCTTTCTATTGCTCCCTTTTGTATTTTGGAAATCAAGATTGGACACTGGAAACAGTATCTTCTATGCCAGTGTTTCTCATTTGCAGGGTCATGAGCTGGTACCGGGCCACGGAAGACTCACTACCAGGTCACAAGAAAAGCCAATGCTAATCCCGCCCCCAGCAAAGCATTACCTCTGCTCTGCTTCCTTCCGTCCTCCATCTCTCTGTTGTGCAAAGAAAAGCTAGCCTAGAAGACTGACATAGGCTGCAAAGCCTGAGCTCTGTTTGGCTTCCTTCCTTCCCCCGTCTCTGCGTTGTGCAGAGAGGAGCTAGGCTGCCTCTCCTTCCTTCTCCCCCCTCCCAGTGTTTAAGAGAAAAGCTGGAGTCCACTGGCACTTTAGAACCATTAAGTGTTCTTCAGAGTATGAGCTTTCATGTGCCTTGCAGTATGCTCTTTTGGGGAGATTTCCCTGGGAGGCCTGGGCGGCAAAGAAGGGTGTGTGTGTTTTTTTCAGCCGGAAGGGGCGGGAAGTGGGCATTCCAGTAGCTATTTTTTTTACCAAACGACCCCTGGGCAGAATTGTTGCTGGCTGGGGTCATCTGATGATGAGAAAGGGGGGGGGTTCCTTCCTTCCTTCCTTCCTTCCTTCCTTCCTTCCTTCCTTCCTTCCTTCCTTCCTTCCTTCCTTCCTTCCTTCCTTCCTTCCCCTGCAAGTGATGCTCTGTCTGTATTCTTGGTGCTGGGAGGGGGGAAGCTACAGTTGGAGGACTTCTAGTGCCCTGGTCCCATTGGTGGACATTCTGGTGCTTTTGGGGCATTATATGAGAGAATTTTGGACTGGATAGTCCACTGGCCTGATCCAACATAGCTCCTCTTATGGTCTTTCTTTCCATGTCTTCTTTTCCTCTCCTTCCATTTCATTCTTTCCCTTTCTTTCTTTCCTTCCATTTTTACTGGATGAAACTTTTCTGTTCATCATACGGTTGTTGCAAACAAAGGAGCTCTGCCAATGAAAACTTGGCACTCCTAGTTGTGGCCAGCTGGTCTTTCTATTAGATTTCTGTGTGAGAGAGTGAGAGTGAGAGATGTGGGGCAGAAAGAGATTATTGGAGATTACTGCTGTATATCTCAACAGCACTGGAAGTGATGGTACTATGAACTTGGCACCATTTTACTGGTCCTGCTTTTAACAGCTGTCTGACACCAAAATTAAACTCCTCCTGTAGATATTAAAAAGGATGAAAGAAGTTCACTGGCTAAATAGCTGCAAAACAGGTTGCTTTTAAAGGCATGGGAAACACAGCCAGTAAAAAGCTGCAGGCCTCTCATAAATATCCTTTTTGGGATAACTGCAGAAAAGCTTGTATTAACCATATAACTGGAAATTAATTATGAACATATGAAGCTGCCTTATACTGAATCAGACCCTTGGTCCATCAAAGTCAGTATTGTCTTCTCAGACTGGCAGCGGCTCTCCAGGGTCTCCAGCTGAGGTTTTCCACACCTATTTGCCTGGACCCTTTTTGGAGATGCCAGGGATTGAACCTGGGACCTTCTGCTTACCAAGCAGATGCTCTACCACTGAGCCACCGTCCCTCCCCCAATTCATTAATTGCAGTACAATTCTCTGCTACCTTTCACAGCAATTTCCCACTGTTTCAGCCAAAGAAAAGTATGAAAAATAGCTGTCAAAAGATTTTCTTGAAACCAAGCAAGCTTGGTTATAGCTTGAGTCAAGGTTCCAGTAGTAGCAGCTGAAGGAAGGGCCCACTAAATGTTTCAGCATATTTTGAGGTAGAGCAGCTGCCAGGGCCCAGTGTGGGTGATCACAGTGCTGTCATTCCTGATGGCAATGGCAACAGCACTTCCAACTGCATACACTTGCCAGTGCTGTTGAGGAAGAGGTGTGTAAGTGGTGCAGGCAATTGAACTTGGGCATTAGGAGTGCTTGAAAGCTGTAGAAGAACACACAAACAGATAGGTACATGCAGGTGTGGGAGTGGAAAGAGAGGACCACCCACTTTCCACCCCCATTTTGGCTCAGTATAAATGTCAGAGAGATTTTTCTGAAAACGAAGTTACTTCAGAAGAATAGGCAGGTTTGGGGGAGTATTCTGGAAGTGACATCACAGGAGAAGGTGGAGTTTTGGTTCAGTGTGCCCCAGAAGTGACATCACTTGGCCCTTGACACCACAGGAAATGACATAATTCCTTTCTTCCAGCTCCACCCCCAAATTTTAGTGAGCCACAAAGGAGAAGTGTAAAAATAACCGGACCACAGGAAGAAAAGTTTGGGAAACCCTATTCTATGCCATACTTTAGTTAGTATTTTTTCTTCATGGCAGATACAAGTTAATCAAGTAAAATATGTCCTAGCATGTCCTAGAGCAAGTTTCTTAGGATTAGAGGGAGTAATGGAAGAAGAGGGTCATCAAATGCTGGAATGTAACTTCCATATGCAAAGGCTGTTTGGAGTTCATAGTGGGGGCAACTGCACCCTTTGTGTAATGTTTGTTGGTTTCTCAGAATTATCTTGTTAGACACTATAGAAAATGGGATGCTGAATTAGATAGGTGCCAAGGTCATATTTTGCCTAGGGTGCCAAAAAACCTTGTTGTTCAGTTGAGTCCAACTCTTTGTGACCTCATGGACAAAGTCACACCAGGCCCTCCTGTCTTCCATCATCCTCTACTCAAATTCGTGTTTGTTATATCAGTAATCAGGGACCATTTTGTAGAAAAATAGGTGGCGGAGCTCATCCAGGGATTGTTATGCAGCTGCACATACTATTCAATTGACGAGGTGGAACTCTCAGAAAGTTCCCACTGAATCTGAGGTCTGTCAGTAATGCTGTCCAGCCATCTCATCTTTTGCCGTCCCCTTCTTCTTTTGCCTTCTGTCTTTTCCAGCATCAGGACCTCATTTGGTGGTCAAAGTATTTGAGCTTCAGCTTCAGCATCTGACCTACCAGGGAACAGTCAGGGTTGATTTCCCTTAGGACTGATTTGATCTTCTTGCAGTCCAAGGGACTCTCAAGATTCTTCTCCAGAACCACATTGGAGAAAGTAATTTTAAAAGTATGGTGAGAGTAAGATTTTATTATGACAACTATAATTCAAGAAGCATTTTAAGGTAGATGCTGAGCTGATATAATTTAGTACACCTTCTGGTGATGTCAGGGTTAGGCTTAGGGTGTGTGGCATATGCAAATGAGTCATATTAATGAACTCTGGCACCTCTTTTTCTGTGAAATGACCCCTGGTTCAGACAACTATTTGTAATATAAATGGATCACATTTGCCATTGCAGTTTTTATATTTATATGATAACTCTTGAATCAAGAGTCACTTTCAGGGTTGACTTTGTTTTCTCCACAAATGTATACTTTATGAAAGAAGATACATTTTCTCCCAATATGTGATTATTAGACCCAATTGGGTGCAACAAAATTTTGCTCATTAGAGTCTTCAGATCAATTACTACTGACCCATGAATGAATGTGACTGCCATTCATTGTCCTGAAGGAAGCAAGACTTCCATCCTATATACATTTCTCAGCCTGACCTGAACCAGTTTATTATCCTCACTCATGGCTTGATGGCAAGGAAATAAGGCTGCAAGGTTACAATTTGCTGAATGGCTTCTAGTGAGGTGGATATTCTACTTGTCAAAACCCTTGAATTTTCCTTTTAGGGCTTAATGCCTCTAATAGCCTCAAGCCAAGTCCAACATGAGCTCTGTACAGCATGTATTGATCCCCCTCCCCCGATCATACCTTCAGCTGGATACAAAATTCAGGGCATGCATAGTTATGTTCAACATGCCATGTTTTGTTTTGCTGTTGTTTCCTGTGCCTCTGACTGTGATAAAGCTCCTAACCCATGAAGGCACATCCTACGAGTTTCCTAGCACAGCACATCCTAGGAGCCTCTTAGCACAGCATAGATTCCTATCATTGTCCATCTGTAGAAGACAGGAAGAAGGAAGTAAAATGCAGTAGAGTGATAGTAGTGTGATCATTTTCATTCTTCTTACCATAATGCAACACAACATATTGTGAAAGGGGGAAGATGAGGTATTCGTGTGTTTTTTAACTTTCTCTAATATTAGTATACCATGGTTTGGCAAAAGAAGGAATCCACACAATTATAGGAGAAAAATCAGGAGAAAATGTGTGTGCAGTGAAGGCTTAAAGATGAATCCTAAGCAGATCTACTCAAAATCCTACTCAGGTCTATTCAGTGAGGCTTACTCCCAAGGTAGTGATCTTTAGATAGCACCATTAAGAATGTCCACTGCATTCCTCACTGCAGAAGAGACAAGCCATTTTTGAAATTGAACAGTGGCTTGTCTCTTCAACTGAGGGAATCATTGTAATGAATTAGGAAGCAATTTTAATGTGTATGTTAATGCAATTTTCTAATACATACAGTTCATGTAATTTTGTTTTGGGAGATCATATTCTTTCTTTTGGTTCAAGCTTGTTATCTTTATTTCTCTTTTACAGTTGTTGATGTATATATGTGAAGTGACATTATTCTATCAGTGTACTATTTATGTGGTTGAAATTATAAATATTTATGATTTCCTTTCTGCAGTAAACAGCTTCTGCAAACAAGTGACTCAGATTTCCGAGGCCTCTCAATAAAGCTTACAGATTGGTGGAGACAGAGAGGCAACAAAGAAAATAACATTTCTTGGAAGTACATACAAACACTGTCAATACAAATTTTGCATATTAAAAGTATTTGAACACTTGGCATCTCCCTACATTAAAAGGTTTGGTTGTTCCCAACAGAACATATGCAAATGAGCTGATGAAATGTTATTTCTTTATTGCATCAAAAGGAAAAAAAACCTCTTACAGTATCAAGAGGTAAGCTGAGGTCATCTATGATTATGATATTAACTGCTTTGTGTTTTCATTTCCATGAAATCGTAAGCAATCATTCATCTCCTTGGCTTTGTGATAAGAATGTTTTGCAGCAAGTCTCCAGGGTTATCTCTGTTGGTAAATGTGCTTCTATATGTCTCATATGTACCTGCCTAAGAACAAGAGCCCTACTGCACCCAACCAAGGGTTCATCCAGTCTATCATCCTGTTTCCAAGAGCAGCCACTCAGAATGCTTTCAAGAATCACAGAAGTAAAGCTGTAAAGGACATGCATTTTAACCATGAGTCTAGAAATGCAAATAATAAAGCCAGATGGCAGCTGGAGTCAGCAGATATAAAATGCCAGGTGACTGGGAGTGGCAAAAACAGAAAATCTACAACAGAGGAACTCAAAAGCCTGTAAGAAAGGACCTTTACAAGGATTTGCTGGAGAAACTGAGTGCTGTACAGATTACAGAATTATTTCCCATCATATAGAGCACTGGTCAGTTCTATAGAGTGGAACCCCAGGAATCTGCTCACTTTGATTTCTTGCATATTGCTTTATCCCAAGGTTGTGCATCTTTGTATGGCACACTCACCTGCTGTAGTTTAAGCACTTGAATACTCTTGGTATTGGAGATGACAGAATGCTGTTATTCTCCATGGAAATGTCAGCTGTTTTTGTACTTTGCCTACCAATGGAATTATTCAGGAAAACCAGAGAGTAAGATGTCATGAAGACCAGTCATCTGCACTAATATGTGAAGAAAGTGTAAGTATGTTTTAATTGTTTTTATTATAGTTGGAAATACACAGAATTCACAAAGAAAGAAAGAAAATATTTTAATATGTACAATCTGTAGATCCCAGTGAGTTTTCCATCTTCTCAATTGAGAATGACTTTGTTTTTTAAATTCATATTTAATTTATGGCTAGATTTTTACACTAGATGCTGAGACTATCAGTTGGTTTAGTCCTTTCAACTGACAAAAGCAAATAGGCTGCTGGCCAGTTTAAAGAGGACAAGGTTTTTTTTAAAAAAAATGAATACAGTGACATGAAATATTTTCAAAGGTGCTTTTTTCGTGCAATGGTACTGGGCATTTAAAAGTGGGATCCTAAGCAGAATTTCATCCTTCTTAGTACACTAACTGAGATTAAAGAATTCTGTTATGTTAGGATGATATCAGACAGTGTTAGGATAATATCAGACAATGAACGGAGAAGGCTGAAACTCTGCTTAGGATTCCTCTGCTAATGAATTGTACAGTTTTAGCTGCCTAGCCAAGATGAATTAAGAATAAAATAATATCACTAAATGCAATGGCTAAGATTTAAATCAGTAAGGGGAAATTGAAAACCTAGCCTAACTGTAGCAGGTTCTTTAAAATCTTTTTTTTAATCATATTGCTCAGGTTTGTTGTGCAGTCCAAGAGGTACAATCCAATATTTAGTCAACTTCAAATAACATTGATATTAATGGATTATTTTCAGCATGTCTCTCAGTATCCTGAAACAATATGTGGGCATTATTGTCCTAGAGTTTTGTGAAAGCTACAGTGCTAGTTAATCAGGGACTTTCACTGTTAGCAGGCACTAGTGCTATTATCTTTCCAAAATGAATGCTCTTCCATCCATACAAGCAAAACAGAGATCCTATATAGGGGAAATGCGAGCTCCTTTCCCTTTCCACTCTCTTCATTTGTTCTGTTCCCTTTTTTTCTTTTTTGCATTACAATGTATGACTAATGAACTGGCCATAATGCCTCAAATACTGTATATGTCTTTTCAATATCTAAATTAAATGCAAAGTATTGGGTGGGGGGAAATACCTAGCCAAATACTGGCTGCATCTCTAGTTGCTGGAAATCCATCAGACTAGAAAAGTTTTATCACACACTTTCTCCAAGATGCTCAGAACTATATTGTTCTCTCTTTCCCATTTGTTCCTCACAAATGCTCTGTAAGATTATGGCTGGCCCAAGGTCATCCAGCAGGTTTTATGTGAGATTGTGAATTTAGTGTATGTGAAAGCACCCATCTCTCCATAAACACACACACTCATAATTTCTATCAAATATCTAAACAACTGCTTCACTTTCACCTCCGCTTTTAATAGTAGCAAGCAAGTTATCATGAGTGAAATAATATTGTGATATTATATTGTGATATAACCATTTTAAACAGCTGTTTTAAAAATAAAACCTCTAGTGGAAACTCTTGTTTGTCATATCAAAACTAAACTGAGGGGAGGGCTGAGAAAGGGTGTGGGGAGAGAGAGAAAGAGAGATGAGAAAACAGATCCAGGCGGGTAGCCATGTTGATCTGAAGCTATACAGCAAAGTTAGAATCTAATGGCACCTTTAAGACCAGCTATGTTTTATTAAGAGTAAACTTTTGTATGCAGACACACTTCATTAGACAAACAGTTTTATTCTTAACTCTTCATTGTCAAGTATGATATATGCTTTTCCTTGGTTAGTCAGTCTTGTGTTCTTTGTATAATATATTTGCATATCTTTTTTTCTATAGAGGGGCATGGAAAGAATTGAATGACTAGTTGTCTGACCACTTGTAGTTTGGAAACAAGGGCTATGGCTAACAGATTTTACACCATGTTGTAAGCATGTTAAAGCTTGATTGTGCTAGTACTATCAGCAGAGTTCTTCCATGAATCCGTTGTGCAATTTAAGTGACATGCAAGTGTTAGCATGCCAGTCACTGGTGGCATGCTGCATTTATGACATATGTGAACATCAAGGTTTTCTAGAATTGTGAATCCCCAGTTGAGGGCAGGAGATTCCCCCATTTGGAACCCCTCCCCCCAGTTTCAGGCTATCAGAAAGTAGGGGGAATGGCCACTGAACACTCCGTTATAGCTTATAGAGGCCAGTCCCTATAGGGTATAATGGAGAATTGATCTGTGAGTATCTGCGGCTCGGGAGGGGGGGGCTGTTATTTGAGGTAGATGCACCAAATTTTCAGCATAGCTGCTGGTGCCTCTCCAAACCCCCCTCCCCAAAGTTTCAAAAAGATTGGACCATGAGGACCAATTCTTGGCAGCCCAGGCTGTCATAGCATTTGGTTGGAAAGATGCCATGAAATGGACTTTGGATAAATGGAACGGTTATTTATACGAATTGATTCAGTCAGATATCTTATCAATACTAAAACAAGGAAAGCAAGGAGAGGATAAGATTGAAGAAATTAAGGAAAGATGGTATAAATATATAGGATGGGTAAAAACAGGAGGGGCCAATAATGAAATAAGGCTCAGGCTCCAAAGGGTGTGCATGTGGTTGCAAATATAAATGAGTTCTATAATGATCAATTTGGGAGAGGTGGGAGGAGGGAGGGGGGAGGGAGGGAGGTAACTGATGGATCTGTAATAGGAATGTAAGATATTGTAGGAATGTAGGATGGAGAAATAATGAGTTATAATACAAAATTAAAAAAATTAAAAAAATGAAGACCAATTCTATGAGGCCCAAAAGAAGATGCCTTCATCCTTCATTATTTCTAATGGAAGGAAGACTTTTAAAAGGAATGCAGTCCCTTTAAATGTGATAGCCAAAACTCACTTTGGAGTTCAATCATGCTTCTTCCCACCCCTCCCCTCTTCCAGAGCCTCCTGGTAAGTCCCTAGCCAGCTTGTTGGCCTCACCTGGCAACCCTAGAGTTTCCTCTCACATCACATAAACATGGCCTTAGATTCAGACTCTTGGCACAGAGCAGGAAGTGGAGGGAGGTAATTGTTAGTTTTCTGCACTGAACAGGAAGGGTGGACTAGATGACCCTTGAGAGCTCTTCATTTCTCTTTGTAATTTCTTCTTATAGAAAAGAAAATACAGTCACTTAAGTATCCAGTAATGCAATCCTAAGAACCAGTTCCTGGTAGTAAGATCCCACGGAGTAGACCGATAGGATTCGGAGCAGACTAGTTTAGCATGACATTATAAAGGAGTGATTTTAAGCAGTTCCACTCAAAGCTAAATACTATGTTATCCATATGGGAATACTCCAAGAAAGGTATCCTTAGAACTGCAAGCCCAATAAGCCAGGAATAAACTGACAATTAATGAACAGACTGCATAATGAGAATGATATGCAAACAGAAGCCAATGAATGTCCTTCACTTTCTCCCATGCTGCTAGCCCTTGTGGCAATGCTGGTGTTTTGGGAGCTCTCTTCAGCAGCTTGGGCAGAGAACCAGCCCAACAGACCAAGGAAAATGGCTTAACATGCTGCTGTATGGCACACATGCCATGGAGTGCCTACCTCTATCCTAGGACATATTTTCAAAGCCATTCATTATCTGCTTTTACGATACCAGGGATGTTACTAAACAAGTATTTGTTTTACTGTGATTTTTTTTAAAGGAAAATGATTTTTTTAATGACCCAAGAGTGACAGTAAGCTGCTTTGGGGCTTTGCTGGAAGAAATGTGCTACAAATTTCAAGTAATCAAACAGCAGCCTGCCACATGTGAAGCAAGCCAATAAAAGGACTGCCTCTTCTGTGCCAGGCAGTGACATGGAAGCAACTGCTGGCTTCATCACACCTGCATACCCTCAAGCTATGTGAAGAACTACCACATGAAGTCAGTCAAGTGGACTTATATTACCTCTTGTTTCCTGTCAGGTCTTCAAGCTGTAATCCCTTTCCATAGCCTTGACAGAATTTGATTGCTCCTTGCAAAAGAAAATAAATATAATTATAACCTGCCACATTTGGTAAGCTTTCATAGTAGACTCATTGGTGTTTCAAAACATTTGTCCTTGGTCACAGTTTGTGTGATACGATTACTGAAGCAACATGACTGTTTCAGGCTGCAGCGGGGTGTTATCTGAGATGTATCCACAATTTGACACTAAAAGCAATATAGTAACAATGAGACTTGAACTTGTATGTACATGCTTCAGCGCAGATCATATTATTGTAGTCCAAAATGCAGGAGTGTGTGTTTGTTTCTGTAAAAACAAGTATATATATTGCTGTTCAAAAGTCTGAAAGAAGCGGAATCATATTTACAGAGAGCCCCTCACAATGGTGCAGAAGATACTTAGAAATGAATGCAGACCCCACATGTGCCGACTGTCAGATACTGGATGAAGGATGAATCAGGCCTTAATTTTTGTATGGGTTCTTCTCAAAGCCATTGTCAGAGACTGTAATGACCTTGCCAGTAACTAAATGGGAGGGTCTGAAGTTTCTGGATGCCAGTGAGGGCTATCTGGAATCTGACGAGTTCATGTTTCTCTTTCTAGTTAGTTTTAAGAGGAATTGTATATGCTGGCAATAGGATAAGGGAAGAATTAATATGGAGACAATAATGACCCTTCCTTGAGAGGGATAGGTTTCTATTGATTTTAACTGAATGAGGAATGATAGGCTTTGGAAGCAAAGATAACATGGAAGGGATAAGTTTCAAATAAGATAAGCTTCCACATAAGATAAGAGTGAATATTGCTTGGGCAATAGCCTTGATTGTATGAAAGGGAATGGGAGTGTATGGGGATACATATGGATCATATCGTCATATGCTCTAGTCCCACTGAGCTTCTGAGGCTGTTGCCTTTCCAGCTTGAGAATTTTCCATTGTGATGTAAGGATAGAGGGACAAGAGCTTCAACACAAAGCTGAAGCTGATATAAGCAAGATATCATTTGCATGGTGGACCTGTGATGACGTTAACATCCCATTTACTACAACAACCTCCTCTCTTCTTGTCACACAAACTAGTCAGCTGGGTAGGCAATACTTATTATACTCTTTATCATGAAATATTCTCCCAGGACAACCGAACTGCTATATACTCACAGTTTTCTCTGTCGAGTCACTGAATTTTGCAAATTACAGCAGTATACAGTGAACCCCTTTTGATTTAGAGATATCCTACTGACAACAAGTCCCTGTAATCCTGTGATTCAGTGTTGTTGAAAAGTGATCACTGGTTGTGTATCTCATGTTGTGTGCCCCAGCTACAGGTCACAAAAGTCATACCAACAGTATTTGGCTTCAGTTTAGAGTCTAGTATTGTTGACATGACTATTGTCAAATGTTTTAGATTAAGACAATGACCCTTTTTCATATGACTTTGTTCTAGGGTTGCCAATCCCCAGTTGGGGGCAGGAGATCCTCTGATTTGGAGGCCCTTCCTCCAGTTTAGGGTTAGCAGAAAGTGGGGGTGGGGGTGGAAATGTCTGCTGGGCACTCTATTATACCCTATTGAGACCAGTCCCCATAGGGTAGAATGGAGAATCAATCTGTGGGTATCTGGGGCATGGAGAGGGGCTGTGTTTTAAGGTAAAGGCACCAAATTTTCAGCATAGCACCTCTCATCAAAAAGTCCCCCAAGTTTCAAATAACTGGACAGAGAGTCCAATTCTATGAGCCCCAAAAGAAGGTGCCGCCATCCTCCATTATTTCCGATGGCAGGAAGGCATTTAAAATGTGATCCCTTTAAATGTGATGGGCAGAACTCCCTTCAGAGTTCAGTTGTGCTTGTCACAACCTTGCTTCTGGCTCCACCCCCAAAGTCCCCAGTTATTTCCTGAGTCGGACCTGGCAACCCTACTTTGTTCTGAGCTGACTATTAAATAGCACACTGTTTTCTGTATACAAATTAATTTTATTTTGGTTTACTACAAATTCAGTTTCACAGGTGTTAAAGCAAAAAAACTCATTCTTTTTAAAGCCACTTATGTTCCAAGCAATGTTCCCTCTGAGCTGTGGAGTCTTATGAGCAAAACCTCTATTTTGTGAGCTACTGGCATTAAAGTTGTGAGCTACAGTATAAATTAGTTTGCTCTGGGGCCATCCTTCCTGAGCTAAGACAAGAATGTGTGAGCCAGAGGCTAAAAAACTGTGAGCTAGCTCACACTAACTGTGTTCCTATAGGGTATCCAGGTAAGAATTGCTTTACTTTATTTTTTTCTCTTGAACTAAAAGTTCCACTACTATGGATTCACCAGATAAAACAGTTTTTCCCACTACCTGAATTTAATTCAAACCATTCTGCAATGTTCTAATAGTAACCCTTTCATTTTGGTTTTAAGTTACTGCATATATCGTACAATGGAAATATTTTTTCTAAGGTAAATTAGAAACATACCTTGAGAAAGTAAACCCATTCTCTTCAGTGTGGAATGGGACTGTTTCAAGTAACTTTGCAGCTAAAATGGAATGGTATCATTTCATTTGGGGGAAAATGAGATTGGTAGAGAAAGAAGAGTTGAAATGTGATCTAACCAGATCCCAGTATATGACTTTGTATGTGTTATCTTTGGTATTCGTATAGCATTGGATGGATAGAATCCATCAGGAATATCTCATATATTATAATAAGGCTTGAATAGGGCAGAGGCCTAGTCATAAGTTAACCACTCTGTCATGGTGGTTCTTCCTTACTACTCTATCTTTCATCTTCTGGTACAGCATAAATAGAAAGAAAAGAGGTTGCAGCTGTCTTTTGTTACTGTAAACTGCTCGTTTCTTTGTTTAGGAAACTACATGAACAATGCAATCCTAAATATCCTTCCCTGGGAGAAAGCCCCACTAACCTTAGCAGAATTCTGAGTAGATCTGTTTAGGATTCTTCTTGAAGGGTCTAAGGAACTCCAGGACATTTTATTGTATTCTTATACTTTTCCTCCATACATAGTTTCCTCTCATCCATTTAATCTTCAGGATTTTAAAATATATATATATCATTTGTAACCCACATTTCTCCACAATGAGGACTCAAAGCAGTTCTCTTTCTCTCCATTTTATCCTCACAATAACTCTGTGAGGTAGAATGTATAATTGGCCCAACAAGTTTCCATATCAGAGTGGAATTTAAACCTGGGTCTCCCAGACTCTACTGCAACCCTCTAACTGCTACAATATGCTTGCTTATCAGATAGAATAAGATGAGAGAGTATGACTGGCCCACTATGAAGTAAATGACAGAATGGGGATTTAAACCTAGGCTTCACCACTCCTTACTCTAGGTACTGCACCACACTAGATGTAGCAAGGTTATGCTGCACAGATTCTATGGCATGAATTAGATGGTAAATTCAACCTTGGAAATATGATGCTAAAACTGGAAGAGGTAACACTTTGAGTTTTAAGTGAAGATTTAGGATATTAACCTTTTGTGACAAACTACTAGCATTACTTTATTAGTAAGTATCTCACTAAAAACAGAGATTTAGTTTTTCCCATCTCAATCAGATGAACAGAGATTTGACAATGTATAGAAGATTCTTGTGCTCAGAGAAATAATGTAACATGTAAGTGTTAAGTGCTGCAACATATTACAACCATTTGTCTCATTCAGGCTGGCTCCTTCATGTTGACAGAATGCAGAGAGTTGCTGTTGATGATATGCAATTATCTATGTGAGAATTGTCCTTTAGGGACTGTGTTTTTTATTCTTTATGTACAGCCATTATGAGAAATTCTTTATAGCACTGGGATGAAGTTTCATCTAACAGTATCAGTAAAGAAGCACTTCCCTTATTGTAACCAGAGAGAGATCATCCACAAGAGCTACTAAGGTGGTCTTAATCCCATAACCAGGTCTGAAGCTAGACTGAAAAGGGTCAAGGGCAGAAATGTTATTTAGGAATTTCTAATATTGCGCTGGTACTACATTCTCAAGTATCTTATCCAAAAAGGGAATTTGTGACAGGTCCTCTTTATTCAGTTAAAGTTAAAACTGGGCTAAAATAAATAAAATGAATTTTAACGGGGATAAATGTAAAGTTCTGCATTTATGTAGGAAAAATCCAATGCATGGTTATAGGATGGGGGAGACTTGTCTTAGCAGTAGTATGTGCAAAAAGGATCTAGGGGTCTTAGTGGATCATACACTGAAGATGAATCAACAGTGTGATGCGGTGGCTAAAAAGGCAAATGCAATTTTGGGCTGTATCAACAGAAGTATAGTGTCCAGATCTCGTGATGTGATGGTATCGCTTTACTCTGCTCTGGAGAGCCAGTTTGGTGTAATGGTTAAGTGTGCAGACTCTTATCTGGGAGAACCGGGTTTGATTCCCCACTCCTCCACTTGCACCTGCTAGCATGGCCTTGGGTCAGCCATAGCTCTGGCAGAGGTTGTCCTTGAAAGGGCAGCTGCTGTGAGAGCCCTCTCCAGCCCCACCCACCTCACAGGGTGTCTGTTGTGGGGGAGGAAGGTAAAGGAGATTGTGAGCCGCTCTGAGACTCTTCGGAGTGGAGGGCGGGATAGAAATCCAATATCTTCTTCTTCTTCTTCTGGTAAGACCTCACCTGGAGTATTGTGTTCAGTTTTGGGCACCACATTTTAAGATGTATATAGATAAGCTAGAACGAGTCCAGAGGAGGGCAACGAAGATGATGAGGGGTCTGGAGACCAAGTCATATGAGGAAAGGTTGAAGGAGCTGGGGATGTTTAGCCTGGAGAGGAGAAGGCTGAGAGGTGATATGATCATCATCTTCAAGTACTTGATGGACTGTCATATTCTCTGTGGCCCCGAAAGGTAGGACCAAAACCAGTGGGTTGAAATTAAATCAAAAGAGTTTCCAATTCAACATCAGGAAGAACTTCCTGACTGTTAGAGCGATTCCTCATTGGAACAGGCTTCCTCGGGAGGTGGTGGGGTCTCCTTCCTTGGAGATTTAAACAGAGGCTAGATTGCCATCTGACAGCAATGAAGATCCTGTGAATTTAGGGGGGAGGTGTTTGTGGTTTTCCTGCATTGTGCAGGGGGTTGGACTAGATGACCCTAGAGGTCCCTTCCAACTCTATGATTCTTTATCAAATAAACACTTCTTTGTAGGGTTGCCAATCCCTAGGTGGGGCAGCGGATGCCTCGGTTTGGAGGCCCTCCCCCTACTTCAGGATCATCAGAAAGCGGGGGGATGTCTGCTGGGCACTCCATTACTCCCTATGGAGACCAATTCCCATAGGGTGTAATGGAGAATTGATCTGTGGGTATCTGGGGCTCTGGGGGGAGGTTTTTTTTTTTAGTTAGAGGCACCACTTTTTCAGCATAGCATTCAATGCCTCTCCTCAAAACACTCTCTAAGTTTCAAAAAGATTGGACTAGGGGGTCCAATTCTAAGAGCCCCAAAAGAAAGTGCCCCTATCCTTCATTATTTCCAATGGAGGGGAGGCATTTAAAAGGTGTGTGGTCCCTTTAAATGTGATGGCCAGAACTCCCTTTGGAGTTCAATTATGCTTGTCACAACCTTGCTCCAGGCTCCACCCCAATGTCTCCTGGCTCCACCCCCAAAGTCCCCAGATATTTCTTGACTTGGACTTGGCAACCCTACTTCTTTGTGAGCTTTGGAAAATACTCCTTGCAACAATAGCTAACAATTTTTGCTTCACCTTCAGCTGGCATAACTTTAAGAATTTTATATTGTAAGCCACCTTGAATTCCACAAGGGAGAAAGTCAGCTAATAAATATTTTAAATAAATAAATAGATGGGTGGGTGAGCTGTGACCTGAACAGCCATCAATATGCTAGCAGCATTCTTCAGGGAAACCAGACCAAAATTATTCCTAAAAGCACCAAATAGCACACTAGGCACCTCCACTATCTGATCCATCTGTTCTATAAATTGAGACAAAGTTGGACCAGATCCAAGCTATTTTATCACCAGATTCCCTCTATTTTTAAACTCTATTTTGGAGTAAATAAGTGCTGAAATAGTCTAAATAACTTGTTGGATCTGAGTTACCTATACAACAGTTGCCGATGGGTAGCTATGTTGGTCTGCTGTCTAAGAGCAAGATTCTAGTTCAGTAGTACCTTAAAGACCAACAAAATTTCTAGGGTATAAGCTTTCAAGAGACAGAATTTCCTGCCTGTTTCTGATGAAGGCTTTGACTCCCCAGAGCTTATACCCTGGAAATATTTGTTGGTCTTTAAGGTGTTACTGGGCTCGACTCTTGCTTTTCACAACAATAACAGATATATGTTTTTTCTTTGTAACTTTCCCCCACTTCACAGACTTTCAAATGAATTCTTTATCATGGTCTATCAGATTTTGCCTGAATTTCTCTCAGTTGTCACTGTAGCCATGTTTTGGATTCCCAGATTTCCTCACCATCACAGTGAGGAGATTTGGGGGGCATTCTAGGAGTGGGCAGCCTGATGCAATGATGTCACCTGGAAGTGATGTCATCATGTTGACAACATCATGAGAAACACGGTTTGGGGGCAAAACTTTATGGGTTTTTTGGCTTCAAAACCATACAGCTTGCCCCCAAACCAGAGCATTACTGCACAACATCCTGAGCATGATAATATCACCCAGAAGTAATGTCACCATTTCAGGGATATAGCAAAATGACATCCCTATTTAGGGGAGAGGTTTCCTCCATCAGCCAGCTGGCCAGTGGCGGATCAAAGCCACCAAAAGTGGGGAACCCCTGCTGGGACCTGGAGGCTGGCAACCCCGTGTTCCAACCTGTTTCAGATCACCTAGATTGGAGATGAACCATGGAGCTGGGTCTTTCCAATGATAGGAAGACCTTGTCTGTTGCCTCCAGAGGCCTTCTATTCCAAGCCTCAATCAAGGTAGCAACAAGCAAAATTTTAATAGCAAAATCCTCTACAGCTAGGGTTGCTGACCTCCAGGTAGTAACTGGAGATCTCCTGCTATTACAACTGATCTCCAAGCAGCAGATACTGGTTCACCTGGAGAAAATGGCTGCTTTGGAAGATGGACTATATGGCATTATACCCCACTAAAGTCCCTCCCCTTCTCAAACCCCACCCTTCTAAGGCTCCACCCCCAAGTCTCCAGGTATTCCCCAACACAGAACTGACAACTTTATCCGCAATATTCTGGGAAAGCAAAATTCTCCACAGCATTCTGGAATCCAATTGGATCAGTTTCAGGTGTGAACCATTTTAACTGACCAGTCACGCTTCTGGGATAAGGGCCGTAGCAACTAGGCTTTTGTGTTTTATTTACTTCCTTCCTTCACTGAGTGCCTTTCTCACTGATGTTCAATGTACATTATAAAATTAAAAATAATTAAAAAGAGTAATATACATATAGTCAACAATACACTAATGTGGGATTATATATTAAACAGTGCAACAGTATGATGTATATAATGAACAAAGCAATGAAAACTACCTAAAATTTCACCTATATTAACTATGACCTTTATTATTTATTTGTATATTTAATTATTGTGCATTATATAGTCTACATATTTGTTGACTTTTCCAAGGAATTTGCTCATTTTTATCAGACTTGGAGAATAATTAAACATAAACCAATCACAGCTGAAGACTTACAGTTCAAATAAGAGAACATTTTTTTTCAGAATGCATTGAACTGTCATGTGCAACAATGATTTTATAGACCAGTAGACTAAATCCAATGGGAAATGCAATAATAACAAAAACAAGGAGGAGGAGGATTATCAGACAAACCATGATTTTGTTGAACAAATATATTCTGATGTGTAGAATCACTAGGGCAATAATCAGCCAATGTTCATTTTTAGTCCCATCTTAAGCAAAGTTAAGCCCACTTCTAAGCCCACTGATTTCAGTGGACTTCAATAGTAACCTTTTCTTAGGATAGCACTGTTAGTTCAGTAATTCTAAATATGAGATAGGAATGTACAGTGAGTTTAATCTAACTCTTCTGTGAATAAAATGAATTAATGGAAGGAATCTGTGGCACGTTTCCCTTCCAAGAGAAGGGCACTATACATCCTGAAATGATACTCTTAAGGGTTGACGTACCCTTAAGTACAGCATGCAATGTGGTTAGAGCAAGAAGGGCTACTCACCAGAAATTATTCCCCACTTTCATGTGGCATGAGTGTCTGCACTAGAAAAGAAAGAGCAACAAAGATTCCTTTTTTGAACTTTCTCTGTTCATGAAAGGGTTGGATCCAACCCAATGTTAGCAAGTTGTTACATAGATATATGGTTATTAAGTAATGTTCCCCAGAGTTGTGACTTCACCAACAGCGCAAAGCAGTTGGAGGCTTCCAGAGATATTAACATTCTGCTTTTAAGAACACGACTTGGAATCAAATTTCATGAACTGCAAAAGATTTGATTGTGCATTTAGGGTTGTGCTGAAAGTCAGAACAACTTTCTTGTGGCCACAATGAAATGCAACATGAAGTGCACTTAAATCTATTGATTTTAATGGGGTTAACCACACTTTATTCTGTGGGATTATTTTGTGCTTTTTCTTTTGACATACCTTCCTTGAGTTGTTTAAAACATTTAAACATTGTACTCTGAAAAATACACTGTGAGGCAATGGTCTTTCCTTTGCTACATTCTGCCACTAAAACTGCTATATCTCCTTTCTACACCCATCAGTATCACATGTAGTGCCCAATAACAGGTGCACATTGTAAAAAGCAAACTGGATCACAAGGGAGTAATTGAGCTGGGTTTTGTATCTATTCTCACCTCCTTCCTTGCATTCAATACCTTGAGCTGAAAATGGGATGCTTGATCTCAGCTTGTTTCAAATTTTGACATGACTTCTAAGAAAAGTTTGTCTTATTGAAAATGTTGATGTTGCAGGAGAGCAGAGTTGTGGACAGCTTCAGGTGATGTATAGTAAATTGTTTTGCATTTATTTTTCCAATGCATGTATTTAAAAATAGGATATTCTCAGGCTGAAATAATTTACAGTTTTATCGAAAGCTGGTAGGTAAACTTTCAATATGCTGATGGTGTCTGACTCTGTGTATCTAAGTCTTCTCAGTCTTCAGACAATGCAGTCTGTGTCTTGAGTCAATATTTGATAACTGATGTTAATTAACTGACAGTTAACAAGCTGAAGCTAAATCCAGACAAGATCAAAATGTATGTGTTGTTGACTGGAAAAGCAGAGAAAGGGCTTTTTTTGTAGCAGGAACTCCTTTGCATATCAGGCCACACACCCCTGATATAGCCAATCCTCCAAGATCTTACAGGGCTCTTATTACAGGGCCTAGTGTAAGCTCTTAGAGGATTATACAAAAGAGTTCCTGCTACAAAAATGCCCTGAGAGGATTGATGGGGTGTATTTCCTGAGCTTGATGGGTGCAACTAGCCAATTTGGCAAAGAATTTAAGAGTTATTCCCAAGTCAAGGCCATGTCAGAGAGCTTTATGAAAAATAAAAAGAGCTACTGATCATATCATTTGGGAGTATTTTCAGGCCCAGGCCTACTGCTGGATAACCTACTGGTTACCCAGCTGTGGCCATTTCTTGAGCAGAAAAGATCTGGCCGCTCTACTGCATGTCCTGGTATATCTAGATTAGATTACTGTAATGCATTCTATGTGAAGCTGCCACTGAGAAATGTACAGAAACTTCAATTGGTGCAGAATGTTGTAGCCTTTTTATTATTTTTATCACCTTTTAAAATAAAATTTCTTATTTATATGGATTTCTTTGTGGAAAGTGTGCTTACCCTTTTAGGGATGTGGAGAGATTAGTGCCCTGGCTTCCTCGCCTTGTTGCTGAACTCACATGTCTGCTAAACTTGCCTGTTTATTCCCTTGTTCCAGGTACTTTGTCACTGGAGCTGAGACACTTGTTCACAGGAGCAGGGCCTGCTCCCTTGGAGAGCTGGGCCCATACAATGCCAAATTCAGCACCCATGACTGATTGAAATATGTAGGTTTTATTTGTGTAATCCTGTTTAGACTTTCATAAAGAAGCCTCCTTCTGTGTAGGGAGAGATGGTATGTCCTTGTGGGAGAAAGACACACATAGTACATTATATTTTCAACCTTTTCCATTTTCCAAGAATGGGCATTATGGTGATTTATGAAGAAAGGGGATTGTCTCCTACAGAGCATACAACTATAACTTTGTTTGGGTTCTCTCTCTCTCTTGTCTTGACTTCGCGAACGAAGATTTCAGAAGGGTGCAGTAGTCCACATCTGCTGCAGGCTTGCTGGTGGCTGACAAGACCAAAGCGGGACAGGCAGATCCAGCCACGGTGGCTGCAGGGAAAAGTCTGATTTGGGGTTGGTGCTGTAGCAGTGCGATTCTTCCTCAATCTCCTTTTGTCCTCAAGACCAGCTATGCATGCGTTCTCAAAGGAAGAGACAGCCTGGTGGATGGTGTGCCTCCATGCTTTGCGATCTGAGGCTAGGTCAGACCACTGGTGATGGTTGATGCGACAGGTGCCAAGGGATTTCTTCAAGGAATCCTTGTACCTCTTTTTTGGTGCCCCTCTATTTCGATGGCCGGTGGAAAGTTCGCCATACAGAGCAATCTTGGGAAGGCGGTGGTTTTCCATCCTAGAAATATGCCCTGCCCAGCACAGCTGCATCTTCAACAGCAGTGCCTCGATGCTTGTAACCTCCGCCCTCTAGAGCACTTCAGTGTTCATCACAAAGTCACTCCAGTGGATGTTGAGGATGGTGCGAAGGCAGCGCTGATGAAAGTGCTCAAGGAGTCGCAGGTGATGACGGTATAAAACCCACGATTCGGAGCCGTAGATGAGGGTTGTCATCACAACCGCTTTATAAACATTGATCTTTGTGCTTTTTTTCAGATGCTTGTTGCTCCACACTCTTTTGTGCAGTCGGCCAAATGCACAGTTTGCCTTTCCAGCCTGTTGTCAATCTCCTTGTCGATCTTGGCATCTGAGGAGATGATGCACCCCAGGTAGCTGAACTGCTGGACTGTCTTCAGAACTGATTCACCCACAGTGATGCAGGGAAGGTGATAATCTTCCTGGGGTGCAGGCTGGTGGAGAACTTCTGTCTTCTTCAGACTAACTTCTAGGCCGAATAGCTTGGCAGCCTCTGCAAAGCAGGACGTCATATGCTGCAGAGCTGATACCGAGTGGGAGACGAGTGCAGCATCATCAGCAAACAGTAGCTCTCGGATAAGTTTTTCCATTGTCTTGGAGTGAGCCTTTAGTCGCCTCAGGTTGAACAGGCTGCCATCAGTGCGATAGCGGATGTAGACACCATCATCATCATCTAGATCTACTGCGGCTCTTTGAAGCATCATGCTAAAGAAGATCGTAAAGAGAGTTGGCGCGAGAACGCAGCCTTGCTTTACACCTGTGCCTATTGGGAAGGGCTCCGAGAGGTCGTTGCAGTGTCTGATTTGGCCTCGCTGGTCTTCATGTAGCTGGATGATCATGCTGAGGAACCTTGGGGGACATCCTAAACGTTCCAAGATTTGCCACAGGCCTTTCCTGCTAACGGTATTGAAAGCTTTGGTAAGGTCAACAAAAGTCACACATAGACCCTTGTTCTCT
Organism: Heteronotia binoei; assembly: GCF_032191835.1. NCBI lineage: Eukaryota > Metazoa > Chordata > Lepidosauria > Squamata > Gekkonidae > Heteronotia > Heteronotia binoei. The sequence continues at coordinate 92,293,016 of NC_083228.1, read as the reverse complement.
TCCCTGCATTTCTCTTGGAGCTGCCTGAGAACAAATACCATGTCGGTGGTGCTCCTGTTAGCTCTGAAGCCGCACTGGCTCTCTGGGAGGAGTTCTTCTGCGATGGTGGGCACCAGTCTGTTCAGGAGCATTCTGGCAAGGATTTTGCCTGCGATGGAGAGCAGGGTTATCCCTCGGTAGTTGGAGCAGTCTGACTTTTCCCCTTTGTTCTTGAGTAGAGTGATGATGATTGCATCGCGAAAGTCCTGTGGTAGTTTGCCTTGTTCCCAGCAGCTGACAAGTACTTTGTGAAGTGTACTATGTAGTACTGCGCCCCCATGCTTCCAGATCTCTGGTGGGATTCCATCAACTCCCGCTGCCTTGCCACTTTTCAGTTGCTTGATGGCTTTAACAGTCTCTTCTAGGGTGGGGATCTCATCCAACTCTGTTTTCACTGGTTGAAGTGGGGTGAGGTGGATTGCTGAATCTTGAACTACGCGGTTGGCACTGAAGAGAACCTGAAAATACTCCGACCCCTTGTTCAGTATGGATGCCTTGTCTGTGAGGAGCACTTGGCCGTCTGCACTACGCAAGGGACTCTGAGCCTGATATGATGGGCCATATACTGCCTTCAGGGCTTCGTAGAACCCTCTTAAATCACCAGTGTCTGCACACAGCTGGGTTCTCTCTGCAAGCTTCGTCCACCACTCATTCTGAATGTCTCGAAGCTTGCGCTGGAGGTTGCTACATGCAGCGCGAAAGATTGCTTTTTTCCCGGGACAGGAGGGTTGAGCAAGATGTGTTTGGTAGGCAGATCTCTTTTTCGCTAGTAATTCTTGGATCTCTTGATTGTTCTTGTCAAACCAGTCCTTGTTCTTCCTTGTGGAGAACCCAAGGACTTCTTCATAGATCAACAGGATGGTAGTTTTAGGTGTTCCCAGAGTGCTTCTGGAGAAGGGTCTGTGGGGCAACTGGGGTCCTCAATTCTTGACTGGAGTTTTGCCTGGAAGGCAGCTTTAACTTCGGCTGACTGAAGGCTGCCAACCTGAAGCTTCCTCCGAGGGATACCTCCTCTCCTGGGTGTGGGTTTAAAGTGAAGGCGGAGATTGCAGTGTACAAGACGATGATCCGTATGACATTCTGCACTGGGCATTACTCGGGTGTGTAAGACATCTCGAAGGTCTCTCTGGCGCACCAGAATGTAGTCGATAAGGTGCCAGTGCTTGGACCGTGGGTGCATCCAGGTTGTCTTCGGGCTGTTCTTCTGCTGAAAGATAGTGTTGGTGATGGTGAGCTGGTGCTCCATGCAGAATTCTAGCAGGAGGCGCCCGTTATCATTGCAGTTGCCAATGCCGTGTTTGCCAAGTACTCCTTTCCAGGCTTCCGAGTCTTTACCTACTCTGGCATTGAAGTCACCAAGGATGATCACCTTGTCCTCTGTAGGGGTCTTCCGTACGAGGTTGCGTAGATCAGCATAGAACTTGTTCTTTTCTGCAGGATCTGCTTGAAGGGTTGGGGCATACACACTGAAGAGTGTTGCATGCTGCTTGTTTTGAAGTGGGAGGCGCATGGACATGATGCTATCTGAGTGACCTATTGGCAGGTTTTCGAGTTTGGAGGCAATGGAGTTCCTGACCATGAAGCCAACGCCAGAAAGGCGGCTCTCAGCCTTTGACTTACCCGACCAGTAGAGGGTATAGCCAGCACCATGTTCTTGAAGACTACCTTCCTCGGGGAAACGGACCTCACTGAGAGCTGCTATGTCAATATTCAACCTGAGAAGTTCGTGGGCAACTAGAACAGAGCGTCGTTCAGGGTGACCACTGTCTACTGTGTCAAGCATGGTTCTGATGTTCCAACACGCAAGCTTTAGTCTTTGCACACTTTGTGAGGCAGGTGCATGCCTTTTCTTTGTTGTTATTTTTTGACCGCAAGTAAGGATGCCCGTTGACCACGGCTAGCCAACTGGGGTGGGGGAGACGAGCTTTGTCACGACCCGGACCTTCAGGTATAGACGGGCGGCTGCTGTTGCCCTGGCAATCGGCCAGGACGCTGGCAGCCGGCTACGGTGCTTTCAAGGAGCAGCACAAGCGTTATCTAGCAGTCCTAATTAGTCCCTACCATAAATCAGTCCAGCCGAAGGGAGAAGCAGGGCGCGTCGTCACAGGAATGCAGTGGGTCAAAAGCCAGAGGAAGCAAGCCTAATATATTCAAAGTACCTAAGCCAGTCCACAGAGCAAAAGCAGAGTCCAGTTCCAAGTCCAAGATTCAAGCCGGGTCAGAAGCAAACGGGTTCTCTCAGCAGGCAAGAGGGTGCAGGGCGTGGTCACGTCCGAGGAGGATCGTTCGTTGCCAGCACAGTTTGCCCTAAGGCCAGGACTACAGATATACTGTGCTGGCTTGTTAACTCGTTAGTACTCCGGGCTTAGATCGCTCCTCCCACGCATGCGTGCTTCTTTCCATCTGTCTTTGAACTCCTGCCGTCTCCTTTCATGGAACCGGCTCACAGGTGGCGGGGATTCAGGAGGTGATGCACTAGGGCCCGGTGTGGCCTGATCAGTTTCAGGAGGGGATGAGCTAGGGCCTGGTGTGGCCTGATCAGTTTCAGGTGGCTCCTGCTCTGGGTTAGCAAGGGCTGGGTCTGGTGCAGGCATGACAAGCTTTGTTTAGGCCAGCTCTTCTAGGCCCCTCTCCGTGTGGAGCAAGCAGTGCTTTCCCTAGATAAGGCTGCTTGTTCGTTTAGGGTGCTGCCGAAAAATGCTTTCGTCTCCGGGTCAGCATCAGGCGACCAATACCCTGAACCGCCTACATGCAGGGTTGGGACTGCGGCTTCCAGTGGCATCTTCCACCTGCTGTTTCGCCCCTTGCCCATCGCTGCAGGACTTGGTGTGTTGTGGGTTGTGGATGTGGATATGCCCTTCAGGCCTGCGCAGAGGAATTTTTAGGTGAAGCACAGTGTGCGCGGTACTGGCTCCACCCTTTCACCTTGGGGTCATCTGCCATGGCCCAGTAAGCCGGGACGCCGGCAGCGAGTCCTCCAGGTGGTAGGTGTTACATTAACGAGCTCTATCTGCCCGGGTTTGATGTTAGAGTTTTCCTTCTCTTGGCTGGCAAGGTTGGTGAGCCCAGCCTGCCCATCCAGTTATACCGCCGGACGTTCGGTCGCACCATGATGTGGCAAATTCTGTGAGAAACGGGGGGGACCAGCGGGAAGGTGTTTCCACGGATGTAGTAATGCAGGAGAAGCCATTGCAGTGACCATCTGCTAGGCATAGCTGGACAGTGACCACGCGGCGTTCACTACACCGGGAAAGGAGAGGCTATGTATTGCGCATACACTTTCCCGGGGGGGGGGCAGGATACCCAAGAGGGAGCCCACCCCTCCCCCCCTGTTTTGGTTACAGCTGAGAAAAATACCATAAAACTATGTAAAAAAGCTAGCAACATGCTTTACTAGCACAATGGACACTAGGCAGTTTTGAAGTTCCAACAGCATGGCTGTAATGCTGGGCTAATTTGTATATAACATTTTCACAGAGGAAAATTGGTGTATGCCTTGGGCCAATCCCAGGCTCTTATCCTGACTTAGCTCACAAGGTTATTGTAAGAATAGTATTGGGGGCAGGGAGTGGAGAGAATATCATATGCGATGGCCTGAGCTCCTTGCAAAGAGACAGAGACCATCATGTGATAGATATGAAATTCAAAACTGTAGCTAAGTTCAAACATTACCTTAATATTTGCAAAACTTTCATGTATGGCATTTGAATTATTATAAGGAATTGCATAGTTTAAAACTCTAGGAAAGAGCACCACTGTTCCTCTTAGGATAATAAAAGATTTTAAACATTTTACACCATTAAATTGTAACTGAGCGATTCCTCCGTGGAATAGGCTTCCTCGGGAGGTGGTGGGCTCTCCTTCCTTGGAGGTTTTTAAACAGAGGCTAGATGGCCATCTGACAGCAATGAATTTAGGGGGGAGGTGTTTGTGAGTTTCCTGCATTGTGCAGGGGTTGGTCTAGATGACCCTAGAGGTCCCTTCCAACTCTATGATTCTATGTTTCAGAAAGGTTACAGGGATAATTCTTGTGCAGCATCTCTTTCATTCTATCTGAATATCAGCTCTTTTTATCCTGTACTATTTGTTACTTTTACAGTGCCATCCTAAGCAGGTGTACTTATCCTGCTCAGGTTCAGTCAGTGGGACTTACTCACAGGAAAGTGTTCTCAGGATTGCATTGTTAGGATCCTTATAAGTTACAGCCAGCTGCATATTCTGTTTGTGATATTATATTCCTGTGATGGCCCTTGTACAATGCAAGTATAGCTGCAGGCCAATGTTTTCCTGGACCTTAAGAAAAACATACAGAAGCTTATTTTTCAAGAAAGAGAAAATACGATTAAACAAGAGAGGGAAGGAAGAATGAAAATATTTTCATTACCAGGGTGTGTTGTGTGTCAACAGTTGATAGAGATGTGAGCCATTTCCCACAAGGATTCCAGATTGTTTCCCTGCTCAGGAGAGCTCAGTTTTGCAGAATCCAAATTAAATGTATATCTCAACACATCTCAAAAACAGAAAACTGAATTGTATTTACTGGGTTTTTTCCCTTGCCTATACTTTATCAAAGGCAAGACATTTCAAGTCACATTGTACAAAAGCTTGATTTATTAGCTTGATGTTATTCTTGTTCCATTTTTATGCATTTACACTGTCACAGTTCTAACAGTTCTAAAATATACAAAGAGAATAAAATGTTGCTAGGGGTCCCAGGGGGTCAGCTGCATTTGTCTCCTGCAGCCAAAGTAACTATCTTGTAGCACATTAAAGAATAATGCATGCATTGCGGCATGAGCTCTCCTGAACCAATAAACACTTCTGCCATAGTACATTTGTTAGCTTTTAAAGTGCCACAATGCTCTTGTTATTTTGGCTGCTATGTAGATCCTGAACAAATGCTTGTTGTTCTCTGACTAGAGCCCTATATGCACATTAGAGTGAATGCGTGTACATCATGCACATAATCCATATATTATTTCTAAGAAGCAGCCGACTCATGTTAAGTCAAAAAATAAAAGCAGAGACCAGTAGTAAGATATATGGGGGTTAAAAATCAGTTGTTCAGCCATACATGTGTTGAATGCAACATAAGAATTACTCAATATATCTAGAAATAAAAACATTAGGCCTTTTCAGTCATTATATTTTGGGCACTCATGCCTTGCATACCAGGAAAGTAAACTATGACCCAATATACATGGTTGCCATGTGGGGGTGAACAGGGCAGCACTCATATTTTCAGGTTTTGGTATATGCAAGTACATGCCTTCAGCAAATCTGAGTTTCCATACAAAACCTGAAAAATTCTCCCATGACCTTGTAATCATGCATATTGGGAGAATCATACATAGCATATTATCTTCCTATACATGATAGAGGATCCCAACACATAATACCTGAAAAGGACTAATGTGAGTAATGTACACGGATTGGGGGTAGCCCTTTGCACAGTAACCCTCCACATGCTGACTGAAGGCTTTGGGTGGGCATAAGCACATCATTCACAGCCTCTGTAGCTGCATGACTGCTGGGTTGTCTGCACTGTGCAAATAGGTAGAATCAGTGTCCATGCATGTGCTCCCTTCCCTTGATCAGGACACTGCTTTCCAAACATTGCCAATCATGAAGAGGGTGTATGCTGACACTTCCTCTGTATGTAAGTTCTGTGCTCACACAGAAGTGATCATATAGAGGTGGGAGGGGAGGGCCCCCAGCACCCATGACAGACAGAACCTATCTTACAAATACAATTCTCTATCTCCATCCCCACATAGAACTCACTGCTGCCAGAAATTTAGCCACAGGCAAAGTAATACCAGAATCACTATCAGCTATGACACAGAAACAGGGGAAACTTTGTAAATTATCACTGGCTCTAGCCATAAATCTCTCAAAGGGTTGTCAACAATGTAAGCCAAAATGCCCTCAAAACGAGGTTGGGGAATTAGTTAGGTGGGCACCTGGCTCACTAGGAATCTTTTTACCAATTTATACCAGGCTCAACCATCCAGAGGGTAAAGCTCAATAAAAGGACTCTAATTTAATAAAAACCAATTGTAATTTATTTAGAATAATAGTTCTTCCACAAAAGATAAAAATACAAAACAATCACACATTCACACAGGTCTAAGAAACACAGGTAGATTGATAGGGGAACATATAAGGGTAGACAGACAGGGTGATATTACCTCTCGCAGACTTCAAGGAAGGCTCCGGTGGCGACAGTTGAGGGAATGGGGGAGGACCCGAAACTGATCAGGAATCGGGGATGGATCTATGCAGCGGAAGGTGGGTTGCTGATAGAAGCACACCTGTGGGTAGCTAGTCCACAGGTTATAAGGCCTCACCTGAGCCCTTAGGGGATGGGAGGCAACGGGGAGGAGGAATGGGAGGCTCTGTGATTACCATGAAGGCTGGACATCAGCAGAGCCAATGGCGAGTCCCGTGGTGACACCCAATTGGGTGTTTGCTTTGACCAATGAACTTCACCTTCGTCCTGGGCAACCTGGAAACTTCCAGATTGCGACAGGGCCTGGGGCGGCTCCAAGGGTGTCAGTATGGAAATGGCTAGGTACTTGGGATTAAGTGGGCTTATCTGGGAAGGTGACAATAGGGAATCAAATATTGACCTAGGTATCCCCGGTGGAAACAAAAGGACTTGGTTGTGACAGGAGATGTTCTTCCTCTTTTCTCATCATCTTCTGGACAAGACTTATTGTTTAGGGTATTGCTAGGCAATCAGGACTAACAGTTGAGCTATTAATCCATTCATGGGGCAAATGGGTTGCTTGCGGGCTAAGGGTGACTCAGGGTGTGTACGTGAGCTTCCCACTATGAAGGAATGAAGTCCAGCCTGGCAGAAAGATGGCTACAAGTGGTGCTAGCGAGACACAGTGGATTCCATGCTCAACGCTTCAACACCGGTCGCCTGGATAGCTCCCTGGCGGCGCAGCTTCTTCCCTACCATGGCGGACCCACGCAGTGATGGGGAAACGCCCGTGCACGTTGGCAAGCACTCTATACCTGTTTAGAATGCTCGCACACTTAGGCTGTTTGTACACATGAGTCCCTTTTTAGTCCCTGGATGGTTTTGCTCACACCCTCTGGCCAAAGGTGTGCGAGCTCACTTCTCCAGGCGCCCTGGCAACCATGCTGGTGACTATGATATTGGGGAAAGAGGGGTCTTTTCCTCACAACAACAACACACAAAGAAAATGTGGGACAAAGATACAGTCACCCTAGTTGCACATGCAGATAATCTCTCCAAGTAAGGTACTCCTTGCAGTCTACTCACCAGAGAAGAGAAGCATTTAGTGTGGCCAAAAGAAAAACCCTCCAATATTTGGAGACAGCCTGCTGTTGAAAATAAGATGCAATGGCTGGACTGTGGTTTGGCATGCAGAAGGGGTCAGGTTCAGTCCCTGACGTCTCTAACTCAGGTGACAGCTGATATGAAAGACCTCCTCCTGAGATCACTGCCAGCCTTAGACAAGAATGGACTGATGGTCTACTTCAATATAAGGAAACTTCATGTGTTCGTATTTTGTGCTTGCTTCAGCAGCAGATATACTAAAAATGTTTTCACTCTTCAATACCTTCCTTAACGGCAGCAAAGTTCTCATGAAGATGTCTGGGCTAGGAAATTATATGAAACTCCTATTTCTTAGGACCCCAATGGCAGGCCTCCCTCACTAAGGGATAGGTCTTTTCCAGGTTGTCGTGTAATAATAGGAGATAGTTTAGAGTTCACTGAGTGCTTTATCTTACAAAACAGTACAATATGTACTGTCTGGTTATCTTAAGTTTGGGTTCTGGCTATGATGTGCAGATTGGGTTCCCCCCCAGAATTAGCTTTACAGAAGTAGGCTGTGGTTAATCTCAGATTCCAAGTCCAAGGTAAATAACTTCAGAGCTGCTTTGCCTTTCGCATTTTATGTTCAAAGACAGACACATGTAATACAGATACATGTGCCTTGCACCAGATCAGAATTAGGCACATTTTTCTATCACCATTGTTCATTACAAAATCCTCAAAGTGATCTTCAGTGCCCCAGAATGTCCGATTCTGAAAATATTTTATGTGATTTATTCCTTTGCTGGTCCATTCATCATGGGAGGATTTTACTTGTTGATGACTCTACTTGTGTATGCGCTGCGATAATTAAAGTACATAGCAAGAATCATAGCAAGGTTGTCCTATAAGTGGGTAGCCACAAAAGTATAAACATTCAGAAAACTGTTAATGCAAATCAAACTGAACATGGAGAAAGTTGGTGGTCATTTTGATAATTAATGATGCATTTTTTCTAGCCATGGTGAATGGGTACAGCCTGGTTTACACAAATGTTTCCCATGAGATTTTCATAGCTGAGAAGAAGTCACACTTGCTTTTATACGTAGAAACTGCTGGTGTAATCCAGTTTGAAATGTGTGACATCCATAACCTTTGATGTCTGCCTTATTGAATGATTGGTACATTGCCACAAAATGGTGGCACCCATGCTGCCTTGTTCAGTCCAGTTTGGGCTCAGTGTACTAGTTCATACTTTTATGTTCAGCAGATGATTTTCCTGTGTAAACAGGTGATCACAAATACAACATTATTGATAGAACTTTCATGTCCCCTTTTATAAATTCAAATACAGAGATCTGGGGGTGCAGTCACACTCACCATTAAATCCATCTGCAACGCGCCTGTATTATAATCCGCACAACCAATTTTCCGATCAGACAACAGCCAGCCTCCCATTCTATCCCATGTGGGTCCCATCGCTTGTCGATCAGATTGCTCTACCGGACCTCGTTTCATGAGATGTCAATCTGCATTAGCGCAGGCGCAGTGATGCCCACTATCTGCAGCGCGTCGCTTTTAAATGGGTCAGATCACTAAAGTTTTGCTAGTCCGTTGGCACTACTTTTCCAGCACGAGCACTACACGTGCAGAAAAGAACCCAGGAATTCAAATCAGTTCACATCTAGTTCACATCTACTTTCAAAAGTGATTTTTGTTTCTGGACATAAGGGCGGGTAAATGATTTATCGAGCCAACATTCGCTCGCTCATTCACTGGCGCAGTGATATCACTTGCAGGGGCTTTGGGAGGGAAGCGGTGGTGCGCTTCCGACGAGTCGCCAACAATGGAGTGTTCAAACGGAGAAACTCCGCTCAGGAACCGTCAGAAGGATTTTGTTCCTGATTTAAAGCAGTATCAAGTTAGTCTGCGCCCCAGTCGTCTCAACGCGGGACTCGAACGAGCTAACCACCATTCGCAGATGCTGACGTTTGGACAACTGCTTAAAATCCGACATGCTTCCAGACTCCACTCATGCTCGTAGCGGGATTTTATGAACGTCTGACCTCACCCCTGAAGTCATATATCCATGGAACAGGTAAGAGATGTAGGAGTTGGTTGTCCCATCAGTATGCATAATGTAGGTATGCCACACGAAAGGCAGGCAGCCCCCCCCCATTATGTGCAGACTGGGCATCCACACAATCAGGTGTGGTGGTGGTGATTAATAAAAAAAATGATTTGTTAATTGCCCTGTCCCAACTTATGTCAGTCTCTGGGCCATGTACAATAAGGCATTTAGCAATAAAACAGATATACAAAAGCGTTAAAATTCAAATGAGATTTATAAAAACTAAAAAGACCAGTTAAAAATAGATCCCAGATCGTGTCCCTAACATTTGTATCCCAAATTCTGGACCACCTGGACACTTTATGGGCAGGGGATGGGAGAAGAGACACAGATCAAAATTGTGGGGGCGGGGGAGAGGGTACCAGGCACAATAGAAAACCATTGCTGTCCTCAACCAAAAGCCTGGCAGAACATCTCTGTCCTGCAGGCCTTGCAGAATTGCATAAGGTCCCACAGGGCCCTGACAGTGTTAGGCAGAAAGTTCCACCATGTCAGGGCCAGGAACAAAAAGGCCATGGCCCTGGTTAAAGACAGCTGCGCCGCGGTTACACTCACCATTAAATCCATCCCTAACCTGTCGCTATTATAACCCCACAGCTTTTTTACAATGAATTTCCTGATCAGACATCCCTCCATCCTTCAGTTTTAAGCAGCGTTGGTCCCGTCGCTGGTTGATCAGAGACCTCAACCGAACCTCATTTTTTGAGATGGCATTCCACACTCGCGCAAGCGCAGTACATGGGATATTGTGCTTGGCTTTTTTAAAAAAAAAAGGTGCTAGAAAAGGTGGGCGATCTGTCCACCCCCCATTTAAACACTCAGAAAGGAAGGGGAAGCCCAGGAGCTCTCTTTGCTGTCTCTCCGCCTGGCGGAGAGACAAAGGTGGGTGATCTTCCTCCCCCCCCCCATTTAAACACCCCACCATGGTGTTTAAATGGGGGGGTGCACGGCAACTCTCTTTGCTGTCTCTCTGCCTGGCGGGGAGACAGCAAAGGTGGGTGATCTTCCTCCCCCCTCCATTTCAACACCCCGATGTGGTGTTTAAATGGGGGGGAGCATGACAACCCTCTTTGCTGTCTCTCTTCCTGGCAGAGACAGCAAAGGTGGGTGATCTTCCTCCCCTCCATTTCAACACCCCGCTGTGGTGTTTAAATGGGGGGGAACACAGCAACTCTCTTTGCTGTCTCTCCACCTGGTGGGGAGACAGCAAAGGTGGGGGATCTTCCTCCCTCCATTTAAACACCCCACCATGGTGTTTAAATGGGGGGGGAACACAGCAACTCTCTTTGCTGTCTCTCCGCCTGGCGGGGAGACAGCATAAGTGGGTGATCTTCCTCCCCTCCATTTCAACACCCCGCTGTGGTGTTTAAATGGGGGGAACACAGCAACTCTCTTTGCTGTCTCTCTGCCTGGTGGGGAGACAGCAAAGGTGGGTGATCTTCCTCCCCCCCCCATTTAAACACCCTACCGTGGTGTTTAAATGGGGGGGAGCCCGACAACTCTCTTTGCTATCTCTCCGCCTGGCAGGGAGATGGCAAAGGTGGGTCATCTTCCTCCCCTGGCAGGGAGACAGCAAAGGTGGGCGATCTGCCTCCCCCCCCCCGGCCCATTTAGGAAAGGTCCCCTGTGCAAGCACCAGTCATTTTCGACTTTGGGATGACGCTGCTTTCACAAAGTTTTCATGGCAGACCTTTTACAGGGTGGTTTGCCATTGCCTTTCCCAGTCATCTATACTCCGCCCCCCCCAGGAAGCTGGGTACATATTTTACCGACCTCGGAAGGTTGGAAGGCTGAGTCAACAATTGCTGGCACAATGATATCATTTGGAATGGGCTCTCGCAGGGAAGTGGATGTGCGCTTGCGACGAGTCGGCTACAATGGAGCATTCAAACATAGAAAGTATGCACGGGAGTCGTCGGAAGCATTCTTATTCCGGATTTAATGTACTATCAAAAAAGTCCGCGTCTCAGTCGTGGCAGTTCGGGACACGAACGAGCCAATGACCATTGCCAGATGCTGATGTTTGGACAACCGCATAAAATCCGACATGCATCTGGCTTTCATCCATGCCCATCTCATCAGTTTATGTGCGTCTGACCTCAGCCCTGGTTATCTTTAGGACCAAGGATCAACAGTATGTTGTCTGCAGAGCTTAGAACTCCCCGAGGGACATACCAGAGGAGACAGTCTTGCAGATACATTGGTTCCAGACCATTCAAGGCCTTAAAGATCAATATTAAGACCTTGAACCTGACTCAGTATTCCACTGGTATCCAGTGTGGTTGGCACAGCACAGGCTGAACATGTGCCGTCCATGACATTCCTGTCAGAACTTGTGCTGTCATGTTCTGGATCAGCTGGAATTAGTCACCAGTTAGCCTCAAGGGTAGGCCATTGTACAGTGAGTTACAGTAGTCAAGCCTGGAGGTGACCATTGCATGGATTACTGTGGCTAGGTCAGGGCACAACAACAAAGGAGCCAGATGTTGGACTTGGCAAAGATGGAAGAACACTAGCCTGGCAATGTTTGTGACCTGGGCCTCCACAGACGCATTCAAGATCACTCCCAAGCTTTTGACAGAGAGCACCAGTATTAGTAGTGCCTCATCAAGAGCTGGAAGCCTGGATTCCAATCCTGAAGCCTGCTTGCAGCTGCAGAACTTCCATCTTTATTGAATTCAGTCTCAGCCTGCTCTTTTTTAACCATCACACCATTACCTCCAGATGCTCAGCCAGATTTTGGGGGGCAGTAGCCAGATGGCTGTCCAATAACAGATATAGCTGGGTGTTATCAGTATACTGGTGACACCCAAGCCCAAAACTCCATTCTAGCTGGGCAAGGGGGCTCATATAGATGCTAAATAACATTGGAGAGAGAAGTGCTCCCTGAGGAATCCCACATAGTAAGGGTTTCCTAGAGGACACATCCTCTCCCAGCACCATCCTCTGTCCCCAATCATGGAGAAATGAGGGAAGTAATTGAAGGGCCACCCTACAGACTCCTATGTTGGCAAGGTGGTGAGTCAGAAGATCGTGATCAACTGTGCTGAGAGTAGCTGTGAGGCCAAGTAACAACAGCAGTGCTGACTCGCTTTGATCCAGCTGTCTGTGGAGACATGTTATATGTAACTTTTTATCCATGTTATATGTAACTTTATAAGTGTTGGAAGGGAAGGACCCATCTAAAAACTCTTGCATGAACTAGGTCTACAGTTTTTAAGGGGATAAACTCATACAATACGTATTAAGGTATGATTCACAAATGTATGCATTTTATTTGATAGATTATGAAGTTTTTTGTTTTGGTTTAGTTTTCCTCTTGAGAAGAAATTCATTCAGCTATGTCTGCATCTGGGTGGGTATAGATAAATAACCTGAGATGTGCTAGCTAATTATCTTCAAATGGGACCAGGAACGCCTTTAGGACAGCACAGAAATAAGTTATGTTATGAAGAAAGACCAATCAGCATGTCTAAAATTATTTGGAAGAAGATGGAATACAAGGAAAACCCCAAGGCTGTGGAAATAGAAAGCAAGAATGTGGAGAATAATCTGGCATATTGCTCCATGCAATGAGCAGTAGCCTTCACCTCTTGCTGCAATTTTGGCATCTAGAAAAGTTTATCTTTGTGTAACATGTAAAATATAAGGTGGATTGCAGAAAAAGAATGTAGACAATGTAGCTATCAGTAGATTGTTTTGGTTAAAACCTACTAGACTTTGCAAAGAGCATTAGGCTGTTTTCTTTTTTAACTTAGTTTATTCTTTACTTTTTCCTTCCACCCCAGTCCAGAAATCAACCCTGGATTAACCATTAAGCAAAACAAGGATGTGTTTAGGGCACCAAGGGAGGGGGACACTATGGAGGGGGTTTTGCTAATGTTGCTTACTGCTATTTAGTGTTAAATATTTTTTTTAAATTAAAGTTTATATTTAATATAATTGAGGGGTCTGGTCTGGAAGAAAACTGAATTTTGATCTCTTATTTCACCTTCAGCCCTTATTGAATCTGAATGTCTTGAAATGTCAGTTAAGCAATGGAAGGGCCAGGGGAAACCATTGTTGGGCTGTGCTTAGGGCATCAGTTGTCCTCAATTTCGGACTGCCAGAAATACATATTGTAGAAGGAAATTAACACTTAAAAGTTATGCTTTTGCAGTTTAGATATTGTCTCTCAAGCTGTAAACTCTTTTTAAAATTGCTTTCATGTTTCAGAGTAAACTTTACATTTGAAAAGGAAGAACCACCCATTCCTTTTACTTCAGCTAAGGGCCTTATATGCATGGAAGAAGGCTTCTGAGTGTATATTAATAAATGAATGGTAAATCACAAATAAAAACAGACAGTCCATATACATACATGTTTCCCTAGTCTGGTTCAACAGCTGGGATTGCACCCATTAAAGAGTCCTGAGTTAATTTGTTAAACATGGGATAAGGGGATGGTTCTCTTATAAATAAGTAAATGGGTTAAGTAGGGAGTAGGAGGAAACACACATCAATGAAATAAACAATGAAAATCCCTAAACAATTGGGACCACTTCTATGTAACTTGTTCATAAATTCCCTGAAGTCAGGAATGGGTAGTGAAGTGGTCAGCTTTGCACATGACATTCAGAAAGATAAAAAAGCCCCAAGCTGATTGCACAGAACTCCAAAAGGAGTTCTCACAAAGAAAAACACCATGGCAAATGGAAGAGCTACCTAGTTCCAGCCATCAAGAACATAAGAAAACCCCTACTGGATCAGACCATTGGTCCACCTCACACAGTGCCCAGCCGGTTACTTTGGAGGGCCAACAACAGAGGACAGAGCTCATGGCTTTCCCTCCTGGCACTGGTATTCAAAGGTTTATTGCCTCTAAATGTGGAGGCAAGAGATTGTGCAGCCATCAGTATCTTTCTTCCCCCTGTCTTGCCAGAAAATAACTGCCAGTTGTTCTAACTGCCAGTTGCCCTGAAACTGTAGAACTGTGGGCAAAAATCTTCTGGCCTTGGTCACCAAAGAAAGGGCAAAGGGCCATTGATAGATTCCACATTATTAATTGTTAGTAATGCTAAATACAAACAGAGGATATATCTCCAAGTAACTAATTAGCCAACTGAAAGTCAGCATCAGAAATAAGCACAAATACATCTTTCCTATATGAATTCTGCAAAAACATAGAGCTACATCACTCTGTCCCCATATCTATATAGAACCAGTAGGATACGTGAAAAAAGTAGAAATTGGATAAAAGGGCACAAACAAAACACACTACACAATAGCCAAGGCTAACCACAAAGGAGGAAGGACAGAATATGGTATTTTCAGACCTCTTGTAGATGCTCTGCTCCAGGACAGAAACACCTTCCAAGAAGAATCTCATTTCTAACCACCAGGAATTCAAAGACAAAGCAGCTCACACAGATAAGCAAAAGATGAGCTCACCGAGGAGGGAAAACCCAGACCTCAATGTTTGACTCCAGAGCACACCCTACTCTGTTAAGTAGTTTAAAGGTTTACTGAGCATTCAAAAAAACCTATGGACTCAGAGTTTGTCATGCTCCCCTTGAACATGAAGAAACAGCACCTTAGCTAAACAGCTCTCTCTTGTTCCGTATGTATTAGCATATGAAACATGGGATAATCATGCACTCTGTAGAAACATAAGCCTTGTTGCCCCAAGTCCCCAAGTGCAGATAGGCTCCCACCATGTGCTAGGAATAGCAGTGGGAAGTATAGCCAACTTTTGATGCTCAACAGCAGGAATTCCACCTGTTGCTGCTACCAGCAAAAATATACATCTCATTCTTTCATTGAGAATCAGAGCCAGAGCACACAATCCAGAGCCAACAGTACCAGGAAACTGAATTTCAGTCTCTCTAATGGATGGGTGAGTATTGTTCTGATGCAAGTCCTCAGGCAGCTTTCACAGCTGCATCCAACACAGGAAAAGATTTTTTTTCATCCAGTACCTTGCTGGTCACAAGCGAGATCTATACCAACAGAAGTTACCAATGCAAAGTCAATTGTTCCTGTGTAGGGCTGTCATCTTTCCCGCCCTTTCAAAGGTGAATGGAAGTGTAAAAGTATTACCTATAGTCAGGGCCTTTTTTTCTGGAAAAAGAGGTGCTGGAACTCTCAAGAGGGAAATGAAAGAGAAACACATGGGTGCCCCTTATGAACTTTTTTTTTAATTAGAATTTTGTTTCCACAAAGAGGTTCTGGAACTCTGTTCCATTGCATTCCCCAAGAAAAAAAAACCCCTGTCCACAGTAACCCTGTGATTTTAGCCCATTCTTCTATAACCATGTAGCCCCCCCCTTGCAAAAAAATTTTTTGTTCCAATCAGTGGTACCAGTACAAACCTACCATGACCTGTATTATATCAGGTATGTGGAAGCATTGGTACTACAGGGGAACTGTGAGAGACTAGATCCTGTGAATTCTGTTTGCAAATTTTCTGGCCATTGCACATTTTGGAGGCAAGTGTGCTGGGTTCTTGTGTATTATAGTGAGAGGAGTGGTTTCACAGATGCTAAATAATGCACTTTCAATTTACTTCAGCAACTGTTTGCAAGTGGATTTTTCCATTTCATACAGTAAAATCCAATTGCAAAGTGCTTTGAAAGTGGACTGAAAATGCATCATTTTGTGAAAATACATGGGGCCCCAGCCCAATCCAGACATAAGTGGCGACCGGCTGTGGAGTAGCTGCTGCGCTGCTAGTAGACTTCCTGAGGACTTTGGCATGCTGGAGCATGGGGAGGTGAGAGACGTAGCTTGCCGTGAGGGAGACAGTCACCATGGCAATGCCGCTGGCATAGGCACAAGAGAGGCGGAGGCAGCTGGAGGGGAGAACCAACCCACCCACCCCTATTGGCCAGTCCTGGCGCATGCGCCACGGCTCATGACAGTCAGAAATGGGGAGAGGCAGCCCCAGAGAGGCTGATAGCCATCCCCAACCTGCCCCCAAACAGAGAATGGAGCCAATGATGAGCAGACCATCACAGGCAAAGGAGAGACGTCCCACCAACACGGGGAGGGAACAGGAGTGAGGCTGGGCATGTGCGCACAAGAAGCCTGGCTTGGTGGCGAGGTGGGGGTGGGGACGAGACAGGGCCTCATGGGACCACGGAGAAGCCGTCAATCCCCTCACACCCTCCTGGTGTCAAAGACTCTGCCAATGGCAGGCAGACAAGCAGGAAGTACCAAGTGCAGGAATTCGCTGTCATAGCAGCTGGAATGTGTGTCTGGGAGTGAGCAGCCCAGCAGCAGACACCCCCCCCACTCAGAGACTCCCTGTGTTGCCCTGATGCCCCCTGCCATGTGCATGGAACACCTCTCTCGAGGGCCGCGGAACTCAGAGTGCGAGTGCATCAGCCGCAGAACTCTGAGTCCACTTCATCAGCCCCCCCCTTAGTGTCCTGTGCACAACAGCCCTGTGGGGTCGAGTAGGCTGTCAGGCCGAGGGGCAGCACTCCCCTCCCCTGTCCAGCCATGCAAGGGGCAGCGTGATGGCTCATAGACCATTCCTCCCCCTCAAAACCAAGCCTGCCCATCCTCCCAGGCATTCCCTCGGAAAGGCCACTGATGGGGGGGGGGGTTGCCCAGGGAACATGCAGCAGATGCCAAGCAGAAGAGACAACAGAGGGCACAGCTCAGACTTTATTTTTCCAGAATAGAGTGCAACAGTCTCCCTGACGTGTGCTGGGCAGTCTCGCCGTGGGTGGGGCTCCATTCCAAACGATGGGCAGAAATAGCTGAGGGAGTGGGGGGCCAGAGGAGCGACACACACGGACACCTCTGTGTTGAAGTCCCACCTGCAAAACGGAGATAGAGATCAAGAGCACCTGCAGGGGTGGCGGCTGGAAGAGCAGGCTGCATTTCAGCTAGGTGCTCTCTTAAAAGGACAGTCTCTGACCCAGCTCCCCGCAACAGGGCAGCTGCCACACACACACACACACCATGCCCTGCCAAGGATTGGAAACACGGCAGAGGGCAGACCAAGGGAAGGGATCAGGTGGCAGCACAGGGGAGCAGGGTCAGCAAATGCCCTCTGCCGGCGCCCACTGCCTGGTTTAAGTGCCAGAGACGCTTGCACACCAAGTGGTCAAGAACAAGGGGAGGGGGAGGCTGAGGGGGGGCAGTGAAACTTACCCAGCCATGGGTGACAGTCCTCGGTCTCATGCAGAGCCTCCGCAAGCCCGGAACCTGTGAAGACCTGGAAACAAGAGCAGTTAGCCCACGCAAGTCAAAGATACTGTCAAAGCAACTGTGCGGTGCAAAAACCATCACCACTGTGCCTGCATGTCCCTCACTCTAAGTCTGTATGGCTGGGAGCTTGCCGGCAGAGCTTCCCGCCACACGCTCCTCTTCCTAACAACTGAATTGTGCGAGGCCACGCGGAAATATTTCTAGGAGGGGGGAGACCGTGATTGGGTGCTGGGGAGGGGGCTCGTCAGCCCGAGGCACAAGGGGATTGGCGAGGCAATCACACCACTCCCTAAGGGGTTTACGAGCTTCCACAGCAGCGGAGGCGACCTTTGTTTTTTGTTTCAACAAGTGCCTATGGGACACACCGCTATTTTTGCCGGCATAAAGTTGTGCCTCTCAGGGGGGCGTGTCATGGGCCAAATTGCTGAGGAAGCTGCCTAAGCATGGCCGAGCCCCCAACTCCGGCCCCTCCTCCACCTGAAAGCCACGCTCCACCTCACTTCTGCCCACGCTCGGGCACAGCCCTCAGGCGCCACTACCCTCGGGCGGAGCGGCACTCGGGCAACCCCCCGCCCACGTAACTCCCCCCCGATGTGGTGGCACCGGTCGTACATCAGCACAAACCCTTCCTGCGCCCATGTAGCGACTCGTCTGCTCCCAAAAGACTTTCCGCCCCCCTCTCTGGATTGTGCTGTAAAAGTGCCCCAGAATGAGTTGTATGATATCATCTCAGTGTTCCTGCCATCACTGCCTATTTCTATGTATGCAAGTATAGAGGAAATCAGGTAGGAATATAATTGTTGATGAATGGCAATGTAATTGCTTGGGAATGGGAGTCTTCCATCTACCAACTGAGTTATTCCACCCCACTGACTCTAACAGGGGCTGCTATTGCCCCCCAAGTCGGAATGAAGAGTCGGACATAAGGTATTGGTTTAACTAAGGGCCACTTTATTAAGTATAATAATAAACGGCAAGGGCAACCAGAACTGCGGCCTGGTCAGGGCCAGGGGTCTCAACAGACTGCTCCCCTGCCATTAGCAAGCAATAGACCCAACCCCCAGCCAGAGCTGTGTGGCACAGCTCCTGCCAGGCCGGCCCAGCAAGGAGGCAAGTCCCAGAGGGTCCAACCACCAGACGCACATCTCAATGGAATGCACCCTCGGTTTCAAACACAATTTTATTTGGTAATATATGGTAATTATATCCAGTTCTAATAAAATATTAACACTTACTACCTTCCCCATACATTACACTTTCCCCTCCTCCCCTCCCCCCAAATCTTGACTTCCACCGGTATCAGTTACCTAAACTTCTAATATCAAAAAGTATCTTTAACTTTAAAAGAATCTTAATAAGAAGAAATAAAAAGAATCTTAATAAGAAGAAATAAAAAGAATCTTAATAAGAAGAAATAAAAAGAATATATAAAAAGAAATTAAAAAACACTATTTCTTATTCTTTATAAAGTCCCACCCAGTTGTTATAATTCATCTTCTTTCTTCTTCTGAAAACCTAAGTGGTATTCTCAAAAATCACCAAGTGTCCTTTTATTTTCCATTTTTTTTCTATGTACTTTCTAAATTTATCCCAATCCCTTTAAATCCCTCTAACTCATAGTCTCTCAAGATTCTTGTCAATTTGTCCATTTCACTCCATGACATAACTTTTACAATCCAGTCCCATTTTTCTGGTATTTTATCTTGCTTCCATAACTGCGCATATAATGTCCTAGCAGCTGAAAGCAAGTACCAAATAACAGTTCTAGCTTCTTTTGGAAATTTCTCCATTTGTAATCCCAATAGGGAAGTCTCTGGAGTTCTCTTAAATTCATATCCCAAGATTCTAGAAATTTCTAGTTGAATCATTTGCCAAAACTGTTTAGATCTTTCACAAGTCCACCACATATGGTAGAAAGAACCTTCATGCTCTTTACATTTCCAACATCTAGCTGGCATCTTATTGTTCATTTTTGCTAACTTTTTAGGAGTAATATACCTTCATTTTATAACAATTTTCCTTGATACTATAACATGTCGAAATTTTCATAGAGTTCTTCCACAAATATTCCCATGTTTCCATCTGTATTTCTTTATTAACAATAATTGCCCATTTTATCATTTGAGATTTTCTCTCTCTCTACTACTTCATCTTCAGTAGACCATTTCAGTAAAAGTTTATATAGTTTTGAAATCAA
The DNA here is from genome assembly GCF_032191835.1 of Heteronotia binoei. Lineage (NCBI taxonomy): Eukaryota > Metazoa > Chordata > Lepidosauria > Squamata > Gekkonidae > Heteronotia > Heteronotia binoei. The sequence continues at coordinate 92,273,157 of NC_083228.1, read as the reverse complement.
CTTTTCATTGTCTCCAAGCAGAACTTTTTCCAATTCGATTTGCTCTTTTCTTATTCCTTCACTTTTAATGTCACTTTCCACCAAGTTCTTAATTTGTTGAATGTGAAACCAATCATATTTGTTACTTAATTCTTCCATCTTTAATTCGATTTTACCGCCTTAGATTTTCAATATTTGACCATATGATAGCCACTTTCCTTCACCTTCAGCATATATTTTTATTACTTCCATTGGCACTATCCACAACGGCTTTCTCTCATCTCCATTTTTTTTATTTATTTTATCCACGTATTTAACAGATTTCTCCTTATATAATGCTGTGAGAAGAAGCCGTCCATTTTACTTTTACCATAAAACATATATGCGTGCCACCCAAATTTGTTTCAATGTCCTTCTAATGCTAAAAGTTTTTTATTTAACAACATTATCTATTCTTTTATCCACACCAAGCACACCGCCTCATGTCGGCTTGACTTCACGAATGAAGATTTAAGAAGGGTGCAGTAGTCCACGTCTGCTGCAGGCTCGCTGGTGGCTGACAAGACCAATGCGGGACAGGCAGATCCGGCCACCGTGTCTGCAGGGAAAAGTCTGATTTGGGGTTGGTGCTGTAGCAGTGCGATTCTTCCTCAATCTACTTTTGTCCTCAAGTCCAGCTATGCGTGCGTTCTCAAAGGAAGAGACAGCCTGGTGGATGGTATGCCTCCATGCTTTGCGATCTGAGGCTAGGTCAGACCACTGGTGATGGTTGATGCGACAGGTGCCAAGGGATTTCTTCAAGGAGTCCTTGTGCCTCTTCTTTGGTGCCCCTCTATTTCGGTGGCCGGTGGAAAGTTCGCCATACAGAGCAATCTTGGGAAGGCGGTGGTTTTCCATCCTAGAAATATGCCCTGCCCAGCGCAGCTGCGTCTTCAACAGCAGTGCCTCGATGCTTGTAACCGCCCTCTTGAGGACTTCAGTGTTGGTCACAAAGTCACTCCAGTGGATGTTGAGGATGGTGCGAAGGCAGCGCTGATGAAAGCGCTCAAGGAGTCGCAGGTGATGACAGTATAAAACCCACGATTCGGAGCCGTAGATGAGGGTTGTCATCACAACCGCTTTGTAAACATTGATCTTTGTGCCTTTTTTCAGATGCTTGTTGCTCCACACTCTTTTGTGCAGTCGGCCAAATGCACGGTTTGCCTTTGCCAGCCTGTTGTCAATCTCCTTGTCGATCTTGGCATCTGAGAAGATGATGCACCCCAGGTAGCTGAACTGCTGGACTGTCTTCAGAACTGATTCACCCACAGTGATGCAGGGAAGGTGATAATCTTCCTGGGGTGCAGGCTGGTGGAGAACTTCTGTCTTCTTCAGACTAACTTCTAGGCCGAATAGCTTGGCAGCCTCTGCAAAGCAGGACGTCATATGCTGCAGAGCTGATACCGAGTGGGAGACGAGTGCAGCATCATCAGCAAACAGTAGCTCTCGGATAAGTTTTTCCATTGTCTTGGAGTGAGCCTTTAGTCGCCTCAGGTTGAACAGGCTGCCATCAGTGCGATAGCGGATGTAGACACCATCGTCATCATCTAGATCTACTGCGGCTCTTTGAAGCATCATGCTAAAGAAGATCATAAAGAGAGTTGGCGCGAGAACGCAGCCTTGCTTTACACCTGTGCCTATTGCGAAGGGCTCTGAGAGGTCGTTGCAGTGTCTGACTTGGCCTCGCTGGTCTTCATGTAGCTGGATGATCATGCTGAGGAACCTTGGGGGACATCCTAAACGTTCCAAGATTTGCCACAGGCCTTTCCTGCTAACGGTATCGAAAGCTTTGGTAAGGTCGACAAAAGTCACATATAGACCCTTGTTCTCTTCCCTGCATTTCTCTTGGAGCTGCCTGAGAACAAATACCATGTCGGTTGTGCTCCTGTTAGCCCTGAAGCCGCACTGGCTCTCTGGGAGGAGTTCTTCTGCAATGGTGGGCACCAGTCTGTTCAGGAGTATTCTGGCAAGGATTTTGCCTGCAATGGAGAGCAGGGTCTTTTTTTTTTTTCAAAATGGTTTTTTATTGTAAAAGAGAGATAGATATACATGACAAGAAATAAACACGACAAAAAGAAACAAGAAAAGTAAAAACATAGACATATATCAACACACAATCAAACCACAAATAACAATAATACAGCACATTTGCCCACACCCACACACTGGGAGATGGAAAGGATAAAACTACGAATAAGTTTTTATTGCTCCAAATCAAAACCTCTGCTTTTTGCCCAATTATACACGGGTTCCAATTCCTCCTGACATTTTTGCAAATTACCATCTCTTAATCTTGTGTACATTAAATCAGATTCGGCGGTATCTAACAACTTGTTAATAAATTCCTCCCTATTAGGAATATTGTTCGTCTTCCAGTATTTAGCGTACAAAATCCTAGCGATAGTGACTATATATAATACCAGCTTCAATTTTGGTATAGGGAGGTTTTGTCTACAGATAGCTAACAGATACAGTTCTGGAACATGGTTAAGTTGTACCTTTAAGATTTTTTTAATCCAAATATTAACTTGCGACCAATATTTTCTCACTCGATTACATTGCCACCATATATGAAATAGCGATCCTTTAGCTCCTTGACACTTCCAACATTTGTTTGAATATGTGGGGTATATTTTTGCCAGTCTATCTGGAGTAAGGTACCATCTATGTACCATTTTATATAAATTTTCTTTAAGATCTGCTGGTCTTATTAGTTTTACGTTCCGTTTCCACAGTTTTTCCCATTCTTCGATATCTATGTTGTAGCCAAAGTCTTTTAACCAACGGATCCATGTTTCTTTTACGACTTCATCTTGCATTTTGATCTGTAGTAACCAATCGTATACTTTAGAAATTATCTTATGCTTAGAGTCCAAGATAAGATCTAATTCAATAAGTTTACTGGAGAAACCTTTTTCTTTATCTTTCTGGAATCTTGATTTAACTTGGCACTGAAGCCACCAATTTAGCTTAGAAAGTTCTTCCTCGATCAACTCATTCTGATTATTTAATAAGTATGCATAGTCTTGTGGATTATCCCAGTCATATAGATTGGGGTGATTCAAAGCCTCTATTGGAGATAGCCACTTTGGAGTATAAGTATATTGCACTTTGATTTCATCCCAAATCAGGAACAAGGATTTTCTTATTTCATGTCTGAAAAAGCGACCCGTTTTTACAGGAGTTCGGTACCACATATAGTTATGCCATCCTTCTCCCAGTCCGGCACCCTTTGTGAAGTGTGCTAAGTAGTACTGTGCCCCCATGCTTCCAGATCTCTGGTGGGATTCCATCAACTCCCGCTGCCTTGCCACTTTTCAGTTGCTTGATGGCTTTAACAGTCTCTTCTAGGGTGGGGATCTCATCCAACTCTGTTTTCACTGGTTGAAGTGGGGTGAGGTGGATTGCTGAATCTTGAACTACGCGGTTGGCACTGAAGAGAACCTGAAAATACTGCAACCACCGGTTCAGTATGGATGCCTTGTCTGTGAGGAGCACTTGGCCGTCTGCACTACGCAAGGGACTCTGAGCCTGATATAATGGGCCATATACTGCCTTCAGGGCTTCGTAGAACCCTCTTAAATCATCAGTGTCTGCACACAGCTGAGTTCTCTCTGCAAGCTTGGTCCACCACTCGTTCTGAATGTCTCGAAGCTTGCGCTGGAGGTTGCTACATGCAGCGCGAAAGATTGCTTTTTTCCCGGGACAGGAGGGCTGAGCAAGATGTGCTTGGTAGGCAGATCTCTTTTTCACTAGTAATTCTTGGATCTCTTGATTGTTCTCGTCAAACCAGTCCTTGTTCTTCCTTTTGGAGAACCCGGGGACTTCTTCAGAGATCAACAGGATGGTAGTTTTTAGGTGTTTCCAGAGTGCTTCTGGAGAAGGATCTGTGGGGCAACTGGGGTCCTCAATTCTTGACTGGAGTTTTGCCTGGAAGGCAGCTTTAACTTCGGCTGACTGAAGGCTGCCAACCTGAAGCTTCCTCCGAGGGATACCTCCTCTCCTGGGTGTGGGTTTAAAGTGAAGACGGAGATTGCAGCGTACAAGACGATGATCCGTATGACATTCCGCACTGGGCATTACTCGGGTGTGTAAGACATCTCGAAGGTCTCTCTGGCGAACCAGAATGTAGTCGATAAGGTGCCAGTGCTTGGACCATGGGTGCATCCAGGTTGTCTTCAGGCTGTTCTTCTGCTGAAAGATAGTGTTGGTGATGGTGAGCTGGTGTTCCTGCAGAATTCTAGCAGGAGGCGCCCGTTATCATTGCAGTTGCCAATGCCGTGTTTGCCAAGTACTCCTTTCCAGGCTTCCGAATCTTTACCTACTCTGGCATTGAAGTCGCCAAGGATGATCACCTTGTCCTCTGTAGGGGTCTTCCGTACGAGGTTGCGTATATCAGCATAGAACTTGTTCTTTTCTGCAGGATCTGCTTGAAGGGTTGGGGCATACACACTGAAGAGTGTTGCATGCTGCTTGTTTTGAAGTGGGAGGCGCATGGACATGATGCGATCTGAGTGACCTGTTGGCATGTTTTCAAGTTTGGAGGCAATGGAGTTCCTGACCATGAAGCCAACGCCAGAAAGGCGTCTCTCAGCCTTTGACTTACCCGACCAGTAGAGGGTGTAGCCAGCACCATGTTCTTGAAGACTACCTTCCTCGGGGAAACGGACCTCACTGAGAGTTGCTATGTCCATATTCAACCTGAGAAGTTCGTGGGCAGCTAGAGCAGAGCGTCGTTTAGGGCGACCACTGTCTACTGTGTCAAGCATGGTTCTGATGTTCCAACACGCAAGCTTTAGTCTTTGCACACTTTGTGAGGCAGGTGCATGCCTTTTCTTTGTTGTTATTTTTCGACCGCAAGTAAGGATGCCCGTTGACCACGGCTAGACAACTGGGGTGGGGGAGACGAGCTTTGTTTAGGCCACCTTTTCTGGGCCCCTCTCCGTGTGGAGCAAGCAGTTCTGTCCCTATATAAGGCTGCTTGGTCGTTCACGGTGCTGCCGAAAAATGCTTTCGTCTCCGGGTCAGCATCAGGTGACCAATACCCTGAACCGCCTACATGCAGGATCGGGACTGCGGCTTCCAGTGGCACCTTCCACCTGCTGTTTGCCCCTTGCCCATCGCTGCAGGACTTGGTGTGTTGTGGGTTGTGGATGTGGATATGCCCTTCAGGCCTGCGCAGAGGAATTTTTAGGTGAAGCACAGTGTGCGCAGTACTGGCTCCACCCTTTCACCTTGGGGTCATCTGCCATGGCCCAGTAAGCCGGGACGCCGGCAGCGAGTCCTCCAGGTGGTAGGTGTTACATTAACGAGCTCTATCTGCCCGGGTTTGATGTTAGAGTTTTCCTTCTCTTGGCTTGCGAGGTTGGTGAGCCCAGCCTGCCCATCCGGTTATACTGCCGGACATTCGGTCTCACCATGACATGGCAAACTCTGTGAGAAACGGGGGGGGACCAGCGGGAAGGTGTTGCCACGGATGCAGTAATGCAGGAGAGGCCATTGCAGTGACCATCTGCCAGGCATAGCCAGACAGTGACCACGCGGCGTTCACTACACTGGGAAAGGAGAGGCTATGTATTGCGCATACACTTTCTCTTGGGGGGCAGGATACCCAAGAGGGAGCCTGTCACTAATAACACAGGTCGAGATGCAGGACAGGAACCTGGAAGTTACCGACAGGCTGCTTCAGCGGTCCGCTGCGCCGGCCCCCTGGGTCCCACAATGATGGGACCGATGCCACAGGGACGGGCTCGAAACACTCTATAACCCCTCAAAAGAACAGCAGTCTAGCTCGCTTCCCCCAAGCCCTGCCGCCATAAGCCTCAAGGGGGCTCATTTTGCGGCATCTCCCGGCGGGAGGGTGGCACCCGCACGGGACACATATCAAATGAAAGAGGGGGTGCAGGGCTATCAGAAACAGTCAGCGGAGGGAGTCGGGAGCCCACCCCACTGGGGGATCCACACCCCGAAAGTGATGAAGGTGGCGCAGATAGAGCCAAGAGAGCAAACAGGACAAAATAAATAGGCTGCATTATGCAGCACAGTTGAGAAAGTGCCTTATCCCATATACTGATGAAGTAAATACAGGATTTGAGAACAAAATAGCACCAGAAGACACAAACACAAAGCTCCCTTACACTCAATCAGTGCTTGGGTCCACCAAAGTCAGTATTGTCTGCTCCAGGGGTGGCCAGAGTTGCTTAACAAAAGAGCAACACAGAATAAAGGTCAGATGTTTGAGAGCCGCAAGACATGAACATCGGATATTTGAGAGCCACGGAAGGAAGGAAGGAAGGAAGGAAGGAAGGAAGGAAGGAAGGAAGGAAGGAAGGAAGGAAGGAAGGAAGGGAGAAGGGAGGAAGGAAGGAAGGAAGGAAGGAAGGAAGGAAGGAAGGAAGGAAGGAAGGAAGGAAGGAGGGATGGAGGGAGGAAGGAAGGAAGAAAGGGAGGAAGGAGGGAGGAGGGAGAGAGGGAAGGAAGGAAGGAGGGAAGGAAGGAAGGAAGGAAGGAAGGAAGGAAGGAAGGAAGGAGGGAAGGAGGGAGGGAAGGAAGGAAGGAGGGAAGGAAGGAAGGAGGGATGGAGGGAGGAAGGAAGAAAGGGAGGAAGGAGGGAGGAAGGGAAGGAAGGGAGGAGGGAGGGAGGGAAGGAGGGAAGGAAGGAAGGAGGGAGGGAAGGAGGGAAGGAAGGAAGGAAGGAGGGAGGGAGGGAGGAAGGAAGAAAGGGAGGAAGGAAGGAAGGAAGGAAGGAAGGAGGGAGGAAGGAAGAAAGGGAGGAAGGAAGGAAGGAATGAGGGAGGGAAGGAGGGAAGGAAGGAGGGAGGAAGGAAGAAAGGGAGGAAGGAAGGAAGGAGGGAGGAAGGAAGAAAGAAAGAAAGGGAGGAAGGAAGGAAGGAGGGAGGGAGGGAGGGAAGGAGGAAGGGAGGAAGGAAGGAAGGAAGGAAGGAAGGAAGGAGGGAGGAAGGGAGGGAGGAAGGAAGGAGGGAGGGAAGGAAGGGAGGAGGGAGGGAAGGAAGGAGGGAGGGAGGGAAGGAGGGAGGGAGGAAGGAAGAAAGGAAGGAAGGAAGGAGGAAGGAAGGAGGGAGGGAGGGAAGAAGGAGGGAGGGAAGGAAGGAAGGAAGGAAGGAGGGAAGGAAGGAAGGAGGAAGGAAGGAGGGAGGGAGGGAGGAGGGAGGGAAGGAAGGGAGGAGGGAGGGAGGGAAGGAAGGAAGGAAGGCCAGCCACCCCTTCCCACCAGCCCCCCCCCGCTTTCGGTCCCCTCCCTCCCTGCCTGCCGGCTTACCTTCTCCCAGGGCACGGCCTCCCCTCTGGGCGGGCAGGCGGGCTGGCCAGGAGGCGCAGCGGCGGCTGGTGCTGCTGGCAGCGGCTGAGGAGGAGGCAGCCGAGCCCACCGACCCGGGGCCTCCCGCCACGCCACCGCCGCCGGCCCGCCTCCCGCTCCGGCCACCGCTGCCGCCGCCTCCCTCCGCGGGCCTCCAGCACCGGCCTCTCCGCCGCCTCCCCCTCCACCACCGGGGCCCTACGCCAGTGAAACGAGCCGACGGGCCGCCCGGGCGGGGAAGGCGGCGAGTGAGGGAGGGAGCATCCCTGCGCGTGCGCACGGCGATTGGCGGTGGTGTGGCGGGCCCTACGCCGCCCACGCTCCTGGCCCCGCGCATGCGCAGAGCCCGCCACACCGCCGCCAATCGCCGTGCGCACGCGCAGGGACGCTCCCTCCCTCACTCGCCGCCTTCCCCGCGCGCGCGGCCCACCGGCTCCTCTGGCTGGCTAAACCGCGATCTCTAATGGTCCCGGTATAGCCAGCCCGGGAGCCGGGAATTTGCGGCCAGAAACGGGACTTTCCCGGGTGACCGGGACGGTCTGGCCACCCTACGTGATACATGCGCCTGGGAGAAAATTTGAGGAATTCGGTAATTGAAAGCAGTACTGCTCGGTGATCCTCCAAGGGATGGTGGATCATACAGGCCGGTTCATTGATGCAGAGGTTGGGTTCATTGGCAGGACCCATGATGCCTTTGTTTTCGCAAACAGCAACCTGTACTCTGCCATGGATTCCAGAATCTTTGTACCTGGAAATCCACAGGTGACTATGGGCAACGTGAGGGTCCCCCCGCTTGTCTTGGCAGATGGAGTGTACCCACTGAGGCCTTGGCTGATGACTCCATTCAGGACACCTAGAGGGGCCATCCAGAAATATTTTAATAAGAGGCAATATAGGGCACGGAACATTGTAGAGTGGGCTTTTGGAAGACTTAAGGGTCATTGGCGTGTGCTACTTTCAAGACTCAATGCTCAGCTTCCTAACGTTTTCTCCATTGTCACTGCATGCATTATCCTTCACAACATATGTGAAGAAAAGGGTCATGAAGTTGAACTTCACATGGCAGAGGTGGAAACAGCATTATGCCCTGAACCAGATGATGCTGACTACAGGGCTATTAACAGGAGACAGTTAGAGAGGGGAAAAATTGTGCGCAATGCTGTGACTGAGTTCATTTACAGAAGACGTAGGTGAATTTGTAGATGAATCTGTCCCACATTACAGTTCGCACTTGCGCAGTAACGTAATTACATGATAACGCTGTTTAAAATGTTTCTTTAATTTTTAACTGCTTGAAATACCATATGCTTTTACATATAATAAACTTGCTGCATTATCTCCTTTGCTACTGTATTCCTCAATACCTTTAATAAAGCATGTTTCCTTGTTTAAAACAATACAATAACAGTTTGATATCCTTTCTGGGGGGCCAAATCAACAATGTATTCTTGCCCGCCGCATTTCATCTTCTGCTTCTGTCCATCAGCACATACATTGCGGTCTGATTGGATAATTCAAAATACAGGGGGGTGGCTGATATCTTGCTTAATCGAAACTGCATTGTTACGATACTACATTACCAAAATGGCTGCCAGGCAGAGAAGAGGCACTTTTGGCAGCGCGAGGAGGTCAACGCAATGCTTGACATTGTGGAGAGAAGCGGCCATGTGGAGGAGCTCATGTCAAGCACCCACATAGAGACCAGGGCTATTTATGAAGCCATTTCAAGGAAGCTGGGAAGGAGGGGGTTCATCAGGACCGTGGAGCAGTGCAGGTCCAAATTTCAGCGACTGTGCTGCAATTTTATGGCGAGTCTGCAGGCCTGGGGAGGGATACCAAGGGCATCAGGGGGACCCACTATCATGACAGGATGGTGCGGTTGTGGGAGCTTGCAGGGAGATCGCGTTGGGAGGATAGGCACCATGATTGTGAGTATGATCCCAACACAGTAATGATCACCCCATTATTACTGCTTTAGGCATAAGTGCTATGACAGAACCCTCCCCACCCCCACTTCTCTGTTATGATATTGCTCAAATAAATAAAAAATGGGGCCTAAAGTTTGCATAGCAATTCCTGTCCACAGCCCATGATGGCATGGCCCAAGGTTACACTCACCAATGTAGTGGTGATGACTCTCAAATTATAAGTTAACACACAGGACTCATTAGATGCATCTTAGATGCTGCAATGCTTATGGGACTGCATTTTGTTAACTAATGGGTAGTCTGCAGTGATGTTCAGTTAACCAGAGTTGTAAGGTGCCTTTGGCTGTGTTTTTGCATTGGTAGGCAGAGGCAGCCATATCACGTGGTAGGAATGTAAATCCAGAGGCAGCCATATCACATGGTAGGAATGTAGGTATATCGTGGTAGGAATGTAAATCCCTGTGCTTGCATATATGAGTTTTCTTCATTCCAATGTCTAACAATGTTTCCATCACATATAACAGTTGACACCCGTCCAAGAGTGCCATTGCGCCAGGAGGATGCAGCAGATCCTCATATAGAAGTCCCTGCAGTGCCAATGGAGGGGCACGCCGGCACACCACCTCATTCAGCCTCCACTGCATCAGGTGATGCACACTCAACTCAATAAGTGTGACCGTGAGCAGGCATGGGGCAACATAATATATGTTACAGCAACCTGACGTTGTAGCGAGATGACTAATAATTTCCCATTGTTTATGGCAGGATATGACTGACCCCAATCGCTTATCATAACTTTCTTTATTGAGCAAGGGAGGGTGGGTGAGGGGTGGAAGAAGGCATTAAGTAAAGCATGAAGGAAGGAGGGAAGGCCAGAATGAAGCCAGGCAGTTAGGTAGGTCATGGAGTAAGGCAGAGAGGGCGGGTGGCAGGGAGGGAATAAAAACACTGCACTGCAGTCAAAACTACAGATGTCTGTTAGCATGCAGGCAATCATTATGTTCATTCTAAGTATGCTCATGCAATATTTGCGGAATGCATGTTTTTCAAGTACTAACTATGTTACGTGACACATCTTAGGTGAGACAAGCCCAGGAGGCGACCAGGAGGCGCTGCGGCGGCCACAGGAAGCCATAGCTGAGGAAGTACCTCGCGTGGAGGCTCCGGAGGTACACTTAGAGGAGGATGGTGGCAGCCAGCAGCATAAGTTGTCAGCAACTTCAGGTGCTGCAGATTGAAAAGAATGGGCATGGAGGGAGAGGTGGAAAGAGAGCAAATTTAACTATTAAATTACACCCCATGTAATTGATAATTTAGATGATTATATTAGTAAATTTAATGATGGTGATTGCCTGCTTCTGTAGCACCACTAAGTTCTCCCTTGCTGAAAGGCAGTGAAGTAACCCAGGCTTAAAGAAGAAGCTTGGTAGAGCAATGCATCCCATTTCGACAACTGGCTTAGATGGAGGGTGTTCTTTCATTGCAGGGGCATCTGGAGGAACTGGTGCACAGCGCGAAGTAGGCCCCGGGGAAAATTTCATCGCTTCCTTGGAACGCCTAGAGGCCCTGTGCAGGTCTACATGTGAGTGCTCAGAAACATCATTACAGTTATGTCATGGCATTCATTTGCATGCATTAAACTTACTTGGTTTCCTCTTCAATTGCAGTCACGGCTTTCAGTAGAAGATTGGACGGCATGGAGAGGAGGATGCGCTGATTTGAGAGAGAGCAAAGGCTGCTGCAGTCCAGAATGGATGCATTGGAAGGGGGTGGGGTTGTTGGGGAATAATTTAATTTTTATAAAATATAGTTCAATATATAAGATTTTATTCTGTTGAAAAAAGAGTTTAATGTTAAAGTAAATAATATATCAAAGATTTCAGGTTTTCACGGCTGGTAACATCATTAGGGTTTGTAGAATCTTTTGGGCTCAAGTGCCGTGTTCTACTGGAGAAAGTTTTTCTTCCAGACATTTCGTTCTCAGCTGCGGAGAACATCCTCAGTGGCATTGCAGCCGGAGCAGGTGCTCTGACCTTCTTGGCTGCAATGCACCAGACTCAATGCACAGCAGCCAAGAAAGTCAGAGCGCCTCCTCCGGCTACAACGCCACTGAGGATGTTCTCCGCAGCTGAGAACGAAACTTCTGGAAGAAAAACTTTCTCCAGTAGAACACGGCACTTGAGCCCAAAAGATTCTACAAACCCTAATAAATAATATACGTTTTTTGAAGTCACTCTACGTCTCTCTGGTATGTTGCCATCGCACTGAATTGATTTTCAGTCCCACATAGTGTGATATGCCAAACATAACTTTATTAAAATGTGAAATAACATTATAACATATCGATAGTCAGGAAAACGTGAAAATAAGAGCCAAACAGCTGTACAGCTGTTGTAACTGAACAACGCATTTTAGAAATGGGTCGCCCTTGCTTTCTGTCAGAACTTGTAACTTTATTATTGCTAGCTTAATGTAGAACCAGTATAATTGATGGTTGGCAAGTATGCATAGAGTGGACCTGAGCGTTGAACCAGACCGACCCCATGTTGTAACCTTTCTTAACCTGAAGTGCCTGAGTAGTAGTTAACCCTGCCCCGATGGTATCCAAAGTATTTGGGGGCTGTAGACTGAATAATGTTGTATCTCTGTACTTTCTCACACTGACACCCTTTGAAGCCAAATCGTGTGGCCTTCAGAGTAAGGAGGCAACGTCTTTGCTGATAGCACTGGTGGGAAGACAGATGTGCCTGTAACGGTGTGAATTAAAGCTTTGTGGGTTGTTTGTTTTACTATATAAAACTGGGCCAGTGCTGGCTCTCGCCATCACTGTTATCTTGTACCTTGTATCTAACAGTTCTTAGTTCTCTCTAATAAAATCCTAGCTTGGAAACTAAGTATGGGATCTGCCTGGAGTTCTTAAGTTCTGACATTATAACAGTGATCCCATTGTTTCGGAGCTTATCTGAACTGGAAACCCGGCCCGATGGCTGCAAAGGTTCCAGACAACGGAGAGCCCACCACTCCAACGGAGGACCCGCCGCTCGACCCGAAGGTGACGGGGGTGAGGCGCAAGATTAAGGTGCCCGCACCTTTCTCGGTGGACGCGTTCGCCGCACCCCGATCCTGGAGCCCGCGGAAGTCCACGGCGGCGATCGACGCGGCGGAGCAGCGGTACAGAAGTATGCTGGGCGACGGGGCAAGCGGAGACGGAGACGACGACCAGGGCGAAGGTCCAGAACCGCGAGGCGGGGACGACCCGGTCCGGAGCCTCCGCAACGACCTGTTCGACTATGTACGGGAAATTCACAACGACGTACACGCCTCCCGAGTTATGATGGCCGAGGAGATGCAACAGAACCTAGGCGCGATCTACGACCAGCTCCGCACCTTGCAGACGGCGGTCCTGGGGATCCCCGTGGGAGGGCTGCCGCTGGGGCAACCGCCCGTGGCTCCACCGGCCCCGCTGGCTCCCGCGCCGCCGGTGGTGCCCGCTCCAGCCCCACCGGCCCCACAACCAGTGGCGCCTCCGGCCCCGGGGGCCCCCGCGCCGCCGGTCCCAGCGCCTCCGGCGCCGCCAGTTCCGGCGCCCCCGGCGGTCCCCGTGCCCGCACCGCCAGCGCCGCCGGCCCCAGCTGCACCAGCCCTACCGGCCCTGCCGACCCCGGTGCCCCAACCCGCGGCACCCCCGGTCGCAGGGGGGGGGAGAGAGCTGAAAATTACATTCGACGGGAGCCCAGAGGACGTGGAGTACTTCACCATACAGTGCGACACGTTCTTTACCCACTGGGGTGCGGACTACCCGACCGATGCCAGCCGAGTGTACCACATTGCGTCCCGACTGAGAGGTCCAGCCCGCAAATGGTACGTCGGGCTGTTCACCGCGAGGAAGCCCGAGCTAGCAACCGTAGCGGGGTTCCTGCACGCCATGCTCCGCCAGTACGGCGACCCGCTCCACGAGGAGAAAGCCATCGCAGCCCTCCAGCGCATCGAACAAGGCAACCGATCCATTCGCGAGTATGCCACGGAGTTCCTGGGCTACTGCGCGGCAGTGAGAGGGTGGAACGAGATTATGAAATATACTGCTTTTTGTAACGGGCTGAACCCGAACGTCCTCGACCGCTGCTACAGCCACGGGCGACCCGACACCTTGGTCGGGTGGATCCAGCTAGCCGGAGAGGTCGAGACCAACATCCAGCACGTGGGGCTTCGCCGACAGCAACTGGCGAAGAAGGGGTTGAAATCCACACCTACCAAGGCGGAGGGGCGGCGGGCCCCGACAACCTCGACCCCCACCACTGCCCGAAAGTGTTACCGGTGCGGCGACCCGGACCACCTCGCCTCCAACTGCCCAGCCAAAGCGGGGTCCACCCCGCCGACAGCCAGGCCAACCGCATCGGGGCCCAAGAAGAAAAAGAGTAATCGGCCGAAAGAGCCCGGACGGGGCTCCGTCGCCACCACCTTGGCGACTGACGAGGATTTTACCGCCGAACCAGAAACCGTGGAAGAATCGACCGGGGAGTCGGACGACACCGAGTCGGCGGGAAACGACAACGACCTGCTTTAATGGGTGCCGCGAAGCAGGTCCAGCAACAGCCGGCACTCCTCACGGTGAGAGCCACTGGGGGTTTATTGTTTATGGCCGTAACCCTTCTCAACCCGAACCTAAAACGGTTCATGCATGCCCGAGCACTAATCGACTCGGGGTGCAACCGGGACTTAATCACCCCCCGCCTAGTAGAGGCGCTTGGATTAGCCACGTCCCCCCTCCCGCTACCCATGCTTTTCCAGCAGATGGACGGGGGGCCCATGAGGGGAGAGCCATGTAAGCTAGAAACGCAGGCGGTCCCCGTTGGGACCGAAGAGCATTGGGGGATCGAAACTTTTGTAATTGCCCCCTCTTGCTCGTTTGATGTGGTGATGGGCTCGGGTTGGCTCGCCCGACACCAGCCAGACATAAGGTGGGAGGAGCAGATCGTCCGATTCCCGGACTGGAGGTGCGAACACCACCATTGGCGCCCCGAATGGGGGCCGCATCCGCCTCCCCGGAATGAGCGAGCCTGCCTCACCTTCGAGGAGGTCGCCTCGATCCCCAAAGAATACCGGGACTTAAAACTGGCCTTTAGTGAGAAGGAGGCGGATGAGTTACCACCTCACCGCCCCACGGACTGTGCAATCGAACTGATCCCGGGGCAGCAACTGCCAAAAGCGAAACTGTACTCCATGGGTTGGGCGGAGAAAGCGGAACTCCGCAAATTTTTGGACAAAAACCTGAAGCGGGGGTTCATACGACCGGCAACAGCCCCCCATGCCGCCCCCGTCCTCTTCAGAAAGAAAAAGGATGGGTCGCTTAGACTTTGCACAGATTTTCGCTCGATAAACGGGATTTCGATGTCTAATGCCTACCCGATCCCATTGATTAAGGACCTATTGAACACTGTGGCCACAGGGAAAATATTCACAAAACTCGACCTCCGAGACGCGTACTTCCGAGTCCGCATCAGGGAGGGGGACGAGTGGAAGACCGCGTTCAATACCCCGCTAGGACAATTTGAGTACTTGGTTATGCCTTTCGGGCTACAGGGGGCCCCTGGGGTATTCATGAACTTTATCAACGAGGTTCTGCGAGAGTTCCTGTTTAAGGGGGTGGTGGTGTACCTTGATGACATCATTATCTATTCGCCAGATCTCAAGTCACATGTACCACTAGTCAGAAAAGTGTTGAGCACCCTGTGCAAGCACAAGCTGTATGCCAAACTATCAAAATGTGAATTTCACAAGACTGAACTAGACTATCTAGGCTTCCGAGTATCGGGGGAAGGGTTGTCAATGGACCCAGCAAAGGTTCAAGCGGTGCTAGACTGGGAGCCCCCACGAACCCGCAAACAGCTCCAAAGTTTTCTCGGGTTCGCAAATTTTTACCGCGACTTCATAAAGGGGTTCGCCACCATCATGTTGCCCCTTACGGAGCTCCTTAAAACAAAGGGGAAGGGGGCAGAGGCAAAAAAGCCGGGCGCGCGCCTAACGTGGACGCCCGAGTGTCAAAAAGCCTTTACAGAATTGAAACGCCTCTTCACCTCGGAGCCCGTGTTGGCCCACCCTGACGAGTTAAAACCTTTCGTGGTTCAATGTGATGCTTCCGACGCCGCCGTCGGAGCCATATTAATGCAAAGGGGGGACAACGGGGTTCTGCGCCCCTGCGCCTACATTTCACGAAAGTTCTCGAACGAGCAGAAAAATTGGTCAGTGTGGGACAAGGAGGCTTTTGCAGTCATGTTTGCCTTGAAAACCTGGCGCTCCTGGCTTGAAGGGGCCAGAGTCCCATTTGAAATCTGGACTGACCACAAAAATCTCGAGGCATTGACCGGGCGCCGCAAAATGACTGCAAAACAAATCCGGTGGGCTGGGTTTTTCGCCAAATTCGACTTTGTACTGAAACACATCCCAGGTACCAAGAATTTCTTGGCGGACGCCCTCTCCCGCCTGCCACAGCACGAGAGCCTCCGCGAGGAGGTGGTGGACTCCCTTATCCCCCCTTCGGCCATCGCGGGGGGGGTCACCACCCGCTCCGGGAAGAGGATCGGCCCCCCGGAGCCAGACCTCTTGTCTCAGTTAGTTGCGGAGACTGCTCGGGAAGTAGATCAACCACCGAACCTCCGTAAAAGCGAGGACGGCCTCCTGTTGCACAACGAAAAGATCTATGTGCCCTCCTCCCTCCGCAAGCAGATTTTAGAGCATTGTCATTCCAGCCGCCTGGCGGGCCATTTCGGCTATGTCAAAACCCTCAACCTCCTTACCCGACAGTTTTGGTGGCCTAGGCTCAAAAGAGACGTCTCCGAATTCGTCCTCTCATGTCCCACCTGTCTGATGGCTAAACGAAGAGGGGGTAAACCTCCCGGCCACCTAGTGCCCCTCCCAACAGCCACCCGGCCTTGGTCGGTAGTGTCTATGGATTTCATTGTGGAGCTCCCGCCGTCGCAGGGCAAAACTGTTGTTTTGGTAGTGGTCGATACCTTCTCCAAACAAGCCCACTTCATCCCCTGCAAGCAGCTCCCCACGGCTAAAAAACTTGCCCAACTTTTCTTTACACACATTGTACGCCTACACTCGTTCCCAGACAAGGTCATTAGCGACCGCGGGACGCAGTTCGTTGCCAACTTCTGGCGGGAGTTCTGCAAACTTGCAGGTATTGAGCAGGGCCTCAGCTCAGCCTACCACCCCCAGTCGGACGGACAGACGGAGAGGGTTAATAGCCTTCTAGAACAGTACCTCCGCTGTTTCATTAACTTCCAACAGTCCAACTGGGTGGACCTACTCCCATTCGCTGAATACGGCTACAACAACAGCCTTCACAGCTCTACTAAAACCTCTCCTTTCCAAATCATAAATGGCTATGAGGGCAAGCCTTTCCCAACGCTTCCCCTCCCTGCCACCCCCTCAGAACCCACATCGTGCCAACAATGGTGGGAAGGCCTTCGGGAGAGCTGGAAGGGAATTCAGGAGAACCTGGAGGAAGCGAAAAAGGCTTACAAAAAACAGTTTGATAAAAAACACTCTCCTGAATGGGAATTGAGAGTGGGAGACACTGTCTTTTTGTCCACAAAAAACCTCCCCCTTCCTCAGCCCTGCCGCAAACTTGCGTTGAAGTTTCTTGGGCCTTTTAGGATCAAACGAGTAATCAATAAGGTGACTGCAGAACTCGAGCTGCCCAAGTCTCTAAGCAAAATCCATCCTGTTTTTCATTGCAGCTTACTCCGGAAAGACCCTGGTGCCACGTCCTTCCATCCCAGGGCTCCGCCGCCCCCTCCGACGACAGTGAGGGGTCAGAGTCACCATGAAGTCCACGAAATCCTGGACTCCAAAGTCAAACGGGGGAAACTGTATTACTTAATCAGGTGGAAGCACTTCCCCCCGAGCTGTGATGAATGGGTCGAGTCTCAGAACGTAGCTGCGCCGCAATTGTTAAAAAAGTTTCACCTGCTGTACCCGCACAAGCCCAAGCCGCCACCCCCCGGGGGAGGGCGCTTAGGGGGGGCAGTATGTCAGAACTTGTAACTTTATTATTGCTAGCTTAATGTAGAACCAGTATAATTGATGGTTGGCAAGTATGCATAGAGTGGACCTGAGCGTTGAACCAGACCGACCCCATGTTGTAACCTTTCTTAACCTGAAGTGCCTGAGTAGTAGTTAACCCTGCCCCGATGGTATCCAAAGTATTTGGGGGCTGTAGACTGAATAATGTTGTATCTCTGTACTTTCTCACACTGACACCCTTTGAAGCCAAATCGTGTGGCCTTCAGAGTAAGGAGGCAACGTCTTTGCTGATAGCACTGGTGGGAAGACAGATGTGCCTGTAACGGTGTGAATTAAAGCTTTGTGGGTTGTTTGTTTTACTATATAAAACTGGGCCAGTGCTGGCTCTCGCCATCACTGTTATCTTGTACCTTGTATCTAACAGTTCTTAGTTCTCTCTAATAAAATCCTAGCTTGGAAACTAAGTATGGGATCTGCCTGGAGTTCTTAAGTTCTGACACTTTCAAGCATAGCAAAACAAATTTTACCTGCGTTAACAGCAGTGAAACAGCATGGAAACTATGGCTATAAGTTTTAAATTTCTTTGATGAGCATTCCCTCTGCAAACCAATAAATAACATTGCATAAAAACACAACAAAATAACTTAACATTATAGC
The DNA here is from genome assembly GCF_032191835.1 of Heteronotia binoei. NCBI lineage: Eukaryota > Metazoa > Chordata > Lepidosauria > Squamata > Gekkonidae > Heteronotia > Heteronotia binoei. The sequence goes on along the minus strand of NC_083228.1, from coordinate 92,255,205 downwards.
AGGACTTACATCTGTAATAGCTCCAGTGCAATTTGTGTGCAATTGTCAAACCAAGCTTCCCTGCAGTTATCTTTACATATCCATATGGAAATTTGATTATGGCTCAAAATAGACCTGCTGCTTTCCTGTGCATGATCTTTTTTTGCCCCTACGGGAAGCCACAGCAGTGTCACTGGAGGAGGGAGTATTGCCCAGGAGGCTCTGACTCTCAGTCATAGTGTCTTCTGCCAGCACTGGATAAGTTATATCTGATGGCAGTGTTCCACGACCCTGTTTGCAGTCACAGGAAACATGTAGTTGCCTATGTGTGACAGATGGCAATGATGCTCCAGTGCCTGCTATATCACTGACCCTTGTATCTGCCCTACTGCCCTTGAGAATGTCACCAATATTGGCTAGCATATCTACGGCTGCCCTCATCACATCTACAGTTTTCTATGTGGCCTCATTCAATGCCTGTCTGTCACGCTCACCCTCCTCTGCTAGGACAGAGAACTTTTTGTTTTCAAGCGTTATCAGGCAGTCGAAGCACTCCATGGCATCAGCATGTTCAGAATGACTTTAATTCATCATTTTAGTAGCGACCTCATTCAGCATAGCAACCCTGCGTTGTCGTTGTGCCTCATTTTCACATTTCTCATCTTTCTTTTGCAGTCTTGGTGATACAGGCCTCTCATCTCCTGAACTATCTGAAAGCACAATGAGGCAAAGCTTAGCTTGTCGGAAGTACTGTGTTCCTCTAACTCATTCTTGAAAACATAAAACTGTAGAGTAATCACCAAGCACATGAGTATACCTCCTTCCCTTCCTTCCTGTTCTGACAGGATGGCTTCACCTTCTCCTTGCCTTTCAGTCACGCAATCCTCTTCCTCATCATCATCATCGGAAAGTGGCACATTACTCCGTTCTCCACCTGCTGAGGAGTCACAAATATAAGTGTCAGTTACAGTAATACTTTCTAGTGTATTTTGTTCTGAAAAAAACAACAACTGCATTTTAAGCCACTGTGAATACATAAAGCAGTCTCCTCAATGTCCATTATTTCTCCACCACACAGTGATCTGAGTACATTACATTGTGGGAGCAGGGTTATACCTGTTAAAAGTTCAGTGGTGCGCATTTGGAGTTTTGATATGGTAAATGCTCTTAATGTATAGGAAAGGTATGCATAGGCCACATCCATCATCTATCATTGGTCTATGGAAGACAGGACTGCATGCTGTACTTACCCCTCATAGACTGGTCAGTGATACCTGGTTCTTCCGCAGGCAGGCTTTGTTCATCAAATGTATTATGAGTAATCACACAGCTGGAGTCTACAGAAATGTTGAAAAATGAATCCTATTTAGGTGCTGCAGGGAGGGAAAATAACAACAGCACACAGGAACCATCACTGTATTTAAATGCTTTGAGGGTTAGGGTTAACACTTCAGAAACCGTTTTACCAAAGAAAGGGGTATTAATTTGCCACCTCACCATCATTGACTCCTTTCCTCCCCCCCCCCACCCACTCTATCATAATGAGCCCTTTAAGGGGGGGGGCGTTGAGATTATTCAGAAATAATTTTTTAAAAAATAACAGAGAGACGTTTCAATGTAATTAAAAGTAGAGAGCAATACCGAATGAGGGTTTCATTAGGGGTGAAAAAGGGGGTGTTATTCAAATAAATTGATGGCCAAGGAACACCACGAGGTCGAGAAACTCACCTGGAGTGGAGTCAGGGGTGTAAGTGCTGAGATCTGCAGTGTTAATAGTCTCAAGGCCCCTGCCAAACATGTCCTCTGATCCTGGATTAGGCATGTTTTCCTTGTTTGCCTTATAGAACTGCATTTTATAGCTTTTCTTGAGTACTGTGGGACGCACGAACCTATCGTTCTTAAGGATGCGGTCCAGCACGTTATAGTAAGGGCAGAACACTGGGGATCTTCCAGTCTGCGCGTTCTGGGTAACGCATCTCCGATAGTCCCCACGCAAGCCCTTTGTTTTAGTGCAGCACTCATGAGCTGAACTTTTGTGTCCCTGGGCATACATTTCCCTAGATATTCTCTCATAAACATCGATGTTTTTGTGGCTAGCAGCGAGCGCCTTCTGTATCTTCTCTTCACTCCAAATGGTCAGCAAAGCTTCTGTTTCCCGTGCATGCCATGAAACACCACGCACGCCGATAGGCTTGCTGCTTGAAGCCATTGCTCACCTGTACTGTACTGCTGTGCGTGTGGTGGAAGAGACTGCAAGCTATGCAATGCTGCCTGCTGCTACTGGCCCCTTCTTCCTCCCAGAGTTCTGTTCCACTCATGCAAATTATGACGACAGCAGGAAATCGCAACCTGATTTGTCGCTTCCACGCAAAGCCTGCCAGCATTGGCCAGCTTGCAGTGATGTGGGCGATTCTCTGATCCTCGCGTAGGAGTAGCAGTCCTCACGAGATTCCTCAAACCCCACCACCACCAGGTCAGCAAAAATACACATGGCGTCAAAGTCAATTTATGAGCATACAGAACCTTACATTCCAAGTATTATTGGTGTTAAATCTGCAGTTGTATAGCGCAGTGCTGTATTGTGTTGTAACACAATAAAATGACAGAGGAAAAATAGTAAAAATAGTAAAAATAAAAGCATTGGAGAAAAATAAGGCGAGCACATGTCACTACATGGATGGGTGCTGTAGACCAACAGGACTGCCCACCTAGTTCAACCCTCATGTATGCATATATCACTTAATGCATATCACTTATCACTTAATGCATACGGATTCCGTTGTAACGCAATGAAATGACATAAAAATAATAATATAGAAATGATGGAATAATACGGCAGGCACATGTCGTTAGTAGGTGGATGGCTGCTTTAGACCAATACAACTGCCCACTTGGATCAACCCTCATGCATGTTAACTGGTATAATGCAGTGGATTGAGAAATTGCGTTGTAACGCAATCCAATTAAGTTTTTTAAAATGGCGGAGAGAGGATGTCGTAGGTAAACGCAGTGCTAGGTTCTACGGGTGATGATTTTGCTTGCGACGTCAAAGGGGGAGGGAGTGGGAGGACTAATAGGCCACGGAACAGTATAGATTTTCCCACTGAAAGGTCTGCGGATTGAATCCGCAGGTTTTTGGAAAGTCCGCAAAAAATAGCATCAAGATACTGCGGAGTGAAAACTGTAAAGCCGCGGATCAAAACGAGGATGTGGGGCAACATGTGCGAAATCCAATAAATGAACCAGAGGAAAAAGGGATGTCACCGCAGTTTAAACGCTAGTGCAAAATCGGTAATACTAAAAATTACTAACCATTGAGGGCAGGATAATACTATGAAGACTCTTAAAGCTGGCATAGTTTAGCGCTTCGGCCTGTCTTAATCTGGCCATGGATTTTACCAGGGTTTTTTTTCCTGTCAGCTTTGCTGGTAACAGTGCCATTTTCATTCTCAAAATAAAAAAAGGAGCCCCGGTCTGTTGACCCAAGACATTTTCATGCAAGAGATCCTTCCTTTGTCCCTTTGTGGTTGAGAGATGCTTCCTGACAGCAAGTGCCACTTGTAGACTAATGCATTTATTTCCTTCCAGCAGGAAAGTAGGCCTCCCTGTTGCTGATTAGAGAAACAATTCTCATAGAAATGCCTCTTTTACTCCCACACTGTATGTCTTTAGTGTGATTAAGAAGTTGTTTTGAGGGATTTTGTTGTGGTACAACTGGGAATGAGGGGGCTTTCTAAGGAAAGACAAAATAATTTGGACAATTAATCTGCAACCCAAAGAAAAGTTATACTTCTCAGGACAGCACTGTTAGAGACTCAAATAACTGATTGTGTGCTGTACGTACCAGGATATTACACTTATGAATTGTCGAGAAGACAGATTATAAGGAAACTTTCATTCATTTGGACCATTTCTAAACCTGCAACTCTGGGCCTGAAAAAGGCTCCATGGGCTGCTTCTGGAACATAAAAAGTCAATGTTTTTAAAAATACACATTAAGAACAATGAACAAAACAGTAATAAAGCTAGTTGAAAATTACAAAAGAACGCCTTCAAAACAACATTAAAAGATCAAAAAGATCATGAAATCAGTAAAACAATTGTAAGATAAAGTGAGCAAAATTCTGGAGGAGGAAAAGGTGGAACCCAGCTAAAATCCTGCTGCCTGGATATCGGGAGGGACTTTTCTGATGCGACTTGCCTGGTATGAGAGTGAGCAACTGCTGTAAATGAGTCCTCATTCCTTACAAGTTGCCTTGCCTTACTGCCTTAAGGTGGACCCATAATGCCAGACAACAAGAAAGAAGCCAAAGTCTAGAAAGGAAAGATCTCAGGACTCAGACCCCAAATATGACAGGTGTGTTTTTTACTTTTGTTTCTAACTATGGAGAATGTTTGCAGTGATTTTATCAAAAGACTAACCACTACCACTCTTGTCCCCATTTGCAAAGTATGGCAAATACCTGAACCACCAAAAAAGAGCTTTAACAGCAGGGGTCATTTTGTAGAAAAATAGGTGGTGGCGCTCATCCAGGGATTGTTATGCAGCTGCACATACTATTCAATGGACAAGGAGGTGGAACTCTCAGGAGGAGGAGGTTGAACTCTCAGAAAGGTTCAGGAGCTGTGCTCCTGTGAGCTCCCACTGAATCTGAGGCCTGTTTAATAGTATGGAGAGAGGAAGATGTTCAAAGAAGCATTTGGCTTCCTTGATTCCTCTTCTTCCTTTTTTTGCCTTACCTATCTCCGGATACCTTGTACACAGAATACCATGCATGCACCAGAGAAACAATGCATTGATATGCATGTCAATATTATAAACTAGGAGACAACTCTTGCTGAAAAACAATAACCTTTCACTGTGTCTTCTCTGTGGACCAAAACAGACATGATACCAGGAGATCCTCAAATGGATCTTTCCAGTTGTGTTTTTAAAATGGGTGTGTTTGCTAATAACAGTTTGGGAGAGATCAGTTTCAATTGGCAATGCTACACATTGGAGAATGTTTTAAAATGCTCTTACTCCCTAGTATAGCCCCCAACCAAATCTGTTCACCCCAGTGATGTTGTTGCCCAGTTAAATGAGCTGGGAAGAGCCTTTCATGATTGAAATTTCCAAGTATAATGTCTGTTTCAGAAAGGTCAGAAAGAAGAATTAATATGAATCAATTGGGGTGAGACCTCAGTCATCACTTTATAGTCTGAAAATGCTCAAAATATAGAAATATTGCTGTAATTTAATTGGACATACAGCATCCCTGAAGTACATTGCTTTTTCTCCCAGTGCTCCTTTCCTGAATTATAACAGCTGGACATAGTACAACACTGGCTTACTGATGCTGCAGTTTAGATTATCCTTTATTAAACTGAAACAAGAGAAGCTGCAAACTCTCATAGGGAGTTGAGAAGTTTTCCACCTTTTGCTGATTGCATATCGTATAGGAAACGAAGGTTTGTGCACAGCTTCACCAAGTTGTTCTGGGTCTCATCTTAACAGGCCTGTCACCTTAAAATAAGTTCTCATTTTCTGTAGATTAACAAATGCTTTTGTGTGCATGTTAATTGAATGTATCAGCATTTTAGCAGATAAATAAGATAGCAGAGAATTCCCAAGAATATTTTTTTTCAGTTCAGTGTCCTGGGACAGAACTGCAAAAGATCTGGAATTCAGCTTGAGACCAAAATATATGTCAATTAGCAAAATGTCCATCACTATGATGGAAGCAGTGCTTATAGAGGTAGAACATGCACACTGAGAGACGTTGCTCCTCACACAAGTGCTTTAAATTTTCTCCTTAAGAGCAATGAGAAACCATTAGGCCAAACAAACTGAGGTGCTGATGTCTGGAGATTTGCTGTTTCTTTCCGTACAGTTTCCTTCCATATGGTCCTTACCATTTTCTAGCCCTGAAATGATCTGGATTTGCACTATGCCTTATTGGAGCAAATGTGGATGTCCTTTGCATGTTGCCAGTACTTTTACACCAAAGGGGCAAACAGCAGTTCCCTGGAGTCATTTCAGGTTGGAAAAATGATGCCAGATGAAAGAGTTAACATTTCCTCTCTCCTGCACAATGGTCCTACACTAAATCAGGCCCCTGGACAGCTGTTATTTACAATGTAAAAGCATTTAGAAGGTCCAAATACAAAACTCCTAGCACCTCTTCTGGTTTGGCCCTTAGGAATGTCACTTGGATAGAAATTTGTTCCTTACGTTGTGATTCCATGACCCACACTACTGAAAATCATGCGTGCTTCTCTCTACATATAGCCCACCATCTTGGGATACATTTTTTGGTCAACACTGAAGTGTGAAGGAACATTGAAGAGGGGAATGCAATGGTGGGTGCTGACTTTTCCAGAGAGAGATACTTGTATGATATGCCTTTCCCAAGAACAAATCCACTCACATAAAGATGTCTTCCTATCTTGTTAATGATATAGATTTTTCCTGTTTAGATATGTAGTACTAATATGAAATGTATTGGGGGGGAGGGGTGGGCTCCCTCTTTGGTATCCTGCCCCCCCCCCCCAGGGAAAGTGCATGCGCAATACATAGCCTCTCCTTTCCCGGTGTAGTGAATGCCGCGTGGTCACTGTCCGGCTATGCCTGGCAGATGGTCACTGCAATGGCCTCTCCTGCATTAATGCATCCGTGGCAACACCTTCCCGCTGGTCCCCCCCCCTCCCGTTTCTCACAGAGTTTGCCACGTCATGGTGCAACCGAATGTCCGGCGGTATAACCGGATGGGCAGGCTGGGCTCACCAACCTCGCCAGCCAAGAGAAGGAAAACTCTAACATCAAACCCGGGCAGATAGAGCTCGTTAATGTAACACCTACCACCTGGAGGACTCGCTGCCGGTGTCCCGGCTTACTGGGCCATGGCAGATGACCCCAAGGTGAAAAGGTGGAGCCAGTACCACGCACACTGTGCTTCACCTAAAAATTCCTCTGCACAGGCCTGAAGGGCATATCCACATCCACAACCCACAACACACCAAGTCCTGCAGCGATGGGCAAGGGGCGAAATGGCAGGTGGAAGATGCCACTGGAAGCTGCAGTCCTGATCCTGCATGTAGGCGGTTCAGGGTATTGGTTGCCTGATGCTGACCCGGAGACGAAAGCATTTTTCGGCAGCACCCTGAACGACCAAGCAGCCTTATCTAGGGACAGCACTGCTTGCTCCACATGGAGAGGGGCCTAGAAAAGCTGGCCTAAACAAAGCTCGTCTCCCCCACCCCAGTTGGCTAGCCACGGTCAACGGGCATCCTTACTTGAGGTCAAAAAATAACAACAAAGAAAAGGCATGCACCTGCCTCACAAAGTGTACAAAGACTAAAGCTTGCGTGTTGGAACATCAGAACCATGCTTGACACAGTAGACAGTGGTCGCCCTGAACGACGCTCTGCTCTAGTTGCCCATGAACTTCTCAGGTTGAATATCGACATAGCAGCTCTCAGTGAGGTCCGTTTCCCTGAGGAAGGTAGTCTTCAAGAACATGGTGCTGGCTATACCCTCTACTGGTTGGGTAAGTCAAAGGTTGAGAGACGCCTTTCTGGTGTTGGCTTCATGGTCAGGAATTCCATTGCCTCCAAACTCAAAAACCTGCCAACAGGTCACTCAGATCGCATCATATCCATGCGCCTCCCGCTTCAAAACAAGCAGCATGCAACACTCTTCAGTGTGTATGCCCCAACCCTTCAAGCAGATCCTGTAGAAAAGAACAAGTTCTATGCTGATCTACGCAACCTCGTACGGAAGACCCCTACAGAGGACAAGGTGATCATCCTTGGCGACTTCAATGCCAGAGTAGGTAAAGACTCGGAAGCCTGGAAAGGAGTACTTGGCAAACACGGCATTGGCAACTGCAATGATAACGGGCGCCTCCTGCTAGAATTCTGCACGGAGCACCAGCTCACCATCACCAACACTATCTTTCAGCAGAAGAACAGCCTGAAGAAAACCTGGATGCACCCACGGTCCAAGCACTGGCACCTTATCGACTACATTCTGGTGTGCCAGAGAGACCTTTGAGATGTCTTACACACCCGAGTAATGTCCAGTGCGAAATGTCATACGGATCATCGTCTTGTATGCTGCAATCGCCGTCTTCACTTTAAACCCACACCCAGGAGAGGAGGTATCCCTCGGAGGAAGCTTCAGGTTGGCAGCCTTCAGTCAGCCGAAGTTAAAGCTGCCTTCCAGGCAAAACTCCAGTCAAGAATTGAGGACCCCAGTTGCCCCACAGATCCTTCTCCAGAAGCACTCTGGAAACACCTAAAAACTACCATCCTGTTGATCTCTGAAGAAGTCCTCGGGTTCTCCACAAGGAAGAACAAGGACTGGTTTGACGAGAACAATCAAGAGATCCAAGAATTACTAGTGAAAAAGAGATCTGCCTACCAAGCACATCTTGCTCAGCCCTCCTGTCCCGGGAAAAAAGCAATCTTTCGCGCTGCATGTAGCAACCTCCAGCGCAAGCTTCGAGACATTCAGAACGATTGGTGGACGAAGCTTGCAGAGAGAACCCAGCTGTGTGCAGACACTGGTGATTTAAGAGGGTTCTACGAAGCCCTGAAGGCAGTATATGGCCCATCATATCAGGCTCAGAGTCCCTTGCATAGTGCAGACGGCCAAGTGCTCCTCACAGACAAGGCATCCATACTGAACCGATGGTCGGAGTATTTTCAGGTTCTCTTCAGTGCCAACCGCGTAGTTCAAGATTCAGCAATCCACCTCACCCCACTTCAGCCAGTGAAAACAGAGTTGGATGAGATCCCCACCCTAGAAGAGACTGTTAAAGCCATCAAGCAACTGAAAAGTGGCAAGGCAGCGGGAGTTGATGGAATCCCACCAGAGAACTGGAAGCATGGGGGCACAGTACTACATAGCACACTTCACAAAGTACCTGCTGGGAACAAGGCAAACTACCACAGGACTTTCGCGATGCAATCATCATCACTCTACACAAGAACAAAGGGGAAAAGTCAGACTGCTCCAACTACCGGGGGATAACCCTGCTCTCCATCGCAGGCAAAATCCTTGCCAGAATACTCCTGAACAGACTGGTGCCCACCATTGCATAAGAACTCCTCCCAGAGAGCCAGTGCGGCTTCAGAGCTAACAGGAGCACCACCGACATTGTATTTGTTCTCAGGCAGCTCCAAGAGAAATGCAGGGAAGAGAACAAGGGTCTATATGTGACTTTTGTCGACCTTACCAAAGCTTTCGATACCGTTAGCAGGAAAGGCCTGTGGCAAATCTTGGAACGTTTAGGATGTCCCCCAAGGTTCCTCAGCATGATCATCCAGCTACATGAAGACCAGCGAGACCAAGTCAGACACTGCAACGACCTCTCAGAGCCCTTCGCAATAGGCGCAGGTGTAAAGCAAGGCTGCGTTCTTGCGCCAACTCTCTTTATGATCTTCTTTAGCATGATGCTTCAAAGAGCCGCAGTAGATCTAGATGATGACGATGGTGTCTACATCCGCTATCGCACTGATGGCAGCCTGTTCAACCTGAGATGACTAAAGGCTCACTCCAAGACAATGGAAAAACTTATCCGAGAGCTACTGTTTGCTGATGATGCTGCACTCGTCTCCCACTCGGTATCAGCTCTGCAGCATATGACGTCCTGCTTTGCAGAGGCTGCCAAGCTATTCGGCCTAGAAGTTAGTCTGAAGAAGACAGAAGTTCTCCACCAGCCTGCACCCCAGGAAGATTATCACCTTCCCTGCATCACTGTGGGTGAATCAGTTCTGAAGACAGTCCAGCAGTTCAGCTACCTGGGGTGCATCATCTCCTCAGATGCCAAGATCGACAAGGAGATTGACAACAGGCTGGCAAAGGCAAACCGTGCATTTGGCCGACTGCACAAAAGAGTGTGGAGCAACAAGCATCTGAAAAAAGGCACAAAGATCAATGTTTACAAAGCGGTTGTGATGACAACCCTCATCTACGGCTCCGAATCGTGGGTTTTATACCGTCATCACCTGTGACTCCTTGAGCGCTTTCATCAGCGCTGCCTTCGCACCATCCTCAACATCCACTGGAGTGACTTTGTGACCAACACTGAAGTCCTCAAGAGGGAGGAGGTTACAAGCATCGAGGCACTGCTGTTGAAGACGCAGCTGCGCTGGGCAGGGCATATTTCTAGGATGGAAAACCACCGCCTTCCCAAGATTGCTCTGTATGCGAACTTTCCACCGGCCATCGAAATAGAGGGGCACCAAAGAAGAGGTACAAGGACTCCTTGAAGAAATCCTTTGGCACCTGTCACATCAACCATCACCAGTGGTCTGACCTAGCCTCAGATCACAAAGCTTGGAAGCATACCATCCACCAGGCTGTCTCTTCCTTTGAGAACGCACGCATAGCTGGTCTTGAGGACAAAAGGAGATTGAGGAAGAATCGCACTGCTACAGCACCAACCCCAAATCAGACTTTTCCCTGCAGCCACTGTGGCCGGATCTGCCTGTCCCGCATTGGTCTTGTCAGCCACCAGCGAGCCTGCAGCAGACGTGGACTACTGCACCCTTCTTAAATCTTTGTTCACGAAGTCAAGCTGAGAGAGAGAGAGAGATGAAATGTATCACACCCATTAAGCATTACGCAGAGATGTTCTTTTAAAATCATTTATACAGTTCTCAACTTTTATTTGAATGTTCAATAAAAACACACTGCAGCATTCATAGGAAACCAGATATAGTTCAAACAAGACTATACTGCAGCAGCAAGGCCTTTTATCCAGTGAACACAGCTGTCCTTCGAGCTGGCCACCTGGGCTCAGACACAACGAAGAATAGTTCTCCCAGGGAAAAATTCCCTTTACAACACATTAAAACCCATTTTCCCATATTTCTTTGATAACCAAGGACACAGAAGTTTAATAAATGACTATTCCCCATGCTTGGAATTGTCACTGTCACCTAGGATTTGCAAATGCAGAATTTTACAGAACCCAAAAGCGACAGAAGTAATGTTCTATTTTATTTAAAATATATATAAGTAATACCATGATATATCAAAGTACTAACCTCCATTTTGGACCGCACACAGATGAAATAAAAATGTCTACGTATTTGTGCGACACCCCAGGTTTGCAGAAAAAGGACATCATGGGACTTAGACAAAGGCATTGCAAGCTTCTCCCCTCTGTTAGCCCAGGACCTCCTCTCCCACCATGAACGGACTGTGCTTACTCTGGCCCAGTGCTAGAGATACAGGACTCTTAGTCACCATGGTCTTCTTATTAAAAGGCACAAACCAGCCTGCTTATATGGACATTCAGCTTTGTTGGATACAGAGCATTTGGGTTTAAATGCCAGCCCAATAAGGACATTTGCCAAATGTGAACTATGCCATAGTAACTGCAACCCACCCTCCAGACAGTTCCTCTGTCTGACCCCGCTATTGGAATGATTGTTTGAGCTTCTCACACCAAGAAGGACTCCAGCATGCTTCCATGAAGAGCTGGCCAGCCTTGCAGACTGAAAACTGTGCTCCTGTCATCTGAAGACAATGCCAGAAAGTAGTCTCTCCAGAAGCCATGTTTCTGTGATGTCCTAAAATGACAACTCTGGTTCTTGCCTAACACCATAATGGTAAGGCAAGAGCCCCACGTACTCTGGACTTGTTATAGAGAGGCAAATGGAAAAGCCAACAGTCAACAATAGATGCAATGTCATGTCCTCATACCTGGATAAAAGGAATCATCCTTTCAAACAGCCAAGGCAATAGTTCGCACAATACCTCTCCAGCCAGAAGAATTGTCTTGCAGATACTTGTTCCAGTCACATTGATCTTCCCCATTGTGCTTGGCTCTGGTGTTACAAAAGATAGTGATTTGGCGCTAGATTATCCCAATATATTTATTTGTTTTAGTAAAGTTTACAATAGGTAAACCCATCATGGCCCACTAATCCTTTTTCCAACCTCCTGGGAGCCTCCCTCTTAGGTGATGTCAGTGGTCACATGTAATAATGTCAAGTATCACCTGACAGCACCTGAGGGTATGAATTTGGCTATAATAAGGCCAGTTTTTGGCCATTCAGGTGTGTCTCTTGTGGAACCCCTAGCTTGCTGCTTGAGCCACCACCAAATACCAAATCAGTATTGAGCCCTTTTATAGGAAAATTACACCAGTCATTTCTCATCCTCTCCCTCCCTTATTGTCATTGCTCTCAGTCCATGCTCCTGGATTCTTCGAGACTGGTAAAGTATTCACCCTGTCTGTGTTTTGACCCTATATGTGTTTCTCTATCCAATTTTCCTGCTATTACTCCTAGGACTGTACGCTTGTTAGTGTGATTTATTTCCTGTATGCTTAATCTATTTTTCTAATAAAAACCCTTTTAGTTTATCACTCATCTCCTTGTTATTTCAGGATTTTCCTGGGTAAACTGCCTCTGGTATACATAGGTCATTGACCCCACACATTTTGCCAACTTTGCCCACCTTTATAAATTCCCCATACCTCATCAGAGGGCAATTTGACTAATAACCCACCCCAGGGTCTACTCAGATTGGCAGTAGCTCTCCAGTGTAATATCCCCCTTTGGCTGTTGGTTCCCAGGTAGAGTACTCACTAGGTCAGGTCTGTTGAGAAGAGACAAGCTGGCTCAAAGCATCAACCATTTATTTGCAAGGACAAAACTCCAGGAAGCATGAGCTTCAGCTGGCTATAGGAACACTGAAAGTGAAACTGATCTCCACTCCATTGAAACATTGCAGCACAGACAAAGTTGCAAGGAAAATGTGGAATGGATTTTCCATTAAGGTCTCTGGGCCTTATCTATCTGGGCCCAGAAACCTAAATGGAAAATCAATTCCATGTTTTCCATGCAGCTTGGCTTCCTCCTGTAGCAAGCAAAGACAAGGCAGAAAGACCAGGGAACTTTGGCAGCCTGGAAGCTTCAAAGGGTGAGGCCAAGGGGGGGGGGAGAGAAAAGAGCCCTGCAGGTCTAATTAAAACTCTAGGTAGGTTGGTTCTGGCCCACAGGCTGGACATTTGACACCCCTGCTTTAAAATAATGCTTTAAACAGTTGGAAATAATACAGTCACCGAATGGAGTGTCCAGAGCCAGTTTGGTGTAGTGGTTAAGTGCACGGACTCTTATTTGGGAGAACCGGATTTGATTCCCCACTCCTCCACTTGCAGCTGCTGGAATGGCCTTGGGTCAGCCATAGCTCTCATAGGAGTTGTCCTTGAAAGGGCAGGTTCCATGAGAGGTCTCTCAGCCCCACCTCCCTCACAGGCAATGTTCCTTCTAAGCTGCAAAGTCTTGTGAGCAAAAATTCTACTTTGTGAGTTACTGGCATAAAAGTTGTGAGCTACTGGCATAAAAGTTGTGAGCTACTGCGCAAATTATTGTGCTCTGGAGTTATCCTTCCTGAGCTAAGACAAAAATGTGTGAGCTGGAGGCTAAAAATCTGTGAGCTAGCTCATGCTTAGAAGGAATATTGCTCACAAGGTGTCTGTTGTTGGGGGAGGGGAGGTAAAGGAGATTGTGACCGCTCTGAAATTCAGCATATAGGGCAGGATATAAATCCAATCCCTTCTTCTTCTTCTCTGAGAACAAATTACTCTGCTTGAAGCATAATGAACCACAAATGCATGACTGACAGACCACAATATGGATATTTGTATTGAAGACAAGTTGGGAAATGACCTATTAGTCACCTTTCCAGAATACTCCTTTAGGACTTATGATGTTCATTTTGTGATACATAGGGTATCCCTTGATTCAAATGGAGTGATACATGTGTTAAAGAGAAGAAAAATCAATTGCTCCAGAGAGACAGGATGTACATATTCCTTCTATGGCACTAATTTCAGAGTCAAGAGAAAACAAAAGTATTCCATAATTTCCCTGGGTACATCTGTGTAATCTATCTTTAGCCAAACAAAACTTTGGTAGACTAGGATGATCTTTGTATGGTTATCAATGAACTGGATCTGAGTATCTTAACATCAAGCTCTGCTATTGCTTTTAGCTAACTCTCATGTCTTTATAAATTGCTGGACTCTCTGAATGATAAAAGAATGATATTAGATTTAAAAGCACTGGTATCATAACACCATAATAGCAAAAGCAATAAAGTTTGTAGGTGTGGGAATTATACTGACCAAAAGATAACTATGCTGTAAAACATTTTGCACACATACTTAACTGCCAAGAAAATACAGCTTTGTTTTTAAGATTTCCTTGCCTAATTTCAACTTCTCGCCAATACCTCCTGTTTAGCATGCATTTCAGGATCATGCATTATTGCCTAAATTTAGTGACATATAGTTATATTTGGTATTTTTTTAAAAGCCTAAAAGTGCTCAGATGTTCTTCTGATTATAAAACAATCAGTTCTAGCTGCTATGTAGAAACCTCTGTACCTTTCAGCTCTCATGCAATTGCTGCCGACTGCCATGGTGATTTAACTCAGAACCTAAGCCCAGAAGCTCCAGAACTTTGCTCTGCACTTTGCCTGGCTGACTTTGGGGAACAGACTGAACAGTCTCCTCTGCTCAACAGCACCAACTTGAAGAAGGCTAGCACAGGAACTGCACTCTTCATAGGGGAGCCAAAGAGAAGCTGACTGAAGCTGCTGCCTCTGGGCTGATCTTTGCAGCCTGAGCAACTCGTCCATGTGGTGAAGACTGTGTTAGTGCTGCTGATCTGGATTGCTGACTCTGTTTGACCTTGCTTGTGCCTTGTGGATTCCTGACCTCTGCCTTTTTTGACCTGCACTGTGGATTCCTGACTTCCTGGCCTGACCCATGTCCATGGTATTGCCATGCCCTATGGACTTCTTGCCTATCTCTGACCTACTGGCTATCTAATCTTTAGTCTGGCTTTAGAATCTCTGTCCTGCTTGACCTGGCACCATATTTATGCCTGACAATTACTTAGTCCAGTCATTTGAATATTGCATTGCAAGAATCTAGTACCATGGCCCTGGCTGAATAGCTTTCTGAATAATGTCTGAACCTGAATTTAGGCTCTTATTGAATTACATAAACATGGGATTTTGTTCCTTCTGTCTGCACAATGAACAAGACATCTGCTAATGAAGTACGGGTATTGAATGTCAGTTGATGGAAGCAGTCATAGACTTATCATTTTTATCAATCTCTGAAATGCAGATTAATCCTATTATTCTATCAGACTTCTATAAATGACTTGAACATATGCTTTTGCAATAGTACATTAAAGTAATTTGTTTTCCACGGCTGACTAGTATAGTTTTTAACTTGTTTGCCATGGTACCTAACATCATATCTTGGGAATAACAGAAATGGTCTGATTCCTTCCACTTCTGTTTACAATATGGGAAGGCTTGAGACTGTTTCATTTTCTGTTCCATTTGTGGTGTAATTCTTAACTGGCCAAACTAAGCACTTCACAGGGCTCCCAGCCTCTTTTCAAGGTAAATTCATGGGCACAAGGGGATAGTTTAAATTGGTGGAAAACTCTTTTTCAATGCAATAATAAAAGGGAAAATAGAAAAGAAGAAGAAAAAGAAGCAGTGAATCCACATACATGTAATAATTTAACATACCATTTATAGCGATAGAGAGATAGATAGATGATAGATAGATAGATGATAGAGAGATAGATAGATGATAGATAGATAGATAGATAGATAGATAGATAGATAGATAGATAGATAGATAGATAGATAGATAGATAGATAGATAGATAGATAGATCTACAATGCCTTAAAGAAAACAAATGACTTAATAACATCCATCATGTAATCATTCCGTGACATAGCAAATACAGACCATTTTTCTATGAATCTACCGAACTGAACTTGGGAGTAGTTATAGCATCAGCATCCATGTGTTAGTTTTGTCACATTAGCAAAAAACCAAGAGCAAGCTAACCACACATTTTCTGGGGAGATCTCCTTGAACTTCCATTGACTGGATTATACCTTGTCTAGTGGCTGTTATTAAACAAGAACATTATTTCCAAATCTGTATTGCCCACTATATTTTTTGAATAATATAACAAGTAAATTGGGGAATTTTGAATAAGCCACATCTGTACACAGGGCCCAGCAGGAACTCATTTTCATATTAGGCCACACCCCTGACATCACCAGAAGTTACATCACCCATTCAGTAGGTTACTTTCCACATACTGACACAGAACAGTACAATGCTATCAGCTGTATTCCATAAATGTGTGTTCTCACACAGTCCAGCCCCCCCCCCCTCAATGCAGCAGGAGAAAGAGAGCCATGTGTGGCAGAGCAGGAAGCAGCAGGCCCAGCTTCTCCTGGGAAAGGGTACTTGTGAGCGGCTTCATGTCTCTTGCTCTCTTTGCAAGCCCCACAAACCCATTGGAGACTGGAGGTGGCAGAGAGGACAGAACACACAGTCTGGCAGCACATGGCTGCCTAGAGCCTTCTCTCTGCCAGAGACCCTTTTTTTGAGCTGGAGCCCTGGCCAAGCCAACCAGAACTGTGTTCCTGTGTGTTCCTGCTCAAAAAAATGCTCAGTCTTTACATCTCATAAAAGTTTCCAAAAACTTTCTACTGTATTATGTATTACTATTATGAGATTTGGTCAGTTAGGCAATAGACATAAACAAAAGTTCCACAGCAATGGTTCTTGTGTAGAGCAAGCTGAAAAAGTTGTTCCTTGTAAATCTGCTCCGGAAGTGATTGCTTCACTTCATTTAAAGAGTGGGAAGAGTGGGAAGGGCTTCACAGACATACAATGCTACGTGGAACATGTACAGAGCTGACCTAAGCACAGTTTCACCCTTCTAAGTCCACTAAAGTCAATCACAGGGATGCCAGACAGTGCCTGGCAACCACTGGAAGGGCTGTGGGTAATACTATAAATGGGGCCTGCATTGCATAGATAGCTCTAGGAATTTCTGGAAACTCTATGGTAAAACAATTAGTTGAGAATTGAGTTTTGGGCAATTCCTAGAGTTACTCAATGTCACTTCCATTTTTTAACCAGAAGTAATGTGATATCACAGCAGTTTTTCCATCCTGCTTCCATTCTAAGCATCAGTGGGCAACAGGAGCAAGGAACAGGGGATTCCCTGCCCCAACCAAGAACTTAACATAAGAACATAAGAGAAGCCATGCTGGATCAGGCCAATGGCCCATTCAGTCCAACACTCTGTCACACAGTAGCCAAAAAAACCCAGGTGCCATCAGGAGGTCCATCAGTGGGGCCAGGATACTACAAGTCCTCATACTGTTGCCCCTCCCAAGCACCAAGAATACAGAGCATCACTTGCCCCAGACAGAGAGTTCCAACAATACGCTGTAGCTAATAGCAACTGATGGACCTCTGCTCCATGTTTATCCAATCCCCTCTTGAAGCTGGCTATGCTTGTAGCCACCACCACCTCCTGTGGCAATGAATTCCACATGTTAATCACCCTTTAGGTGAAGAAGTACTCCTTTTATCCGTTCTAAACTGACTGCTCAGCAATTTCATTGAATGCCCAGTTTTTTCAACCAACAGCTATCAGATTTCGAAGGCAACATCTACCATTATTTTTTGTTGACTTTATATCTGATTTGAGGGCTAAATTGATAAAACAATGATTTTTTTTTGCCTGA
The DNA here is from genome assembly GCF_032191835.1 of Heteronotia binoei. NCBI lineage: Eukaryota > Metazoa > Chordata > Lepidosauria > Squamata > Gekkonidae > Heteronotia > Heteronotia binoei. Next base: position 92,237,636 of record NC_083228.1, on the reverse strand, counting down.
AAATGTCCTCATGTTGTTTCTGTTTATTACCAATTCATATCCTAAGCAAAATGCATCTCCGTCTTTGTCTTTCAGCAAACATTTTAATGAGTTCCACCATCCATCTGCTTTTCTACATCCTCCCAACATCTCCTATTGGCATTCTCTCTGACCTTGTTGCTCTTTCCATATGGAGCAGCCTCCTGCAGAATGACTGCCTCTTGACTTGCCACCTCATTTTCAAACATCTTCTGAAAACTTATATTTTCAACCATGTCTAGAGAAATCCAAGGAAAACAAGCTCTGTCTGTTACACAAAGAGGGTTCAATAATGTATTTCAGTAACTGCCCTAAAGTATAAAGGTTAGCCATTTAAAATAAACAAAGGAAAGACCCCACACATATGGGGCATAGATTGGTTATTTTCAATCCTATGGTTCACAAAGATGAAAACAAATCTTAGCAAATAGTTTCTGGCCTTTGCCAAATAGCATGATATTGTTATATAGGAATCAACAGATACACAGTTGCGAGAAAGGGACACTCTCTTCTCTGTCTGATAATTGTATGATCTTCAGTTAATAACACAGAAAGACATCTTAACTGAGATGGTAATCAACAAAGTGAAATTAATATGAAGCAAATACTTTGACAATTAAATGCTAGACTGACAGGTATCTCAATCCTATGCATCCCAACTTGGCAACATGTCCCTCTGGGTTCAATTGATCTTACTCCTAGGTAAATATGTGAGGGACTGAATTCTGAATGTTTCCAACATTCCCATTTCTTAAAGAAGATGAGACCTAGGATGATAGAGTCAACCATATGCAGTGACAACTGAATGGGAAAATTGTTTCCACAAAGCCTCCTTTTAAAAAGGCCACCACACAAAAAAAGTTCCAAGTACATTTATTGAATAAAACAAAGGTACTTCAAAGCCCAGAAGCAATCAGCTAGATCCAAAATGTCCTCAAAGGCAGCAATCAACCAAGGTTGTCTTCCATTAAAATCTCATAAAATCTGATGCCTTATCAACTCTACATCATAACTATTCCATATCTTAGCTATAGCAAATGGAGCAAAAGTTAAAAACAAGTTTTCAAACCTTTCATCAAAGGCACACATTTCATTTAGACCACAATCTAATGCATAGTTATGCCTACTTAAATCTGATTGCAATCAATAGAATTTAAGCATGCCTAATCTATGCTGAAGCGTTAAAGTTTATAAATGTTTAAATTAAATCATGGTGGTAAAATATCTACATATCTGTGAAGTCAAAGCCAGCTAGTGAAGGGAGAGAAAGTGTTTTCAACTAGCATTGGATAATATTGGAGGGTATTTAACTGTAGTTTTAAAGAGAACAATAAGGTATCAACTTAAAACATGAGGACATTTTCAGGCAAAAAAAAATCATTGTTTTATCAATTTAGCTCCCAAATCAGATATGAAGTCAACAAAAAATCATGATAGATGTTGCCTTTGAAATCTGATAGCTGTTGGTTGAAAAAACCGGGGCTCCCATTATTTGAAATGTGTTTTCAAATAATGTGTTTATGTAAAGTGGCATTAAGTTGCAGCCAACTTATGGTGATCCCACTAAGGGCCTTTCAATGCAAGTGAGAAGCTGAAGTGGTTTGCCATTGCCTGGCTCTGCAGAGCCTTCCTTGGTAGTCTCTCTTTCAAGTATCAACCCTGCTTAGCTTCCAAGATCTGACAATATTGGACTATACCACACTACCTTCCCTCCCAAGCACCCTTTTTATATTGCTTATAACACCCCCCCCCCCCCCCGCAGCAGTTTTTCAACAAAAACTATTAGCAAACAAAACTTAGGGAGAGATGGGGACTGGATGCTGATGAGTGTGGAGAGAACTCTGAAGGGCTGGTGAGCCAGTGTTCTATCACAGTAGGTGACAATAACTAGCTATTCTGTTTATGTTTCATTATTCCTCTAAAGAGCCAAAGGCAAAATACATAGTTCTCCTTTTTTGTCTAACTTTGTGTGCAGAAATGCTGCCAGACTCAGGACCAGATCATTCACTGCACTTTGGGACACCCAGCTCCTAGCAGCTCCACTCTAACTTACAGAAAATCTAGTAGCCTCCCAGGCACCACAGCTCCAGATGCAGGTGGAAGAACCAGATGCGATTCAACACTAGAATAGCCCAGAGAAGAAAACAGCCAGACATCTTCAGGGCTAGAGATAACCAGTAGATTGTTTCCAGCAGAGCATAAATCTCTTCAGAGGAGACGGTCCCAAGGATACATAGGTCCTACTCCACTCAAGGCCTTGCATTACCAGAACCTTGAACCTGATCCAGTACTCCACTGGGAGCCAGTGCAGCTGATGTAGCACAGGTTGAATATGTGCAGTCCATGGTGTCCCAGTCAGATCCAGTGCTACTGCATTCTGGACTTGTTGAAGTTTCCAGATCAGTCCCAAGGGCAGGCCAGTGTACAGCAAGTTACAGTAATTCAGTCTGGAGGTTCCTGTTGCATGGATTACTGAGGCTAGGTCAGGGCAAGACAGGAATTGGGCCAGCTGCAAAATGCCAGCTTGGCCCCATTTGTGATCTGGATCTCCATGGATGAGGTATCCAAGACCATGTCCAAACTCTTGATGGTTTGTGCAGGCATTAAAGGTGCATCATCAAGATTGGGAAGGTGGGACCCCAATGCTGAGTATCCCCCACCCAACCACAGAACCTCCATCTTAGTTGGATTTAGTTTCAACCAACTCTTTCTCAACCATCTCATCACAGCCTCCAATCCCTCAGCCAGATTTTGTGGGGAGGAGTCTAGGCAGCCGTCCACCAGCAGATACAGCTGAGTGTCTTCAGCATACTGAGGACACTCCAGCCCAAAACTCTGTGCCAGATGGGCAAGGGGGCACATATAGATATTAAACAACATTGGGGAGAGGATTGTCCCCTGAGGAACCCCACATATCAAGGGGAACCTTCCTTCTAGTGCCACCTTCTGTCCCTGACCTTGGAAAAATGAGGTGAGCAACTGTAAGACCACCCCACAACCTCCTATGTTGGTGAGGTGGTGGGTCAGTATATCATGACTGTCCATGTCAAACACTGCTTTAAGATCTCACAATAACAGCAGCTCTGACCTGCCTCAATACAGCTGTCTATGGAGATGGTTTCTGAGAGCAACCTATGCATCTCTGTCCCATGGCCAAGGTGAGAACCAGATTGGAATGAATCAAGTGCTGACTAGAATGGATCAAGTTTTGCCCAAAAAGTAGAGCATTTGCAGTGTTGCTGATGCAATGACATCACTTCTGGAAGTGACATCAGGACATTGCTGGTATCTCTGCTTACCCCCAGAGCAACCCCCAAATCCCCCCTCCCATCAGGAGGAGGAAGACATGAGGCAATCCTAGGTAACAGCTCAGTCCAAATCTCCAGATGGCTTCTCCCAGCAGCTCCACAGTCTCAGCAAAGAACGTGGTGGGGCTGGAACAGCCTGCATAAAGGAAAGCCAGTATAGAAGCCAGGTCTGGGTTAGAGGGGCCTTGGCACAAGTACAAGTAATCCAAACAGCAACCAGACCTCAGGCCTTGGAGGGCTAGGAAAAAGCAGGGGTGGGACCCTTTTCCAACCAAGCCCTACCTGTTGCTTTAATTTTAACTGCTCTTTTTCCAAATCTCCTTATCTCAACATTCCATCAGCTCTCATGTATAGTTCTTAGGATAAGGTTGTCAGGTTCATTTGAGACACCAGCAAGGGGGGGAATGTTCCAGGAGCCAGAAGCATTGTCTAGAAGCGATGTGCCAACATGACTAGAAATGACATTGCATGCCAAGTCTATGTCACACATAACTGACAAAGGCATGTAAAATCACTCTCAACCATAGAGTTTTGCCCCAAAACCAGAGTGTCACCCCTGGCAAGCCCACGTCACTTCCAGGCGATGTGGGTACATCACACAACATTGATGTTGAAGGGGGGGGGGCGGTATTTCATCCTGCCAGACAACTGGCTGGCAGCAGGCAGGAGCCTGCAAAACCAGGGGATCCCCCACCCTCACCTGGAAAATGGCAAGCCTATCTTAGGGAGGAAAGAGCCCCGTGGCACAGAGTGTTAAAGCTGCAGTACTGCTGTTCTAAGCTCTGCTCATGATCTGAGTTCGATCCCGGCGAAAGCTGGGTTTTCGGGTAGCCAGCTTGAGGATGACTCAGCCTTCCATCCTTCCGAGGTCGGTAAAATGAGTACCCAGCTTGCTGGGAGGAAAGTGTAGATGACCGGGGAAGGCAATGGCAAACCACCCCGTAACAAGTTTCAACGTCACCCCAGAGTCGGAAATGACTGGTGCTTGCACAGGGGACTACCTTTACCTTTATCTTAAGAAGAGGCTGAACCTAGCCTGTCAGTCACAATGGGCCTAACTTTTTTTAGCTGAATTTCCCTGAAGTGTTGATACAAATGATACCACAAATTTATGCCTGTTAAAACACACACAAACAAACACTCACACAATTAAAAACTACTAACTCATAAGTGATTTACATTTGTTCTTCATTATAGAACCTTTCCACAAATCTGCATCACAAAGGGTTATTAACAAAATATAAAATTCACAGAGAAGATCTAGACACTCCAAACTGCTGTTACCAGAACAGCCAAAATGTATCACTCATCACCACCTCAGAATCTAACAAGGAGGAATGGTTCAAAAGTCTCTTGGAAGCTGTTAAATCAATTGTTTGCATGTTTGAAATTTTAGATTGAACCTTCATTACATTTCCAAGGAAGTGAATATTTTCAGTTTACTTAGTAGGTCTCAAATTACAGTCCAGGCTGCCATTCATTTCTGCTCCAATCCATTGCATGTGTGGAAAATATTTACAAAGTGTGAGCCTAATTATGCCTGTTCTTCTGGCATCAAAGTACTTCAAAAAAGAACAGGTAAAAAACAAATTCTGTTTGTGTTTGTGGATGTTACATGTCACTCTGTTAAGGCATCTGAAATTACATCTGGAAGCTAGAAGTGGAACATGGCTCTTGTATAAAAAAAATAATTTTATAAGTTCAGAAACAATAATAAAATCCTGGCATTTTCCCTCTTTAAAATGTATACATTTGATTTTCTGGAGTGCTGAAATTTCCTATTTATAGCAAATGAGCTTATTTATCCTTATTTATTTACCACACGTGTGGAGAAGAATGAATAAAATAGCCTAGTAATTAGAATGTACAAAAGGTTATAGTCCAGAAGTGATCAGAATTGGGGAGAGAGCACAACATTTGAGTGGCTTGCTAGCTCACTTTTGCTGCAGGCAATAAAAGAAATAAACAAGAAAGGTCCATTCCCACATTACAAGAAAGGTCCAATGAACACCCGGATTTAATTTCATCAATGAACTTCCTCAGTAATAGTCCTTCCTGTTTCTTTTAGGGTTACCAGCCTCTTGTAACAATCCAATGTTAATGCTTTTCTGCAACATCTTTTACTTCAAATCTCTCATCCACTCAATAACACTTAAGTGTATATATTTGCGCCCCCCCCCCCCCACACACAGTCGGAATGAAGAGGCTGACACAGTGTGTGGATAAAAATCAGGCCGCTTTATTGAAACATAACTTGAACAAACTAGAATGGCAAGAGGTATAGGCCTAACAGGACAAGCCCTGGGGTCAAAACACAGGACCCTGCCTTGTCCTAGAAGGGTGAGCCGGCCAGGCCCAAACTCTGCCTCCACCTCGGCCAGCATCCATCACTCAGGAAAGATCCACCCCAGCGAGGCTTTGTCGTGATCTGCACTCCTAGCATTAAGCCGTAAAGCCCATCTACCGTTCATACAGATCACCTGCACCCACTGGTGCAGAGCCATAGGTGCTCCCCTGAAAAGACTGTAGCCAATACCTCATCCTGCCACCACCAATGCCAAGCCTCTGCTTAGGCTTTAGCGCCCACCGGATGGCCCAGAGCCAACCGCAACCCCTGCCTTAGTTCGTTCAAAAAGGTCCGGTTGCCCAGCTCAGATAAATGAACCCCATCCGACCTATACAGGTCAGCATTCTCGACCCATATGGCCAGATGGGGAAGAAATATGCCCAAACCCCCTTCCGTGGCCTTTTGCAAGGCCCAGTTAGCCTTACGTCTGGCACGTTCTATCCCCCCGGGATACAGGGCAGACTGCCGAACCCTACGTGGGAAAATCGCCGACCACACCAAGAGAACTCCTGGCCATCTCCGCTAAATGGCCTGCAGATCCTCCTGCACCTGCAAAGAAAGGGCCTTCCCCTTCATAAAACCTAGGTCATTACCCCCCAAATGGATGACCAGGATGTGTGGAGGAGGCCCACTTCTTCCACAGAACAACAGTGGCATGATCCCTGGCCAGCACAGGCCACGGCGACCCAGCCACTCAACCGTCGCCCACTCGCTGAGACCCAGTTGGGTGCCCACTGGCGATCTCCTGGCCTGGTGGGCCGCCCAGAACACCATGCTGTGCCCCCAGATGAGAATTCGCCACCCCTCTCTACGAGCCTCAGCACCTAAAAAACAGAAAAACAGTCAAAATCAGAAAAATACATGCCCGTGGGCCACCCACTGCTCACGTGCCCCCTACGCACTCACTGAAACACCAACAGGCGAACGTATGACCTATAGGCTGCTGACCACCACAGGCCCATTCGCTGTATGGCAGGGGGATGTAACCCATTTTTGCCGCCGTAGATGCGGCTCCAATTCAAAACTAATGTGTTCCGAATTTTACACCCCCTAATCCCAGCTCTGCCAGTGCCTTACCTGTCACAGCCCAAAATTGTTATTTTGTAAGGCGGGGGCCCTCCCTGTGACGAAACAAAGGGCCATCACCCTCACCCCTGAGTAGGATATATTGCTCCAAGGCTTTGACTGGGCACAGCTCCGCCACTGCACATTGCCCGATCATAATGGCGGAGCTCCTCTGTTGCTGGTCTGTTTTTTACCTCTGTACAGTCAGCCTAACCTGTCCCCCCCCAAAATTTAACGTCACTGGCATGCAACGCCCGGTCAGAATTGTCCGTTTTCGATTGCATGACCAACTCGCTGATCCAAAGTGCACCGAAAAAGGCAACCAAAGAGGCCACATGAAAAAGAGCGGCCTCGAAGGAAGATGAGCATACCTCAGGCCAGACCCTATGCAGGCCCTTCAGCACTGAGGGGGATATGGGCTGACAGGCATCCGCCCTCGGGCCCCATTCTCTTGCCCAACCTTCCAACATCTTCCTAACTCTAAAATCGCCGGTGCCCTCCGAAAGGCCCTGCGCTTTACTAGTAAAAGCCAGTGCAGCCATTTGGCCTTTAATTGACTTAATACCTAACCCTCTGTCCTTCCAATGGATGCAAAATTGGGTAATATGTACCACTGGAACCGGCCAGGTGTCCGAGAGCCCCACTGCGCTCTTAAAAACCCGGAACTGCAACTCCGCCCTTTCATAGGCTTTTCGTATACTTGGTGCCCATGCTAGTCGGATTGCCCTACCGGCTTCTGCCTCCCAAGCTGCCAAAGTTCCAGTAGCATTCGCACTGGCTGCAGGTCCACTTCCGGAGCAAGCTGGCAAAAACGCTCAATCTGTTGATGAGATAGAGCATCCGCCACCCCATTGCACACCCCCGGAACATGCCTCGCCAAAAACAGAATGTTCAAACGGAGGCATCGCAAAGTAAATGACCGTACCAAGTTCATCACCCCCAGTGATTTAGATGACGAGGAATTGATAACATGTACAAAAGACATGTTATCACACCAGAAATGGACTGTATGGTTGGCCAATTGCTCACCCCAAAGCCAAACGGCTACCACAATGGGAAAACACTCCAAAAAGGTGAGATCACGGCACAACCCACTGTCCAACCACGCTGTGGGCCAATGCTCCGCGCACCAATGTCCCCTAAAATATACCCCAAATCCGGTGGCACCCGCTGCATCCGAAGATATCCGGAGCTCTGCTTCCAACTTCAAATCATCCCTCCAAAAGGAAATTCCACTGAAGGATTCCAAAAAATCCTCCCATACTTCTAGATCCCTCTGCATGCCTGCGGTCATTTGCACTCTATAGTGGGGGAACCACAGGTGCCCCATGGCGTCACATAGGCATCGCAAGAAGGCCCTCCAGGGAGCCACAACTTTGCACGCAAAGTTGAGGTGCCCTACCAACTGCTGGAGCTCCAGCAGCGACACCTTACGCTGCTTCTTAAAAGAAGCTAAATGAACCCTGATGCCTTTCACCTTATCCGCAGGCAGCCGTGAAGCCTACTGCGTGGTGTCCAGCTCAATGCCTAAAAAAATAAGCACCGAGCTGGGGCCCTCTGTCTTTTCATGGGCCAACGGAACCCCCAGCTCCCGCGCCAGGTCCTCAAATGACCGCAACAACTTGGCACATTGCCCGGATTTAGCAGGGCCCACAAAAAGGTAGTCATCCAGGTAGTGAACAGTATCACTCAACCCAGACTTGTTCCAAAGTGCCCATTCCATAAAGGAACTAAACCGCTCAAAAGCGGCACAGGACACTGAGCATCCCATGGGTAAGGCCCTGTCCATATAGTACTTTCCTTCAAAGGCAAAACCCAGAAGATCGAAATCTTCTGGGTGCACGGGCAAAAGGCGAAACACTGACTTAATGTCGCATTTTGCCATTTCAGCCACCACACCACAACCCTGAACCACTTTGACCGCTTGGTCAAATGAGGTGTACCTGACCGAACAGAGAACTTCAGGAATGGAATCATTCACTGATCCACCCCTGGGGTAAGACATATGGTGTATCAGGCGGTATTTCCCTGGCGCTTTTTTGGGCACCACGCACAAGGGGGATACCCGTAAAGTGGGTACTGGTGGAGTCTCAAAGGGGCCCAGGACCCAGCCCTCTGCACATTCCTTAATTATTTTTTCCCTAACCACGTGCTCCATCCCTACTACCGAACGAAGGTTAAAGGCCATACAAGGGACCCTAGGTCCCTGATACGGGATCCTATACCCATAGGTGAAACCATCCATTAAATAGGCCCTATCAGCCCTCAGGGGATAATTGCTCAACAATCGCCTACGTACCTTCAGTTGTATTGGACTGGGTCCCTTTTCCAAGCGGCTGCTGGTTGCTTCCCCCCCCCCCCCGGGGCGTCTTGATCCAGCCCTTGTTTTGGATTTACTGCAAGCTGAGAAGGCGTGTGACCCCCCGCTTAGCGGGCACTCATGCTTAAATTTGCAGGCCTTCCTGGAACACACGCCTTCAGATGTAAATTCCCAGCATAGCAGCCGGGGTTGAACCGACTGGCCCGCCACACTGCGGGCACCTACGCTGTTCTGTTGTTTATGTACCAAGTGCCCACTGTTGGCCCTATCACATGAATTGAGCTTTGCCAGGGACATCAACTGCAGCCAAAGGTGCTGATTAATTTGGTCCCAAGGGAGCCCTGGGTTGACCGCAGCCCGCATCCAAAAGGCCTCATCATATTGCAACCACGCCACACCTGCGAAATCCGTATATGCACGGTGCACTATGTCGCAATATTGAAACAGAGCTGCAGCCCATAAAGGCTGTACCCTAGCTATTACCCAAGCATAGATCAGGAAACCTGGCAGCCAATTGGACCAGGTCCTATCCACCTTTCTCCGTTTCAGCTTCTCCTTCTCCTTATCATCAAGGTCCTCCTTGTCCTTCTTTTCCACCTCTCTAAAGAGGAGGCTGAACACATCCACGTATTCACCCCTCAAAATCTTATCCCGGGTCGCCACTGCAAGGTGGCCCCCCAAGGGCAATGCTGCATCACCATATGGAAGGACATGGAAGGGGACGGCTCCATAAGGATTCGGAGGATAATTCCATGTACCCCACTGGTAACCTGGCCACGTTCCCTGCTGCAACCACTGTTGTTGCCCCCTCCCCCCCACGGCAGCACGTCCGGCGCTGCCTGAGAAGCAGAGGTGCCTTGCAACGATGCCGTAGCAACTGTCAGTGAAGGAAACTGTGTGGCGGACCCAACAAAACTCTGGCCTTGAGGCGATGCATAAGGCACACCCCAAGCCCATGAAGGTCCCGCCTGCCCAGGCTGCCCAAAAGGCCCTGACTGCCCTGTCTGTGTCACTGTCAAGCCCGCTGTACTAAGGGGACCCATTGACTGAACATGACCCCATGGCCATGTCGGCAACTGGGGTTGCACTGGGGACTTGCCCACTACCCCGGGGGGGTTGACAGCCACTGCCACAGCCGGGGCTGGCTGCACTGCTTCCCCCACTGGTTCGTGGGTCACGAGCTCCCCACCAGCTATATCTCCAGTGTCAGCGTTCTCCTCCTGGTCCAGTTCCTGCTGCATGTCTTTACCCACAGCTTCGCCCTGCAACGCAGAAAGACAAGCCAGAACCTCTTTTTCAAAAGTTAGCTTGGATGACCGACCTGACGCCCTGCAGTGCCCTTCCCTGCTGCACCCCTCTATTGCTCCAAAGCATCCAACTGGCCAATAATGGCCTGCCGAAGCTGGGCTTCCTCGCCGAAGTCACCCAGGGAACTGGGTTGCTGGGCCTGCTTCTTTGCAGGCTGTTTCCCTTTGGACCTGACCCTTCTTGGGTGCCATGACCACTAATGTAAGGCCCACTGTAATCTGCCCCTTGGATGTAAGCTTGCACACCTGCACCCTAACCCCCCCTTTTCTGAAAATCTTGAGCCAGCTACCTAAATCCAGCCTCCGCCGGGATTGGACTCAGCTCATGTACAGAGCTCAGACCCCAGTCCTACAGTGCTCCTGCTGAACCCCCTCTGCACCACAAGACCCCAAGCAAGGTTGGGGGGGGGCGAAAAGACACCCAGCCTCCACAAACCACCCCTATAACCCAACCAACGGGGGAGGAAAAGGGGGGCAGGGGGCCCTCCGGCCTCACCACGTGCCCAATGCCCCCCTGCCTGAGCTCTTTATAGCACCCACAAGCCAACCCTGCATCCCCAAAGCCGCGCTGAAAACTGTCCAAGTGTGGGCCTCCCTGTAGCCTTGGCTTCCGAAGCCGTTCTCCACCGCTCCTCACAGCCCCGATCAGCTGTTCCACTGTCGTGGGCTCGTGCTGCGCCTGCCCGCTGCTTCGCACTTCCAAGCCTCAGCCCCCGGATGCTCTCGACGACGTGGCTCTCCCTCCAAGAGCCTGAAAGAACTGTGCCACACGGGCGGGGCCGGGGCTTTATAGGCCTGACACCACGCCCATCCTGAGACTCCCAGATGGCCGGGAAGCCGAAGCCAGCCTCCCTCCTTCCGGCAGGGCAAAGAGCGGCCCCTAGCCTATAACTGGCATTGCCAGTCCAGCTGGGAAGGGGCCAATTTATATTAGGAGCTTAAGCCAGTCCTAAACTTCTTTAAACAGCTGCAAAAACCTTCTGAAGTTTGCCGGCAAATTGCTCTCTATGATATTTTTATTAGAAGCAAGCCATTCCTTTTGATGGCAAAAATGCTCTCATACTCTCTACAATTTTTTTTTAATTTGACAGCAAAATTACTTTGTGATGGCAAAATGTTCAATGCCATTTAAGTGTATAATTTTGGGCAAGTCAGTCCTGTACCTCTTCTATAACTAGATGCAAAAACCATCTAGTGTATGCTGCCAAATGCTCTATTGGATTGTTACAAGAGGCTGGTAGCCCTGAAAGAAATTTGAAGGACTTCTCCTTAGGAAGTTGATTGATGAAATGAGAATATATCTGGGTGTTCATTGGACCTTTCTTGTAATATTGCAATGTGAGAATGGACCTTTCTTGTAATATTGTTATGTGAATTGACATTTCTAGCGTTGTAATGTATAAAAAGATTATATGAAGGTTTGCAACTAGATTTTCCAGTGTGAAAAAGAAAATCCACTTAAAAAGTCACTGAAGTGCTTTGGCAGTGCATTATTCAGTGTGTGTGGAGGCAGCCATAGTGTCCCTATTTCTTTTCTTCAGCCAAAGAAAACCACCTGGAAGAAGGCAATAGTCAATTAGAAAAATTGTAGCAGGGCTTTCTTTATAGCAGGAACTCTTGCATATTAGGCCACACACCCCTGATATAGCCAATCCTCCAAGAGCTTACAGGGCTCTAAGTACAGGACTTAACATATGCTCCTGGAAGATTGGCTACATCAGGGGTGTGTGGCCTAATATGCAAAGAGTTCCTGCTGCAAAAAAAGCCCTGGTCTGTAGCAAAAAGGTTGAACATATATTCATCTCTCCCCAAAACTGCTTCAGCCAAATATTTAGGTCTCACAACTGCACCGAATTCCTAAAAAAAATAAGCCAGGAGACTGCTCACATATCTCTTCCAGTATGGCTTTCAGTCTCCCACTACCTTCAAGTAAAAAATATTGTTAAAATGGAAGTAAGGTAGGCAATGCAAGGGTAATGATGGGAGAATCAGACTCCCTTTCAGGCAGTGATCTAGAAAAAATGGGGGGCAGGGAATCAGCAGGAAAAAATGAAGAAGGATCAGAGCAGGAGGAGAGCATAGAAACCAATTTTACTTATTTCTCAGGCATGAGATCATTCCTGGGAATATTTATAAGTAGCTAGGAGACACAGAAATTAATACATAAAAGTGGTGTAGCCCAATAGAAGATAAATTCTAGAACAAGGCATTCAATGGGTTTTCCTAGGACAAGGAAATAATGGTAAGAGAAGCTGTCACCAACTTCAAGGTTTCAGACTCAAAATCAGAATATTGTGATACTATGGTGCCTTTACATAATTGCTTCGCAGTGTTATTTCAACTAACTTTTCCAGTTTTTAAAAATAAAATTATCTGCCATGATAGAATATGCTCATAGTAAACTGGTTCTATCAGTTGGTTGCCACAAGCACAGGTATCAGTATACTTGCCAGGAATGTAAGAGAAATTTCATATGTTCATAACCTGTGGTCATAGAATCTGATTCCTTTGACAAGTTTGCCATGTAAACATTCCATACATGCCAAAACAATGTGAGCAGACTGAAAAATCATCACTTGGTCTCTTAATAAACTTGTTCAGCCATTGTAGATATTGTCTTGCCAGTCTAAGAATCTCTGCTGTGTTTACATACCCATGGAAATGGAAATGTCTGAATGCAACGAAGATACAACTTCCTATATTGGACCTGTTAATCTAAGGCATTTAATATAATTATTTCCCTTATCCTACTGGAATTATTATAAAGGGAGATTTGGGGGAGATGTTACAAACCAAATGGAACTCTCAGTCTTTCAGTTTGAACAGGAAATATCAAATTGCAAACAAATAATTTTAAGCATCAAATCCTATGAAATTAAAGAAGCAAGCAAATTCAGTCCTCATTACTTGCTAAAACATGGAAGTGAGTCCATTCATCTGTACTGTACAATTTGTTTGCTAGCACCTTTAATCTTTTCCAGGTATAAGCATATATCTGTGTAATGTCACAATAAAAACCACAGTAAGTAGAGACAACAAAATCATATAGTAGAAATGAAATCTTATATCGATTAAATAAAATCAGTCCAAGGACTCTAAACTGTAAGATTCATCAGATACATTTGTTTTATGCAGACAAATCCCTGCAAATAATCAAAATGTTCAGCTTTTAGTTTCAATATAAATATTCTGCATGCAAAGTTAGAAATGTGTACATGCATCAAGAGTTACACGTGAATAGTTTCTTATTGCTTGATCATTGCAATTGTTAAATTGCTCTTTATCCAGCCCATATAATATGTTGAGCACAAATGTCAGAGTTCACAAAACCTCCAGTAACATTTCCATGGGGAATAGTCTATGATTAGGCCTTGAACAAGAATTTGTAACTCTTGCTCTCTAACCTTTAACTTTGAAACTTGCACCCCATTTTGGTGGCTTTTTACTGTAATGCTATCTGGGTCCACTGTAGTCAAACAGCATAGGAAATATGATTACAATAATTGTGTTAGAAACAAGGTGCTGTCATGATCAAGTAAAGGCCTCCAAAATGAAACTGATAAAATTGTATCTTTGACCTTCATGTCAACTAAACCTAGACACAGTTCAAATGCTGTCTATGAATATTAGGCTTATTATTTCTGAACTAGAGGCCAATTTCTGCATATCATTTCCCAGAGAGAATTTAGAAGGACTACTCCTGTTTGCAAAAAGAAAAAAACCCCTCTGCAGCCAGAAATAAATTGTGGATTCTGAACTGGAACAATAGGCCTAGGAACTTCAATTAAATCTATGGAATAACTTGGCTAAGGCTGTTGAAAAAACATTTCACTCTATAGACTATATGTCATAACTTTATGCTATTTTAATAGGTACTTTGGCCATGATGCTGAAGTCAGTCAGTACAAATTAATCCTGTTTCTTCAGTGAGAAAACAGTGAACTATAAATATTTACACCAATCACATCATCTGCCCAAAACATTCCAAAAGAACCAGTGACCCAAAAGTTGTGGAATGGACACACTGGAGATGAGGAATATGATGGGCCTTTGTGCAACTAGGATGCTGTGTAAAAGGGTGTTGTTACAGGAGACTTGATTGTTGCCTAGTGGTGGCTTGTATGCTTAAATTCTATTTCTGTTATTGGTTTATTGTATTGAAAATGTACTGAACTAGCTTTAGTGTCTATTGTAAGCTCCCTTTGTAGGAAGGGGATGTGAGGCACAAGGTTGTAAGCGGAGTTATACCATTTTAAGCCTATTCTGTTGTCTTAGAAGGATGCAATTCTACATAGCACTAAACTTTCAATTAGTTAATGAGTTGCTCTAGCTACATGAGAGTCAATGGGGTTTTTTGGCCATGTTACATAGATGCATTAGAACAACTATGCCCCGGTCTCCAAATTAGACTCAGGAAAGTAAGTAAATATATATAAACTAAGTATATATAGGATATGGGGGCTAATGCAACTACAGTGAATTACATCAAAACTTCTCAATGATACCAATATCCATTTTCCATAATTAAGCACTTGCTTAATAACACCCATATCACTTTTCCATTTGGTGCTAGACTACTGGTATAAACCTTGTATTTAATTGGTATGTTAAAATGTCTATTTAAATTAGATGATCAGTCATCAAACTAAACGTGTTGCTGCACATGTCACTCTGATGTTTATTTTCCTTTCTGGCACACTTATGGCCATTCAGGTTTAAAGAATGTAACTCAAGTGGAATGAGTTCCAGTGTTAAGATGTGCCTGTGTTGTTTTGGAATGAACCATTACAAGGCATTTTAATAAACTTTGTTTGTATTTGCCTTGATTAATAACACATTTGCTAGTGAATTTTCTGGGATGTTTAGTTCATGGTCTTTCCTTTCCTTCCCTTAGAACTCCTTGGTGGTAGCAGCCTGTAGAAGGCCTTGTGGGACTATCCCATGGTGATCTGACCTGATTCTGGCTTTGTCCAAGTAACTTGATTCACACTAACACTTCTGACCCCCAATGCCATTGATATACTGCAATGCACAAAAGTGTTCGGTCAAGAAAGTTTGAAATGGTGACCCCCGCACACACCCAAAAAAAAGGCTTAAAATTCTCTTATTGGCATTTGCATCCTTCGTGTTGGGTTTTCCTAGTCGTTCAAAATATGGGCTTATGCCAAACTGATTCTGTTTAACTGGTAGAGAGATTATTTTAATCACACAGTCACATATAATATAAAAAAAGAAATGTGTTTTCCCCAAACTTTAATTTTTCCTACAGTAAATGGGGAGGATATGCTTTTACAATTTCCCATGCTGTGTGACTTCAGTCTGAAATTTAATTTGAGAGGGAGTTCTGTGCCATTTATGGATTAAGTGTTTAGATAGCAAAGCACTCATGGTAATACAGCTCCACTCTAACCAGCTGTGTTTCTGAGTGGCGTTTTTAATTTCATAGAACCATTTGACTAATGCAACTCTGAACAGTTTCATTTTCTCCTCAAAAAGAAGGCTGCAGAACATTGTACAGCTTTGAATTGATAGTGTGATGTCATAATCGCTGGAAGCCATTCCAAATTACATTGCAAAAGTACTGACACTGAAAATGGTATATAATAACAGTAATGTCCTGAAATGTAATAATTTATGTTTTGTTTCGGAATCCGTACAACACGTTATTCATGGCAGGAAGTGTGAGGATGAGTGCCTTTGCTAAGTGATATTCACAGTCTGTTTTTCCACTCTATATATGGCAAATTCTTTTCTCTTTGGGGTCAAAAAATGCAGATACTGAAGAAAGGTCCACACGGCATTGTGATGTTGCAAGGTTATACAGCTGGTTATTAAAACCACAGTGCGGGGACTCATTCCTTGCAACGCAGATTGGGAAAGGGGACCAGAAAGTGTCAGGAAACTGTTGCTGGGTTTTGGCAGCAGGCCTGCAACAAAACACATTGCTTGCAGAGGTGATTCGGTGAGGAAGGATAATTAAGTTGTGTCATATGAAAACATCCTTTCATATTCACATTTTGCCACCCTGGGTGGTTGAAACTGGGCTATTGGTCTGGCATCATTAGACAATGATTCCTTTCAGGCAACCTGATGCTGTGAATGCCTAAAATAAATACATCTTAAAAGGGAATGGGGTTCCTAATCTTAATCCTCTCCCTAGAGAATCTACAGGTCTCAGGGAGCACTTTGCCCAATGCTCTGCTTCGGGGTTCCTAGGAGGGATCCTGCAGAGAATTCTGCTTTTAATGCTGCATTCCTCTGAGATTCTTGAAGCACAGCTTTATACTTAAACTTGAAAGGAAAGCATTATTGAGCCATATAGCATGGAAACTGGGCAGACAAATGAGCAGTGTTATTTTGCCATAGAAGGAGAAACAAAATCAGAGGGGCAAGCTGAGGCCAACGTCTCTGCTTTAACACTAGAGATGACATTAAACATCACCCAAATCTTAAATTCAGGTTTAGAATTAATCTTTTTGAAATTCATTTTTACATTTCACTTCAGGGCATACTTTTGAAGTACTCTACTTACACCTTGCTCGTGAATGTTAAGACAATGCCAAGTAAAGTTCCAACATGACAAATTTAATACATTTGCATCCACTCCACCAGCACTTTAAAACCTCTGCAGCAGAGGCCTAGTTTTACATATGTAGCATCTCATATGTACATATGAAACGGCAGAGCTGTGAGGTGGAAATAGCAACAACTAGTGAGCATTTGCGTGGCACTTTTCACTGTTTGGTGTTTTTCACATACGTTTATTGGTTGTAATGAAGAATAGACTGCACTACAACAGACAGTGGTGGTCATTTGGTGGGGGGTATCCATATGTTATAGTAGCCAAATGAGCCTATGAACATAAACTTATACAGAGAACAGGCTGGACTAAAAACTTCCTCTATGATCTTTTCTTTGAAATATACACACACATATATACACACATTACTTTCACAACAGTGTTGTTGCTGCTGTTGTTGGGGAAACATTCAAAAACTGTTATTCCTCACCTAAAACACTCTTATACCACTCACCTCCTGTATGCATAGACTACCATCCCCAATTTTGATTATTAAAAAAAGAACTTTAAATAAGGAGAATTTAAGTTCAAAATTCTGTAAGGAAGTTGGAGAACTTACTTTAATTCCTGAATTTGTCTCGGTTCTATTTTAAACTTTGTCCACAAATATGGTAATAATATGTAACATTTATTAAGTGATTATCTTATATAAGACAGTGTTCAAAATATGAAACAGATGTGAGCCTGTTTGGTTTACAGTCTGAAACAACGGGATGTAATTGTGAGGGATGGGAGGACATGGTGAAAAGTGCAATTAATTAATAAGTACTGTGGAAAGTCCTCACAGGAAGTAAAGAAGGATTAGCAGGCTCATGATGGCTGGAACTTCAAAAACAGGACTGAAGCAAGTCTCACTTTGCTAACAGCATTGGTGTAGCTATTGAAAATGAAGCATGAACACCCTGATCTGGATAGCCTAGGCAAGCCCAATATCATCAGATCTTGGAAGCTAAGCAGAGTAGACTCTGGTTAGTACTTGGGTGGGAGACCTCCTTGGAATACCAGAAATTGGGAGGGCAGGGGCCGGCTTGATTCAGTCACCTCTTTGAATATCCTCTGGGCTCCCAGTAGGGGTCAGTCACCAGAAGTCACCATGACTTCCAGGTGCAGACACACACACAAATACAAAAGTGAAAAAGAAAGAAAGAAAGAAAAAGAAAGAAAGAAAGAAAGAAAGAAAGAAAGAAAGAAAAAGAAAGAAAGAAAGAAAGAAAGAAAGAAAGAAAGAAAGAAAGAAAGAAAGAAAGAAAGAAAGAAAGAAAGAAAGAAAGAAAGAAAGAACTATGATCATACCTAGAAGCAAGCCTGCTTGTCTGGTAACATCATCAACACCAAAGCCAGTAGGCAGATAGTAGTGTGCCCAATCAAAAGACACTGAAGTAACCAGATGGTGGATACATCAGGAGTCTCTCATGGCCTCCCTACTCCTGTTAACCCTAATCATCTATGAGGTTTAAACCAGTGATTTCCCAATGAAGCTGGCAGATATGGGTTGAGTATTATCAATGCTATCCCCCACCTCACTTGGAGATTTTGAAGAAGACATATATGGGAAGGAAGGTGGATTAGACGGTTCTAGCAGAAGCACAACTGTAGTCTACTCTTACCACCTAATACTGATTTCTCCTAGTATGTTCATAGATAAGTGTGGCCTTGCTGTGTTTCTTCTTGTACTGGATTTGTCGTCTTTGTTCTGAAACTCATCCGTGTGCTGTTCCCAAATAAATGTGCGAAGACCTGGTCTGGAGCTGTTTAAATTTTAAAAAAAAAACATGCAAGCAGCATGCTTATTCACATCTATTTAATCAGAAAGTATTTATTTATTTATTTATTTATTTATTTATTTATTTATTTATTTATTTAGTGGACTTATATCCCGCCCTTCTCACCAAAGTGTCTCAGGGCGGCTCACAGCATAGTGATTCATACAATTCGATTTAAAACATTTACAAATACAATAAAACCATAATTAATAAAACAAAGATAAGATAAAATCAGCGGTCTATAAAAGCATTTTGTTCCATCCAGAGGTGTTCTCATTATCAGTTAGGTGTTATAGGCCTGCCGGAAGAGGGCTGTCTTACAGGCCCTGCGGAACTGCCCTAGGTCCCGCAGGGCCCGTACCTCCTCCGGCAGCTGGTTCCACCAATGGGGTGCCGCTATTGAGAAGGCCCGATCCCTGGTGGATTTTAGGCAGGCCTCCTTTGGCCCAGGGACTACCAACAGGTTTTGTGAACCTGAGCGTAGTACTCTCTGGGGAACGTGTGGGGAGAGACGGTCCCTAAGGTAGACAGGACCTAGGCCATATAGGGCTTTAAAGGTAATGACCAACACCTTGTACTGGACTCAGAATATTACTGGCAGCCAGTGCAGATCCCGGAGCCCCGGCCGAATGTGCTCCCATCTTGGGAGCCCTAATAGCAGCCGGGCAGCAGCGTTCTGCACCAACTGCAGTTTCCGGGTCCGGCACAAGGGTAGCCCCATGTAGAGGGCATTACAGTAGTCCAACCTCGAGGTGACCGTAGCATGAATCACTGTTGCTAGGTCGTTGCGTTCCAGGAAAGGGGCCAACTGCCTCGCCCGCCTAAGATGAAAAAAAGCGGACTTGGCAGTGGCTGCTATCTGAGCCTCCATCGTCAGAGAAGGCTCCAATAGCACCCCCAGGCTCTTGACCCTGCCCGACGCTGTCAGCGGCGCGCCGTCAAAAACTGGCAGGGGGATTTCCCTTCCCGGGCCGCAGCGACCCAAGCAAAGGACCTCTGTCTTCGCCGGATTCAGCTTCAGCCCGCTCAGTCTAAGCCACCTAGCCACTGCCTCTATGACACTGC
This sequence comes from Heteronotia binoei, assembly GCF_032191835.1. Classification (NCBI taxonomy): domain Eukaryota; kingdom Metazoa; phylum Chordata; class Lepidosauria; order Squamata; family Gekkonidae; genus Heteronotia; species Heteronotia binoei. The sequence continues at coordinate 92,217,863 of NC_083228.1, read as the reverse complement.
CTCTATGCCACCTAGCCACTGCCTCTATGCAGCCTCTATGCTAATTATAAGCTATATATTATAATTATAAGCTATATGAAGCCATCATATACCAAGTCAAACCATTAATTTATCATACAAAGTACACTTTCCTGGGAGTAAGCCCTTGAATCTAATAGGATTGAGTAGACCTGCCTAGGATTGCTCTCTGTGAATCCTACAGGTCTACTCAATGGGGGTTACTCCCAGGAAAATGTTTTTAGGATTATTTTATAACTCAGTAAAATCAGTTTTGACTGGCAGCAGCTCTCCAACATCTCAGAGAAATTTCTCCTAACATTTCCAACCTGAAGATCTTTTAACTAGAGATGCTAGAGACCGAAGCTGAAATCTTCTGCGTGCAAAGCTAATGCATTACCACTAAGCCGTGACCCATTCTCTTAAATGTTTGCATTCAGAATGTGATACAGGAATGAAACAAAGTCAGAGCATTGGTCCAATCCAATATTGTCTAGACACTGTAAGATTCAGGATGATAAATTTAATATCCCTTTGAAGAACTACTAAGGTTGCTCGAAAGAAATGTGGAAGTAAAACAGGACAGAATAAAGCTCACAAAGTGTTTATGGAATGTCTCACCAAAACTAGCCAGTGTAGGGTTACACAAAAGCACACAGAAAGAAACAGAACACTTAGAAAGTTTCTGTCTCTCTTTAAACATTAAACTTTACCTGTGGTTGAAGATAAACCTCATTAACATCTTGGCTAGTGGTCACTATTAGACTTGAAGATAGAACTTTAATCTGGTACTTGCTCTCAGCTGCTAGGACATTGTATGCGCAGTTGTGGAAGCAAGAAAAAATACCAGAGAAATGGGATTGGATTGTTAAAGTTATGACATGGAGTGAAATGGATAAGTTAATAAGAACTTTAAGAGACTATGATTTAGAAGTATTTAAGATGAAGTGGAAGAAGTTCAGAAGATATGTAGAAAAAGAATGGAAAATAAAAGGACATTGGACAATTTTTGATAATGATTAAGTATAAGTGGGAGGAGGATATGAACTTTGGTTCTTATTCATTAGGGGCACTTTTTATAATAATGTTTTGAATATAGTACACCGGCAGGGGTCAAGTAATGGGGGGAGGGGTAGGTAGAAAGTAATATATGGGATAGAGAAAAAAAGTAGTTATTAATAATATAGGAAATTGAATGTATTGCCATATGTTACTAATAAAATTGTTTGAACACTATTAGACTTGATGCACCTAGTGTATATGACTTAGTGTTAATATGAATGCCAATCAATACATTAAAGGTTAACTAATGCAAATCAACAAAAAATAGCAGTATCATTGATTTTTTACGTCTTTTAGGATGGGAGGAAAGAGGTGGAAGCACAATACGGGCTGACAGAGCACATACATTGTCATTCTATTATCCTAAGCTTAATTTTTTGGCAATGACAACAGGGTCTGACGATATCCTGAATCTGGCACTAAATAATTTCAGTCAGAGCAGCCAGGGAAAGAATAAAGGAGCCATTTGGGAGGTGCTGTGGTGTGGTGTACAGAATGATTTATATAAGAACATTAGAACATAAGAGAAGCCATTTGGATTAGGCCAATGGCCTATCCAGTCCAACACTCTGCCATACAATGGCCAATCCACACAGAGACTTAGCCTAGTCACTTATTAGGATTTTTATAACAATTGTTTAGGACATTTCAGTGCTGCCTCTCCTGATAGCTTACAATTAGAACCAGAGATCAGTATACAATAACAAGCCATTCAAACAAATTCAGGGACATAAAAACAAAAGAAACTGTTCCAAAAACAGACCACAAACCATAAAACTGCAGAAAAGATAACCCACCTAAAAGCCTGTGTAAAAAGATATATTTTTACCCTGGCATCTAACTTATAGTAAAGTGGGCACCAGGTGAGCTTCAAAGGGAAGAACATTTTATTCCAAAGATGAGATGCCACCACAGGAAATGCCCTGTTTCTAGTCACCACCTTCCTCTGAAGGTATAGGCACATGGAACAGGGCCAGAGAGGTAGATTTTAACTGGCAGGCTGGATAGTACAGGAAGAGGTGGTCCATCAGGTCCCAAGCCATTTAAAGCCTTAAAGGTAAGAACCAGCAGTATTTTGCCCAGAAACAGATGGGTAATCTGTGCACAGAAACAGATGGGTAAGCTTTCAGCACATATATACTAAGTTGCTAAATGTAATAAAATGCAATCATGAGGAAAGAAAACATGAAGGACCTTCCAGTTACAATTGCTCTGGTCTAAAAGCTTGTTTCCTATTTTGATTCATCTTTGAGCACTGGTAGGTGCTCACTACTGAGCCACATGCTGAGCCCTCAGTGGTGTTTGCTCTTTAGCAGTTCACAACTCATCAACAAAGTGCAAATCAACTAGCACTGTTTACACTGGTGAAATCTAACTACTTATATTCTATCTCTAATAATCAGCTAGTGGGAGGACAGTTTTGATTGTGTTCTCTGTGAATAAGGACAATTTACCTTGAGATACCAAAAATATGAGTTCACAAAACCATTGTCACACAACATAATGGATAAGCATGAAAGACTTTGCAAGAGGCAAAAAAAAGACACAATGAAGGCACCATCAGTAACTAATGCTTAGTCTTAGGACATATGTGAATATTTGGTACTACCTCTAGATATTGAAAATATAAAAGAATAACTTCATATTTAATTTCTTCAAAGTATGGTTTGTACTTTGTAAAATAGGAAACAATTTTCCAAATTAGCAATATGTTCTTTACTTGGTTTCTCTAAGCATTTCTTTGAATACTTCCAGATGTTGAAGGTTTCTGGACCTTTCAGATCCACCTAAACATGTTGTGTCAAATATGTTTTGCATATGATTTAATGGTCTTTGGATCTGCAATCCTAAATATATTGTGCTGGACCCAAGGTATCCATTTTGCTAATGGTGGAGCCTTTCTTGAATGCATGGAGACTTCTGCCAGTGAAATATGCCTCTTGTACCAGACCAGGACTTGTTGTACCCACAGATGGGTGTTTTTTTCAGAGGAAAGCTCCACGGATAAGGAAACAAATCCTCTGGATCCAGCTCAATGGATCCCAGATTATTTGTGAAGGCATATGATAAACTAAGATGAAACTAAAGAAGTCTGGATCTGGTTAACACCTGGACAGGAAAACTTTTGGGAGCACTAAGCTGTGTTGAATTTTGTGGTGGAAGAAAGATGGAATATACAGTAAGTTTCACTGAAAGCAGTAGAGCCTAATTTCTTGTAAATGTGCTTAAAATGTCGGCCGAGTGTAAGAACTTTTGGTCAGTTTTGCTGGCAGACTGTAATGTCAGTCATATAATTCTTGGGCTACTTCAATAAAGATATTTTTACAACTGACTCCTACATTTGAAGTAGTATGTATTTGCAATTTCATGGTCTTAATTTGAATGGGAGGAATATAACTTGCTGAATTATGTTAGTTTGGTTGAAAATCTCTGGGACACATGCTGTGGAGAAACGCCATTTTAATCCATGTTGGTGCTTCATTGGGAGGGATCGCTAAACTGCCAAGCAGGCTTGGGCCTAGCCTTCCCCTCCTCCCCCCCCTCCCTTCCAGAGCCAAACCAACAACGCTAGGGGGAAAGTCTCCTAGAGAGACAGGAAGTTCTTTTGTTCTCTGCATGTGAGTTAGGAGGAGGAGTTTTTCAGTTCTCAGCTGCAGCTCGAAGGAAGAGATTGCCAGTGTGGGAGCTCCTGCCTGTGCATGCGGCCTATTCAAGAAAATGAGGCCTCCAGGCAGTAAGACCAAGTAAGTCATCCAAAAAAAGGCAGGGCGTGTTTAGATCAGGGACAGCAGGACGCGTTTAAAACCACATTTTGTTTGTCAGGCTGTTTGCTGTACGGGTGCTGTGCTGTGCTAACTTTTTAAATGCAACTGTTTTTGTGTTTTTTTTTCTTTCCCTTTCTTTTTCTCTTTTAAATAAATATTTTTTCTGTTTTGAATGCTGGCAGTCAATCTCTGTACCACATAGATCCCCAAACCGCTTTAGACCACGCTGTGTTAAGAAGGGGGCCCCAGGTGAAGGGGGGAAGGCATGCAGTTGGATAAGGTGCCAATCCTCCAGGGGTGCCCCAAAGAAGTGCTGAGGTCTCTGTGAAACCCAAGTACAGGGTGGCAGAGGACCTTGAGGCCTGGCCTCATAGCAGGAGAGGGGGATTGGGAGTCCTGTTCCTCTCAATCTGAACCCCTAGACTGAGCAGGTGGTGGCAGCGAGCCCAAGGGGCAGGAGGAGAAATAGCTCCCTCCAGGAGTTGGCGACTCAATAGGGAGCTGACGGGACCGGGTCTGAAGGCGGAATCGGGCCGGTTCCGCCACACATGCTATCAAAAACAAGATATTATACTAAAAGTAAATTGGTAGATATACAACTGTCACCAATGTTAGATGTCACCCTGGTGTAACTTGTGCTTGAACTGTTTTTTTTTTTAATGCTGTTTTCACAGCTGATAAGGATTGTCTATAAATGCCAGCTTTTCCTTGTGACCCCTTCTAGTAGATTACACTTCTTCCAAATAATTACTCAAATTCACTGAGATCTTGAGATCACTGAGATGTGGCCACCTGGATCCATGCAGTGCACTCTTCCTAGGTCTCCTCTCAAAGTTAACTCAGAGACTCCAGCTGGTGCAGAACCCTGCAGTTTGGTAATTCTCAGAAACTAGACAGGGCATGCATATTATTCCCATTTTGCAGTCCCTCCACTGACAGCCTATCAGTTACTGGGCTCATTTCAAGGAATTAGCCATCACATACAAAGCCCTTCATAGCCTGGGTCCATCACACGTGTGGGATTGCCTCACCACCTATGGATCTGCCATGCCAGTTTCATTCTTCTGATCAGGTGCCACCCTCAATATGGGCAAAAACAACAACTGCCCATATAAGTGCATTCTCTGTTGTGCCCCCCACTTTATGGAATGGCCTCCCTGATAAGGTTAGGAAGGCTTCCACACTCCCTGATTTCTGCAAACTGTGCAAAACTGAATTATTCAAGAGGGCTTGTTTAAACAGTCAATAGGGATGTACTGTAATGAAATGGTTCAGAAAGATGCCTGTGGACTGTACAAAGGACATACTACTATGCATAGTACATATTTATTTTGTTTATAAAATTTATATCCTGCCTTTCTGCCATTATAAGGGCCACCAAGGTGGCTCACGATTTTAAACATGCATGATAACATTGCATTATAAAACCATTAATATAACCATCCCTCTCAAACATACCTCATTAAAACAAATTTTAAAGTTTTTTTTTTAAAACATAGTTAAAATAGTTTAAAAATAGTTTAAAAACATGCAAAACATCTTGGGAAAGAGGAATCATCAAGGTCTTCACCTGCTGGCAAAAACAAAGAGAAATCTTACAGAGAGACTCCCAGAGCTTTGGTACTGTGACTGAGAAGGCCCTCTCCCAGGTTGCCACCCACCTAATGTAAGGGCCTCCAAAGATTACTATTATGGTTGGGTAGGCTCATAAGGAATTATGTGGGTCATCAGGTATGTTGGTTGCAAACCATATAGGGCTCTGAAGGTCAAGATCAGTACTTTGAATTGTGCCCAGAAACAGATTGGGAGCCTGTGTAGATGGTCCAAGACTGCAGGGATACAGTCCTTATGATCCTCTCCAGTCAACATCCTGGCTGCAGCATTCTACACAAGCTGAAGCTTTTGAACGCTTTTCAAGGGCAACCACATGTAGAACACATTGCAGTAATCTAATTTGGATGTAATCAGGGTGTACATCATAGTGGCCACATTTTTTCTGCCCAGAAAAGACTGCAATTGGCTAATTAATTGAAGCTGGTACAAGGTGCTCTTAGGCACAGTAGCCTCCTATTTATCCAGCAGCGGGTCTGGGTCCAAGAGCTCTCCACACTGTGAACTTGTTCTTTCAAGGGGTGCTTAACCCAAACAACATTGGTGACACTTTAAATATTGGGTCAGACTTTCCATCCACCAGTAGCACTTCTGCCTTTTCAGGATTAAGCATCAATATATATACTGTCTGCTGCTTTAAGTTTGAGCCTATTATGCAATTTCTGCATCATTTTGCATATCACATTAATGCTCATGCTTTGTTTCAGCTTGGTTTCTGATTTTTTACTGATTTCTGCAAGCCAAACCCTATTGCATTGTTTATTGGACTCCCCATTCCTATTGATTTATGTTTCCTTGTACTGTGTAGTCCCCCTTGAGTCTCAATGAGAAAGGTGGACTATAAATGATGTAAATAAACCTAATTTAACTTCTTGAAGTGAGAAACAATAGTCTCAATGTTTACATCACACAGACCAGCCTTATCTCAAAATAGGTAATGGCAAAATTACAGTCTCCCCACCATACACATACACACAATTTATAATGCAATCCTAAACAAAGTTACATCATTCTAAACCCATTTGATAGAAGGGTGTAACTGTGTTTTGGATTACACTGTTGGCTACATAAAAGTAAAGTCGGGGAGGGGAGGAATCTATCCTGTGTGCTTTCACTTGGGAGAAGACTAGTTTTGCTGTGTGCAACAGTTGTTCCCGTAACACTGTAGGACACTTCAGTCACATTGTGTCAGCCTAATCCAAACACTTAGTTCATGTTTTGTTTTACACGGAGGACCACTCAGTTTGAGACCTGTAGCTTTGGAAAGGAAGCCAAAGCAGCATTTAATAAGGGACCATCCCTTCCTTAGACCTCCTGCCTTCCCAAATGCTGTCTGCTTTATGTAATGCATTATAATTATATGACAGGGGACCAGTGGAGAATATGGCATACCATTTCCCATAGGTTTCCTTTTTCAGATAAGAAAGATAAGCATTCTGCTTAGCTTCACAACATTTTTTTTTAAGTCCCTGTGCAGTTTCCTGAAAAGCTATTGAAAACTAGGTGATCTTTGTAGCTCTTGTCCTTTAAGCAACCAGACAATGATCTCTGTCGTATAGGGAAACTGGGTGCACAAAGTAAGGAAGCCCCCTGCATTGAGGTGACTGTCGTTTACTTCCTGAGAATGCAGAGGCTTTTCGGGGAAAGGTCATGAGGCTTTCACGCTACAGATCACTAAGTTAAAATGGATGAGACTATTTGTTTTTATTATGATGGCTCTTATTCTATAAAAAGCTGTGGATGTGTTCTGTCTTCCATTTCCACTGAAATGACTGGTGAAGCCAGTGGTTAAAATAAGATGAAAGGGTCATAAATGGGAAAGCCAACACGAAATCTAGTAGTGCTGACCAAGAACAACCCATCAGCTATAAACTTCTAAAAATTTCTAACCAGTATGCGGTCTGCGTTCTCAGAATTCTGTCAAGGAAGTAGTGTCAATCTATAATTTCTAAAAAGAAAGGGACTATAAATTAGACCTATGAGGGACTGCCAAAAAGAGAACCCTGTCACTGGCATGCTAAATATGTGGAGCTGCAATTGCTCAATGGAAAGGAAAATCCCTCTGTTCACACTTACTATAAAAATTACTTTGTTTGGGATCCTCACTTGGGAGAAAGGAAAGGAAAGATTCCCCATGCAAGCACCAGTCATTTCCGACTCTGGGGTGACGTTGCTTTCACAACGTTTTCACAGCAGGCTTTTTACGGGGTGGTTCGCCATTACCTTCCCCAGTCATCTATGCTTTCCCCCCAGCAAGCTGGGTACTCATTTTACTGACCTCAGAAGGATGGAAGGCCGAGTCAACTTCAAGCCAGCTACCTGAAAACCCAGCTTCCACTGGGGATCGAACTCAGGTCATGAGCAGAGCTTAGGACTGCAGTACTGCAGCTTTAACACTCTGTGCCACGGGGCTCTTCTACACTGGGGAGAAAAGCTGGGTATAAATGAAGTAAACAGGGCTTTTTTTGTAGAAAGAACTCCTTTGCATATTAGGCTACACACCCCTGATGTAACCAATCCTCCTGAAGCTTGCAGTAGGCCCTGTACTAAGAGCCCTGTAAGCTCTTGGAGGATTGGCTACATCAGGTGTGTGTGGCCTAATATGCAAATGAGTTCCTGCTACAAAATTATCCTGGAAGTAAATAAACAAATTAGTTCAAGAACCAGTGTCCTATTGTGGACAGATTATTGGACAGATTGTAGAGAATACAGTTCAGTTGCCTGTTTTTAATTGTTTGTTTTCATAATGTAGTTTTAAAGCATATGCCGCCACAAGCAGGACTCTGGACAGGCAGCATAGAAATCTTCTAAACAAATAAATTCCTACTCATCCACAAAATTAATTTGGTGATATTGAGTTAGTCTGTCAGTCAACCTAATCAACTTCACAAGACAGCATTGGGAGAAGGATTTATATGGCACCAGGAGTTCCTTAATGATGCCGTATGATAAAGAGATAATAATTAGTAATAGAGAAAGGTATAACCAGAAGTGAAAGGCAGATCTAGAAGATCTGTCAACAGCTTCTACGTCCCTTTTTTTTCCTTATCTACATTACCTTTGAGTAACGCTTCAATAGCCTCAAGATTGGGGTTTAATTCTAATTTAAGGAATGTATGTCCTGACACTGGATGACTCAGATGGTTTTCAACAGTGGTATCCAGATCAGGGAATTATTTGTATTTGGTTGGCTTCCCCAATCCAGAGAGGATTTCTGTTTCAGAAGGATTGACAACAACAAGACAACCATACTGTGTACTAGATTGTTCTCATCTATGATGCACTGTTAATTACTGGCTGAATTGTGGCAAATGGGGGAACCCTCTCATGGTCCCCTCTTCCATTAGACTGGTAAAAAGATATTCCAGTCCCTTAAAAGTAGCTGGTGGAAAATAACAATTATTTTAGCTAGGCAAAGTTTTCTCAAAGAGAACTTGGAAAAGTAGCTGAGGGATAAGATTTCATACACTAAGAAGCACATTAATGAGAGACCTAAGTTGGTCATTGTTGTCAGTGTACTGCTTTGTCCAGCAGCTACTCACTCCATCAGTGCTCTTCCTTTTATAATCTACAGCACAGCCTCCCAAGATGAGTTATGTAAAGACATCTGCTGTGTATTTAACTAGTACTAAGATGAAATAGTACAATTGGCTTTGCTGGCCACATGAACCATGAATTTTAACTTAGATTGGCAGACATATGTTGCCAGCAGACAGTTTGGACACATTCATAAGAAACAAATAAAAAGCAGGTGCTCTGCCCCTAAGATCTTACAATCAAATTAGGATTATTGGAAGAAGGCAGGATCATATGAATCTGAATCTAATAGGATTTTACTGAATAAACAGACTAAATAGAGTAACTTCACCATGCTGTTAGCTTAAAATTTACATACACTGAAGTATTTTCCTAACGTTTTCACAGCAACATGCTACCAAATTCTTCACATGTTTTTCTTCAGAATTAAGTCCCAATTGACACAGTAGGCCTTACTCACAAGGGAGTGTGCACAGAATTACAGCCTTTGATATATCAAACATTGAGGAAAATGCTGTTGTGTAAATGGATATCTTGGCCACTATGGAGAGAGAAATTGCCTAATTTACAGCTGTTCTGCAAACAGTAGTCAGTCTATAATTTAGTAATAATCCATGACCAGATGCTGCATAGCAGGGGGAAGCTCTTGAGCTGAGCAGTTCTTTTCTTACAGATTTCGTGCCAGCTTTCCAAAGAACACCTACTTCAGTGAGTCCTTCTATGTGGTTTACCTGAAATACAACATTTGTATTTCATCCATGTTCATCACAACAATTACCTGAGGCAGAGAAGGAGAATCAATCATGTAACATGTTAAGTATTTGGGGCCATTTTTACTGACCCCAAATGTCTACGTATAAATGAGACAGGACTGCAAAGTTACATAATGATTTTAGATGTTCCTTAACTTTATAGCATTATAGATGAAGTATTTCCTTGCAAAAACAAGACCCTGGAGCACAAATTCAATGCATTGCTAACATTAATCTTAAATTACACAGTGTAATCTTTATCAGTTTAGGAAAATGCCGGATCTATTTATTCAAGAGTCAGAAGATTATACTTAAGTATAACTTTGCCTTTGAAGGTTCCTTGTCCTCCAACCACTAGTTAATATCACTATATTTGGCTTCTACTCACTCTGCCTAGTATGTCACCTAAAGTTAATCATCTTTTCTTAGCATAAGGTTTTTTTTATTTTTATTGTCTGCTTTGCAAAGGTTCTGTGTGCTGTGGTTAACATTGGACTGACATCTAATGAACTGCTAGCTTTTATATTTTCAAAGGGAAAGTAGCTCACTGGTATGGGGTGGGATTTTTTTTTCTTTGTGTGTTAATTTTTAATCTATTGGTTCTCTCAGTAGACTTAGATGTATTTTGAAACCTATTTTGCAGTCACTACCACCTAATCAATTAATTTTTCAGCATTTCCTATATTCTATTCTAAGGCTGTTCAAACAGTGGGGTATGGGAATCAGTCTCTACCATGCCCAGAAACATCTGTTCACCTTCATACTCTCACACACATTTTTGTTACTGAGCCTTATTAAGAGTTCTAGGGAACCCAAAAGCTTTCTGTTTTGTGATGTATTGGTTGGTCATAATAAAACAGAATCATATGACTGATGTTTTTGATTTTTTTCCCCTGCAGATTAACACAGCTAATAAATCTTAAAATAGTTAATCTAGTAAACCCCAATTATCTGTTTCCTGATTGTATATGTTTTAATGTTACTCTCATACTTTTTTCTGACATCCTAGGTACAAATCAATGTCACAGCTATTCTGAACACATAAACTGAGTGGTATGCTCCCAGTTCTAGGCATGGTTACTCAGAAGTATATCCTACTAAATTAAGTGAGACAGTCTTTCATTCAGAGCATATATAAAGCAAATACTGCACCAATATAAGGTTTTTTCTTAGATAAAGGGATTGTTTTATGTATCATAAAATATATCCAATATGAATGCTAAATCTGTCAAGCTTTGCTTATTGTATTGTGATTATTAACCTCCCTAAGAAAGTTTAAATTACTGCAGAACAAAAATTAGCCTTTGTAAAGCCAATAAACAATGCTGATGTAATATCCTAGGCTCTATTTTTGGCTCTAATGATGCATCTACATTACAAGCTTGAATTGGCTGTATAACACATTGGCTGTTGTGGCTTCCCGCAAAGAGGCTTGGGAATTATAGTTTGGTCAGGTGCTCAAAATTCTGTCAGAGATTTCTACTCTCCACACACAGAACAATTAAGTGGTGGAAGGGAATAACTGTTAAACAACTTAAATCTATTGTGGTATTCCTTGGGAAAGATTTTGTAAAGGCTTTTTAAAAAAAAAACTGTTTCCACTGTAGCATGTATATCACTAGTTCATTTTCTTGACTAAACTGCGTTTTTAATTAAAGTTGCATGTATCTATATTAGTCCATTAACAAAACAAACCCCCAAACAATTGTGGTATAACGCCTAGACCCTTCTAAATCCATCAAAGTCAGTGGGCTTAGAAGGGTATAAGTCTGGTTATAAGGGTTAGAACAAGTTGTTTCAACACAGTGAGCAAACTTTCCAATTCTCACTACCTCTTCATCAGTCAGGATGCTTGACTTGTTTGCTATTTTATTACATCATTTTATGACTTTTTTATTACAGTTTCCTGAAATCAGTGTTATAACTCTGTTGCTCCAACATGCTAAGCAAACTTTTAGATTCTCCTTACCTCTTCACCAGTCTGGATGTTCAGCTTGTTCTCTATTTTATTAAGCATATTTCTTATTCCTCTGCAGGATGTCAGCCCATAGAGTACCATAGCCATTCCTCTGTTTTTGCCAAACAGACTTCAAACTGCTTAGCCATTCCGCATACTTTTCTGGTTTAGAGCTGAGTGCCATGCTCTGCGAAATCATCTTAACCCTTTTTAAGAAATCTCCACAGATAAATACACTATAACATATTTTACTGTTTCAGCTGGGGATAAGGGTCTTTGAAGTCAAAGAGAAGAAACTAACTTGCTGTCAGAGTAATCATTTGCTTTAGCATCTGCAATCTATTTGTCCTCTTCAATGACAAATAAAACATTATTTTAATCAGTTTTCCACCTTTTTAAATCGCTGTTATTTGAATTCTAAAATGTTGCCAAATCAAAATGTGTGCAATGTTTCACTTCAGCTTTGAAAGATGCTAATAGATACTCAGAATTCTTGTTCCTTGCCTTTGAAGCTGAGTCAGGCTGCCTTTATTTGCCACTTCCTAAAGGGACATCATTTCTCTTTTGTTCAAAATGGGGAGGCTGGCTTGTTTGTTTTCCTTTCCAGTGTTCAGCAGCCTTGCTGTAGGCCAGTAACTGTAAGACAGCAGTAACACAGGATTATCCTGCAGAGCTATAGCCAGTGATCCCATAACAGCTAACTGGACTGCCATCCAATACCACAAAACACTGTTTACATTTAAACACATGACCAGTTTGTCAATCCAGCCAATTGTGTGAGTCCAGCCAGGTATTTAGAGGAACCCCCCCCCCCTCACTCACTCCTCTTGCAATTTCAGACATTATTTCTTGAAAGCTGTTTTTTAACAGAGATAAATGACAAATAATGGTTTTTTTAATTCTTGTAAACCAAGAAATATTTTTACATTTAATATCTTCTGAAACTTAAATGTTGATGCTTTAATGTTTTTGTGTTCATATTATTAAAGAGAAGCAAATCCAATTGTGGAACAAACATTCAACTACTTTTGCTTGAACCCACAACTGAACTCATGCAGAGGAGAATACTGTGCTGAGAAATATTACAGCATTCTATCATAGCAAGCATTCAGGAGTTTTGCAAAATTTAGGAAACAGGCTAATAAAAGTATAGTAAATATTACATGACAAATATCCCTTCCCTCATTTCACAGTTTCTCCCCTATGATGAAGAAAATTAGATTGACATGATGCTTTGGAGCTGCTAACATTAACAAATTAAAGAATATTTTCCCTCAGGAAAATTTAATACTTAGATCTTGCTCTTGCATTCAGGAGAAATTTAATTGCTCTCTGTCCCTGTCTGTCTGTCCGCCTGTCTGTCTCTGTCTATCTGGATGGATGGATGAAGCATTTTCTCTCCTACATGATGTAATTGGCCTTGAGGACATATCTATACTCTAAGCTTTAATTGTCAACATGCTTTTCTAACGCTGGCTTCCCCAGAGAATCATGGAAATTGTAGTTTGAAAAGATGCTGAGAATTCTCAGTTAGAGATGTTGTAATTACTGGCATCTGCCAGTTCAGCTTACCTCCTGTTCAACCACTGTTAGCAGAGACTGATTGTTTGGCAGCCAGTTTAAGGCAAATTTCCTGTGTCATGTCACAAATTGCTTTTGAAAGTCTCCATGGTTACAACAGGTGGTTGGGTGGCAGACAGAAGAGGTGGCTGAAGAATTCAGCTCCTTTGGTACAGGTAATAGTGCTATTTTGGATCTCATCCTTTGCTAATGAACTAGGACAGGTAGGATAAGCTGAGGTTCCCAAAGAAAAATAACATTATCTGCTTGCAGTTTCAAATGATCTGCTAACTTTGAATTGAGACCAGAAGGTAAAGGCATCTAGCCCATCTGCTACAGCAATGCAAGAGCCAGAGGACTTATCCTGGAGCAACTTGGCATAGGAATGCTCTGCTAGTGTTCCAAAGACCAAAGTTCTTGCTTGCTGTCAGCTCCAATGATTAAAGGTGTTTATTGCAGCTTTCTTTGTGCTGCTGGTTGTAGTAGCTTTAATTGTGTGTGTGTGTGGGACTTAAATGTGTTCAAAAGTATATAAGTATTTCTTAGAAATACAGATTTTTTAAAAAATATTTTGAGAATACTTTTCTTATTTTAATATTATGAATTAAAATAGTTGAATTGTCAGAATTCCAATACAGATTTTTTAAAACTTGTTCATAGAATACAGTAGTATGGTCTGATAGGATGTGGATCTTAGAAGAATTATGATCATATCCTGCATCAGGCATGGAGTTATGGAATAGTCTTGTGTGGATGCCTGTGTTCTGGCTCAGGTTCTTTATAAGATGGTAATGAAAGGAACCCATCTTCTAAGGTTAACCCTTGAGCTACAGTATATGCTGCTTTACTAAGAAATAAATTCAATAAGATTGGAATTGAGAAACATTTAATATCTGTACACCCAAGGTCATTTGTGCTCCCAAAATACTCTTCTTTGGGACAGCACTCTGGCTGTGCACTCAGAAACTTACTGTGGCACTGGTGAAGTTGTCCATTTATTTCACATTGTACTTATACACATATTTGTTTTATGATATATATAACATGAATTAAAATGTAGGTTGCATACATCACTGTCAGTCACCCAGGTCCTTTAGGAAAAATCCAGTGGTTTCTTTTGGTTTCATCCTATAAGAGACTGGTTGAATTTTCCTCTTTCACAAAAAGAAAAGTCTTCCCTTCTATTTCCCACACTGTATTTCCTTTGTTCTCACTACTTTTTTAGTAAGGAAGGGTGTCTAAAATGTGATGTTTATATGTTACATGTTTCCATCTCCAATTGTTATTGAAACAAATAATCCAGAGTTTTAAAATAAAACATGGCGAGTTTAAGGGGGGGGAGAGAGAAGAAACCTAGGGAGACTATTATGAGTAAAGAGTTCTCAGACCTGTTGATGCAGCCATCATGCTGAAAATAGGAAGTGGGAGAAGGGGTTAGGTGCCCATAAACAGCCACCCCCTGGCTTTTCTTCTTGGGAATGAAGGGGATCGTATTCCCTGTCGTTTCATCTTGCTGGGAGTCAATCTGTGTTAAACTCGGCTCATATGTAGAGTGGAGTAGGAAACAAGGCGATTCTGAAGGGCGAGACTTCGCCTTGCTTGTGAAATTGACAAGTTACAAAAGACCAGGCCTGAAACCGGCAAGGATCCGCCGGTGATGGACAGATTCGCAAACAAGTGTCCTTCAAGCAGTTGCCCCGAGCTTGTGGGTTTCTCTCTTCTCTCCTTTCCCCCACCCCGCCTCGTCCTTTGCGGAGGCCACCTTGTCTTGTAATTGGTAAGCCCGTCCCTCTCCCAAACGTCTGCTGTGCCCGGCAGTAAGTCGTTAAGGCCACACTGCCTCCCTTAGAGTGGGGACCCGCGAGTCGAGGACGACCCCAAGGACATCCGAGTTGTCCCCAACCAGGTCTCCCCTGGTTAAGACCGCTCTCGGGGAGCTCCCTTCTCCTTCATTCCCTTGCAGCAGCCCCAAGAATGTTTCAGTAGAATATTGGAAGGGGGCGGGGGGGGGGCTGGTTTTCCTAATGGGCCTCCTTTCGGGCGGGAGGGGGGGGGTGCGAAGCGACGATGGCCACCAAAAAAAGGCAAACATTTCTTTGCGTTTCCCTCCTCAGATGGCGGTGAGTAGTAATAACAAGAAGATGCAAAGATGTCTTTTAATTCAAGACGTTAAACGATAGTGGTTTTGACTGCACTCTTTTTTGGCTCCACATCGCCCGAAACGGGTGACGAGTATTTCTGTGCGAGGCTCCTGGTGACCCTGGGAAATGCCATCCGGCGGTCGCCGGGCTGGTGAGGAGGGATTTCCCTCTAAATGCGAGTCGCTCTCTGTTCCGCAGATCCAGAAGTGCATCAAAACGGTACCGAGGATCTGCTGTGAGCCTGTGACTGGGACACCTCTCTGGGGTTAAAGGTCCTCCTGGGTCTCTTTTCCTGCGACTCCGTCATTGGGTTGTTGTGGCAGGGCACAGCGTGGCTGGAATGCGGAGAATGAGGGAGCGGGGGGGGGGGGAGGAGGAGAGGTTGGTTCCTGCCATTGAGCTCTACATTTAGGCTTCGTGTTAGAGAAACGGCGACTCGCGCTTTCAAAATGGGCAGAGCAGAAAGAAGCTGGAGCTGTTGAGGAACTTTGCAAGAGCTCCATGCGCAAACGCTTTAATCCGAATGGCTAAAATCCGGTGTTACGCTTGGGTATGAAAGGCGGTGGCCTCAGCCCAAGAGAGAAACAACTGACTGCGCCATCCTAAGAAGTTTCACCCTTCTCAACTCACTGAAGACAAACAAGGGTGCGACTCTGTTTAGGATTCTGCATTAACTTTGTGGAATCCTAATTGCTTTCATTCAGCTTGCCTTTCTCAGGACTATTATAAAATTATAAACTCAATGTTCCCTCTAAACCATGCTGGAGTCTTGTGAGCAAAAATTCTACTTTGTGCGTTACTGGCATTCAATTTGTGAGCTACTGCACAAATTAGTTTGCTCTGGGACCATTTTTTCCTGAGCGAAGACAAAAATGTGTGAGCCAGTTTTTAAACATGTGACACACTAACTCAGTTTAGAGGGAACAGTGCTCTAGATTTCTTTTCTTCCAGTCCTAAACTTCAATACCCTGATTACTTAGGCAGCTAAGAACATACAGTCTAGCCAAAGACAGAGCAGAGGCTGGTGGGCCCCTTGATGTCAAGGGGAAAATTAAACTCACTCCTCATCTCGAAGTCAACGGGACTTTAAAATGCCTAATAGTTATCTAAATGGCGCCCATGGGGTTTTAAGTTACCTGGTTAATAGGACTAAGTGAAGCAATGACTGGGTCTTTTTCTTCATTTGTTTTCCCTTCGCCTTTTCGTTAAATCGAATAATACCAAGATTTTCTTGTTTCTGTGTTTGTTTGCCGGGCGTATCGTATTAATTCTTTGTAGTGGACGCGTTTTTTCTCCCCCTTCCAAGTTTTTTTTTTTTTTTTGCTGTGAGTATTCTTTGCTTGAAACTTCTGTCCATCATTCCGTGTCAATCTGTGTGACTGAAAGCAATTAACATTTCCTGAGCCAGGGACATTTAAATAAAATGAAAGAGGTTTTCCCCTCTAGTGACTTCCGGAATTGTCCAGGAATCGCTACGTTATGTGGCTTCACATCTTCTGCAGTCGACAGCAGCACAAAATGTGTGTTTCTGTTAATGTCCCTGCCCTTTAATAAGCACAATCAGGATGGATCAAAGGGAGTTTTGCTGGGAGGTTGATAGGGGAGTTAGAAACCCGCGGACTTCAAGATCCTGTTTAGGATTGCACTATTGGCCTTGTTTCTATGGCGGCTGAAGACTGGACGCTCTCACAAGCAAGTCTACAAGAGGCCTTGCTTGCAAAAAAAAAAAAAACCCACCCTCGCTTGAATCACACAGGCCGAAGTAAACCCTAGCTCGCCGTCTATAAAATTTTCATTGCCTGCACTATGGGGACGCGGGAATCTCTGAAAATCAGCCCGCCTCACCTATCTGAAAAGAACAAGAAAGGCCATAGTTTAAGCATTCTCGAAAACATCTGGTGGGTTTCAAGGGGAATCGCTTCCAAATCAAATACCTACTTCTTTGGGGCAGGAAGAAGTTGTAGAGCGGTGGCTGCCATAGCCTTCGGGAACTTATAAGATCCTGGGGCAATCCACCAACAGCCTATTTATTTTAAAAAACAAAACCAAAATAGCTGGGCCAGGACAGAGCTTCCGGAACACAACGGAACCGGGGTTACACCGACCTGAATGTTATTTTAAGCAGATGATTATGATTATTATCATCATCATCACCATCCCCTGCGGATTTACCGTGGAGGGGGGAAAAAAAAGTCCAGCGGTACCTTCAAGACCAACAAAATTTTATTCAAGGTATAACCTTTGGTGTGTAGGCCCGTTTCCTCAAATATCTGGACTCATTCTGCTGCGTCAGACCCATTGGGCTACCCATTGGAATTTACCCTGGATAAATATGTCTCCTCGTTACGTTATGGGGTTGCGGGGGAGAAGACGCCAAACGACTGCCTCTCGGCCTTCATTCTATAGAAGAGAAGGAGAAAGTCCCAGATTCCAATTAGAATTTCCAGGCTCTCTTGTAACTTCTTCTGGAAAACCAAGTCAGATAGTTACAGTGCCTGCACTTCTACCCTTCTTCAGCCCCTTTCTGTGGGGAAACACCCCCTTCATGAGGACCTGGGTCCTGCCCACCGGTCTCCCTTCAGATCGGCGGGGGTGGGGGGGAGGTTGCCAAGCTGGCGTTAAGTGACACTGCCCCAGCCTGCAAAGGGAAGCGACGGAGGGGCAGCAGCCCCTGGGGTGGTGCCCCCTCCTCACCTTCTCTCTGCCACCCCCCCCCCCCTCGGCGCTTGGCTGTCACTTGGGCCCCAGGACAGACCGCGGGGCGGCCCAGGCGATGCTTTGCTCTTGGGGGTCCAGAGCTCCGGAGCCCCGCCGCTGGCTGGCTGCCATGCCCGGCTGGAGGAGGCGCTGACGACCCGAGCCCCGGACACCTGCGGGGGGAGGGGGAGCAGCCCCGGCCGAGGGGAAGGGCCTGGCCCCCACTCGCGACCGCAGCGGCGGCCCGGCAGGCCAGGAGGCGTGGGCCCCGGCGGGGCGGGAGAGTGACCGGCCTCGGCTCGGGAAGGAAAGAAGCGGCTGGGGTTGGGCGGCCCTGCAGCAGGCGAGACTTGCCCGTTTCTCGGTCTGAGTCGGCTGGAGGGGCCGGCTTGCCACGCTCGAGTGGGGAAAGAAAGGCCAGGCCGCCGCCGCCGCCGGCCCTTTCCCCTGCAGCAGCGGCCCGGAGCAGCCGAGACCTTTTGCTGCCCGCAGTCAGACCGAGGGGAGGGGAGGGGAGGGGAGGGGAGGGGTTCCGAGCCCTGGAGTGCAAAGCCCGGGCCGGGGGAGGAGCAGACGCGCGAGAGTTCCAGGCGGGCCCGGCAGCCGGTTCCCTAACAGAGCCTGGAGCGAGGCTGGGAAGTCCCTCTTCTCCTTCGCAGCCTTCTCCCACAGTTGGCCTCCAACCAGGCCGCCAACACGTGCCTCCCCCGCCCCCAGCAGGGCCCCCTCCCCCCCCCCGTCCTTTCAGGACTCGCGCGCGCCGGATTCCTCCCCCCCCCTCCCCGGGCCGGGCCGGGCCCCGCTCCTCCTCACACCCGCAGTTTCCCAAGAGAAGGCACCACATTGCCCTGCAACCATTCACTGCATCAGATCTGCTCATGGAAATATTCTTCTTACCTCACCTCAGCCGGCTTACTTGACGGTAAAACCCAAAGACACCAACTAGTTTACTTGTAAGTAAACTTGTCAGCCTTGGGAGGCGCAGCTTTGAGGTTGGTGTTGACATAGCTGAAGACGGAATTTTTTAAAGCTACAGGTACAGGAAACTAAATTTCACTGGGTAAAACATCAAGATAAATATGTTTTGGATTGCCTCCGATTACACGTAACCTGCGGGTTATTTGTTTCGCCTCCGTTTCAAACATTGCAGTGGGTTTGGGTAACTCCAAAGTCCAGTTCCACATCCCCAGAAAACCGTCGGGGGTGCGGCGGGTGATCGGAGACCGGAGAATACGCGGCGCGAGAGCAAGGCGGTCGGCCGATTGACCTCAAGGACCTGCTGCTGTTACACTGCAAACAACTGCTCTGAGCCTGGCCAGCCTCTCAAGCAACCCTGCTTGATGGTTTTATATTAAACGGACAAACATTCCGCCAAGTATCCCAATTCAAAGGTCTATTTAAAAAATCATCCGCAATGAAATGACAAAAGCAGCCACTATAACAGAAGGGGATGGTTTGGGCAGCGTTATACTCCCTCTGCTCCTTAAAAACCCCACGAGGAAAGGGTAGGTGACAACTGGCCCCAGGAAACGCAAGACGTCCTTTCAGATGCGCCATCTCTTTCCTCCCAAGTAAGCAAGAAGTAGATCTCTCTCCGATGGGTTGTCCTTTCACCAGGAGGCTGTGAGGGATCAAGGTGAGCGGTTGTTTACTGGCCCGGCAGAAACATGGGAAGGACCCCGCTTCAGCCGGAGGCCCAGCTGCAGCGCCTTGGCTTGGATCCAATGCCTCGCACAGGCCGCTGTCTCAAGGCCGACCTGAGCGTGGGATTGGCCGGGAAGGACCTCAGCAGCACCTGTAAGCTGGGAGGGGGGGCGTTGCTGTCACAGGCACAGAGAACACCCCAAATCGCGCTCAGTATCGTCTCTTAGCTGTTACTTTCGTTTAGGGTTGGCGCAGAAAACATTCCCCCCTCCCCTCTGCCTTTACTCACGGCCCTGAAGCCTAGAGATAAACAAACGTTACCTGAATGGCATATTTTTGAAAACATTTTGACTGGCGAAAACAAGCAGGAAAACAGCTTTACTTTGCTAGAGTGAATCGGGTTACAAGGACCGAGGCACGTCTCCCACATGGCATATTGAGGGCAAGTTTGGTGCGCGTGCACAACACGTAAGATAAGACATGTGTTGGACAACTGTGCTGCCAGGGCTTAGAAATCGTCTCTGGGTATTGATTAGGTATAAAAATATTGTCTGTCACTCCCCCTCACACCTGCTGGTTTCAAACCCCTGCGATGCACGCCTTCGGATTCGGAATGCTCTTTACCCGCACAGGAGCGGTCATGCCTTTACAAGCACTAACAGAGCGTTGCAGCCGGATCGCGATCTTCTTGGGCCCGTTTTCTCCAGAGCAGGCTTCCCGAGAGCTATCTTCTTCCGGCGACCATTTCTGCTAAAATCTGCAGCGCACCTTCCACCGCCAGGCGTCGAGGAGCCCCCGCCTCCTCAGATGCCCAAACCAAAGCAACTTACGGTGGGGAGATTTGCAGCTGTTTCCTGCGGGCTGCTTCTCGTCGGCCCAAGAGGCGAAGAAGTTGGATCCCTGCGCGCACTCGCTATCCCACCCACCTCCTTTCTCTTGGCTCGGGCCAGGACCCCCTTGGGCTGCTGAACCATCCGCTTTCCTCATAGGGTGGACTTGTGCAATGTGACTTTGCCATGAACTCGCCCGTGCCCAGCTGGCTCCCCGCCCGGAGGGGGGGGGAGAGAAGGAGAGAGGGCGAGAGAGCGCGCAAGCGATCCTGACGAAAGCGGAACTTGCCGGAGCCCATACAAATCAGAAGCGAGCTTGTCCCGAAGAGCAGAGAGTGGATATCTGAGCCTGCTGATCAGAGACGACGCTGGGCTGGCTGCCTCTTGAAAGAGGAGGGGGGGACCGAAAAGCCCACCCGGCCCAGGCAGGGCTTAAAGCAGGCGGGCGAGAGAGGCACCGGGACCAGAGCCTCCTGCCACATCTTGGGGAGTCACTGCCGAGATCCGAGGCGAGGGGGGGGACCCCTCCGAGACCGGCGACCTTCCGAGGGCTGCAGCAGCAGCAGGTGGTTTGGCATGATGGCCACCGGCTACCAGGAGGCCCCTGGGGAGGACGCGGGGGCTCTGCTGCGGGCGGCCAAGGAGGGCGGCCTGGGCGGCGAGGCGGGGGCTAAGGGCGAGCTGAGCCCGGCTCCGGGCAAGGGAGGAGGCGCCGCGGCCGAGACCAAGGGCGACCCTTCGCAGAAGCCGCCCTACTCGTACGTGGCGCTGATCGCCATGGCCATCCGCGAGAGCGCCGAGAAGCGGCTGACGCTGTCCGGCATCTACCAGTACATCATCGGCAAGTTCCCCTTCTACGAGAAGAACAAGAAGGGCTGGCAGAACAGCATCCGCCACAACCTGAGCCTCAACGAGTGCTTCATCAAGGTGCCGCGAGAGGGCGGCGGAGAGCGCAAAGGCAACTACTGGACCCTCGACCCGGCCTGCGAGGACATGTTCGAGAAGGGCAACTACCGCCGCCGCCGCCGCATGAAGCGCCCCTTCCGCCCGCCCGCCGCCGCCGCCGCAGCCCACTTCCAGCCCGGCAAGAGCCTCTTCGGCCCCGACGCCGCCGGCTACGGCTACCTCGCCGCCTCGCCCGCCAAGTACCTGCAGGCGCCCTTCCTCAACGCCGCCGCCTCCTGGTCCCTGGCCCAGGCCGCCGCCGCCCCGCCGCCCCCCCAGCCGCCCGCCTCCTACGCCGCCTGCCAGATGGAGGGCGCCGGCCCGGGGGGAGCAGCGGGAGGAGGCGGCGGCCCGGCGGGAGGCGGCCCCGGCAGCCCCGGAAAGGGCGCCGGCCTCTCTCCCGGGCCGGCCTCGGCCTCGGCCGCCGCCTACGGGCCCTACTCGCGCCTGCCGGCCATGGTGAACTCCTACAACGGCCTGGGGGGCCACCACCACCCGCACCACCACCACCCGCACGCCCACCACCACCCGCACGCCCACCACCATCACCACCACCACCACCACGCCGCCCAGCAGCTCGGCGCCGCCGCCGTGGCCGCAGCAGCAGCCGCCGCCGCCGCCGCCTCCGCCGCCAGCCCCGCGCCCCAGGCCGCCCCCAACGGCCCCGCCGCCCACGCCGCCGGCCTCCAGTTCTCCTGCGCCCGCCAGCCGCCCCCCGAGCTGGCCATGATGCACTGCTCCTACTGGGACCACGACTCCAAGCACGCCGCCGCCGCCGCCGCCGCCCTCCACTCCCGCATCGACATCTGAGCGGCTCCCGCGCCAAAAGGGGCCCAAGAGAGAGACCCTCGCCCGCCCGCCCGCAGCTCGAGCCCGACCAAATGCTCCCGGGGTGCGGGAAGGCCGCCCAAGTGCGGAGACTTTTCCTCTCCCCCCCCCCCTCCCTTTAGCAGCTTCGCTTTTCTGGCCCGTGAGCAGCGCGCCCATTTCAACGGGCCTTCTGGAAAGCCCCCGCACGGGCTGACCGAGATCCCTGGCCGTGCCTTGCAAGGAACGCCGAAGGCAACGGGGCCGCGCGGAGCTTGCGGTTTACCTGAGCGGGCTGGAGAGCGAGAGATGCTGCTGCTCGTCTCCCACGCGTTGCCTTTCCATTCTGTGAATGTTTGGAGGAGTCACACAAGAACTGGAGGGAAAACTCCCCTTTCTGTAAGAAGCCGGTGAGCAGCTTGAATAAGGGGTGCATCTCTTTATTGCTACAGGTTCGAGTGCTGCGCAGCGCAGTCCCCATCACATTTCTTCCGCCGTAAATCCGTTGGAGTGCAGCTGAACTGGCTTTCTAGTAAGTGTGTTTGGGACTGCTGCGTGTGTTTGCTAGATCACTTGTATTGATTAGTCCCATTCATCTCTGTGTCGATACAGAGGTAAACTGGATGGATCAATAATGTGATCCGCAGTCTGGACTGTCGGAAGTACTAAAATGAAGGGCATCCGTCCTGAAAAGCCCAGGAATGTTTACTTTGAAGCAAGTCCCATTAAAAATCGGTGGGACTTGTCCGCCAAATGAAGACATTTGGACGGATTCTCCAGTATTAAGGTCCGGTTGAGTTCAAGAGGATTTAAGCAAGCCTGGGCAATTTTGCAACTATTGACATTTCTCAGCCAGGGTTGCATTTAATATCTTGAACACAACACAACGAGTTAAACCAAATAGTAAAATCCACCAATTTCAGTGGAATTTTTCCTAAGTAACTCAGATATTTGACAGGCCGATTCTAAGCAGGTTTTCTTCGAATCTTAAGGGGCTTTTTTTTTACAGTGTATTTAGGATTGCCGCTGTTAAGCACACTTTTATGGAGACAAATCCCAGGTAATTAAACCTCCACCCAGTAAATTTATAGGGGGACAAAGAGGGTGGCTTCCTGTCAGTTTCATGCCCAGATTCAATACAGGTCCTGCCGCATCCGCTTCAAGTTTTTGTTCAAAATAAATTTCGATCCGGGTGCGGATCTTTAAATAAAAGCGCTTGGTTTTGAAAACTGGTCTGGCTTTAATCGTAAATCGTTGTTCTAAAAGGTATTCTAAGAACAGTTGACGCGGAAATAAACTGAAGGGCTCTAGGCTTTTCCAGATTTTTCGGTCCACTTTGCGTCAAAAGACTGGTTTGATTACCCGGAAGGACATTTGCACTTCTTTCCCCTACTAAACTACCTTTCCGTCCAAATAGTACTTAATGGGGACTGTATTTGAGCAAGACCACCCTTTTTCAAGGTGTCCAGTAGCCATGCCGATTTTATCGCTGAAATGCCTAATACCTTTGAGATTATGTTTGGGAGCAATAGGTAAATATATGTGTGTATATATGTATTTTTTTAAGTAGAAGATATCTTCTCAAGATAGAGTAATTTTATACAAGTCTAAAATTATATTTGGACAAAAGGAGACTGTTTCCCGAAATTATTGTTGTTAGTAATAACAATGGAGACTATTATTTTTCCACGTACAGTATTGTTATATTATTTTTCAAAAGGTGTTAAATATGATCTTGGTATTTTTCAACCGAGACGCTGTTGCCGCTTTTCTAGGCTCTTCTCGGCCTCTTTTTTTTTTTTTTAATTGATCCCTGTGGGGAGAAATGTGCTTAAAATTCGTGAAGGGGAGGGAATATAATGATTTTCTAATTGTCTGTGTAAACGGACGGTTGTTTGGGTAGGGTAACATTCTGGGACCAACTTTTCTAGACCTACCTAGCACTTTTGTTGTATCTTCGAATTTTGTATAGTCTCCAATAAAATGTTTTCTCTCCTTTAATAGCGTTTTATTGTCCTTCGTTGTTGGTGTTTCCAGTCACTGAATCAAAGACAGAGGAGGGAGCAAGTTTCTCCTGGACTGACTTGTTCTCCTTCTGAAATGGCTACAAAGCCACGGTTTTGGCATATAAAACGGCCATCAACAGTTTTGTAGGACAGATTTTAACAGGCGTGTGTGGAAAGGGAGTTCCCCACATATGGCGCACTCTTAGATATTCTCAGAGAAAACATATTAGAGTGAACTCTGTAATTACTTAACTTACTTTAACTTGCTAAACCCAACACGAACTTTTTCTTAAGATGCCGAAAAAGGGCTTTGATTCCACCCCTACCCTTACCCCTTAATCAGGGAGAAATATTATCAGGTTCGCTTCTTTTCTCTTGTCTTGGGTGGATGTTATGGATTTGTGGGCTGACTGTGTTAAGTCTGCGTTGGAAGCGCCTCCTCTTAAAACACCTCCATTTGCAAGATTAGTGGAATCAAGTCGGTGGTCAATTCCACTGAATCAGTAAAGTTTATTTCCCAGTCCGTGTTTAACCCTGTTTAGTAGGAAGTGAAGCCCGTCGATTTCAGTGCGGCGGTTTGCTCCTAAGCAGCTGCGAAGAGTTGGAGTCCAGCGCTGGCTGCTCGCCCTTTTCCCCGGGAAGGCAGTTCTTTTGAAATCAAAGGGGCGAAGGAATCTGGTTAGGCTCAGGGGACTGACTGCTCGGGCGGCGGCGGCGGCGGCGGCGGCGGCGTTGTTATTGCGCTGAGCTGCTGGGCCAGGCCCCCCTGCGCCAGCAGCACCTTCTTTCCCCGGGGAATGCGCCGCTGCTTGGAAGGGAAGCTGGCTTGGGTGGCACCTTTGATATTCTCCTTCGGCGCCTGCATTTAGGGAGAGCAGAGGCAGGGGAAGAACCGGGGGATTTCCCAAGACCAACCTTAAAGACCATTCTTGTGGCCAGAGCCGTCCTCGGGCGGTTATAAGAAGGGGGGCGGGCGGGAAAGCGGTGTGTAGAATTTTAAAATATGGGTCTGACTTTCTCTGCTGGAGCCTTTCGGGTCTTCTGGGGAGGGGGGATTTTTTTAGCAGTATTTTGTCTACGGGGTGGTTTGTTTGATGTTCAAAGCTGGGCCTTCCCGCAACTCGAATTGACGCGGAAGTCCATCCCGACGAGCTGTGCGGGAGGAGGCCCGCCTGACGCCGAGGCGAATGCGGGGGGGGGGGGAGGGGGCACGAAGGCTCCTCTTCGGCGGGGCTTCCCGCTCTCCTTGTGGCGGGCGGCAGGATGATGCGGGCAAAGGTGCTGCTGTGGGTGCTGGAGGGCACCTCAGAGACTCCGGAGGCCCGGCCTTGCCGCGCTTTCCTGCAGGCGCCTCTTTGGTTTAAAGGCTTCCCCAAATGTTTGGCGTTTAAAGACTGGGGTTGTTTCGGGAAAAGAACCCGCTGGAGGGTGGGGTGGGTGGTTCTTAGCCTTCCTCCTTTCTACTCCTTGATAAGGAGGCGGGCTCATGGACCTGGGCTTCGTGTCCTGCCGGCCTGATCCGGCGCAAACTCCCAAGGAAAGGAGCGGGGGGGAGGGGGCTGGTGGATGGGCTGCTCAGCGCCAGGGTTGCCATCCTCTCCCGTCGCTGAATGCCGGGGGCAGTCGTTGGAGGCGCTTTCCGAGGGCGGTTCTCTTGGCCCAGGGTTTCATAAGAATAATCAGAGATGCAAAGTTTGCGTCCTGCGACACCTTTGAAGGCAACGTAGTGTCATTCTGGGCATAAGCTTTCTTACCTTGAATAAAATTTTGCTAGACTTAAAGGTGCCACTGGACTCAAACGTTGTTCTGCTCCATCAGACCCACACGGCTGCCCACCCGAATCTGGTTCCAGACGTGGCGGGAGCCTATTCTGGGAAAACGTTGGGCGCTCTTCCCTCCCCCCCCCCGCCCAACTGGGAAGAAGAGAGGGAAGCAGCAGCCGGGTCCACAGGGAGCTCCGTGAAGCCCCCGGCCAGCCTGACTCACAGAAAGATGGTTGGCGGTGTGGGATCCGGGAGGTCCCTCTCCGCTGCCCGGTGGCTGGGGCTGCCGTGAGGGGAATAGGCCGCAGGGCGGGGAGTAACGCCAGTCCTCCCGCAGGGGTAGAGCGCATGACATTCTGGGGGAGTTCGACGGCGTCCGGAGAAGAGGTGAGCGCCCCGGGATCCACAAGGCAGCCCCCTTTTCCTGTTTTCCGCCCCTCCCCGTGGCCCTTGCGCTGCCAGCATGCCTTCTGGAGTGAGGGTAAAGTTTCCCGTTTGTTTTATGATGCCGGCCTGATTCGGGGGACTGATTCCAACGCAAATGTGCAGGGGGCAGTTATTTGGGAGTAAACGCCACTGGCCACAGATAGGGCTTGCACGTTAGACCCGAAGGGCAATAAAGGATTTGTTGGGAATTCAGTCACTGAAGCGCGACTTCTGAAGATAAAACTGAGATTTGGCCACACTCTTCCTTCATTAATTCCAGAGCGGGAAGGAGCCGGGTTAGTCTCCTGAAGCCCAAACAACAACATGTTTTGTGGCACTTTACAAACTAGCCTGCCGTCAGGCTCCGTGGGCCCTTGGTCTGCGGGAGGAAGGCTTCCTTTCCCGGCTTCTTCATGCATCTGGCACCCCGGTCTCAAACCCGTTGGAGAGAGCTCCACGGCGATATGACAGAACCTAAAGTCAGGCAAGGCACTGCAAGCAGTCGACTGTTGGGCTTGTGCACTCTGGAGCTGAGTGAGGATATGAGCATGAAAACACACACACACACCTCTCACCCCCGTCCCTGTTGGAAATAGTGTGGAGGTACAAGCAATTCGTGGAGGAGCAAGGGGCAAGACGTGTTTTGGGAGAACGGGCTTTGCCCGAAACTGCAGCTCCGCCTCGGTCTAGTTTTCTGAAGTCCCGTCTTGGTGCATCTGATGAAGGGAGGTCTGAGCGTCTCCTGGAATACATTCGATTTGGGGTGAAAGTGCCTCTGGACTCCTGTTTTATCCAGCAGCTATTCGAATGCTTTCAGACCCAGCACACACCAACATGGTTTATTCCCTGTAGCGCGCACACAGCAATAGGTAGGAAGTTCTGGGCCACAATGCACCTCCTCGCTCCACGTGGGGAAGTCTACCCACAAAATCTTACTATCCCTCCATCATGTAGTCAGGTTTTAGGAGTGCAATCTCTTGTGGAGAGTCCTCCCCCCCCCCCCCCAAGACTAGAGCCTGGAAAACTGCCAGTCACACAGAAGATTGCCGACGGTGGGGTCAGACACCTGGGCCCTTGGGAACTCTTTCTTTGTGGTAAACTCCACTCTGGAGTCACGGCATTTTGCCAGGGGTCCCCCCCCCCCTCAAGAATTGCCCGACATGTAAACTCCCCGTCTCAGCGCCTGTAGCCTTTTGCCTCTGCCCTAAGGAGGCTCGAACTTAGGCACGCATTAGCCCTGGTAAAGTTAGTTTTTTTCAAAGGACCCTGGATTTGCTATCAAAAAGCAGCAGTCCGCCTGCGAATCTCCGGGGAGGGGGAGAGAAGCAAAAGAAGCTCCCTGCGTTCGGATTCCGATTCCCTCTCTTTGCTCAGTTGGCTGCAGCTGGGGTGCTCAATTGCTGGGGGGGCGGGCGGGGGAAGCGGGCGATCCTACAGTTCGTCAGTCCAGTTAAACAGCTAGTTGGTGGACCGGCACAGGCCCGCTAGATTTCTGAAGGCGTCACTTAGTATGGTTCGGGTTCCTGCTTTTTGTGTCAGGAAGGCTAAGGGAGCCCCGACGCAAAACGAACGGCGTGTTCAGACTTCTTGCGGAGGGGTGGGTCTTCTTATCTTAGCCATAGATGTCTCGGGAAGCCATTGCACTTCTCCTTAACGTCAGTGGGAGTCCGGCAGCTAGGGGGATTTCCCTGCCGCAGAGTAGGAGCGAAACTCTCAGGTGTGCCAGGTGTGCCGAAGAGATTTCCCATCCCACTGACTATTCTCCGCTTTGCAAATTATCTCTTTCCCGCTGGCAGGGGGTGTCTCAATAGACCTCATAGTTACAAAAGGAAGGTGGGGTGAAGGGGGGGAAGAGTTGGAACTGCCCAGGCACTTCCTTAAAAGGGGGGAGTCGCTTTTGGGAAAACTCTGCGCAAGATCCAGCCGAAGATGAATTGAGTGAAGCACGCGCTAAAATGGTTTTCAGGGCAGTCAAGGGCACCTAAAAATGCTTAACTGTCTGGATTCTGTCCTTTAGAGAGATATTTGTAAACGTATTTTTTTTCTCCCCACACTTTGGTTTATGCGATTATTTTGCAGAAAACCCAAATGGGCGTGGATGAGAAAAGCAAAACTCCTGCTCTTCTGAGGGAATTCCAGACTGGCACCCAGAACGTCTTCAACTGAAGGCAAGATTCCATTAGCCGGAATCGAAATAAAAGAACGACTGTAGCCAAGACTAAGGTCTGCTTGTGTTCTGTTTTCCTCTCCACACTTGTTTAAGAGTAAGCCACGATGAGTTTAGGGGCAAGTTCATTGGTTTCTACAGGCAGACTGTGCAGGCAGGTCCAGCGGTATCTCCAGGCAGTCTGTGCGCGCGTGTTTTAGGATGTTGCAAGTGGGAATCGTCTCACGGAAAGCGCTGCATATGATCAAGCTGCCCTGCCTTTCAAAGAAATAAAGGGGTTTTTAAGTTGCTTGAGGGGGCGGATCCTTTCCTAATGAAACAATCCTATACAGAGTTTCTCCAGTCTAACCCGATAATAACAATAGGCTTAGACTGGAGGAACTCTGCATAGGATTGATTGCGTTGTCAGTTCGTGCGTTCTAGCTTCACCTGGTTAACGCTCTCCCCCATTCCAGCGAGACTGGCAGGCGTCGTAACTTCAACTCCACCCGGGCACAGTTTCTGGCCTACCTCAGTCCCAGGCAATCTGATGGGGTTTAACGGTGGCTGATTTTGTCCCGGATTGTTAAAGAACCGTAAACCGGAGGGGAACGCATCTCGCTGAAAAAGAAACCCGATATCAAAGTCAGAGGGACAAAGATCTAGTTGGTTGGATGTTTCTTTCTAGACCTCCTAGACACATCGGAATCCTGCTATAAGACCAAAGAGGATGGCAAAGTGCCATGCAAATTTTTGCGTTGTCTCCATGAGCTGGAGAGATCTTTCATACAACCGCACCATTTTACCCTTAAAGAATTGCAGACACATCAGTGTTCCTAACAATGCAAATTAGAATTGCCAGTGTACCGACAGATAGATAGATGATAAATAGACAGGTGATTGATTGATGACAGAGAGAGAGAGATTAGGAAGAATTCTTTTAATAGATATTGGTTAAAATAAAATCAATTAAGGTGTTAAAGCCCAGTAATTCACAGCGTATAATTTTGCGCTTCATCCATCAGAGGGGTTTGCAGCAAATCTTAAACATGGTTGCCTTGCTTTGGGTTTTTACTTCCTACAGGTTTTTGTACAAAATCCAGAGCACCATTTCCCCATGTTATCCAGAAGGGACTGACAGAAACTCACTGAATCCCACAGAAGCGAACTGGCATTAATTAACCCGAGATCACCCAGCTAAAGCGGAGATTACCCTGTTTTCAAGATCCCTATTGTCCCTTCCTGCTTGAACTTCAATCATACATTCCTATGTACACTTAAATCGCGCTGAATGAATGCTTAAAGTTAAACCGGAAGGACAACAGGAAGATCTTGAAAACACGATAATCTCCGCTTTAACTGGATGATAATTTGTTCTTCGTTCCCGACCCTTCGATCCTCCACAGCAGAAATATTCTGTGATACTCCTCATAGAGTCTCTTGATCTTATTATTTTGATGTATTTTGGGATTTTCAGTGGAAATTACACCATCATCGTGTTTTAGAATCACAATTTAAAGCAAATTCGTTGAAGTGAAAGAAATAGATTCAGTTCCCAAGCCAATCAATCGAGCAACTTCACTGAGTTGTAGATCCGAACTATTAGCTATAGTTGGTGGAGGTGCCATTAGCAATAGCAATTGTCAGCCTATCCGAAACTTGGAAGTAAATTTAGATGTGTGCTCATGCAGACCCAGCCTAACTATATTTACTTGGAAGTCAATTCTATCCTTTTCAATGAAATGTCTATCTCGGCCAGGAGTCCATACATACTGCATCCCATTGAATGGGATAGGATTTATGTCCGAGTAAGACTGCGGTAGATCGGATTGCAAGTAAATTTGTTCAGGATGGCAGATTGTGAACCTTTGACTGGAAAGGGATTTGCTTCCTTGAAGGTGTTTTTCGAATCCGAGCGCCAACGATTTAGGGATTTGGCATGAATTGCCAGCAGAACCGGGGAAAGATGCAGAAGCCTGGGCTTCGCGGTAAAGGGGAACGTGGATTTCCTCAAGTGAGAGGAAGGCTGGGCAAAGCCAGGCAAAAGGTCTGATTGTTTCCTCAGTGTATAAGGCGAGAAGCGGGTGGCTGCTTGGAATCAGATGCTTTCCATCCTCCTTACTGTTTATTATTGAACCAGGGCTTTCCGGCGGCTTCCTCTTCCCGCCACGTCTCAGGTCACATCGTGACTTCAGTGTGTACACAAATAGCCTCTGTTGAAGCGACTGGGGGTGGGGGAGCTCCTTGCTGGAGCTCGAGAGGAGGTGGCCTTGGCTGAAGAGATCACCGGTCGCCAATATTCTTAAACACATTCCAGCTATAGATAAGGCAGGATTTATTTCTTTTCTTCATTTGTGTACACATACACACGCGCGCCTTTCTCCCCAACAATGGCATTGTTATCTTCCCAACAACATGGTGAGGGAGGTTAGGCTGAGAGTAGCGGGTGACCGGCCCAAGGCTCAAGCCAGCTGCCATGGCCGAGTGGGGCTCCCAGGTCCTAGTCCCACGCTGGCTGGCCACTATTGTGGGATAGCGTAGCAGGTATGCAGCCTAAACAGAATTCCCGGAAATATTTCCGACGCATCCTCTGCCAATAAGGGAGATAAACCCTTTTCTTCCAAATCCAGGTGGGCACGGCTGCAACTCTGTGCACGCTCAGAGCCCACTTGGGAAATCGGGAAGGAAGGAAGGAAGGAAGGAAGGAAGGAAGGAAGGAAGGAAGGAAGGAAGGAAGGAAGGAAGGAAGGAAGGAAGGAAGGAAGGAAGGAAGGAAGGAAGGAAGGAAGGAAGGAAGGGAGGGAGGGAGGGAGGGAGGGAGGGAGGGAGGGGTGAGGCAAATCCCTTCGAGAAAAGCAGGGCAGAGTGGTAAAGTGCAGGAACCCCCTGATGCAGAGTGGCAAGCTGCAGCACTTCAGTCCAAGCTCTGCTCGGGACATAAGTTCGATCCCTGGGTCGGTAAGGACTCGGTGCTTGCACAGGGAACTACCTTTACCTTTTTTAACCTCCGCGAGGGGGGGCCCGGTCCCTGTCTCCTCAGTCCTGAAGCAGAACAACCATTCAGGGCGGAGAGAGAGAACTAGGCGGAATCCATTCTTCATAAGCAAGACAATGATTCCTTTGTGACGTGGCAGTCCGGCTGCGCTTTGACAGGCGCTCATACCTGTGGGTGCCTTTCGCCTGTTTTCTTTACAAAAATGCCTAGTGGACAAACTGCTCCCCCGGGAGAGATCTCCTTGGTGGTATCGCTGTTGCCAGCAGCCTTCCTGGCGTGTGGGACAGAATCAAACGACCGCTTAGTTCCAGAGCATTGCACGGAGGCTCTGAACCGTTATATTTAAATTCCCTCCATCTGCTTGTTTAGTCCCCTCTTGCATGGTGGAGCCAGAACTGGGGAAGCGCAAGGAAGACCAGCTGCATTCACCATCCTGGGAGCGTTTATTGTTAAAAGACGCCAAGGAAGAGAAGCCGAGAGGCTCCGTCCGCGATGGTCCTGGGCGGCTTCAGCTGGTCCCAATCAGGTCCCCGCTAGATTCTCTCCATCTTGCCTGATCGGCCCCTTTGAAATACGTCCATGAGATGACCGATGTGAAAGCGGCAAATCGAAGGCATGTTTGGTGAACAAGTTAACAATCACGGGGCCATTTCTGGGTTGCCAGGAAAGTTCTTGCAAAAGCTGAGGGGGGGGGGGGGATGTGTCAATCAAGGCTGCGATCTGAAAACCCTGCTCGGAGAAGTTCTTTCGCAATGCAATCGATAGGGATTTGGGGTCAAGGGGGCCTATAACACATATCGCAACATTAAACACACACACACACACACACAGATCCCAGGGCACATGTCCCTGTAAATCCCACTGACTTCCATATAACAGGGATGCAGAAATAGCTCGCGGGTATTTCTGTGGGTTTAAAATCGACCCAGAGCCATCGACTTCCGGAGCTAGTGAAGTCTCCGCCGCCCTTACAAATAAAATTTAACAACCTCCTGCCTGCCCCCCAGAGCGTACTGCGCTCCCTCTCACTTTTGTTTTTATCTGTAAGAAAGATGACAGGAAAATCTGCCATTTGGTTAAATTCTGGAGTAAACTTGGATCTATCCTGACCACTTTCAACTCCCTTAGAGACTCCTCTTCACGGATCTGTAAAAGTGACCTGATTTGGGATCTGGCGACCTAATTTCCTAAGGGAGACCTCTGAAGTGGTGGGGTGTTGTGCTGCAGTAAAATTTCCGTGGGACTAAGTAATGTGCGCCGGCGGGGGGGGGGGCGGGGTGAGGGAGGGAGCTGTGAAATTGACAAGAGCGGGTTCACAGAAATTGACAAGAGCGGATTCAAGCAAGGCTGTCTCAAAGACAGAAAGGAAGGCCAAGATGTTTCTGTTGTTTCGGACGGAAGTCTCAGGGATTCAGCCCCAAGTAAGTAGCTGGCAGTGCCATCCCAAGCGGAATGACACCCTTCTAAGCCAACTGAAGTCAATGAGTTTAGGAAGTGTGTCGCTCCCGCTTAAGATGACACTGTCAGGCCTGCAAGCAATTAAAGCCATTCTTGAACAATAACGGGGATGAAGGCAGCAGGCTTCAAAGCAGAGAGACTTGGCGCTTGAGCTCAGCCATCTCAGACGATGTTGGTGCGTGGGGTGGGGCGGCAATCCTCCATTCATTTAAAAAGATTTGGGATATTTATATGACCTGAGAACCAGTGCTCACTCTAAGCTGTGGAGTATTGTGAGCAAATATTCAACTTCATGAGCTACTGGCATTAAATTTGTGAGCTGCTGCATAAAATAGCTTGCTCTGGGGCCATTCTTCCTGAGCTAAGACAAAAATGTGTGAGCCAGAGGCTAAAAAACTGTGTGTTAGCTCACACTAACTCAGCTTAGAGGGAACACTGCTGAGAACTCTCCTGCTCAGAAAAGACTCAGAAGTTCCTTTGAAATCAAAATATATGTAGTCTTGAGGTACCAGATTTGGTTTGTAGATAGAGCATGATCCTAGAGCAGGGATTACTTTACGGAAGAACCAGTCAGATGCACCAGTCAAAGATGACCCTGGACTCTCCTTTGGCAGGGATATTCTTATCGTTCCTCCCGGCCACTGAGAAACAGCGGCTGCAATCTTTCTGGAAGCAAGACCTGTTAGGAGGAAGGAGGCGCCTGAGCCCAGCACCTCTCCCTTTAGAAGAGAAGCTAAAACAGATCATCAAAACACTCTGCAGCCCCAGTTAAGTCTTCCACGCCTGTGTTGACCTGCAATTTAAGGTAGGTTCTTATTAGCAATCGTTCAGTCCTATTTAAAAGGCTTAACAGGTTGCTTATCCCGCACAGATCCCCAAACGTGGTCGTCCCATTCATTTCAGTAGAATGTGCTTCTCTGTAACGAGCATAGAAACTGACGCTGGCTGGGAGCCCGCGGGCCGCTCCAAGCTCCAGCTGCCCGTCAGTCAATGGCAGCCTTTGAAAGCCGAGCTCTTTCCCTGGGTGCTTGCGTGGAAGCCAAAAAGGCCCGCCGCTGGCAAGGCATCCAGCAGCCTTTCCCATTCCCGCTTGGCGCAGCAGAACATCCCCGCGGAACCGCTGTGGTCCGCGCGAAAGCAGAGGTCAGGCAGCCGCAGGCCTCCTCCGCCGGGCTTCCTGGCGGGGCCTGCTTAGGGAGAGCAGCGCGAGTTATTCGCTACAGCTCCCTCGCCGCGCCGGCCTCAGCGTTTGGATCACCAGACGCGGTTTGGCGGGGCTGTCAACGGGCCTGCAGGAGAATGTCATGTCCCTGTCCTAGAGGCTGGAGAGGTAGTAGGCCCGGGCCGCGGGAGCTTGGAGACAAAGCGGAATCAGGCCTGTGTTAAAGGGACAGGCCATTCCCACCCCCACCCCAGTCACCGGGGTTCCCTTTTCAGAGTTTGTAAGGGTTGGGGTTGTTTTTTTAAAGAAAACCACACTATAAGACTAACCATTGTTTATTTAAAACGACAACAACACGTGACTTCAAACTCCCAGGGCTTGACAAAATAGCAGAAGCCAAAATAAAAAATATCTGCAGCAATAAAGAAGATCCCTCAGGGGGCCGTTCTCCCGCTGACTGGGCCAACAAGGGTAGAAGAGGGTTAGTGCGATCGCGCTGCCGTTCTGCGCAGTTTCTGTCTCGGCCTGCGGCTGCCAACGCAGCCGGCCGGTCTAGCGCGCGTTCAGATGAGCGCTGGCGAACCAAGCCCCGCCTAAGGCTCCGAGTCCCGCCTTCGGGACCAAGTTCGAGCTTCGAGTTTGCCCTTAGGCTGAAGCCTTCGCTCCTCCCCTTCTCCAACGAAACGGGTCTCACTGTGGGGGGGGGGGGAATTCACGTTTAGGGCTGTAAATAGGGGGGGGGGGGGTGTGGCGGCGCTAGAAAGGGGCTTGGAGCCGACTGCCAAGCGCTGGGGCTCATTGCCACGCGAGCCACTTGCTGGGCTTGCAAGCTTCTCCTGGAAGGAGCCGCTCTCGCCCCCCAGCCCCCCTTCTGGGGCCGCGCAGTTCAGACCAGGCGTGCAGCCCGAGCATCATTAGACACGTTGACTTGCAAGCAACTGAGTGGGGTGGGGTTGAGGCAAGCGGACATGGGTTTAAACAAGTCCCAAAGTATAATCTTTGGGGGAGTAAATTCCAGGGCCCGGCTGAGTAGCGAGAGGGGTGACCCGGCTGTCTCCTGCCATCGAAGCGGGTGAGCGAGGGGATGCCAGGGGGCTAGCGCAGCAGCAGCTGCCCCTTTTGCCGGGGTTACTGGGCAGGGGGATGTTTCCCCCCTCTCTCTCGCTTGTTTATAAACAGAGGCGGCCGCTGCATGTAAACGTCTGTGTGTCTTCGGGTGTATAAAACCCGCCTGATGTTGCTGTTTGTTTGGACAGCACCCGTTGCCGGTTCCTCTCTGGTTGGAGCAGCCCTTGAACTTGTAAATAAGCGCGCTTCCCCTCTCCGCGTCCCTCCACACTAAACAGCATCTGCGAGCTGCGCTTTGCGAAGCTGACCCGCGCGGCTGGATCCTGGGGGGGGGGGGGGGGGGATGCTTTAAGAGGATTTCGCCCCCTGCGCTGGGAAGATTTGAACGTTCATTGAATGGTCTTCCGAGCCAGTGTTTATAGGATCGCAGCAGTGGGCCCTTGCAAAGCTTCAGAGGCTTTTGCCTGCACGTGTGAACCTTCCGGAGCGAGGCGGAGGGGCCAGACAGTAACAAGCATGCAACCTCTCCGATTCTGTTCCTGAGGCTAATTCAGAGTTCCTAGGCGCTGGACAAGATCCAGTAGGGGACAAAGAAGGGTCCCCCAGTCAGATTGCTAGACTGTTGTGCTTTTCGTCTGAAAGAGGCTCTGAATATGTAAAACGAATCTATGGAAGGAACCAGGCAGGATCCCATTGGTTGGACTCCCTGGTTGGAGACTCGCAGTCGGCTGAAGTGCTAGGAGCCGGGAGGGGGAAGCCGGTCTTCAGCGCTCAAGCCGGACAGGAGGGCGCTTGCAGACCGACGAGGAGTGCAGCGGCGTCTCTGGTAACTTTGATCCGGCCACTTTGGCAGAAGGACCCATTCCCTTCCGGGGAAGAGTTCAGTTGCTGTGGAGGAGACACGGCACTTCGCCTGCCCTGGAGCCTTTTCCGTTCTAGGGGTGAACTGAATCCGAGGTAGAACAAAAGTCCTGGTGTAGGGTGTTTTTCATTTTGAAAAGTGTGTGTGTGTGTGTGTGTGTAGAGAATCAAAGGTCGATGGGAAATAAGTTGCTGGAGGGAGGGAGTTATTTTACATCTCGACGGGTCGGTGGGGTTCAAATAGGGCGATCCCCGGCCATGTAAAGACGCAGAGGAGCCTAGTGGTCTGCCCCCCTCCCCCATCTTCCTCAAGGTGTGCGGTCCTTCCTTCGCCCAGAGGCTGAAAGCAACAGAGTAGGGGGGGGGGGTGGAGTCTTTGCATGAGCTTCAATCTCACCATGCAGGCCCGGCTTCATCTGGGTTCTTCAGCTCTTTGGAGTAGAGTTGCCAGCCTCCTGGAAGGGAAATGCCCTTTCCTCTTTGATCTGCGGTTTAAATGGACGTCATTTAGCTGGTGAGATTCTGGGCCTCCCCGTGACATTAAAAGCTCCCACTGTCCATTTCCCCACATTAAGGTTCTCTTAAAAGAGGCAAGACCTCCCCCACCTCCAGGCTTGTTGGCAGCCCGCCTCTGGGCCCGTCCTTGTATTTATGTGTAGTGTTTATTTCGAGACTTTCGCCTGGATCAGGGCCGCCTGTTCTGGGCCGTCGACAGGAAGTTCCCCATCGATGTGCCTGGGCAAGCTTCTCCTTCGCTCAGCGCCGGCTGGCTGGCTGGGGTGGCATCGGGCCTTTCTTGGCCAGCGCGAGGTCTGGCTTTTCTCCTTCGTGCCGAGAGGTGTCCGGAGTTTGTTTTGCAACCGGGAGAAGTGTGTGTGTGGGGGGGGGGGGCTCAGGGTAGCGCGCTAGGAAGGCTGCCAACAGGCAAGAGGCTGGGGCCGGCGGCGCCCCTTCTGCAAGCTCACCGTCACGGTCGCGCTGCTACCTGGGGCCGCCTGGGCGGGGAGGCAGAGCAGAGGGAGAAAACAAGAAGGGAAAGCCAGCCCTGTTTGTTCTTGACGTGATGGCATTTCAGATCGACGTTGCTATACCGTGTTTGCTTTTTTAACCAGTGAAAGGAGAGTTATTCAGACCACGAAACATCTGAAATACTAACGCAGAATACTAATACTAATGCTCCTAGAGCATTAGTATACTAGAGTATACTAACGCAGAAATACTAATGCTCCTAGAGCATGGGGACCTAGCAATGGTGATCCACGCGACGGTCACCTCAAGATTGGACTACTGTAACGCTCTCTACATGGGGCTGCCTCTGTACCGGACCCGGGAGCTGCAGCTAGTGCAGAACGCGGCGGCCAGGCTGTTACTTGGTCTCCCAAGATGGGAACATATACGGCCGGGGCTGCGCGGACTGCACTGGCTGCCAATCGTATACCGGATCCAGTACAAAGTGCTGGTCATAACCTTTAAAGCCCTATATGGCCAAGGACCGACCTACCTGAGGGACCGTCTCTCCCCATATGAGCCCCAGAGAGCACTGAGGTCAGTGGGGAAAAGCAGACTGAATATCCCTGGGCCAAAAGAAGTTAAACTTCAAAGCACCCGCACTCGGGCCTTTTCCGTTGCGGCCCCACAACTCTGGAACCAACTCCCAGAGGAGGTGCGGGCCCTGCGGAACTTAGACCAGTTCCGCAGGGCCTGCAAGACCGCCCTCTTCAAACAGGCGTTCACCAATAACTGAATTTAATGTTTACCGCCAGATTAATAACGTTTACCGCCAGTGTTAATTTAGGAATGTTTTAATTAATTATTGACTATTGACTGGTTTTTAATGTGAATTTTAATGTGAATTTAATGTTTTTATTATTGTATTGTTTACTTGAAATGCTGTTAGCCGCCCTGAGCCTGCTTCGGCGGGGGAGGGCGGGATATAAATAAAATTTTGCATTACATTACATTACATTAGAAGTTCCCACAAACAAACAAATATATCAATCACTGTGAGACTGGTTCCGACATATTGCTATTTTAAAGTCGGTGTTTCACTGCTGTTCGCTGGTTCCCATCAGAACATGGCTTCTGGATGGAGAAAGCAAAAGGCAGAAGCTCTCTCTAACCCTCCCCTTCAACGGGGATACAAAATGCTAAGGCCCTCAAGCCACTGACTCCAGAGGTGTCTTGCATCTGACCTGCCCTGGAGACAAAAGGAAGCCAGAAGAAGAACCCTGCTGGGTCAGACCAACGGCCTGGGGAGTCCAGCATGCTCTTTCCCACAGTGACGGACCAGAAGAACTACAGAGGCCAAAACCCCCTGTTTTTGCCACTCCACAGTTTCTGTTTGGAAGAATGCTCTGTCACATCACGGAGACTCCCTTTAATTGTCATAATATCATCCATGAATTTGTCCAGCCCCCTTTTACCATTTATTAAAATAAAGACAAGTAAAATTGCCCCCAAAAGTGAAGTAAATTCTTTAAGAATACTTATTGGTTATAAAACAGTAGCAAAAAAACCCCAAACAAAACCAAACCACCAGTGTTCAGGGCAAATTAACAAAGTTAGTGAGTAAATTACGAAAAAGGTTGTGATATTTTCCAAAGAAACTGGTAAGAATGCTATCCTGGAAGGCAAAGTTTAAATATATGATGAGTAGTTTCATAAGCAGTTTAGATAATTTTTTGATACTAATAATATCATTATTTTGAGCAGAAGAAAAAAATGACAAGGTTTACAGCAATATGATTGAAGCTTTACCAGTAAGAATTACTTACTAGAGAACTAGATTAGGGTTCAGTCAGCATGTGTTTAGACTAAAATCAAGGCATCTGAAGGCACATTTTTATATGATAAAAACTTTTATCCAGATAAATTTTTTAAAGAAATTTTATTCTTAAATGCAGTTTAATCAATCTTATCCTGCAATCCCATGCACATCAACCTAGGAACATGGCTAAATTTAATTCTAAATAAACATGATCATGCTGCAAAACTGAAATCTTATCTTTATTTTACTATTCTGAGAGAGATCTTAGATTTTACGGTTGTGTTGTGGCATGATAAGCTAAATTTAAAAAAAGATCCTCATCTATGAGTCACCGTTTCCCATTAACAGCAAGGATGTATGTGATCATATTTCAATCAAGGAAGAGTAATTTCTCAGTCAATTATGAAGAGAGATTGGACCCACTACATTAATACACTAGTTACTGAAGAATACAATTTTTCCTCTCCATATATGCGATCAAGAAAGAGGGGGCCATCTCAGATGTGCATTTGAATTACAATTATGCATGTTATTTTTAAAAGTCCTTTGCATAGAACTTTCTTTAGGGGGAATCTTTTTACATTCTGGGTAGTCTTTCTTTCAGTTAAATATGAAAACATTTGAAAATAATTAACAGCCTTTGTGAATCAAAACAGAAGAGGGGGCCAACATTAAGAAGCAACAAAGCTGGATATCCAAAGGTTGGGTAACAGAGAGAAAATATTTTGAGAAACAAATTAATCCAAAATATATGTAGCCCTTGCAAAGTGTGCTAAAACTATACTTTAAAAGCATTAGCACAGTTCACCCTTGAAGTGATTAACATTTGAACTAAGAAATCCTGAACCTGTATGATCTGATATATTTAAATATTGTAGGTTAAAAACCTTGAACCAACAAAACAGGACCAATAATTTACTATATCTAGGTTGATACATATATGTTCACTCTGAGAGGTATGATAGCCATGGTCAGAAAGAACTATTAAACCTGCGTTTCTTTGATGTGTGTGCTTAAATGTTTAAGATAGCCCTCATATGACCCAATTCTTTTGCCACACAGGTAGTGCCTTGGCACTACCACATGTTTATATGTTAGAGTGTACATGTATATACAGGGGTCGTTTTGTAGAAAAATAGGTGGTGGAGCTCATCCAGGGCTTGTTACGCAGCTGCACATACTATTCAATGGACAAGGAGGTGGAACTCTCAGAAAGGTTCAGGAGCTGTGCTCCTGCGAGCTCCTACTGAATCCGAGGCCTGTGTATATACAAAAAATTGACCACTGAGGAAGGCCTTGGAGGTGGAAATGTATTTGGTCTAGTTTTAACGTGATGCAAGGCTATCAACGTGATGCAAGGCTATATTGAAGTAAATTTATTTCCCAACATATTTTTTTCTCTCTCTCACCCATCCTTTGGGTAATCAAGTTAACAGCTTTTATGTCCAAAGCTTGTTTTTGTGCAATGTACAATGAAAGTAGTCTTACTATGCTTTTTAAAACATGTATTGAAATGTTGTGTTAATGTTGTAAATTGATATCAATTGATCATATTGTTTATATAACATTTTAAAAGTATGCATATACTTTTTAAAATGTTATAGATAAAATAATAGTTTAATTTTCTTTTCAGTGTGCATTTCTGTGCATAGCAAAAATTCCTGTTAGAAAAGGGGAGTTAGTTATTCAGGATACAAGAATACAAAACATCATTCTGAACTGATTGATTCAGAATAAAAATATATTTGTGTGAATATACCTTAGATCTGAATTAAAGCTATTACGGTTAAAAGATTGTTTGATAATATTCCTGTGGCCACTGAACCAACAAAGACTCTGTACCTTTAACAGTCAGAAATCAAAAAGCAAAGCTTTCTTCTACACGGGTATGCATTGATAAGTAATCCTTCACTACTGATACCTGTTTTCTATTCACACCTGTTCAAATTAAGGGGCTTCTGTCCATTAAAGAAGTGTCAAGTACATTAACGGGGTGAGGATTCAGGATCGGGAGAGGTTAGAATCTTTTAGGTATTGGATGTCCTTGAAAATGGGATGGAAGTGTTGCTTCTACAATTAATAAATAAAATAGGATGATAGACTTAATTTTGGCACAAACGTGCAACTGTCAGCCTTACCTATTCATAAATGATGATCAGATGTGAGCTGATCACTCAGTTTGGTCTGTTCATGCCAAGCAGCCATGGATACCTGCTGAAATAGTTTGCATCAGGTTTTATCAAAGATTCACATGTGCAAAGACTCTGTCAATTCAAACTGCTGGGTCATCACTGGCATCACTAAGATATACTTAGATGAACATCAAGGGGCAGGATTCTATTGAAACAAAAAGCAATATGAGCCAATTGTCACTTTCTCTCAGCTTAATCTCACAAAGCTGTTGTTATGAAGAAAAAATGGGGAAAAGAAAACCATGTACTGAGCTGCTTGGAAGAAGGGTAGAAGACACTAGCTAAATAGATGGCAGCAGCATTCATGATAAGTAGAAACCCAAAGGTGCACCTTTTCCTATCACACCACCATGTTGGAAAAGATACCATCATGTAACACAGGCCTGATTTAAACATGATGCTTGGGAGGATTCAATGTGTGACTTTGCATGAGTTCAAGGTCTCATTTATACCCTGCTATAATCTGCATGAAAAAGATACTTGTGTTTAGTTTATGTTCTGTTGTGATAGCCACAAGGGATATGGATCTCTAGTGTGCCAACTGAGCATGCCTAGCTGCTTTGCACAGATTGAAGTACAATTTAATTGATACCCTGAGTTTGTGCAGTGGAACATATGGAAGTTCTTTGC
Source organism: Heteronotia binoei (assembly GCF_032191835.1). NCBI lineage: Eukaryota > Metazoa > Chordata > Lepidosauria > Squamata > Gekkonidae > Heteronotia > Heteronotia binoei. The sequence continues at coordinate 92,176,084 of NC_083228.1, read as the reverse complement.
CTCACCTGCTTCATGTTTAAATGGGGCCTTACAGTAAGAGAGGGGAGGAAGCTTCCTGATGCTTTAATTTAGCTGAATCCTGTCTGTCACTACAATAAAATCTTTTTGCTTAGAATGTCCAGTATTGAAAATATGCATAAAACTGTTATCTCCATAAACAATGCCTTGTGTATTATTGAAAGGACAGAGAAGGTTGCTGTCGTGCCTCTCATACCCATACTCATAAGGAGACTACTCCCTTTTAAGGATCATGCATGGTGGCCACCCCAGCATACCATGGCTAGTACTATGTCCTTGGCCAGTGCCTAACCACCACAGGAGCCAAGACAGCTTCGTTTGTCTACTGGAGCAGTGGATGGAAAGAAGAAGATGATATTGGATTTATATCTTGCCCTCCACTCCGAAGAGTCTCAGAGAGGCTCACAATCTCCTTTACCTTCCTCCCCCACAACAGACACCCTGTGAGGTGGGTGGGGCTGGAGAGGGCTCTCACAGCAGCTGCCCTTTCAAGGACAACCTCTGCCAGAGCTATGGCTGACCCAAGGCCATGTCAGCAGGTGCAAGTGGAGGAGTGGGGAATCAAACCCGGTTCTCCCAGATAAGAGTCCGCACACTTAACCAATACACCAAACAAATGACTCCAAAGGCCCAGCCTGCTTCTAGCCCCCATCTTTTAAGCATGCAATGCAAACCAAATTGGAAACTGAATTCCAAGACTTTTTTTTTAGCAGGAATGCATAGGAACGCAGTTCTGGCTGGACTGGTGTCAGGGGGTGTGGCCCAGTATGTGAATAAGTTCCTGCTGAGCTTTTTCTACAAAAAAAGTCCTGTGTGAAACAATGGTAACATCAGGGGTGTGGCCCAGTATGCAAATTAGCTCCTGCTGGGCTTTTTCTACAAAAATAGCCCTGCTGGCAAAATGTCTGCTGGTTTTGCCCCTGCCCCTCATGTATAGCTGGCCCAGTAGGGGTGGGCTACAGAAAGCAGTCTGCCTGAACCCCTGGAGAGTGGTTGCCAGCCTGAGTGACACTAATGGACCAAGGTCTGATTTAGTATAAGGCAAATTCATGTGCTCATGTTAGAGTTCCCTGGCTGAGCCAACGCCAGGCACAATTGCTCAGGGTGTCCTTTCCCTCTCTCCACCCATCCACAGTAATTACTCCAGCTTAAGGCTAGGCCTTATGGAAGTGGAGAGATCATTGGACTGGCTCAATGTAAGGGAACCCATTATTTCACTCTTCAAATAATAAGCGATATGTTTTTTCTCCTGCATGGAAATTACCTGCAGATAGGCAAACCGTAATGTGCCAAGAAATCTTTTGTATTACAGTCTTGCAAGAAAATTCTCAGGGCTGAGGTCACATCCTTTCCCACTTACCCCAGGCTCTGTGAACAAAAACACCAAAGCACCAATGAAGGTGCTGCACACCTTTCCCTTGGCCAACGCTGATGTTTGATCCAATGTGATTCCTGGAATTCTTGTTTGTGCTCATGTTAGAGTATCAAAGAAATCATTTCCACTTCCATGCTTTGGATTTTACCTTGACCTTACTGAAAGAGAGTGTGTGGTCAGATTTGTTTATAATACAACCCATTAAAAGAGGAAAATACGCAAAGCCTTCATTCACTCAGATCCGGTTATTGTTAGACCAAAAATGATATTTTTGGTTCTATGATTTTTTTAAAAGGACATGTATTGCTTTAAAGAATATTGCTTTTTAAAAAATGTGAGCAGGAATTTTGCCTTTTGGAGCTTGGATCATGCATATATTTATGTGGTAACTCAACTGTTTCAACCAAATAACACTCAAATTGCAGGGGAGTAAAGACTGCCTTTAACCTCAGGACCAGTCACATTTCAAGAGAATTGGACCAAGGGTTCCAATTCTATTGGCCTTCAAACAAGGTACCCCCAGGCACTGTATTTTCAGAAGGAAAAAAGCTGTAATCCCTAGAAAGGAGGGGAGGATGCTGGATGACTATTTTGCTATTATTGCCTATGGAGGAATTTTTAGGAGAGTGGGAGTGGTTGTTTTTCAACTACATGGCACCAAAATTGCAGGGATATGCAGGGCCAGCCCTGCCACTAGGCAAACTAGGTGACTGCCTAGGGTGCTGGCCAATTTAGTGCCCCCATGTGACTCATTGATGTTATCAGTGCCAGGGGGGGCACCAGAAGTTAGCCTTGCCTAGGGTGCCAGACAGTCTAGGGCCAGCCTTGGGGAAATGATGCTGCCTGTTCATTCAAGACCATTCAAGTTTTAAGTGAATTGAATCAAGTGTATCAATTCTACAGGCCTCAAACAAGGTTCCCCCAGCCTACTTGCAGAAGGAGAAAGGACCCAGCCTCAACGTGAGGGAGAAAAGGAGAGTGGCAATTTGCTGCAGCTTGCCTGCAAAAGTGATTGTCTGCAGGTGCTTTGTTCTCCTACCATGCAAGGATCTAATTGGAAGGGAGAAATGCCATTTCCCAGGAAATCAGTGGAATCAAAGAAAAATACAAGTGCATGCAGGAACTCCTCTGCATATTAGGCCACACACCCCTGATGCAGCCAGTCCTCCAAGAGCGTACAGGACTTTTAGTACACGGTCTGCTGTAAGCTCCAGGAAGATTGGCTACATCGGGGAGGGGGGGTGAGGCCTAATATATGCAGGAGTTCCTGCTACAAAAGAAACTCTGTTGTTCTGGGAAATCAACCAGCAATTTCTGTATATATCTTTGTCTCAGAAATTTCATTATTTACACCTGTAATCATACCCTGAAGTGGAGCAGCTGCCAGGGCCCATAACTTTGGGGGGGGGCACTGCTACTTACTCCCTACTTATACATCTCCTCTACTGCCTTCATTCACACTTCCAATGCATGTTTGTGAGTAGGCTTGCCAATCCCCAGGTCCCAGCAAGGGTCTCCCGCTTTTGCAGGCTCCTTCCCACCCCCAATCAGCTGGCCAGTGGGGGGAAGCCCCATTCCAATAGCCTCCATCTGCCTTCAAACCTAAGAAGGCTTAACAGGATCCTGGGAACAGCTTTCTTCTAGAAAGGTACTTTGTGCTTTTAAATCTTAGAACCAGACTGAATGGGAGTGGGGCAAGCCTTCAGAACAACTTGCCTGTTGAAAGGAAAGAGAAGGGAAGGAGCCCACAACCTTGATTGGTTTTATAATCTTCTCAGAAGCCGTTTGCAAAGTCCCCAGATATTTTCTGAGTTAGACTTGGCAACCCTATTTGTGAGAGCTTTGTGATCCGTGCTCCCAGTTGCATATTCTGCCTAGAACTTCTGGAGAAGGGCACGTGGGTAGTACATAAAGCATCAGCATTCTTGGTGGCCATGGCAGTGGTACTTCCAGCTGCACCTACCAGCCAACAACTGTCTGGGAATGGGCATGCAGCCAATGTGGGCAGCTGTTACTGAAAGTGGTGGAAGAGCTTGCAAGTGAGAAGGAACATAATGCATAAGTAAGTGGGGGCATGTGGGATGGTGGACAGGAAGAGGTGCATGGTAGGATGCAAAGGGAGCCTCTGGGCACTTTCTATCCTGGGGCTTCAAAACTTGGAACCAGCCCTGACATAGATGAACAGGAGCTACTTTTAAACAGTAAGGGGCTGTCTTTCAACTCTGTAGACACACATAGATGAACCATGTGCTAAGTTAATTTTTTAAAGCATTTCTCCCCAGTCTATGTCTAGCTTAACTGATTTTATTTTAAGCATATTTACGCTGCTCCTCAGCCACAAATTCCCTAAGTGGCTTAAAAATAATGAAAAACACAAACTCAACACAAAAAGAACAATCAATTTGTAAAAATAAACAATCTAGGGCTAAACATATATAACATATTTTTTTAAAAAAAAAATTACATCAGTTTAAAAACATATAATAAATAAGCAGGACACATAAAATACCTTAAAATAGTATAACTCCCTATTTAGGGCAAGAGAGACCACCGAAAGAAACAAATATATATTTACATGGCAATGAGTTCTCACAAGACTTGACACCAAGCAAATAGCTGAGGAGAATATTTTCCACACTGAAAGTGCCTCAACAGAGAGGGCCCCCTCCTTAGGCAAAGGGAGGAACATAGCCTCTGAAGCAGGGACAGCATGTTGAAGACAGCGAGGTAGGCGGCAGCCTAGGATGCCACCTCACCATGGGGTGTGCCCCCTTCCTGTCCCCACTCGCGCTGCCTCTGACTCTGCCTCATCCTTCCTTCGCTCCAATTGTAGCGAAGGAAGAAAAAGGAAGTCCCTGCCCAGTTGCCTCTAAAGTGGGAGACGGCTGGGCGGGGGTGGGGGCAGTGGTAGAGCATCCTAGAACGAGGCAGTCCCTGCCGAGCTGCCTCCAAAGCAGGAGAGGGCTGAGCGGGGAGGGGGGGTGGGCAGTGGTAGAGCATCCTAGAATGAGGCAGCCCCTGCCCAGCTGCCTCCAAAGTGGGAGAGGGCTGAGCAGGGGAGGGGCAGTGGAATGTCCTTCCTTCGCTCAATCCAAGTGAAGGAAGAATGAGGCCGCCCCTGCCCACCTGCCTCCAGAGCGGGACAGGGCTGGGTGAGGGCTGCCTCCGAAGTGGGAGAGGCCCGGGGGTGGGGTGGAGCATCCTTTCTTTGCTCAATCCGAGTGAAGGAAGAACAAGGCAGACAACCTGTGAAGTGGGCAGGGGGCTAGGCAGGGGGTGCGCCACCATAATGACATCACTTTTGGGTGTTGTTATCACACCACGCACATCATGCGCATGGTTGGGTGGGGTGGGGTGCGAGCACAGGGTTCTGCCTGGGGTGGCAGAACCCCTAGCACCGGGCCTGCTCTGAAGACAGTCTTAGCTGACAGGCAAGAATCCAAGTGGCAGTCCTGTAAATATTTTGATCTCAATTTATTTAAGGTTTTAAATAAACAAAATATAAATGAAGTAACTAGCAATTTGAATTAAGCCTTGATGAAAGGGCAGCCAGCACTGCTGCCTTAAGGCTAGTGAGAGAGATTCTCAAAAGGAAGTTTTCTTTGGCAGGTTTTCTTAGAGTGCATGGTGCACTGGGTGACTTTGGGGCTTGGGCCCATCAGAAACTCCTGGCCTGACCTTCCTCATAGGGTTGTTGTTATGAGAGAATGGAGAAGGGGAGAACAATGTTCTAAGCTGCTTTGGGTCTCAACTAGGTAGAAAAGTGGGATATAAATAAATAAATGCATACAAACACATCATTTGAAGAGGGGATAACTTGCATGTGTGAATGAACCATCACAGGCCAAATATCACAGCAGCAATTCATATCGCCTTACCTCACATACAGTGCATTACAAAGGAAGCTCAATCCAGAGAATCCTCTTGGCTCTGTTATCTGATGACTGGAAAAGCCTATCTGTGGTGAGGGGAGGTGGCCTTCCAAAGAAGCCTGCTTCTTTGTCACAGGCAGGCCTTTTGGGGGGTGGGAGCACAGGAGTGGAGTTTCGCCTAGGCTGGCCAGGACTCCAGCTGGCACAGTGGGGAAGGCACAGGGAGGCATCTTTAAGTGCCTCCCTAATGGCTTCAGCCTTCCTCAGTGTACCCACAGGTTTGAGCAAAATGGTAAATGCCTGTACAAATACCAGTTAGACAGTGGCCAAAGTGTTAGAGCATCTGCTTGGCATCAAAGCATCTTTTTGGCAGCATCTGTTTGGCTTGCAGAATGTTCTAGTTTCAATCACCACCAGCTCCAGTGTAAAATGTATCAGGTAGGTGAAGTGAAAGACCGCAGAGAGTCACTCCCAGTAGACAGTATTGACCTTAATAAATCAGTGGTCCAATTCATTATAAGGTATCTTCATTTATTCATCTTCTTCTTCAGTTAGGGTATTGGAAGAGGACCTGGAATATCCAGATTCTAATCCTCACTCTGCCATCATGGAATTCTGATGGGTGATTTCAGGCTAGTCACATACTTTCAGCCTAACCTAAGTTACAAGATTGTTATGAGGATAAAACGGAGAATGTGAGTACTATGCAAGCTGCTTTGGGCCTTCATCAAGGAGAAAGGCAGGGTATAAAGGAAGTATATAATAAACAAATATTGAAGTCACTTTTCAGCCTTAAATTCATGCATGCATGGTTGTGTATCACATTAACTTTTGACTGTATACATCAGCTGTTAAATGTCTGCATAATATCTTATCTCAGTAGTGAGTGTTTCGAAAAAAATGTGATCAACAACCACTCCAGAAATCCTGAAACATGCAATGAGGCATGCAGGGCAGCAGCACAGGAGTGCTTCTTGTTCCCACTGCTAGAAGAAGGCAGCCAGATATGGGGCACTAGAATGGAGAGAAGACTAACCAGACAGCAGATTCTTCTTTTTACTGTGTGTGTGTGTGGATAAAGTGCTGTCAAGCTGTAGCCAGTTTAAGGTGACCTCAACAAGGGTCTTTGAAGGCAAGTGAGAAGCAGAGGCAGTTTGCCATTGCCTTCCTCTGCAGAGTCTTCCTTGGAGGTCTCCCTTCCAAGTACTGATCCTGCTTAGCTTCTGAGATCTGATGAGATTGGGCTGTACTGTGCTGTCTTCCAATCCTGTTTAGTTTCCAAGATAAGACACGATTGGGTTTTATCAATTTTAACAGCCAATCCAGTGGCAATCAATCCATAACAAGCAATGTTGCAATATTGATTTGGCAAAATGCCATTTCACTCAATACTATTCAGTTTCCTCATCTTAGCAGTTCTTGAACCACATTTTTCCCCTGCCAATCCCATATTTCTCCCCGCTTAGCCTTTTTTGGTGGTCCTTCTTCTTTCAGCAGCTAAAAAGTTAGCTGGATCCAACCTATTAACCAGAGTTACTGGAAAACCAAAAAGTGCAGCCTACTTATTTCCCCTTTGGATTCTGGACTCCTTACCACACACACAAATCTCCCACGTGCCTTCAGATCTGATAACCATGTATGTTCTTTTGAAAAAATGACAGCTGAAAAGCTCAAGCTGTTCAATTCCTCATCAGAAGTAGCTGTATTTCAATATCTTAAAGAGGAATGCCAGTGTGCCAACTCATGCACATATACGTACATAATACACAATTGTTCTAAGGAATAATAGTGAAATGTCAGTCCAAAAAAATTACATGTTGCTTCTTCCTCATTAATGATGATATACCTGGTTTTTCATGGAAAAGCCACCATAGTGGAACATGAGCAATAGCAGCACATAGACTGTGCATTAGTGTACAGATACAGTATATAACAGCAAGCTATAATTTGTCATCATGAAAAAAAGTCCTTGAAATTCTCCAGCTTTTTTCACCCCCTCAGACATACCTTTAGAACCGAAAATTCCCTGTTTCTCCAAAAGCAATGACCTTCTTTTTATGTCCAACCCAGAACTATTATTTATTTATTGTCTACAACTCAGGGGAGGGATTTTGATTGATTGCCTGCAAATCAGTGATAACCTGCAAGCCATAGATTTCCCAAGTCTCATTTTTCTAAAGACAATACATGGCTGGTTATTTCATCGGTACAAAAACAGTTCCCTCACTATTACGGACAGCAGATTATCTGAAAAATCTTGTGATGGCCACCCCCTTATATAACTAAAAGAAGGTCTGCAAAACATCTCATTGTGTTATTTGGAGATCCTCAAACTGCAGCCCTTGTATGACAATCATGTGAGATTTGTGGCCATTGCCTAGTGTGATGTAGATGGCGCAGGAATTCTTTGAATAGGGACTTGCCTTGTGTGGAAACCATTGCCTCTCTGATGCAGAATCTATTTTAAGTCTTGGAAGGCTATAGGTGGAATGTTGTTTGTAATGCAACCAGGAAGGAAAGCCTTTGTGCATATATTCAGGTATCTTCTGCATTATTCTCTCTAAACTATGGAATTTGATGCACAAGCATCCCTTCTGTGTTAACTTTGTATGTGCAGACTTTAGGACTTACCATGGGTGGTGGGGAAGGGTTAAAATAAAAATAAAAAACCTCTGGTGTACACTGAAGAAATCACTGACATGTTTTCCTTGAGGCTGTCCAGCTCAATGTGCACATAAGATCTCTTCAAGGAAATCTCATTATTGTGGATTTTACACTTAATTTTTTTCTGCTGCCTACAGACAACTCCCAGTTCTTCACATAGGCCTTTATTCTGGGGCTGTTGGAAGAAAAACAAGCCTCTCCAAAAGCCTAGAAAAGTCAGACAAAGTTTGCTACAAGACAGTAACAAAAATGCTTTAACATGGGGGAAAGCAAGTTAACAATAGTCTGCTCTTTTAGGCCTATGTAGTCACCCAAGTCATCAGTGGAAAGAAAGGAACAGATTTTTCATTCATTGCACTGAGATTTTTAGGAAAGAACTTCTCAGTGTATTGCTCTCTTGATTAGCCCTGTGATGACCAAATGTCATTTGTGTTTTTCTGATTTGTCCCTTACCCAAGTGCACATGACTGGATTCAATACAAATATTTTAGATCCTTAATAAGAATTACATGCTTATTCCACTAATTATGAAGAAACCAGATGCCTTATTTTTCTTTTAAGCTTAATGTTTTTGTAGAGTAAGTTGAGCTTAATCACATTAGAAGCTGACAGTGTTAAAACTCTATCAGAAGTTAAGGAGCAGGCTTTGTCAAAGTGTCCTTTCTGGTCTCCCAGGCTTTGCTGTCAATAAATGCTAACTCTGTCCAGCAGTGAAGGGCACGAGGGAAAGTTAACCCTTCTAACATCCAGGTGCTCAATTGCAACAGTTGCAAAGATTTAGCCTTATTATAGAAATCATAACAAAGATAGATACTCTCAAAGAATTACTGTTCTGAACAAAAAAAAAAGAGAGAGTGGGGTATAGACTCTCTCTCTCTCTCTCTCACTCTCTGCTATCTTGTGTTGGAAACAAACAACAAAGGATTGGCATCAGTTTCATGCCCAGCTTGTGACCTCCCAGGCCTCACTACTCTTACAATCATAAGGATAGATGAGATGGACTAAGATCTACTCAAACAAGACAATAAAGACTTTGGGCACAATTTGTTGTGAAGTTCTGCCTGAACACCAGTCAGATTAATTGGAACAGCAGAGGGATGGTAGCGCTTGTGTGCTATTGCCATTCATTTTCATGGGACTTGAGCAGGAAATTATTTTGCTCAAATGTGTCCTTTGCAATAGTCTCTCAGGGCTCATTTATATAATCATCAGGCATGAGTGGGGAGGGGGGGGAAACCAGCATGAAATAGCAAACCAGTCCTATGCATCTTGTCTGGGAATCATGCCACATTGTCATGAAAATTGCCTTTGCAATATTTTATAGCATACCAAACATGGAATCCTGTGTGTGGCGTCATGCTGAGAACCTACATATATAGGATTTTCCAGCCCTCTTCTTCTGGCAATGGTATGGTCAGTGGTAAATGAAGCAGTGATTGGGAAAAACTTCTAAAAAAATACAATTAGGCTGCTAACAGACAGGCGGTTTGTGGTACATGGGAGGTGTCCCAAATTGGACCAGCTCAGAAAAAAGCATCCTAAACCGTCCACATGCTCCCCTGCAAGCCGTCCCCATCCCATTCAAGGGAGCATGACTGGATAGCTGTTGTGTGCCATCCCCTATAGCTTGGTTTGGGCTTTTTTTCCCCATTCATTTTTTGGTTGTGCACATGTGCACTCATGCACCCATGCACTTGAAATTGATATATTTTTAACAAAAAAGACCGGAAGTGGCTTGGGGTGGCTTGGTTCATTCAAACCACCAAGGCACCTGGCGTCCAGATGCCAAAGAGGTGACTGGCGTGTGGCTCAGAAATTTGCTACCACCTAAAAAGTGGTAGCTTTTTGAGCTGCTCTGAGGATGCCGGAGGACAGGTTGAGTATGGGATGGGGGAGGGTGGCAGATGTGCTCGTTTGGATGGGCTTTTCTAGTCGGCATCTGAGGCATCTCTGGGTCACCTCAAACTGCCTGTCTGTAAGCAGCCTTGAACTGTTTTTTTTTTCTTTACAGGAAGATTTCCTCTCTCTAGTACATCTTAGCCTGGAGGGCAGCAACAATAAAGGATTTTTAATCAGTGACTTTGATAATGTTCCACTGCTGTCAGTTTGCCCTGGCTTAATCCAAAGGGTTGTTTGAGCTCCTTGTGACTACTGGAATCTCCTTTTCTGGGAGCCATTCCTAAATCTCCAGTAGTGTCTAAAAGTTCCTCCAATTCAGTTCAATGAAAAACCACCATGATATTTTTTATTTAATTTATATCCCACATTTCTCCCAAACAGAGACCCAAAACAGTTTACGTTGTTCTATTCTCTTCCATTCTATCCTCACAACAATCCTGTGAGTTAGGTTAAGCTAAGAAATTGTGAGTGGCCCAAGGCCACCCAGCGAGTTTCTGTGGCAAGAGAGGGAATTTAAAACTGGCTTTCCAGGATAAAAGCCAGAATACCTTTGCAATCTCCTCCCTATCCCTAAACAGCTTTTTCACATAAGTGGTATGTGAACTGCTTCATAAGATCTCTCTGGCATCGATGTCCTTCTCTTTAACCTACTTCACAAGGCCTTGCTCAGCTTATTCCAGGATGCTTGAAAGTAGCCATTGTTTAACAAATCGTTAAAATAACCTGAGTGGTGCTTGAGTGCTATAAGCCCCCACCCCAACTTTCTGAGCCTCCAAATCTTCTCTTCCACTTGAGTTTTCCTCCTACAATGGAATTATAAGGAGCTTTGCCTTCTCTAACCACCCTCAACAAGTTCATTCATTTATTTTTCTCCATTAACTTTACCATTCCTTGAACAATTATTTTTGAATATTTGAATCAATGAGGATTTTTCCAATGTGTGTCTCAATGCTTTATCTTAGGCTTTCTCGTGTTTTCATTTTCAAAACTGACAGATTTGATAGAAGCCTCAACTGTTTCCCATTAGAAGGGAGAGAGTTCACCACTGTGTCTTTCTGATGTTCCCTGTTACACATTTTGGAGCTTAAAACAGAAATACACACTAACTAGTTACAGTTGGCCTGAAGCACAGAGTCATTCCTTTATCTTTCTAAGTTCAGGGTGGTAAGGAGATTTCACATACTGCAGAAATGATTTGATTGTATCTCTTCACATCTTCTAGTTGCAGCAACAAAACATGGTCTTTCTCTAGTCTAACATCACAGTCCTACATAGTTTCCCCAGTCTAGGTGTATTGATTTTAATGGGCTTAGACTGGAGTAGCTCACACTGTAAATGGCCAACATTATCTTCCATTATTCTTACTAACAGATTTTTAAACAGTCCTTTAAAATGTAGTCATTTCTAATAATTTCACTTCTTTGGTGTGTTTTAAGCAGCAAATGGAAATCCAGTTTTACAGTCTTAAAAACACATTTACTTTCAACTGAGTTGTAGGGAAATCAGTGAGCTCTCTAGCCTGTTTCATACTCAGAAAATGGCAATTACAGTCTGCCAAATTCCAGTTCCCTACAAAATTTAGCAAGTCCAGGGTTGCCAACTCCCTAGCTACCCCTTTAATATTAATTTATCTGCAGCAATTATCAGGTGATGTTATTTAGCTCCATGCCATGAAAAGCTTCAGCTACCTCCGTTAAAGGGACTGGACATTTGTTTTCTCTGGCCATTTGGCAACTTTAGCAAGTAACTTGGTTATCCAACAAGACTGAGGACTCACTTAACAGTTTGTTGCAGGATTTTGCCATCAATTCACAGCTGATATATGGCAACCCCATAGGGTTTTCAAGGCATGAAACATTCAGAAATGGTTTGCCACTGCCTGCCTCAGTATCATCACCCTAGTATTCTCTGGAGGTCTCCCATCCAAATACTGGCTAAGGCTGACCCTGCTTAATTTCTGATATTTGATGTGATCATGCCAGGCTGAGCTATCTAAGTCAGAGCCACTTAAAAGTATATATCCCATGAAAATGTTGAGTGAGCAGGCTGGTGTTTCAAGACACTATTTTGTGCTTGGAGCTTCAGATATGTTTTTTGATACTTGGGATGCTGATATGCATCAGGGCATGGTCTTCGAAGAAAGTGGAATTTAATTGTCCCTAATCAAAAGAGACTGTTTCAAAAAAGAGTTTCTGTAAGTTTATGACACTATGTGCTGTATGGTCAACATTTCATAATAAGGATTCAGGGAGACTGTTTTCAGCTCTGGTAGCAAAAAAAAATTTAAAGCACCTTTTCTTTTTTACTTTCTGGAGTTTAAAATTGCCTGAGGATCATTTTCAGTTCGGAAGTAGTACAGGAAAAAAGAGTTAGTAATGTTTGCATGTCTGGAATTCTACTAACGTAACTCCTATATCATCTGTGGCTCTGATCTTACAAAGTCTTATGAAAGTAAAGGTTTTAGATATCTTCTGCTTAGGTGTCACAGCTTAGGACTGAATTGTATCTGTGTTTGTGTCAATAACATTATTAAAAATGAAGCATTTACAAGAAAGACTAGCGAACACAAACATTTGATCAATCTCATGCAATGTTCTGTCATATTATTCCAGTACAATGATATTCAGCTCCCTTGGATTCATGGCATTTTATATTATAATTTAATTGTATTGCCTCCTACTTCCTATTATCTGGATTCTTATCAACAAATGCCTAATAAAGGTTTCAGTATCAGTAACTCCCTTGGATTAATTCATGAACAACTATTTTCTTTTTATTATAAAAGGCTGTTAGGAAGAGCTGGAATCAGTCTCTGAATACTGACTTTAGAAGTTTGGATTCCACAGGTGTGTACATAGGCATATGTAAAAACTGTTGCAATCCCATGGACACTTTCTTGGACGGAGTTAGCTCAGCTTATTACTGGATTTCCAGTTTTAAATAGCCTTGCATTTTTTCTTGCCATGATTACCACACATTCATTCATTCATTCGATTTATATCCTGCCTTCCCTGTCGAAGCAGGCTCAGGGTGGCTCACATTCAAGGTCATAAAAACCAGTATTAATAAACCATATAAAGTACATCATAGATAAAAGCATATAAAATAATATCATAAAACAATGTCAGGTGCTTTTTTGATTTAACAGCGGAATATATTGATGTATTAGTAATGGTGGGTAGCCGCCAATTCAGTCGATGTTAAGTTTTATTATTTAGCTATTACTGCTCGATGTCCTATTAAGAGAAAGGTCCCAGGTCACAGTAGAGTGTTCGAGGTGGGCCAAATGGTATCTATTTTTTGTGGGCCAGATGGTTTAATATCTGCAGTGGCGTCACTGGGGTGGGTTGCACCCTGGGGCCAAGTGCGTGGGTTGCACCCTGGGGCCAAGTCGGTTGCACCCTGGGGCCAAGTGTGCCGGACTCGGAGGGAAGAGCAGCAGTCCTCGTGCGCTGCCCAGAGGTGCTAAATCCCTCGCGTTCGAACAAAGGAAGCCTCCGCCTGGAGAAGCCGAAAGATTTGGGGACGGTAACCGTCCCGAAACTTGAGGAGAGGCGCTGCTCGTCCTGCAAACTACTTCTTCCATCAGTCCGTCCCTCCCAAGGCGCTGGCGGCGGCGCGGGCTTGTGCAAGACCAGTTGCTAGCCGAGAGCGGCGGCTGGGGGAGCTCAGCGCACCTGGCGAGAACCAGCGAGAAAGAAGCCCGCTTCGGGTCCTCGTCGCCTGCCCCCTCCTCCCCCGCCGCCAGCAGCAGCGCCTGCGGTGCGGAGTCTTCAGCACTGGCGCTCATGCGCACTGCCGGCAATGCTCCTGCGCTACCCCTCACCCGCTCCTCCTCTTGCTGCTGCAAGCGCGGCCGATGCCGCCTGTTTTCCTCCTGCGTGAGGGACTCCCTCGCTCTCTGCCTGCCTGCCCCCTTCCCTTCCCTCCTGCGCCCCGCGCGTCTAAAGCCTCCTTTCCCTCGCTGGTTGGCTCGCAACGTCCTCCCTTCCCTGGTTTGCCTGCTCGCCCTCTGATGCCTGCCTGCGGAGAGCTGCGCTTTCCTCTTCCCTCCCGGCCTTCTCTCGCTTCGCCACTGCCTTGAAAGAGCCTCCCAGCGTCTCCCGCCAATAAAGACTGTGATTGCTTGCCGCCTGCTGCCTTCAAAGAGCCCTAGGGGGCCAATGAGAATGCTCTAGGGGGGGGCCAATGGCCCCCTTGGCCCTGCCCTAGTGACGCCTCTGAATATCTGTTTTCTCTGTTGTCAGGGATTTTAATTCAAAAATGTCTGTCGGAAGAGCACTGTTTTGCAGGCCCTGTGGAACTGTGAAAGCTCTCACAGGGTCCTAACCTCCCTCAGAAGCTTGTTCCACCAGCAAGGGGCCACAACAGAGAAAGCCCTGGCTCTGGTCATATTGAGTCTGGCCTCTTTGATGCTGGGGATCAAGAGCAGGTTTTATGACCCTGACCAAAGTGCTCTCTGGGGTACATGCGGGGAAAGGCAGTCCCTATTTGATTGCCTGCAACACCAGTTTAACATCCTTTACAAATGCACAGTAAGGGTAAAATCCTATCTGTACTTTCCTGGAAGAACTCAGGTGAATTTACTTCTGATTAAATTATATATAGGATCAAGCTACAATCCTACAGAAGCTTACCTAGTGTTTGAAATAGGATCAAGGTACAATCCTACACAAGCTTACTCGGTGTTTGAAATGTGGGATTAATTTCCAAGAACATCTACATAGGACTGGACTGTATATGTCATGATTTATGATAACTGATGCTAATTGCTTTTAAATTATTTTTGTTCTGTTATATATTGTTTTATTCTCCTTTTGGGGGGGGGATTCTATTATTTTGTGAATGTTTCCTTGGTTTCCTTGGGGGAGTGGACATAAACATGACTGAACGTTGCACTCATACAGTGATGGGCAATCTCTCCTAAGTGCTGGCTGACCCACCCTTGTTCCATCATTTGATGACTGCAACATCAGACAGTAACTTACATCATGAAAAAGACAATCAACCAGTCATTGTGGACCTTCCATATCAAGCACAATTATTTCTAATGGAGGCTGTCCATACATTCATCTGTGAGTCTTCAAAGCAATTAAGTGATCTATGGTGCATGCACAGATTTGCAGGCCTGGACTCCTGGAAGGGTGGATGGGCGGTGGTGACAGCCTTAGGAAACAGAGTGCCTCATCTGTCTGCAATGAACAGAGCACGCCTGTACACCAATGGACCTGACACAATGTGAGAACTATTTTTTCCTATATCACTTACAGTATAGCAGAAATGTGAAATGAACTCCATGTGGCAGCAGCCAATAGGGGGAAAAAATTAAGACGTGCTCTCCAAAAAGTTTCAGTTATCCCTCGGAGCTATATGACAACATATATTACCCTAATTGAAACAGTGTGAGAGCTTCCTCCCTCCCCCCTCTATTTAAATCATTGCAAGTCCCTGTCTGTTCCCTCCTGCAGAGAGGGTATTAACACAGTTAATAGTAAAGGCTGCCACTTTTGCAGTCTAATGCTTTCCTCAGTATTTTTAAATGTTGACAATAAAAGTACTTTCTACCCACTAGGGTTTTAGCAGTTCAGGCCTCTGTCCCTTCTCCTAAGGCAGAGACAAAGATATATGGATGGGATGCTGGCCCCTTTGGGAGCCAAGATTTTCACTCAGTATTTTTAACAGCTGAAGATAACAACACAGCCCCTCCCCTATCTCCTCAGAATTTATCATTAGAGAGCTGCTCTTGTACTTAAGTTTTTTAGAATAAACCTCAAAAATTAATTCAAAGGTTGTTTTGCTCCCTCACACTTCTAGGCCACATGAGATCTATGATAGGATCCTTAGGATTAAGCTTTGTACTCCTATACATGTTAGCATTGGCCTCAGTGGGTCTTACTTCTGAACGAACATGCATAGCATAAGGCTGATGTTTTTTTAAAAAAAGTAGTAGCACAACCAATTGAAAAGTTCTCATAGCACTTTAAGTAATCATGCTGTGGCTGGCAATAATTGTTGATACCTCAGAAATACATAAAAATATGAAAAGGATCCTGTCTGTGACAGGAACTTTTTCAACAGTTTGAACATTGATGTTTTACAGCATTAGCAATGTAGCCTTGCAAATAAGTCCATAAACATTAAAATCTTGTAGAGAGTTGCAGTTACAAGAACAAGACTGAAAGCCTTCGCTTTGAATCTTGCCTTTGCCATGAATGTAATAGGATTCCTTAGACCTGATTCACCACACAAACAAAAATGAGGTGATAGAGAACTGAGGTGGTATATACCACTTCAGAATTCAATAACAGGTCATCTTCTGGAATATTTCCTGTGTGTTTCCATTCCCAGAGGAGGAGGTATGCAAAGGAACAGTCAGAGCTGGAATCCACCGCACATAATTTGAAGTGATACATTCTCTTCACTTCAGCACTCTGTCACATCAGTCCCATATGTAGGAGCACTTACAAACCAGGCTGCAACATGGAAAAATAATGATAATTATTATGTGGTATGAGAAGCATTTTAAATACTCTAAAACACTATATGAGTATATTAAGTACATTATCATTAGCCCACAACCACATAGGCCTATTTTAGTACCCTGTGGCATATCAGTTAGTTGAAGAAAAATATAACAAAGTTCTCCATCCAGGTTGCCCAGGAGTAATTTTTATTGGAAAATCACTAGGTAATGAGGCAAGGTATCTATGAAATCCTGGTTTCATACATGCTAAGTTACAGGAATGTGTTGTCATGGTTAGAGTGTCAGACTAGAATTTCCCCCCAATAACCAGGTTCATAGTTTGTGGGTGCTCCTGAACCTGGGCCTCCTGTTGGCCAGGGGCATCTTTCATCAGCTTCAGCTGATGACCCAGTTGTAGCCCTTCCTGGGCTGGGAAGATCTTGCCACTGTGGTGCATGCCCTGGTAACGTCCAGACTAGTTTACTGCAAGAATATTTGATTGCTAATAAATGGTGCACCCAGGATATTGACTGGAGTGAGTCACAAGGACCACAGCTCTCCAGGTTTGTTCTCTCTTCTCTGGTTTTCAATAAGCTTCTGGGCCCAATTCAAGGCACTAGTAGTGCTCTTTAAAACCCTATATGGCTTGGGGCCAGCATACTTGAAGGATCATCTTCTCCAGTATGAACCTATCCATCCACTTGGGTCATCTTTGAAGGCCCTGCTTTGGGTGCCTTGCCTTCTGAGACTGGACAGCTGGCAACTCAAAGAATCAGCCTTCTCAGTCATGGTGCCAAAACTTTTGAACCCCTTTTGAGATTTTCTGTCTTCCTCTATCATTATCTTCTGCCAGTGGGTGAAGAGCTTTTTGTTTGGTTTGGTGTACCTCTGGTAAGTTTCATTGGGCCTTTCTCTAGTTGTATCGGGTTTGTATGTCTATATGTTTTAATTGAATTGTTTAAATCTTATGCATATACATTTTAAATGTTGTTTTCAGTATTCTAATGTTCATTGCTTGGGGACCCTAGTTTACTGGAAAGGTAGCATAGAAATATTTTTAAAAAGTAAATAAACTTGGAAGGTCTACTCTGTCATGAAGCTTGCTTCAGCCAATTGTTCTCTTTCAGTATAACTTATCTCACAGGGTAGGATTTGAGGGTACAATGGAGGAGGGGAGAACCACATACCCTTCTTTGAGGTCCTTGGAGGAAAGACAGGACAGATTGGAGCCTTGGGGGTCAAGGCGAGGTTCATCATTCTAGTACAGAGGAAAAAGGAAGGGGAGAATTAACACAGACTTTGAGATGGATTCTGGTACCATAAATACATGCTTGCAAGACACTATCTGCAGCTTGGGCAGAAGCAATTCTAATTTTTAAAAGGTCTGGTAGAAAAAATGAGTAGTCAAATCACTCGTGACATTCTGGTATTCGGACAAAATTCTATAGGTTAACCCAGGGCTATTGCTACTACTACTACTACTACTATTATTATTATTATTATTATTATTATTGAGGGAACATGGTGGAATGGAATTCTAGAACCTCTTTGTGGAAACTAAATTCTTTAAAAATGTTTCAAAGTTCATGAAGGGCACCCATGTGTTTTTCCTACATTTATCCATGTTGAGAGTTCTGACACCTCTTTTTCCAGAAAAAAAATCCCTGGTTTAACCATAAAGCATTGCTTGAGACTGCCCTCCACCCCACCTCCCATTTTTCTCCCTCTGCCAAACTGAGCAGCGGGAACAGCCAGCAGGGGGCAGGAGCATGTTACTTACCTTCAATTCATAGGATTTATAAGGCAGGAGAATTCCTTGAGGCAGCTTCTTTCCTTCACAGAACTGCTAAGAGACCAAAGACTCCATCCCAAGCAGGTCTACTCAGAATCTGAATCAGACCCATTAAATGAGACTTACTCTCTGTAAAGTGTTCTTAGGACTGCACTATTAAGCAACAATCCCAAGAGCACCTTACTGGGAGTGAAGCCTCATTGAATAAAATGAGATCCCCCCCCCCCCCCAATAGATCTTTTTCCTGAGCCTCTTTTCCATTTCCTGGCTCAAATTGTCATAAGCCATGATTAGTTAGTCTTAAGCAAGCAGTATTGCTTAGTTCCTCCCCAGTGACCCACAAGGCTTACAGCAGCAATCACAATATGCTATATAATTGCTTAGTATTTTTCTTGAGTTCTCATATTACTTTACTTAAAATCATCAATATATTCTCAAACATTAAATTTTCTATTGAAAGAGCATGTTTTCTCCCATTTGTTTCAATAAGGCAAGTGCATGAGATCTTCTTGGACGGGGGCCCCAGGTTTTACTATTTCTGACTTGAACCTCCATGACCCATTACACAATGACTAGAGCCTCTAGTAATCCTCACTAAGTTAAACCAGTTTAGCTTCACTAACTTCACTGAGAACTGGTTTACAGCTCAATAGCTTGGCTAAACTGGCATAGGGATCAGACCATTCAGTATCAGAACATTATAAATCCCATATGATTAGGGAGCACAGCATTAAATGACAAAGTAAACATCTGGACACAAGCCTGATATGTAATGGGCTGGGGAAATAAATCTCTCTCCCTTGGCGTAAAAGATTGTATTAGCTACAAAAATATATGGCTGATTCCATATGAATAGAATCAAGATGGATTATGGAGTCTTTGAAAGAGAAAGACTTTGGTTTAAATGTACACCATTCTGTGAAGTGTTTAGGTACATTTAAAAGAACAATTAAAATAATACTGTTTGGAGAAAGACTTTGCCTAGTGTGCTTTGAATAAACCGAACACTGAAGGCAAGACAGGGAAAGGGATGTGTCTCAGTGACATAATTAGGTATTTCTCAGGCTAGGGCAGCCTCTTGATTCTCTTCCCTGGGCCCTAGCACTAGATAAATGCAAAGGATTATTCTGCCTTCAAGGCATCCATGTTATGTATAATTATGCATGTACATATGAGATAGTTAAAAGTATACAAATAGGAAGGGTTCTTAATGGTACTCTGCAGTGCTTTCAACACTAGTATTTTTCAGCTCTGCTGTTACATTGCTCTTCCACTGTCAGAAGGAAATGGAAGGGCAGTTCTAGGTCTACAGTTACAATCCTGCCATGCCTTTTCCCTAACTCAAAGACAAAGATAAGTGGCATATTGTCATTGAACAAGCTGAAAACTGGCTTTTCACCTAATACCTTGAAAACATGTCTATTTTATTTCCATGCATTGTTAATAATATGTATCACAAACCCCTGAGGGACTCTACCACTCACTGCAACCCAGGAACAAGTGGAACTCCAGCAAAGCACATATGCAAGTATGTGCACACGTGGGCACACTTAGAACATATGTAGCCTGTTTTCTAGTGAAGAACCATTCCCAAGGTGGGGAACAAAATAAAACCAATATATTACTGAAAGCATCAATACAACTATCTGAAGATGCTAAGCAGAACAATAGCACAATAAATAAATAAAACCAAAAATGTATATGAAAGTTACACCTAGAATAAAACTTTGTTGGTCTTAAAGGTGCCACTGGATTCAAACCTTTTCTATATAATATAATGTAACCCTCATTTTAAAAGATGAATGTTCTGTATAATATAATATAACCTGTATTTTAAAAGATAAATGCCCTCCCCTGCCCCCAAGTGTAACAACAGGCTATAAGAGAAAAGCCAGGTACAATGAAGAATACAATCTGTGGGAATAAGATTAAATTCATGACCTTATGCTTCCTGGCAAAGGAAACACAACCAGAGGAACTGTCCATCTCAGCAGGGGAGCAACCCAGGCTGAACACAACACAAATGCTGTGAAACACTGAATAAGTATGTCTGGTATACAGACTCAAGCCCATGAAAAGATGCAGATATTGTTCAATTAACCCTTCATGAAACTCTATTCCTGTCAGTCTGGAAAAACAACTTTTTAGAAAGTATCCCCTCTGCGTTCAATGAATATGTCAGAGCTGAGCCTTGTCAGAGTCAGTGTGGGTATAGCTGTTCAAGTGTTGGATTAAGAGATGGGTGACTCAGGTTCAAATTCCTAATAAACTATGAAACTGGTGGCTTTGGGCTAGTCATTATCTCTCATCCTAACCTACCTAGCTGGATTTGTTTTGTGAGGAAAAATATATACTACTTTGAGCTTTTTGAAGAAAGAATGAAGTAATACGTATGTTTCCATTGCTGACACTTAGGACTAGCTCAGATATGCAGAATGTCCTGAGGTACTATGCTGGTTTCTTTCTACCATTTATGCTAATTTTCCATTTTCATGTTTTGAAGTGTAGGAATGTTCAGGCTGGAATCCCTACCCATAATCTGAAATAAGAGATGTTTACCATTGGTTTGGCTCACATCTATCTTGTCCATCATGACCCATGAGAAAATTATTTGGCAGACAATTCAGGTTGCTTGCAAACAGCTCGAACCCTTTACTCAAGTTACTTCATGCACAGCTAGGTAGTCACTCAGAGTGTTTTTGTTCATTCTTATTTAAACAGATGATGGAAGAGTGTGGTGAGATGGTGGTGGGGTCAGTCACATATAAAGGCTGTGAAAAAAAAATTAAGTCTTACTTTTTGATGGTGATGAGTGTCAGTTGTAGCTGGGTGCCTATTTGTCTGCTCAGGAGTAGTACTGTGTACATGTTGACTATTGCACAGCCCCATGGGGCTCATAGTTTCCCAACCACAACATTGTTTAATTCCTTTACCTACCTGACGAAGAATCAATTTCACCTACTTCACAGATTCACAAGTGGCCACAATGAAGAAGGAAATAAAATTCCATCACTACCACCATCACAGCTTCTGCACACAACCAGAAAGCTGTTTAGCATAGTACTTGAGCCAGATGACAAACAGCAAAGATAAGATAAGCTGAGCTGAGCGTCAGCTACAAGTGATGCTGCTGCTGAAAATAGTATGTTAGGTGCAAAGTTCTTAGCATACCTAGTCTAAAATGGTCAAGTGTATTCTATTATCTCTATATTCTACCACACTATAGCCATATCGTTGCCCTGAAGATTCAGGACATAGTCAGTGTAAATTTTCAGCAGGGATCCTTGATTACGCAACCATTTGGATTATATCCTGCTCACAAGTCTTGGTCAGTGAGATGATAATTCACTGAACTGTTGGGAAGCATCCAAACACATTCAAATGTGTCCTTTGCACGACTAGACAGTTTTATCACATCATTAGACAAATAGATGCTGCTGATTTTGCAAGATACAAAGAACAGCTAATTATCAAATGTTATCATGCAAAGGATGCATTTAACCGTGTGGGCAAAAAGAGAGAACAAACTGCAAGCAATTGGGTGCTTGACTTATACATCATTGAGTGCTCGCTTATACATCATACGTCATATATACCACTGATAATGCAAATATTTATGCATCTTTGTTGTTCATGATTGTTATAAAGGCACTATCTGGCCCTATAACACAGGTGGCTACTGCCCAGGCATGTGCTTCAGACCAATTACTACAAAAACCGTTGAGGTGATCTGAACAGAAGTTTTCTGCACAAGGAAGAAAAGAAGTATATTCAAGATAAGCTTGGCTGGAGATCTTGTTCATGCCCACGATCTCAGAATGTCTGGATTTCATCCCTACTGTCTATCTCATCCTGGCCTCCACAGTGTATATTTTAATTAGGAGAAGAGGATCCTAGTTTAGTTGAGCAGCCTTTAGGAAAGATAGAATCCTAACACCTCTCTTGTTCAAAACTAACCATCTATATAATGTACTTAATGATATAAATTGCTGTGCTTATAATATACAGCACCTGTGGTACAGTATAATGCATCTGGCAACAACAAAAATAATTTAATGTTTGTGTTCTAGTTCCCAATCCTTAAAATATTTTAATACTTTTTCCTGATGCTTCAGGAGAGCATTTAGTCTTGCCTGGTTATATTCTGCTACCCTGATCTATCACAGATGTAATTTCGTTCAGTGTCTTGACCCCACTTCAGAACATTACCTACTTGTCCATTTTGGAGAATTGTTTTCATGATAAAATCTGGAAGAGCTGAGGTCTTGTAGCTTTTGCTAAAGAGCTACAATTTTCAGCCAGTGGGGTTTCTAGCATTTCTTTGTTCATTTATTTGTTTCATTTCGTATATACTCCACATTTCTTCCCAAAGAACACCCAAGCCAATTATATTCAGTTCCTCTCCTCCTTTTCTATCCTCAGGATAACCCAGGAAGGTAGGTTTGGCTAAGAGAATGTGACAGGTTCATTGTAAAATTACATTTTAAAACCATTGAATCAACACCACCCAAACACCCAGTTAAAACAATTCAAAACATAGTTTTAAAAAGAGTTAAAATGCATACAAAACATAAACACATTGGTTAGGAAGAAGGAATCATTGAGGGAATGCCAAACAAAGCAAAAAAAAAAGTCTTCACCCACTGGTGGAAAATGGTAACAAACGGGGACAGATTAATCTTTCTGAGGAGAGAATTCTAGAACTTTGGTGTCATTATTGAGAAGGCTTCTTCCAGTTTGCCAAATGCCTAATCTCACCAGGCCACTGGAAGCAGGGCCTCCAAAGATGACTGTAACAGTCATACTATAAGGCATAGGCGTAAACTACGCGGGGGCTCTGGTCTTGAGCCCCTCCTGGATTTTTCCAGTGGAGGATAAGCCCCCTCCAGCCAACCAATGCAGGACTTTGGGGCTTCCAGTTTAAATTTTCAAGGAGAAGAGATCATTATCTTCAAAGGCATGAATGGGGTGGTAGAGTCCATGTGTGATTTTCCCTCTGGGCTGCCAAGCAGTTAGTGGTATTAATGACTTTACAACCCCAGCTTCTTAGAAATGCTAATTGAACTAAAACTTGGTTTGTCTTAAAGGTGTTACTGGACTCAAACTTTTGTTCAACTAGTTAATGATTGGGGGGAAGAATAACACTGTATTGATATGTTGCACACATATTGCTACAGTATTTGGGGGTTCTTATGGCAGATAGATATTTTGTGTCCTCTTCAAGTCTGTGATTGTTTACATTCATTTAAGTGGATGCTGAACCAGATACTTTTGAAAATTAATGGCCCCAGCAAGCCTAAATTTATGGGAAGGGAGCTTCTCCATAAATTCATAGGTAGTGATAATGAAGGCCCCTCCCTGTGATGTCATTGGCTCCTTCCTATGATGTCACTGGATCAAATGTCTCTGGCTGAGCCCCAGCCCCTCCCCCCGGGAAATTGAAAAGTCTACACCCCTGCTATAAGGTCGTAAGGGATTAGGCAGTCCTTCAGGTATGCTGGTCCCAAACCATAGAGGACTTTGAAGGTCAAGGCCAGCACATTGAATTGTTTTCAGAAACAAATTGGGAGCCAGCATAGGTGGGCCAGGACTGGAGTGATATTGTTCTTACAACTCACTTCAGTTGACATCCTGCCTGCGGAGAAGCAGTCTCTGAATGTCTCTAAAGGGCAGCTCTACATAGCACACATTGCAATTAATGGCAGTCACAGGATGTGAGTTGGATGGAAAATTTGATTGGGGTTGGAGAGCTGTGGGAGAGAGGATTCACATATCCCCACATGCCATTTCCTTAATATAAATTTGCCAGCCCTGAACTTGTACTTGATAGAAAATATTCCTTTAAAATAACTGCAAGAAGAGTTGGAATTAGTCCTTCTGACCCATAAAAATGCTATCTTGGGGACAATTAAAAAGCCCCTGGGAAAAGTTGCAGCTATAACAGTACATCTGAAGCTGCACTCAGATGGTTAGCAGTCTCAGGCAACATTGCCCCCCCCCCTCCCACAACAAGCTATCATTGTGAGGATGCATACAGCACAGTTACATTTAATTATTCAGTTACATCCCCATTTTACTACATGAGAGAGTCCATCTCATGCAGTTTAATCATGCATGTTTTGAAATTATGTGTATCAGTGAAAAACCAATTGTGATCTGTTTTCCCCACAGTATTTTTGTCACTACCATATCATGGCAGCTATTATCAAATGCTCAAAGTACTTTGTATACATTATTATGTTGGAATCCTTACAAAACCCCTTTAAGAGAGGTAAATATCATTATGGGCTGAAAGAGCCAACCATGCAGGATCAAGATAACTTAAGAATGGCCTTCCTAGATCAGTCCAGTGGTCCATCAAGTCCAGCATCTTCTTGTGCCAACTATTTTCCCTGGAAAACTAACAAAAGGGCAGAGAGACCATGGCCTTCCCCTTATGCTACCTCCTAACATTGATGTTCAGAAGTTTTCTGTCTCTGCGTATGGAGATTCCCCATTACTCACAGTGGCTAGTAGCCATTGATAGACTGATCCTCCATGAATTTATCTAACCCTCTAAAGCTATCTATGCTTGTGGCTACCATTACTTTCATTGGCTGTGGATATCACGTTAATTACTTATTGAGTAAAGAACTGTTTTCTCTTGTCTGTCCTCCAGTACCTGTCAGTCATCAACTACCTTTGGTGCCCCTGAATTCTATTGTTATGAAGAAGAAGAAGAAATCTTTTATGTGTGTTCTCCACCCTATGCATACAAAGCTTTTCTAGAGAGTTTCCAGCAGTTATTTTCTTTCCACAGCTATTCTCTGAATTTGGTCTTCAATGTTTCCTTGAAAGCAAGTTGCATTGAAGTTATGGCAACTGACAAGTAAAGTCGGTTAGGAATCAGGCTTTGCAAGCACTGGGCCACATGGCATTTCATCAGTATAAATTAGAAGGGAGAATACCAAAAGCCTTTCACAAGATGTGGATCTTTAATGCAACCAAACCACCAGAAATAATGTGTATTCATATGCTCCTGCCCCCACACACTTCCAAAGTATTTGACACTTGCTGAGGCTGCGGGTTTTGCATTAGCTTGCTCAGCTAATTAAGCAGATAGTTCTGGTAAACTCCTCCTGCCTGCTTCTGGGGGCTGTCAAACATCATGGACAGATTGCACAAGGATAGGGGTCACTTCCTCTTTGAAGTCTTCTTGCTACTCCCTTTCCAGCAGAGCTTCAAAGGAAAACGCACTGCAACACTCAACAGCACCAGCAAGCTGCTTGGGCTGCCAGAAAATGAAACCTAGTTGCAAAGAAGCAAGCACCTGGCCCAGTGAAATACAGAATGAAAGGAATGAAAGGCAAAAGGCTGAGGGTAAAGCTGAGAATTTACCAACGCTAGCATGGTTTCTGTAAAGGGGACCTCTCATATTTTTTAATTCTGCAGGAGTGACAATGAATATGGAGTTAGGGATGATATTGCAGATATTGTAAACATGGATTTTCAAAATGCCTTTAACTTTCAGTTATTCCCTAAAAGGTCTTGAGACAAAAGGACAACTTCTCTGTGGATTTCCAGTTGGTTATTGCAGAAAGTGGATCTCTTTAAGAGCAGGTGCTGTTTGATCATAAAACTTATGAAGGCCATGGAAATAGTTACGTAATAGTAAAATAAATAAGTTTTCAGGTGGCAAGGCAATGAGAAGCCATCTCATTCTCTCCCCCAGCACTAGAATGCAGGCTCACCCAGTACAATCAATTGTCAGTAGATTTGACACAGATAACAGGAACTACTTCTTTGCACTATCCTGCAGCTATTCCTTGGCAGCAAAGATCTTGCCACCGCGCTGCATGCCCTGGTAATTACTTCAAGGCACTCTATGTGGGTTCAGAAGCTACAGTTGGTACAGCAGAATGTTGATTGGAATGTGTCATAGAATAAAGACCATATTATCCCAGTCTTGTTCCATCTACACTGGCTCCTAATTTGGTTCTAGGCCCAATCAAAGGTGGTAGTATTGATCTTTCATGGCATATGTTTATGTTTAATTCGATTTATACCCCGCCCTCCCCACCAAGGCGGGCTCAGGGAAGCTTACATCAAATCATAGTATACTATGATTGCAGTCATAAAATCAATAAAACTATTAAACAGTACAAGTTAAAACAATCTACAGTTGGTGCTAACAAATCAGATGTTACTCATATTCTCAGGACGACAGTTGTTCCAGAATTCTCCTACAGTTGACTGAAGGCTTGCCAGAAGAGAGCGGTCTTACAGGCCTTGCGGAACTGAGCGAGGTCCCACAAGGCCCTAACCTCTTCCGGCAATTGATTCCACCAGGAGAGGGCTGCCACTGAAAAGGCCCAATCCCTGGTGGTCGACAGTCTCACCTCTTTCAGCCCGGGGATCACTAGGAGATGTTGAGATCCAGATCTTAGTACTCTCTGGGGAACATATGGGGACAGACGGTCCTTCAGGTAAACATGTCCTTGGCCATATAGGGCTTTAAAGGTAATAACCAGCACCTTGTAACAAATCCAGTACACTATTGGTAGCCAGTGCAGTTCCTGCAGTGCTGGCTGTATGTGCTCCCACTTGGGCTGCCCCATTAGTGGCCAAGCAGCCGTGTTCTGCACTAGCTGAAATTTCTGGGTTCGCGACAAAGGCAGCCCCAAGTAGAGGGCATTACAGTAGTCCAATCTCGAGATGACTGTTGCATGAATCACAGTTGCCAGGTCATCATGACCAAGGAATAATGCAGTTTGGAGCCAGTCAACATGACTGCCAGCTCCCATAAGAACCTACCACTATAGTCATCTTCAGAGGACCTGTTTCAGGTCCCATCACCATCTGAGGCCAAATGTGTAGCAATGCCAGAAAGTGCTCTCTCTGTCACAGTGGCAGCAGGTGAAGACTTATTGTGGTGTTTGGCATTCCCTCATGAACTCTGACTAGACCTTATCCTTATTTGTGTTCTTATTTCTTATATTATATATTTATTAGTTATTTTAAATATTACACACAAGTGCATATGCATTTTTAAAATTTATATATACACACACGCACGCACGCACACACACACATATATATGCCTGAAAGGTGTCAATGTTTGCCACCTTGGGGACCCTGAACTGGATGAAAGGCAGCATAGAAATTATTTTAAATAAACAAATGACCTGTGGAACTCACTGCTAGTGACAACCCAAAGCTTATGGGGCTTTAACAGGAGATTAGATAAATTCATGCAAAATAGACCCATGAATAGCTAAAGGACTCTAATCTAAACCGAACCTCCATGTTATTGCCTTTTAATGGGCTTCCCAGTTGTTTGGCCATTGGGGTAACAGTTAGTGGATAAGACAGAGCTCTGGCCTGGTCCAGGTCCATCAGGGTTCTTCTTAAGTGAAGTGATGCACACAGTTAAGTCAGTCATAAGTCATATAAATCAATCCTAAAGAAACAGTACATTAAAAAACAAAAACAAATCTTTCTTGCAATGTTCATGTAGTAGCTACAATAATTAGCTACAATAGTGGTGGCTGATCTGTTTGGTTAGTAAGTCTTTTTGTGCTTGTGCAGTTTTGAAAAAAGGAGGGGTCTGATGCAAACTTGTTCAGGAAGCATTTGAGATGTTCACTGATGACCTTGATCAATTCATCTCCATCAGAGTCAAACCTGGTAAGTATGACTGTTGCGCCTCTAGCCTGTTGCAGAATCAATACAGATCATTAAGGGATTCTTCCCCCCATAATTCCATGTACTGCAGAAGATGTGTCCAATGTAGTTGAAGCAGAGCACAACACATTGAGAACTTCTGTTATAAGTACTGAAGTGAATAAGAATTGGATATATGTCTGCAGTACAATGCTTGGGCTGTGCTGCAAAGCTGTCTTGTTGCATCACTACAGGAATTTAGTTTTGGCCACTAGGTGGGGCTGATAACTCTTGTTATGAGCTGATAAGGTTTCCTAAGTAATTTCTTTAGTTCAATATTGGTCATATGGCAGGGGCAGGGCAAGCAAGGAGCAATTGCCTTTCAACAATTTTTTTAAAAATGGAAAATAGCTTTACTTTAAAATCTCAAAGTCACTTTTATTGCTATAAAATGAAGACTCTAGTCTATTGGAATCCAAATACAGTAATCAGCAGCATACAACCTTTGGCTCAAAAATAAAAGTGGGTTAGGAAACATCCGTTCCTCATCCTCATTTTTCATCTTACCAAAATGCAACTTTCTGGTTTTCATTCATTCATACTTTATTAAAAGAGTGGCCATATTTAGCATTGGGATGCCGTTCTATTAGCTCTGGTGTTCTGTAGGAATGCTAGTCATGGTGTCTGCAGCAGTGCCCTACAGACAACAAAGGAAATTAAATAGCAGGATCTCCCAAATGTCTGCATTGGGGAAGGTGTTTCCTAACTTATTTATAAGTTATCCGAAGTTAGGAGTGAAGAATGAGGTAGTCAGATTTGCAGATGGCAGCATGTTTTTCAGAATGGTAGTGGTGGGGCAAACAGGAGAAAGAATCTTTTTAAACTGGGTAAATGGGAACCAATATGTCAAATAGACATTGTGCAACAAAATGAATCTAACTATCTTGGCTTTGTATATAAGTGGAAAAGGTCTAAACTGTTTGGGATTATCCAGGAAAGAAATGAAAACATTCCTCTTACTATATTAAAGATCAACCCATGCCAAGAGAGTCATTTTGCATAGCATGTCTGAAACAATATTTTGACTCACCAATGGAATGAGTTTTCATGATTTTCTCTGTGAAACATATCACCAGATTTGTTGAGGCTCATTCAAGTACCTTCATGCATGCGATGGATTCATGCTGCCTCTGTAACTGCCACACCTTTTATTATGCATTACATTATCTCTTCTCTGATCGGTATTTTCAGTTTCTCTCATGCAAATAAGCAATCATTGTCTTCTGAGCTACAGAAATGAACTAGAAATGCAGGTAGCTGGAGTGGCTACAGACATGATGTCATCCACCGCAGGGTGAAAATGAAGTTACTCTGAACAAATAACATGAAAATACGATGTATACAATCAGAAAGCGATGCAGGATACAGTGTGTTCTGAACCAATGAAAAAGGAGGCTGGCACAGTGTCAAGAATGTTGGCGATATTGGTGATTGAAGGTGCAATCCTGATGCAGCTTAGGATGGTGTCAGGACCTGCTCAACTTGGGAGGAAGACTCGTCAAGGGCTGAAATCCCTTCCATGGTCTTCACTATGCCTGCACCCCTTACCTTCTCTACCACAGTAGGTTCTTGTTGAAGAACCAGTGGAGTAAGCAGATCAGGAACCCTCTGAGTGAAGCTGTTCACTTGCATGCATCTCTCACAAAGAAGCAGAAAGCCTGAGCTGAAGCCAAGACCAGGCAAAAATATGCATGCCTAGCAGCATGGGGTGCCCTATGCTCTAGTCTCCTGCAAAAGGAGAGAGCCTTTCCATAGATCTTGGAAGGATCAAGGGCCCAGTCCTCTGGGGTTACCAGACTTTTTCAGACTTCAGTTGAGCTCTGGCCATTTACTTGATCAACATCCCTCCCATCTAGCTTATGCTACATCCTGGACAGCTCCTTGCACAAGTATTCCTGCTGTCTATTTCCTGCCCAGGCAACAAGAGTACCTCCAGCTTTGGTTCATCTTGGTCTTCTGCCAGAGGACACAGGCCTTCATCCCTGGCAGAACATGGAGTGGACAGATGGCAACTGAGCCTCTGCACTGGCATGCTCCACATGCATGCAGCTGGGTGACCTTGGGCCAATCACAGTTCTCTCAAGAGCAGTTCTCAAAAAACTCTCTCAGCCCCACCTACCTCACAGGGTGCCTGTTGTGGGGAGAGAAAGGGAAGAAAATCATAAGCTGTTCTGAGTGAATGGTGGGGTATAAATCCAATTCTTATTCTTCTTCCCACCACCACCACCACCAGTATCAGGAAAGCATAATAAGAAGCCTTCTGGATCAGACCAGAGGTCTATCTAATCCAGCATCTTGTCTCATACAGCGGCCAACCCATTTCTCTAGAGAGCCAATAACAGGTCATAGAGGTCAAGATGCTGTCTTCTGGTGAAGCTGGTAGAGGAACAGCTTGGCTGTTGTAGAGACTAGAAGTGAACAATGTTAAAGGTCTGCAGGAGTTATTCAGTATCCTCAGCCTAGACCCTGTCCCCAATGTTGGCATAATATTATATCAGTGAAAGGGGTAGTAGAACTACAAGAGCTAATGAAGCCAGTGGGAATTAAAAATAACTACCCTCCACCTCCCACTATATTGACACAGCCATGATACAGCTTGGTAGCATATTTGCACTTGCATATTTGCTGTCATAACATTACTGTGATGGCTGCATGATCATAGAATCATAGCACAAAGCAGTAGACAAGCGCACCTTTAAGACCAACTAAGTTTTATTCAGAATGTAAGCTTCCGTATGCTCTTAAGCAGACTTCATCAGACAAAATGGGAGCTTTCGTGTCATAGCATCATAAAATCATAAAGTTGGAAGGGACCACCAGGGTAATCTAGTCCAACCCCCTGCACGATGCAGGAACTTCACAAATACACACCCCCTCCCTCCACACACACATCCCCGGTGCCCCTGCTCCATGCCCAGAAGATGGCAAAAACCTCCAGGGTCCCTTGCCAAACTGGCCTGGAGAAAATTGCTTCCTGACCCCAAAGTGGTAGTATGTATTTCCCTGGGTGTTTAAGAAAGAGCCACAAGAACTAAACATGGATGCAACCCTTCCTTTGATGGGGGTGGTTGAGGGCATAATTCAGTCAATAGTTTATTTAGAGCTCCAGTTTCACCAGTGGGTGCCTTGTTGTTGTTGCTGCTGCTGTTGTTGTTATGGGAGAACCGCCATCTATAAGACTACCTAAACTGGCAGAACCAGCGCCATAACAGCTCAATCGCTGCCAGATACACTCATATATATCTAGGCTAACGGAAATCATGTATTTTAACTTAACTGACTGGTTTTTATGCTTAATTTTAATTGTTAAATTTAAAGTTTTATCATTTATGTTAATGTCTAAGTTGTTGTTAGCCGCCCTGAGCCGCCTAGGCGGGGAGGGCGGGATAGAAATAAAAGTTATTATTATTATTATTATTATCTTATGATGTAAATATCAGTTCAAAGAGGCCAATGTACCATGCAATGGGTTGATGCCTGCACTTCTCCTTACACTAACTGAACTGGCAATTATATCTCTTGTACAGATGGCATGAGCCACTTGTACCAATGATATGTAAACAACTACGGCGTGGATTATGCAGGTTGACTGCACACTAATGCATCACCTGTTTGTGAATGTTCCATAGACTGATATTAATGTGGATGCAGATCTAAGCTTTAGTGAGCTTCCTTTTTTTTTTTTAACCTCACAGCAACTCTACAAGAGTAAGTCAATTTTCCTCCAGTGTAGTGTTGTGGACTAGGATCTGGAAGGATCAGGTTCAAATGCCCATTCTGCCATGGAAGCTCACTAGATGATCTTGAGCAAGTCATATGCTCTCAGCCTAACCTACCTCACAAGACTGTGAGGATAAAATGCAGGTGAGGTAAATCACCTGGGTAGCTACTGAATATAATATTGCAGAGCATATCCAATATGCTATTTGCTGGGGAATCTACAGATCACTTTCTTTCAATGGCAAAGGTACTCAAGAAGTTAAAGCCAGAGTACAGATATATTAACACATTAAGCTGCCTTCTACTGAATCAGATTGTCAGTCCAGTATTGTCTACTCAGCCTAGCATTGGGTCTCATGCAAAAGTCTTTCACAGCACCTACTTCCAGATCCTTTAACTGGAGATGCTGGGAACTGAGAACCTGGAGCCTTCACCATGTTGAGCAGATACTATACCACCGAAACACAGTCCATGTGTGAGTAAACTGGCTAATTTGGAACTCCTTGGGACTATTTTTGTGCTATTGGTTATGTCCCTCAGCATATGGCAAGTGAATGATAGGTAAATAGTGATGTTTGCTAAAGCAAAACTACATACCAGGCACTTCCCATGAGTTTACTTATCATTCTGATTTTACTTATCATTTACTGGATGCACACATCAGAAAACATGCTCACAGTGGAGCATGTTCCGTTTCCACTCATTCTCAAAGGTGCACTCTAAACTAGACAAAAGAGCAATAGGATTTGATAATGGAGTTCATACATAGCTACAATTCCCAGCAGAGCCAGTGAATAGCACAGAGTGCACAGTGTGAGATGGAGATAGAAGCACTGAAACATACAGCTCAAAAAAGAACCTGTCTGGCATTACCTTTGTAGCTACATGGAACACATCACAGCAGAAATCTGATACAGATTTAGTACTTTAATGGGAAAGATGCTTTTCATCATTATTTGGAATTTGTGCCATTCATAACAGGGAATTGTGAATCATGTAGTATTTAAAAGACAGTACACTGGGAACTCAGGCTATTAATCCAAATGACACATTTCTATAGAACAAGTTTATGGTATAATTTGAAATTATTGCTTGACTGAATTTCAGGGACATGGAAAGGTCAAGAGGAGCAACAGACATCCTTGCAGTTTGGATTCACAAGCTTTTAATTCCTTGTCTGAGTTTTAGTGTTAAGGAGCATCCATGAAGAATGTACTGGCAGTTGTCATTTTATTTGAATAGGTTGTAGCTGTCCCTTTTTTGTGACTAATCATTGAATGGAAAACATAGTTTTAAGGTGAGACATACCATTATATTGTTTATTTTCATAAGCAGCAGGGATAGCCACCAAAGGATTCATATCCTATTTCTGATATGTATTAATTTGCAAGCATGCATACAGACATCTTTGAACAGACAACAGCTTAAAAGCTGGCAACAGCTTATTGTATGGGAGGGGAATGAAAAATAGTTCTTTCTCATTCATTTAAAATGAAAATGAAGGAATGAATCCCATTTTGCTTTCATGGTTTAATTGATTTCCATGCTGTCCAAGACAGCATCTCCTGGAGAGAATGAAACTACCCAACAGGTCTTGTAACAGAAGTAAACTGAAAAATAAATCTTGACAAGTCTTTCTTTCCACAGTATTCCCACACAGTGCTAGCTCTGTGAACTGGCATGTGCCAGAACAAAGTCCTGCTTCTCCCATCCATACGAATGTATTGCTGTGTTCAGTCGATTTCAATATTTTCATCCAAGACCTCTGATATTGGAGCTTGGCCAAGAGAAAAATAGCTGCAAATAGCTGACTGAAGCAAAATATAGTATGGGAAAACAGTGTTCTTCCCTTGCACACACAGCCTCTATTTTTATTTGAAAACAGTCTTATTTTCAGACTTATCTATGGATATGAACGCTTGTGCATATTGGGTCTTCTATGGAAACAGTGCTTTTAAATACTTATTGTAACGGATGTCCAAGGAATCCCAGATCTCAAATTGGTAGTTCTTCTGAACTACCTAATCTTTCAACATTACTGAATCTCTTTAATCACCTTTGTGTGTGTGTGTGTTCATATACACACACACTCACAAGCACACAAACTTTGATTACTGCTGGATGAGCCCTAAACCTCAGCCTTTAACTTGACATCCCCAGTCTGCAGGGCAGTTTAGCTGCCTACTGCTAAGGAACAGAGTACAACCTACAGGGGTCATTTTGTAGAAAAATAGGTGGTAGAGTTCATCCAGGGATTGTTATGCAGCTGCACATATTATTCAATGGACAAGGAGGTGGAACTCTCAGAAGGAGGAGGTGGAACTCTCATAAAGGTTCAGGAGCTGCACTCCTGTGAGCTCCCACTGAATCTGAGGCCTGACAACCTGGAGGAGCTTTGCCTTTGTTTTCTCCTCTGGTCTCTGCAGCATTGCCTGTCCATCAGTGTGGGAAAGCAAAGAGCATGCCTCAGCCTCCATTGCCTGCCTGCAAGTGAATACAACCAAAACTGCTGCCTAGCATGTGAGACCTCAGGAAGTTAAATGGACCATATAAATGCAGGAAGCATACTTGGAGAAAGTAAATAAACACCTCCAAGGCCCATGCTACGATGCATTCATTGACGGAAGAGGAAGCCCTGTACACAGAAACAATACAGGAAAGTGCCATCAAGCTACAGCCAACTTGTGAACCCATAGGGTTTTCAAGAGATGGACAGAGCTGGTTTGCCATCTAAGTACTAACCAGGGGCTGACCGTGCTTAGCTTCTAAGACCTGACAAAATCAGACTAGCCTGGGCCATCCAGGATACAGCACACACAGAGATAACCCACTGCATAATCTTGTTTGATGAGAAAAACAGTTTATTGTTCTGGCTGGGCAACATATTATCAGGGTATATCTACTAAGTCAGTTTCTCCCTTCATTGCCCCTTCTGGTCCCATTTCCTACAAAAATGGAACCATTGCAGTATCAGGATCAGTTTTCTGACTGGAAGGCTTTCCACAACTCCTGCATAATTCTATATGGATTCTTAACATATACTGTATTTAGGAAAAGATCTTCATTGGTGTATTTCTAAATGCAGGTCCTTAGTGAAAATGCTTGGTACAGAACTGCCCTTAAAGCTTCAATTCTATGCACCTTTATGTGGGAATTAGTCTCATTGAACACAATATGACACACTTCTCTGGGTCAACGCATATTGGATCACTTTTCTGCTGGGTCTGACAATGTGCACCCTCATGTAGTCTAGTCTCATTGCTACCTGGTGACTTCTGTGAACCATCATCACATGTTCTTGAAAATAAGACTCTAACTGAAAAGCTCTGTTGATATAGAACACTAGTTCTAGGCTCATCCAGTAACAGTAGCCTAGGAGTGAGTCAGTGTGGTATTTATTCTGAGGATGACTGTAACCTTCTGCTTCTGTTCTCTAAACAAACTTTTTTTTCATGAATGGGACTTGCCCATGAGTAAGAGTACTATAATCAGTTTAATTCCAGAGCCCCTGGACAGTTAGCTAAGCTTTATTTTTAGAGAGCATGTTTTTAGTTTAAAGTAATGCAGCATTTCTGTTCCTCTGCCCTTGTGACAATCTTCTAATGGGTGATGATAGAGATAAGATCTATGTGTATCATCAGTTCATGGTTCAGTTAATAAACTATTCATCCAACATTTTTACCTTTCTACTCATCCAAGCAGGAGTCAGCTCTGTATTTCCTTTGAATACCCAACTCCCACTAGGAAACAAAGGTGGCATTTCTTGTTCCCTTTTGACCTCTGTTCTCTTTAATCTATGTTTTTAGAGCTGCCAGTTTATTTATTCAGGGAGACAGGCCTAATGTATCCCTTTGACAGCGATTTGTGATTTAAAGGTCTTTCATTCTTGTTTTCCAGCACAATCCACATGGTGAGGTTGAATCCAGAGTAAATTATCCAATGGCAGAATGGAACTTTCCTGTCTTCCCTCCTCTCATTATAGCCTGCTGATCTCCACAAAATGCTGCTCCTGTGGGACAGTAACTCCTGAGGAATGATACAGGCAAGGGGCTGATGTGGGAAGGGGAAATCAGTGAAAATTGCCAGTTTAGTCTAGATCCAACCCATTGATTCAAAAGAAAATATAGACATGACTAGACACACCCACCCACCCCAGAAGAATAAAGTGTATCTAGGTTGTTTATGTGTGTTAGTGCAGATCTGGCCAGAGAACATCTAGGACCTATGAAAGAGCTCCTGTTAAATCAAATCTAGAACACTGAAAAAGATAAGAGCTTAAATTTTCTCTGTTTTCTCCTCAGCTAGAGAAAAGCTTTGCAATAACAACAATTTTCCCTTTTCCAGCTCAGGACATTTGGCTTCCTTGCTGCTTGTGAATTTTCTTTCAGAAATGACAAAACTGCATGGATGATAAGTTAACATGAGTGACATGTTTCTAGAAGAGAACAAGGAAGAAAGTGAGTGAAGATTCTAGTGAAGAATAACATGTTTGTACATGAAAGTAAGGGGGAGAAAGGCACTATTTTCATTAGGTGGGTTTGAAAACAACATAATCAAAAGGCTGTGCCTAATTGTTAAACTGCTCTCATGTAAAGTATTAGTTAAAAGTTGGAGAGAATTTAAATTCTGGATACCTTGACCTTGTCAGATCTCAAAAGCTAAGCAGGGCCAACATGAAGGCAGGCAATGGCAAACCACTTCTGAATGTCTCTTGCCTTGAAAACCCTGCAGGGATGCCATAAATCAGCTGTGACTTGATGGCAAAAAAATTCCATCATATCACTCTTGTTCTGAGCAGGCACTTGGGACGACTTCTGTTCTCCACTTTGAAGCCCAAGAACTGACCATCCCAAACATCCACAGGGCATTTTTGAGACTTAGGAGTCAATCTTAGTACTAACTTTTACTAACTAGCACTACTCAAAACATTACAAAATAGTGATCATAAGCTTCACCAGACTGGATGTTAAAAAATGCACTACTCCCCAAAGAAGGTGCCCCATCCTCCATTGTTTTATCTTGCTGCAGCATTCTGCCCTGCAAGATCTGGCTGAGCTGGGTACAAGGGAAAAAAGAGAGAAAAGCTAGGAATGGGATGGAAGGGTTGGAGGTGGGGTGGCTCTGTATGTCAGAGAGGGTATACGGTCCAGTAAGACTGAGGTCAGAGAATTAGATTCCCTTCTAGAAATGCTTTGGGTTGAAATAGAGGGCCCAAAAGGAAATTTATGTCAAGCATGGTAAAATTGCATTGGTAATTGATTGTTTTAGGGTCCTCCATAAAGCTGGTCTGTGAAATATCATGGAGGACCAAGGTCTGTTAGCTCTGTTATTCTTTCCCCCTCCCCCCTCTTACTTTATTGCTTGCAAAATAGAAGTAGAGAGAAACGAAACTAACTTAAGAGTAATCAGTACCTTCCCATACATTCCTGTTAGGGAGTGTGACACATCTGGAGAAAGCAAGGACGGAGTCCTGATAACACCATGAGAATGTAGGCATTTATGATAGTTTATGTGTAAGAACGCATCCCTCGCCCCCACCTTTTGGAATGCTTTTGAAGTAAGCCTTAGAAGTATTGTATCAATGTATCTTCAGCATCACTCTCAAGAATCTGTTACACTGAAAGTATCGGTCTATCAATAAATGTAGTTTTGTATCAAACTCAACTCGTCATTGAAACCGCATGCTTGACAATTTAACTATGAGAGTTAGTTATCGCCCACCAAATCAAAAGATAGAGGACGATTATAATATGAAGGAAGGATTAAAGATAGCGGCTAAATGTAAAAACTGTGTCGTAATAGGTGATTTTAACTACCCGCAGATTGATTGGGTCAATATGTGTTATGGTCGAAAGAGATTGAGTTTCTTGATGCTCTCAATGACTGTGCTATGGAGCAGATGGTCTCAGAACCTACCAGGAGTGGGGCAATCCTGGATTTGGTCCTAAGTAATACCCAAGACTTGGTGACAGATGCAAAAGTGATCGCACCGCTTGGGAGCAGTGACCATAACATTATTGATTTCACCATTTGTATAAATAGAGAGTTGCCCCAAAAGACCAGCACAACCATGTTTAACTTTAAAACGGGTAAATTCTCTGAGATGAGGAGGCATGTGAAGATGAAACTGAAAGGAAAGGTAAATACAGTTAAAACCCTTGGGGAAGCTTGGAGGCTATTTAAAACTACAACCCTAGAAGCTCAGATAAAATATATACCACAAGTTAGGAAAGGCACAAACAGGTGTAAGAAAAGGCCTGCATGGTTAACAAACAAAGTAATGGAAGCTATATAAGGTAAGAAGGACTCCTTTAAGCGTTGGAAAGCTAGTCCAAGTGAGATTAATAAAAGGGAACACAGGCTGTGGCAAATCAAATGCAAGACTGTGATCAGGCAGGCAAAAAAGGACTATGAGGAGCATATTGCAAAAAACATAAAGACCAACAATAAAAATTTCTTCAAATATATTAGAAACAGGAAACCAGCCAGGCAGGCAGTGGGGCCTTGGATGACCAAGGGGTAAAAGGATTACTGAAGAAGGATAGGGAAATGGCTGAGAAGCTGAATGCATTTTTTGCCTCCGTCTTCACTGTGGAAGGTGAGAAGTGTTTGCCCGCTCCAGAACCACAAATTTTGGAAGGGGTGTTGAAAGATCTGAGTCAGATTGAGGTGACAAGAGAGGAGGTCCTACAACTGATAGATGAATTAAAAACTAATAAGTCACCAGATCTGGAGGGCATACATCCAAGAGTTCTGAAAGAACTCAAAGTTGAACTTGTGGATCTCCTGACAAAAATCTGTAATCTTTCATTGAAATCTGCCTCCATTCCTGAGGACTGGAAGGTAGCAAATGTCACCCCCATCTTTAAAAAGGGTTCCAGAGGAGATCCGGGAAATTACAGGTCAGTCAGTCTGACTTCAATACCGGGAAAGTTGGTAGTAATCATTATCAAGGACTGAATAAGTAGGCACATTGATGAACACAAGTTATTGAGGAAGACTCAGCATGGATTATGTAAGGGAAGATCTTGCCTCACTAACCTGTTACAGTTCTTTGAGGGGGTGAACAAACATGTGGGCAAAGGAGACCCAATAGATGTTGTTTACCTTGACTTCCAGAAAGCTTTTGATAAAGTTCCTCATCAAAGGCTCCTTAGAAAGCTCAAGAGTCATGGAGTAAAAGGACAGGTCCTCTAGTGGATCAAAAACTGGCTAATTAATAGGAAGCAGAGAGTGAGTATAAATGGGCAGTCTTCACAGTGGAGGACGGTAAGCAGTGGGGTGCCGCAGGGCTTGGTACTGGGTCCCATGCTCTTTAACTTGTTCATAAATTATTTGGAGTTGGGAGTGAAAAGTGAAGTGGCCAAGTTTGCAGATGACACTAAATTGTTCAGGGTAGTGAGAACCAGAGAGGATTGTGAGGCACTCCAAAGGGATCTGCTGAGACTGGGTGAGTGGGGGTCAACGTGGCAGATGAGGTTCAATGTGGCTAAGTGCAAAGTAATGCACATTGGGGCCAAGAATCCCAGCTACAAATACAAGTTGATGGGGTGTGAACTGGCAGAGACTGACGAAGAGAGAGATCTTGGGGTCGTGGTAGATAACTCACTGAAAATGTCAAGACAGTGTGCGATTGCAATAAAAAAGGCCAATGCCATGCTGGGAATTATTTTGGAAGGGAATTGAAAACAAATCAGCCAGCAGAAGAAGAAGAAGAAGAAGATATTGGATTTATATCCCGCCCTCCACTCCGAAGAGTCTCAGAGTGGCTCACAATCTCCTTTACCTTCCTCCCCCACAACAGACACCCTGTGAGGTGGGTGGGGCTGGAGAGGGCTCTCACAGCAGCTGCCCTTTCAAGGACAACCTCTGCCAGAGCTATGGCTGACCCAAGGCCATTCCAGCAGGTGCAAGTGGAGGAGTGGGGAATCAAACCCGGTTCTCCCAGATAAGAGTCCGCACACTTAACCACTACACCAAACTGGCTCTTCAGTATCATAATGCCCCTGTATAAATCGATGGTGCGGTCTCATTTGGAATACTGTGTGTAGTTCTGGTCACCGCACCTCAAAAAGGATATTATAGCATTGGAAAAAGTCCAGAAAAGGGCAACTAGAATGTTTAAAGGGTTGGAACACTTTTCCTATGAAGAAAGGTTAAAACGCTTGGGGCTCTTTAGCTTGGAGAAATGTCGACTGTGGGGTGACATGATAGAGGTTTACAAGATAATGCATGGGATGGAGAAAGTAGAGAAAGAAGTCGTTTTCTCCCTTTCTCACAAAACAAGAACTTGTGGGCATTAAATGAAATTGCTGAGCAGTCAGGTTAAAACGGATAAAACGGATAAAAGGAAGTACTTCTTCACCCAAAGGGTGATTAACATGTGGAATTCACTGCCACAGGAGGTGGTGGCGGCTACAAGCATAGACAGCTTCAAGAGGGGGTTAGATAAAAATATGTAGCAGAGGTCCATCAGTGGCTATTAGCCACAGTATGTATATATATGTGTGTGTGAAAATATATATATATATATATTCACACACACACACACACACACACACATATATATATATATATATATATATATATATATAATTATTTTTTTTTTGCCACTGTGTGACACAGAGTGTTGGACTGGATGGGCCGTTGGCCTGATCCAACATGGCTTCTCTTATGTTCTTAGGCTATTGGAAAAAATAACCTGCAGGCTGGCAATTACAGTAGCAGCTATCAAACTACTGGTTTGGTGATGGTTGTATGATCTGTTAAGCAAGTTTGCTTCAGTCTTGGGAGTCCAGTTGATCCTATGGTACTTTTTGTTATGTTCAGGCTTCCCTTCACCCCTAGAGGAAAGACATTCAGCTGGACACAGCATGACATGGGCTTTGAAGGCCTTCCTTCAATGGTCTTCTTCAAGTTACACCCAGGGCTTTTTAGCAGCAGGAACTCCTTTGCATATTAGGCCACACACTCCTGATGTAGCCAGTCCTCCAAGAGTTTACAGTAGGCCCTGTAAGAAGAGCCCTGTAAACTCATGGAGGATCAGCTGCATGAGAGGAGTGTAGCCCAATATGCAAAGGAGTTCCTGCTACAAAAAAAGCCCTGGGTACACCACTGGTTTGCTGGTGGAATGCTATAACCTCATAGGTATATGTGTGTTACTCAGGGCTTTGTGTATCAAGCCAAGGATGTACCAAGAAACAGCCTAAGGCAGATACACTCAAATGCTTCCTGTACAGTGGTAAAATATAATCAATGAAAGAATCAATAATGTGCTGCCCTGCAATTGCACTCCAAAAGTAGGCAGGAAAACTCATTATGCCTAATGATAAAGCAAAGCCTGTCTATGGCAATGCAAAGGATGGCCTTGAGGGGGTGTCCTTCTCTCTTCCACCCCACTGATTGAAAAACCTCAGAAATTACCACCATGCTGGAAAATGCAGGCATTCACTAAGGCCCGTTCTAGCGCTGTGATTCCACAAATGGGAAACTGAAAAGTACACAGATTTCATTGTACAGAAGAGTATGTGAAGATTTCATTGTACAGAAGAGTAAAAGGAAAGAAAAAAAGAACCAAGCTCTATTAGAGAATAAACACTCATGGTTTATTCATTGATTCTTGTTGCTCCTTTTAGACCTTGAAAGGCATTTCCAGTAG
This sequence comes from Heteronotia binoei, assembly GCF_032191835.1. NCBI lineage: Eukaryota > Metazoa > Chordata > Lepidosauria > Squamata > Gekkonidae > Heteronotia > Heteronotia binoei. Next base: position 92,134,921 of record NC_083228.1, on the reverse strand, counting down.
AAGCATATCAGCCAAGCTTCTAATTCCCATGTACATGAGAGTGCCAAGAAGAGAGACAGAATAGCAGTTATGGATTTTTTTTTACCATTTAGGAGATGTGCATTACCTGCTGGGAAGCAATCTGTAATTCAAAGGGCCTGACACTTGTAGAACTTGTAGTGTTGGAAGAGGCACAATCCACCAGTACGACTAGAAGAAGAAGAAGAAGAAGATATTAGATTTATATCCCGCCCTCCACTCCGAAGAGTCTCAGAGCGGCTCACAATCTCCTTTACCTTCCTCCACCACAACAGGCACCCTGTGAGGTGGGTGGTGCTGGAGAGGGCTCTCACAGCAGCTGCCCTTTCAAGGACAACCTCTGCTAGAGCTATGGCTGACCCAAGGCCATGCTAGCAGGTGCAAGTGGAGGAGTGGGGAATCAAACCCGGTTCTCCCAGATAAGAGTCCACACACTTAACCACTACACCAAACTGGCTCTCCTGGAACTCACTAGAAAGAGACTAATGGTTTACCAGCAATTTGGCTTACCAGTGGAAATGCTTGCCATGTGAAACTGTCTGGGTTATACTGTTCCTAATGGCATTGAAAAAGCCCAATGGTCCTTTATACTTTTAAGCCATTTTGAGCGGTATGAGTATGAAAGACATAGGGTAGGATTCAGCAGATCATCAATGCGGAAAATATGTTGAATACATGTAATACATCCGTTGTCTGTACTCAATTATGGCCTCCATTCTGGTGTGAATTCAAAAGGCTCTAAAGTAGTCTTTCAAGGGTCACTGCAGTGGCTGCAGAGCCTCATATGTGTGGCTTCATTTCAACTTGATGTCATAAGGCTGAGCACCATATGAATGGAGCTAGTCACTTGGGATCTTTCCATGCTCTCATCACCTGCCCTTTATGAAGAGCAACAATTGCATGAAAGGACCCATGTGATTTCCACCATTCTTGTAAAGTATGAAGAGCACCTAAGCTAGCAGAGTATGTCAGCTGTAAACTGAAATAAATTGCAGATTTTTCTTCCCCACCCCTTACCCGGTTTGTGCAGAAAGTTCATTTTGCTTTTTCATTATGTCAGGGGTCTCCAACCTTTTTGAGCCTATGGACACATTTGAAATTCCAGCACAGCAACAAAACAGCTGCTGTGAGAGGTGGAGTCAGCCACAAAATTATTGTCACATCTTAACTTCAGTAACACAGTGTAGGTCAGGGGTGTCAAACTAATTTGTCATGAGGGCTGGATCTGACATAAATGGGACCTTGTCAAGCTGGGCCATGTGTGTCATAAAATGTAATGCCAGATAGTGGAGATTATAAAGTTTATAAAGGACACAGACAAACATAATTAATTTTTTAAAAATGTAAAATAAAATATGCCTAAAAGTTTAGCACTCTTGCAATATTTTGTTTATTTAACAGTTTCTGATAACTGACACCTCTTGCGCTGAATTATTGCATCAAAATCTAGAGACAATGTCTGCTGTAGCAATCTTGAGTATGCTGTTCAGGTGTTAGTCAGGTGTGTCTGTAAGTTGCAAACCTACTTTTGAGTTATTGACATTCATTACAGAAATTTCATGGTCAATGCTTTAAGCCTAAGACCCAGAGGAAAACATGAAATGGATGGGCATTTTGAACTTTTGTACATAAGGTGCTTCATGTGCTGGTCAGCCAATGGAGAAAATAGAGGTTTTGCTCTGTAGCTCCTGTGTGATGAAGCAAGCCTGGCAAAGCAAGCTGTGATGCAGAAGGAAGCAAGAGAGAGAGAAGGAAGCAGATGACAGTGACTTACTTGTGGGCCTGACAAGAGCCCTCTGGGGGCCTGATCTGGCTGCACATTTGACACCCCTGGTGTAGGTCCTTATGCTATGGTGGCTTCTGATGCCAAAGCAACATTTTTTTAAAAAAACAATCTGCACAGTCAATCAGCCCTAGCTGGCCCCATCCACTTTCTTTAAAAAAAAAAAAAAACCTGGTGAGTGCCAGAAAAGGTGTTGACAAGTGCCATGGTACCGACAGGCACCGTGTTGGAGACCTCTGCATTATGAGTGAAAGAAAAGAATCATACAATGCTATCCTTAATTTGCTTTTTCTTTCTATGATACCAGGCGGTCCATACACATTGAGACTACAGTGCTGAAGAGGATAGCGGTGAACTATTTCCCCTAGGCTGCTTCCTCCATTGAAACTGCTCCTCCAGGCTAATTTTAACTCTCTCATGGAACAACAAAACACAAGCTCCCTCTGGTTACCTGTCTTTCTCTCCAGCAGTGGGTTAAAAATATCCCAGGGGAGGTCAGTAGGAATACCATGTGGGAAATACTTATGCCTCCTTTGCCCAGTGCTATGGACCCAATCCCTAACTGGCTCCCTTTCAGAAGCTGCTTTTTGACCCTCAATTTCATCTCAGGGGATCAGAACACAGATCCAGTGTCATTTGGTTCAAGATCGGAGTCATGCAGTGCAATCCGACACAGGTTTACTCAGTAACTCCCTCACCTCTTTCAATGGGACTGTTTCCCTACTGAGGGTATTTAGATTACAGCCTCAGTGAAGTGGAATTAGAGGATAAGACTGTTGAAATTTACGTGTCCATCTTCAAATTATATGTTGTGGTCCTCATATAAATACGCATTCAATTCTTAATAATTTTACTGTAGGTGAGCTTCACTGGGATAACTTCCAGTTAGTTCATAAAGAGGAAGCACAAAATACAGACTCCTTAAGTTTGCAATAAATACATCTTGCATTTCTTGTGCCACTTTTCCCACTTATGGTCTGGAAACGAATTTCATTTGTTTTAAATTCCATCCAATTCTTTCCATCCTGCTTCATACCCTGATGACTAACTAGCATTTATCATCGTAATGTGTAAAGCAGCACAGCTGAAAATGGGAATGCCTTGTTGCAGACCTTGCAGTTAGCAACAGAACAATAACAACAAAGAAGGTCATAGCCTGGTTCATTTTTGTTTTGTTGGTCATAACCTATATTTCATTAAATGTACAAGAGAAACCTCTGGAAGTTGATTTCCCCCCCTTTAAACATTGGATGACATTGTGTATTCTTTTGGTGACCTTTGTGGTTTTTGCAAATCACACCATGTGAGCCTTTACTACAACATGCTTATTATGGAATGCTGAGATTAGAGAGTAACTCAGTGACATCAGCCATCTTATCACTAGATTTTTCCTGGAGAAGAATTGATAGGTGTTATACGCTGCAATTCCAAGCATACTTGTTTCCAAGACAGTTTTCAACAATAATGCATACCTGCTCATGCATTAATGCAGGGAGAGGGGAGCAAAACATGAGCAATCAGGTCAAATAGTATTGTTTCAAAGTACTTTTAAGGACATGAAAGGGCAAAATTGTGTAAATTTAAAATGCAGGAATTAAGCAATAACAAGCCAACATTGCATAATATTGTTAGTGAGAAAAGTTAGATTTCCATGGAAGAGTTTGGTTCAGTTTCTGTTCTGCTCTTGTGGAGTTATGTCAGTGTTTCCTATTAACAGATCTGTATTGGTTGTAATTTATGGAGGAGGAGGCGGAAGAATAAGAATAAGAATTGGTTTTTATACCCCACTCTTCATTACCCAAAGGAGTCTCAGAGTGGCTTACAATCACCTTCCCTTCTCCCCACAGCAGACACCCCATGAGGTATGTGGGGCTGAGAGCTCTGAGAGAACTGTGACTGAACTATGTCTGCACCAGTATGCTAGAGGGTGTGGCCCCAGCCAGTTGGTTCCCAAAGCATTTTCAGCATGAGAATGTCCCCCAGAACAAATAAAAATGCCAGCACAGCCCATTGGTGGACACTGTAACTCCCAACAGACTCCCCGCCTCCCAACTCAGCTGCAGCCATGCCCTTGAGAATACAAGCAGCTCCAGATACCAAGTGTGCACCCAATCAGCACCCCCCTACACCAGCCCCCCCCTCCCCAGCAGCCAGTGGCAGTTTACCCTACTTTACAAATGGTTCCAAAAGGTTGCCCCACAACTCTAGGGGTAGGGCACAAGGCATAGTATGCTGTACAGCTCCCTGTCATGTATTTATTTATTTATTTATTACATTCGACTTACATCCCACCCTCTCCGCAAGCGGACTCAGATTTAGAGCTAGCACACACACACCTTGATGGCAGCCCAAGCTTAGCAGAGCTGGGTGAATACTTTGGGGGGAAATGCCACTGGGAGACCAAAGTCCACACTCTGTGGCTGACCTCTCCCAGATATGAGGCACCTCTTTCTCAACATCCATTCCACTCCTTGGCTGACAACAGTGGGATTGAGCCACACTGAACACAGCCTTTCCCAAACTTGAAAGCTGGGGGGGGGGGGAGGAAGGAGTGCTCCCCCGGACACACATGGACCCCATGCACCAGGCAGCTCAGTGTGTTGAGGGCCACCCAAGGTAGCTGCTGGGGGGATGGGGGTGAAGGTGGTGCCCCTGCACAAGGCTGAATGTCCTTCCAGTTGGCAGCACTCCTCCTGCACAAAATGTGCCAGCAGGTAGGAAGCCCATCTAATGTGAGTGCCAAATGATCCCACCTGAAGGTCAAACCTTTCCCTTTCAGGTGCAGAATGCTCTGACACTGCTGACAAAGTGCATCTCCAGATAAATGGAGGTTCTGACAGGACACAGGATCAGGTGTGGATGGTCTGGATTGTGCCACCCAGGAGGTCCCCCTTGCAGCATCAGAGTGCCAGATGGGACATCCACAATGGTGAATTGCCCGGCAAGCTGCCAATGAGGAATGCCAGTGGCTTTTCCTCATATGCAGGTGCCAATACAACAAGGACAGCTGTCACCCCATCCATGGAGGTGAAACCTCACTTTGTGACCTCTCTGCTGCAGAAGCCAGCCCTTGTGAGCGTGCAGACATATACAGCCTCCAGGCCTTTCTCTACCCATGCCCATCAGGAAGGCATCCCTGGTGCTAAAGGACTGAGTGGGGTTCCACACATCAGTGCCATGAGCCCAGCCTTCCACTCTGTTGTCCCAGGTTCTCTCCAATAAATCATTGTGTGCATCTCAGCTGCTGGTGTTTGTTGCAGACCATAAGAGGTGGGAGTGCATGGGGAGAGTGGAGCAAGCCAGATGATTCTTGCAGACACAACAGTGGTTGGGGGCCCAATCCTGACAATGCTGCCACAGCAGTGGACACAGATGGGTGAGAGGGAAAGGCTTCATGACAGGCCACCATCCCTTCATCTAAAAGCACAGTCCACACACCCCAAAACTACAAGGCCACCCCATTGACCTCCTAGAATCAGCAGGGGGTGGCCTGGGGGGAGATGTCCTGCCACGACAGTGATCACACATGGAAATGCCATAGGTGCTCCCTAATGGATTTGCCCTGGGGAGCAGCAGGGGCTGATGAAACTGTTGGTTAAGGGGCAACCATCAGTGTTCTGTCCAAGCTGTACATGTGAGTAGTCACTCATTAACACAGGAAGCTCTGCTCAGCAGCAATCTGGAGCCGCACAGGATCTTACACTGCCCATTGCCCATTTTAATATTACAGCAGTTATATTCTGCTCAGGATGTGAACTGCTCCATCCAGAAGGGGAAAAAATTAGAAGGAACATTGGCTACCACCTCAGTGAGGCTTGGCAGGAAACATTCCACACTGCTGAGTGGAGATGGTCCATTTCAGAGGGCAGTCCCCTATGGAGGGCCGCTTGGCTCATCTGGATCCCAGCTTCCCAGGGAATATTTGTGTATGCAAATAAGGGAATCAAACAGCACAAAGCAGTGGCTACTGAGCAACCTCAGCCACTGACAGCAAAACCAAAGGGCATGACAGTCGATACATGCATTAGCCTTCCTGATGACAGCTACCATGAGGGCAAATGCCATTGCTATGTGTGGCAACCTAGGTTCCAGCCACCTGCAACCATCTAAGAGCCCACAGAAATAGGAGCATCCACCCATTGTCAGGTGGATGCAGGATATGCAGTCCTTTCCACAGACTCCCCTGCTTATTTCATAGTGCCTCCAGAGATTATCCCTTGACCTCCAGCCTTGGGTGTGACTTACACATGGCATAACCATCTCACCTGGTGGAAATCCTTATCTCTGTAGTCACTGTTATTCCTTCCCCTTTTCAGGGGATCCCAAGCAATGTGAAAAATGGAATGGATGGGAGGGCCAGGCCACTTCATGGTAATAGCCACAGGAGCCTGATAGCCCTGAGTGAATGACCTTGCTGACCTGTCTGCCAGAGGCCACCATGGCTCAGGCAGCTGGGTAATGGGAACATCTCTGTAGACCTGACTGAGCCCTTTCCTGGCTGGTTGTGTTCAATCCAGTGCGGCAAGCAGGACACCTTGCAATCCCAATGACTCCCAAATGGCAGCATATGCTGGTGGAGTCCGGCCCTTGCACGGTGGGAGCAAGGAAGCCCAAATGGGGCTGGAGGCACCCATGCTGATGTTCAGTTGTCACAGGAAGGCCACAAGTGGATCTGTCATTCCCTGTTTTGGCAGAGGAGAGGAGATGCTTCCCCCCGACCCACTGTCACCACAGCAATCAGGATGTCTCTGCTGCCAGACGCATGCCTGCACACACTCCTGCTGGAAATGGTTCCTAAGGTCCGGCCTCACAGAAGCCCCTGGTGACAGCATGGGGTCCCATTTTCCAGGTCAAGGACCCTCCACATCTGCCCCACCAAGATGGCAGGTGCAGATGCATGGCAATGTTATGGAGCATGGCACACACTGCAAACATTCAAGCTTTGCCCTCATGACTGCCTGGAGCAGCTCTGCCACCTGCCACCACTATGCCTTCTGGCACATGGTTGCAGAATGGGTCTCTTCCCTGGGATGTGCTGTCCAGACTGAGATGTTGACTCTGAAGTTGACAGAAGCTGGTCTCTTTAAGAGTGTGTGTGTGACAGAGGAGAAGTGTTGCTCCTATGGCTCACCCCCTCTGCCCCCTGCTAATGACAGACATTTGGCTTACCTCCAGGACTCATGGCTCCCATTGATCCTGCCGGTCCTGTCTATCACACTGCCCCCACTAGAATGGAACGCTGAAGTAGTATTGCAAAAGACAACACTGTGGCAGCACCTGTTGACACTGCTGAGGCATTTCCCCCCATTCAGCCATGTATTTATTCCCATGGCCAGCTCTGTAAACTATGGCAATAACACCTCTCTAATGGGATAGTAATACTGACTCAGTTCAAACACTGTGCAAAACCATGGTTTAAAATTTTAAATAAACTAACTATGGTTACTGGAATTGCTTAAATGCAGACCACTTTGCTAACATTGGTTTGTTAGGGTCCTTCAAATCTGGATCTGAAACCAGGATTTGAATTTGAGTTCTTAATCGCAATTAATCTTAACTATGACTTCATATGATTGCTATCTTCACCCGGGTGATATGCCTCAGGTTTGATGCTGTTGGGAAGCAGGCTTTTTTGTTTGTTAGTTTGCTTGCTTGTTTTGGGCATCTCCCAGGGGCTCTTTGGTTTTTCTCTGATCTTTCTCAAACCTGCTTTGCTGGTAAATTTTGAGAAAGACTGCAATGAAGCCTGGATAGTTGCCATGTTGGTAGGAAAATCTTGACTTTTCTAGTCCCACCCACATGAAAGCTACCCCACCCTTTTGTTTTGTTTTTTGAATAGGTAATTCAATATTGTTAAACTTCTATAATGTTTTACCAATATGTCTGTCAGGTCTTCTGAATTCCAAACTTTTATTTAAAAAAAAAAGTAATCTAGCCCTTTTCATTGTGAAGATATGCTTTTCCCTGGGTATCTCTGCAACAACAGTAGAAATACTGGGTTGGATCCACTAGTTAGCTTTTCTGGTGATGAAAAGGGAAGAAGAGTTCTTCCCAGCCACCCAAAAAAGCTATTATGGTTCCTGCATGTACAAAAATCATATGGGATGGGGGCTGTAGCCAGGAGAAGAATTGAATATAAGACTGAACAAAAAAAATGGCTGGATCCAACCCACCACTGTGACAAATTAATGGCATTTCTCCTATCAAATCTCCTTCCTCTCTCCACCTTCCTAAGAGCATTTCAGTCTTTGGAGCATTCACTTATTCATCTTGCAGTATAGCACAGTGGCCAGTTGTCCTCACACAGGAAAGATGGGACTTGATCTCAGACTTTAACCATGCTGCATCTTAAAAGTCTACACAAATAAATAGCAGTAAACACATGCAAAGTGATGTTCCTCCTACATATAGATACCATGGCTCTGAGCAGATGTGAGAAGTAGGAGGGTGGTGTCATTACATAATGCTCTGCATGTCAGAACAGCAAAGTTGTCTATTTTAAAACCCAACAGGAATTTGGCACCTAACTGAGCACTCCTACTGGAAATATTAATAATGGGTGTCAACAAATTCCATGAGAAACCGGCAAAGATCTTGCAATATCTGTTGATTGTTTTCTGATACCCCTTTAAAAACAAACAAATTAGTGTTAACACAAGGCAAATTTTATATAAATATGTATGAATAATTATAATGAAACGTTCAGCAAAAGTTTTGAGAAAGACCACATCCACGCATGCCGCATATCATGTAAGCAACAGAGTAACATTAGAGCAACTGACATGTAAAAGAGACAAGAGCAAGGCATATCTAGTTTATCAGCATCAAGCACACAGGAAACATACGAGTGCAGGCTTAGGAAGTGTGGGCCTGGCTGTTTCCTGCATTCTCTATCTCCAGCATCTGAGTACACTGCCCGTGCATTGAATGCACAGCATCTTAATCACCTGGGAGGCAGTTTGTTTTGCTAATAAAACTATGGCCAAAGTAGAAGCCAGGGGAAAGGAAGAAATTGGAATGTCCACATTCTCTCTGATAGACTGCCAAGGAGAGTGAGTGAGAGGGCTATGCATTTTGATGAGATTAATCATTACCTGGAAAAACAGCCACTTTTGAAATAAGAAAATGGGAGGAAGCCAGGAACATTTTAGAGAGGCATTCCACCCCTTCGGTTGGTATGCTTTGCTATGTTACATAGTTTAATGGTAATAGCTCAGTAACAAAACTGCAAATCATTGGAGTAATTTTAAAATAAAAGTTTGCACAAGAGGTTCCAGGCTTGAAAGTTGTTCAGTCTCATTCACATGGTTCTGAATGCGGTTTAAAACAGTACAAATTATTTGGAAGTGGATTACATAACCTTTATAATCCTGCCCCCTGATTTTGCAATGCACATTGACTTTTCAGTATGCCACTCCTCCACCCCTGAGCAGCAAGGGCTTCCAAGAACTTGTCAGTGATTTTGGGATGTAGTAGGAAATTCAGCCAAATTATTCCTCATAAAATACACAAACAGCCTGCATTTGCTTAACACTTAAGTGCACTTTTGAGCTAATCACTCACTCTGTATCCCTAGATAGCTGTGGATAAATTCTTTATGTATGTAAGTGCTGTCAAGTCACGACAGAGTTATGATGACCTCAGCAAGGAGCAGAGATGCTTTATCATTGCCTTCCTCTGCAGAGACTTCCTTGGTGGTCTCCCAACATTATGCCAATAAAGGGTTTTTTTTTTTTTTAAACTGGTGGTCTCCCATCCAGGTACCAACCCTTGTTAGCTTCCAAGATCTCATGAGATCAGTTGGTACCATGCTGCTTTCCCTATCTCTCTCGGCTTGGCTTCGCGAACGAAGATTTAAGAAGGGTGCAATAGTCCACGTTTGCTGCAGGCTCGCTGGTGGCTGACAAGACCAATGTGGGACAGGCAGGTCCGGCCACAGCGGCTGCAGGGAAAAGTCTGATTTAGGGTTGGTCCTGTAGCAGTGCAATTCTTCCTCAATCTCCTTTTGTCCTCAAGACCAGCTATGCGTGCGTTCTCAAAGGAAGAGACAGCCTGGTGGATGGTGTGCCTCCATGCTTTGCGATCTGAGGCTAGGTCAGACCACTGGTGATGGTTGATGTGACAGGTGCTAAGGGATTTCTTCAAGGAGTCCTTGTACCTCTTCTTCGGTGCCCCTCTATTTCGATGACCGGTGGAGAGTTCGCCATACAGGGCAATCTTGGGAAGGCGGTGGTTTTCCATCCTAGAAATATGCCCTGCCCAGCGCAGCTGCGTCTTCAGCAGCAGTGCCTCAATGCTGGTAACCTCCGCCCGCTTGAGGACTTCAGTGTTGGTCACAAAGACACTCCAGTGGATGTTGAGGATGGTGCGAAGGCAGCGCTGATGAAAGCGCTCAAGGAGTCGCAGGTGATGACGGTATAAAACCCATGATTCGGAGCCGTAGATGAGGGTGGTCATCACAACCGCTTTGTAAACATTGATCTTTGTGCCTTTTTTCAGATGCTTGTTGCTCCACACTCTTTTGTGCAGTCGGCCAAATGCACGGTTTGCCTTTGCCAGCCTGTTGTCAATCTCCTTGTCGATCTTGGCATCTGAGGAGATGATGCACCCCAGGTAGCTGAACTGCTGGACTGTCTTCAGAACTGATTCACCCACAGTGATGCAGGGGGGGTGATAATCTTCCTGGGGTGCAGGCTGGTGGAGAACTTCTGTCTTCTTCAGACTAACTTCTAGGCCGAATAGCTTGGCAGCCTCTGCAAAGCAGGACGTCATATGCTGCAGAGCTGATACCGAGTGGGAGACGAGTGCCGCATCATCAGCAAACAGTAGCTCTCGGATGAGTTTTTCCATTGTCTTGGAGTGTGCCTTTAGTCGCCTCAGGTTGAACAGGCTGCCATCGGTGCGATAGCGGATGTATACACCATCGTCATCATCTAGATCTACTGCGGCTCTTTGAAGCATCATGCTAAAGAATGTATGATTCCCTATACATTCTTTACAAAACACCATTTCCAATCTGTTACATATTTTATATTTAAAGTACCAATCTCAGTTCATTACATTTTCTCCCACCTTTCCTAAACATACTCTGCATGCCAACCTTGTGAAAGAAATAAGGGCTAGCTCACCCAGTGAGTCATAGCTCAGCAGGGATTTGAAGCTTGGTCTTCCTGTGTCTAGTCAACCACTTCAGCCTGTCTTTCACACTGTCTTTCTACCAAATATACCTACTACAAAACTTGCTTGCATGCTCTTAAGTACATCTAGAAAGTGCATGCTATCCATCTGAAGCTAAGCAAGCATGGTTGGTGCCTGCCTAGGAGATCTCCTGGGATCCTCATATATACTGCCTGATGGCATTCCATTATGGGAGACTGAACACTGTTATAGCAAAAGATGGGCCCTATATTTCTAACTTGGCTCAGCTACTCCTATTCATTTTAATGTCCAAAAATGTGTGGCTGTAAAGGAATGACTGCTTCTGGGGTTTGTATCTGAAGAAGTGTGTGTGCACATGAAAGCTCATACCTCGAATAAAAAACTTCACTGGTGTTGTATTTCCTCACTGGTCTTTAAAGGTGCCACTAGACTCAAACTTTGTTTCAGACCAACAGGGCTACTTACTAGGGTTGCCAAGTCCAATTCAAGAAATATCTGGGGACTTTGGGGGTGGAGCCAGGAGACTTTGGGGGTGGGGCCAGGAGACACTGGGGGCGGAGCCAGGAACAAGGGTGTGACAAGCATAATTGAACTCCAAGAGAGTTCTGGCCATCACATTTAAAGGGACAGCACACCTTTTTAAATGTCTTTCTTCCATAGGAAATAATGAAGGATAGGGGCACCTTCTTTTGGGGCTCATAGAATTGGACCCCCTGGTCCAATCGTTTTGAAACTTGGGGGGTACTTTGGGAAGAGGCACTAGATACTATATTGAAAATTTGGTGCCTCTACCTCAAAAAACAGCTCCCCCAGAGCCCCCGAAACCTCCAGAACAATTCCCCATTATACCCTATGAGAATCGATCACATAGGAAATAATGAAGACGTTTCCCTCTCCCCCCCCCCCCCTTCTGGCCAGTCTGAAGCAGCGGATCAGCCTCTCAACTCACCATTTGCTGCCAGCTTCTTCACAGAAACACACACAGACACACCATTTTAAATAGAAGCCTTTCAAGTCAAGCCTCTGGAGGTGCAAAGGCACATGGTCCTTTGCAGGCGGGGCTCCCTCTCTCCCCCCCTCCGCCGCCAGCCAGCTGATTGGGACCGGAAGCAGCCTGGGAAAACTGAAGAAAGGCTGCTGCGATCGGGGCTGGGTGGGAAGGGCAGGGCAAGGAAAAGGTGCTGAGATCGGGGCTGGGTGGGAAGGGCCGCCATTCCCTCCCGCTTTCCAGAGTTTTGGCTAGCGGGAGAAGAAGGCTTCAAATCGGGGGTCACCAGGAAAAGCGGGGGATTTGGGACGCCTACTACTTACCTGAATCTGGAGTGCACTTTTCTGCATGGGCTTTGATCCAGGAATTCTCTTCTGAACTTACAGAAAACACATGAGCTGCGATGCTTCTAGAGGGGCATCTTTTCTGTGAAAAAGCCTTAAGAAGGACTTAAAACTGGCTACCCAGAATTAAACTTTGTTGGTCATAAAGGTGCCACTGGATTCAAACTTTGTTTTAAAAACTGTATGTTTCATATTAAGATGATACAGATAAAGGGCAGCCAGCCAAGAATAGTGATTGAAGTGTTATACTATAAGTTGGGAGACCCAGGTCCAAATTCACATGCTGCTGCAGACCTTGCTGGGTGACCTTGAGCTGACCAACTCTCTGGCCTAACCTAAATTAAAGGGTTTGGGGGTGGGTAAAATGGAGGAGAGAAGAAATAAGCAAGCCACTTTAGTTCTTCATTAGGGAGAAAGGCAAGGTATAAAAAAGTAAATGAATATGTTATTGTTTGTTTATAAATCAAAATGGATTAAAAAAAGGTCAGATCCACACAGCAATAGCAGTTGCATATTTGTTGTGTGTGCACACAAAACTCATATAGAAAGGGCCTGAATCTAGAGCCACATGTGGTGCATTTTTCTAAACTGTTTCAAAGTTTTAATTTCATTGAAACAAATGAGTTCAAAAGGGTGTAACTCTGTTTAGGATTGCACTGTTAGAGGTTGTTATAATGCAGATCTCTTCACAAAGGAAAGTGACCTTTGTGCAGTTTGTCCTTGGTAAACACAAGTTAATGTGTTGGCTGTAAGTGATAGCTGTAAATTCACTTTCACTTACCTTTTCTACTTCTTTTCTTTTCCCTCTTGGCTTTTGCATAGTTCACAATCAAATCAGCTGTTTATGTAAGAGAATTTAAACTTTATTCAAAGGCAAATTGTGTATTAGATTGTATTAAGTGCAGGAATATGCATTTCAAAGATGGAGATTACATGCTAAGGAATTCAGTTTAGCAACTACAAGCTCAACAGTGAAACTGAGCTAATAAAATATGTCTAAAGCTTTTTCCACCAACTACATAAAATGAAAGTTTTGTGATTTGCTAGTCAGTACTTCAGTCTTGATTATAGTCTTGATTACTTTGCATGATTATAGATTACTTCAAAATAATTTTAAAGCATCTGTCTACTCAGTCCTCAGTGTGCCGTACATCAGTCCTTAAGCTCAGTGTGCTGTACATATTTCTCCCCTCCTCCCTTTTATCAACAACTCTGTGAAGTAGGACTGCCAGCATCCAGGTGGAGCCTGGATATCTCCTAGAATTACAACTGAACTCCAGGCTGCAGAAATCAGTTTCCCCGGTAAGTCTGAAAAAAATTAACTGCCCCAGCATCACCCTCTTATGACTGAGCAGAAGTGTGAACATGGGACTCACTATCCTACTCCAACTCTGTATACCTGCGTATGGTGTATAATTCAGGGGTGTCAAACTCATTTGCTATGAGGGCTAGATCTGACATAAATTAGACTTTGTTGGGTTGGGCCATGTTTGTCATAAAATGTAATGCCGGGCAGCAGAGATATAAACTTTATAAAGAACACAAATACAATTAGGGATTTAAAAAAACCCTTAAAATAAAATATGCTTAAAAGATTAGTACTCTTGCAATATTTTATATGGCAGTTTCTGATAACTGACACCTCTTGCTCTGTATTATTGCATCAAAATCTGGAGACAGTGTCTGTGCTGTGGCTATCTTGTGTATGCTGTTCAGATGTGTGTGAGTTGCAAGCCTACTTTGATTTATTGACGTTTATTATAGAAATCTCATGATCAATGCTTTGAGCCTAAGGCCCAGGGGAAAACATGAAAAGGCTGGGCAGTGTGAGCTTTTGTACATAATTTACTTCATGTGCTGGTCAGCCAATGGAGAAAATAGAGGCTTTGTTCTGTAGCTCCTGTGTGATTGAGCAAGACTAGCAAAGCAAGCTGTAATGCAGATGGAAGCAAGAGAGAGGAAGCCTATGACAGTGAGCTGCTTGCAGGCCTGATAGGAGCCCTCCGGGGATCTGATCTGACTCCTGGGCCGCATGTTTGACACCCCAATGAATAGTATCTTAATCTACCAAAGTTCCCAGAGGTCGCTAAACTGTCCTGTTTGGCACTTAACAAATCATCCATCTCTGTAAGGGGTCATGGCTCAGAGGCAGAGCCTCTTTTTGGCATGTAGAAGGTCCTAGGGCCAATTCCCAACATCTCCAGGCAGTGGGTAATGTGTAAGGCCTCAGCTTGGGACCCTGGAGAGCCATGGCTAGTCTGAGTTGACAGTACTGATCTTGATAGACCAGGGGTCTGATTCAGTTGAAGGCAGTTTTGTATGTTTGTGTATGAACTTTTCCAAACAGTCTAAAGAAGTGATGACAGACAGACAGATCCAGTGTGGTCTGGAGAACTAATGTGATGTAGTGGTTAGGATGTCAGACTAGGATCTGGGAGACCCAGGTTCAAATTTCCCATTTTGCCATGGAAACTCACTTGGTGATGCCCTAACCTGGATAGCTGAGGCAAGCCCAATCTTGTCAGATTTCAGAAGCAAAGCAGGGTTGTCTCTGGTTAGTATTTGGATAGAGACTTCTTGGGAATACCAAGTTGGGAGGACAGGGCTATTCAGTCATCTCTCTGAATATCCTCCAGGCCCTCAGCAGGAGCCAGGCACCAGAGGTCGACATGACTTGTAGGTGCAGATACAAACATACTATACATAATAACAAAAAAGGAGAAAGAAACTCAGTGGGTGATCTTAAGCCAGTCTCATCCTAAACTATATCACAGGATTGCTGTGAAGATAAAGTGGTGGAACAGCGAATGTTGTAAGTTGCTTTGGGTTCCTACTGTGGAGAAATGAAGAAAAATAAATAAATAAATTAAGAGATAGTATGTTTCACAACAGTCAGAGTATCATTTTAATTTTCACTCTTGGTCTTCTGTTTGATCTGTTTCCACTTGGTGAGAGCAGAAGTAAACCTTTAACATCATATTAAAGTTACAATATTTGATCTCTTATCAGTGGAATGGTGGAAACCTCTTTGTTTAACAACGGAAAATTTGTTCAGTTTGTATTCTTGCAGGTGGCTGAAGTTGCAGATGGTTTGCTAAATTTAGTAAAAGGAATTATCACTCAGGGATAGTTCTGGTATTAGGAAAAATATCTGTGGAAGAATACATTTAAGAAGTGTTGCACTGGAATATTAATTCATGTGTATTCTGTAGCAAAGGTCAGGAATGTAGATTCTTTTTGTGTTGAATTAAACTCAGATATTCCATATATCTACAGACAGATTAGATAGATAGATAGATAGATAGATAGATAGATAGATAGATAGATAGATAGATAGATAGATAGATAGATAGATGATAGATAGATAGATAGTGAATACAGCACTTCCAATGCATATGATCTAGTAGGGCAGTCCAAGAATAAGATTTGCTATTTTGGGAAACTAGTGAAATTAACTGAGCACTTCCTAATGTTGCCAAATGATTCTTGCATCAATAAAATACAGCAGTAATTGATTGACTCCATTTCCTGACCCTCTAGCCTTATTTTACTGGCAACTCAAAGAAGCTCTACATTAAGGCAACATTAGGCAAAGCAAAATGAGTTCTGTCCCTCTTTCTGTATTCAGTGCTGGAGAGTGTAGATAGGGGAGTTAGAAATAGTCTCTCCAGAATCTATGTTTGTTAGTGTTATAGTTGATGTTTGTTAAATGATGTATATGTTATTATTCTAATAAAAATTTGAAATTGGGGAAAAAAAAAAAAAGAAGTGGGTAACATGGACCATTTCTATTGTGGTTTAATTTTAATAGGACTAATAGATATCTTCATAAGAAAAAATGCAATATAGACAACTAACGTCTAGGGTTAATAATAGTGACCTATACAATACATCTCCTAATATATGGTCAGCACAATCAGTTTTAACTGTGATGATGTCCTATTTGGAGAGGTGAAATAATTGAACCCAGTCTCCTTTTTCATATCTTGACAGCTAAGCCATCTGTTCAATGAATACTTCTGCATAACCTCTTTTGTAACCTCTGCTGTGCATAGATGGCTGTAACCACAAGCAAAAGCTCTGTCCCTCAAGGAATTTCCCTCAAGGAAAATGGCTGGTGGTGCCTCTTCCCTTCTCACCATCCTTCATTCTCTTATCACACCCTCACTACTGCTCCTCTGCCCTTCATCTCTCCTTCTTTCCTATCCTCACCTTTGCATAGACCTTCCTATGCAAGACAAATGTGTAAACAACTTTTGCATAATATCTTTTAGTAGGGACAACAAAAATATCACAAAACAAGTTTTCAAGTAACTACAAAATATGTCACATGACTTAAGCTTGTATTGTGTCATGTTAGTACTAAGTGTTGTAATGGTTTGTCATAGCAAATGCCAGTTAACAATGATCTACAAAGGGTGTAGACAATGACAGCAAAGAGTGCTGTCTTGCTGATCAAAGTCTTGTATCCCCTTTAGCTGACACTTGCATTTACAGTCTGGTACCAAAGTCAGTTGGGCCATTCTTTGTTGGCACCCTTCTCCCTGTATCGTGCCTTTCACAACTAACAAAGAGAAGTTTATCCCAAAGAAGCAAAAGGGGGGGTGGGGACTGCAACAAAAGAACAGCTGAATAGAACACCTTCTCAATAGGCAACTCCTCTGCTTGCTCTGGTAACAACAAAGCACTTAGTGTACCGCTTGTATGATAATTTCAGCTCTCCATCTTGAAAGAGAATGGTTTGTGGTCAGTTCTGGTATCATGAGACAGCAGCTTGTAGGATCAGATGCTAGGTTCTCAGATCATACGACTGAGGCTAACATCCCAGTGTCAGAGCAAGGTTACAAAAGGCACCCTTGTATGATTTCCTCTGGGCCTTCTTCATCTGGCAGGAGTTCCTGAGGCTCACACAGCTTTGTCATAACCAGTAAAATATAACATTGCGGGCTGAAACAAATGTGCTTATTTCACAGTCATGGATACATTTCCTTTCTAAATCCATATGATTGAGTGGATTAGGTTCAAGCCTTCAAAAAGTGTTAAAGTGACTGGATGCAGGAAAACTTGGATGAGTCATGCAATATGATAAACTTTATTTTAAAGCCATAGACACATATCTGACACATATAACATAATTACAAACATTACTGTTAAAATGATCTAGCAAAAAATACTAATCAAATTAAACCATTGCTCACTTTAGATGCAGCTCTAGCCCATATTTTCTTGGCTGCTAAAGCAAACAGTGAGACTTCATAGGAGACAAAGAGATCAGCAACTGAAAGAAGAAAA
Source organism: Heteronotia binoei (assembly GCF_032191835.1). Classification (NCBI taxonomy): domain Eukaryota; kingdom Metazoa; phylum Chordata; class Lepidosauria; order Squamata; family Gekkonidae; genus Heteronotia; species Heteronotia binoei. The sequence goes on along the minus strand of NC_083228.1, from coordinate 92,117,337 downwards.
AGAAGCTTTTCTGAGTCTGAAGAAAAGTCCATTAAAAGCGCTGTGAGAAATTTGGTTCTGGGCTCTATATAGAGAGAACAGGATAAAGTGTAGTGTGATAGATACTCTGAAACTGGAGCTCCACAAATGCAAATATGTGAACCAGTGGTATTTGGGAGTAGCATCCAGTTAGTAAAGCAATTGGTATGGTTGAATTGAAGCTATTCTGAGGTTATGGGTGGAAATAACACAATCCCTTTTAATCAGTTTGAACCACTGAGAGAATCTGGACTGGAAAATTGACTGCCTGTTTCAGCAGCACATTTAAACATTCAGCCACAAATATTGAAACCAGCTATGGGGACACCCTGGGTGTCATCCTTTATGGAGTAGCAATGGAGATTTGAAGAGGACTGATATTTTCTGATAGCCTAGAAAAGGAGACACAAATTCATAGCTAGGTAACGTTGGGGTGATGTTGTTTAGCTATAGGTCAAAGAGCAGGGGGGCCCAAACACACTCCTGTTTTACCTCTCTGGAAATTGGGATTTCCTCTGTTAAGGAACCTGAGGTGTGTGCACCCTAATTTTTGCAGAGATGTTGGTGTAAAGTTTCTGTAGGAGAAACAATAGGCATTTTATCTATGTTTGTACCAGCCAACTTGATCCAAAGATGTTCTCTATCAACTGAATCAAAAACAGCTGTCAAATCTACAAAGAGTTTAGTAGGGATCTTAATTCTTTGAAAAGCTAGATAATAGAGTTTGACAGTGGTTGCCTTTTTCTGAGACTATGCCTTTTTCTGAGACTATGTCCAGCAAACTTACTGGACAATAGTTTTGAGGATCCTCTTTATGGGTGAATCAAGCTAATCAGATGATAGCAAGAACATTGGAAGCTGCTGGTAGGCTAGGGCCCTTTGAGTTCTCCCTTAAAGGCCAAAATAGCTCTGAAAAGGATCCTCCCCTCTCGCTATCCTTTACTAATAATAATAATAATAATAATAATAATAATAATAATAATAACTTTATTTTTATATCCCGCCCTCCCCCGCCAAAGGCGGGCTCAGGGCGGCTCACAGACATGGACTTCCATGATTCAAGTAAAACAATATAGACAGTTTAAATATAATTAATTACATAATAAGTTTTAAAATAGATAAAATATATAAATTAGGTGCTAAAATACAATAAGACATAATATCCACAAGATGGCTGAGTGGCCACATGTCAAGTTAATCTGGTTCTATCTCAAAAGCGAGCTGGAAAAGAAATGTTTTGCAAGCTCTGCGGAATTGATTCAGGTCCCGCAGGGCTCGCACCATCTCTGGAAGGTGGTTCCACCAACGGGGGGCCATTACCGAGAAGGCCTGCTCCCTAGTAGCCTTCAACCTAGCTTCTCTTGGCCCAGGGATTGTTAGAAGGTTCTGAGAGCTAGATCTCAGTGCTCTCTGGGAAACATATAGGGAGATAGTAACTGAGGTGTGAAGTCTGGCAATACCATTGTGGCAATACCATTGCCATTGTGGCAATACCATTGCCATTGTGGCAATACCATTGCCTAGCAAAGGCCACAACCACCACCAAGAGAGCATTTTTTCCTTAAAGCTACAGTTGCTGCATTTATTATTTTGTGGCACATTAAATCTCCCATTGGTTTTGTTTTGTTGTCACGGGCTGGGGCCGGGTCAGGCAAAGTCCAGGGGCAGTCCAAGGTCTGTAGCCGGTGAGCAAAGAGGGTCCAAGGCGCCAAAACCAAATCACAGTCCAGGTATCGCAGGTCAGAGGTTCAGAAGCCGAAGTCAGGGGGTCCAGAAGTCGAAGCCAAAGTCAGGGGGTCCAGAAGCCAAAGTGGATGCTAGAACATCAGGTAAGTGACTAGTTGCTTCCACAAAGCCTCCTCCCACAGCCCACAGCTATATAGCCCTCTGCTGTCTGCTGCCCATTTGAGCTAATTGCTGGCTCAGAGAGGCAGCCAGGATCCTGCTGAGACTCAAGCATCCTCACTCCTAGAAGGGCCAGAATCCTTTCAACACTCAGGGCTCAGGGAGCGTCTTGCTCGTGAGCGTGCCGCCCTCCTCCGATCCCCGAGGTCCTGATGAAGGCGGTCACGCACACGAGCCACCCAAGAGGGCGAGGCAGGGGGGCTTCTCCAGCAGGAGGCAGGGGCACTGGTGCAGGTGGCAGGGGCACAGTTTCTTCCACAGGCTCAGCTTCTTCTGCAGGGTCCCCAGTACCCATGACATTTGTGTTTTTTAGATTTCAGATATTTATGCACACTTGGAGGCATTCTCGGGCTTGTAGAAAGATTGTCTTGCCTGCCCATGGACCCAGTCTCTGGATTTAAGAATCCATAGATATGGCCATTTGAAAATTACATATATTAATGCAAAATTGGCAGATACGCTACATATCAGGGTTATACCACTGTAACATTACTGCTAATAATAAACAGCAAGAGGTTAAAAAAGGTAACATCTTTTAGAATGACTAGATTAAATGTAAAATTTAAAAGTCATATTCAACTCATGCATGTTACTGTAGTAGATTGGATTTTCCTAATTCCCATATCTATTAGTTCTAACTTATTAAATTTCTAATTATTTGTCACCTAAATAAAACTATGTCTTTCCTTCAACAGCCTTAAAAAGATGATATGCAAATATATTTAAATATATCAGCTATCAAGTAATTAAAATCCAGGTGTCTCATCAACTATGACATTTTACTCAATTGACAGCCTACTATCTTCTAAAAATTCAGTAACATAAAACACATGATTATAACACAAGTCAATATGAACAAATCCTGCAAGCTAGTCTATATTTCTGAGAGGAATTTCTGGAAAGGCAAACTGGCTTTGTGAGCACAGGGAATGCAAGAGATATAGATTTGAGTATGAGACTTTTTTTAAAATCTCAAGTGCAAACATACGAATTGGAAGTTTCCATTAGAATACTGCATCAAATGCAGGCTGCAGGGATCTTGGATTCATTATGTTATCAATTGCGAAACACCTCAGTCTCCTGTTGGGATAATTAAGCATGGTGTGATTTCAAGATGATTTTTATAACTGGGAGAAATTACTAATAGTGACAAATATACATGTACTACATGTTAGAAAAGGAGGAAAGGAAACAGTTTCTGCTTCAGTATTGGTAACTGGGTCAACAGAATTGTGGATTGGGCAACATCTATAATTTTAGAGTGACTGCCTGTGTTGACAGGCTCTGTACACTAGGGTGTGAGAGCGAATGTTCATCTCCTGAGGCACCTCATAAATTCTCCAGTCAGTCAAACTGTCATTCCTTACATTTTTCAGATAAAGAGGGATACACCTTCTACAAAAACAGAAATGTTGCTTGCTTTGAGGGTGTGTATGTCCTTACATCCTTGATTTCAGGTATGTCCTGAAAATAAAATATAATTTTCTTTATTTTTAAGGGGGGAAATGATTTTATAGATAAACACATATACCCTGCCTTGTATGTATCTCCACTGACATCTCCCTCCCTCCCTCCCTCCCTCCAACCAATATGTCTTCATGGCTCATTTATCAATTTAGAATCTTCCCCTGCAGGATATCTTGACAACATAAATAGCAAGCCGCCTAAACAAAGTTTACATGATTTGTATCTTTTGTATAAAAGTTAACACTATTTTTGCTAACAGTATGCTACTAACCATAATAGGAGACACAAAGGATTTTTGAAAAAGCTATTGCATGTGTCCAGTTTCCATAAAAGTGCATCTATTGTAGCTGGTAGTAAATAGCAATCACTGTTGGGTAGATCTAAGGATTTATGTTATGTACCATGCATTATGAATTTTCATTTTCTTTATGCAGGGGTGGTCATAGTGATTCCAGGACCCTGAACAAAAGTCCAGGATGGAGCCCCAGAATCACTGCTACCCCACTACCTTCAACTTGTCCAATGTGGACAGGAGTCGCTGCTGCAGCCATCCATCCACCCGAGCACCAGATACAGCAAATATAAGTGGCTTCTTCTTATTTCTTTCCCCCTTCTTTGGGAGTAGGGCTGTGGGTGGCCAGAGACCCTCTCTTGTGGAGTCCAAGGCAACTACTTTGTTGCTCATGGGCTAAGACTGCTTCTGTCTCTACATAATATTCCCTGTGACTGAACCCAGACAATTCCTATAATTATCTGGTTACTCCGATAGGCTGCTATCATGTGTAGTCTTTCTTATATCATGTCTTGGATTCCATAACTAGTGCCTCTGACTCCAGATTGCAAATGTTCCTTCAGACAATAAATAAATAAGCATGAGTCTTGTAGCACCTTGAAGATTAACAGATTTCTGTTTCAGCACAAACACACTTCATTTTTGCATACTTCTAGCATAAAGATAACTTAATCATATGCATGTAGATACACATATATACAAAGTTAGAAGTCAAAGTGCCATGAAGTGCAGGAAATAAACGGCAAGACGTAATTAAGTAAAATTCAAATATAATCAAGAAAAAACAAAATAACAGTGATTGGGGATAACATAATTCCCCCAGTGTTGATAAACTGGTAAACAGCTATAAAACGGAGGAACCACATACCTTGCTAAATCTCTAGGGACTTCACACTGGAGTCTCTTCTGGAAGTTGTTTGCTAGAGAATGTTAGTTTATTATTATTCGGATCTGAGATTATCAGTCAAGAATATCAACAATACAAAATATACACTGGATGAATAAAATAGATATTTTGTACGGAAAATATACAATTAATAATAACAAAATTATTAACACACTAGACCATGTTCTTCTGCCTTGTTAAACATGCCAGAGCACAGATACTTGCTACCTTAAGGGCAGTGTTCCCTCTAAGCAGAGCTAGTGTGAGCTAGCTCACAGTATTTTAGCCTCTGGCTCACAAATTTTTGTCTTCGCTCACAAAAAATGGCCCCAGAGCAATATGCAGTAGCTCACAACTTTAATCCTAGTAGCTCACTTTAATTCTAGTAGCTCACAAAGTAGAATTTCTGCTCACAAGATCACAGCTTAGCAGGAACATTGCTTAAGGGTAGTTTAATTGAACAGTCAGCAAGAAGTATAAAAATAACTTCATCTACCTAGATATTTGGACAGAATTAGGATAAGTACATATTCCAAATGTCCTGGTAAAATCAGTAATGTAAGAGGACATGTTTGATTGTTTCTAACATTCCCGACTGACATGGACAGAGTTATCATACACATGGAATACTTGCATATCTTCCTTCAAGAAGGGCGGATGGGAGGGCATTAAACCAGGCCAGAGCGAAGGGTCTGTGGTGTTTGTTGAATTCTAATCCTTAAAGGCCAGCAATAAAAAAGGCCAACACTATGCTGGGAATTATTAGGAAGGGAACTGAAAACAAATCAGCCAGTATCATAATACCCCTGTATAAATCATTGGTGCGGTCTCATTTGGGGTACTGTGTGCAATTCTGGTCACCACACCTCAAAAAGGATATTATAGCATTGGAAAAAGTGCAGAAAAGGGCAACTGGAATGATTAAAGGTTTGGAACACTTTCCCTATGAAGAAAGGTTAAAATGCTTGGGGCCCTTTAGCTTGGAGAAATGTCGACTGCGGGGTGACATGATAGAGGTTTACAAGATTATGCATGGGATGGAGAAAGTAGAGAAAGAAGTCCTTTTCTCCCTTTCTCACAATACAACAACTCATGGGCATTCAATGAAATGGCTGAGCCGTCAGGTTAGAACGGATAAAAGGAAATACTTCTTCACCCAAAGGGTGATTAACATGTGGAATTCACTGCCACAGGAGGTGGTGGTGGCTACAAGCATAGCCAGCTTCAAGAGGGGACTGGCTAAAAATATGGAGCAGAGGTCCATCAGTGGCTATTAGCCACTGTGTGTGTGTATACAGGCCACTGTGTGATACAGAGTGTTGGACTGGATGGGCCATTGGCCTGATCCAACATGGCTTCTCTTATGTTATGTTCTTAAAGGTAACTTGATGGAAAGAAATTTTTGTTAAGAGATCCTTACTGCTGGAGCAAAGTGGGTCCATGATCTGCCATGGTGATGGTGTCCCATAATCTCTGTTTGATTAGTGCTCTGGCTCCTGGTTACCCAAGATGCAGTAAGGCTGTACAGGAGAAAAACCAAGTAGTTGCTATTTGTCTTCTATTGCTCTCACACACCTTGAGTGAAAACTGTCTGAAATGATTAATGAAGTTAATCCAAAGTGGGTGGGGGGGAATTTGAGACAGAAGCATGTAGCTTGGAACCAGGCATGTACTTCTAATGGGACCAACCCTGCTTTTAGCCTAAGCAGCACATTGGATACATAAAGATCTGAGGAATTTGGACTGGATTACTTCTAGTGTACAATAGTCTTTATAGAGACATGTCTGTGAACCATAAATTAGCTGGGGAAAACACTTTGCCCATTCCATATGGAATACAAGATCATAAAATCACAGCATTGGAAGGGATTTCCAGGGTCATCTACTCAAACCCCCTCACAGGGTTTCCCAAACTTTCCCCCCCGTGGCCCAGTTATTTTTACACTTCTCCTTCATGGCCCACCAAAATTTGGGAGACAGGAATTATGCCATTTCCTGAGGTGTCACTTCCCTGTCAAGGGCCCAGTGATGTCACTTCCAGGGCACTCCCCCAAATCTGCCTCTTCTTAAGTAACTTCATTTTCAGAAAAATCTCTCTGAAACTCATGCTGAGCTAAAATGGGGGTGGAATGTGGGCAGTCTGCAACTTTTTCATATATTCTCAGTGTCCTCTCTTTCCACCCCCACACCTGCATGCACCTATCAGTTTGTGTGTTCTTCTCCAGCTTGCAAGCACTCCTGATGCCCATGTTCAATTGCCTGCACCACCTACGCACCCTTTCCTCAACAGCACTGGCCAGTGTACGCAGTTGGGAGCGCTGTTGCCATTCCCATCAGGAGTGCCAGCACTGGGTCCTGGCAGCTGCTCTACCTCAAAATATGCTGACACATTTAGTGGGCCCTTCCTTCAGCTGCTACTACTGGAACCCTGACTCAAGCTACAATCAAGCTTGCTTGGTTTCAAGAAAATCTTTTGACAGCTATTTTTCATACTTTTCTTTGGCTGAAACACTTTGAAATTGCTGTGAATGGTAGAAGAGAATTGTACAGCAATTAATAAATTAATTTCAAGTTATATGAAGTTCATACAACCTTTTCTGCAGTTATCCCAAAAAGGATATTTATGAGGGGCTTGCAGCTTTTTACTGGCTGTGTTTCCCATGCCTTTAAAAGCAACCTGTTGTGCAGATATTTAGCCAGTGAACTTATTTCATCCTTTTTAATATCTACAGTCAGGAGGAGTTTAATTTTGATGTCAGACAGTCAGGAGGAGTTTAATTTTGGTGTCAGATATCGGTTTAAAAGCAGGACCAGTAAAATGGTGCCAAGTTCATAGTACCATCACTTTCAGTGCTATTGAGATATACACCAGTAATCTCCAATAATCTCTTTCTGCCCCACACCTTTTACTCTCACTCACTCACACAGAAATCTTATAGAAAGGCCAGCTGGCTACAACTGGGGGTGCCAACTTTTAATTGGCAGAGCTCCTATGTCTGCAACAACAGTATGATGACACAACAAAAAATGCAAGCTAGTGACCAATTTACTAAGAAGTATATAGAAATCAGTCCAAATATCCAAAACATGTATATTCAAGTCCCAAAGTAGATATTGATCATCTGTGGGTGTGGCCTAAGGTATGTTGGCAGCACTACTCAAGCCCTTAGAGTTCGTATTCTGGAACACAGGAGCAGACTTAGGAACCATGTGATTGAAGCTGCTATGGTCAGCCATTTTATGCAAAAGAATCATGACTGTAAAGATTTTTGTTTTTTCACCTTATACAAATATGAACAAACAGATAGAAATGAAGACATGCACAAGATCCTGCTGCAAAAAGAGGCATACTGGATACACCAGTTGAATTGCATTTCTCCATATGGACTGAATATGACCAATGATTTGACATGCTTTTTATGAATGGTCTTTATAATATTATGAGTGCTGTGCATAATTTGCCTGTGTGATAACATATTTTAGTATAAATTATGGGATTTGACATTCTTTGTATGGAATATTTTGTATCTTGTATCTGCTGTGATATAGTTTGTGGTGTTTGTGTCTTTTAGCATGTTGCATTAGAAATATGTTACTTTACCTTTAAGAGGTTTGTGTAATGGCAGCTGTAAATGAGATGTTTGCCTTTTTAAACATGTTAGTTGCACCATTAGGGTGCGCAAGAAGCCACATACTGAGCTGTAGCCAATGTGAAATTGCTGCTGGAGACACTCTGCATCCTTCTTTTTTGAAAATTGTGTAAAGAATATATAAAATTGAATCAATATGTAAGTATGATATATTTTTTCACTGGAAGAAGGTTGGTGTTGTAGGAAAGGAAAGGAAAGGAAAGGAAAGGAAAGGAAAGGAAAGGAAAGGAAAGGAAAGGAAAGGAAAGGAAAGGAAAGGAAAGGAAAGGAAAGGAAAGGAAAGGAAAGGAAAGGATGCCATGGAAAGAAAGAACATAAGAGAAGCCATGTTGGATCAGGCCAGTGGACCTTCCAGTCCAAAATTCTCTCACACAATGCTTAAAAAGCACCAGAATGTCCACCTGTGGGGCCAGGCACTAGAAGTCCTCCCACTGTTGCTTCCCCCCCACCCCAGCACCAAGAATACAGAAAGATCAACACTTTCAGAGAGAGAGAGAGAGAAAGAGAGAAAGAGAAAGAGAGAGAGAGAGGAAGGAAGAGAGGAAGGAAGAGAGGAAGGAAGAGAGGAAGGAAGGAAGGAAGGAAGGAAGGAAGGAAGAAAGAAAGAAAGAAAGAAAGAAAGAAAGAAAGAAAGAAAGAAAGAAAGAAAGAAAGAAAGAAAGAAAGAAAGAAAGAAAGAAAGAAAGAAAGAAAGAAAGAAAGGGGGACAAAGAAAAAAAAGCCTTATTCACCATCAGATGACTCCAGCCAGCAACAATTCTGCCCAGCGGTCATTTGGTTAAATAAAAATAACTACTGGAATGCTCACTCCCCGCCCTTCCCAGCTGAAAAAAACCACACACACCCTTCTTTGCCACCCAGGCCTCCCAGGGAAATCTCCCCAAAAGAAAATACTGCAAGGCACATGAAAGATCATACCTTAAAGAACACTTTATGGGTCTAAAGTGCCAGTGGACTTTAGCTTTTCTCTCAAACACTGGGAAGGGGGGAGAAGGAAGGAGAGGAAACCCAGCTCCTCTCTGGCCAACACAGAGATGGGGGAAGGAAGGAAGCCAAATGGAGCTCAGGATTGCAGCCTGTGTCAGTATTCAAGGGTAGCTTTTCTGTGCACAACACAGAGATGGGGGAAGGAAGGAAGCCAAATGGAGCTCAGGCTTTGCTGGGGGCGGGTCTAGCTTTGGCTTTTCTTGTGACCCGGTATTGAGGCTTCCCTGGCCCGCTACCAGGTCATGACCCTGCTAATGGGAAACAACGCCCTACACAATGCAGGAAATTCACAAAGATCTACACCACCCCCATATGAGAGCCCCCTTTTGTAACGAAGAATCTTAAAGCTGTTGTAGCTGCTCTTTGGGCAGATTCAGTTACATGGGAAAGCTGAGCTGCTGATGAGCCAGACGGTTGGAACCCTACACCTAAATATCTGAACATTTTAATTTGTTCAGCCTCATGGCTGTCAATCTGCCACTTGTGCTTGATAAACCTGTTAGAGAAAAGAAGAATTTTGGTCCTTGAAAGATTGTTAAATACTCCTCTTTGTAGTAAGCCATAAGTGCCTGGAGGGCTCTTCTGAGTCCTGCTTTGTGGTAAAATAGAGTAACCATGTCATCTGCATATAACTGTGTGGAGAATGGTCTATTTGCCATATTGGGTAGATGGAAGTCAGGATTAGATAAGGTCTGCACCATGCAGTTTATATAGAAGTTAAATAATAAACAAATTTAAATAATAATCTCTAAACCATGTGGAACAGATGACCTTGTGGGTCACATTTCATTGACAAATAGCTGTTCTCATGTTGCATGCGTGTAAGGGCAAGCAGTCTGCAGCCAATTGTGAAAGCTTCTAGTTTCAGCCATAAATTCGTCGCATGAGATGTTATCAAATGCCATCTTTTACTCAACAAAGGCTGCATAAAGTGCCCCATGTGGTCTGGCGGTATATATCTCCATCAGATGACACAAAATCAAATACTGGTCCATTGTGGAGTGACCCTATTGAAAACTTGCTTGTTCCTCAGCTAAGATGTTCTCCCTGTTGAGGCAGTCCCAAAACTTCCAGTATAGGTGTCTGGCATAAAGCTTATCCACCACACTAAGCAGACTGATTGGGCAGTAATCAAAAGGGTCTGATTTCACCCTTTTGGATTATGATGGCCAGACTGCAATCTCTGGGGATCTGTGCGGTTTGATCAGTGCATGTGAAAAGAGTGATAAGCCATGCCCATTTTAATCAACTCCAGAGGGATCAGATCGCTCCTTGGGGCATTCCTTGACCTTCGCTGACTTCTGCAGCCCAGACTGGAGGCCTGAATGGGAGGTTTTCCATATTAACAGGTGGAAGGGACACATGCACAGGCTCTGCAGCGTATAGTGAATAAAAATGAATCTCCCAGGTTTTTGCAGGTATCTCATAGTCGGATTTTGGGCCATGTTATTGGAATCCACCTGAAACAATTTTCCAAAAGAGGCATCTTTGGATTTGGCAGCCTGGGTAAGTTGGAGCCAGGCTGCTCCTAGTGCTTCCCTCTTTTTATTTTTAATTAGTCTTTTTTATTATTGCTTTAAAACATATAAGTCTAAAGGAATTATACAGATGTTGTATAATGCATATTGAGTAAATTTGGCTATTGATTTTTTGCTGACAAAATTCCTGCTCAAACCATGGTTGTATGGGATATTTTACTCTCGCAAGCTCTACCGTGGGTTTTGTAACAGTTCTTGCCATCCATTAGATATTTGTAGATAACACTCTGGCTTCAGAGTGTTTGCCATTGATCATTTTGCTACACAGCAGGCAGATCTTGTCAGAGCACTGTAAGATGGTGTAAGAAGATATAAGATGGTGACAGTCCTTGGCTTGCTTATCTACATTTTTGGACCATGTGCTTCTTTTATAACCAAAGGTGTAAGATGGTGACAGACAGACATCATCCTCAGTTGCTCTGCAGACTCAGCTTTAACTGCTAGACTCCGAGAATTGTGAGTTTTATATGAGGTACTTCCTTAATAGTCTATTGTCTGTTCCATTCTGTTCTCAGAACTTTACAAAAAAGGTCAGAAGGAAATTGGATGGAAGCATTGTTGCATGCACTGTAAGCTGAATACAGTGAAGTATTTATATGATGTCAGGATAATGACTAATGCCCTTGCCAAAAAAGGGAACTCTCAACAGCATTTATAGTAAAGTCCCCATTTCTCAGCTATTGGTGGGTGTTTTTTTTGCTCCCATGTATAAACTAACTTCCTTATACTGGCATTGGATCTTATTTTTGTGTTGCAGACAGAAATCAACAAATGAACCTTTTAGCTTCACCAATTGATTTCTGAATGGAATGCAATTGTAAATGGACCCTAGTCATACAAGAGAGTGCAAATGTAAATGTGCTGGGCACTGGATTGGATCTTACCACTCCACTCAGCAAACTATGAATCCTGGCTCCAATTTAAGTGGCTCTTCTGAAGTTAAAAGGAAGCCCTTAGGCCGGAAGGTTTCGTTTTTTTCTTAATGGAGTGGTAGGTAGCAGGCCACCATAAAAGGTGACAGGCTTAAAACAGGGGAGCTTTAGTTTTGAGAGTCTTGAGTATAACATTTGTCATGAGAAAGAACTGCATGTTGAAAACCTGCAAATGACTGCCGGAACACAATTAGGAACATGACCCAGTGGTGATGTTCTCCCATGCTCCTGAACCAGCTGTGTACTACACACATGAGACTACAGGAAGTATCCAATGAAAAGACAAATACTTCCTTCCTCCCTCACAAGATACTCCCACAGTGAACAAAAGAAACCAGGAATCTGGATAAGCAGGTGGCAGCTATGAGCAAGAGTGCGTTTTATCAACTTCAAGTAGTCAGCCAGCTACAACCTTTCCTGGGTAGAAAAGATCTGGCCACTGTGGTGAACTCTACATGGGGTTGCCCTTGAAAAGTGTTCAGGAAATTCAATTGATGGAGAATGCTGCTGCCAGATGTTGACTGGAGGGGGTTGTAGGAAACCTATTACTTCAGTCTTGGCCCACTTACTTTGTGCTGGTGTTGACCTTTAAAGCCCTACATGACTTGGGACCAGCATATTTGAAGGCCCACCCAATAAACCTACTAACTACTTTGGTCATCTTCTGAGGCCATGCTTCAAGCATCTCTGCGATTAGATAGATGACAACCCAGGAGAACACCTGGCCAGTTATGGCTCAAAAACTCTGGAATGTTCTTCCCAGGGTGCTGTCCCCAGGAAGACTAGTCTGTCCTTGTCCGTTGCCATCTTCTGCCAGTGGATGAATATTTTTTTTGTTTTGCTTGGCATTCTCTCAGTGATCTCTCCTTCCTGCTCTATTCCTGAACATGAGCTTTAGCGTTAGTTTCAATTATGCATTTGGATTGTGTTCATTTTAAGTTTTTAAGATGTGAACTAATTGTGTATGTTTTTAACATATTTGTTGCCTTGGTGGCCCTGATGAGGGCAGAAAGGTGGGGTAAAAATTCTGTAAATAAATAAAATGCTTCACAGTGTCTTAGGCTAACTAGAATATTTATAGTATGTTTATCTCACCCTTTTTTTGAAGAGCTATAGACCTGGAGAACAATTTTATCTTCAAAACAGCCCTGTGAGGTTGATTAGGGCAGGAGTGACTAGTTAAAGGGCATTGAACTCAGGTCCACTCTCACTCCTATTACAACACACTAGTCTGATTATTCACAAGGTCTTGAGCAGAATAAGTGTTCACAAAGGCCTACAAAAAGCACACATGTTGTTCAATACAGTTTGGCTGGCTCTTATCTAAATGGCATTGAAACAAACATGTTGAATCTAGAATCACAACCTAAATGCACCTCATAGCCATATAAGCATAAAACATTGTTCAACTGCAAGAAATTAAGAGTCGCTATTGGCAGCATGTTGCATTAGACTCAGAGGAAGCAGCCTGACCTCTCCTGTTCAGTATAATTTTGTACCAGGAAGTCACCACATGAACATAAGAGCTCTGCTGGATCAGACCAATGGTCTATCTAGTCCAAGATCCTGCTTCACCCAGTGACCTACCAATTTCACTGAAGGGTCAACAAACATTGAAATCAATGGGCAGACTTGAGTAACTTTCCATAAGATTGCTACGTTAGTAGCTATTGGTGGACTTATCCTCCACAAACCTCATTTCCTTTTAAAGGTATCTGTACTTGAAACTATCATTGCATTTTCTGACAATGAATTCCACAATTTCATTACTCAGCCCATCCTGAATCTATTGGCTATCAATTTTATTAGGTGCTCCAGAATTCTGTTGTTGTGGGAGAGGGAGCCAAGCACTATTTAAAGAGAAGAGGGACAGATTCACTGTGCCTCAATTGCTTTGTGAGGCAATGCAGCTGAGTTGCACAGCTTTAAAAATCACAGTAATTCAGATTTTTTTCCAGCCTAAAAAACTAATAAAACGTAACTAAAAGAAAATGAAACTAAACACTAAAACAAAATGTGAGCAGGTTCATATTTGATAGCCAAAAGTTTCTAGGCTCAGTTTTGCCTACTGAACTGCCATCCCTTCTCAGCTACTCTAAGGAAGAAGAGATGGGAACCATGAAAATGTGAAATGGAGGAAATTCTTGATGCACCAAGGGTAGAGGACCACTAGGGATTCCAAAATGAACAGAACAATCCTAAGCAGATCTATTCAGGTTTTATTCTCCCAAAAGTGTTCTTTGTATTGCACTGCAATTATTCCCTGTAAGGAATCCCCTACCAAAATCCCTTTTTCCACCCAAACCCCACCTATCCATCATATAGAAACAATTCTGACAGATTGCCCTTGAAACCTGAGAGTGGTTAGCCCCCCCACCCCCGCCGCAGGCTTTCAGCTGGGCTTCTGGTTGCTTTCTGTTGCAGGAGGGATGCCAGCAACAGGAGACTTCCCCTTTTTACCAATGCACTATAGTATCTCCACCTCTAGTTTCCTGAATATGAAGAGGAAGCTTCTTCTGAAACAAAGTGCAAGTCAGTCTGGCTTCCTGCTTTCTTTCTTCAGACTAGCAGGGAGCCAGACAGGCCAAAATATATGAATGAAAAGAGGAATCCTGCTCTTGCTCATACATCCAACTTCTTTCTCTGGATTTCCATCCACCTGCAGAAAGTTGAAAAGCCAGACAAAATGGATTGTGTTCATGCATCTTTTGCTTGCACATCTGGTCTGCATTTCCACTTGCAAAGGTGGGCAGAAACCCAAAGAAATCAAGCAGTGGGAAGAGTCCAGGGGAAAATAAGAGCTGGTAGAGCAGCACCTGGGTTCATTGGCAGGCAGCTTGGCAAAGAGTGCAGAACAATCTGGATTTCTTGTTGCCGGACCACTCCTCAAAATTAAAAACAAGGCTGAGCCAAAAAATGTACATAGATTCTCAAATGAATCCAGTATTTTCCATGTCTTAATTTTAATGATGATCTATAGATAGCTTCGCATATCATCTCTTCTAAAAATTGCCCTTATTTGAAAACAAAACAGTTTACATTAATGTATTAGATTGTGATAAAATATGGTCCTTAAAATGTTCTATAATTGTACATAGGGTTGCATTAGTATGACCAGGAGACATTTTCAGGAAATATTGTGAATGATAACATGTACCTATGCTCATTTTTGGAAATTATGGAATGAGAAAAAAAACACTCTTTTTTGGCCATTCAAGTCAGTACCTTTGTTGTTGTTTTTAAAAGAAAAAGATGACTTAAGGAGGAAATTGGCAGCTTTCCTTTATTTAGCTGCTGGTAGTTTAAAAATAGACATTGATTTTTCTTAAAGCCTTAGTGCTAAAATTGATAAATGAACCTTTTTTCAAAAAGCAATTCACTTAAGGTTCAGGATTTATTGAAGTAGTAATTGGCTCCTCCAGGCAAGCAGTTGCCATAATAAGTTTTTTCCTAGATTTTCAACAGCCCACATTTTAACCCATGCTTCCTACAAAGACCTGAGAGAAGCAGGTCCTGGTTCTCCCTTCTTCCATTTCATCCTCACAACAATTCTGTCAGGTAGGTCAGGCTGTGAGAGAATGACTAGTCCAAAGTTATCAAGCAAGCTGCGTGACAAGTGGCATTTTGAGATCATGTCTCCCAGTCCTAGTCTAGTTCCTGCTTCCCTAAAACTGCTATTAAAATAATGCTTCTTAGCAGCACAGGTACCTATGAAGATTTTTGTAACATTTTTCATTTTAGAACTCTTCACTCCGAAAACATGAACATGGAAAATTAGAATGTCCCATGAAGGCTGCTATAGCCTTTCCTGGGAAATCGTAAAGATTTCATATATCATATAATTAATCTTGCACACAATTAGAACTCAATACTATTCTGTCTGCCTGAAAGCCAACTATCAAACAGCTGGAAAACTTCCAATATTTATCTTTTAAAATACCTAGGTCTTCTTTTAAAAAAATGTTTCAAGATGGCTAACAGAATATCTGAAACACACGCGCAGACAGAAAGCTTATTGAGAGCCAGTTTGGTGTAGTGGTTAAGTATGCAGACTCTTATCTGGGAGAACCCACTCCTCCACTTGCACCTGCTGGAATGGCCTTGGGTCAGCTGTAGCTCTGGCAGAGGTTGTCCTTGAAAGGGCAGCTGCTGTGAGAGTTCTTTCAGCTCCACCCACCTCACAGGGTGTCTGTTGTGGGGGAGGAAGATAAAGGAGATTGTGAGCTGCTCTGAGACTCTAAGATTCAGAGTGGAGGGCGGGATATAAATCCAATATCTTCTCCTTATAACAAAAAAAAGTCTCAATAAAAAGCAGAAAAAACAAATGCCTTCAGTGGACCAGTTTACAAAACCACTGTCAAATTGCAATGGAAACAGTTTTTTTATGTCATTAAAAAAAGTTATTAGAGAATATTTCACCTTTGGCTTGTCATTCCAAAGCCCCAGAGTCACAACTTAAAAAAGACCGTATGCCCTGGTGGAAAGGATATACAAGGAAAAGTTGATGAAACATACGTCACAGACTCCTCAAATGTTCATTTTGAATAGGAAAATGAAAGATCAGTGTAGCTTCAAAACAATTCACAAAGGTCCTTTATGGCAGAAAAAGTTGCATAAACTGGTAAGGAGATAAGAAGTCTTAAATGGAAGAGATCCCAGAGAAGCTAAGAAGCAGAATGAAGACTACATTGAGAAAAAAAGAACCTAAAGCCTAAAGGGAGAATAAAATCTTTTAAAAAGGAGGCAGAAGACAGTAGACGCAGATGACACAGTGCAGTCTGGGACAAAGGATATGTTGATAATCGTGAGGGATAGAGACAGGCATAAGAAGAAGAGCTGGGGGTTTTAGCCTGTATTTATCCACCCAAAGAAGTCTAAAAAACAGTTTACAGTCATCTTCCCTTCCTCTCCCTACAACAGGCACCTTGAGGTAGATGGAGCTGAGAGAGCTCTAAGAGAATTGTGAATGGCCCAAGGCCACCCAGCAGGCTTCATGCGGAAGAGTGGGGAATCAAACACAGTTCTCCAGAGACCATCACTCTTAACTACTACACTATACTGGCTCTCAGGCATGGTACCTGAAGGAATCAGGGCAAAAAAGGTACTGGGCTAGAACTAGAATGCAAGAGCTAGAGGACATAGCAAGTACTGGTTTGGAATGAAAAAAGCCCCTTCTCAGAGCCATATTACACACGATGCTGAAGTTCTGTGAATGGAATACCAGGTGTGCATTTTGGCCCTAAGAACCAGCCACAGGGAGAAGGTGTAATCTGGATTAAGGCTGCAGTGTTGAGGAGGCATTACATCTGCTTCTAGCCACTACAAAGGAAGAAATACAAAGTACTCATATCATGGACCTGCTGGAGCGTTTCTGTTCAC
Organism: Heteronotia binoei; assembly: GCF_032191835.1. Taxonomy (NCBI): domain Eukaryota; kingdom Metazoa; phylum Chordata; class Lepidosauria; order Squamata; family Gekkonidae; genus Heteronotia; species Heteronotia binoei. The sequence goes on along the minus strand of NC_083228.1, from coordinate 92,100,283 downwards.
AGCATGACCTTCATCTCCCCTTTCTTCTGGAGCCTAAAAATGCTATTCCAAGTGGTTCTCCATCCCCCAGAAGAATTGTAGGGAGCATTTTAGGCTGTAGCAGGAGATAAGGAAGTGCTCTACAGGCAGCAATTCTTTCACTCAGTCTATGTCAGAGACCTGCAGTTCTAAATTAAACATCTAGTCCTATTTCACATAGTCACAATAATGGAGAACAGGCAACTAAAGGACAGAGTATTCACCCTTGCGTTTATTTCTCCTTCTCTTTTATATGCAACACTATAAAGTCCAGTCAAGGGTCCCAGATTTCTCTGTACACTCTTACTGCAAAGGCTAATTTTTCTTGCCTCAAAAATCAAGTACTATATCTTCGTTTCAGGTCTAACTAATTAATTAGATCAATTTCAGGTTTAATTAAATTAATTATGAAACTTCACCCGCTAATTCGGTTTTCAAAATTTGATCCCACGGTCCCACGCAGTGCTCTAGCATGTATGTAATGCACCATCCTACGTTTACACTGAAACAAACCCCACTGCGTTAGTGGTGCTGTCTTTCCAAGCCTTGTTGCTCATTATGCTCTCTTCTGCCTGCGTACAAATGATCTCCTCCCTCAGTTACGCGACATTTTCCTTCCATGTGCCTTTTCCAGTTCCAGAGAGGCTTCATCATCGGACAGGCTCTCCACTACCCACACAAACCAGCTGCGTATTGGAGGCGCTTCTCCTTTGCCGCTGCCGTAGCTCGCTCTAACCACAGAAGAACTCCAATCTCCTGTCGCCAAATCGGGAGACGATAGTTTGGGGGCTATTTTAATTGGTTCTTCTGTCACGAGCTCCCATGGGATTGGCTGGGTACGTGTAGAGGGCGGGAATAGTAGTGGGAAGAAGGGAGGGAAGCTGTTGCCTAGGTAATCCCCCGGCCCTCCTCCGGTCTGGGTTAGTGAGTGAAAGCGCGCGTCCTGTTAGCCTGCTGGCCGGGGGCTGGCGCTGGCACAACCTGGGGTTCAGTAGTTACACATGAGTTGCCTGTGACAAAGGTGACAAAGTAGGATTAGCCCCCACGCTGGCCGAAAAGAGTAGCGGTAGCAGGGGGAGGAGACTGTGGTGGCTCACGACGAGTAGGAGCTGCTGCCGCCGGCTGGGCAGGTGAGTATGTGAAACCGGATACGCCATACCTAGCCGAGAAAGCCGGCGGGGCGAAACTTACGCGGGTTGTTCTGTGTCCTTGCGCCCTGTGGCTTGAGAGGGCGCAGAGCGCGCCTGCCGCTAAGCTTATGGAAGGCAACGAGCTACCGGGTTGAGTAAGGTGAGGGGGCCAGTTTGGATTGTATAGCGACGGCATTGAGCTGACACCCTTTCCTTGCGGCGCCTGCGCACCGCTTCTGCTTCAACAACCTCTTCTTGGGAGCCAGTCGCGGAGAGTTCAGGAGATCTTTGCCCCTATTTAAGCGTAGGTCGTAGCGCAAGCCTTCAAGAGGATTCTGCTCCCATCCCCCAGAAGAAAATACTTCAACCTCGTGAGCGGCATTCCTCAGCAGAAGCTGTTGTTTGTTTGTTGAAGCACAGTGGAAATGGTTAGAAGATGAGGGCATTGATGTGAGTCTTAAAACACACACATGCATTGCAACACTGGCTTGCTCAACAGGCGCCCTAGTCAGACATTTGCTGTCTTCCTTCGGTGGTCATGTGAAGTTTAGTCACATCTTACTTTGTATCAGTTGAGGTGGCGGGAAGGCCTGTGGGATGCCTCCTAGAATGAATAACAGTTTTGAGGGATGTATGTTTAGAAGACACTACCAGTTGCTCCTATCATGTTTGCACATAAAGCACTGTTAGGTCAGTTTTACAAAGACCTGTGAGGCATTTCTTCGTTCCTGTTTTCCAGAATGGGAACTAAGAATGTTTGGTTTAATGTTGGGATGCTTATATATTTTACAGTGTATGCTTCTGTTTTGTCATTCATGTGCCCTATGGGAATTTACTAAAAATCATGAACCTCCAGCCATCTCTGGGTTGGTTTTCTCCATTCTGCTTGCTGGACTTGCTTTGAGTCTCTTTTTAAATGATTAAACTCTTCAGATGTTGAATAAGAATCATTGTAATTTCTCAACAATTGTAAGAAACATGTGGACTTTTGTTATTTTCTAAGTGGGAGAGGGCTTTTTTGTTGTATCTGGAATGGCTCCATGCTAGACACAGGATAAAAATAGATGTGTTTGAAAGTTCTTATTGTCTTTTCAAAAGTCTGATGGCATTTGCAGTATTGTACAAGGTTAAGGTTTCTTTTAGGATCATTGCTATGGGGAACTCACTTAACACCTGGCCTTTCCTGTTGACAAGCACTTGGGATCTTTCTTCACTGTGTATCCCTATTTCTAAGCAATGATGGCCCTCTTTAGCCTTCTAATTGAGAAAGGGGAAGTTACTTCCTTCAGTTTTGTTTTCTGTTTCCAATCCTCTGAAGAGTTCATTATATTTCTCAAAATAAGATCATAGTTTCGAATTAACTAATCCTGTTGGTTTTTTGTGTTTTGTTTTTTGCTATGTTACCATGTCCAGTGGTTTTGACTAGGTCTCACTGTAATGTAACACATACTGTATTAATACTGGTTTAGTCTGACCCTGGGCTTCTGTTGTATATAGGTCTGTTCTGTATGGCTGCTAGAAGAACAATTTCTGTAGTATCTGCATTCTAAAAAATGAGGCAAAATGTTGATTGTGATGCCAGTAAATCTGTTAGCCTTTAAAATGCCACAAGTCTCCTTTCTGGTTTTGTTGCAACATAATAATGTGGCCAGTTCTTTGAAAGTTATGACTTCTGCATGTTGATTATTACGTTTGTTTACGTTTGTGCACTGCAGTTTATACGATTGTGTAGTTTAGTAGCAGTCTATAAACATTGCAGCCAAGTACCTGAACTTTATTTTTTGGGGGGTGGGAGGAGGTATGTTTCAGCTGGTGGAGAAATTCCCTTGTTGTGGAGAGGAGAGATGAGGATACTGTCATGGAGTAATAGGAGATGAGCTGTGATGTCAAATATGGTGGTGGAGAGTTTGTGTCCAGGTCTTTTTTGGATATCAGTGAGGTAGTCTGTTGCATAAACAAATAAGAAGTAATACATGTGGCACTTTTTATCCTCTATCTCTTTACAGGACTTGGAACTTGGCAGGATATTTGATAAATAGGAATTTCGTTGATCTGAAACCTTAGGGTCTTTCAAGAGAGATAGCTGTGCTAATCTGTTACATTAAAAAAAAAGTAGAGTCTTGTGGTGTGTTAAGAGTAACCGGAAACATCGCATATGAGGCTCATGATTCTAGATAGGAATCAATAAAAGGTTACACTTTAAGAATTGTTAGTTATGTTTTAATAGCTGATCTCTCTTGAGCCTTTTTCATTGATGTAGGATAACTGAAGATATGAACTGAATTTTTGAGCTCATCATTAGTGCTGAGTTCAGTGTGTTGCAGTGTGTGCAGCTATCATGCCCTGCAGCTGTATGCTGGAAGTTGTCACAGGTTAACTGACAGCAATTGTGGCAACAGGTAGAAAGGCTGTGTGAGCAGTTGATTTTGAATGGTGGTGGAGAAAAGTTGGCTAATTGCCCATTTAGGTACATAGTCAGTTGTTTACATATTCACCAGATACGTAGCACTTCAAACACAAATGGGGTAGCCAAACTTGCTTAACGTAAGAGCCACATAGAATAAACTGTCAGATGTTTGAGAGCCACAAGACATGAACATCAGATGTTTGAGAGCTGGAAGGAAGACAAATAGTTTCACCAAGTTCGGCAACACTTTTGTGGTTGGTGTCAAAATGGCATATGACACATGATGTGCGACACAACACTTTCATTGCACAGAATACATAACGCTTTCCCATTGTGTTCAGTCACTCCAAATGACTCTGTCCAGGATTTACAGACTCAGGCCACAAACCTTTGGGACCTGCCTCCATAGAAATTACTTGGATTTGCTGCCAACTCCTCACAGGACCCTGAGCAAGATGCCAGCTCTCTCTCTTCCCTCTCCCCCCAGAAAAGCCTCCCACCTGCCCCAGTCCACCCAAACAACCTTCGTTGCCACGTTGCACATGGGTCCCGGGAGAGAACTCCTCCTGGGACCCTGAGCAAGATGCTGGCTCTCCCCCTCCCCCCCCCCAGAAAAGCCTCCCACCCACCACAGTCCACCCAAACAACCTTCGTTGCTGCTGCCACGTTGCACATGGGTCCCGGGAGAGACCCTAAGCAAGATGCTGGCTCGTCCCCCCCCCCCCGAAAAAGCTCCCACCCGCCACAGTCCACTCAAAGCTACCCCTGCCGCGTTGCACATGGGTCCCATGAGAGAACTCCTCCTGGGACCCTGAGCAAGATGTCGGCTCTCCCCCTTCTTCCCCCCAGAAAAGCCTCCCACCTGCCCCAGTCCACCCAAAGTGACCCACCGCCGTTGAGCCACACATGGGCCCAACAAGCTGCCAACGGCTCTCCGCCTACCCCAAGACTATCCCACCAAAAGAGACTGCCCCCACCACCCCAACACTCACTTTCTTTTCTCATCTTCTCAGCCCAACTGGGGGCTGCTGGGAGCTGGGGGCGGGGTTTGGCTGCCAGAGTAGAGGGCCTCGTGGCTGGCCCGCCCACTCAGCCACCTCTTTTAATAAATCTATTATGTGGACAGAAGTTTCTTGGTTCCTTGTGTTGTACTAAAATAATTGTTTAAAATTTGTATTAACCTTTACTTTTTATAGTTTTTTTCCCTGGTATGCTAGCTGTATCTTCCATTTCTGTTATAAGGGATAGGGGCATAGACAGCAGGAAAGGCATGCTTATTTCTTGAAGTGATTCCTCAGGTTAGGAACAGTCTTCTTGGTGAGTATGGTACTTGTGCTAGATCAGCATTTAGAGGTAACTTTGAGTAGAGGTGAACCTTAAGTAGGATGCTTTGAAGTAGTTAAATGTGACTTTAAATAATTATCTTGTAGAATTCATTCTCAGTGGGTATAAAGATGGGTATGAGCATACATGGTTTTTAAAAGGGGGTAGATGCAAGGAGGAGTTCTCCGCAGTCAGAAGCAGTAAACCTTTGAATACCAGAGACTAGATGGTTTGATCTTGTAGGCAGGGCTTTTTTGTATCAGGAACTCCTTTGTGTATTAAACCACACCCCCTGATGTAGCCAATCCTCCAAAAGTTTACAAGGCTCTTCTCACAGGACCTACTATAAATTCATGGAGGATTGGCTACATCAGGGGTGTGTGGCCTAATATGCAAAGGAGTTCCTGCTACAAAAAAGCCCTGCTTGTAGGGCTGTTCTTTTGAGAGTCACAATGAAGCAAAATGTACCAAAGCTGAGTTCATTTTTGTGTATGTCTGGAATCTTTTCCCTCTCCTGCTTTGGTAAACTTACGTGCATGTAATTATTAATCAATCTTATGCTGAGCAATGTGGATCTATATTTCCAGGAGGTTGTGTTGCCATTATTTTGTACTTGTCAGAGAGCTTACCATGGCAATAATAGTGTGTAGAAATACCACTAAGTAATATAGTTCAGTTTATCATAGAGAAGTCAGACACTGGAGGCTCCTTCCTGTGATTAAATTTTTGTTACTTTAAACAAGTGCTCAGAGGCATTATGGGGGTGGGGGGAAGGTGATGTTATGATGATTTTCTGTAAAATGGCTAAATTTTATTAAAGAGATTTCTAGTTGTACGACATCAAACACTAAGTGGCAAGCTAATTTCATGTGCTTAAAAAAGCCTAAGCTCTAAATATCTAGAGCAAATGTGCTCCATAACCAAGTTAAATCTGAGTGCTTGGATTGAAATGTCTTTTTTAATTTAAATTTCATTGCAGTTGGTAGTTGTCAGTGCTGGTAGGTTTGTGGCAGACAGGCCAGGATTTTTCTTTTCCTGCTGGAGAACAGTCCTTGCCTGTTTCCTTGCAGATAGCATCACAAAGTGCTGTTTAAATGCTGGAGGAGCTGCATTCATTAAAGTCTCTCTGTATGCACACGTAATGGGCTTAATAGATGAGGACCTTTGGGACCAAATTGTCAGAAATCCAGCTACTTTAGCTGAGCTCTGGGTAGGTCTATAAACTATTGACTTTTATTTGCAAAGAATTATAGCTATAAAAATATTTAGCATTTATATAGCATTCTTCAAGAATTTAGCAACCCCTACATAGGAGAACAGTCTTTTAGGAGATTCGATGGGTGACCTCAAAGTAGCTGTCTTATTGCAAAGGAACTTCAGGAACAGGCTAGGAAGGGAAATTGCTGAGCTGCAGGTTCTTCCAATGTTCAGAACAATGGAATCCCCAGGACTTAACAGGGAAATTGGTTTCTTATCTGACTACATATGCTAACCTCATTCAGCCCTGACATCTGTATTCTCACCAATCCCCCAGAAATGCCATACATCCTCTTTTATTTCTTATTTGGAATAATAGATTAATAGTAAGCTGTAATCTAATGTAATGAATAGTAGAATGTAATGTAATTTGGAATGGTAGGCTGAATTGTACTTCTCTGGTCTGTGAATAGGGGAGATAAATCTACACAGCCAGTCACCCTGCTTCAAAGAAGATGATGCTGTAAGATCATCTCCATGCTTGAGGGGAGATGGATGGAATGTAATGTTAAGGTCTCAGTTGCTCTCAGCACCCCACAATTAAGAATATATCAATCTCCAATTTAGACATATTTATTTCCTTCACTGTTTCCCCCCAACGGAAACCAAAAAATGGTAACCAAAGAAAATAAGATTGTTATTCCTGAATCCCCGAAACATGTTGCATGCTAATTTATTGCTCTTCCTCTGCCTATATGTATGGACTGGTAACTTCCATTTCATTGTATCTGAAGAAGTGTGCATGCATATGAAAGCTCATACCTTGAATAGAACTTGGTTGGTCTTAAAGGTGCCACTGGACTCACACCATGTTCATTACTCCTCTAAGATATGCTAGCATGATTATTCCCATATTGCACATAGAGAAGAAAGTGAGGGAGAGTATCTTGGCTACAGTCATTCAGCCCAACCCCATGCAGCCTTATTTGTTTATCTGTATTAATGTTATCGACCCTAGTTAGTATTGGATTAATACCAATACCAAGGGTAGGTATGCAGAGGCAGGCAATAGCAAATCACCTTTAAATGTCTCTTTTTAAAAAAAAAAAACCCAAGGGGGTTGTGATAATCTGATTGCAACTTGATGGCTAAAAAGAAAGTGGAAATATTTTAACATACCTATTGATTCAAAAGAATTTCCAGGGCGGCTAAGAAAGGGGGGAGAGTAACTACAGTAAACTTGTGCCATTCACAACTCAGATTCACTTATTTGTGGTTCATGGCCATATCATTTGCTTAGCCCCATACTAGGGCTAAGCAAATGATCCCTCTATTGTTGAGAAAGGGAGAGCTGCTATAAACATGCCCTGCCTCTGTGTTGGGTTATTTGCATGGCAGCCACCATGCTTGTATGTCCAAGCGTAAGAGCCTAGCTATAATATTGCCACATGACTTGCCAAAGTTGGGCAGGTGAGGTGGCCATTGTTGCATGATTCACTCAGGAATGTTCCATCAGATACTACACACAACTCACATGATCTAGGCATCCCTCTGTGCAGGGTATTTGGTGGTGGGAAGGGAACTGGGTTTTTCCAGGGTCTCCCTAATATTCACAGATTTCACCATTCATAGTGATACCAGGAACAGAACCCCTGCAAATGGTGAGAGTCTACTGTAATAAGAGCATATATGAGTTGAGTAATAATAAAAATAATAATAAACAGCAGCAGCAGCATAAAACGAGTGTAATTAAAAACTGAGGTGAACGGAGTTGCTTTAACCTGGTACTTAAAAGAGAAGGCAAGTATATCTGGCATTCCTTAAATGGAGCACTCCCACCACAATGTCCTTTTCTTTTGTCATAACTTGGAAGTCAGAGAAGAGCCTTGTTTGCAGACCTTAATTAATGTGGTCTGCCCCTATTTTAGGAAGAATCTCTATTTTTTTCATTATAAGTCCAAGATCTTTTGTAATCCATAACATATCAATTCTTGAGAAAGAATTATGCCTTGCTGAAAAGAAAGTATAGCCACGTTCTTTAGGGTTAAATTCCCTCCATATATCTTCCAGACTTTCTTGTTTTACTAAATCAAAAAATGACTTTGGTAGTTTTCCTTCATTATTTTTTCCCCAGATCTGTCCAAAATATTTTTAACTGTTCCATTAAAATCTCCCATTATCATAATTTGCTCATATGTCACTTGATCTAATTGTTGCTTAATGTCTTTAAAGAAAGAATCTTTTGCTCCATTTGGGGCATACAATCCCAATAACAAAGTTCTTTTATAGTTCAGCATCACTTCCACCGCAATATATCTACCATCATCGTCCTTAAAAATCAATTTTGGGTGTAATTCTTGTTTAACATAAAAAACAACACCCCTTTTTTTCTCCTTAGCCAATGAGCAAAATTTCACACCAAGTTGTTTGTTCCATAAAAATTTGTAATCCATTTGTTTAATGTGTACTTCTTGTAGGCAAATTATATTACATTTTTGTTTCCCAATCCAATGAAAAGTTGCCCTTCTTTTTTGTGGTGAATTTAGTCCATTTACATTCCAAGATATTAATTTGTAATCCCTCATGATTTTTTATTTTTAATCTGTACCCCCAAATTTCTTATGTTCGTCCAAAAACTTCGTCATTTCTTGAGTGCTTGTGATTGTAAATCTCTTTCCTTTGTATTCAAAACTTAAACCCTCTGGAAGTATCCATCTATATCTCATTTCATTTTCTCTCAACTTTTCAGGCAATTTTTTGTACGGTCTCCTGTCGTTTATAACTTTCCTTGGCAATTCATTCATAATTCTTACGCTGCTGCCATCCACCTCCAATGTATTTTCAAATTGTTTACTTAGAATCTTTCCCACCATATCTCTTGTAACAAATCTTACTACCACGTCTCTTGGTAATTTGTTTTTTTCTGGCATAGTCTGAGTTAACCCTGTAAATATAGTCACAAAAATAACTGGTTTCGTCAGGGTCATCCCCCAAAAACTCAGCAATGATTCTTATTATATATGTCCTTAGATCAGTCTCAACAGATTCAGTCACCCCTCTCAAACGTATCTGATTTTCCATTAGTTTACAATCTTGTAGCACTGCTTTCTCCTGTATTTTTTTATAGTGGAATCCACTGTATCAATTCTTGAGTCTTGGTCTTTCACCTTTTCTTCTACCTCCTGCACTTTTTTTAACGCTGCTTGGAAGTCTTTCCTGAGTTCCTCAATTTCTTTTTTAACCGCCTCTGCACTGAATTCAATGTCTTTTTTAAACTCCTTCTTACTCTCTGTTATTGAATCTTTTATTACTTTTGTCAGTCTTACCTCCATGGCTTCTATTGCCTCCTGCCATTTAGACATTTTTGCTTCTTCAAGTGACCTGGCCCTCGTACGAATCTGCTTTGCTCCTGATTTATCCACAGACATCACTGCCTGCCCATTGCTAAAATAGGCTCTGAAGTTGACCTCACCAAATCGATTTTCAATTACACAGTCTTATAGATTAAGGCTTGCCCTTTTAGATGAGCCCAAAATCGCTGTTCCCAGAAGATCCTAAGTCGAGATATTAATTTTTTAAAGTTTTATTTTCTTCAAAATAAAAGTCCGCGACTTTTCTATCCCTTTAAAAAAAAATTCCTTTTTCTCCTGGAGTGATCCAAAATTAGTTCAAAGCATATAATCCAATATTAAACCTTTTAATAATGATATCTGCCGGCTCCACTGTTTTTTAAAGTCCCGTTTTCTTTTAAAATTTTTTAAAACTTTTGACCTTCTTTTAATGGTCTCCAGTACTTCTCTATGATTTATGGTCCTTGAGAGGGCTAGGAGGCTTGCAGTTTTAATGGCTACTTCCTTCCTTTCTTGCCACGAAGTCTCGTTTTCGATGTTTGAGAAGTCTCACGTTATTTCTATGATGCCATTTCCTGTGACATCCATCAGGTCAGCAGTTCTGTTTCGAATGGGGTTGTCTGGCCTGACCACAGGTATTCAAAGCAAAAGTTGTTTTTCCTCTTTTAACCTTGTTTCTCAAATTTCATTAGTCCCAAATTTACCCCCTCCTTTATCTTCTTTACTCTAAAATAATGTAGTTGGATCCAGACCTTTGTCTTTATTTCAGATAAGTCTTATTTTAGTCCCGGAGCGATAAAGATCTTTTTCCTTTAAAGTCTGTTCTCTTCAAAGATAGATGTTAATTAGTTCCAAAGAAGCTTTGAATCCTGGTGAATTTAAGTCGATTTAACGACCTCAGAAGTCCTCTGTAGACGTTGGAATACAATCCTTTTCCGGGGACTCTGCAAAGCCAAAAAGGAACCCCACTGGGATTCCTTGTCAGCCAAAGTAAATCCCCTCAGAATTTAATATGCATATCTTGGCCTTCTCCCTGCCTGGGAGAAGTAGGCAGCAGGTGTTAAGATCACCTTCTCTGCCCAGAACAGAGGCTCTGGTCTGCTCCTCTACTGAGAAGCAGCTCAATTCTCCATAACCCAAACCCGGAAGTCCTCCAGAATGATGACTGTGTTTTGGACTAGTTGAAGTTCCTGAGTAATCTCCAAAGGCAGGTGCAATCAGTGTAGTCATCAAAACATGGATAACTGTGGGAAGGCTATCTGTATCTGGGAAAGGCAGTATTTGACACACCAATTGAAGCTGGTGACAGGTGTTTTGTGCTACCAATGTCACCTGTGCATCTAAAATATGGCCCAGTTACAAAAGTACTTTTAAGTTAAAAACATCAAGAGAGAGTGCACCCCAATATTTATTTATTTACTATTTTTATAGTATTGTTTCTCATTGAGACTCAGAGTGGATTTAACAACATGAGGCATCCAATAAGCAAGGTACTAGGACTACATAAATCTGCATAAGCATATCCTGTTCGACATGATACAGAGGCTAGATGTAATGCAAAAAAACACCCAGTATTAGCTGAGTAGAAAACAGTGCACTGACAGCAATGCAAACAGATAATATGCCTTAAAACACAATGGTATAATCTGCAGTCCCTTTCCCTCCATAAAATGCCCTCCTGAACCATTCTGTTATCATATAGTTCTATTACCTTTTTAAAAAAGCAACAACCTTTTACAAAGTTTATTCGGCCATCCACCAACAGACCCTCTCTCATCTGTTGACTAAGCTGTAGTTTATTAGCTTTTCTTCAACCCATCGCAAGATCTAGGGTCCTGTTCTGCACGTTGGCTGCCGCTCAAGATTTGGATAAAAATGTGTCATCTTTTATAATGGAATCAGTTTAGAAATTTTGCTACAGGGATTTGGAAACACAAGTGAAGTTTTGTCTTCATGACACTTCTTTCTCAGCCATTAAGTCTATGATGGTGCTGCACTGAAAACTTGAAAACTTACTTATCTCATCTCTGGTTTGGTGATGCAGACTGGATTTGCAGAATCATCCAGGACAAATACTGGTGGACCTCCAGGTGGCACTTGGGTTTTTTTGGCCACTATGTAACACAGAGTGTTGGATTGGATGGGCCATTGGCTTGATCCAACATGGCTTCTCTTATGAATGTCTGCAATCCATGACTGCTTGCTACTCAGTAAACTTGCATCAGAAAAATGTCATTTAAAAGTCTAAGTTTGGTGGGCAATAACGTGTATGGTTTAGCTTTTAAGAAGCTGTTCCAAATACTGTTACAACAGACTTGAGAATCTAACTGAGAATTACAGTATTAATTCTTCCTCATTCCTGTGATACCACTCACCACATTTTTTAAAGCACTTCCAAACAAAGACCACTTTGGGTAATATCATATTGATGAGATCTACAGATGCTGAAGGGCTGAAATCTTGTATCTTTTAGGCTAAAGCTTGTACATAGTTTAATGTAAGGCCCCAAGTGCTTTTGCGTTCTGGGATGGTTTATTTATTTATAAAGTGTCATTGTACTTGATGCTTTACAGATTCAACACAACTCTTCCCTGAGCAGCTTCCAGTCTAAATATCAACTACTTGGAATTAAGGGTAGTAGTGTGATTATATGCAGGAAGCCAAAATAAAAATTATTGCATGCCATCGGGTCACAACTAACTCATTGCAACCCCACAACCATGGGGTTTTAAGGACAAAAGATAAGCAGAGGTGGTTTGCCATTGTCATTTGCCTTGTTTTTCTTGGTAGTCTCCATTCAGGTACTGACCATAGCCAAACGTTCTTAGCTTCCAAGTTCTGGAAAGCTGAGGCTAGGCAGGGCTATTACATTACACTTGATTTTGGCCAAAAAGCTGAGAAGCAGGGCTATTATACTGCTAGGAAACAAAGAAGAGAAGGATCAGATTGGATACCATGGCTTTGTGCCAAACTAGCAGAGAATATGCTCTTTTTTCACTAGGGGTAGTGTGTCATCAAGAAGAAGCTGCCCTGGGAATCCAAATAGAAATATCAAGAAATTAAAGATGCAGGACAGTGGAGGAAAAGGTTCATGGTACTGAGTAAGGGCAAGCTGTGTAATCAATGCACAGTTTATACTGTGATCAGATCAACAACAATGGTTTCAGGAGACCATTGACTAAGCTGCCTTATGGCTCCCTCTTTGCCCCCATACTACTTTGGTTCCATGGTATACAGTCTCAATCCTCTTCCAAGATTTGTCTGCCAGATCTGGAGTTAATAGGAATCTTGTGGCCCTGCCTGTGCAATTGTGTCCATTTTTAGACTCTTTCAACCCACAGTCCCAGGCTGATATTGACAGTTCTATTGGCTGTTCAGCCTACTTCCTATTCTTTGGATCCCTGCCCTTCTTGGTTGGTGAAAAGCCTCCAGGGAAGTGGTTGGAAGAGCCTTGGGAGACATTATATATCTTTCACTCTCCCAGGGTTTTTGTCTAGCTCCTTCAAGGAGGCAGTGATGACGCCACTCATCATCATTAGATGAGAGGGACGTAGCCAATTATCTCCCAGTATCTAATTTTTCATTTCTGGGAAAGATGATTGAGCAAGCAGGAAGAGCTCCAGGAATTCCTGGATGAGACATCTGCCCTAGATCCCTTCCAGTCTAGCTTCTAGCTGGGGTTCAAGAAAGAGACAGTTCTGGTCACTCTGGTTGATGATCTTTGGTTATACCTTGATACAGACAGGATGGTAGTACTGATCCTGCTGGATTTATCAGCTGTCTTTAACACAGTAGACCATTTTGTCCTTGTCAACTGCCTAGCCTTTCTGAACATGAGGGGTATGGCCTTGCGCTGGTTCTCATTCTTCCAGGGCTGGTCCCAGAGAGTAGTTGTGAGTGGAGAGAGGTCATCACTATGCACCCTAATTTGTAAAGTTCCACAGGAGTTGATTCTCTTCCCGATGTTATTTAACATCCATATGTGCCCTCTGGTAGAGATTATTAGGAGGCTTGAAGTGGGGTTCCATCAGTATGCAGAAAACACCCAGCTCTACATCTTATTTGAGGAGCGACCTGTAGCTGATATCCCAGTCTTGGCTTCCTGCTTGGATTCAATGGTGGAATGGCTAGGTGAGAGCTGGTTGAAATAAAATCCATCTAAGATAGAAATCATGTGGTTGGAGAAGCCTAGACTACTGGGATGTTAATTTCTATTGACCCCTGATGAGATCTTACTTTCTGCAGTTGACTGTCAGAAGTCTGGAGATGTGGCTCAATTCTTTTCTCTCCATGGACAAATATGCCTCCTTAGTGACAAAGACTGCATTTTACCATCTATGCTGGGCCTGCCAACTGGGTCCCTATCTGTCTGGGACATGGTAATTCAATTTGAGATTGGACTACTTGGTTTACAAACTGTTTGCCTGACCAGCAAGGGTGAGGGCCTTCTCAGTAATGGCCCCTGTCCTATGGAACCAGCTGCCTGAAGAAGTACTGTATATGCTTTGCAGGACCTCCCTAAATTCATCAGGGCTGCTCTTTTTTGGGTGGCCTTTGAGAGACTGTGATCCACCAGGCAGCTGGTCAGTTATGTTTCAGCTGTGTATTCACCATCCATGCATCCTACCCTGCTTGATGGATTTTAACCAGGATATATTTTTAATCATTTTATATTTTTAAAGTTTATTTATTGCCTTTTTTGTATTGTATTTATTAGATATTTTGTTTTTATCAGGTATATTTTATATACTGTTAACCACCTCCAAGTCCTATTCAGGGGAGAGGGAATAGGATAAATAAAATAAACAAGGAATAGGAAAAGAACCCAAAGTCTCCCTGAAGAACCACAGTATATGCTGGGACACACTTTATCTAAGAATTATTACTTAGTTTCGTGGTGCTTGGGATTATGGCGATCAAGATATTTAGTTCCTGTGAAGTGGATCTAGATTTATAATGTGTGCTTTCTTTCCCTATTAACTTTGTATATGTTACATTCAATTGTAGTAAAAGTCTCTGCACCAAGATCTGCAGAAGGTATAATAAATTACCAGTTAAGAGGCATTAAAATATTTTGTTTTATTAAAGTGCAGTATCTTAAGAAGTCAGCAGTGACTCACAGAAGCTCACACCCTGTCACAAATGTTGTTAGTCTTTAAGATCTTTAGGTGCTACTGGACTCTTGCTCTTTTCTACTGCTACAAAATGGAACAATAACAAATCAGAATCTCTTATGCCGGGTTAAAACTGTGAATATCTTGTCTCATGGTAATAACCATAGCCTTGGGTTAAGCAGTTGTGAAGCTGCAAATATTCCAACTGCTGAGGGGCAGGTATTTACAATACAATGTTGAATTTCTGTAAAACAAACAAGTTCACTTAGCTGCAAAAAATTTTTTCACACAGTGAAAGAAACAAGAAAACTGAGTAGGGAACAGACCCAGTAGGGAGGTTGGCTAAATGAAGATTGACAAATAAGTAGCTGACTGAAAGCAGGGGGTATTGTTGAGTGACAGAAGGTTTGGGAGGGAGGGACAGAGAGTACATTGACGGGGAAAGTGAGGCTTGTTGGGTGGTGGAAGCTGTCAGAGCTGGAGGAACACACCTACCTAATAGTTTCAAGTAGTGACTACTGCAGGTGTGTCAAGAAGGTGGTAAGCAAGGCAAATGAGATAGGGGCTTACAGCACAAGCGTAAATGCTCTCCATGAGCTTTAGAAGAGTATAACTATGTGCTGGATTAAAGCAGAAGTCAAATAGCACCTTTAAGACTGACAAACTTTCATTCAGAATGTAAGCTTTTGTGTGCATGCACACTTCCTCAGACAAGGAGTGAGGTAAAGTAAGCAGAACTACGTATAGCTGGTGGGGTTTAGAGTGCAAAGTGGTACAAAGTTAAAATCCAATAGCAGAATAGTAACAAATAGTAACAAATTCAGAAAATCTTTGATCTGGGTTGCATTAGTGTGGGAAACCAATAAACAGTAACATGTCAGAATGTGAGAATGTGTGTTAATTCTATTGCTAAGAAGCCTGGGTCAAAATGAGTGCATTTCTTTCCCAGTTTTTTCTGTCCAAATAATTTACCTTTTAACAATTAACATAAATATATACATCATTCTAGTTTGCCATTAGAAAAAAATAAATATAGTGGAAGATGGGTTTAGTATATGTAATGAAATAAATATCTCTTGTTTGAATATGTCAATACAAAAACATTCTGATACACTCTGCTAAAAGAGAAATACATTGTAATACTGTGGATATATAGCCATACTCGGTGAAGTGAGTTTAGCATATGTAATAAGATTAAAAAAACCTCCAGTATCCCTGTTCAGTCCTGGGGAGGTGTTTGTTCCAAGTTTCATAATAATTTGTAATTCAGCAATTTCCCTCTTCATTCTGTTCTTGAAGTTCCTTTGCAGTAAAACAGCAAAAATATTTTACACAGTCCATATAACTAATTAAATTTTGTGTTGCCATTTCATGGCTGTTACCTTATTGACTGGTTTGCTATGATGCCCTATGGTGCAAGTAAGTATCAGAGTACTCAGTTTGTATCCTACTTTGGCTTAGACACAGCAAGGCCAGGTAGTTTTAAAAGTAACATTGAATCCTGCTTTTTCTGTTATGTCTTGCTTTGCAAATGCATTTGCTTTGTCTAGGAAGATGTAAACAGTTGCCAGGATAGATCGTTGATAACAGTGTTGCCCTGCTCCTGGTGTTTATTTGGGCTTTACAAAGTCACAAGCTATTGCTACTTGCTCTCAGTTAATGCAGTAGAATAAAAGGCCATGTGCTTGTTCCTTCACTTTGATCATCACCTCTTGGAAATGGAGGTAGCTCTTTTTTTCACCAGTGTTTTTCCTTGTTTTTTGGGTCATGATATTACTGACTAGTTTTCTGAATTCTTTTAAGCATGTTGAACAAGTGTGCAGTTTTATAATGTTAACGTTAGCACTATGAGTCATTTACTAATGACATTTTTCTTTAGCAAGCAAAAAATAAAGGAATACTTAGTTACTGGCTGCAGTTGTATGGCTTATCTTTTCATCCTTTTAATCATTAGTGTTTCAGTACCACTACATTTGTCTCCCATTCAGTTTCCATTACATCTGTTCTCAGTTCAGAGAGCCAAAGGGACTTTCCAGTGAAGAACAGAAGGCTTACCTGCTGTGAGAAGAGGCTCTTCCTTTGTAATGGTCTTCCACTTTCAGTTGTCCACTGTCTCTTTAGTCAGTCTTCTTCCTTTGCTTTTTTCCTACTTGCATAATATTTTCAGTGATTTTCAGAATCCAAAAACCTTGCTCCAGTTCACCATCTTCGTTGCAGGCAACAGCCAAGGACATTGTTTTCTTGTGCTGAGTTAATAGCTAGTACTGTAAGCAAAATTAATAGGATATCTGAAGTCTTTTAAATAATAATAATAATAATAATAATAATAATAATAATAATAATAATAATAATAATAATAATAATAACTTTTTATTTGTATCCCGCCCTCCCCGCAAGCAGGCTCAGGGCAGCTCACAACATGTGAATACAGTATACAATAAAACCATGTGCAATCAATTATAAATTCATATACAATTTCAATATAAAATCATCCTTAAAATCATTAAAATTACATTAAATTTAAGATTATGGTGCTATAATTAACATCTTTCATAAAATCCAGTGATTAAAACATAAAACATACAACATATCCAACAGGACTTTCTTGGCTCGGTTTATGTGAAGGCTATTTTAAAGAGGTGGGTCTTACAGGCCCTGCGGAATTGATCTAAGTATCACAGGGCCTGTACCTCCTTCGGGAGTTGGTTCCACAGTAGGGGGGCCACTACAGAGAAGGCCCGATCCCAGGTGGACTTCAATCTGGCCTCCTTTGGCCCAGGGATATTCAGCTGGTTCTTTCCAGCTGACCTCAGCGCTCTCTGGGGTTCATGCGGGGAGAGACGGTCCCTCAAGTAGACAGGTCCTCGGCCATATAGGGCTTTAAAGGTAATAACCAGCACCTTGTAACGAACTCGGTATGCCACCACCAGCCAGTGCAGTCCGCGTAGCCCCGGCTGTATGTGCTCCCATCTTGGGAGCCCTAACAGCAGCCTAGCCGCTGCATTCTGCACCAGCTGCAGCCGCCGAGTTCGGCACAGGGGCAGCCCCATGTAGAGGGCGTTACAGTAGTCCAGTCTCGAGGTGACGGTAGCATGGATCACCGTTGCTAGGTCCTGGCGCCCAAGGAAGGGGGCCAGCTGCTTCGCCCATCGAAGATGAAAAAACGCGGACTTGGCAGTGGCCGCTATCTGTGCCTCCATTGATAATGAAGGCTCCAGAAGAACCCCCAAGCTCCTGACTCTATGGGCTGCTTTCAGCGGTACACTGTCAAAAGCCGGAAGGGGGATTTCCCCCCCCCAGGGCACCACGGCCCAAGCAAAGGACCTCTGTCTTCGTTGGATTCAACTTCAACCCACTCAGCCTGAGCCAACCTGCCACGGCCTGCAATGCTAAGTCCAGGTTCTCCGGGACGCAGCCAGGCCGGCCGTCCATTAGCAGATAGAGCTGGGTGTCGTCTGCATATTGGTGACACCCGAGCTCAAACCTCCGGGCTATCTGGGCAAGGGGGCGCATGTAGATGTTAAATAACATCGGGGAGAGAACTGCACCCTGTGGCACCCCACACACTAGTGGGTGCCTCTGGGACAGCTCTCCCCCAATTGCCACCCTTTGTCCCCGCCCATCAAGGAAGGAGGAAAGCCACTGTAAGGCCGACCCCCTAATCCCTGTGTCGGCAAGCCGGCGGGCCAGTAGCCGATGGTCGAACGCGGCCGACAGATCTAACAACATCAGCACCGCCACACCGCCTCGATCCATATGCCGCTGGAGGTCATCCACCAAGGCGACCAGCACTGTCTCCGTTCCATGGCCTGGACGGAAGCCGGACTGGTGGGAGTCTAAGGCGGAAGTGTCATCCAGAAATCTCTGTAACTGTGCCGCCACTGCCCTCTCAATAACTTTACCTAAAAATGGTAGATTCGAGACCGGTCGGTAATTCGCCCATTCGGCCGGGTCTGCTGTACTTTTTTTCAAGAGAGGGCGGACCATGGCCTCTTTCAAAGATGTTGGAAATTGCCCTTCCAAGAGGGATCTATTTATGATATCCCGTATAGGATATCTTAGCTCCCTCTGACAAGATTTAATCAGCCAGGAGGGGCATGGGTCAAGGTCACAAGTTGTAGGGCGCACAGTAGAGAGAATTCCGTCAACTTCCCCTAAGCTAAGTGCGTCGAAGTGATCCAAACTAAAATCAGAAGACAGGCACAGAGCCTCGGGTTCCAATACTGTATCCAACATGGCGGGAAAGTCTTGGCGGAGCGACGAGATTTTGTCTGCAAAAAATTTCGCAAAAGCCTCACAGCCTATTTTCAATTCCAATTTAGAAGTAAATTAGTGGGGCCATCTTTCATCTCATGAATTAACTACATAACACTGGAGTCCTGTGATTAGAGTTCCTTTAGGTAGCTGTAGACCCATATTTAAAATAGAATTTTATTTTTTCAGTACTTTTTGCATGGATACTGTTGTGTTGTTGCTCATGCATTTAAGAGATTCAATATTTTATGGTGATCTGTGGTATTTATGGAATGTACAAACATGGGATCATTGCCTCCCAGATTGGTATTTATGGCTGTATTTATGATTGTTTACATATTCTTGGTGTGAAAGATGATATTGAAAACTTGATGAGATTTCAGGTGATACACTGAAGGGGATTTGAGGTCTTTTAAAGCACAACATTAGAATGACATAGAATAAATTGTTGCTGTCGCAGAGGAAAAAATTGAAATGTATGGATTAATGTACAGTGGGTTCAGCAAAAAAAAATGAGTATTTCAGCAGCAGTACTCTGGAGCAATAGCATAGAAATTCCTAAATAAAAAATAACAAGCCATCCACATAATTTTTGGAGTGGTTTTTGGTGATGATGAAACTATTATTCAAGAAGTATTTTTCTGTTATATGCTTTCAAAGGCTTTCACGGCCAGAGTCCATTGGTTGTTTTAGATTTTCTGGGCTGTGTGGCCATGGTCAGGTCTCACAATGCCAAGACTATAGGCGCATAGCCCAGAAAATTTACAACAACAAATATTCTTCTGCTGTTAAATTTTGGTTACAGCACTATTTTGTTAGTTGCCATGGGTGCCCACACAGTAGGAATGTTGAATACCTCTCTTATCTGACAGGTCAAGGATTGAATGTCAGGACTCCTGAAGGACTGAAGGTTAGTTCAGGGTTAGTTTCTTTATTCACATAATAGTTAATCGTGCTGGATTGTTTGTTTTTTTTAAATATGTGTGTGTGTGTGTACACACACACACACACACACACACACACACACACACATATATATATATATATATATATATATATATATATATATATATATATATATATATATATATATATATATATATATGAGAGAGAGAAATTATCTACTTAATCTTCATGGATATCAACCTTTTTGTTTGCTTTTGAATGTTTAGAATAGCAAAATATCCTCAATCTTAAGAGATATTGGTAACAACCTATTATGTGTTCTACAAAACCTGCTAAAATTGTAGCAACATCATAAATCCAGTTCTTTTCTTTAGCTGAACTTCACAGCCTCATTCTTTTGCATGCATGATTATTTTTTGTCAGTTTGCATGCACAGAAGTGTATTTTAAATCTAGGAACTTCTAGATTACCACTATGCATTATGTAGTTACAAATGTTATTTTGATTGGACTGGTTAAGACTGAGTTCTAATGTGGCAGAGTGGGAACTGCTACAGAATTAGATAAAACAATGCTGAATATTAGTTTGCTAGCGGGGAACAAGTCACTGGAATATTATTGCACCAAATTCTGCCTGGAATCAGATTTAGTTTTAGGCTCATTTTTTAAATTTTTTACCGGAATATTTTGAAGATTATAAAAGAAAATGGAAATGAAAATGAACAATATGTTCAGAAACAATATTAAGGGCATTGGGAGAAGCTAGATGAAATTAAAGGTGTCAGATAGAACAAGAGATCTTTGGGCTTGTTGTGGATACTGGCAATGTGTAGCTTGTCATGAAACTGCTCTACAGAGATCCCTGTGCTAGCTGTGCATTTCCTATATTCCCCAGCCCTCTAGGAGCCAAGGAATGCATCCTTGTTAGTTTGTATGCCTCTACCTGGGCTGCTTTCACACAGAGGATTTTTCCTGTTTCAGCCATCCAACTGATGCATTTCCCCTCCCTCTTTTTACTTGCCTTCATCCTGTATTCATGTTTCAAATCAAGAACTGCCCATTCTTTCTACCTCAAAACCCACTTTGTTCTAAACCTGTTTTTTTAAAAGTGTTTCCCTGGTAGGATACTATCAGCATGAGAAGTTTCTTGTATCTGAAATGATAGCTACAACTTGTCTTCGAATGAAAGGAAAAGCCACTTTAATTCCTTTCCTTTCTCTACCTTTTGTCTGTGAACTGCCCTGTAGCTGCTGGAATATTCCCCTCCACACAGAAACACTGCTTGGCATTGTTAGTGCCAATAATTTTTAAAAAATTATATAAGGAAGTTTCCATTTTTTACCTGTCAGAAAGTGAAGGTCTAGGTCAGTACCCTTGCCAAAGGAAGATTTAAACAATAAGCCCTTTCTTTATTATTCTAGGGCGTTTGGCACACAACTCTCAAAGTAGTATTGGGTGCAAAGAGTTATCTGTCCAAGGAAATGCAGTATTCCACCACTGCCCTAGCTGTTTGACAGGAGGCTGTGATGGTGAGATCTGTATGCCAGTTCCTGCCCGCCCGCCCACCCCCCCAAAAAAAAAATATTTGCGAAACTCCTGGAAATTGAGTTTTGAAGCAAGCTCGAAGTAGGATGGACCTGTTTCTTTCATATGGAGTGAGTCTGTTGCTATGTTGACTTTTGTATTACTCTTTTCAGTCCAGAAACAGCTGAACAAGATGACAATTGGACTACCATTTGATGATTACTTTGTTGGATTTATAAGAGAGTTTTTTGAGGCCTCACCAATGCCTTTTAAGGTCTGACACCCCACCTATCTTTGTGATACTGCACAAAAAGGATCCTGTGTGAAGAGGCTAGTCTTTGTTTCTTTGCTTCCTAAGAAGTGACTGTAGTTTTTTCCTTCCAAAATGTAAATGAGATTTATTGTAACACTAAGCTCAGCTCAGTTTATTTGTTTGAAAGGGATGGTAATCACAAAAGTACTCTGCAGACTTTCTCAGTTGAATTGTTTGCTTATTTTGTGCCAGTTCATTGCATTTCACAGTGCTGTTTCAGCACCACATAAATGAGTACAGTAAATTTTTCTGATTTTTGTAATCAATTTACTGGTAGGTAACAGTGTTACTCATTCTCTGGTTTGTTTTTTCAGTTCTCTCTTTTCACATTTGCTTTCTTTCCAGACTGAGAAAACAAGGGGGAAAGCTTATGTTAAAGATCAGTTTAACAACTACTCCTAAACCCGTTTTATCCTGTAGATATAAAAGCCTTTTCATCTTGGCAAAATGGAGCTCTCCCATTGGTTAGGGGTGTGCTGCTTTCCATCAACCTTTGGCCTGTCAAACCATCAATCAAGAGTACTTGCATGCCATTGGTTGAGTCTGCTACTCTCTCCCACCCAAGTGGCTGTTCCTAGACAGTCAAACTGATTCTGTTAGTAAAAGGCAACCAATCTTGGTTCTGGCAGTTTCTGGCTCTCCATACACTCCCCATTGCTTCACAGAGGAGAGAAAGAAACCCTCCCTCAATTGGCTGAGGGAGGAGGAGGGAAAGAACCAGAGAAAGCCTTCCTTTGAGGGCTTCTCCCTATACTCCTCTGGAAAGGAAACAGCCAGAGACAGGGCAGGGGGTGGTGGACATAGACATAGAGAGAGACATAAAGAGAGTGAAGTCCTGTGCTTAAAACGAACAACATTATCAGAGAGAGAGTGTGTGTTGGTCTGAAAGGTATCACTAAAGGCCTCTGAGAGAGAATTCGTTGGAGCCAGTCCCAACTAGGGCTGCCAGTTCCAGGTTGGTGGAAATTCCAGGAGATTCTGTGGTGGATTTTGAAAAGGGCATAGGAGATAAGGCTTAAAGCAGGGTCTGCCAGGCCCAGGTTCTTGCTGTGGAAGCTGATGGCAGATTTCAGACCAGTCACAGACTTTCAGCCTAACCTACCTCACAGGGTTGTTGTGAAGAACAAAGCGGGGGAGAGGAGAATGATGTAAGCTGCTTTGGCCTCCCCACACTGTGGAGAAAGACTTTCTTTTTCCTATGTAGAGGCTGCAGGGATACAAAGTTGAAGTCAGAGGAAGAAATATAGGGAAGGGGATAAAGTTGGAAATTCCTGGAGATTTAAGGTGTGGAGCCTGGAGAGGGTGGGGTTTAAGGAGGGGTGAAACCTCAGACAGGCACATTGTCATACACTCCACCCTCTAAACCAGCCGTTTCCCCCTGGGGAACCACTGTTGGTAATCTCCAGGTGATGACTGGAGATCACTCAGAATTATAACTGTTCTCCAGATGACTGAGATCACCTCCCCGGGGGGTGGTGGTGGTGGTGGTTAATGAATGCCTTAACCTAGGTGGGTGGGAAGACAGCAAGGGTGGAGACACTCACCCAGAGCCTCCTTCAAGAGCCTGTTGTATTTTTTTCCACAATGGGCCTTATTCCTAGTTAACTTAATAATCAACAACCGCACAACTAGGAAAATGATCAACATAAGACAGCTGCTGTAGGTGATTTTTGGCTGTTATTCAGTTTACTGACCACTCTTTTGTAACCCTTCCCTTTACTGCTTTCCTTCTCCTTCTCATGAGTTGAATTGACTTCATTGCTGGTGTCTTAATGATAATAATTTTTAGTAAATAACTTACCTAAATATTTTGTCCAATAACTGTTCCATGAACTGTTCCTCTTTTTCACTATATACCAGTCTGATCTCCACAAGCGTTGTGTGATTTTTTTCTGGGTCTGTATTCCCCTGTTAAATGCCTTTTCCTGCTTTCCTGTTCAGTACATTTTCCGCTTTTATAATTAACTAGGAGTAAGGCCTGTTGTGGGGGAAAAAATACAACGGGCTCTAAAAGGAGGCTCTGGGTAAGTGCCTGCGACCCTTGCAGTCTTCCCATCCACCCAAGTGAAGGCATTAACTTCCCCCCACCTCAAGGGAAGCTTATCTCTGCTATCTAGAGAGCAGTTGTGAATCTGAGTGATCTTCAGTGGTTCCCTAAGAGGAAATGGCATTGTACCTGTCTGAGGTTCCACCCCACCCCTTAAATATCCACGAATTCCCTAACCTGGAGTTGCCAACCTATCTCCTTCCCTTTATCTGACCCTCTGACTTCAGCTTTCCATCTCCTTCCCCCTCCCCGCAGCTTCTACATAGGTTGTCTTTCTCCACAGTGGGGGATGAGGAACCAAATCAGCTTACATAATTCCCTTCTGCCCCCTTTGATCTGAACAACAACCCTGTGAGGCAGGTTAGGCTGGAAGTTTGTGACTGGTCTGAAATCAGTCAGTCAGCTTCCACAGCAAGGACCTGGGTCCAGCAGACCCCATCCTGAAGCCCTAGCTCCTATGCCCTCTTCAAAGTCTACCACAGAATCTCCAGAAATTTCCCATCAACATGGAAAGATAGCACTGAAGGCCTCTGGGTGAATGTCTGCCACCCTTGCTGTCTTCCCACCCACCAAAGTGAAGGCATTCACTCCCTCCACACACACCTCAAGGGGAGCTGATCTTTGGCATCTGGAGAGCAGTTGTAGTTCTGAGTGATCTCCAGCCCTCACCTGGAGATTGACAACAGTCACTCCCATGAGGAAAGTGTTGGTTTGGAGTCTATGGCATTGTACCTCTCTGAGGTCCCACACCACCTCAAACCCTGCCCTCTCCAGGCCCAGCCCTTTAAATCTCCAGGAATTTCCTAACCTGGAGTTGGCAAGCCTATCTCCTTCCCTTTATCTGCCCTCTGACTTCAGCTTTCCATCACCTGTGCCCTTCCTGCAGTCTCTATATAGGAAAATTAGTCTTTTTTCATGGGGGGGGGGGAACCAAAGCAGTTTACATCATTCTCTCCCCCCACCCCATGTGATCTGAACAACAACCCTGTGAGGCAGGTTAGGCTGGAAGTCTGTGACTGGTCTGAAATCAGTCAGTCAGCTTCCAAAGCAAGGACGTGGGCCCGGCAGATCCCACTCTGAAGCCCTAACTCCTATGCCCTCCTCAAAGTCCACCACAGAGTTTCCAGGAATTTCTCACCAACCTGGAACTGGCAGCCGTAGTCAGCACTGGGCCGAGTGAGTTCTGCCTCAGAGGTCTGTAGTGAGACTTTTCAGTTCAAAAGACTATCTCTGACAAACTGTTTAATAGGAAGGAGTCATCAGCCATTACATCAGCTTACAGCATTCCCCTCTCCTCTCCCCTCCCCCTTTTATCTGAACAACAACAACCCTGTGAGGCAGGTTAGCTTGGTTTGAAATCGCCCAGTCAAGCTTCTACAGCCCTCACCTGGAGATTGGCAACAGTGGTTCCCCAGGAGGAAAGGCCTCCTTCAGAGGCCTGTAGTGATACATTTCAGACCAACAGTCCCTCTCTGACAGACTGTTTAATAGGGAAGAGTTCTCAGCCATTACATCAGTTTATAGCAGGGATGGCCAATGGCAGCTCTCCAGATGTTTTTTGCCTACAATTCCCATCAGCCCCAGCCATTGGCCATGCTGGCTGGGACTGATAGGAGTTGTAGGCAAAAAAATCTGGAGAGCTACTGTTGGCCACCCCTGGTTTACAGCATTCTCCTCTCCCCTTCCCCCTTTGATCTGAACAACAACAGCCCCGTGAGACAGTTTAGGCTGGTTTGAAATCACCCAGTCAGCTTCTACAGCCCTCACCAGGAGATTGGCAACAGTGGTTCTCCAGGAGGAAAGACCCCTCTCTCAGAGTCCATTCTGTCATATGAACCCAATGTAGCCTAATTAGAATAGAAAGAGTGAAGAGTATTGGCAGGTGGAAAGCACCCCTCTCTGCTGTGAATGAACATTCTTTTTACCTCAGTTGAAAAGGAGGAACCCAACTGTTTTCTCATGAACACTGGCCCTTAGCTGGGGGAGAGGGGGCTGGGGGGGGGCAGGCACCACAAATCTTTCCCTGTTTTACACCCTCACACCTCCTTGCCTGCTCTCAGACGGACTGTCCTGGACTTCCTATAACAGGCCCTGAGGAGAAGCAGTCCTGCTCAGTAAGCTCCCAATCAGGAGATAACTGTCTCTGTCGACAGTCAGTGGCCTTCTGCTGGGGTTCTTTCCTGATGGGGCTGGTGGTGGGTGGGAGAGAGCAGACTCAGCCAATGGCATGGCAGAGACAGTGTGAGCCAATCCTGCTCAAGCCACATCCATCCAATAAAAATCCTGAGAATTGCCACCACGCTTGGGCTTTTATTATTTACCTGATGCACACTACAATAATACCACTTTCCTGGAAGTAAACCTCATTGATTAGATCTCAGTAGTATCTATCTGATAGTCTCATTAGCCTCTCTCTGGAATCCATTCTGTACAATGCAAAGATGGAAATACAAAATTCTATCTGGCATCTTGTTAGTTTCTTTATTCATAGAGGGGAAGCTGCCAACATTGGCTGAATTTGTTTAATATTATACTGCTCAGGTGTGTAAGCCAGCAGCAATGATGGCTGCACAAGCCCTTAAACTGTGACTCTTTAACAGGGTGGACTTTCTGTGTCCTAGGAGATATGTTCCAATTGCTATTTACTTAGCATTTTAAGTTCTTACTATGTGTACACATAACAGCACTATAAATTAGTTGTCTACTCTATATCATCCTGTCAGGCAGGGAAAATACTATCACACGTGTGTGGTAAAGGGATTGTCTATATTGGCCTACTTTTCTGTTCAGCCTGAGGATTTAGATTTTAAAAACCTAGCCAAATGTTGCTGGTTGTATTTTTCTAATTAGTCATATTTTCAAAACAAATTCGGTATTATTCCAAACTAGTACCTGGATGCAACATGCTTTTTTGGGGGGTGGGGGTGGGGAAAGGATACTAAGGATAGTGTAAGCCTAAAGATTCTTTCCTGAGAGTATGCTTCAGATAATAAAATGGAGCTTGCTTTTAAGTAACTTGTTTAGGATTGCTCCCTAATGCTGAAGTCCTATGTGCACTTACCCACTGAGCCAATATTTTACTTCCAAGTAAATATATATATAATATTGCACTGTAGATCTCCTACTACTATCATTTTAAGGTGTTTTAAAAAAAATTTGGGCTATATTAGTGCACTTCTAGCACTATAACATTTGTTATGAACATAAAGCATTGAAAAGGCTATTGTGATTTCTAGTTATGGGTATTCCACAGTTTAGCTTTCACAAAGTTCCAAAAGAGACATGGCTCTTGGTATTGTAAGGAACCTAATTATGTTAAAAGATGTTAGTAATGATATTCAAAGATGTTTTGCCTTGTTAAAATCCTTTTTGTAGTTTCCTTTAGAAAAAAAAGAAGTCAGGATACACTTTGAACTTTGGAAACTCTGGTTCTACTTCCTTCCATGCTTCTTGTGTGATGCTGTGTGATTTTTCTCAGTCTCTGTTCCCAGTCTCTAAAAGAGATCCAGTAGTTACCTACCTCAAGGATAAGGACCAGCATGCCAGTCACTGAACTGTTTATTATTCACACTAAAGAACAGCCTTAGGACTTACTTTTTAAAACATCATTGAAGTGTCTTAGCAAAGCAGGACAGAGTACTGCTTGGAACCTAGCCCTGCAGCAGCCAGGGGCAAACCTAGTATTTTAGCAGAGGTTTTCCTGTTGGCCAATTGCTGCAGCTGTAGGCTTCTCCAGATAAGAATACAAGCTCTGCCCTGGGACTTTCCATGATGCAGCATGCTAGCTATACAAATCAGGGAACAGTCAATTTGAATTTTTTGAATGTCTGCTTTGTAAAGTGCCTGTGGGTATGGTTATTCTAGTAGTACTTCAAATTGCTTCCCCATTATTTGTTAAATTTTGGCCAGTATTTGGTCAGTTTACCAATTCTTTCTTTGACAGATTAGATGTCCCTAAGACATCACAATATCTGCAAGATCAGGCAAATGTCTCAGGTGATTGCAGGTTTTTTGTTTTGTTTTTGAATAAGTGTATTGGTTGTAACTTTATAGTAATATTGAGATTACTTTATATAAGTAGGTATTTCTAAGTCTGTTTGTTTATTACTTTAAATACAAGCTGTAGCAAAGAACTAGATAGCTAGAGGAAATTATGTTGCCCACGAACAATTTCGGAATGTTGAATGAAACACAATAATAAGGGATTAAGCCTGCATGAATGACCTTGAAGAAAACAGAAAGCAGATATTTTATTCCAAAAGTATTGCTAGTATTAACTGTTGTAGAATTCTAGATGAAAAAAGTAAACTGATTCACAGTATCTGGTAAGGAGAACTTTGAATCGTTCTTAAATAATTTGCACAATGTCTTATTGCCTGAAGTGAAAAATGTTAATGTTTATTTTTGTGTGTACTGCATAATCACTAAAGGTATTTTACAAGTGTGTTTTACAAAAAGTATTTTACAATGTGTGTCTCATGGCTTGCATAAATGGACTTTAATAGGGTAAAATACTTACTACCAGTGTTTCCTTGGAAAAACAATGATCTTCTGAATCCAGTTAGAATGAGCAGTTAAAGTGAAAAGCAAATATTTCTCTCTCCCTCCCTTTTGAAACGTTCCCCCTTTGATAGACATGTATCCTAGGCATAGTTCAAATAGTTGTTTCTAGATGTCCTAATTAGGGATGGTCACAAACTGAAACATGAACCAGGCCAGTTTATGAAACGTGCCTCCCATACACTGTCCCTGAACCTTCTGAACCATGGGAGGTTTGGCATGGGTTCGTGCCTACCCTTGGCTTCCCCAGGTTCGGGAGTCTGGGGAAGTTTCATGCCTAACCTTGACTTCCCCAAGCACCATACAGCTGCAGGCACCTGGGGAAGACAGCTTGAACTGTCTTCCCTCCCAGGATTGGCTTTCATGAGCCTGGGAAGGGAGGCAGTTCAAGCTGCCCTCCAGCCAAGCCCCAGATGAGCTTGTGAGGAGACCTTTCCTTGCAGGATCAGCTGTTTTATGGGCTCTGCTGGGCTGTCCAGTTTCAACTGGGCTGTCTAGTTGAGCCCTTGGGAGACCCCTCCCTGATCTTTCTTGGCTGGCTGGGGAGGAAAAGAGAGATTGGGGAGAGAGATCGTTCCATTTACAGGCCCATAGGGGACAATAAAGAAATTGTGGGCTGCAGAAGGGAGGAGAAGGCATTTAAATGTCTCCCCCTCCCTCCCCCAGCCATGCTGAACCAGTTCGGGGAACATGGTGGTTTGATTGGCTCATGGTTCATTCAGTTTGTTCAATTAAGTGAACCAAATAAACCACCATTTTCTCGGTTCATACCTGTTCCTAGTTCTAATCCATTATAGCATTTTTAATATTTCTGACAAATGGTACCATGTTTACAGATCTATGTTCATTACTTACAAAAGTAACTTTTACTTTTTCTAATGAGGTGAGCTCATTGACTCAAAAGGAAATATATTTTCTGTAACCTGAACTCTTTAAGAAAAAACAACAACTTGTAGCTGCTAAATACTTAGGGTGTTTTAAGTCCTTATCTTCTATAGACTGTTGACTGGAAATCACAGGAGAGACTTTCAATTACAGTTAGAATGGCTTAGCTTCTTGTCTCCCTGGCCGTTTTGGATTTATTTTCCCTTTAACTTTCAGGATGGGTTTCATAAAGACAGAAAAGAGACTGCAGTGCATGCTCCCTTGGCAAGGATTCTGGCTGTGAATTCATCTGCTCTGTTGGATTGCAGCAGAACCCATTTGTGAAAGCTTTGCTGCACTAGTCTGAAAGAATCTTTTATGGACTGGCAGCTTTGGGGCCTCATGAAAGGTAATCCACAGTAGTACTGATTTGCTAGATTTAAAAAAATAGCATTTTTAACTTGTACTGAAATTTTTATTTAACACTATGCTCATATGTTCCCAGATTTGAAATATTAGTGATTTGTGTGTGTGTGTGTGTGTGTGGTTCTGTTCTCCTTTTGGAAAGCATCTGGTAGATCAAGAACTAATTTTTACATTGGGTGTATGTTCCTCTTTCACATTTGAAAATTTTCAGTTTGCTGACTTTTCATGTTCTGATTGGTTTATGGGGGGTTGGGGGAGAGATTTTAATGTTCAGCCTCTTTTGAGGGGGAAAAAGTGTGTGTTTCTTTTTTGCTTGCACATGTGGGGCAGTAACCAGAAATGTACTGCTAGACAAGTCTTTACCAGGACAATTGTATAAGGCATCAGTAGTTCTCAGTCATAGCCCCTTTGTGTGAATTCTTATGGTTATTAAATATCGGACTTACTTAGCAGTGGCTGCTAGTGGAGTCAGGAATTCGATGTTGTTCTTCTGCAGGCTGTATCAATCAGTGTTTCTGTACCAGTGCAAATCTATGGTGTATGTATACAGATACATAGCCAGCTTGTGTGATTTGTAGTATACTGCACAGCAAAACTGAATGATTTAATCTTTGTGGTAAATTGAATATTGAAAGATAGTTCTTGTTAATCCATCCATATTATTAAGGTAGACTCACATATAAGGCTGGCTTCATAAGTAAGTACGTATATTCTATTGAGCAACAAAACTAAGTACATTAGTCAGTATAGTAGAACAGCAGATTCAAAGTAAACAGCTACTAAGTAGGGGTGTGCATTCGGTTTGGCCGAACCGCATATACAGCCGAATCACCACTGCCAACATTGGCTGAATTTGTTTAATCGCCGTATACTGCTGAATAGCTATTTGGAAGTATACGGCTGTCAATGCAAAAGGCGGGAAAGTAGCTTCTGCAGCCTCAGGGGAGCTGCTTGCCTACTTTCCCGCCTTTAGTAGCATCTTCCCGCCTCTCCCATAGCCTCCCTGGGATCAGGGAGGGAGGGAAGGGGGAAGAGGAGCCCCGGCAGCCAATCCAAAGCATACATTTGCAAAATGCATTGCAAATGCATGCTTTGCAGGGCTGTTGTGTAGCTGATGGCCCAGCCATCAGCTACATTGTTGTTATTTTGATCTTTTGCTTACTTGGGTATCCAAGTAAGCACTGTTGTCTGGCCAATCAGAAAGCAGTGCTATTTTTTTGAAATTGCTCTCTGTAGGGCCAGAGAACCTTTTTAAGGAGTCTTCCTGGCTGGACTCCTCCATTGCTGCTGTGTTGGTGTATGTTGGTTGGTGTGAGAGATTGTGCTGCTGCTGGCTGGCCCTTGGCTTCAGCTGCTGTCTGCTGCTCTCTCACTCAGCCTTACCAGACTTCCCTGGAGTAGAGAAGACAAGGTAAGACAGTTTTGGGGTTCTTCTTGTTTTAGTTTTTGTTGGTAAAAGGACTAGAGTCCCTTTACTTATCCAGATTTGGGTGGGTGAGTACTGGGTGGGTAGCCTATTTGGGGTTGGGGTTAGGTTCTGCTGGGGGTGTGGGCCTGAGGTGGGGGGGTTTTGCTAATTTGCCCATATCTTAATTTAGTGAGAGGACTTTTAAAAGTGCAGTGTCCTTTTACTTCTCCTGATTTGGGTGGCTTGGATTTCTTGGGGTTAGGGTGAAGGGGTTTTTTTTGGGGGGGGGGGTTGGCAAAGTTCCTGTATTGTTAAAAGTTGAGGTTTTTTACTGTTTTAAAAGTATTCAGTGTTTGATTTGTTGCTGCTGTGTTGTGCTGCTGCTGTTACTCTTCTCTTCTGGTTCTTGCGGGGGGGTGCTGTTTGGCCTAATTTCCTAAGTTCCTGTATTGTTAAAAGTTAAAATTTTTACTGTTTTAAAAGTACTGTTTGATTTGTTTGCTTTGTTTACTGTTTGATTTGTTGCTGCTGTGTTGTGCTGCTGCTGTTACTCTTCTCTTCTGGTTCTTGTGCGGGGGTGCTGTTTGGCCTAATTTCCATTGTTTAAAAGGCCACTTTTGTCCCCATTTTCCTGGTTCAGGTTTTAGGGGGGTGGAGTGTTGTTGACTTATTTGGCCTGAGCTTTCTTGTTGGTGAAAAGGCCACTTTTTTCACTTGGCCTTTTGTGATTCTGCTGGTTTTGTTTTGGTTTTTTTAAATTACCTCTGGTTGGTGTGGGGGTTGGCGAGAGTGTGTGTGGGCTGTGTGTGCTGGGTCACTTTCTTGTTTTTATAGAGTAGATTGTGTGTTCTGTGGCAGGGAAGCTGGCACCTGGGTGAGAGACCCAGAACCAGCAGGCTTGTTGTGGTTGGCCAGCTCTCCCCGTGTTGTTTGGGGCAGGGCTGGAGAGCTGGCATCTGTAGATTGTGTGTTCTGTGGCAGGGAAGCTGGCACCTGGGTGAGAGACCCAGAACCAGCAAGCTTGTTGTGGTTGGCCAGCTCTCCCTGTGTTGTTTGGGGCAGGGCTGGAGAGCTGGCATCTGTAGATTGTGTGTTCTGTGGCAGGGAAGCTGGCACCTGGGTGAGAGACCCAGAACCAGCAGGCTTGTTGTGGTTGGCCAGCTCTCCCCATGTTGTTTGGGGCAGGGCTGGAGAGCTGGCATCTGGGTTTGCTGCAGCCAGGTCTGCAGAGCAGACCTTGAGCCGATTGTGTTTTCTGTTGCAGTGATGTTGGCAACTGAGTTTATATTGGTTCCAGGCCTGCAGGGTTCATAGAGTAGATAGAGGGATGTAGTGCATTTGGGTCCTATAGAGATTCTCTGGTGTGAAGTTAGGTTTGGCTTTGGGTGCCCCAGGAATTGGACCCCCTGGTCCAATTTTTTTTTTTTTTTGGCCTTGTGGGTTTTGTGTGGGACAGTGCCCTGAAGCTGCACAGCAGTTTGGGGGGCTCTGCTCAAAAACCCCCTGCTCCCCAGAGCCACTTTTCCCACGACAATTACAGTGAGGAAGTGGCTAATTGGGCTTTCCCCATCATTGTTGGCAATGGGCCTTTTGGGGAGCCCAAAGGCAGGGACCCCCTGGCCCAATCTTTTTGGGACTTGGGGGTTTTACCCGCAGTTTTTGGGGCTCTCCTTCAAACCCCCTGCCCCCAAGTAGCCTCTAATTATGCCCTATGTTGCCATTGATTTCAATGGCCCATAGGGTATAATGATGGAATAGGGGCACCCTCTTTGGGTGCCCCTGGAATGGGTTCCCCTGGCCCAATCTTTTTGAGACTTGGGGGGGTTGGAGGGGAGAGTCCTCTGCAGGTCCCCTGCAAATTTGAGGGCTCTCCCTCAAACCCCCTCCCCTCCAGGCGGCTTCAAATATACCCTATTTGCCATTGATTTCAATGTCCCATAGGGTATAATAGGGCTGTATATTCAGAAATAGCCGCACATCTACCGTATATGCGGCTATTCCGAATGCGGTATTCGACAGTATACGGGGATTCCGAATTTTCTCCCCCCGTATACTTCCGAATCCGTGTAATACCGATTTTTTTTTTTTTTGCACATCCCTACTACTAAGTCAAACATAACTGTAGATTCACTTAGGTGCATTCAAATGCATAACAGGTATAACTGCAGGTTAGATCTCTTCTGTATTGAAAAGTTGTTGGTTCACTGTTGCATGACTCCACCCTACACAAGTCTGTTTTGTTATGGCTTAGTTCACTGTACTACAGTTCTGACACAGCAGCTGTGTGGTGCTGTATTTTTTGGGGAGAGGGGGGTTACATACATCTGAGGAATCTCTAGGAAACAAAAAGGACATCTAGTTTTGCATTTAAGTTCTAATTTCAAATAATCTTTGTCCATATATTTGGCAGAAAATGACCTTGCATACCATGTTAGCAGCAGCTGCAGTAAGTGGAGTCAGACAAATTGGACTAGCAATTAATACATGCATTTTAGTTAATTTATTCAGTGCATTTTAAAGCTAATCTGTCTTCAATTAAAGTAACATGGGAAATATCTAATCTTGCATAACATCTAAGATATACAATTGAATAATATGGACTGTGGAGAAGTCTTACCACTGAATTACTGATCCTTATTGACTTAGTTCAGATCTGTCCTTGCATGTACAAGTTTATTTGAAGCTGCTCTTTTAACAAGTATATTAGGCTGCCAGTTTGCCACTAACCCAAGAAACTATACTTGACTTCCTTTGATTTCAGTGACCTTGTCTAGACATGGTACAGCTAATGCCCTTCTTGTCCCTTTCCTCCATTTACCCATCCTCCTTTGGCTTGTTGTGCGGCAAAAGTAAAAGCTTTCTGACCACAACACTGATATCTCAGGAAGGTAAGTTTGATGAGAGATAGAGCAGGGCAAGATGGTTGTTATGTGTGGGTAAGAACATAAGAAAAGCCATGTTGGATCAGGCCAATGGCCCATCCAGTCCAACACTCTGTGTCACACAGTGGCCAATATAAGTGTGTGTGTGTATGTGTGTATACACACACACATACATATACACATATACACACACACATATATATATACACTGTGGCTGATAGCCACTGATGGACCTCTGCTCCACATTTTTATCCAATCCCCTCTTAAAGCTGGCTATGCTTGTAGTCGCTGCCATCTCCTGTGGCAGTGAATTCCACATGTTAATCACCCTTTGGGTGAAGAAGTACTTCCTTTTATCCGTTTTAACCTGACTGCTCAGCAATTTCATTGAATGCCCACGAGTTCTTGTATTGGGAGAAAGGGAGAAAAGTACTTCTTTCTCTACTTTCTCCATCCCATGCATAATCTGTGTGAGGAGTAGCTACAATAGTACCTAATGGGGTCAGTGCCTGAGCCATATGCCTATTGTCTTCTATTTTACTTCAGCTTCTAGATGATGTCAAATAGTGTTAGTTGGAAAATTGTTTGTTCTGGGAAGCTTCAGAAAGAAAGGTATCTGTGAGTTGCATGTGTTGTATTTCTAAGCACATGGTTCAACAGCATTGAAGGCTTCTTCTAGAAGAGAAACTTCCTAGTCAGATCAGAAACCTTTATTAGGCATTTATTGCAAATTACATAACTGGATACGACAATATCAAGAAATAATACAAATGAACAATCATAAATTTTAAATAAGGAGGAAAACAGAAATTCTCCAAAGCTTTGGCAACCAATTCCCAGACCTTCATGGGAGTTGGGAGCTACCTAGGTACATGATTAGTGATATGAGGGTTCTGATAGATAGAAGATATAAAATGAGCCATTTATCAGAATGGCCTTTAAACGTGTGTAAAAGAGACCTAATTAAGGAGTTCCTCAGTATAAACATTATAGTGAAGCAAGACATGAGATAAAATTTCAGGAGCTCTAATTCTGCACAGGCAAAGTCCTGATGAGGAACTCTCAAGAATCTGCTGCTGAAGGCAGAATAGTGAACCTGGTGAGCATAGAAGCTTTCTGCGGATTTGGGGTACAAAAAATTAACAGCTGGAACCCAGTAATCAGGTGCCATATTAGCTAATGAGTACAGAATTTGCCTCTCAATATCCAACAGTCTCGGGCATAACACTCTAAAAAGCTTGTTGTTTCTCCAGAAAGAAAAGTGAATCAAGCTAATTGACTTGATTTTTTGCAAAATTAAATCCAACCAATTGCTTGACAACACAGTATGCACAAAACCAGGGTATTCAGATATGAAGTGAAGATGTGGCAGCCAAAATGTCAAGATCTGAAGCCAGGCTCTTGTTTCTAAGAAACTCAACCCAGTCTCTAAACACTTGGCTGCATATACTACACAAATTGGAAAACCCAAAATGCAATGCTAGAAGGAAGCTTGAATCTTCTCAACAAGCTGAATAAATGCACCAGTCTATATGGGGATCCCATATAATAGCTGAGCTATGGGTTTAGCATTAAATATGTGAATGGCCGACTTGCTAGTCTTTACAGTGCCACCAGATTCTTCTTTACAGTTGAAATTGGATGGACTCTTCCAAGTAAGCATGCTTGGGATCAGCTGCTAAGAATTTTGGTTCCACTGAACATCTGCTGATGTTTGTCTGAACATGCTTTTATTTTCATACAGGGAGAATATTTGAATGAAAGGACTTGTAGCTACATGCTTGTGGTTTTTCATACAGATATGAGTGTAATGTAGTGTTTAGTTTTTCAGATCTCAAGACTGTTCAGCTTACCCTGTACTAATGTTCTGGACCACATGTTCTGAGCATGAATTTATTATTAACTCAAAACTCTTCTTCCCCCTCTCTCAAGGATTTTGATTTTATAAGTGTTGTAAGATTTCACTTTCTGAAAAATTCAAAACCTTGTCAATAATTTTAATTCATTTATAGCTAATTAGATTCTTAATAATCTTTTGCACAGAGATCTTGTAATTATTTGGGAATATGGGTATTCGCAACTTGACAAAGCTAAATAGGCAGTTTATGATCCTTATAATTTAATATATGCAGTGTGACAACTGACAAGTTATATTTCCTGTTAAAATATTCAGGCTTCAGAAACATATTTCCATGTATGCAACCTTAAATTTGTTCTAGCTTAATTATCTGTAGCCAAAAAGGTACATTACTTTTATGAGAAGTTCTATATTACATGTGTGAGCAGTCTTGCAATCTATTTTCCAATAGATAGCACTTCCCTCAGGTAAAACTAAACATAAAATAACAAACTCCAAATCCCTCTCCCCTTCAAAGTTGCCTGCTGTTCAGCCCATCCTCCCAATAACTTGGCAAACAGGCAGGCTTTGCAGTCTTCTGAAGATCTTGTGTTGGGGTTGTTCCTCACCTCTTCAGCAAGCCCATTCCACAGAACCCGAGCTATGATGGAAAAGGCCTGGGCTCTGGTCAATGCCAGATGGAGCACCCTAAGTGGTGGGATAGCCAACAGATGGCTGCCTGATTACCATAGTTTAATTTATATTTGATAAATTTTAATTGTTAATTAACTTAATCTGAATTGTATCTAACTATTTTAATTGTTTTTAATGTATTGATGGATTTTAGTGTAATCATGGTGTAAACCATGTCATGTGAGCCGCCCTGAGCCCGCTTCGGCGGGGGAGGGCGGGATATAAGAATAAATTTATTATTATTATTGTTGTTGTTGTTGTTGTTGTTGTTGTTGTTGTTATTATTATTATAGTTGGTGCACAGGAATGTATGGAAGGAGATGGTTCTTCAGATATGTTTCAGATGTATGTCATGAAGGGCTTTAAAGGTTATAATCAGCACCTTGATTGAACTCAGAAACAAGAGTGGGAGCCAATGAAGCTGTTTAAAAATGTGCAACATACGTTACTGGCAGCTAACCTCTGACAGCAGTCAAGCAGCCACAGTCTGGATCAGTTGTAGTTTTTGTGTTGTCATCAAGGGCAGCTCCATGTAGAGTGCATTGCCGTAATCCAACAATGAGGTTACAGAAGCATGGATGAGCATGGCCAGAACAGCTGAGTCTAGATAACGGGAAAGTTGGTGACTCAGATGCAGCTGACAGGTGTTCCATGTCACCATGCCAACCTGTTTTTTCAAGTTCTTAACCTGCCTGAAAAAGAACTGTTACTCTATCTGGGACAAGAGGATTCAGTCCCTCTGTAATATCAGCCTTCCCAGCAAAGATTACCTCTTTTTTTTTGGATTCTGCTTCCATTTGTACTGCCTTAATCACCTGACCACAGTCTGAAAACACTGGTTTAGGACCAAGATCTAGAGGCCTGGATTGTGAAATATAGAGCTGGGTGTCATCTGTGTATTGGTGACACCCAACCTGAAAGCTCTGGACAATATCATTCAGGCAGCCTCATCTATAAGAAAAAGCATGGATGAGAGAATAGAACCCTATGGCATCCCACAACATAAACTCCACCGAGTTGATTCTTTACCTTCAGTGGAGATGCTTTGTGCCCAGTAAGACAGAAAGGAGTGAAATCATGGAAGGGTTACATCCTTAATACCAACTTATACTAACTCCGTATTCAAGCCAGTGGATAAGAATGGAGTGATCAGCTGTATCAAAGGCCACTGAGAGGTCCTCTAGTATCAATAGGGAAGATTGCCCCATGTCCAGCTTTAAATGAAGATTGTCCACCAGTGCAACTAATGCAACTTAAGCCATCTTGGTGCGAAACCCAGGCCTGAAACTGGACTGAAATGGGTCAAGGACAGATGAGTCATTCAGGAAACCATGGAGTTACTCTGCCACCACACGCTCTATCACCTTCTCTAGAAAAGATAGTTTGGAAACTACTATAATTGACCACTTTATCCTTAGCCAATGAAGGTTTTTTAAGCAGAGGTCTAATACCTTCAAAGGAGAGCACCCTCAATCAGGGAAGAGTTGATGATTTTCACTAATGGTTCTAATACCTTTCCCTGGCAAGATTTTAAAAGGCATGAAGGGCATAGATCCAAAGCACAAGTGGTGGCCCTCACACTTCCAAGGATCCTGTCAGTACCCATTGGCAGGATCAGTCTGAAACTATAACAAAATGACAAGTAGACACATCTAACATCTCGAGTACCAAATTCTTTCTTAGCTTGGCCTCTAAGTTGAAATGGGTAAGAGAGATTTTATTAGCAAGGAACCTTTCAGTAACATCATAATTTTCATCACCTGTAAGATTGAATTTAGGTATTATCAAGTAATGCCCTCACATTGAACAGTTTAGCTGAACAAGAGGCTGCTGATGCAATAGTAGCAGAGAAGAAAGTCTTCTTTACTGCCATCACTGCCACCTCATAGGCCTGTAAATGGGCTTTATGACATACTTGGTCTGATTGACCCTAGTCTTCCAACATCACTCTAGTCACCTTCCAGTCTGCTTCATGTTACCCAACTGCCTTATAAACCAAGGAACCTGAGGGGTCTTTTGAGAGCATGGAAGAGTACACCAAGGAGCAAGTCTGTATATGACCTCAGTCAGCTCACTGTTCAATGCAGCTGCAGGGGTCTTCACAGTCACCGGGAGACTCTTGAAATCCTCCAGAGCTGCCTGGAAGCCAGCAGGTTCCATTAATCTCTGAGGGTGGACCGTCTGAAACAATCCACCAGCTTTGCAGGGAGAAGGAACCTATTAGGCATCTAGTGAACTAATGAATGAACCTCTTTGAGAGGCAGGTGAAAAACCAATTTGATACAAACTCTTTGCCAGTATGGCAAGTCCTAAGTGCTGCTTTTCTTCCAGTCTCTGTGTTATCTCTTATGGTATATTCTCTCTGTCTGACTTTTCCATTGGTGAAAGAAGTGGAAAACAGACAAAGTGCACCAGTGGGAGGAAGATCTTTTATTTGCATCCTTAGGTTTTCATTTATCATTTCTGCTAAACTGTTTCAGAAAGCCCAGAAAAGAGGGATCAATAACTTGGACTGGGTTTGAATTATTACTTCAGGCATATGAGAGTTGTGGAGTTGGAAAGAATTGTATTTGCTACATGTGAAATGAACAGTTTTGTGCAAAATGTAAAGGAAAAGAGCAAAGTTGTGTTTGAATTGAGCGCTAATAGAAGGATTCTGTCATTGTAAATGTGATTAGATTTGTTTAATTACCTGCTGTTAAAATGTGATGTTATCCTCTTTTAAAAGGTTCCACTTGGTGAAGCTGTCACAGTCAACCTGGAGGGAAGATGGCTTGCACAAATAGGCCAGTCCAAGTGTAAATTTTATTTCATTCATTCGATTTATAAAGAAAGAAATTAAGATCTCTGTTTGCAGAAAACAAAAATGTAAGTCCCTTTACTTTAAATATGCCATTTTGCATGATAATTTTTTTTGTACTTTATCAATCAGTTTACTTGCATATAGAAAAAACAGAAGCTTCTTTCACGTGTTCAAAGTATGTATGGTGAATGTGCATAGAGGGCGGCAAAGACTGCTTCCTACTGGGGTTTTTTTTTAGAGTTCCTGTTTGCATTGAAAGAGTTCTGCACACATGTGCTCACTTATTCATGTAGTGTTTATTCAGACCTTCACTTTGAGTATGTAGGTTGAAGGCAGGACTTTTCACTGTGATCCTCCTCCCGTCTTGGTGCATTGATTGTATGCAGTGTGCTAAAAACATGATTGACAGTTGTCAGCACTTCAGAGAACCTTTCTTCTTGTACAGTAAGGTCAGTTTATGTGCAGTTTATGGGGTTTCTTTCTTTTATGAATTTACCAAAGACTTTGGATTCTGAATATATTTATCTTGTTATTTTGGAGTCTTGACTGTCTTTAATTAATCATAGAGTTGGAAGGGACCTCCAGAGTCATCTAGTCGAACCCCCTGCACATTGCAGGAAATTCATAGATACCTCCCCCTAAATGCACAGGATCCACATCATTGTCAGAAAGCCATCTAACCTCTGTTTAAAAACCTCCAAGGAAGGAGAGCCCACCACCTCCTGAGAAAGCCTGCTTCACTGAGGAACCGCTCTGTCAGGAAGTTCTTCCTAATGTTGAGCTGGAAACTCTTTTGAGTAATTTCAACCCATTGGTTCTGGTCCTACCTTGTGGGGCCACAGAAAACAATTCTGCACCATCCTTTACATGACAGCCTTTCAGGTCCTTGAAGATGGTGATCATATCACCTCTCAGCCTCCTCCTCTCCAAGCTGAACATGCTCAGCTCTTTCAAACTTTCTTCATGGTCTCCAGACCCCTCACCATCTGTCAGCTCCACTGGATACATTCCAGCTTGTCTATATACTTCTTAAAATGTAGTGCCGGTGCCCAAAACTGAACACAATACTCCAGGTGAGGTCTTACCAGAGCAGGGTAAAGCGATACCATCACTTCATGTGATCTGGACACTATACTTCTGTTAATACAGCCCCAAATTGCATTTGTCTTTTTAGCCACCGCATCACAACTGTTGTGTTGACTCATGTTCAGCGTATGGTCCACTAAGACCCCTAGGTTCTTTTTGCACTTACTACTGCTAAGACAAGCCTCCCCCATCCTATAACCATGCACTATATTTTT
This sequence comes from Heteronotia binoei, assembly GCF_032191835.1. NCBI lineage: Eukaryota > Metazoa > Chordata > Lepidosauria > Squamata > Gekkonidae > Heteronotia > Heteronotia binoei. Next base: position 92,059,927 of record NC_083228.1, on the reverse strand, counting down.
CCTACCTAAATGCAGAACTTTACATTTATCCCTATTAAAATTCATTTTAAAGGGAGCCCTTTTAGCTTTCTGACAGCTTCATGAAATTACACTTTCCAATTTGAACAGCACCTAACAATGAGTTGCTTTTTCTTTTCCATAATTATTTTGCATGAATATCTAAACCATGGTTAAGAATTGGCCACAAAGCAGGATATGAAACCATGGTTTGAAAGGAATTTGCAAATGATGGTGTTCCATTGTACCCCTCAAGGAGGTGAAGAAGAAGGCAACGTTTGTGGGCAGTCCCATGGACTGGGAGGCATGTGTCTGTCCTGATGCTGGTACATGGGGACGTAGCAGTGTTGGGGGCAGAAAGAGAGGGTGTATCTTTGTTCTTGCTTGCCGTGTTCAAGTATTAAAACTGCACAAAACAAACTTGAAAGCAGTTCAGCCTACTTCCCAGTGTGACAAGCAGGTCTTATTAATATCTATTTTTTTGTGATCATTTATATAACCTGTATGCCACCTCTCCAGAGAAACTGCTTGAAATGCTTGTAAGGTGAGGCGCAGTAAGATCATAAAACAGCATGACAGTTGTTTAAAAAGAGCACAGTCTTAAAAGTGTAGCCCACTTTTATCAGTAGGGCATAACATGACAAACTAAAGTCATGATTTCATGGTACATTTGAAACTTTAACTGGGAGTAAGGCAACACACCATTTTAAACATTATGGCTGTAGTGAGTTACTTGCCCACACTCACTTAAGCCCATGTAGATATCAACATGTTAGATATGTGTAACAGTATCCTGTGAGCCATTTTTCAGTCAGTCACTGTTCCCGGATTGCTGCTCTGTCCAAGGCTGTGGTGTTCCATAAACAGAAAAAAAAGTTCAGTTTTGACATAATACAAACCAAATTTTGTTCTGGCCATAGATTTTATTTTTATAGTACTTTATGTTTTTTTGTTATATAAATGTTTTATATGGTGCTTTGTTTTGCATTGTTACGGTTTTGAACTAGCACTAGGGATGGGCATGGAATGCGAAAATGGTGGTTTGTTTCATTTCATGATTTGTTGGGTCAGTGGTTCAGTTCAGTTCATGTTTTTTACATTTCCCAAATGTTTTGTGGTTCATTAGTTTGTTCATTTCAGAAAGGTGTAGAATGGTCCTTGAATGGGATAGAGAAACTTGCAGCAAACTCCTCAGTGGATTTTCCTCTACCTGCTTTCCAAGTTTGGTGCAAATTGGATTTTGGAGGGCCGAGCTACAGCCCTCCAAAGCAGATGCCCTCCATAAACCGCTGTCCTAGGAGCTGGGAAAAGAAAGGGAAGCCACCATGCCACTTTGGTCAGTTTCACCCGCAGAAAGCTTGGAAACTGACTAGATGTAGCAGCTCTGCTCTCCCAGCCTCTGTGCTTCTCCTCAGTTTCCCTTGAAACTGACTAGAAGTTAGGCTGCCATGGAGAGAGGAGCTGCAAGGTCTAGTCAGTTTCCCTGGAAACTCACTAGAAGCACAGGCTATGGAGGAGAGTGGTGTTGCTGCTTCTAGTTAGTTTCACTGAAAACTGATGAGAAATGCAGGGGCCAGCACCAGGCTGTCTGTGAAAATGAGCAAACACAAACCAAAGGACACACCAAGAAAAAAAGTTGGTTCAGGTTTGGTGGGATCAGCCAAACCAGTTGGGAATGAACCACAAATCAGCCATTTTAAGCACAAATCTCAGTTCATTCTTCAGTTCATGTCCATCCCTAATAGCACCTTTATTCTGTTTCTTGATGATGCTGCAGAATAAATAATCTGAAATGAACTGGTAAATATTTCAGATGTTGATTTATAGGAGATATAGTGCTCTATGAATACAGCTAGATATTTTTCAGGATCTTTCTAGTCCTACAGATGTTTGGACCAAGAAAGCTATCATGTTGTTCTGTTTGTTTAAAATATTTACATTCTGTTTGGAACAGATCCACAGAACGGCTGGCAACTATTTCTACAGGATTGGAGAGGAGGTTGTTGTTGTTTTTAGGACCAGTGCTCACTTTTGTACCTCCTAACGAGTGCCCAGGCTTTTTTTTATTTTAAAAAAATAAATATTGAAATACATTAGTTTAGTTTATTTCTATCCCGCCCACCCCCAGCAGGCTCAGGGCAGCTCACAATACATAATAGAATAACAATAAAAACAGTTGAATTAAACATTAGATTAAAACAATTTAACTGCTTCTAGTTAGTTTCACTGGAAGCTGATGAGAAGTTCAGGGGCCAGCACCAGGCTATCTGGAAAATGAGCAAACACAAACCAATTACATTCCAAAAACCAGATATATAGGCAAATTGAGATCTATTACTATCTCAAATATAGAAGTTTCCATAAAACCGTCCGAAAAAATCTTAAAGGGTAGGGATGCACAGGTGTCAAATATCCCAATATATACTAGTGACCCCAAAAAACCAACTGTAAAAACAACAAAAAGATTACCACTGGTAGCAGCTGTAATAATTCGTAGAAATTCCCAGGAGTTTAGTTTATATACAGATAGCGTCCACCTCAAACTATATTTGATACGCAGTTAACCATAGCCTAACTTCTCTTTGCACAGTCATTGTTATATTGTATTGCCTAAATAATAAAAGTAGTAAGTTGTAAAAATTAATTATTCTTGTAAAATTATTATCTATTACTACATCAATTATAAGATGGTGATGATTATCTAATACTTCTAGAGCAGCTGAGATTTGCAGTAAAATATCATAATCCTCTTTCACAAGCCGCATAGAGAGGCGAGAGCTGTAAAAAACCAGAACAAGAACAAATAATATTAATATTAGTAATAGCAATGTCAAATTATAACGTCTAAGTTTTTCTAATAGCCATTATTTCCTTATTGATATAGTACCCATCCACCATCTTACCAAACCCAGCAAATCAGTGTACTTTTGGAGCTAAGATGCAATTAAACAGCCTTCAAAAAACCTGTCCTCCCCCACTGAAGATAGTAATGTCAGAGTCATATATGGGCCCAGGATGTTCTAAAATTTTCAAAAATTTCACTTATGTTCCTTTTAAAGGCATCAGTGTCAATCCTTGGACATTCTTTTTCTGTAAACATACAGGAGTCAATATCCTTATAGTTGCCATCACTTATAGAGATGCTTTGGTCCTTGCTTTGTATACTAAGAGACTCCTGTGAGTTGTTGGCTTTTACTTGGGATGTTCTACCACTAATTTTTGATTTCTCCTCCAGTGCATCAGCATTATGGGTAGCTGGCAGAGTTGGAGTCAATGCCTCTGATGGAGCAGAAGTTGATATCGACTTATCAGGGCTGTGGGGGGAGCTGGAACCTGTCCATGTCAGATATGAGGGAGGTCAAATCATCCTCATAGGCTTGGGGTTTTGGCTTGTTAGGTAGTTGTCTCTGAAGGTTAAATAAATTAAGAGGTTCAGCTGTAGTGCAAGGGAGGTATAGTAAGTTCAATTTTTCCTGTGTGAAATAAACATATGTTTGTTCTTATTGATTTATTTTAACTGGCTTGTATTCTGCCCTTTCCCACGAGTGGGCTCAGGGTGGATAACAACATAGATTGTCACAATTAAAGTTTACAGATTAAAAACCATCTTGTAGGAGAATTTACAGGATACAGCTGTTCTGTTTTTCCTGCTACTTTAATCATACTTGAACTAATTTGTAATTTAGGAAAGAATGGTTTTGTTGCTGGTATCAGTTATTTTAAGAATTTTAGAAATACAAGTATTGATGCGAATTGGAGAGATTCCTGTCATTCAAGGATAAACTGCCTTCCCTTGGCTTCCCCAGGAGCCCCACAACCATGGGGTGCCTGGGGAAGCCGAGTCTTGGAGAGAAGGCATGAACCCTCCCTGAAGGTTTGTGGGAGGAACATTCTCCTGACCCCCTGGTTCAGAAAACACAAACCAGCCCAGTTTGTGGTTCAATCTGTGCCCATCCCTAATGAGAACAATCACAACAAGCTATGGCTCTTGACACCTGAGTGCAGCCAATATTGCAAAAATCCGTTTGGTAATTCTATAATGTATGTCAATATTGCTATCACTGTAATGTAGATGGGAGACAGAGGATGAGAGAGTGTAGAGAAACACAATTTCAGGAAATTTTGAAGCCACAGGAAAAAACTGCTTTTCCCAGAAAACTGGAAATTTGGGGAACAATTGAAATATTTGCAATATTTCCTGTCCTATCAAACCTAAACAAATTTTACTGCTTTAACAACATAGAATACGTCATTTGTAACTTAGCATATTAAATTGTAATATTTGTTATATGTACGGATTAAAAAAAATATACATGCTTTAGTTTGCTACAAGCAAAATTGCAAATATGCCCAATACTTGACAGCAAGCTGATGCATCCTGTGCTGCCTTAGTACATGTACCTTAACTTTCCTAACTAAAAAGTAGGGGAATTAAATAGAAAGCACAAGCTTTATGGTAAACTACATAAAGCATTATTTGATAAGAAAAAAGATCACACGGTCATAAATAATATCGGCAAAATGAGCTGTAATTCCAGCTAGATGCTGTCTTCTTTCTTCTGTGGCCAGTGGTTAGAAAGAGCTCAGTTTTCAACAAAACTTTCAGTTTTTGTGTGAGGCTTTGGTGCAGTTTTTGCCCCAACCCCTCTGAATCCATACCCCTGCAACAGCGTAGGGCAGTAAGCTAACTAGTCTGTAGGTATATGTTTCACAGTAGTTTGAGGGATAGGTGAAAAGGTCAACCACAAGAGTACAGTCATGTCAAAAGGACAGCAGAAGGCATGCAACAGTTCAAAAGCAGTTGCCCCCATGTTGCCCCCATGAAGATTAATTATTTTTCTAGGTGCAGAAATACAGCTGGAATTTAAGATATCTGTGCATCTACAGCATGCCTGCATTGTCTTTAAAATAGTTAACGCATTGTAAAAGAGAAAATATTTTATGAGTTTTTTTCAGCGCTCCCCAACATTTGAAAAATATGGGGGAGAGGAGACTAGGGGGAACTGTTTTTTCTTGTTTGAGGAGGCTTCACATCTCTGAGAGACACTGTATTGCATGTAAGACTACCTGGTTGAGTTCTTGGCAAGGTAAGATTTGACCAGGAGCTTAACTGCTCACATATTTGTTTCTTATGATACCTATATTCTGTTCTGAAGGAGAAAGTTTGTTTGGTGAATTATGTAAGTTTTCCTGACTAAATTTTCTGACATTTATTTAAATAGTTTAAGAAACCGAAAGTAGTACTTTACTTACAAAAGTACTTACTTTACAAAAGTAGTACGTGTGTTAATACTGAGTTCGTGCAAACTCTTAAGTTTCTGAACGAAATGAAAGCCACATTTAGTGGCTGTTTTAACATCTCCAAATATCATACTTTCACAGTTCTTTGGTATAACAAATATGTTCTATAGTAAAAATTATACTGTCTAAATATGACAAGTCTTGAAAAAATATACTTGTGGTAAATCCTCTACTTTGTTTTTGTTCATGAGCCAGGTTTCGCGTATCACAGAATCTCTAAGTAAAATCAGACAGAGCAGCCACAGACATCCAAACAATGATTTCTTGCCAGTTAGCTTCATAGCTATCCGGGAAGGGGGCATTGAGTGTTTCTACTGAGGCCCAAAAGAAACCATGAACTGCTGTTTATCTTAACTCAGGAAAGCAAATATTCATTACCTTGACTATAGCAGCTTCATTAATACTGAAAAATTAGTCATCTACTTTCAAAACTGAAAAGTCTCAGACTCTTCAGTGTTTCCTCATAGGGAAGGTGTTCCAACCCCCTAATCATTTTGGTTGCCATCCTCTGTACTTTTCCCAAGTTCTGCAGTGTTCTTTTTGAGATGCAGTGACCAGAATTGTATATAGTATTCCAAATGAGGCCTCACCATAACTCTATACCAGTCACGGACTAGCGGGCGGGGGGGTGGGTGGGAGGGGTGGCACTGCTGATACGGGAGGCTTATTCCTTTCAGGCACTCCCTTTCAGGCACTCCCACCTCCCACGTTCTCTGGCATTGAGCGTGTTGGCCTATTATGGGATGAGGGAGAAAAATTGGCTCTCTGGCTGGTGTACCGAATGCCTAGCTCACCAGCCGGTGCCCTACTGGCTCTGATGGAGGCTGTAGCAGGAGTAACTACGGCTTATAGTCCTGGATGACTTCAGCGTCCACGCTGATGATGCGGACTCCATTAGGGCAACGGACCTAGTGTCATCCATGGCGACACTAGGGCTCTCCCAATAAGTTACAACTACTACCCATCGGGCCGGGCACATGCTGGATTTGATCTTTGTGGCAGGAGTTACAGTGTACAAAATTACTGCCTCAGCAGTGGTCAGACCACTATGCCCTAAAGGCCCATATGGCTGCATTTCCACAACCCTGTCTAGGCAGCGAGCATATTTTGGCTCGCCCGCGGAGTCAGATGGATCTTATGCGGTTTCAGATGGCACTACAGGATCCTTGGCCCTCTGGCGACTCACTAGATGGCCTAGCGGAGGCGTGGCACCAACAACTCTCCGCAGCCATTGACGAGATCGCCCCCCGGCACCCTCTTCATAGCCATGCTCAGCTGGCACTGTGGTATACCCCGGAACTGCGGCTGATGAAACAGCAACTAAGATGGCTAGAGAGGCGTTGGCGGCGTACTTGCAAGAACATCTTATAGGCTGTTTATGAAGTCCTATGAGATGGCAATCAAAGCTACAAAGAAGGCTTACTTCACAGCCCAGATTGCATTTGCGAACTCTTGCCCAGCTCAATTATTTAGTACGATTCGGTTAAACTTGCCACAGAGCAAGCCAAATGATGGGGAATTGGATATAGGCTGTGAGGCTTTTGCTGATTATTTCGCAGATAAGGAGATACACTCCACCGGGACCTCCCCGCCAATTTAGATACAGTACGTGAACTCGAGGCCCCAAGCCTGTCACATGTTTCAACGCTGGACCATTTCGTTCCACTTGGTCTGAGGGAAGTTGACAAGGTCCTCTGTTCCGTGTGCGTCTGACTACTTGCAATCTGGACCCATGTCCATCCTGGCTGGTAAGGGCGTGCCAGACGGAATTATTGCTGCTACTTCAACAGATCATTAATAGGTCCTTGACAGAAGGGACTTTCCCTACGCCCCTCAAGGAAGCAGTGGTTCATCCACTTTTTTAAAAAACATCTTTAGACCCAGTCGAATTGGCCAACTATCAACCGATGTCGAATTTGCCATTTTTGGGTAAAGTCATTGAGAGGGCAGTGGCAGCGCAGCTACAGGTGTTTTTGAATGACACTTCTGCATTAGACCCATTTCAGTCCAATTTTCGCCTGGGACATGAGACGGAGACAGTACTCGTTGCCCTCTTGGATGATCTTCTAAGACATCTGGATCAAGGCGGATCGGCAGTGCTGTTGTTATTAGATCTGTTGGCTGCTTTTGATACAGTTGACTACCAGCTGCTGTCACACTGTCTTGCCGAAACGGGGATTCAGGGGTCTGCCCTCCTATGGCTTACCTCTTTTCTCCAAGGTCGGGGACAGAGGGTGGCAGTGGGGAGAAGTCGTCATGGAGACACCCACTAGTGTGTGGAGTGCCTCGGGGGGGGGGTGGTTCTCTCTCCAACACTATTTAACATCTACATGCACCCCCTCGCCCAGATTGCCCGGAGCTATGGGCTGGGATGTCACCAATATACGGATGATACCCAGCTCTACCTTCTGATGGGTGGCTAGACTGACTGCGTCCCAGAAAATCTGAATTGGGCATTACAAGCCACTGTGAAATGGCTCAAAGTCGACTGAAATTGAATCCAGCAAAGACAGAGGTTCTGTACCTAAGCTGAGGAGGCCAGGGAAGAGACATCCCTTTACTGACCTTTGATGGGACGCCCTTAATGCCAGCTTTGAGGGTCAAGAGTTTAGGGGTTCTCCTGGAACCTTCATTAACTATGGAGGCCCAGATGGCAGCCACTGCCAGATCTACATTCTGTCATCATAGGCAGATAAGACAGTTGGCTCCACACCTGGAATGCAGCGACTTGGCTACAGTAATTCATGCAATGGTCACCTCAAGAATAGACTACTGTAACACCCTCTACATGGGGCTGCCCTTGACTCAGACCCTGAAGCTGCAGCTGGTGCAGAATGCTGCGGCCAGGTTGGTATTGGAGCTGCCTTTACGAGTGCACATCCAACCTGCAGTGAAGACGCTGCACTGGTTGCCTGAAGTGTTACGAGCCCAGTTCAAAGTGCTGGTTATGACCTTTAAAGCCCTATATGTCTTGGGACCTGTCTACCTTCGGGACCGCCTTTCCCCACATGAGCCCCAGAGAGCACTACGATCAAGCTCGTTAAATCTGTTAAAGAGCCCCGGGCTAAAGGATGCCCGTTTGACCACCACAAGGGCAAGAGCCTTTTCCGTGGCTGCGCCTGCCCTCTGGAATGCCCTCCCTGAGCAGACTAGGGCCCTGCGGGATTTATCACAATTCCGCAGGGCCTGTAAGACATATCTGTTCAGGCAGGCTTTTAATAACTAGATGGAGGTGCTTTAACATTTATGGGGGTGTGTACTGTCTACCCCACAATATCATTACAAATTAATCCAAAACAAACAGAACGCCATCTGAACTGTATTTAAACTGTTTTAATATTTTAATAATGTTTTATTGTTATAATATGAATCTGTCATCGAATTGTGACTGTTGTTAGTCGCCCTGAGCCCGTCTGGGTAAGGTGGGATATAAGTGCAATCAATCAATCAATCAATAATATACAGGGGCATCACAAACGTTGGCCATCTTTATGCTCAATCCCTTTCCTAATAATCCATAACATAGTTTGGGGTTTTTTTCACTGTTGAAGCACACTGGGTTGACACTTTCATTGAGCTATCCACTACAACCTCAGTATCTTTTTCCTTCTCAGTCTCCACAAATTAATCTATGCTTGAAGTTAGGATTTTTTGTCCCAATGTGCGTCAACCAGGCAGAGACCCTAGAAATATGTGTGACATAGTTAACAAGCTCATAATGGATCCATTAGGGTCCAGGGGCAGACCATCCTAATTGTATTTAGACACCCCCATGTCATGTTCATGTTCTTCAGATGGGGGTGAGCATGGGAGAAGGTTATTATAAAATGTCTGTCCTCAATTGCTTCAATTCCTTCATGGGGCTCTTAGAATGGAGTTGCCAGCTCCAGTGTGGGAAATTCCTGGAGATTTGGGGACATTGCCTGTGAAGGGGTTTGAGGAAGGTGTTTTTACCTAGAATCTATGGTCTGCCATAGAATCTGCCTCTGAAACTGCCATTTGGTCCATGGAGATATATCTGTGTGGTTTGAAGATCACTTGTAATTATAAGAACTCCAGACCTTCTATAAAGGTTGGCAATCCCTATCCTGGAAGAAAGTTGCTTTGCTGTGTTAGTAGCCCTTCTTATGAGTGACTGACTTCTCTGGGGATAGATATCCCAGCCTTTCCCTAATAGTTTCTTAAGAAATGATGCCTAGTCAAAGGAAGTGCCATACTACAAGGCTCATTCCCTTCAAAGGAGCACTGATGGACTAAAACTGACTATTAAGCTAAAGATGTAAATTGTTTGTTGAATGTGTTCATTGCACTTACATCTTCTTTAAAAAAATCTTTTCTTCAGCAGCATCTGTCCTATCTGTGGAATATTCAAACTAATGAAATTTACATTTGTGCAACTATAAAGGACTTGCTTGGTCAACAACCACAATAAATTCTCAACAATAACTCTCCTTTCTGTGTGTTTCTAGTAAACTTGTGAAATATCAGAAATTAACATGCAGACCAAAAGGACACTCATTTTTATTGAGCAGTTACTTAATGCATGGTACTATCAAAGGGAAGCCCTCATTTACGGTAGCTCATTAATGTTGTTGTTAAAGTTCATGGCAGTTTTACAGAGGCTCATAAATTATTACAAGCCTAGCTTTTTGAAACCAGCTGAAGGTAGAAAAATAATTGAGCTTTTACAGACTTCAGTGTGTTTTTGTTTGGGTTTAGTTTTTTATATGCTGTTAGATTGACAGCCTGATCTCAAACATGTTTGCCTAGAAAATGTCCTCCAAATGAGTAGTAGATACTGGACTTGTTCACAGATGTGTAAGATCTTTCCAGTTGTGTACCCTTTTGCTTATAGAAATACAGCCTTTAGAATCTGAACTGAACAAGAAAGAATTTCACCAAAAGAATATACCAAATTATTTTGAACCATTTTCCTTTTCTGTTCTTTAGTATCTTATGTGTACCTTCCAGCAGTATCTTCTTCAGCCCAGAGGTTTTGAGATTGTATTGAGCTGGGGAGACGAGCTCCATCTAGAGCCACCCCTGGCAGCCTCATAATAAAGTAATAGAGAAGCAAACTAAGAATTACCAAAAAAAAAAAAAAGAAAGAAAGAAAGATGAGCAGAACAGAGGCAGGAATTTCCATTCAATTTAAGTCATTTTGTTATCATTACTTATATCCCCTTCCACAGAACAAGAATATATTTGTTCAATATAAAGTTCATAAGACCATAAGGTAAATAAAATCACACTAAGTTTCTGACTTCCAAATAGATATGTTAGTAGAGTTACCAGCTCTAGGTTAGGAAGTTCCTGGAGATTTCAGGGTAGAGCCTGGAGAGGGCAGGGTTTGGGGAGGAGAAGGACTATAGTGGGATATGATTCCATAGAGTCCACCCCCCCCCCCCCCAAAAAAAAAACCCAGTGATTTTCTCTGGGTGAACTGCTCTGTGTAGTCTGGAGATCAGTAGTAATCCTGGGAGATCTCTGGGGCTACCCAAATCTTGATAACTCTATAGGTGAGCAGTATAAGACCCACTGAATAACTGCTTAATAATAATTAAGTATACAGTGTTCAAAGTGCTTTATTCCCTCATTGTTTTATTGTAAGCTTTATACCAGACTGATAGGTTGGGCTTCATTATTTTTGCCACAGAGCAAATAGGGAGCAGAAGCAGAGAATGGCTGACTAAAGGCGACTTACTGAATTTGTGGCAGAGGAACAATTTGAACTGGGGGCCTTCCAGCTCATCCTTCTCTTAGCTCATTATGTTATAATAGTTCCTGGATTCCTGTAGCATTTAATTTCCAGAGAGATAAACATAAGACTACAATCTTAGCAAGGCACCAAAGGTTGTCAAGTCCTATTCCTGTGTTAATATATACTAATAAATAAGAACAACATTTATGCAAAATCTGTTGATTACGAATGGTAACAGCTAGATTCTCTTCATGCAGGACTGTTCTTTTTGAGATGCATAGTATGGTAGGAATAGTCGGTAGTTTGTGAGGAGGTGGGGAAAGTTACTTTTTTTTTTTGTCTAAAATAGCTAGGTTCTGTACCTTCTTACATTAAAATGGGAGATGGGGTCTTACTGGTATATTTGTTTACTCAAAATGCCAAAACAAAGGAAAAACCACACTTCAAAAGCATTGTCTTATATATACCAGGCAGATAAACAGAAACAATGTCTCTAAAGGACCACCTACTCCCATATGGATGACGTTGTTTAATGGGTGCATACATAATGAATTTTGAAATAAAATTGAAAACTGAGACGCACCATAATGTATGTCTTTGGCGAAGGGATGATTCAGCCTCTCCAATAACCATCTTCTGTGATCTTCCACAATGGAAACTACTGAAAGGCTTTTCCTCCTTAGCCAATACCTCTTGCAAAACATCTAGTTAACATAAAAATGGTGATGAATACATACATAATTATTACTTTTTAAAATTCTGGTACATTAATCTTTTTTGATCTTGCAGATACCCCACCTATTTTTCAAAAAGGTTTGCTGTTAGGAAATACTACGAATGGTATCAATCTTTTAATGGGATGCTGGAAATGCTCGTGTTGAGTGCTTTATTTGCTTCCTCCTTTTTATATAGGAAGTTGTTTTTACATTGAGGGTAGGTATAAATAGATCTGAGCTTAGTTGCTTGAAATGGCCCCCAGCAAAAGTTTTTAAAAAGAACTGTTTAAGATTCTTCTCATGTTGCTGTTTGCCATACAGATGGCTGCTTGGCACAGTTTCAGTTGCTGTATGTGGGAGTGTTGGTTAGTCACTCACCAGCATTGCCTTGTATTTATACAGTTTGGCCTGTGATTCATTCTCTCTGGAGTCTCATGGCTGTGACAAGTGCTGTTATTCTGTATTAATACTTGCATTTCACTGACCTTTACCATCAACAAGTGGCAAGAGGCAGAATGAGGATTGGATGTCATTTCTGAAAGAAGCTAATTTGTTTCATTGATGAACAAAACACTAACTTATCTTCTGCTAACTAATGTGTGTGTTCATTTTTTGCTTCTTGAAAGGGTCCCCAAACACTGACTGCAAATTGGAATGCATTCTCCTGGCAACTTTCTGTACAGTTGGCTTCATGATTTACAATTATGGAAAGGCATATCCACAGAAGAGACTCTTCCTTGGAACTGTGCTGCTTATAAAAATCCCACTGATCTTCAAGTCTGCATTTGAACTAGTGGGGTTCAGCTCAGTTTCTGCTTCTTCAGGACACACTTAATGTCAGAAAGGCCTTATTAAAAAAACCCACCTAAAATAACAGGACTGAAATGGATATCAAAAGAGCATACTTAATAGGCATCTGTACAATACATTCAGGGTATTAACCACTTAAAAACAGCTCAGCATGGATGAGCATCCATGTGGCATGCATGTTCGTGTTAGCTCTCCCCATACAGCTTCAGAGATTTTACTGTATAATTATCAAAGATTTCAGGTTTTCACGGCTGGTAACATAATTAATTTCTACGGCCTCACATTATCATACCCGCCTGAACAGAGAAGCTATTGAGATTTACAAACACCAGCACAACTTTAACAGAAAGGAAGAAGGCATTTCTATCCACCAATCTTGGTATCCAGCTCTGCAAAACACCCTATAGACTATAAATTGCAGAAATTCACAGAACAACCAGCATATTGCACAGAACAATCAGCACAGTCAACAACCATCTTCCTTATCTTCACACCCCTTCCAACCCTCCCAGCAATTAACACAGAACAATGGTCACATTCAACAGCCAGTTTCCTTATCACTACCCTTCCAGGAAGCCCTACCAAACAATGGGCACATCCACAAACCTATTGCCCTTTCACCACACCCCCTCCAGCCTAGAAATAGCAGCTCTCCAGCAGCCCTGGCCTCACTCAATGCACAGCAGCCAAGAAGGTCAGAGCGCCTGCTCCGGCTGCAACGCCACTGAGGATGTTCTCCACAGCTGAGAACGAAACGTCTGGAAGAAAAACTTTCTCCAGTAGAACACGGCACTTGAACCCGAAAGATTCTACAAACCCTAATACTGTATAATTGTTTGCAATGTAGCAAAAAATTACCTGTGTTAACATGAATGAGTTGCAAAGCAGCTTCCCCTCTGTGGAATGTTGAAGCCACCTCTGCATCTGAGAACTGGCCTTAAACTACCTCAAGAACATGGCTGTCCAATGTTTTATTGAAATCCAGGGAGGAGGTGCCATAACTTTGTTCCATTGCCCAACTGTTCTTGCTTTGTTTCAGCTTGAACTTTAGTCCTTCTCTCTGTATCGGCCAACTAACGTTGGATTGTACCAGGAAAACAAAGAAAAGAAAGTTTAACTATAGGAAGTAAACTAATTCAGAAAAATGGTAGGCATAAGGAGAAAATGAGTAGGGAGAGAGAAGCAGAAAAATTAACGTCCATAGGAGGGAAATTAGGCCTATATGGTAGGCTAGCAGTTTGAATTTAAAGAGGGGGCTCTGGATCTATAAATATTAAAACTTCTAAATTAAACTGTTCACTCTATTGTGGTATTTAAGGTATCACAATTATTTTATCCCTCTTTTTCTGTGAAGCTTAGAACTTCATACACAGCTCTTACTTCCCTCATTATCCTCACAGTAACCCTCTGAAGTAGTTAAGTTGAGTGCTTTGCTTAAGGTCATCAGCTGAAGATCATGGCAGAATGGAATTTTGAACCTGTTTTCTCCCCATTCCTGGACTGGCACACTTCACACACAACATTGCTTGCATACGATCTTCTAGGATTACTGTTTACTAGTTCTTCAGTTTGTTCTCTCCCTTTTTTAGTTTAAATGTTTTATTCATTCTCATACACTTTTATGATACTGCTTTTCCTTTAAAGTCTATTCTTGTAAGCAAAATACTTTGATTTCTTTAATTTTCATTTACTATTAATTTCAAAGTTTTATAATCCCTCCTTTGCAAAGGTTTTAATCAGGACTGTGTACTGAGATAGCAGTCTCTTTATGTCTTTCAGGACCTTTTGTCTAGTAGATTGGAATTAAAGAAATGTGGAAAGTGTCCTTTACTCTGTTCCTCTCCCTGTCTGTTGTTCTCTTGTGCTCCATTTTTTTGTCCTTGTTCATTTCATAGTGGTATGTGTGTGTGTTTGGGACTGACACTTTAATTACAACTACAGCCTTAAAAGGCAGTCTCATTTAATAAAGTTTCTGTATTGTATTATGTGTGGCTTAGATTTTTTTGTGTTCATTTCTGACCTGGCAAGTTCTCAGATGATTGAGTCTTAATTTGTTTTCTCCATTAGGACCATGTGGTTATGATATTTAAAATCTACGATGCCTCCTGCCATGGCAGATACCCTGGACATCTGGGCAGTAGACTCACAGATAGCAGCTGATGGCTCAATATCTGTGGACTGCCTCCTGCCCACTGGAATCTATATCAGTCTAGATGTCCCTCGTGATGCCACCATTTCTCATATAAAGCAGGTAAAGTTGGCTGCCTTTTAAGTTATCATTGTTGATTTGTCATCAAATTCTTCTTGCTAGCCATATGGGTTTTGGACCATGCAGTCCTAGTACAACTTCAGTCATAACTAAGGACCTTGTACATTAAGATTAGATTCCTATATAATATTTGCATCTGTGGAAGCTGTATCCAGAGAATATCATCCCATTGTTGTGGCTGCTTCCATAAAAGTGCACAAACACTTTAGAGTATCTTCATTGTTTTGATTGTATGCCATAGCAGATATGCATTATGGTGATAGAACTGAAATGTGTCACATCATGTTTAAGAAAAACTCATAAGAAGAGCCTTGCTGAATCAGACCAGTGGTCTATCTAGTCTAGCAACCTGTGTCACACAATGGCCAGCCAATTCCTCTGGACAATCAACAACAGGCCATAGAGTCCAAGATCTTCCCCTGATGTTGTATCCTGGCTCTGGGATTCAGAAGTTTAGATTCTCTGAATGTGGAGGTTCCCTTTAATCACCATAGCTAGTAGCCATTTATAGACTTATCCTCCAGGAATCTATCTAATCCGTCTTTAAAGCTGTTTATTCCTATGGCCATAATTATGTCCTTTGGCAGTGAATTCTACATTTTAATCACTCTTCATGTAAAGTAGTATTTTCTTCTGTTCATCCTGAACCTACTATTCATTTCATTGCATGCCCTCAGCTTCTAGTATTTTTATTTTATTTATTTATTTATATTTTATTTATATCCCGCCCTCCCCGCCAAGGCAGGCAGGCTTTTGGGAGAAGGAGAAAAAATTATCTTTGTAAACTCTGTCCAACCCATGCACAATTTTATAAACCTCTATCATGTCCTCATACATACCACAAGTTAGGAAAGGCACAAACAGGCATAAGAAAAGGCCTGTGTGGTTAACAAACAAAGTAATGGAAGCTGTAAAAGGTAAGAAGGACTCCTTTAAGCGGTGGAAAACCAGTCCAAGTGAGATTAGTAAAAGGCTGTGGCAAATCAAACAGGCTGTGGCAAATCAAATGCAAGACTGTGATCAGGCAGGCAAAAAGGGACTATGAGGAGCATATTGCAAAAAACATAAAGACCAACAATAAAAATTTCTTCAAATATATTAGAAGTAGGAAACCAGCCAGGGAGCCAGTGGGGCCTTTGGATGACCATGGGGTAAAAGGATTACTGAAGGAGGATAGGGAAATGGCTGAGAAGCTGAATGCATTTTTTGCCTCCGTCTTCACTGTGGAAGATGAGAACTTTTTGCCCGCCCCATAACCACTAATTTTGGAAGGGGTGTTGAAAGACCTGAGTCAGATTGAGGTGACAAAAGAGGAGGTCCTACAACTGATAGACAAATTAAAAACTAATAAGTCACCGGGTCCAGATGGCATACATACGAGAGTTCTGAAAGAACTCAAAGTTGAACTTGTGGATCTTCTAACAAAAATCTGTAATCTTTCATTGAAATCTGCCTCCGTTTCTGAGGACTGGAAGGTAGCAAATGTCACCCCCATCTTTAAAAAGGGTTCCAGAGGAGATCCGGGAAATTACAGGCCAGTCAGTCTGACTTCAATACCAGGAAAGTTGGTAGAAAGCATTATCAAGGACAGAATGAGTAGGCACAGTGATGAACACAGGTTATTGAGGAAGACTCAGCATGGGTTCTGTAAGGGAAGATCTTGCCTCACTAACCTGTTACATTTCTTTGAGGGGGTGAACAAACATGTGGGCAAAGGAGACCCAATAGATGTTGTTTACCTTGACTTCCAGAAAGCTTTTGATAAAGTTCCTCATCAAAGGCTCCTTAGAAAGCTTAAGAGTCATGGAGTAAAAGGACAGGTCCTCTTGTGGATCAAAAACTGGCTGAGTAATAGGAAGCAGAGAGTGAGTATAAATGGGCAGTCTTCTCAGTGGAGGACGGTAAGCAGTGGGGTGCCGCAGGGCTCGGTACTGGGTCCCATGCTCTTTAACTTGTTCATAAATGATTTAGAGTTGGGAGTGAGCCGTGAAGTGGCCAAGTTTGCGGATGACACTACATTGTTCAGGGTGGTGAGAACTAGAGAGGATTGTGAGGAACTCCAAAGGGATCTGTTGAGGCTGGGTGAGTGGGCGTCAACGTGGCAGATGCGGTTCAATGTGGCCAAGTGCAAAGTAATGCACATTGGGGCCAAGAATCCCAGCTACAAATACAAGTTGATGGGGTGTGAACTGGCAAAGACTGACCAAGAGAGAGATCTTGGGGTCATGGTAGATAACTCACTGAAAATGTCAAGACAGTGTGCGTTTGCAATAAAAACGGCCAACACCATGCTGAGAATTATTAGGAAGGGAACTGATAACAAATCAGCCAGTATCATAATGCCCCTGTATAAATCGATGGTGCGGTCTCATTTGGAGTACTGTGTGCAGTTCTGGTCGCCGCACCTCAAAAAGGATATTATAGCATTGGCGAAAGTCCAGAAAAGGGCAACTAGAATGATTAAAGGGCTGGAGCACTTTCCCTATGAAGAAAGGCTGAAACGCTTGGGACTCTTTAGCTTGAAGAAACGTCGACTGCAGGGTGACATGATAGAGGTTTACAAGATAATGCATGGGATGGAAAAAGTAGAGAAAGAAGTACTTTTCTCCCTTTCTCACGATACAAGAACTCATGGGCATTCGATGAAATTGCTGAGCAGACAGGTTAAAACGGATAAAAGGAAGTATTTCTTCACCCAAAGGGTGATTAACATGTGGAATTCACTGCCACAGGAGGTGGTGGCGGCCACAAGCATAGCCACCTTCAAGAGGGGTTTAGATAAAAATATGGAGCACAGGTCCATCAGTGGCTATTAGCCACAGGGTGTGTGTGTGTGTATAAATATAAAAAAAAAATTTTTGCCACTGTGTGACACACAGTGTTGTACTGGATGGGCCATTGGCCTGATCTAACATGGCTTCTCTTATGTTCTTATGTTCTCATGAGCTAGGTGCCATAGGGACATATGATACGACAAGGGATCTCTCTGCTGTTTAGTCCCATAGCTATGAACAAATCTGACACCGCCAAATCCAACATAGGCAGATGGCAAAACCACAGCTACTGAGAGCTGTTTGACATAGGAACCCAGAAGTCTCAGTGACCAGCTGGTTCCACCTGGTAGTAACTCCTTTTTCAGGAGTGTCATTGCCAGACCCATATAAAAGCAGACAGACAGAAAGAACATTGGAGAGAGGTCACCTCTCAGGAAAGGTATGAAACCCTAGCACTCCCTTTAACCAGAATATAAGACACTGACAAGGGCACATTTTATTACTGGCTTTTTATTCTAGAATGGTCCTAGAGCACTGAGAACAAGCTTTCTTTCAACCGTAATATTTACTTTTTAAAATAGCTGTATCCGTTTAAATTAGGTGCATGACCTATTTGGAGGCTTGGCTCAGCTGGATTTGATTTAAGCACATTTCTTTAAAATGGCCTCTGGACGGGATTGGAAGGGTAACACTGAAATGTACTGTATATGCTGTATGTAGAGTTGATGGAGATCTTACTGTCCAGTGAGTGGATTTTATTTTTTAAAAAGGTATTCCACTTCCATAGTCTTTGCTTCTTTGCAGCTCTTATGGAAGCAAGCACACAACTACCCTCTGTTCCATCTTCTTATGGAGATAGACTCCTATATGTTTTCCTGTGTGAATCAAACAGCAGTACGTGAGGAACTGGAAGATGAGACACGAAGGCTCTGTGATGTTCGACCATTCCTTCCTGTCCTTCAACTAATTACAAGAAGCTGTGATCCAGGGGACAAATTGGATTCCAAGATAGGTGTCCTCATAGGAAAAGGTAGATATCAATATTCTTGTCTTTGGGAAGAGGCAGCATTAAAAGAGCTTAAAATATAGATGAGTTGAAACAAGACAGTGAATTCTTCCTTGAAAGAAGTTGCAGTTAATTTTTTGTTTTTGACCACCCTTCCTTGATGGGGTCATCCTAAGTATTACTTGCTGTTTGTATTGTATATTTTCATTGCTCCAACTGATGCTTTGAAAATGTGCAAACTGAAATAGTTTAATATTAATAAAGATGAAGAAGGTATTCAAATCAATTTGTTGTCTTACTAACTTATCATTGTCATAGCATTTCCCATTTAGAGTTCATTAAGCATGGATGAAGCAGGGCCATTTCCAGGTTTTGGAAATGAAAGTTATGAAGATTATTTTGATTCATTGTAGAAGTGTATTAAAGGACCACTACTGTTTGTCAACATGTAACACAGAAAGAGGATTTTCTATATCCTTTGTAGGAATAGGGAGTGTAATTTTCCTTCACAAGAGAATGTGTTTTTAATTTATTTTAATTTATTTTATTTAAAAAAGGTTTTGACTGACTCTCAGCATGCTGCTCCTAAGCCAGTTTACAAAATAAAAACACATTGTGAATTACATTTGTGCAACAAACAATAGCATAATCATAAATAGCAATTTAAAATATAATCTAAAATTCCCAGTAAAATTCAAAATAATAATAATATTTGGAAGTGGCAAATCAATAACTTTACCAAGAAATCAGGTTTAAATCCTAAGCAGATCTACTTGAAAGTAAAAAGAAGATGTCACTGAGTTGTAACCCCATGGTAACTCCATGGGGTATTCCAAGCACCAGATGAGCAGGGTTGGATTGTCATTGCCTTTCTCTGCACAGCATCTCCTGTCTTCCCGAGTAATCTCCCATTCAAGTACTAACTGTGGTTGAGATTCTTAGCTCCTAAGCCTTGACAAGCTTGAGCAAATCAGGATGTTTGAGGCTTACTCCCATGGAAGTGTCTTAGAACTGTAGCCTAACCAAACAATTTTTTTAAAGAAAGAAAAACAGATAGGCAACTCAGTCACCTAGAAAAATTTAGCTTCATGAAGCCTTCAGTATATTTTAAAACAAACTTAAAGCTACAATCACATTGTTGGCAAACCATCTTTAACTACAGCTGTGGGATAAAGTTGTATAATCACCACTTCTCTCACTTTATCTCAGTCACAGAGGTTTCTGGAAAGCAAGTTCACCATGATTCAAGCACATGTTTCCCTATGGGAATCAGTGCCTGGCAATCACGGTGTGCCTCAGAGAGTCTTTGCTGAATGGTGGCTTTTATTGGCACCCATGTATATGGCTTCCTGTAGAGACAGCTGAATAATCCTCTGAGATTGCTATCCCTTGCAATAAGCCATTAATAATGGTAGCTCCTTTCAAGGTGTTACATTTCTGGTGCTCTTGTCTTGCATAATGGTGTATAAAGTATAGCCACCTTCAAGAGGGGTTTAGATAAAAATATGGAGCACAGGTCCATCAGTGGCTATTAGCCACAGTGTGTGTGTATATATAATTTTTTTTGCCACTGTGTGACACAGAGTGTTGGACTGGATGGGCCGTTGGCCTGATCCAACATGGCTTCTCTTATGTTCTTATGTTCTTATGAACTATTGGACCATTACATTAATTTCTCATGCAAGCAAACTGATGTGCAAAATCTTACAAAAAGACTATTACCATATATGGAAAGAGAAATGTGAGATGCCCAGACTGGATTCAGAAAAGGAAGTCCCATTAGAGATCATATTGCAAATTTCGATTAATTACAGGAGCACATGGGAGAATTTCAGAAAAAAAATCAGCTTGTTTTTCATAGCAAAGCTTTTCATTGTGTGAATCATGAAAAGCTCTGGATAGTTTTAAAAGAAATGGGTGTGCCACAACACCTGGTTGTTTAGATGCACAATTTATACTCTGGACAAGAGGCTACTGTTAGGTCAGAATACGGAGAAACCAAATGGTTCTCAGTTGTCAAAGGCATCAAGGATGTATTTTATCTCCCTATCTGTTCAGTCTGTATACAGAACATATAAGGAAAACTGGATTGGATTTTTATGAAGGTGGAGTAAAAACTGGTGGAAGGGACATTGACAGTTTGAAATATTCAGATTATATCACATTGCAGGCAGAAAATACTGAGGGCTATTTGAAATGAGTAAGGCTGAAGGTTAAAGCAGAAAGTGCCAAAGCAGGATTACAACTGCACATCGAGAAGTAATGACTGTGGAGCAATTACACAATTCAAGATTGCCAACAAAGAAAATTAAATTGTTATCAAAATTCTGTTCCTTGGCTCAATCATCAACCAAAAGGAAGACTGAAAGCAAGAAATCAGGAACTTGAGACTGGGAAGGGCAGCCATGAAGGAGCTAGAAAAGATCTTTATGTGTAAGAATGTGTTCCTGGTGGCCAAGATCAAGCTAATTCATGCCATAATATTCCCCATTCCCCACAAAAAGACCAATAAGTAGGTTCTAGATCAAATGAAGCCTGAACCTTCCCTAGAAGCTAAACTGAGGCTATTGGACTTCAGTCACTTTATGAGAAGCCATGACTCACTGTAAAAAAACAGTAATGCTAAGAAGGCAGCAGGAAAGAGAAAGACCCAACATGAGATAGATTGATTCAATAAAGGAAGTCATGACCTGCAGTTTGCAAGATTTCAGCAAGGTTGTTAATGATAGGACATCTTAGAGGTCACAAATTCATAAGCTAGAAGCAACTTGATAGCACATAACACATACAAAGGTGTACTGGAAGTCATCATCGATACATAAAATTGCCATTTGTTGTGGGCAGTGCATGTCCAGCCACAGTTCATGATATCAGAAACCCAAATCTTTTTGTTTTTCTTCATAGTTTTGTGTCTCTTTATGCTGAATATGTAAGATATGCACATTGTCCTTTTAATGAAATGGCAGTGATACATACTGGCAGAACCATGTATAGTATATTCTCCCAGTATGAAAGAGAGAAGCACCAGAAAATGACATGTGACTATGGCACTTGTAACCTTCAATCTCTGATAGTTAATATTATGTGTTTGTGGTATATGAAAACTTTTAAAGACCCACATGAGGTTTCTGATTGTACTCTTTTATACAGTGCATGTCATCTTAACAGGTTTCTTTTTTAAAAAATTGTCATACGCAGTTGGGCATCTTATAGCAGGCAGAAACTTAACTATAGGTCAGTTACTATTGTGGATTTTTAAAGAAGATAAGAAGAAGAAGATATTGGATTTATATCCCGCCCTCCACTTCGAAGAGTCTCAGAGCGGCTCACAATCTCCTTTACCTTCCTCCCCCACAACAAATACCCTGTGAGGTGGGTGGGGCTGGAGAGGGCTCTCACAGCAGCTGCCCTTTCAAGGACAACCTCTGCCAGAGCTATGGCTGACCCAAGGCCATTTCAGCAGGTGCAAGTGGAGGAGTGGGGAATCAAACCCGGTTCTCCCAGATAAGAGTCTGCACACTTAACCACTACACCAAACTGGCTCTCAGAACAGAATGTTTCATTCTTATGTGAATTGACAGATTACTCACTTGCTATTGTATACTGTAATTAAAAATAGTCACTAGTGAGACCAACCCTGTCATCAAAACAATGGATAGTTGTTGGTCTAGGTACAAAGACTACAAGTTTTGTTTAGATTTCAACAGCATACTGAATGTTAACATGTCCATACTGACGCACAGCCTGTCCAACATTCCTAATGCTCTTTGTTTAGGTAGCTGGTTATCCCCTCCCAAATCTAAAAAACCCAGGCTTTAATTCTTCTCACATTTAAGGTACTGGTTCTGATCTTTAGAGCCTTGCATGATTAAGGACCATCATACCTGAGGGAACCACGTCTCCCCATATGTGCCCCTGGAAGCATTGCGATCAGTCTATCAACATCTGGTTCTCTCCAGCCCGAGGGACATCTGTCTAGCCTCAAACAGAGCTAGGGCTTTTTCAGCCCCAGCCCTGGCCTGGTAGAACATGCTCTTGCTTGAGATCAGGGCCCTGTGGGACTTACTACCATTCTACAGGGCCTGTAAGATGGAGCTGTTCCACCAGGCCTTTGGTTGAGGCAAAAGACATCCAATGAAGTCGACCTCCCTCGCTGAACCTCTCCATCATTATTTTGCCCAGATAAGATCTCTGTATCTGATCACTCTAGTTGAAACTGTGTATTGAGGTTATACTGTTGCCTGTTTTTAAACTGTATGACTTAACTGTTTTAAATTGTTTTATATATTTCGTTAATGCATCTGTTATCTGTCTATGATGTGATTCACTCTGAGCACATTCTTGGGGAAAGCGGAATATAAATCTAAATAAAAGAATACATTTATAGCAGGAAAATAAGGCCTCTTAAAATCTCTTTGTAAAAGTTCATTTATGCTATATGACAAAGGGAGACATGTCTTTAAACAAGGTGTCAGCATACATGTTAAGGGCTGCAGGTATATACCCATAGATCATGGTATATATCCACTGAATATTTATAAGTAGATCTTTCCTCTTCATGTGTTGCTGTATTCATTGTAGCAAACACCAGTGTGTAGCAAACACCAATCACTATTAATTTAGCCCTTAATAATGAAGCCATTTGGAATGGTAGACCTGTCTTAGGGAAAGAAAGAACTCTAGAACTTCTTCCCTGTCCTGTATTTTACACAATTCTTTTATTTTAAAGATGTAGGGTGTGATTAAGCTGTACACCCACTATTATCAAATGTTTATAAAATGATCTTTATTGTGTTTTTTTTTTTAAAGACAGAATACAATACAGCCGCTCCCTTGAACTCATATGTAGGATATAATATAGTTTTTGCCAATGAACAGTTTATATGAATTCAGTGTTTTCTTTGTGTCTCTTTATAAAACAGTTGAAATATGCATTAAAGTAGTTGGGCAAAAGCTGCTTTTTTCAGTATCCATGTTAGACATATTCTATGGTTATTTGAAAGTCCAGCTTTATATTTTCTCTGGAAGATATAATTATGATGTCTTGAATATTCCTTGTTTTTATAGAGTACTAGCATGAAACCTGTGCTTTATTTCAGTATTTAACTACCTAATATATAATAGCATATATAATAGTAATATAATAGCAGGAATAAGGCCTGTTGCGAGGGGGAATACAACAGGCTCTAGAAAGGGGCTCTGGGTGACTGTCCCTTCCTTTTCTGTCTTCCCACCATTCACCCAAGTGAAGGCATCCACTCCCCCCAACCTTGGTGTCTTCCCACTCACCCAAGGCAGTTGTTTTTTTGTAGGGGAATTGTTCTGACTTCTGCAGCCTCTATCTAGGAAAAATGCACTCTATCCATGCTCCACTCTTCACATCTCCAGAAATTTCCTAACCTGGAGTTGGCAAGCCTATCGCCTTTCCAATCAACCATCAACCAGCCAACCATAGAAGAAATGCACTCCCCAAATTTTGGGTTTCTAGGTCCAGGGAGTTTGGGCTGGACATTGATGAGTCAGTCAGGACACATGTTCAACCATCTGCAGTATCCATTAACTGATTTTTACCTCAGAACACAGAGCTCCACAACTGACCAATCAGTGAGAAAGGGGAGTGCAAGCAAGCAGCAGCCTGCCAGGCACATAGCGCAGCTTTACCCCTATGCAAAAACACACCTTACCTTTTTTTACCCCCTTAGGGGTGGAATTTCTAAAAATTCCTTCAGAGTGGGTGCTTATGTCATGGAAGGAATACACTCCCTGAATTTTGGGTTTCTAGGTCCCAACCTGGAGTTGGCAACCCTATCGCCTTTCCAGTCAACCATCAACCAGCCAACCATAGAAGAAATGCACTCCCCAAATTTTGGGTTTCTAGGTCCAGGGAGTTTGGACTGGGCATTGATTAGTCAGTCAGGACACTTGTTTGTTATATACAGATACGGAATTTGAATTAATTTAGATAATACTAACTCTGAAAGTAATGTTCATTTTATGTGAGATTACCATTGCTGAATAAACTACCTTATTTTTTATTCAAATTTTTCAGGTCTCCATGAATTTGATGCCCTTCAAGACCCAGAAATAAAAGAATTCCGGGATAAGATGGGACGAATCAGTGAAGAAAAGATGAAGTCACTTATAGGGTTATCTTGGATTGACTGGCTAAAGCACACTTATCCTCCAGAACAAGAACCAGTAATCCCAGAAAACCTCCAAGATAAACTGTATGGTGGCAATCTAGTTGTGGCTGTTCATTTTGATAACTGTCAGGTAGGATTATTAGCCATTGTTAGAAAACATTTCTATACATCCTTCACTATAGTGCTATCACAGAAAGGAGTATGGCCATCCAGGGTTTACTATGGAAAGAACAGAGATCCTTTACCCCTCCTCCTTCTCCTTCAGCAAGGGTCTTAACAGACCACTCTGGTTCTAGAGTGAACCCTGATGTATGACTGAATATGTGGCATGAAAGACCCAGGCAGAGTGAACAAGAGAGAACAGTTATGGAAATGGGGCAGAATTAATACAGTGACTACAACTACATTTGGGAAAACTCACACAGAAAAACTGGCTGGAGAACAACAAATCTCCCTGACGCTACTGCCTTAATTAGTTTCTATTTCTAGTCCAATACCTAAATCCAATAGGTCAGACTCATCCCTGTGGGGTGAGGGATCAGCTCCCTCTAAAAGCAGCCTCACTGGTGCTCAGCATCAGGGAGTGAACACTCTTCCTCTCTGTACAGGGCCTTATATGCTTTTTGTCCAAGTATCTCCTCACTAGTGATTTTTTTTCTGTCTCCCACCACCACCACCACCCAGCCCAATCACGAGGTTTGGAGGGAACCTGAGAACTACAGGCCTCTTGTAAAGTTTACGCAAAGGCCCCCTGGCCTTTGTGAAAGATGGGCTTTCCTAAGACATGCAGGCCAACTGTTCTTTAGCTGCCACTTACTGTCTCCTGCAAATTGCAAAGACCCTTGCTCCAGGCTTCCCTTACTGATGAAATCAGTGGCCTTGTATCTTGCTGGAAAGTATATGCCAGTTTCCTATTTGGGACTCTTGAACGGGGAGCATATCTTAAATTAGGCTTTTCCCACATGGCATAGAGATACCCTTAGAGCTTTAGGCAGGAAGAGGAATAATTACTTTCCTGCATTCAATGAAAGTCTCCATGATGCATGTGGCCCCCATTCAAGAGTCCAAATGCCAAAGCAGTTGCTGTTCAAGTCTAGGAAAGTTGCAGGAGCTAGAAAACCTGTCAAAACAGGGGAAATCATCAAGACCCTGTGCTCTGTAAGCCCACTGTTCATTGCACATGTTGTCTCATAAATATAAGCAAAGTATGTGTTGTTTTTGAAGGTTATCAAATGCAGGAATTTTAGGATGGGTACATGCCACAACTTATTTGTTTGCTTATTTGCCCATGCTCATGTACCTTTTTACCTCACTTGAAATAAATTCCATGCTATCTTTTGACTGTATTTCTGGCTTATTTATCCCTGTTTTTACTGTGATACTGTTGCAGCAATTTAGTCTTTTGATAGGACCAAGAAGAAGGCAAGAATAAGCCTCTTGGACACTGGCATGCAAGTCAAAATGGGTTACAATGCCATTCTCAGCAAAGTCATACTTTATAAGCCTATTGACTTCTGATTAGGATGGCACTGCATATCTGTTCTGAGTGTCTCATTCATCAATGTTCGAGAAACTAAAAAAAATTTTCCTAGCACTTTACAGAAACAGATGTTCCCTAATGCATATAAAACACTTATGAAAAACTGAGTGTGTTTGCCTTTAAAGAAATGAAGGCTTGTTTTTTTGGAATTGGTCCTAAAGAAGGCTTCAGTGTCTGGCAGTAACTTCAGGGAAAGTAGCTGTTTTGAAACAAATGAGTTTTGAAACTAAGAAAATATTGAATTGATTTTGATTGACTTTTTGATTATGGTTATGATTTTCCCTTTGTGGGTCTTGGCCCCATACCAGAGGGCTGTTACATAAATAAGACTCTAGACAAATGTGTGTGTGTGTGTGTGTGTGTGGCTAGACTATGGTTTACATTTGTAAATAATTGCTTTTGAATGTTTACATCTTCCTAGAGTATTTAAAAAATGAAAGCTCTTCATATGCTTTTACAGGAAAGTAAAAGAATGATTTATGAAGAGGATTCAAGCAAGAGAAAATAATAGTTTCATCTCAGTAATGTATTAAATAGTAGTATTGGTACACAGATTCCCTAACTCCATAAGGCACAAGGAAAACATTTGCTCTATTGCAATAAGAATGTTATAACATTTCTCCAAGACAGAAACTACTTTTTTGAACCTGTAAACTGCAATATATCACTTCGTTTAATTGTAATGATAGCTCCCTCCAATATGCTAATACCTGTACTTAGTACATTTTGCATGCTGTGTTGATTTAGTACTCAATGAAGCTTATCCTTCATGTTGACTGTGAAGGATGCTGAACATTAGTGGTTATAAGAGGTTCTAAAATGTGGATCACTCAGTCCAAAGGCTAGTTGGGATGATATGAGCAGTGCCACTGAAGAATCTCATAATCTTTCCTTACAGCTGTGGTACATCAGCAATGCAGGCAAATAGATGCATGTAAAGATTGAGGATTGGGATGCAAATAAATCACTCTTGGATGTGAGGGTGATCTGGCTGTGACATCTGTCACCCCATTGATCACCAGGGTTGATTCGGCTGATGTGACTGGCTAGGCAGGTGTCCCCTACCTCCCTCACCGCTCCATGTGCGTCCCTCCTGAAGCTGCGTGCTCGATGGAGGAGGAAGACCATCTCAGATAGGAGTGTACTGTTCTTTGGTCAAGGGTATACAATAGCTTTGTATAAATAAATCACTCTTAACACTTTATTGTCTCTTGCTTTTTAACAGGATGTATTTAGTTTCCAGGTTTCCCCTAATATAAGTCCTATCAAATTGAATGAACTGGCAATTCGGAAGCGTTTGACTATCCACGGAAGGGAGGATGAAGCGGTTGATCCTTATGACTATGTGCTGCAAGTCAGCGGAAGACTAGAATATGTCTTTGGAGACCATCCATTAATTCAGTTCCAGGTATGCATGCTTTTAAAACAGCTGTAATTCACATTCCCTCACATTTGAAATACTTATTAAGCAGGTTCTCCAACACAGCTTGAAGTAGCTTACAGCTGTTTATAAAATTGTTTCATTTTTGTTTTTGTGAATAAAATTTTGGAAATCCTAAACAGCAGACTAAGATACCATGTGCCATAAAAGCAATTCAGCATAAGTGGTCAGAAAAATGTTCCAGATGTTGCTCCAAGGGCACAAAATTATAGCCTACAAGCTTAATAAAAGTGGTTTGGCATAGGCAATCAAAACAAACATTGTGAGCTTTACAGTGAGGCATAAAAAAGTACAAATGATAACAGAATGGCTGGGAAAGTAGAAAGGCTATATCATGGTAGTTAAAGCTCAGCAGACAAGATCCTAGGAAAACCTCTGGATCTAATGAATGATTAATGGAAAGGGTTTGTAGAGTAGATCTTTCTCACTTTCTATCCTCCTGCAGCTTCCAGTGCCCTTCCCCAGATTTACTCCTGAGGGTTGAGAGCCCTTAGGAACTAAATGAGATGTGGCATGATGGTTTGGAGCTTGCAGGGAAATTAACAGAAATCATCTGCCTTCCTTCATGTTTGAGATCTTCTGTGAATGAAACAAGAGCTTGAACAACATTTCTTCTGATTTCTTCCTCCTGGCTACCTCCCCTCTGTGCTGCATTGTACTCTGTTCCCAGACATCCTTGGATCCTTTGGGCCATTTCTGGACTTACTCTATTCCTAATTAACTGGATCCAGCCCACTGATTCTAAGAACCAGAAGGGATTAACTGGATTTAACACAGTCATAAACGTTTCAGCTTCCCTGGTGGTAATGCTTCTCAGTGTCCACAGAAACAATTCTTAACACTTCAGATATGAATTGTAGTAGTGGAGCTTCTTAAAACCTTGTGCTTATCTGTGTGGCTTTAGAAATCCATGTTGCTTAAGCGCATAAACATCTGAAACATTAAACATGTTCTGTGAGTCATTTTCAGACTTGGAACTTGTATTGCAAATGGAAAAAGCTTACATCAATCTGTATGTAATGGGGCATGGAGGGAAAGGGGAGGTCAGTAATCTGGGTAATTGTATTTTTAAAAAGATCAATCATTCCAGATTCTTTCATTCTGTCTTCATCTGAAGTTCTTTGATTCTGTATGCAATTACCTAAAATATGTTTATATCAAGAATTACATGAATTATTTTCTCATCCCTTCTTAGTATATCCATTGCTGTGTGATGAACAGAAGTCTTCCTCAGTTGACTCTTGTTGAATGTAGCAGCATAAAGAAAATGTGTGAACAGGAAATGATTGCCATAGAAGCTGCGATAAACCGAAAATCATCCAACCTCCCTCTTCCTCTGCCACCTAAAAAATCACGAACAATAGCTGTGAGTGTTTGTTGTCTAAACTTATTTGGTAGAGGTTTTTAATTTAAGTACAGTTAAATCATGTGTACATGGCACAGATTTATCAATTTATACTGACTGTGTCTTCAGGTTAATTTTTATATTGAACTGTGTCTTCAGATTAACTTTTATGTTGCACCTTCAACATTGTTCTTGGGAGAAAGAAAAAAACTAGTTAGGGACACAGTGCAAGCTTATTTAAACAAGCATGACTTCAGTCTTGGAATGTATATATTGGAAAATCTCACATTGTTTCATCCTTTGTCTAACAGTTGACTCAAAGTGTATGGGATATTACCCTCCCTTTCAAGGTGGTGCTGGTTAGTGGGACCAAACTGAACACAGACGAGACAGCTAAAGTAAGTAACCCAGCCAACCTTTGGATATTCTTCCATTAGTCTTTTTGACAATTTTCTTTAGCATTTTAGTATACTGTACTGAATCTAGTTGTTTGAACAGGTAGTTGACTTAAATGAGAATAGTCCTGTTGGTTATTTCAATATGATTAAAAAAGGGAATTCTCTCAGGACACTTATTCTTAGTCATAACCAAGAGCTCTGAAGTGACACTGAATAGTGTTCCTCTTGAAAATGTTTGTGTAGATAGAACTGTTGTAACAAATCTGATATGAGAATGTGCTACCGTAGATTAGCAAACTTAACCAAAATGGACAGATGAAATATTACTAAAAATTTGAGTCACCAGTAGATTAAAAATAAATTCAGATGAATTTTTAATTGATAAAAAACTTGATCTGATCCTACTAGACATTGTGTTCCATATATAGTTTACAAAACATGCTGAATGTAGAAGCAAATGAAGCAGCATTTCCTGTAAGACTGTGTTTTAAACCACATATTTTAATACATTGCACAATTATGTAAAGCCCTTACAAGGCACTTCACCTCTAAAATGCAACAGCATGTTTTTTTTTCCTTATTGTGTTTGGCATGCAATTAAGTGAATGACTTAATTTTCATATAGAGAAGAAATAAATAAATAAATTCATTGTGTTTACCAGCACAGTTTCAAAAAAAAATCCAAGGGCCCTAGAGATCATTCTTTTGAACAAAAGAACCTATTCAAGATTCTACTATGAAATTACATAAATAATTTTCTATGCTGTAGTAGTTTGCATTTAGAAAACTCTAGTATTGTACATAATTAGGATGTGGTGTTGAGTAAAATTGCGTATCTTTTTTGTGTTTTGAATGTTATGTTAAAATATAAATCTCTAGAAGTGTGTAATCCTTTTTTCTCTGAAGAGGAACAACTAATTCTGAATGGAGGGGTAGAAAAAAATCACAGAGCCTTATTCAGAAATGGACAGCCATATGTGCAACAGCTTTTCTATTTACATTTTTCTAATACCAGTTATCCATGCTGTATTGTAAGCTTCTATCTGAACTCCCCCAGCAAAAGTTTGACCAAGCCCTTTTGAATTCAAGAGAACAGTGTTACTTGTAGACAAACCCTATTCCATTGTTTTTTGTTTGTGTTTTTGTTTTTTGTGGGGCTTAGCTATGGTTAACATTTGCAGGATTGTGCCTCCCAGAATTATAAAGCATCTTGTATTTACTGTGTTGTGGGTGATGCTTCTCAACAGACATTCCATAAATTTTATAAACCCATAACTTTATAGGGCCAATAAAAATTAAATCAATTACAATTTATGTGTTTGAGACATACCATTTATACTAAAGCATATGAAAAAAATTCATTTTTGTTCCACTGAAATATATATTCAGTCAGTTTCCCAGTTTCTACAATTTCTGATGAGGTTTACTTCTAAATTGCTCCTCCTTCTGTTTTAGAAATACTAAATTAATGTCCTCAGGGAGGCCCCAAATGAGCAATTGTTTTCCCAGGCTAGATAGTAGAATCTCCTGTGAGAATGAATAAGGACATGGAATGGGTCAAGAGTCAGGACATCCTTTGAATCTATGGAAGAAATTGTCACACTTGAGAAACTAAGCAATTACTGTTTTATGCTCTTTTTTAACCAAACTTTTTGAGAATATCAAGGTGTTAATTATCTGAAAACCTGTAATAATTTCCATGTGCATCTGATACATTTTAAGGCTTAGTGTGGCCTAGTGGGTTGATCCTTTTTTTGGTTCTGTAAACTGAGTAATTTTTTTTAATGTAACAGGCCTTCTAAAGCTCCCCCCCTTTTTTGGGGGGGGGATGCATAGCATGCGTTTTTTTCCTCCAGTTTGGGGGAAATCATGACTTTTTCATTGTGAACAAAAGAAAAAGTGACCAACATTGTGAATGGGTTGACTAAAACCTTCTAAAATGTATCCTATACATTAAAAACAAGTCTATGAGCTGAACTTCACATGCAGAAATATCACAAAACTGTCTGAACTTATGACTTCAGGACATAGGTTAGGGGAATCCGTGTCTGAATGTTCATCCACATGAAAATATTCCAGCACTTAGAATTCTTACTGATGTGCTAGTTTTCTAACAGAGCATTCTGGAGTGATACTGAATAGTGTTCCTTTAGAAAATGTTTGTGTAGATAGAACTGTATCAAAGCTGTTGTAACAATTGCTATTTTGTTGTAACAAAAACTGTTGTTATTATTATTGTCTTCTCGTTATTATTAAACATAAAACTTGCTTTTACCCATATGGTAAAATATATAACTGTTAACAATGTGAAATAACAAAAAAAAAATAGGGGGGAAACTGTCATGGAAATCAGCAAAGAGGACTTGAGGTATGATAGTATTGTCTAGAATCCAAAATGCCATGCTGGGAGCTTCAGAATTGCTCACTTCAACCTTGACCCTCATACTACTATAGAAGCAACTCTTAAGGGACATTTGTAGGAGACAGTGGCAGTTCAGTCTTAGGTCATTGAAGTCAGTGTGTATCAACTGAAGTACCTTTGCTTAGGGCAGCACAGTCTTTGTGGTACAAGAAGCTGAAATGACAACAGAACCATAACAGGAAATTTGAGGAGATGCTAAAATGCTTACTGAGGCTCTTTGAATTTTGACTATTTTTACTTAGATAACATATGTAACATAGGTAATAACAATTAGTTAGTTAGAACCCTAGTGATACATACATATGATAAATACATGATGACGTATAAAATTCTAGTACTGCTGATAAACTTGTTTTAAAGGCATTCCAAAAAGTACAACTGCACGGTATATCTGAGAGAGGATTTCTCCTCTACCACAAGAGTTCTTAATTTTCAAAAGTGTAGTTTCTGCATTTACCCACAGTTGCAAATAAGCTGCAAGGTGTTTAAAATTTAGGTTTTAAATATAATTATAGTTAACTATGGCTCTTACCAGCATCACCTTTCATAACTTCCAGACTTTCCTGCCTAACTCTGAGGAATGAAGCAGCAAAAAGAATTGACTTCCCTTAGCAATTAATACAGATAGTTTATAAATGTTTAATATTCCAGCTCATTTTTGCATATGAGCCCCAACAGGGGACAGCTGTCCAGAGCTGTCATTTTTATCAGGATATGTTTCTAGGTGAACGGTCTTACTCTTGTTTGTTGGTTCTGTGGAATGTACCTGGATACTTCCCTATCATGCTTCTCTTTGCAGGTTCATGTCAGGGCTGGTCTCTTCCATGGAACTGAGCTCCTTTGTAAGCCTATCGTAAGCTCAGAAATATCTGGGAGAAATGACCATGTTTGGAATGAACCCTTGGAATTTGATATCAACGTCTGCGACTTGCCAAGAATGGCTAGGCTGTGCTTTGTGGTTTATGCTGTGATGGACAAAATGAAAAATAAAAAGTCTGCCAAGACACTTAATCCTTCCAAATACCAGACTATTAGGAAAGCTGGGAAAGTGGTAATACTTTCATTTCACTGCTTCTTGCATTCCTGTTATTTGTAAGGGGAAATCTGTGTATGTTTACAGATTTTCAATTTTCATACTTAAAAAAAACTTACTCTGAACTGCAAATTGAAAGCTGTAATGGTACAAATTAAACTTCTTTAAAATAGCTGGTTATAAACTGTCCATTTTAGCAGATAAATATTACACTCTCAAGCTTTCTTATGCATTCAGAAAGCATTGTATGCTTCCTCAGTTAACCATACAACAGTCCTGTAAGGGATACATGTTATCATATTGCAGATATGAGAGACTGGAGCAGATGAAGTTCATGACTGAGATGAAATTTGACCAAGACTTCCCATCTCAGAGATCATACTCTTAGCCACTGTCACTCTTTTATGAATAAAAGTGAACTAAAACCATCCATCTTCTTTGTAAGTGGATATTGAGCTTGCAGACCAAATGGGTACAAAGCTTGGTCTGTGGATAGGACAGTACAAGTTTCTACAAATGGGAATAGTTGCAAAGCATGCAGGAAAACTATGGTGTTTTTGTAACAAAAAAAACCACACATCCATCTTCCACATGTGTGTACAGGCACAATTCTAAAGCCACCTAGAGCTGGGAGCTAAGCTAAAGAGAGGAAAGTGACTGCTCCTTGCTTCTGTTCAAGCTGAGGCTCAGATGCAAGGCATTGACCCTCTAAACAAATTATACCCTGCCTCCCAAACACAGACACACAAGGGCTAGCTCAAGGATTTGGGGCACTTTAGGCTAGGCTGCCCTCCTTGCCCCCTTCCATGCTGTAGTGAGGCAAGGTGGGAGGCTGCAGCATGCTGTCCTCACCCCCTGTGTTGTGGGGAGGCAGTACTGCGCTGTGAGGAGGTAAGGCAGAGAAGAAGGAAAAGGGACCATCCCTGCAATGGAAGGAAGGTCCCTGCAAGGTCCCTGCAGGCTGCCCATAAAGCACCTCTTGGGACTGCTGCTTGCCGCATCAGACCCTGATGGTATAGGAGGGGTGGACAGGGTGACAATAGGGCTAGTTAGTACCCCTCCATCTCTAGACTCCTAGGGTATTTCCTAGGTTCACTGAGGGGAGACATATTAGTGGGAAGAGGCAAAGGATCTTTTCAAAGTTCCTGATGGAGCAAAATACATCTAAGTTTACATCGAATCACCTTAACCCATTAAGCAGACCTTCAGTTTCAGATATCTTTTAAGCTAGAAGGGCTGTACCATAGAAAACATTTTCTGTAGCATCTTAAATTTTTCCAGATCAGTAATAACTTTTTTCCTTCTTTTTATATCTCTTTTTTTTGTTCTTTTAATTAAATGCAAATTGTTTTACTGTCAATTCCAGAACTAAATATTACCTTTAAACTGGATGGTTTTTCATTTCAGCACTATTCTGTAGCTTGGGTTAATACCATGGTGTTTGACTTTAAAGGACAGTTGAAAACAGGAGACTTCATACTGCACAGCTGGTCATCATTTCCTGGTAAGACTTAACTTGTGATCCAGAAGCTACTTGTGGCATCTTGGAAGCTTTGACTGGCTTGCCTGGGTTTCCTATAAATGCCCTTCTGAAATAAGTCACAGCTGTGCAGCTTTTAGCACTGGATGGATTGCAAGTTTTCTGAATGTTGCAGATTATGACTAACTTTGAGTACACAATGATAAAAATTTGCAAATTATGGCAGCAAACAAATTTACATTAATTCAAAGTAATAAAATGCAAATTATTAGTGGTGTTATATATTATTCTAGATAGGGAAACCCTTTCCCCACATACTAGCAGCTTTGCATTGCACAATGATGGCAGCTTCATGTGGAGTGTGCAGCATATAGAAATCCTTCACTTCAGTCCCCTAAATCTCATGAAGTCTTCTTGACTGGCAAGGCTGTAGAGAGACTCCATGTGATTTGTGCTTACCATGTAGTCAGCATTTCTGTTTGTTGTCTCCCATCACATGAAGTTTCCACTATGAGGAAGTGTTTTCCAGCAGCTTCAGTACAGTTGTGGCAACATGCCAGCAGACATTCATTCTGAATAAAGAGCATGAATTGCATCTGTGGCCCTCTTGGTGCTGAATTCACAGCTCCCTCTGCTGATGTCTTTGTTAGGCTAATCACACTTATTTCAAAGATGTGTTCTGCATCTTTTAGGAGTCATTTTTAAATGCTAATATGAGCTTCACATTCTTACCCCCATAGAAAGCAGATGCTAGTCCAACACAGATTTAAAATACCTTCTAGGTACATCTTGTTTTACTGAGCATCTTAGATTTCTCAGTGAAGGAAAAGTTTATTATAACAAATTTCAAGCCCTATATTTTTCACTGATTCATCAGAGTTCAGCCAAGTGAAGGTGCAGCTGTGGCTGGATGCAGAAACTGATTCCATCTGGAGTAGACTATAGAAGACAATGCACATAGTTCTTTCCTGGACCAAAGTCATCCAGGAGGAGCTTCAGCATTGACTGGGGATTTGAATGAGGTCCACCTGGCTTTGTTCAATACCTTTACCTCTACACTGTGCTCTCCCTACTTCCCCCATTCAGAAAGGGCAAGAAAGCACATAATAACTTAAAATCACACGCTGTGAGACTGATCCTAGGAGGAACTTAACTAACACTGCTTGGTGTTGCAATAAGTCTTCTTCATGAAAAACAGGTACTATAGGATAACTTGGTCACTTAGGATTTACAAGATGGCTTCCATATTAAAACATTAGGAAGAGCTGGAAGGAGAAAATGATGTTAAATCAATGTCAGATGCCCCATGAAAATAAGGCCTGAACTATGCTATGAAAATGGACATCTTGCTATATGTTAACAGCTTTGTTTCATTTTTGTAAGGTGTCATGAGCAGGCTCTCTAGAGAGACAGCACAGAAATTTTCTAAATAAATAGATCCAAGTGGGCAACCATGTTGGTCTAAAGCAGTTGAACAAAGCAGGAGTCAGGTTGCTCCTTTAAGACCAACGAAGTTTTATTCAGAATGTAATCTTTTGTGTGCTAAAAGCACACTTCTGTAACTGATCTCCTCATCTGAAAAAGTGTGCTTTTAGCACATGAAAGCTTACATTCTGAGTAAATAAATAAATGTACCCTGAGAGTTAAGGAGGGTATGAAGAGGGAATAAGATGACAGAATTACTGAGGTGGTGGTGGAATTACTGGGATGGTGGTATGAGCCTCATCAGTTCAGATTTAGAGAGGCAGGGGATTCTGCTTTGACTGATCCTGTGCACACACACACACACAAACTACCTACAAATGAAAATTAAAACACAGAGGGAAATGGTCACCCTTCTCGTTGTTTTAAGTGCATGTTTTCTAATTTTAGGGTGGGGGGTTTTGCTAATGAAAAGGGGTTTTCCAATCTGGAAGTCACCTGCAAAGAAGCATAGCATGGCTTTTAAATGTTGTGTATGCATGTCACGATATAACTTGTTATTTACTGTTGGTTAGATGAACTTGAAGAGATGTTAAATCCGATGGGAACAGTACAAACAAATCCATACACTGAAAATGCAACAGCTTTGCACATCAGGTTTCAAGAGTATTCAAAACTCCCTATTTATTACCCTCCCTTTGACAAGGTAAGTTTGTTTGGATTGAGTGTTTGCTTAACCCAGTTCCTTACTCCACCTTTCCCTCGCCAACTTTGCATTTCTTTTTCGTGAATTGTAAATCTGTTCATTTATTCCATGCTGTAAAGACCTTTGACACTTGAAATATATGAATGAATGATCTAGGATATTATTTGCATAATATCACAGAAGTCTGGGAAAAATATTTTGAAGTTAATTTTTCATCCTGCAGATTTTACACAGAATGTGGGTTCTAAGGATTGGGAGGGGAGTAAGTGTCATAAAAAGCTTTCATCTTTTCTTTTTTCCTATTCAAGTAAAATTTAATAGGCCTGTGTTTTCATAGCTGCCATTTTAGTGTATGGTTTTTCTGTTGCTGGGGGGAGCTTTGCTTCTCCCAACCTTCAGTCTTCTACTGGTGCACACAGATGGCTCTGACTTCTCAACCCACTTTTGGCAGACTTTCAGCTTTTTAAATTTGTTTTTTAGGTGTTGGACATCTTTCTCTGTGGAAGCATCTCTCTCTCTCTCTCAAGCCATTTTTCTTTAGGAATAAACCAACTTGGAGATTTTTCTAAGGAGAAAACTGCAGGGGGAAGGGGTGGATTCAAGCTTTTCTCAAGGGCAACACAAACAGCTGTTTATAGAACTCAGTGGGGTGAAGGGAATAAAATTAAAAAGGCTTGCTGATCAGTACTCTACACTTTCAGCTTCTCTGAAAAAAGAAAATAATTAGATTCTTTTTGGTCTTGATAAGTCTGGAAGCTTGTATATTGGTTTACTAAGGAATGAATGCAGATCCACATTCACACTGTCTAGTTCTGTTTTGACACTTGGTAGATTCTATGCTGTGATCTAATTATGTTTGAATAGGGCTCAAAAATGCTTTTATCCTGTACATACTTTCCTGTTAGCTAAGGGTGAAGACAGACAGACATTCTAAAGTGAGATGGAGGCAGTTGCTGCATTCCAAGGTGTTTGTTTTTAGGGGC
This sequence comes from Heteronotia binoei, assembly GCF_032191835.1. NCBI lineage: Eukaryota > Metazoa > Chordata > Lepidosauria > Squamata > Gekkonidae > Heteronotia > Heteronotia binoei. The sequence goes on along the minus strand of NC_083228.1, from coordinate 92,022,440 downwards.
AGAGAATGTGTATTCAGACCACTTTTACCAACCTTAGAAGGTCTGTCTGTTTTACCCTTAGTTGCTTTTAGCACTGATTGACGATGTACAGCTAGGAATAATTCTATAAATAATTCTACAAGGTACAGCTAGGAATAATTCTATAATTTTAAAAATGTGTATTTTTAAAAAAAGCTTCTGTAACTAATTTGGAAAGAGTATAATTTATGGATTCAAAGCAATCTCTGCCTATCTATCATTTATCTGTCTGCCCATAGCCACAATGTGGCATCTTGTGGCAATGTCCCAGACTTTCCAACCATGCCCCACACATTTTCATTCAAGAGAATCCAGGTTGTGGCTGTTTGACATGTCGCACCTCAAGCCCACACCTCTTCGACAGTTGGAGAAGCTGCAGGGAGGATTGGGGGGAGGGTGGGTCCTTCTTTCTGCTTCTGCATCTGACTTCAACCAACCCAGATTTTCTGGCTATGCCCCTGTCTGTTTGTCTGTCTATCCACTACTTTTGGACTTTTACTTTGTGTAGTGAAATATGTGTATTTCCCCTCAAGTGGGAAAGTGTGTCTATGGAGTGGGTGGCATCAGAGATCAGGAAAATGGGATGGAGGGAGAATATTAAATTCTTCTCACCAGTGTACTGATTCAGATCTCTTCCCCACCCTCATCCCATCACCAACCAGCAGCTTTTCTAGCAATAAAAAATATATTGGGTAGCCATTCACAAACCTTCTAGACTCTCATCTAGTTTGACCTTTGGAGATAATGTAGTTTCAGCCAAGCTGACATGCATTCGTTATCTTTTCTCCACTGCCTACACGGCAAGGCAGGCTTATCAAGAATGTTGAACTAGTAAAAGATTTTTAGATTAATACTCTGTTAGAAATGATAAAGCAGAAGGATATATATATGTTCCTTGGTTAAAACATCTTTATGACTTTGCCATTTGAGTGGAACATAACACTTCAAAATCCACATTGTTCAAGCTGTAAATGAATGCTTTTGGATGGCTGTTGAAGTACTTGAGGCTGTCCATATAATTATGATCTATCACTGTGTTGATTTATGTATCCTGTTTGTTCACAGTGTTATAGAGCAAAATCTGCTGCATAATGGGGTAGGTGTGTGTGTGTATACAAAACATGTTTGCATGAGTGTTCAGACTGTAGAGATCTGACAGTGATGTTTTATTTATTTGATTTATATATTCCACATTTCTTGCAAAGCAGGTTCAGGGTGGCTTCCATCAGAAATTTGACATTAAAACAATATTAAACTTTAGAAGAAGAATAATTGCAGATTTATACCCACACTTCTCTCTGAATCAGAGACTCAGAGTGGCTTACAATCTCCCATATCTTCTCCCCCCACAACAGACACTCTGTGAGGTGGGTGGGGCTGAGAGGGCTCTCAGAAAAGCTGCCCTTTCAATGACAACCTCTGCCAGAGCTATGGCTAACCCAAGGGCATTCCACCAGGTGCAAGTGGAGGAGTGGGGAATCAAACCCGGTTCTCCCAGATAAGAGTCCGCACACTTAACCACTACACCAAACTGGCTATAAAAACAGCTAAAATACATAACTTGGAAAACACTGCCTCAAGTGCCATGACCAAATCCGGTCCAGAGGTCCATCAGATCCCCAGGATTGCTGGGGTGGGGGAGGAGACCTAATAGAAGGTGACATCCACCGCCTCAACTGAAGGCCTGGCAGAAGAGCTCTGTTCTACAGAAATCCAGCAATCATCTGGAATTCTAACTTGCTGCAGTGTGATCACTTCTCCCCCCGTATGTAATGTTTACACATTGTTATCCTTTTGCAGATACTTGAAAAGGCAGCTGAGATTGCAAGGAATAGTGATAGTTCTGGTATGGCAGTAAGTATCGCAGGTGAAACAATGATCTTCCCCTGTTCAAGATAATTGCATCACAAGATTTTTCCTTCCATGTCCAATTTCTGTTTGTGCATTATGAAGTACTGACATTTTAAAAATAGAGTTTTTATAGGTTTTTAAATTATATTTACATCTTTCTCTTTAAAGTGTGAGTAAAGCAATCTGTGCAGTTGCCTTGATTTCCTGTCTGTTCTACAGCTGCTAAATGTTGTGCAGATCAGTCCTATGGCCACATTACAAAATGAATGTAAATTGTATAATCCAATGAATGTATTGCCTCACTTTAATTCTAAAAGATTTAAATCATAAATCATTCAGCACTGCTCATAAATGATTTCATAACAAAATGTTTCAAAGAGTTGGCCTGGAATACTTGTTCTACAGTTTCTAAAGAGGAGTTGTTTCTATTATGTGAAGTTTTGCAAGGCAGGGATAGCTAGCCTCTTGAGTAAAAATTCTATTCTTAATAAATAAAGAGTATTTTTTTTACTTATGGGATATTTTTGAAGTTACTGATACTACTTGTAGCCCTGTATGAGTATTGATGTGGAATGAAAAGCAAAAAGTGAGCCAATTGGGGTGTATGCTCTAGGATAGGTAAGGTGTTCTCCACCCCCTTTACATGCTATGTTCCGTAAAATGTTGAAACAGAATAGGTTAAATGTTCCAAATGTTTATTTTCTTATAACACTGTTAGAGTCTTAAGTATACAATCTCAACTTCCCCGTCTGAACAGAAATATTATGCAGATTCACTGAGAAAATAACAATATTGCCCCCTTGTGGTGTTATACATGAATATTGTCTTGAAGTTAGAATTGCTGCCTTTACACTGTGTTTAAAATGACACCACGCTGGCCATTTAAAATGTGCAGCAACTAATCTACCCTATTCTGGCCTCCATGTCATTCATACTTTTCAGGAATTAGAAACATTTGTCTTGGCACTGTCTGTACCATTTATAAATGGCAGCCTTTGCATTTTTTTTAAAGGGCCGAGGTGGGAAAAAGTTCTACATTGAGCTAAAGGAGATCATGGAAAGGGATCCTTTATCTCAACTCTGTGAAAACGAAATGGATCTCATTTGGACCTTGCGATATGACTGCCGTGAGAATTTTCCACAGTCCCTCCCAAAGCTATTGCTCTCTGTCAAGTGGAACAAGCTTGAGGATGTTGCTCAGGTAAGGCAAATGATAAAACTGTTTACTAAATGTATTTTAAATGGTAAAATGGAGCATTTTTATTTACATAGGAATATGAGATGTTGATTTGAGTGATATAACTGACTTGACAGTGAAACTAGCTATCATTAAATATGCACTCTTTTTAGCACTATTTGGTGTGAGGAAGAAAAAAGCTTAGTGTTGTGTGATTGTCTTCTTAGGTTAAAGTAGTAGAATCTCAGAAAGAGATGGTTGTTCACACTGGATTTATGCTGACTACTGAAACATACATGTTTCCTATTAGGGCTTGCTGATTCTGTGGAGTTCAGTTTTAAAAGTGTAATTGTGAGTTAGCTCCTGTCTTGCCAACTTGCATTCATACATATATTAAAGCTGCATTAAAGACAACAAAAAGTAATTCCAGGCCCCTATCTGACACTAAGCAAGTTACATTAGATGTCTTTATTGCTATGGATTAGTTATTTTTATTGCAGATGAACGGTGTTCTCTTCCATTCACACTCCTTGGCTTCATTGGCTAAAACTGCAGTTCTGAACAAGAGCTAATTGAATTAACAGCTGGTATAGGGTAGTGGTTAAAATAAAGGGGAGGCGACCAAGAAGGAACACCCTTCTACAAAATGAAAACACCACCTAAACCTGTGATATGGACAATATGACAAGCATATGATGTAAACAATATTACTGTTAACCAGTGTGTAAATGCACAGAAAATAAGCAGTATAATTGTAGAAGTATCAAAAAGATGTATAATACACATGACAGACTATGGATGGCCAGGCAAACTCAGATCCAAGTAGATCTTCACCGGGCCATTTATGAGTATTCAGTTTTAATACAACCAATTCAAAACAAGGAGCCAGAAAAGTCTCTCATGCTTACTGTGTGAGATGCAAAATAACATCAGCCATATAAACTATCCATGTGGTTGGAGGATGGTGTAGGAGCAATTTGTTATACAGCAGAATACCACAGAGAAACATTGGGCAAGTAGAGATTCTTTCTTTAATAAAGGAACGACTTTCCATACTAATTAAGTCTTTTTCTGTATAAACATATTTGAGAAACTGCTAAGGAGGCAAGACTCATTGTCTTGGTAGGTTCTGGTTGTGTTTTGGTTTTGGCTTAAGAAAGCTTTCCTTTCTGCCCAGATGTGACAAGTCCCCTCATTGGCCTCTGACCATCACATTTAGATCAACCGGTACCCACCTGGGATGTTGATCTAGCTGGCCAGCATTTCCCTCCTAATTCAGGCTCAGAGGAGGAATGTAAACAAGAACAGCCTGTATTTTTGGAATTCTTTGGCAGCTTTTCAGGTCATTGAGCTCTTGTTTCCTCTAAGGTCATATCGCTTAACATCATCTAGCTGAAAAACTGCAGTGTCTGATGGTAAGAGTTTAAAGCTGGTGTAGTCTTAGTTGCAACAGAACAATATTTTATATGAGTACACATTTTGATACTTAGGAGTCTCCATTGCCTGACGTTGTGAAGATGAAGCCATTAGACAAGTCCAAGATCTTCTGCAGCATCAGCATATAGTCTGGTCATTCTAGGGCTTGGCAGTGATAATTGATTCATGTGTTACTTCTGCACTGTGTGGTTTAAAATAAATAAGATGATGCCTGGAGTTGTCACAGGCAGCACCTTGGCTGATTCATCCAACAGTCATAAATTTTCTTGAACAGATTTTATAGTTTGGACAATTTATTTCTGCTACCAAGACAACATTTGGGGCCAATCCCTCAGAGTCATTGATCCAAAGACTGAATACAATCCAGGATGTGATCATACAGGGTGTGTACAGATGTATCATTAAAATGAGAGTTGTAATAGATTTTCCTACTGCACACTAAGCCCAAATTCTTATAGTCATTATGGTAAAATAATACATGGATATAAGTGGAACTTGGAGAAAGGATATTCCATGCTTCTTATAGAATGTTTATGAAGGTATATGAGAAGGCAGTGAAGTCCGCTAAGAGAGAGTTCTACACGGCCTCCATTGCATCTGCAAAATCGTGCCCAGCTAAATTGTTTAGAACAATTTGATCATTAACTACTGTGCCAATAGGCAACCAAAAGGTGAGGGAATTGGACATTGGCTGTGAGGCTTTTGCGACTTACTTTGCAGATAAGATCTCGACTCTCCGCCATAATCTCCCAGTCATGATTGGTACAGTGCAGGAACTGGAAGCCTGTTGCCTGTCTTTAGGTCCTGTGTTGGACCACTTCAGTTGTCTCTCCCAGGAGGATGTGGACAGGATCTTGACTACAGTGAAGCCTACCACTTGCCCTCTGGACCCATGTCCATCTTGGCTTGTTAAAGCTGGTGGAGATGACATTCTGGGTCCCCTGGCTGAGATTGTCAATTTATCCCTGTCATCAGGGGTATTCCCAGCCAAGTTTAAGGAGGCAGTGGTTCGGCCGCTTTTAAAGAAGCTGTCTTTGGACCCTACCATCCTGGCCAATTATCAACCAGGTTCTGGGCAAGATAATAGAGAAAGCGGTGGCAGAGCAGTTCCAAGCTTTCCTGGAAGATACATCCATCCTTGACCCCTTCCAGTCCAGCTTCCATCCTGGTCATGGAACAGAGACTGCTCTGGTCACCCTCACAGTTGGCCTTAGAAGGCATTATCCACTAGAATGTGGTGTACCACAGGGAGCTATTCTCTTGCCAATGATGTTTAACATCTACATGCTCCCCCTTGCCCAGTTTGCCAGCGGTTTTGGGCTGGGTTGTCACCAGTATGCAGATGACACCCAGCTCTATCTGATGATGGACAGACTCTGCCCCAGACCATCTGACCAGGGCACTGGGAGCAGTGGCTGGTTGGCTACAACTGAGCCGACAGAAGCTTAATCCAAATAATACGGAGGTCCTGTTCATGAGTCACGGGGGGCCAAGATTGGGCATTCAGCTCCCCACCCTGGATGGTGCACCTCTTGTGCCAGCTCAGAAGGTGAGGAGTCTGGGTGTGATACTGGATGCCACCCTTTCTATGGAGGCCCAGGTCACAGCTGTTGTACAATCTGCTTTCAACCATCTTCGGCAGGCCAAACAACTAGCACCCCATCTGGCTCCTCGGGGCTTAGCTACAGTGATCCATGCAACAGTCACTTCCAGGTTGGACTGCTGTAACTCGCTCTATGCAGGCTTGCCCTTGAGACTGATCTGGAAACTCCAGCTGGTGCAGAATGCAGCAGCACGATTGCTTACTGAATTGCCTTTATGGGCAAGCAGTCGGCCGATTCTGCGCACCCTGCACTGGCTACCTATTGAGTACCGGATCCGCTTCAAGGTTTTAGTATTGATGTTTAAACTCTTGCATGGCCTAGGACTGGCATACCTGTGGAACTGTCTTTCCCTATATGAGCCCCGAAGGCCATTGCGATCGGCCAGCCAACATCTTTTGACCATCCCTGGCCCAAAGGACATCCGGCTTGCCTCAACCAGGGCCAGGGCCTTTTCAGCCTTGGCCCCGACCTGGTGGAATCAGCTCCCTTCAGAGATTCGGGCCCTTCCGGATTTGTTACCATTCCGGAGGGCCTGTAAAACGGAGCTGTTCCACCAGGTCTATGGTTGAGGCAAGTGGACATCTTCACCATCCAACTACTACACCATCCAACTGGCCTTCCAGCAATGACTGCCATTTCATTTGGGACCAATACTGTTGACATCTTGAGGCAACTTAGGCTGCCAACCATAATTACGCATCAAGTGCTTATACCATCCATGCCGTCTTAAATGATTGACTTAATGTATTGGTTTAATTGTTTTAACTATTTTGATGTTTTATTGTTGGTTTTAATGTTTTAGCTTGTTGGAATCCACCCTGAGCCTTTCACGGGAAAGGGCGGCTATAAATGTACTAAGTAAATAAATAAATGCTCCCATTAGCCCCATTTCCTTTGCTCTTTCTCCACACTTCTCCCAATATCTTCCCCCACCACCTTTGCTCCCACTGCTGAGTTCTTACTGATTCCTCCTTTTCCACCCTCTGCCTTTGGCACTGTTTGCTGTGGTTGCTGGGTAATTTCAAAATGGCAGCCAAGGTCTCTCAATGTAGAATATAGAATTGCTAGTTATTGTTGTTTCCCTGTAAGTGGCTATTTCTGCATAAGCATAAACATTGTTTCAACAATTTGGATGAGTTCAAATTCCTTTCATCCTTTTTTGTTGATTTTTCTTCAAACCTGGAGGCTCCCTGAGATTTGTAGAAAAAATTCTGCTCTTCCCCCCCCCCCCCCCAGATTTTTTAATCCATGTGGGGATTAGGGGTTTCAAGCAGGGTGCTTTTTTCTTTTTAAAATATTGAGTAATATATTTGTGTATATTAACTGAAATGTTATTTTGTTGTATTATATGAAAGGTACATCATGACTGCTTCAAGGAATCTGTACTGCAACAGAAATCATTTTCTCTTCAGCATAATTTAAGAGAAAATGGCTGCTTTCAGTGCTCAGTTCCAGAGCAGCCTATCACTATTTTTCTTTATAGTCTGTCATTGTCACTGGGACTCAAGGCAGGTTATAAGTACAAAAGAACTTGTTCAGTCAGTCTAGAACTATTATCCCCCATACACTGATGAATATATTACTCATTAGGGGTATTCAGGGAAAAAATTGGTTTCTCCTCCCCACCCCAAGTTTTGGGTTTATTGGACCCCAAAAATACTGTTTCCCAATAATCCTGAATCCTAATATCAGTATGGCATTGGGATTCAGGTAAATATGTGGGAAACTGATTCCCTCCCCAGCTCCATTATAATGGGGAATCGATCGGAGGAGGGGGTTCTGGGACTTGGGGGGGGCTGTTTTTTGAAGTAGAGGCATCAGATTTGTAGCATTGATGCTGGTGCCTCTCCTCACCCCCCAGTTTTTAACAGTTTGGACCAGGGAGTCCAATTCTATGCCCCCTTCAAAGGTGCTTTCATCCTCCATTGCTTTCAATGTAGAGGAGAAAGCCTTCTGAGTTCACTCACTAAGTCACACTGTTGCAGCAGCAGCATAGCTTGGAGAGGGCATTTAAGGAGACCATGGCACAACTCAGCAAGGGAACTCAGAAGGCATTTAAAGAGACCACATTAAATGCTTTCTCCAAGTTGCACCTCAATAAAAGCTAAATACCAGTTTTTATTCGGGCTCAGCTGTATTGTTAACTGAATCAGATTCTCTGTATTTGGCTTTAAAATACTTGAAAAATACCAGTAAGGTATTTTTTCCAGTATTTTAAAGCCAAATACAGAGAATATACCAATAGGGTATTTTTTCAGCTCAGATAAACCCCTAGCTAGCATCCTAGCTTTTTTGTAATAGAAATGTTAAAGAAGAGAAGAATAGGTTGTGTTTCCTTGGTTGAGTTACCATGTATTTTCTCCTACCTAGTTTCAGCTATACTGCAGGAGGATAATGGGGTACAGTCTGGTTGCTCTCCTTGGAAGGGGAGACATTGCCTATAACTTCTTTTAAAACATAGGTTGAATGTGATTCATCTTTCTTTCTCAGGGTAAAAAGCAGAATTCTACCCGTGAATATTCTCAGAAACATATCTGTCTAGTCATTGTAATGTCTCTCTTTCCTTAACAGCTTCAGGCCCTTCTTCAAATATGGGCCAAACTGCCTCCCAGAGAAGCATTAGAATTATTGGATTTCAATTATCCAGATCAATATGTACGAGAATATGCAGTAGGCTGTTTAAGACACATGAGGTAAGTCTGGTGGTAATCTTATATCAGCAGTTGATTTAAAAGTTAAAAACAAAATGTCACTGTGACATTTACCGCACAAATAAAATAATCCTCAAATCATGATGTAGGCTGCTGTTTAAACATCCCAGCTGTGGACTGGGCTGGGATCACAGTACGGTAACAGGATTTGTCAACCCAGAGTGGGTGGTCTTCCTTGGGAATTGTTTCTAGTCCAGACATTATAAGTCTTTCTTTGCTTATTTGGGACACATATTAAGATGTGGGGAGCATAAGGAGATGCACAACACAGGAGAAATGAAAAATTTGGGGGTTCCACCTTGAATATGATGCATGTCATTCATATCCTGTGTGTCAGAGTTTAGACTGGCTATTGAACTTGGTGGGGGCAATATTCAGGGGCCAATTCTCTTGCTCTTTAATTTCCTTATTAGAGCATACTATTCTAATTTAATACTGTTTTTGCTCCAAGAAAATATTGGCCATTATCAAGTACAGTTCTGCTGTGCTTCAGTGTCCTTGACTTTTTAAGAGCATTGCAAGTAATTAGTAACATTTTTAATTTCAAGGATAGTTTATAGAATCTTTTGACTTTCATAAATTATTAATGAGGTAGCTGTTCTGCTAGGCCTGGCTGACCTTATGATGCTGAATTGGCACTTCTGGTAGGGTGGTCATTCAAGCTTTTGTGAATTTAATCTTAAGTATGTAGTGTCACACTGACCTGGATAGTCCAGGCTAGCCTGATATTGTCAGATCTCAGAAGCTAAGCAGGGTTGGCTAGTATTTGAATGGTAGATCCCAAGAAATACCAGCATCACTGTGTAGAGGCAGGCAATGGCAAACCACCTCTGAATGTCTCTTGCCTTGAAAACCCTTTGGGGTTGCTGTAAGTAAGCTGTGACTTGATGGCATTTTCCACCACTACCATGTAGAGTCTGTGGGTTGCAGTTGTCACCAGAAATGCTTGAAGTACATGTGAAAACTCTATTCATATACACACTCATAAGAATACTTCCAGTTGTCCATGTCATGGGCTATACCTTGAGAAAGATGAGGAAGGCTGTACTTAAGGTTGTACTTAAATTTTGACCTTTATTGAATACAGAAGCAAAGGCTGGAAAATGCAAGTGGTTTGAAATATAGCACCCAAAATTAGAGGGATTACTGAGTTTTGAACAACTAAATCACACAAGCATTTGGGGAATAAGCAACAACAGGCAAATCAGATTATTCCTAGTGGAAACCATCCCAGTTATGCTAGATGTCCCTCCACAAGCTAATCCAAAATCATCACCAACCTTCAGTTTTGTTATGAACATACAGCATCTCTGGAGAGTGAGGCAGGGTGGTAAATTGGAGGATGGAGCTTTTTTTTTCTCTGAGCAGAATGGGTGAGGAGTGGGAAGGAATAATTTTGGGGAATAAGGAGGCTAGGATCAGCAAGGAAGGTGAGGCAGATTAAAGAAGCAAAACAGAAAAAATTGTGTGTTGCCTGATCCTTCAGTCCAACATAGTTGGAGAGGCACTGAAAAAAATCCCTTAAAATCTAGAGAAGAAATGAAATAGCAAGGCAAATAGAGCCAAATGAGAAGGGGAGGGTCTTAGTCCAGTGATATCAGTGGCAGTCCTTGGGAGTCAAATTGAATTTCTATGCTGCTAAACCTTGTTCTGTAATAATGGAGGAGCAGTGTGAAATGAAGAACTGAACCTAGTTTCCTTATGCCAGGATGGCCCTTCTGGTATTTTTTTCCTGGGCATTTACTACTGGGGCTGTATTCTATTAGTGGTAGTCTGTAAAAGTAACATTGATTGGGGCATGGGATACTGAAATTTGGACCAAAGGAAGAGGACAGTATGTACCATGGGAAGCAGGAAATGATTAAAAATTATAATAAAAAGCTATTAATTATGAATAGTAGGCAAGGCATTTGGGGAGGTGGAATGATTGAATCTCCTCGGAATTATGGCTGAGTTACCTAAGTGCTTGCTGGGGGGAAAGTGTAGATGACTGGGGAAGGCAACGGCAAACAACCCCATTAAGAGGTCTGCTGTGAAAACGTGATGAGACATCACCTCAGAGTCAGAAACTACTGGTGTTTGCACAGTAGCCTTTACCTTTACTATTTCACCTAACTGAAACTGAGTGGCCAAGAGGTAACTAATAGCCCTGTCTCTAGTTACCAAAGGACTGTTATTGTAAACCAGATTCCTGGATGTTACTGGAGGGTTAATTATTATCCTGCAAATCTCAGTCCTTAATCATGGCCCTCAGGGAGCCAAAAAATAGAGGCATCGTCAGGGGAGTATCCAGGCCCTCAGGGGGCTTTAATATCAAACACAATGTCTCTTCCAAAATTTCAGACATTGTAGGGCCTGAGAAGTCATGGAGGTGACTCAAAAACATGGCTCTGAGTCCAGGGAACTTTTGTAATTTGCATTTGTCTCAAAACTTGTAAAGATGAAATAAGCATAGAGTATCCAAAGAGTTATTGGACTAAACTGGTGATCATTAAGATAAGTACGTATTTTTAATATTTTCTGAACCAGTGAGACCTCCTTTGAGTGACAATGCATATTACATTTGAAAGCCTTCCAGTATCTGCTGCGGAGTTCTCTGTGTGTGAATGAGCTGGTTAATACCATGTTGTTATTCGATTCAGTTTTTTCTTCCTTTCACTTTAATTCATTCTCCCACAATGAAGCCAGTTACCCAGGTTTTCTTTATCTTCTTCCAGTGATGAAGAACTTGCTCAGTATCTTCTGCAGCTTGTGCAAGTACTGAAATATGAACCTTTTCTCGACTGTGCCCTCTCCAGGTTCCTGCTAGAGAAAGCACTGGCAAACAGGAGAATAGGACAGATGCTGTTCTGGCATCTGAGGTAAGAGCCTCTCATATAATCTCCTGCCCCCTCCTTCTGCTCCCAAGCTGCTCAAGAGCAAAATTTCTAGTTCTAATGAAAGAAAAGCTGACATGGCTGAACCAATATGTCAGACACTAAAAGGGAATCAGAGTAAGGGAATGTTCCATTCTGTTTACAGCCCTATGCCATTTAGTAATTTCTAGCCAATTTCTTTTCCTAAATAAATGCCAGTCACCCGTGTCCATTCCTGAATCATGCCCATTTATTTAACAGATTGTGTTTTCTCAAAGTCATATAATCACCATGTGCAAGTGAAATTCTGCTGATTTATTTAATTTACATAAATGAATCACTTTTCAACCCAGACACTTCTGTACATTGACTTTAATCCCAGTATATATACAAATATCACCTGCCTGCACATTAGGACAACAAGGTGATTTTTATATGCATCACTTAAGTTATACTGATGTCCCCCAACCCTTGGCTTGCTTTCATGAGCAGACAGACTTGAAAATTAGTTCTCCCGTTTGTTCGTTGAAAAGCCTGCCTAGCCATCTGGGAGCTGCTGCTAAGAAAGGAAATATGTAGAACATCCAAGTGTATCTGCAGAAATGGATCCTCAGTAGTTTCTGTAAGGAGGGTATATTCTCAAGTGTTAATTTTGCTGAGTTTGTGCCTCATTAGACTGAATCACTCTGTTTCACTCTCAAAGGCAGCAAAACAGCTTGAGGAAAGCTCCACCTATATCTCAGTTTTAGGTTCATTTGGCACCTTTCAATTGCTGCTTGCACTTAAGGGCAAGCCCAGCCTACTTAAAGAAAAAGAGAGAGAGAGATGACAAAGTAATTGAAGCTGCTTTGAGCTCACCATTAATGGATGGAAAGGAGGATATGAATCTTTAAATGAGGTCACCTTCCTCTAGTGATTGCCATTTTCATCCTTCTCATTAACTTCACTCCCACTGTGTCCTATAGCAAGGAAGGAACTGAAAAAAGGTGTTCAGGTAGAAGAGCTCCAGAGAAAAGCAATTTGTAGTATTACCCATTCATGAAGCCACTAGCTGCCTAGCAAACCATTGTTGTTTAGCACTGGATATGCCTGTGACCCAGGGTAGTATTACTTGGGGACAAAGGATGTGATAGTTGCCCCAAGAAGGCAGAGATCAAACATGAAGCTTCTAAGGACCTTTCTCCCCTGCACTATATGCACGTGTGTGTACACACACACATTATTCGTGCTCTTCGGCTTGGGCTTCTGCTTATGGAATAGCTAGTGGCTTCAAAAATGGTCCCACTCATTGCTAGATGCTTTTGATGTTGCAGATTGGCTCAAGATGTTGCAGTACAAATGGGCCACTGTGTCAGATCAGCCTCATGACTACATCCTGCAAGTGGTAGGACAACATACTCAAGGCTCCTATTACCCAATGGATTCTCACAAGCATATTAGGAAGATTCTTGGTCTTCCTTCCTTCTTCTCTCTAGCACAAGGTGTTTGTTGTTTCTTAGGAAGAAGAGACTATGGAAGAGGGACATGATTCATTATTTTCAGATACTTCCCTCAATTTTTTCCCTGTAAATTCATGCAATATATTTAATTAGAACCTTCATGCTCCGCAGGGATTCTACCAGCATATCCTTCACTTTCTAGATTTCCTAGTTGCCATTCCAGTGGTTTCCAGGCTCTTTTGCACTCTGGACAAGACCAGTGGTCTTCTCTCTCCTGTTTTATTGATAACTGTGGAACTGACTGGTTGAAAGGGGGAGGAGAGTGGTGCTTTTGAAGCTTGTCTCCAGGATTTGGATAGAAAATTCTCCGCAAGGTCATTTTTCTGCTGCTTGCAAGAACAGCAAACAGAACAGTATTCTGCTTTTTCTCATTGTTGCCTGTCTTTTGATACTTTGAGAGGCAGAGTGCTTAACTTTGAGGTGGGGATCAACAATTTTGCAAAAAAAAAAAAAAGGAAAAACCCTGTAATTATCAAGATGGGTAATTGTATTTGTCTGTCTGAGGCAGTAGAAAAGAGTAAGAGTCCAGTAGCACTTTAAAAACTAACAAAATCAAAAGCTTATACCCTACCACAAATTTTGTTAGTCTTTAAGGTGTTACTGGACTCTTATTCTTATCCACAACCACAATTACATCATGCTCTTATATGAAAATGGTGCATATATACTTGTACTGGCATTTGTTTATCTTTTTAACTAATGAAGATTACTACTTTTAAAATGCAGTTTAAATGTAACTCTCAAGTTACATCTGCCTTAAAATTCCTTAAAACGAGACTGGATCTGCAGATATTTGTATGTAAAGGGATTTTTCTTTTCTTTTCGTTTAGATCAGAAGTACATATACCTGCATTTTCAGTACAGTTTGGTGTGATTCTTGAAGCTTACTGCCGTGGAAGTGTTGCTCATATGAAAGTTCTTTCAAAACAGGTATTTGTCATTTTCTATCCTTGTCTGTGGGCCAGTTTATACCTGTCATTAGCTATTGATAATTTCATTTCATTCATGTGATTGCCAGCTTGGAAACCTCTTCACAAGCATGTTCAGCAGTGTGGGAACTACTTCCGTGTAATGCATTTTCACACTGCTTTGAAGTTTTTGTGTAAAATAACATGACCACATTGTAAGCTGAATTACATAGGTGCCAATTCCATATATCAATCCAACCTATGCTTTCTACCAGAGAAAAACAGCTCTCAAGCTATAGGAGCAACCAAAGAAGAGCCCTGCTGGATCAGACCAATATTCCATCAAGTCCAGCATCCTTCGGTATCTGACAAAGTGGTCCCTGGCCCACTGGTTTGTTACAATAAAGCTATTAATCTTTAGTCTTTGGTGAGGAGGGTTGCTGCAACAGTTTGACATGGCTACCCTCTGGAATTGATGGTCAATTGTATGTTTAATAACCATCAGAAGGAATGATCATTATTATCTAAGCTGGATGTTCTGATCTCATCCCTTTGTCTGCTGCTGATAAAGCAGAGCAGTGATAATATTTGCTTTGAGGAATGCTCAAGTGCAAAATGCTATTTGTGATTGATCTGAGACCTGGCAAAAGTAGCATTCTTTTTTTCAAACCAAAACTTCATACTATAGCTCTAACAGAATCTACATTTGTACTTAACTTTCCATAAAGAAAAAAAGAGAATGTGTTAACTTTTGTATATTGAAATGACAATCTTTTTTTTACAAATGTGCTTTTAAGCACTTGATAAATAGGAATACTGTGGTAAATGTAGTTCAGCAGCAAGCTTCAAGATCTGCACAATTTTCTGTGCCCTTTAGAGGAAGTTCATGTCAGTGCAATCAAAGAAGGCAAAAAAAATCCCAACTGTGCAAACACGGAAGAAATTCAAAGTAGAAATACTTCAAAAAGTTCCTGTTTGTATAGCACAGGTTCCATTTTGCTCCCTTGTCACTGATGTTTGCACAGCTCCTGGAATTGTGGAAATGCTGGGAGATTTTGGTTTTGACAGATGGCTGACCTGCTAGATCTCTACCTCCTCTATTCCATAATCAGAGTCCATACACAGCATCCTGCCTGGCATGGATAAATTTATTTCTAAGATTAAGATTAAGAAGCTTGAGCTTTAAAACCATTTATTAAGGTAACTTTTCCTTACACAGAAACAACTGCAAATTTTTAAGTTGCTGAACCCTAGCTAGGCTTTGAGCTTATTGGTACAGTTGGCTAAGAACTTTATATTTCATATTCCTCATGGAATCTGCATACACGCTTGAGAAAACCTGTTATTAAACATATAATCAACACATAGCACAACTGAAAACAAATGTATGAGAGTGTTGTAATATCAATAGTTTTAAGGCATCCCAGCTGATTCAGCTTCCTTTGTAGGAATCCAGCAGTATGAGAACAATGCAACTGAATGCAGCTGCTACTCACTGCCTTGTTTTTTTTGAATTTTATTGTACCAATTGGAATTTTATTGTACCAACTGCAATCCAACTTCATTGGCTATCAATTCAGTAACTAAGCCCAGTTTAAAGACTTCTTTTAATCACAAAGCCTTAAATCAGGGGTGCCAAACTCGCTTGTTAGGAGGGCCGAATCTGACACAAATGGGACTTTGTGGGGCCAAGCTAAGCATGTCCTAAAATGTAATGCCAGATAACAGAGATATAGACTTCATAGAGGACACAGGACAACCCAATTAAAGATATCATTTTTTAACTTAAAATATAAGCATGCTTAAAACTCTTGCAATATTTTTGGGAATAGTGGGATTTTGCAATGCAATTTTAAAAATAAAACATCAAGAAAAAGCACAAGGATCACAGCAGAAACTTTAAAAAAATGAAATGCTCAGACTGGAAAAACATGAAATGGCAAAGCATTACAAGCTTTCTCCCCCCCCCCCCCCCAAATGCCCCAGGTCTACTCCGATTACCAATGGCTCTCAAGTATAATATCCCCCTTTGGCTGTGGGTTCCCAAGTTAGAATACTCACTAGGCATTAGTTCTCACTTCATAGAACAGACAAAGCTAGCTCAAAGAATCAATGCTTGATTTGCAAGAACACAACTCCAGGAAGCTTCAGCTGGCCATAGGAACACTGGGAAGTTAAACTGAGTTCCTCTCCTTTGAAACACATAAACAAAATTGCAAGGAAAACGTGGAGTGAGTTTTCCATTCACATTTGTTCTGCTTAGAAGCCTGGATGAAAATCCATTCCACATTTTCTTTGCAGCTTTGCTTTCTGCTTTAGCCTTTGCAAAGAGAAGAAAGGAGGAGGTGTCTGTGTGTCTGATGAAGGAAGCTCTGACTCTTGAAGGTTTATAGCCTTGAATCTCTTGTCAGTTTCCTTAAGATGCTACTGGACTAAAATCTAACTGTTCCACTGCAGACCAACACAGCTACCCTCTGAGACTGGTCTGAGACACCTAGGGTCAGATTCCCATGCTGTTATGACACTTCAGGTCAGTCATAGATGCTCAACCTAACCTATTTCACAGGGTTGTTGTGAGGAGAAAATGATGTAACTGCTTTCAGTTTCCATTGGAAAGAAAGTAAATAAATCAGATTCTTAAGAATATATACAGTTGGGTGCTCACCTATCTGATTAGCTATTAATGCAGACATTAACCATAGAGATTTATTTGAAAATTTCAATATATGTTCCAGGTTGAAGCACTGAACAAGATGAAGACTTTGAATAGTCTAATAAAGCTGAATGCTGTGAAGCAAAGCAAAGCCAAAGCAAAAGACGCAATGCACACCTGTTTAAAACAAAGAGCTTACAAAGAAGCCCTTTCTGATCTCCAGTCTCCACTGAATCCTTCAGTCATACTTTCAGAACTGTAGTAAGTGTGGGGCTTGTAACTGTTTTGTGGAAATGGGCAGGCAGTAGACTTTTGCTCTCTGACTTATTTTGGCTGCACTGTTCAGCAGACATACTGGCACTCAGAAGATTGTTTCTTAAAGTGGCTGATGCTTCTTCAGTATAAGCTTTCTAAGCAGTTCTTGGGTTTCCCAAGGTTAAGATGTCAGTTTTAGGAGAGACGTTTTTGAAGCTGATGTTAAAACTTCAACATGTTCTTGTAAGATCCCTGATATTTTTTTAAAAAACCCACCTTAAAATAACAATAAATGGACTGGATCCAGCACAAGGATTTTCTGTAATCCTGTCCCCCCGTGTAGCCATTGCTAACCCTGGGGAAGTTTATTCCTGGATCACAGGATCCACATGAACTAATAGTCACTTGAGTTCCAGTAAGGAAAGGGAAGGTGATAGAAATGCTTCCTTGTTTGAATACCCATAAGTAGACCTTCTCTGAGAGAAGAGTTTGCCTTGCCCTTTTACTCTGCAGCCTCCCAACCCACACAGCTACTGGTGCACAGAGGTCCCATGACCTTGAGAATAAGCTTTCCTGGGGTCAGAAAGCACTGATGGGAGAGAAGTGGAAGGGGGACAGATATGCAGCCATCAGCACTTATGCTGACAGAACCCTTGAGCCAGCTCATTTTCTGACTGCCTTTTTGAATCCTAAACCTGTAAAACTGGGAGCTGCTGCAGAAGCATCTGTCATGATTTGAAGCTATGCTTCAAACACAAAGCTAAGTCAAATGTGGCTAAGGGGTGCATGTAAAAGAATAAAATCTATTTTCTAATTCAGTATGGACCATTACTTCAGATTTTGGAGTTGTTGATTGCCTTATACAGTCCTGGATTCTGTATTGTTAACATTCCGATTGGTCGGTATAACTGATTTCTTAATGGCAAAATGAAAGTTTGGAATGCTTCATCCAGCCCATACAATTCTGTCATGGCATTTTAAAAATCCTGCTTTATTTTTCCTGACTTGTTAATCTCCTTGATTAACTCACCAACATTATTTATAATGCTTTTGTTGTAGCGTGGATAAATGTAAATACATGGACTCTAAAATGAAGCCTTTATGGATAGTATATAACAACAAAGTGTTTGGTGGAGATTTGGTGGGGATCATCTTTAAAAATGGAGACGGTAAGTAGCCAGTGGAATCTTATTTTCTTCTATAATGTTTTGACTTTGCATTCCTGTAATTTCTGATGAGCAAAAAAAATTAGAGCAGTTTCAATGGCTGTGTTCAGATATCATGTCAATCCACAATTGAAGAACAGTCAGGCATAAACACAGGTTGTAATTATGCTTGTGTACAGCTTCCGCCTTTTGCTTCCCCCCTTCCTCTTGTACACAAAGTTTTATTCAAAACTTCCTGGGTTGATGAAGCTTCAGGGTGCTTTGACATTTGAACAGAAGTACCTCAGTAAACCATAGTTTATTTACTCCCAACGAACTGAGATTCTAAACTGGGATTTAACTTTTTCAGTACAACTTTTATCATACTGCAGTATGGGAAGAAAAAAATTCTTTGATGCTATAAATGTTCAAACAATGTTTCTATAATTAACCAACCCACTACAGTCCATATAAGTTTTACTCTCTAAATGTCTTTAATTGAACTAATAGTTTGAAATAATCTCTGTCTTTTGGACAGATCTGCGGCAAGACATGCTGACACTTCAGATGTTACGCTTGATGGACTTGCTTTGGAAAGAAGCTGGTCTAGATCTTCGGTAAGACTGCCTATTCTTGCCAGCTTTCACTGTATTATTGCAAGTCTGTTGTTTTCTGACTATATGCATTCAGTCATGAAGATATTAGCTGTTACTTAGAAGTAAGGGTCTTTTAAAATTGGTATTGTCCATAATCATGTGACTAGACAAGCATGGCATACAATCAATATAATATAAACTTGCTGTCACATAAAATGTGCTTCATCGTCTCATCTTACAATTTTGTGTTGTTTATGACAACACAAATGAAGGTTTGCATTACTGCAACTGAAGTTGAGATATTTTTTTTTCTGTAAGCAAAAACTGTTCCAGCTGGCTCCTTTATTTATTACAAGGAAGTCATGAGCTGGTCCCCACCCCCCACCCACCCCCCGCAGCTTCACTAGTACATTGCATAGGAGAATTGTCTGTAGTCCACCCTTGTCCAGGAAATCCATGCTGTGCAGATGCTTTTGTTCATATTACCATTATTTATTAACAAAATGCATCAGAGGAGGGCGTGTGTACTGCAAGAGTGAAGGGTACTAATTCCCTAGGTACTTGCACCACTCTATGGGATCTCTTCCTTTCAGTGAGTGCCAGGCCTAGAGTAAAGGCGGTGGATGTGTTTTAATATCCTCCACAGGTGTAGTAACTATTCACATGCATAAAGGGAATAAAGTAAAGGGATACACAGGGTGATTACAGACCAGCACTTTGGATCGACTCAGAGACACCTCTGAAATCGACCCAAAACATCTGCTGCCTGTCCCTGTCCTGTACTCACCCCATCCTCCAGGCTGATCATGCCGGCTCAAAAAGCTACCACTTCTGAAGTCGTAGCAAATTTCTGAGCCGACAGTCAGACACCCGGGCCACATCTGGATGTGAAAAGGTGGAAGTGAGGTGGCTTGGCATGTGAAATCACCAAGCTGCTCCAAGTCGCTTCTGCCTTTTTTCCCCCCTGCAAGCCTGCCTGGAGCGCATGAGTTGCTGTTGCCTCCTCCCTCCAAGCAGTGGCTGTGGTTGCAGTGTCCTGACGCGTCCTTCCTGCTGCTGCTGCCCCCTCTCATAAGAGAACATAAGAACATAAGAGAAGCCATGTTAGATCAGGCCAATGGCCCATCCAGTCCAACATTCTGTGTCACACAGCGGCCAAATATATATATATATATACACACACACACACACTGTGGCTAATAGCCACTGATGGACCTCTGCTCCATATTTTTATCTAACCCCTTCTTGAAGGTGGCTATGCTTGTGGACGCCACCACCTCCTGTGGCAGTGAATTCCACATGTTAATCACCCTTTGGGTGAAGAAGTACTTCCTTTTATCCGTTTTAACCTGTCTGCTCAGCAATTTCATCGAATGCCCACGAGTTCTTGTATTGTGAGAAAGGGAGAAAAGTACTTCTTTCTCTACTTTCTCCATCCCATGCATTATCTTGTAAACTTCCATCATGTCACCCCTCAGTCGACGTTTCTCCAAGCTAAAGAGCCCTAAGCGTTTCAACCTTTCTTCATAGGGAAGGTGTTCCAGCCCTTTAATCATTTTAGTTGCCCTTTTCTGAACTTTCTCCAATGCTATAATATCCTTTTTGAGGTGCGGCGACCAGAACTGCACACAGTACTCCAAATGAGACCGCACCATCGATTTATACAGAGGCATTATGATACTGGCTGATTTGTTTTCAATTCCCTTCCTAATAATTCCCAGCATGGCGTTGGCCTTTTTTATTGCAAACGCACACTGTCTTGACATTTTCAGTGAATTATCTACCATGACCCCAAGATCTCTCTCTTGGTCTGTCTCTGCCAGTTCACACCCCATCAACTTGTATTTGTAGCTGGGATTCTTGGCCCCAATGTGCATTACTTTGCACTTGGCCACATTGAACCGCATCTGCCACGTTGACGCCCACTCACCCAGCCTCAACAGATCCCTTTGGAGTTCCTCACAATCCTCTCTGGTTCTCACCACCCTGAACAATTTAGTGTCATCCGCAAATTTGGCCACTTCACTGCTCACTCCCAACTCTAAATCATTTATGAACAAGTTAAAGAGGATGGGACCCAGTACCGAGCCCTGCGGCACCCCACTGCTTACCGTCCTCCACTGCGAAGACTGCCCATTTATACTCACTCTCTGCTTCCTATTACTCAGCCAGTTTTTGATCCACAAGAGGACCTGTCCTTTTACTCCATGACTCTCAAGCTTTCTAAGAAGCCTTTGATGAGGAACTTTATCAAAAGCTCACCCCGCATTGATTGTGATCGCGCCAAAGGGCTGTTATGAGAGCCTCCAGAACCAGTTTTCCTGCTGATCAGCGGGGCGAGGGGGGAGGGCTTTACATCCCCCCAGAAGCCCCGGCTGTTCTACCGCCCCTTCCCAGGCACTGCAACAGCAGCGGCAGGAGGGAGGTGGAGGCTAGGGAGTGCAGCCCTCAGCCAGCTGCAGGGAGGGGGGAGAGCTTGAGTGCACCCTCAAACATCCCAAGGCCCCCTGACTCCCCAAATCCTGCCTATCACTCTGCCAACTTTTTAGGCAGCTCCCCTTCTGATTGTGCCAAGCTGCCTTGGGGACAGGATGAGGCTACCTCCCGCTGGAATGTGTGGAGCTATCCCGATTTGGGATACCTCCCAGCCACCCCCAATTGCCCATCTGTTATCAGCCACAGAGTAGCAATGACACTGATGGAGTGAGAGCAAAAACAACTGCTAAATTCAGCTATTAAAAATCACTCCTGCATCTATTATAGTCCCATCCTGGATTCCTTCTTGAAGTATGATTGGTTGTTAATAAACTTATTCCATTGTGTTTAGAACAAAGTTTGGACAAAATGACTGTAAGCATGGGCGGCAGGGGGAGGAGGTGATATATGTTGCTTATTGTTATAACAAAGGTAGCTAAGATAGGCCAGAATACTTTTCTATCTTTTCATGCTAAAGTCTTGGAGCAATTTCTGATGTGATTATTCACTAAAACAGTTGTGTACAAAGATCATTATCAAACTTCGGGTTAAATGCCAAAGTCTTGTCCCTATAGATCTCTGGATTGTGGTAAAGATAAGGCTTAATGCTTGAATGTTAAGCAATGAGTTAAAGGCTAAAGTTTCATTTTGTCTGAGAATCTTTGCTTCTCAGTCCAAGCTCTCAGTCTTTCATTCTAGCAAAATATGAAGCTCTGGCCAAAAACAAAAGAAATCATAAAATTGTTTAAATCAGATATCTTTGGTAAAAGGAACATATGGGAGGGATCATGATAAGAACAGTTCAGAGAAGTGGCAGCATCCCTTCCATCAGCAGGTTCTGGGACTTAACTTGTGCAAGGCTTGAGTCTGCACAACCGAGGTCTTTTCTGGGTATTTTGCTGTGCTGCCATCATCAATATAGCATTTTGTAATGTTTTAAATCAATTTTAATGTTTTAATTGCCTGTTGACCTATTTGCCAGCCTGAGCCACTTTGGTGGGGAAGGCGGGATATAAATGGAACCAAATAAATAAATACTGCTATAACACAATTTGTGATACAGTGCTATTACAATTGCCATTCCATTCCATCACATTCCACTGTTGAACATCTCCTACTATTAAAAGTTTTTCCTTATATCCCGCCCTTAACTTAAACCCATTATTGCGAGTTCTCTCCTCCACTACCAACAGGAACAACTCCCTGCCCTCCTCTAAGTGACAGTGCTTCAAATACTTAAAGAGAGCAATCATGTCCCCCCCTCAACCTCCTCTTCTTCAGACTGAACATTCCCAAATCCCTCAGCCTTTCTTCCTCTTAGAGCTTGGTCTTCAGGCCCCTGATCATCCTTGTCACTCTCCTCTGCACCTGCTGCATTCTGTCCACATCCTTTTTGCAGTGAGGCCTCCAGAATTGCACACAATACTCCAGGTATGGCCTGACCAATGCAGTGTACAGCATGACTATAACATCTTGCGATTTGAATGTTATGCCTCTGTTGATACACCCCAAGATGATATTAGCTTTTGTTGTTGCTGCATCACATGGGCTGCTCATATTTAACTTACGGTCCACCCATACCCGAAAATCTTGTTCACACACTCTGCAACCCAGAAGCATGCGTGTTGATCATTTTTGTTACCCAGATGTAGAACTTATCCTTATTAAATTGCATCTTGTTCACATCCACTCACTTTTCCTGCATGTTCAGATCTTGTTGAAGTCTGTATCTTCTGGTGTGAAGTCTGTTGTTGAAGTCTGTATCTTCTGAGGGAATGGCCCCCCGACGGCCATTCCCTCAGTCATCGGTGTTGATCCAGTCGCCTGTCAGAGAGTCTTCCCCCAATTTGCTTCCCCCAATTTGGTGTCATATGAAAATTAAGTTAATAGCCTCTGCCCACACTTTCATCCAAAAAACTGATAAAAATATATTGAAAAATACTGGGTCCGGAACCGAGCCCTGTGGCCCCCGCACTGGACACCTCCCTCCTTTCAGATGAAATGCCATTGACAAGTACTCTTTGAGTGCAGTTCTCTTCTTCGTGGTCTCTGTGTTTCACACTCATGGGATAGAGCTCCTGCGCCAATCCCCAAATCAGTACCTAAAAAGCCCGGGATTTTTTTGCGCTCGGCACTAACGGGCATGCGCAGGCATCCCAGTGCGCATGCTCGCTGGTGCCAGCACGAGGATCCCGCCAGTTCCTTTCTGACTGCTGCGCTGAGAGGATCTCCTTTCGTGTCCCCGGTCGGTAAAGTAATCTTGCATTGCTTTTTTGCCTGTTGTATATAGCCTGTTTGTTATTTTCTTAGTGTAGTTAGTTAGTTGTTAGATAGTTAGTGTTGTTTAAAAAAAAAACTTTGTTGGACTTGCCCTTCGGGGCTTGGTTTTTCCCCCGTTTTCCCCCTCAGAGACTTTCCTGGGTGGGGTTTTTTCCTGGGCGTCAATGGAAAGACGTTGGGTTTTTTTTTAAGAGGTGCCGCTCCTGTGGGAAGAAGATTGCCCCCCCCCCCCCCGACGGCCATTCCCTCTGTCTCCTCTGTCTGGGCGAGGGACATCGCATTGATTCTTGCGCACACTGTCTGGGTTTCTCAAAACAAACTCGTAAGAACAGAGCAGCGAGGCTTTCGTCAAGTTGGCACTTCGTCCTCAAAGGATGGCATCGAGCCTGTCAGTACCGATGGGTGAGGCCACGGCCCCGACGGTCACATCGGCTGAGACTTCGCCGATCAGGACTGAGATGCCGGTCGAGCACGGGTGTTCCACGAAACGGCCATCTGAAGGGTCAGTGGATGCCCTGGCTAAGAGGCGTCGGGATAATTCAGGGACCCGATCATCCGCGCTGAAGAAGGGAAAATCGAAGGAGAAGCGGAAGAAGAGACCATCCCACACCCCTTCACATGACGCTTCGACATCGACAGCTCCACCGAGGAAGATCTTGGCGTCCCCACGTCATAGCCCTTCGGTGTCGAGAGGCAGTGCTTTGCAGCTGCGCCTATCGGCATCGGAGCACGAGATCGACCTGACTCAGCACTCCCACTCTTCAGGGTCCAGGCATCGCAGTGAGAGCGACTCAGTCTCAGAGGTGGAGGTGTCAGTGCCGATAGAGCTTTCGGCACCGATGGATCGGGCGAGAGGCCGGAGAGAGCTGGAAGAGAGCTGGAGAGCTACTACAGTAGCTCGTCGCTTCCCACCGCTTCCACCATTGGAGCAGCACCAATGGCCTCCTTACCTTTATCCACCGTACCAATGGTACCCTCCTCGCGAGTTCACAGACTGGGACCAGCAGTCCGCGGCATCTCACATGTCCAGGCTGTCTCAACATTCTAGATGGCATCCTTTGGCATCGATCGCTGTCCCGCCTGACAGACGCGGCGTGGTGGTGGAGGAAGTCCAACCTCAGTCATCGGTGTTGATCCAGTCGCCTGTCAGAGAGTCTACTCCGGTGCTCTCAGAACGATCTCTACACAGAGAGTCTTCATCGTCGGACTTCGAGGTCGGTACCAACGATCCGGACTGGGCTTTGGAACCTTCCCCGGTGTCTCATATGGCTGAGGATCTTCCCATCTCACCATCGGAGGATCTGAAGTCGTACGGGGACCTGGTGAAGAGGATGGCACTCTCCCTCTCGCTTCCAGTGACACAGCCGCAACCCGTTGTAGACGATAACGTATTTGACATTATGCAACGGGATACATCTACAGCAGTTGCCCTGCTGGTGACGAAGGTCATCCTACAGGCGGTAAAGGAGCCCTGGGCGAAGCCTGCTTGTACACCCATGTCTTCTAGGAGGTTGGACCATATGTACCGTGTCCAAGAGTCCGGGGCTGAGTTCCTGTTCACACATCCAAAGCCGAATTCGGTAATTGTTTCCTCCTCGTCGAAGGCCCGTGTGGAGAAACACCATCTTAGAGTGCTGGTGCTTCATTGGCAGGGATCAGTAAATTCCTCAGCAGGCTTTGTAGCCTCCCTCCAACCCCCCCCCTCCCTTCCAGAGCCAAACCAACAACTCTAGGGGGAAAGTCTCCTAGAGAGGCAGGAAGTGCTTTTGTTCTTTGCATGTGTGTTAGCAGGAAGAGAAGGGCAGTGGGAAGCCAGCGCTCGAGCGAGCATGTGGTGAGCAATGGAGGCTCCTGCCTGGGAGGCCCCAGGCAGTCAGACCAAGTAAGTCATGCTCATAGGCAGGGCAAGTGTAGACCAGGGACAAGACGATGCGTTTAAAAACCACCTTTATTTTGTTATGCTGTTTGCTGTGCGTGTGCTGTGCTGTGCTAACTTTTTAAAGCAACTGTTTTTGTTTTGTTTTTCTTTCCCTATCTTTTTCTCTTTTAAATAAATGTTTTTTTCTGTTTTAAATACTGGCAGTCAATCTCTGTACCACATAGATCCCCAGACCGCTTTAGACCACGCTGTTTTTAAGAAGGGGGCCCCGGGGAAGGGGGAAGGCATGCAGTTGGATAAGGTGCCAATCCTCCAGGGGTGCCCCAAAGAAGTGCTGAGGTCTCTGTGAAACCCAAGTGCAGGGTGGCAGAGAACCTGGAGGCCTGGCCTCACAGCAGGAGAGGGGGATTGGGAGTCCTGTTCCTCTCAATCTGAGCCCCTAGACTGAGCAGGTGGTGGCAGCGCGCCCAAGGGGCAGGAGGAGAAATAGCTCCCTCCAGGAGTTGGCGACTCAATAGGGAGCTGACGGGACCGGGTCTGAAGGCAGAATCAGGCCGGTTCCGCCACACTTGGCGGCAGCGGTGGGATAAGAACAAACAGAACTTGATTGGCCAGGCATTTTTGCTTTTTTGATGCGTGCAAGCACCCAGAGGAAGCAACAGAGGTTTTGTTTTATTTTCGGGTCAACTGGAGTAGGGAAAGTTTAGCTAGTTAGGATGGAGCATGCTAAGATGCGGGAAATCCTGAAGATGACAAAGCCACAGCTCCAGGAAGAGTGTGCAAAGCACAAGCTGGAGTGTGACAACATGACTGTAGTAGATATGAAAGACCTCCTTTTGGAGTATCATTAGCATGCAGGGGCACTTGCAAAAGTGGCCCCCACCCAGTCAGAAGTAATCTTGCAGCTACAGTTGGAACTGGCAAGAATACGTACCAAGGCGTACCAAATCCGCAGACAGGAGGAAAGAGAGAGGGAGCTGAGACAAGCTGAGATCCGCAGACAGGAGGAACGAGAGAGAGAGGAACGACAAGCAGAGAGGGACAAGATCCGCAGACACCAGGAACGAGAGAGAGAGGAAAGACAAGCTGAGATCCGCAGACAGGAGGAAAGAGAGAGAGCTGAGATCCGCAGACGGGAGCAGGAAGAGCAACGTCGCCATGAGCTTGAGGTGCTACGTCTGGAAGCTGAACTAAGCAAAGAGATCCAAGTCACCCCCAAGGACTTTGCAGAGTACCAAGAGGGAGAAGACCCCTCCATATACCTCGCCAACTTTGAGAGGGCAGCCAAACAGTGGGGGATTGCAGAGGAGGACTATATGTCTTACCTCTGTAGCAACCTGAGTGGAGAACTTTCAGCCATCTATTACAGCATGCCTGTGGAAGATGGGGGGGATAACTTTTGCGGCCTATAAAGCCACTGTATTTAAAAGGTTTAAACTGGGGCCAGACCACTCCCGAAAGCAGTTCAGGGGTTTGGCTCCACAAGAAGGTAAATCCTATTCTGAATGTGGGGTAATGAAGGAACAAACAGTTCCAGTGTTATTGGGCCGGGATTTGTTGGTTGGCCAGTACTCTATCAATGCTGTAACCCGCAGCCAGACCCTCAGAGGAAAGTGGGAGGAGGAAGGCAACTTTAGGGAAGCCACCTCACCACCAACCAGGGAGGGGGAAATAGCCCAGGTTACTGAGGATGAAGAGAGGGCAGTCACCCAGGAGGGGGAGGACCAGCCTGTCTCAAGCCCTGGAGGAGGGTGTTCTCAAGGGGAAGAGGGGTGTAGCTTTCCCCAAGTGCAGCAAGAGGCTGTAGATGTTCCTAGCAAGGAAAAGGACCAGTCGAGCATAAAGGATGTGCATGCTGAAGAGACAGAGGTGGAGAGTGGAGATTTCACAGGAGTTTCTGAGAGCAGCAAGGCTAATGGGGGCTCAGAGGAGCACATAGCTGAAGGCTTGGGGGAACGGGAGCGGTTCCAGAAGGGGGTCCGGAGCGGCCTTAGGTTGGAACCGGTTCACCAAATAGCTGTGGATCAGGAAGTGGGATCGTCCGAGACGCTCTCCGAACAGGTTGTCTTGAAGCAGGGCAGACAGGAGTCCTGGGAAGCTGTGGGACCTTCCAGGCAGGAAGGGGGTCAGTTGGGTAATGCTGAAAAACCAACCGAGGGGACTGAGAACCCAAGCCAAACCCTCAGGGGAAGGTGGGGGGAGGAAGGCAACTTTAGGGAAGCCACCTCACCACCAACCAGGGAGGGGGAGGACCAGCCTGTCTCAAGCCCTGCAGGCGGGTGTGCCCAATGGGAAGAGGGGTGCCAATTTCTGCAAGGGCAGCAGGATGCTGTGGAGCCTTCCAGACAGGAAGGAGTTCAGTTGGCTGACACTGAGAAACCAACTGAGGGGGCGGAGAACCCAGATCAAACTTTGGCTGAGTGTTCTGGAAACAGTGGGACTAGGGGTGGCTTGAAGGAACAGATAATAGGAAGTCTGGGGGAGCCAGGAATGTT
This sequence comes from Heteronotia binoei, assembly GCF_032191835.1. Classification (NCBI taxonomy): domain Eukaryota; kingdom Metazoa; phylum Chordata; class Lepidosauria; order Squamata; family Gekkonidae; genus Heteronotia; species Heteronotia binoei. Next base: position 91,994,602 of record NC_083228.1, on the reverse strand, counting down.
CCTGTCTGAGGTTCAAAGTGACCCTAGGCTGGAATCACTGTGTGAGGTGGCAAGGGACCAGAAAATGGAGTTCGCAGAAGCTGAGACAGGGGATAGGGTGATGGTTTTCCTGCCCCTTCATACTGGTGAACGGAAAGTGGAATGGGAGGGACCCCATGTGATTGTGGATGACCTAGATGAGGCTACTTATGTGGTGGCTATGGAGAAGACGGGAAAGGCAGTTAAAGTGGTGCAGGTGAATATACCACAGCCATTCCCTGAGAGGTCCATGGGGTTGCATATAGGTAGGAAGGAAGGAGACAAAAAGAAGCTGGGACAGCAATTGTTTGGAGCCCCAGAGGTGGTTTTCTGGGAGGTCAGAGTGGACAGAGGGAATATTCCACCAATGAGGGATAAAGAAGAAGCAACTGTGTGGGAACTGGGCAGTTTCCAACCCCATATGTGGGGCCAGGGATTTCCTCCTTTGATGGACCACTCATCCCAGCAACAGCAGCAACGGAGGGAGAGCACCAAACTCCAGAGGTGGTCCTGGGAGATGGAGGAGTACATCTTAAAGATTGGACATTCCTTCTGCATGCAGCAATGCAACGTTTTGTCCAAAAAGGACACGGACACCTAGGTTGTGGGACTTTGTGTATTATTGGAGAAATACCTGAATGTTTGTGTAATATTTTGGTTAATGGGTTTCTCCTTGGTTGGTTGGATTCTGCTACGGGGTCACCTCTGTAGGAGGCAACCCCTCCGGCTCAGAATTTAAGGAGGGGGACGTGTGGAGAAACACCATCTTAGAGTGCTGGTGCTTCATTGGCAGGGATCAGTAAATTCCTCAGCAGGCTTTGTAGCCTCCCTCCAACCCCCCCCCTCCCTTCCAGAGCCAAACCAACAACTCTAGGGGGAAAGTCTCCTAGAGAGGCAGGAAGTGCTTTTGTTCTTTGCATGTGTGTTAGCAGGAAGAGAAGGGCAGTGGGAAGCCAGCGCTCGAGCGAGCATGTGGTGAGCAATGGAGGCTCCTGCCTGGGAGGCCCCAGGCAGTCAGACCAAGTAAGTCATGCTCATAGGCAGGGCAAGTGTAGACCAGGGACAAGACGATGCGTTTAAAAACCACCTTTATTTTGTTATGCTGTTTGCTGTGCGTTTGCTGTGCTGTGCTAACTTTTTAAAGGCAACTGTTTTTGTTTTGTTTTTCTTTCCCTATCTTTTTAATAAATGTTTTTTTCTATTTTAAATACTGGCAGTCAATCTCTGTACCACATAGATCCCCAGACCGCTTTAGACCACGCTGTTTTTAAGAAGGGGGCCCCGGGGAAGGGGGAAGGCATGCAGTTGGATAAGGTGCCAATCCTCCAGGGGTGCCCCAAAGAAGTGCTGAGGTCTCTGTGAAACCCAAGTGCAGGGTGGCAGAGGACCTGGAGGCCTGGCCTCACAGCTGGAGAGGGGGATTGGGAGTCCTGTTCCTCTCAATCTGAGCCCCTAGACTGAGCAGGTGGTGGCAGCGCGCCCAAGGGGCAGGAGGAGAAATAGCTCCCTCCAGGAGTTGGCGACTCAATAGGGAGCTGACGGGACCGGGTCTGAAGGCAGAATCGGGCCGGTTCCGCCACAGCCCGCAAGACGCACTCCTCTCCACCAGACAAGGAGGGAAAGAAGCTGGACAACGTTGGGAGGAAGTTCTACTCTGCTGGGGCACTGGGAGTAAAGGTATCTAACTATGCAGCGTGCATGGCTAGATACCAATACTCAGTGTGGGAACAACTAACCCTCCTCCTGTCTTCCCTGAGTGAGGAGAAGAGGTCGGCTGCAAAGAAGTTGCAGAAGGAAGGCTTTGCTGTAGCCAAACAACAACTGGCTGCAGCAAAGCACATGGTCGACGTCTCAGCGAGGACTATCACTTCTGCCGTCTGCCTCTGCCGCCACTCCTGGCTCAGATCTACAGCTCTCCAGCAGGACACCAGGGCTTTCATTGAAGATCTGCCCTTCGAGGGCGAAGGCCTGTTCAGCTCCACCACTGACAATGCACTCCAGGAAATGAATAAAAGTATAAAAACTTCCAGGAACCTGAGCGTACCAGCATCTTCCAGAGCTGTGAGACAGAAACAGTGGCATAAGCCTTGGGCGCTTTCCATCGTAGCGGAAGGCTACAAAATAGACTTTGCTCAGATTCCGAACCAATCTGTGGTAATTACCACTCCCCCTTCCCCACCTCTGCTGGCGGAGGTGAGCAACCTCTTACAGAAACAAGCCATAGAGAGGGCCCCGATGGAGGCCAGGACGGGAGGCTTCTACTCTCGTTACTTCCTGGTTCCCAAGCGGGACGGGGGTCTAAGACCAATCATGGATCTTCGGAATCTGAACAAAATCATTTTGTACCAGAAGTTCAGAATGTCCACTCTGCAAACAATTCTGCCCCTCATCAACCCAAGGGGATTGGATGGCAACGCTGGACTTCAAGGATGCGTACTTCCACGTCAGCATCCATCCTGCGTTCAGACATTTTCTTCAGTTTGCAGTGGGTCCTCAGCACTTCCAGTTCAAGGCCCTTCCGCTCGGTCTATCCACTGCACCTCAGGTGTTCATGAAGATGATGAGCGTTGTGGCTGCCCATCTCCGGCTTCAAGGGATAGTCGTCTTTCCATACATCAACGACTGGCTTCTTGTGGCGGAGTCGGAAGAGAGTTTATCATCTCACATTGCTATCACTCTTCATCTTCTTGACACCTTGGGTCTGCAGGTCAATTTGGAGAAATCACACCTTACTCCATCAAGGACAGTTCAGTTCATAGGGGCCTTGCTGGATACGAACTTTCATCCTCCTCTATAGGCTGCTTATTCTATAGCTAAGCTTTCCCAGCATGTAATTTGTTTGCGCTCCAGTGTCTCCATTCAGAGATTTTTTTCTGTTCCATTTTTGTTTAAGACAGCCAATACATTTGGACATAGAGGGAAAGGCCTTTAAATGAAATGGCTATATTGTCCTGAAAGGAAGGCTAGTTTTTCCACCACATGTGTTATCAAGGAAAAGATGGAGACATCTTAAATTCACATAGAAGTTATGTACAGTAATGTTTTTAAAAAACACCTTTTGTATATAACTTCTTAAGGGGGAATGGTCTTATATTTAGGGTCATTTTCCAGACAGTGTACTTTGGCAATATATGTTAGATTTAAATAGTGGTTCATAATTGTTTGTCACTGGGTGGCCATTCTTTAGTCCTTTGGGCTGCTTATATTGTATTTATAAACCTGTTAATGGTATGGTTGTGATGTATGAATAAAAATAAATTGTATGATTTGAAAGAGGAACATGCACAAAAAAACCCGTTTTGTGCTCAGGGTTGCCTGCTGCAACCCATTGCTTCAAATGGATTTAATGGAACATTGGGCTTTGTTGTGTAGCTGAAGGGATTCACTGTAGCTTGTGGAATAGAGCCTTATAGATGCCTGTCATATAATAGTGCAAAAATGGTTTGGATTATTTATCTCTTTGCTTTACAGTAGTGGCTCTTGTTCATTATAACATCCAAATCCTGTTATCCCTTATCCAGTGCTTTTCTTCATGCATATTTTTCTTTTCTAATTTGATAAAAAAAATACTATGTTATAATAGATCTTGTGATGTTTTTGCTTTTTAAACTGAAAAATGACTTTGTAAAATGATCTCTTTAACTGAGCAGGGCTTGAATTTTTACTTGCTACTGTATATGTTGTACTAAATAAATAGAAATTGTATTCCTGACACACCAGCTGGTTGGTGCTCATCTTGAGCTCATCTGTTAAATATTTTTGTAGGAGTTCAGCAAACAGCATGAAGTTGCAACTTAGAGCAGTAGCCTTCACAGATAAGGGAGGCACTATAAATTAAGGCTCCCATCAGTCAAATATTTTACTCTTAAGAAGGATTCTTTTTCATTATGCCTGTTATCAGAAAAAAATTTAAAGATAGATTAGTTCCGGAAGTGTATTATTTTTCTCCAGGATAAAAGAATGAAGGTTTAGTTTCTCTGAAACTGAATATTGATTTACTTTCCCTTTGCAGACAGGAAGAAAATACTTGGAAGCTGGCTGTTGCCAATAGCAGTGGTAGGGTCTCCCTGTACCATCAAAGGCATTGATCAGGCATTTTGTTGCTGCATCCCTGGTGAAGAGTAGAGCCTACCCACCCAACCCAGCCCACACTCCTCACTTGGCATGAGGTTGTGAAGCTCATTAAATCATGTTGTGGTTGTTCTTTCTGACTCATCCTCTTATCATCGTAAGGAAATGAATGAGCAGGAGGCCTTGCTGTGCAAAGGTTGCTTTAAAGACCTCTTAGAAAATGGTGGGCCACAGTGAAGAAACTAATTTCAGCCCAGCTGCATAGTACAATGTACATATTTAGATGTGCTTTTGACTTCAGTGCTAGGACACATAGGGAGGGGCATTATCAGCTAAAAATCTTGAGGAGTTTTCCCCTATGGACTGAGAAAGGAGAAGTTAAAAATATATATTTGTAAAATTTTATGTCCCACTTCTCCAGAAATCTGCTTTTAGGCAGTTCATTGAACAATGCCATAAAATTATAGAAGCAATAACATAAATTTATCACTGATAAACAAGTAATAAAACAAGCCAAAGTATTCTAAAGAATCGGTTGCTGTGCACAACCTGTGAAATAGTGTACAGATGCTCCCTATTAGCTGGCTACATAGTTGAGTTCCTACACTAGGAGATATTTCAGCAGATGTTTATCCAGGCTTTTCTTAAAAACCACTAAATGAGATGTTTCCCATTGACAACTTCTATTTTCAAGCCACACTAAGGCTTGGATCCCAACTAGATTTATGTGGACACAGGAAAAGGGGTGAGTTTTTCCTATCCCCCTCCTGTGGGAGACCTCTAACCCCCTAAGCTATTTCTGGGAGTCCTGATTGCCCAGGACCTGAAGGAGGAAGAAATCAGCACAGAAATGCCTCCCCTTGCACCTGCAGAGTTCTAGGTAGGAACCAAGGCTAAAAAGAACTATAAAAAAATGATGAATCTCCCCTTTGTCTAAGATATAGTAGTAAACAAAAAAATTAAAAGCTCTGTAACCTGACATTTAGAGAATTGCTGAAACATTTAAGTCTTGTATTCATTATTTTATTGAAATATTTATACCCTATTTTATCACTTGGCACAAGGCAGCTCAAGTGCTGTTAAACCAGGAGCAAAAGAAGAAGCCTACTTGTTCAGATCAAGGGCCCATCTTGTTTTCACATACTATCCAGTCAAATGGCCCCGGATAGCCTGTAAGCAAGGCATGGAGGCCAAGGCCTTTTCCAGATTGTTGCCCTGCCATAACTGGTATGTAGAGAGTATATTTTGTATAGTAACAAAGAGAGTATATTTTGTATAGGAGAGCCAGTTTGGTGTAGTGGTTAAGTGTGCAGACTCTTATCTGGGAGAACCGGGTTTAATTCCCCACTCCTCCACTTGCACCTGCTAGAATGGCCTTGGGTCAGCCATAGCTCTGGCAGAGGTTGTCCTTGAAAGGGCAGCTGCTGTGAGAGCCCTCTCCAGCCCCACCCACCTCACAGGGTGTCTGTTGTGGGGGAGGAAGGTAAAGGAGATTGTGAGCCGCTCTGAGACTCTTCGGAGTGGAGGGCGGGATATAAATGCAATATCTTCTTCATCTTCTTCTTCTTAACCTTTTAGTAATTATGGCTGATAGCCAGTCTTTGTGGCTTGGTCTAATTCCATTTTAGATTTACTGGCCATCACTACATCCTGTGGCAGCGAGTACTAGAAGTTGTGTGAAGAAGTTCCTTGGTCTATCCTGAATCTACTGTCCATCAGTTTCACTTGACTGTTATGAGGGGGGGGGGGAAAGCAAGGTTCTCTCTCCCCACCCCGTGCATAATATTATAAATCTCTATCATATTTATTGTCCCCTTTCCAAGTCATTAGCACTTTAACTTCACCCTCCTATAATCCATGATAGCATATGTGAATTTATGTAATGAATCGAAGAAGCAGTCCTGAAACAAAGGACTTTCTTTAAGTCCAAGGTGGGGGCTTTCTGCATGCCTTTCTGTAGAGATTAAATTCAGAAAACTCTTCTGAAGTTTAAGAAGACCATAACTGCACTGCATTTGTTTGGGACTGGTAGGACTTGAATTGATAAGCAGAATTGTTGTGAACCTGGAGGGACATTGCAGAAGTTACACAGGGCAGGAGGAAAATAGAATTAATCTCTCAGGTTGGTTTATACATCTGTCAGTAGTTGTCTTTATATAGTTTTAGCAAAAGGTACAAAAGAATCCCACTGACAGATGTTGAAGGGAAGGATGAGGCGAACAGGACCCTGAGGATTTGTCCCCAGCCTGACTCCTGTCAAACTGTCTCTCTGACAAGGATGTTTTTTCCTCCATTTGGGAAAGTACCATCCTCTGGGGACAGAGCAGCTTTCATCATTGCCGGCTTTTGAAGAGGAAGTTGTTGGAAGCATGCCCAGTGAATGTTGCAAGAAAAGGGTGGGTTGAAGTACAGCAGCATTGCACTTTAACCTAATAAAACCTGCATTTATAAAGTAGCACAGAGAGCCCAGGCATAAGTCGCTATATTGTGAAGGCAGCAATTCCAGGAGTATAGCTGTTACGTGCTCTCCTTGTCTCAGATATAGAATCTATCATTTTTAATTGCATGGGAAATTTTGAATGGAGGGATATGGAAAGTTTCTAAAGATACAGATGAAGTATGTGTGGGGGCAGATTTCATCAGACTTCTGATTTGAAATGCCTGATAAGCTTGGCTTTAGCTGTTAATGACTGTTGTGGTTTTTGAATGATGGCATTATAACTTGTTTTTAACAATGAGTTGAACTAAATTTAAGCTGCTTTTGTGGCTTTGTTGTTTTGTGTTTTGCATCTGGAGAAACATAATTTCTATAGAACACCATTTTCTCTGAATGGTAGCTCTCTGTGTCTGTCTCATTCTGTTTAAATGCTTCTGTAACCCTGCGCGAAGCCTGTGCCCTAATATCTGTTGTATGGCATACTCAGAGCAGATTATTTTGGGAAGTTGCTTCCTATTTCAGGCAATTAAATTACCAGGCCTCATTTATCCTTTAGCCTTCAGGATACAGTTTTTACAGTATGGATGGAAATCTCAAATGTTCTTCCTGATATCATCGCAGATACAAAACCACCTAGTCATGAAGATAGAATCCTGTTCTCCCCATTTTCCTGTGCCCAAGTCCTGTATTCATTACATATCTGTCTTCCTCCCCATTTCAATATCTTCCTCCCAGTGTCACTCCCTTCCTTGCTATACCTACAATCTCACCCCACAAAAGCACTGACTTCTAGGGTTGCCAATCCCCAGGTGGGGGCAGAGGATTCCCCACTTCAGGGTCATCAGAAAGCGGGGGGTGGGGAGGGAAATGTCTGCTGGACACTCCATTATTCCTTATGGAGACTTATTCCCATGGGGTATAATGGAGAATTGATCCACAGGTATATGTATTTGGGGGGGGCTGTTTTTTGAGGTAGAGGCACCAAATTTTCAACATAGCATCCGATGCCTCTCCTCAAAATATCCTCCAAGTTTCAAAAGGATTGGACCATGGGGTCCAATTCTATGAGCCCCCAAAGAAGGTGTCCCTATCCTTCATAATTTCCAATGGAGGGAAGGCATTTAAAAGGAGCATGGTCCCTTTAAATGTTATGGCCAAAACTCCCTTTAGAGTTCTATCATACGTGTCACAACCTTGCTCCTGGCTCCACCCCCAAAGTCCCCAGATATTTCTTGAATTGGACTTGGCCACCCTACCAGTGACTTCCCAATCAGCCACCAAAGGCTGGCAGCCTTGGAGCTGATCCACACTTCAGTACAAAGAAGATCTGAATTTAAATGATTTCCTGACAGAAGTGGCAGTAGAAATCACGTTAATGTTTTTGTGTATATTAGTGGAACTGAGGTGGGCTTCCTTTTTACTGTTTTTGCCAGTGATGTTTTAGCAGCTTGGGGATTTGCTAACAAATGAAAGAAAAGAGCACCATCTGTAGTTAGAATAGTAGAAGTGCATGGCTTTTACCTTATAAAATGCTGAATGTATGCCATGTTCATTTTCTGAACTTCTTAAAGTTTGTTTTACAAATTAGCCTATATATTTTGTCTCTAACCATTAGATATACAGTTTTTTTTAATAATTACTATACTGTTTTTACAGAATCGTGCCATATGGTTGTTTAGCAACAGGAGATCATTCTGGTTTAATTGAGGTTGTTTCTGCTTCTGAGACCATTGCAGATATTCAACTGAATAGTAGCAATGTTGCTGCTGCTGCTGCATTCAACAAAGATGCTCTCTTGAATTGGATTAAGGAATATAATTCAGGGTAAGATATAAATTGCATTGGCTGTTAACAGATTTTCAGTAAACCACATACCAGTGTTATATATTGCTAGGTTTGCAATATGCTAGAACTTTCCAACACCAGCAGAATTCTCTGTCAGTAGCCAGCCAATCTTTGAGGCCAGAAGTTTTCTTGTGTAATAAAACAGAGGAAAAATCATTGCCAGTTATTCCAAAATTCAAGCACATCAGTGTACTTTGACAGAGCTCTCTATTGAGAGTTGGTTAAAAAGGCAGCATAAAACATTTTAAATAAATAATGTTTTATTTCCTTGTATACCATCACAATAAAGTGCCATAGTAGCTAGCCAAAATATTTTCATCATGAAACATATGTTGCTGTTAATGTGTTCAGGAAGTTTACTGCAAATATACATAATATGTTCGCTACCTGATGATATGTGAAGTGGCTATAAGGCTGTTTCTGTTTATTGTCTAGCAAAACTCTGTCTGAATGCTGTACCTGGGGCTATTTGAAGCAATCAATTTCTGGCTTCTAATTTAAGAAATTATTTGAAATCATTCTACTGAGCCGCCTAGGCGGGAAGGGCGGGGTAGAAATAAAATCTATTATTATTATTACTTTTTTCCCATGCAACCTAGAGATGACTTGGATCGTGCTATTGAGACATTCACTCTCTCTTGTGCTGGCTACTGTGTAGCTACTTACGTGCTGGGCATAGGAGACAGACATAGCGACAATATTATGGTCAGGAAGAATGGTCAGGTAAGAATTTCCTTGGGAAAGTGTTTCAGTAGATGTCTTCTACTAGCATTTATTTCTGTATGTTTTGCTTGCTTTTCAGCCTATGATAAAATCAAAAGTGCTCATCTTCAGTCTTCTGTGCATGTGCAGGTCTAGCTCTGAGATACTCAAAGGAGGGGGATCCTGCCCCTCAGAGTACACTCATGGTCCACAGGGATGCACCCCAGTCCCTCAGTTTGTTCTTCACCACTGTTTCATGTATTTTGTTTCCAGAGCTCTCCATTAGTGGGTTTCTGTTGTTGTTTTGTGAGGAGTTTTCTCAGATCTCCTCGAGACCTTCTCTGAGACAAGTCATCTTTTCAAAAAGTGTTCCAACTGCAGATCTATAATGACAAGGACTGGCAAACATTTGTTGTGTTTAATCTGCCTCAGTAAGAGGCATAATTATATAGCCTGTAAGCACTTTCAGCAGTTTATACCAAAAGTGTTCAGGGGTCAAGTTTTCCTGTTTGAAGGCAACTCTTTGGGGAAAGGCCTTGTCCAGCTGTGATTGCCATACAGCTAATCATCTGCCCCAGCAGAGCATTTTGCTATCCCAACAACTGCTGTGGAAGAGCAACCATCTCAGCAGCCCTGTTGCCTCAGTTCCAAGACTAGATCCAGGATGGCAGTAATTTTAGTCACTAGAAACAGCGTCTGCTTGATGTTTGTAATATGGGGTTACTTAATGGTAGGTTTGTTCAGTACACACCACAACACCAAAGCATCAGTTTCTTGTTCCAGGGTTGGTAGCAATTGTCTGTCAATTGGAGATGCTTTCCAGATGACCTGGACAGATACTCTCTTTTATGTATTCCTCCCATTTCCTCTAATAGAGAGAATGGTTTTCAATATGTATGCAGAAGACACACATTGGGTGCATTCATGCTACACTAATGTGTTTTACATATGGATTTTTACTGTGTAAGAATAGCAAAAATCCAGATATAAAACACGTTAGTGTAGTGTGAATGCACCCACTGAATTTTAATCACACCTTGCTGGCCCTGCCAGATTTGGTTCCAGATCTGTATGCATAGGTACCATGTTACATCACAGCATGCACAGGCTTCACTTGACTGCATGGCTCATTCATCTTCATAATTAGATTTTTCAGACCCTGTGGTGATGGTGATTCTCAGGACACAAAATCCTTCAACTAGGCTGTCATATTAATAGAAACAGAGGTGTTTTTCCTCCTGGGCTGTCCCTGCAGTTTCCTGCCATTTCTCATTGGTTCTAGGATACCTCTTCTCTTTGAAATCATTGGGTCCAGCTGTTTCCTCCCTGAAATTGCACATGGCTGTAAGTTCCATGAAGAGAAGGTTGTATTGAGATCTAACCTACAGTTTTTGTCCAAGGCAATCTCTAAATTCCATCTTTCACAGGACATTATGCTCCCAGAATTTTTTCCTACACCATCATCTAGTGCCAGACAAGTGTTACATACTTTGGATGTTAAAGGTTTTATTGTTTTATTTAAGAGAACAAGTTTCTTTCACAAAGGTCTTCAGTTGTTTATCATTCAGGCCCAAGTAAATGGAGGGCAACTCTTCAGACTTATCCAGATGGATTGTTTCTCTCATCAAGATATGCTATGAACAGGCAAGACTCCCCTGTCCCTTCCTGATACATGCACATTTCACAAGAGCACAGCATTGTCATATGAGGAGTACCTCTGGCAAAGATCTGCAGGGCAGGGCAGCAACATGGTTGTCATCTGACACTTTCATGAAACACAAGGCTGCAGATGTTAGTAGGAAGAGCAGTACTGCACTCTTTTTTCTAATTACAGCATCAGCGCCCCCCCCCCCCAATAACGAGTAGCTTACTAGTCTCCCAGAGTGGAAGTGCACAGAAGACCAAAGCTGAAAACAGTATCGCATTAACCCATAACTGTTGTCAATCAAGTTATCATCTGCTCAGGCATGCATTCCCGCCCACCTTTTCAGCTGTGAGCTCTCTCCTTTATTCTCTGTCTCCTTTATGCTGTGTCAATTGTTAATGTTTTTGACTGTATGATATGTTTGTTTAGTATGTCATTGTACACTTCTCTGAGCCCCGCTTTTAAAATGTGTGGTATAAAACCTGAATTTAATGATAATAATGTAATAATAATTGTTGGTGGGCTTGCAACATCTCAGGAGAACTGAGGGAAGGGGGTGCCTTCCCTTGGAGCACATAACCATTTGGGCAGGAAAGAGCATCTCCTGTGCTTCAGTGGAAGGGGTGCCTCCCTGAGTATCTAAGAGCTTTAAAAAGGCCTAGTATATGCCTGCACTGAAGACAACTTGATAAACAGCAGTAAAGGTAAGTTTAACAGTGTTTTCCATGTAGATCTCCTCCCTTCTATAAGCTGCATACAATTTTAAGGATAAAAGAATCCTTTCTTATGTGATGTTTTCCTAGATATCACTATGGAGTGGCTAACAGATTTGAGGTGTAATCTGGAAAGTCACTGGTTCAAATTTCACTTTAGCCTCAGATATCCTAAGAGGCCTTAGGCAAGATTCTCTCAGCCTCAGTCCCTGATATGTAATGAGGGGATAATATTGTTGATCTACCATTATAAGGATTATGGTGATAATGTATATGAAGCACTTTTAACAGTGAAAGTTTTATATAAGTGTTAAATATGTATTGCTGTAATAGTAGCAGTCCATGTAGGGAAAGACATATTCAGTTAAAGTTTTCTGTAAAGATTTTTAAATGTTTAAAAGAACTCCTGTGCATAGATGATATATAATTACAATTTCTGCCTAGAACCATATGCCTGTCATGGTTCTCAATAATCACTTTCTAATGGTTTTCAAAATGTAAAATCACACATAATTATTGTGCATTTGCAATTGTTATAAAGGAGTAATTTTGGTAGAAAAGATCCATATCGCATACTGGAGTAAATTTATATTCTGAACCCTTTTTTTATAGCTCTTCCATATAGATTTTGGCCATATTCTTGGAAACTTCAAATCTAAATTTGGAATTAAAAGGGAGCGAGTGCCTTTCATTCTTACTTATGATTTTATTCATGTTATTCAGCAAGGGAAAACTGAAAACACTGAAAAATTTTGCCGGTAAGTTTTAAAAATCATCAAAATAATTTTGCTGGTGCTAGCCCACCCCCATAAAAGAGCCATGCAAAAAATAGACTAGCAGTCATTGGTTGTGCAAGATACTGTTCATATTAGAACTATTCCTTCCATGAGGTGAGGGGAGTTCAGATATTTATTTTTCCTCTGATAATCTATATGACATCTGATTGCAAACATGGAAACACCTCTGATTTGACATCACTGTAACTGATTATAGCAGAGTTTTTAGAAGGGGTTTTCATCATGACTTAGCAGCTGCCACGTTATAAACACCCAGTCATTTAGTTGGCCTTGTCCATTTGTGTTGTCTTGATGGGGAAAGCTCCAAAATCCATAAAGGGAAACTGCTCAGCTATCTCTTGGATTTGTTAAATTTGCTTTGATACTTCATTTTTGCATATTTGGCTTCCTTTTTTCTAGTGACTGGATACTGTAATGTTTTTTTAATTATCTCTTGCTGTGTGTATGAAAAGCAAACAGTTTTGTAATAATCTGTATTTGCAGACCAATGTAAAATGGGAACAGGTGGTGGGTTTAAAAGTTCAATAGCACCAGATAACTGTAGTGTATCAAGTCTAATCCCGTTCGGATAACTCTGTATTTAAGTAGCCCAGACTGCCTAGAGACTGGCTCACTTGTTTTGGCCCTGCTTCACAACCAGTGTTCTTTGTGGATGTTAAGGTTTCGACAGTGTTGTGAAGGTGCATACTTGGTTCTGAGAAGACATGGGAACCTCTTCATCACTCTCTTTGCATTGATGTTAACGGCCGGGCTTCCAGAGCTAACTTCTGTTAAGGATATTCAGTATCTAAAGGTAAAATTCATTCTCATACGTACCTAATATATAAAAAAGCAAGATGTTTGTAACTCAAAACTGTGAAGTATTCCTTAGTTTGTGTGAACAGAGGAAACTACCATTTACTGAGGAGGCAAATCAGTGGTCTATTTCAAGTGCAGCAGTCCAAGTTTTCCAAGTCCTTGCAGCAGCAGTCCAAGTTTTCTGGGGGTCTCTTTGTCCTGATACTTGACCATTTAACCATTTGACCATGTGGATCTGTTAAATGGAGCCTTCTGTATGCAAAACAGGTGCTTTGTCATAATACTATGGGCCTGTTTTCAATATCTCAAACTCTTTTAATTTTTTAGACAGCCACTCCCAACAGAGTCTAATCTTATGAAACAAAAGCCTTGCTCTTTTTGTCAATTGTTGGTTACCATCAGTTCATTTCAATAGAATTTTCAATAAGTGCATAGTATAAACATGGACCTACCTGTATAAAAAAGGGTGAAGTCAGGATATTCTGTAGTAGGAAAATATGGAACTCTTACAGGTTGTGGATCTCTTATTCTTTTCCCCTAGAATGGCCATTAAACCAGAGCAGCAGAGATATTTATACTTTATGTGTATTTATATCTGGCATAAATGTATTCTACTGAAAATAAACATTGCCAGATCATTATGCAATAGGAGTCTTCTTATTGTCTTAAAGGTCTGGTGAAGCTCTTCCGAATAAACATGCTGAAAATTAAGAAATAAATAATTCCATTATTATATAGGTGTGTTATTTGCTAATTTTCCCATGGACCTCTTGCTACTCACTTAGATGCTCAAAATCATAAGCCTTATCCTAATTTCAGAGCTTTCTTGAAGACATTGGGTAGCATTTCACTATTGTCATCATTCTCAAATAGTCAGCAGACTGAAGTAGTGAAGCTTGCTAGCCAGTTGATTTCTTTCTCTAAGGGACATTTCCCAAGATGCAACATTCATTCAAGTGAAATAAGTTTAGGCAGTGTGCAAGTTAATGCTATGGTCTGTCTCCCCCCTTCCCCAACTTTGTAACATATTGATGCCTGACAAGAATAACATCCATTATCCCATCTGAATGATAAAAAATGGTGGTGCTTAACTGTGGGAAAAGGGTTGCCTGTAGACAAGTGACAGACTCTGGAAATGCTGGGTATGCATGAAGGAGAAAGAGCAGTCCTTTAAATGCAGCATTTTCCCTCCCTTTAGGACTCTCTTGCCTTAGGGAAGAGCGAGGAAGAGGCACTAAAGCAGTTTAAGCAGAAATTTGATGAAGCGCTGAGAGAAAGCTGGACTACTAAAGTGAATTGGATGGCGCACACTGTTCGGAAGGATTACAGATCCTGAGTGGTTTATGAATTTGCACTAAGCTGAATGTTACTCTGACAATAAAAAATGTTTAAAAGGGAACCAAGAGACCCTTTCTAAAAATGGACCCAAGAAAATTGCCTGAATTATCATTTTGCACTCTGCTTTGGAATGCTTTGATGAGATTTTTTGTAAAACTAGCTGATGTTCTCCATAAATTCTTGTGCCAACTTTGCACGCTGAAGGCTACTTACTAAGCTTTTTATGTTATTATTTTGATACATTGCAAAGGTGTAAATATTTGGGGAGTTATGTTTAGAGAGTGTGCTCTAACTCTGTCAGGATGGTTGGAGACTTCTTAGAGGACTGATGGTTAAATGGAGAATCAGAAGGGTATGTCTGTGTGTGTGTTTTTTTTAATTTTGCTTCCAGAGAATTTTGTTTATGTGTGTGTGTGTGTGTGTTTATTGGGCATAACTGTGTTCTACTGTACGTAAAAACTGCCAGAGCATTGTACAGCAGGAAGCTGCTTATTATCTTAAACTGCTGCCACAAGAGAGATTTCTCTTAATAGTGGGAAAATTAATTTAAAGTGATGAATCCTCTAAACAAAGTGCTCAGTGTTAGTATAAACCTGTTAGCATTAATGCTAACTTCAGTGGGGCATATATGCATTGGGCAGCCTTGAGCTTTTGGAAAACTCTTATCATGAAGATGATTGTCTTTGAGTTCTATTGAACCTCCACTTTTTTTAAAGTCTACCAGCTGAGCTTTTGCACAAACCTCAATGGCTTTTCCATCTTCCTTTGACATCAATAACAATTGTATTGTCCTCATGCAATGTGTAATATATGTACATGGAAAACTGCATTTGATAGAAAACCCATTTATGAGGAATGTGCACCCAAACAACATTACAGTGTGTAAAAGCCAAAAGGTGTAGGATTTTTCAAAAATGCTAAAATGCAGCATTTTTTAAAATGGAACTCCATTGATATGTTATTCCTAAATGCCTATAGTGATACTATTTATCTTGATTAGAATGTTTGTGTTCAACCTAAGATAACTGGTGGAGAAACTGGATTTATTTTAACACTGAGGTACCATATTTTCAAGGTGCTTATTTGAGGAGCAATTCATATTTAAAAGTGCAATAAGATCTGTTGGCTCAAAGATGCAACTTGTAATGTATGAAATGGTGGCGAGATGACCTTTCAGCTACTGCTTACTCGCCAAAGAACACTGGTAGCTCTTTGTATTGGTGATGTTAAATATAAATAATAATAATAATTAAAAATTGCCTTTTTGATCAAAACAATGGTTTTACATAGGAATTTAATTAAAATTTATTTTACTTTGTCAAGAGTTTGTGTTCTTCTCTAAAGAATACTGTGCACAACTGTATGTTTTCTGCTAAGTGTTGTATTTCTCAATTGGGACTCATGGAAACATTGTCAGCCTTTGCGAAATATGTCATAAATTAGAAGCTTAGAATTACCACACAGATGTGCATACATTGTATTATAGGTTTTCAGTACAAAGATATCAGAATATGCTTGAGATTCAAAGCTTTCTTTGGAAGGCCATTCAGAGAGTTTGTTCCCTTTAGCAAGTACTGACACAGATACATTGTGCTTTGTATCACAGGGAATAACTGTCATAACTATTCAAATAAAAAGCATTGCCTGAAGTTATATGGAGGGATGTTGCTGCTGTTCAGGTTTTCTTGTATAAAATAATCAATTTTATCATTTTTTGTCTTACAAAAACTAGCTAATTACTGTAGGTAGCAGATACCTGATTTTCAAGCTATTATAATGTAATGGTATCCCTCTTCTTTCCAACACTGAATACCAGCCTTACTGAAACCTAGTGTGTATGGGGGGGAGTTTTGGAGGAAGGAGTAGGATCAGAAGCCAACTCCCAGCTCTTAGCAGAGGGTTGGTTTCTGTTCTTGCTAAATTCATGTAAGTCTAAGGTTCAGCAAGAAGTTTCCTGGGTTCCCCCCACCTCAGCATTCTATAGAATTATCAGCTCCCTGATCACAAGTGACTGGTGCTCAAGTATCTGTAATCCCTGTGCATCTAGCCATCTGGATTAAATTATATCTAACTCACTACAACCATGGTGACAAGTTTCTTTGTGACAACTGTTATGGAGTAAAAGCACACATTTTTAATGTGTGTTCATATGAATTGCCAGTGAGAAGGAGTGCTTAGTAAGCCCCTCTTGACCACCACCAGCATGTGGCTGTAACTACAGTGTTGTTGCAGATGCTGTTAGACCATCTGTATAAGCGTCGTGTGCCTTCTCATTGCTCCTATGGGCATACAGGCTCCAATTGCTTCCTGAGTTACACAAAAACTCCCCACTGAGCAACTAAGAGTAATAACAAAGCCAATATGATAAAATCCACAGTATGGACAAGAGAGAGAGAATTCATCTTTCTGGAACTTTAAGACAGTTTTGTGCCTTTGTCCACTCGATCCCTCTTTGTGTTTGTGTAAATTCTTCATGGAGCTATTACAAAATAAAGCCAAATATCAAAACATACAACAATAGCAATACCATCACCTGTCCCAAAATTGCAAAGAGACTTAACCACAGAGAATGATACCCACATATGGATCAATGCAAACCCTTCCCAGTCTCTGCACCTGGCTCCTAATTCAAGTCCTTCTTATCTCCAATAAATGCTGAGACTCATCCAGAATCTTAAAGATATACATACTCAAAGACATATTCACTTATAACAATACTGAAAGATATATGTCCAATGCCATATGTACTATAAAAGTGCATTGCAACAACAGGCAGTTCAGTTCAACCTATACAATCTTTCATAAATAAGAAGAAAATTCTATATGAGCATTAAGCCCTGAGGGTGAAACTGTTTGTAATTTGTGAATCCAATAACTCTCTTGCTGTAACAATATTCTATTTATGTCTTCCTTAACATATAGCCTTGGTTGGTATTTATAAAGTGCAAAAAATTTAAGTCTTTAATCTGATGTTTAGTCTCTTTGAAATGGAAAAATATAGGAGTTTCTGGGACTTCACTTTCCAAATGCAATTTATGTTCCAATATCCTAACTCTGAATGCACATAACGTCATTCCCAAGTACCACAATTGGCATGAACATATAGCTGCATGTACCAAGTGTTTCGTGTTGCAATTAGTAAAAACTTTCAATTTAATAACTTTCCCATTGTATGGATTAACAAACTGTTTGACTGACAGCATCATCCCACATGCAGAACATTGACCACATGGGTAGTTTCCTATTACTTTGTGCTTATCTGAATTTTATTCTGTGTTGTTCCTAAATTCTGCCCTGATTAACATATTCCTCAGATATTTTGGATTCCTGAACCCAATTCTTGGGGGTATAGAGCACCCTGGTAGGTGTGAAACAATATCACATAGGTTCTTAATGGATCTGCTGATCTTGTATGCAACTGGCCACAAGATAATACATCCAAACTCTGTCTTGGCTTATCTTGCAGTAATTTACATCTTTCAACTCTCTGCCATTTGATGTGCCTTTAAAACTAACTCTGTCAGATACCCTGTATACTGAAACTGTTGAACCAATTTACCTGCTTCTTTCATATAATCTGCTTTTTTTGTAGAGTTACATCTGACTCATAAAAATTGCCCATATGGCAAATTGATACGTAAATGCCTAGGATGGTATGACTGGAAATGTAAAAGGCGTCAGGGGGCATTTTGTAGAAAACGAGGTGCTGAAGCTCATTACCACAACTCATTTGCATATACCACACACCCCTGACATCACCAGAAGTTGTACTAAATTATATCAGCTCAGCGTCTACCTTAAAATCCTTCTTGAATTATAATTGTCATAATACCTTACTCCCATCATATTTTTAAAATTACTTTATCCTATGTGGCCACAGTGGCATGATGATTTCCATCTGTCTGTTTTATATGTTTTGGTTATTTTCCCATTTTTGTGGGGGGAAATATTAGAAAGTTTGACAAGTCTTAGAGTTCAGCAAAATTGTCATGGAGCCCAGAAGCAAGTACCAAGTGGGGCGGGGGGATGTTAAGAAAGAAATAATAAAATTTAGAGCTTCCGGAGCTCTGCTCTTGCGAGCTCCTGCCCAGAATGAGGCCCGAAAAGGCCATTTCTGCCCGTTCGTTTTGTATACAATTTAACAAACAATTTGTCTAATTCCGATGCTCCTTTTTCAGTGAACCATATGAAATGAAACAGGCTAAGACCAGTAATATTGTGCTAAGATTGTCTGTGCCAGGGGTGTCAAACTCATTTGTTACAAGGTTCAGATCTTACATAAATGAGACTTTGTTGGGCTGGGCCAGGTGTCATAAAATGTAATGTCATGTAGCAGAGATATAAATTTATAAAGGACACATACGCAATGGAAGATTCTTTAAAAACTTAAAACATGCTTAAAAGATTAGCACTCTTGCAATATTTTGTTTATTTAAGTTTCTGATAACAAAATCTGGAGACAATGTACTGTAGCAATCTTGAGTTCAGGTGTTGACCCCTGGTCTATACCATACAAAAAGACTTTTTGAATATACTAAGAGCCCTGTAAGTTCTTGGAGGATTGGATACATCAAGGGTGTGTGGCCTAATATGCAAATGAGTTCCTGCTACAAAAAGCCTCGCAAAAGGTTATTCAGAAAGGCACCATACATATGACAAGCCAGGGATGTCAAACATGCGGCCCAGGGGCCAAATCAGGCCCTTGGAGGGCTCCTATCAGGCCCCCGAGCAACTGGCTGCCATCTGCTTCCTTCTTTCTCTCTCTTGCTTCCTTCTTCATCACAGCTTGCTTTGTCAGGCATGCTCAATCGCACAGGAGCTACATAACAAAGTCTCTATTTTCTCCCTTGGCTGAGGCTCCTCCCTTGGGGAGGAAGCGGGGAGGGAGAGCTTGCTTTGCCAGCGTCTCTCAATCACACAGCTACAGAGCTAAGCCTCTCTCCTTCTGTTGGCCAGAGCTTCTTTTGCTCAGTTCCCTGGATTGCATGGGAGAGCTATAAAGAAAGCACCATTAAGACCAACAAATGATAATGTTTGTAGCATGTTTTATTTTAAGCTTTTAAAAAATCTTTAATTGTGTTTGCGTTCTCTATAAACGTTTACATCTCTGCTCCCTAGCATTACAATGATCTGGAACACTACAATTTTGTGTGAACTTGAGAATCTGTATGAACTTGAGAATTTGTGAACTTTGGACTTTAACTTCTGATTCAGCAACTTTGTACTTTGAACATATATATGAACATATGAAGCTGCCTTATACTGAATCAGACACTCAGTCCATCAAAGTCAGTATTGTCTACTCAGACTGGCAGCGGCTTTCCAGGGTCACAAGCTGACGTTTTCCCCACCTATTTGCCTGGACCCTTTTTAGTTGGAGATGCAGGGGATTGAACCTGGGACCTTCTGCTTGCAAAGCAGATGCTCTACCACTGAGCCACCGTCCCTCCCCAAATTACTCCCAATTACTTTGTAATTGTTAACTGTGTATTCTGGATGTTGTAACTGTGTATTCTGGATGTTGTAACAAACTGTGTAACTGGATGTTGTAACTGCAGCCCTTGAATAATACAAAACTTGTGAAGTTACCGTTTTTAAGCAGATGTAAGATTTTTAAAAATGTTGTTTTGAATGGCCAGTTTCTGTAATATATATATTTTTCAGTGTGAATAAGTTGCATTATTAAGAGAAAACATGGTAGTTTGAATAACTTTATTTTGATACCTGTTACAGCAGTTGGCTTTCAGTTTGCATGTCTTAGGTTGACACTCATGGTAGTTTGAGTAACTTTATTGATGCCATTAGAGCAGTTGCTCTTTAATTTGCTGGTCAGTGACCTGGCAGCTACATTCTGGGCCACTTGCAGTCTCCAAAGCATTTTCAAGGGTAGCCTTATGCAGAGTGAATTGCAGTAGCCAAATATGGAGATGACCATTGCATGGATCAGTGCAGCAAGGTCCAACCGAGACAAAGAGCCAGCTAGTGGGCCTGATGTAGGCAAAAGACACAGAATGTGTTACCATGGACAATTACTTATCCAATGATAGTGAAGAATTCAACCACACCCTGAGGCTGTTTACAGACTACTGCTGTCAGCTGGACACCATCAAGTTTTGGGAGTGACCTTCCAGCTAGCATCTCAGCCTTTCCCAGCTACATGCCCTTTGTCTTGGATGGATTCAACTTCAGCCAGTTCCCCCTTAACCACTGGACTATTGCATTCAGGCACTAAGAGCCCTGCTGCTGGCTGCTTATGCAGCAGGAGGAAGAGCTGAGTGTCATCACCATATTGTTGGCTCCTAACTCCAAACCTCTGGACAATCTTGGCAAGAGGGTGCGTGAATATGTGAAATAACATCAGACAGAAGATCAAGCCCTGTGGGACTCCACAATTCAAATCTCATCAGGAAGGCCTCTCTGATAGTGTCCCTGGAGGAACAAAGAGAACCAAATAAGGGGCAGTGCCCCGCAGGACCAAATGGTCAAGTGTATCAAATGCTGCTGATAGATCCATAAGGCTCAGTAGCACCAACATGTCTTTATCCAAATGTAAATAGAGATCATCAACCAAAGCAAGCAGTGCCATCTTAACCCCAAAGCCAGGCCTAAAGCCCAACTGAAAAGGGTCTAGGACAGATGTTTCAACAAGGAAAACCTAGAGTTGCTCAGCCACTTTTATTCAGTTACCTTCCCCAGAAAAGGTACATTAGACCCTGGGCCAGAATTGGCCAGCTTTTTTTTTTAAATGTGAGGGTTTCTTTAGCAATTGCCTCCTTAAGGGAGCTGGAAAAACAGCCCTGTGAGAGAGACAAATCAAATTAATAATCTGTCTCAAAGGGCCACTTACCATGTTATGCCATGATTTTCTCAGCCACAAAGGACAAGAATCCAAGGAACAATTGACTTCACAGATTTCAGGATCCTGTCAGTATCTGCAAGGATGTGCAGGCCAAGAGTACAAAAAAGAACAAGAGTGAAGCCCCTATCCCACTACTGTTACCAAGTTTGGCAGCCAACTCCAAGTGGAGCATAGAGACTTTATCTACAAAAAAAATGTTGCAAGTGAATCATAGACTAGGATCAAAATCAGTTTTAGGACAGACTAAGGGGTGATCTATTGTTGAACTGATCTAAATAACTGAGTTGGCCATGAGCTGGTGGATGCAAGGTAGGTGACACAATCTTTTTGCCACTTTCACTGCCACCTCATAGGCCTTCAGTTGGGCTCTATAGTGTGTTCTCCATCTTGGGTTTGTCACCACTGAGTTCATTGGGAGCCCTTAGAACTATCACTCTTAGCCTAATCTATCTCACATGGTTTTGGGGGAAATAAAACACAGAAAAAGATAAATGTGCACATATGCTGCTCCGAGCTTTTGACAGAAAGAGCAGGGTAAAAAGAAGTAACATGCTACTTGTACCAAGTAGAAAGCTTTTAAGCAGCTACCACATGACTCCTGATTGTCTGGACCCAATATAGCACATACAGTGTGCTATTCAGATAGAGGTGATATCATTCCTCTCCTTTCCCTCATCGTTCTCTGTAAAACCCATATGCATTTTTAAATAATAAAATTTTAATTTAAAAACTTTAATATCCCAGAGGAGCAGCAGCAGAAATGTCTGAACAAACTAACCCATACATTACAAATATATATATATATATATTACAGGACTAGCTAGCCTTGTCAAAATCTGTGTTATGTGACCTGTTTCATTAGCTGAGATGCATCCCCATGAGTGCAGCACTGGGAATCCACCTTCCTGCGCCTTGTTGGCAGGTCCACATACTAACCCTCAACACAGATTTGACAGGGTAAAAAGCATCCTGTGCACATGAGTGAGAGGCACTTGAAAACATTTGATATAGGCTATTAAATGTCTGTGTTAAGGATCTAGGGTATGATACAATTCACAAATGACCCACTCTGGCTTTGCCTGTGCACAGTCATGATAGAGAAAGTCTTAGCGGTATATGCACTTCTAATGCTGAGAACTTACAAGATCTGCCAGGAACTCATATCCAGTCCAGGACTATGCTTACAATCATGGTGGTCCTGGGGAGTTCCAGAATCAGAACAGCAGAAGGAGTGCCTCCCTTTATCATAGTGATCCAACAAGCTGTGTGCAATAAAACTGCTGTCAGTGTGCAGCATTTTACACACCTTGCAAATGAGGATTTGGCATTTAGGGCACATTTTCTCAGAGGGAGACTTTTCCAACAGACACACATCATCCAGTGGTGCTTTCAGCTTCTTTGAATTTTTTCTTTGCAACTCTCTTTTCTTCTCTTCAAAGACCAAATTCCTTTCCTGGGGGCTAAAAGGCCAGAGACAAAATAGTGATCAGAACAATCTGTGGCAAATCTTTACAGCCAACTACAACACTCTGTATTGCATGTGTGAGGTCACAAGTTTGAGTCTGACATTTTCAGCTAAAGGACAAGAGGCTGCAAGAACCTGAAGCACACTATTGAGCCAAAAATTAATCACTCTCTGTGTAAAGTAATATGTCCTCTTATCCATCCTGAACCTACTATCCATCAGTTTCATTGGATGCTCTTAAGTTCTAGTATTTGGGGAGAAAGAGAAAAATTTCTCTTTGTCGGCTCTCCACCCCATGCATAATTTTGTACACCTCTTATGTCCCCCCCTTAATCATCTCTTTTCTAAATGCAAAAGTCTCAGACTCTTCAACCTTTTCTCATAAGGAAGGTGCTCCAATCCCCTAATCATCTTGGTTGCTCTCCTCTGTACTTCATTATATTCTATGAGCCCCTGAAAAAGTTGCCCCTATCTTCCATTATTTCCCATAGAAGGAAGGCATTTAAAAGGAGCACGGTCCCTTTAAATGTGATGACCAGAACTCCTTTTGGAGTTCAATCATGCTTGTCACACCCTTGCTCCTGGCTCCACCCCCAAAGTCCCCAGATACTTCTTGAGTTAGGATTGGCAAACCTAAGAGGACCTAAACAATTGTTAATAAAGTTATTTAAAAACAGCCATAGTGGACACAACAGGAAAGTCCAGGTAGTTGATTTTTGAAGACTTGTGCAAGTGTTTATTGGTGTCTGTTTTTTTTAATGCTAGATTGGGAGAAAGGTTTGGAAAATGCAATTAACTGACGAAGACTGGGCCAAGATACAGGAACACAACTGTGACAGCTGCTTTAAGTGCTTCTTTCAAAAAAGCTAATTATATGATTTTGAGCAGATGGGATACAGCCCCCCCCCCCCCCCCGGCAGACTGAGCACATCTGCAACAAAAAGCAGTGAGGATAGGGGGAAAGCTCATTTAAGGCATATGTTGTGGTCTTCCTATATATGTTCAAGCATTTTGGCAAGAATAAATAGAGTAAAAACCATCACAAGCCATAATATTTCCCCAGGTTCAAAATTATTTGCATTCAATGATAACTGAGAAGGTACTGTGTTTTTCACTTACAGATGTATGTTAATTCATTTATTAATAACTGCAAAGTTATGCAGAGTCCCACACTGAGGGGGAAAAGTTTACATGGATGGTACAATTATTTTTTAAAGAAACTAAGAAGTTTCACACAGACTGTTCAAGGTCATTCAAAGAAAGTAGACAGCTTGGAACTTGGCTCCTTTTCCAACATCTGCAGATGGCAAGGAATATGAGTCTTTACAGGTCAAGAAGGAATATGTTTATTTTGTGACTATCTTATATTTGCAAGCTTCTGTGGGAATGGAGATGGGATAGGGAGGGGAGGAGAGTCTATGTTCTTGTTTTTTCAATGTTTATTTTGAGCAGTTTTTTCATATACAATATTACACAGATTAAAACACTCAGTTTTGTACAAAGATGACTTCTTGTCTTAGTTCTCTTCCTCATTTTTAACAGATACTTGCTATTGTACTATTTAATAATCAAGAGAATACATTTTGGACAATTTGGTGCAATTCCAAACTGAGAATCTGATCAAAATGCATTAAGGCTTTTAAACATGAATCATATTATTTTCTTTAAAATGTTTATCATGTGAAGCCTTTGCTCTGTTTGCTGTCTCTTCTTAAGCCTTGGAACATATATAAACATTTTACAAGAGTTGCCATGTGATTAGGGACAAATCTGTCCTGCTCTTTTGTCTCAGATGTCTGTTTAAGAACATAAGAGAAGCCATGTTAGATCAGGCCAATGGCCCATCCAGTCCAACACTCTGTGTCACACAGTGGCCAAAAATTTATTTATTTATATATATATGTGTGTGTGTGTGTGTATATATATATATATATATATATATATATATATATACACACACACACACTGTGGCTAATAGCCACTGATGGACCTCTGCTCCATATTTTTATCTAAACCCCTCTGTTTAATGTGTATAAATCATCAGGTGAAGGCTTTCCCAAGTACAGAAATAAGACCCATCATTTGCTCTGGACTGTAAGAGTCACTGCTCCTGAAGGACGTAGAACCAAAAACCAGATTAAGAGTTGGCAGTTCTACTTTTCACTCCTATCTTGTAAAAATATCCTGAAGTTTTAGCCTATATTACTTTATGCCCATTAGCCATTCCTGGTCTTTCATTTTGATCCAAATTAATGTGTACAACTCCTTTCTTAGGAGGGGTATCAGTTCAGCAAGAAAAAAATACTTACAGTATATCTTTTGAATGCCCAGAGAATAAATTCAATGTAGAAAGCTTTTTCTTCAAGAGGTGGCCATTTTTTTTCCTGCAGCGCTTTGCATCTCCTGTGCATTCCTCTTTGATTTCTCTCTTAGCTTTCCTGAAGCTCTGACCTAACAGAAAGAAATAACAGGTTCCAGAAGAATACTCAATAACATGTGCACACAAACCCCATGCATGCTTACTCTCAAAAGTCAATCTCTCCTTGTTCAGTGCAGCTTACTCCTAAGTAATCACATACTAACCTGCAGGCATCTCTGAAAAGCAACGTGGTTTTGGAAGATCAGTTTGTGGCTGCCTTTTGTCAGGTGAAGAAAGCTCCTGCTCAGGAGGATCCTAAATGAAAAAGATGTCTGTATTGCAACTTCTTTGCTTACAATAAAGGAAGAAATAGCAGTTAACTACCTGCACCTGTTACAATACTACAAAGCAACAGCAAGCTCTCTTCAAATTCAAGGATGGGAGCCTTCCCTGTATGCAGAAGGGAAGCAACAAAGTCCGCCCTTTTCATGGAAAAAGCACAAAGCCAGAAAGGAAAACACAGCTCAGGGTTCTGTTTATAAATAATTTCATAGCCAATCAACAGATTAATCTTCATTTCCGCATTGTGGCACAGCGTCTCCAGGAAAGATCCCTTTCCCCGCACTAATTGCATTAGTCTCTCTGCTCTCCATTTGATGTTTAGTAATTACATTTACGTTGGCCTGATGGACTTGCCTCCCCATTGACACTTGCTCTGGGTCACTGTTAAGTGCCGTGGGCTCATCCTGACCATTTCTCAGATTTAGAAATATTTCCCAATAATTATTTCCCAAGTAAGTAATTTTTTTCAAAAAACCCTACACATTGAAATATAATTACAAAGTATACTGTTAATTTCATTAAACTCTGGTCTAAAACAACATTATTTAACTGTGCTTTATTTTAAAAGCTAGCTATAGGTGAATTCCTTACTTTCTAAACCTAGGATTAGAGTCTGTGTGAGATAACTGTTCTCTGAGTAATATTTACCCCAAACTGGGAGTAACATCTTTTCCCACAAACTGAGGAAGGCAGCACCATGTTGCAAGGAAAAAAGCTACACTGAAAACGAAGACTTTCCATAACTACTCCTAGCTGCAACAACACCTACAGTTCACAGACTTTACAGGAAGCAAGTACACAGTCACACCTCCCTTTGACCACACCTCTGAAAGTGAAAGAAGTCTGTATACTTTCTACTCTGAGGAAGCAGAAACACCAGTGAACAAGGAAGGTTTTCAGTGCACACAAAGGGCAATTTAAACTTCAGGTCATAATCTGCCTATGGAAATTTTGCTTCTGCTTCTCTTCATTTGGGAGTGACAGGCTTTGGTTAATGCTCTTCTTTGACACCATGAGCTCCTGTTAACATGGCAGAGTAAAGTAATAGCTGCTTTTTTAAAGTCTGCAAACCTATTGAGTTCAGTGGACTTACTCTGAGTAAGCATGTATAGGTCCAAGTGGTATCTCTCTACAGAAGCATTAATACTTCAGGAAATCATCTGTTATCCTTATGCTATTACAATAACATGTTTTCAGATATCTTAATGGAGCTACAGGAACAAAAGCTTGTCATAAGAGCTAAGTCTCATGTATTTCCCAGCGTGGTGTGTGTGGGGGGATGTT
This sequence comes from Heteronotia binoei, assembly GCF_032191835.1. NCBI lineage: Eukaryota > Metazoa > Chordata > Lepidosauria > Squamata > Gekkonidae > Heteronotia > Heteronotia binoei. The sequence continues at coordinate 91,967,929 of NC_083228.1, read as the reverse complement.
TTATAAGACTCAGAATTTACTTTTGAGTAAACATGCATAGAATTTTTTTTCATCAGTAACTTTTTATCCTGCCCTTCCTTTAAGCAGGTCAGAATGGTGTACATTCTTCTCCCTCCTCTATTTTATGCACACAAAAATCCTGTGAAACTAGATTTGACTGACAGCGAGTGACTGACCCACAATCACCCAACACATTTCATGACAGAGGGGGGATTTGGTCCTGAACACCATGCTGACTTAGGCTGCTAAAGGTAAGTCTAATTTTTACATCCTTCTTTGCTCTGAAGTGCAGTATTCAAAAATCCACTCCATATTTTGTTATAGTTCCAGAATACCAGAACCTTGAGAGATTCTAAACCAGGGTTTACTTCTGGCTGTCTCTATACACCCTGGAGCTAAGCAAGCTGGAATCAAGATCTCTGGTGGGCGGTTTTCCCTTTTCTTGGTTCATGTTAGTTTGTTCTGAATAAAGTCATAGTCTGATGAAGTGCAGCATTTTCCATGCAGCTTTAACATTACAATTCCCAATATATATGTAAGATATAATAACAGCACTTGGTTTAATCAATGTAAATGTAGAGAAATGCCTTGCCTCCTGGAGAGGTGACAAGCAGGAGGGGGGGAGGAAATTAACCCCTGGCACTACAGCAGCATCTGAGCTAACGCTTAAGAGATGTTAATGGAGCTTCTTGAAGAGACAATGGGAACCCTCTCCTTCAGCCAGGAAACAGAGTGGGGAGGGCATTGGGCTAGATCAGCCCCAGAGACTGTCTCCAGAAATGAGCTAGAGATCTCCCAGAATGCATGGAGGTGTCCTAGAATTCCTCTCAGAAAGGAGGCTTCCTGGGGACAACAGGAAAAGGAGCCTAAACCTATAAAGACTAGGTAAAATGGGTGGAGTCAGGGGATTAATAAAAATGCTTGCTCAGAAGAGCACTGGGCAACTCTCTTTCTCTCTTGGAACTGGGACTTGAAGATAACAGACTGCTACTCTCCAGCCAGTAGCCTGCAGCCATATTTGACCATGTGGCTGGACCTGGCTAGATGCAGGAAGTCTGAAACAGCGAGGTATCATTAGAACATTTTTGTAACTTACTAAGCTTAGATGTGCCTGCTCTGCTTAAACATCTGGTAAAGCAAGTTTTTAAACCAAGGACAGTAGGATGTGTTTCAAACCAATTTTTATTTGATCTTCTGGTTGCTGACCCTTTATTTTACTAAGATTATGCTTGTAACCTTTCACTTTTTTTAAATAAATATTTTACTATTTTGAATGCTGGCAGTAAAGCTCTGTACCATGTAGTTCACCAACTGCCTTAGACTACACTACTATAAGAGGGGAGTCCTGGGAAGGCACACAGTTGGCAAGGGTGCCAATCCTTCAGGGGTCTCCCAAAGAAGGACTTTGGTCTCTGTGGCATCCAGGTGGATCGGGCGTCCTGTTCCTCTCAGTCAGGAACCCCTAAATTGCACACCCAAATGGCAGGAAGAGTAATACCCCCTTCCAGGAGTTGGCAACCCAAGAGGGAGCTGACAGGACTGGATCTGGAAGGCAAATTGGGCCAGTTTCATCACAGTATTAAAAGTGAACTTCTGAACATTCTACTTGAGGAGACTGATTCTAAGTGTGCTGTTTTAGTAATGTGTATAGTCTAGAACGAATTGAAAAGTCAGACAGTAAATTCCTCTAGTGTAAAAAGATGCAAATTGTTCATTTCATGTAAATACAGCTTCATTATCCAACTAAAACTAAAAGCTAGCATAGAAGAAGGATTTGGGGGCAGATTCGGCTTGATAGTTAAAGGACAATTGTACTTACTGAAAGCCCTGCTTCTACATTTGTATTATGTTGCATTTGCACAGGTGAAGATTCTCAGGGTAAAGGCCTGTATGACTTAGGGAAATTTACAATTCAGCTTCTGCAAGGAGTGAGACGTTACTAGGTGAGATGAAAACCTGACAGATGGGATTGCTGAAGACAGGGGAAAGGTCCCAGAAGGTTGGGTAACTTAGCAATAAGGAGCCAAGTGGCAGGTTGTCTTCTGGGTACAGAGAATGCAGTGGACTAAAAAAAAAGCAATATGAAGGGAAATTGAGTAGAAAATAAAGCTTGAGGGAAAGTACAGAGAAGGCAGGTTGTGGAGCTCTGAAGAAATCTCAGTGCTTATGGAGAAGTATGTTGAAACAAGAGAAAAGTGAGGGCTAAAGGGATAGGTGTCAGGCAGGCAGTGAGGGAAGGAAACACGTAGGAAAAGGGCAATTGGGGTATGTCACCAGTAAGAAGGAAATGGGTGAGTTAAGGAGAAACAGGACTGCTATGTCTAGATGCAGACTGGGAAGTTCTGCCTTTATCATGACAATACTGTGATCTAGGGAAGCAAAGCCCTGCCCACAATCAAGGGGTGGTCCCTTCTAGAGAGCATAACAAGCATCAGGGTCATGGCAACCTTTCATCTGTCCAGCTTAGTTTGACATTGATTTTATAAATATGCATGGCACTGTGTGTGTACTATCTGAGAATGTTTTTGAAGCTCTGAGCCCTTCGACTGATAAAAAATTACATATGTAATCCCTATCATACTAAATTTGGCCACTGTTACTCTAGAAGCTTATAGGCCAAGTATTGTTAGTTAAAATCAGGCTGTTAAAAATAGTTCTCATCCCTTGCAGCAATTCCCCTTTAGGGTGATTAACAATGGAGTCCTAATCAAAGTCACACCCTTCTAAGCTTATTGACTTCAGTGGATATAACTCTGTTTAGGAATGCATAGGAAGTCACAATGCTAAAGTGAAGTAGAAGCTACAGCTAGCAGAATTCTTCTATGCAGCTCAGAACTCCTTCACATTCCCTTGGGCCTTGCTTCAAATGTCTCTCAGCACACCATATTTCATCATCTTTGTCCCTGGGCTCCCCTTGCTTCTCTACTTCTTAGAGCTTCTGGCCAGTCCTCAACCTATCAACAGTCCTGTTCTTAGGGCCTCCATGAAGTTTTAATACCTACTGAACAGACAGTTTTTCCGGAGAGCCAGTTTGGTGTAGTGGTTAAGTGTGCGGACTCATATCTGGGAGAACCGGGTTTGATTCCCCACTCCTCCACTTGCACCTGCTAGCATGGCCTTGGGTCAGCCATAGCCCTGGCAGAGGTTGTCCTTGAAAGGGCAGCTGCTGTGAGAGCCCTCTCCAGTCCCACCCACCTCACAGGATGTCTGTTGTGGGGGAGGAAGGTAAAGGAGATTGTGAGCCACTCTGAGACTCTTTGGAGTGGAGGGCGGGATATAAACCCAATTTCTTTTTCTTCTTCTTCTTATCCCTTACAGAAGCTGGATAGCAGACAGTTTTGTTTTCTGAGCATTTGGAATGTTTGCAAACATCTGATGGAATCATACTAGCTCAGCCAATCCAATTCAGTTACACCACTTTGAGCTCCAAGAAGAAAATACAGGTTAAAAATGTAATAACACTAACTTTGCAGTAGAAGTGAACATTAAGAACATAAGGACAGCCATGTTGGATCAGGCCAATGACTATCTAGTCCAACACTCTGTGTCACAGAGTGGCCAAAACCCAGGAGCCATCAGGAGATCCACCAGTGGGGCCAGAATTCCAGAAGCCCTCCCAAGCACCAAGAATACAGCGCATCACTGCCCCAAACATAATGTTCCATCTATACGTCGTGGCTAATAGCCATTGATGGACCTCCACTCTATTATGTTTATCCAATCCCTTCATGAAATTGTCTTTCTTGTAATTGCCACCACTTCCTGCTGCAGTAAATTCAATGTGTTAATTTCTCTTTGGGTGAAGAAGTATTACATTTTATCTGTTCTAAACCTACTGCTCACTAATTTCATTGAGTGCCCATGTGTTCTTGTATTGTGAGAAAGGGAGAAAAGCACTTCTTTCTCTGCCTTCTCTATCCCATGCATAATTTTGTAAACCTTTAGCATGTCACCCCTAAGTTATTGTTTCTACAAACTAAAGAGCCCTAACCTCTTCAGCCTTTCTTCATATGGAAGGTGTTCCATCATTTTAGTTGCCTTTTCCTGCACATTTTCAAATGCTATAATATTTTTTGGAGGTGCGATGACCAGAACTGTACACAATATTCCAAATGAAGCCACATGGGGCATTATGATACTGGCTGATTTGTTTTCAATTCCCTTCCTAACAATCCCCAGCCCAGCATTTGCCTTTTTTTGTTGCCATCACACACTGAGTCAACATTTTTAGGGAGTTATCTACCATGACTCCAAGATCTCTCTCCTGGTCAGACCCCATCAGCATGTATCTATAGTTAGGATTTTTTACTCCAATGTGCATACCTTTGCACTTGCCCATGCTGAGCCTCATTTGCCACATTGATGCCCACTCGCCCAGCCTCAGCAGATCCTTCTGCAGCACCTCACAGTCCTTCCAGGTTCTCACAACCCTGAACAACTTAATGCCGTTCACAGACATAACCACTTCAGTGCTTACTCCCAACTCCAAATCAAATCATATTAAAGAATCTCTCTCTCTTGGCTTGACTTCGTGAACGAAGATTTAAGAAGGGTGCAGTAGTCCACGTCTGCTGCAGGCTCGCTGGTGGCTGACAAGACCAATGCGGGACAGGCAGATCCGGCCACAGTGGCTGCAGGGAAAAGTCTGATTTGGGGTTGGTGCTGTAGCAGTGCGATTCTTCCTCAATCTCCTTTTGTCCTCAAGACCAGCTATGCGTGCGTTCTCAAAGGAAGAGACATAAAGAATATTAAATTACTATATCCCTTAAAACAGTGGCTCCTAATCTTTTTGGCACTGGGACCAGTTTTGTGGAAGACAATTTTTCCACGGGCTGGTGGGGGTGAGAGTGCTAGGGTTTTTGCTGCCCCAGGCTGCCCCCATGCCCACACCCTGTCCCTGCCCCCCATGGGGGTCTTTAAATGAGGAGTAGGTAGGTCTCTGCCTTATTCCACGGCCCGGTTGCTAACAGGCCACGGACCGGCACTGGTCATAAGAACATAAGAGAAGCCATGTTGGATCAGGCCAATGGCCCATCCAGTCCAACACTCTGTGTCACACAGTGGCCAAATACACACACACACTGTGGCTAATAGCCACTGATGGACCCCTGCTCCATATTTTTATCTAACCCCCTCTTGAAGCTGGCTATGCCTGTAGTCACCAACACCTCCTGTGGCAGTGAATTCCACATGTTAATCACCCTTTGGGTGAAGAAGTACTTCCTTCTACCCATTTTAACCTGACTGCTCAGCAATTTCATTGAATGCCCACAAGTTCTTGTATTGTGAGAAAGGGAGAAAAGTACTTCTTTCTCTACTTTCTCCATCCCATGCATTATCTTGTAAACCTCGACATTTCTCCAAGTCGACATTTCTCCAAGCTAAAGAGCCCCAAGTGTTTTAACCTTTCTTCATAGGAAAAGTGTTCCAACCCTTTAATCATTCTAGTTGCCCTTTTCTCGACTTTTTCCAATGCTATAATATCCTTTTTGAGGTGCGGTGACCAGAATTGCACACAGTATTCCAAATGAGACCGCACCATCGATTTATACAGGGGCATTATGATACTGGGTGATTTGTTTTCAATTCCTTTCCTAATAATTCCCAGCATGGTGTTGGCCTTTTTTATTGCAATCGCACACTGTCTTGAGATTTTCAGTGAGTTATCTACCATGACCCCAAGATCTCTCTCTTGGTCAGTCTCTGCCAGTTCACATCCCATCAACTTGTATTTGTAGCTGGGATTCTTGACCCCAATGTGCATTACCTTACACTTGGTCACATTGAACCTGGTCCATGGCCCGGTGGTTGGGGACCCCTGCCTTAAAATATATAGACTAAAAACAGGAGATGATTAGAAGTAAGTTTCACTTTTCATTCTACCCTGTACAACATCAGGGAAAACAGTTACTGTGAAATGGCTAGCAATTATTCTTATTCATTGCCATGATACTAGCATCTTAAGAACTGCAAGCTATTGAAAGTCTATCAAAGCAAGGGAGATAGCACATCTAGCCTTCATTGTCCCAAAGCCTTGGTCAGATGGGGAAAATATCACTTCATTAGCTACATCCAGCATCTGGTGTGGCCACTCAAGCTCATAATCCATTACAGAAGTGTTCATAATCACATTCTTTTCCAAGGCTGCAATTCTATGCTGATTGACCAGGGAGTGAGTTCCACTGAAGTAACTGAGTCAGTTCCATAGGTCTGCCTGTTAGATACATAGGGCCAATCTGTTAATCTCTGACATAAATAATTGGACTCTTGAGTGCAGGTCTTAGAGTTAGTATGTCTCTTGAAATCACTTCAGTGTGTTTAAAAGGGGAGGTATTTGCGAAAAGGATCTAGGGGTCTTAATGGATAATACGCTGAACATGAGTCAACTGACATCTTATGCCTTCAAGAAACACGCCTAAAACAACAAACAACTCCCCTGCTTAATTTAAAAAAATATCCCTTTCAATACCAAGCCTGGGGATCATCCAAATCACGTGGTGTAGCAGTACTAATATCTAATAACTGTAACTTTATCTTGGACTGTATTGAAGCAGATCAAAGGGGACGATATATTTTTGTTAGAGGTCGGCTTAATGGGCAAGACTACACTGTTGCATCATTTTATGCACCTAATCAGGACCAAATCCAATTTTTAGATGAATCCTTACCATTATTGCAATCCTTTACTAGAGGTGAAGTAATCCTTGCAGGAGATTTTAATCTCATTTTAGATAAGAAAACTGATAGATCTAAACCTCCTACAAAAAGAACCTCTACCTCAGGTCTCACTACTGAATTCAAAATAATAATAGATAAATTTAAATTTTATGACATTTGGTATATTCAACACCCAACCGAGAAGGATTATACATATTATTCATCCTGATACAATGTATATACCAGGCTTGATTATATATTTTTATCTCCCAAATTATTAAACTTAGTTAAAACTTCAGACATTGGTGAAAAGCTATGGTCAGACCAAGTGTGGGTCTTATGTTCCTTATACGGGCAGAAAATAAAACACAAATGCAATGATTGGATGTTAAATTCACATCTTTTAATGAAAGAGTCAGTCAAACTTGAAATCTCGCAGGCATTAGTGCACTACTTTCAGGAAAACAACAAATGTGGAGTCTCCCAATCCGTAGTGTGGGATGCAATGAAAGTGGTGGTAGAGGCCGTTTCATTTCAATTTCCATTTGATGTAATAACGAAAGGCTTTTATTGCAAAAAGAGATTACGGCTAAAATTTATTCACTAGAACAGCAACATAAATGAACAGGAAATAAAAAAATTACAAGCAATTAGAACAGGAAAGAAAAAAATTAAATTCATTAATAACAACCCAAATTCAGAAGAAATAATTTTTTTAAAAAAAATAAATACTGGAACACACCTCCAAAAACATTAAAAATCCTTTCATGGAAAATTAAAAAAGAAGCCTCATCTAAATTCATTAATGCGATTAGAGATCAGAAAGGTCAAATTCATTATAAATCAGATCAAATTATCAAAACCTTTGTAGGTTATTATACAAAATTGTATCAAACTACCAACCCTCCTAAAGAAGAACTTCATAAGTACCTTTCTTCAAATAAATTATATCAAAAACTTTCAGAAAAGCACAAATCAGATATGGAACAACCAATAACGACCCAGGAAGTGCTAGATATTATCAAAAGATTAAAAAACAAAGTTCCTGGCTCTGACAGGCTACCAGCCGAATTTTATAAGACGTTTTCTGAATCATTGGTGACTCCTCTGACTAACATTTGTAATGATGTTTTAGAAAATGGAAAAATACCACAAACGTGGACAACAGGTAATATTATTGTTTTACCCAAACCAGATAAGGACCAGTCAATACCAACGTCATATCGACCCATATCCCTGTTAAATCAGGATGCAAAAATTTTTTCAGCAGTGCTTACAGTCAAATTGAATACATTTATAACAAAATACATCAATTTAGACCAGACAGGGTTTATGCCAAACTATAATCTTGCAGATGCAATCAGAAAGACTTTGTATATAGTTAATTATGGTAGAATCAAAAAAATACCTTCAATAATGCTGGCCTTAGACATAGAAAAGGCATTCGATTTCCTAGAAACAAATTACTTATCGATACTTTTAAATAAAATGGGATTTGGAGATCAATTTTTACATGCAATCCAAACAATTTATGCCCAACCCAAAGCTAAACTGAAAATGAATGGACAAGCTTCTGATATGTTTCTGCTGACAAGGGGTACAAGGCAGGGCTGCCTGTTGTCGCCAATCCTTTTCGCTATTGTGATAGAACCCCTAGCCAATGTGATAAGAAGCAATTCTCAAATTAAGGGATTTCATATTAACAATAAAAACTTTAAAATAAACTTATTTGCGGATGATGTCATTTTATTTTTGACTGACCCCTTAAATTCATTGCAAGAAGTTCAATTAGAGTTGGAAAAATTTTAAAATATATCTGGACTACAAACTAACAATTTAAAATCAGAAGCCTTTCCTATTAATATGGATCCAAGTTTATATAAGCAAATTACAGAAATTTGCAAATTTAATTGGGTTGAGCAGCACTTAAAATACCTAGGGATCAAAATTCCATTGAAACTTGAAAATCTTTTTAACTTTAATTATGAGGATGGCAATTAGGAGGTATGCCATATCCAGATTTACTTTTATACTATCAAGCCACCCAATTAACCAATTTGGTTAGAATAGCAAGAAATGAAACTGAATTAAACTGGTTAACAGAAAGTTCCTATGTCTCTCCTAAGTAGTTGCACGAAATTATCTGGAATTCTTCCCTGAAATGGCCATTAGCAATCCAATCCAATCACTATCTCCATACCACGCTAGCTCTTTGGAACAAAATTAGAAAAAAAAATTAGCTTCCTCAGTATCACCAATATCTTGCTTTGTTGGTCAAGAATGGTTTATACCCGCCCTTTCTGAACAGAATTATAAAAATCTGAGATCAAATAATCTAATTTGTATCATTGATATTATAAAAAATGGATCCTTACTATCAAAGTCTGAATTAGAAGACAAAAGTGGTACAAATATACCCTGGTTTCAATACTTTCAGTTACATCATTTGATAGCCTTAAAGCTCAAACAAACCTTAGAAGACAATTAACTGAATTTGAGAAACTGATTGTGTCTAAATATTTCTTGTCAAAGGACTTCTATCCAAAATATATAAATACTGTTATTGGTTAAGAACAATAAGCCACCTACTTATACCTGGTCTTGGCACAATGATTTGGGGAAAACATTAACAGATGAGCAATGGGATTGTGTTTGGAATTCTGCAGCACTACAATCCAGGGCAATACCTATCAGACTACAAGCTTACAAATGTTTAACACATTGGTATCTAACTCCAAAAAAATTCAACTTTATTTTTACAACTTCATCTCCACAATGCTGGAAAAATTGTGGGGGCATAGGGTCATTTAAACACTGTTGGTGGTCATGCCCTTTTATTTTAGAATTTTGGAGAAAAGTAGCTGAACAAATAAAAATCATTACAACATATTCTGTTCCCTTTTCACAAGAATCTATTTTATTGCATAGGGAATTAATAGTGATTTTGTTAACTGCTGCAAAGGCAATCCTGGCAAGAGCATGGAAAAACTTGCATGTACCTATTATAAGCAAATGGTTAAAGAAAGCAACTGAATATTGCTTAATGGCAAAAATTACATCTGATATTCAAGACACTGAATTAGATACATATTAAAATAATTTTGAAACATTTGGTCACCCTTTATAACTTATCTTTTGGGATTAAACAACCCGAATTGGTTATCTAATTTAATAAAAGTAATATTATTAATATGAACCAAGAAATATCACCATACCATACCAAACCTTTAATGGCATAATAGAATCAGATAAAAATACACAGAATATAAAAACTTAAACATTGGAGATAAAATCAAAATAAAACCGAGCTTACAGATGCATTCAAACATGGTCAGAATTAAATTTAAGGATGTCAGCCAGAAATTTTGCCACAGCCTCACTAACCACCCCCTCAGTATCACTCAATAAATAATAACAGGGTGGCAGAATAGACAAATCTGGAGAAAAAGAAAGCTTGCCAAATAAATCTTTACGGAGGTTATGGTATAAAGAACAATCAAGCAATATATGCTGGATTGAGTCAGGGGTATTTGCTCCACAGGAGCAAAGTCTGTCGGCTAAAGGGACTCGCTGATATCTCCCTTGTAAAACTTTGGAGGGAAACACGTTTAGTCTAGCCAACATAAATGCCCCGCGATGACTTGGAGTGGTTAGATCTGATAGATAATTGGGCATTTTGCCACAAAAAGCATAAAGACCTAAGGAAGCTGGAGAGCAAATATAAGGGTCAGTTGGTCGTAATTTTGTTTCCTCTGATTCCCATAGTCTCAGTTTTTCGAGAGGATGTTGGATAATCAATATGTTTTTTTTTCTGTGTACCCTTAAAGGGGAAAATACTTAGATAGATAGATAGATAGATAGATAGATAGATAGATAGATAGATAGATAGATAGATAGATAGATAGATAGATAGATAGATAGATAGATAATTTATATTTTACCTATACTGTATTCTCTACTGTACTAAGCGATCTTCCTTGATTTGTACTTTTGTAAAGTGCGTAAACGGCTTTTAAAAAAAAATTCTGTTAAAACTTGGAAAATCAATAAAATAAATTTATATTTAAAAAAAAGAACATGAGTCAACAGTGTGATGCAGTGGCTAAAAAGGCAAATGCAATTTTGGGCTGTATCAATAGAAGTATAGTATCCAGATCACGTGAAGTGATGGTATCACTTTGTCCTGCTCTGGTAAGACCTCACCTGGAATTTTGTGTTCAGTTTGGGGCACCACATTTTAAGGAGGATATAGACAAGCTGGAACAGGTCCAGAGGAGGGTGACGAAGATGGTGAGGGGTCTGGAGACCAAGTCCTATGAAGAAAGGCTGAAGGAGCTGGGGATGTTTAGCCTAGAGAGGAGGTGGCTGAGAGGTGATATGATCATCATCTTCAAGTACTTGAAGGGCTGTCATCTAGAGGATGGTGTGGAATTGTTTTCTGTGGCCTCAGAAGGTAGGGCCAGAACCAATGGGTTGAAATTAAATCAAAAGAGTTTCCGGCTCAACATTAGGAAGAACTTCCTGACCATTAGAGCGATTCCTCAGTGGAACAGACTTCCTTGGGAGGTAGTGGGCTCTCCTTCCTTGGAGGTTTTTAAACAGAGGCTAGAATGCCATCTATGAAGATCCTGTGAATTTAGGGGGAGGTGTTTGTGAGTTTCCTGCATTGTGCAGGGGGTTGGACTAGATGACCCTGGAGGTTCCTTCCAACTCTATGATTCTATGAATTTCCTGCATTGTGCAGGGGGTTGAACTAGATGACCTTGGAGGTCCATTCCAACTATATGATTTTATGAACGAAAGTTTTAAGAATCTCTATTCTCTTGCATCAGTTTTCTAGGGAACTGTCATTTAAAGGAGTATAAAGTGCAATGATTCTCATTAGACAGTGGAGGTTTATATGCTGTTATACTTGAGAGTATATGAAAAAGCTGTGTTCTGAAAATAACATTCACTGTCCACTACTTTCCAATCCTTGTAAGATTAATTGGATTTGGTACACTTCAGTCTTCATATATTCAGAAAACGTGTGGGTACAATTTCAGTGATGTCATGAGGTGAGACCCAGTGATATCATATACAAGGAATAACGGTACTTTTACACACCATTATGTATGTGCTAAATTGTTAGGGTTGCCAGCTCTAGGTTGGGAAATACATGAAGCTTTTTTGGGGGAGGGGGGGGAGCCTGAGGGTTTGAGGAAGGGAGGGACCTCATCAGAGTATAATGCCATGGAGTCCATCTTCCAAAGACATTTTCTCCAGAGGAACTGATCTATGTCACCTGGAGATCAGTTGTAATCCCAGGGGATCTCCAACTACCACCTGAAAGTTGGCAACCCTAGATGTTGCATTTATGTGTAGTCACAAATATGTAGGTTTAATTTAATTTTTCAATTTATACCCCACCCTATCCCACAAGCGGACTGGGCAGTTTCATGAGATGAGCTATTTAACAGACCGAAAATAACATGAAATCTAACTATGTGCTAAATATAAAATGTAGTGACAGTTTTTGTTACCTCCCATCTCCGCTTTATACATAGGAATCACAAGCAGTCATGCAGGTCTTAGAATAACCTTATATCTGCAATATGGTAGCCCATCAACTGCCAAGGAATGATTTACTGATTATCGTACCATGATCTGGTTTGGATAATGTCAGCTGGACAAACACTTGACAGAGATGCTCTAGGATGATTCTGCATTGAGCAGGGGGTTGGACTAGATGGCCTGCCTGGCTCCTTCCAACTCTGTGATTTTATGATTTTGCTTCCAAAAGATATTACCAGGTACAAGCCTGGGGGGTAAGGCTGAAAACTATGTTGGGAATGCTAAGAGCAGTGGAGATGGCAATCAATCCTTTAGAAATTCCTAAATTAAACCTGCCTGTGCATCACTCCCTCATGGTGGTAGTTCACAGAGTCTACCTTCCAAAGCAACCATTTTCTCCAGGTGAACTAATCTCCTTCACCTGGAGATCATCTGTAATCCCAGGAGATCTTCAGCCACCACCTGGAGGTGGCAACCCTGCTGGCCTGGCCCTGCATAATTCTGTGGCATTAAACAACATTAAATCCCTCCCTGACCCCTCCCCAAACCTTGCCTTCTTCAGGCTCCACCCCCAAAATCTCCAGGTATTTCCCAGCAACCCTATGGTCCAGGTACTGTGTCTCCCACACCAGGGTACCACCATCAGCCTTGCCTCATCTTGCACAGGGCTTAGCTGGGTTGGCTGTTGCCCTGTGCCTCTCCTTGTGTGTGCTTTCCGTGGGGCTGGGTGCCACTGTCTGTGTGGCCTCCCACTGCTGTCTGTCTCACCTCACAGGGCTCAGTCAGGCCAGGCCAAGTGTTGCCCTCTGCTTGCCACACCTTATGTGGGGTTAGGTACCTCTGTCTGCCTCACCTCACAGGAGCAGAGCCAGATGTCACTTCCTTCCCCATCTTCCCTCTTGTTTGGGGCTCTGGAAGGCCAAGATCTGTCTCCCCTGGCTGGCTTGATGCCATCTCTCCCACCTTGTGCAGATCTTGGATGGGTCTGGCTCAGGCTTTCTGCCAAAGGGCAAGCTGACCCAGGAAGGGGGAAACTGTCATCCAGATGCTCTCAGTGGTCAGTCCTGACTCTGCCTCTGTGATGTAAGTCAGGCTGAGTATGTGTAACTGGCCCAAGGTTACCCAGTGACTTTCCAGGCCAAAATGGGAATTCCAGATCCTAGTATGAAATTCTAACCATTATAGCACACTGGTTTTTGTGGGGCATCTGCTGTTAAGCCAGACCTAGATCAATCCTGCAAGTCATGTAGTATTGCGTGCATCACCCCAGTGACTCCTCCCTCAATGACCAAAACGTTCCTGAGAATAGCCCCATCCCCTACCCTGCCTATTGCTTGCAAAAACCAACAGCCACTGAGGCCTTTTTTTTTAAAGCTATAAGTGCTCCTTTTATCATGGGGTTTAATATCTTTTCCCTCCCATGTTTTGTTTTGTTTTAGATTTCAGAATTTTTTCTACATGTTTTGTTTTCCCATGTTTTGTTTTGTTTTAGATTTCAGAATTTTTTCTACAAACCTGATGTGCTTTTCAGGTTTGTTGAGAGATCCAATTGTCCCTTTCATGGGTCCAGTCTCTGATTTGGCTAACTTCATTATTTATTTTGTTTTTCAACATTTCATTCTTATAGTGGTTCTCTTTGGCTAAGAGCTCAAAGCAGTTTACATTCATGAAGAATTACATCAATTAAATTGGTACAAAATATTAGAATATATTATAAATATGGGCTTTGATGGGCTAGCACTTGCCTTGTGGTTTGCAATGCAAATTATTTCGGCCACTTCAACTGGTGGAGCTTACCAAAGTAAATACTATTAAGAGTTCACAGCAAGTTGTTATTAAAAGCATAGCTACAAAGGCTGGCTAAGAAAAGTAGTCTTCTATAACTATGATGTGTATTTCTTGTGCAAGACATGTTTGTAGTCTGAGCCTTAATTGTTTGAAAACAAAATGTATCATAATGGACCCAAGGGGAAAGGAATCTCATGGCTGAGTTGCAAGTCAGTTTCTCCAATCAATCTAACCCACAAAATTATACAAAGAGCTTGGATTTAAGCCAATTAATACTAAGATCCTGTTAGCATCAGGCCTGTAGTCAAAGGGGGGCACTGACTTCCAGGGGGCAGGCTGCTTTCCCCCTTTTTTTGCCATGGCTGAGCCACTGATGCGTCATCAACAGTAGCTGGAGCTGGGGGAACTGAGCAGGGCACAGTGCAGTGCAGCAGCAAAAGCAGCAGGCAGAGAGGAGGGAGGCAGAGGAGCAGGAGGTGGAGGAAGCCATGTGGAATGGGCCGGGGAGGGGAGGATAGCTGGAGCTGCTGGCTGCAAAGTGCTGGGTGGAGGAGAAGGAGGTGGAAGGAAACTCCCCTGCGTGCACTCCAGTTGTAGTCCCTTCTTGATTCCAATGTTTTAGGGTTGTCTGCCTCAACTTGGGCACTTTCAGAGCCTCCAGCTTTTGAAGAAGAAGATATTGGATTTATATCCCGCCCTCCACTCCAAAGAGTCTCAGAGCGGCTCACAATCTCCTTTACCTTCCTCCCCCACAACAGACACCCTGTGAGGTGGGTGGGGCTGGAGCCAGCACTCACAGCAGCTGCCCTTTCAAGGACAACCTCTGCCAGAGCTATGGCTGACCCAAGGCCATGCCAGCAGGTGCAAGTGGAGGAGTGGGGACTCAAACCCGGTTCTCCCAAATAAGAGTCCACACACTTAATCACTACACCAAACTGGGATTTTGCCCCTATCCCAGAAAGCTTCTGAGAAGAAGAAGATGAAGATGATGATATTGGATTTATATCATGCCCTCCACTCTAAATCACAGAGTGGCTCACAATCTCCTTTATCTTCCTCCCCTACAACAGACACCCTATGAGGAAGGTGGGGCTGAGAGAGCTCTCCCAGAAGCTGCCCTTTCAAGAACAACCTCTGTCAGAGCTATGGCTGCCCAACAGCTGCAAGTGGAGGAGCAGGGAATCAAACCCAGTTCTCCCAGAAAACAGTCCACACACTTAACTACAATGCCAAACAGAGAAGAAGCAAGCCCCACAGTGGATGGGAAAGGGTGCCCCACGACTTTTAAAATCCTGGCTACGGCCCTGGTTAGCATGTAAGTCACCTGAATGGAAATAAGTGAAATTTTCATCCACTACTTTGCTGGATCAGGGAAGTGCTATAGACATAGTTTATCTTGATTTCAGTAAGGCTTTTGATAAGGTTCCACATACTGTTCTTGTTGACAAGTTGGTAAAATGTGGTTTAGGTCCTGTCACTGCTAGGTGGATCTGTAACCGGTTGACGGATTGCACCCAAAGAATGCTTGTGAATGGTTCCTCATCCTCTTAGAGAAGAGTGACAAATGGAGTGCCTCAAGGATCTGTCCTGAGACCTGTTTTGTTTAACATCTTTATAAATTATTTGAGTGAAGGAATAGAGGGAATGCTTATTAAATTTGCAAATGATACTAAATTTAGAGGGGTTGCAAATACAGTAGAAGACAGAGACAGGAGACATGATGATCTTGAAAACTGGGCTAAAACCAACTCTATGATTCTCATTTAACTATTTTTTAATCCATAAGAATACCTATCCTCTTATCCCAGTACTGCTAAGCTTACTCAGGAGTCTTTGATGAGGTCAAAAGACTTGAGAGTTCAAATATATGTCTACTAGGTCAACATTATCAGCACTTTTGTTGCTTTCTCAAAGAATTCCAAAAAGTTGGTGAGGCAGGACTTCTCTTTGCAGAAGCCATGCTGATTTTCCCTCAGCAGGCTTTGTTTCTCTAAGTGTCTAATAATTCTATCTGTAAATGCAGTTTCCACTAATTTGCCTAGGAGTGACATTAGGCTAACTGGCCTGTAATTTCCTGGTTCTCCTGTAGATCCCTTTTTTAAAAAAAAATTGGTGTAATGTTTGCTATTCTCCAGTTATCAACAGACCTGGAAGAAAATGCCCTGTCTATTTAGTAAAAGGTTAAGAGAGGCTTAAAGCATGGAAATGAGCAATTGAAGCTTTTTATGGCATGGTTTGTTAAATTTGGTTTTAAAGTCTAGTATTTAATGTTAGCTATATATGTGATAATTTTAACTTGTTTTTAATTATTTGACTGTGTGACTTTTTGATGGAACCCACCCTAAGCTTGCTTTGCAGCAAGAGCGGACTATAAATCAAATCAAATAAAGAAATAATGTTGCCATTTAATTAACACACTATTAAGCCTCTCTTAAAGAGGCAGAGCATTTTTTTTCCAGGGCTGCTTGCCACCCTAAAGCAAGGCACACTAATGCAGGGGCTGAAAGAAACATCACAGTGTATGCCTTTTACCATTTGCACCCATTCTATTTGTTGCAGAAAAGATGGTCAAACGTTTGGTTTCATTTACTTTGTATAGACTGAAGTAATGATTTCAGAAGCCAATAAGAATCTTCACGTGGGGAGTCTTTTTGAATGCAGTGGAACAGTATGAAAGGATCAGGCTTTTCCCTTGGGGTTGCCAACTCTGGGTTTGGAAGTACCTGGAGATCTGAAGGCAGACATAGGAAAGTGGGGTTTACAGAGGAGAGCAACCTTGATAAGATACACTGCCATGCAGATCACTTTTCAAAGCAGCCATTTTCTCCAGGAGAAGTGGAATAGATGTTTTATATAAATAATAAATATCCAGCCCCACTTGGAGGTTGGCAACCCTATTCTTTATGCCGTGACAAAAATAGTGATTTTTGTCAGCCCCCTATTCTGGACAAAGCACTCACTAAGTGAAACAGGTTCTGCATAGTACCAATTCAGATTACTGTTAAAAACTACAAAGTTGAATGTTCCCCCAGACCCAAACAATATAAAGTCCTCTTTCATACACATAAAAAGCTAGCTTGTGAGGAAAAATGCATAATGAAATCTTATTTCCCCCCATTGGTAGATTGTTATTTTAATGCATGGGTAATAATGCATTAGTTTGCTGCCCTGATCTAGATAGCACAAACAAGCACAATCTTGTTAGACCTTGGAAGCTAAGCAGGGCTGGCCCTGGTTAGTATTTGAATGGGAGACCACCAAGGAAGTCTAGGGGCAGGCAATGGCAAGCCATCTGTGAATGTCTTCTGCCTTGAAAATCCTACATGGTCACTTTTAAGTGGGTTACAAATTCACAGCACTTTCCACCAGCACCACTTTCCCACCAGCAAAAAAGGTACAATTCAAAAGCAATTTTTCCATTGGTCAATTCTTTGTGTAGACTAAGAGTTCATTCCCCAGTTCCAGATCGCTGCTGCTGCATGAGGACTGGAATATATAGAGTATCCCTGAGCAGCAAATGAAAGCAAAAATAATGGGTTCTGTAGAAACATAGCCTAAGCCACCAAAAACCAGGAAAGAGTTCCAGTGAAGAACTTTTCAAGTAAGAAGTTGAAATAAATGATTAATAATAAAATGATCCTTGTGCTGTGATTCATACACCAAAATGCTTTAGAAAGAGATTGTAAGTTTAATACATAGACCTTGTAAGAGAGATTTCTTTATTTTTCTATCTTGAGAAGAGGTATGGGGTACAGAATTCCATCCTAGCTGCATCTGATACAAAAGGTGGAAAGCAGTGCCTTGTATCCTGGGGAAGGGGAGGGGATGAGAGATGAGGCGTAGGCATGCTCAGTAGCTGGTGTCTCCTCCTCAGCAACAGTGCCTACAATACTAAGAGGCTGTTTGCATCGGAAGCAGAGCTAGAAAGCCATCTTTGCTGAGAGTGTGAGAGAGAAAGCCAGATCAAGCAAGGAACAATGTAAGTATCATTTGTTTTCTTTAAAAGTCTTATCCGTTAAAGGAGGTGGTTTTGCTAAAGCAGCGCCAGGGCGCTGTCCGGAAATTTTGGTGCTGAAAAACTCTTAATACTCTATCGCATGGGTGTGTTGCTTACTCTACAACTATCAGGAAAGCTATAAGGGTGATGGGTGGGCAGGACAAATTCCCTTTCAGGGACAATTCTCTTATGATGTGCTGCTTTGGGTATCTTTTGGTCTCAGTACAGGGAGACATTTAGTCCTTGCAAGAATTTAATTTAGGATAACATATCTAGTGCCTCGAAAGTTTGCAGCTGGTTAGGAACAAAGGAAAACTTGCTCTTTGAGTCTTTGCTTGTACTTTGCTTTCTGTTCTGTATATACTTTCAAAGAATGGAGAACAAACAGCAAAACCCCTGTTTTGAGGCTTCTGAAATGTGAAAGATGGAGATGTCAGTAAAGAATAGCTAAATAGTTGGTTTTTTAAAAACTGCAACAGAAATTCCACTGAAGTGACTGGTTACTGATTTGGGAGTGTGCCTATGAATGCCTGAAATTGCCCAAATGTGATAAGTGGCACTCAAGCAAGTTTTGTACCCTTTGAGACTTCATTTCAGAACTTATGTTGATGGGAAAAGGGTTGGAAATTATCAGCATTCATAAAGAGAGAGTCAGGAGTGATTTCATTTCAGACTTTGGTGAGATAAATAACCTCTCCTCTGGTATATGGGGAATTTCTCACATACCTGTTGTGAGTTTAGACTGGCTGCTATATGATGGCACAATCAGCAGGACCATTTAGTCTGTCCAGCTAACTTGGTTCTCAGAGAACTCTTCTCTCACTCATGACAGCCACATGTTAGTAGTGCTGCACATTCTTTTCCCTCTGTCATGTCCTGGGTTTGATCTCTGCCATCTCTGGTGAAGGATTTCTGGTGGTAGATCTTACAGAAAACTCTGGTGGATATAGAATAATAGATCATATGGACCTTGAGCAAATGACCCTGAAGTGACAATTGTTCTGAACTGATGAGTTCTTCTTTGACTATTAAGTTGCAGAGCAAAACAGTCCCAATAAAGCTCTGCCTGTGATCTTTAATCCTCCAGTTTCATCACCCTCAGCTGTCCAAAAGTCTACTGCTCCCTCAAATTCTTGCATCCTTTCCCCCCTGTAATTGCTTCTCAGAACAGCTGCGTGATACCAACTGTCTCATTTACTTCAAGATTCTGCACACAATGCACCTTTTCCATGAAGCCTTTGGCACTACTCCACTTTCCTTGGTTGTTTGGTAACATGTCTAACAGCTAACTTAATACACAAAACATACCACTACAAAGATTATTAGCCAGTGGTACCCTTCATTATTGGCTAATGTATGGGTCAGATGCATTCTAGAGTCATGGCATAAGCCTTAAATAGTTTCCCTCTAGGCCAAGATCACCATTACATGAAAAAAAATCATGGCGCTCTTGCAATTTTTAAAAATTCCCAGACACTCATCCACGTTTCCCTGATAATGCAATCCTAAGTCTAGGACCAGTGACTATTGTGGACTTGGAGTATAACTCTGTTTAGGATTACACTGTAAACATCTGCCAGGCCACTCCTTCCACGGTTTAGAACAGCCTGTTCCTAACCTGACCAAGCAGAGCCCATTCAGCTCCCTGCATGTGGCAGCAGACAGCTCTTACACCAGCACTATATGAATGTTGTGTGTGTGGTTTTAGTGCCTGTGATACAAAGCCAAGGGAAAGGAAACCCTAACCTTCTTTGGTGGTGGTGAGTCATCAAAGCATAACCTCCTTCCTTCTCTGATATGGGTAGCAACTAACCCCAGAAAATATAGCCTCCCACAAGATGGTGGTAGTTCCCCTCATCCATTTGACTCACGTTTAATGATTCTATAGTTTAGGGAATTCTGTGGTAGAAGGGAGTCCAGCCCTTAGTCCAGGAAAGATGGCACGCATGAGAATGGTGTTACCATATCACACCACTTAGGGTACAGATCATCCAAAGCAGTTACTTGACAGGTAGCTGACAGTCAAGTGAGTACAGTATTTGGGACAGTAGCTGAGCTATCTCTCACCATAATCTTTACCAAGCAAACTGATCTTACACATATTTTTTTGCAATCTAGGATTCTTCCCCCCAATTTATTTTATTAGAGAGTTTTTTTCAGTATACAGCCTGAAAGCAAATATTTGTTTGAAGTTCAGGAGATCCTGAAATGTCATTGATTGTTTTAGCCTTAATGAATTTTATTTTATTTATTTATTTATACTCCATATTTCCTTGTTATTACACAGCATTAGAAATTCAGGATGTTGCCCATGGACATTATGGTCAATTCTGAAAAAGCAAATTTTACCTATGGAACAAAGTGCATAAAATAAAGAAACTCCATGGTTAGATATTCTAAAGTTTCTACTTCTTTTTTACGGAAGCCCTACAGCCTTCTCTACCTACATATTATCCAATGCTTCCTCTAAGGAGTTATGTTTAGTGGGCTCTTTCCTCCTCCACTGTACTCTCACAACAATCCTGTTAAGTGGGTTAGGGTGATTGATTGTAGTAACTGGCACAAAGACACCCAATTAGGTTCTTATGGCAGGGCAGGAACTAGAGTTCAGATTTCCACAGCCTAACCACTGAAGAAGACAAGTACTCTATATTTTTCCCAAGTGGGACAAACTTCAGAGAGGTAGCAATTTAAAGAGGATCATAGTACTGAGGAACCAGTTAAAAAGAAGTTCTTGCAGCAGAGTCTGTTGTAGCTTCCAGTTATTTAAACATAAAGGCTTTCTAAACAAAGCCTGTTTTGGTCAATAGGCTCAGAAGGATGTAACTCTGTTTAGGATTGCACTGCTAATCATCTACATTTCGTGCAGTTTACTCCTGCATCTTGTTCAGATCAAAGGACAAAGCAATTATCAGTGTAGAACGTAATCTGAACAACTGTTTTGTTTCTGCAGAGTCTGAGCAAAGTTTCTTGCCCAATTGTGTTGTGACCCCAGTGGCTGCACCATTTAAAAAAAATTCTTTTAGTATCTTTATTGAAATTGTCATCTGAATGGCAAAAGGTCCAGTAGCCCAAGTTAAAATTCTTCTTCTTGTTTAGGCCTTTGAACAAGTCCTATGGGCATATATCTTCTTTACTAGGCATTCCTTGGTTTGAATGTGGTCTCTGTTCTTCCCTAGCATTTATGAACTTGCTCTGCAGCTCCTGCTATTGATGCTGTTGCCTAGTTGTATGTATGTAAGTAGACAGGATGACGTCAAATACCTTTATTTGTATGAGCTGTTCTTTGGTGATGAATGCAACAGTTTCCTGCTGCAGTTACATAAACTGTACTAACAAGACTCAGCAATTCAGCTATATTTATCTTACTCTATGTGCATTCTAGTGCTGCCATACTGAGCTTTTCCAAGCAAGTTGTTATTGACCACCCCCCCCCCCCAAAGCCCCTTGTAAGCATAAGGGTCATTCTGAGAGTATTAGCATGGAGATTTATTTTTGTGCCATGCATTCTTTATTTTCACCTGATCCTATGGAAGGGGCATTGCAATTAACTCAGCTTCTGAGCTTTCTGAAAAATAGTTAAATAGCCACTAATTTAATTGGCTTCAGAGTATACAAGTGTCCTGTAAATAAGATTTAAAGTAAAGCTGTTTAGAACTATGTGACTGTGTATCACTTCTAGGTGAATTGATGTGGTATTTGTGGATTCTTTAATACCATTTTTTGAATAGCAAAATTATTATTGTTGGGATGGACAATTGCTCAGTATGCACAGAAAGTTCCATGTTAAATGTCCAGTATCTTCAGGGGAAAGTCTCTCAGGCAGCAGAGATGGGAGAGCCCTCTGCCTGGAGCCTAGATGAGCCAAATCAGTCCGAGCATTCAGGTACAATTGATTTTATTCTATACTAGTAATAAGGCCCCTTGGGGAGAGAAATACAACAGACACTAGAAATTTGTTGTGGGGGAGTGTCATGGCCTTGGCAAGTAGGAGTTGAGGAGGGAAGGGAAAGATAGGGTGAGGCAAGGTATGTCAAGCAGGCAGCAGTTGGGAAGGGAAATGAAGAAAGTGAGGTAGGTTATCAGAGAAGGAGGGTAGATTGAGAAAGATGGGGGCAAAAGAGAAGAGATGCTTTCCATCTCCTCCATCCTCTCTGCAGCCTCTACCTAGGGAAAGTACAGTCTTTCTCCACAGTGGCGATCAAAGCAGCTTACATCATTCTCCTCTCCCCTTTTTGATCTGCACAACAACCTTGCTAAGCAGGTTAGGCTGAAATCTGTGACTGGTCCAAAATCACCCGGTTGGCTTCCACAGCAAGAACCTGGGTCTGGCAGACCCTGCTCTGAAGTGCCAACTGCCACGTCACATGGTTGTCATGGGGAGTGACCTCAGCAGGGTATAATGACTCAGAGCATACCATTTTCTCCAGAGAAACTGATATCTGCCTATCTGGAGAACAGTTGTAGTTCTGAGTGATCTCCAAGCCTCACCCGGAGATTGGCATATGGAAATGGCTGGTTTGGAGGGTGGAGTCTATGGCATTGTACCTGTCTGAGTTCCTACTCCTCAAAGCCACCATCTCCAGACTCCTCTCCTCAAATCTCCAGGTATTTCCCAACCTAGAGTTAGCAACCCTCTCTCCTTCCCAGCCAACCATCAGTCTACCTTTATTTGCTCCTCTGATTTCAGCTTTCCATTTTCTCTCCCCTCTCTGCAACCTCTATCTAGGAAAAGGGGACAGTCTTTCCCCATAGTGGGGACCAAAGCAACGTACATCATTTTCCTCTCCCCCTTTTTATTCAAACAACAACCCTGTGAGTTAGGTTAGGCTGAATGTATGTAGGTCATCCTAAAACACCTGGTCAGCTTCCACAGTAGAAATCTGGTCTGGCAGACCCTGCTCTGAAACACTGACTGCCACATCACAGTGACTGGCATGGGGGGGGGGGGGAGTTGATGCTGAACAGGAGCAAGCAGCTAGACCTAGTTAAGTCATGCCAGTCAGATGGCATCAAGTCACCAGAGGGTGCTGCCATGCCTAGGGTAGGAAACTTCCAGGTGGAGCCTGAAGATCTCCTGGTATCACAATTGAACTCCAAACAACAGAGCTATTTTCCCATAGAGAAAATAACTGCCTTGGAGGGTAGACTCTAACACATTATATTCAACTGGGACCTCTCCGCTCCTGAAAGTCTAGCTTCTGTAGACTCCACCACAATTTCCCAACCTGGAGCTGGCAACCCTAGTAAGGACTGGGCACAAGGAGGTCTCCCTCAGAGGCCAAAATAGTCTTGGCCTTCTCCACCTGAGCCAGTTTTGTGTAGTGGAGAGAAGAGAGCCAGCTTGGTGTAGTGCAGAAATTTGGTGTAGTGAAGAGAGCCGCTCTGAGACTCTGAGTGGAGGGTGGAATATAAATCCAATGTCATCTTCTTCTTCTTCTTCTGCCTTTCACCAACAGAATCAAACTTGGTTGTAGGGTTTCCAGGTCCAACTCAGAAAATACCTGGGGAACTAAGGGCTGGAGCTGGGAGACTTTGGGTGTGGAGCCAGGAGATTCTCCCATTCCTCCCCCCCCCCCCAAAAAAAAATAAAAACACAGCAGTGCAGTTCCCCCAAATACAGTCTTCATTTCCTCATCCCCCATCAGCTGGCTGCAAAGTGAACACACAAGCTTCATTTCACTTCATTTCCTCATCCCCCATCAGCTGGCTGAAAGTGAACACACAAGCAAATGCACTGTCACAAAGCAGCCAACATAAACACTGTTTGCAAGCACACACTTTTGTGATCTCAGTGGGGCAATTGGTGGTTGACAGGTCAGTGGTTAATGGAGTGCAGCCAATGGGAGAGCTCTTTTTGCCAATACCACTATCTTCCATGGAAGAAAGGATTATTATTATTTTACTTCATGTATAGCCTGCCTTTCTCCCCAATAGGCACTCAAATGGCATATATAATTGAACATATGGAGCTGCCTTATACTGAATCAGACCCTCAGTCCATCAAAGTCAGTATTGTCTACTCAGACTGGCAGCGGCTCTCCAGGGTCTCAAGCTGAGGTTTTTCACATCTATTTGCCTGGACCCTTTTAGTTGGAGATGCTGGGGATAGAACCTGGGACCTTCTGCTTACCAAGCAGATGCTCTACCACTGAGCCACTGTCCCTCCCCATTCTCCTTCATTTCATCCCCACAACATGCGTGTAAAGTAGGTCAGGCTGATCTGCAGTTGTATGTTTGCCGAGTGGTGCAATGTTTCTGAAAGACTCTGAGCACTTAGCATAAGTGAAATTAAAAAGCCAAGTATTTTGTAATCTTAAAGAATAATTGAAGGGGCAATTTTGCAGCCACCTTGCTGAAGCTAAAGAGTTGTGGGTCTGGTCAGTGCCTGGAGAAGAAGACATTTGAGAAATCCCATTTAAGCCATCTCAACTTCCATCAACAAAGAAAGGCAAGATATAAACATAATAAAATATACAACCATTTAAATAAATGTAATGTGTAAGTATAACAGTGTTCTGGAATGCAACTGGCAACAGAAAGTGGCAACAGTGGACCGAAGATCTGGCTTTATTTTCATGGACGTTATTGAAATTTAATTTTATGCAGATGATAAATGAGATCAAAGCTTGTGGCAGTTTGTGACCAGACAGAGGGAATTGCTACCAGTTTCTTTAATTTCTATTGCATAGCAATAGAACTTGGGGGTTGAGCCATTGTGCTTTCATGTGTGTGAGACAAAGGACAGGTAGAGATCCAGCAATAAAAAGACCTCCTTGGCAAATCTGAAACTGACTTCTACTGAGTCAGATGTTTAGTCCATCTAGCTTACTGATGTCTGCTCTGGCAGGCAACAATTCTCCACTGTACTGGGCAGAGAAAGGTCTTTGCTACCACCTGCTCCCTGAGATCATCTAACTGCAGACGCCATGAACCAAACTTGGGACCTATGCCACACAGACCCTTCCAAATGAAATCCATGAGCCCAGTGTCATACAATATGCACAGGGAAGGATATATATGTTGACTTCCTAGCATGCAGCCGCAGCATGGTGTGCAAAGCTGGCTGGCTGTTTAGGCACTCTGGGGGCAGGCAGAGACAGCTGAGCCCACCCCTAGTCTCTGTCCCTCACTGTGCCTGGAGTTGTATCAGAAAGGGCAGCAGCAACCCAGGGCTGAACACCAGCATGATGCTGGTGTTCAGCAGTGCCCAGGGCGACTGCTCCAATTGCCCCATAGCTAAGACCAGGGCTTTTTTTGAGCAGGAATGCACATGAACGCATTTCCAGCTGGCTTGGCATCAGGGGTGTGGCCTAATATGCAAATGAGTTTCTGATGGTCTTTTTCTACAAAAAAAGTCCTGTGCAAAATAGTGGTGATGGCAGGGGTGTGGCCTAATATGCAAATTAGTTACTGCTGGGCTTTCTCTACTAAAAAAAATCCCAGCTAAGACTGCCAGTGTGCATTTCTTCCTGCTTCTCTTTAATGTCACACCAACCCTTTGAGATGTCACCTCTGCCATTTTTGAAGTGAGGGCTTGCCCAGTCATATGCATTGGTTTTCAGAAGTCCCACTGAGATCAGTGGGGCTGTCAAATAAGCACACACAGCATTACAGCCTTAATTTTTGAGTTGTACAGGGAATTGAATTTGTTTAAAGCCTTGGAAATCTAAATACTACAACAGGAGTTTATACTGTTGGATGTTTTTCGTTTGAAATCAGTTCCGTAATTTTATTTTATTACTTCATGCATACCCTGTTATTTTCCTCAGTGGGACCCAAAAATGGCTTGCATTGTTCTCCTTTCCTCCATTTTATCCTCACAACAATCCTATTAGGTAGGTCAGGCTGAGAGTGTGTGAGTGGTCAACCCAGAAAGGTTCCACAGAAGGGGAGGGAGGTTCAGATTCAGCTCCCCCAGATCTGAGTCTGGCACTCTAGCCACTACACCACTCTCTCTAGTCATCACCAAGAAAAAGTGGCTTGTAGAAACCAATCTCTTGGACATTATTGCTCATAAAGCTATGAAAAGATTTAAAGTCTGGGGGCAATGATGTCACATACTGGTGCCTGCTTAAGATGCAGCCTTCAGTTATGGGAGGACTGCCTCCATGGATATTGCTTATTGGGGTGCTAAGCACAAAAGGGCACCTACTGCATCATCAAATGTCTTGATAACAGTAAAAAATGTTTGCGACCTTTTCAAATCCAGCAAAGAAACAATCAAGTTACCTTTGGGACTCTGGAAAAGCAGACAACAGCGAGGCATGTTAACGTCAGAGGACTATATTGCGAATGTCTTGGGTGAGTGGGTGTCTCTGATGGGTGTTCTGGCACCTGACTCAGTGCGTCACTCCAGTCCCTCATCTCACTTGACAGCATCACCGGCCATAGCCATGTAACCATATCTCTGCCTGATGTTCTTCCCAGGGAGTGAGTCACTGATTGAATATGACCTTCCATCACTGGCCTCTCGGCCTTCTGTCACTCTGACAATGTGCATGTCATCAACTAGCTTCCAGCACAACTGCTAGATAGCAATGTAATCTTGTTCAGGACTTCAGTGGTGGTGGTGTCCTCTATTTATGGGTCCTCTACTTCTGCAGGCTGCCTGAAGGTATCTCCTGCTGCAGATTTCTATGACTGCTCAAAGATACAATGAAGCACTCTTTTGCTATTGTTTTTTCTCCCCCTCCAAAAAGCAAGAACTTCTGTTTTTCTTTCTAGACACCTGTAATGAATGGGTAAGGCATTTTTTGCCTGCTATTCTGTCATTCCTGAATTTTGATTAAGGAAGGCTACAAGATAGCAAACATGAAGCAAGTGTGCCATAATGTTTAGGCTGTTGGATTAGGACTGGGCAGACCCAGGTTCTAGATCCAACTCGTCCATAAAGTTTGCATGGGGGACATTGGACCTATCTTTATTTTTCAGCCTGGCCCACTTTACAGGGCTATTGTGGGGATTAAACTGGCCCCAAGCACCTACAAACTTTTTTTTAAGGATGGGCTAGAAGTGGATGATAAAGGTTAGCAACACATCACTCATTTCACAAAAACAAGAGGGCTGGGAAGAAGATTCCTTCTCCCTCCCTCTCCGGTAACTTCTGCAAACTGGAAAGGGATGTCAGTTTCCATTTCCAAAGCCCATTTGAAATTAACATGTGTATGAGAAAGACAGATTGTCTGTCCAGTTTTAAACTCTGAAATTCATACTGCAGTGTGAATGAACAATCAAGTCTCATATTCGTATAATTCTTTTTGCAAACAACATTTGTCTACAGTCCCATGAACTCCATACTATGCTTTCCACCTTATTACTTGTTTCAAAGGTAGGCTATGAAGGAGAGAAAATATATATAAAGGTATTATAATAACCAAGAAGAAAACTAATCCTGCTTGAAAGCTTCTAACTTTGTTAATGTGGTCTGGGCAGGCAAAAAAGTTAAGGGTAAATTTAAAATTCTAAGAGAAAAAATCAGCTAGTGAATATTATGAGATATAAAAGTTTTCCTGTGCAATATAAAATGTGTGACTTCTCTTGGTGAAAACACATTCACTGCTTATATCCACACTTTTGTTTCACAGAACAGGATGCCTTAATGTTGGTGCAGATTTCCAGGGGGAAGGGTGCATGCAGACACAAAGAAGCAGGGATATACAAGCATTGGCATGCCATGCTAAAATGTCTTCTGACATCCAAGAATTTATGTTCTGAAGAATTTGCATTCAGTGATGATTCTGAGTGCTGGGGCATGCTCTAGAGCAACAGTCCCCAACCTTTTTGGCACCAGGGACCGATTTTGTGGAAGACAATTTTTCCAGGGAACTGGGGGTGAGGGAATGGTTTGGGGATGATACAATTGTACACTACTTTATTTCTATTAGTTTGGTGTGGTGGTTAAGTGTGTGGACTCTTGTCTGGGAGAACCGGGTTTGATTCCCCACTCCTCCATTTGCAGCTGCTGAAATAGCCTTGGGTCAGCCATAGCTCTCGCAGAGTTGTCCTTGAAAGGGCAGCTGCTGTAAGAACTCTCAGCCCCACCCACCTCACAGGGTGTCTGTTGTGTGGGAAAGAAGATAAAGGAGATTGTGAGCCACTCTGAGACTCTGAAATTCAGAGTGGAAGGCAGGATATAAATCCAGTGCATTATCATCATCATCATTATTATTACATTATAATATATAATGAAATAATTAGACAACTCATGGCCTAGTTGCTAACAGACCACAGATTAGGACCGGTCCACGGACCGGGGGTTGGGGACCCCTGCTCTAGAGAATAAACCAAGAACATTGTGAAATAGAAGAGATTTTGCCATGTATTTATAGCTCATGTTCAAAGTTCTTTGGAAGTAAAATATTACTTCTCCCAACTCCCAGTGATACCCATCTCCTTGAGAGCTTCTCAATTTATCTTATTCTATTTGCTTTGATTAGGAACTTAGTCATGAGCAACTTAAGTATTCTTGATATGATTGGGATTTAACGATGACAGACTTGCTAGATTGGGTCATTTGTACCTTGGAATCTTGATTTTACAGAGGCATTTCTCTTCCTTTCCATCTTGATTATGTAAAGGCACAGATTATTTTAGGTTCTCTGTATGTGTACAGTGGAATGCATTCTCTCCACTTTTCTGTTTTTAAATGTAGCTTAGTGCATTTCTGCGGTTGTGAGCCATGATCACAGGCCAGAACAACTAGGCAAATGTTTCTATCAGTCTCTTAGTCATTACATGGCTACCATACTTTAACCAAACATTGATATACTATTGAACACTTCTAGTTTGAACAAAATGGAAGCTAAGCTCTTGCTGCTGCCACCCTCTCCTTACCTTCCCACACTCAGTTGGTTTCAGTATTTTCCTCCCAGCTTGACTGACTTCGTCCATCTGGTTTGGCAAAAAAAATCTTTAAACATCAGTGTCAAGCATAGGAAACAAGGGGTAGTGGAGGGGAAAACCAGGGAAATAACCCTCACGAATCTCCATTTGTAAATACTTTCACAAACAGCTATTTAACCTTTCCTAGTATTGGGAAAAAATTTAGAAAGAAAGAATCATACATTGATAAAATAAGGCAGTCAAAACTGGGTTTGTGTGCTACTGAAGAATAAACTTGATTGCTATATTCAACTTTGTTATAAATTTTGGAGATCTGAACTCTACACAGAAACTACTAAAAACGCAGGGACATGAGAAGCTGCAGTTGTCACACTGCAAACTCCTCTCTTGAATTCACTTTCTCAGAACAGAAAATGACCCTATTATAATTTCATTATCTACAGAGTTTAGGGCACAGAAAGTGTTCATTAATTGGCTCTGGAATATGACCTGGATCTGGAAAGAAATGTCATCATGATGCGACGTCACCCCAGAGTTGGAAACAATTTGCACAGGGGACTACCTTTTTTTTATCCATTAATTTACTCACAATGGTAGTTTAGCACTCATGCATATTCCTACAATGGACATCCTTTGGATTGGGTGGGGGACTGGGGAAGAATATAGATTTTAAAATTGTATTAGTAGGTGGGCGGTACAGAAAAGGAAAGAAAAGCACAAGTAGTACATGGCACAAATAGCAAAGACTCAAGTTCTTCTGGAGAAGGATGAACATGTAACCACATTTCCTAAAATAGCATAGCTTAGATTATTTAAGTTTTGCCAAGATTCCTTCTTCTCAAGCTGGCTTTCCTCACATTGAACTAGGCAATTTACACTCCACAGGCAAGGTTGATGTTCTCTCACCTTCTCCTCCTGCTTTTAGCCATGTAGCTTATGTAAATTATATATAAGACGATTCACTGTTTTCACAGGTTGCTGCTGTTAGTAATCTAGGTGCTATAGGAATTTATCTTCAATTTTTCTTCAAACAGAAAATCAGAAAATGCAGCACAGGACAGTTAGTTTCACAATCAGCTACCTCCTTGTAACACCAAACTAAATGTTCATTTTGCTAAGTAAAGTAAGAGCTGGAGTCAGGCCAGCTGCTGGCATGTCCCCATGTTATGAACAAGTTTATTCTACCACCAGTAAAAGGTTCCTTTTAAAAAACATTTTGTGATTGGTACATAGTGGCTGCCTCTTTCTGTTATAGCTCTTTTTGTCATCCTGCTAATTCTGACTCATCTTGTTGCTGGCCCAGAGCCCAGCGTAGGCACACTAGCATCAACTTGAGATGAGCCGATTGCATCTTCTGACTCAGTCCACCTTTCAGAAAGATCTGGCTGATGGGATCCCAGAAGTGGCAGAAAGATAACACCTGCCAGATCACCCTAGATGACTCAGGCAAGGAAGCTGTAGTGCATTCTTGCTGCAAGAAGACAAAAACTTTGTGTGCTGTAAATTTTAGATGGGGCAAATCTTCTTCCATGGTTATGCCAATATGCAAGCCAAATTAGTTGGCAAGTTCTTGAGGAATAAAAGTTCTGCATTACTGGAACACATCTGCAAAAACTACTGTCATGATAATCTGTAATTGGATTCAGACATACCTCTAGGGGAATGATGGCCATGGAGAAGCTGCCATAGAGCGATATGGGTTGGGGAGAGAGAGGGCAATAACTAGTGGTTTGTCCTGTGTGAAAGAGAGAGTGGAACTGAATGAATGGACTGTATGTTTTTATTTTTAAAAAGAGTAAGCAACCCTGGTTGATTAATTTTGTTGCATGTGTGATTCCTTGCCCAAATGAAGAGGGTAAAGGTGACTGTGCAAGCAGGGAGTTATTTCTGACCCATGGGGTGACATCACATCATGATGTTTTCTTAGCAGACTTTTTGTTATAGGGTGGTTTGCCATTGCCTTTCCCACACTGGATCAGTATGGCAGCCTGTCATTGAAAATCAAGTAGGCAAAGATGAAGTTTATGACTCTTGCAATATGCCCACAGTGGGTTCTGCTGAATATTATCTGGCATCCAGACTTATGTTTCTATAGGTGCAAGGATTTCTACCCATGGAGCTCAGTTTTCTTGCCTCCCTCCTACTGAAGGAGCCTCAGACACCCCCAAAGTCCTGTTCTCTGGGCAGAAATCCCTGTGCCCAAGAAAATGCTGGTCTGGATCTTAGTCATTGTCCATTGCTGAAGGCATTCCGACAGGCTGCAATTTCTCCTCTGTGGCAAATGTTAGCCTGTGGAGATGTTGCATCCATTGCAAGTCTGTATGTTTACAGGAAGTGTTTTATTTTTCTGACTTTCTATAGGAGGTCTGAGGCATCATGGAAGTTGGTCCTTTGCATAGCAAAGGAGATGAGGAATATTTTCATGCATCCCATACACTGAAGGCTGATGGTATGTTGAGATATACTAGATCTATTTCTACACACCTTTTAAAAATACATAAGGAAAGAAAGCCCCCAATCAAAGAGCAGGAAGGATGCAGTTATTATCCAGGAATTTCTCACCTTTTATTATATCATTCAGCTCAAGGCTCAGACTTATGTGGAACTCTGGGTTTCCTTCTTCAATAATTATTTATTAACAAAGCAACTCTGAGACCATGTGGTCTCAACAGAAGAGAAGGGCTTCTTAACATTCTGCTCATATTTCAGTTCCAGTACCCAAACTGTTTTCTCAAGTGTTAGAAGAGGCCTATAGGACAGCTACAGTGATCCTAGACTATCTCCTTTCCAGAGAAATATCACTTAGGAAGGATGATTGGAGTTGAAACAGGGAAAGTTTAAGCATCCTCTCCGTCCTCTGCTCTATGTACCCTTCGTTCCCCTTCCCCAATTCAAAACCTACCCAGGTAACTCAGAGTTTAAACATAACACATTCAGGGTGTGTTCATACTACACTAAATAATGCATTTTGGAATTGGATTTTTACTGTGTAAGAACAGCAAAAATCCAGTTGCAAAATGCATTATTTAGTGTAGTGTGAACACACCCTCAGAGAGATCCATGTTGGTCTGAAGCAACAGAACAAAGTTAGAGTCCAGTGGCATTTTTAAGACCAACAAAGTTTTATTCAGAGCATGAGCTTTCATGTGGGACCATAATACTATGCAACATATTAGATTAGATTTCTCTGACAGAACACTTCTAAGAAAAATATGTTTGTTTAAGCCCAGCTTGAGAGGAGACCAGTGGAACATGACAACAGACTCTAAATTATGACTCTTTAGAATTAATAAACATCAGTCTCCGATTCTGACATATTTGTAATTCTGAGTGATCTCCATCCCTCACCTGAAGATCAGCAACAGTGATTCCCCAGGAGGAAGTGGCTGGTCTGGAGGGTGAAGTCTATGTCATTGTATCTCTCTGAGGTCCCACCCCTCTTCAAACCCCACCTTTTCCATGCTCCACCCATCAAATCTCCAGGAATTTTTCAACATGGAGTTGGCAACCCTATGTCCTTCTCAGTAGCAGTAGCAGCATTAGCAATGCTATTACACAGGTCCAGAGGTTTGGGCTGGACATTGATGAATCAGTTAGGACACCTGTTCAACTGTCTGCAGTCTCCATTAACTGATTTTTACCTCATAACACAGAGCTCCACACCTGACCAATCTGAGAGAGGGGGATACTTCAGCTGACTGCAATCTCCATTAACTGATTGCCACCTCAAAACACCTAAGCCAGTGCTAGAGGAAGGGTGGGCTAACAATTGAATAAAATAAAACAAAATAAAATAAAATAAAATAAAATAAAATAAAATAAACATAGAGCTCCACACCTAACGAATCAGGGTGGGGGCGGGGTAGAAGCAGGCAGCAGGCTGCTAGGCATATAGCAAAGCTTTACCTCATTGGGAAAACATATTTTACCCCTTTTTACCCGCTTAGGGGTTGAATTTCTAAAAATCCCTTCTTAGTGGGTATTGATGTCATGGAAGGAATGCATTCCCCGAGTTTTGGGTTTCTAGGTCCAGGGATTTGGGCTGGGTGTTTATGATCTGTCAGGACACTTGTTTTTATAGATAGACAAAAACCTTAGTAAAGACTGTGTGGCAGTTCACATATGACTTACAGCAGCTCACATATAACTTACATATCTAAACAGAGTATTTCATGCTGCAGACATAGAAGCATGAACCTGATTATTATCCCTGGCCACTGCTGGGGACAAAGTTTACAGTGGGGAAAACAACATTTAGAAACACTGGTATTGTTCACAGCTGATGATGGCTATGGGTAAGTTTGTCCTTTAAAGCTTGGGTACTTTTCCACTTTGGTCTAACAAGTAACATGTGGATCTAATCTTTATTAATGCCCTGAAATTTGCATACATGAGCCTATTACCAAAGCCACCTGACTTTCATTAATTTTCCCAAAAATGTTTGAGGTATTTTTAAGTCAACAGGATACAGAGCAGTTAAAAATGTAAACAACAAACACCATCAAAAATATGTCTGCACAGAAAAGCAAAAAGCATGATATTTTTGTGAAGGTACAGCCACCTTGGCAGTGACACAGACTGCTTTTTGTGATGTCTGTGCTCATCGGAGGTAGAATTGGACAACATTTCACATTAGATGCTTCTACCTAAGATAGTCATTTTGAATATCATAGATGTTTAATTAACAGGAATTGCAACCCTGGGTGT
Source organism: Heteronotia binoei (assembly GCF_032191835.1). NCBI lineage: Eukaryota > Metazoa > Chordata > Lepidosauria > Squamata > Gekkonidae > Heteronotia > Heteronotia binoei. Next base: position 91,934,382 of record NC_083228.1, on the reverse strand, counting down.
TTCTGAAGTGTAAGCAGAACCACCCATTATAGTGGCTGTGGCACATACCCATGTTACCCAAGTGCTCCTTGCAGAAAACACAACATGTGGGTGACAAGGATGATTGTGCATGCATCCATAAGCCCCCATCCTCACATGACCAGGAGCCACAGCCTTATTAAATTAAAGTATATAGCTATTAAAAGATGCTTTTACATGTGTATGATATCCACATATTATATGTTCATTTTGGGGAAACACTGATGTTTCACACAACAGTTATAATATGTGAAGTTGGCTTAACCTGTCTGGATTCAAACTGGCACAAATACATAAACTGTAGTTTTATGCAGAATGTTTCAATACACTTGAAAAGTCTCTCTTTTGGGTGCATTGTATCTTTTTCACTGTGCCTGCATAATTACATATTATGGACTCAATTAAAGTTGTATCAGTTATCTGTTAGGATGGTAATAGGGCAGTTTAGTTTGTCAGTTTATAGCCTTTATTCTGCCACTCTGATCCTCAGGTGTCTGAAAAGAAATTCCTCTTTTCCCTTGATGCAAGAGGTATCTGTAGTGCTATGGAAAGAAAAGAAGAGCAGGACAAAGAGAGAAACAGATCAAAGAAAGACAAATGGGTCATTACTTGAAAAGATTGAAAAGGAAAACAAATTGATGCCACTGCTGCCTTTCTTTAGTGGGGCTTTTTTAGGGCAACACAATGTGGTAAAGATTGTGACCACAATGAAAGAATAAATACTAACCTTCCTTCTTTACTGATGCAGGGTGGCTTCCCCCTTTAAAAAAACCTCCCTGTTACCTTGGTAACTAGATTCCAAAATGTATTGCTTTCACTGTTACACATCCAAATGTCAGCTTTGGTGAGAAATTTCATAAGTAATGTGGAATAGGTAGACTATTGGTTAATTGCACATTAATTTGAACCTATGGACAAAACTTCCATAGATGAGCATATTCATTAAGATTCTAGGATAATTAAGCAAGAATTGTAATTAGGGGATCAAACTGAACTTTTATTTTCTCCTGAACTGGAATGGAATCTTGACCTTCTTCTGGAAGTCTCTGTTGAATTTGAGTTTGAACAGACAAGCAAAAAAACTGAGGTTAAACTTCAGAACTGGATTCAGTCAAAATCACTTGATGTAGTATATGTTGTCTCCAACAGAACCAGGTCAACACATTAAATAAAATTAATACTGTGGAGTATGTATACATTTTGGGTTTATCTGTTCCAGGCTTCTGTGCTCTGCTGTCTTTCAGAAGAAAGCCAGTACAGTAGAAAGCGATCCTGGGGTGGTCAGGCAGTGTGCACCCCGCTGTTGGGAGAGGAAAGGGTTATGTACACTCTGGAGGAGTGGTCAGACTGCTCAAGCACTTGAGAGGCACTTCCCAGGTGCTCCCTGGCTGTTCAGACAGCCGGGAAAGACTGCAGGGAAGAGCTTGGGAGATTTTTATGCCACTCTAGAGATGCTGGGGGATGAGGTGAGTATGGGAGTGGGACGCTTGACAGATGTGCGCATCTGAACTTTGATTTTTAATCTGTCTGGGGGTTATCCCTGTGTCGGTTCTAACTGGCCATCTGGACCTAGCTGTCAAGTCTAATACTGTTTGCCTTGTTTAAAATTTTGGTTATCCTAATGCTATTGCCTTGCTTGCTAGATTTCTCATCCTGTTGATTGTGTTGAATTCTACCACATAATAGACCTTGAGTTTCAATTAGACTATAAATGAAGTAAATAAATTAACCAAAAGTGGCCTAGACTGGAACAGGTGATTCTGGATTAGGGTTTCCAGATCCCCCTTGGCCACTGGCAGAGGATGGGGGAAGAGCTGCTAGATGCAGGCCAGGAATTTCCTGGAGATTTGGGGATGGAGCCTGGGGAGGACAGGGATCTCAGTGGGGTGCAATGCCTGAGAGTCTCCACCCTCCAAAGCATCCCTTTTCCTCAGGGGAATTGATCTCTGTAGTCTGGAGATAAACTGTAATTCCAGGGGATCCCCAGGTTCCATTTGAAGGTTGGTATCTCTACTCAGGACTGAAATATAATGAGAAATTAAAGCTGTTGTGATTTCCATGTCCAATGTGGTTGTGCATGGGTTGCAGGCACCATTTAGATTGCTCTTGGGACATCATTATGACAAGGACACAACACCCTCCGTTGTTACCAGGCTTCCCCCTTTTATTTGAGTTAATGGAGCTGTCAGCTTCAGTGCCATACCATACCTGTCCAGGACTAATTCTTTGATTGATGATGAACACAAGCAGGGCTGGTACCCATGCTCCCAGAAAAAATGCCATTTTGCTGAGATCTTTTCAAAAAATATTATTGGTTGTTGAGTCTTTTATGTTGAAGTACTTGTCTATCTCTTTATTCTTGATAAATTCAAAAGCAGTAGCTGTTACTTGCTCATAAGATAACTATTCTGCTGAAATGCAACCTTTGGGAGCATTGCATGTGATTAAAAAGAGGATTTGACACAGATGGCACAGATACAGTTCTATAGTTGAATAGTATCCTGTTGTTTGGAGTAAGCTTTACTACTGAACAAGAGGTAAATCCCACCTAGCATAGGAAAATTCATCCCTGCTGATGGGGTGGGGGATGACAGTCATGAAGAAGTATCTCAGTTTATTTATGAAGCAACGTGTAAATCCTCTTGTAAGCTGCTTTTCTCACAGCACACCAACATGTGTTTGTTAGCATTTGGTCTTACTACAGTCACTGTATGCTCAATGCAGAATTATTGCAGTCCTGGCAGCCAGTTGATATACTCCATACTACGCAGATGGCAATCACCCTCAGTAATAAGTTGCAGGCAGGCATCCAGAAGAATAATCAACCTGCAGTTAAAGAATAGATTTTCATTACAGTGGCATATAGACACAAAACAGAGACTGATAATCTGTATGCTGAACGAATCTTGGTGATCTCCTAGTGACTGGTCTGGCTTTGCTTCTTTATTTCTCAAAATAGAAGGTGAAGCATCTCAGAAAGGCACCAGCAGTTGCTGCTGGGGCTCCACCTAGCAATATAGTTTTCAACCCAGGAATGGGACGAAGAACCTTCTTGGAAATCTTTTTCTTCCCTGTTTTTTCATTTCTCTGTGTGTCACAATCCTAGTGAACTAGATTTTTATAAGGAGTGTTGCATACTGTTGTTACTATTAGATGCATCACCAGCCTTTCTTACCTTTGCAAAACAGTTTTTTAATCTTTAACCATTATATATTTTGCTATTCTCACACATCTCTTTATTTCTCATACAATTGGTTTAATTACATTTTATTAAAAGCTGATTCAAGATTTTATTTTATTTTATTTTGGTCCTCCAGAACACACCAGTGTATCTTCTACACTAGGAGTCCCTCTGTCTTCAGGCTGGATGCCATACAATTCTAAAAGATAAATTAAATCAGGCCTGGGAGCAAAAAATTAGATGGGTTTTAAGTCAAGATATTACATGTAGCCCATTGGGGCCATTTAGTAAAGGTCATGGGGAGGCTCATTTCTTCTGCCAACCAAGGTTGGTTGTTTTCCTGCAAGTAGGAGTGCAGGGGATAAAAGTGCTGGAAACTCTTCATCTTCCAGTCATCTCACAGAGCACTGACTGGATTCCCATTCTACTCCCTTCTGCTCCTTTGATGACTTCTCCTTAGCCTTGGCCACAACCACCAGGCTGTGGGGTCAGGATTTGAAGCCAGAGAAGCCACTGGAGGAAAGCAAGGATGGTGATTGCTGCAGGGAGCATAAAGTAGCCCTGGTGGATGAAGATCACTTCCAGCATTCAGTCTCTGCCCTTCCTGTTGGCAGAAGAAAAAAAAGATTAAAGTGTATGGTTTCCTGAACCAGATTCTGGAAGGAGGAAGGAAGGAGAGTAGTGGGCTAGTCAGCTCCATCTGAAAACAGTGAATATAGCTCAGCTTCTTGTTTCTGACAGAAGAGGGGAGGAATGGACAAATTAATCCCCTATATGTTTATCAAGTGTTTTTGGCTATACCAAAGATGGTCCAGAACATTTTCTGCATTTACTTTAGCAGGAATGAGATCATAATATTTCCCTTTTCAAGCTTCCAAGGGAGTTTTGATAGACATGCTGTTTATCTGTGATTAAAGTTTGAACAGAAACTTAATAAAGAAATTGTCACCACTCCCAAACAAATGGGTGATCTACTGGAGAGACTGAAAAAAACATGTACATATTGAGAGCCTGTTGGATTTGGGCATATGATTTTTGCCAACAACTTCATATTACAGGGAGAGAGATGGGGAAAGGGGTAGAACTCACCTGAAACGATTTTATCTTTCTAAAACATAAGCTGTTTTGATGATATTTTGGCTGCACTATTTTATCACTATTTATCTGTGATCTGATGCTGTGGAGAAGAATGATTCACATAGATGGTGTTTTCTTGGTCTGTCATTGTGGGGGAGATATCTGCCCTGTAGGAAGAGGATTTGTGTGGAGGAAGGGTTTTTGTTTCTGTTCTGTTGAGGCACAGGGATTTCCTTAACAGGTCTAGGCAGTACTTTATGCCCCTCTGCAGGAGGAATTTGTAAGGGATGGTTCAGAAAAGACAGTGAGTCACAGCAGCGTGGGAGTGAGGAATCATTAGGAACCATCAGACCAGTGGGTGTCAGGAAGACTAACTGGCCCATGTTCAGCCACTAGGACTGATTGGATCTGTCAGAGTTCTCTGAGGTGATGTTTGTATAAAAACAAGTTTGTGGCAGGCAAAGACTTGTTTCATGTTTTAGAATGGAAACAAATATGTGATAAATTGTTTAGAGAATTTACCAAATTTACATGTTTGAGAGAGAGAGAGAGAATCGTTTAGCAGTTGAAGCACTGGATTTGCATGAGACCTGGGTGTTGGGGAGGGGCTAAATGATATAATATCTGCTTTGTATGTAGAATGTCCCAGGTTCAATCCCCAATATCTCCAGTTTAAAGGATCAGAGGCATTAAAGACCTCTGCCTGAGACCCTGGAAAGTTGCTGCCTGTCAGACTAACCAATCACTCCCTACCACTATTCATTCTTATCCTGTGTATTCATGTGTATAGGCTGAGATATTACATTATGTGTGTGTATTTTTTCCTTAGACATACATCCTACAGGGTTAATCAAAACAATACACTTTTGTTTATAAGAACAAAACACTGATGAAAGTAAAGTCTAAGAAACAACCTTTCACTTCCATTGAACTTTTGAACTAAGGTCCTGTATCTACAACTGGGACCCTTTAGTTCCAAATTTACTTTTTTCAGTCTGTTCTAAGCAGCTCTTCTATAAAGTTCCCCTCAGCCAGAAAATCCTCTTTTCACCTCAGCGCTCAAGCTGTCCTCCTCTTGTCTGCTGCTAACCCCCTACTTGCCCTCCTTTCAACTGCTCTTTCCAAGTCTCTTAGCTCTCAACATTCCGTCAACTCTCATGGGCTGCTCTTAGGGAGAGGCTTAACCTAGCCTGTCCATCACACAGCACAATGGCTGCAGCAACACAGCAGATCCCAGGGAGGCTATGGAAACTCTGAACAGGTATCTGGAGGCAGTTTTGGGATGGATGAGGCTTCCAAAGCTGAATATCAACAAAACAGAGGCTCTACTGGAGAGGGAGGAAGGTTTGACCAAGGTACTGAGATGTCTCCTGTTCTGGATAGAGTTGGACTCCCCCTAAAGAAGCAGGTTCATAGCTTGGAGTTGCTGCCAGACCCTGGCTTCCTGTTGGATAAACTGGTAGAAGCAGTGGCCAGGGCTGCCTTTCACCAGTTTCAGCTTTCCATTGTGATGCATGCCCTAGTAACGTTTAGATTAGGCCGCTGCAATGTATTCTACATGGGGCTGACATTGAAGAGTATCCAAAAGCTACAGTTGGTACAGAATGCTGCAGCCAGAATGTTAACTGAAGTGGGTCAGAGGGACCATATCATTTGTCTTATTCTACCTACAATGGCTCTCAATTTGCTGCCAGGACTAATTCAGCTTTTAAGCTTATATAGTGGGGGGCCAGCCTAATTTAAAAGCCACCGGCTCCCATAAAAACCTACAGAACTACTCCACTCATCCGACACCCTGCTTCAGATACCCCTACCATCTGAGGCTAGTCAGGTACAACCTGAGAAAGGGCCTTCTCAGTCAAAGCACCAAAACTCTGGAACTCCCTCCCCAGGGAGATTTCTCTCTGTCTCTGTCTCTCTCTCTCTCTCTCGTTGTCTTTCATTGGCTGGGGGAAACATTTGTGTTGTATTTCACATTCCTTCACTAACTCCTCCTGGCCTTCCTTCCAGTCTGTGTGTCACTGTGTTTAGGCACTTGTATGTCTTACTTTTAAAAAACATTTTATATTACTTTATCTTTATTTTAAACACTGTTATTTTAAACACTTTATTTTAAACACATGTTTTGAGTTTACACCAACTTGGGGAGCCTAAGTTGGGTGGAAAAGTAGTATACAAATGTTATAAATAAAATAAAATGAATGAATATAATTTTAACAAGATAGCAATGTGAATATGGAGCAGCAGAATGTACAATAGATATTTCACATGCTATAATTTAATTTAGTTCTAAAATTATATCAGAAGAAATACCTTGTGCTATCTCTTGCACTCGTGGAAAGGAAAAGTAAGGATAAATTGCTTTTACTTAGCTCAAGCAGATGGCAAGAAGTAATTCCGAGTATTTTCATGTGCATGAGGAGGACTGTTGCACCCAGAACTACAAGAAGAGCAATCATGTTGCCCATATATGTGCTGCAGAACAAGCCAAGTGAATGGTATATAGAAGAGAGAATTCCTGCTAAAGCAAGCAGTTGCATTAGTTCACTGTTTTGGGCTTCAATTACAAAAGTAGAAATGGAGCAAAATGAAGCACGCATGGATATAAAAGTAAATGAAAAGAAGATTTGAGTGTTTGTGTGCAAATTATATTTAGTCCAGGTTGATTACATCCTAACATAGATATAAGAGGAAAATGCTAGGAGATGAATTGGTCTTAGGGATCACTAGACCACCAACCTAGACAGGATATGGAAGGCATATGCTGTGTGTGAGAAGGCAGTTCATCCTCTATAGTTTTGCATAGCTGAAACACCAACCAAACTAGCACTTGGATATTTTGTATGCTAGCCAATATATCTGACAAAGGGTGGATCCTGACAAAAATGTCTGCAAATAATTTTTGTCAATTCCCTCTTTCTTTCTGCAAACCTCCAACTCACATCTCATGCTTTTCCTGGCAGTCCCTTGTACCCCAGAAGCCACACTTGTGGAAGATCAGTGGTTAGGCAGGGGAAGTAGAGAAGTTACTGAAAACAGGGACAAGCAGTGGTATTTCCTGGGGAAAAGGAATTAGAGAGTGCTGAGAACCTTTCCCAGTTAACAGGTTACTCTTCAAGCTTAGACCGTTGCCTTTTCCTTTCTCTCAGTTTTTACAATACTTCTCATGTCTACTCTAGTAAAGCAGATCAGGAAGAAGTGGACAGAGACTTCTAGAGAGATGGCATTATTAAATGGCATAGTTGCAACTCTGTTCTTGATGGATGTGGACTTCTGTAGCAACAATGGAAGGCATATGCAAAAAGAGTCTGTAATACTGCTGCGTTTCTAAACTAGGTCAGCACCAACTCCTTCCCTGGGTGGCAGTGGTGCCCCTGGTCCTGGCGCCGGAGGAGCCCCTCTCCAGACCAATGTGACTAGCAATCGAAGGCTTCAGCAGACACAAGCCCAAGTGAATGAGGTAAGTTCTGACAGACTTGACCATGTTTGGGGATTACAAGATTATTATTTAAATAGTCTGTTAAATGCCACTTGTAGGGTACTCGCCTGAGCAGAGTACTCTGTGTTTCACTATTGCATGCCCTTGCCATCAAGCAATACCACTAACATTTTATACTGAGCTCCCACAGTGCAAAAAGTGACAGGCAAAAGTTTATGGGAAACTCACCTCAATCATAAGACCTAAATCAATTAAAATAAATTTATGTTCAAAAAGAAAATTCTTGTACCTGTTTCAGTTTTTCCCAAAAGCATTTTTTCTGGACAAAACTACATTTTCCCTAGTAGTTTAAAATTTTCTGGAAAAATCACATATGTAATACAAACACAAAAAATATGAAACCATGAGAGAGAGAGAGAGTTCTTTTGCGTACACTGGGGGAGGAAAGAATGGACAGACTCCCTGACTAATCTTAGAACATACCAAACGGCAGGACTTTTTTTGTAGCAGGAACTCCTTTGCATATTAGGCCACAAACCCCGATGAAATAAGAGCCCTGTAAGCTCTTGGTGGACTGGTTACATCAGGGGTGTGTGGCCTAATATGCAAAAGAGTTCCTGCTCCAAAAAGCCTGCCAGACAGGCAGCAGTGGGACCACCACTTGCAAAACCCGAGCCCAAGGTTCACCCACTGCATCTTTGCTGTTCACTGCCTTCTGTTCGCTTCACCAACCTCCTCCTCATTGCCGCTCACTCACCACCACCATCACTCAGAGAAATGGGTGCAAGTGAGACAGCCAATGTAGCCAGGGCTTTTTTTATAGCAGCAACACACAGGAATCCAGTTTCAGCTGGCTTGGACAGGGCTCTGGCTCAAAAAACGGTCTCCAGCAGAGGGAAAACACTAGGTAGCCACATGCTCCCAGACTATGCGTTCCATCCTCTCTGCCACCTCCAGCCTCCAATGGGCTTGTGAAGAGAGCAAGATACACAGAGCCGCCCATGAGTACCATCTTCCAGAAGCTGGGCCTGCCACTGTCCACTTTGCTGCACATGGCTCTTTCTCTCTGGGTGTGTGTGTGTGTGTGTTTTTTGGGGGGGGCAAACAAGATCTCTCATTGGGATGTGTGAGAACACACATCCATGAAATGCAGGCAGCTGATGGCACTATACTCTTCTGTATCAATATGTAGAAAGTAACCTACTGAACAGGTGATGTCACTTCCAGTGATGTCAGGGGGTATGGCCTAATATGGCCTAAACCCAGCAAATGAGTTCCTGCTGGGTTTTTCCTACCAAAAAAGCCCTGAATGTAGCAATGACTCCTCCCCCATTTTCTCCTTCTCCTCCTCTTCAGTGTTGTCTTCCTGCTGTTGTACCACCTCCTTGCCATACTCTGAGGCCAGATTTAAGCATGATAGAGGTATACCTAAGAGTTTCCCTGTGTGGGTTTCTAAAGATTCAAAGGGGCTATGTGTGCTTAGGCAGTATGCCAGCACAGTATCCACAAAAGCTACGGTTCTTTGGAGAGCATACTGAGCATATGCCATTGCTTTGCATGGGTTGCAACACAATGTAAAGAGAGCCAGTTTGGTGTGATGGTTAAGTGTGTGGACTCTTATCTGGAAGAACTGGGTGATTCCCCACTCTTCCACTTGCAGCTGCTGGAATGGCCTTGGGTCAGTCATAGCTCTCACAAGAGTTGTCCTTGAAAGGCAACTTCTGGCAGAGCTCTCTCAGCCCCACCTACCTAACAGGGTGTCTGTTGTGGGGGAAGAAGATATAGGAGATTGTAAGCCACTCTGAGACTCTGATTCAGAGAGAAGGGTGGGGTATAAATCTGCAGTCTTTTTCTTCATAAATGAGACTTGGTTTAGACATGATACGGTTGTTCAAGGAAGCTGTTTGCCTTGCCAACTTCAGGTTTCATTCAGAGGCAAGGAAGAGAGAGTGACAGCCACTATACATTTTGCACATGTGCACAAGAATCAGTTTCCACTGGTCTCCTCCAGCCCAGTGAACATGCACGTGCAATGCATACATGCACAATACAAATATATATTGCTGGGTGGTCCATGCAGCACCCTTCCTAACTGGCTGCTGTTGCAGGAGGGAACCATGTGAGACAATTGGATCCATTGATGTCCCACACTCCAGCTCGAAGAGAGCTTGGAGGAGGGCAGGGAGTAGCCCCAGGACTCAGATTCAGTGGGAACTCACAGGAGCACAGCACCTGAACCTTTCTGAGAGTTCCACCTCCTTGTCCATTGAATAGTATGTGCAGCTGCATAACAATTCCTGGATGAGCTCCACCACCTATTTTTCTACAAAATGACCACTGAGTAGCCCCAATCCTCAGAGAGACACAGGCCTGCTGCATTTGGGCTGGACTGTGTCCTGATGCAGGCAGGGGGTAGTATGCAGCTTCCCAGCCCCTCATGACCCATGGTGTGTGTGGGGGGGGGGGAGGCTACACAAATATGCCTGACCTCATGTTCAGTAAAACCTCACCCACTTCTCAGCTGGGTGGCAAATGAGGTGACAGGAAAGAGCTACAAGGGATCATGGGGATCACTCTCTGTCTATCAGTCAGTCCAGAATGGAGGGAGGCAGGACAAAGATACTCAATGACAGGTGATGGAGAAGTTGTACCCACATACCAGGATGTCATTTGGGGGACAGGAGACGCTACAGAGCATGTGCAGCCTGCAGGGCTGCCTTAAAAGAAGGTGGAAAGCAGCCAATGAAGCGATACCATTAACTCTCCCCTAGGCTGAGGAAAGATGCTGGGGAGAGGAGAAGGACCAGAGTGTTACCAAACCCCCATCACTCTCAGTATAGAGCTCAAAGGAGGTTGAGGACAGCCTGAAAGTCACAGGAGAGCAGAACATACAACCTGCTGCTTCCCCATATATCTGTTTATATTGTGTTAGTAAAATAAATTTATGAAGGTGAGGGAATTGATGGAGAAGGGGAAATGAGTTTTTTTTCTTTCATGTTTGGCAAGAAGCTGACCAGGAAAAAAGGCTGGGCTTGTTTTTGGTTTTTTATTGTATGATTAGCTGGCAACACCAGGTGGTGACCTAGCACTTCCTTTCTGCTGCTGCTTCACAGGGTGGCACAGGTCAAAATGAAGCAACATTTACAAATCTCTCAGTCATACAACAAATGCTGGGGAAATGTAATATGCTAGCAACAGAAACAGTGTTTTTGCAGGAGTGCGTCTGGTTCCTGTGCAGTAAATATGTATCAGAGGAAACAAGATCCATCTAGAAAGACTGTTATAATGCAATGCCATACTAAACATACCCTTTAGGTGGCACCAAACACCATAAAAGCCCACTACTGTGAATAAAGTCCAGAGGCTTAGCCATTTTGTTAGCCTATTGTAACAAAAGCAACAAGACTGTGACACCAATTAAAAAAAAATGTGCAACAATAAAATTGTTAATGTGCCGCAGGACTTATTGTTGTCATTACAGTATAATAAATGGAGCTGAACCAAAGGAGGAAGGTAGTTTTGGTGATTTCATTTTTGCTTCCCTGAAAAACTTTTTTTTTGGGAGGAAATGTTCAGTGTCTCCCAAAAGTGCTACTTTTGTATTAAGGCTCTCATATGTGAATATTCATTGGAGCCCTCCTAACTATGGCTTAGACAGGAAGGTGTCATGGGAACCATATAGCCTGGTGCCTTTTACAAGAGTCTAATGCCATGACCAAGAATTCTTATTTCAAACTCAGCTGCAAAAACATGATTTTGTCTATAAATATTCATCCATTACACTGTTGTATTTCAAATAACTGGAAACAAGGCAGTCCTTCAGAAGTCCTCATGTCAGTCAGTTTATTACAATAATGAGAAATAACTGGTTCTTAAGGAGAGAGGAAATTACAGGAATTACAGGAAGGAATCACAACACAGGGTTGAGGCTCTACGTACCGGTCTGTCTGTCTGTCTGACAGTGGTCGTTTATTTTTATACACTTTTCTTTACACAATCATTTACTAAAAGCAAGCAGAACACAGAGACCGATGTTTACCTTAGCTCTACCACAAATGTGTATTCCAGGAAGGAGGTGAAAGGTAACATTCTAAGAGCATCAGCACTCTTGCATAAGGGCAAAATACACAAAGTCTTAAGACTGCCTTCTAAGTCTATAGATGAATTCAGGCCGAAGCTGGTATGCCAAACCTCTGACCTTTCCTTCACAGAAAGACATATGTTAAGTATTTCATTGTCTAAGAACATTTGACCTGTAGTTGGAAAAAACGCAGACTGCTGAATCAAATATGATAACTTCAGTGTTTATCTGAGTCTTTCAGTGTGATTATCTCAATTATCATACCAGTAGTTGAAAAAACATGTTTTTTGCTGTCACAGCTGACTTATGGCAACCCCAAAAGTTTTCCAAGGCAAAGAACATTCAGAGGTGGTTTGCCGTTGTCTGTTTCTGTGTCATGACCCTGGTATTCCAGAGTAGTCTCCCATCCAAATACTAGCCAGGACTGACTCTGCTTCGTTTCCAAGATCTGATGAGATCAGGCTAGCCTGGCAAAATTTTATTCTCTTTAAGAAAGGAAGGACAATACAGCCTGATTACCTCAGTAATGGGAACATATGCCTTTCTGTCTCAGTGAGGTCATTTGTCCTCACTGAGGTCATCATGTAGCCAAACCAAACTGGCTACATGGTCTGTGATTACATGATCTCTTATTGACTTGGATCATGTAGCAAAAGATAATCAGAAATGATGTCAAGTGACAGAAGAGGGGATATTAAAAGAAAAAACAAAATAAAACAGATGTAAAAGTTTGAAATTCTGGATGCTCCACTGAACTTTCACAATGTTTTTAATACATGGTCAGAACGTTTGTGTTCTGTTACTTAAGGCATCGTGAACCAATGTTTTTGCATCTTTTTCTCAGAATGAAGTTCCATCAAGAGTTATTAGCCATTAAGTGTGCTTAGGAATGCATCCTACCATGTAAACACTCAATCCTCTGCTCTCTTGTATAGGTACTTTCTCTTATTGGTAGGTAAGAAAATTGAGTTCAGCACAAATAAATGTGAAACTCTGGCTTCTTACACAAAAATTATCTGTGCAGTCATTTTTCCCATTTATGCATTTGTTTCATGTCTTAATGATAATCCTTGTACTTTTCATTGTTTTACAAACAGAGCCTCTAATTTTTTGGCACATTCATTCCAGGTGGTGGACATAATGCGGGTCAATGTGGATAAAGTACTAGAAAGAGACCAGAAACTTTCAGAGCTTGATAATCGGGCAGATGCATTGCAAGCTGGTGCCTCACAATTTGAAACTAGTGCAGCCAAGCTGAAGAGGAAATACTGGTGGAAAAACTGTAAGGTAAGACTTGCTATTGTGAGAGAAAATCAGCTCCTGTTTCTTAACCCAACTTGGCATGCAAGTGCAAAAATTGCTGTGTATGAGTCAGCTATAGTGAAAATTCTAACTTGACGTATGTAGGTCACTGTCAGGAAATTGCACAGCCCAAGGCTGGAATATAACCTAGTGATCTACTATTGACTGGGTGTAGTTTCAGAGTCCTTTTCAGGCAAGGAAGAGCTTTATGCAAAATTCGTTCCTGCCATTGGAAGGCTATATAAAGCCACTGGACTGGCCTAGGCTGGTATAAATATAGGGTTGCCAATCCCCAGGTGGGGGCAGGGGATCCCCCGGGTTGGAGCCCCCCCCCCCCCCCCGCTTCAGGGTCGTCAGAAAGCGGGGAGAGGGGAGGGAAATGTCTGCTGGGAACTCTGTTATTTCCTATGGAGATTTATTCCCATAGAAAATCATGGAGAATTGATCCACGGGTATCTAGGGCTCTGGGGGGGCTGTTTTTTGGGGGTAGAGGCACCACATTTTCAGTATAGCATCTAGTGCCTCTCCCCAAAATGCCCCCCCCAAAGTTTCAAAAAGATTGGACCAGGGGGTCCAATTCTATGAGCCCCAAAAGAAGGTGCCCCTATCCTTCATTATTTCTTATGGAAGGAAGGCATTTAAAAAGGTATGCTGTCCCTTTAAATGTGATGGCCAGAACTCCCTTTGGAGTTCAATTATGCTTGTCACAGCCTTGATCTTGGCTCCACCCCTAATGTCTCCTGGCTCCACCCCCAAAGTCCCCAGATATTTCTTAAATTGGACTTGGCAACCCTATATAAATACTAGAAACCAAGACTTCTTGCTCTTTCCTTAGTCAATATATTCTGCCTGCTACACTTCAGGTTTCAGCTCCAACAGCAATAGGACCCCAAGGTTGAGGATTACTTGATTTCCACTGAGGTTGAGGTGTAATTATTAAGAGGATGGGATTGTTGGGACTTGGATTCAAGCTGCTGCTGCTCATTTTTGTGGCCTTGGGCCATTTACTATCTCTCCGTCTAACTTACCTTGCAGGTTTGTTATGAGGTGGATGCTATGTAAGCCATCTTGAGTTCCTTGAACTAAAAAATTGGATAAAAATGTAATCAGTAGAAAGACTTCTGGTGTAGCAGCTACAACTCATCCAGGCCCTGACTGCCTTTGAAAAATTACAAAATATCCTTAATGATAAATAAATGCATACCAAAAGGAAGTCCAGGTCTGAGAATGAACAGATCATGACTGTGGCACAGTAGTGAATGGTGGAAGGTACCCACGTGCCTTTCAAGTATACTTTGTTTGTGTGTTCTGGAAAACTTACATGTCTACACTTGGAAGAATGTCAGCTGCCTCTCAAACCACCCAGACAAGAGTAACACTTCTCCATTTTTTTCGCAATTCTCTTTTCAGATGATGATCATCCTGGGTGTAGTATGTGCGGTCATTTTTATCATAATTATAAGTGAGTAACATGCATTTTCATTTTAACTCAGTCTTTCCTTAATTTCAGGACTTTCAGTGAGCTGAATGAAATAATGGCCAAATGTTTACCAAGAGTCCAGTATTGTAAATCCTTTTTTTCTAAGTTGCTTCTAGGGATTGCAAAGGGGTAGCTGTGTTAGCCTGTTGTAGCAAAATAAAATGAAAGTCCAGTGGCACCTTAAAATAGCACTTTAAAGATTAAGAGAATTTAGTTGTTAGACTTTAAGATGCCACTGAGTTTTTGTTTTGGTCTTCTGTAGGGAGACATGAATAAATAATGCCATCTTCAGGGTTGAGGAACAACAGGTTTTGGGGGATGGGGTTTAATGGCTAGATTTTCTGAATAGTAAAGAGGCTCCTTTTCACGACTGAGCAAAATGCTTTCTCAATGACCAGGGTCTAATCTTGGTCTTGTTGAAATCAACAACAAAAGTCCTTCTGACAGCACAGTCATTCATTAAATCAGCTCGTGAATAAAGCCTTTCTGATGTCCCGGGCAAAACAGCTGATGTGGTATCTAATCAAGAAGTACAAGGTATGTTGTGTTTTCACCATAACAACAAGAACTATTCACATACAAGCAAGCAAATGTTGATCTTAGGATCTGAAAATATGTATGTAACATGTACAGTAAGACAGGAGGCTGACATAGTGCAACTATGGCACTGGGTACAGATTTAATTGATGAAGCGCACCTTGTACATTGAAGGTGGCATATTATTGATAATCAGGGCTTGGTTCAAGAAGTCAACACTATCAGCAATTCAACAGGGATATGTCAGCCAAGGATGCTATAGTCACTCTAAAATACCCTAGATAGACCACCATATGAAAGCTGTGTCTGGGTGGCATATAGTTATAACTTCATAAACCTATGGCAGAACTTGAAAGGTTTTGGACAGTGTTTTGCACTGATGAGTCTGGATCTAGTCCCGGCTGGATCTTGACCATCTGCTTACATGTGGCCATTTTAGTATGCACAGTGCTTTCAATAAGAGCACTCATGATCTCAGAAATGTAATGGCTATTCTTGCATAAATGGACAGCTCACACTAAAGTTTCTCATGCATTTATGTACCTGTATTGTTTATTTAGGTCATTTATATTCTGCTGTTCTGTGCCAAGCTTGACCATATTGGCTCACAACCAGGGCTTTTTTTTTTTTAGCAGGAACACACAGGAACGCAGTTCCAGCTGTCTTGGCATCAGGGAGCGTGGCCTAATATGCAAATGAGCTCCCACTGGGCTTTTTCTACAAAAAGCCCTGTATCAAATGATGGTGATGTCAGCGGGTGTAGCCTAATATGCAAATAAGTTCCTGCAGAGTTTTTTCTACAAAAAAGCCCTGCTTACAACACATAAAACATGAAAGCTAAAAAACCAGTTAGCCAAAAGCTAACAATAAAATAATAACTATTTTAAAAGCTGAAAAATCAAGGAGAGAATTAATTGTCAGGATCTTCAGGAAACCAAACAAAGAGAAGACAGTTCCACAGCCTGAGGACAGCCGCAGTGAAGTTCTTGGGGTCCTTCCTACAAGTATTTCAGAGCCCATGGCAAAGTCCATTTGGGCAATTCCAAAATACTGAGAGGAACATAGGGAACTGACAGGCACATATATTGTATATGATTACTGGATAAACCAATAACAGTTTGTTTATGGGAGCCATCTATCACTTGAGACTTGAGTGCCTTTTCTATTAGTGGGCCTGTTAAAATAATTTCTTTCTTTTTTTGTTATTTGCTTTAAGTAATGGTTGAGGTGTGTGTTCTGATGCTTCACAGTCTTTGAGCCAATAGGGATTATAGTGTACAAGCTCCATGCTTGCCCCCAGCAGACATTGGTGTTTGGGAGGCACACTTTGTGGAGAAGGTGTGGATCTGGCCTAGGGTGGCAGTCTAGCTGCTGATTGGCAACTGTCAATTTTTTTAAAAAAAATAATTGTGTTCTCTTGCCTCTTTTTACTGGATGTGAAGACCCAGGAGAACACAGTCAACAACAATACCTGTGACAGAGCTTCATGACTCAAGAGGAGACAAAGCTGTCTTAGGTGGTTTGGTTGCTATCAAATGATAATTGAGAAATATTAGGAAAAGTTTTCTTGATGGGGCAGGGGAACATGGTGAAACTTTGGGAAGCACTGGAAATCTGGCTAGAAAATGCGTTTCTTGAAGTAAATTCATTGATGAGGTATTACTTTTGGAGCAACTGGATGCTTTGGGATAAATCGATTGAAGGGGAAGTTATTTTCAGGATTTACTATTTTAGGCTCAGACTCTGTCTTATTCTCCATGTTTTGAGGCAAGTGTCCAAGGAGTCCAACATTCTTTCTATTTCCAAAAGTAAACAACAAAATGTCTTTTACATTCAGAACAGTAAGATGAAAACTTACCTAAACCCATGAACCCGTGATTTGTCTTTTGTATCTGAGATGTACTGCCTCTGAACTTGAAGGTTCACATTTAACTATCAAGGCTGATAGGAGAGGCTTCCATTGGCAAAGGACTCGCATGGCTCTTTTTCTAGTAGGAGCTCCTTTGCATATTAGGCCACACCCCACTGATGTAGCCAATCCTCCTGGAGTTCACAGTAGGCCCTATACTAAGAGCCCTCTAAGCTCTTGGAGGATTGGCTACATCGGGGGGCGTGGCCTAATATGCAGACGAGCTCCTGCTAGAAAAAGAGCCCTGCATGGTTGAAATGGAAGAGGTTTGGGTGGAGCCAAGGGAAGGTGTGGGAGAAGTTGTTTTGTAATAGGGGAGAACCGCACAGCTTCAGATTGCTGCTGAGATGGGCTTCCTGGGTGAATGAGTGGCCACTCATGTGCACAGCTTAGAGGGAACACTTCCCCCCACTTTTCTAGTAGACTGTAAAATATTGAGGTTTTGGTACTACAGAGTTAGATAAAAAAAAAAAAAATGGGTTTTACAGACATGTTAAATATTTGTAAGATTTTTTTAATTCTAAGGCCTGTTTGGTGATGGGAGCAAAATTGCCTAGCAAAAATGTTGCTTTGCCTGAGAAATTTTAAAAGGAAACTCTGGTAGGATTCTGGTGGAGACAATTTAGTTATCCTACAGGACTTGGTGTAAATGACTCTTCAGACTCCCAAGAGTCTTCTTGAGTCTTTTGCTCAAGTACTTGTTGATGCAATGTAACCAAGGTGTGGATGTATTTGGAAACCTGCTGATTCCTCTGGCTGCAATATAGACTGTCAACTGTCTTTTCCTTCTTTCTTCCAGTTTATTTCTGCACCTGAACCACTGAGGACAAAAGGTTTTGTGTCTTTGTTCAAGTGACCTGTTTTCTGATAATCTTTCCCAATGAAACTTGCTTTTTAATTCCTCATATCTTGAGGGCTGTGAGCCTGCAACCGTATGTAAGAATTCCATGTAGTGTATTTTGGTATTATGTTGTTTCTATAAGAAACTGGGCCAGATGAATACTGCCAACTAGTTCCACATGTTAGTCTATCACTGTGTCTTAAAATGTGCCCATGCTGACCTTCAAAAACTGTCATTTTTGAAAAACAACCATCTTGAAATTTTCTAAGTTGTATAGAACTCGTGTTTCAAGGGAACATCAGATAGGCTTCAGCAGACAATTAAGAGGCCATAATCTTCAACTGTAGAATCCTGTACTTAGGTCACAAAATCTACCTGTATCAATTAGAGGGTGAGCTTCAAGAAAGCTGAGTTTCCACTAAGCACAGGAAGGTCACAGGACTTGCAGGACTATCAGACGTTCTGTAAGCGAGTCCACTTTTATATCCACAACCTACAAAACAGTTACATCCAGAGCTTTTTTTGAGCAGGAATGCACAGGAATGCAGTTCTGGCTGACTCGGCATCAGGGGGTGTGGTCTAATATGCAAACAATTTTTTTCTACAAAAAAGCCCAGCGTGAAGCAAGGGTGACATCAGGGTGTGTGTCCTAAGATGCAAATAAGTTCCTGCTGGGCATTTTCTACAAAAAAAGCCCTGGTTACATCATTAACACTGGAAACATTCATTTTTAAGAAGGGATGCATAAACCAGGGCTGCAATTCTAAAAACACTTTGCTGGGAGTAAGCCCCATTGACTAAAATGGGACTTACTTTCAAGTAGGCCTGCTTAGTGATGGTCTGTAAAGGTAAGAAAACAATGACCATATATGACCAAAGAAGAAGAAAACCTCTGTATTAAAACAAATCCTACTACATTCCTTATGCAATGATAGGCTATAGTAGAGGGGAAAGATGCAATTTTTTAAAGTGCTGAAATTCCATTGAGGTAAAACTCTTGCTTAATTTAAAGCTGTAATCCATGCAATGTCTTAGTATGAAAAACATACCCTGGAGTTTGGATGATTCACGCTGGAATTTTTTTGTTGTGAAATTTGTATGAGTGAGCTTCTGCATTAAACTGGTGTTTGAATAAAGAAAGGGAATGCTATTATGATACTGAGGGGGAAGGGGAACAAGCTGCAACTTATTTTCTGTAATAAAGGTAATCTCCAGCAGATTTTTTATTACTAAATAGCAGCCAAGAAAGCAGAAAATTTTTCTCGGTCCTGGTCCCCCAAGGGTTCATACAACTGAGCAAGTCACCTCAGATTGGGCTGGGTTAGAGTGGTATGAGGGGAGCGGTGCCTGCTTGTTTCACCTGAAGAGACAAGTAGCAGCTGGGAAGGTGAAGTGGAAAACAGATGAGGAAGGGAAGATTCAGAAGGGTCCCAATCTGAACACACACTCACTTCCACCAGTCCTGGTGGTTTCTAGGTAACAATTTAAAAAATGTGCTGGAGATCCATTCACTCAGAAGTTTGAGTGGCTTGACTGAAGACAAACTAAGGAGAGATACTGTAAATTCTGTGTATGAGTTTCTAAGTGAGTCCCCCCCCCACACACACAGCTGGTCATGGAACCCTGATTTAGACTGGGATTGTGGATCAGGAACGTGGGTTTAAGAGTTACCTCTGCTTTGTTAGTTCAGGTTGCCCCACCACTACCACCATACACTACAGCCCTGACCTGCTAGCAAGGATCCGTTGTTACAGTGACCAACAAAGCATATTGTAAATAATGAAAATAATAATAATACTTTTTATTTATATCCTGCCCTCCCCGCCAGGGCAGGCTCAGGGCAGCTCACAACATGTAATATACAATAAAACATACATAGTAATTACAGTTACAATAATAAAATCATAATTAAACCATTAACAACTGTATTAAAACTAACATTGTGGTGCTATAACTTAAATCTTAATAAAATTCAATGGCTAAAACATGTCCAGTGAAGCTTTCTTAGCTCGGTATTAGGTGAAGGCTATTTTGAAGAGGTAGGTCTTACAGGCCCTGCGAAATTGATCTAAACATTGCAGGGCCCGTACCTCCTCCGGAAGTTGATTCCACAGCAGTGGGGCTACAATGGAGAAGGCCTGATCCTGGATGGTCTTCAATCTGGCCTCCCTTGGCCCAGGGATATTCAGCTGGTTCTTTCCAGCTGACCTCAGTGCTCTCTGGGGTTCATATGGGGAAAGACAGTCCCTCAAGTAGGCAGGTCCTCGGCCATATAGGGCTTTAAAGGTAATAACCAGCACTTTGTAACAGACTCAGTACACCACTGGCAGCCAGTGCAGCCCGTACAGACCCGGCCGTATGTGCTCCCATCTCGGGAGCCCCAACAGCAGCCTAGCCACCGCGTTCTGCACCAACTGCAGCCACAGAGTTCGGCACAAGGGCAGCCCCATGTAGAGGGCGTTACAGTAATCCAGTCTCGAGGTGACCGTAGCATGGATCACCGTTGCTAGGTCCCGGCGCTCTAGGAAGGGGGCCAACTGCTTCACCCGTCAAAGATGAAAGAACGCGGACTTGGCAATGGCTGCTATCTGCGCCTCCATTGATAATGAAGGCTCCAGAAGAACCCCCAGGCTCTTGACCCTATGGGCTGCTTTCAGCAGCACACCGTCAAAAGCCGGAAGGGGGATTTCCCTTCCCAGGGCACCGCGGCCCAAGCAAAGGACCTCTGTCTTCATTGGATTCAACTTCAGCCCACTTAGCCTAAGCCAACCTGCCATGGCTTGCAATGCTAGGTCCAGGTTTTCTGGGACGCAGTCAGGTCGGCCGTCCATTAGTAGATAGAGCTGGGTGTCATCTGCATATTGGTGGCACCCAAGCCCAAACCTCCGGGCAATCTGGGCAAGGGGGCGCATGTAGATTTAAATAACATCGGAGAGAGAACTGTACCTTGTGGCACCCCACACACTAGTGGGTGCCTCCGGGACAGCTCTCTCCCAATTGAATCACTGCAAGGAGACTCTCCATTTGAGCTCTGTTCTCCAAAGGTCACGCAGTGATTATATAGGTGAATGGGGACATAAACTCGGCATCTCTAGTAAAAGCTCAACACTATATTACTGCACCCTAATACATACATACCACCCTCAAATTGCATTAGAACAAGTCTTGATGAGAAACAAAAAATAGGTATACAAACAGGTATGTTAATTAGAAATTTACACAATGATATAAGCAAGGGGGTTACAATATATGCACATGAAAAGCTCTGGTAATGTGTGTGTGCTCTGCTGCCTGTATTTTCATGTACTGTTTAATACAAAAAGCTGCAGATACCTAGAGTCTTAATGAGACTCAAAGGTCATTCTGCAAGCTGGGATTATTATACTGTATTTAATGAGCTGCCCTGTTCTTCAGATGAAAAGCAAAAGAGCATATGTACCACTGCACAAACACTTCTCATTTTTAGAAACCTTTAGTAATGTAATCATATGTGATGCAGAAAAGTTCTGTCCGTGCCATGCAGGATAAACCTCATGCCCTTTCCAGTTAGTAACACATGGAACATTGGGCTTGTCTACCTGGTATACAAATATAAAAATGAATTTCAAGGTTACTGAACTAATTTTTTAAAATTAAATCATTCCCATCCACAGAATCACGTAATGCCCTCCTTAGTTAAGAAGTTATCCTGAAATGTCCTGAATATAAGACAGAAAGAATATAAATATACAGGATTGGATCCTATTAACATGTTCCATACTTGCTAGACCGTCACTGCCACATGAACTCACTTCCTCTTATACTAGCAAAGGTTCACTGAAAACCACTGAAGTGCAAGCAGTGAAAGCAGAAGAGTATAAAAAATACAAAATATCAGTAGCTTAAAATGTTCTCAGTTCTCAGTCTAAAAGCAGACTATAAAACTGAGGTTAAAAGATCAAACCCTTAATTAAAATCCTGGGTAAAAGGAAATATTTTTGGCCTCCCACCTGAAAGAGAATAGCAAAGATGCCAAGTGAGCCTTGAGGGAAAGGCCTGTCTCTGGTTGCCACCCACCACAGCTCTGATGGCAGGGGCCTGGGGCAGTGTTCCCTCTAAGCAGAGTTAATGTGAGCTACCCTCTGAAACTATCTTAGAAAATAGCGCTCTCCAAATTAAATTTCAAGCCTCATGAGAAATTTCTTTATGTTAATATCATTCTGCAAAATTTTCAGTAGAGCAGCAAAACCAGCCCAGAAATCAGTGCTAATAAAGGAGGTAGCACTTAAATTAAATAATTCATACATTTTAAAAATAGATGCTGCAATATATATATAGAAAGTTAGTTATATGATTATCATTAAATGGGTGGGTGTTAATTCCTATGATCTTTTAAAGGAAAAATTAGCAGAAGGAAAAATATAAAGATATATGGTTATAAATAAATAGGCAGTGTTTGATGTCTACATTATGGTTAATTGTATGAAGACTTTAAATTCTGGTTGGAGTAATCTGATACTGTGAGATTGCTAATAAGCCTGTTAAGGCTGTGGGGGGGAAGGAGTATTTGGCATCCCCAAGAAGAAAGACAGCAGGCCAAAGCCTGTAACTACACTTCTGTCAGTATTAATAATGTGTCCCTGTAACCTCCTTGAACTTTCTATACCAGACTGCTAGACACCAGTGAAATTAATGGAACAAATAGTATTCATTCATATTGCTATTGGTTACTCTGAAAAAGAGGGAATTCTTTTTACTTTTGGAAATCTCTAATGTGGTCTTTCAAACATTATATTTTTATCCCACCATTCATCCAGGAAACTCAGGACAGCATAGTCAAGGCACACCTTCTTAAACTGAGATTGAGTGGCTGGCCCATGGTCAAATAATAAACTTTGTGGCTGAGTGTGAATTTGAACTCAGATTTCCTGAGTTCTAATGTGACTCTCAAACCACTATATGGCATCACGCTGCTTTTTTTGTTTGATGCTTATTTTGTGGGCCAGTCCAGACAGTGCTCAGGGAAGATACACCTCCCCCAGTTGTCTCACCGTGATTATGTTACCAATTCAACAACTCAACCCTGAGACCCCCCAAATTTAAAGATAAGAAGTCAAGATGCTTGTATTTTAACAGAACAAGATCTTCAGATATTACTATTGGACGCAGCATAAAACCCAGTTCAGGATGCTCCCAGGCTCTTCCACCAGCTTTCACTTCCCTCCAGATGTCTTTTCCTTATTTTTCCCCTCTTCCTTTTCCATTGAGAGGTTTTCTTCAGTAAATTTCCCTCCTGCCATTCATTACAGCACCTCAGTGCTGCTGATCTCAGGGCCTTTATTTTCCTTTTGTGACCAGGATAATAATCACCAGCATGCACATACAAAAGGGACCCAAGTCACTCAAGGTGGTTACAGCTTCCCATTGAGATGACATTTTAAAAGCTACATCTGTGAATGAAAAGGCAGAACTGTGACAGCCCAATTACATGCAGCTTTGTGAGTGTAAACACCTAGTTATGTGGCTGTGAGTCATTTGGTAACCTCATTCTGTCATGAATTTTAACATGTACCAGTTCTCCAGATAATAGTAAGTGTGGAGTGTAGTACCTGGAAGGTGGCTTGGCTGAGAGAAGAGCCATTATTAACAGCTATGCATATGTTGCTGGTAAAATAAAGCAGGGAGATCTCTGAGGCAATTAGATCTGCACAGCCTTCCGGAAAGGGAACAGGATGCTGCATAAAACATGAATATGATTTGCAGTTATCACCTAGCAAGCTCAAGTGTCAATTTCCCAGACCTGGTATAAATATGTAATCTTCCTCTCTCTTCTCCAATCTCATTCCAAAAACAACCTTATGTCAATTTTCTATTTTATTTCTTTAAAGGGAGAATATATAAATGCTAAGGATGAAGAATAAGGGGGGGAAAGATTACTATTAATAAAGGGGGGGGACAAAGAGGAGAGCATGAGAGAATTCATCTTTAACCCCTTTCTTTGCTAGAAAGAAATTAGAACTTTTTTATTGGCTTCCTTATCATTTATCCATAGACTTTCAAACCAAGCTCTTGCAGATGAGGATGTGCACTAGCCATTATTTCTCTTCTGCTCATGTTGCTTTGGATCCACCCTGAAACCACATTCAGATAATGACAAGATGCAGTGAAACTCCCAAGCTAGGCATACAGTGATTTCTTGCTGTGCTTGTGCCAGCCCTTGCTCCTCCTGCCTCCCTAGGTGCTCAAAGCTTGATGCAAAAATTCTTGGCTTGGTGAAGCTCCAATTCATCATGTTACCTGGATGCAGGCTCCTTGGCACACAGAGATTTATTTACAACACCACACAAGCTAGGATTCCACACAGAGGTGTTCAATCAAGCTCTGCATGCTAGAGAAGGTGAGAGGTATACACGTAAACACAGAAACAATGTTTATTTCATGAGTCAACCTTTTCAGTGCAATCCTAATACCCATTTAGTGAAAAATGAAGAACTTTGAGCTTTGAACTATCTCCTTAAGGAATACTGACTTTGCAAGATAATAAAAGCCTTTGGAGTGTTCAGTTGGCTCAAACAAGAGATTCTGTAAGGAGTGGTTATGTCAGTTATCAAAATATATACTAGAGTTCATACTAATGGATTCAAAGTGGCTCATCTTTACTGTAGTTTAATATGGGACTACCACTGTAAGGGGAAGGAGATTCGATCAACCACCATCTTTCTATTCCCCCCCCCCCGGCCAATTTGGAGTTCTTAATGACTCCAGGGCTTTAAAACCAAAGACAGTCTCTTTGGCTGCTCCCACCATGGAAAACTGCTGGCAACTGTGCAAATGTTAGGCAGAGAAGACTGGACAGGTTGAGTAGGGGAGGCAGAATGGCTTCAGTGGAATGTCAAGTGGCTGGCTGCTTGATTGGTCAGCAAACAACAAACACAACTGTCATACATCTACTGTAGACAGTCTACACTTGTTGTTGTTTGTTCTCCAAGTCTCAATTCCTTCAAACTGAGGTCAGGGTATAAAGGCTTGGGCTCCTGTTAGGACTGGGCTACATTAAAGGAAAGCTCTGAGTGAACATAGGTGAGAGGCCAACATGCATCTTCTGTTTGTTTTTAAAGGGAAATTTGTGCTTTGAGCTAAATAAACTGAAGGGGAATTGAAATGGGAGAGAGTCCAAAATGTAAAATAATTTTGGGAGTAAATTAATGGAAGGAAAAGTTAGGGTTTGGACTATGCGGCTTAAGACTCCATCCCCCACCTCTGCCTTGTACTTGTTTGATACTCATGTCTCCTTCCAGGCTAGTGCCAGTAGCTAGCCACATGTCTTCAGGAAATCTGCAGGCAGGGTATGAAGCGAACCCCCTTCCATGTTGTTTGTCTCCAGCATCTAGTATGTATGGTATTCTATCTTGGAACAGTAAGGTTTCATTTCACAATTGTCTCTGACAGGAATGATATACACTGGTGAAATTGAAGCAGATTCAAGGGAAGACATAACTTGGCAACATGGGTGGGACATATTATACCCTCACTTTTTATAAAACATCACCCCGCCCCAAGCCCATGAATAATCTTAACAGTTCTTTGGGCAAGAATTAAGTCAGCATGTGATTACTTCTGGCACAGTGGTTGCTTACAGCACTTGCCCTTCCTCACTCAACTGGCTTCATTTCGAGAGTCTGTTCAGAACAGGCAGATAAATTCAGACAAAGAATGTAGAGTCCAGTTATTGCAGTACTATGAAAAGATGTATATGGTACACTTCTACTATTTCTTTAAAAAAAAAAGATGCATGAGGTCAGTAGTTGATACCTTTCATTCAGAGCACACAGCAATCTTTCAGAGAGAATAAGAGTTATGATGCTGCTCTAAGCAGAGTTACACCTTCTGAGTCTCTCAGCTTCAACAGAAGGATGTAACTCTACCTGTGATTGCACTGGCAATTGCAATAGTCCGAGGTGGCCAACAGTAGCTCTCCAGAAGTTTTTTGCCTACAACTCCCATCAGCCCCAGACAGCATGTCCAATGGCTGGGGCTGATGGGAGTTGTAGGCAAAAAACATCTGGAGAGCTACCGTTCGCCACTCCTGCAATAGTCAAACCTGAGCCTTGCAAGTTAAATATACTCTAGTGGCAATGGCAAAGAAACTACAATAGTGCCTTTTTTCAGATATTCTTATCTCCAAGAGAAAGAAAGAGCACATGCGTACAACACACCAAAGCAGCAGCCTATTAAACAATCACCTTCACATGCAGTATTCAAAAGGATTTCAAGAGGGTATTGCATAAAGAGCTTGAAAGTCTTAAGAGTATTATTTCCTTCAAGCTAGATTTTGAGGCCATAAAACAACACAGTTGTTGTTTTCCAGAAGATCAGTGTTTGAGACGGCAAAGGTAATGAATGTATTAATTTACAGCATCACAAGACATCACTGCTGGGTTTCTTTAGCTATTAACAGTGGTAATACTGACTGAAAGAAAAACTATTAATTTTCCATTAGTCAATATTGTTTTGTGGCCATAATGGGAAAACTCAGATGTAGGATGTTATTATTGTGGTGATAGCACAATACCTAGACAGCTCTTCCTCCCAAGAATCATAGTGATCAAAAGAATTATCTAAGAAAGTACTACTTAATAAACTTCATTAATTTGTTATGTGCCTGACAGGCATCTCAGAGCTGTTAGTCATATATTTTGACCTCTGCCTAATTTATTGGAAGACACCTTTGAAGGGAAAGGCAATTAGAAGGACAAAAGGGGAAGACAGGGTGGCACCAAATGGAGCAACCAGCCATCTGAGATATCTCAAAGTCGTGCTGATGGTTTAGAGTACTTTGAACAGAACCTATTTTGTTGGGGGTCTAAAGCAGGTTGATTTGTTTCAGAGTGTGATTCTTTCCAAAACAAATGCACACCTGTCACATCAACTCAACTCATCCCTCCTTCCCTGTATTAGTGCAGTGAAAGAGGCAAAGTTATCTTTTGTGTTGAAATGTCATGGATGAGTCAGTTGACTGAACTCCAGGCACGCTGTGGAACTGGCTGTCCTTGTTCTGATCTGGCTGGTCCAGGTGTTTTTTGGTCTAGGCCTATACAAAGATGGGAAGGTGCAGTATAGGAAACTGTTTTTTCCAATGTATTAGTAAACCAGTGTTAGATTGGTACACACAGAGGCACACTGATATTGATTTTGGCATATAAGCTTTCTTTTTGAGCTCTGAATCCAGTCACAAATGGAGAGGAACCTTCTCCTTGTCTCTTTCTTTCTTTCTGGTTATGCAGGTAGAGTTTGACTTTTCTGCTCCGTGAAACCAGTTGTGAAATCAGTGGTTATTCTCCCCTTTAGTTTGCCAGAATAGACTCAGGATGACTGTAAATTTATTAAATGTAACAAACGTTTTAGAGGAGAGAAGCTGATGTTGCAATACAGAAGTCAGCTATGAAGCTTTCCCTTTTTCTCTTCAAGTGTCTTGCAGTAACTCAGCAATTCTTTAATAATCTGTAGGCAGATATTAAACACAGTTGTTAAACACAGTTGAAACAGAAATGTCAAAAACAGTTTTCTGCTTGCTTGTGATCAATTCTTACCAGGGCTTTTTTTCTGGAAAAAGAGGTGCCGGAACTCTCAAGAAAGAAATGAAGAAGAAACACATGGGTGCCCCACATGAACTTTTCCCCACAAAGATGTTCCGGAACTCTGTTCTGCTGCATTCCCCTAGGCAAAAAGCCCTGATCCTTACCTGTAGAGCTGGTTTAATCTCCATCCACTGAACAGGGACATATGCTCCAGGCATAGTGGCCAATGTTTGTCACAAGCTGAGCACTTTAAAATCCTAGTGAAATCAATGGAACTTGAACATGCATTGGATTGTACCCAATATTAATAGCCAGTGTTTGTCATCGATTTGGTACTGTCTTTTTCTAAACCATCTTCACACAAAAAAGGCACCTCTCATTTTGTACAGTTTTATGCAGGAGAAACTATGATGATTGTTATGCTTCTACAAAACATTCCAGCCATTGTGTCTTAACGAAGCCACTGAAAAACTGCCAGACCAATAATTTTGCTCAAGAAGGTCAGCAAAAAAAAAAATTCTATAGTGAAATTCTGCATGCAAAGGATTTCATTCAATATTTTTGAAGTGAAAACTAGTGGCAATGTTTTTAAAAAATTGATATTATTGTACTTTATGTGAAGAGTGGCTTTTGAAAGTGGCAGTACATTTTTCGAGGCTATTGTATACATCTGTAATGTGGATGTTTGTGCCAATAAAATTTTCTTTAAGAAGGTGATTATAATTGACTTTGATTTATTTAGATTTGACTTTAATTTACAGTGTTTGTCAAACAAACTGTTATCCATAACTGAGAGTTTAATTAAATTGTTATCCATAACTGAGAGTTTAATTTTTTACTCTGTCAGGGTGAAAAGCTGCAGTAAACTATTTAGTATAGTTATATAGTAAATATATACACAGTTATATACAACTATATAGTCCAGTTCCACTATTTAGTTAACTGTATATACAGTTATAAAGTCCTGCTCCACTATTTAGTCCATTCTACCATCCAAACTATTTTCCATATATGCATGCACCAGAATTTGAGTTGGATCCAGACTAAATTTTCAAATGGCAGAATGGAAATTTCTGCCTTCCACTGCAGCCCATTGATCTCCAGAATGCTACTCCTGGAGTATAGGGGATCCCCAGGAACAGCATGAGGGACGATCTGAAGAGAGAATTGGGAATTGCTGCGAATGCCAGTTTAATCTGGATCCACCTGGGGGGGCCAGGTCTCCTGCTATAGAAGGGTCTCTGATTTAAACTGACTTAAAAATGTAAGGAAACATTCTGGTGTGGATCTCCATTCCCCGCTGGCACTTAACAGGATGGGGGCAATTTGCTGTTGCATCAACACACAATGTCACTTCCATGAAACCAGAAGTGATATGAACATATGAACATATGAAGCTGCCTTATACTGAATCAGACCCTTGGTCCATCAAAGTCAGTATTGTCTTCTCAGACTGGCAGCGGCTCTCCAGGGTCTCAAACTGAGGTTTTTCACACCTATTTGCCTGGACCCTTTTTTGGAGATGCCAGTGATTGAACCTGGGACCTTCTGCTTCCCAAGCAGATGCTTTACCACTGAGCCACCGTCCCTCCCCTATAATCAAGTCAAGATGACTGTCTAAGATCCATCCCAAATTCTATGGTTTAAGCACAGAATTTGAGGTGACCCCTAGAGTATCACCCTGATGTGATAACAACATTTCTGTTTTCACACTGTATGTGATGCTGCATGTTGACATGATGTCAAAGATCTTTTTTTATCCCCCAGTTTCTTCCGCTGGAGTGCCAACTATGCAAAACAACAATAATGCAACCATTAATAAGACAAATATTTCCATATTATAATATAACAATATTTTAATGTAATGCAACACACTGTGAGTCAATTCCTGTTCTATTCTCTAGTACAAAACAGTATCAGAATTACATAACATGCAGTTTCCAAATACATTTGTTAGACATACTTTATATCAAACAAAATATTCCAGATATGTCATATCAAGTCTGTGTCAAAGTAGACACCACCTAAATTGAATTCTGCAGAAGTCCAGTGCACAGAGCACTTAAACTTGTCTGGGAAATCCACCTGTGGTATAATCAGTAAGGACTTCATTCATGACCTTGTCATCAGATGGATGAATCCTGGTGATCATTTGATACTGACCATTTCGAGAAGACTCTTTACCAAGAGCTGACAACCTCCTATGTATGCAGTCAACCCCACTAAATGAAGGAGAACAATCAAAAACAGAATGTAGCAGCCTCAAGCAATCCCAAAAGCACTAGTTCTTTTTCAAGTTGGGCTTAACATCTTCAAACTTATGTTCTTCAACTATGGCTCACAACCATACCCACCCTTTGTGTTTATGAGCCAGTTTTCCCTTCCAGTGGTGCTTCTTGCACTTCAATATTATGCGAAATATTATGAGAAAGAATATTCAGAATGACATTTTCCGAGACTCTCCAAGGTCTAAGAAGTCCCCTATCCCACATGCACATATTACACTAGCCAAAAATAATGAATTTTTGGTAGTAGCATATGGATATCTGAAACAAGTAAGATCAATTGTACTGCTAGATGGTGCTCTTGTAAATGTCTTCAGTTCTACAACTAACACATTCTCATTTCATTCCACATTTCTGATAGTTTATTCAAGGATTGTCCATTAACATGACTGTCAGTGATACCTAAATTGGGTCTCTGATTTAAACTGACTTCAAAAATGTAAGAAAACAGTATGCATTATTGAAATTTTGCAATGGGACCAGAAGGCATCCATCAGAGACCCAAGCCTGGGTCCCCCAGGGTTATTGCTCCTTGTCTCTTAAGCAAGACCCAGTTCTGTGGATCCTTGATTCAGATGCACACAAATAAAGTAGACCTATAAAATTATATAAAGGTTTATTTATGGATTTTAAAATATTTCACTATGCATAAAGAAGCTAACTGTTCTATCAAACACACTGAATACCTGATATTTAGATGGCATATCTTCTTGCAGCATAAAAATCCAAGCAGTAGCATAAAAGCATTCTATATATTGCAGTCCATCATGATGACGCATAACATATCAAAGCATACTAGCATGGCATGAGGTCTTAAAGGATGTTATGCTTCTCACATTTGTTGGGGTTCAGCTACAGACACACTAACATGGCTATCCATCTTTATCTCATTTTAAACAGAATTGAACTATGATGGGAGCAATCCAAGCAAATCCCACTGAGTTCAATAGGAATTACTCCCAGCTAGTTGTGCATAGAATTGGGCTAAATCTAGGTAGGGAGCCGCCATCTGGGTTCAATGAAGATGGAAAAAAGCTTTTTTTATTTTTAGCGACGTTAATTTACTTCTCACTTTGCAGGGCATATTCAGAATTCCCTAGAACTCCTAGGAATGGATGCCTGGAGAAAAACCTAAATCTCTCTCTCTGATTTGTTTTTGAAATGTTCACAAGCATAAAAGGCATTATTATGGACTATATTTTCTACTGGTGTAAGGCAGACCAGGTCTGTATAACAGGGGTGGATCATTCTGCCTGCTTATGGCCCAGAAGGGCTTAAATCTTCCACCACAAGGGACAGGCTCATCCCACAACCTGACCTAAAACAAGAAGGAAATGTTAGTTTAATGTAATGAGATTTGAAAGAGAAGCCTTACATTTTTCATCCTCTTAAGGGTTCAGAATGCTCTTCTGCTAACAACTGTGGTATTAACCTAGAAGGGAGGGAAAGTGAAATGGCACAATGAAAGCAAGTTTCATTTACTTCTAGTGTATCTGCAAGACTGTGTGTGTGTGTGTATGAAGACTCAGCATTTATAAGTAAATCTAATGCATCTAAAGTTTACAAAATGGTCATTACTAGGAATCTGAGAAATCCTTCCTGGAAATTAGAGGAACTAACAGAAACCCTTCTAAGAAGTTGCTGCCTGACTCCTGTGGTTAAATGGCAAAAGGTGAACAAAATGAAACTGAATCCTGACAAGATGGAAGTGATGCTGGTTGGGAAGACTGAGGTCTTAAATCAGGGGTGTCGAACTCATTCATTATGAGGGCTGGATCTGACCTAAACAAGACCTTGCTGGGCCAGGCCATGTCAGGCTGGGCCATGTGCGTACCTATTTAAGATTAGGTAGCAGAAATATAATAAACTTTGAGAGCCAGTTTGGTGTAGTGGTTAAGTGTGCGGACTTTTGTCTGGAAAATCCAGGTTTGATTCCCCACTCCTCCACTTGCACCTGCTGGAATGGCCTTGGGTTAGCCATAGCTATCGCAGGAGTTGTCCTTGAAAGGGCAGCTGCTGTGAGAGCCATCTCAGCCTCACTCACCTCACAGGGTGTCTATTGTGGGGGAAGAAGATATAGGAGATTGTAAACCGCTCTGAGTCTCTGATTCAGAGAGAAGGGCGGGGCATAAATCTACAGTCTTCTTCTTTATAAAGGACATAGACAAACACAATTAAAGATTTTGTATCTCTCCTGTGTGATCAAGGGAACTGGGCAAAGGAAGGTCTGACTGTTTCTCTCCCTCCTCATCCTCAAGAGCTGGGCAGAGGAAGGTCTGCCTGTTTCCCTCCCTCCTCATCCTCAGGAGCCTCAGCCAATAGAGCCATTTGCTCTGTAGCTCCTAAGCAATTGAGCAAGCCCTGCAAAGCAGGCTGTGATGCAGAAGGAAGGAAGCAGATGACAGCCAGTTGCAGGGGGGAGGGGGCTGATAGGAGCCCTCTGAGGGCCTGATTTGGCCCCCCGGGCCACATATTTGACATCCCTGTTGTAAATGATGTTATGCTTCTCACATGTGTTGTGGTTCAACTACAGATAAACAAAGCTAGCCATATTGGTCTAGTTTTAAACCATGTGCACTTCACTCATCTGAGCAAAGTCTTTTGAGATGGAACACTGCAAATGGATAAAATCAGCAATGCACATTTTCTGTGTTGTCTCCCACCTTGTAGAATGGACTGCCTGAAAAAAAGGAACACCTCCACACTTCTGTCATTTCACAGCATTTCACAACTGAAATCTCCAGGAAGGCATTCTTATAAAGCAATTAGAACACAGAAGGATGTTTTCATTAGGGAACAAGCAGGGACCTGCAAGACTTGCAGTGGAGGAATCCTGTCCTCCTCTCTCCCTCCACATGCTATCCTGTCTGTTCTCAGAGTTCCATCCTCCCTCAAACCCAGGGATCCACTGCTGGGGAAGAAAGTCTTCTCTGATACCACCCCACTGTCTCTACTGCTCTGGCTAGCTGCCCCTTCCCCTCCTCACTATTCTGAATGTCCAGTTGTTAGCCAAACTGCCCTTGAATGAGGTATAGGGGGGATTTATTTAGGTGAGCAAAGATGGCAAATGTGTGCAGTCAATAACCTATGTATTCAGGCTACCCAAGACCCCTTCTTGAAATAATGAGATTATTAAGAAAAATTAGCAAGCATACAAGAAAAATAAATTAGCAAGCATACAAGAAAAATAAATCACACAACAATCACACAGTATTAGGAAAATAAAGAGGGGGAAATTGGATAGAGAAACATATAAGGGATAAAACACAGATGGGGCTATACTTTACCAATCTTGAAGAATCCAGAAGAACTATCTAATAATGAAGACAATAAGAGAAGGGGAAGCAAGAAACAGGCCAATACTGATCAGGTAATTGGGGGTGGCTCAAACAGCAAAGGTAGGGATACTGTAAGAGACACACCGGGCTGGCCCAAACCCAGCCTTCTTATAGCCAAATTTGTGTCCTAAGGTAATGTCGGGTGATGCCTGATATCACCCCAGAAATGGTTTCCAGGGTTTTTGAGAAAAGGATTAATAGGTGGTGATGGCTTTACATAGTGCAAACCATCGGTAAAACAATGAAAATTAAGTGGGCAATCTAGCGCCAAATTGTTTACTATTGTGACACCATAACTAACACAATGGGAGCGGTCTACATGACAGGATTAAGTCATTGACAACAATAATCTTCCAGGATGTTCCATTGTGTCAGATGCTTGCCTGGATACTTGGCAGGAAGAGTCTTTTGTTAGGTGGGAAGACATTTCAGCAATCCTATTGCTATCCATTTGATTCTTCATTAACCTCTCCAAAGCATGACTGGCCTCTGGGATGTGATATGTGTGGAAATCTCCCTGTTATGGAGGTCTGCAGGAATGACTGTTGTTGTTTTGGGACATCTCAGAAACATGGCTTCTGTCAGGGGCTGCTTCTGGCACTGTTGTCTGAATGACAGAAATGCAGTTGCTGTCTGTAGGGCTGGGCAGCTCATCTGGGAAGCACAAACTGGAGTCCTTTTGACTGGGCAGACATAACAGTCACATAGCCCCAGACACAAGCAGGAAGCTGGCTGTAGCTTGGCTGGAACACTGCTGTATGATCCAAACAGGACAAATATCCATACTGAGGTTGGCACAAAAGCCAAATGTTTGTAGTCCAACAAGAATGTCCATAAAGCAGTAGGCATGTGAGTTTAAGAAACTAAAGTCCATAATACCTAAGAGTCCAGGTGAGCCTGGCATCAGAGCCAGGGGAATCATAGTCCTTAATCGGGGTCCAGGGCTAACACAGTTGCCCACACATTCCCCTCCTCAGCTGATACAAAGTGTGTGAGCAACGGCATTTCTCACTCCTCCTCCACCCTCCTACATCACTGTTGCCTTGACAGTGAAAGGGGTGTCAGGGAATGGGGTGCCTTCCAGTCCTCCTCTCCCACCCACAGAGCAGAGGCAGCAATGATGGGCACAGTGGTAGCTCCCAGTTCCCCGCCCCAGCCTGCCCACAAGGGTTGCCAACTCCAAGTTAAGAAATTCCTGGAGAGGATGGAATTTGGGGAAAGGATGGACCTTACAGGGTGAATGCCATACAGTCCACCCTCCAAAGTGGTTATTTTTACAAAGGGAATTGATAGTTGTAGCCTAGAGATTAGTTTTAATTCCAAGAGTTCTTCAGGCCCCACCTGAAGGTTAGAAATCCTACTGCCTGCCAGATAAGAGGCAATAGTTGGCATCAGAGGTGGCATCTAGGCACTCTATCCACCTGGCTGGCTCCTCACACTTTCCATGCTATCTAGTGTACCTTGTCCCTGCTTGTATTGGCAACATTCTTGTTTGGGGGATTTTTAAACCCCCCTGAAATTTTGGCAGGTATTTTCATTTTTCTGTAAACCTTGGGGGTCCCAATGTCAGCAGAAAAGTCCTTTGTGCCTCTACATGGTCTTGATCTATGGATTTGTATGCACAGATGAGGCCATGTTAAGGATAAGCTATATTGATAAGACTGTAATCTATTGCAATATTTCTTGTATTATCACCTTTTAGTGCATTGTCTTCTAACTTTGTAATCCAATTTCTGCATTATGGCAACTCATGCCATAAACCAGGGGTGGCCAAACCACAGCTAGAGAGCCACATGTGGCTCTTTAACACATGTTGTGTGGCTCCCAAAGGTCAAGGAGGAATTTAATGCAAGCTTACTCTCAAGTAAGCATGCTTAGCATCAGGACCTCAGTCTCTGGGCACTGACCCATAGGTAGGCAACTCTTTCCACTGTGTGCAAAGTGGGGAAGGAGAGGAAAATAGGCAGGCTAGCAAGCTCTTCTCATCCACCACAGTGGTCACACAGACACCTAGAATGGGGAAAGAGAGTGCAAGAGCTGAGGGAGAAAAGTGAGCATGTGGGGGGGGAAGCTACTGAATCCAGCTGTGTGCACTGCTGAGTCCAGTATTAAGAGTTTTAATAAAAAAGAGCGAAACAGTTTTGGCAAATGATCCAACAAGAAGTCTCTAAAACTTTGGGATATGAACTTAAGAGAACTCCAGAGACTTTCCTAATGGGATTACAAATGGAGAAATTTCCAAAAGAAGATAGAACTGTAATTTGGCATTTGCTTTCAGCTGCTAGGACATTATATGCGCAGTTATGGAAACAAGATAAAATACCAGAAAAATGGGACTGGATTGTAAAAGTCATGTCATGGAGTGAAATGGATAAACTTACAAGAATCTTGAAAGACTATGATTTAGAGGGATTTAAAAGGGACTGGGATAAATTCAGAAGATATATAGAAAAAGAATGGAAAGTAAATGGACATTGGGTGGAAAGTAAATGGACATTGGGTGGTTTTTGAGAATACCACCTAGATTTTTAGGAGAAGAAAGAAGATGAACTATAATAACTGGGTGGGACTTTATAAAGTATAAGAAATGTGTTTATTTATTTCTCAGCAAAATTATATATATATATTTCTTTTTTTAATTAAGATTCTTTTAAAGTTAAAGATACCTTTTGATATTAGAATTTTAGGTAATTGGCACAGGTGGAAGTCAAGATTTGGGGGGAGGGGAAGTGGGGAAAGTGTAATGTATGGGGAAGGCAGTAAGTGTTTATTAATATTTTATTAGTATTGGATATGATTACCATATATTACCAAATAAAATTGTTTAACTTAGAGAGTTTTAATAAAAACGCAGCTCTCAAATGTCTGAGATTAAAATAAAAAAATAAAAAATAAAATATTATGATGTTTATTCTATGTGACTCTTACATTAAGCAAGTTTGTCCACCCCTGCCTTAAACTGTGTTCTGTTTGCATTGCTTTCTAATTCTGTAATCCGAGCACATTGTTTATTATGTTTTATACTGTTGGAATGAATTGTTTTTTATAATTTATCTTAAATCTCCATAAGAAATGGAGGCAGAGCTGGATTAACAATTAGGCCAAGTAGGCAGTGGCCTATAGGCCACCATGCCTTTAGTGGCCCCAGGCCGGCTTTCCTCCCCAGTTTCCCCTCTGCTTACAGCCCTCCCAGCCTGCACATGCAGCCAGCAACTGAGCTGTCCTTTGCCTGACTTGCCTGGTGTGGCTGCTGCTGACATTGTTGCCAAGTTTGCTTCTCTGTCTCACCCCTGCAGCTTTGCCAAAGGGACTTTTGAGAAGGTATCTGCAAGCTGCATCAGTGGGGTGGCACTCCAACTCTGAGATAATTTGTGAGGGGCTCCCAAGATTTTGACAGCCTAGGGGCCTCCACAGAGTTTAATCCGGCCCTGAATGGAGGCCATAAATGAAGTAAACAAATAAAATTAGAGCTATTTTACTGAAATTCTTCAGAGGAAGAAAAATGCCCTGGAAGGACCGCCTCTTGCTGCATGTTTGTATTATCTTCCCTCTTCCTTGTAGCACCTATTGGCTACTTGTGGTGCTCTATGTAACAGTTTAAGTTTAGGCTTTTCAAGTGGCTGTCACATAACCCCCCTGTGCAAGCACCAGTCGTTTTTGACTCTGGGATGACGTTGCTTTCACAACATTTTCATGGCAGACTTTTTACAGGGTGGTTTGCCATTGCCTTCCCCAGTTGTCTACACTTTCCCTCCAGCAAGCTGGGTCCTCATTTTACCAACCTCAGAAGGATGGAAGGCTGAGTGAACCTGGAGCTGGCTACCTAAACCAGCTTCCACTGGGATTGAACTCAGGTCGTGAGCAGAGAGCTCCGACTCAGTACTGCAGTTTTACCACTCTGCGCAACAGGGCTCTTACCAGTGGAATAGCCTCCTGGGAAAAGGCAGGAAGGTTCTATCCTTCTGGCTTTTAAAAAGGCTGTAAAGCAGACCCACTCTGCAGAACATCTGAGACAATCCAAGTCTGAGCCACAAGGGAACAGTTTTAAAATACATATATAGCTTTAATATACTTTATCTATTGTTTAAGTGACTGTGTGATTTTGTATAGTTTTATTGTATTCTAATTTGCAGTTGCCTGCCCTGGGTTGCAATTTGGTTAGGAGAAAGCCATATAAATATAACTATTTTAAATAAATAGCTTCTGGGGGGAAATTCACTCACAACTAATGCTTCCAATGGCTAGCCCAGTTAATTTATTTGTTGCTGCAAACAAATAAAATGAGTCTAGTGGCACTTCAAAGAATTAACAAAGTACCGTAATTGGAGCATGTTTTGTTAGCTAGAATAGATGAATACACAATGAGAAGGGAGGAAGTGGTGAATCATGGGGGTAAAAGGCTATAAAATGCTGACAGTATCCTATGTGACATATACTCACACAGATATACAAAACTAAGAAGTATACAAAATTAGCACAATAGACACATCAAAGTAGAAGTATACAAAATTAGCACAATAGCACATCAAAGGTAACAAAGTCTATATAATTTTAAGAAATGTAACAAATGCAGTAAGTAAGAAAGGCTACATTCTTTAAAAGGCATTAATTATAGCTTGCAATGTCACTACCAGGAATTTATGAAGTGAATTTGTATCTCCTATTCTTAATCCATAATTAATCCACAAGGCAGATTCCAGCAAAATCAAGAACAATAAAACAAACATGAATCAATTATAAAATCAATCAGACAACACTGTATAAAACATTTAATAAAAACAAATGAAGCTTGCATTAAGAGAAGAAAAATCAGTAGTGAGGGGTTTTAAATTTTTCTGTCCAGCTTTGGCTTCATGTTGGTAAGGCAGATATAGACTGCTTACTGATAACACCTACAAATATGGGTAGGTGTCAAGTTTTTCCGCTTTCCTTCCTCAAACAATATATCAACAGCATCTGAACTGAATGCCACTGCTCTTTGCTAATCTCTCTATAGATTATGCATATTGTCCACTTTGTCCAATATCTTGTTCATTTATAGGATCAAATATTTGTTTTGCGCTTCAACCATTTTTGAAGAGATCAGTTTTGTTTAAATCGAAAAGCTGATTCAAGGCAAGGGAGGTGGGCAATAACTTCTTGATTGGCACGATCAGCCCAAGAGCAGTGTACTCGGCTCCTTTGGCTAGAAACCCCAAGTACAGGTTTCCCTTGGGCTCAGGCTGGGACTAAAGATTGTGCATCTGCCCAGCATACAGTTGATGTGCTTCCACAGCAGATTCAGCTCACCACTAAAATTGTATACAGGAGATGAAGAGAACCATCCCATATATTCTATTAAACCATCCCATATATTCTGTTGGAAGCCATTATACGGAAGCCATATACGGCTCCCCGTATTCTTCCGAATCAATATTCGGAAGTATACGGAAGTCTATAGAAAAGGCGGGAAAGGAGCTTCTGAAGCCTCAGGGGAGCTGCTTGCCTCCTTTCCCACCTTTGGAAGCCCTTTCCCACCTCTCCCATAGCCTCCCTGGGATCAGGGAGAGAGGAGGAGGGGGAGAGGAGCCCCAGCAGCCAATCCAAAGCATGCATTTGCAAAATGCATTGCAAATGCATGCTCCGCAGGGCTGTTGTGTAATTGATGGCTGGGTTAATTCTCCAGCCATTAGCAACATTGTTGTTCTTTTGTTTACTTGGGTGTCCAAGTAAACACTGTTCTCTGGCCAATCACAGAGCAGTGGTATTTTTTGAAACTGCTCTGTGTAGGGCCAGAGAACCTTTTTAAGGAGTCTGCCTGGCTGGATTCCATTCCATTGCTGCTGTGTTGGTGTTGGTGTGAGAGAGAAATTATGCTGCGCTGGCCCTTAGCCTCAGCTGCTGCTGCTCTCTCTCAACCTTGCCTGGAGAAGAGAAGACATCCAAGGTAAGACAGTCTTGGGGTTCTTGTTTTTATTTTAGTTAGTAAAAGGACTTTTTAAGACTCAGAGTCCCTTTACTTATCCAGGTTTGGGTGGGTGGGTACTGGGTAGCTTATTTAGGGTTAGGGGGTTCTGCTGGGGGTAGGGGCCTGTGGTGGGGGGGTTGCCAATTTGCCTATATCTTACTTTACTGAGAGGATTTTTAAAAGTGCAGTGTCCTTTTACTTTCCCTGATTTGGGTGGCTTGGATTTCTTGGGATTAGGGTGAAGGTTTTTTTTTTAGGGAGAGGGGTTGGTAAAGTTCCTGTATTGTTAAAAGTCAAGGGTTTTTTTACTGTTTTAAAAGGATTCTGTGTTTGATTTGTTGCTGCTGTGTTGTGCTGCTGTTGTTCCTTTTCTCTTCTGGTTCTGGTTCTTGGGGGGGGGGGGCTGTTTGGCCTAATTTTCATTAAAAAGGTCACTTTTTTAACAGTTGAGTTTGTTGGCCTTTTCTCAGTGATTTGGATCTGTTGTTGTTGGTTTTGCATCCTATCCTGTTGTCCCTTTTCCTGGTTTTGGTTTTGGGAGGGGGGGTGTTGTTGACTGATTTGGCCTGAGGTTTTTTATTGTTGAAAAGGTCACTTTTTTAGCAGTTGAGTTTCTTGGCCTTTTCTCAGTGATTTGTTTGGATCTGTTGTTGTTGGTTTTGCATCCTGTCCTGTTGTTCCTTTTCCTGGTTCTGGTGTTTTTTGGGGGGGAAGGGGTGTTGTTGACTGATTTGGCCTGAGGTTTTTTTATTGTTTAAAAGGTCATTTTTTAACAGTTGAGTTTCTTGGCCTTTTCTCAGTGATCTATTTGGATCTGTTGTTGTTGGTTTTGCATCCTGTCCTGTTGTCCCTTTTCCTGGTTCTGGTTTTGGGGTGGGTGGGTTAAAAGTTAAGTTTCTTTCTGTTACGTTTTGGTTTTTTAAAATTACCTCTGGTTGGTGTGGGGGTTGGTGTGTGGGCTGTGTGGGGTGGGTCACTTTCATGTTTTTATAGAGTTATTTTTGGAATCTGAGGGTGTTTTCGGTTTCGCTAGGGCCGCTAAACAGGCTGGCCAACTAATGGAGGGGAGGTCACATGGGGTGGAGGGGGAAGAAATAGGCACACACGAGGTGCCTCCATCTTCGCCCACTTCCCCCCAGCGGCCAGCCCCTCCTGCCACCCCAAGACATGATGTGTCTGCCCCAAGCACCTCACAGGAGATGGCTCTGGACACCCAAGCTGCCAGTCAGCTTGGGCATTCGTACACCTCCAAAGTCTGGAAGCATTTCTGACTTATGGAGGATCCACGCTATGCACAGTGCCAGCTGTGCAGGTCCCGGATCAGTTGTGAGTGGGATCCTGCCTGCCTGACTCCGGGGGGGATGCGGAACTACCTGCAGAAGCACCACCAGGCGGTGCTTCTTAAGGGGGAGAAGCAGGCTGGTGCTGGGGTGCCCAAGCGGCCAACACCACCCAGCCAGGAGGTCCATCCCATCGTGACTACCTCCAGAGGTCTCCAGGAGAGTTCCGTGACAGGGCAGGGACGTCAGCCATCTCTGCCTGAGATGTTTGCTGGGGGTAGCACTGTGTGCCAAGAGGGGGAATCAGGTATGGCAGAAGGGTGATCACGTGGAACCTTGCCAGGTTGGTCGTTCATGGGCTTCCATTTTTAATGGTCAAGAATCCTGGGGTGCTAGGGTTGCTCGAGTACCTGGCATCCCAGTACAAAGTTCCTGCTAAAACCACCACTAGCAGGACCATTGTGCCATCTGTTTTCAGGGTGACCAGATCTGTGGTGACGGAGCATTTGTCCCGTGCTGTTGGGGGGACTGTTCATTTCACCTTAGATATCTGGAGCTCTCAACATGCGTTCGAGGGGTATTTCTCTGTGACTGCGCATTGGTGGCAACCCAGTGAGCTGCAGGATGGGGGTGGTGGGGGTGGCAGTAGCGGCAGGCAGGGTCAGGGCAGGCCGGTTATTGTTGGGCCTTGCTGCACACCGAAGCAGTTGACGTGCCGCACACGGCAGACACTCTCGGAGCCATCCTCTCACGGCAGTTAGAGGGCTGGGT
This sequence comes from Heteronotia binoei, assembly GCF_032191835.1. Classification (NCBI taxonomy): domain Eukaryota; kingdom Metazoa; phylum Chordata; class Lepidosauria; order Squamata; family Gekkonidae; genus Heteronotia; species Heteronotia binoei. The sequence continues at coordinate 91,893,339 of NC_083228.1, read as the reverse complement.
AGGCTGCAGGGACGTCTCCACGGGCTTCGTGGTGACTGACGGTGGCTCCAACATCAAGGCAGCTGTCCAGCATCAGGGCCTAAAACGCCTTCCTTGCGTGACTCACCTTCTCCACCTCGTGGTTAAGGACATGTTGGGCCAGACGAAAAGCCAGGGTCGTCGGTATGTAGCCGCGACCTATGAGTACCGACTTCTGCTCCAGAAGTGTCGGCACATCACGGGTCACTTCTCACACAGCAATACGGACTCATATCTGCTGCGTGAGAAACAGATACTGACAGGCATGCCAGGGCTCTGCCTGATCGGTGAAGTCAGCACATGCTAGAACTCCACCTGTGCCATGCTGGAGTGCATGGTGGAGCAGAGAGCAGCCCTGGATGCCTTGGTCACTGAGACAAGGGTATTTCGGGATGAGAACCGTCTCACCCAAGAGGATTGGGTGGTCATTTCTCAGTCTGTGGAGGTTCTTGGGCCCTTCAATACCCACATAGAAATGCTCTCATCTGACACAGTGAGCATTGCACTGGTCGTCCCCATGGTCCACATGGCCCATGAGGACCTGGCCTCATTTCTAGTGCCAGCTCAAGGCCGTGCAGATGTTCTTCCAGCAGTGCGTGCCCTGGTTGTTAAGCTGCATGAAGGGCTTGAGGCCTGCTTTCAGACTTTCACCCAGGATATGGTCTACATGATGGCGAGCATGTTAGACCCGCGCCTTAAGGGCATCATCGCAAGCAGGCCAACAAGCTCGATTGCTGGCGAGACACTCTCTCCCAGAAGAGTCAGGGAGGACCCAGTGCCGGTAGCTGAGGAGGAGAGGGGTCTGGCTGGCCCTCTCCTCCATGGCTAAGGCGTTCCTCTCATGCCCACTGACGAGCGTGCAGAGCGAGTGCGTCTTTTCGCATATGGGCAACATTGTCTGCCCACATCACAATCGCCTGCAACCCTGGACAGTTGAGCAGTTGGTCTTCCTGAAGGTCAACTTGCCTACCAACCCATATGGAATGTTCAAGGTGTTGGATATTGTAACTCCGCATGCAAGAGGATCTGGGAAGGAAAGCGTTAAGAGCATTCTCTCACTCAGGTACACTTGGCAGTTGACCCCACCCTCTCATTGTTTAGATGTTGAGCCTTTTTGGCCATTGATTGCCTTCTGCTGTTCCATCTTATATAGGACCACTCTTTCTTACCTGGGCTTGGAGCTGTAGCAAGTTAACCTTTCTGAATCTAACCTGTTTACAATAAGTTAAATGTATCTACATGAATATGTCATGTAAGCTGTGCTTCTATTTTTATAAGAAAAAATTCCTTTCTCCTGCTACCACTGGAGGTATATCATCTTTGTAATTTGTTTGAACAGCATATTCCCCTTAAGTGGGAAGCATGCAGGATCAGGGATACTGCATAAAGCTTCTGCACTTCCAAGGCAAATTATTTCATTTTTACATTTAACCCAATAATAGGAAGGCATGGGGGAAGGGAAAGCAGGGATGGGAGTGATGGAATGACAAAACAGCAGTAGGTCAGGAGGAGGGAGATGATGTGAAGGAGAAACCAACAGCAGTGAGAGATCTGAGGGCAAGTAAGAAAAGCTAATGAGAGATAGCAAATCCCTCCCGTGCAGGTCTTCATGCATTCTCCACTAAAATAAAAGCTCAGTTCCACCATGCTGCAGTTACCCACTAAATAGGGTCACTGCTAGCCCAACCTGCCTGCCATTACTCTGTTTATGACACTGAACCACACTTCCAGCTGTAGCTATTACGTATCACACTCAGGGGTTGTTTTGTAGAAAAATAGGTGGTCGAGCTCATCCAGGGATTGTTATACAGCTGCACCCATTATTCAATGGTCAAAGTGGGGAGGAGGAGGCGAAACCGTCAGAAAGGTTCAGGAGCTGTGCTCCTGCTGAATTCAAGGCTTGATCACACTCAAGACTGACATATCCTTCTCTGTTGTCCAAAACACACACCAATGCAAGAGATAGGATTAATCACCATTATTTCACACCAGCATTCTTTATATTATCAGTATAACCATCAAAGAGGTTTTGTAGTTAAAGCCATGTGAAGTGTGCAGTGCAAATAAACCAAAGCCTGCAAAAGAACTTAGCACATTTAATAAGAGCAAAGGGTCACTTTGGAAGGGGTAAACCTGCCATGCTTTCTGCCTGATGTTACAAAGATTCAGGTAATTGTTTGTCTCGCAGTCTTTATTTCACAAAGACTCGGAAGGAACCACGTATACAAAATAATCAGCTTTTTCAAGTGAGGCTGTTTTCTGAATGAAGTCACAGCAGATATTAGCAATTTAAACAACAAAAGGTAGCTAACAACATACTGTGGCAGCACACAGCTGGGAACACAGAATAATCATGGTAAATTTCCGCACAAGAGGGAAACATGCTGTGGCCTTAATAGTTCTTTTCCATTGGAAGGTCATTCAGAAATTGTTTTCATAGCACTACTTATCTGTTCCTTTTGGGTTATTTTTCCTACACAAAACATCATGAGCAGAAATGATTATCACTAATTATATATGAGCGATATTTATTTCCTTTTATTTATGTCAGATTTGCTTCCATTCTTTGTCCACTTCATTCACATATGCATTGCTGACATGCTGCCAAGATACCAACAGGTGCTATAGAGAGCCAGAACATCAATCAGAATGTTGGACAGGAGAGACCCCGGAAGTCAAGTAGCTGAGGAAGAACATGATACGATACAATCAATATTGTTGAATGTTTGGCCTGACTTAGATATTCCTGACATACAAAAAAAAATTAATTGAAACATTATTACATGTAGCCAATAAAGTAATTGCCTCGCATTGGAAGGCTTCCCAGCTGCCTGAAGTAAAGGAGTAGTATATGCGTTTGTTGGATTATATAATTTTTGACAAAATAGCATATATTAAGAGGTTAAATGAATATCCTATGTCTAAGTCAAACTTTCTGAGTAAGTGGTACCCAGTTCTGGAAAAACTTTTAAATAATGTAGATTCTCCATATTCTTTTAAGTAATCATTGATATTTTAAATTTATTTTGGTAATGTAATAGTTAAGATCTGTATAAGATAGAAGCCCTGTGGTGCAGAGTGGTAAGCTGCAGTACTGCAGTCCAAGCTCTGCTCACGACCTGAGTTCAATCCCAGTAGAAGCTGGGTTCAGGTGGCTGGCTCAAGGTTGACTCAGCCTTCCATCCTTCCAAGGTTGGTCAAATGAGTACCCAGTTTGCTGGGGGGAAAGTGTAGATGACTGGGGAAGGCAATGGCAAACCACCCCATTAAAAATCTGCTGTGAAAATGTCATGATGCGACATCACCCCAGAGTCAGAAACTACTGGTGCTTGCACAGGGAACTACCTTTACCTTTTAAAAATAAGATAATGGTAATTTTAGTTCTGTAGTAATTTTAACTCTCTCATTGTTGAGTTATGTTGATGTGTTATTTAAAAAAAACATGCTGAAGTTTAACCCTGATGAGATGTAGGTGATGCTGAAAAGGCTGAGATTCTGAAAGCAGCTATGTTTTCCACCTTAGATGGTATGACATTACCACTAACAGAAACAGTTTGACGTTTTAGACTCTGATAGCCTAGCAATGCTAAGCCATGCTATGGTAATCCTCAAAACTGGACTACTGCAACATGCTGCACATGGAATTGCACGTGAAGACCCCTCAGAAGCTACAATTGGTGCAGAAAATGGCACCTAAATTGTTGACAGTGTCTAAGGATTCTGAACACATTATTCCAATTTTAAGACAGCCACACTGGTTGCAAATTTGTTTCTGTGTTCAATTTGAGGTACTCGTATTAACTTGGCCTTTCATATGATTATCCTAGTCAATATACACCACCAGTTCTTAAATGGACATTCTAGTCATTCTCAAACATTTTTCTTACTTGGAGCCCAATGCATATTATATCAACATAAATTATGCCATTTGGAATCTACTAGAGGCCATATTATTCTGTAGCTGCTTTGTCTCTTCACGAAGTTGTGCTACTCTGAGTTTCTTAGAAAGCAATCCTAAAGAGATCTACTCAGAAGTAAACCCCATTTTATCCAATGGGCTTTACTCCAGCATAAGTATTCTTAGAATTATAGCCTTAATTCTCCAATTGACACATGTATGCATATGTGTGAGAGAGACCAGGCAGCAGAAACCTCTTCCATGGTCTTTTTAATCAATCCAGAAGTAATCCAGGAGAAATAACAGTGCAGACATATTACATATATCAAACTGGACACCCCATGACTCACCTAAGAGCAGTAAAATCCCTCAATAGGAGCTATTTCAGTTTGGGAAAAGATTACAGCTCCAAATTTTTGGCAAGAGGCACATATCAAGAATAAAAGAATTTTTTTTCTTCCAAGGCTTGGAATATTTATTTTATTTCTATCTCACCCTTCCCACACACAGGCTCCAGGCGGGTTACAACATGTCAAACTCACAACATAGTATAGTTTTTTCCTGGCAAAACGTTAACATTTTAGGATTCTTTTGGTGGATTATAGCAATTTATTTATTTATTTATTGAGAGGCACTGGATGATTGCCTGACACCAACTGAGGGTCAGTTCTCTTTGGAGCAGCTATTTCCTCAGCAAATGTAATGGGTGTGGTGCTATTTTTCTCGCTCTCACCCTTTTGACCACTGTGAACCAGTATTGTGCAGTGATAAGAGCACAGGACTGGCACTAGGTCACCCAGGTTTAAATCACCACTCTTCAGGTGCCCTTGGACTAGTCAATCTGTCTCAGTTTAGCCTGTTTCACTGGATTGTCTTGAAAATGATGTTGCAAGCCACTTTGGGTCCCCACTGAGGAAAAAGTGGATTACAGATATGTCTATATGTACTCCAAATGTGATTAGGAGACATTAACTTTAAAGTATTTTCATATCCTTGGGAAACTGAACATGCTCCAATTCAGTCAAACTGGAAATGAAAGCTGGAATTCTAATCACAATTTTATCTCCCAACAAAATTCCAAGACATGCTGATTTAGAATGTTGCTAGATAAATAATTTTTACAATCTATAAAAGCCTGGTGATTTAAACACAATTTAAAAACAGTAGTACCTTTGTGATATACATTAAGTGACCATACTAATATTTTCTGTATAACTGGCTCAAACTGTGTCACAATCTTCTTTCTCTTCTCAAGAGACCAGTAATTATGTAAGGAGGTCAGGTTATTCTTCCTTCTTCACTGAGGACTGATGAAAGCATCTTCCATAGCTAGAGGCAAGAAAGGTATGTGAAGGAAGCAAAAGGCAGAAGATCAACAGTTTTCTCTGGATGGCTCTATAACATGTGGTTGATGTGATATATATACAATAAAACTTCAAAATATGAGAGAATAAATTAATACTTTAACAAAAAACAAAGAAAAGGTTAGAGGAAATAAGAGAGATGAAAAATAGTACATGGGTGTAAGACAACAAAGTACTATCATGCACGTGATGATATGGAGAGTGGGGAGGAGATATAGACATCAAATACATCAGTTTTTTTAACATTGTCTCTCCCTCACTGTCAAAGCATTGACTGTCTGCTCTTGGAATCAAAGACCCATGCTTTTTATGTTTCATTGTAAAGTTCCATGTACTTGTGATTGAGTCAGTCAGTCTTAAGCAATGCTTCTTCAAGGTTCAAAATAACAGATCCCATTAATAATCAGAGTTATTGATTTAAAAAAAAAAACCCTTCTCATCCCAAAACAGACCCCTGGGGTCAAAAGCAGTGTTACATAAAAACACAACCAGTAATCAATAAGTCAGCAGCCACTTTCTCTTTTCAAAAAATAATAGAGCATGACCGAAAATACAAAGCAAGTAGAGCTTTAGCTATGGTGCCCCCATACGGTTCCTTGGGAGAGCCATCCCTGTGTGCTGAGCCAGGCAGCCTGCTGTGCCACTGTTCAAAATGCTTGCTAGGGACTGCCTTGTCCTCTCTATATGAACAAAATGAAGTAGTGCCTTTATTATAAACCATCAGAAGACTCAACACAAATTCAGACATCCTCACCTCTCACTACCAATACGCCTTCTAAGCTGTGGAACCTTGTGAGCAAAAATTCTACGTTGTGAGCTACTGGCTTTAAAATTGTGAGCTACTGCATAAATTAGTTTGCTCTGGGTCCGTTTTTCCTGTGCCAAGACAAAAATGTGTGAGCCAAGGCCTAACCCCCCCCCCTCCCCGTGAGCTAGCTCACACTAACTCAGCTTAGAGGAAACACTGCTCACTACCTTTCCCAATACAAACAGTACTTTGGCCAGTAGTTCCCCCCAATGGGATATTTCATGTGTATGTATGTGAACAACAGCTCATTACGCAGTTGGAAGTTTGCTCCTTCTGCGTCCTCATCCAGTCCAAAACGAAATCCTCTTCAGTCATTATTTTTCTTGTGTTTACCATATTTGTGCAAGTCGTTAAAGCCCCATGGTTGCCACAAACAACCATAGCAAAAGGACTCCTGGGGTTTCTAAAATATTATTATATTATGAGGTGACTAAGATGTATGCACCCTGAGATGGGACTGTGTCAAGGCTGACCCCTAGAATACACCACGGACTCACTTCATCAGATGCAAATGGAGTGCACATTCATAGGAAATATTTATAGTTCTATTCTTTCAACCTACACTCTAAAAAATGGTGTTACTAGGCTAGAGAATTCAGAGCTGGAACATCCTTAATTTGGTCTCTTCTTTTCACTACATCGAATAAATTCAGCCAGCCCCTCTTCTCACAAGGAACGTGCCCCGCGGGGACACTCACCTCCTAAAGCCTCGTGTGTGTTTCAAAAGGAGAAAGTCTTGCCTTCCCTGGCCTCTTTCACGGCTTAGTGACGCAGGACTCTATAGGGAGGTCGCCACTTTCTTCACACCCCTAAACTCACTGGGAAGGCTCGAGCTGACACACCACCAAAAAATAAAGGAGAGCCCTGCTACTACGAGAGCGCAAACCCGAGCAGTGAAGGAAACATGGAGTCACACGTGAAGCTTATACAACTTGAGTGACGTCCAGAGCGACCAATGGAGGCCTCCAGAGCCTTGCTCCATCTATTCTGTATGCAGATAAGGCTTTCTGTCGCCCAATCGACGCTGGAGAAAGGGGGTTCCTCCGGGCCGATCACGTTTCCGACGGTATGAAGTCTTGAGTTAGCAGAGCTGCGGGGATTGGAAGGGAAGGGGGCGCTCTTAAGGGGCGGTGGCGAGAAGAAGGGTGGGGGGCGACTGCCAGCTGGAAGATCTGCCGTGACGCCTCCGCTTTCCCTCTCCCCAGCATCTGTGGTGGATCAGCGGAACCTTTGTATAACATGCGGCATCCAAGGAGCGGGACAGTCGCTCTTGGCTCTTTCTGTAGTCGCCGTCAACGGCGGTATTGGACGCAGCAGGGTGCCTGCCGGGGTGAGTGGGTGAACGGGGCGAGGGAGCGGGGGGCGGTGGAAGTGGAGGCGCCTTCTGGGTGCTTGTGTAGGCTGCTGTCAAGTGGATCGGCGTGGGGGACCCGCTGCTCTCGTAGTGAAGGGACCTTTGTGCCTGGGATGGGTGGATAGGCGGTGTAATGGCCACCGGGATGGAAGAGCATGTTTTGAACCACGATTAAATCATTTGATGACTCGTCGCCATCCCGGCAGTGATGGTAAAAATTTGCTGACCCAGTTGACGAGTACAGTCATGGTTATTGCTAAGCGGCGTATAGATTCCGGAGGTGAGGCATTAAGGGCAAAGATGCTGCGGGTGGGCTGGTCACTCTCTCTGGGTCAGCTCTTGTTCTAACACGGCCTGGCTTTGTCGCCAGTCTCCCGACTCCCACCATTCACCTTTCTCTCGTGAATGTCAAATCACGGCTCTAATGCATGGCGCGCTCCATTGTGTCTCATGAAGTGAGTTCTGACTCATGTCCGAAAGCTGATGCTGGAGTGCAAGTTGTTAGTCTTTAAGGTGGCCCGGTACTCCTCTTTTGCCATGTAAAGGTGGCGTGCGAAAGGCCATCTAAATAGGTTAAGGGAGCGTGGGCAGGGCCAGTTCTAGACTATCTGGCACCCTAGGCAAGGCAAACTTCTGGCACCTCCCCCCCTCCCCGCACTGATAACCAGTTTTCAAAAACAGATGAATTGGGGGGGAAATGAAAGGCACAAAACTTGAAATTGCTCCCTGACCTGGATAACCCAGGTAACTGAGTCATGTGGGAGGCACCCGAACAACACCCCTAGAAGGCTGGTGCCCTAGGCAACTGCCAAGTTTGTCCAGTGGCAGGGCCAGCCTCTGCAGAACATAGGAAATCGGTACCTAGCCACTGTCAGAGCAGTCCGGTGACTGGCTTGTGTATTTTTGTGTGTGTGCGCACATGCACATTAAAAATTCATTGTACTCAGGTTAGTGGTCAAGCGAGAAGCTTCCGTGTGACCCTCAAACTGGCTACAGTGACCAAAATTATAGGAGCCCTTTCACCCATCACAGATGCTGTATCCATTTTACTGAGGGGTGAGTGAGAGTTCCTAGGCAGGCTGTGCTGCATTGGCCAGGTGGCTTGCTCTAATCCTTTGAGCTTGGTTTTAGGAGACCAGATAGAATAACCATTTGTAAACCGGTTGTTTACACTTAGTGCTGTCCTTGCATTTGCAGAGATCCAGCATCTTTAGATCCAAGATGTGTAGCTGCTTTCCCTTTTAGTTAGTTGTATGTTTTATTAATTCCAAACCACCCCCCACCACCCTCCATTAGAATTAGAATGGCCTGGAATGGTGTGGTGATATAACTGAGATTAGCTGTGTGTTTGATAACAAGCATATAGACTGATGGTTATACAAGGGCATGTCCCAGTTGTAAAGTGAAACGTTGTTAGCCTCGACGTTTTATAATTTCTTATGTTGTTAAAAAAAATTGTGCCTTCAAGAAGTTCTTGGGTGCATGGCATTACTTTTGTAAATAGTATGTAGGTCATATTTAGAATTAAGTGAGCGAAAGGATTCTCAATTAGACGTCTTGCTGCAATTAATACTTTAATATAATATTTGTTCCGAATCTAGGAGACCAGAGCAGCTTTTAATCGTGTGTATAAAATTGTTTGGTTTAAAACACCATAAAACTATAGAAACAGGTATATTTTTCAAAAATTTTGTTTAGTATTTCACTTTGTCATGGTTTATATAGATCACTTGGGAAAACTTAATTACAAGGCAAACAGGCTTTGTGTTGGAAAAGATTTTTTGATAGCTTGGTATTTCTGTAGCCCAGTCCTATCCAGTCTGATGTAGTGGTTAAAATATCAGACTGGGTTCAAAGCCACACTCAACCTACTTCACACTGTGTTTCTCAGGATAAAATGCAGAGAGGCGACCAGGTATACCACCTCCTTGAAGAAAGGACAGCTTTAAAAAGTACTAAATTGGTATTAAATGACATTATTATGTTCAATAAATTTCCTCCTAAATAGAGGTAAATAGGATTGGAGCCTTGATTAATAAACTTTTTTATAGTGAATAGGTGGAGGTGGAATTAGTGGGTGCAACTTGTTGAGTAATTCTTGAGAAGCTATGTATCAGGCTGCGTGTGTGCTCTTCACCAAGGTGATTTTGCTTATGTGCCTCTGACATGGTCATTTATATAACTTGTGGCCTGGAATTTTTTGGGGTGCTACTAGGCAGAATCTTGCTGCTTTTGGGGGGGGGGACTTTGATTCACTTCTGCAAAAGGAGCAATGCACTCTGAGGCAATGATGTATTTGTATCTATGATACTGAACATATATTGTGAGAAGAGGAAAGTGCCAGGTAAAGAATATAAGGCTGCTTTGAGAACTTCACTAACTTGATACATTGCTGTATTTCGTTGGAACTTCCATGCTCTCTGCCCACCATTTCTGATGAATCCTTTATCTTGCATCAAAAGTGTGAAATTTTAGTGGTTCTTTGCAAATAACATCTCACCAGTAGCTGACTTGGACATGCAGTGTGGTCAGATACCAGGCTACAGGGGGATTGTGTACAAACGGCTTTGCCATATGAGTCAAACACAATATTGTTTCCATTCAGTCCACATTCTACTAGCTGCTTGTATTGTGGGGATAATTGCACAGTTTCCCCACTTGCATAGGACTGAGTTCAGATTCTCATTTGGCCATGAATAGTGGTGAATATAAAAATGGGGGGGGGGGGGGCTTAGCCTTGTACATGTGCTCCTTGGAAATAAAATTCACACATCACTCCTGTAATGTGAGATTGTATCATGCTGAAGTGGCTCCCATATTACAAAGCATATGAAGGGGGATCCCTTCCCAGTTCCATGGGTGGGGCCAGGGACTTTTCCGATCTGATCAAACATGCCAGTGATGAACACGGGTGCTTAGGGTAAGCCATCTCTGGCTTGGAAGGTTCCTGGAGATTTGATGGTGGAGCTTATGCAGGTTAGGGAGAGAAGGGAGCTCAGCAGGTATGTGATACCATAGAGTACACTCTCAAAAGCTGCCATTTTCTCCAGGAGAAATTATCTTTGTAGTCTAGAAATGAGTTGTAATTCATAATTCTGAGATAACTTCATGCTCCACCTGGAGGTTGGTAGCCCAAATTGTGATACTATAATGGTGGCTTCTCATAGGTACCTGAGCCTATCTTTCTGTGCAGTTAGTACTTTTTAAGGGTATTTAAAACACTCTTTCCCAATTAACAAGAAACTGCTCTCTTACTAGTACATTTTAAAGGATAGTTTGATGAGTCCAAAGAAGAAGAGAGGCAATTATAGGAGTATACCATAGATTTGATAACTTCATAGTTATGTTTGTTCAGCATAATTATTGGCCAAATGAAGTGGGGTCCCTAGTGTAACTAATCATGGTTTTGTTTCTTGGTTTCTAATATAGTAATTATGTTGAACACTGAAATATAGACATGGATATTCAGCAAATATGGAAAACACAGATCAGTATGATCATTCCCTTGAACTCACATGAATCTGCCTAATACTGAATCAGGCCTTTGATCCATCTAGGTCAGTTTTGGCTACTCATACTGGAAGCAGCTTTCCAGAGTATCAGACTGTGGTCTTTCCCATCACCTACTGCCTTGTTCTTAACTGGGGATGCCGGGGATTAGCAGGTTGGACATGGCACCCAAAGCATCTGCAAGTATATGTTTGTAAGCAAGCTTGTGATAATTGCACCATTCAATAGTAGGTATCAGGATTAAGGGGGGGGGGAACGACGAGTCTTTTAGATTCTTGGTTTTTGCTGTGCCCAGTGTTATCCTGCCCTTCCTCCAAGAGTTTCAGGACACTATACACTGGGTTCTCTTAGCTTCAGTTTTATCCTCAGAACAAGATAGGTTAGACTGAAGGAATGACTGGCCTGAGATCATCCTGTGAATTTCATTACAAGCAGGGTTGGAACTAGATCATAGATTCAGATGGGTAGCCATGTCAGTCTGAAGCAACAGAACAAAGTTTTAGTCCAGTAGCACCTTAAGACTGAAGTTTTATTCTCTGTTTTACTGCTTCAGACCAACACAGCTACCCACCTGGATCTAACTTCTTCAGATACTTTAACTAAACTTTATTATAGGACTTTAATGAGATCACGGTTTTAGAAGTAAACCTTTATGTAGATAAACTGATTAAACCCAGTTGTTCCTCCATGGAACTTCAATAGATTGTATGCAAGATCTTGGCCTTGGGGAGAAATCATCCTAAACACATTTCATTGACTGTAGTTCCAATTGAATTTGTAAACACTACATCGCAAGTAAAGATGCATAGGATTGAACTGCAAGTCTTGCTTGCCAGAAAGTTGGCATGGCATTGCATCTGGGATAGCTTTCAAAACACTATATGGGTTTAATAAAACCTTTTCAAGCAGACCATCAGAATTCAAAGCACATCTTCCTTCCTTTGGCAAAACTAGAGAATGGTTTGCAGCCAATTTCAGCTTGATACAAATCTCCACTGGATCTTGCATGGTCAAATGTTTTATTCTAGTGCCAGTCGTAGTTCTACTTATTAGGCAGTCTCAGTACTGTCTTTATTATAGGAGTAAATAAAGAAACTCCTGATCACATAGGAACCTCATGGTCAGAGAAGGTGTATGGGGACTATTCCGTTTTCAATAGCCCAAGGTTGCAGTATTGAGTGATCTCTTACTGTTGTGCAGTGCTTACACGAGTTTTCTATACTGAGCTCAGTGTGTTGCATATTTTCTCTTTTGAATCACAAATTACAAAATTGCAGTTATACCACTTTTTTTATTCCAAAATAAAGCATACTGTATTAAATTTGAAACACATATTTGGTTACTTTTATCTTTTTGTAAATCTTATGCAATTGAATCCCAAATGCCTCATGTTGCTCAAGAGAAAAAAACCTGAATGACTTGCATTGGGATGAATAAAAAGAAATGTTTAGTTAAGTACTGGGAACATAGTATGGATGGAGAATACTAAAAGCATGAAATACCTAAAAGTCTTTCTTAAGTTCTTTAATTGATTACTACTGTTTATCTAAACTTATTTTATGGATTTTCTTTATTCATTATTCTTTCTAATGTAAAAGAGTCCTATGACTAAATGAAATATTTCAGTTTTTACTTTGATAAATTTTCACTGTGCCTTTCTCTATTAAGCATTTTTCTTCCTTTCTATACCTGATAGTATGCAGTTTCTCTCTTTGTTCCATCACCAATATCTCTGCTAATTCTCCCCCATTTTCTGTTTCCCTTCTGTAGCACACACTTTCTCCTTAGTAATTCTTGGTTGGGGGGGGAGGGCGTGGTAACTGAGCTTCAGACTGGTTGCATCCCTCCTGCACTCCTATGCCTGCGGAAGATTAACGACTACTCCCAGAAAACATAGCCAATTTTGGAAAGAACATCAAAGTCAAGAATGGGAAGGACTAGAGCAAAGAAAGGTACTAAAAACCCTCCCTATAGACTCCTAGAAAGGGTAATATGGACTTAGAAGAAGCTGAAGATTCTGACTTGGAGACTTCTCTGTTAGAGGAAATGGCGGCGGGAGGGAGTTACCCTCCCCAAAGCGAACAGACTGAAATATCGCATGCCCTAACGGAGACAAAGAATGAAATTAAGAATGATATAAGGTTGCTTAGCAGAGAGATTGGACAATTAAAAAGGGAACTTGGACTTCTTAAACAGTCAGTCTAACCAATTAACAAGAAATTGGATGAACTCACTGCAGCATTGAAAACAACTGATAAGAAAGCTGAAGCTGCATATCAGATGGCAAAAAAGACAGCAGAGGATTTGAAAGACTTTAAGGATTTTGAGTCCAAAAATAAGATCATACTTCAGGAGTTAAAACTGAGAGAAAGAAAGGCCAAGCTTCATGGAATATCTGTAAATTTTGGAGAGATTTTGGAGGAAAACCTTACTACAGATGGCTGATTCTTCTCACAGAAGGAGAAGCAGAGTCTTCCCAAGAGACTGTTACCTCTGCCTTCCGTCTAAATATTTCCAAAAAGGCTCCTGACAATGTTTCCCCGGACATTGTTGTTGAAATTAAACAATTACAGATGAAGAAAAAACTTTTTAAAATCACCAGGGAAAAACAGGGACTGTGCCTTGAAGACAAGATCATTTTTTTTAATTTCCTGATATTCCAGCTAAAGTAATTAATGCAAGGAGGAGACAGAGAAACAACGAAGATTCTATGTGATAACGTAATTCAGTATAGATGGTTATCGCTAGGCCATCTAGTGGTCAATATGGAAAATCAAGCTTTTACTGCATAAAATGAGGTATCAGGCAAGGAATTAATAGATAATGTAATTAAACAAAAGACTGAAAGAGTTTGAATTGGGAAATTATGTTTTCTTGAAGAGAAGTTGAGAGCAATTAATTGGAGAATAGTATATAGATAGAAGATAGGATAAAGATATGATAAATGGGAATGGAACTGTTAAAGCCAATTAATTAGTTTGGAGGTGGTGGATGTGCCCTCCCAAGACCTCTGACTGTAGAGATTTTTCTGCAGCACCCAGTTATGGAGGTAACCCTGTCCAGCTTTCTTTTACAGAAGATAGTTAAAGTTTTAAAAAATTAAGTGTGTAAAGATGGTAGTCCGAGAAGAAGTAAAGAAGTTTTGGAAACAAAAAGGAAGAATATAATGATGATTAAAATATGAATTAGGATAAGTGGTACAGGGATCGGGTGAGATTGGATAAAGAAAGGAAATAAGATAAAGAGGAAGAAGTTTATTTATTAGTATTCAGTGTGATTGGTAGAAGACAACAAACGAAAAAATGAAGTGTATTTATATGAGATATATAAATATGCTGATAGATGCACACTTAATAAAATATTTTTTAAAAAATCTTGGTTTGTATTTTTAAGAAAATTGTTATATTCATTTCCCTGTGAGCAGGGCTTAGAGCGGCTTACATCAGAAGGCAAATACAATAAATAATAAATTTAAGTATTTTTGATGTTGTTCTTAAAACAACAGTAGTAGAATAACACACTGTCCAAGATTTCCCACCACCACCCTGGGGTGGAAGGGATGTGGAGGGGTAAGTGGGGAGGTTGCGATATGAAAGTGCCAGACCATCACTGTCCTCAGGTGAATGCTTGGTGGAACATCTCTGCCTTACAAGCCCTATGGAAAGGTAGTAAATCCCATAGGGCATGGATGTTCTCAAGCACAGCGTTCTCCAGGCAGGGAGCAGGATCAAAAAAGCCCTAGCCCTAGTCAAGGACAGTCGGATCTCTCTGGGGCCAAGGACCACCAGAAGGTTCTTATTCCCAGAGTGTAACACTCTTCCAGGAGAATACTGAGAGAGACAGTCCCAAGGATTAGCCTCCACAGCCGCATCAGTTATCCACTCTTTTACTTTTATTTCCTCTCTATGCCCCATACGCATTTTTAAAATGCATTTAATCCAGGTATTGCTACTTCTGTTGTTCAAATTTCTCTTGTCTAAGGTTGCCAGGTCCTACCTTTCTGCCGGCAGGAGGATCATTGGGCCTTTTTGGAAGCGTCTGCTGTGCCTGAAGTGATGTCATCACCTGAAAGTGACATCATCATATCACCAATGTCATGTGGCGACACTCTAGTTTTTGGGTAAAACTCTATGGTTTGAGCCTCATTTTACCATAGAGTTTTGCTTAAAAACTTGAGCTCGCTGCACAGCATCGGTGGCACAATGACATCACTTTCAGGTGACATCATCCTGCCACATGAGGGCATTTGTGGATGGAGTTTCCCCTGCCACTCAACTGGTTGGCAGTGGGGTGGAGCCCACAAAAGCAGGTGAACCCCCACCCAGGGGGGGGGGCGGGGCTGGCAGCCCTTTGTTGTTCAGTCACACAATCGAGTCTGACTCTTTGTGACCCCATGGACCAAGTCACGCCAGGCCCTCCTGTCTTCCATATTCCTCAAAAGTCCATTCAAATTCATGTTAGTTACATCAGTAAAACTGTTCAGCCATCTCATCTTTTGCCATCCCCTTCTTCTTTTGCCTTCTGTCTTTCCCAACATCAGAGTCTTCTCCAGTGAGTGCCCCCTTCTTGCTTGGTGGCCAAAGTATTTGAGCTTCAGCTTCATCTTCTGACGTTCCAGGGAACGTTCAGGGTTGATTTCCCTAAGGATTGACTGATTAGATCTTCTTGAAGTCCAGAACCACAACTCAGAAGCATCTATTCTTCTGTGCTCGGCCTTCCTTACAGCCTACTCCCATTCTTTTCTGCTATTTTGGGCCCTGTTTCTGTTTTCCCCTTCCCTTTTTTGCTCTATTCCCTTAACCAGTTCATGAGTAACAGCACATAAGACTTTCACTGTCCCATCATTTCATCTTATTTCATGGCTTTTAGGTTAGCAGGAAAAGCTAGAGCTGAATCCACAAAAAATGACCAATATGGATGCAGGAATTTCATGGACTTTGTCCCTGTAGGTTAAAAAGGTCCACAAGCAAAGGGTATTTGGAATTTTTCCCAGGGTATAAATAGTGAGGCGATCATGAGTCTTGTGTGCAGACTTGATGTATAGTAATGTATTCTATTTGCTAATTACTAATTCACAAGGAAGTTTTTCCCAAATGATCAATACATAGTGAACAGTTGCAATAGGTTTTCATTGGCAGAAAAACCTGTTTTAGAAGAATTATTATACACAGCAATGGACCAATTCACTAAATTGTGACACAGTGTTTCATAATTTAGGTTTAATTTTAAATCATACAGGCCTATTCAGATCTTGACTAATTATAGGGATAAAGACTGCCAGCCTTCTGGAAACCAGAAGAGTTAGAAAATACTTGAAGAAAGTGTGCTGAAGTGTTTGGAAAAAACTGGAACAAAAAGCCTCTCGGCATAAAGATTTAACCTGGTGGGTAGCAGTGTTGGTCTGAAGCAGTAGAACAGTGGCACCTTTAAGACTTGGTAACTGCATATGAAAACTGAAAAGGATAACTAAGAGGAAACAGCCCTCCAAAATGAGTCTCTGATGGAACATAAACTTTAATAGGTAGAGAGGACTGAACTCTAATTCTGAGCCTGGCAAAGGGGAAAGAACAAATGCGGGAATATGAGAAGGGAGAAATTGAGAGGTCGGAGCAGATACACTTGAGTAAAGTTCAACCAAGCAAATAGACTAAGAGATTAAAAAGCAGGAGTAGAGCAGTGGTGGTTCCTCAACATATAGACTAGATAACAGTATGGTGTCAGTCAATAAAACACCAGTTTACATCTGGGAATGCTGAAAAGTCATGGAAGGACAAACCATAAAATCTCTCATTCTTCAGTATTGAACAGGTAGACCCTAAAAATGTTCCTCAGCTCTGCTGTTATCAAAGAACATAATTTATAGTCCAGACTACGGCCAGCTGTCTATTAAGCACTGCCTCCCCATAAACAGTTGTACATAGAAACATAGAGCTGGAAAGGGTCCTCAAGGATCATCTAGTCCAAATCCCTACACAATACAGGAAATTTAACTACCTCCCACCTATACCCATTCCTCCAGTGACCCCTACTCTATGCCCAGAAGGAAAAAACAGAACCAGTCCAGGATCCCTGGCCCGTCTGGCCTGTAGGAAAATTCCTTCCTGGCCCCAAGCAGCGATCAGCATTTGCCTGGGCATGTAAGAAAGGGTCATGAGAGCCAAGCACTGACTCATCCCTTCCTGCTGTCCCTCTCATGAACTGTCTAAATTCAAAGAATCAACATTATTGTCATATGGCCCTCTAGCCTCTGCTTCAAAACCTCCAAAGAAGGAGAATCCAGTACCTCCTTAAGAAACCTGTTTCACTGATGAACTGCTGTGCAAATGCTAGAAGTGTTCGAAGTAAAATTGGTGAATTGGAATGTTTAGTGTTGGGAGAAAATATAGACATTGTGGGAATTTCAGAAACTTGGTGGAATGAGGAGAATCAGTGGGACACGGTGATTCCTGGATATAAGTTATATCGGAAGGATAGGGAGGGAAGGGTTGGAGGTGGGGTGGCTCTGTATGTCCAGTAAGACTGAGGTCAGAGAATTAGATTCACTTTTAGAAATGCTTTGGGTTGAAATAGAGGGCCCAAAAGGAAATTTAACTATGGGAGTTTGTTATCGCGAGAGAAAGAGATTGAGTTTCTTGATGCTCTCAATGACTGTGCTGTGGAGCAGATGGTCTCAGAACCTACCAGGGGTGGGGCGATCCTGGATTTGGCCTAAGTAATGCCCAAGACTTGGTGAGAGATGTAAAATTGATTGCACCACTTGGGAGCAGTGACCATAATGTTATTGATTTCACCGTTTGTATAAATAGGGAGTTGTCCAAAAAGACCGCCACAACCACGTTTAACTTTAAAAGGGGTAAATACACTGAGATGAGGAGGCATGTGAGGAGGAAACTGAAAGGAAAGGTACATACAGGCAAAACCCTTGGGAAAGCTTGGACACTATTTAAAACTATAATCCTAGAAGCTCAGATAAAATACATACCACAAGTTAGGAAAGGCACAAACAGACATAAGAAAAGGCCTGCGTGGTTAACAAACAAAGTAATGGAAGCTGTAAAAGGTAAGAAGGACTCCTTTAAGTGGTGGAAAACCAGTCCAAGTGAGATTAGTAAAAGGGAACACAGGCAGTGGCAAATCAAATGCAAGACTGTGATCAGGCAGGCAAAAAGGGACTATGAGGAGCATATTGCAAAAAACATAAAGACCAACAATAGAATGATACCAAGTAAGATCTAACTAGAGCAAAGTAAATCAATCCCATCCCTTTGAGTGATCTGAACTCTATACTTCTATAAATGTAGCCCAAAATCATATTTGCCTTTTTAGCTACTACATTACACTACTGACTTATGTTCAGTGTATGGTCTACTAAGACCCTAGATCTTTTTCACAGGTACTACTGCCAAGACAAGTCCCCCTCATCCTATAATTATTCATTGGATTTGTTCCTATCCAAATGCAGAACTTGATCTTTATCTTTGTTGAAATTCATTTTGCTAGTTTATTGCAGTTTTCTGACCTGTCAAGACTTGTATCTTTATTCTGTCTTCTGTTTGATCATTTGTTCTAAAATAGTTCCAGGTATAGGCATTAAACTAATGGGTCAACCGTTATCTGGATCTTCTTTTTTCCCTTTCTTAAAGATGGGGACAACATTTGCACACCTCCAGTCTTCTTGCACCTCGTCTGTTCTTCAAGAATTCCCAAAAATAATGGACATAGGCTCTGCAATTATATCAACAAATTCCTTTAGTACCCTGGGGGAGGGGAAATGGAAAATGAGCAGGGTTTTTTCCCCCTGTGGCTTCATGTAAATTTTATGTCTCTAGTTCCTGGTCAGTATACTATTCTTATTCAGGAGTGTGGAAACTTTTTAAAAGGGCAGACCACTTATCAAGAGGTAGAGAGCATAGTAATTGCATTTGAAGCTGGGTTCAGGTAGCCAGTTCAAGGTTGGCTCAGCCTTCCATCCTTCCAAGGTTGGTAAAATGAGTGCCCAGCTTGCTGTGGGTAAAGTGGGGAAGGCAATGGCAAACCATGCCATAAAAAGTCTGCGAAGAAAACGTCATGATGTGATATCACCCAGTGGGTCGATAACGACTCGATACTTGCACAGGGGACTACCTTTACCACAGCTGCACCCACCAATCGGTGGCATATATTTCTGGGGGCTTGCAGCTATCTCTGTAGAAGATGGTGATAATTATAAAGTTTCTATAGCTATTTGCCAGAATAGTATTCCCTGAAAGACTATTATCCTGGAGTAGATCTCTGTGAACACACCAGAAGCCTCAAACAGGGATGTTTCTGTCTATTATACAAAGCATACAAACAGATAGCTGTGGGCATCTCACCATTTCAGGCATTGGCACTATTCATTATGAGTGCCTGTCCTTTGCAGCCCATCCTCTGGTATCAGGATCCAGTGATTTCCTGGGCAGTCCACAGTCCATTATCAGCTATGGCTGTTGACACCATATCAATATCCCTGGATACTGTTGAGAGCTTCAGAGTAACAGTACTCTAGAAAATAATTAGCAAAAATGTTTCTAATTGAAGAAGCTCCAGCATGAGACTGTGGAATTAAAATGTTCTGCCAATTTGATCCTATTTAGTTGAGGCTCAATTAGAACCATCTTTGGGGGTTTTTACAACATGTTAAAGTATAGTAATATAAGTACTATTCACATGAATTACTACTGTTTTTCTCTTGTACAGTGTACAATTTTACTTTGGCTCTGCTTCATAACCTCATAAGTGAAATTGTTTTTAAAAATTAAATAGTTCTGTTTTATTATGGTTTGTGCTTGGAAAAATAAAAGGTTTATTTGTTCTAATGCTGTTATCACATCTCCATTGGAGAAAAAAACAGGATAGGGTAAAAATATCTAAATAGTCTTAAAATGTTAGAGCTCGTCTTCATGTTTTCCACACACATCCTAGAGTTGCCAGACCTGGAGTCTCAGAGTCCATTGACTGCCTATTTTTTCAATTTTTGACCAGATAGCAGAAGTACAAAGCTGTGTGGCATGGACTGCACTCTGATTGGAGTTTGGGTCTTTTACACTGACTGAAAAAGATGCATTTAGAATTGTATGGGGTAATGTGTGGATAATTGATTAGAGTTTCTTGGGTTTTCCCTTTGGTTGTGGTTAGGGATATGGGCTATTCTGAAGCTGTAAAGGTGATAAAGGAAAGGGTTATTGAGTTACAGAGGCCTTTGCAAGGCAAGTATGCTGTTTTCCAGTAGGAATTCTCCCCCTCCTTTGGTCCTGACCTTCCTTCATATCTAAACCTCCTTACAACTGCTGGCTATAGGCATGCTTTTATGTTAGGCAGACTGAATATCCTACCAACTGCAGAGCTTGGAGGGTGCTTCACCAAAACTCTATATTCTGATTGCTACTGATTCTGTACGTCTGGAGTAATAGAGGCCATAGATTGGCTCATCTTATTTTCTGATCAGTGGATGCCAATCGGGGACCTCTGGATTACACCTATCCTAGTATATATCAACTGCAGGGCCGGATCGGGGGGGGGGGGCAAAGTGGGTGCTTGCCCCGGTCACCGACAGAGGGGGGCGCCAAATTGGGTATTGAGCCCATTGTATTCTATGGGACCATAACATAGAATGGCCCATAAGGGGGCGCCATTTTCTTATTCCCCCCCCCCTCAAAAATCATGTAGATCCAGTCCTGATCAACTTCTTGCCAAATCCCATGTGATCTCTTTTTTGTTGGCAAACACTAATCAGAAAATAACATGTTCTCTTGCCAAATTGTAGCACTTGTGTTTTCTCTATACCATGACAGAGATGGGTTTTAATTTGGCATGTTATATTTTATTGTTTATTGTTTTGTATGTTATATTTGTTTTGACTTAACTCAAGACCTTTTTTTAGAGGAGCTTAATAACAAAAGGAAAGGGTTGCCAGGCCATCACCTAGCCTGTCCCCTGGAGCCTCAGGACTAGAGAGATGTCATGTGATTAATCAATATCACTTCCAGGTGAAAATGTGACATGACAGCCAGAGTGGAAAAGGAGGGGGCATTCTTACTTCTCTATTACACGTGTAGTTTTGCTGACAAAAGAGAGGAGGGGCGATTTTTTCAGCACAGCTCACTGCAGGCCAACCAGTGGTTTGGTGTTACGGCTAAGCCAAGCCTAATTTCTGTCCCACAAATTCTTCAGGATTGGAAAATTTGCTGAGAAAAACTAGCTTTGGACAGCGCAATAATAAAGAGGAATTGATTATGTTTTCCCCAGTCTAGTGTTTATTTGGAAGCTCAATGAAACTGGTTTCCTAGTAAGTATGCTTATGAATTGCAGTCTTAACCTTAAATATGTGCAGTCTGCTGAATTAGTAGTTGTAGCAGCTGAAGATTAGTTTTCTCTGTTGTGAGCAGGGAGGGATTAGCATTGTTTTTTGTGGTAAACAAAAAACAAAACCCTTCAGTAAATACCTTTCCATTCCTGGGATTCTGCCTTTTCTTTCTGTCTAATGAATTGTGCTACATACTACTTAGTAGTATAAGAGGTTCTAAATTTCGTAAGAACTCTGACCTAAGAATAATCCCCTCAACTTGATTTGAGAATCTAAATATACATCTAGCAAGTGCTGGCAAAATCCTTTTCTTACTGCGAAAAAGGATTTGGAATATGTCAGTTTCTGGGTAAATAATATTTTGTTACAGATTGGCAGGTTTGGCACATTTGGCATTTTGTGCTTCAGATATATTTACAGTCAACATTGTTGAGAGCCCTGGTATTTCTTTTATAGTTCTAGATTAGAAGTGCTCAGATTTTTATGGCCAAGGATTAGGATTGGAAGAAGAGACAAAGTTTAAGTACATATGGGATATTCTGAGCCTGGCTACTTCATGGATTTTAGATGTTAGCTAGGGGTGAGTTGTAAAACAGCAAGTGTAGAGGGAGGGGGAACCCTAAAACTTTCCAGTATAATTCAGAAATTTTTGCAGTATTTCAGAGATTTCTGAGAAACTTTGATAAGGTTAATATTGTTTCTCCCTAAAAATACTCCTCTCCTTATTTTGCAGGCTTTGTTTCAAAGGCATGTGAAGAAGTGACAAAAAGGGCCAAATTTTAGTTGCATTCCAGCCCGGACTCCCACATCTCTTGCTTACTTCTTTGGTACCATTTGTAGTCTATTTGCAGTTCTAATCTGGTTTTGCTTCTGGGCCATTTTAAAAAATTGTCTTATTTTAAGAATCAATGAGGATGTTACATAGCCAGAGAGGTGTAGCTATATTGCAGTGTAATTCAGGTTATGCCTTCATACATTGACCTTAATGATCTCCCATAGCAACCAGACCTGGCAATATTATGATCTCACTGCTTGTAGCAGAAGGCTGAGTTCTTGTTTTCTTTGCACACAAAAAGTGTTGCAAAGCTATAACTAGTTAAGGCTGCCAGTGGTACCAAAAATAAGTAAATTAATTTTAAAAGTTATTTGGGGACTTTTTGAGAATGTTTTGGCAGTGTACCCCTGCAATTGCTTTCTATGCACCTAAATTCAGATTAAAATAATTTCGCGCAGCATTACTCTGTCTTAATCTGATGATGTCCTGTTAACAAGATGTAAATTTCAGAAAACATTTATTGCTCTCTTTGAGGTCAAAAGAGTCTTAAGAATATATTCTTTGTGAACAGAATTTTTATTTTCTTCAATTCAGAATTAGAAACTAGCTGCCAGTTTTGCTAAATTCACAAACTGTTTACCTCAAGGATGTCTGTCCAGATTGATAGGGTGTCAATTATGTATTAATGAAAATTTGATTTTTTTTCTCCTGTTTCATTTGAGTTTGGCTTTTCCTGTATTGTATCAATACACAAGAAAAAGCAACACTTTCCTACAATATAGGCTTGAATATGAAGCAGTCTTTTTGCCCCAAAAGCCAAGAAACCTGACCTGGATAGTACAGGCAAGCCCAATCTCATGAGATCTCAGAAGCTAGGCAGGGCTGACCCTGGCAAGTACTTGGATTGAGAGACCTCCAAGGAATACCAGGTCCAGGACATAGGTGCAGGCAATAGCAAGCTACCTCCCTGAATATCCAAGCCCCCAAGGGTTGCCAGAAAATCATGACTTCCAGGGACAGACATACAGACAGACACACACACACACACATTTTAAAAATTTAAAAGCCAAGAAATATGTGAAGAAAATTAAATTCTGGCTACTTACTGTTGCTGATGGGATGTAGGGACTCAGTGCCTCTTCATGAGATGTCATATGTAAATCTAATGTCCTTGCCTTTAATAAGTTTTAAATAAGGCAGGTCAAATTCTAAGGAATCGGAGATCGGCTGTGAGGCCTTTGCGAATTTCTTTGCAGATAAGATCTCGTCGCTCTGCCATGACCTTCTCGCCACATTGGAGACAGTATGTGAACTTGAGTGCCTGTCTTCTGGTTTTGTTCTGGATTGCTTCAGTACTCTCAGTCTAGAGGAAGTTGACAGGATCCTCTCTACTGCACGCCCTACAACTTGTGCTCTGGACCCTTGCCCCTCCTGGCTTATTAAAGCTTGCCAGAGGGAACTCAGATATCCTATATGGGATATCGTGAATAGATCCCTTATGGAAGTGCGTTTTCCAACACCTCTTAAAGAGGCTGTGGTCCACCCTCTCCTGAAAAAATCAACATTAGACCCGGCCAAATTGGCATATTACCGGCCGGTCTCGAATTTACCCTTCTTGGGTAAAATTATTGAGAAGACAGTGGCGCTGCAGTTACAGAGCTTTCTGGAGGACACTTCCGTTTTAGATCCCCACCAGTCCAGGTTTCGCCCAGGCCATGGGGTGGAGACAGTGCTGGCCACCCTGGTAGATGACCTCCAGTGGCACCTGGATTGAAGCAGCTCGGCAGTACTGATGTTTGACCTATCGGCAGCGTTCGATGCGGTCGACCATCAGTTGCTGACCCGCCGTCTCGCTGACGCGGGGATTCAGAGGTTGGCCTTACAATGACTTTCCTCTTTCCTTGATGGTCAGGGACAAAGGGTGGCGATTGGGGGTGAACTGTCCCGGAGACATGCGCTTGACTGCGGGGTGCCTCAGGGGGCGGTGCTCTCCCCGATGCTGTTTGACATCTACATGTGCCCCTTGCCCAGATTGCCTGGAGGTATGGGCTGGGTTGTCACCAGTACGCTGATGACACTCAGCTCTATCTGCTGATGGATGGCTAGCCTGACTGCGTCCCAGAAAATCTGGACCTGGCGCTGCAAACCGTGGCTGGATGGCTTAGGCTGAGTAGACTGAAGCTAAATCCAGCGAAGACAGAGGTCCTTTGCCTGGGTCGCGGTGGTCTGGGAAGGGAAATTCCCCTACCGGCCTTTGATGGTGCACCACTAACAATGGCGAACAAGGTCAGGAGTTTGGGGGTACTACTGGAGCCTGCCTTGACAGTGGAGGCCCAGATAGCAGCCACTGCTAAATCCTCATTTCTTCATCTTAGGCGGACAAGGCAGTTGGTCCCCTTCCTAGAGCATGGCAACCTGGCAATAGTGATCCATGCAACGGTCACCTCAAGGCTGGATTACTGTAATGCCCTCTACATGGGGCGGCCCCTGTGCCAAACCCGGAAGTTGCAGCTAGTGCAGAACGCTGCAGCCTGGCTATTATTAGGGCTTCCCCGGTGGGAGCACATTCAGTCAGGACTGCGGGAACTGCACTGGCTGCCAATAGTATACCGGGTTCGTTACAAGGTGCTGGTTATCACCTTTAAAGCCCTATATGGCCTAGGACCTATCTACCTACCGTCTCTCCCCACATGTTCCCCAGAGAGTACTTAGATCTGGATCACAAAATCTGCTAGTAATCCCCGGGCCAAAGGAGGCCCGACTGAAATTGACCAGAGATAGGGCCTTTTCAATCACAGCCCCCTGCTGGTGGAACAAGTTACTGAATGAAGTGAGGGCCTTGCGGAACCTTGGGCAGTTTCGCAAGGCCTGCAAGACTGTCCTCTTCCGGTTAGCATACAACTGACTGGCATTTAAGAACTTCGGAAGAAGCTGGTCACCATCAGATTAGCACCAAATTAATAGACTGTCTCTGTTTCTTCTGTCTTAATTGTTTTAACTTCTGTAAATTATTGAATATGTATTTTAATAATTATTAATTTTATTATTCTATGTTTTTATGTTGTAAGCCGCCCTGAGCCCGCCTCGGTGGGGAGGGCGGGATATAAATCAAATAAATAAATAAAATCAATATCAAATTCAGCGTAGCTGGCCAGATTTATCTCTGATTTATAATCAGTTATGATGCTGCCTGAAAGGTGGGGACTGACTTTGTTTTCAGGAAATCTTTCATAGGACTTTTTTTTTAGTGTCCCCCAAATTTTCCATAGTTTTTTTTTACCAGGAAAAAAACTTTTAAAAAGTTTCTTGGGAAAACCCCCCATGTTTTTATAATATTTCTATTTTTTCCCCAGGCCTTCGTGTCTCTTGCAGCATCTCTCCCTTGTGACTTCAGACTGCACTAAAATAATGAAATTGTGGTCTTGTTCCTGCAACCAATCTGCTGAAGGCTATCAAACTAACTTGTGGTACTTTGTTTTAACATGATTATTGCCTTTAAAACATGTTTAGTTCAAAATGTTTTGACTGCTTTTTAAAGAAGCTTCTCTTCTCAAAGAACAAGAGCCTACACTTGAAAACAACTGTTATTTCTTCAACATACAAACCCTCATTCTAGGTTTGTGAATTATTGTTTGCAGTTTGGGGGCTTGAAATAATGTAAAAATATGGCTTGAAAAATACTGAAGCTATACTCCCAATTATGCTAAATACAGGAACTCTGTTGTATCACTGAGAAACCAGTCTGAGCTGCAGATTGAACTCTGTGAAAGCAAAACCATTGTTTGGCACTCCTCAGCTTTTAAGCTGTGAGCCAAAATGAGTAGCTATTTGGAAATGGCAGACAATAAAATGCCTGCAGAAAACATGGATATTCAAATGAAGAATGAACACGATCTGGATGCTTTTCAGGAAGATATTGAGATGAGTGGTGGATCAAATGGAAATGATACTAATGAAGACAAATCCATTGGATGCAAGTCTTGTAGTAATGAAGTTGATGAAAACAGAAAAGAAACAGCTATGATTGTGGAATCCTTAGACAGCTGTAAAAGGTACTTTGTAATTCTGAAGCTAAACTGTGACTCTAATCCTTGAATTGTGCATACTAGGATGTTCTACATCTTTTACCAGCGTAGCTACAGAATTGTTTGTTATAGGATTACCAATCCCCAGGTGGGGGCAGGGGATCCCCCGGTTTGGAGGCCCTCCTCCCACTTTAAGGTTATCAGAAAGTGGGGTGGGAGGAGGGAAATGTCTGCTGAGCACTCCATTATACCCTGTGGAGACTGATTCCCTTAGGGTATAGTGAAGAATTATCCTGGGGCTCTGGAGGGACTGTTTGCTGGAGGGGTACCAAATTTTCAGCATAGCATCTGGTGCCATTCCTCAAAACACCCCCCAAGATTTGAAAAGATTGGACTAGGGGGCCCATTTCTATGAGCCCGAAAAGATGGTGCCCCTATCCTTCATTATTTCCGAATGTAAGGAAGGCATTTAAAAGGTATGTTGTCCCTTTAAATGTGATTGCTAGAACTCCCTTTAGAGTTCAGTTGTGCTTTTCACAGCCTTGCTTCTGGTTCCACCCCCAAAGTCCCCAGATATTTCTTGAGTTGCATCTGGCAACCCTAGTTTCTTCTGCTTTGCTGCCTGTCATTTGAATTACAATATATTTATTTGTGGAGATAAGCTGGAGTATAAATATTCGAAATAAATAAATATCTCATGTTATCAGTAGTATAGTTGATTCTGTGGTGGCAGAACATCTTTTAAATTGGTACAAAGATTAGTCATTTTCAGTTCCTTATCATGAAGTTTATTTCATTTCTCTAACCAGAGGACGTGGTAAGCTAGGGCAGTTGCTAGAAGGCATTACTGTCACACAGGGCTTTTTTATAGGAAAAGTCCAGCAGGAACTCATTTGCATATTAGGCCACACACCCCTGGCGCCAAGGCAGCCAGAACTGCATTCCTGCTCAAAAAAGGCCCTGCTATCACAATTAAAACCCCTAAATGTAGCATTAAAACAAAGAACAAATGTGTGTGACCTCCAGTGACCTTCAGTCACATTGCATAACAAGACTTTTTTAGAAATATTTATAAACTTGTTTCATTTTCTCAGAAAAGCTTTATTTCTGTGGACCAATGTTTTTGTTCTTAATGTGATATCTAACATAGTGTATCACTGAATTTCACCTCTTCGATCAAAATACTAGTTTTTAAAAATGCCATATTTATGTATACACTTACATTGAGACAACTGTACTGTGCTGAGACTTTTCTTTTAAAGGCCTGGGTTGAGACAGTTCCATTGAAGAATGGGCTGTACAGACAGTCTCTCTACTTTGGGCTTTGTGCATATAGATTACTTGATATCATAACTGGTTTAGAGACTGAGGAGTTGCATGCTCCACGCTGCCAGACCTCTTCTTCCAGGAAGCTGTGATGAATTTGTTTGCTTAGCAATAACTGTAGTTGGGCTTAGTAGCAATGTAAACTTAAGCCACATTTAAGACTGATAGTAGAGAATTTTCACCCTAAAGGACCAGAGCCTGAAGACACAAGTCCATGGTCCTTTAATTGTGAATTAAGAGGAAGGAAGCAAAGGCCCTTTGAGTTTTGCCATTTACTGCATCATAACTTTACTGGCAATTAGAACTGATATCACTGCTCATCGTAGCCTTATTATAAAACTGTGGAAAGTTAATTGGTCCACTGGTCTGATCTGGTGGGGCTATTATGTTTCCCAGATACTTTCACCAGTTCTATTGGTGCTGTTTGTTTCTGACATCCTTTGAAACAACACAAGTCAATTAAAATTTAGTTGGCTTGTTCCAACATGGTGTTTAATATGTACGTGCTGGACTTGCTGAAATCCTGTACAATTACTCAGCCTAAGTGTAATGTCAATGGGATTAGAAAGTGTCTCTTCATAGGATTACACTGTTGGATGCCTAATGATGGTACATTCAGAATGTTATCCATGTAGCAACAATTACTAAGTAAATGAAGAACTGACAGACCATATTTTTAGATAGTCTGTGTAATACAAAAATGACAAACCTTTAATATCTTGAGCAGCTTACTGGCCTTTTTTTTCATTAAAATTATCCTTACGCTGTTAGTTTAGCATGCATTAAAAACATGGGCTTTGCACAGTACAGAATTTTAAAACAATTGTGTTTGTTTTACCTTGTTTAGCAGTGACTTATCTTCTAAATCCAAAACCCAGAAGGAACTGATAAAAACATTGCAAGAACTGAAAGGCCATCTTCCTCCAGATAAAAGGATCAAAGGCAAATCTTGTATCCTGGCAACTCTAAAGTATGCACTTAGAAGTATTAAGCAAGTTAAAGGTAAACATATTAAATTTCCATTAATACTAGTGAAAATTAAACTGCACTGTTGGACTACAGAAGGAAGATTTTTAATATAGAGTTTTGCAGCTGCCTGGATGCATATCCTAGCAATTTTTAAAAACCTGAACTGAAATGCATTTTGCTTATTTTTTGTTGTTGTTCTTCAGTGTGCACATACATTTTTAAAAGTTAAAGCTATTGCAGAATGACATCAAATTAACTGCCCTTTTTGTGTATGTAAATGGTGCCACCTGGTCACACCGAGGTAAGCTAGCAAAGCAAGTAGCAAAAACCTTAGAGGCACCTCTTCTTCTATATAAGAACATAAGAAGAGCCCTCCTGGATCAGACCAGTGATCCATCTAGTCCGGCATCCTGTCTCACACAGTGGCCAGCCAGTTTGAGATAGTTTGTCCCTTCTCAGCATGTTTTAAAAGACTGGAAATCCTGATGTTTGTATTCATGTGCTGGGGACTTACCAAAATAAGCCCTGGATGGGTAGCCATGGTTGTCTGTAGCAGTAGAAAAGAGCAAGAGTACAATAGCACCTTAGAGACTAAGAAAATCTAGTCTTTAAGGTGCTACTGTACCGAAATTTACTTGTACCGATTTCTCACTAGCTTTGCTCTACCCCCAGGCTTCTGTTTTTCCATGGCGCAAGCAATCGATTTCCCACCAGTTGCTCTGCGGGCGCATTTTGAAGTGCATCTCCCTCCAGTTCTCCTTGCGGTGTCCTAATCTTTAAAAAACAGCATCACAAAGCTGTGAGGGGAACTGGAGGGAGCTACGCTTAAAAATGCACCCACAGAATAACTGGTGGGAAATTGATCACTTGCACTGGAGGGGGAAACAGACGCCTGGAGGTGGAGCAATGCTAGTGAGAAATCATCCTTGCTCTTTTCTACTGCAAAAGGAGCCCTGTAAAAATTTAAAATAAATGTTGGTAGGGCAGTGTTTTAGAGCCCCTGCTGCTTTATTAAAATTACTATTTTTAAATTTATTTAATAGGCTTATATTCCGCCTTTTCCCGTAAACAGGCTCAAGGCGGATACTAGTGGGTGAAACATTCAAGCATGTCAATCTGCCATGAGTGTAGGATGTCCCATTATGATCGTTGGGCAGAGTTCTACCACAATGCCTTTGTTCCTTTGAGATTCTCAGAACAAGCCTTGTTCCAAGGCAGCTTTCAAATATGGCAGCATATTAACGCTTTTGTCATCATTGCTTGACAGTTTATTGTATTCACTGCATGTGTACTCCAGTGGGAAGTGCTTATGAATATCCCATAAAGGAGGGTTATATGGGAGTCAATCATCATGAAATATTAGATTCACTTTCAAGTTCCCTATGTCTGCTTACTAAGGATATCAAACCTTTGGAGTACAGAAAACAAATCTAGCTTGTTACGCTGAGGAAGACAATTGTGTAGGTTGTGGCTTGTTTAGTTAGAGAGTATAATGAAGTTTGAGTTCTTTTTCTACTGTAATCAGAACTCCATTTTTTTTACTGGACTCAGTATAAACAGTACCATTTTAAACATATATGCTGTTTACTTTCCTCACATAGCAAATGAAGAATATTACCAGATGATGATGATTAACAAGACCTATCCTTGTAATCTTGATATATTATCTTATACTGTGGAAGAGATCGATAATATTACTACAGAATACATCATGAAGAATGCCGTGAGTAGCCTCACACCTTTTAAAGGTTGCATCAAGAGTTTCAGCAGTTGTGGGGGGGAGTAAATTGTAGCCTTTAAAGGAAACCAGATTCAACAGTAATCACACAATAGATAATCAGGAATATTTTATATGGGGTTGATTCTATGAATTTAGACAGAGCATGAAAAGGAAGGTAGGAAGGGTTGCATCAGTGCTTAGTTCCCACGACCCCTTCTTACACATCCAGAGAAATGCTGTTAACCACTTTGGGGGTCAGGCGGCAATTTGTCTCCAGACCAGTTTCAACAGAGATCCTGGAGATTTGTTTGTTTTTTGCCATCTTCAGGGCTTCAGGGTCACTGGGGGTGTGGGGAGAGTGCTTTTGAATTTCCTGCATTGTACAAGGGGCTGGATTAGATGACCCTGGAGGTCCCTTCCAACTCTATGATTCTATGGGGCATACTGGCTGCTAGCCCTGACCTAAATAGCCCAAGTTAACCTGATCTCATCAGATCTCTGAAACTAATCAGTGCTGGTCAGCCCTGGCTAGTATTTGGATGAAAGATCACTAAGGAAGTCTCAGGTTGCTACACAGAGGTAGGCAATAGTAAACTGCCTCTGAACACCAGAGGGCCAGTGTGTTAAACTGTTTTATAGAATATTTTTATTTATATTTTGTATTTATGTTGACAGATAGATCTTTATTGGCATATCGATTTATGTTGTTAACTGCCCCAAGCCCTGATTGCCAGGGAAGGGATGGGATAAAAATAAGAAATAAATCAATAAATAAGATGTATTTTGCCTTGAAAACCCTATGGACACATTATTTCTTACAAAGACCACATTTGTAAAATATAATGCATCCATCTGCCAAAATATTAGTAGGAAAATATATTGGCATTGCTTTATGGACTTTCAAGAGACTTTTTTGGTTTGCAGACTTGTACAGGCAGTGTTCAGCAGTATTATTTCTTACTCCTTCCAGAGAAAGTTCCTTAGCCCTAGACAAAATTGATTAAACTTCTTGGAATGGGTATAATACTCCTAATCCCATAACTATGGTTAAGAGGTCAGGAAAAGGGAATGTTGGTATTCTTTTAACCGTCTCCTAACACGTACATCACCAGTTGCTATGTATTGTCTGTCAACATGGACCATAGTTGTGATTGGCTTCAAATCCGGGTTAAATGAGAGCCAGTTTGATGTAGTGGTTAAGTGTGTAGACTCTTACCTGGGAGAACCAGGTTTGATTCCCCACTCCTCCACTTGCAGCTGCTGGAATGGCCTTGGGTCAGCCATAGCTTTTGTAGGAGTTGGCCCCACCCACCTCACAGGGTGTCTGTTGTTGGGGGGGTTGGGAGGTAAAGGATATTGTGACTGCTCTGAGACTCTAAGATTCAGGGTATAAGACGGGATATAAATCCAATTTCTTCTTCATCTTCTTCAAAGCAAATACTGTTTAATGTTAGGAAAAAGTTCAGCATTTACTGGGATTTATAACTCTGAATATGTTTGTTTGCTTTTGCTACAATATATTGGCAGTTGCTAATGTGGTAACAAAACTCCCCAAGTTTATCTTGTTTCCTTAGTCCTGTTTTATAGCACAGAATAAATATTTCTTAGTCAGGTGGATTTTTCCAGACTAAAATGTTTAAATTATGTTTTGGGAATTTGTTTGTGTGTGCTAGGATATGTTTGCTGTTGCTGTTTCTTTGGCTACTGGAAAAATCCTGTACATATCAGATCAGGCTGCTTCCATTCTTCACTGTAAGAAAGACTTCTTTAAAAATGCCAAATTTGTGGAATTTCTGGCACCCCAGGATGTCAGTGTGTTCTACAGTTCTACTACGCCCTACAGATTGCCATCTTGGAGTTTTTGCAATGGAGTGGGTAAGTTTGAAACAATTGCTGCAATAACATACCTTAGAGCAGTAACGGCTGTCACCAACAAATCTGAAAGAGTATTGCCTGCTGAACACTTTTATACATCTAGTACTCTGTATGTGTATTACCATTTAAAGACTCCACCTACTTGCCATGTCTCAAGGTATCATGGCCCCAAGCCATTTAGTGCCTTAAAGAATGAGCACTTTGAATTGTACCCAGAAACAGATAGGCAGCAGTACAGGGGTGGTGCGATCCCTATATTCAACCCTTTTAAAAGAGATTTGAAATCTCATGTTAAACCATATGCATTATTTATTCCTAATTGAACTTCAAATCATATTGATCAGTATTAAATAAGGATGATGGGAAACTTATTCAGGGATTTTTTTGACAGCAACGAAGAGATCAGGATTGCATTCCCACCCCTGCCCCAGCTTCTCATGCTTGGTAGGTAAATTTCTATTATCCTTCTGCTGCACATTGTGCCTAAATATTGCAACATTTGTGTTGGGTTGGAACCACACAAGCACAACATGCCTGTAATGGCAGATTTTAACTCTTTTCTCCAGCATCCCTAGGATCTCTGAAACAGCAATGACTTGGATGGTATACCTCCACTCCATCAGCACTTCTCTCCAGGCATTGCAGAGGCAGTCCCCCACTATGGAGTTTGCTTTCTGTCACACTGGGTACTTCTGCTTGCACAATTCAAATGTTTTTCAGTGAGCCCAAAGTACCTACCTGTGCAGAAAGGGGCTGTGCAGTAGAGGGCTGCCTCAGCAGCATCTGGAGGCAAGTGTGCTGAGCAAAGGTATGGGATCTAAGCTAAAGCTGAGTGTCAGAGGAGGATCATGGAGAAAATGCCAGCAGCCCAAGTGGCTTCAATAAGGAGAGCAGATTGTGCAGAATTTCTTTCTGCTGGCAAAAGAGATATGGCAGAGCAAGGTTTCCACTGGTGCAACAGAAAGGACCTGATTTCTGCTACTTGCGTGACCCCATCCATATTCCAAGGTGTTTTGTTCACAAGGTCCTGTGATCGCCAGTGCTGGCTTAAAGGGAGCCACCTGAAAAAAGAGACGGCAGGGTGTTCCATGACCCCAAATGCCTTCTGTTGCCACTAATATCTTCCTGTTTG
This sequence comes from Heteronotia binoei, assembly GCF_032191835.1. Lineage (NCBI taxonomy): Eukaryota > Metazoa > Chordata > Lepidosauria > Squamata > Gekkonidae > Heteronotia > Heteronotia binoei. Next base: position 91,860,241 of record NC_083228.1, on the reverse strand, counting down.
TAGGTTTGGGGCAATGTTTTTCAAGGTGACTGGCTAGAGAGGATGGCTTCCAAACAAAGTAAAAGTTTCAAACTGCATTACAAAATCCTTTTAATTTTCTTCCAGAGTCTGCCACCCAAGAGTGCATGGAAGAGAAATCTTTCTTCTGTCGAATCAGGTAAAGCAAATTTTAATTGCCAGTTGGGAGGGGCTGGAGACACTTTGCTTGAATTAGGGTTGCCAGCTCTGGATTGAGAAATACTTGGAGATTTGGGGAGTGGGGTCTAAGGAGGGCAGGATTTGGGGAGGGGAGGGACTTAAGTGGGGTATAATGCCATAGAGTTCACCTTTCAAAATGGCAGTTTTCTCCGGGAGAACTAATCTCTTTTGCCTGGAGATCTGTTGTAATAGCAGGAAGTTGGCAATGAATCTTATTTTCATTGGTTGGCAACTTGATTAAACTAATACATGAGTTCAGGAGTTTTACCTAGAAGCTGAATCTAACTTTTTAATTTAGTAATTGACTTTATAGAAAGTACTACTGACCAACTTTACAAGTAATAATTGCTAGTTTCCAATGAGGCCCAAGTGCATGTTCTTAGGAAATGAGAAGCTCTGTTTATACAAAGACAAACCACTGGGCCATCTTGCCCGGTACTGGCTACTGTGACTGCCAGTGGCTCTTCAGGGTCTTTTGCAACACCTGCTGTCTGGTCTCCTTTAACAGGAGATTCTGGGAATGGAAACTAGGAACATCTTCATAGAAAGCATGTGCTCCTACCACTGAGCTATGGCTTCTTCTTTTGTGCAGAAGCCCTTGATCTCATAGAATACCACTTTGCAGAGTCTCCTAACTTTGACCAATGACTTTCCAGGAATGCTTGGACTTAGCCATAAGAAAGGAAACTAAAAATCTTCCACGTGTGCACAGAAAACTTCTCGCCGCTCTTTAACTTTTTATGTATCATTTCAGCATCTTCTGAAAAGTTCTTTATACTTAGAGCTTGCACAAAATTTAGGAACTAAGCTATCTTGCCTTTTAATTTCTAGTGCGGGAAAAGAACATGAAAACAAGATCTGCTACCACCCATTTCGTATGACTCCATATCTTATCAAAGTGCAAAATACAAAGAATACAGAAGATCAGCTTTGTTGTGTATTGTTTGCAGAAAAGGTGCATTCTGGCTATGAAGGTACTAATACAGAAGTAATTCTGATTTTTTAAAAAGGGTTGGTATTTTACCAACACATATTGATTGAGAAATAATAATGATATAATTCTTAGTTTTTCCCTTGAAATTTCTCATCTAGATACAAATCAAAAGAGTATTCCTTTAATGAAAAACCCAGCTCAGTTCTAACTATGCTTATTTGAAATGAGATTTATTAGTTGAATGCTTAATAACATTGATTTTAATGAAATTTGAATGTGGTGGATTCAATTAACAGAAAGTAGTTTAATTTTTGTCAGTTGCCTACTTATTAACTGTTTCAAATTATAGATAATGTATATAATTATTACAAACGTAGAGTATCAGTTGCATAGCTGATGTCTGTTATCATAAGGTGAATGGGTAGAAGGGAGCAAATAGATTACTGTGGTAGAATAATATCTGTCTGGCTTATAGATGTATCAGCTTCTAAATATGTACTCTTATTTCTACTAAACTGTGTCTTCTTTCTCTTTCAGCACCCCGAATCCCTCCTAATAAAAGAATATTTACAACTACTCATACACCAAGCTGTTTGTTCCAGGATGTAGATGAAAGGTGAAGCTCCATAAACTGCTGTATTAAATTACTTTAAGCTCCTCATGACAAAAAACAGTAGTAGTTACTAAATTGTTAAAACAGACACAAAATTTCTGGTTGTCCAACTGTATAATGGTTCTTAATGAATGAGCAATGGAATCACTCTGTGTGGGAATCCTGACTGCTTGGTTTGGAGTCTGGGGCTGAAGCAGCCAACTCAGCAGTGACTCCCACCCACGTCCTTGAAGGCTCAGGCAGCTTGTGTCACACAGTGGCAAAAATTTTTTATATATATATACACACTCACACACACACACACACACTGTGGCTAATAGCCACTGATGGACCTCTGCTCCATATTTTTATGTAAACCCCTCTTGAAGGTGGCTATGCTTGTGGCCGCCACCACCTCCTGTGGCAGTGAATTCCACATGTTAATCACCCTTTGGGTGAAGAAGTACTTCCTTTTATCCATTTTAACCTGTCTGCTCAGCAATTTCATCGAATGCCCACGAGTATTTGTATTGTGAGAAAGGGAGAAAAGTACTTCTTTCTCTACTTTCTCAGTCCCATGCATTATCTTGTAAACCTCTATCATGTCACCCCGCAGTCGATGTTTCTCCAAGCTAAAGAGTCCCAAGCATTTCAACCTTTCTTCATAGGGACGTATGGACATGAACTCTCTCAAATACACCCAGAATTAATCATGATCTAGTGCAGTGTTCAGAGCAGTCCCTCTACCAGTCCTGTCCCTCCCTCTGTCATTCCATCTCTTGCTATTAACTGGCCTTGCCCATTAGAACCACTGATAATTCCTTGAGATCTGAACAACCTTATCTGCAGTAGGAGAAGTCACAGGACACTAAGTGTGTGCCCTATCAGAGCCTCTGTTAGGAGTGGAAAGTGGCTGCTGAAGTAGATTGGTAAGAACCTCTAAACAAGCTCTTGTGGGCCACAAGGGTGTGCTGTACCTCAGCACTCTTATGATTGCATGCATGCATGGAATACTGAGACACGGTTGGATACTTTTCCGTAGATGTGGGCAGGAACTGCTCAGAAGATTTGGGAAGCCTGTCTGTGCTGGGATCTTTCTTTACTTGCTGCAGTGCCTGTTACTGGGAGCATGAAGATGTCAAGGGGAAGAATGAGTTCAGAGTTTAGACTTCCCCAAGCCACCAGAACAGATTGGGGTGCAAGCATAGCAGAAATTATACTCAGGAAATAGGTGCACAGAAATAATAGGAGGTCTGAATTTCTGGAATATTTGGAAGGAGACAGTAGAGATGACCAGTGTATGAAAAGAAGCTCTTCCTCAACAGGGAATTTAGATCAACTAGAAGGCAAGAGGGAGAATACAATAGGATTTTTTGGAAAATGAAGAGCTAGGAACAGGCCATCCATCTAATCTGTTGAAAAAGCTGGTGCAGTGACTGTCTTGTACTAGTAATGGCAATGCTGATGCATAAGCAATGAGATGTTACAGGACGTTAGTAAACTGTGAGTGTATGTATGCTTATGTATATATGTGTATAACTGCCTGTTATGTGATGACAAAGTCTTTTTTTTCCTTTTCTCGTTGTAAGAGCGGTGCCTCTTTTGGGATACTTACCTCAAGACTTAATTGGAACTCCTGTCTTAATGCATCTCCATCCAAGTGACAGACCTTTAATGCTAGCAATTCACAAGAAAAGTAGGTTCTTCTAATTGTGAATAATGTGTTCTCTGAGAGCTTGGTTGCAAGTAGATAAATAAGGCAACACAGTAAAGGATTAGGATTTTCCATCTTCAAGTGCTCTGCCAATTTAAGCAACATCATCTTAATATAATGCCTGAAATAGTAATATATCCCCTTTCTGTCACTGCCTCTGTTCATTGTGGACTCAAATCTGTTATACAGGATTATGCTAAATTTAATGTGTCATCGATGGACACCTCTCCCCTCTCTCTTTCTCTCTCTCTCAGACACGCACACTCCCTACCCTTTCACCCTTATAGCTTCAGCTCTCAATCACTGACTTCTGTTGGGGGTTGGATGTGAATGAAGCAACCAAGGCTGCAAACAACAATGGCTAGCTAGCCTAGTAGTCCAGATGGAATGGACTCACTAGTCACAAGTGAAATTTAACCCCCGTAGTAATATAGGTCCCTAGTCTTTGAAGTATTCCTTACCCCATTCCTGTGCCTGGACTTCAGCGAGTAGCAATGCCTTTGCAGCTTTTTCATCCAGTGAGAAGCTTTTAGTACCCTTCCTTTGGAACACATGTAATAACTATCATTCTTGTCTCATTATGACCTTATTCTCCATGTGGTGCTACCTTCAGATGCTTCAGATAGTGCTGAATATGATTTTGACATTGCACAGGTGGTCTGCCCTAGCTTTCAGTAGTGTTCTATATGTGATTAATGGTGATGGCTTTAATAACCCACAAAGTCTTACTCTTTGTGCTCTACTTTTTTTTTGGGGGGGGGGGGAGAGGTTGCTTTAAGGTTAACAGCATATTCAGTCCTAACTACTATATTTATTACATAATTTCTCCAAAAGTTTACTTTTTGAGGTGACATAGTTCAGAGACATATTTTGCCATTCACTTAGGGCAAGTAATACATCCTTGGGTGAGAAGTTTTGCATTCCATCTTTCTTTCAGTAGGCAGATTCACCCCATCACTGTGACGCCTGCAGAACCAAGACAACCAAGTGGCCTTTTAATACCAAGGGATGCTGCTCCATTGGCATCACAGTTCTCTCCCATTAAGTACATCCTTTGTGTGTGTGCATAAAGCTACGTGACTTTTATGCTGCCACACGCGCCTCCTTCACAATTAAAGAAGAAGAAGATGATATTGGATTTCTATCCCGCCCTCCACTCCGAAGAGTCTCAGAGCGGCTCACAATCTCCTTTACCTTCCTCCCCCACAACAGACACCCTGTGAGGTGGGTGGGGCTGGAGAGGGCTCTCACAGCAGCTGCCCTTTCAAGGACAACCTCTGCCAGAGCTATGGCGGACCCAAGGCCATGCTAGCAGGTGCAAGTGGGGGAGTGGGGAATCAAACCCGGTTCTCCCAGATAAGAGTCCGCACACTTAACCACTACACCAAACGGGCTCTCCTTCAACACAAGTTTACACATGCACACACATTCCTTATTCATCACTTTGTTCCTAGCTTTCTTTGACCTTGAGATTGTAATGCTTTCCAGGAGCAGAACATGCCCCATTAGGAAGATTTCACAAAACCTTGGTATTGAAGAGATCACAGCTTGTATAGATAACCATCAGGAAAATATCTAATAGTGGTTAACTATGGGATGGATATTAATGGCCTTCATTCACAAGCTCAGCTAGCTACAATGTTTCCTTATGAATGCTTCACTTCCATTTTTTTTTAAAAGAGCAACTATATAATATTGCTGAAGTCAGCATTTTTGTATCTCTATTGTGTTATGTTCCATCACGACTTCTAAAGATTTTTTGCAATCATGTCCTTAAAGTTAAAGCTTGCATCAAATTTTTGTTACAGTACTTCAGTGTGGTGGACAACCATTTGATTATTCACCAATCAGGTTCTGCACTAGAAATGGAGAATATGTAACTCTGGATACTAGCTGGTCCAGTTTCATCAATCCGTGGAGCCGAAAGGTTTCCTTTATAATTGGAAGGCACAAAGTTAGAACGTAAGTAAATCAGTAGCTGCCAAAATGACAAGCATTTGTGTGTGGGGGGGGGGGGGGAGCATCTGTGTGCATAATATTATATATGCAAATTGAATTTCACGATTTCTGAGTACCACAACCTTATTGGGAATGTTTATTTCCCATATACTCCTTTCTCTTCCAAGAACCAGTCTGCATATTGCAGCTTCCCTGTAGTGACCATTCCACACAACACCTGAGACAGCTTCTTCATACAGTGTGGTTATAATGTGTACTGCCACTTATGATGTGGAGGATCTTCACTCATGGCAATCACTGTATTTTTATGGATATATAGTGGTGACGAGGAAACTATCCCCCAGCTACAGAGGGTCTACATAGTAAGCAGCACTGCACATTATGGCCACTGTGTGGAGATGCTGTTCCAGCATCCTCTGCAATGTAGCAATAGTGTCTAGGTGAACTTGTATGTAATCTTAAGTGTTACTGTGTATAAGACTTGAGTGATCGGCCACCCCATTTATTCACACAGCCTGTAGCACAAATATTAGAGAGTCTTGATTGCATTGTAAGGCTATTTTACAGTGTTTCAGCTCTTTCTTGTGCATAATTAGATACCTTGTGGCTACATTTAGGATAGTGCTGATGTTTTAGCCTCTGTATATTTAGTACTGATATTTATGGAGACTTTTGTAAAACTTTTGGAAGACACAAAATTGAAAAGTAAGTAAATGTCATGTTCTTATATTTGAATTTCTGAACAGATTTTTTTGTTGATTGGGGGAGGGTGTATAAAAATAGTAATTCAAATTGCTCTTTTTAAAGTGTGGTGCTGTATAGTAAATGCTTTTAACAAGAAACTTATAAGTGCTGCAGATCTTTCCAATCTTGTCGAGAGTTACTTCAGAATGAAGAAGTCATATTTGGAGTGAGTAAGCCTGAATATTTTATCAGTTTAAAAGTTTGTAGATGCAATAGAGAAAAGGGGCTGACATAGCTGAAGTTAATATGCTTGTCATATAGCGAATATTATTTGGTAACTTTTACAGAGGTCCCTTGAATGAAGATGTGTTTGCACCTCATTGCACAGAGGATAAAATCCCACACCCTAGCATTCAAGAAATCACAGAACAGATACATCGACTACTATTGCAGGTATGTGTGCATAAATTAGGGGGGAAATGTTTTGAATTGACATAGAACCTATGGAGTCTCTAGTGGATTACAATTAAAATATCCATAGGCATCTGTCCTAAATCATTTAGGAAATAATTATCTATTTATTTTCTAGCATGGCATTTAAACCACATTCCGTTTTCCTTGTTTTCTTACGTGAGATGTTGACCATTCTTTTAAAAATTTCTTTGGAGAACTAGGCCCCATTCAGCACATCTTTTGTACTGAAAACTAAAGTATGCTAAATCTGCATGGTACTCTTTAAAGTCTGAGGAATTATGTCTGCCAAAACAAGAGCAAACAGGATTTTATGGCTCAGTGTTTACCCAATACATGTTGTGGAATGTGGAGCTGCTAATACCTGCTTTAAGGGACACTAGACCCAACTGCCTCAAGTTTCAAGGCTACTTCTCAGGTAGCCCTTCCTAGACCACACAAATATATCCAACTACCAATCAGTCGTTAATCTCCTCTTCATAGTGGATGGAGGCAACCCAATATGAAATGTTACTGGATGGCACATAGATTATCTGTCTTATTTATTTATGGGAGGGGGGGGAGAGTTGCCCTGCAAGCAGGCTCAGGGCACTTAGCATCAATTCATAGAACAATAAATGTCTTAATTAAAACATTAGGACAATAAAATAATTTTAGCCAAGTTAAATTTTAAATTAAATAACAATTATAAGCTCTGTAATTAATTTCCATTCCAGTATGCTACACTTCTGCCAGGAAGGGTGGTGGATCATTAATTGGTGGAATAAGTTTGCTGCTCCTAGCACTGATGATCTAAATTGCACAGTGGAGCACTTGAGGCTCGAGGCAAGGGAAGCCAATGTTATTTGAAGTCCACTGCCTCAACCCAAGGCCTGTGCTTTCTTATTTGGCTCCATGAATAAGAAAGCATAGGAATTCTGCTGTCAGTTTGTGAAAGCTGGAATGTTCCATCTGTCAGCCAAAGGCCTAGCAGAACAGCTCTGTTTTACAGTCCCTGCAGAATTGCATTAAATCCTGCAGGGCCCTGATCTCAGTCAGAAGCATGTTCCACCAGATTGGGGCCAGGGCTGAGAAGGCCCTGGCCTTGGTTGAGACAAGGCAGATGTCTTTGGGCGTTAGGCCTTGTTTTGAGACTGCAACTCTTTGGTCTCCCTGGTTGATTGGAGTTGGTAGAGAGACAGGAGATTATCTTACACCTTTCAGCAGTTTCCAGTAGTCTTCTGCATTCCCTGGCATGGATGAACATAGAAGGCACTGTGCTCCCCTGGTCAGGTTCTGTCTCACAGAAGGTGGGGCTTGAAGAGTTTCTCTTAGTCATCCAATTCAGATGAGACAGTAGATGCTTTTGAGTAAGAGCTCTGAGTCTGTGATGGGATGGGATGAGGCTAATAAACTAAATCTGTAAGTGATGCCAGTACTGTTGGTGATTTTAACTTGACCATGGAAGCACTGTATTTAGTCTTACTGGATAGGCTTGCACTTCACCCTTAAAAATCAAGTTTGTAGCTTGTGCATTCTTACAACTTCAGTTGCTCCAACTGCAGCCACTTTTGCCATGTGTTAGTAATATTCAGGTTTGATTTATTGTAATGCCTCATATGTGGGTCTGCCTTTAATTAGGCCAGAATCACAGCTTTAAAAATAATGAAATAAATATGCACAGACTGCAGATGGCCCAGATATAGTGAGTGGCTGCTAATGCACTATAATATTACACCTATATAGGAAAATACCTCTGTTGAGTCTCAGTTTGTATCCAAGCAGAGTTCAGGCTTTTTGATTTATAAAGCTTTAAATGCTTCTGTTTGAAACTGCCCTTTCCCACATGAATCTGCCTGCTAGCTGAAATTGTAATCTCTGGTTCTTTCTGAAATGTCCTTACACTCGGTGCTTACATGACTTCTCACGAGAGGCCATTTATTGTAGCTGTCCTCAAATTATGGCACTACCACAAGGGAGATCTCCTGGCCCCTTCTTTGCTATCTTAGGCAATTATTGATTCTTGCTAGCAGTTTTTTTTCCTGGTCTCAGCCATTAAATGTAGACATATCACTTTATTATTATTACACTTAGCCTGTACATAACAGTGGCTCTAGTGGCTATGGAAGCTTGGGCAGCAATGGATCACATGAGCACCTAATGAGCGTTGCTTCATCCAGCGACAGCAATGGAAACAATAATGAAGATGGTCAGAAGATATCCAAGCCTGTAAGTCCATCTGATAGATAGATAATTTGTCCTAATCCAAAATTCTGTGGGGGTTGGGTCCATTCTGCTGTCAGTTGTGTGTTCTTCTGGTGCAAAGAGTCCCCGACCAACATGAGAGGTTGTTCAAATGTAAGGAGCTGCCAGCAGGAAGAAAGCATTCATCCCTGTTACCATAACAGAGTTATTGGATCCAGCCCATAACTATACAAGATTTTCGCATCTGTTTCCACCTGCTGTGAAAATGTCCCTGGTGATCTCTTTAACAGAAGTGTTAATGTAGTGAACCACTAAAACATGGTCTCCTATCTGTCTCCTCAGTAAACACTGACCAGATATGTTGCTTAACTTATAAGGGCTTTTAAATGAACTTTTAAAATTTATTTTAAAAAAATTTTAAATTTCTCTTGAATTTAGAATTCTTCTCAAGATATTTATAAAAATGGAACTATTGCCAAAAATAAAGGAGGACACATCTTCATTGATTCCAGAACAAAGGTTGACTGTCAGAAAAAATCTTATAGAGGTAGGACGGTCCAGTTAATTTTTTAAGAAGTTAAACAGAACAGTACATTTCAGGATTTATACATATTATCTTTAATTAAGTACATTTTAGCAAGTATGGCTGTGTACGGGCAAATGCACATAACCCAGAACTGTATGTAGTGGTCACTGCACAATTTACTATAGATTTAGGATCTTTTCCCATGGTACAAACTTCTTGATTCCAGAACGTTACTGCAGCTTGGCTAGAGAAGGATCGGTGTGTAATTACGGTATACATTTGATGTTTCTGTTTTTTATGTTGTTTAGAAAATTCTAGTGACTATTGTAGTTACATGAAAGGCGCCACTCAGTCAGCTGAAAATGATGCTGTTGGAATTGCTTGTCAAAGACGCACAGCTACAGAAGAACTGGATTGGGCAGAACAGCCTGCATATTCATACCAACAAATCAGTTGTTTAGATAGTGTTATCCGGTGAGCAGCAGTTCATTGTCATTAAATTGTTGGCAATGTATAACTGACTACTATTTTTATAGTATTTTTTCTTAAATGGTTCTCATTGTAGGTATTTGGAAAGTTGCAGTGCACCTGATACTGTGAAGAACAAATCTCAGCCTACATCAAGTTCTGTGTCACTGAATGTTGATGCACACAGAAAGAAAGCAAAAACATCTACAGGTATTTCTGGACTTTAAAAAACTTTTTTTACTGAAGAAAAGTTAGGTCCATACAAGTAGCTGGGGTTAATTTAACTTCTTGTTTTTAATTATAAATTGCAATAATACTATCATACAGTTGGTTTGAATCAAATACAATAATTAATTTTTTCAGGAGATCATGGTTACTGAAAATTCTGAACTCAGTAATAGAATATATTGCCAGTCAGTTTGGTTTAGTGTTTAGGAGCATGAATTCTAATTTTGCAGAATGGGATTTGATTCCCCACTCCTCCACATGCAGCTACTAAGTGACCTTGGGTCAGTCACAGTTCTCTCAGTTTTTTCAAGAGCAATTCTCTCAAACCTCTCTCAGCTGCACATAATACCTCACAGGGTGTCTGCTGTGGGCAGAGGAAAGAAAGGTGATTATAAGCTGCTCTGAGACTCCCAGGGAAGGCAGGGTATAAATCCAATTTCTTCTTCTCCTTCTAAGCTGGTTGCCTCCTGTGGTACTTAGGCATTGGCTGGGAAACACAGTGCAGGATGGGCTCCCTGCATGATCAAAAGGGAAGTCCCCTTAGGGGGTCTGGGGGGTGGAGCATGGGAAAGCTAGCTAGGAATAGTGGTTTCCATGGTTTCTAGCTCAAATACCAGCCCTCTGTCCTTGGTTACCCCAACAGGCAGGTCAGGCTTTCAACCACATTCATGCTGTACCAAGACCTGAGGAATCTGTAATCAATAAAGCTGTTGCCTGATTCCTCCTAGTACGGTGTGTCTGTGTCATCCTTCTCCCTCATCCCCTGTCCCAATGGGCTGGTCACCACTCCATGGATAAGAGAAAAGAAGAAGAGACTGGATTTATACCCCGCCCTTCACTAGCCAAAGGAGTCTCAGAGCAGCTTACAAATCTTCTTTCCCTTCCCCTCCCCCTCCCCTGTGAGATAGGTGGGGCTGAGAGAGCTTTCCCATAACTGCTCTTGAGCAGAACAGCCTTGGGAGAACTTGTGGCTGACCCAAGGTAACATCAGCAGAGGAGCTATGTAGCTTTAATTGAAAACCTCTAGTTCAAGCTTAGCAACATATTTGGGAAAGAATAATTCAGATGCTGTGTTAATCTCTGCTTTGAGTTTGCAGCAGTTCTGTTACTTGTAAATAGAAATACTAGTATTATAAATTTATATAGTATATCTTAACTTTCATTAAGCATTGGAAAAGATGCATTAACTTCACAGTACATGAAATTTAAATACATTAGTCACAGCAAAATAAGTTAAATTGGGGAACATAGTGATCCTGCAAAGAATTAATTTTATAAAGCTGTAATATTAGTAGCAAGGAGTCCCATGCCACAGAGTGGTAAAGCTGGAGTACTGCAGTCCAAGCTCTCTGCTCATGACCTGAGTTCAATCCCGGGGGAAGCTAGGTTCAGGTAGCCAGCTCAAGGTTGACTCAGCCTTCTGTCCTTCCCAGGTCGGTAAAATGATTACCCAGCTTGCTGGGGGGAAAGTTTAGATGACTGGGGTAGACAATGGCAAACCACCCTGTAAAAAGTCTGCCATGAAAACATCATGATGCGACATCACCCCAGAGTTGGAAACAACTATTGCTTGCACAGGGGACTGCCTTTACCTTTAATATTAGCAGCAGGAAAGTTATGGCTTGTCATATTTGTGGGCTATATGAAATAGGCAGCTGAGGCACTAGCAGAATTAGTGACAGCTTTGGGGCATTCTCATCCTGTCCCCCATTTCCTAACTCAATGAGGAAAAGGAGTGACAACATTAGTGTTTTCAGGGGTTCTTGATGATAGGTGAAAGAAACTGTAAGAACAGAAATAGCCGGAGAACTGCAGAATAACTGTGATAGAGTGGAAAAGAAACACAAGCCAAAATATCAGGCTTTGTTGTTAAACCTGAAAGATGTATTTCTCCAGATATTTGTGTGTGTGAAAACCTTAAGTTCATTCTTCTGTTCTTTCCTGTGTATAGTTTGTTTTGTTTTTTAAAAAATGTGTTGTCTCAATCTTGCATAGGTTCTCCACTGATGGAGACATCGGACAAATCAAACACGTCTCCTGTGGTTAGTGCTCACTTAACCTCTTTGACTTTGCCTGGCAAGCCGGAAAGTGTTGTATCTTTCACCAGTCAGTGCAGCTATAGCAGCACCCTTGTTCATGTTGGAGACAAAAAGCCTCAGCCAGAATTAGGTATTGTACCACTTTTATTATGGGGTAGAATACTACTTTACAGTTTCTACAGGGCACTTGTAACTTTATCCACAATAATTGCTGCATATTCTTCCTAGTGGAAATGAGAAAAATTTGGAAGACTGAATATACTAATGTCATGATGTACATAAATAAAACTCTTATCAGCTGAATATTAATTTGAGATGTTGATTATCATTTTTCAATTTTTTGTTTTAGAAATAATAGAAGATGGTCAGAATGGAACAGAGCCCACTGACAACCAACCCATGACCATCCAATTCAGCACTACACCAAAAACCCAGGAAAAAGAAACATTTAAGAAATTAGGGCTTACAAAGGAAGTTCTTGCAGTACACACACAAAAAGAAGAACAGAGCTTTCTGACCAAATGTAAAGAAATCAAAAAATTTCATATTTTTCAGTATCATTGTAATTACTACTTTCAAGAAAGACCCAGAGGGCATCCTGGTGAACGTGGTAAGGTTCTTGTGACTTCATAACACTTTCAGTTATATAATCTCTTCAGGAAATCCATTCCATAGAGCTGGAGTCATAATAGGAAAGGCCTGGGCTCCAGTCAGTGCCAGAAGGGATAGACAATGGATTGTGTCTGATGACCATAGTTGGCACTTAGGGGGACATATGGAAGGAAAAGGTGCTTTGAATATGTGAGTCCCAGGACATGAAGGGCTTTGAAGGTCATAACTGGCACTCAAACTTGGAAACAGACTTGCAATCAATGCAGCTGTTTCAAAATGTGCAACATATGTTCCTGACAGCTAGCCCCAGACAGCAGTTGGGCTGCTGCATTCTGGACCAGTTTCTTGGTTGTCATCCTCACATAGAGTGCATTGCAGTAATCTTACCATGAGGCTGCAGAAGCATGAATCAACAGTGTCTAAGAAATGGCACATCAGACTCGGCAATTAGAAGGAACTCCTAGCCACCATGCCAGCCTGCTTTTTAAATAGTAAGGTAGGGTGCATGAGCATCCCCAAGCTCTTAACTATTTCTGAAAAAGCCAATGTTGCTCCATCTAGGACAACTGGATCCAGCCCATCTAGAATATCAGCATTCTCAACCAGCATTACCTTTGCTTTGTCTGGATTCAACTTCAGATTTTTCCTTAGCCATCTGACCACAGCCTCAAAGCGCTCAGTTAGAACCAAGATTTGGAAGGCTTGGATAATTAAACATAGTTAGGTATCATCTACATGTTGGTGACTCCCAACTAAAGCTCTGGACAATCTCTCTCAATGGCCTCATGTATATATTAAAGAGCATGAATGAGAGAATAGAACCCTGCGGCACCCCACAAGATAAATTCCTCCCACACCTCCAGTGGAGATTCTCTGCCCTGTTGGACAGAAAAGAGTGAAACCACTGAAGGGCTGTGTCCTTAATACCAACTCCATGTTCAAGCCAGTGGATAGGAATGGAGTGGTCAACAGCATCAAAGGCTGCTAAAAGATGCAACCATGTTAATAGGAAAAACTGTCCTCTGTGCTTTCCTCTAATGAATAGTAATTTTGCTATTCTTAGTTCAATTGGATATCAAACCCAGACTGTAAACAGCTAGCAATACATAGTTCTGACCTCCAGAATTCCCTACATGAAAATTGTCAGCCAGATGAATGAGGGTTAGATCCCGTTTACCTGTCTGGGGTAGGGAATTATCAGCTCCAATTTCCAGGAACTGAGGAGTGGGAGAAAAAAATGGCCTCCACATAGTGATTTTCTAGCAATTTCCCCCCTTTGATAAAGACTATAGGGACTGGGAAAGAAACCTACAGCATTAACCAGAAATGACATCATTTCCTCCCCAAACTCCACCCTCCCTAGGCACTGTCCCTCCAATCTCCCAGCTTTTGCCAAGATACTATTGGAACCCTAATGAGGGATTAAACTTGCATTTAGAGTGACATCAGGTTTTCTTCTGCTTTTCCTTCAAGGCTTTATGAAACTGCAAACTTTAGTATTTCTTTTATAAATGCATCAGCATGATTTTTCTACCAGTTATACTGTAATGCAGAGAATGTGCAATGGCTTTTTTAATAGAGAGGGTGGGAGGCGAACCTGCTTGATTTGATTCAGAATTCCTGAGAACTTAACCCTACAACTCTTCCTAGTATCAGGGCTGAGCCCTAGAAAATGTGAAGCAATAAAAAAGATGAGGACTAGGACTGCTTCTTTTAAGAGTGGAGATACTGAATATTTTCTTCACTTTCTAGGTATTCATGGGTTGCGGCATGGCTCTGGAATAGATCACTCTTGGAAGAAAAATGGAAAGAACAGGAAATCAAGGTCAAAGCCCAAACGATTGAAACCACATGAATCTTCAGACAGCACAACTTCTGGTACCAAGCCCCCCCATTGGTTTCCTCTGCTTGGCCCAAACAGTACAGTCTGGTCTCCATCAGATGCCTCCCAAGCAAGTTATCCAGCCATGCCTTTTCCTGCAGTTATGCCTGCATATCCACTTCCAGTTTTTTCAGCTACAGGGTCTGTGCCACCAGGTCCTGAAGCTTCTCTCTCAGCTTTTAATGAATTACAGGATTCTGGAAGTCAGTGTCCTTTGCCATTATCACAGTTTTCTGCCCCTCTAATGACTCCAATGGTAGCACTTGTTCTCCCCAACTATGTATACCCTCAGGTAAACAGTGGTGTTCCTCAAACACTTTATCCTGATCAGCCAAGTTTTTCTGCTCAGCATTCTTTCTCTTCCCAAGCAATGTTTACAGCACAGCCTCCTTCCACTGCCTCAAACACATTCCCTGCACAGCCATTCCACTATAATCCATCAGCAGATAGTGAAAAGATCCCTGTCATAGAATCCCGAAATGAACCATCCCGTTCCTGCACTCCACAGTCTCTCGGCCCACAAGATCGGACCTCTCCACCATTGTTTCAGTCACAGTGTAGTTCACCTCTACAGCTGAACCTTCTACAGGAAGAAATGCCAAAAACAACTGAAAGTGGAACTGCTGGTACACTGGGAAACAGAGGAACTTCAATGGATGAAGGGACCAATAGCAAACCCCTAAGTTCAGATGACTGTAACAGAAAAGCATCTTCTTGTGTAAGCATTCTCTGCAGTTTCCAGGGGAAAATGTGCTGCAAAGTATTTTGGTGGAAAAATAATAATGTAATGAATTGGCGGGGGAGGGGTTTTGAACCATTTAACTTTGTTTTCTACATGTAATTATTAAACAAAAGAAGCCCAATACCAGATGCTATATCCACATCAATCATCCTTGTAATTCCAAAGTTGATAGCCTGCCAACATTTCCATTATTTATAACTGGAAATCTGAAAATGAGTCCAATTTCCTCTACCTGGTTGCCTGTCAGCAACCGTTATTCAGCCCAGACTCTGAAGCTAATGGCTGTTTAGAGCCTTGATCTGTCCTATGGGCTTCTTATGTATAAAGCAAATATTGCTAGCAAAACTTCTAGTAGCCAAGGCACCCTTCTTCTTAATTAAAATTGGAAGCACTGTTCACTATTACACTCTAAAAGGTGTACTTTTTGAGAGTGAAAAAATAAGAACTACCTATCCCTATGTTTCGAGTCTAACATAAGAGAAACCATGTTGGATCAGGCCAATGGCCCATCCAGTCCAACACTCTGTGTCACACAGTGGCCAAAAAAAGTGCCATCAGAAGGTCCAGCAGTGGGTCCAAGACACTAGAAGCCCTCCCACTGTGCCCCCCCCCAAGCACCAAGAATACAGAGCATCATTGCCCCAGGCAGAGAGTTTCAACAATAAGCTGTGGCTAATAGCCTCTGATGGACCTCTGCTCCATATGCTTATCCAATCCCCTCTTGAAGCTGTCTATGCTTGTTGCCACCATAGCCTCCTGTGGCAGTGAATTCCACATGTTAATCACCCTCTGGGTGAAGAAGTACTTCTTTTTATCAGTTCTAATCCAACTGTTCAGCAATTTAATTGAATGTCCACAAGTTCTTGTATTGTGAGAAAGGAAGAAAAGTACTTCTTTCTCTACCTTTTCTATCCCATGCATAATCTTGTAAACTTCTATCATATCACCCCTCAGTCGATGTTTCTCCAAGTATTCTGTGCACGTTTCTGTGCAGGTATTTTTTCTGCATCCTAATTAAAAAGAGGCCAATCCAGAGTGGTGATACATATGATTCCTACCAGATCACACCAGTGGTCCATCTAGCCTATCAACAGATTGCACACAGTGGCTGACCAGTTATCCTGGAGGGCCAGCAGATGGCATAGAGGCCAAGGCTTTCTTGGAGAGCCAGTTTGGTGTAGTGGTTAAGTGTGTGGACTCTTATCTGGGAGAACCGGGTTTGATTACCTACTCCTCTACTTGCACCTGCTAGCATGGCTTTGGGTCAGCCATAGCTCTGGCAGAGGTTGTCCTTGAAAGCGCAACTGCTGTGAGAGCCCTCTCCAGCCCCACTCACCTCACAAGGTGTCTGTTGTGGGGGAGGAAGGTAAAGGAGATTGTGAGCCACTCTGAGACTCTTCAGAGTGGAGGGCGGGATATAAATCCAATTTCTTCTTTTTGTGATGTTGCTCCCTAGCACAGGTATTCAAGGTTTGCTGCCCCTGTATATGAGAGGTTTCCTTTACCCACCATGGCTAGTAGTCATTGATAAACCTACCCTCCATGAATCTATCTAAATCCATTTTAGATTCATCCAGGCTTGAGGCCATCACTACATCCAGTGGCAGTGACTTCCACGATCAAATTACTTGATTAGTAAATTGTTTCCTTTGTTTCATCCTGGATCGATTACCTATAAACTCAGATGCCCCAAGTGGGAGAGGGAGAAAAAGTTTGTTGTCCTTATTTTCCTTTCATCTCATGCATAATTCTACAATTATAAAATTTATAATTAACACCTACCACAGGCTTGTTAAATGTGTAAAATGCAGCCCAAGATTCCGTCATGTCCTTGCGATATGTGTTCCAGCTGCAATGCTAAACATTTCATTATTTCACCCTGCCACCCACCTTGATTTGTAGCCAAGTCCTACACTTATTTTCTTACAAATAAGCCTTAATATATTCAGTGGAATATTTCTGCCATGGAAGTGTGTCTTGGACTTCAGCCTTAGTAGCACAACCTTAAGCAGTGCTACCATACACTGTTAAAGTCATTAGCTGTATATGCTCTTTTAGACTGCTTGCCTTGTATTTTAGAAAACTGAGGGACTGTAACATGTTTTTGAAAAACAAAAAATATATAATGGAAACAGAACTAATTGGGATTGGAATATCACTTTGTCCATAATTCTTTGGATCAGTTTAGATAATGAAACCGTAATCTCGTATAGTGTTGTCCTGCTGCTCCACCCCACCAAATAAATGGTTGTGCTTAATTTTTCTTGTAAAGTTCAATCCAAAGAGAACAAGCCAATGATCTTTAAAATAAATTATCTTCCTTAAACTTTTGATTGAAAGTTTTTTGGTTTTGGGTTTTGGTCTTTTTTTTTTCTTTTAACAAGGCTGGGTCTCCAATGGATGCTCAAAACAGTGATGCCTTCTCTGTATCCAGCGACCTCCTTGACATTTTACTTCAGGAAGATTCATATTCCGGAACTGGATCTGCTTCATCTGGAAGTGGTGTTTCTGCAGCTGCAGATTCCTTGGGATCTGGGTCAAATGGATGTGGCATGTCAGGCAGTGGAACTGGTAATGTCATCAGGGCACTTGAAAGTAGGTTTTTTTTAACTGTTTTTTTAACTGATTTCCACAAGCTGAATGATGTATTTTTGTTGTTGTTTCTGAAGGGGACAGTGAGACAAGTCATACCAGCAAATATTTTGGGAGCATTGATTCATCAGAAAACAATCATAAAGCAAAAGGCACAGAAGTAGAAGAAAGTGAACACTTCATTAAATATGTCCTCCAGGATCCCATCTGGCTGCTAATGGCAAATGCAGATGATGCTGTAATGATGACCTACCAGATACCATCCCGGTAATTCAAGAGCTTCTCCCTCCACTATCCACCTTCTTAAGCTGCATATTGTCTAACTAGACAATGGAAACTACCATTTCAAGTAGACATTGCCAGGTTTTAATAGGGATGTGCATTCAGGTGTAGCCTAGAATGGTTTCAGAATATGGCCAATAAGTAAGTAAGTAAGTTTTATTCTTATATCCCGCCCTCCCCCGCCAAAGGCGGGCTCAGGGCGGCTCACAGACAAGGGCCTAAAGACACATGATGCAGCAACCTTGGCCAAAATTTAAGTCAGCCCAGTTCTAGAGTAAGGAACATGTTGGGAATTTTATACAATGGGCTGGATCCAGCACAAAATTTCTGCTTATACTGGAGCTCTTGTGCAAGCAAAAATGCAAGTAAAAAGGCCATAGTAGCTGCTTGCACTAGCTCAGACGTTGAATCTTCACTTGCTTTTCTACTTGTGCAAGATCTTGTGCAACCAACTTCTGGCCACTTGACAGTGTTGGGGCTTCAGCCCAGCAAGGCTTTTGAATGACCTTTGGAGATTTGATTGGCCATGAAGATTTTTAAAAACATCACTTTGGCAGCCACTGCAGTCCAAGCTCTGCTCACAACCAGAGTTTAATCCTTAATGGAGTACCTATTTTTAGTCAGTTTTCCATGTTGCAGTTACAACATTTGAGCATAAATGAGGGAAAGGACATTAATCCTTTGTATTTGGATGCCTCAGTGTCTCTTTTTAAGATTACAAGGGAGCAAAGTCAGCTGCTAATTGAAGTAGCTGATAGGTATGGTAACCAGCCAGTATTATGTATTTATCCACCCACCAATGAAGATAATAGCTTTCCATGCATCACACTTGTGCCAGTCTTGACTCTGTGAAGGCTTTTTCATTCTCATATAAGGAGAGTGTACCAGTATTTCTCAAACCATATTCAGTACTTTCTCATTGAGAAACTTGAGTTTACAGAGTTGCTGTTGCTTCATTTAGTCAAGGGCCAAAAGCTGACATATTGGTATTGGGTGACAGAGGGAGCTGCTACTACTACTGTCTGGTTCTTAGCTATTGTCCCAGGTCCCGTGTGGCTTTGAAAGAGTATCTGAAGCTCTATCTAGTACTTGCATTCATTCTGAAGTGAGGTGGGTAGTTTCAGTGGACATTAGTCCTGCAGTTATGCAATCTGCAACCAAATTCTTGTCTATTATAATATCTTTGAGACACTACCTTCTCAAGTATTAATGTGACAATATTTTTATTTTACTAGAGGCATAATTTTCTTTAAGTCATTATACAAATTACATTATACAAATATTGCTATTGATATTTGAACTGTGATTTTATTATATGACTGAAGACTCAGCTGAAGGAGTTTATTATTAGACTTCCAACTGAAGGGGCTTATTGTTAGTAAGGGAAAGGAATGCTATTTCCCAATCCTCCACCTGGTGATAAACTCTGTCAGCATCAGAGCAAAACTTGAATAGTTTTCCAGGTATTTAAATTGTTCGGGGTCTCTTGTCAGTTATTCACTTGATCCTTTACTTGATTTTTGGTTTTATGCTGTCTTGAACTGTTTTATGCCAAGACATAGTTTCCTTTATTTTTTGAGACTGTTACTCTGTTCTAGATAGAATAGTAAATACAGCAATAAACCCCACTGTACGGTTTTTATGCCTCTGTAGTGCATTGTGCTTTTAATGCTCCCTCTATAGTTATGTTTGGCTTTACTATGTTTTTTTTTTACTGAAAGTCACCTCCATGCAATTTTCTTTAGTATCTCATTTGTATATAAATAAATAAAATAATGATGTTGGAGCATCCTTTTGCTTTGGCCAAAGGAACTTTGGATCTGGCGTGGCATTGAAGAGCATGGAACTGAGCTCCTGCTGATCATTAGTGAGCTAAACTGATCTGAATTGATTTGATGACAGAAGGACAAAGAACACAATTGGCTAAACACATTTTGACATCATTTTTTTTCAGAGTGCTAATATTTAAAAATGGAAGCCAGTGTGTAATATTGTTCCCTTTATAAAGAATTCAGATTAGATATTTGTGCAGGCATAAGGATTTCTACTCAAGGACCATGATTTTTTGGCCTCCTTCAGCAGCCCAAAATGACTCAAAATCATGTTATTGGAAGAGAGCACTCTGAGAACAAGATTAGGAACCACAGGTGGGAAATGGGAAAATGACACTTTTGTAAGGGGAAATCCTTGCACCCAGAGAAACATTAATTTGGATGCAAGCCTGTATTTTTGACTACTTGAGCATCTGAAATTGAATTGCCTATGTATTTTTCCTCCTAGAAATTTGGAAACTGTATTAGAAGAGGACAAATTGAAACTCAAACAAATGCAGAAGTTCCAGCCAAAGTTTACTGAGGCGCAAAAGAAAGAACTATTTGAAGTGCATCCATGGATTCAGAAGGGTGGATTTCCAGCAGCTGTTTCTAATTTGGTATGTTTAAAGAACACTTTCCCCTCTTTTCAATATGAAAACAAAAAAAAAATATTTTTGAGGTTTATGCCTGTGTGATAGAACTTGAGCAGCTTTGCCACTTTTCACGTCCAGTGCTGCATTTTTCCATTGTAGGAAACATATGCACCTGCCAATCCAAAATAGATGTGTTAAAGTACTTCTAGGAACATAGAGCATGCTGCTGAAAGAAGACCTCCAGCAGTTTATTTTTCCTCTTTTTCTTTTCTCAGGACTGTGTTTATTGTGAAGAAAACATCAAAAGCAAATCTTGTATGCAAGATGAAGAAGCAATCCATGAAATGGAGCTTAATGAAATGAATGAGGCCAACGGAGAAAATAGTTTAGCTTCACTGAGCCAAGTCAACAGTGAAAATGTTTAATCCACTAAGATACACTGTAAAAGCAACCGCTATTTAATTTTTGCAGTGCATCATAAGATCTTAAAGGTTTTAAAGCTTGTTTCTTGTGAAATGAATCTCATTTTATATAAAAACAAATGGATTTTTTTTGTTCTAGAAAAAGGTCATTTGTGATTAATCTCTTTCAGTTAGGGGGATTCTTTTCCTTTCTAGTCATCATGGGTGAAGGTGTACATTTTTTTCCTTTTTTAAAATACATTGCATCAAAATTTGAAATATCTGCAGTAAGTAGGATCATTGATTGGATATAGCAAATTTTCTCACTCAGTCTCACCCAGTTCTCTTATTACAGCCTCCATCTCAAATGGCTTTAATCCATGCAAGTCCTATTATAGCCTTTTTGGTGGTCAGAGGGACTCCCCTCTCCCTTTTCACTGGTAGAAAAGCTGGTTGGATACAACCCCTGATTGGATATGGTAAGGAATGTTCAAAATACTGTGCTGTCCTACAGGTTCCTTTCAACTGCCTTTCTTTACAGTAAAGCATTATTTGGAAATTGATGGGAGATTTTCCAGTGAATAAAAATTCAATATTTCGCAGTTGTTACATTATATTGAACAAAGAATTTTGTCTAGTCACATTTGTATTCTGATTTACTGGTGTTAGAAGCAATTCAGTTACATTTACCTTTTTTATATCAATAGCAAAATATCTGTTCAGTTTTAAAAACAATTGCATAGCTGAATTATCCCTGAAAGCAATTTTTCTCGATACCAAAACTTTAGGAAACGGCAATATTTTTTACTCCACTTGTCCAAGCTATCTCTTGGTTTCAAACTGTCTTCTTTAGCCTCTTCAAAACAGGCAATGTATTTCTATCTTCTAGATCAGAGACAGCTTTCTCTCTGTTAAATCTCTGACTACTTTGTCTATATTATATTTTTCTATGTTATTAGCATAGCTGCCTCTGTGATGTGGAAAAACAGTAAAATATCTATTATAGACTTCAATGTAGTTGTAAATGAAGGCTTATGCTGCAACAACATCTGGGTAGTTTTGCAGCTACTCAGTTTACTTTTGGACATTTTTGAAGCTTGTTTTAATTGGTCCTAACAATTAACTTCCAAAGATATTGTTATTGGTAAGATTGTTGGTGATTGATGTAGCACTATTTTAGAGAGAGCCTTGCTTGTAGTCCAACAGAATAGAAGATAATTTCCAAAGTTAGTCACTTCACTAAAAAGTAGTGTTTAGCTTATAGATATTGTTTGGAACATAGACCAACCTTCCTGTGCCATGTAGTTTAATAGCAAAGCATAAGAATTGCTGTACAGAATCAGACCATAACCCATTGAGGCAGATATAGAGTCGGACAATGGAGCACAGTAAAAAGGATCCAGGGCAATAATATATTAATTCATTCCTGTTTTTCATCTCAAACCTTCCCACTAGTTGAAAGCTTACAGTATGGTTGCCAACAGGTGTGGAAAAAATGTCCTGCCTTAATGTGTTGAAATGAGCCACTGAGGCTATGACAGCCCCATCCACTTTCCTCCATCGGAGGCAATACTTTCCCTCCATTTTTTCTTTCCCTTCTGTGACTGAGCCACCTTAGTTGTCTGTTTTATTCTTTCCTGAAGAACTCTGGCTGTCCCACTCTGTCACAGTATGATATTTTGTTTGGTATCTCAGCCCAGGAACCTAAGGAAAGGAATGGAAGCCCCTTTTAACTTAACTTAAATGGCACTTGAGAAGATT
Source organism: Heteronotia binoei (assembly GCF_032191835.1). Lineage (NCBI taxonomy): Eukaryota > Metazoa > Chordata > Lepidosauria > Squamata > Gekkonidae > Heteronotia > Heteronotia binoei. The sequence goes on along the minus strand of NC_083228.1, from coordinate 91,837,565 downwards.
TTATATTCTAAGTTAACAAAATATTTTATTCAACAGAGGGGAAAGGTCAGGTGAAATAAGGGGTAAAATTTCTGAGGTAGTTCAATACAGATAACTGAGGAAAAATCAGAACATGCACAGGCTTTAGTTCTTACATTTCAGGCTAATGAGGGTTTCTTAAGCTACTCACAGTTACTAAAAATCTTTATGTTGAGAAGCTTTTTTTGTTCCAGTGTTTTCTCAAATACTCCAATATACTTTCTTTGAGTATTTTCTGACTTTTGGTTTCCAAATGGTTGGTACACTCTTTCCAGTATCCAAACCCCTTATCTTGAAACTGACTCTTAAGGTTCTGCAGGCAGTTTCTGACCAGACCAGGGATCTTTCCACTCTTCAGAGCTAACTCCTTGTTTGACTGGGTAGAGATTTTCCTCTCTCTCTCTAGAAGATCTATCCCCTTTCTTTGGCCGGAATGGAGGTTTCTGTCTAACTACCCATTTGTCCTTGCCAACTTCCCCCCCAGTTATCCTGCCTGTGTTAAACTGCTGTCAACTAAGGCTGAGTTCTGAAACTGGCAAGTACTCAACTATTCTTAGCTGGGGCTGAAATCAGACTGAATTCTTCTCCGCATCCAGTTCAGAAGTCTTTCTCTGCTCAGCTGATGCTAACCAATCAGATATCTTGGAACAACCTGTCTCTCAAGGCTCTCTGGCTTGGTGAAGAGTTAGTCTTTCACAGTCCTTTATCTGTTTACACAGCATTTTTAAAAGTGCATTCCATCACAGAAGCTTTTAAAAGTGCCGTCCATCACAGAAGCATTCCATAGCATAGAGGAATGTGACATTTTTCTACAGGCCTGTTGGCAACCCTTGTATACAGACATCCTAATGTGAGTCTGTAACCCATAAACAGTTGGCTAATCATACATTCATCTAAGCCAATAAATCTGCACATATTAATTGTGGGTTTATAGAACAAGTATTTCCTGTTTTTCAGCTTCTCTTGTGAATTTGTTTTTGGGTGTCCTAACTTTTGCTCCATTGAAGCATTATTTCCTCACCTGCTGTGTATACTTATATACCCTTCTTTTGGATCATCATTGAATGTAAAAACAAACAAACTTGCTTGTATGTAAGTATGAACTCTAATTTCAAGTTTATTAGGTGTCTTTTGAATCTTCACAGTTAACTATTTGTATATACTGCAGGTATGTTGGCATACTATGCCTATTTTAAAATGTAAACAAATTTGTTAAAGTTATTTTAGCAGGGTCACTTGAGAAATTTTATCAACATACATTTTGGCCTTGATTCTACAATCATGTATGTACTGGCTTTATGTCTTCTACTTCAATCACTTGGAAATCTGCTGTGCTAAAAACAAAGGTCACAATCCAGAGAACAGTGCAAATAGCTCAGCAGCCATCCAGGCTCTGGGTGGATGCTTTTTCAAAACAGCCTACTATGCTGCACGGCCAGCCACTTTGAATACTAGTCTGAAGAGTTTTGAAAGCAGTTTTTTGTGAAATGGTATACCAAGATTTTACATTGAAAAAGTCGGAAGTCTCATCAGGCCAGTGCAAAATCATCTCTGGTTCACAGGACTATGACCAGTGCTGTCTAGAGTTTTTTGACTTGCAGGTATATACTATTATTGTAGATCTCTTTGGTATGTTTTGTGTGTTTGTGTGTGCTCACTTTAATGACAACTTGATTTAGCTAGGGAGGGGAATGGTATTAAGAACCTAAATGTCTTAATAAAAATGTCTGTTTAAAGCAGCAGTAAGCAACCTCCAGTGTGCATGCTGAACAGTGGCACACCCAAATCATTTTGCACACCATGTAGGGCTGGTTCTCCACCCAAATAACCTGAGGCACTGGCAGTACCAATGGGGCTTGGCTTGTTCCTAGTGTCTCTGGTCAAGTACAGCCCTCGCCTGTGTCTGCCTTCCCAACATGCACATGTTTATTTGCCACCACACCCAACATCTTTATAGGTAGATGTGTATGATTGATAGAGGCCCAAAAAGGTTGCCTTCCCCTGGTGTAAAAATATATATTTCTGTTTTCAGGGTGATACTGAAATACTGTCCTGTAATTTTTTAATTGCAAGGTTCCATTTGTTATAGACAAAATTCGGAAACTATCTTCAAGGTTGTGGTACTATGTGTTAGCTTTTGTCAAAACTGAGAAGACTGTTGACATTGTGTTTCCCATCTCAAACAGTGTTTTCTGTACCCTGTGCAATATCTTGTATTTTGCCACTTGTGACTAATTTTTATTACTTGCTTTTTAGAAATTTGGTAAATAAAGCAAATTTATTTTTTATCTGTGTTCTATTTATACTTGTTATATCATACTAAACTTTTCTAGCGAATTCAGAAAAATAGTTGAGACAAAAGTTTATTTTGTTTTAAAGTTTTAAAATCTTTTTTCCTGTCTCTGAACCATACTTGTATAGCCCAGTCTCTGCGAGCCTTTCTTTTTCTGTGCTTAGCAATACACTGAATTATCTATGTATTCATTTACACCTCAATAATTAAGAAATGACTATCCTAGGAGAGTAGGGTGCTGATCAATTTATTCCTTCAGTTTCTTAATTTTCTTTATTGTCCATAAATCCCAGTTTGAATGTGAAAACAAATGTGAGCAGTTTTCCGTGCTGTCATCTTTGTCCAGTCCATTGCACCACCTCCCTAGGTTCTTGTGATGGACTGCACTTTAAAAGCTCATAACTGCTGTGTAAACATGTGAAGGACTGTGAAGAGTTAATGCCTCAAAACAACTTGAGTGACAGGTTAGCATCAGTTGAGCAGAAAGACTTGGGAATTGACTGCTGAAGACAACTCAGTTTGAGTTTAGCCCTGACGGAGGAGTGGGTGGATCAGTGAAGACCCCCATTCAGGCCAGAAAAAGAGATTGATCTTCTGATTAAAGAAGTGAAAGAGTGGAGTGATCCCTGTGTGCTTAAAGAAGGCATTTGGGTGCTTGGTGGTGTATCCTGCTTTCTGAAACATAAAGTCAGATAAACTCAAGAAAATATACTGAAGTGTTTGGAAACACTGAAACCAAAGCCTTTCATCTCAAAGATTTGAAGACCAAAATTTGTGTAAAATTTTAAACTCTCATGTGCTGGAAGTGTAGGAACTGGAGTCTGTGATTATAATAAATTACCTCAGAGTTATATTTGATTTACCTCAGGTATTTTACTCCTGATTTCACCTGACCTTTCCCCCCTCTATGTTGAATACAATATCTTGTTTATTTTTTAACATTCTAAAGCCTTGCATGTGCCTTTTTCAGAAGTTTAAGGGTAATCTTGCCTCTTCCCTCAGGTTCCTGGACTGAACCAGTATCAAAATGCAATAAAGTGACAGGGTTGGGACCATATATCTTCAGATGGGAAGAGGATGGATAAGGAGGCTGTTCAGTCAGAAAGGAAGAGAAAAACAGAGGGAAAATCCTGTGTCTAAGTTAGGGAACAGGGCTAAGCTGTCATATCTCTATATAAGGCCTTCTACTTACATGTCTATCCCTCAACTAGACACCTTTTTCATTAGGCTTCCTAGCTTTCCTTCTCTCAGTTCTTTCTCAGCCCAGTACCTGCTCTGTCCCCCATTCTGCTTCTGATATCCCTTGGAGATCATATATCTCCTGTTCCCTTCCTCTAGCATTCCTTTAGATCCAGTGTTCAGCTTCTAGCCTTCCATCCAAATAACATGACTTCCCTAATATTATTCTGATATATAGTATTATTTTCATATACACATTTGTATTTATTTATTTCTATTTGTATCCTGCCTTCCCTGTGAACAGGCTCAGGGAGGCTAACAGCAAATTAACTTCACAAAATGCAATAATCTATTATAAAACAGTATTAAAATACAACATTAAACAATTATTAAAACATTAGGGTTTGTAGAATCTTTCGGGATCAAGTGCCATGTTGTACTGGAGAAAGTTTTCCTTCCAGACGTTTCGTTCTCAGCTGCGGAGAACATCCTCAGTGGCGTTGCAGCCGGAGCAGGCGCTCAGACCTTCTTGGCTGCTGTGCATTGAGTTTGATAATCTTTGATAATTATTAAAACCATAATATGTAAAATTAATATCTTTGTAAGAATGAATACAGGATTTAGTGCTTGCATTGCATCCTTCTCAGTTCTTGTAGCAAGCCACTTACCTACTGTGGGGAGAGGCATGATTTGGCTTTCTTACCTATATTTAACCACACACCCAAATCTTTTTACTTTGTCTTTGTGGAAGTGTGCCTGGTCTCCAAAACTGCATTGCTTTGTTTATCCAGATCCACCCATGATATAACTGAGCTTCTGGTGAAGGCATTTGTCCATGTCCTCGTCAATTTATGGAATCCTTTATATAGTAATAAAACCATAGTGGTATTGGCCAAATAGAGCTCTCCCATTGGTTGATGCCCACGCTCCATAAACTATTGGCCCATCATGCATCAGTCACCACCTCTGGGTTCCCATTGGCCTGGCTCCCCTGTCTCCCACCTACTGCAGGCCTGGGAACACTGAACAAACCACCAAAACAGTCTTTCCTCAGACAGACACATCTCTGACACTTTTCTGTGTCTTCTCCATCAACTGGCCTCAGAAAGGGCTACCACTCTACTGCATCCTCACAAAGCATTTCCTCGGAGACCATGGCAGCTTTCTCTTTCCTGTCACTCCCTCCTCCCCTCAGCCTCACCTGAGAACAGATAAGAATTGGGCCCTTGGGAAAGCTGCTAGCCAGAGGCTGTTGCTGGACAGTAAAAGGACGGCCCTCAGCAGAATATAATGCCATAGAGTCCACCCTCCAAAGCAATTCTTTTCTCCAGAGATCTGTTGTCTGGAATTCAGTTGTGATCCCAGGAGATCTTCAGGCTCCACCTGGAGGCTGGTTACCCTATTTCTGGCAGCACCCTCTGGGTGACTTGATGCCACCTGGCTGGCATGACATAACTAGGCCTGGCTGCTTGCTCCTGTTTATCAACAGCCATCCTGTGACAGCCTGTGTGACTTAGCTGTTGCAAACTCCAGGTTGGGAAATCCCTGGAGATTTGAGGAGTGGAACCTGGAGATAGTGGGTTTGAGGAGGGGTGGGACCTCAGACAGGTACAATGCCATAGACTCCACTCTCCAAACCAGCCACTTCTTCCTGGGGAACCATTCTTGCCAATGTCCAGGTGAGGGATGGAGATCATTCAGAATTGAGCAGGGCTCAAACCTGGTCCCCAAACAACCTCCTTCTCCTGCTTGCTTTTCCAGGGCTGCTGCTGTAGCCGTGCCTTACTTTACTCCCCCCACCCCTCAGTGACTCTTCACTTCCGGTTTCCTGCCTCTCGCCTCTCTCCCTCTAACACACAGGCACACAGAGAGCTCTGTGGCTGCTTCATGTGGGAGAGATTTTTTTGCCTGCCTGTTTCTTTCTCCCTGCCTCTCTCTCTGTCTGTGCCTCTCTGCCCCCCTTTCTCTTTCTCACTGCCTTTTTGCCTTTCCACTTCTCTCTCACACACCCCCCCCCAGCTATCTCCTCCTCCTGCTTGCTTCTCCAGGACTGCTTCTCCTCTTTTGGGGTTAAAGGGGGAGAAAAAAGAAAGTGAGAGAACCATGTTGGACTCTTGCGGCAGATTTAACACCAACAACATTTTTCCAGGTGTAAGTTTTTGTGTACAAGCACACTTCTTTGGAGGGAGGGGAGAGGGTGAGAGGATGGATTCTTCTGACAACTACAATGTACTTTGAGAAAATTATTTTGGCTTATTCTGAAAAGTTGGGGGTTTTTAATAAAAAAAATTTCTCTGTTCTTTTCTGAATTTATTTTTTTTTTCAAAAAGACTGCAATAGGAAACTTGGTTTGGTCCTTATATCTTGGAGAGTGAAGTAATTTCAGATGTCAACTGATAATAGCACACATTGGTAATGAGACAGAAAAACTAGGACCAATTTCTCACTCACTTTATGTCGCTCTCACGTTCCTCTTCTCAGCAGGGCTTCCTTCCGATTTCACACTATCTGCCCCCCGGGGCTGCAAGTAGTGTCAGTGTTTTCACACAGCAAACAGAAACTGGTTTTTAGAGGTCTCTGCTTGCTGCATGAAAATGCCTGATGCTACTTGCAGCCCCGGAGCAGATAGTGTGAAATCGGAACAAAGCCCCGCTGAAAAGAGGAATGTGAGAGCGGCGTAAGATGAGTGGAAAATCAGTCTAGGAGGATGCATTGTCTTAAGCTTCATTATCAGTTGCGATTCAGCAATTTCTCTTTCTAATCTCCCTTTGAAATTCCCTTGCAAGAGCACTGCTGCTCTTAGGTCAGCAACTGAATGCTGTGGTTTCTAATGTCAGACTCATGACAGTTTATTCTTTGCATCCTCCTGGACTGAATCCTCCTGGATGGAATTGAGACCTAAGTTTCCTGTTTCATTACCAATGCTGGTATCTCCACGCCTACTACCCATCTTTCTATCACACCTACTCCAATCAAGCCTACTATTGGCATTCACCCACTATTGCCATTTGCCATCTGAAATCACCTTTATAAAGTTTATATCTCTGGTACCTCATACTGCAGTCAGAGCCCTCTGCTCACAACCTGAGTTCGATCCCAGTGGAAGCTGGTTCAGGTAGCCGGCTCCAGGTTGACTCAACCTTCCATCCTTCGGTAAAATGAGTACCCAGCTTGCTGGGAGGAAATTGTAGATGACTGGGGAAGGCAATGGCAAACCACCCCATAAAAAGTCTGCCGTGAAAACAACATCAGAGTTGAAAACGACTGGTGCCTGCACAGGGGACTACCTTTACCTTTTTATCTCATATTACATTTTATGGCATGCATGGCCCAGCCCAACAAAGTGGCATTTATGTCAGATCCATCCCTCGTAACAAATGAGATGACACCACTGTTCTTCACAATTGCTCCCAATGTCCACTACCTTCTACTGAGCCCATGTGACCCTTGAATTTATGGTGAATTTAAAGCAGTGAAGTGGAGCAGCAAACATGTGGAATGCAAACAGGAAACCTGGCAGTGAATATAATCAATCACAATCCAGGACACTTAATTGTATCTCTTCTACAGTAGCGGCCATAATAAAGCATACCTGCTTCTCTGCCACCATGGATCCAAGTAGCAAGGTTTCTTTGAAATATAACTCCTCATCATGCTTGTACAACAGCCCACTGTGACCTGTTACTAAGCCTGTTACAAATAAAATCATGTTCAAGATGGCTTGGACTTTGCTGGCTGATCATCTTGGAAAGTCATTGGAGCACAATCATGCCAAGCTTTAGGAATTAATTTTGGTTGCTGGGTCTGATGTAGACAAGTTGCTTGGAGGAGTGTGGCCTACCATGACTTACACTGTGCAACTAGATGTAATATTTGGCTTGAGCCTCTGGAATGATAACAGATTCATACTGAGGGAGGCAGTCATTTCAACTGTCTTAAAGGAAGGGATCATGAGATCCCTCCTTTAAAAATCATCCTTGGACCCAGAAAATTCAAGTAATTAGCAGCCAGTGGCAAATTCACTATTCTGATTACCTCCAGGTTGGACTATTACAATGTGCTCTTGGGAAGTTCACCTTTGAAACTTTCTGAAAGTTTCACCTCACTTAAAATGCAGCAGGTAAATGCTAGTAAGTATTAGTTACAGACATCATATTTTTAAAATTCTTAAAGGTCTACTCTGGCTGCTAATTTATTCAAAGCCCTGTTTATTAGTTATGAGACTCTTTATAGATTGGCTCCAATAAATTCAAAGAAACACTTCACCCTTTATTAGTCTGTCCATTGGATAAGATTCCCATTAGAAGGCCTGCTAGGTTCACTCATTTTCAGAAGTAGTGGGTGAGTGTCTGAAATGTGGCCTTCCCTGTATTGGCCCCCATGTAATAAAACTCCTCACTGATGCTCCCCTGGCACCATATTCACAATCCCAGGTACCATGTCAAGTTGTTTGATTCTGCCAAGCCTTTAAGATCCCCTCTCTTCTAGAGTTCTGTCAACTTGTGTTTTTTTATTTAAAAAAAAATCTGATTCAGTTTTGAATTGTTTGCAAATTTTATCCGTTTCATCAGCTGTTCTTACCTCGTTGATCATTTGTTTTATTAAGCTGCCTAAAGAGGCACTGTTATAAGTATTTTAAATAATACATGTGCTGTACCACTGAGGAGGAAGAGGATCCATAATGTGAAAGACATGAAACAGAAGTGAGTGGGATGTAAGTTTAATATTTGTAAGAAGATGTCAGTTCTTATAACTGAAGCAGAGGTGGGGGGGGGGAGAGATGTTATTTTTTTACATAGATTTCATGAAGTCTTACCATGGATATTGTTCAAATGGAGTTGTTCAAATAGAACCAGTCTTCCTTTTAGCCTTTTGACTATGCACTTTGTTCTTGGTGATATTGTTGTTGTTGTTGTTATAATTATTAGTTATTGGTGGGGTTTTATAAAGGGGAGGTTGAAGTTTAAAATGAACATTTATATTGCTTGCATATATTTGTTATTTGTACATTTGCCATACCTTTAATAAATTTGTTTATACAAAAAAAAAAACCTGTTCCAAAGGGCAGGCTTCATAATCATTGCAAGATTGTTTGTCAAAATGGTTGATCGCATATCCTGTCTCCCAGAATTTTTATGAAGGCACATGGCCTTGGCAATTTCCTCTCAAATATATTTTATTCCAAGTTGTGTGTTTTGTGTCCCTGATTCCTTTCCTTAAGCTATCAAGTATTTCAGTGGTGCTGCTTGCAATAGACTGAGTGGGAAGAATAATAAAGGTCAGACTGCAAGTGATGTGAATAAGGAGCAGATGGCATCTTTTGGCAACATCCAGATTTTTCATTCTGAAATTGACTTCAGGAAGCTGGGCTGCAAAATTAATTGCTTCTACTGTTTAACTTGTACTGAGTCTCAAAGATGGGGCTGGGTGGGGTAGAGCCCTATGAAACCTTTTTGTGCATGGAACCTTGGAAAATTGCCTGAAGGGGGGAGGAGAGATACTCCTTAGACCTCTGGGATCAAATAATCTTCTGTTCATGATGCTGTTCAAGTCCCATTCATTTCTTTAAGGTTGCTGAGGTTATGCTCCTGTTCTCATTGGTTTTAGTAGGGGGGGAGGTCAAAGGAAATTAAATTAGCATTAATACACACTTGTGCTCATTGGGGATCATGTTCATTGGATTTTCTGCTTTTGGCAAAGCCTTCCGAGAAGTAGGAACCAAAATCCCATTTCAGGTTGTTGTTTTTTCCTTAATGCACATTCTGTAACATTAAAAACTGGGGGGAGAGACAGAATATAAAGAGAATACTGAGACTTTCCCAAAAGCAGCAGCTGGAGCCACAGAGGTGGCAGTTGCTTTCTGAGACGGTTTTGTTCAGCTTCTATTATCTCACTCAGTCCTGCTTGCTGGTATTGTGTGTGCCGAGGGCCATATGGCCCATCTGCTCTGCACAGACAGTCTGTTGGCAAAGAGAAGGGTGGCTCCCAGCACTTGCACTGGGTTCCCAGCCAAGGCAAAAATCCAAACCTTCCTGAAACCCCCCTCCCACTTTGCAGAAACAATAACTCCATTTGATTAGATTTGGGGAGGGGGAATCTGCAAGATTTAAGTATGTACTAAGCTGCCACTTTAAAAGTGCAAATCCTCTCCAATAGTCTACATTTTTAGAGGTCACTGTGTAGCAATACTTAGTATTAGAAATAAAGCCACATGTAAGAGAGCAAATTCATTTCAAGCCTAGGATTACAGTCTTTAGGTTTCAGATATGCATCAAGCCCCTTGCAGCAAGGATGGGGTCAAATCCAAAATCAGTTCTAAAAGACTGCTAGGCATACACTGACACTGGTGCACATCCCATGTTCCCTTTCTAAGACTCTGTGAACTGCAAACTAGGAGCTCCTGTAATATATTTTGGAACAGCCTTTTCTGCTCACCCAACCCCATTCTTTTTGAAGTGATCATTTAGACTGAGAGATCTGGAAAACTTAATAATTCACTGTTTCATGATGTTTCAGTCGTTCCTAAGGAAAAAGGAATTGTATTACTTTACTGTTTTTAGAATTGTTCTGTGGTTCAACATTGCTACCTTCATTCTATATGTCTATACTGATGACTTTGTCAACAGGAATGCTAATACACAGGTAAGTATACACTTAACAGCTGTTTTATCTGCTTCATTTACACCCCACCTTTCTCTCCATTGGGAACCCAAAGTGGTTTACATGACTCTCTTCTTCTCGCAACAACCCTGTGAGATAGAGTAGGCTGAGAGTATGTGGGTGTCCTAAGCTCACCCAGTAAACTTCCTTGGTAAAGTGATTATTCAAACCTGGGTCTTCCAGATCCAAGTTCAACACTCTAGCCACTACTCATTTTTAATATACACTAGAGGACAAAGGTTTGCCACTTAATGAGTCGATCCTGGCTCCCTGATGAATGCATGCATTTCCCAATACTCACAGTCCATGCTCATAATGAGCACATTTAAATTATTTTAGATGCGTATAACGTATGAAGAGGTCTGCTGACTGATACTCAAGTGCTACACAAAACAGACAGTTCTGAAAATTTAATGTGACAATAATCACTTTGTTACGTTACACTTTTATTTTAGCCAAGAGAGAAGGATTTCTGCTAAAATCTGCCCTAACAAGTCTGTGCAAAAGGCTAATTAAAGTGTTGTTTTTTTGCAGCCTTCATCTAGACTTTGGGATTTTTTTTCTAAACAGTGGGAATCAACTACTAGGTGAGGGTCACCAGTAAAGCAGTGAGTGACACTCATTGCCCAGACTAACACAGTCATTGATGTCAAACACCCGGCCCGCGGGCCAGATCCAGCCTGCCCAAGGCTTTGATCAGGCCCGTGGGGCTCTTTTCTCTCCCCTTCTGTTCTTACCCTTTGAAGCTCCCAGGCTCTTACAGTTCCCAGGCTCTTTGAAGCTTCCGGGCTGAGTCTCTTTCGGTTTCAGCCTAGAAGCTTCAAAGGCATTTGAAGCTTGCAGGCTGAATCCCAGGTTCTTCCTGCCTTTCTTTGCTGGCTGCTGCAAGGAAAGCGTGGGGTGGATTTCAAGATCCATTCCACATTTTCCTTGCAGCTTTGTCTGTACTCTGCAATGGTTTCAAATGGAGTGGAGATGGTTACATTTTCAGCTTTCCTGTAGCTTGCTGAAACTCATGCTTCCTGGAGTTGTGTCCGTGCAAACAAGGGTTGATGCTTTCAGCCAGCTTCTATCTCCTGAATGGACCTAACCTAGTGAGTACTCTAATGTGGGAACCCACAGCCAAAGGGGATATTATACTAGAAAGGCCTTGCCAATCTGAGCAGACTGGTGGGGAGAAGTTTACAATCCCATTTCATTGTTTCCACAGAGCCTTGTGCTTTTTCTTTGTTTTATTTTTAAAATTGCATTGCCAAATTTAACTAGTCCCCCACCTTTCCACCTTAAACCACTGAAAGAGTTTTAAGCATGTTTGTATTTTAAATTAAAAATTATCTTTAATTGAGTTTGTCTGTGTCCATTATAAAGTTTATACCTCCACTACCTGGCATATTTTATGACACTCATGGCCTGACCCCACAAAGTCCCATTTGTGTCATCTGGCCCTCCTAACAAATGAGTTTGACACTCCTGGGCTATATGATACCACTTGCCTTCAATGGAGCTTATTTCTGAGCAAAGCTGCTGTTTTATGCACATTCTATTGGAATAAGTTCTGATGCATGCAGTTGGTGTAAGATCAACTTGTATGTGCAGGTAAGGATCCAAGCCAGCATCAGTTACAGATTTTGTCACTTTTAAGTATACTTCTCAAAACAATTACAAATAAAAGGTCTCTTGCATTTATTGCATGCAAAGGCCTGTTACCATAAGGTTTTTTCCCCAGTTGCAAAGATACTTCCTTGCTAGATTTTAAATATATATGCATAATTTTAAGCATGGACATGAATTAATGCCTGTAGTCCAGTCTTCCTTCTTGATTTAAATAACCCAGATGATGTGGCAATAAACACAAGAATATACAGAATGTTAAGTATGCATTGAACAAGACAAATCCAGCATGAAAGGCAGATCAAATGTTTTTATTTTTTTTTCCCCCTCAGAGATGTTTTCTGGGCAGAATCAGCCATTTTTGAAACATGGCTAGGACTTACTCATGAGCAAGTGTATTTTGGTTGAAATCCACTGTTGTGAGCCCTGCAGGATCTGATGCTTTTGTCACCTCATTTAGACTGTGCAGTCAGAGCTTGTGAACTTTATGGTGTTAACTTTTACTCCATTAGGCTGCCAGCAGCATATTTACAGGTAAGAGCCTTTGTTGAATGCATCTGACATGATCAAAGGGTCCAAATGCTCAGGAAGTCATTGAACAATCATGCTATCAGTAGCCTTTGAAGGGTTCTAGACCTAAAGAGATGGAGCAACCAAACCCAGACAGAGTTGTTCTTCAAAATGCAATATAAAACCAGCTGTGTGTCTGAACATCCAGCCCAATCCTATGGATGTTTACTCAGGCACATGTCCTACTGAGCACAATAGATTTTACTCCCAAAGAAGTGTCCATATTATTGCAACCTTCCTGAACCACAGAGACAGTCCATGCAATCTGATGTATTGATCTCAAAGTGTTTCAATCAAGTGCACTTTTACCAGCTAGTAACATATCCCTTTTTCATGTGACAACATAGCCTTTTTTTCAGACTCTGAAGTGTGTAAATATACTGAGACATTGATTCAGGCACACAGCAGGCATTATACCATACTTAAAAATGAGTCCTGACTATATTTAACTTCATAAATTTTAGTAAACTGAGAAACCAGGGTTGCCAACTGTTCTGGAGAAACCATCCTGTCTTTTTATTAAAAGCCTAATGGGATGTTATTTACCTCCATGCTATCAAAAGCTTCAACTGCCCATTTCCACACCCCAAACCTCTGTTAAAGAGCCAGAACATTTTCCTCCAGGTCAGTTGGCAGTATTAATAGTTCTATTATGCAAGAAAATAATTTTAATCCAGTGTTTTCATTGACCAACTATTGTGCCATACCTTTTTAGCAAACATAAGAATAAGAGATCACTTGAAAACAAAGCAGAACTTTGGAAATGTGAATATTTTGTCAAGATGTTCACACGACTGCTCTACGTATACTTAAACTACTTTTTAACAAAATATTGTGGGATGAAGCAAAACAAAGGGATCCCCCTTCAAAGATTGCTGACCATTTTTCTATCAGGCCTCCTGACCATAAGAGGAGCCTGCTGAATCAGACCAGTTGTTTTATCTTGTCCAGCATATTGTTTCACCTGCTGCCCTGGAGGGCTAACAATTAGGTCAGAGGTGTAGAATTCATTTGTTATGAGGGCCAGATCTGACATAAATGAGACCTTGCTGGGCCATGTGTGTCATAAAATGTAACACCAGGTAGCAGAGATATAAACTTTATAAAGGACACAGTCAAACACAAAGATTTCAAAAAAAACCCTAAAAATAACCCATACTTAAAACATTAGCACTCATTGGTCTAAAAGGTGCTTTCTTTTTATCTCTCCCACGGGATCCAGGGAACTGGGCAAAGTCAGCTCTGGCTCTTTCCTTCCCTCCCCAGAGGACCAGGCCGGGGGGAAGCCTCAGCAAATAGATGGAAGAGAGACTTGGCTCAGTAGCTCTGCTATGCTATTGAGAGAGCCTGGCAAAGCAAGTCTCCCTCCACCCCTTCCTCCCCAAGGAAGAAACCTCAGTCAATGGAGAAAACAGAAGTTTTGCTCAGTAGCTCCTGTGCAATTGAGCAAGCTTTCAAAGCAAGTTGTTATGCAGAAGGAAGCAAGAGCAAGGAAGAAGGAAGCAGAAGTTGCTCAGGGACCTGATAGGAGCCCTCTGGGGGGCCTGATTTGGCCCCCAGGCTGCATGTTTGACACCCTTGAATTAGGGCATAGAGGCCATCCCTTGATGTTGCAGCCTAGCTCTGGCATTCAGAAGTGGATGTGGAAGTTCCTTTTAATCACTATGCCTAGGAGCCATTGATGAAAAGATCCTTTATGCATCTGATTCCTTTTTTAATGCCATCTGGCCTAGTGGGTATCACTGTGTCTGCTAGTGATGAACTACTTCCTTTTGTCTGTCCTGAATCTACTACCCATCAACTTAATTGGGTGATATTAAGGGAAAGGAAGCAAAAGCTTCTCTATATCCACTTTCTCCATCACCTTTGATAATAATTTTTTAAACCTTTCACAGTTATAGCATTGACAGAAAACCTCCCCAATCTCCATGTAGAATGCTGCATTTTTAGCTGAGGGAAAAACACAGGATCTCTGCCAAAAAAAAGATAGCAGTCAGAAAACTTTGGGTCAGTGGGCATTAGTCAGGATGCATTAGCAAGGGATCCCAAGACAGGCACGACATTATTTCCCTAATGAAACCATTCAGTAACTGAAAGAGTTAAACTAACTGGGTTAGCTGCTCTACTGCTCCTCCCTTAGGAGCCCAGACAAACTGATAATCACTTTATGTTCTACAGTCAGCAAGAATTCTGAGAGGAAGGGAAAAAACACCAGCACCCCTTTAACAATGAAATTCAGTTCTTTGTACCACATTGGTCAAGCAAATAACTTAAAAGGCAAGGGGGTTTATTAAAGGCGGCTTCCTAAGTTTATAAAGAAGCATATCCTTCACTCTCGCACCACCAAGAAATAACCTGAGCCAATTGTTTATTTGGAAAGATGCATTCAGCCTGGAAGGGCCTAGCAGAGACTGGATTCTAAATGGCAAGAAAGAAAAGGGAGAAAAATACACATGCGGAAAATATCTTATGCAGTCTGAAAGAGTCTCTCAAGAGTGACTCAGAAAACTCTTTGCCAGCTAGATTAGTTTGTGCTCAGGGCAACAGATAGTCTGCACAAAAGCACATGCAGATTAACCAATGGCCATTTTTCCTTTGAAATTAAATGAGTCTTTTAGAAGTTTCCCTAGCAGCATACAAGCTGCTATCCAGGAGCAGTTCCTACAGGGCAAGGAAAATATTCAAATGATCCAGTGACAGGGGATGAGCACACAGGCATGAATCTTTCACTCACAACACCACCATCCAACGTAGAGAAGAACTTGCCTTGTCTGAAGGAAAAACATGCATATCACCCAAGTCAGGTCACTTAAGCTTCTCCTCAATGGGAGCATCTAAAAGGCACCCAATTTTCCAGATCTACAGGCTGAGATGCATATGATTTTATGAAAGAGATAATTTCACCTAAGGTTGCCAGGTAATTCCTGGCTACCAGTGGGAAATGGGGGAGTAGGGTTGTTTGATCCACTTTGGAAAACTCCTGGAATGCTGGGGTGGAGCCTGGGGAGAGCAGGGACCTCAGTGGGGCATAGTGCCATAACCTCTATCTTACAAAGCATCCATTTTCTCCAGGAGAACTGATCTTCATAGTCTGGAGATAAGCTGTATTTCCAGGGGTCCCAAGGTCCCACCTAGAGACTGGCATCCCTTATTTCACCTGAATTTCCATCACTGACTAAAGCTTCTTGCCTTCCAGATCCTTTTAATAATTCTTGTGGCAGGTGTTTTGTGTTGTTGTGAAGACACATATCTTGACTGTCCAGAACTGAAAACAGCGCTTCAAACTGGATTTTACCATGGTCAAGTCTCTCAACTGAATTACTTCTGGAGATGTATTAAAGTAAGGATGAATCAGACAAATTGTATGCATACTGAAAAGTCCATTAAAACTGAAGAGCTGAAAATCTACTGGTGATCATTCACATGTCCTCATTAATAACACTTCAGTAGACCTTGCCTGGATTGGGTTTATTAAACTCTGCATAATAATGTGAGGCATCTAAAACATTATCTTGCATGCTTAATCTTCTGGTTTTAGCTAGTAATCTTCCTTCCCCACCTTTCCTTCTCTTTGTGCATATTTATACATATACCTAAACTGACCCTTGTGTACATTTTAAAAACAGGGGGCCTCTGGCTTGCAAAACCTTTCACCACCATACACAATTCTTTGACTTCAATGTACCACTGTTCTCTGTGTATTCTTTACCACTGCCTCTTGGATAACCTGGATATTACAGGCATTCATCTTACGTCAGTAAGCATCTTGCTGTAGCACACTGTAAGAATAGATAAAATGCTTTCCACAGGTGAAAGGTTGGGTGATGGCTTTTTGGCCAGCAGCAATCTTTATTCCATAATCTCTATTTTTTTAGAAACTTTCCCCTTTTAGTCAGTTAGCAAATTAAGTTGAGCCTATTTAACAAGCTCATTTGTGAGGTCAAATAGCATCCCTTCCCTTGGCATTCGTTTTCTTCAGTAGCAACAAACTTTCCTCTCACACCCTTTAACAGATGCAGGTTATTTACAATGGATCATCCCTGGTCACTTTCACTGGGGCAGTGTTAATGACTTCAGGATTCCTAACTGCATATCAAACAAAAATCTTCCTTGTCCTGCCATGAGAGGGAATCTCTCCTTTTATAATCTGGCACAGAAACAGCCCAGCTAGAGTCTTGCTATTACTTTGAAATTGCAAAGAATAAAGACAGTTTCTGAACAGGGCAGGATGAAGAGAAAAAGCATGAAAAGGACTTTACTTGTTTTCAGTGTAACTGCTGGAAACCTCATTTTTCCTCCCTTGAAATGCTCATCTCTTCCTGCCTTTATCAGGAAAGTGTCAGATCTCACACCTTTGCAGTAAGGTACAGAAATGCAAATTTTTTTGAAACCCAGTAACACCTAATCAGAGGATGTAAACTTTCTGTGAACCTAATTTGTGGATTTAAAAAAAAAAAGCATTCTTACACATTTCTCAAATGCTTTTGATAGTTAAGTTTAATTCTACATCACCTATTGAATAGTTATTTTTAACAATGAAAAAACCTCATCAATATAGTCTTGTGCCTGCTCGTTTGAAAAATAGAATAACCCGTTTGGCTTCCTGGTTATAAGCCTCCTCCATGCATTTACAGAAGCAGGCAAAATATACAAAGTAGAATTCCGAAATTACATACCTATCATACACAATCACTTCTGTGGACACTCTCAGTTTCTTCCAGCAGCAGACACTTTAATTAAGCTTTACTTTTGTTTAGGGTTGATTGTAAAGCAGACTATTAATCCAATTTTTGTCTCTTTCTTCCCAGTGGTAGTCATGGGGACTTTTCTCTAAATGAAACTGAGCAGGAAAAAAGCTCTCATTAAGCTCACCAAGTTCCTCCCTCCCCTGTTTATTATCTGCTACTAGTGGCAGCACAGGGGGGGAGGCTATTCATCAGCACCGTGTCTAACAGCGGTTATAAACCACTTCATGTAGAAGACTGTAAATATAACATTTATATCCATGGATTTATGGCAACCCCATAAAGGAAACACTTGAAAAAATTATGGCCTGAAAACAGGATATGAAAGTCACTTGACAAATGAGTTTACCTGCAAGTAGATGTCATTGAAATTAAACTAACCAACTTCCAACTCCATGCACCAAAGATTTCTTTGTCCTTTAGCCAGAGTGTCAAGATTTTCCTTCCACAACAGTCCTGACTCCTAAACCAATGGTTCCCTTTCATCTTATGGAAATGAAAATAAGATCTTGCCCAGCTGCTGAACACCTTTCCTTCCTCACAGCAGTGTGGGGTGGGGTGGGGTGGTGGCCAGCAACACAGTCTGGGAGAAAATCCAAAGACAAACGCCACAAAATACCTTTTATGAAGACCAATCCAAAATAACAGTGTGCAAGTTTTCAAGTTATTTATTCAAAAATACTTATTGGCTGCCTTTGTTCCTAACAGAGCTTAAGGTACCTTATAACATAAATAAAAAACATTATAAAACACAACTCAGGACTGCTAGTTAACATAATCAAATGCAGTTCTAAATAACACCATCTTCAACAGCCTCCTGAAGAAGTGAGGAGGCCATGTACACCTCCCTGGGGAGTTTGTTCCATTAGCCAGTGTCAGTGCTGTGATATTGGGGTCACAAACTCCTGATAGCTGGCCCCGGCCAGCAGTCTAGCCACAGCACAGTTGACCAGATCTCTCTGGGTGTTTTCAAAGGGGGTGGGAGAACTGTTAGACCATGATCTTAAGATATGTCAGCATCCTAATCATGGTCAGTGATCTCCCCACCCTACCCTTTTTTTTCTCAGCCCAATAAATAGCTTTGGAGAATTCTAAAACCTGTACATTGTGTTGTCATTTTGGTTGGGGCTTAATAAAAGGTATCACACAACTTTCGTGTTTGGATTTTGCTATAAGCCAATGTGTACTTTTTCTTTTTTCTTTAGACAACCCTGACAGAAATTAAATACTAAGATACTTGTAGTAGTACCCATCACAAACAATGCAGTGGAGCGGGCTAATTGGACAACTGTAAATTTCAGTAATGTTCCTATTCCTCCTTCTAACTTTTAATGAGGAAATGAAAGACTAAGCATTTGCACTAAAATCAGTAGCAATATGGTAATAGATGTTGTTCCAATGACAAATATTCAGGTTAACTTTCTATATGTCTGGTGGAAGTTCTTAACTTCCCTCCAATTGGTTAGCCTTCTTTCTCTCTAATTCCTGTTCCTATGTGTACAACACTACATCCCATTCCTCATACCTGCCAATAGTGTTTAAGCAGTAAACCCCATGAAGGTTATACCCACCATAGAGAAGGAAGATTGTTTCCATGACCAAAAAGAATTTGGGTCAAAGAATGGTACCAGAGATCCAATTCCCATATTTTAGTAATAACTAGGAATTTCATCTGGTCTATATCAAGCCTTTAACAGCTTCCCAGCAGGAAAAACTATCCCCACCATTTATGCAGGGGAAAGTCTCATTATGTGCCATAAATTGCTATTGTACCCTTGGACCATCAACCTCCTCTAAAAATTATCAATGGAAGTGGGGGGAGGGAACCTGGAAACATTTGCAGAAAAGTTGTCTATAACTATCCTATCAGAAGTAATTGGCTTTGTGAGCCAGTACTGGGTAGTGTTTAGTGTCAGACTGGGAAGACATTGATTCAGTTCCCCACTTTGCCATGAACCTCCATCTAAACTGCCTCATAAAGTTGTGCAGAGAAAGGAGAGAACCATGTGTGTACCCTCTGAGCTCTTTAGAAAAGACGGACATTAGTTCTGGATAGATATTAGATCTTCCTTCATGCAAATACTCTAGATTTTAACTTATTACAATGCCTCTGAGCTATTGTTAGCATTAAGCCATATGTGTTTGCAGGTGTCAGAAGTGTACTACTTTAGATAAAAGATAAAGGGCATATTTGAACAAAGGTGGTAACATAATTAAATGAGGAAGCTTATTAGAAAAATGTTCACCAATGCATAATTGCTTCTTCCCACACAATCTGAAATGCTACATTCCAGAAGACTATCAACTCAGTTGGCACCATGTATACAAACAGCCTCTGAAGTGGCTGGATCATTACATGAAGATTTACCATCGGAAGATTCTCTAGAGGTACAGAAAAGCAGAGCTTTATGAACTAAATTTACTTCTGACTGCCCCTGCCTTACCCAAAAAGGAAACACACAAAAAAAACCTAGTATGGGGCAAATCCTCCCCCCTTCATTTTAAGATTTCTCATGCTCAGTTATAGATCTGTCAGTTAAGACCTGCAAAGACAAAGCAGTGCTATCCTTATACCCAGAATTAAACTTTGTTGATCTTAAATATGCCACTAAACTTAAACTTTTTTCTACCCTTTCCATTTGTTTGTTTGTGTGTAGTGGGGGCACTAGGTGGCTGCATCTTGCCACTCAGTCATGATTCAGAGAGATGCATGTGGCTGAACTTTAAGGCCAATTGTGGTGTACCAGTTAAGTGTTATTCAACTGAAGGGACATGATTCAAATCCGCACACTGCTATGGACAGTTTCTCCTTGTTTCAACACTTGTTTTGAGAAAAAAATAAGGGGCAGTGGGACCCATACACTACCCTGAATTCCTTGGACAAATGGCAATTTTTTTAAATATATAGTTTTCTATGGTGGATTTCAGCATGCATGACAGAACCCTGTCAAAGTGGTCTGGAGTTTAGAGGGCCACAAACACCCTCAACTGAGAAAGCCGCAGAGAACACACCACAGCTGCCAGTTTTGAACAGCTATTAAACCTTCAAACAAACAGAAAAGAGACTGTGGCTAGTTGATGAAGTAACCAGGCAGTCAAAGGGAATATGCTAAAATTAAGTTTCTTACAGAGCCCTGAGGCAGAGTTAAGAACAAAGATATGGGTCAAGTACTACTCTCAAAAATATCCAATTAGACACTAACTACCTACACAGGCATATAAAATCTCAACTAGTGGCCTACTTTACTAAATGTATGCACACACCACCTCAATTATTAAAACTTCTGCCCCACTCCCAATCTAGAAGCATCATTAGATGCATCTTCCTAGCCTGGGCCTTGTTCATAGTCTCTCCCTACTCCATTTTTAGCCTGAATTAGCCTTTATATTGACATATGACACACCACCCTTTTGATGGGCCCACAAATCATACATTAATAGCATGCCAAGCTTTACATGTTTCAGGCTTGTGGCATTCAATTGCACAAAGGTAACTTTCACCCTTCACCCCAGCACACATACAACAGATGGCTCATCTCTAGTCTGAAACAAACCAGACTGGGTCACTGAAGGTGGTATCCCAGCTGTTCTTGAGTCTGGAACATTTATAGGGGGAATCTACCAATTACATAGATATGCTAGTTTTAGGAATCTAACCAATAGCATGCAAACCAGATCCCCAATTGACCCAAATGTTAAAAGAATATAAACGCCCTAAAACTCCCCCATCACTATTTCTGAAGGAATGTGAATTGTGGAGTTGTGTACAACACTGTACTGGTTACATGGTGTTTTCTTCACTCCATGGTCTGAGATTACAGTCTCTCTTAACTTACTTCCATACACTAATTTCTTGGGGGGGGGGGGGGGACATCTGGATATCAAGAAAGACCATGCTTCAAAGAACCCTATAATTCTTGGTTACACAGCAGGAGACAAGTCATTTATAGACCAGCTTTATTTTCACATATGACATCTAATTCAGATGTACCCTTTCCAGTAGAAAAAACACCAAGTCAAAATAACATTTAATGCCTCAAGAAGGAAAATACCTTACTCTGCAAATCAGAAGCAGAATGTGTACTATCTACTACAATCAAAGAGCTATCTGATGCTGAGTTGAGCTCTTTACTAAATTTAACTGGGATGCTGCTCTTCATTAAGAATAAAAACTAAAGTTATCTGTTGGGTAGAGAACATGACTCTGCCATGGGTTTGACATTCTTATACTTCTCTTCCAGAGCAAATGAGGATTAAATCTTATTTCTTTTATACTCACTGAAGTGCTGACTTTAAACACACACAAAATCCACAAAAGTTCCACTTGTGTGGACCTTAAAGGAAACGTTTTTCCACTTAAAAGATAAGTTTCACTGAAATTAAATAAATTAAGCAGCCTACAATAATTACAGTTATATCCAGAGTTCCATGCTGTTTCTCAAAGTCATTATGCGTAGGATGCTATTTCCACTTGAACTGTCCAAACTATTGCTTAGTTTACACATCAAAACAGTCCCAATTCCACTGTAAAAGTAGAAAAGTCTTTACAGGGGCGATGGGGGGGAGGAAGGGTGTGGGCCTTCTCTTCTAGTTCAAAGGTAGGTGAGAATTTAGCACAGAAAGAAACAACCCTTGTGACAGGCTCTGAATTTAGAGCATCCACATCAGATGGCTTAAAGACAGTTACAAAGCACACATCTACTAATAATGACAGTTTCCACTTTTATTATTCCACATGATTAACAGAAAGGAAGATGACATAGCTAGTTCCCTATCTTACTTTTGATCCTCCCGCTTTTGCGATGCTGGGACACTTGCATGTGTTAAGTGACTTTACAGCATTGGTCTATGTTACAATGACAGCTCTGTGGAAAGGTAACAGCACAAACAGCTCACACATCTCCCAAAACAAAACAAAAAAACAGATTTGGTTTTACCTGGAGGAGGGCTAGCACCATAGCAGATCTACTGAGCTTTCTACTCCATGTTATTTAAAGGTTTTCTCATTCAATCAGAGAGAAGTGTCACCAGGCTGCAATTCTATGCACACCAGCTTAGGAGAAGACCCTACTGAAAACAGTGGGGCTTACTTCAAAGGAAATGTGCACAGGATCAGACCAGCACAAGTGCAGATTTTCTTTTCTTTTAAAGGGCTCATAAAGACCAATTAAGTGACAACTTGAAACTTGGAATGTACATAATCAAGGCCAGGAATTTAACACCCCAAATTAAAACAAAAACTCCAACCCCATCACTCCTGAATTATCCCAAGAATCCTGAACCAATGGAACGTTCCCCACTGCCCATACTTGAACAGACAAGTACAGTACATGAATTAAGTGCTTAATTACCAACATTTGCACTCAAGGATATATTACTGGTTAATTGCTAACATGAACTGAAATTTCTAGAGCACAAGCGCCACACCCCAAAATACATGCAATCATTGGTGAATTTAGTTTTTTTATTAAAAGATTAAAAATAAAACATTTGACAAGCTAATATACATACCACAATAAATCCAAATGCACTGGAAGATGTGCATAATAAACAATTCTAGAAGGCACCCTGCCACCAATATTTAATTGCTCACCTAATTCCAGTCCAGCTTCTAGTTTTCTCTCCCTTCATTGAAGGTGAGATCCTAGACCACTAATCATTAGACTAGCTTTACCAATCCCTTTCAGGGATTTTCTTTTTTATGCTATCACTAGACAATTTGAAGTTGTGCACAGATACTTAAAATTTCATACCTTTTGTTGCATTAAAGTTTTAAAATGCACAACAACTTCTTCCTAACCAAATAAAGAAGGTAGTGATATCTGGGCCACTTATTAGGGCCAACCCCACACCTCAGAAAACCCCAAAAGAAACACAGAGATAAGTTGCAAAACACTGTTGTATATCATCATCAAAAGAGCTCTGCTTGCACACTTCCACCCTTTTAAAACTCACACTCCTAATAAAAGAAGCCAGGACTTACAAAACTCATCTCTCACACGTTCAGATGAAATGTTAACACATCCAGCTATTAGCCTGTCAGGGTTTGACAGCGTAAGAATGCCATCTATACAGTCTTGAAATACAGCAATATCACAACACAAATGCACCATCTGAAATCCTCACCGTCTATATTCCATTGGCTAGAAGAACACAGTGCTCAAGTATTCTCCCTATTAGGTAGATCTTCGTTGGTTCCTTTGTCACAGTTCCTTTACTACCAAGGTCTCCACATAGATTTGGAAAGGCTGGAGGAAGGCACATTGTGCGTCCTAGACCTGTCCAGTCCATCCAAAGAGATGTGGCTTTGGTCCACCTCTGTGTCTTCAAGATCAGAGCAAACCTCTTCGCTGGAAGAAGGCGAAAGAAGAGGTGAAGTGGGACTGGGCAGGCTTAGAGCTCCAGGAGATGCTCCAGGTATCTGGGGGAACCCTTCACCACTAGACCACTGGCTGATAGAAGGATCCGACAAGACGTCCACAATAAGGTCCTGGAAACTGCCTTCATTCAGAGGCATGGACTCTAGAAGGTGATTCAACAGCTCTGCTGCAATGGTGGAATCGATCCCCGGGCAGTTGGAAACAAATGTATGAACTTCGTGCATGCACTGAATGTACCCAGCTGCAAATCGCTCGCTGGCCTCGCGCTGCAGTTTGT
This sequence comes from Heteronotia binoei, assembly GCF_032191835.1. Classification (NCBI taxonomy): domain Eukaryota; kingdom Metazoa; phylum Chordata; class Lepidosauria; order Squamata; family Gekkonidae; genus Heteronotia; species Heteronotia binoei. Next base: position 91,813,832 of record NC_083228.1, on the reverse strand, counting down.
CACTATCTGAGACCACCAACAAACAAGGAAACAAAACAAAGCAGGAGTCAAATAACAGTCTTTTCTGTTGTCCCTGTCAATGTGTACCATTCAGTTTTCTTATCCTTGGAACATAACTGAAGCTATTTCTTCAACAGTGCACTTTCAAAGTTCAAGAACCTTCTAAACTAAGGTAACAGCCATTAAAAAAGCCTCCTCAATCATGCTGGGGGACAAAAATAAAGTATCTTATGGGGAAATGGCCAGCTTTCATTCAGTGGGCTACCACTGGAAGAAGTGGCATTCCTGCAGCATAAGTCTTTATGAACCTAGAGATCTATGCTCTCTAGAATAACCCCAAAAACTTGATAAAGGCGAGAATATGGATTGAAACAACTTCAAATTTTGTTTAAAGTATTTATACACCCTCTTTTTCTCAAGCAACCAAGAACCCTTGATCTGGGCTTTCTACTTATGTAAAATGCCCCATTCTAGACCTCATGCAAGACTCAGCCAATTTGCAGAAATTGTTGAATCACAGCATAAAACATACTGCAATGACAGATTAATCATAAAAGCTGCCTTCTAACATACACACATCCCCCCCAGATCTCTTAACTATAAACATCATCCCATCGACCACATTCTGCAAAGTGCCCGGTTCCCTTGGAAAGCGCTAGAAACAGTCGCCAGCACAGCCATAAGAAACTGCCACAAGGGAATGTCCCTGAGCATAATTAGGTGGTAGCTTTTGTCCAAACCATGTGGGATATGTTCAAATTACTAATGGCTGATTACATACATGGCACTAATCTGAAGAAGGGATTATGCAGGCTGCCTTCCAAAAGAGAGGAATCAAAATGAAAACAAAACAAAACCTGAAGAACAAGTATGAAGAGAAAATGAACCGGGCCACAGCTTGTTCTCCGTGAAAATGGCAGCGAGAAGAACAATACAGAAGTGAAACACTGTTAAAGTCTGGGCGGGGGGAGGGGGGGACAGCCAGGAAGGCTCCTAGCAGCTAATAGTTCTGGCTGCAGGTACAGACTGATGCTCGCTTCCTCCAACTTTGGAAAACCACTTAAGGCACCCCGCCTACTCTCAGCTGCCCCTGACTTAATCGAGTATCTCCCACCCCCGCGTGCTTGAGGCTCTTCTGCTCTGCAAAGGACGGCAGTGGGCACTCACCCAGAGACTTCCTCTGCAGAATCCCTTGCACCCGCTTCACCGTCATCTCCAGCACCTCGGCGTTCTCCATCTTCGTCTGGAACTAGGAGCAAACCAAAAGAAGACAGCCGACGAAACGCACAATCGCCAGTGCTGCTACTGCTCCTCCGCCACCCACCCCCCCCATCGCACCCCACCCCCACCTCTGCCCCAAAGCCGAAGACTTACCTCCGCGTCCGCCAAGATCAGCCGCAGCTCTTGCAGACTCTCATTGATCCGCGCCCGCCGCTTCTTCTCCACCAGCGGCTTCCTCGCCTGCCCAAAAAGAGGAGGAAAAGGATCCCGGTCGTCACAACCGCGTGCATTCCGCAGGCGCAGGCCTCCCACAGCTCTCCTGCCCTCCTTCCCCATCAGACCCACGCCCGCTGCCTCCTCGGCACCGCTCACCTTCCTGTCTCCTCTGGCCTCATAGAAATCCTCCTCGTCCCGGCTCGGGCGGTTTTTGCTGGGCCGAAAAGAGGGCGCCATGGTCGGATCGGGGTGCAATGCAGCAAGGGCAGGACTAAGCAGGGGATAGGCAAGTCAGGCGGTATTGCCGGGGGAGGGGCGGGGAGTGGGTGAAGAGGAAGGAGGAGGAGGAGGCGGCGGCAGCAGGGAAATAGTGCAAAGAAATCAATTTACTACCTCCAGCTCGACCAGCCTCAGCCTCAGCCCCACTCCCCCGCCCCCTTGCAGTGCAGCCGCCCCAGCCTTATTTATAGCTTCTGATTTGCATCTCAATGAGCCTATTGGCCGCGGCGCGGGGAAAGGAAGCCTGAACGTTGGACGAAACTACCAATGAGAGGCGGGCGCTTTGTCTCTCGTGGGGCTTTCGAAGCTGCTCGTCTGGTTGTCGCTGAGAACCGGGCTGGGGGGCAGGCATCGGCGATGTACAATGCGTATTATAATGTTGCTTGCCGTTAGCCTCTGCAGGATCTTTTTCTATTCTTATTTGCGGATCGCTTCTATGCGATTGTAGTCTCTCTCGCTCGCTCTCGTTGTTCCCCTTCCAGCTGTACTGTTGCAGTTTAGTTCTTCCACAAATAGGTTACAGGAAGGTTGTGCTACAAGGGTAGCCGTGTTCGTCTGCTGTGCTAGCCTTGCGACCATAAATCCCGTCGTGGCACCTTAAAGACAAACAGCAGTTAGTTTATATACTAAAGAGAGTTCCAAATTGGTAGCCGTGTTAGTCTGCAGAAACAAAACAGAAGAGGGTGAACAGAATTTATTTCAACATAAATTCTAGGTGATCAGAGTTGACCACCAATGCATGGAATCATGTTTCATCAGAGGCATAAAATAAATTCTGAAATAAATTCTTTTCATCTCTAAGTTGACCTTGGGCTAATGATTTGTTTTATTAGTTAGTATGGGAGTCCTATGGCTTATCCATTCCAGTGATATATCACTCCCCTAGTGTTAGAGCCATATTTTGACAGAGGGGTTTTTTGGGGTAGAAAAAGCCCAGCAGGAACTCATTTGCATATTAGGCCATACCCCCTGATGCCAAGCCAGCCGGAGCTGTGTTCCTGCTAAAAAAAAAGCCCTGGGGCTGTACCTTCAAACAACTGGGAGCCTTATTTATTTATTTACATCCCACCTATTCTATGCAAACTCAAGGCGGCTAACAACATAAAAATAATCAGTGGCAATATTAAAACAATAAAACAATCAGATAAATTGCTATGGTGTTACTTCAGGCATATAATATTTCCTTTCTCAAAGTGAACAGATCCTAGGCAGTTAGTACTAAGTGCGATAGATACAGATGTGTATGCAGCCCTCTCCTATTAGATGCCATATGCCAACCGAAACAGTTTAGTCTTGCAGGCCCTGTGGAACTGTGATAATTCCCGCAGGGCCCTGATGGGTTCTGGGAGGGTGTTCCAGAGTATTGAGGCTGCAACCAAGAAGGCTCTTGCTCTGGTGGAATTAAGCCTAGCCTCTTTTAGCCCAGGGACAGCCTTGCAAGCAGTCATTCAAGTCTTCTACGGCCACAGCTTTGGATCTTTAGACTGTGTTTGTTTTTAGGGTTTTTTTAAATCTTACTTCATTTATATCTCCCTCCCCCCCCCCCGCAAAATGGAGACCCAAAGCAGCTTACAATATTCTGTGCTGCTCCATTTTATCCTCATAACAGCCCTGTGAGACAGGTTAGGCTGAGTATAAGTGTCCCCAAATCACCAAATGAGCTTGCAGGACAGACTCAAGACCAAAGTCTCTCATATCCTAGTCCAACATTAACCACCACATTACTCTGGTTTTGTATACAGTCTTTATAGAAATTGAGTCGGGAGCACATTCATCCAGTCTTTAACAGTTGTTGTCAACTGACCGGGGGGGGGGGGGGGGTTGTAGAAAAAGCCCAGCAGGAACTCATTTGTATATTAGGCCACACCCCCAGATATCACCATTGTTTTGTACAGGGCTTCTCTGTAGAAAAAGCCCAGCAGGCACTCATTTGCACATTAGGCCACACCCCCTGACACCAAGCTAGCCAGAACTGCTTTTTTTGTGCGTTTCTGCTAAAAAAAAAGAAAGAAAGCACTGCAACTGACAAAGATCTAACTATTTGCTATTTCAGTTTTTCTCTTCTGAATTAACTGTTTATATAAACATGAAGTTTCCTGCTGGGGCAGAGATGAAGGAAGGAAAGAACTAGAGAAGCTGCTGTGCTGTTATCATCAGACTGTTACCCAACTAGAACTGAAGAGATGAAGGTTCAGATCTTCACATAGTGATCACTTGAGCAATCCAAACACTAACCCACTTCAACTGGTTGTTATGTGAGTCAAAGAGGAGAAAGCCAGGTTCGCTGCCCTGAGCTCCTTGGTGGGATAAAAATGGATAGTTTCACGGAGTGACTTTAAGGACTGGGATAAGACAATGGTCAAGGCACACCAAGTGGTTGCTAATGTTCCGTCTAAGCTGTGGAGTCCTGTGAGCAAAAATTCTACTTTGTGAACTACTAGCATTAAAGTTGTGAGCTACTGCAAAATTAGTTTGCTCTAGGGCCATTTTTCCTGAGCTGAGATAAAAATGTGTGAGCGGGAGGCTAAAAAATGTTGCAAGTGGGTCAGCAGTGGAATTCCCAGAACATTATAGTTGCTAAAGTAGTAAAATGTCCACCATACATCTGACAGCTCTGTTAAGCATAAGTATGCTCATTGCTCATAGAAAGCACCACTCCACACATGGTGCAATTTATTATTTATTTATTAGAGCTTTTATATCCCACCTCTCCTCATGGCTCAGTGTCATGCACAAGGCATCCATGCCATTATGGTGCTCTGGGCAGAAGTCCTAGGAGAAGATGGAAACCATGCTTCCATACTTAAATCCACACTCCACACTCTATCTCTGCACATACCAAGCAACTGCTATCAGACTTTAGGATTTTGAATACAACATAATTATAGATAACTCCCCCCCACACACACACACACCAAGACCTCCTCTTCTCCCTCACTGACATATGCTTGTCAGCCCTTCTTCAAAGTATATATGACAAACCACTTATGTCTCATGTAGGCTACTATCCTCCTGTGTCTTTTAAGTTATGCAATGAGACCATTATCAACTACACTTTGAAAGCTTCCTGAACACAAGGTCAGATCTTGGAGTGTAGATGATGTTTTAGGGTCACAACTCAAAAGGCCCTGAGCTAAATTCTGATCAGTCTCACTTCAGGATTGGAAGGAAGTGTCTTTGCACAGAAAAAAAGAAGAAACATGTTTATTGATTAATAACATAGTCAGAGGTGAACCAAAAGGGGTAGGAAGGGGACTGGATAGACTTCCAGAGCAGTTCTCAGAAATTAAACAAATAGTCATAACAGGGGTGGCCAAACTTGCTTAACATAAGAGCTACATAGAATAAATGTCAGATGTCTGAAAGCTGCAAGACATGAGCGTTAGATGTTTGAGAACTGTAAGGAAGGAAGGCAAATAGAAGGAGAGAGGAAGAAGTGAAAAGAAAGTAACTTTAACTTTAAATGCATTCTTCAAGCTGCCAGCTGGCTTGACTTGGAAAAGTGATTTAAAGAGACAAATGCCTTCTCCAAGCTGGCTGATAATAATAATAATAATAATAATAAATTTTATTTGTACCCCGCCCTCCCCTGCCGAAGCAGGCTCAGGGCGGCTAACAATACGGTGACCAATGGTGCACCAACAATAAAACAGTTACATTAGAAACATTAAATTAACATTAACCTTAAAAGCCTGAATTAAAACAATTAACTAAAACATTTTATGACGCTATCCTTGACACTCTTCTAGTTGATGCTGATGGCGGATTTTCAGTTATTCATAAGCTAATTTAAAAAGGGTGGTCTTGCAGGCCCTGCGGAACTGATCAAGGTTCCGCAGGGCCCGCACCTCCTCTGGGAGTTGGTTCCAGAGATGTGGGGCTGCGGCCGAAAAGGCCCGAGAGCGAGTATTCTGTAGTTTAATTTGTCTTGGCCCAGGGGTAGTCAGTCTGTTCTTTCCTACTGACCTCAGTGCTCTCTGGGGTTCATACGGGGAGAGACGGTCCTTCAGGTAGGCTGGTCCTCGGCCATATAGGGCTGGGGTGGTGGAGGCTTTGAGAGCCACACAATATATGTGAAAGAGCCACATGTGGCTTCCGAACCATAGTCTGGCTATCCTCAAGTTATATTAAGCAGCAATCCCACATATCCACAAAATCAGTGTGGAATGGTGTCCTTTGAACTTTTTCTTCTATCACAGCCTATTGACGGTTCCAGTACTTTCACTACTTTTCCATCTCTTGGCCAGTGTTGCCTTCTTGTTAGTTTCCTCTCTTAGATCCTGTTTATTCTCTAGGACTGACTTCTTGCTCTCCTCAGTTGATTTCTTATTTTTTCGCCCAGTCATATGATTACTTGTTTTTTCTTGGAATAGGTTATTGCCCACCTGTCATTTGCTGTGTCTCCCCTGTTCTGCCTCAGGATGGTGTACATAATGTTCAGCATACAATTTAGTTAAAACATTATAGTAAGTAAGTTAATTAATGTAAAACCAGACAATCAATCACAGTTTCCAATAAAACCAGTTAAAACCAGTAACCCTCAATCTTAGATGGTGTTCTGTATGTGGTTGCCTTCTTCCAAGGTGGTGGGGCCATGGGCCAGATGAGATGGGAAACTGTTGCTGTCCTCAACCATAAGCCTGGTGGAACATCTCTGTTTTGCACACCCTTTGGTACTGTGTAAGGTCCCACAGGGCACAAGTTTATTTATTTATTTATCTTCCAGGATGTTTCCAGTTAGAAAGGAAACCGCCATCAGAAAAAGTAAACATAGCACTAGCACTTTTAAAAATTAACTTAATTTTAAAGCTTAATCAGATTTTAAGTAAATGCTGATAATGTTTAATGTAGTTTTATTCACTTGTATAATTTAACTCTGAACCATGCTGTTAGCCGCCCTGAGCCTGCTCCGGCGGGGAGGGCGGGATACAAATAAAATTTGTTGTTGTTGTTGTTGTTGTTCCATCAGGCAGGAGCTAGGGTCGAAGACAGCCAGGCATCTTTTGAGCCAAGGATCACCAGCAGGTTTTGATCTTGTGAATGCAAAGCTCTTCAGGGAACGTATCAGGAGAGGCAGTAGGTATTTTGGCACCACACCATTTAGGACCAACATAATGTGGTAGAAAGTCCTGTCAAGTCACAACCAACTCATGATGATGCCATAGGATTTTCAAGGCAAGAAATCATGGTTTGCCATTGCCTTCTTCTACATAGCTACCCTAGATTTCCTTGGTAGTCTGTCATCCAAGTACTAACCAGGACTGACCCTACTTAGCTTAGCTTCTGAGGAGATCAGGCTAGCCTGGACAATCCAGGTCATGGCATACTTGCAATACAGTTTATTTTAAATTGTAAATATGCTTCACATTTGAAATTATAGGAAAATAAAAGGGAAATTTAAAACACGGGGATGTTGAAAAATCAGCACGGATATATATATCAACTGGACAGGACAAAGCAAAGAAAAGATGGGAACAATACACTGAAGAACTATACAAAAGAGCTGAAAAGATGACAGATTACTTCCAAGAATAATCTTTTCAAGGAGAATCTACAGTGGAAGCTGCAATGAGAGCAGTTGAGAGAAACCAATCACCAGGAATAGATGAGATATCAATAGAGTTATTCTAAGTCACAGAAACAGTCCATCAAAATCCTAACAAAAGCCCTGAACTGGATAGCCCAGGCAAACCCACTCTCAACAGATCTTGGAAACTAAGCAAGGCCAACCTTGACAAGTACTTGGAAGGGAGATTTCAAAATAAATACCAGTGTGATCAAAAAGTGCTCAGCAGAATCCAGTGACATTGTGGCAATGTCAGCTAACAGGACTAATGCAAAGTACAGAATCACGATCCAAGTGGGGAGTGGGATGCAAACCCAACACAACCATTTCAGTATACAGAATGCTTAGCAGAACCCAGTGCCACTGTGACAATGCAAGCAAAAGAGCACTGTTAAACCAAAGAATCCCTGCAATGCAAACTGAAGGGGGAGATGTTTTTTCAAGTCCAGCACAACCAGTTCAGTGTACAGAATGTCAGCAAAACCCAGTGCCACTGTGGCAATGCAAGCTTAAAAGGACTGATCTCAAAGCACAGTGTCACAAGTGAGAGGGATTTTGCAAGCCCAGTACAACCTGTTAACAATGTGCAGAATGTTTAGCAGAATCAGTGCTGCTGCCATTGCATGTTTAAAAGCATGGAACTGATAAAACTGATAGAAGGAAGTAATTCTTCACCCAAAGGGTGATTAATACATGAAATTCACTGCCACAGGAGGTGGTGGTGGCTACAAACATAGACAGCTTCAAGAGGGGATTGGATAAACATATAGAGCAGAAGTCCATCAGTGGATATTAGCCACAGCTTATTGTTGGAATCCTCTGTCTGGGACAGTGATGCTCTGTATTATTGGTGCTTGGGGGGCACAGTGGGAGGACTTTGAGTGTCCTGGCCCCACTGGTGGACCTCCTGATGGTGCCTGGGGTTTTTTGGCCACTGTGTGACAGAGTGCTGGACTGGATGGGCCATTGGCCTGATCCAACATGGCTTCTCTTATGTTCACAGAGTCACAATAAATTCAAGCAAAGGGGGATTTTGCCAGCTCCGTGCAAGAAAATGGGAAGGGGACACAGAAGAGGACCTGCAAAGAGGGACAGCCCTCTTGGAACTGTTAAGCTTTGGAAGGCCCCTATTGGTGTTTCCATGGCTAGAGAATTATACACACACACACACACACAAACACATACACCCCAATTGGTTTGAAGTTTGGTAAACATTTAGATTGTGCACAAGGAACCTCCACAAACTGCTTGGAAGTTCATGGTAAGTTTGTGCTGGTTGACCTATTACAAACTTCAGTTCATGGACTATGAACTGGCCAAAACTTTCATTTGTGAGCCAGTTTGTGCCCATCCCTAGCCATCACCTGCTACCCTTTGTTCCTGTTTAGTGTTCATTTTCCAGGTTTTCTGACAGAAATGGCCTTAGGATTGTACCAGTAGCATTTTACATCCAGCCTGGGTCATTTCTAGATCTGGACCAAGGCTGGGAGAAACAAATGACTTCTACAAATAAATGTACTTGGAATTGTGAAATTCTATTAAAAAGGGTTTCAATAGATTAGTGGAGGATAGGTTTATCAGTGGCTACTAGCCATGGTAAGTAAAAGGATTCTCCACATTCAGAGGCAGTAAATCTTTAAATATCAGCACCAGGAGACACATCAGGGGGACTCCTCAGCCTCTGTGCTCTGTTGTTGGACTTCCAGTGGAACTGGTTGGCCACTGTGTGAGACAGGATGCTGTACAAGATGGATGGACCACTGGTCTAATCCAGGAGAGTTGTTTTTATTATGTCTTATTTGGCTCAGACCTTTTCCTTAGAAAAAGTGGGAAGTATGGTTAAAATCATAAAATATTTCCAGGAGTGAAATGGACAAGTTAACAAGAACCTTAAGAGACTATGATTTATAAGTATTTAAGATGGAGTGGAAAAAGTTCAGAAGATACGTAGAAAAAGAGTGGAAAATAAAAGGACATTGGACAATTTTTGATAATGACTAAGCACAAGAGGGAGGAGGATATTAATTTTGGTTCTTATTAATTAAGAGTACCTTTAATATTAAGATTTTAAGTATATAACACCAGCGGGGGTCAAGTAACAGGGGGAGGGGTGGGTAGAAAGTAATATATGGGATAGATAATAAAAATCATAAAACATTTCCAATTCACCTAGAAAGCTGAAATTTAGTAGCCAAAGACAGACCTATTACTAAAAGAGTCTGAATGTAGAACTTTAAAAATAAATGTCCAACAGTCAAAATTTCAGTGTGAAGTATACAAGCCGTCATTCCAACACTTAGTAAAGCAAAGCTGCCTATAAAACAAAGTGTGATGCAGTAGAGTGAGCATTTTGTCACCTTTTCAGACTTCAATTTAGGAAAGGGGGCATTTCCAGCTGCAGCCAGCAGCATGCACCTATGCTTGCCTTGCATGATGTGAGCATGTACTTATTTGCACAATTACACACTTTCATCTATGCTATTGGTTAATTTTAAAATTACATTGTTATTTTAAACAGAATTTGAAAACCAGTGACTTCATAATCTTACCCTGATGTTCCCTTGGCCCAGTTAGAAATCAGCAGCTACCATTCTGGAGATGGAAATAAATGAATGAAATATTAAAAAAAAGAAGTGCTGAGCAATAAAGATCATGACAGAATGATGATCAGGACACATGGTTGCCTTTGGGAATTGGGCAGTGGGAGGAGCTGTTTTGTTATGGTTTTGGTCCTGCCTCAAAGGTAGCTCTAAGAAAGATGGTGCTGCTGAGTGGATGCCGCTCAGCTCCTTTGCCTTTGGTCTGTGGGGTCCCACAAGGTCCCATCTTGTCCCTTTTTTTCTTTAAAATCTGCTTGAATATGTTGGGTGAGGTCATCCAGAGATCAAGAGCCTGTTGCAGTAAGGAAAAGATATGATGCTTTGTTCATTCAGCTGATGTTTACATTGTGGCTCGATGGAAATATTGCATACATAAGAGAGAGAACAGAGGAAGGCTTCAAAACCTCCAACAAATTCTAGATGTGGTGAGATCTATCCTCTTTTGGATTTATTTTGCCATGAGCATTCTGTCTCTTTTCAACACTACTGAAGTCTTTATGACTCAAAACAAGACGAACTTTCTTATCTACAGAAGCTGCAGCTTTGAATTTAAAGTGGAACTGTTGACCTTTTAAGAGACAGAAACCTGCAGAACGACGGAAGCTATCGTTTGTGGACAGACTCTTTATAGCTGCATGTATATTATTTGTTTTACTTTGACTTCTTGTAATATAGATACCTTGTTATCTTTTTTAAAATATTATCTTACTCCGGTGATTATTTTGTATCTACAGTACCATCCAGAGATCTAGGCTTGATTCTCATTAATATGCAGATGACACTAAACTCTTATCTTGGGCTTCCAGATGATTCCAGGCAAGCTGCAAAAATCCTGAACACTGCCTGGAGGCAGTTTTGGAGTGGATGCAAGCTAATAAACTGAAGCTTAATCCCAACAGATGGAAGTGCTACTGATGAGCAGAAGATCTGATCCAGGATTTAAGATGTCATCTGTTCTGAATGGGTTTGCGAACCTTTAAGGAACAGATCTGTAGTCTGGGGGTGCTCTTGGAGCAGGCCTACTGCTGGATAAGCAGGTGGCAGATGTGGCCAGGAGTGCTTTTTTCTGGTTAGGTACCTGTGGCCCTTTCTGAGCAGAAAAGATCTGCATGCACTGGTAACATCTAGCTCTACATGCTTTTGAAAAGTTTTCAGAAACTCCAGTTGTACCAAACGCTGCAGCCAGGATGTTGATTGAAGTAGGTCATAGGGACCATGCCCTTTGAGTCTTGATCCATCTAAACTGGCTCCCAATTTGTTTCGGGAACCTAATTCAAGGTGGTGTTATTGATCTTTAAAGTCCCATCTGGTTTGGGACCAGCATTCCTGAAGGACCATTATTTCTGTACAAACCTCCCCAACTGCTGTGGTAGGGTTGCCAGCTGGCAATTAGCAAGAAATTGAAGGGATGGGGGCTTACTTTTTTGTGTGTTGTGCTGATGCCATTATGTCACTTCTGGTATAATGTTATTGTGCTGGGGCACACTAACATTTGCCCCAAACTCTATGGTTCAACCATAGAGTAGAGGTTAATGCTAGAGTGTCAGTTGATGCAATGATGCCACTTCCAGGTTTTGTTGTCTGCTTGGCACTGGTTCTGAGCCCCAATTTCCCTAACATTTCTCCATGCTGCAAAAAGAGGGAGAGAAAAGCTTCCAGCCAGAAAAACCAGGTAACCAAGAAGGTTGACAATGTTGGAAGAGAAGGACTTGGCACTGTCCTTTTGGCATCAGTCTCTGCAGGAGGAGGGTTTACAAGAGAGTCAGTTAGATAGTTGGGCACACTATGGGTTTTCTTCCTACTTATTCTTCTGTCTCTGCCCCCCTTTGATGTGTAGACTGATCATTCTTAGGGAGCAATTTTTTCTCTCCTGACCACACACTTCTCACATACGCACATCTTGCACCATGGAGGCTGGACATGTGTCCAGCATCCAATTCAGTTAGCTGGAATAGGTAATCTATTTCTTTCTCTCCCCTGCACTATCTAGAATGTTGTTCCTTTAATAAACATTTCTTATTAGCTTGAAATTGACAAAAGGCTCTGTGTAACTGTGTAAATTTGCTAGCACACTCAGCTCCAACACTTCACTACCGTGTTAGCTTTAAGCACTCTGCTACTTAAGGTGAAGATTCCTGGCTATATCAAAACAGTGAATCCAGCAGACAATAGACTTAATAACAGAATAAACAACACACACCATAGAACTATGATTCACTCTGACCTTGCTTACAGAGATATTTGGACCATGAACAGCTTCAGTCTAAATAATTATTTTTGATTATTCTTGTTGATTCCAAAAATGAAGTGGGACATCTAATTAATGAATTGGCCGTACTTATTGTGTGTATTTTAAAACATAGACCAGAAATGCTGTATTTTATATACTGAATAATTTTACTTTATAGTGTATGTTTTAATAATTTGTACCACTGAGGAAGGTCTTGTAGTCCAGGCATGTTTGGTTTAAATAGATTTATTTTTTTACTATCTATTATGTATTAAAGTTTTGTTAATTCAATATATGTAAATCTGTTATTATTTATTCTGTTATTAGGTCTATTTTTCCCATTTTGCCTTGCTGAGTGGTAGCAAGCAAAAGGTTGGGATCTCTGTGCTATGATCATCTGCTTTGAGTGCCCCCACTTTCTGAGGCAAAATGGATGGCAATCTGAGAGAGGGCCTTTTTGGACATGGCATCATAGAACACCCTCCCTCTGGAAATACTTCTGTCCCCTTCTGTCACTGTCTTCCACCAGCCTGTGAAGACTTTTTGTTCTGCTGGAAATTCCTAACAATGATTTCTCCTTACTGATTTTAAGTAATGATTTCTACCGTATTTTCTAATACACACCTTATTTTCTAAAACACAGCCTTTTTTGGTATGGTGATGACCCATGTGAAAAAACAGAACATGCACCACTCAATAAAAGTACAAAAGCCCAGGACCCATTTATGTGCATTTGTATCCTGCCTGTCTCTGCATTGGGGACCCAAAGCAACTGACATAGCTCTCTTCTCCATTTTATCCTCACAGCATCCCTGTGAGGTATTTTAGGCTGACTGTGTGACTGGCCGAAGGTTAGCCAGCAAAATTCCATAGCAGAGTAAGGATTCAAGTCCAGGTTTCCAAATTCTAACCACTACCCCATATGCAATAAAAATGCAAAAACTGGGACCCAGCTTCAAAGGTTTTGCAACCCATTTTTTTGTCAAGACCCACTGGTACTGTTTTCAGGATTGTATGTGTATTTTAGCTCTGATTTTAACTGTTTTTGCAATGTATTTTTATTATGCTTGCTCTAATTGTTAGCTGCCTTGGTGGCCCTTTATTGTAAATAAAGAAATAATAAGTGAAGAACTTTAAATATACTTGGATGCAACAGTGTGAGACACTTCAGCATCAGAGGCAGCAAACAGTTGAGAAGAACGATAGTTGCAGGGGTACTTTGGGGTAGCCAGCAAATGCATGCTCTAATGCAAGCTGTGATTAGTTTTCTTTTTGCTTCATTGTGCACCACCACATACGCCTCATAACAGTTGTGAAGAGGAACTGTTGAAAAGATAGTGCTTGGTAGTGAATAACTTTCTCTTTTGTAGGATGCATTATTATTGTGTTGCTTTCTTTGTCATTGTTTCCTTTCCTGAAGTGTATACTAAAACCCATCCAAGTAGCTGGACTATTTCCAGTGTAACCCTATACAGAGTTAATCCAAGCTAAACTCAACTCTGCAAAGGGTTGCACTGTCTACTTAATGTTATTCCCTCCTCCCAAAAAACAGAGAAAGAGAAAAGAGCTTGTCTTAAAAGTTTCTATAGTCAGAATTCCAGACTTAAAATGCTGGCATTTCCAAGTGCTGGCTTGTCAATCAAAGAAGGTATCTGTCCTAAGCAAAGGACCTGCCAATGCTGTAAAAAATGCTTTTTTTATTTGGGGGTCTCTCAAGATGTCCCACGAATGCCTAACCAGCTACCTCTTAGACTTCACCCTCGCTCTACCAAAACACTTGAAAAGTTAAATAGCTGCCCTTTTATGCCAAGTACTCATTTGAATTTTTAATACTTGTTCTATCCACTGGTGCTATATGTAGACATTACTCTTATGCTGCTATTGGTGAGAGACTTTCCGTTTGTTAAAATCAGAAACATCTGAGTATACATGCAATTTAAATTCTTTGCTATATCTATTACTACACTATCACTACATCTATTACTGCGGGCAACAGTCCCGTAGAAGAAATTGTGTGGCCTTTATAGCTAACAAGAGAGTGAGGAAGGCAGTAATGGGATACAATCTCAAAAATGACAGGATGATCTCAGTCCATATCCAAGGCAAACCATTTAATATCACAGTAATCCAAGTCTATACTCCAACCACTGACACAGAAGAGGCTGAAGTGGACCAGTTCTATGAAGATCTACAACACCTTCTAGAACTAACACACAAAAAAGATGTCCTCCTCATCATAGAGGACTGGAATGCCAAAGTAGAAAGTCAAAAGGTAACTGGAACAACTGACAAGTTTGGCCTTGGAGAACAAAATGAAGCCAGGTAAAGGCTAATAGAGTTTTGTCAAGAGAACAAGCTTGTCATAGCAAACACCCTCTTCCAACAACCTAAAAGGCGACTCTACACATGGACATCACCTGATGGGCAGCACAGAAATCAAATTGATTATATACTCTGCAGTTAAAGATGCTCCTTACAGTCAACAAAAACAAGACTTGGAGCTGACTGTGGCTCAGATTGTGAGCTACTCATTGCAAAATTCAGGCTTAAACTGAAGAAAACTGGGGAAGCCATTAGACCATTCAGGTTTGACCTTGATCATATCCCTTACGAATATACAGTGGAGGTGAAGAATAGGTTTAAGGAACTAGAGTTGATAGACAGAGTGCCTGAAGAACTATGGACAGAGGTTCGTGACATTGTATAGAAAGCAGCAATCAGCACCATCCCAAAGAAAAAGAAATGCAAGAAAGTATAGTGGCTGTCTGAAGAGGCTTTATATATAGCTGAGGAAAGAAGGAAAGTGAAAGGCAAAGGTGAAAAGGAAAGATTCACCCAACTGAATGCAGATTTCCAGAGAACAGCAAGGAAAGATAAGTACCGTTTTCTCACACAGCTTACCTTGCAGTCACAATCCTGTTCCCTCCGCAGCGTCTGTCAATTTCCTACCATCTGTGCCAGAGTTACAGGAAGTGCCGCGGCTTTTGTGTAGCAAACGTAAACTGGGTTTTAGCAGTTTACGTTTGCTACACAAAAGCTGCGGCACTTCCTGTAACTTCGGCGCAGATGGTGGGAAATCCAACCAGATGCTGCAGAGGGAACAGGATTGTGACTGTGAGGTAAGCTGTATGCAAAAACGGTAAAGGTCTTCCTGAAGGAACAATGCAAAGCAATAGACGAAAATAATAGAATGGGAAGGACAAGAGATTTCTTCAAGAAAATTGGAGAAATCAAGGGAACGTTTTGTGCAAAGATAGTCATGATAAAGGACAAAAACGTTAGGGACTTAACAGAAACCAGAAGAGATTAGGAAGAGGTGGTAAGAATACACAGAAGAATTATACAAGGATCTCAATATCCTTGACAACCATGACAGTGATATCACTGATCTTGAGCCAGACATCCTAGAGTGTGAAGTCAAATGGGCCTTAGAAAGTATTATTAACAACAAAGTGAGCGGAAATTATGTTATCCCAGTTGACCTATTCAAAGTCCTAAAAGACAATGCTGTTAAAGTGATGCACACATTATGTCAACAAATTTGGAAAATGCAACAGTGGCCACAGGATTGGAAAAGATCAGTTTATATTCCAGTCCCAAAGAAGGGTAATGCCAAGGAATGTTCAAACTGTCACACCATTATACTCATTTCACATGCCAGCAAGGTCATGTTAAAGATCCTACAAGCTAGGCTTCAGCAGTGTGTAGACTGCGAACTACCAGAAGTTCACACTGGGTTTCAGAGAGGTCAAGGAACTAGAGATCAAATTGCCAACATTCACTGAATTATGGAGAAAACATGGGCATATCAGAAAAATGTCTATTTCTCTTTCATTGACTACACTAAAGACTTTGATTGTGTGGATCACAACAAACTGTGGCAAGTCCTTAAAGAGATGGGAGTACCAGACCACCTCACATGCCTCCTGAGAAACCTGTATAAGGATCAAGAAGCAGAAAATGGAACAACTGATTGGTTTAGAATAGAAAAAGGAGTTCGACAAGGATGTATATTGTCACCCTGCTTATTTAATTTATATGCAGAGTAAATCATGTGGAATGCCAGCCTGGATGAAGCCAAAATTAAGATTGCCGGGGAAAACATCAACAACCTCAGATATGCAGATGATACAACTCTAATAGCAGAAAGTGAAGAGGACCTAAAGAGGGTGAAAGAGGAGTTGACAGAGGAGGGTGAAAGAGGAGAGCATAAAGGGTGAAAGAGGAGAGCGCAAAAGTAGGCTTGAAATTCAACATCAAGAAAACTAAGATCATGGCATCTGGTCCCATCACTCCTTGACAAATAGAATGGGAAGACATGGAAGTCGTGGCAGACTTCACATTCCTGGGATCCAAGATCACTGCAGATGGTGACTGTAGCCATGAAATTAAAAGATGTTTGCTCCTTGAAAGGACAGCTATGGAGAACCTAGGCAGTATAATAAAAAGTAGAGACATCACCCTGCCAACAAAAGTCCGTATAGTCAAAGCTATGGTATTCCCAGTAGAAATGTATGGCTGTGAGAGCTGGTCCATAAGGAACGCCGCACGCAGAAGAATAGATGCTTTTGAGCTATATTGCTGGAGAAGACTCTTGAGAGTCCCTGAGATCAAATCAATTAGTTCTAAGGGAAATCAACTCTGACTGTTCCCTGGAAGGTCAGATGCTGAAGCTGAAACTCAAGTACTTTGGCCACCAAATGAGAAGGGAGCACTCACTGGAGAAGATCCTGATGCTGGGAAAGACAGAAGGCAAAAGAAGAGGGACGGTGGCTCAGTGGTGAGCATCTGCTTGGGAAGCAGAAGGTCCCAGGTTCAATCCCTTGCATCTCCAAAAAAGGGTCCAGGCAAATAGGTGTGAAAAACCTCAGCTTGAGACCCTGGAGAGCTGCTGCCAGTCTGAGAAGACAATACTGACTTTGATGGACCAAGGGTCTGATTCAGTATAAGGCAGCTTCATATGGATATGGATAAGAAGGGGAAGGCAAAAGATGAGATGACTGGACAGTGTTACTGATGTAACTAATACAAATTTGAGCAGACTTCGGAGGATGGTGGAAGACAGGAGGGCCTGGCGTGACTTGGTCCTTGGGGTCGCAAAGAGTTGGACTCAACTGTGCGACTGAACAACAACAACCTGCCCTGAGCCCTACTTGTGAGGGGAGGCAGGAAAAAAATAGAATAAAATACATAAATAATAAGTAAACATCATCTGGGTTCCCCCCTCACTGTGATTCTGCATGCCAATTTTAGATATTACAATTTTTTGTAAATGTATTTTATTAATGCTTGGCAATGATGGTACTTAAATATGGCAGCAGGAATTCACTGCTAGAGGTTGTAGTGATGGTCACAGAATAAACAGCTTTAAAATTGGATTAGAGAGATTCAAGGTGGGTAGGTCTATCAGGGGCTACTAGCCAAGGTGACTGAGGGGAACCACATTCAGAGGCACTAAACCTCTGAATCCCAGAGCCAAGAGACAACATTGGGGGAGGTCTCAGCATCTATGTCCTGTTCCTGGCCCTCCAGAGGAACTGGTTGGCCACTCTGTGTGACAGAATGCTGGATTAGATGGGCCACTGTTCTGATCCAGCAGGGCTCTTCATATGTTCTTATGCTCAGGGCAGAAAGCCAGAGGGCAGCAGCTACAGATTCGTCCTTCATTGGGTTTAGTGTCCATATTCATTTGCTGCATCTATTCCATTCTACTTCTTAGAATTAAGTATAAATGTAAGGGGGGGGCACACATCCAAATGAGGACTGCATCAGCGTCAGAAGTGTATTGCAGGTGTCCAACAATATTTTAGTGCTGTCTGCTAAAGATATATAGAATCATCCTTTGCCAACTATTTCAGAGCCAGTTGTATAATTTTGAATGTTTTACCTATTTATTTATCTATCCACAAAGCATACTACACAGTTTACCAACAAGCTATTCATAAACATAAATGCTTAAAAAGTCTCATCTATATTGAGTTAATTCAAATAAGTATTATTTAAAAGCAATCAAAATTTTCTTAACAGGCTCTTCAAAGCAATGTGTACATGTATATTTCTAATCTCATCTAGAAAGAGGCACTGTATGGCTCATCTTGATACATTGAACGCTTTTTCTCCCTTCCTCACTCATTTTTTGACCACCTACTTCCCTTAAACTAAAGAATGAAATACTCTGGCTTTGTGAATGTAACTTGATGCTGATGACAGTTGGCAGCTGCAGTTCTCTCAACAGACTGAATCAAATAAAAGCATTAAGGTCCTGTCCCCAAGGAGAACGACAGGTGTTCATTCTGGCTTCTTTGTTTCTTCTCCCCTCACCCCATGTATGTCATATTTTTACTAGACAAGGAAATAAAATGTTTCTATTGTGTGCGAATACATCACAGACAGAAGCAAACGAGTTGTATAAGAAGATATAGAAAAATATATGTGCATTTGGTAAATATTTGCCAGCATCTGTGGTCCTACTTAGCATAATTTTAATTTTATATTCTTGGCTATTATATCTCTTTGTGAAGCACCAACTTGTTTCTCATGTTTGCTTTATTGCCTTTTTGTATTGTTTTATATTGTTGTTGCCTGTCCTAGGTTGCATGGGAGAAAGGTGATTATAAAAATATTTTGTAATCCCCTTACGGACTGACTGAAAAGTGGTGTGTTTTTTTCATTATGTATGTAAACTGCCTTGGGTCAAAGCCAGAAACTGAAATAATAATAACAACCATAACAACTGCACCAGGTGGCCAAGCATGCATGCATGTATGTGTACACGCATACTTTTTTTTTTTGCCATCAAGTTGCAGCAAATTTATGGTGAACCCAAAGGGCAAGAAATATTCAAAGGTGGTTTGCCATTGCCTGCCTCTGTGATCCTGGTATTCCTTGGTGGTCTGCCATCCAAATGCTGACCAAGGCAATCTCTGCTTAGCTTCTGAGGTCTGATGAGATCAAGCTAGCCTGGGCTATCCAGGTCAGGCCTCTCAAGCACGTACACACACACCAAATTTGAGCAGCATTTTCAGGCTTTTTGTATTTGGTACTAATGCATCATCTATATAATGCATCCTTCTAGAAAAGGAGCAGGGGTGCCAGATGTGCTTCAAATAGTATCTTGGAGAATATAGTTGCACCTGATGATAACATCCTGTCCTGGAGGCAAAGTTCCTTGGAGACAAAGACCACTTGTGTCTTCAAATAGGAATGATGTACAGAAGCAATTTTCAAGCAATGTCCTGTTTAATGCATCAATTTTTGGTTCCTGGATATCAGGATACATTTGCCAAACAGTTATGGTGTGGAGTTTTGGGCTGCACATGAAACTCAATGCACACCTGCTTTTGAAGACATGTGGCCTAGGCTGGGACCTTAAATTTTAAACAGATCACCACCCCCATAAAAATGCTTTGAGAGTCTCTCATACTAGAAGATATTGGAAATTTTTAAAGTAAACTTGTTAGCTTAGAGGTGATTTCCAGAGTGCATGGAGATGTTCTCCACAGATACAGCTATGACTTGCAAGGGTCTACCTTCTCCTGGTGAGCAAAATTCCTGCTTTGTTCTGCATTGGATACCAGAGAAGAGCAAACAGCCGACCACTTCTGTAATGGAGCTGAAGAAAACTTCTTAGCTACCCAGCACCATTTTCATTTTTACGCTAGAATTTCCAAGCAGTCCAATAGATTGGACCTTGGGTTGCTCATCTCTTTATCAGCCAAATGGAAGAGTTGGTATTTGTTTATTTGTACCATAATCTCTCTCTTGACTTTTGAGAACCGTGCTTCTGATTTGATTACCAGCTTGTATTGACATGCAGCTGAGAATGTGTTAATCAAGCTGCAACATGAACAACTCTCATGCATAAATATCAAACGTGCTCCAAATTCAGGCACAATTATTTCCAGCATTTGGGAGTGGTCACAGACTTTAATCCAGTGCCTTGCTGTCTGACTTCATTTTTCTAGGCATTGGCAAGTGACAGGAACTGGTGCAACCAGGCTAAGAGGGTGGCAGAGCACCAGTGATTTGTGTGTGATAGGAATATTGAGAATGGGGTCATCATGATAGGTGTTTCTGTTTCCACTAGTTTCCAACAGCTGTTGTTCAATTGCTGAGTACCTTTATTGGCATACATATTTCCACTAGTTATTGCACTGCTTACTGGTTTTGGGAAGATATTTTCTGAATCCATATATAACTATAGGCCCTGCCTGTCTGAGCTGCTCTATTAATGTGGGTCATACTAATGCTAAGAGTCAGCAGGAAAGCATCACATGGATCCATGAGAACATAACCAGGGTAGATGGTGGGGAGCAGAGGTTATGGCTTGTCTTCCCATAGGTAAGCAGCACCAGCCGTCCTATGTACCCTGCAGGTTACAGTGGGAAATGCTTTGCTTGTACTAACTGGCAGGCAGGCATGGCTGTGATTATCTGCTCTGCAGAAAGAAAGAGGGATATTAATTTATGTTATTTATGAAATATCCTTGTTATTTAATCTCAACAAAATTCCTGAAGTTAATATCTTTCCCCTGAGACAAATCTTCCTCCTCTTCCCAGCTTCTGTTAGCCCTGGTTAGGGGAAAAGGCAAGCAACTTCCAGGTCTTTTTTTTTAGCAGGATCACACAGGAATGCAATTCTGGCTGGCATGGTCAGGGCTCAGGCTCAAAAAAGGTCTCCGGCAGAGGGAAGGCACTAGGCAGCCACACACACTCAGACTGTGCTCTCCGTCCTCTCTGCCACCTCCAGCCTCCAACAGGCATGTGAAGAGAGCGGGAGGCCCACAAGTGCCCCCTTCAGGGAGAAGCTGGGCCTGCTGCTGCACGCTCCACCACACGCTCACCTGCCAGTTCACACCCCTCAATGTCTACTGTTCAAGTGAGAATTTGAATTGCCTATAGAGTAGGGATACTTTGTTCCATCTGCTTAAAATCTGGCAAGAGATCCTTTCAGTGAAAGGAGCCATCTCAGTTGGGGAGAGGAAATGTGTTTGCTGTTGAAATCAAGTTAAATTACTATCCTGTTGATTTCTTGATACCTTTCTTGAGCATTAAGTGATAACACTGTTCACTTATGAACTTCGAAGTATGAACATCATCTTGTTATTGGACAAATTTTTAATGGGTAAAGCACTGAGTAAACCTCTCCCTAAAGCTCTGAGAGGTATGAATCCATGTAACATTCCGTGTAACATTCAATAGTCTCTTGAATACTTGCTCCCTTTCCTTATTATCAATAGAGCTTAAGCGACTAGAAAAATAAACATTTTGATTGATTCATTATTTGACTAATTCCACTGACAAGGAAATTCTGTGCTCAGACCCTGCATCAAGACACATGCCATCCCATGCCATCCTACTCCATCCCATCCCAGATGTGATCGCATTTACCTAGTGGAAATACTTAAGCTATCACAAAGTACTGCCAGCAAATAGTCAAAGCAACATAATGTGCAAAGATGTTGCTTCATAGCCTTGTGCTCCCTGGCAAAGGGAGAGACTTGCTCATATCTGGGTATGGAAGGTAGAACAAAGTGGGTGAAGATAAAACTGGCTTGTTACATAATTTCTATATGGTAAGGTAGAAGATTATGGATAATTTCAGAGGGAAGTTCCTTTGGGTGATGGGTGGAGGTAGATGGCCCATGACATCAGCATACCAACACCAACTGTATTGCTGCAGTTCAAAAGGATGCATAGGAGTGTCACTTCTTCCCAGTCTCTATCTTTCTTTCTAAAAACTACTTCCCAGTGGCAGTTTGCTGTCAAGTTTGTGTTTGTTTTTTTTCTGAACAGTTCTAGAAAGGCTAATTGCATTACAGCTGTCAATCAAACACATTTTTATACCATTGATAAATCTCAAGCTGGCACTGAGGAAATCCTTTGGAAGCTGTCCAGCTTTTGCAATTGACTGATTCATGAGTATCCTGAAGATTAGGTGCTCCTTGATCTGTCTGCTGCTTTTTGACACCATGCACTGAGTTGTCCTTGGAATGTTTGGAACAGATGGCAGAACTGTCTGGAGTGCCTCTGCCTGTGATTCCATTATTATCTTGCAAGTAGCTGCTAATTTGCTGGTTAAACATTCCATTCCTCCAAGCAGGTTTCTTCTGTCTAACAGAACCGGCTTTGCTTTTTAGCATCTTGGCAACTGCAACACATCTTTTTTGGTATTTTCTAGGATTGTAGTTCTGTGTTCAAAACTACTTTGTTTGAAGACCATAGGATCTCAGTATTTTTGCTTTTAAAGCTACAATGGACAATTTGCCTCTAATATCTCTTGTTTATTTATCTGAACACAGAATGGTGCACGCATTTATGTTACAGCCTTTCTAAGCAGTGGGAAATTGTAAGGCAGCATTCCAAGGTCAGTTTCCCTTGAAAGGCAATACTAGAGATGGGTGATATGGAGGATCAGTTTTAATTACAACTACATAGATCAAGCAGTTATCAAGCAAGTAGACAAAGGGCGTTTTCACACTCACCTTCAGCCGGCGCGACCCCCCTCTTCACCGCGCAGGATCTGCGCGGATTTCGCACTAAACGCCGTGGAGCAGCCAGAAGAGCCGGAAACTCCCGGCGCTTTTGCGGCGCAAACGGAAACCGCCAAAAAGCAGTTTCCGTTTGCGCCGCTTTTGCGCCGGGAGTTTCCGGCTCTTCCAGCTGTTCCGCGGTGTTTAGTGTGAAATCTGTGCAGATCCTGCACGGTGAAGAGGGGGATCGCGCCGGCTGAAGGTGAGTGCGAAAACGCCCAAAGTGTAGTCATTACATCTTAGAGTACAGTGGTTGGCTCCATGCAGATGACACAGGCTACCCACAGACAAGACAGAACCTCCATGCATTTGGGGGGGCTTCCAAAGGATGCTGGAAAGTATGACTTTGTAAGTGACCAAAATAAAAAGGGGGTATTTTAAAATGGCCTGATGAGGACTGAATATCCTATAAGATTACAGGATGTTAAGAATTTGTAGTGGTGATAGAAAGTGGTGTCAAGTCACATCTGATTTATGGTGACCCCATAGGGCTTTCAAGGGAAGAGATGTTCAGAAGTGGTTCACCACTGCCCACCTCTGCGTTGGGACTCTGGACTTCCTAGGTGGCCTCCCATCCAGCTATTAACTAGGGCCAGCCCTGCTTAGCTTCCAAGATCTAATGAGATTGGGCTAGCCTGTATTATGTTAGTGCACCTCCCACGGTTTCTCAGCTTTTCTCCAGTCTTTCCCAAACCTGCTTTGCTGAAAAGTTTGGGAAAGATTGCAGCAAAGCCTATAGAGCAGCTGTTTCCCCTCCTCTTTCCCCACAGTGGCCATTTTCTCTCCCCCTCAGGAGGGATGGCTGTTTTGCTTTTCAGATCTGAAATTGTATAATGCTATACCATTATAACAACATAATAGTCTCTGTATCAGATTCTTTGCCTTTACAGCATTTATTTCTTTTTAAGTCTCTAGTCCCTTTAGTTGGTAGAGTGCCGGATATGGATCTAGGAGATCCAGGTTCAAATTCCCACTCTGCCATGAAAGTTTGCCAGGTGACCTTCAGCCAATTACACTGTCCACCTAACTTACCTCACAGGATTGTTGTGAGGATAAACTATAGAAGTGGTCCCTAAAGTGGGATATAATCTCCACAACAAAAGGGGATTGAGGCTTTGAAAAAATGAAGTTGGGATATCAGAGAACCATACTATTATTACAATGATGTAACGACATTAAATTGACATTTAAAAAACAACAACCTGGGAAAGCCCTGGTTGTGAAGCTGGCTATTTAACTGACAAAGAAACTTCCCGGTGGAGCACAACTCTAGAGGGCTGCTGGTGGTCAGGAGAAGTCAGAGCCAAACCCCAGCAGCTCTGTCGATGCCTCAGGGACCACTTGGCTCAAACACTTCATCAGCAATGGCAATTGGCATCAGCTCAGCAGTTGTCTCTTTTTGCAGTGCTGACAGTCTGGCAGAGAATGCAGTAGGTAAGCTAATGCCCAATATTTGCCTCACTGAGCTGGATGGACCTGCAGTGATGGTTTGTTGGTCACTCTATTCCCAGTTGGAGGGGCTGCTGCTGGGGGACTAGGGCAGGGAAATGACGGTGAAACCTGCCGTGTGGAAGCCCCATTGTCACTGTGCTATATTAGCAGCTGCAGCAGCAACAGGGAAATAACAGAAAAAAAGTGTTTAAAGTGAAAATATAAGAAAATTATTTGAAACAGTTAAATAAAACATAAACACAAAAATTCTAATAAGAGGGAACACCAAACCAAACACAGAAGTGTTAACCTGCTAGTGGAAAACAATGATAGAGGGAAACAGACAGATCTTCCTTTGGAGGGGGGGAGCTTCTGAAGTTTTACCACCATGACTGAGGAGGCCCTTTCTTGAGTTGCCTGTCCCCATGTGAAAAAACACCACTTTGTCCTTGGTATTAACTTCAGCTGTCTTCAGAAAATGGAGTCTCACTGGGAGATGGATGAAAGTGTCCTTCACTCCTGGATAGTTGTATTCTAGCAATGAGGAGGGGCAGCCACCTCAGTGTTTACAGACCACCCCCCTCCCAGTCACTCTCTGTGTGATAAAATCAGGGGACTGATATCAAAGTGGAAAGATGCTTAGTGCAATGAATGGAGTCTGTGGGGGAGCAGTCAGCCTTAGCCTCTCATCTACAGTGACCAGGTGTGATGATGCTAAATCTCAGCAGTTTTGGACTCCTTCTAGGGTTGAAATGTAGCTAGCCAACTACAAGGTTCGAACCAGAGACCCAAGGCATTCCCCTGCAGGCTTCCTTACCCTGTGTACAACTAGCTTTGGTTTTGGAGGAGAGTTTTCAAATGCCTGGAGAAATCTGGAAAGGGAATGCACAAAAGTTTTAAATAATAAGCAACATGGAAAGGTACACCAATCTTCCACATGGCAGCTGGACTGTATAAAAAAAATAACATGTAGGTCCATACATTAGAAGTGATTATATAGGAAATGCAGTATTGAAATGTTGCCTTTTGAGTCCTGAGTCTTGATCCAAAATCTCTTTAAAAGAGAGATGGTCAGTAAAAATGTTCTTAAAACATCATCCTATTACCTGGAAATCTCCATCCTTCCCAAACAATCCAGATATGTAATAGTAGGTTGTAGCAGGAAGAAAAGCATTCTGCACATGTTCAGAGGAATTTTCATCTTAACTAATTTTCATCTTAACTAAACTCTTTTACCTTGAGGGCTCTAACTGAAATGGATAATTAAGTATAGCTTTGTTCTCCTTGTAGTTTATGAATAAATGAATCTTAAATTACAAAAAGTTATCTACAGGCAAGATATTCACTCTGATAATTAAATTCCTTTTCTTATGGGAATACCGCACACCGTTTTGCACCTTGCAATTATCTGCTTGCTGGGGAAAAAATGTTTGTAGGCTGAAATTTGGTTTTGTTCTGCATTTTCTTGCTTCGCAGTAATTTTTATTTTAACAAGATTGGTAGGTTTCCAGGCCTTGCAAATCTAATGCAAGATGTAAGAATTAAGGTTAATAAAACATTAATTTTTCCACAGAATAACATCCTTCAACCTTGCATGTGAATTTTTCAAGTATTATTTTCAAAAAGCAGCAAGTAATGCTCCTTATAGTCAGAAATGATACTTTCTTATCTATGTACATAAGTGCCATCAAGTTGACATATGGGAACTAGGGGTGTGCATTCGGTTCGGCTGAACCGAATAGACTGTCGAATACCCCCTGATTCGGAAGTATATGGCGTTGTATACTTCCGAATCCAATTAGAAGGCATTATACAGGAGCCGAATACGGCTCCCCGTATACTTCCAAATCAATATTCGGAAGTATACAGAACTCAATGTAAAAGGCAGGAAAGGAGCTTCTGCAGCCTAAGGGAAGCTGCTTGCCTCCTTTCCCACCTTTGGAAGCCTTTTCCTGCCTCTCCCATAGCCTCCCTGGGATCAGGGAGGGAGGGAGAGGGGGAGAGGAGCCCCAGCTGCCAATCCAAAGCATGCATTTGCAAAATGCACTGCAAATGCATGCTTTGCTGGGCTGTTGTGTAGCTGATGGCTGGGCTAATCCCCCAGCCATCAGCAACATTGTTGTTCTTTTGTTTACTTGGGTATCCAAGTAAACACTGTTCTCTGGCCAATCACAGAGCAGTGGTATTTTTTTGAAACCGCTCTGTGTAAAGCCAGAGAACCTTTTCAAGGAGTCTGCCTGGCTGGAATCCATTTCATTGCCGCTGTGTTGGTGTGTGAGAGAGATTGTGCTGCGCTGGCCCTTGGCCTCAGCTGCTGCTGCTCTCTCTCAGCCTTGCCTGACCTGCCTGGAGAAGGCAGTCTTGGGGTTCTTGTTTTTATTTTAGTTAGGATAAAAGTAAAAGGACTTTTTAAGACTCAGAGTCCCTTTACTTATCCAGATTTGGGTGGGTACTGGGTAGCTTATTTGGGGTTAGGGTTAGGGGGTTCTGCTGGGGCTGGGGGCTGGGGGGCTGGGGGGGGGTTGCCAATTTGCCTATATCTTACTTTAGTGAGAGGACTTTTAAAAAGGCAGTGTCCTTTTACTTTTCCTAATTTGGGTGGCTTGGATTTCTTGGGGTTAGGGTGAAGGTTTTTTTGGGGGGAGGGGTTAGTTAAGTTCCTGTATTGTTAAAAGTCAAGGTTTTTTTACTGTTTAAAAAGGATTCTGTGTTTGATTTGTTGCTGCTGTGTTGTGCTGGTGTTCCTTTTCTCTTCTGGTTCTGGTTCTTGGCTAGGGGTGGGGGCTGTTTGGTCTAATTTTTATTGTTAAAAAGTCCAGTTTTTAACAGTTGAGTTTGTTGGCCTTTTCTCAGTTGGATCTGTGTTGTTGTTGGTTTTGCATCCTGTCCTTTTGTCCCTTTTCCTAGTTCGGTTGGTTTTTTGGAGGGGGCGGGTGTTGACTGATTTGGCCTGAGGTTTTTTGTTGTTAAAAAGTTAAGCTTTTTTAACAGTTAAGTTTGTTGGCCTTTTCTCGGATTTGTTTGGATCTGTTGCTGTTGGTTTTGCATCCTGTCCTGTTGTCCCTTTTCCTGGTTCTGGTTTTTCTATTTTTTTTTGGGGGGGGGCATTAAAAGTTAAGTTTCTTTCTGTCACATTTTGGGGTTTTTTAATTACTTCTGGTTGGTGTGTGGGCTGTGCGGGGTGGGTCACTTTCATGTTTTTATAGAGCTATTTTTGGAATCTGAGGGTTCCATGCAGTTTTGTGGGCTCTCCCTCAAACTCCCTGCCCACCAGTAGCCTCTGATTATGCCCTATGTTGCCATTGATTTCAATGGCCCATAGGGTATAATGGTGGGATAGGGGCACCCTCTTTGGGTGCCCCTGGAATGGGAATCCCTAGCCCAATCTTGGGGGATGTGTAGGGAAGAGTCCCCTGCAGGTCCCCTGCATATTTGGGGGCTCTCCCTCAAACCCCCTTCCAATATACCCTATTTTGCCATTGATTTCAATGTCCCATAAGGTATAATGGTGGCCTATATTCGGAAATAGCTGTATATCTCCCATATATACGGCTATTCCGAGTACCGGTATTTGGAAATATACAGTATTCTGAATATTTTGGTCCCGTATATTTCCGAATCTGATTAATTCTGAATTTTTTTGCACACCCCTAATGGGAACACCAGCACAGGGCATTCAAGGCAAGTGAGAAGCAGAAGTGGTTTGTGTTGTGCACCATTGTTGTATTAATTAGTCTGCCAACAGTTTACCACTGCCTTGATCCACAGAATCTTCCTTGGTGGTCTCCCATCAAAGTACTGACCCTTCATAGCTTCTGAGATCTGACAGGAGCAGTCTATCCAATGCAGCCTTCCCTTCCCATTTTCTTATCTTCATATTGAAATTGCCAATAAGGTTTTTTTTCCAGTGAAGTGTGTTGTGACTCCTAAAACACTGCATATTATAGTATGAGCTTTTATAGGTAGCAGCCTACTTCATCAGATGTATAATGTGGGAAAGATATTTGTTTCCAAATGTACACACATATTTCCCCATAGAGAAGACATACAATTACCGTATACTGCGTTAAACCATTGGTCATTATTATCTACTCAGAGACTGGTCATGGTTGTCCAGGGTCTCAGGCAGAGGTCTTTCACATCACTTATGAACTGATCTTTTTAAATGGAGATGCCAGGAACTGAAGCTGTGACCTCCTGCATGCCAAACAGATGCTCCACCACTTAGGTACAGCCCCTACTGACTGTTTGAAAATGGTATTGTTTTCCAGAATCAGTTGCTGGCCATCTACAATGCAGTGTTATGCATGTTTACTCAGGGTTATTGCCTAGTAAGCATGCATAGGTTGAAGCCTTTATTTATTTAAGGACGTTTAAAGAGATTGCAACAGAGATCACCTACAGCATCATCTGTCAACAGTGAAAGGCTGGTGCCCAAGGAAGATCTATTGAAGGATGCCAGTGGAAGATATGATGGTGGTCGCAAAGTAAGGTAATGAGAGGTGAGGCAACAGGAGAGTGCAAGAGTCTTGAAAAGGGATAGTATGTTGAGCTGGGTAAAGAACACACATTGAGGAAAGTTGGCAAGAGAAGTTGATTGTGGTGTATGTTGGGTGGGTTTCCAAGCCAGCAGAATGCTAAATGGAGCTAGCTCATCAGGTCAGCATACCTACCTTGTTCACTGCTATGAATGGCTATGTGCTCATGTAATTTAAAGCATGGAGGAGATCTTCAAACATTTGTTCTAGCAGGCTTAATGGCTGTATACTTGCTATAAATTGCAACATTTACCTTCAGGCTATCCCAAACTCTGATTATGCTGCAGCTGTTATTTTCTTTCCTCCCTAATGAATAAGACAGGTGATCTAGCATATGTTATGTGTCAAAGAGTTCAAATAAATGGCAATTGTTTAATTACTGGGGGAAATCCAAAGGTAATTCTGCAGATGTTAGCCAGAGGGCAATATTTTCTCCCATTCCCTTGGCAATCAAGACAGTTTTCCCTAGAGTTTTACGGGCACTGGCTCTGTATATCCAATAGTATTTTGATTGCTTTACAAGTTTATGAAAGGTGAAGAATGCATGCTGCAGAGAGAAAAACTACTTTGCCTCCTTATGTTAGAATGCAGAAATATACAGTCCAGGGCAAGGTTTAGGGGTGATGCCAACTCTTCAAAGGTCTTTTGAAAAGTCCCCTTTAAAAATATCATAAAATGACAGCACAGTGAAGGGGTCTGAGTAGTTCTATAGTTTTTGATTCCTTCATGTGCTCTCTTTGCGAAATATAATTTTTAGGGGCTTGTAAAACAGACTTGCTTTCTCTGTCTACAGTTGAACAGGGATAATCAAATGGGTGAAGTTTACAATGCTGGAAAATTTAATCCCAAATTAGTCAGAGGAAAAAGCTAGAACCAGTGCTGTGCCTTTCACTGAATCTAGAACAAGGACACTTTCTCCTTTGCCTGAAATCTGGGAGGCTCCCTTGAGTGAGAGATACAGTCTCTGGGATGGGATGGGATGGGAGCCCCACCCCCCCAAAAAGATCTACAGATGGATTGTATATCCCATTTAAACCAATGCCAGTAGTGCCTAAATATAACAATAACCTCCCAACACATAACACACATACCCCTAAATTTAATCTACAAAATTAGCTGAGCCCACATCTGAAGAAAATCTCTACTCATATAATTACTACATACTTTATTTCCACAATTCTTATTCCTGATGCTTTTTTGATTGGTGTTTTAAAAGGGAGTTATAAAAATCCAGAATAGAGATTGGCTGGTAATAGTAGTGTGCAGCTGGAAAAATAAATGTGAGGGAGCCCTGACCTGGATAGCCCAGGCAAGCCTGATCTTGTAAGATCTTGGAAGCAAAGCAGGGCCAACCCTGGCAAGTATTTGGATGGGAGACTTCCAAGGAATACCAGGGCCAGGAAACAGAGGCAGGCATATCAGGCCACCTCTCTGAAACATTCTAGCCCCACTAGGGGTTGCCAGACTTCCAGGTACACAAGCACACACACACACGCGCACACACACATACAATACTAAAAGAAAAAAGGAAAATAAATGTGAGCATCTTGCACAGCTAGTGAAAGACAGAATCACTCTGAAAATGTATTCTCCACAATACTTTAGGCTACACAATGGGTTTGTTTCCAGTTGCTTCAAAACATCAATAGCAGAACCAATCACAATGAATCCAAGTTATACAAATATGTTTTAGGACTTGTTGGTTCCAAATACTCTGGTATTTCCACACACACACTCTTCTACTGGAGATCCAAAAACAAACCTATCCTTTATACCACAAGATTCATCTAAGGCAGGGGTTGTCTGCAAAACAAGAAACTAAGTAGTCAAATCACACCATTTAAAACATAGTCCAATCATTTAGCTTATTTCCTTCCATCCACCTGACTTAAAAGCAGGAGCATATTTGTTTTATGTGTAATTGGTTGTAGAATTTGTCAACTTTTTCTGTGAAGCATTTCAAATCCCAGTTCAAACCAATATATGTACATCATGAGGAAAGGTGGTGGCAGAATAAATTTTGTGGCTGGAATGGTGGAATTTATATGATAACACCTTCAGCACTTGCATGGACTGTGTATTTTGCCCCAAACACTGTTGCATTGCAGGTTTGTTTGTTTTTGCATAGTAAAAAACCTGGCACAAGGCTTTAGCAGAGGCCAGTACATTTTGCTCTTTTGGCTCCACAGCTCTCCTGGGCTCCTCTATTCATCAGCTCCTTTATCTCCAGCCTATTCACTAAATGTTCTTCAAGTAGGCAGGGAGCTCCCCAAGTGCCTGGTTCCTGCTCCTGTTCACAAGCTTTCACACAGTGCTCTCAAAGATACTAGCAACCAGCATGGACTTCTTGGGAACCTGAGACCAAGCTTACTGAAGGCTTGAGTGGAACAAATGCTGCAGTGATATTGCAACCAGCCTGTGCAGCTGTGTAGACCCTGTTGAGCAAAAAGAGTCACTAATCAGCAAAGGTTGTTTTGTAGAAAAATAGGTGGTGGAGCTCATCCAGGGATTGTTATGCAGCTGCAACTACTAGTCAATGGACAAGGTGGGAAGGAAGAGGTGGAACTCTCAGAAAGGCTCAGGAGCTGTGCTCCTGTGAGCTCCCGCTGAATCCGAGGTCTGCTAATCAGCATCTGTGTTTGTGGTTCATGCCTTTTTAAAATTCCTAGTTGGGCTGTTCAAAAGAGGCATCTGCTGTGGAATTATAAACTATATTATGGTTTTCTTTTGGTTGATATTCGGGCAATTGGTGGGGGGGATTCCTTCCCAGTATTTTCTCTCCCTTTGCATGCTCCCTTGCCATGACTTCTAGTAGTCCTCTCAGGTTTTGAGTACAACAACAGAAAATAAAAGCATTCTACTTTAAACCCCCATTATTTGGACATCAGAGGGGACATTAAATGAGAGGAAACTCTTTGCCTGTTTCAAGTAAGCCCATTTTAGCTGATTTCCAGAAACCACAGAAACACAGAAGAGCATGTTCCAGCTGTATATATTTCAAGATTGTGTATGTGGTGATCATTTTAAATCTGACTATTCAGACATTCACTGCACAGAAGCTCTACTACATTGACCCTGGATCATTTGTTGTGTAGTAGAACCACAAGTGAAGCTTTTTCTATAACTGCATGCTGGGAAAAGCTTTACCCATGGAATTTCTGCTTGTCACATTTAAAGGCTTAGACATAATTTAAATGTGGTGCTGCTGAGGCACAACAGGCCTTCCCATCAAGGGCAGGTACTCCTACAATAGTCTTCTTTAAACTGGACTGCTTGAAGTGGTGATGCATTCCCATGGCATCTTTCAATCATGGCTTAATTTAAGACTCCAGACCTGCAAACAAGTTTGTCCTTTGACCATATGCTCTGATTCCTCACAGTTCCTGTGAAGCTGGGTGTTGCTTAAATGCCCTGTGAAAGGCAAGCCCTGAACTTTCCAATCAGATCAGGCAATTCAGAATGAGGCACATTGCCCTTTCTCCCGGAACAAAGACTCTGTGCCTTGAACAGCTGTATTCAACAGCTGCAGTTTTTCTCATCAACAGATTTCCATACTGAGAGAAGTGGCACCTGTTGAACCTCAGTCAGGAATCAGAAAGTTAAAAACTCAGACTGAAGAGGCTGCTGGTTGGGAAGAGAAAATTAAGAGCTCTGCTATTCTTCACAACATATTGTTGTTTCTGGATTCCAAACATCAAGTAATTGGCCTCCTTTGGTGGAGAGGGTGGGATACAAATATAATATAATAAATAAATGTAGGTATTTGTTTACAAGTTTTGTATCCTGTCTTTATATCCTTTGTAGCCTTGTTTCAAAGGCAGCAAACATCTAAACTGCAATTAGTGGGGGTGGGAAGGGAGGGAATAAATGTAATAGAATAGGGGGTTGTATCAATTAGGACCACTGGGTGCTAAACTGTATACTGTAAGTTATTAAAGTGGGTTGTGCAATTGTAAAGGGATGTAGTTGGATGTGGCAGATCTGGACTGACCATGATGGAGTCCATGATCTCAGGGATTGAGGAACATGGAAGGTATGGAAGTGGGACTAGGAAGAAGGTGTAGATATGGTTATGCTTAGTCTCTTTCCAACCTTTGTCCCATCCTGAGACATGTTGATAGTGGAGCTAGAAATGAAAACCTTTCTCCAACACTGATGCTGTGCACTGAGAGGTCCATCAATAAGACCGCACGGTGGACCTGGCAAGCATGACCAAGACCTGAGGAAGGGAGGGTGAGACAGTTGCCCTGAAAGAGCTAACCTAGATTTGCATTTCCAAATGAGATCCAGGCCCTGAGGGACTCCATACAGTTCCACAGGGCCTGTAAAACAGAAATGTACCACCAAGGATATGAGAGAGGTCAGGAGAAATCCTACTTATACAGTTTCTCCTGCCTTTTCCTCCCCTGTTCTTCTCCTAGGAGAGTGTCATACTATTATAACCCGTCTGGTAAACTGTAAATGTCTGGACAGGGCTGGCTCACCCAGGCAAACTAGGCGGTTGCTTAGGGCGTTGGGAGGAGAGGCAAACTAGGCGGTTGCTTAGGGCGCTGGGAGGAGAGGGGCACAGAAGTGGACTCCCCCCCTCCGGGTGCCCACAACAACCATCTAGTATGCTTGCCTGCCTGTCTCCCCCCCGCTGCCCCCTCTCTTTCCTTGTGCTTCATCCCCCCCCCCCACTCCCTCTGGAGTGATTAGAGGAGCGCGTGCAGAGGCTGGGCCCTACTGCTTTGATGTGGCCAGTGCAGCATCTAATCCTTTGAAGCAGTTCCAGGAAGGAGGGGGGGAGAAGCCTTCTCTCTTGCGTGCTTCAAAGGATTAGATGGTGTGCCACCCACATTGAAGCTAGTAGGGCCCAATCTCGGCGCAATGCGCTCTGATGGGGGGGCAACGGAGCACGGTGCTGTGTTGTAGCATTGTGGAGGGAGAGAGGGCAGCAGGGGGTGGGGTGGTGCGCAGGGAGGTTTGGAGGCTCTTCCCCCACTTCAGCATTATCAGAAAGTGCGAAGGCATGTCTACTGGGTACTCCATTGTACTCTATGGAGACTGGTTCCCAACGAGTATAATTGAAAATTGATCTGTGGGTATCTGGGGTTCTGGAGGGGCTGTTTTATGAGGCAAAGGCTCAAAATTTTCAGCATAGCATTCAGT
Organism: Heteronotia binoei; assembly: GCF_032191835.1. Taxonomy (NCBI): domain Eukaryota; kingdom Metazoa; phylum Chordata; class Lepidosauria; order Squamata; family Gekkonidae; genus Heteronotia; species Heteronotia binoei. Next base: position 91,780,069 of record NC_083228.1, on the reverse strand, counting down.
GCACATATAAGGGGCCAAAAGAAATAGAGGAATTGCTAATGTTTCTCAGGAAAATTTCTAGAACAGAATAGCTGTATAAATTTCTAGAACAGAATAGCTGTATAAATAATTGAAAACAATCATTCAACCATGGACTGTAAGAGAAGAGGCGCAATTCTGCCTAACAAATATTACATCTGGCAAAAAGTGAAGTAAACAGTTCTTTTGTCAGAAATTTCAGCTGGAGTAGAATTTTTTTTCCATTTCCCACTGGCTCCACCCCCAAATTCCCCAGATATTTCCTGAGTCAGACCTGGCAACCCTAGGCCCACTAATTTGGATTCATTTAACCTTTTAGGTTCTTAATTTCCCATGCTTGTCCCTGATTTGCCCCCTCTGCCCAGCAAGGACCACCATGGCTGCCCTGCTCTCCCCCCTCACTGTGGTGCTGCAAACAGGACCCAGGTGGGTCTGGGCCCCGGCAGATTATATGTGCAACCTGACCAAAGTCGTATTCCTTTTGTCTTTATTCTTGTAGAGTGACTTCAATATGGTCTTTTTAGTTTGGACTTTTCTTTCTGGGCCTCAGTGCTTGGTGAATATCTGGTTGACAAATTGACCTCAACTTGCTAACTGTTCCATCAGAATCAGCTCCAAGCAGCGCCATCATGGCGTCCAGTTAGGGTTGCCAGGTCTCCCATGGTAGGGGATGGGGAGATAGGGTTGCAACATCCAGGCTAGCAAAATTCCTGGAGCTTCGGGGATAGATTCAGGGGTGGACAGGGATCTCAGTGGGGTGTGTCATAGGGCCCACCCTCCAAAAATCCATTTTCTCTAGGGGTACTGATCTCTGTAGTCTTGAGATAAGCTATAATTTTGGGGGATTCCCAGGTCCCACCTGGAGGCTTGCACCCCTACCCAGTGCCTAAGTTATCAACAGTATAGGCAGAAGTAGTAAACAGTACCATTTTGCACTAAAGGTGAATTTCACTTGACTGAATGCTCCCCCCTGCAGAAAGACCCTCCTTGTACATAAAAAAACCTGTAAAAACGCCCTGACTTGGATAGCCCAGGCAAGCCCAATCTAATCAGATCTCAGAAGCTAAGCAGGGTCGACTGTGGTTAGTACTTTGATGGGAGACTTCCTTGAAATATACAGTCAAGAGGTAGGGTTTGTAGGCTGTGATTAAATCAAAACATCTTCATTAAAGGAGGTAAGATAAAAGCCTAAAGAAATGCTTCAGACCCAAAGGGGAGAAAGGCAAACAACTGTGCTAATGGGTGCATACCTATTGAGGGAGTTGCACCATGTGTACTGTGCGTGCTTCAAAGTGAGAACACCCATGTTCTTGAATGAAAATTCATGTTGCTTAAATATGCTTCAACTTCAGGGTGTGGAACTTGAAAGAAAACCAGTTCCCTCAGGAACTGCGCCAGAACTCCCTCTCCTGGTACTGAACAGCTAATGTCACTGCAGATATTGGGAGAGGATTTGTAGATGGTCTACTGAAGTTCTTATCTAGAAACAATAGCTCCTTCTACCACAGGGCAGAGGAAGTGATGTGATATCGTGGGATCCAGAGACTCACATTAGAGTTGCCAGCCTCTAGGTGGTGGCTGTGGAGCTCCTGGGATTACAACTGGTCTCCAGGTGACAAAGATCAGTTCACCTGGAGAAAATGGCTGCTTTGGAAGGTGGCATTATGCCGCACTGAAGTCCCTTTCCTCCCTCAAACCCTGCCTTCCTCAGACTTCACCTCAAAAATCTCCAGGTATTCCCCAACCCAGACCTGGCAACCCTAACTCATATAACATGCAGACATCCTTCCCACATCCTTTTGTGTGTGCATGTGCGTGCACACACATGCACAATCAAACATTTAGAATTTCTGAATGCAGATTCCATAAACCTTCACACTTTTCCAAAAGTCATATATATCTAGCATCACATTCTATAGTTTTTAGAGGTCAGAGCATCCTGTCAAAGCTGGTTCAGAACTCAGGAATGTGGAATTTTTGAAGTTAAAGAACTCCGTTGAGAAAATGCTGCATTATTGGAGTATGCAGTAGCAGCTAGGCCTTTTTGTAAGAAAATTAATGTTGTGTTATATTCCAGAGCCATGTTTTTATAACATTCACATTACCATAATCATGTTTTGCAAGTAGCAACATAGCTGCCCAACCCTGCTATGTGAGATGTTTAGGCAGGATGAGAAAATAACAAGAAAGCCTGCCTACCACCTACGGTTACAAGATTTTATACAACCAAGGTTTAAAAAAAAAAATTCCACTGCAACCATCCACAATATTACTTGGAAGCAATTCATAAATCATTGGTATACTTTCTAACTGTCCCTATTTAGGACCTTTGAATAAGAACAGTCCCTATGTGATTGAAGTTCCAGTTAAGTCACTGTCCATACATTGTTTCTGTTCTTTAAAAAAATCCTTTCTACAGATTTTATTACTGTGAATTGCTAGTATCATCACTCTTCAAATAAAATCAAATAAAAACAACCTGTATCAGGCATTTATTCAGTTCCTTGTGCATGGTCTCTACAAGTAGTATATACAATTCTAAAGCATTATTACTGATTTCAGTGGGATTTTACTCACTAGTTTAGAGTATTGTTTAGAATGTGGATGCATTTTATCTATGTGTACATTAATGCTTGGACATGAACTCTAAGGCACCAGACTGTGCACATCCTATGATTTCACACCCCACAGCTGTTGGAGCATATTTTAAACACAGTGTAGGAAATGGTTCTCTTGGATATTTTTTTTTTAAAATAACAATCTATTGGTTTAAATAAGTGGAAGATGGACTAAATAGCAGGCAGAACAGGGCTCACCAGCAAAATGCAATCATGGGGAGGTCAGTCAGTGATCCTTAGCATGATGTTAAGCCAAATGCCCTCAAAACGAGGTTGGGGAATTAGTTAGGTGGGCACCTGGCTCATTAGGAATCTTTTTACCAATATATACCAGGCTCAACCATCCAGAGGGTAAATGCTCAATAAAAAGGACTCTAATTTAATAAAAACCAATTGTAATTTATTTAGAATAATAGTTCTTTCACACAAGATAAAAATGCAAAACAATCACACATTCACACAGGTCTAAGAAACACAGATAGATTGATAGGGGAACATATAAGGGTAGACAGACAGGGTAATATTTACCATCGTAGTCTTCGAGGAAGGTTCCAATGGCGACATAAGAGGACAGGGGAAATGGACCCAAAACTGTGGCCAGAATTGGGGATGGATCTATGCAGCGGAATGTGGGTTGCTGATAGAAGCACACATGAGTGGAGTTGGGTCAGAGGTTAAATAGGCTCCCTTAGACTCCTTAGGGGATGGGAGGTGACGGGGAGGAGAGATGGGAGGCTCTGTGATGACCATGAAGGCTGGACATTAGCAGAGCCAATGGTGAGTCCTTTGGTGACATCCAATTGGGTGTCAGCTTTAACCAATGAACTTCACCTTATTCCTGTGAACCTGGAAATTTCCAAGTTGCAATATGGTCTAAGGCGGCTCCAAGGTGTTAGACTGGGGTAAGAATGGGAATGGCTGGATACTTAAGGTTAAATGAGATTATCTGAAAAGGTGATAATAGAGAATCAAATACTGGCCTAGGTATCACCCGGGTAAGACAAAAGACTTGGTTGATGGAGGAGATGTTCTTCCTCTTTTCTCATCATCTTCTGGGCAGGAGTTATTGTTTAGGGTATTGCCCGGCAATCAGGAACATTAGTTGAGCTGTTAATCCATTCATGGGGCAGATGGGTTGCTTGCGAGCCAAGGGTGACACAGGGTGTGTACGTGAGCCTTCCACTATGAAGGAATGAAGTCCAGTCTGGCAGGAAGATGGCTACGAGTGGTGTTAGCCCTTGGTTCATGGAAAACAGGCTAGAAACTGCTTGCCTGTACAGTTCATGGTGGTGTGGCTTCTGCCACTGCAGTGGCTAAGACTGGGCACACAAGGAGTAGCTGGCAGCTCATTTGTAGAATGCTGCTGCAAAGCTGAGGCTTATAGTATCCACATAAGCCTTAGAAACTGTAAGCAAAGTCCACTTCTTAGAGCAGATGTGTGAGAGTCAGACTCCAGGCCCTCTGGCAACCATACTGGTGATCATGATGTCCATATGTATGAGAAGTAGGGGGCTTTTTCCTCACAATGAAAACGGAGGATGTAAAAAGCATGTGTTCTTCACCACTGAAATGTTAATAGTGCCAAATTCTGTCATAAGCAAGATGACAATGAAACCACTTCCGGTAAAATTGAGATTTATTATTTCTACATTTACACTGATTCACTGATGCAGTTGTGGAAGAAAGGTTTAAGCCAATATATTTCCACACTAGAATCAGATCTGTAGATGCCAAAGGGTGCTGTGAACATACTTTCCCCAAGACTAGATCCCACAGGGTTGCATCAAGAATATTGATGGCAATTTCCGATCCTTCTTACTGTGAAAAACAGCCAGTGTTGTGTAGTAGTTAGAGTGCAGGAATAGCATCTGGAAGACCTAATGTTGCATCCACATATGGAAGCTCACGTGTTGACTTTGGGTCACTCACTCTTTCAGCCTAACATACCTTACGAGGTAGTTGTGCAAGGATAAAATGGAGGAGGGGAGGTCAAAGTTGCATGCAACTTTGGGTCCCCATTGGTATGGAGGGGAGTAGGGCATAAGTATCTAAATAAATAAATTTCTCAGGTTCTTGGATTCAGACAGCAGCCTTAAACCCTGACTCAGCTAAGCTAGCCAGAACTTGAACACTAGGCAAGTCACTGAGTACTTGGATAGGAGACCACCAAGGAAGACTGGGGTTGCTTTGCAGAAGCAGGCAATGGCAAACCACCTCTGACCATCACTTGCCTGGGATGCCCTGTGAATGGGGTTGCCATGAGTTGGCTCGGACTTGATGACAGTTTCTTCTTCTTGGATTCAGGCTTTTCATCTTTCTGAACTGGATGACTGGCTTGGTCAGAGCTGATGGTTTCTTCCTGTTGCAATGTACTCACCATGCTTGCGGATGTAAATACACAATTGCATACAGGCAACCTACTGCCATAATTGCATAGCACTGTAGTGTGGGCAACCATTTTGGGATCTGAGAAGGATAAACCAAATGAGCCCCTCTAACAGTGAATTGGATGGTATTGTGCCATCACCCCTAGACATCCAAATGGGACCACCTACAGTCAAAGGGAGGGAAATATACAGTGTTCAGTAGCACATTAATTTGTAATTTTTAAAAAATATCAGAAGAATGATGTCTGAAGATGCTCATTGACCTCTGCCAGGGGCCCATAATATTCAAGGAAGATATGGGAGATTATTTTTAGAAACAAGAAAAGCAAGTCAGGAATTAGTCCATTTGGGTGTCTTCTGATCAAAGCTTATATCTTCCCTTTTGATACCCTCCCCTAATTTGTGAAGGGTTCAGGGGAAAAAACACACCTTACGGTATTCTGGAAAAGGGAAGTAAAAAATAAGAACCATAAATGTTTTTTGCAACCCCCATACTCTCACAAAGAAAGTGAGAGAACTAAAAATGTTCTTCCTTAACAGCATTTTGTGCAACCATTCCACAGAAATAGGAGTGGATTTAAACCTTCCTCCCCTCTCACACAAAAGTACACATTTTGTAAGTATTATTTTAGTACATTTCTATGCCACTATTCCTTTGAGGAACTGGGGGCTGTGTACTGGATTCTCCCCTTCCTCCATTTTATCCTGGCAACAACCCATTGAAGTGAGTTAGGTAGGGAGACAGAGTGTTCGAGGTCATCCAGAGATTTTTCATGGCTGAGTAAAAACTGAACATGGGTCTTCTGGTCTGAATCCAGCACATTAACTATCACAGCGCAGAGGCTTTTACCTTAGCCTCAAACCCCCAGAATGTGATACTTTTGAATACAAGCCTTCTGATTCAAAATTAGAAAATCTCCCTGCACATATTCATACCAGGAATGTGTTCTTTAAAATGAATGGTCACACTTTGGGACATCTGTAAAAGCAACTGAACTCTACATCAGCAACATGGCCACTCCTATGAACATCTTTATGAATCAGCCAGCCTCAAAGACTGCCTTCAGTTTTATTTTTATAAAAATCAAAGGAAGGAAAAGTTCCATTCACTTGTAGCAGTTGTGTACTCTGATGAAGGTGCTGTGTTTCACCAGCTGGACATAAGCTCTCCTACTCTAAGGGCTAAAGCAAAGGTAAGTGAAAATGACTGACTCTCTCGATGTATTCCCCCCCCCCCTTCAAGCAGCTGAACAGGGCTGCTGATTGGATCAGGGAACCAACAGTGTGAGATGATCCTGCCTCTCCCCCTGTATGCCACATATCTGATCTAAATCTCACACTCCTGAAGCTGCCCTTAGCCAAACGGTGGAAAATCTAGGAGCACTATTCAGGTACCTGCACTCTCCTTCCCCTCCTTCCAAAAATATTATTTGTTTCAGGAGGGCAATGGTGTGAGGTAAACGAAAAAGCTAAGAAACTCCAATCACAGATCTCTTTTGCCACATCTCATTTGGCCATTTCTTTTTGTCCTCCCTGATCCCTTCTCTGCGTGTTCAGTCAGATTTTTCCAATGGGAACACATCTTTGTTTTTTACACTGTATAAAGCAATTAGTTTATACACAAATATGAATAAAAATAATAGTATTAGCCTGATTAGAGTTGCAATATCTTTTTTATTTTCCAGCAAGATGGTTATGCCTGTTTTTGGATACTTGAGTAGCACAAATTTAGCAGATGAACAGTTTTGCAGCATGAAGATGCAGTTATGGGAAAAAAGTTCACCCAGTGGTTTCCTGACCTGGTAGATGCCTTGCCAGAACAAAGGTGAGGAGCCCTGATGGCAACCATTTCACCCCTTCTAACAGGCACACACCACCAAGCAATCTGTGCACTGTAAACAGAAGAGGGGGAATCTTAGGGACATGTCTGCTAACTACATAAGATCTGAGCTGAGCTTCTTGTTTCCCTCCCTGTTGCAGGTATTTAAGCCAGGATGTATGGCTAGCATGAGCCATATGACAAGAAACCAAAGGATCATGATGTGTGTCTCTTAGTTCTTGGCTTATAGCAGGGGTGGGGAACCTTTTTTCTGCCAAGGGCCATTTGGATATTTATAGCATCATTTGCGGGCCATACAAAATTATCAGTGCTTTATCGAGGGAGAATGATTCAGGCCGGCAAAATGAATGCAAATAATTGTTTTCTAATTAAAGTCATGTGGGGAGAGAAGTCACGTGGGGAGAGCACCTCCCCCCCGACCCTCTGCCCTAGGCAAATGCCTAGATCCAGGGCTTTTTTGGTAGAAAAAGCCCAGCAGGAACTCATTAGCATATTAGACCACATCTCCTAATGTTAGCATATTAGGTCACACACTCATTAGCATATTAAGCCACACCATCTAGGATAATCAAGTGCAAATTGAACTGGTGGTAGCTGGGTAATAAAGGAAAATGAAGGGGGAAGAAAGGAGAATAAAGGGAAATAAATGGGGGGAAGAAATGGAAATAAAGAAATGGGAAGAAAGGGTAATAAAGGAAGATACAGGGAGAAGAAAGGGGAAGAAAGGGAAATAAAGAAATGGGGGAAGAAAGGGGAATAAAGAGAAATAAAGAAAGGGGACTTAAGGAAAACAAAGAAATGGGGAGAAGAAATAGAAAGAAAGGGAAATAAAGAAATGAGCGGGAAACTTACCTGAATGGTGAGAGTGATTTTTCCAGGCCCCACAGCGATCCTGGCTGGACAGTGAGGCCCCAGGGAGGCCACTGTGTGGCTGGGCCCCACGATCCCTGACAGCCAGCCAGCCCCCAAGGAGGCTGCTGCACAATGCAGCTGCACCTCACAATCCTCACTGGCCAGCTGGGCCTCAGGGAGGCCACCATGTGGCTCGGCTCAGCCCAGCAATCCCTGAGGGCTATACCAAGTGGTCTTGAGGGCCCTAAACAGCCCTCAGGACGGATGTTCCCCACCCCTGGCTTATAGCCTCTGATCTTGGGAGAGCTGGTACAATGAATCCAGAACTAGCCCAAGATATAGTTCTTGGGGGGTGGGGGGGCAAGTCTATTTATTCAAACTGTATTTTGAGATGGAGCATTGTGGCACCTTAAAGACTAGCAGATATACTGAAACATAAGCTTTTGTGGACAATAAATGCAGCATTAAATCAAGCAAGTTTTAAAAATGCTATGAGACCTCTTTTTCTTTTTGCTGCAACAAACTAAGTTTCTCCCTGAAAGCCCACCCTGCCCTAAAATTCATAATTTTGGAGTTCTTATATTAAAAGAAATAAAGGAAATCACTGGAGAATCTCTTCCCTTTCACCCAGAGACTGTTCTGTTAGGCTGGTGGCCCAATGCACCATCAAACAAAATTTCTGTAGACAGGGTCGTCCTCTTCCTGGCAGTAGCATGATTGGAGATTGTTGCACACTGGAAAGAAGGCTCTGCCTGCAATATATACTTGGAGAACCCAACTGTGGGATTATTTCCTACTAAGTAAAATCTCAATTTATATTGCTGATGCTATGACAGAATGTACTGAAGAAAAATTTACTGTGTTCTGGTTCCAAATAGTGGAATATCTCACCAAACATAAAATTCTCCTCAAAACCGTTTTTATCATGATATGCTCTATTTCTAATATGTTCTGGGCTCATTTTCTCTCCTCTGGTCTGAATACAAAAAACTGTGAGCCCTAAATAGTTAAGTTTGATTAACTGGATTTCTTAGTACAATATTGGGGCAGTTCTTTGTACATTCCTACAGTAGAATCAGTCAAAAGAATGTATTTTCACTAGATGCTCTTCAGTATAATTGTATGACTGCTCCTTGGTTCTCTATTTTATGAATTACTTTTTCTTTTTTCTTGTTTTTTTTTTTAAAAATTAATTCTATTTTCACTAGGGCTGCATTATTTGAGGTGATAGATTACAGTGTTGTATTTATTGTAAACTGAAAATCTGTTAATAAAAATCTGTTCTGAAAAAAAAAACTGAAAACCCACCAATACCTGCCTTCCTTAAGCCCTACCCCAAACTTCCTGTACACCCTTCCCACACTGTGGTCTCATTACATTTCTCTTTAGAACTGTACAGCTATGCTCAAGAGAACATTGCATACATCTGTGGCACCATGTACAACAATGGCAACACCATATCTGATAGCAATTTCAGTGTCATGAGCAGGTTTCCAGCAACCAACTCAGATGGCTAGTGAGTTTTTACCAACCAGTTCTCCTGTTCAGTCACTAAATAAGCCATAGTGGTTACCATTTAAGTGTACTGTTCTCTAGAAGGGAGCTCCCCTGCAGCTGTCATCTTGGTGGTATGTATAATTCCTGATGGCTTTTCAAGAGATGAGGATAAAAAGGGAAGGGTTTCACACAGAAGTGCTAAAAATAAAGATGGTTACATTCAGTCTTTTCAAACCTTCATCAAACAAATCAATGTGCATAATTAGACAGCAATTTGGCAGGGGTGGGAAATACACACTTTATTAATTATGTAGAGTGTTTAAGGAATTCTCTCTCTTTTCTCTTTAGTTTAACCAAAAAGAACTTCTAATTGCTTTCCACTTAGAAAACCATAGCAACCAAATGTGTGATACTAAGGTCGTTTTCGCACTGACCTTACTCCGGAGCGACGTCCCTCTTCACCGCGCAGCATCTGTGCGGATTTTGCACCAACTGCTCCGCAGAACCCGGAAGAGCCGCAAAGTCCCGCAGCTTTTGCGTCGCAAATGTAAACTGCCAAAAACCAGTTTACATTTGCGACGCAAAAGCCACGGGACTTTGTGGCTCTTCCAAGTTCTGCGGAACAGTTGGTGCGAAATCCGCGCAGACGCTGCGCGGTGAAGAGGGACATCGCTCCGGAGTGAGGTCAGTGGGAAAACAACCTAAGTTTGGAGGATTTTCACTATTCTTGTAGGTAGGGGTATTCTTGGGATATCTGTCTCTTACCTTGAATTTTTTTTCAGGGGCATTATTTAAGAAGATTGCCACTGTTAATTAATACAGCAGTCCCCAATAACTTCGTATTGTTAGAAAACCAAGGCAGACCCTGTAGATTTTTTGCCTGGAGGCATCTTGGTCTATGATTGTGATCAGATGGGAGTTTTCCCCCACCATAGCCACTCCTCACCTCCGGATTTTACAGGTGTGTTCACATGCGCACATGTGCCCCCTGAATCTCACTCGTCCCTACCTCATCTTCTGATGGCTCAACACTGCATTAAATAGCCACCAGTACTTCCCAGTGGCAAATCATTGAAGCACCTGCATGGTGTATTTCTGGGCCATCTGAATGGCAGGGCTGCACCATGCATGTGCCCTGCACACATAGAAGCAGTCTGAGTGCTCTTCTGAGTGTGTGTGCCTGTGTTAGGTGCAGTCTGATTGCAGCAGTGTGTCCCTTTCTGTGGCAGCTTTTTAAAGCCAAGAGACCACCACTGCAAATTCCTAGCGTGATCCCACGCTATGTGTGTTTGTGTATGCAATCCTGCACATAAAGCTTGCTTCCCTACCCCCAGTCATTTGCACTGGAGCAACAGTGATTATCTCATAGGTCGTTTTTGCACTCACCTCCAGCCGGCGCGACCCCCCTCTTCACCGCGCAGGATCTGCGCGGATTTCGCACTAAATGCCGCGAAGCAGCCTTTTGCGCCGGAAACTCCCGTCACAAAAGCCGCTCAAACATAAACCGCCAAAAAGCAGTTCCTGTTTGAGCGGCTTTTGCGACGGGAGTTTCCGGCGCAAAAGGCTGCTCCGCGGCATTTAGTGCGAAATCCGCGCAGATTCTGCGCGGTGAAGAGGGGGGTCGCGCCGGCTGGAGGTGAGTGCGAAAACGACCGTACTGTCTCCTGTTTGAAAAAAAGTTGATTTGTAGAGGAATTTTTATAAATGTAGCTGGATAAATCAAGCCAAATGTTATTTCTGTTTTTTATTAATCAGTTGTTAATTCTTTTAATAACATACAAAAAAGAACATTATTTAAGTCATGTAATCTAAAGAGCTCAAGAGAAGATTCTATAAAATAATTTAGATGCATTCAATAAATACAAAATAATAGCAGCCTTCTACAATGCAGGCTACACAGAAGTTTACTCCGGCTTGAAGTACCCTGGTCTTTAGTACACCTACAGGAGCAAATTTGCTCCAAAAAGTGTTTTAAAGAGGCATATCTATAAGATACATATAAGAGGGTCTAAGATTAGAGGCAAGGTTTCTCCAAGACATTTTTACCATGGTCTCCACATGTCAAGCGACCCAATGCTAGCACCATTATATGCAAAATGACTTGGAGATGACAACTTGCGCTGACTACAACGTGAGGGCAGTTGTAGCTGAAATGGCTTTTTCATCCCCTGTTTCTCTTCAACAAGGCAGAACTGAATTTGAGCCTGACTGGACCCTGTTGTATTCCCCTTGCTACTCCCAGGGGTGGCAGATCTCAAGTCTGCCTTGCAAGTTTCCTCACTAGATCTGGGCAAAGATTTCAGCAGGTGGTTCAACAACCGTGCTCCAAGGGTCTTGTCCATCCATTCACAGGTCAGGAGGAGATTGTGGACCTCATGCATACATTGAATGTATCCAGTGCTGTATCGTTGCTGAGCTTCCAAGCCCAATTTGGAATCTGCTGGATGAGAACAAGAGACAGGTTTCAGTCACTTAAGAATTATCAGTAATATATCAACAATCAGTAATATATCAACACAGGGCTTTTTTTGTAGAAAAAGTCCAGCAGGAACACATTTGCATATTAGGCCACTCCCCCTGACATCACCATTGTTTCACACTGGGCCCAACAAGACCTCATTTGCATATTAGGCCAAACCCCCTGATGCCAAGCCAGCCAGAACTGTATTGAGGCCATACGGGGGGGGGGGGATCAATAAAGGTGGTAATTGCGCACTGGGTTCCAACAATACTGATGGGATAGTACCGCTGGGTTCCAGCAGCACTGTGGTATTGAAAGGTTTCCTGTTTTTACAGTGCTTTATAATGTTAACATTACCTAAGCTCATATATTTAGTCAACCTTTTAAAAATAGTTAGGCTCACTATATTTAGTTTTGGGGCTATGTTCATTTTAGCTGTGGCTGCTAAAAAAACAAACCAACCAATTTAAATGTGATTTCCCTCTGCAGTGTAAACTACAGAGATCACCTCTGAAAATGCCCATGGCTACTACTGGCTAATGAGACTGCTATACTTTCTCCATTGTGGCACCCATGGGCCACCCATACACCTAGTGGAAAGGTTTTTGGCACCTACACGTGCATTTGAGGAAAATGAGCAGGACCTTTTCCTAGCCAGCTCTGTGTGGAACAAGCTCCTCCCACCTCAACCTACTGCCAATCAGTTGGACAGTGGGGCCAGCCTATTGCCTGACCACCTGATTGTTGTGCCCACAGGTTCAATGAGGCTCAACCTTTACTCTACTACATTCTTTCAGCACCAAAATTACTTTCCATGTAGCACTGAGATTTATATCAGGGGGGAAATGCTTTTTGATAAGGATGGTTTGGTTTCATTAAATGTTGATTCATGCTGCATCTCAGTAACAGAATATGAATCTTTAAAATATAAGGGCTATAGTAAATCTTTCTTGGGAATCAACAGTAACACTCCCAGAGGTTTCAATGAAAAGTGGACCACATCACTCATCCTTTAAAAGTTAATATCATGTATCAACAGGGGTACATCCATTCTGGAGCTTTGCAATTGTACTCAAAAACTGAAACTGAATATGGACAAGACAAGTACTTTGCAAAGCAGAGAAATGAACTCATATTAAGAGCTGTCAAGTAGGACCATACCATCTTCAGCACAGACTTGCAGAAACAACTGAGAGACTGGTGTGGGCTGACACTGTATGTATGTATGAACTGCAGAAGTTTGATGTAAACTGGAAGAATATCTTCCCCTTTTCAAAAATATGTGAACGCAACCATCAGACTTATTCTGATGTCAGTCGGAAAGGTTTCTCAGCATTCACTCTGTAATCTGAGAAGCTTCCATTCAAAGACTACAATAGAAAACCAGTTCACGCATGACAGGTGAACAGGGACACCTTTCTAAGGGAGGTCTGCCGAACTACTCCACTATGTAATACCTCCACAGCACCACGTACCAGAACAGAACAGAACTTTATTAGAAAATAGGTGAGGAATATTCTGGGTCCTGCTAGGCCATAACCAGCCACAGCAATCAACATAATAAATAAGTGAAGTGCAACTAAAGCAAAGGCTTGTCCCTTAAGGGATCATGTTAAAATAACTACACAAAACAACGACAAAACATTAACAAATTCACAAATCCCCATGATGAAGCACATTTAGGGTAATTGTGTGTTCCAGTGATACAAGTGAGCTGTCAGCTTCTCAAAGATTTTAAGAAAAAAGCTAAAAATAGTCACAGAATAGTATGACTATGAGACACACAACTACCACACACAACTGCACAGGGTAATGGATATTTTATTTTTCCCTGTATTTTTTGCATCAGGAATACTTGGAAAATGTGATGCACTTGCCATTTTCAGTTAAGATATTTAAATATTCTTCAATGATCAGCTTTCCAGACCATCCCTATATTACCTTTTTATTGAGCATGAAATGCAATATAGGGTTGCCAACCTCTAGGTGGAACCTGGAGATCTCCTAGAGCACAGAGATCAGTTTGTTTCTCTGAAAGGTACAAACTTCATAGGGCAGAATCTATGGTGTACCATAACATCCAGAAGAAACAGAAGTCCTAGCGTGCTATCACACCCTGCTAAGTTGCCTTCTCTCCTGAAACACTCCACCCTCCTCAGGTACATCTCCCAAATCTCCAGGAATTTCCCACTCTTCTGTATCTGTGGTTAACTGAATTTTCGCCATTATCATTTTACACCAGCATGGCTGTGAAACACCGTGTTAGAGGAAAGGGAGGTTCTTTCTTGTACTAGTCTTTGAATGGCTTTTCCCATTTTGTTGAATACAGTTCTTCAGATTTGTATAAACATTCCAGGCACAAAAAAGGGGTAGCTGCATATACCATAGTAGTCCCCTGTGCAAGCATCAGTCATTTCCGACTTTGGGGTGACGTTACTTTCACAACGTTTTCACAGCAGACTTTTTTTAACAGGATGGTTTTGCCATTGCCTTCCCCAGTCATCTACACTTTCTCCCAAGCAAGCTGAGTACTCATTTTACCGACCTCAGAAGGGTGGAAGGCTGAGTCAATCTTGAGCCGGCTACCTGAACCCAGCTTCTTACACAATCGAACTCAGGTCATGAGCAGAGCTTAGGACTGCAGTACTGCAGCTTTAGCACTCTGTGCCACGGGGCTCTACTCCATGGTTCTACTCACCTATAATTTTGCTGTTTTGGATATTCTGGAGATGCTTGACTGTCATTTCAAGGATATCAGCTTTTTCAAGTTTAGATTGCTGGTTAAAAAGGAAACAACAAAATGGATCAGGAATTTTTTTTTTTTTTAAAGAAGCTGGACTGAAAAAAATGAAAAAATAAAATGAGGCTGGTCCATGGGTAAAGATTGAGAATAGAAGTATGTTAAAATTCTGTACTTACATCCAGCCGAAAGGCTCCAACAACTGTCTCTTTGAGCTGGTCCAAACAATTGTTAATCCTTTCCCTTCGTTTTCGTTCAATCAAAGGTTTTCTTAACTGCAATGATTAATGGAAGAATGTTAGATGTTGTTCTGCTTCAAGTATGTTAGAAGTGTGTGGTTGTGCTCATATTTTGGGGATATGTAGGTCTTTTTTAGGAAACAATATGGGTCTTGTTTCTGAAAAGTAGATTTATTTCCCATGTGATAGCAAGTAGTTCATTGATGCTGTGCCAATATGTGATAGCACTGCTCTATAATTTTCACCTGTGCAGTGACCATATTAACACTGCCTTTACAGAGCATTTCTATTTCAAATACAGGTACCTGAGTGTCTCTCTCCAAATACACATCCTCATCTAGCAACAAAGAATAGTCCAAACAGCCTAGTCACAAAGGCGGAAGTACAAATGCAAGGACAATTCTACCCAGAGTTCATCTGTACAGCCATCTTCCAAAAACTCCCCTCAACATTGATTGTTATGTGATGCACTTTCCCATCACCTTCTGTATCTTGTGCTCTGTGTTTAATAATTACTTAGAAGATCTCAACCTGCTTATTTCAGTCCATTCTTCTTGAAACTTTTTGCACCTGTATTTTTTCCACAATTGCGATGGAAACTATGATAGGTAACTTATGAATTCCACAAATCAAATGTTACAAGGCTTTTCACTGCTGACGAAATATATATATTTCATTTTAATCACAATCCATTTTTTAGAAAATGTGAAGTACATCTAGATACGTTTTGACAAATGAATTCAGAACATACAAACAATCAGATCTTGTATATGAGTTAAATTTTATACTCTGGGTTTTGTTCCAGCTGCTCTATATGCAACCAGATGTCAGCCAGTTTAAACAATGCCTGCTGTTGAGTCACTCCACAAGGGTCATTTGCCAGATTACTTCTCAGTGAAGCAGACTAATTTTTTTTTTATTGCTGTCAAGTTGCAGCTGACTTATGGCAGCCTTGTAGGGTTTTCAAAGAAAGAGACACAGAGGTGGTTTGCCATTGCCGGCCTCTGTGTAGTGCCCCCTGGGCTTCCTTGGTAGTCTCCCATTCAAATACTGACCAAGACTGACCCTGCTTAGCTTCTAAGATCTGACGAGATCAGGCTAGTCTGTTCTATCCAGGTCAGGGCCAAACGGAATCTGCCTGAATGTAAAACTCCTAAAAACTTAAAAGTTTTATTCCCTCAGATTATAGTCAGCTAGCAAATGCTTGGCACTTGTATACCAAACAACAAGGAAATCTTTGCAATATCTTTTATTAGAAGTAACCACATTGACACAAGCCATGTACAAAATGTAACATACCTTCCTTTCCTCTTTGGTGTTGGAAAGTCTCTGTACACTGCTGCTGCCGCCACCGCTGGCCACAGTTGTAGCAGTCATTGCAATCCACCTCGCCTGCCCCAAGGCTTAAGGGAGAAAGAGGGGGAAGGCCTTTGGCAGCTGGCCGCTCCCCTTGCCTGCTAGGGGCTTTCTCTTACATGAGTGCTGTGCTCTGCTTGCATTTATAGCCTGATATTAGCATGTGAATGAGAGCACTCCTTGGCTGGCCCTCTTTTCCCACAGGAGGGGTTGAGACCAGAGGCTTGTGGCCATCAATCAAGGCTGACAGGTCACTACTTTTGAATGGCCAAATCGGGCACACACAAACACAGAGAGCTCCCAAAGAGCGACAGATGTCCAGCCTCTACAAAGCTTTGCTTGGCAGAAATCTTTTGTTAAGGAGGAGGCATAAAATGAGAGCACTCACTAAAGGTTACATGGCTCCTTGCTCAATTGGCATGGATTCCCAGGGAGAAACAATAGGCTGGAATCCATTGACACAGACTTGGGCTGTTGGGGTTAGTGGTGTTGTTTTCTTCGTGTGCAAAATGATACTTTTCATCTTCACAACTCATCTCTCCCACTTTTCTTCTTCTTCCACCCTGTCATGCATTAAGAAGTAAAAGATATCCAGTATTATACCTTTCATAGTGCTCAGACCTTAGTAATATTCAAATACTGGTTCCCCCAGTGGAACCTCAGCTGCACCTGTTTGTGAACCTTTTTTTCAGTGGTTTAGTTGGCAGAATTTGCACCTTGGATGAACCTCATCTTTAACACCTTTTTGTTTGCTGGATGTCTGGGGGACAGACAGTGTCTCAATTTCATCTAGCCTATATGGCTGTTCTTGGTCTTTTTCCCCCCTTCTATTTTCATCAGGGTATGACAGTCTTATGGTGACCCCAGAGGGCTTTCAAGGCAAGAGACTTTCAGAGGCAGTTTGCCATTACCTGTCTCCACATCGTCACAACCCTGGTATTCCTTGGTGGTCTCCCATCCAAATACTAGCCAGGGCTGACCCTGCTTAGCTTCCATGATCTAGTGAGATTGGGCTAGCTTGGGCTATCCAGGTCAGGGCTTGGTTTATCTACCAATAAGTATAATTATATACAAGATTTATTGCTTTTGAGTTTATTAATGATGTTTATTTACTTCATTTATACTCTGTCCTTCTCCCCAATGGGAGACAAGTTCATTTATAGTCCAACTTTCTCTCTGAACTCATGGCAGATTACAACTAAATCCAATGCTGTAAGAACACTACAATACACTGATCCACCAAAATTAGGGAATGCACTAATAAAGCAACAATACTGGATAAATCTAATGGCTATCCCTGGGCCGAAAGAGATTAAACATCAAAATATCAGAGCACGGGCCTTTTCAACCACAGCCCCTGCCCTATGGAACCAACTCCCTGAGGAGGTGCGGGCCCTGCGGAACCTTGACCAGTTCCGCAGGGCCTGCAAGACCACCCTTTTTAAACTTGCTTACTCAGACTGCTAAAGAAGGCTGTTAATAAGGATCCGCCAATGCAGCTTAAAAACCTAGACCGCTGTGTATAAACTGGCAGAACCAGCGTCAAACATCACCAGCACTGTCAGACTAAACTATCTAATTGTATTGACTGGTTTTTAATGTTGTTAAATAATGTTTTATATTGTTTTATATTGTTAAATTTAAAGGTTTTATTATTACTGTATGTTATTAAGAAATGTTGTTAGCCGCCCTGAGCCTGCCGAGGCGGGGAGGGCGGGATACAAATAAAATTTATTATTATTATTATAAATAATGCAGTAAGACGACATATTACAGTCAGCAGTAATGAAGCTGGGTTAAAGCTGGATCACAAAATGTGAGGACAAGGCTAAAAACAGCATAATACATCACAATCCAGACTACCTTACATTCCACAAATGCTAACTACTTTAACTGCACCTTTGTTGCTGTAAACAAAACCCTCCTGAACCATTCTGGTTTACACATTCTGTTAAATGACAAGTAAGGGAATCTTCCTGACCTTGTCAGACAAGACATTCTACCAGGTACAAAAGGGAGTAAGGTATGTGCCAGGCAAGCCTCATGGAGGAGAGCATGCCATAGGCAAGGTGCAACTACTGAAAAAGCCCTGTCTCTGATCTCCACTTTTCTCAGCTCTGCAGGCTGAGCACCAAGAGCAAAGCTCAGAAGAGAATCTTAATGTCTGACTGGACAGTGCAGAAGGAGGCAGTCCTTTAAGAACCTCAGCTTCAGGCCATTTAGGGCCTTAATAGTAAGAACCAGCACTTGCATTCTGTTCAGATAGGCAGGCAGCCAGGGCAGATCTTTCAGTACAGTGTCCTACAACGATTCTCTTGCAGTAGGTTCCCCAAACCTTACATTTGAAGGCCTCTTTCCCCCTCTCCTGGGCAGTGACAAGGCCTGTCTTTCTACTGGAGGTCTTGTACCCTCTTCATCCAGGCCCCTGAGTTCTCCTCTCATTGGCTCATTTCCTCTTTGGGGGGTGATGAGCTGCAATGCAACCCTGTCAACCTGTTGATAGAATTGCAGGACACCCTGGCTGGCTGACTGGAGTGCTAGGCTACTGTGCGAGACCCACTGGGCTCACATATACCTTACTTCCTTATATGTGTAAAGTGCTGTCATGTTGCAGTCAGCAGATGGCAACCCCAGCAAGGGGCTATCAAGGCATATGAGAAGCAGAGGTGGTTTGCCATTGCCTTCCTCAGTGGCCTCCCTTCCAAGTACCAACCCTGCTTAGCTTCCAACATCTGATGAGATCAAGCCATACCATGCCACCTTCCCTCCCTATTCTCTGTCACTCATCTCCCAGACTAGCTCACTTTGGAAGCAGTTTGGAGGCAGAAGTGATAAGGAGATCAGTCAGGATTTGGTTGAGGGCATCACCCACATGCCCCTTCCAGTGTGAAAATTATGTCTTCCCACTTTCTGAAAAGAATTTGTTTACTTTATAATTATGTGAATAAATAAATATGGTCAGCACCAGAGAGAAGGCTATGAAAAGGCTTATTTTTGTTATGGCGGTGGCACCATAAGAGGAGGCTATACAAAGAAATCCCAGAGCATTTCTGTAAATGCCCAAAGAACAACCTCTTGACTTGCCTGCATCAGAGAACAGGGATTTTCTAAAAATTCAAAGGGATCCTCTTCATGAGAATTTTCTCCATTCCATACATATTATCCATTTTCACCACATTGGATTCTCCACATGGTTTCTTTAAATTATGTCACCAGAGAACATCAGTCTGTGATGAACACATTCCATGACTCTTCCAAAATCCATGTTCCATGACCGACCCTAACCAGCACACTATCTTGTCAACTGACCCTCACTCCCATACTGTTCCCAAACAGAGTTATTATTTCTCATCTTCATGAGTGGGTTTTTAATTGCTGACATTGTGTCAGTTCCCAAGATTGCTGCCAAGGCCTTCTCACTCCTGCTTCTGTACTTAATCTGATCTCTTATCCTCTTTCTCCACATTATGAAACTGACAAATCAAAGGTCAGAGGCAGGGCAGAGGCCAAGAACTCTTGTACACAATAGGCAGGGAATTCCCACAGATCCTGTGGCATTTGGAGGGTGTGGGGGTCAGGTCCATGGAACAACAAAGGATGGATACAGCCAGAGAGAGGATCCTTTCAAACTTTCCTCCCCAGCAGACACACTTCTTGATTGCCATACTGTTGGACATACTTTGCTGACCTCTCTGTAAACACCTCATGCCCTGTTCTTAAACCTTACCACATCATACACACAGGATCTTTCTGGTGTGGGGAATAGAAATGCTTGCAGGAGAGTGACTGACTCTGTGGTGGCCTTTTATTCTCCTTCCCTATGCAATCTTTTACTCCCAGGTGGCCAAGAACATGCCCTTCCCAGTGGGTTTGGCTTTTTTTTTTTTTTTTGAGAATATCTATATAATATACAGTTATCATGTCCTCGCCCTGTGCTTTCCTCTTGCTTGTATTGCATGTTGTTTTGTTTATACATACATTCATTTTAAAAGTTCTATCCTGCCAGTTAGCCAAGAGCGGTCCTTAAATGATGGCTAATCATAAAAGATAACTGACATCCTTTAATTTAAAAAGTACAAAAGACCCTACAAAACCATACACAAAGCTAGTCTGTAACTTCCTTGATTAAACAGATAAACAATTCCTTGTAAAAACACATCCGTATATTTCCCTGTTGTTTATGCTGGCCTTCCAGAGAGCCTCTCAGTGCTAATTGGATAGGCATAGCCAATAGGGTTGCTAGGCTCCAGGTGAGGCCTAGGGAATCCCCCACTTCTACAACTGATCTTCATAGGCTTTCCAATCCCCTGTTCCCCAGGGGGGAAACTCCCAGTTTTCCAGGCTCCAGCTACCCACAGCCACCTTGTGTTTTTAGATCACTGCAGGTTTAGAAGCCTGCAAACACCTTGTGTTTTAAAATGTGCATGTGTGCCTTTAAATTTGAACAAGGAGTGAAAGTTGCATTGGGAGGGGCCAGCAGCAGAGCCACGTGTATGTGTGTGTGTGTGTGTGAGAGAGAGAGAACAGTCTCTGTGCTTGTTTTGGAATAGTTTCAGTTGTTTTTTGATAGGGACCTGTTTATGGGATAGAGGAAAACTCCACCTTTTTCTCTTTTAATTTGCCTGTGTTAGTCTGAAGACTACTTGGCCTACTCCCACACATCAGCCCTGGGCATTGTACCATGATGAGGCCCCTCCCCTCCCCAAACCCCACCATCTCCCAGCTCCACTCCCAAAGTCTCCAGGTATTTTCCAACACAGACCTGGCAACCCTACCAGAAAGGAAGTTTCATAGGGTGGGTGCCATTACAGAAAAGGCTGGCTTCTTGACACATTCAAATGGCAGTGTACTTGGGATAAAGTTTACTTTGCAGATATAATAAGTGTCTGTCATAAATTGAGCCTTAGTCCAGAGTGGGCCCAGCAGTTATGCAACACATTCCTACTATGAACAGTCTACAGAGGCTGCACATGATGGCTTTCTAGCCACCATGAGATAAGTTTTAAAGGCATGTGGTCTGTGGGTTTCCATGTGTGAGCTGGAACTTCTCAGGACCTTTTTGTTTTATTTAATGCTGGGAGGGGGGAGAGCTGTTGAGTGTATGCCATACTGACTGACTGACAACATTAATTCTTTTTGGTACATCTACTGAATGTTTAAAACCTAACTTGACTGTTGCAAATCTCAATGAAGAAAACTTGGTAATTTTAAGTCTATGACTGCAGATCTCTAGCAGCAATCTTCATTAAAGGTTTCCCAGAGTCCTTTCTAGGATTGCATGGCAGTTGAATTGATTTCATACTGGCTTAAATATGTATGATATGCACGGTTTCAGACTGTAACAACTTTGGAAAAAACAGTTCAGTTACCAGGGCCATAACCAGGGGACACTTGGGAACAATATGCCTCCCAGTATGTCACATCCTACCTCTGAAGTCCCAAATTAATTTTAAAAGGTCTCTGGCCCTCTTTGGGGAGAAGATACAAGACTATGCGAAGGGACTGCGGCTCAGTGACAGAGCATCTCCTTGTCTCCAAGCACACCCACCACTGGGTTGCCCTGCCCCGCCCCCCCTGATGCCCCTTTCCTGCTGCCCCCACTACCTGCCCACAGGTAGGAGGTGAGGCGGAGAAGGGTGGTGAAGTGGGTGGCAAGGGCAAGCACCATAGCGATGGGAAAGGAGCACCAGAGGTGGCAGGGCACACACGGGAAGGGGCACCTCTGGCTGCTCCTGAGGCCAAGTAGCACCCTAGGCGGGCCCCTACCTAGCCTACTGGGATGCACTGGCCCTGAATCCATATGGGCAAAAGCCCTAGTACACGGTAAGCTGGTCATTATTCACCTGATACATAGTTCACCTGATACCTTACTTCACCAAATTCCCAATTAATATTAAAAGCTACACCTGCACAGACCTCTTTGGGAAGGAGTAGAAGTGTTTCTTATTTATGAATGCATGTATGTATGTATGAGTGCGTGTATGAAGTTCAGTTATATCCTGCCTTTTTCCCCAGTGGGGACCCAAAGTAGCTTACAATCCCTGGTATCGCCAATTATATATAGTAGGTGATGTGAAAGACCTCTGCTTGAAATCCCAGAGAACCTCTATCAGCCAGAGTAGACGATACAGACTGTGATGAACCCATGGTCTGATGCAGTATAAGAAAGCTTCATACGTCTCAATGTAAGAAACATGTAAGTAGATTGCCTGGAAATAATGGGGGTTGGGCAGCCCAAAAAAAAAAAACAGCTGGGCCTTAGCAAGTTAACCCATTCCTTAGCTAATTCATTTTCTTCAGCTGTGTCCTATTACCTTTTTTCCCTGTGTTTATTTCTTGTCTGTTTCTTTCTTCTTTAACATCCACAATGATAACTGAGAATACTGGGTAGAACATTTGGGGCAGATTTTTTTGGGGGGGGAGGGGGATGGCCTTCTTTGTATTTTTACCCCAACAGTGGCCAAGATCATAGCTTGGAAGTGGGAGCAGAAAAATAAATGCCTCATTTCACTTAACCTGCTATCTATTTATAACTATTAATTGCAAATGACCTTGCTATAATTTACTTTAACTTGCTTGTAGGAATCCAGGCCTCTGAGCATGGACAGAATGCCCTTTATTCACCAATGAATAAGGTCCTGTCCACACCTACACCTTGAGGCATCCAATATTAGGAATAAAGGAGGTTTAAACTCCAAAATCTTCCATAACAGAAAAAGTTCTTCATTACATAAGACTAAAGAGCTCAGGAGACATATATCCATGGAATCTTAAGACATATCACTCTCACAATAGAAAAACAAGGTTTTGGGGAAGATCTATATAAATCTGCAGAAGAATAATTCATCCATTGAATGTCAACACTGAATATACTCTGCATATGTGCAGAGTGCTTGCCTCTCGCTACACAGGAACCATACCTATCTAGTATGTGAGGATGGATTTCTTGGTTGAAGGAAATGATTTGCAGGAAAGTGTAACTTAAGGATGTCAAATTTTAGTAATGAAGGCACTGATTAATTGCTACCTCCTTCCCCCCCCCTCTCCCAGTACAGGTTTGACTCCTGCCCCATAGTCTTATGTGGTGAACCATTTCCTAAGAGACGAACATGGGTATCCTAATTAACTGGGTAACAGATGCTGTGCCATATTGCACATATATTGGTTTTTCATGCCTGCTAGTAATAGGTACTGAATATATAAACTGGAGATGAAAGACAATAACTGGCACCAACAGTTTAACTTAATTTTACATTTAGCACATAATGAATTTCCATTTCCCATGTTTTTTTATTTTTAGTGTGGTAAATAGTCCATATCTTCACAGCTATGTAATTGGTATTACACACAAATAGAATGTGTTTGCCAACCTAGGGGTATGTGGACGTACAACTATTAATAGCTATTCAGCGTGATATCACTAGGTCCCATCCTGTGACATTGCTAGAGTCTCATTTATGACATCATGAGGCCCAACTCAATGAGTCTCAAGGTTTAGGATGATGGGGAACTGCCAGTAGTACCTGCCCCCCCAGGTGCATAATTGCTCCCTCACCATTAAATTCCTGGCTACAGGCCTATAGTGTACTGTTGAGATGAGAACATGAAAGCTAGAGAGAGTGTCAGCTGTGCATTCTCTCTTTCTCTTTATATATATATTTCAGCTAATATGACCGACTTCCAAACTGACAAGCTTCCATCAAGGTGCAACTAAAGGAGAAATTAGAAATCTGTTGACTCCATTTTTTGTCTCTTCCAATTATGTTAATAGGCATAGTAAGAGGGGGCAGATGTTTCAGGAAAGCAGCACAGGGGGGATGACTACTTCTTTCTTCCCTCAAAATTTCCCTGACATACACTGAACTCCCCTCCAATGGCTTGGTACTTAGTATTCTTTCCCTATTAAGTCAAAATGAAGCCCTGTGAGGGTAACACGTGTCAGGAAAATACAGCATAGAAAGGATTATCAATCTAATGCATACCTCATGCTCCTATTTTAAGAATGTCTAGTTATAGCTAGAGTTAATTTTATTTATTTCTATCCTGCCCTTCCTGCAAGCAGGCTCAGGGTAGGTTACTACATAGAAACATCTTATAATAAGTCAACTAAAACAAAACAAAAAAAATTCTTAAAACCATAAAATGATAACAAGGTAACATCCGAACAAGATGACTTTGTTTGTCCATCCCTAAGGTTACCAACTCCAGCTTGAAGAACTCTGGGAGCTTGGAGGAGGGGCAGAGTGCTTGGAGAGGGCAGAGTTTGGGGAGGGGATATGAAGTCCCATCCTGTAATGTCACATCCAGATCAAAAATGAGCTCCTCAAAGTCTTCACCTTCATGGGAAGTCACTTCCTCTCACCAAAATTAAAACTGTTAATTAATATTCCCTTAAAAATTTTCCTCTAAATATTATCTGGGTATTCTCACTGTTAACCAGAAAAATCTAATCTGCAGACCTATGGGTGGATAACAACTAACAGTATCCCATCCTTCTCTCAATTCCCCACCCAGCCTCTAGCCTTTAATATCTTTATGGGTTTTTCCTAGTTTTGTAGTATACCACAGAAGAAATGGAAGATCCACTCTCTGTAACCACTCTAGGACAAGTGTATGGTTCCTCCAGGGGAATTGACCTCTATAGTCTGAAGTCCCCGGAATTGGACGTGGCAACCCTACACCCTAGGCCCCCAACCCTCACCCCACTCCTGCCTCTGCACCTGTGGCAGTGAGGGTGAGTGCTGTGGCAGCAGGTGGTGTGGCACCAAGTGCCTTTAAGCACACCCACTGCCATGCCACCCCCACTAAGCCTTCTCAGGTCTGTGCTTCTGGGAAGGCTGAGTGGGGTCGGCGGGGCAATGCATGTGCTTGGAGGCACTCAGAGCCTGGCTCTAAGCACCTCTGAGTGCACCCACCACCACACTGCCTGTGCCCCTTCCCCCCAACCCTGCTGCCTGCAGGTAGGTGGCAAGGCAGACGACAGTGGAGAGGCAGGTGGCAAGGGTGAGCACCACGGCAGCAGGGAAGAGGCACTAGGGCTAACAGCTGTGCAAAGGGATGGGCACCCACGGCCCACCCCTGAGGCCAGGTAGCATCCTAGATGGGCCCCTACCTGGCCTACTGGGACATACCAACCCTGAATCCATATGGGCAAAAGCCCTAACACATGGTAAGCTAGTCACCTGTGTTCACCTGCTACATAGTGTACTACCCAAATAACTAATAAATATTAAAAGCAACACCCGCACAGACCTCTTTGGGAAGGAACAGAAGTGCTTCTTATTTAGGCATGCATGTATGTGTGAGTGCCTGTATGTAGTTCAGTTATATCCTGCCTTTTCCCCCAATGAGGACCCAAAGTAGCTTACATCAACCCCTGTCCTCCATTTTATACACCAAACTCTGTGAGGTAGAGTGTATGACTGGTCCCAGGTCACCCAGTGAACTTTCATGGCTGATCTTTGTTTGACATTCTGTCCACTACACAACACTGGCTCTCTTTGGCTTCCTGAAGATGCTAAATAATTTTTTGAATAACGTTAATATAACCACTTCACACACATAATCTTAGTAAGCTTGTAAACCTGTAAGATATTATCATCTGTATTGAGTTCAATGGCACCTTTAAGACCAACAAAGTTTAATTCTGGGTATACATTTTCATGTACATGCACACTTCTTCAGATACATTGAAACAAGATTTCCTCAACCATTACATATCAGTAGAGGCAGGAGGGGTTAATTGCCAGGAAGGGCTAATTAGAGTCAAGATACGTAAGTAACTGAGTGATAAGTATAGCTAAGTTTGGAATAAAATCAGGGCCGGCTCACCCACTAGGCAAACTAAGCGGTTGCCTAGGGCACCGGGAGGGTGGGGGTGCCAAATTGGGCTCCCCCCCCCGGTACCCCAGGCAAGCGCCTAGTTTGCCTGCCTCTTCCCTCTGCCGCCACTGCAGTCACCGTGGAACCCTCCTTTCCCTTCCTGTCACCCCCCAGGCGCAGTGCCCGCCCACTCCTTCCCTTTGCACCCCCTCTAGCGCGCCACCCGCTGCCCGTGCCTCCTCCACCAGCCTGCTACAGCCAGCCACTCCTCCTTTCCCTTCCCTTCACCCTCCCCAGCATGCCGCCTGTCCGTGCCTCCTCCACCAGCCTGCTGCAGCCGCTACTGCCACTGTCTGCCTCTCCTTTCCCTTCCCTTCCTTCCTGTTGCCTCCCCCCACCCCGTGATCACAGCGTGCTGCCTGGGCCCTGCTGGCTGCAGCGTGGCTTGCGGCGTGATTGGGCGGGGGGGTGATGGAAAGGAAGGGAAGGGAAAGGAGGCGTGGGTGGCAGGTGCGCAGCGCATGGGGGGTGCAACAGAGCATGGTGCTGCATTGCAGCACTGCGCGGCGTGTGGCGGAGGGGGTGTCTGCCTTGGGCACCACACACCCTTGGCCCAGCACTGATTAAAGCAGTTGGTAAGACCTGTGAATAGCATGTTAGCATACAGATAATAAAAGATAAATTCAGGGGGATAGCTGTGTTGGTATGAAGCTGTAGAACTACGTTTGAGTCCAGTGGCCCCTTTAAGACCAACCACATTTAAATCTGAGTATGATGGCGGGCCAAGTGTTCCCTTCTCTGGGTTGGGAAATTCCTAGAGATTTGGTAGTTGAGCCAGGGAAGGATGGAGTTTTTTTTAATTTTAAAATTATTTTATTTATCTGCATCTCGCTTTTCTCCCTAGTGGGACCCAAAGAGCTAGAGGAGGGGACAGACCTCAGCAGGGTGTAGTGCCATGGAGTCCACCCTCCAAAGTCACCACTTTCTCCAGAGGAACTGTTCTGTGTAGTCTAGAGATCAATTGTAACTCCAGGAGATCTCCAGGGCCCACCTGGGGTATGGCAACTATAGGTGGGACTGAGCTACTGAGTTTGTCTGATGGGGGGACTTCAGTCCCACAGTGTCAGCCACTACAGCACTTCCTGTACCCTTCCTGATGTCTATATCCTTTTCCTTTTACATCCAAGTATAATATTTGTGTCTATTACATGAGCAAAAGCTTTTTGGTGGTATGACATACGTTTCCTGTGTGGTCATTCATGAAAAGGTTCACTCATACAACACAGAGCAATGGCTGGCTTTATCTGGAGACAATTCCTTGTTCTGTTTGCTTTCAAACTACTGTAGAAACTTGGAAGACTGCAGAATAGTTCGTCATTCAGGCAAAGTATGACATCTGTGTTGGGGACTGAATGGGAAATAAGCACACAAATGCAAATAGGTCAGTGCATCATTCAAGGAAGTACTTTGTGATTTGCTTGCTTATTTTTACATTGCCTGGTGCCAGATTTCAGTGAAAAGGTAAATTCCCTTTACAGACAAAGCTATCCCTTTCTTTTTGGTTTTCCCAATGCAATGGGGAGGGGGGGGGTCACTGCTGTAGCTCCCCCCCAGCTCCACTTGCAGTATTTGTCTACATTTCACACTATTTAAAAAGAAAACAACTTTAAACATCTGTTCCTGCACTTTTTAAGATGGAAAGAAAGAGATCTTGAATACAGCAAAAAGTATGGCAGATGTTAGCAAATTCCCTCCAAGGCAGATGTCTGCCTCTCAAAAACACAAGTTCTTTTAAGTATTCATGTCTATGGATCCTCTCTGACTTAGGACACGCGACTGCCCAGCAAGTGAAGGGACGTGGGAAAACTCTACTGCACAAAGAGCTTATTCAAACAAACCTAATAGCCGTGAAGAATCTAATAACCAGCAGGAAAATGGACAGCAAGCCCACAAGTTAGGCAAGAGGAGAAAATTAACCCTTTCTGCACTTCCCGCATAGAATAAGAATAGGAAAGACATCTCCCACATAACATTTGCATACATTCTGTGTGTGTATTTGAAGCATAATTGTGTTGGAAGAATGGTTTGTATATACTTCTCTGTTCCACAAACTTGCTGAGTAATATCCTGAAATACGAATCATAGAGTTGGAAGGGACCTCCAGAGTCATCTAGGATTGCATTACATATATATTTTTAAAACTTTATTTGTGGTGACTATGGGTTGGATCCTTCCTATAAGAACTACGAATCTTTGTCATTTTCCTCTGAGTTCCTGCAGTCCCTTCTGAGCCCCAGAAAGTAGGTTCCCATACTGGTTGGAGGGCTGCCAGGAGGAAGGGGGTAAAAATGTGCTATCACTGGATAAATAAATGTCCATGGCATCACAGCTGGTGTTTTTTCTCCTATGTCAGGCCTGCCAGCTGGCTCCTTATTTGTCTGAGTCGGATGATCTTGCAACATTACCCCATACAACAGTCTGTTGCCACATTGGCACATACTGGAGAGCTGGTTTGGTGTAGTGGTTAAGAGTGGCAACTGCGATCTCAGAGAACCAGGTTTGATTCCCCACTCCTCCACATGCAGCTGCTGGGTGACCTCGGGCAAGCCATGGTTCTCTCAAAACTGTGCTCTCAAGAGCAGTTATTTGAGAGCTCTCTCAGCCCCACCTACCTCACAGGAGGTCTGTTGTGGGGAGAGGACAGGAAGGAAATCGTAAGCTGCTCTGAGACTCCAAGTTAAGGGTGGGGTATAAATCCAATCCTCCTCCTCTACGTAGGGCTACACTTGAAAATGCTTCAGAGGCTGCAAGTGGTCCAGAATGCAGCTCCCAGGTTGCTGACATCATGGTGAGCTCATATTACTCCAGTTCTGTGTAAACTGCACTGGCTATCACTTAATCTTCAGATCCAATCCAAGGTATTGGTGGGGTAGGGCGGGATATAAATCGAATAAAATAAATAAATAAATAAATAAATAAATAAATAAATAAAATGAAGCCCTTAATGGTCTGGGACCCTCATATCTACAGGTCCACCTCCCCAGTTACAACCACTTATGCTCCCTTCATTCATCATCTAGGGCCCTTTTGTAGGTGCCCGGCCCCAGGATGGCTTGATTAGCTGTCACTAAGTGAATGGCTTTCTCAGTTGTGGCCCCTATACTGTGGAATGCAATCTCAGATGACACCCATGCCCTGCCAGACTTTTCATAGAGCATGCAAGGCTGAACTGTTTAGGTTGACCTTTGGAGGGTAATCCACATGTTTGGGTTGTTTTTATTAGTGGTTTGCTGCTATCCACATATTTTAATAGTTTAATATTTTAATGTTAATATTTAATATTTGTTATTTGTTCTTATGGTTTTTTTTACTTTAATATATGGTTTTAATGTTGTAAGTTGCTGCAAGACCCTTTGAATGAGTCAGAAAAAAATGAATAAAAATGTGAATGTGAATAAATAGACGTGAACAAACAAACAAACAATGTGCTTCTTATCTCTTCTATCAGCAGAGTTGCAGTGACAGAGGAGATGGTGATTTCATTCCCTCCCTGATGCAACATCCCCCAATCCACATAGCTATTAATCTATACAGGTCCCACTGCTGTGCCACGCAAATTTATGTCTAGTGGTCAGAAGGAGTTGCTGGGTGGAAGGCAATGCAGTATCCATCCATGTTTTTGCTGGTTGGATCCAGCTGTACTTTAGCAGAAGCCCATGATGGGCCTTGAACTAGTAACGTGGGATTCAGCATGTGTTCCATCAGTAACCATGATCAAAATGCAGAGTGATTAAACACATCATCCAATGCAGTTTCCTTGTCTAGCACAGGAGGGTAAGTCATAATCTTTATCCTGGGACACTGTAAAAGATTCTGGGTTAGGCTTGCTCACCAATTGCTCACAACTCAGAGACCTGATCTTGCTGCTAATGCACTGTCTTTACCCTCAACTGAAAGGGGACAATGTCTGGCATATTATTATTATTATTTTCCCAAGAATGGGGAAAAAGCAGGAGACAAAACAGAGACCACAGCAGTAAGTAGGAATATCCAGTAATCCAGGTCCTGAAGCTCATGTTCAATTCCTCCACTCCATTAATTAATTGCATAAATAACAGTAACAGCAGTACTGTTAGAACTGTTCTCTTAGGCATCTCAGCTGGTGGATTCCATTTCTCTCCATTATGATTTGGGTTAATGAAGGGTCAGCAAAGCAAGCATAACAGGGGAAAACTCTGACACAGCTTCTAATACCACCCACACTGATGAGGGGACAGGTTTTAATGATGTCTTGCTTTGCTCAGGAGTAAGAGTGGGAAGTTCTTGAAGATATGGTTGAGCTATGGCGTAGTAATTGCCTGACCCTGTTCTATGACATTTCCTCCTGGGTAACCATTATTCCAGTCTTCAGGAGAGGGCTGGAGATCACTCAGAATTACAACTGCTCTCCAGATGGTAGGGATCAGCTCCCCTGGAGAAAATGGCTGCTTTGTAGGATGGACTCTGTGTCATTACACCTTGCTGAGGTTACTTCCTTCCTGCTTTGGTCCACACTGTGATTTCAGACCAGCCACAGACTTTCAGCCTAACCTACTTCAAAGGGTTATTGTGCAGATCAAAAGGGAGAGAGGAGAACGATGTAAGCTGCTTTGGTTCACATTGTGGAGAAAGACTGTACTTTTCCTAGGTAAAGGTTACAGGGAGCGGGGGAGGAGATGGAAGGTTGAGGTCAGATTCATTCCCCTACAGAAAATGGCTGCCTTGGGTGGATGGGAAGATAGCAAGGGAGAGCCTCTTTCGAGAGTCTATTGTATTTTTCTTCACAATGGGACTTATTCCTAGTAGTATAATAAATTCAGTATTATAAATTCATGCACACAATGTTTTCTTAACAGAAGACATTGCACTTCTATGCCTAGCCTTCAAGACACGTCCCCTGTTGTGAGCCAGTTTGGGGGAGAGCCAGTTTGGTGTAGTGGTTAAGTGTGCGGACTCTTATCTGGGAGAACCAGGTTTGATTCCCCACTCCTCCACTTGCACCTGCTGGAATGGCCTTGGGTCAGCCATAGCTCTGGCAGAGGTTGTCCTTGAAAGGGCAGCTGCTGTGAGAGCCCTCTCCAGCCCCACCCACCTCACAGGGTGTCTGTTGTGAGGGGAGAAGACATAGGAGATTGTAAGCCGCTCTGAGTCTCTGATTCAGGGAGAAGGGCGGGATATAAATCTGCAATTATTCTTCTTCTTCTACCCAGTAGCACAAGCAAAGCACTTAGGAGTGGATCCTGTATAGCACAAGCAGAATAATGCTCATGAAAGTAAACTCTTCCTCCTATATCTTCCATGGAAGCCTTCTCTGCCCCTCAAAATGATGCCCCTGGAGGACTCTGCAAACACCATAGGCAGTGAAGTGGGGTTATACAGTGGAAGAGAGAAGTAAGCCAAAACTACCTTCCTTTTCTGCTGGTAGAATTGTCTTCTGCCAGCAGAAATCATGGTTAGACTTCAGATCTCACTACTCCATGATCTAGAAATCAGCTATGTTAAAATCCATACTGAAGTCTTGCTTATGTTGGATGTGATGTGGCTTAGTGGTAGCAGATGCTGGAAAATAGTTTTCTTTTCCTGAGACCAAAGATGTTGCATATCAGAGTAGACAATGTTGACTGGGATGAGTCAATAGTCTGACTTACTATATGACAGCTTCTTGTCCTCCTTCCTTACCTCTCTTTTTCAGTATACTACATAAAAACCATGGAAATTATAAGTGAAATTACCCAACTAGATTTTAGGAGAATTTTTTTTTAATCCAAGCCTGTAATTCTTGGAGAGGGAAGTGCATACATAAAAACTTCTTTGGAATAGTGAAAGATTTAAAATTAAATTGAATATGAGAAGAGTGTTTGAAGTTTTAAGCATAGCAAATCCTGACCAGTATGTCACTGAACAGACCTGAAAACCTTGTGGTACTCCAAATCTTAAAGACAGTTTGGTGTAGTGGTTAAGTGCACAGACTCTTATCTGGGAGAACTGGGTTTGATTCCCCACTCCTCCACTTGCACCTGCTGGAATGGCCTTGGGTCAGCCATAGCTCTGGCAAAGGTTGTCCTTGAAAGGGCAGCTGCTGTGAGAGTCCTCTCAGCCACACCTACCTCACAGGGTGTCTGTTGTGGGGGAGGAAGATAAAGGAGATTGTGAGCCACTCTGAGATTCAGAGTGAAGGGCAGGATACACTGTAAATCCAATATCTTCATCTTCATTTGCACCTGCTGGAATGGCTTTCGGTCAGCCATACCTTTCATAGGAGTTGTCCTTGAAAGGATAGCTGCTGAAAGAGCTCTTTTAATCCCACCTGCCTCACAGGGTGTCTGTTGTGATGGGAGGGAAAGGTAAAGGAGATTATGACAGCTCTGAGATTCAGCGTATAGGGCAGGATATAAATCCAATATATTCTTCTTCTTAAATTCAGGCTTCACTATTACAAGGACAGAATTGTTATTGTCATTATTTTTTGTTACTGGCATTGTAAACAGGATATTCCTTTCCAACCCCATATAGCCATATTTTTTTACTTTTTCTCTTATGATTAGCCATTGTCTGTAGTAATTCCTGCTGTTTTCCAGTGCCATACAAGTACCATTTTACTTGCTAATTAAGTCAATTAGCACACTGCACTCTAGTAGCACACTGATAGACATCATCCATATAATTCAGCAAAATGATCCATGGATCAGATCTCAGGTTAGTAATTAGCTCTAATTATTTTGGACATAAATGTTAATATCTGAGATCTAAAGTTTGGATGTGATTATACCATAATTACAGGTTGGGGAAAAATGTGTTAACCGAAAACATTTCCATTTAAGCTATTGATAGAAATCATTTTATGCAACCAAATGCCAACTATAGAGTGGTTTGTTTTATGCTTCCCAAGTGGCGATGAGACATTTGAAATAAAAGCCCATGAAAGCATAAATAAACTCTGCCCTTATCAGAAACTATTAGGACAATCCTGAACAGGTCTACTCGGAATCCTGCTGAGGTCTATTCAGTGGGGATTATTGCCAGTAAAGTGTATTTAGGATTGTACTGTAACACTCTGCTTGATACTTTTTAGAAACATTGCAAGGGTTCTTCACTGCAAAATATTATGCAAGTGTGCTACACAACCAGAGCTCCCCCCCCCTTTTGTTGAGCAGGAACGCACAGGAACACAGTTCTGACTAGCTTGGCATCAGGGAGTGTGGTCTAATATGCAAATAAGTTCCTGCTGGGTTTTTTCTACAAAAAAGCCCTGTGCAAAGCAATGGTGATATTAGGGGGTGTGGCCTAACATGCAAATGAGTTCCTGCTGGGCTTTTTCTACAAAAAAGCCCTCTACACAAGTAATGGAAAGGGGGAATAGTAATACAGCCCAGCTAACAGCTGTACCAACCCTGGCTTAGAAACATAGATTATGTCCTTGTGATGGCATTGGGACCCCCAAGCACCTGGTCTTGTGACTCCCTGAGTGCCAGAGTGTGCAATAACAGGCTTATTTACAAGTTTTCATAATATTACCAGAGGGAAAAATGCAATGTGGTGTTTCCATAGCAGGCCTTTGATTGCATATTCCTGACTATCACAGCCTAAGGCTAACAGAGCAATCAGTACTGAAAAGTTCCAGCCAGATGTCTTTGAAAGGGAATGTTACAGGGACAAATGCACAAATATACCAACAGTGCTAATTGCAGAGTGCTTATTATAGAGTATTCATGACATTTTAATGTGTCATTTAAGATATATTTTATTTAGTGTTTACGTATAGATCATGTTTGCTTTTTTTTGGCAGGTTTCTCATCATTCCTTTTGTGCCAGGCAGTGACAGAGTTAAACCACGGAGGCTGGCTTGCTGAGCTGCAGGCAGGTGGTATGCCTGCATCTGCACAGCACAAGGCTCATTCTGTCTGAATGCATAAAATCTGCTGGAGCAGCAAATACACCCGTAAATCAGGGTTTTAAATAGAGCCCAGCACAGAACCCGTCTAGGCAGATCTGTGGGATAGCATGTTTACACAAAGAGAGAATGGGTTCTTTGCAGCAGTAAAGAGGGCTGAGAGGAAAACAAGGAAAACGTGTTCTTTGCGCCAAGGAGGGTTAGGCTGAAAAGCTCCAGAAACATCTGACTAAAACCAGAATTACAGAAAACCTCTCACATAATAAGGGTGTTTTCCCAAGCAATGTGTGTTTTGGCAGAGAACAATGAAGAATACTGTTGATGTAAACAAGTGTCCAGTAGCATTGGTTCATTTTGTTTGTTTGGATGAAGCATAGGATCACATGAAGCTGCACAGTGCTGAGTTAGGGTGTTGGTCCTTTAGACACAGCTGTCTACTCCAACTAACAGTAAATCTCCATCAAAAAGTGTTTCCTTGCCTTGATCTTTTAAATGGGAGAGGCTAGGAGTTAAAAATGGGATCTTCCACATACAAACCCTCTTTAGGGTTGGCCAGGTCCCTCCTGGCTACTTTGCAGGGGATTGGGGTTAGGATTGCCAGATCCAGGTTGCAAAACTCCTGGAGATCTGGGGATGGAGCCTGGGTAGGAAGGGGACCGTGGTAGAATACAAAGATATAGAGGTCACCTTCCAAAGCATAACATTTCTCCAAGGGAACTGATCTCTATAGTCTGGAGATTATGTGTAATTTTAAGAGATCCCCAGGACCCACCTGGAGACTAGCATCGCCAACTCTGTTTCTGAGTATTGCCACTAGAGAAAAGAGGTTGGTTTTACTTATCTGAAAATATCCTATTGCTCAGGACATCTTATAATAAAACTAAGTTTGCACTGCAAACTGTTCAGCCATCAATAGACAATCAGGCTGTGTTAATATCTAAATTCTAGGCAAAAAACCATCTTAATCAATGGAGGCTCACATTCCTTCATGAAGACTAGGAAGTATGAAGACTTTTTGTCACCATTTCTGGAAGCTTGCTCCACAGAGTGGGGGCTATGTTAAAGAAAGTTCACCACTGAGAAAGAGTAGTATAAACCAGTTATAATGACGGTGCTGCCCAAATGATGGTTGGACCAACTAGAGTGGGCACATGTAGCCATACAGGAAGAGATAGTCCTTCAGATGCGAGTTGCAGGCCATGAAAACTTATTAAGCACCAGAAATCTGTATTGGGCTCAAAGGCAAATTGGAAGCTAGTGCAGTGGTTTTTGTATTGACAAAATATGAACATACTAGGAATAAGGCCTGCTGTGAGAAAGAATACAACAGGCTTTAGAAAGAGGCTCTGGGCGAGTGCCTCCTCACCCTTGTTGCCTTCTCACCCACCCAAGGTGACTGTTTTCTGTAGAGGAATTGCTCTGACTTCAACTTTCCACCTCTTCACCCCTCTCTGCAGCCACTACCTAGGAAAAGCACAGTCTTTCTCCACAGTATGAACCAAAACAGCTCAGATCATTCTCCTCTCCTCCTTTCGATCTGCACAATAACCTTCTGAGGTAGGTTAAGCTGAAGGTCATTGACTGGTCCGGAATAACAGTGTGGACCAAAGCAGGAGGGAAGTGGCCTCAGAAGGGTATAATGATACAGAGTCCACTCAGCAAAGCAGCCAGTTTCTCCAGAGGAAGTGATCTCTGGCATCTGGAGAGCAGCTGTACTTCTGAGTGCTCTCCAGCCCTCACCTGGAGATTGACAACAGTGGTTCCACAGGAAGAAATGGCTGGTTTGGTGTATTGCATTGTACCTGTCTGAGGTCCCAACCTTCCTCAAATTCCATCCTCTCCAGGTTCCACCCGTTAAATCTCCAGAAATGTCTTAACCTAGAGTTATTTCCTTCCCTTTATTTGCTCTTCTGACTTCTGCTTTCTATCTCCTCTCCCTCTCTGTAGCCTCTACCTAGGAAAAACACAGTCTTTCTCCACAATGGAGGGGGACCAAAGCAGCTTACATCATTCTCCTCTCCCCCCATTTGATCTGTGAGACGAGTTAGACTAAAAGACTCTTACTGGTCCAAAATCATCCAGTCAGCTTCCAAAGCAAGAACCTGGGTCTGGCAGTCCCCACTCTGAAGTCCTAACTCCTATGTCACACTGGCTGTCATAGCAGAGCTGCTCCAGAACAGTAGCAAGCAGTCAGGCCTAGTAAAGTTATGCCAGTCATGTGACATCAAGTCACCCAGTTGGGTGCTACCAGGCCTAGGGTAGCCAGCCTCCAGGTGGAGCCTGAAGATCTTCTGGTATCACAACTGAACTGCAGAAAACAAAACTGACTCCCCCTGGAAGAAATAACTGCTTTGGATGGTGAACTCTATGGCATTATATTCAGCTGAGGGCTCTCCCCTCCCCAAACCCTGTCCTCAAATTCCACTAAAAAATCTCCAGGAATTTCCCACCAACCTGGACTGGCCTCAATGACTTCTCCCTCAAAGGCCTTTAGTGATATCTTTCAGACCAACATCGTCTCTCTGATAATGTTGTTGGTCTTAAGCACAGGTCTTTATTCTCTCTCTCTCTCTCTTGCTTTTCCTCCCTCACTCTCTGTGTCCAGCCTGCTGCCATGGGACACCATTCCCCCCACCATCTCTGGCTGTTTCCCTTCCAGAGGAGGAGCACCAGGAGCCCTTAGCCAATCAAAAAAGGTTTTCATTGGCTCTTTCCCTCCTTCTCCCTCAACCAGTCAAGGGAAGGCTTTCTCTGGCTGTTTCCCTCCTCCTCCTCCTTCCATCAGTCAATTGAGAGAGGGCTTTCTCTCTTTCCTCACTGAAGCTGTGGTTCAATCCTCGTCTGTCTTGGGGGGTTGCTCTCCATTGAGACTGAGTGACAGCAGCTCAGCCAATGACTGGAGAATGGGAGTTGCTCTCCATTGAACATATGAACATATGAAGCTGCCTTATACTGACTCAGACCCTTGGTCCATCAAAGTCAGTATTGTCTTCTCAGACTGGCAGTGGCTCTCCAGGGTCTCAAGCTGAGGTTTTTCACACCTATTTGCCTGGACCCTCTTTTGGAGATGCCAGGGATTGAACCTGGGACCTTCTGCTTCCCAAGCAGATGCTCTACCACTGAGCCACCGTCCCTCCCCTTAGTCTCCATTGAGACTAAGTGACAGGCAGCTCAGCCAATGGAAAAATAAGTGAACTGTGACCAGTCTGTCTGGAGAATTATATTTTAGGGGAGATCAGCCAATATATTTCTGGTGGTTCTAGACTTCTAATATCCTGATACATTGGCTATTGAATGTTCCATTTTGTTGATTGTATTGGCTCACTATGGAAGTCTGCCTTGAGTCTGTGTGAGAAAGGTGGACTATATATAATGTAAATAAAATAAATAATATCAGCAACTGGGCATCTCATTTTGTATCAGTTGAAGCTTCTGGGTCAGCCTCAAGCATAGCCCCAAGCAGGGTGAGTTATCATAATCTGTTCTAAAGGTTACAGAAGCATGGATCAGTGTGGTTGGCACCATTGAGTTTAGCAGCGAAGACAGTCTCCAAGTCAAAGAAGGTGATACTAGCAACTGTTCCAACATGGTGTCCCCAGCATCAAGGGTCCAGGAGCATCCCCAAGCTAATAACAGCTGCATTCTATCTAAAAGTTAAACTGGCAAGTTGATCTTCCTCAACCATCGTTAGCTCCATCTTTTCTGGATTCAGTTTCAGCTTGTTTGTCCTCATCCACTGGATCATGGCTTTTACAGTGCATGTTAGGGCAAGAGAGAATCACTGGTCCAAGGTCACCCAGTAAGTGGCATGGCAATAGGATCTGAATGCAGCTCTTCCTGGTCTTAATCCTATGCTCCAACATAGCAACATTTTACTTAAGCAACATTTTACTTAAGTTTAAAAATAGTAACAAATTGTTTTACAAAATTCAAAAGAGAGAGTAACATTTAAGTTAATAAAGTAAGGAAAATATTAAAGTAACTAAATTGTTCCATATCCTGTCAGATTCTAAAACTAGGCCATTTCCTTCAGCTCAGGCTTGATGCCTTGTAAGGTAAGTTCCTGCCATCTTCATAGCAGCTAAATACTCTCAGCCCTCTTCTTCGGTGCTCTGACTTGATTTATCCTTATTTCAGCCTTCTCTCTTCTTGACCAATCAGTGATGGCAGTCCTAAGTTTCAGTTCAAACTTGCTTCCCCCTCAGGTAGCCAGGTAGTGCGGGTACATTAAGTGCTCTTTCATTGCGTCACAGATCACTCACCAGCCTGGAATCTTTGCTTAGCTGCCTTTTATTGGTAGCACATTGGTTGACTGCACTTTACCCAGGCACCCTGTATGGTGCTCAGACTCTTCCTGTCC
This sequence comes from Heteronotia binoei, assembly GCF_032191835.1. NCBI lineage: Eukaryota > Metazoa > Chordata > Lepidosauria > Squamata > Gekkonidae > Heteronotia > Heteronotia binoei. The sequence continues at coordinate 91,741,949 of NC_083228.1, read as the reverse complement.
TTGGAGGCACTGGCCCGCCTTTTCTTGTCAGTCTCTTCTCTCCTCTTCTAATGTCCTCCATCCCACTACTGTCCTCCTTGTCCTCTCACTGCTTCCTAGTCTCCTTTCTATCTCTTTTGCCTTCCTGGGCCCCATCTTGTGAGCTATCTGCGCCTGTCTACCTTCTTCCTCTCTGCCTCCCCTTGCCTTGCCTTCTCTCCTTCTCCTCTATTATTCCCACCTCCTCTCTGAAGCCCAGCTGAGCTCCTTACAGGCAGTTCTTTTGTGGTCAATTAGGGCTCACCTATGTCTGGGTGTTAGTCTACCAATCTGTTGCTATCATGGAGACTAGAAGCTGCATCCTTGCCCCACTAAACCCTGGCCACAACTGAGGCTTAGCTGCTATGGTTGCCAGTTCATTTTGGGGTAGAGGTGCCAGCCTCCATATGTGACCTGGAGAACTCCCTGATTTACAGCCAATCTTCAGACTACAGGGATTAATTCTTTGGAGAAAACAACTGCTCTTAGTATACTCTATGGCAGTTCCTCCCCAACACACACCACCCTCAGACTCCACCCCAAATCTCCAAGAATTTCCCAACCCAGATCTGGCAACCCTCCCTATCCCCCCATTGCTGGCCAAGGGGGACCTGGCAACTCTAGAGGGGTTCTTTTTTTTTGGGGGGGGGGGAGTCTGGCTAACTCACGTGGGTGCCTTTGAATAACATGCTTAATTTGTAAATAGGAAGTGAGAGAGGGAGGAGCAAAGTCCAGCAGCAACAACCCAGGCTCCTGCACATCCTGTTTTAATGTTATTTATTTAGTAATATCTGAATGCAGCCTACAGTACTATTTAAAATAACACAAACTTCCCAGCAATGATACGTAAAAATACAAAACTGCATGTTTTAAGGTAGAGTTTTTAACGCAGAAGATCGCTCCTTCCAGGGATCCTCAAACTTTCCTCCCTAATACAGGCTGTGTAAAGCTCGCCCCCTAGTGGGAAAATGTCTTGGCTTCATATGTTAAACAGAACTTTCTCTGTCTTGAGTTGCTCATGTTTACTTATCTTCATCCTGTCCTGGTTTTGTGTTACATTGCATAAAGCACGTTTCTATTTGACCTCCTCCTCCATTTGATGCTACTGTACTACGAACTCATCTCATGCCCAGCTGCATGTGTTGTTTGCTCTGTTCTTAGTATGCCTGAGTTCAATATAAGCATATAATTTTTGAATGCATTTATGTGCTGTGTCCTTAAGGAGCTTGTGAATCTCTGCTTCTGTGTTGGAGGTAGCCTGACGCCCCTGGAGTGCTGGTGGTAAGAAGCAGGAGAGCTTTGGCTGCTGTTGAATAACCCCCTCAGTAGGTCATCATCACCATGTACTTGGAGCAGCCATGTACACAGTCAGCTGATAAGCAAGGGAAAGGTTGTCTTGGAGCTGCTGTGTCTCCTATGTTTTAGCAGCAATGGTGCAGGATGTTGCACCTCTCGGGAAATGTGCTATCTGTTTATGTGTGATAGACAGGATGTTGAGCTGGGTTTATCCAGTATGGGAATACATTCATGTCCTACATTTCAGGGAATCAGCTGCCCTGCCCTGTAATGTATAATTGACAAATATGCCTTAGTCTTCAATAATTTGTTTCGAACCACACAAAATTTTAATGATTTGCTTTACAATCATAGTTGTCTTGTATTGCTCTCAAGAGAGGGGGGGGGAAGCAACAATTCAAGAAACAATTTTCAAAACTTTTTTTTGGGGGGGGGGGGAATGCTGTGATTGGGCATATTTGCTTACTTTAGATTCTCTCCTCTAATTTTGCCAAGACAGTTTGCCGTGTTACTCAGGAAGTAGTACAGTGCTTCATGAATCTGAAATTTCCCATTCTTGCCATGTTATCTGTTCATATTAGTAGGTCTTGTATCTTTGATTTTTCTCTAACTTCCCTAACCATCAAAATTGGTTCTTTTCACAGCAATGAAAAAACTATGCAAATGAAATAGTGAGGTCCAGGCCCAGGCATAATGGGGCTGACTGTTGCCTCTTCTGGCCTCAGCGGTGGCCAGTTGCAGCTGGAAGGAGGGGAGCTGCTGCTTGGAGCTGGGTCCAGGTGCTTTATTCACTGAGCAGAGTGTCCTTAGGGTTGCCACTTTATGGAAGTTCATAATTTTCTGGCTTGGAATGCCAATTAGTCCAACTCTTAGTGATTAGCTGCACTACATATCTAGTGTCATTTCTTTCCAAAGGCCGTCTCCAGTTCAAAATGTAAAGATTATTTTGCAAATGTACCTGCTGCCTTTCCAGAGCCCTGCTGTTGGGGGAGATTTTTGCATGTTTCTGTGCCAAGGCTTCCAAGGCTAGCTGTTTTGGAAAATCAGGAAATGTCTTTTAAAGTGTTAAAGCAGGGAACACTGTGAATTACCTCTTTTGAAAAGCAGGCATTCAAGATTTTGATTGCATATGTTTGCTTTGGGACACAAGCATAGTAGAATTTCCAGGTATTGTTCTGCTGTATCTAGAGCTAAGAACTACAGTTCCCATCAGGTAACACATGCATTTGTGGTGCAGTGATGAGTGTGTTGGACTAGGGTATGGGAGAGCCAGGTTCGAATCCACACTCTGCCATGCAAGCTTGCTGGGTGATTTTGGGCCAGTCACATTCCCTCAGCAAAAACCACCTCAGAAAGTTGTTGTGAGGATAAAATGGAGAAGAGAAAAACAGTGTAAGCCACTTTGGGTTACTATTGGGGAGAAAGAGAGGTAGGATTGCCAGCCTTCAGGTTGGGTCTAGAGATCTCCCACTTTTACAACAGATCTTCAGCTGGCAGAGATCAGCTCCCCTGAAGAAAAATAGCTGTGTTGAAAGATGAACTCTATGCCATTGTGCCATGCTGAGGCCCCTCACCTCCCCAAACCCCACCCTCTCCTAGATCTCCAGGTATTTTCCAATACAGACCTGGCCCTAGGGCATAATAAAGTAAATAAATAAATGTGAAACAACCAGCATGCATGTATCAATATCTCAATCCGCATGACAGTTCTTGGAAGATGATGGGTTTGTAATTATTAAGTTTGTAATGACTAAGCTGCATCTGTATGAAGCTAAGGGGATTTCCCCAGCACTTTACATAATAGTTTTATAAATATTGCTCAGGGTTTACAACAGTTTTGTATAGCAGGGAGACAGGATCACCCTCCTGTGCAGACAACATTTTTGATCAGCCATCATTCCAACAAATTGATGTCAATATAATTGCACCATAAACTTCTTCTTTCACAATCAAAAAGCATATCTTGTTGCATATGGGCTTGTGAATCACTTCCTTCCACTCTCTGCTTTCCAAGGTAAATAGCATGATGTTTGCAGCTCTTGCTCAATGACAACCTGCCTCACAAGCTGCATGGCAGCGTCCGATTCCCTCCTCCTTCTTTGTCAGGAGGGTTGCAACATCACAGCCTCAAGGGCTACTTAAACTGGAAAGAAAGTCATGAGCTTCTCAGTGGAGGAACTGGGCTTGGCCATCCTTACCTTGAATGAAAAACTTCTCCTTGGCATCAGGGAGCTCAAAGTGCTTGTGAGTGGTTTATCTTTCCATCTACCAGGCAGTGGGGAAAACTGGATGAAGTATATGTGAAATGAATTATAGAGCAGGACAGTGAAATCCTAAACAGGGTTACACCCTTCTATGCCCATTGACTTTGGTGGATTTAGAAGAGTCACGGTATAACTCTGTTTTGAGTTTATTGTGTGTGTGTGTTAATGTCTTTTTCAAAATATTGACCAGAACCCAGTGGTAGGCTGAAGACTGATAGAATAGTACAAAGGGGAGACCTGCTAGGACTCATGGGAGAGAGGAAATCCATCTCCTTTTCACCAGGCCCTGCTTCCTCCCTTCTTGTAAGCCGCCCTGAGCCCACCTCGGTGGGGTAGGGCGGGATATAAATCGAATTAAATAAATAAATAAATAAATAAATTCTTGTAGTGGCTCTAGTCCCCCAACCCTTGTCCTCCTGCCCAATTGTCTTTTTCACACACACACCCGCAGCCACCCATCAAACGGTCCTTTCTGCACTTATCCATCTGCCCAGTTGCCCTGTTATCCCCTCCCACCTTGCTTCCTCCCTCACCCAGCCAATCCCTTCAGTTAATGACCTACACACACACACAAACACAAATGCATACACTTTTCATATCTTGCACAGGAAGTGCAGCCTTTTCATGGTCTCTGAGCATGTGCAAACTACACTGATTACCAGGGGGGATTTAGTCCCTCCATTTCTTTTTTTACTTTTCATATTCAGAAACATACACTCCAGCCCTAGATGACTCATCTGGGCAGAGTTCTTTGATCTGCACAGCACATTCGTCTATCACTGTCAGATGGATGGTTATCATAATCATGTGTGGGTGTGTGTTAAGTGCCATCAAGTCACTTCCAACTTATGGCAACCCTATGAATTAACATTCTCAAAAACTTCCTGTTGTTAACAGGCTTGCTCAGGTCTTGCTGTGGCTTCCTTATTGAGTCAATCCATCTCATGTTCCTCTTTTCCTGCTGCCTTCAACTTTTCCTACCATTATTATCTTTTCCAGTGACTCTTGTCGTGTCATAATGTGACCAAAGTATGATAGCCTCAGCTTGGTCATTTTAGCTTCTAGGGAGAGTTCAGGCTTTATTTGGTCCAGAATTTGTCCCACTTATTTGTCTTTTTGGCAGTCCACAGTGTCCATAAAACTCTCCTCCAGCACCACATTTCAATTGAATAAACTTTCTTCCTGTCAGCTTTCTTCATTGTCCAGCTTTCAGACCCATACATAGCAATAGGGAATACCACGGCATGAATTAACCTGATTTTGGTCACCAGTAGCACATCCCTACAGTTAAGAATCTTCCCTAGCTCATTCATAGCTATCCTTCCCAGTCCCAATTGCTTTCTGGGTTTTTTGGCTGCAGCAGGCCTCGGATTCAGCAGAAGCTCACAGGAGCACAGCTCCTGAACCTTTCTGAGGGTTCCCCCTCCTCCTCCCCACCCTGTCCATTGAATAATAGGTGCTGCTGCATAACAATCCCTGGATGAACTCCACCACCTATTTTTCTACAAAGCAATCCCTGGGCTGCAATCAACCTTTTGGTTGATGATGGAGCCAAGGAATAAAAAATCTTGAACAATTTATTCACTGTCAGCCTTGAAGTCGTGTAATCCCCCATTAGTCATTATTTTTGTCTTGATGTTCAGCTCTTATCCTGCTTTTGCACTTTCAGCAGTAATTATTGCAAGTCTTTATTATTTTCTGCCAGTAATGTGGTGGCATCTGCATATTCATATTGTTAATGTTGTTAATGTTCCTTCCACCAATTTTCACTCTGCCTTCATCTATATCAGTCTATTTTAGACTGATTTTAGACTTTTATATTATGTAAACTTAATGGTAAATTTTAAATGGTATAGAAATGTATAATTGTTTTATTGTTTAACATGGCTTTTGCCACACCCTGTAAGCCGCCCTGAGCCTGCCCCGGCGGGGAGGGCGGGATATAAATAAAATTTTATTATTATTATTATTATTATTATCTCATCCATCTTTCCTTATTATATGTTCTGCATACAGACTGAAGAGACAGAGGCCGTTTTCCCACTGAGCTTACCTTGGAGCGACGTCCCTCTTCACCGCGCAGCGTCTGCGCGGATTTCCCACCAACTGCTCCGAGGCTGCTCCGAGTAACCAAGTAGAGTCGCAGCTTTTGCGTCGCTAACGTAAACTGGTTTTTAGCGGTTTCCATTTGCGACGCAAAAGGTCGGGAACTTCCTGGTTCCTCGGAGCAGCCTCGGAGCAGTTGGTGGAAAATCTGCGCAGATGCTGCGCGGTGAAGAGGGACGTCGCTCCGAGGTAAGCTCAGTGGGAAAACGGCCTCTGTCTCTTCAGTCTGTATGCAGAACATATAATAAGGAAAGATGGATGAGAAAATACATCCTTGTCTGACAACTTTGCCAGTTGGAAACCATTCTGTCCTGATATTAGCCTCTTGTCTAGAGTATACATTGCACAGCAAAACAACTAGATGTTGTTGTGGTACATTCATTTCTTTTAAAACCAACCATATGTGTATCATATAGATTAAGCTTTGCTTAATCTATATGATACACAAGCTGATTTTCTTCTATTCTCTAAATCTGCAATATGATCTCTAGTGCCTCTTTCTTGTCTGAATCCTTGAACATCTGTTATTTTTCATTACATACATGGTAATAGACTTTGTTGCAAGATTTTGGGCATCATTTTACTCATGTGAGAAATATCCGATGGTCCATTAGTTGCTGCAGAATTTGATGTCTCCTTCTTTTGGAATTGAAATGTAAATTGACCATTTCCAGTCTGTGGCCCACTGTTTTCTTGTCAATATTTGTTGCCACAATTGTGTTAAAATTTTAATGGTTTCTGTGGCTTGGAATAGCTCTACTGATATCCCATCTACCCCCAGTGATTTGTTTCTCCCAATTGTTCTCAGTGCAACTTTCACTTCATTTTCTAAAACCATAGGTTCTTCTTTAAAATATTATTCTTGGAAAGAATCTGTCAAACTGAGCACTTCATTAATTAAACAATAACATAAAGAAAACTGACCATACAAAGAATGGACCTTAGGATTGCCAGGTCCAACTCAGGAAATACCTATGGACTTTGCAGGTGAAGCCTGGAGACTTTCCTATTCTCTAAAATAAATAAAAATACAGCAGTACAGTTCCCTTGAATACAGTCTTTATTTTCTCCTCCTCTTTTCTGCCTTCAAAGGGTTGCACTTCCACTAAATGAAAGTGAATATGCACACAAAGCAGCCAAAATGAACAATTTGCAACCTCACACTTTTATGATCTCACTGTGGCAATGTAGTCATGGGAGCTGATGGATGTAGCAGTCTGCTGTATTTCAACCAGCTTCTTCAGACTAATACAGGAAAATGAAACTACTGTCTAGGTTCTGGTTAATTTTTTTACTATCCATACAAATAATCAGGTTCTAGTTAACTCTTCATTATCCAAACAAATGACTTCTGAAACAAATGCCAAACAGAGTGTACTGGTTCCCTCTCTCACACATTCACCAGGAAGAGCCATGTGTGCTGGCTTCCTCTCTCACACACTCACTCCGTCCCCCTGCAGCTTTGTCCTGCTGAGATTTAAAGGCACACAACCTTCCAAAACACAAGCTGTTATTTGCAAGCTTCTTCTAAGCCTGTGGAGATTTAAAGACAAATGGTGGCTATTGGGGAAGGGCTTCCCCCCACCGGCCAGCTGACTGGCGGTGGGGATGAGCCTGCAGAGGATCCCCTGGGGACTGGCAAACCTAACAAAAGAAAAAATAAGTGGGACAGGAGATATCTAAATAAAGATTTTAGTTTTGATTTTAATTTTGTTTTATTTGGCTTAATTTGGTTTACTCTAATTTGCACATACTATAAAATCCAAATAAATTTTATTTGGACTATTATAGGTATTTATGGTTTGATTCCCCCTTTCCACATTTACATGTCAATTACACATTTCTTCAGAACAATCTCCTGAAAAAAATAATTGCAACTCTGAAAGTTGCCTAACATTTTGCTGCCAGTGGCATCTATTCCTTAATATGTTGAAACAATTAGAGAAAATATTTTTTCCTCCACATAAAAATAAAGCACTGAGCAAGCTGTGCTCCCATTCTAAGGAGCTGATTTCTCTCTGGCATCTGCGGTGGTACTGTTTCTGTAGTGGGGCTTTATCAGGGCAGGAGGGCCAACAGTGCACAGAGGCAGAATTTCTTAATTCATAACAAACACTTTACCAGGAAGAAAATTACACATGTTTTGGCAATCTGTTTCCTTGGAAGTCTTCTGAGTAAGTTGCCAGGCAACAGCAGAGTGTATTGAGAGATAATACAGCACAAGGGGTTGAAGATGCAACTTACAGACGAAGAGTAGAAGGCAATTTAGTCAGGGCATTTTTACACTACAAATTTACACCAGTGATTCTGTCATGGCTTTCCCCAAAGAATCATAGGAACTGTAGTTTGATAAGGGTGTTCAGACAGCCAGGAAATGCGCCCTGCATGCACTTTAGAGATTTGCTATCAGGAAGTAGCTATTAATCTGGTCACAGCCCAGTAAATACAGGCAAGACTTGGGGGGGGGGGGAGATGTGTGCGTGTAATCATGCACATTAAATCTGGCACCCTAGGCAAGGCTAACTTCTGGTGCCCCTTCCCACACTGATAACATCACCAAGTCACATGGGGTGCCCAATTTGGTGTCCCCAGAAGACCAGCTCCCTAGGCAGTTCCCTAGTTTACCTAATGACAGGGCTGGCTCTGAAGGGGAGGCATGGCTAGGTTGGGCCAAAACTAGGCTTCCCAGTCCCCAGGTCCCAACAGGGGATCCCCAGCCAGCTGGTCAGTGGAGGCAAGCCCCACTCCAATAGCCACCATGTGTCTTTCCACCTCAGAAGGCTTAAAAGATGCTTGGGAACAGCTTGCTTTTTGAAAGGTGTGTGTGCCTTTAAATCTCTGAAGCCAGGCTGAATGGGGGTGGGGCGAGCCTGCAGAACAATGTGGCTGTTGTGAGAAAGGAAAATAAAGCAGCCCAGACCCTCCGTTATGTTTAAACTGAGCCATGCTTTGGGTCATCTGTAGTAATGTGACAAAAGTTAGTGGGTGGGGGTAGTAGAGCAACTGATTTTCTGTAGCTAAACTGCAGCTTCTGAACTGCATATTACTTGTTTGCAATTAAAATGCAGCTATTGCAGCCTACCATACTTTTAAGCTCAAATAAATATTTTAATATAGTTGCATCTGCACCAGCAATAGGCAAAGAAAGTGGCCATCGGGTACAAAGGTTCACTGCTGACTTCTGCAGAAGTTGATTCCTAGGCCTGACAGTAGGGGGTAGCAGAGTGGTGACCTAGGGCCGGAAGAAGCAGAGTCCAGGAACCTCTTCAAATGCTAGTTTTGTCCTCCCACACTAGGGCTAGGCAGACAGTGAGACAGTGTTGCATCACCTAATCAGGGGAGGTATTTGGGAACCAAGAGTCTGGTACTAAATAACAGGAGCATAGAAGTGGAGTTGAGGAACCTGTACCCCAGAGGAAGTGATACCCTTCAGTCCTCACCCTGTGGATGGAATCCCTGTGTAGAGGAGACCACAGAAAGCTTCCCAGAAGCTTTTCAGAAAAGACTGAAATCCTTCTGGTTTCTTCTTTGTTTACATGCTGAGCAAGCCATTCAGCTCTTGAACATATAAATATTGAGGTGGGTGTCCTGGGACATCCCTATACTAGAAAATGTCCCATTGAACTAAACAAATTTTGTTGAATAAACATGTTTTGGATCTTAGCACTCAAGTACTATTTTTACACCTCTGCCCTAGGATTACTTAACTGGGAAGAAAGCCTCACAGCCTGAAAAAAATTGCCACTATTTTTTCTAGTGCAAAATGATTTCTGTTTCCAACCAACACTGTATCCCCATCTTGGGAAGGGTTCCACATATGCTTTTAAAGACTTTCAAAGACTATTTTTTAAAGACTTGCAAACAATGTTTTGCCTGCAGTAACCACTCACAAGTTCAAAGTCTGCTTGGACGTTACCTTGAGATAACTGAACACAATCACAGTGGGAAGGATGAAATAGTTCCATTTGGATCTGGTTTGTAATGTTCCCAACCCATTCAAGCAGCTGGGCCAATGCAGGACTGACATAAACTATAGCACATGGCTGGCTTCCCACTTGAGCACTGTTGGTGTCTTGGGGGAAGGTTGCTGCTCTTTCCAGGAATGTTTCCCATGCTCCTATAGCGGCTGGACAGGAGGGCAGACTAATGTCATGTAGACATTCTCAGAGTGTAAATAACTCTTAATTCCAGAGGATGGTATTTCCCACTAACTCATGGTTTCCCAGGTTCCTGGAAAACCAGTTTTGATAACAAGAGTATGAGTTTTTTTGTTGGCTGAGCAAGTCACTGTGTAAATTCCACATGGCCTGAGACAAATATATCTCTTCTGTGACATGGTGCAACTTCCTTCAACATTCTGGTTTGAGCGCAGGCCAGTAATGTGGCTTTGTTGTTTAATTCCTGTTTCTGTGTGCCAATACCACATCCTGATCTCTAAAGCTGAATGACATGTATCACTTGGCAGGCTCCTCTCCATTGGTCATCATCAAATTTCTGCCTCGCAAAGGACAAGGTGTGGTTTCTCCAGCTGTATATGTGCAAACAACTTGACTTTTGACTTCCCCATGCAAGCGTCAGCTGCATCTAGAAAAGGATCAGTGAAGCAAGGTGTTTATGAATGGGAACAGTATTAGTTTGTTTTCATAATGCTAAAATGGTGTTAAAAGTCCCTGAAGCAAATAAACAACTTGTTTGACTCTTTCTCAGAACAGATCACATTGCTTCTTGTGGCAACAGTCTCAGTGGAACTATGCTAGGGATAAATTGAAGCCAGTCTCTTTCCAGGAAAGCAAGGAACTAGATTTCTCTTGACTTTTGCAGTTTAGCAAGTGGGTTGTATGTAGGACATGCACATTATTGCTTTATATTGTCGTCAACCAGTATTTTTAATCTGTATTTTAATCATTGATGATAATGGAAACTTAATGTAGGGATTTTAATATCCAACTCCCTTCTCTCTTCCTCTTCATATGTGCTCAAGTCAATATGTAAACTGTTTCTCTTTCTCCAAATTGACTTTGGTGCTCATTAAGGCAACATGCCAAGAAAATTGTGATTGACCATCTGTCTATAAGAGTTTGAACTAATCTGGCACAGAAATGGGACACATTATTTTTGTATATCTTGCATTTGTATGATGACATCATATCCTATGTATTATGCATATTTAAATATTCAAGCTCTTAGAAGTATTGCTTGTACTAATGTCCCATCTTTCTTTCAGTGTGGAATTCGAGGTGGCTTACAAGAGAGCATTCCCAGCCTAGGAAGGTATGATTACTCAGTTCTGACAGGTCAGAATCTCATAAAGCATGAGTGACTCTTGTCCTTTGAAGAAAAGGAGAGAAAACCAGACTAGCTTGACAATCCTCCTGTTGTCCCTCTTGAGGCCTGATTCAGACTGACATTAGTGGATAAGAAAAACTTATCTTGCATGCACCCACTGTCGTCTCATTAAAACAGGATTTTGAGCAGCTTCATGCTAGAGATCCACAGCTGGGTTGGACTTTAGGCCGGTGCATTAATTTTGCATGTGTAGCAGCCAGCCTCATTTTAAAAAGACATCAGATAAGCGCAAGTCTGCATAATTAAGATCTTACCCACCACCATCATGCTTAAATGAGGGCAGAGTGGCAGAACTTCACCAGGAGTTCATCTGCAACTTAAGTCTGCAGGCATTGCAAGGTCGTCACTGCAAGAACATTCCCACCAATATTTCACACAGGGCCAGCCCAAAGACTTTGGGTACCCTTGGCAAGGGTGCCCATGGCAGCTAAGCCACTCCCCATGGGGAGGCAGTGCCTGCCCTCTTCACCTTCCCCCATGCCATGAGAAAGAAAATAGTGGCAAGCAGAAAAAGGCCCAGCAGTAAGGAATGCTGGAGGGGGGGGGGGGGGAGGTGGCAAGAAAATGCTGCCTGTCCTCTCCACACTGCATGGAGGTGTGACATACCACCAATGTTCCCTCTAAGCCATGGAGTCTTGTGGGCAAAAATGTTACTTTGTGAGTTACTGACATTCAAGTTGTGAGCTACTGCATAAATTAGTTTCCTCTGGGGTTATTTTTTTCCTAAGCTAAGACAAAATGTGAGCCAGAAGCCAAAAATTTGTGAGCTACACTAATTCCGCTTAGAGGGAACACTGCATACCACCCATCATTTTCTCAACCAGCATAACACTCTTTATCCCCCCCCCAATCTGGCCCCTCCATGGAGGATAGAAGCAGGCTTCCTTTGGTCAGCTGGCCACTGGGGCCCAGGGCACTTCCTAAATGCTGTGCCAGATGCAGACAGACCAGCCCTGATTTCATAGGTAAAAACAAAGATCCTCTTGAAGACCTGTAATACCCCATTTCTCACCCTTAATTTCATTGCCAGGCTTCTGATGCCTCCCCAGTTTCTGTAATCATTAGCTTCAGCTACTTAGGGCTGCACTCAATTTATTCTACAATAACTTTCTCCTCGGTAGCTTCCAACATGGGTGTGCTAGTAAACAAATCTATGGGTGAGGTCAGACGTTCATAAAATCCCGCTACGAGCATGAGTGGAGTCCGGAAGCATGTCGGATTTTAAGCGGTTGTCCAAACATCAGCATTTGCAAATGGTGGTTAGCTTGTTCGAGTCCTGCATTGAGACGACTGGGGCGCGGACTAATTTGATACTATAAATCAGGAACAAAATCTTTCTGACGGTTCCTGAGCGGAGTTTCTCTATTTGAACGCTCCATCGTTGGCGACTCGTTGGAAGCACACCACCGCTTCCCTCCCAAAGCCCCTGCAAGTGATATCACTGCGCTAGTGAATGAGTGAGCGAATGTTGGCTCGATAAATCGTTTACCCGCCCTTGTGTCCGGAAACAAAAATCACTTTTGAAAGTAGATGTGAACTGATTTGAATTCCTGGGTTCTTTTCTGCACGTGTAGTGCTCGTGCTGGAAAAGTAGTGCCAACGGACTAGCAAAACTTTAGTGATCTGACCCATTTAAAAGTGATGCGCTGCAGATAGCGGGCATCACTGCGCCTGCGCTAATGCAGATTGACGTCTCATGAAATGAGGTCTGGTAGAGCAATCTGATCGACAAGCGATGGGACCCACATGGGATAGAATGGGAGCCTGGCTGTTGTCTGATCGGAAAATTGGTTGTGCGGATTATAATACAGGCGCGTTGCAGATGGATTTAATGGTGAGTGTGACCACACCCTATGACTGTATATCAGAAGGGCAAATCTGCCAATGGATTTCTGGTTGTACTTGTTACAGAATAGTGGCTTGTCAAGCAGATAAGGTCATATTAGATGAAGTGGGAATCACAGACTTCCAGTCAAGATCAAGGCTACACAGAGAGGGAACTAATCCTTCCAGCGTCACCCAGTTTGATCTATTAAAAATGGTCTCCTTGCACTGCTATCAGTCTTAAGGGAGAGAATGGTTCATTCTTTTTTTTCCCCTTTGCATGTTAATAATGCCTGTGTGGCAGCAGATAAATCATTGAAACTACATAGAGGGAGAAGGGCCAAACCTTCTTTTTCTTAAGCAGGATGGATTCAATTTATATTTTTAAAACACTGGGAGAAGACTTCAGCCTAGCCTGAAGCTTTCTTCACATATTCCATCTATTGTTTCCCAAGCCTTGGCAACAATCCTAGTTCCCCACAACCATCCAACCAGAAACAATGTTTTGCCTTTACCCCAAGTATCCTCTGAGCATTGTTTGCGCTGCACATTCTGCCTCATTAATTTAAAGGACAGCTGGAAGACTAGAAGGAGAAATTCTTTTTTTTTGCAGCCTTATCCATGGCTAAAGGGGGGGGGGGTTATTCCTTGTGTGAGTAACTGATGCATCTTGTGCCACCAGCTCAGCCTTGTGCATAACTCTATGAAAAACAATAGTGGCATATAAGATATGAGAAAGGTCTGGATTTTGGGTTACTCCAGAGGTGAACAAAAGAAAATGTAAAATGAGACCAAGAGTAGTTTTCATGTGCAGTAATACTGCAGCTATGTAGCAAGCTATTCTCTTCAATACGTCCTTTGATTTCATATGGATTGTTAATGATTCGGTCTTATTCTTTGAAATATATTACATCTAATACATAATGGTGATAAACTTAAAAATATAAATCAGATTCTTTGTGATTTTTTTGCAAAATGTGAATCTTCTCCATTCCCTTTCATTCTTTCTTTTACATATTCTTCTTCTTCCCAAGTTTTTTTCTTTCTTTCTGGCTAACTAATACCTATAAAACCCATGAAAGAAGTTGTCCCACAAAAGTTCCCCTTTTCTTTCTGATGCAAAAGCCTCAAGGAATTAGAATACATTTGAATTGCATTACCCTTGTTGATTTGTCCTGTGTGCCTCTCTTTTCCATGTCGAATGGGGCTAGGATTAGTTTATCCCACATGTCCCTAGAGTGATGAGTACAATAGTACTTCAGTACTTCAGCTGGTTGCTAAGCACTGCTGCAGTAAACTCACCCATAAACAACACCAAGAACAATGAATCGGAGGCCTGCAGAAAATCATGTACTTCATCTACATATGAGGTTTGAATGGTACATTGGATATATATATTATCTCAGGACATTAATGAACATCACCCATCATTTCTTCATGAGACTGGATGTTTAGACATGCTGTAAGTATCTCGTGATTGTTGTTCACTGCTTCCAAGAGACCATGATTCTTTCTCCTTACACATTTATGTTCACTATTCAGATTCCTCCCTACTTTGCCAATTAATCAGTCTTTTGGAGTGGTCGATACCCAGAGGGGATCGTTTACTTTTCTGACTGCTTGTTTTTTAAATTTGTGTTCTGCAATGTAGTAACATTTTGTCCTGGGAAACTGAGCCTTTTGACCGATCTCAAGAACTATCCAACCCCACCCCCTTCTGCTGTTTACAGTTCTGGGTATAAATCCTTTTGTTGAATGTAACACAATATGAAGCTGATGCAGTGGGCTCTGTCACATAAAAATGCCTGAAGTGAAACCTTTTAAAGAATGCACTTTACTAGTCATTTATACAACACCAACGAAAACTCTGGCAATGGTATTATGCTTCTCTACCCTTGATGGTTTGAGAATTGAGAGCCTCTGAGCATTTGCAGAATGTTCTTCCAGTTCAGTAAGCAGTAAAACCTGACTGTTATATTAGCATGAAGAGGCAAGGTTTCTCGGCCCATTAAAAATTGAGATCCAGACAGTATCTGCCCTTTCAAATTAAGCAGTCCGTTGTAAATATATGTGAAAGCACCCTGAGCTGTTGATTAACTAGAACCCCAGAAAACCCCCAACATATAAGTTAACCTTTATTTGTTTCATTCTAATTTGTACAATTCTGTAACTGATTGTTATCATATAACTTACATATTTGCTGTTTTAAAAGCAGGAACGCACAGGAATGCTTGGCATCAGGGTGTGTGGCCTAATATGCAAATGAGTTCATGCTGGGCTTTTTCTACCAAAAAAACCCTGGCTGTTTCACATTTATATGTAAATACTTTTTTAAAAAAAATTAATGAAATCTCAGTGCAGCATGAATGTTACTGCAAAGGTTCATTCACACAATGAACTGTATGGAAATGCTTCTTGCTCCATCCTGTATGGGAAATCAATCACATAGTTCAAGGGAAAGAAGTCTGACTTTCATTCTGCTTCATCTAGACTATGCCTGAACAAGACATTAGTTAAGCTGAATAGCCTTAGTCAATCAATCCATGTCATGAGTATGTATTCTACTCAGGGGACTGATTTAAACAATCCCTTACATCCCATCTTCCCAAAACACTGGAGCTTTGTGCAGGTGTTTTAAATTACAGTAAAAATAATAGAATACATATTAGACATTTTCTGAGTTATTTCATCAGTGTTTTCATGGAAGAGATGTTCATGTTTGCAAAAGCATAATGAATCAACTAGTTCAAGTATTACATTGCTGAATATGCTAAAATGTATACTTTTAAGCAGGGGTCATTTCTAGGGTTGCCAAACCCCAGGTGGGGGCAGGGGATCTCCAGGTTTGGAGACCCTCCCCCCCATTTCAGGGTCATCAGAAAGTGGGGGCAGGAAGGGAAATGTCTGCTGGGCACTCCATTATTCCCTATGGAGGCCGATAGGGCATAATCAGGGCTTTGGCATGGTATAGTGAAGATCAGCAGCATTTTTAAAAGCAGGCCTCATTTTGGGCAGGAAGCTAATAGGATATAGGGTATAATCAGGGCTTTTTTGGAGCAGGAACGCAGTTCCAGCTGGCCTGGTATCAGGAGGTGTGGCCTAATATGCAAATAAATGCATGCTGTGCTTTTTGTACAAAAAACTCAGTGTGAAACAATGGTGGTGTCAGGGTGTGTGGCCTTATATGCAAATGAGTTCCCACTGGGCTTTTTCTAAAAAAAAAAAAGCCCTGGGTATAATGATGAATTGTTCTGGGGCTCTGGGGAAGCTGTTTTTTTGAGATAGAGGCACCAAATTTACAGCATAGCATCCAGTGCCTCTCCTCAAAACATCATCCAAGTTTCAAAAAGATTGAGCCCCAAAAGAAGGTGCCCATATAATTCATTATGTCCAGTGGAGGGAAGGCATTGAAAAGGTGTGCAGTCCCTTTAAATGTGATAGCCAGAACTCCCTTTGGAGTTCAATTATGCTTGTCACACCCTTGCTCCTGGATCCACCCCCAAAGTTCCCAGGTAGTTCTTGAATTGGACTTGGCAACCCTAGTCATTTAGTAGAAAAAGAGGTGCCAGAGCTTATTAGCACAACTTATTTGCATATGCCACACCCCTTGGAAAGTGTACTAAATCAGCATCTACCTTTAAATGCTTCTTGAATTATAATTGTCATAATAAAACCTTACTCCCATCATACTTTTAAAATTACTTTCTCCTATGTGGCCGCAGTGGCATGATGAAGATTTCCGTCTGTCCGCTTTATACGTTTTGGTTATATTCCCTTTTTGTGTGTGTGTGGGGGGGATATTAGAAAGTTTGTCAAATCTTA
Source organism: Heteronotia binoei (assembly GCF_032191835.1). Taxonomy (NCBI): domain Eukaryota; kingdom Metazoa; phylum Chordata; class Lepidosauria; order Squamata; family Gekkonidae; genus Heteronotia; species Heteronotia binoei. The sequence continues at coordinate 91,725,273 of NC_083228.1, read as the reverse complement.
AGAGTTCAGCAAAATTCTCACAGGGGGTTTGAACAATGGAGCCCAGGAGCAAGTATTTGGTGGAAGGGGGGAAGGGTTAAGAGCACAATAAAATGTAGAGGTTCTGCAGCTCCGCTATGGGGCTTCCTGCCCAAAATGAGGCCTGCTTTTAAAAATGCTGCTGATCTTTACCATACCATGCCATGGCATACCACACCACACCACACATTTTCAATTTTGAAACCACTACAGTGGTTGCCAGTTTGTTTAAAAGTTCAGTTCAACTCGGTTGAACAGGTTATGACCTTTAGGGCCCTTCATGGTCTGGAACCCACATATCTGAAGGACTGTCTTCTTCCATATGTCCCTGTGAACTAACTAAAGTCATCAGGCAACCATTTGTAGGCTATCCCACCACACAGAGTGCCCTGTCTGGCATTGACCAGGATTCTGGTCTTTTCCACCATGGTTCCTCCTCTGCAGTATGGGCTCCCTGAAGCCGTGAGGGGAGCCTGCTCCCTGGAGATCTTCAGGAGGCACTGTAAGGCCTGCTAGTTTGCCAGGGCTTTTGAGGGGGTTTGAGTGATAACCATCTTTTAAGGGGGGCAGGAGGGAGAGATTTGAAGGGCTTGTTATTCTGGTTTTAATTGGAAATGTCTTCAGCTATTATTTTAAGCTGCCCTGAGCTGTGAGGAAAGATGGGATATAAATGGCTTAATAAATACATTTAATAAATTATTTCACATTTTGAGAACTGCTGTAAAAAAACTTTTGAAAATTAAAAATAAGGACTTTAATCATCATTTTCATAATGTGCTTGTTAACAAAAAAACCACCCCCACATAAAATGGGGGGGGGGGGGACTGTGTTGCTGCTACACAGTACATTAAACTACAGTGAGATTTAACATTTGGATGACTTTTCATTTTCCCTTTCCGATAACAATTATCACATGTTATCAGTCATATCTCAGTGTGACTCAGTGTTAGAGCCAGATTGGTGTAGTGGTTAGGAGCACAGACTCAAATCTGGGGGAACAGGGTTTGATTCCCCCACTCTTCCATATGCACCTGCTGAACATAGAACATATAAAGCTGCCTTATACTAAATCAGACCCTCAGTCTATCAAAGTCAGTATTGTCTACTCAGACTGGCAGTGGCTCTCCAGGGTCTCAAACTGAGGTTTTTCACGACTATTTGCCTGGACCCTTTTCAGTTGGAGATGCCAGGGATTGAACCTTGGATCTTCTGCTTACCAAACAGATGCTCTACTACTGATCCACCGTCCCTCCATGCTGGTTTGACCTTGAGTCAGTCACAAGTTGTTTCAGAGCTGTTCTCTCAAGAGCAGTTCTTGAAGGAGCTCTCTCAGCTTCACCTACTTCACAGGGTGTCTGTTGTGGGGAGAGGAAGGGAAAGGAGATTGTAAGTTGCTCTGAGACTCCAAGCAAAGGGTGGGATATAAATCCAGTAGTATCCTCCTCCTCCTCTTCTTTTTCTTCCTCTTCCTCCATAATCATAGACAGCACATAATTCATATCACTTCAACTGAACATAATCAATGTAATTTACATATTTTATTATGCTGGGAATACTGGTTAATTGAAAACAATGTGTGATGATGGGAGTGGCTTTAAGAACTAGCTCCCTAGATAATGTTGTGTTGATCCATCCATGTATGACAAAGAAGCAAAGATTCCATCTTGGCACAGAACTGGAGAATAAAAAGTCATATTCATTCTGATTCAGTACTTCCGTAGGTTAGTCATTTCATCTTGGACTTAAACAACTCATCATTGAAATCTATGGGAAACAACACATCTTGTCTATTTACAAGAATGTTCTGGAAAGTAACAGCAATTTTCAGTATATTAGAATACCAGCTGTCCTGCAATTAGTTCAACATCCACATATCTATTCAAATTTTACACTTGCTGTACCACTTGTGGGCCACATGCACAGTCACCTTGTACATTAAAGGGAAAAATGGTTCTCTATAACCTCTTTTCCTTGGTGGCATCATATTTCTGAAGCTCACTTGAAATGCAAAAAGTCCATTCATTCCTCTCAACATCTGGAGGGCTGTCCCACCCTTCTGTTTCAGAAATTGCTTGCTCATCCTGCTGGATCCCTCTTTTTTCTTGTGTGTCCCACATTTTCACTTTCCTATATTGATGTAGCTTTTAAGCATAAAAAACTTGAGGCAGGGTTGTAATTTTATTACTAAAAGATATTAAGAATCTTTATATATGCAAAACTAGCTCTGCAATCCTATATACAGATTATATCAACAGGACAGATTGCTCCTAAAGTTCCCATACACAAGAAGAGCACACAACGCTACAGTGGAGCAATACATGCTGATGCCAGTTATAATTCCTGTGTGGCAGGACGTTGCCACCAGTGAAACCCTTATGCTGGTGGAGCACTGCTAGCATATGGGTTCCCACCAGGATAAAAGTACAGATCCTCTTATGCATTAAAACTGGTTAAACAGCAGGAAGCAGAGATTAGGAATAAATGGGCTATTCTTGAAATAGAGGAAAGTGAGTAGTGGGGTAAAAAACCAGAAGGACTGGTATTTTAAACAATGCTTTTTAATTTGTTCATAAATGATTTGGAACTGGACATGAGCAGTACAGTAGCCAAGTTTACGGATGATACTAAAATTACTTAGGACGGTGAAAACCAAGGCAGATTGTGAAGAGCTTTGAGGGTTCCCTGAATTAGATGAGTGGGCAACATTGTACAAATGAAGTTCAAAATGAGTAAGTGTAAGATGATGCATAATGGAAAAAAAATTCCCATCTTTAGATATATGCTGATGGTGTCTGAACTTGCTGAGATTGAAGCAGAAAGAGATCTTGGAGTTGTAGTGGAAAGGTTGGTGAAAATGTTGACCCAGTGTGCAGCAGTGGTGAAAAAGGCAAACACCATACTAGGAATTTATAAGGAAAGAGATTTAAAATAAAGCAAATAATATTGTGTTGCTCTTATACAGAACTATGATGCAGCCTTACCTGGAATACTGTGTGCAAAAAGGATATTGCAGAGCTGGAAAAATTAGAAAGGAGGGTAACCAAAATGATTAAAGGTTTGAAGCACTTAAGGTTTAAAGCACCTGTGAGAAAAGGCTGAAGAAAAAAATCACATGTGGAGACATGATTAAAGGTTTATAAAATGATGCACATAGAGGGGAAGAGAGAGAAAAATTATGAAATTGTTGGGAAACAGGTTAAGGACAGACAAAAGGAATTACTTCTTTAATCAATTAGTAGTTAAACTGAATTCACTGTCAGTGTAGGTACCGATGGCCACAAGCATAGATAGCTTTAAAATGGGTTGGATGAATCAGTAGTTACTAAGGTCCTCTGTATACAGAGGCAGTAAATGTCTGAATAGGCAGCACCAGAGGAAGGCTTATATGCCCCATTTGTTTGGCCCTCCAGGACAACCAGTTAGCTACTGCATGAAACAGTATGCTGGACTAGATGGACCACCGGTGTGATCCAGCAGACTCTACTTATGAAATCAGTGAAGACCCCCAGACTGCTGCTCTACCACATCCACTATTCTAGGCTTGCCATATCCCTGCCAGCAGTAGCTTCCATTTTCTGCTCAGAGCTGCATCAGGAGTAAAATTTAAAAAATGGAATCAAGTCAATGGCATGCCATCACTTGCTGGTAAAACCCAGAAGTGACATCATCCTCTCTAGGAATCAAACCCGTCTCCCCAGTCACCTGCTGGTTGTTTGGCAACCCTACTTCATTCCCATAGATGCAAAAGAGAAAGAATTCAGGTGACCAATCATAGCAATCACCCAGAGTATAAAAGTCACAAAAAACATAGATCTTAGCTACAAGATGAGAGGCATAGAACAACAGCCACAAAAGCGGATCTGGGTAATGGGAACTTTGATGATGAAACATTTAGTACAAACTATTTGAACCCTAAATATATTATTATTATAAACATCCCACTTATACAAGCAGTGTGAAGATACAAGAGCAGCACTTACAAGTTTTCTTTGAAGGAGAGCACTGGAGATTTATGTTGATTTTGTAGCACAGTACAGGTGGAGGCAAAGAGGCACTCCTACAGGGCAGCAGATTCACAACCTCATTTCAGATCCCAGAGAATCCTGTACAGATCCTGTACTACTCACAAAGTGCTTTAGCCTGAGTCCCATACCTGCTGTCTTTCTCTTTGTCCCATCAGAAATTATTGTTGGTAGCAAAGCCCACAAAATATGTACTGAGTCTTATGGAAGCCCCATTTTTATCTTCCCAAGATGTGACTCAACACCACCTCCTTTATCCCTTTTACGTTGCCCTCCCCCCCACTGAACTAATGTGTAATTCACCATGTCTGCTATGATGAGCTTGCCTGTTTAGCTGCTGTTCTTTCTTGTGCCTGGGGGCTCCACTGCTCTCTCTTGCAAAATGGTGTTTAAACATGTTGTTGCAGTGTTCTGGAATTCAACAGTATTGGTGGGGTGTATTGTCCCTACAGCAAGACTCACAGTGTCTTCCAGTGATGCCGCGGCACTATAGTCTCCTTGAAGGTCTCCTGCTCATACCCTTAAGTGCAAGGCAAGGAGCTGTGGAGTCTTCCTAGCTGCCTAGTTGTGCGCTGTATGTGAAGGTTGAATGTGTACTGAATTCAATGATGTTATGGGATCATTTGGCTAGTGGCATGCATTAATGGGCACACTCAAAACATGGCTAATGTGAGTTGTCATCAGTATGCAACATTGAGATTGATGGGCAGCAAAGGAATTCCGTGGCTGTTGACATTAGCATTTCAAATAAATGTAACATTAGCATTTGTTGCTACCATGCTGTTTACCACAGAATCATGACCATACTTCCTAGACTACAGAGTTGCCCTTCCTTTGGTTATGAGGAAGACTGAGGATGGGCATGAACCAAACCACAAATTGCAATTTGTGCATGAATTAGGCCGATTCGTTATTTGTTCTGAACCCATCCAGACCTTGGTGCTTCGTTTGGTTCATTTTTGCAGTTCATTTTTACAGACAGCCTTGTGCCAGTGCAATCAATTCCCAGGCAAGGAGGGGGGTGGACTTCTGGAAGCCCTAGAAACGCCCATAGCAGTTGTCCATAGCTTGATGGGCAGCTCTGAGAGCCAATCACAGAACTCCCATTCTGCAGCATGAAGAGTTGTCGTAAAAACTGAAGCTGAGCCTGCCTGGGGGCACATGCTTTGAGGGGCTATTCCAAATCCAATCTTTGCCAAACTTCGAGGACAGGTGGAGGAGAGCCTGCTGAAGACTCCCAGTGAGTTTTACATCTCCTGAACAAAAAAACTCCAATGCAACACAAACTGGGTGAGAAATCAAACGAATCATGAAACAAAATGAACCACCATTTCATTTGGTTCGTGCCCATTCCTAAAGAGAACATAATGCATTTTCTTCACTCTTTGTTCATTATAACTGTACAAAATAGAATCCCATTTTAACAGCCAGCTTTCTGGCTGTTCCATCCTTAGGTTGCAAAGCAGAGTTGTACAGGAGAGGTTATTCTGAGAATACTATTGGTTCCTTGCGGCCTTGATCACACCCCCATGGGACTTCTGAGTAGGGGGAGGCCACTGGGCATGCTCCATTAAAAGACCTAATGAGAGAGCTGAGTACTGCTCTGGCTTTCAGCTCAAAAGAGAGCAGAGGAAAGGAAGTGGAACAGGATGGTACTCAGCCCTCACCACTCCATCTGAGGCCCAGGGAGGGTGTTCTGTCAAAGTGGATCCTGGTGCACAATGGCTAGACATCTAACAATTAGGACACAAACAGACATGGCAAAATCTTGCATTTCTATTAATATATAAATTGCAAACTGAAGTCTTGAATAGTCTCTGTTTGCATAGAGAAAATGTATTACTTCATCCTCAGCTCAGGATGGCTAATCAAGACCAAGTGCCTGCCTCTGCTGTTAGCATTTTAAGAGGGGTGGGGGAGAAGAGATGTCCTTTAAAAACAAATTTTCTTCTTATCATTAAGTTTCAAGTGATGCATTTGTTTAAGTTTGAAAGTTTTAATATAATTACAAGCTACTAGTGTTTTAAGTCATACCAAGACAAACTTTTCTACAATGTTGGTTTTGAAAGTATTTACCACTATTTCACAGATACAGTGAAAAAACTGTTAAATCTAACAATTGATCTAAGAATGAGTGGTTAAAAACGACAAATGGATTCTCAGAAGGATGAAATAGTAATATCTTCCTAGAATGCTACAACATTAATTACATTATTCTGGGTGGGAGCATAGAGTACGAGCTATCCAGCAGCCTTCTTTTTTTCTGGCCAAGGATTTTTCTGGTCATTGAAAGAATAAAACAAATATATATATTGTTGAAATAAATGAGACTTAAATATTTTAAACCTATGAGGTGCTCCTTCTTATGCAGAAGTCACCAATGAAGATGGCAGAATACACATCCAAATTTCATGCAAAGCAATTAGAACAGATGCAAGAAACCTCTACCTAGCGATTCCTAACACATTTTGAGTTCTGTCAGCTTTTCATTTATGCCCTACTAATTTTGAAATCATCTTTCATAGCACTTTTTATAAGGAGCTACACAATGTGTATGTCTTGCAAGGAATTTCTTCTAGACTGGAAGGGGTTTAAAAAAGAACTGTTTACCTTTCATCTCCATGGAAACTGCTTTTAGATGAGGCATCAGGTTCAGCTGTTCAAGGGGAAAATAGAAGTCATATATCCCACCAGAGTAGCCTTGTGCTTGAGCTTTATATAATCCAGTACTCATTCCACAGTACTATCCTAGCCTTTCATCTATGTACACAGAGTAGTTTTTCAGAAGCTGAAGGCAGTATGATGAGAACTAGAGTTGCCTTAGAGAGGCTTTGACTGGATGTGGTAATGGTAATGGTAGGATGTTAGTTTTTCATTATTTATTGCATCATTTTGTGCATGTCTGGAAACTACTTGAGTGCATATTAGGAAAAGTGGGACATAAATATAAACATGTAAATATATGAAAGAAAAAAACATAATTGTTTAAGTCAAATATATATATTTTTCCAAGACTGCTATTGAGGTATCATACAACTTGTAAATTATTCTGCCAGGGACTACGGACTGTGACGCGTTGCCCATGAGCAGAAGTTTGAAGCCTACCACTTGCTTCTATGGCCCTTACCCTTTCTGACTACTTACATATAGGGCGGACACAGCTGATTGGGTCCAAGAAGTAGTAGATGCCTCCTTGACAGAGGGGCTGGTTACCCAAGCCTTGAAACAGGCTGTGGTATGTCCACTTTTAAAGAAGCCTACCCTGCACTCAGGAGATCTCAATAACTACTGACCAGTTTCAGATGTTCCATTCTTAAGAAAAGTGATTAAATGGATAGTGGCTGGATAAATCAAGCTTTCCTGGATGAAGGAGATCCTTTCCAATCTGTTTCTAGGTCAAAAGATCCAAGTAAGCAGCCGCGTTGGTCTGAAGTAGAACAAAATAGGAGTCGATTGCACCCTTAAGGCCAACTTAGTTTTATTCAGAACGTAAGCTTTCGTGTGCTAAGCACACTTCATCAGACGAGTGTGCCAGATTCCTCGTCTGATGAAGTGTGCTTAGCACACGAAAGCTTATGTTCTGAATAAAACTAAGTTGGTCTTAAAGGTGCAATAAACTCCTTTCTAGGCCTAAGTTATGAGATTGAATAGCACTGGTCACCTGCATTGTGGATAACCTATACTGGAAGATCAACAGAGGGAATGCTACTCAGTTGATTCTTTTGGACATCTCAGTGACTTTTTACAACCAGTTAGAATTAGGGTTACAACCTCCAGGTGGGGCCTGGAGATCTCCTGCTATTCCAATTGATCACCAGACTGCAGAGATCAGTTTCCCTAGAGTAGGGGTAGCTCTCCAGATGTTTTTTGCCTACAACTCCCATCAGCCCCAGCCAGCATGGCCACTACTGCCCTAGAGAAAATGGCTGCTTTGGAGAGTGAACTCTATAGCATTGTACCTGTTGAGGTCTCTCCCCTCCCTACAGTTGCCAATCCCCAGGTGGGGGCAGGGGATCCCTGGTTTGAAGGTCCTCCTTTTGCTTCCGGGTCATCAGAAAGCAGGGGGGGGGGAGGAAAAGGTCTGCTGGGCACTCCATTATTCCCTATGGAGACTGATTCCCATAGAGAATAATGGAGAATTGATCCGTAGGTATCTGGGGCTCTGGGGGGCCTGGTTTTTTAGGTAAAGGCACCAAATTTGCAGCACAGGATTCAACACCTCTCCTCAAAAGACTTTCAATGTTTCAAAAAGATTGGACTGAAGGGTCCGGTTCTATGAGCGCCAGAATTAGGTGCCCCTATCCTTCATTATTTCCAGGGGAGTGAAGGCATTTAAAAGGTGTGCAGTCCCTTTAAATGTGATGGCCAGAACTCCCTTTGGGGTTCAGTTATGCTTGTCACAACCTTTCTCCTGGCTCCACCCCAGTTTCCTGGCTCCACCCCCAAAATCCCCTGATATTTCTTGAATTGGACTTGGCAACCCTACCCATCCCTAAATCCCACCCTCTCCAGGCTCCTCCCCCCAAATCTCCAGGTATTTCCCTTGCAACCCCAGTTTGCAAGGTACCATTTTACAGTAGTTACAGTCCTACCTGGAGAGTAAATTTCATAAGGTAGTCCTGGGGGCTGCTGCTCAATCTCTTTGCCTCCAACCTGTGGAGCCCCAGCTAGGGATGCCAACCTCCAGGTGGGATCTGGGGAGCCCCCAGAATTACAACTCATCCCTAGACTACAGAGATCATTTCCCCTGGAGAATGGCTGCTTTGAAGGGTGGCTCTATGGCACTGTACCCCACTGGGGTCCCTATCCTCTCCAGGCTTCATCCCCAAATCTCCAGGTGTTTCCCAACCTCAACCTGGCAACCCTACGCCCCCAATCCTCCACTGGTGGCCAGGGGGAACCTCAAAACCCTAGGTCCCACAAGGTTTCATCTTGTCTCCTGTGCTCTTTAACACCCATCAGAAACTGCTGGGTGAGGTCATCTGGAGGTTTGGGCTGGGCTGTCACCAGTATGTAGATGCTCATCAACTCTAACTCATGGTTCAGGCTTTCAACTGGAGGCTATAGAAAGTCTGAACTGGTGCCTAGAAGCAGTTTTGGAGTTGGTGCAGGCTAATAAACTGAATCTTAATCCTGGCAAGACAGAAGTGCTACTGGTACAGAAGGCCTGATCTCAGATTTAAAATGTCACCCATTCTGGATGGAATTGCACTCCCCTTGAAGAAACAGCTTCACAGTCTGGAAGTTTTCTTGGACCCTCTCCTGACCAGAAAAAAAATCTTGTTATTGTGGTGCATGCACACATTACATCTAGATTAGCTTTATTGTGATGCAGCCCGGATGTTGACTGGAGTGGGTTGTAGGGACCACATCACTCCAGTCTTGGACCATCTACACAGGCTCCCAATCTATTACTGAGCACAATTCAAGGTGCTGACCTTTAAAGCCCTGTATGGTTTGGGATCAACATACCTGAAAGACTGCCTACTCCCTTATAAACCTACCCAACCACTGTTGTCATTTTCCAAGACTTTCTTTAGGGACAGGACGTGCCTTCTGAAATTAGGCCACTGGCAACCTGGGAGAGACTCTTCTCAGTTGTGGCACCAAACCTCTAGAACTGTCTTCAGGCAGACTCATCAGTCCCCTTCTGCTGCCATCTTCTACCAGCAAATGAAGATTTGGTTTCATTTGGCATTCCCTCAACTATCTCTTCTTTCTGTTTTTGTATGTATTTTAGCTCTGGTTTTGTTTTAATGTTTTTAAAATCAGTTTTAATAATCTAAGATGTGATTTTATTATTGGGTGTTTTTAATTGTTAGCCACTTTGGTGGCCTTATGAGGGAAGGTGGCATATAAATTTTGCAAAATAAACAGAAATATTGCTGAAAAATTATAATTTATACAGCCAACCAGTGGTCAAACCACTGCCCTTCATTGGAGCAGACTATTGGTCTATCAAGATCAGTATTTTCTACTCTGATTAGCAATCTGTGGTCTGAGGGTGCTGTCTTTTGTATCACCTAGTACCTGATCCTGTTAACAGGATATTGAACCAGGAATCTCCTGCATGTAAGGCAGAGATGCTTTGACACTGAACTATACACCTTCCTCTCAACAAGATTAGATCTCTGTTCTGGAATTGTATCCCTACTTACCTGAGAGTAACAGCATTGTTTATCATCTGCAGATGGGGTTGCCAGGTCATAGTTGGAAAATACCTAGAGACTTTGGGGGTGGATTTGGCAGAGGGTGGGGTTTGGGGAAGGAAGGGGCCTCAGCATGGTATATAGAGTCCACCTTTCAAAGCAGCCATTTTTCTCCTGGGGGGCTGATCTCTGCTGGTTGGAGAGGTTGTAAAAGCAGATCTCCAGGACCCACCTAGAGGCTGGCAACCTTATCTGCAGAGGATCAAACTTCTTGGAACCCAGATGAGATGTCTACGTCTCAGCTCCCTATAATTCCTACACCCAGCAAAAGCTATGCTATTTTGTTTTTATCCTGCCCTTCTCCAACATGTATGCTGTATTAGGGCTTTCTGTGTTACAAGACTTAGGGGCTGTTCAGATGCACAGTATAATCAGTTGTCGCTGCTGTTTCATACCGGATTAAAAGTGGCTGATCAGACAGCAATATCTGCCTCTCGGTATTAACTCGTAGTAGCCCCCCCCCCCCCCAAAAAAAAATCCTTCTCGGAACCAGATTGCTTTGTTACCTGCTTCTTTGCGGTGTTTTTTGAGTTCTCTGGTTTTACCTCGTAGTTTCCCCGTCTGGATAGTTCTCGACCAACTTCTGGATGTCTGAAGGCTGTCCTGGAGCAAAAGGATCTTCAGACATCCAGTTTACGGTCACCATTTTTTTAGCGATATGCACATAACCGCATAACCACATAATGTTTTAACCTATGCACATGTGCACATCATGTGCATGAAAAGAGAAAAAAATAACTGCATGGTGCCATCGTTTGGACGGCAGAAGACGGTTTCACCACGGAGTGATTCGAATTGCAGCATGGCAGTCTGATCGATAATATCTGTAACAAAGATATTCGGAACAGAACTGGGTCAGTTTAACACTGACTCAACACTGTGTGAGCAGGGCTTTAGAGTACTAATTGCGGGCTGGTTAGGCCGCTGACACTTTGTACAAGGAAGGAAGTTTGGCCACAGTACATTTGCTTTTCACAACAGTTCTGTGTGAAATAGTAGGCTCATAAGGGGTGAATTGCCCGATCTTAGTCCATCCCGTTTTGCTCCACGATCACTAAAAGAACTCGGCAACAGGCTCTGCCCTTGCCTTCCGTGACCGTTACCAGAGCGAGCTGCCCTTTGGCCCCAAGAGAGCCAGGCGCAGCAGGCTGTGAAGGGCGGTGTCCAAGGCCAGAGACGCTGCGATCGTGTAGATCCCGCCATGCCGCAGGGGGCAGCAGAGCGCCCGCAAGCCCGTCGGGCGCGAGTTCCCTCCTCTTCCTCCTCCTCCGCCGCTGTCGCCGCTCGTCGGTCGCTAGTATCCGCCGCCGGGCTGGGAAGGGAAGAGAAGTGAAGGGAAAGGAAAGGAAGCGAAGGGGCCGCTGCGCAGCCAGGACCGCGGGGCGGGGGAGGGGCCAGCCAGGCCGACAGCGAGCCGCAGGCAGCGCCGAACGGAGCCAGGGGAGAGCAGCGCCGGGCAAGGCCCCGACGGAGAGCCAGACGCCTCTGCCCGCCCGGCCAGCCTTGCCGTCTCCCCCCAACGGAGCGAAGGTACCAACACCTGAGGCGGGCCCGGGCCTTGCGGGCTGGAGCTCACTACCAGGCCTGGCGTGGGGAGGCCTCTTGAAAGCACTCACTCCTCCGGCTCTGGTTTTGCCGAAGCCTGGCGGGAGGAGCTCTGGGCGGCAGCAGCAGCAGCAGCCGCCGTTCCGCAGAGGGGTGGGTAAGCGTGGCTGGGGAAGGGAAGGGCGCTTGACCCTCAGGGTGTGGTGTCCTCAGGAGGCTTTAAAACGGATTAGTCACCCCTCCGGCTTGGTAGAGGGATCTGGGTGACGAGAGAGGGTGCTTGTCTCCTTTCTTCCACACCTCTCCTGTACCATCCAAGCTTAGGGGTGAAACGGGGACTTCTAATCCAGTAATGACAGTGGCCACGGAACGAGGAGCTGGCAGTTAATTCTGGATTAACTAATGCGGAGCCCGAGGGGGGTGAGTTCGTGTGCGCAGCGTCAACGACTCCTTTGTCTTCCAGTATGGGCTCCAATAAACTTTCTTGTTTAAAGACCGAATTGATCATAAAGCTGCCTATCAGTATTTAGGATTGAAGGTGAAGGACCTTTTAAAATCAGGAAATGCTTCTTGTTTTTAATAGTGGCCTTTTAAATCGCTCACAAATATCATGAGGTTCGCCGAGGGAATGAAGCCGCTACTGAAATAAAAGCGTATTTGCTTTTGTCTTGTAAAGCTGCACTGTACCGAAGGGAGCCCAGTTTAGGTTAACATACCGCATGACTGAATCTTGGGCTTCGTAACTGACGTATAAATGCATGCGTATATTTGTTAAGGATTGAGTGTTGAATAGTAAATAGTGATGTTGGGAATGATTTGCAGGGCCCCTTGTATAAAGTGTTTGTTCCTCTTCTAGGACATCCCTCTATGGAACTTGATCAAATTGACACTTGTAACTTTCTAAAAATAGTATGTTCTTAGTGATATGTATACATTGGGCTATTTTTGAATGCATGGAAATTGCACTTATGAGAATGATAGAGAGTTCTGTTTGTTTTATGCATAACTTAAGTTTTTTCTCATGTAGAATTTCTGCACATGTGTTACTGAACACATATGATTTACTTCTAGAATGAAATGTAGCTGTTTAATACAAATGTGACAGACATTTTAAAGAAGAAAACACTTATATTTGCTATAATAGGTTTATAATATGGGCTTAGGTACTTAAATTAAATTGATTTAGGTCTCTATAAGCATGTACTGGAATTGGTTATGTATGTTGAATTTAGCAAGGGCATAAATGTTTTAGACTGTGCAAAACAACATCAGTTGATTCTTTTATCCTTACCAGTTGGATCACATGTGGCTGAAGAAGTGAGCAGTGACTGACAAACACTCATACCGTACCATAAATTTTGTTAGTATTTAAGGGACTACTGGACTCTTACATTTTTCTATTTACGATGACTCTGCAAGAGTATTTATGTGTTTAAATGTCTAGACTATGAGAAGAAGATACATATGGAATTTAGATCCAAGAATTAGGTTGATATTAGCTGATGGCCTTGGTGAAATCTTCCTCAGGCAAATCACTGCATCTTGTGATGGGATAGGGTGATAACAAGGGTCTCTGGAGTTGAAGGAAGGGTTGCAAGTAACTTTTTCCTGTAGTATATAGCATAAGTACTGTGGGTGTAATAGATTCAGTTCCTACTTTGATTTCTTACATAAACAGTCAGACTGTTTTACATCTGTAGCATGATTCCATTTGATGATGGAATCATCCTGGTGTAAACTCTCTCAGTATGATGAGTTGAACATTAGTTTTACTCATTCTTTAAGATTAAATGATATAGACATTTTTAATGGAAGAAGATGAGTTGTCAGCATATACAATTATTTGAAAAAATATTTGAAATTAGCATGAACATAACAAGACATTGGGTGAACATTTTTTTAAATTACATTTTGCATAGTTGGTTAAGGATGATGTTATGGAAAAAATACACATCACTGAGACCTTGGGAGTACATAAAAATGCAGAGAGACTTTGTGGTGTAGTCCTGCACACAGAGTACTTACATGCTTATCTTGTATACTATATTAGCAATTCTTTCACCTGAAATGGCTGACAAGATCACATTGTGCTACTGCAATATAAAATACTCTCTCTTGTTTTCAGTTAAATGAATTATAGGTTCTGTTTGTTTATCTGAGAGTGGCCAGAAAGTGACTGATCCATTTGTTACTCAGATGGCAATTTTTGGAACATTTGTTCAATAGTAATGCAAGTATCTTTGTATTTGACCATGGTTCGAATTGGACTGTCTTGAAAGACTAATACTTACCAGATTTTGCAAACCATGTTACCTGAATTCCCGGTTACCCATGAATACAAGTGTGCTCTACCTGAAATGTTTCTTATCAACTTGCAGTTGCTGCTTCATACACACAAATTTTCCATGCTTGTGGAGTTTTTTGTGTGTGTATACCAAAACTGTATGTGTATGGAAAATCCACATGCTTCCCTATTCATACAAAATGGCAGTTGGGAGCATGTTGTACTCATGTTGATGGAGTTCTGGTACTTGTGTTTTGTAATGTCCAAAAAGGACTTGTATCATTGATAAGCATGAGAAAGTTTTTTAAAACTTATTGGCTGAGTACATTTGTTAGAAAAACTGTGTTTTGTTTAAAACTGTACTAAATTCTTTCCTTGCTTGTCAATATGCTAGAGCAGGGGTGGCCAATGGTAGCTCTCCAGATGTTTTTTTGCCTACAACTCCCATCAGCCCCAGCCATTGGCCATGCTGGCTGGGGCTGACGGGAGTTGTAGGCAAAAAACATCTGGAGAGCGACTGTTTGGCCATCCCTGTGCTAGAGTGTTAACAACACTGGTTGATGTATAGGAAAGCTGATGTGCTTACCTTCTAGCACCTCATAGAATGCTGCTACACAGGTCCCTTGACGTTTGGTGGTGGCTGTTTCTGTAAACATTCATTGTGCTGCTACAAAGAGTATGAAAATCAACATCAGTGTAAATCTGTGCTGAAGTTTAACCTGAGTATGTTGGCAGTTTTAAGTGTTGTGTGGTTTCCTTACTGAATTTTATTACTATCACTTACAAATGCAGGGCTACGCCTGTTTCTGTGAAGTTATGTCAAGAATGCTTCACCTCCCTGAAATGTCTAAATTCCTAATATAACATGCTTGTTTTGTTAGGGAAGGGCTTTTTATCATTTGAAATGGTTGACATTTTTATTGTAGCCTCCTTAAGCTTGAGCTAATCAGACTATTGTTTATCCTTTCAATATACTGTGTAATGCTGCTCCTTATGTTGTTGTCCTCATAGTTTTTAAAACTGTTTGGATCATGAATAAGCTGTCTTCAGAAAAAAAATAAGTGACATTCAGTTGTCATTGCTTACACATAGATTCAGTTCTGTATAATTCAGAGCTCTATAAACTTGCCAGAAGGCAGAGGACCCCTGACTAATCAGGCTCTGATTTCAAGTCACAATGAAACTAGAACTCATTGGTTTCTCTGAGGCTATGTGAATGTGCATGCTATAGTGAAGACCTTAGAAAGATTGTTAATTACATTTGGATTTTGTAAAATGGGATGGTAAATGACATTTTCCATCACAAATCGTCTAATGATGACACGCAAGTAGAACTAAAGCTGACTTTATTCAACCCCCCCCCCCCCCAAAAAAAAACCCTATCCTTGAAGCCAAGATTTATTATGGCATAAGCATTTATGGACAAGTGCTTACTTTGTCAGCAGTAATCTACCAAAGTTTATTCTGCAAAAATCCATTGTTATCGCTCTGTATTTTTTTCTAGCAAATAGCTGTTCTGAAGTGTTCATAACATGTGTATTGGGGGTTTTTGTGCATTGTCTGTGTATCCGTTTACAATGTGTCATAAGAAGACTAGCAGCAAAAGAGCCAGCAATAATCTATTGCTCTTCAATAATTCAAAAAGAATTACTGAATTCAATAATAATAATAATATAGTAGCATATAGAACTTGGTTATTTTGACAGCGACAAACTTTCTTTTTGCTCAGGAAACTACTGCAGAATAAATGAAGATAACACATTAGGAGTTACAATGAATTTGCCTATTATATTTCACTTTAGTTGGAATAGTAAGTTGTTGCTTCTTAGAAGAGAGGTCATGTTGGATCAGGCCCATGGCCCATCCAGTCCAACACTCTGTCACACAGTGGCCAAAAACCTGATGGACCTCCTGATAGCACTTGTTTTTTTGGCCACTGTGTGATACAGAGTATTTCACTGGATGGGCTATGGGCCTGATCTAACATGGCTTCTCTTTTGTTCTTAAATAAACATCATGTGTTGCACTTAGAAATAAATTCTTTCAGTAGAATGTGGCAATAATTGCACTGTTTCAGAGCTACAAACTGAGTATGCATATGCAGAGAATTGTACCAGTGGAAATGCTTAGGTTCCTTGTTTCCTAATGAAGCAGAATTTCTTAAAGCAGCCTTAATCAAGTTTTTTTTTGGGGGGGGGGGTAGAGTTGGGGTTTTTGTGTGTTTTTTTACAGGGGAGGAACATAACCATTATAATTTTAGCTTTTGGACTCATATTTGATTGCATGAAGCTGCAAGGTGTGGCATACCATTATTTCTCTCTCGTTTATAACTGTAAAGCACAGATGTGCATGCAAAGTTTAAAATTATCTCCAAATTCCTTGGGGCATATACTCCTTGAACAAAACTGTTTTGAAAAGTTCCTCTCTAATTATATTTGTAACTTGGTGTGTTTTACTTCATATAATCCCATTTTTGCACCAGAATGGAAATGGATGTAGGTAAATTCATGTAGTATATGGGCAGCATATGTAATGGGATTAATAGAAATTCATTTCTTAGAGTAGAAAAGAGGTTGGCATCTGAACCACAGTGCAATGTGGGAGGGAAAATATGAACTTGAGGGGTAATGGACAGTTTTCCCTCTAGAATTCTAATCCTGAGCATGTTTATTCAGAAGCAAACTGTACCAGTCTCTGATTGAGTCTTTGTATTACCAGAAAACTTCGAATAGTTTTGCTATGCTAATCTAGTGGTCTTCTGTCATGTTGGCATAAGATTGCGCTATTGCAAAACACATACTACAAATCAGTCATCTGCCTTCAGCGTATGTATGGCTGAGATTCAGGGCAACTCATTTCATCCTGATTGAACCCATTCCTCTGATGGAACTTGTTAAAATGAGATAGTAAAGTGGTATAGTAGGATGGGTTCCTGCTTGACTTAGATAGGCTGCTGTTATGAGCTTTTACTGCAGCTGGATTAGAGTAGAGGTCCATCAGTATAGATTGAACACTTGTGTCTGGGGCAGTGATGCTCTGTATTCTTGGTGCTTGGGGGGCAACTGCAGGAGGGCTTCTGGAGTTCTGGCCCCGCTGGTGGATCTCCTGATGGCACCTGGGTTTTGGCCACTGTGTGACACACAGTGTTGGACTGGATGCGCCATTGGCCTGATACAACACGGCTTCTTTTATGTTCTGTGCCTGGGACCACTGCCAGCTCTTCCAAAACTGAGGAGCAGGAAGCCAGTCCTGGAATGCTCTTGTCCATAGCACTGCCTGGGACTTTTTGAGAGTAGGCAGTGGCAGCTGGCATGCCAGTTAACCAAGTCTGCCAGGTGACCAGGTGCTGAATAACATTGCTTTTACTCTATGCTGTAGGTTTTAGATTCATTCATATTTCAGTAATCAGTAGTGCTCATAGGGGCTTATGAGTTGAGTCACATGTGATGCTGTCTGTTACAATAGGTTGCTGCATTGTTCTGGACCTCTGAACTACAGCTTTTGAGAATAGGGCCTGTATTCTCCACAGTAAATTTTCTTGCTTGTGGCCAGTGCTAAGGTCAGCTAACTTTGGTTAAGGGGGAATCTTAACTCAAGGATAGGGGAATTCGTTCAGACGTAGGCTTGAAGAAGTATCTTGTTTCTAGTCTCTTTAATAGGGAGCATGCAGAAGTGTACACAGTATTCAGATGCAGTATTGGAGCCCTGATATTATAGTATTTAGTATTTATTAGTATGCTAAAATGTTTGGTTAATGAAGTAGCATGCAGAACTTTTTGTAGTAAATAAAATGCAGAGAGCCTGTTTATCCTATTGTACAGTCAGTGTTGTCTGTTATAACTAAAATATAAAACTGGATCAAGGTTTGTATTTTTAAATTGAGGTTTCCCACTTGGTGATTTAAATCTTGATTTATGTTGTTAGTCTAAATCTATCCACTAATGTCTAAATGAACAGGTTCAGAATTGAGCCAAAAGGGAAACAGCCGCAAAGTTCATGCAGAAATAATTATAGAAGTTCCTCAGAAACATGTGTAATCTATTTTGGGGATACCAAGATGTAACTTTCTCTCATGTCCAGTTTTACCCACCATATTTCAGCTTAAAAACTGAAACAGCTGAATGTACTTTTCTGATATACTGCATGGTTTTAGCTATAAATATATAATACTATAAGAAGGCTAAAATAAGAGAATATTTCTGTGGTATTTCTCAATTTTGAGACTTGGTTACAAGCTGTAGTAGACAGAATATATATTTTAGTATGTAAAGGAGGCACATACTGTCACTTAATTTTCTGTTTCTAAACAAGGTTGTTTTCATTGGAAGTTAATCTTGAATTAAAAAGTACATATGTGAATGTACTCTTGTTTGTAGAACTCAGAAATTGTTACATTTATATCTCTGTACACATTTTGGGGGAAATAGTGTTTGCGATTTTTTTTACTTGAAGGATTTTAATTCCTTAGAATAAAAAGAAATGTGATTTAAACAAAAAATTGCCATTATAGCTGTTCTTAGCCACAATTTACAGAGTATCCTTGTTTGTAATTTATCTTTTCTAAGAAAAGGTAACAAGTGACTAAGACTTCCTCTCCTAGAGATAAATTTTGTTCTTTAGTTAATGATAATTAGACCAACACATTCTTAACAGCATAAAGAAAATTAGTAGAGGTTAGGTAGTAGAGGTTAGGTTGTGACCAATCCTGACTTGGATAGTCCAGGCTAGCTCAATTTTGTCAGATTTTGGAAGCTAAGCAGTATCAGCCTTAGCTAGTATTTGGATGGGAGACTTCCAAGGGATAACAGGGTTATGACATGGGAGCAGGCAATGGCAAATACCTCTGAATTTTCTTGCCTTGAAAACCCTGCAGGGTTGCCATAAGTCAGTTGTGACTTGATGGCAAAAACAGGATTACCACCACAGGCTTGTATCATCTCCTGCAGTTCGTTGAATATGATACAAAATGCATTTTTCATTCATTTTGCACATGTGTCATGCTGCTTAATGTTTTATTGTAGACTTGTATCAGTGGTGGTCAATCTTCTTAGCACATCAGTCAGTGGTCCCCAACCTTTTTGGCACCAGGGACCAGTTTTGCTGCCACTGCTGTTGCCACAGCCTGCCCTAGGGTTGCCAAGTCCAATTCAAGAAATATCTGGGGACTTTGGGGGTGGAGCCAGGAGCAAGGGTGTGACAAGCATAGGAAAAGGAAAGGAAAGGTCCCCTGTGCAAGCACCAGTCGATCTTCTTCGTGGTCTCTGTGCTTCACACTCATGGGATAGTGCGCCTGCGCCGATCCCCGAATCGGTATCTGAAAAAGCCCGGGATTTTTCCGCGCTCGGCGCCAACGAGCATGCGCAGGCGACCCACTGCGCATGCCCACCAGCGCCCGCGCGGCAATCCCGCCAGTTCCTTTCTGACCGCTGCGCTGAGAGGTTTACCTTTCCGTTTTCCCCGGTCGGTGAGAAGTTTTTGGCTTCGCCTTTTCTTCTTGTTAGCCCGTTTAATATTGTTGTTTAGTAGTTAGTTGTAGTTTATAGTTGTTAGTTAGTTAGTTAAAAAAAAAAAAAAAAAAAGCGTTTTGTGTTCGTCAGGCTACGGCCCTTCGGGGCGCTTCGCCCGCGCTTTTCCCCCGCTCTTCTTTTTCTCGCTCAGATTGTTCTGGGGAGTTTTTTTGCGGCTACTTTCTATGGAAAGTCGCTGGGGGTTTTTCAAACGCTGCCGTGCGTGTGGGAAGAAGATCGCCCCTCCAGACGGTCATTCCCTCTGCCTACTGTGCCTGGGAGAGGCCCACCGAGTAGACGCGTGCCCGCATTGTCTCCGCTTTTCGAAGCAGACGAGAAAGAACCGGGCGGCTCGTTTATCGGCGGCACTGATCGAATCGGCGCTTAGACCCCATCGACCGATGGAGGCATCGGCGCCGAAGTCGTCCGAAACCCCGGCACTGGAGCTCGCATCGGCCGATGCGGCTCCGATACTGACTCTGGACTTGCCGGAAGAGCGGGGCTCCACTAAACGTCCCCTCGAGGGCACGGTGGATATGCCTGCTAAAAAGCGCCAGGAGGATTCGGGGACCCGACCTCCGAAAAAGGCGAAGTCGAAGGAGAAGCGAAAGCGACCCCGCACTCCTTCCCCATCGGGCGGTACGTCGGCATCGACGTCGACAAAACCCCCGAAAAAACCTCGGACGCCTCCGCGCCGTAGCCCAGCTGGCCAGCAGCGCCTGTCGGCGTCGGAACAAGAGCCGGAAATCGACTTGACCCAGCGGTCTTCGTCTTCGGGCTCCCGTCGTCGCTCCGAAAGCGGATCGACCTCGGAGGTTGACGCGTCGGCACCGGTGATCGATCCACCATTCAAGCCCCGAGTCAGGCGAGAAACTTTCTACCCTCCTCAACGCTTCCCGATACCATCGTGGGAGCAACGCAGGTGGCAGCCTCCCTACTCCCGGTTCGAGACCTGTCGTTGGTACCCGGACGACTACCCCGATTGGGAGCAGGCATCCCAACTTTCATCGGTCTCGAGGGTTTCCCATCGGTCCCGAAAGGCTTCTGCGTCGGCATCGGTTCCCCCGGATCGACAGCTGGTTCCGGTAGATGCGGATCGAAGAACACCAACCCTTCCACCGCGAGAGTCGACCCCGATGCTCTCGGAGCACTCTACACACAGAGACTCCTCGTCGTCGGAATCGGAGAGTGAAGTCCAGGGACTGGAGCCTTCACCGGGTTCCCAGACGGCCGAGGATCTTCCGATCTCACCGTCGGAGGATCTGAAGTCCTATGGGGACCTTGTGAAGCGGATTGCTGCCACCCTCAAGCTGCCTGTAACGCAACCGGAGCCTGTAGTGGACGACAACGTGTTCGATATAATGCAACGGAACACATCCACTGCGGTGGCTCTGCCAGTGACCAAGGTGATCCTTCAAGTGGTCAAGGAGCCTTGGGCACGACCCTCCTCGACGCCAGTCTCATCCAAACGACTGGACCATATGTATAGGGTCCAGGAGCCCGGGGCTGAATTTTTGTTCACCCATCCGCGCCCGAACTCGGTGGTAGTTTCCTCCTCTTCGAAGGCAAGGAAGGTCCACTCCTCCCCACCGGACAAAGAAGGGCGGAAGATCGATGGAATGGGCCGCAAGGTCTACTCCGCGGGGGCACTCGGCATAAAGGTGTCTAACTATGCCGCCTGCATGGCTAGATATCAGTATGCCATGTGGGAACAACTTTCCCCCTTCCTTTCCTCGTTAACCGAGGACAAGAGAGCTGCTGCAACCAGGCTACAGAAAGAAGGTCTCGCTGTGGCCAGACAACAACTGGCCGCAGCAAAACATATGGTGGAAGCTTCAGCCAAACAGATCACGTCTGCAGTCTGTATCCGACGGCACTCCTGGCTCAGGTCTACCACGCTCCACCAGGACACTAAGACCTTCATTGAGGATCTGCCATTCGAGGGTGACGGGCTCTTCAGTACAACGACTGACTCGGCCCTCCAGGAGTTCGACAAGAGCGTTAAGACATCTAAGAACTTGGGTGTCCAATCTGCTGCTAAGGCTTCCAAATCCAAGCAATGGTCCAAACCCTGGACCAAAAAGCCTTACCAGAAGTTCTCCCCAGAGCAGTGGCGTCCTCGCCCTGCCCAATCCGAACGATCACCCTACTCAGGCAACGGCAGGAACCGTTACGGGTCACAACCGCCCAGCAAGTCGAAGGGGGCTCGCTCCCAGAAGCAGGGGGTTTGACTTCTTCCAAGCACGCGTCATCGCCCCCATTGGGAATTCATCCATCCGCCTACGCCCTTTCCTACCGGCCTGGGAGTTGATCTCCACAGACAGGTGGGCTTTGTCCATCATAGAAGAGGACTACAAAATAGAGTTTGTTCAGATCCCGAACCAGTCCGTGGTAGTCACCACTCCCCCTTCCCCACCTCTGCTGGCGGAGGTGAACAACCTCCTACAGAAACAAGCCATAGAGGTAGTTCCACCGGAGGCCAGGACGGGAGGCTTCTACTCCCGGTATTTTCTGGTCCCCAAAAGGGACGGAGGCCTAAGGCCTATCATGGACCTTCGGAGTCTGAACAAATTTATTCTGTACCAGAAGTTCAGAATGGCTACGCTGCAAACAATCCTGCCCCTCATCAATCAGGGAGACTGGATGGCGACTCTGGACCTCAAGGATGCTTATTTTCATGTCAGCATCCATCCAGCGTTCAGGCGTTTTCTACGGTTTGCAGTAGGTGCTCGTCACTTCCAATTCAGGGCCCTGCCGTTTGGACTGTTTACTGCTCCTCGGGTGTTCACGAAGCTGATGAGTGTGGTGGCTGCCCATCTTCGTCTGCAGGGAGTAGTTGTCTTTCCATACATCGACGATTGGCTTCTTGTGGCGAAGTCGAGGGAGAGTCTAGCAACCCACATCGCTATCACTCTGCGTCTTCTTGGCACCCTGGGCCTGCAAGTCAACCTGGAAAAGTCCCATCTCACTCCTTCAAAGACAGTTCAATTCATAGGGGCTCTGTTGGACACTCAACAACATCGAGCATTCCTCCCTTCGCAGAGAGCGAAGGACATTATCACTCTGGTACAGCTACTTCAAAGGCGGCAGTGGGGCACGGCTCAGCAGCTTCAGCGGATGCTGGGGCTGATGGCCGCGACGACAAGCGTGCTACGTTTCGCAAGACTGCACATGAGAGGCCTACAGATATGGTTCTTGCGCCATTTTCGACCTCTCAGGGACTCACCTCGGAAGAGGTTCACCATTCCACCCGGGACTCTCCGCTCCCTGCAATGGTGGGGAACAGAGAGCAATATCCGTCAAGGGGCCCCTTTTCATCTACCGACCCCTACAGTAACCATCGCTACCGATGCCTCCATGTGGGGGTGGGGAGCCCACCTGGAAGAGCTATGTGTGGGGGGCAAGTGGCCACCGAAACTGAGCCGGTGCCACATAAACTATCTGGAACTGCTAGCAGTTCACTTTGCCCTTCGATCGTTCCGCCCGCTGCTGGTGGGACAGACTGTGGCATTGCTTACGGACAACACCACTGCCCTGTGTTATATAAACCGACAGGGGGGGACAGTGTCTCGCAGGCTATGCTCGCTGGCGATGGACCTCTGGGAGGATTGCCTCCAGTGGGACATTTTTGTAAAAGCTACACATCTGCCGGGGGTCCTCAACATACAGGCGGACTCGCTCAGCAGGGGTGGAGCCTCCCCTCACGAATGGGAACTGCATTGGAGGTTCCTAGAGCCGGTGTTCCAACTTTGGGGCTACCCACAGTTGGACGCTTTCGCCACAGCGCAGAACAAGAAGTGCCCATTGTTCTGTGCCAGGGGAGGTGCGGATCCGGCTTCCTTGGGAGACGGACTTCTACTTCAGTGGGAGGGCTGGTTCCTGTACATGTTCCCGCCCTTACCTCTGCTAACGAGGGTGGTCCACAAATTAGTGCAGGAGAAGCCACGTTGCATCCTGGTGACCCCGTGGTGGCCCCGTCAGAGCTGGTTTTCGATCCTGCTCCAGCAGTCGAAGGGGACCTTTTACCAGTTCCCGGCAGAACCGGACCTGTTGTCGGCCCAGGGAGGGCACGTGTTCCATCACAACGTGCCGCACCTGAAGCTGACAGCGTGGTTCATCGGCCACTAGACTTTTCCACCAGGGTTCAGCAAGTGCTCCAGAGTAGCAGGAAACCTTCCACCCGTGCCTCTTACGAGAGGAAGTGGAAAAGGTTTAGTGACTTTGTGGCTGACTCTCCAATGTCACCTGACACTGTGGGGCTGCCCACAGTTTTTGAGTTTCTTTTGTCCTTGGTGGATGAGGGGCTGGTATTCTCATCCATTAAGGTCTATTTAGCAGCTATTTCTGCTTTTCATGGTTCAGTTGAGGGTTACTCCGTCTTTGCTCACCCGCAGTCCAAGAGATTTATGAAGGGGTTGTTCCGCCTTCATCCCCCGTCTAGATCCCCTCCACAGCTGTGGGACTTGACTTTGGTTCTGGACAAGTTGACTCGTCGTCCCTTTGAGCCTATGGCGACATGTTCCCTGCAACTTTTGTCTTGGAAGACTGCATTTTTAGTTGCCATAACTTCGGCACGTCGTGCGGGGGAGCTCACAGCGATGCGTTGTGACTACCCATACCTTGCCTTTAGGGAGGCTGGGGTCTCTCTGGCTCCAGACATTACTTTTCTCCCGAAGGTGGTTTCCCAGTTTCACCTTAACTTAGAAGTTTGGTTGCCCACCTTTTACCCTAGTCCTTCCTCGGATGAGGAACGCAGACTGCACGCGTTAGATGTTAAGCGTGCCCTCCTGTTTTATTTGAATCGTTCACGGGGTTTTCGTAAGGACAATCAACTTTTTGTTTCCTACTCTGCCCCAAAGTTAGGGTCCAAAATTTCCTCTCAGAGACTGTCCAAATGGCTTACTGAGACGATCAAACTTTGTTATTTGTTGGCTAAGAAGCCTTTGCCTGGACCTGTTCGTGGACACTCCACAAGGGCGATGGCCACGTCGGTGGCATTCCTGAAGGGGGTGTCCCTTTCCGATGTCTGCAAGGCGGCTACCTGGTCTTCTCCGCATGCCTTCATGAAGCACTACGCGCTGGACGTGCATGCTCAGCAGAGGACTCGGTTGGGAGCTGCGGTGTTGCAAGCTGTTTCTTCAGGCTGACCGTCTTCCCGCCTCCAGGTATGCTTTGCTTGCTAATCTCCCATGAGTGTGAAGCACAGAGACCACGAAGAAGATAGACAGGTTGCTTACCTGTAACTGTAGATCTTCGAGTGGTCATCTGTGCATTCACACTACCCGCCCTCCTTCCCCGCTGCTGACGGTCTCTCTTCAGTAAGGGGCTTTCAGCGGTCAGGGAGGAACTGGCGGGATTGCCGCGCGGGCGCTGGTGGGCATGCGCAGTGGGTCGCCTGCGCATGCTCGTTGGCGCCGAGCGCGGAAAAATCCCGGGCTTTTTCAGATACCGATTCGGGGATCGGCGCAGGCGCACTATCCCATGAGTGTGAATGCACAGATGACCACTCGAAGATCTACAGTTACAGGTAAGCAACCTGTCTTTTCCAACTCAGGGGTGATGTTGCTTTCACAACGTTTTCACGGCAGACTTTTTTATGGGGTGGTTTGGCATTGTCTTCCCCAGTCTTTTATACTTTCCCCCCAGCAAGCTGGGTACTCATTTTACTGACCTCGGAAGGATGGAAGGCTGAGTCAACCTTGGGCCGGCTACCTGAATCCAGCTTCCGCCAGAATCAAACTCAGGTCATGAGCAGAGAGTTCAGACCACAGTACTGCAGTACTGCTGCTTTACTACTTTGTGACACGGGGCCGCTTGTGACAAGCATAATTGAACTCCAAAGGGAGTTCTGACCATCACACATAAAAGGGACTGCACACCTTTTAAATGCCGTCCTTCCATAGGAAATAATGAAGGATAGGGGCACCTTCTTTTGGGGATCATAGAATTGGACCCCCTGGTTCAATTTTTTTGAAACTTGGGTATTTTGGGGAGAACCACTGGATACTATGCTGAATATTTGGTGCCTTTACCTCAAAAACAGCCCCCCCCAGAGCCCCAGATACCCGCAGATCAATTCTCCATTATTTCCTAAGGAAATGTCTCCATAAGGAATAATAGAGTTCCCTGCAGACATTTCCCTCCCCTCCCCCCACTTTCTGATGATCCTGAAGCAGGGGGAGGGCCTCCAATTCGGGTAGAGCCGAGCCTCATTGCCCCTCTGATCCCTCTGAAGGCTGTTTCCAAGCCTTCTGGCTCCTCTGCTCACAGGGGAGGGGGGCGGCACATGGCACTAGGGAGGGGAGGTGGCGGGCCATGGTGCCTTGTGCACAGAGGACGGAGTGTGGTGCTGCTTTGTGGCGCTGCGAAGGGCAAGTGGGGGTGGTGGCGGTGGTGGGGGGGCGGAGGACAGGGAATGGCAGCTCAGTTGCCAACAGGCCACAGCCCAGTAGTGGGCCACGGCCTGGGGGTTGGGGACCCCTGGTGGTGGTATTGTTTCTGATCTTCTGAGCTGTAGAACAGGTGGTAGTGCAGTATTGGAGAGAAAAGGGTGGAATGTGTTCCTGACTGTGGCAAAGTCCCCATTGGCCATGCAGCTATTTTTCTTGAGTTTCACAACCATTGCTAGATAGATAGATAGATAGATAATTTTATTTATATCCCGCCCTCCTTGCCGGAGCAGGCTCAGGGCGGCTAACAACATCATTCAAATTTCCATTATACAAAAGACAAAGTTACATTTAACATTAAACATTAACATTAAAATTCTGATAAGTTTAAAATTAATTAATTAAATTGATAAAAGTGCTAATGCTATTTGTTCTTTATGATGGCGGTAATCATTAGCTATTTCTTTCTACGTCAGCGAAAGCCAGTCGGAAGAGGAAGGTCTTGCAGGCCCTGCGGAATTGTTCAAGGTCCCGCAGGGCCCGCATTTCCTCTGGAAGTTGGTTCCATAGGTTCGGGGCTACAGAGGAGAAGGCCCGGTTACGGGTGCATTGCAGCTTCACCTCTCTTGGTCCAGGGGTGGCAACAAGTTTTTTCCAGCTGACCTCAGTGCTCTCTGGGGTTCATGTGGGGAGAGACGGTCCCTAAGGTAGACAGGTCCTCGACCATATAGGGCTTTAAAGGTAATGACCAGCACTTTGTAATGAACCCGGTATATAACTGGCAGCCAGTGCAGCTCGCGCAGTCCAGGCTGTATGTGCTCCCATTTAGGGAGCCCCAGCAACAGTCTGGCCGCTGCGTTCTGCACCAGCTGCAGCTTCTGGGTTCGGTACAGAGGCAGCCCCATGTAGAGGGCATTACAGTAATCCAGTCTCGAGGTGACCGTTGCGTGAAGTACCGTTGCCAGATCTTGGCGCTCTAGGAAGGGAGCCAACTGCCTTGCCCGCCTCAGATGGAAAAAGGCTGACTTGGCAGTGGCTGCAATCTGGGCCTCCATTGATAATGAAGGCTCCAGTAAAACTCCCAGACTCCCTTTGTCCCCGATCCTCGAGGAAGGAGGAGAGCCATTGTAAGGCAGACCCCCTCACCCCTATATCGGCGAGGCGGCGGGTCAGTAGCCGATGGTCGACCGTGTCGAACGCGGCCGACAGATCTAACAACATCAGCCCCCATATATCCCACACCACCCCGATCCAAGTGCCGTTGGAGATCATCTACCAGGGCGACCAGTACTATCTCCGTCCCATAACCCGGGCGAAAGCCGGACTTGCAAGGGTCTAGGATGGAAGCGTCATCCAGAAAGCTCTGCAACTGCGACGCCACTGCCCTCTCTATTATTTTACCTAAAAACGGTAAATTAGAGACCGGTCGGTAGTTTGCCAATTCGCCCGGGTCTGCTGTACTTTTTTTCAGGAGGGGTCGGACCAAAGCCTCTTTCAGGGATGATGGAAAGCGCCCCTCCGAGAGGGATCTATTTATGATGTCCCGTAGAGGACATTCAAGCTCCCTCAGGCAGGATTTAATTAGCCAGGAGGGGCATGGGTCCAAATCGCAAGTTGTAGGGCGCGCAGAGGAGAGAATTCCATCAACTTCCTCCAGGCTGAGCGGGTCAAAATGATCCAGAGTTAAATCAGAAGACAGGCATGGGGCCTCGGGCTCATGTACTGTATCTAAGGTGATGGGCAGGTCCTGGCGGAGCGACGTGATTTTGTCTGCAAAAAATTTCGCAAAAGCCTCACAGCCTATTTCTAATTCTTTAAGGTTTGGTCTGCCCTGGGGCAGTGTAGTTAAATGTCCAATTATTTTAAACAATTGTGCCGGGCGCGAATTTGCAGACGCAATCTTGGCCGCGAAGTACTTCTTCTTCGCGGCCTTGACTGCCATCTCATACGACCTCATAAACGTTCTGTAGGATGTTCTTGCCGCTTCGCCACGAGTGCGCCACCACTGCCTCTCTAGTCGTCGGAGTCCTTGTTTCAACCGGCGTAGCTCCAGGGTATACCAGGGAGCCAGCCTTGAACGAGGGCGCAGAGGACGTCGGGGTGTGATCTCGTTGATTGCCCCAGATAGCCGGTCTTGCCAGGCATCAACCAGGGCATCAAGGGAATCGCAAGGGGGCCAAGGATCCCGAAGAGCCGTTTGGAACCGTTCCGGGTCCATCAGGCTCTGCGGGCGAGCCAAAATAGGCTCTCCGCCCTTACAGGGTTGTGGTAGCGTCTCCATACGAGCCTTGAGGGCTAAGTGATCCGACCATGGTATCGCCTCCGTTGCGATTTAGTTCACTTTAATCCCGGCCGCAAAGATCAGATCTAATGTGTGCCCAGCCTGATGTGTGGGAGTCATAACAAATTGGGAGAGTCCCAGTGTCGCCATGGAAGACACTAGGTCCATCGCCTGAGTGGAAGCCGCGTCATCGGCATGGACATTGAAGTCACCCAGGACCAGAAGCCCTGGGTACTCCAACGCCCAGCCGGACACCGCCTCCATCAGGGATGGTAAGGCGCTGGCCGGTGCGTTAGGCGGACGGTACACCAGCCAGATCGCCAACCTCTCCCCGACATCCAACACAAGGCCGACACATTCAACACCGTCGATCTTTGGGGCCGGGAGGGCCCGGAAGGAGTAAGCCTCCCATATGAATACTGCCCCCCCGCCCCCCTGCCCGCTAATCCGCGACTGGTGGAAGACCGAGTCATCTGGGAGAGTGCCGTTGTCTCTCCCTCTTGAACCCAGGTCTCGGTCACGCAAGCCAGGTCTGCATCCTGCCGAAGCAGGAAGTCCTTAATGGTCTCGATCTTATTATTTATAGACCTGGCGTTGCATAACACCAGTGTCGGACGCGGGCAAATTCTCTTGGTCCCCCTACTTGTCACCGTTGGGATGGGAAGTAGACTAGAAGGGGGCCGAGCACTATTTTGTCTCTGTCTCCTCTCATATCTCCGTCCATTCCCACCGTCATATCTTCCCCTCCCCAGGAGCACTGGAATCCCCTGACCGGTCATCCCAAGCCTATTCTTTGATGGTTATGTTAAGTTCAACTGACTAATTTACATACACAGCACAGATCCCCGGCCCACCCCCGTCCTCGGTTCCCAATTATCTAGATCACCAAAATCTTTCCTAATTGATTAGTAAATAAATAATTCTTACTTAGCACAATACTAAACCTAATTCTTAAAATTTAAAGTGCTAACATGAATAAATAATCAATTAATCAATCAATCAATCCCTGCGGAATTGTTCAAGGTCCCGCAGGGCCCGCATTTCCTCTGGAAGTTGGTTCCATAGGTTCCATTGCTGCCTGTACCTCTTGTGGCACTTGTTCTGTAGGTTGGTCATCTATATTTTACACAGTGCCATCTGTATTTGAATGATATTGTTCTGTTTAGCTTATCATACCAATAACAGTTAATAGAAAATGATTATTTTTTAGCAACTGATGGCAAATGTAATCCAAGCAACTTCCAGTTTGCCAGTAGTGACAGAATCTTGTGCCAGTCAAGGGAGTAAAAAGATAAACTAGTGAAATTTGAATAAGGTGGGAGAGGACAGATTCCACATTAGCCTTTGTCCCAGTCTCATTCGGCTATCAAGTTTATGCAGGGCAGGGAGCAAGCAGGGAACACGCAGCCCTGCTCCAGAGATGGCAATGCAGAATCTGGTAAAAGAGTCACTGTGAGGAGCCCTGCATAGAAGGGAGGCAAGTGCTAAATGCAGGATCAGATGTTGAAATTTTACAAATTCAGAATTCAGTCAACACTTTTCAAGCTCCCTTGGGTCTGTATGTGTAATGCAATTCTTGATCTTATTTGCAGTGGTGTTCCTGTGCACAGTGACTGATTCAGTCATCTGTCAGTATAGTGAACATAAGTAAGTGGGAGAACTTATTTATTTGGGACAAGTCCTGAAGCTGGTTATGGGGAGTGCTGCCTCTTATTTGAACTGATTCTGAATTAGCTAATGGATGATTTGTGCCTTATGATTCTTTTGAGAGCCAGACTGTTCAGTTATGTAATGTGAAAAGATCAGTTGTTATCTAGGTGTGTTCCCCTTGTATTTGGTGAAATAGCATGA
Source organism: Heteronotia binoei (assembly GCF_032191835.1). Taxonomy (NCBI): domain Eukaryota; kingdom Metazoa; phylum Chordata; class Lepidosauria; order Squamata; family Gekkonidae; genus Heteronotia; species Heteronotia binoei. Next base: position 91,695,167 of record NC_083228.1, on the reverse strand, counting down.
CAGTGTTTTTTCCCCAATACTGAAAGTAAGTGGCTTCATCATATTAGTAGTGCTTTGTAAATCACTTGGTTGAAGATTGCCTATTGCACATCTTCTGCTTTTCATGTAACAGTTCTTCTCTGCTCACTGCTGTCTACTTTTTCCTCTGGAAAGATTATTTGAGGTACCTGTCCGGTGTTGACTGGCAGCAGGGCTGCAGTGGTAATTGACCTGTCTGTGTAGCCGTTGTAGCAGTGCTTCATTTACCATAGGACTCCACATATGATGCTGGCTCTATCTAGTGCTAGCAGTTGTCCTGTCAATAAAAAGACACCTTTTTGCCTAAATGCAGTTATTTGTCAGCCAGGAAAGTTCTATATTACAAGGCACTGTTATTAAAGTGATGAATTGTTGCAAGGTAGTGTGCACTTCTTTGCTTTGAAAGTAGCGCTATTTTGGCATGTGGCTCCAGGACGTCTAGGGAAGCTGAGGAATTCTGCCCTCATGTCCCAAACTAGAAAGATACTATATGTAATTCATCCCTAGAGTGCTTTGAAGCAATCTGTCTAATTTTGGCTCATATGTTTAAATATAACAAATATTGGAAACAATGTGGACTTTGTGGCATCCCTTCAGCACCCAAAAGGAATCTTTGTGCTCTGTAAACCCAGTGAACTTCTCTTGCACGTTCACAGCACAACAGTTTTGAGGGGTCCCCCCCTCCCGCTCTGTGTGTATGTGGGGGAGTAGTGGTTACATAATAACCACTTTGGAGAATTCAAATTATTGTGAAACTATGCTTCTTTCTTTTTGGCATTGGGCATGTCTTTGGGGAACTTGCCTCTCTTTCTCTGTTGTGAATAAAGTCCTGTACCAAGTTGGAAAAATATTTCTAGGTATCATTAGTTTTTTCCCCAACCCTGAGATAGTATAGCTTTAGCTGTGTGGAGATTTTGTAAAATCTTCTAAAAGACATTTTAGGAATCAGGAAATGTACACTTTCCCCCTTTTCTGTTTTGGAACTGAAAATCCTTTACCTGTGGCTATTGTGACTTTAGATTACTTTTTGAAAAGTGTACTTTGTTCTTTCACACATGTTGTTTAAGGTAATTTTTTTGCTTCTGTTAGTTTGTCACATGAATGTTTTTTAAAAAAAATTTAAAAAATCCCATAGTTTTTATTCTGAAACTCAGTTTACAACAGGTGCAAAGTAAATCACATCACATAAACCCAAGGGGGTATAGAGTTTATCATATTAATGTTGTTCATAATGCTCATTCGTATTATAAATATGTCTGGAATTTTCTGTTCTGTGATCTGACCATTTTCAGGGCCAAATCTCCAGCCCACTAATCAGATCATTGGCGAGCTTCTCAGAGTAGAAAAAAAAAAGTTCTAATGCAGGGTTTCCCAAACTTTCCCCCCTCGTGGCCCGGTTATTTTTATACTTCTCCTTTGTGGCCCACTAAAATTTGGGGGTGGAGTCTGGAGACAGGAAATGATGTACAAACAAGCCTAAAACTTGCAATATTTTGTTTAGGAAAGGTGAGAGAATAGTGGGATTTTGCAATGCAATTTTAAAAATAAAACATCAAGAAAAAGCACAAGAATCACACAGCAGAAAACTAAAAATATAAAATGATCTCAGCCTGGGAAAACATGAAATGGCAGGGCATTTCAAACTTCTGTCTCCACCTCAGAAGGAAGGAAGAAAGAAAGAAGGCAGGCAGCGCTGGGGAAACAAGAAAGAAAAATGGCAGCGCTGGGGAAACATGAAATAGCAGGGCATTTCAAGCTTCTCCCCCCCCCCCCCCACTCTACTCAGATTAGCAGTGGCAAGGAAAGAAGGAAGGGAACAGGGGGAAAGACTGACAAAAAGAGAGAGAGGGGAAGGAAGACAGGGGAAAAGAATGACTGACAGAGAGAGAGAGAAAGAAAGAAAGAAAGAAAGAAAGAAAGAAAGAAAGAAAGAAAGAAAGAAAGAAAGAAAGAAAGAAAGAAAGAAGGGAAAAGACTGACAAAGTGAGAGAGAAAGAGAAAGAAAGAAAAATGAAATGGCAGTGCTGGGGAAACATGAAATAGCAGGGCATTTCAAGCTTTTCCCCCCACCCTCCCACCCTGCTCTATTCAGATTAGCATGGCAAGGAAGGAAGGAAACAGGGGGAAAGGCTGACAGAGAGAAAGAGAGGAAGAGGAGTGGGAAATTAGGCAAATCGGGAAAAAAAGACTGATAGAATGAATGAATGAAAGAAAGGGAAGGAAGGAGGGGGGAGAGTTGGAAACAAATAAAGAGAAAAAGAAAGAGAAAGGAAATAGGAAGGAAGGAAAAGGGAGGGAAGGAGTAAAAGAAAGGAGGGACAAAAGGAAGAAAGAAAAAGAAAAGAAAAACGGAAAGAAATGGGATGAGAGCAACTTACCTTTTAAACAGCTGACTCTGGCCAGGGAAAGTCAGGCCAAGTTTGCCCCCCCCCCCCTTCAGCATCGTGCCGGCCCATGCATCTCCTCCCACCCTCCCCCCCAAGGTCAATTTTGGGCTGTGTAAAGCCATCCGTCCCCCGCCGACCACCTCATCAGTGGGGGAAAGTGGCATGCTCCCAGCACTGACTCATCATTTAGGCAGGCCAGTGGTAGATGGAAGGGACGGCGTCCGAAAAGGGTGCCGTGACTGTTCCCGCCCCCGTACTTCCTTCCCATCCAGGAAGTGTGGGGGCAGACGCCCTTTTCGGATGTCGTCCCTTCCATCTGTCACTGGCCTACCTGAGTGATGAGTCAGTGCTGGGAGTACACTGTTTTCCCCTTCTGATGAGGTGGTCGGCGGGGGACAGAGGACTTTACACAGCCTGAAATTGACCTGGGGTGGGGAAGGGAGGGAGGAGGAGGCATGGGGGCCAGAGCGATGCCACGGGGGGGAGGCACGGGGGGACGTCAGCGGGAGGCCTTGTGACCTGGGATCAAGGCCCAGTTGCCCCAGTGCCGAGTTCCAACCCTGCCATTGGGAAACGCCGCTCTAGTGTATGACCTTTTTTCGTGTGTTGGTCCCATTACAATCTTAGACAGACCCTTGGTTTGTCATGGCAGCCTTGAAGTCCTGAGACTGACCCAACAAGTTAACCTCTGCATGTATGGTGAAATCCCCAAGGACAGTCATCAGGCTTCTCAGCACCAAATCTGACACAACCACCATCAGCTCAGGTAAAGATCCCTCTGGTAAGCTCGGTGGACACTACACCATCATGATTACTAATCTGTTCCTGATGCCCAACACAAGATACATACAATTAAAACTGCCCTCTCTATCTGCACTGGGTACCTAGTGATGGAGAAATGAACACACACACACTCCTATTTGAGGTTGGTGAAGGACTTTTTTATTTTATTCATTTATGCCCTGCCTTCTCCCTAATGGGGATCCAAAGCGGCTTACATCATTCTCCTCTTCTCCATTTTATTTTTACAACAACTCTGTGAGGAACGTTTGGGTGTGTGACAGGCTCAGGCAAGTTAGCCTGGAAGCTGGGGAACAGCCTTGCAATGATTGGTTGGACACAGTTATGGAAATGAAAATGTGGCGAATTGAGAGATGCTTGGAGGGAAGTAAAACTCCTCAGGGTTTTAGATTGAGTTTAGTCGGGGCTTGAGTACTTAAGCTGAACAGTTGTTGTGAAGTAACTGGAAGGAGCTGAGAACAGCCAGTGGGGCTGAGTTCCTTAGGAGACAGAACTGAAATAAGCTTCTGTGAGAGAGTTTGTAGTCAGAAGGGGGTCAGAACCAGGCACCTTCTGTGAGGAAAAACTCTCTCAGAGGATCTGTCAGCACAATAGGGCAGACTCCTAGTAAACTGAGAACACTCAAATACTCTGAGAGAAGGGCTGGATTTTGGTGCTGGAACAGAATCCCAAGATTCAGACTAGAAATCTAGCTGGGTGGGTCACACAGGAGTGAGGGACTGGAAATAGCACTCAGAAGGTGTGGATCCTGTATGCTAGTGTGTGAGGGAGAATTGATCTGGCACAAGTCAGGAGTCCTCAGTTTGAGTGGCAAAGAGTGAATGACAGTTTATTATTTTTATGATTTGAGAAGCTATACCATAGTGACTGCAAAGTGTTCCTAGTGCCCAGTAGGCACTGCCTGCCTCTCCAAAGTTTTGAATAATTCTAAAGCCTGCCTGTTTGGTAATTTTAAGAATCTTCTGCCTGGTTATATTTGTTCAATTTGACAAATCTCTGGAGTTTAGAGATTGATTATTTTACCAACCACCTACCTACCAACTGATTTGTTTTCACTACAACTAATTAATATTATTTTATCCCTCTTCCTTACTTTTTGTAAACCAATAAATATTCTTTTGTGGTTTTGAACTTTAAAATATCTGGTGCCTAGTCTTTATATATTTCTGACAGGATTTCTATGAATGTGCCTGAGGTACTGGTGGGAAGGTGACAGGAAAAGTTCTTAGTGGTCACCCTCCGAAGCTGACCCTGACCGGTTCCTCACAGGGTGACTGTCCCAGAATTACCCAGTGTGTTCCCATGGCATGAGTGGAGATTTGAACCTGGATCTCCCAAATACTAGTCCATCACTCTTAACTACTGCACCACACTGGCTCTCATGTATACTAGCTTTTTACACCCAGCTGGTGTGGGCTGTGACAGAGTGACCACATCAGACTCATCTGGCCAGGTTTCAGTCAAGTAAGCCAGGTCAACCAGTTGTTGAAATCTGTGGGATGAAGATTAGACATGCGGTGAGTACCCTGCATGTCTTCAGTCACCAACACTCTTCCCACCTCTATACCTTCCTACCCCTTGTACCACTTTAGTCTGAGATGGAACAGTGCTGGAAGATGCTGAGATGCAGGAAGGCAATCAAGTGCAAATTCCCTACCCCAGAACACCTCAATCACCGTTTGCAATAGATTGAGTGCTTTAGTTCAGATTTTTAAAATACTTTAAATTTCTATGTTTACAGTTGTAAATTAGATGAGTAACTTTGGTTGGGAGCTTTCTTTCCACTAGTTGTGTGAGGAATTTGACAGATCCTTATAATGTGTGTGTCATTCTATGAAAGTTGGGGTGAATTTTGGAGGAGTAAATATTAATAGAATAAAAATGATTTTTCAGCCTTAACTTTAAAAGTTAAGGCAACTTCATGTTTTGGGGCAAAAGGTACTAGTAAGTTATTACAAAGCTGAAAGAATACATGCATCTCAAAGTATCTTACACCAAAATTCCTACAGACTCTCAAGGAAGCTTCAGCTACTGAGATTATTATTCATTAATGCATTATTATTATTATTCATATGTATTAAATGTGTTTCTGTTCCAGAATTTCCTATTAAATTGATGAGCTAAAATATGTTCTGATGTCAAGTGGAAGAAAAACCAGTTAAATTATGGAAAAAACTGATGGACAGCGCTTGGTGAAGCGCTGCGTTTGCAGAGGGGGGGGGTGATTCCTCTGTGCCTGGCTTCAGCTTCTGCTGATAGCAAGGGCTGGGATCGGAGGCTTGGCTGCTATCAGCAAAAGCTGAAGCCAGGCAGACAGGGACAGAGGAAGCACCCGCCCCCTCCGCAAACCCAGCGCTTCGCAAGCGGTGGCTGTGGAGGGGGCGCCGTGCTTTCTCCCTGCTTGCCTGCCTGGCTTCAGTGCTGATGCTTAAAGCAAGCGCCGGGATCGGAGGGCAGAGGGAGCGATCCTGGCGCTTGCTGTAAACGTCAGAGCTGGAGCCAGGCAGGCACGGAGGAAGCACGCTGCCCCCTCCGCAGCTGGCGCTCACGAAGCACTGGGTTTGCGGTGGGGGCAGCGTGGAGCGATCCCAGTGCTTGCTGGAAGAAGCTGGAGCCAGGCAGGCAGGCGCGGGAGAAGCGCCGGGATCGGAGGCAGAGGCAACGGATCGCCCCCCAGGAGGAAGGTGTGTCCTATGGTCCGGAGCGCCTTATGGACCGAAAAATACGGTAGTTATTTAAATTCGATAGTGTGAAATTCTTTAGGAGTCTGTCATTGCACACAGTGTCTGGCAACTATTAAGTTGAAGAAACCTAATGAAATATCCTTGAAAATATTATTCTCATGTTTATTATTCTCATCATTTGGAATCATGTTTTGAAATATCAGTAACTTCAGATTTTTCCTCTGGAAAAAAATGCAGGAAAAAAACCAACACAACTTGGGTAGATGAGAAAGGTGTATTCCCAGATTCCTCCTCTATTAAAGACAAATCATTTGGCTTCAGATCTGCAGACACTGAATTCTTGCCAGCACTTGTGAATTTAATTATCATTTGATGTAAAATGTCAGACTGTGTAGCTTCCAGTAATGTAAAATCAATGTTGTCATAGTCAAGACTGGAGAGTAAAGTCATTAATTGACTCAACACAGTCATGTTGTTACTCATCAGTTTCTGCATTACTTGCGTTCCTACATGACAGTGCTGCAGCTAACACCCATTTCTAACTACTTCAGTCCCTCATGGACAGGTACAGCCACAACTAATTAGGTTAGGAACTTCTTGTTTGCTGGCTGTTTCCATTGGTGTGGATTCTCTATCGGTGATCATTCCCACTTGGTGAGTTGCAGATGCAACCCACACCGCAACTGAATTTGAAGATAAATCTTGAACAGGTTTTATGTAACAGCCAGTGTTAGTAGGATTCTTATGTCAAATGTAGCTTTTAGTGTGATGCCTAATTGCCTTCTTACAGACATTCGAATCTCAGTGTATAGCTGCATAAAACATAGTAACCATAAGGGATTCCCCAGCAGTTAACATGGTATTTTGTTGACTGTAGCTGTTGGTTATCTGAAAAAGCTTTAATGCTTTCTTCTTGCTGTGGTTGAGTGTTGTCTAAATGTTGTATCATACATAATAGTGCTATAAACAGAAAGAATGTAGGAGCACATTGAACCTATTCTGTTTTGCAGTGTTCGTGAGCAGTAGATGCAGCCTGTCATGATGTTTGTTTTGGATCTGATGTATTTCTAACAATGCAAGGAAGTCTGTGTCCTTGCCAACAATGGTCACATGATGACCATGACCAGCAATCTCTCCAGAGCACTGAATGCTAACATTGTATTCATATCACCATCTGCCTGCCTAACATAAAGGCTGGATGAGTTGCTGATGTTGCTGTGGACTCTGTGGCCACTACTGTTTACTACCACTCCTTCAGCTAACCTACCTAGTGTGTCAGGACTGTGTCATTGCCACCAATTCACATTTTTTTGTATGACATTTAAGAGAAAAACATACTGCTGACGGAATATCTCTAAGGATGATAGCTTTTGTAATCTAATTACGTTATAATCCTTCAGTGGTTGCTTTTTGTCTCTGTATTTATTTGTAAGGATTTTACTATTTAATTATGAAATGACTGAATACTTCTCTTGTTCGGTAAGGTTGGGAGAATCGTGATATCATGGTGAGAATCATGGTGCTCAGGGTGGATTTGATTTAAATCAAATTGATCTAAATCACTAGTCAGTAAGACTCGATTTAAATCAGTTCTCTACATAAAGACTCACTTTTGCTGGTATAGCCTTAATATTTACAATTAGATGAAGATTTCATTTTTAGAATAACAACTGTTCAGATTAGTTTTACAGTTATATAAAAATATTGATTTTTAATACTATTAGAAACATATTATAGATAGGTAATTATGAAATTGTGAGGTGAATTATCTCCAGTTTAATAGATTAATCATTCATATTTGGACAACTTTTCTGCTGTACTTTATTGGAAGGAGAAAAATAATCATTACTTTAATAATAATAAATTAAATAATTTTATTCAACTAAAACAATAACATTATAGCATATGCTTGCTTAAACATCTATGTTTGTTAACTGATGTGGTTAAACAATATATATAAATATTTAAAAACTTAAACTGTTAGCCCAGCCTACACATGAAAAACTTAAATACTGTCCTCTTTAATTTACTCGTCATTTTCATCTTCTTCTCTGTTCATAATCTGGAAAAGAAAAACAAGCTTTCCTACTTTGTTGGGTCCCAAACGATTTCTCAGTTTAGAATGAATGAGTCCAAAGGAAGAGAATATTCTTTCTACGCCTGCAGAAGAAGCTACTGCTGTTAAAAGTGAAATCATTATTTGAATAGTCTCTATTTCATCTTCTTCTCTGTTCATAATCTGGAAAAGAAAAACAAGCTTTCCTGCTTTGTTGGGTCCCAAACGATTTCTCAGTTTAGAATGAATGAGTCCAAAGGAAGAGAATATTCTTTCTACGCCTGCAGAAGAAGCTACTGCTGTTAAAAGTGAAATCATTATTTGAATAGTCTCTAAATCCAAGTGCTTAAGTGACCTCCACTAGTTCACTGGTGTGACTTTCTTTAAAACATCTTCAGCAAACATATATTTCTTGAATGGTTTCCCCTTAGCTCTGAAGATTATTGAAGTTGGCATTACAGATGAATGAATCCTGGATACCCATGTCATAGCTAACTCCTCTTCCTCAACACTTAAGTTTTGACCCTGGTACCGGATATTGACAATATTTGCCAGAAAATGAGCTGGAGACAGTGCTTGTCCCATTCGTTTTTTTAATGCTTGTAATTTAATTCCGTCAATGTGTAGTTCTGTTTTTAAATACTCAGTTCCTTCCAAATTTCAACAGCATCACAAATAAAACAGCTATTTTTCTGTATTTTGTATAAAGCTTCAGAAATGGGTTTCAGGATGCTCAGCCTATGTTCAACATTTCTCTTAAGCCCAATGTTGAGGATTTTGGCCGTGACAGTGCCATCTATTTTTTCTCAATTTTGTTCACAAATTGTCATCAGAATAGGCCAGTTCTTGATATACTGCTCAAAACAGTCCACCACAGAGTTCCGTCTAACATCTTGTGGGAGCGTTAGCTTGGTTCCACCCATTCTTTTCAGAGCTGCTGCAGCAAAATGATTGTTACAGAAGTATTTAGCAATATCAACAACATTAGTCTTTATTTCTGGAACACTGAAGTCTTTGGCTAGGAGGTGCAGCAAATGAGCACTGCAACCATATGTTATTAGCTTTGGATTCCCTTCCTGTTCTTCTAAATTTCTTCTCATCTTGGATACATTCGCAGCATTATCTGTGACCAAACTGCGTACTAGACATTTGAATTTTTGTTCACATGTTGTTATAGCTTTTGCTGCCACTTCAGTATTCTGCTGTGTGTGCATTTCTTACATATCAATTGTTTGTGCAAGGAAAACTTTCCCTTCTTCTGTTGTTATACAAGCACATAGCAGCCACTGCCAAGTCAGCCTTTTTTCACCTGAGGCGGGCGAGGCAGCTGGCCCCCTTCCTAGAGCGTCGGGACCTGGCAACAGTGATCCATGCAACGGTCACCTCGAGATTAGATTACTGTAATGCCCTCTACATGGGGCTGCCTCTGTGCCGAACCCGGAAGCTGCAGCTAGTGCAGAATGCGGCTGCTAGATTACTGCTGGGGCTCCCAAAGTGGGAGCACATCCAGCCGGGGCTGCGTGAACTGCACTGGCTACCAGTTACTTACCGGATTTGTTACAAAGTGCTGGTCATCACTTTTAAAGCCCTATATGGCCGAGGACCTGCCTACCTTAGGGACCGTCTCTCCCCACATAAACCCCAGAGAGCACTGAGGTCAGCAGGGAAGAACCTGCTGACTATCCCCGGGCCAAAAGAGGTAAAGCTTCAAAGTACCCGTACCCGGGCTTTCTATGTTATGGCCCCAAAGTTATGGAACCAACTTCCAGAAGAAATGCAGGCCCTGCGGGACTTTGAACAATTCCGCAGGGCCTCCAAGACCATCTTGTTCCAAATGGCCTTCACTGATTAGAACTGCTAATGTAAATTCGCCATCTAGGTAATAGCACAAAATATTAATTTTACTGTTTTAAAATTTTAATAGATTTTAATTAATTGTAGTTTAAAATGTTGTTGTACAATGTTTATTGAATTTTGTTGTTAGCCGCCCTGAGCCCGCTTCGGCAGGGAGGGCGGGATATAAATAAAAGGTGATTGATTGACATTCAACTGGATCATTGTGGACATTACTCCACCCATCAAGACTTAGGTTAACAATGTTATGCTCCAGAAATGTTGCACATTGCTCCGTTTCTCTATCATACACTTTATCCAGCAATTTCCCGGTAAGATCTGTTCTGCTTGGTGGACTGTATCCTGGTCTCAGTGATTGAACCATATTAATGAAGTGTAGGTTCTCAGTCAGACGGAAAGAAGTTTGTTGCATAAACAAACTGGGCAATTTTTTTTATCAATTAACTCTTTTTTCTAATCTTGATCAAAAACTTATCTATGGTAGTTCCAGGAGGGAAGGCTTTTTTCTTTCTTTTAGGTGATATAGTGCGGGTGTCTGATGATGATGTATATGGTGCAACTGAAACACTATCCCGGATAGATAACTCTGAAACTGTAGAACAGGAGGATGGTGATCTTGAAGATGGATAGTTTCCAGAATCCTTAGTGTTGAGGATGAATTCCCCTAAACAAAAACAAAAAAAATCAATGCTGTTATTTTATTATTTATACAATGTCTGCTTATTGTATTCATTGCCATGCAACACTGCCCAAAAAGGAATATTTGATTTTTTCATAACTGTATCAAAATGATAGTAATATGCAGTAATAATAAGAAATATAATTTTGCTCAAACATGACAATTCAAGGCACTCTTTAAGAAATATGATTAAATAAAAATGTTTATCAACCTGAAGATCCTGCCTGTTCAACATGTTTCTGTTGTCATCTTCATCATAGCACTTCTCATGATGTTGCCTCATTCAGGCCACCAGACCTTGCATTTCTTTGTTGCAGTGTAGAAGAACTTCATTAAAATATTACCAAACTGGGTCTCTTTTACGACCTGCTGCCATTATAGGTTTTCTTTTCCAGGGAAAGAATAAAGTGATAAACCTCAGGTTATACACACAAAAGATCCAAAGTCTTGTGGAGTATTCTGCTCAAAAAGTTTCACTTTCATTTTTACTGCTTGCCCCTCCCTCCTCACACTTAAGTTTTTTCTTGTGCAGATCTATTCCACTCCAAGCCATCTTTTTTCTATTCATGGAACTTTTTGAAACTTAGCATTTAAGGGGTTGATTCTGTGTACATAGGTTTAATTATAATAATAATAATAATAAATTTATTCTTATATCTTATAGAACAATGAGATTAATGTCTTTTTCTCTGTTCATTTTATAACATTTTTGCTGTGAAGAAGAGGCATGTGATCTCTGCAGACACAAATTACAGTTTTGAAAACTGCAAAACCAAGCATCTGTGTTCTGTGATAATATCTTCTAGACAGAGAAACTGACCAGTAATCTTACGGAAACCTTTGGAAGAGCATGACATTGTGAATGGATTAATAGAATTTATTACCAAGAAATTTAAATATTGCATGATTACAGCCTTATGCTTCAGGAAAAAAATAATCCTAATTTCATGATGGAATAACCTTTGGATGATAATATATTTTCCTCAAAAAACATTTTATTTTAAAAAATCCAATTTAAATTTTTAAGAAATCCGATTTGTTTGGTTTTTTTTTTTTTTTAAATTGATTTTTATCCACCCTGATGGTGCTTGTGAAGTTTATCTCAACCAAAATGACATTCAGGTGGAATGTTGACCTATGAGAAATTGGTTTATTTCATCAGCTAAGTTGGATAGCAGAAAACAGCAAAACATTGTCACTGTTTGATGAAGCCACACAGCTGGGCAGTAGCATCTTATCTGTCAGGATCTTCCAACTGGCCAGTGAGGAGTAGAGTTGAGCTCAAGACTGTTTTAACTGTGCAGCCCAATGATGTTTTGCTTCTCCTGTTACACTTCAAAAATGCTAATAACCCACATTTCATAGCCCACATAACCTAACATTGGTCTTTATTGAATTTCTCATCTGCACAGTTAGAGCTTTGTGTAATTTTCTTTAAGTTGTCAGCATGTAGCTTTGTCTTCACCAAACTGTTTGTTTGTTTGTTTAGACTTTCAGGCCACCCTCCCCTGAAAAACAGGGCTCAGGGTGGCATACAGCATAATAAAATCCAATACAATTTATAAATTACAGTTAAAATTCAAAAATTAAAATATAAAATATATCTAAAACATTTAATGCAGTCCAACCCATTGCAGTCCTGGCAAAAAGTTTGCAGGAGATGCCACCACCTCCTAGGAGAGGGAGGCTGAAGGAGATGGGAAAGGGAGAGTGGCAGACTATGTTGTCGCTGTCCTCAGTCCATAATATGCATTTGGGGCTGCAAGGATTAATTCTTAGTCAAACATTTCCTTCACACCGTTGCACTTTTGCTTTCGTATTTGCATGTGCAGATATATATGGAGCCCCAGCAGCAGCTATATCATTCTTGGCATGCATTACTTTCTATATTCAGTATAAAAAATGAGGCTGCTGCTGACACCTTCCAGTTGATGTTACAACCTATCATTTAAAAGCTTAACTTGCTGCACGGCTTTAAACTGTTTATTAAACTCAAATTTACTCTTCTAATACTTTAGAAATTGATTGCCCAACAAACATGGTGGCCCACAATGGGATATATGAGAAGAAATTTATTTCTCATATTTGGCAGTCTGCATGAACATAATTCACATGCCTTGCAGTGTACTCAAACAGGCAAAATAAAAAAAGCCATTGTAACTATTGAGATACATTGCAAGAATACTGTAAAACATATAGGCTATCAAATGAAAGGCACAACACCCATACTGATTGAGGGTCTACAGCTCCCTATAAGGCTTTTTAGTATAATGTTGGTTCTCCCTCTGAGTTGGAGGCCATCTTGAATGCTTTCCACCATCTTGTCAGGGAGGCAGGAAATAGAATAATTCTTCTTCCTCTCCTTTGACCCTGGAGCACCCAGATCTCCTCAGTTTCTTTCCTGCCTCTAAAGAGAGAGCAACTGCTAGTTTAGCTCCAAAAAGATAGGAAGCAACTTACCTTTTTTTTCTATTACCTAACTCTTCTTCCTTTAACCTTACTTCTTTTAACTATTTCCTGAACTTTAGTCCTCTAGCCCTGTCCTCCTTCTCACCTATATTCCAACTCTTTTACTCACAATCTGTGAGGAGGCAGCAATACCACAGTTAATTTTCAAAGTGGTTGATTTTTCTTCTTCTCCGAGGAGCGGCGGAAGCCGCAGCAATGGAAAGCTTCAGGGACGAATTCTTGGAGGACGCACCTTCCCTCAGCCCTCATTCTGATGCCTCGGGAAGGGACTCCGGGACAGGCATGTCTTTGCAGTTTGCTGCGGTTCCTGGCAACGTGTCCCGCTCTAGTGACTCTGGTCACCGCGGGCAGAAGCCCGCAGGCTCATCATCGGGCGCACTTGAGGCTCCTGCTTCTCAGAAGCGAGCGACTGACGGCAGCCATTTTGAAGACGCGGTTTTAGCGCGCATTTCACTCGATTGGCACCATGAGCCATCTACTGCGCTACAGGGCATGGTTGCCAATCTCCAGCCAGGAGACTACCCAGGAGGCCAGCCCCTATCAGATCAAGCCTCTGTGATGGATCCAGACCTGATGTGCCAGAGTGGTAATGTACCCAACCCCAAGGGGCTTTTTTCTAATGATTTTATGACCATGATTCAGCAGACCATTAGGGCCAAATTATTCAATGCCTGTCAATCGGGGGCTATTAGCATGGGGTCAGTGGGATCCAGATCTCCCTCCACTCCTCCTCCTCGTTCACATCACACAGGTCAGAGTTTGCCCAGACAGGACAGTTGGCCAACTAAGGCAGCCAGAAAGCAGATGTCTGACTCTAGATTACTAGAGGACAATTCAGAGGAGACACAGTCAGAGGCGGAGTCACAATCCAAAGATCAAGAAAATTTTATTTCAGATGAGGAGGTGGAGGATATCTGTGTTCCACCTCAGTCGGTTCGTTGTTTTAAAGCGGATGATTATCAGTATTTGTTAACCAGAGTTATGGCAGCCCTGGCACTCCAGGATCCATCCTCTGAGGAGGAGAATACCAGCACTGACACTAATCCTAGGAACAAAACTACTGGGAATAGGGAGTTTTTTCCAGGCTCTCACACAACTGCTAAGGTTTTCCCATTTCCACAATTCTTTGAGAGGCAGCTCAAAGCTGAATGGGAAAAACCTAATTCCAATTGCCAATTTCCTGGGTTGGTGAAAAAGTTTTATGATTTCCCTGTAAATGCAAATGAAATGTTACAGGTTCCAGTAGTGGATGCCCCAGTGACTACACTTCAAAACTCAGGGTTAGTTTCAGACGACAGTCATGGTGCTATCAGGAACAACTGGGACAAGAAAATAGATCTGGCATTAAAGAGGTCACACGAAGCGGTGACAATGGCAATAAAGGCAAGTACAGCATCCTCTATTGTTTCTAAAGCAGCTATAGTCTGGGCTAGGAGTCTCGCACAACTACTGCCGGAAAACAACAAGAAATTAATTGAGGGAACCACTAGGCTTCTTAAAGCAGCAGAGTTCACAGCTGATGCATCTTTAGACGTGCTCACCTTTTGCTCCAGAGGTTTAGCTTCAGGGGCAGTAGCCAGAAGAGGTATATGGCTGAGAGCATGGCCGGCTGACAGTCACTCCAAACAAATTGTGATCTCTTACCCGTTTCAAGGAGAAAAGCTCTTCGGCAGTGCTTTAGACAAAATTTTAGTGGAAACTAATGACAAAAAGAAGGCAATGCCAAAGAACATTAGGAGAACTGATAGAAGAGGTTTTTATACCCAACCCTTTCGTTCTTCACACTCATTGGCCAGATCTAGACCCTACGCAGATAATAAAAGATCATCCTGGAATCAGCCAAGACAGACCTTCAGAAAAGGATTCAATAATCCTAGATTCTCCAAACAGAATGCAGACCGCAGAGACAAGCAGGATCGGGAACCGAAGTTCAACAAGGCGTGACTGGACTTCAATTCCAGTAGGGGGAAGACTACATCATTTTCGAGATGCCTGGGAGGCTTCCCAGACGGACTGTTGGACATTAGAAATTGCATTGTGTGGTTATGCAATAGAATTCAAAAGCACCCTGCCGGAGCGCTTTCTGATATCCCCAATTTGAAAGGATTCTACAAGGAGATCAATAACGAACAAAGCCATATCATCTCCTGTCCATCAGAGCAGAACACATCAAGGGCATTGTCAACATCCAAGCAGATTGGCTCAGCCGAACGACCATACAACCAGGAGAATGGAGACTGAAGTCGTTGGTATTCCAGCAGATAGTTCCAACAGTTCCAACAGTCCAACTGCGGTGGACTTGTTTGCTTCTCACAACAATTATCAAGTACCAAGATTTTACACCAGGTTCTTTCACCCCACCGCAGCAGCTGTGGATGCTCTGACAGTGACTTGGCCCCAGGGTCTATTATATGCCTTCCCTCCGATTCCGGTGTTATCAAGATTTCTTCGTCAGGTGCAACACCAGAAGGCACGGGTTATCCTAGTAGCTCTGTGGTGGCCACGACGCCCATGGTTCTCGTCTATTCAAAAACTATCTCCAGCCACTACGGTTGGAGATATCTCCAGACATGCTGACACAGGGTCCAATTTGGCATCCACACCCAGAATGGCTGCAATTGACTGTGTGGAAATTGAACGGTCTACATTCCAAAAATTAGGATACTCATCAGAGGTTACTACTGGCCTCGAGGAAGGAGTCCACCACCAGAATTTACAATACTACCGGAAGGCCTTTCATAGGGGTGCCGCAGAAAGACAAGGGATCCACTAAATCCATCAATTCAATACATTTTGGAATTCTTACAAGATGGACTTCATTCTGGATTGAAACCAGCCACTTTACGTAGACAAGTAGCAGCTTTGTCATCGGTATTGGGACTGATACAGGGAAAAGATGTTTCCAGACACGCACATGTACAGAGGTTCTTGAAGGGGGCCACACTCAAATGCCCCCCACAGACTCACAGATTTCCAGCGTGGCGGTTACTGTCCTGTGTGCACTCACAAAATCACCTTTTGAACCATTACAGGACATTTCTCTAAAGACCATATTTCTGATAGCGATCACATCGGCAAGAAGGGTCTCGGAAATTAATGCCTTATCCGTCAAGAAAGAACTCTGTATTTTTCACAAGGACAAGGTGGTTCTCCGTACAGATCCTACTTTTCAGCCCAAGGTTGTATCTTAAGTTTCACAATTCGCAGGAACTGCATTTACCATCATTCTGCCCAGATCCTAAACATCCAAGGGAGCGAATGTGGCACAACTTAGATGTTAGACGTTGTCTGAAGGCGTATCTAGTCAGAACTGAGCCAATTAGGAAGACAGATGCCATGTTTATCAACGTTACACAACCTAGGTTGGGACAGAAGATGTCAACATCAGCCATCAGCTATGCTATTAAGCAATGCATCACTGAAGCATATAGGGCAGTGAAATTAGAAGTACCCAGAGGGATTACAGCACATTCAGCCAGAAGCGCGGCAACTAATGCGGCCTTTAACAAATACGCTTCGGTAGACGAGGTGTGCAGGGCTGCAACATGGTCTTCTATTTCAACTTTTGTTCATCACTACAAATTAAATGCTTACAGTTCAGCAGAAGCAGCATTTGGCAGAAAAGTACTACAACATGTGTTCCTAGAGGAGAGCGATACCCCACCCAATCATTAATCTACTGCTATAGGAGAACCCAAGATGGCCTCCAACTCAGAGGGAGAACGACCATTGGTACTTACCATGAGGGGTCATTCTCCTCTGAGTACAGGAGGACATCTTGCCCACCACACTGTATCGCTCATACTAGGGTCTGTTCTGCCTTATCTATATCTATTTCATTTTTTCTTGCTGCTTCACAGTTCTCTCTGTTATGCTTGTTGCATATTATCTGACTGTTATTACTGTCATTACTGTTTAATTCTTTTGAGTAAGGTTTAGAAACTGCTTCTCGGAGTATCCCAGCTGAGGAGATCTGGGTGCTCCAGGGTCAAAGGAGAGGAAGAATTATTCTATTTCCTGCCTCCCTGACAAGATGGTGGAAAGCACCAAAGATGTCCTCCTGTACTCAGAGGAGAATGACCCCTCACGGTAAGTACCAATGGTTGTTCTTTACTCATCCTGTCAAGTTTCATTTTTATAGCAGTTATTTGTACCTTCTCTTAATTTGTTGGATATTAATATTGGTCTGAAGTAGAACAAAGTTTGAGTTTTGTGGCACCTTTAAGATTCAAACTTTGTTTTTCACTTATTCTGTTCCACTGTATTAAAAGAAACATCCCACATTCAGGTTTAAAATATTTAAGGTTATGCTTTTGGATTAAATACAATGTAAATGTCATTCTCTTAAATAAAGCAAGGTAACCTAAAGCAGTGTTACATTTTGCCAAGAAATTAAAGTAGCTATCTTAGTCCTAATTAGATAAATTGTGTTGTATGACCTGTTTATCAGTAGGAATTTTCTATTGTTTTTGTTTACTGTTCAGAAATAAAGGTGTTTTAAAAATAAGAAATGTTAAAGGTAAAGGTAGTACCCTGTGCGAGCACCAGTCGTTTCCGACTCTGGGGTGACGCTGCTTTCACAACATTTTCACGGCAGACTTTTTACGGGGTGGTTTGTCACTTCCTTCCCCAGTCTTTTACACTTTCCCCCCCAGCAAGCTGGGTACTCTTTTTACCAACCTCACCAGGAGGTGAGGGCCCTGCGGGTCCTTGCCCAGTTCCGCAGGGCCTGTAAGACAACCCTCTTCCGGCTGGCCTATGACTAGCTGGTACAAGAAATCCAGGTGTAGTTATATTAGAGGTTGCTGTCCCTAATGTTTTAAATGGTTTAAATGTCTTATAATTTTAAATATTTTATAATTTAAATGTATTAATTAATTTTAACTGTTTTATGTTTAAATGTTATTATTATTATTATTATTATTATTATTATTATTATTATTATTATTATTATTATTATTAATTTTTATTATTAATTTTATTTATATCCCGCCCTCCCCGCCTAGGCAGGCTCAGGGCGGCTAACAAACATTCAATAAAACATGTTATAAATACAGTAATTAAAATACATTAAGTGCATTAAACATATAGACACATTAAAATTATAAAACAGCATAAAATTTTTAAAACAACACTAATCCAGCATCTATCATCTATAATATATCTATTCTATAGTTTAACAGCAGCAGAGGTGTTCCGGGCGCTGTTACATATTTAAATAGTGGCAAGAGTGGAATTTTATGCTGTGAGCCGCCCTGAGCCAATTGTTGGGAAGGGCGGGATATAAATTAATAAATAATAATAATAATAATAATAATAATAATAACAATAACAACAACCTTGGAAGGATGGAAGGCTGAGTCAACCTGGAGCCGGCTACCTGAACCCAACTTCCACTGGAATCGTGAGCAGGGAGCTCATGAGAAAAGAGGCCCAGAATTCCCTTCAGTACTTCAGCTTTACCACTTTGTGCCATGGCACCCGTTGAAATGTTAAAAGGTGCTAAATCATACCAATTGCACAGTTGGTTAGCTCATACAGCATATTTGTGCATGCAGTAGGAACCACAAGCCTATCAGCCCCAATTCCCAAAATCTATGTAGCCTTTTGTTGTTTTTTTTAGCCTTCATAGATTTTCACTAAGGGCTGCTTGGGTTTTTTCTCCCTTGGGAATTTAAAAATATCTGTCAGATGAACTTTTACTAAAAAAAGAGTCAGTTTATCATGTACTACAGCAAAGCCATGATCCTTTAGTGTAAAGGCTTAATCACATGCTCAGCTGTAATCACACTAGCTTTTCTGGCTTCAGTTCCTGGATGAGTCATTTGTGGGCGGGGGGGGGGGGGGAGGAGGGATTTGAATCCCCACTGTGCCTACTAGAATGGCTGGAAAACCTGAGTATATTGCAGTGATGTAATTTTTTTGTTGTTTTAAAGCAAAAGATGACTTAAGACCTCTCAGTAACATTGCCTCAAAAATGCAGCCAGGATCCAGAGTGCACTGAACGGAATTCTGGGCCTCTTTTCTCATGCATTGAGAAAAGTGCATGAGAAAAAAAGTGACCTCTCTGAGGTCACATGACAAAATGCCTTTGAAACTAATGGTGAGTTTGGAAAGCAGTTTATAATATGTATTTTGGGCCTGCTGTTGAAAGTAAGAACAATGCCGGGACCATGGAGGTTCAACAATCAGGAAATGATAGGAAAAAATACTCTCCATGTTACTAAACAATATCTAAATATAGTTGCAATACTTCTCATTACAACATTGTTACAGTATAAATTCCAGTGACAAATACCATCCAAAGCACACAACTCCACTGCTGCCATAAGATGATATCAAATTCTTTCAATGCAATACAGTTCGACGATGATGCAAAACCGATCTGTTCTCGTTTCGGATCCTTATGATCCCTTCTCTGGGACTGTCTTATTGGTTTTGAATGCAGTAGTCTGATGGTGCCTTATTTTTTTGCTATTCACTGTTTTCCAGTCTTTCTCTAGTTTATTTCATTATTAAAACGCTACTGTTCTTTCTCCATCTCTCAGCATTTCATTGCGTTCAAAATATAATATAGACAGATATTTATAATGTGGACAAATATTTATTGACAGAGTTGAAAAAATGAATTAGCATATACGATGATGTAAACATTTTGAGACAAAGCAGGGACAACAAGCGAAGTGCACAAGGTCACCAGCTGTATGGATTCAATTAAGGGGAAACAACAGTTGACCCAATAAATATGTCAACATAGGATATTAGTGTGTAAAAGAATCTTTTCTAATTGTGGGAAAGTTAACTTTATGATGCCCATCTGCCTCCCCTTAAGCATGAAGGTGACAATCACTATATTTCTAAATACCATACTAATATGTTATTCTTAGAGGTATTGTGTCTGAAAAACATCTATTCCTATATACTGCATTCAGCTACAAACAGTATTCCATTCTCGAGACATGGGAATGCATAAAAATACATAGGATGCATGTTCTTACAGAGGATGTATAGTCCTTCCTGTTGAGAATGAGTTCAGAATATGTAATGAGATAAGGAACCAATATCTTTGTTAAGTCCTGGATGACTGTTTGTTCCAAGTTTTGTAATAACTTGTAATTCAGCAATTTCCCTTTCTATTCTTTTCTTGAAGTTCCTTTGCAATAAAGCAGCTACTTTGAGGTCACCCACTGTGTATGTTCTGGGAGGTTAAAGTGTTCTCCTACTGGCTTCTCAGTCTTATGATTCCTGAAGTCAGATATATGTCTGTAAGAACATGCATTTTTGTATTTTTATGCATTTCCCCACTCCCTTTGTATTTTTATGCATTTCCCCACTCCCCCCCCCCACACACACATCCTCTGTAAGGACTATACATCCTGTATATTTTTATGCATTCCCATTTCTCTCTCTCTTTTTGATTTGCAGAAGCTCTTTGGGACTATAAGTGCAAGATTTAATGTACATCCTTCATTGGCATTCACAGGTCTCTATTTCAGAACTATCACTGTTACCATGTTGTGGCTGCTGAGGATAATGTGCTGCTGCTCCTCATTCCTAATCTCTGACATCTGAGTGTATTAGAAGGCGCATATTTTCTTCTGTTAGGTGAAACCAGTTGCTGCCTGCTGCTAATGTGTAGATACTCTGACCTGGGCAAATATAAGCCTTTTAATTTTGGAAAATTAAGTTTATTTAGCTGGGCTTTTTCCTTGGTAGTTCTTAATCATTTCCCAAGTGATCTGTAAAGTGACAGTCACAAGGTGTGTTTTGAATGTTATTACTACACATTAGATGGTTTTGTAGAGTTTGCAGTTTTTGTGAAGTCAAGAGTGCCTGTCAGGTATATAATAAGTAAGCTATATAAGTAATAGGAAAATATTGTCTGACAGTTACAGGACGCTGAAAATGGGTCAATAGATAAAAATACACCAGTGTGTAAAATTCCAGCAGAACAAGAGAAACAGCCACGCAAGCCCTGGCTAATCTGTGCTAAACATTAAAGTTAGCTGTTGAACACTTTGAGTTTTCAGTGTCTCAGCACTTGTTTACCTTTGCATTTTTGTTTGCTGACATGTGTAAAACTTGCTTTCTGAAAAGGGGATCAAGTCAAAGGGAAGAGCGAATAAGAGAGAGCCCTATCAGTGACAGAGTAAATCTGAAAGGTTGTGCAGTCAGGGTCATATTATTTAAAAATCTGTGTCATTTTGTTTCTTTCTTTCCTTCTGCGTTAACTTGGTAATTGTTCAGATGAAAAGTAGTAGTTTTTAAAAACAAAACAAAACTGGCTTCACTGTTTAAGGGTAAACATTAAGTGCATAAACAAAGGGAGTCTAAATATATTCTTTGATTATTTGTGGATGCAGAAATAATTAATAGACATGAGCTTTCACATTGACAAATGTTTTGTTCAGAATGCTTTGCAGTATTAGTGATGTAAAATAAGTATATATTGGCTTACGTTAATTATGTACAAGAGCCAAAATATTGTCAACTCTTAGAAAAATTAACATTGTTTAATCATATTGAGTTAGCAAATTCAAAGTCTCTGTGATTTTCATTGTCTCTGGTAGGTTGGATATTTGCATCTGCATATTGAAAAGTACCTTCTATTTATTCCTTAAAAGGCTGCAGTTGTATCAGTGTAGTTTTTCTGGAAGAGAAACAAGATTTACCTCCGCTCATTCACATCCTCCCCACCATTTTTCTTACGGAGACTGCATTGTATCATGCAAATAAGGGAAAAGGCCTTGCAGCATTCCCAACTCTTTTACCACTGTCTTGCAGCTCTGCAAGGAAAGGGAATTCCATCTAGTACATCTGTCTAGTATCTACTTGGGAATCTTCAGCCATGTTTGGCACAACTTTTGCCTGGCAGACTAAGAGCTGACAAAATAGTTGGGAAAGTACTAACTAGAGGTGGTGAAAAGCAAGAGAATATTTGTTTTTAGGCTGCTCTTGCCAGGCATCTCTGCAGTTGGGAATGGCACAGAGTGGCAATAGGAAAGTAATCTAGGTTTAAGCCAGGATTCCGCATTCATATGTTACACAAAATCGAAGTCTTAGCTGCATCTAGATCTGAGATCCTGGATTGGCATACCCCAACTAAACATTGCTAGTGGAGTGTCATGTGTTTGGATGATCAGCTAGCCATAATTAAAGTAAGTCATGTTTTTGTTTATGTCTTAACTGAGCCTTTTTCTAGCTCTAAAATTGATGGCCTTACCTAAGAATGTAATAACCCAGAAGTTTGTTGTGAACCTATTAAGGCGGCTGGGAATGTATTGGTATTTTAAATCTCTTTTGAGTTGTGCAATTTGGGGCCACTGCCTTAAAGTAACTATTCTGTAGCAATCCAGAGTTCTGCAAAAGGTCTGTGGTGAATTCACCTGAAGTTCTTTACCCCAGATTTGTTCTTTATGTTAATACACCCTACACTAACAAAAAGAGTGTTGGTTGTTTGCATTTGGCTTATTGCACTATTTTTAAAAGTGTACAGAGTACACTGATAACTTGGAATGTGCTACCTTCTTTAATCTCTTACTGTATTTGAATTGGAAACTTGCCACAGCCCTTGAAAAACCATTTCAGCAGTCAGAAAGAGTATGAAAATTTTCCATTTGATGAACATTGTGTGTGCACTGTGCCCAAATAGGGTTTGAGGAATTTCTTCTGCAATGTTTTTGTGCTAACTCCATTTATATAGTTATTTTTCCCAGAGACATCAATCTGATATTAATGAAGTGTGCTGTAATTTCACCCAGCTGTGCCATTAAACTCAGGCAAGCTATGGGGGCAGGACTTAGTGCTGAAAAAGGAAAAGTGAAGTAAATTTGGGTTGGGACAGTCTGAGTTTGATAGGTGTTGTACTGGATACAGAGTACAAAGATTTGATCACGTAAGGGAAGTTTTGCACAGATGAGATGAACTGTTTGTAGAAAGAAATTAATATCTATCAGTCAGTATAGTCCAACCATTTTCTGATAGTATTTGTAGTTGAAGTGTTTTTTAACAATATTGTCTGATGTTTGTTTTTGTAAGAGGTAAAATATATTTTGTATCAGTTTCCTTCAGTTTCGTCTTCTAGAATCAATTTGGTTGTTTTTCAGATAGATAGATAATACATGAGATACACATGTGTGTGTATCTTTGGTCTATTAGAAATATTGTTAAACCCTTTGCCAGAATTAATGTATGTTGAATGCGGCGGGAGTTGTTGGCAATTTTAAACTAGTGTTCTAATTCATTGTAAAGTCAGAATTTAAGAATGGCAAAATAAGAGTATTCAGTATTGAAGGTATCATTAGTGTGCTGTACACCAGTGCACAGAGATCAATGTAAACTCTTGCAGGACTGTAAATCTGCTTTAGAGCATGGGAAAGGAATTGTAAGTTTGAAAAATCAGTATATTCTTTCTGAGATAGAGAATGGTCAGTCACTCCTGCGTCTTTTTCTTTATTAACTGAAGCCCAAAACATAGTTTTGTATAAACAAGATGCCAGTTCAGCAGTGGAATGTGTCTGAGGAGCAGGCCTATTTCCCATCATGGCTTTATACAGGGAAATTTAATCCATGGGATAGCAATTTGATGATCATATGAAGTTTTGAATCTCTTTTCTTTAGTGGGTTTGTGACCTCTGTCAGTTTATGCTAAATTATTTTGAAAGTATGTTGTTCTCCAGTGCAGGAGCCTTGGTTTTATGTCAGCAAGCCCTGAGGCAGAGGTAAGATGTTTCAAGGAATGGTGGCATAAGAAAGAGAGACAGGAAGTGGTAGGAAGTGTAGTTTTCTAAACCAGGGATTAAGAGGATAAACAAAGTTTTGTTCCAGGGTGTGCTATATTCCTTTGCTGTAAGGTTTAGGAATTCTTGTCTTTATATGATTTTATAAAATTGGAAGATTCATCATAGAAGATTTTAAGAGACAAGTAATGTTTGTTACATTGCTGCTGTTGTTACTTGGCATGCGTTTGAATAGCACTAGCTCAATCCCCCCCTTGCCATTGAAACTTTTGTCAAGAGTAGAGGCAAGGTCTTGGCACTCTTCCATCATGCTTTAACCCAGCTCCAGTATAGATATCGTGCTTTAACCCAGTATAGATATTTTTCTAATGAAATAGAGACTGTTTGTAATTGTTTTGGCACAGTTGCTTTTGTTTTGGTCTATTACTGTGCAGCCACTCTGTTATTTTGCTTAACCCAGCTCCAGCTGAGGACCCCTCTCTCTGGTTTTTACCATGTTTAATTGCTTTGCTGTTTAAAAAGTAAATAACTTGGAGAACTTCTGAATTGAATTTGAGCATGTAATTGTAACTATGGTGCTCCAGAAAAGGGTCATACAGTCTCAAATTGTGGACATCTTCCATACAAAAGTGTTGGTTCATACCAGTGGCAATTCCATGTGAAAACCTAGTGTGACCCAGGGGAAGCCAAAGGTAATAGCTAAATCTACCCATCTGGTATTGCTCCTCTGCATGGACTCTGTCTTTGCTCATAGGAGATGACAAATGGATGGATATTGAGCCAAAGTTTGGAAAGGACATTGATACTTACAAGTAACAGTATACCTTTTTTGTTCTAGGTTCCAAATTTTGCAATTGGAGAATGAATCCTATTGGGGTTTAAAGGGCCATCGCTTTGCTGAAGGAACTTTGCTTCAGTGAAAGCATGGTCATGCGTCACTTAGGAAGATTCAGAAGGTACTTTACTGCACCTCTCTTTGAATAAATGTGCTTAAGAACTGCAGCATGAAGGGTTATGTGTATTGTCTCTTCTCTTCACTTCCCACTGTGATTAGAATTTATAACTTTCTTCCATCTCTTTGCCCTGAACTGAATGGCCCAGGCTAGACAGAAGTTAAATAGGGTCAAACTTTGTTAGACCTTCAATGGGAGACAGGCAAGGTAGTCCAGGGTCACTATGCAGAGGCAGACAATGGCAAAAATGAAAACATAGAGTCACCATAAGTCGGCTGCAACTTGACAGCACTTTCCTCCACTACCACCACCACCTTTTGTAACAGGAGAGCTAAAAAGCCTCCAGAGTATTTTATTGTCTTCAATATGATTGCATTTTAGGCTGATTTTTAAACTTTGATGGTGTAAAAAAACTTTCATTGTCTAGTCATCTGCATGCTTTTAGTTAGATTTCAGATTTTTCCGCAAACTTGGGACATTTATAGATTTATAGAGAGATCTGTCTTAACTGTATATGATTTATAGAGAGATCTATCTTAACTGTATATATCTCCAGTCACCAGATTTAAGTATGCTCAGATACGGCTGGCTTGGCTATTAGAATATACAAGTGAGGACTTGCAAGGAATTTGTGGCCATCCCATTCTCCCAACTTTGCCTATTTCTTTCTTTCAAAGCCCCTTCTCTGTCTCAGTTTCTCCCTTCCCACACTTTCTCTTACTTTGTAATTCCCTCTGTGTTTCTCTGTTGCCCCCTCCCCCCAAACCCGCTATTACTTTCTTTCTCTTCCCTCCCCCCTCCCTCCCTTCCATTGCTGGACTGCCCCTGGTTCACATGGCCTGTCTACAGCTGCAGGGGTGGGGGTGCATTCCCCAGCCTGCTGACTCACCACCCCAGTCCCAGCTTTCTGACCAGGTTGCTTCCAGACCCTGTGCAACAATCCCATCTACTCAACTCCCAGGGAGAGCCAGCTTGGTGTGGTGGTGAAGAGTGGCAGACTCTAATCTGGAGTAGAGATGTAAAATTTCCTGAAATTTTGAAGCTCAGAAAAAAAAACAGTTTTTCCCCCCAGGAAAAAAAATGGAAATTTTCAGAAAAATTGAAAAAAAAATTGCTACATTAGAACTTCTTTTTTCTTTTCCAGATTGAAAGTCATTCTGTTACTTTAGGAACATAAATATGACTATAGACAATTTTACTTGGCATGAAATTATCACAAATAGTATATTAAAAAAATAGTGTATCCAAACAATTATTACAAACAGAATTTACTTTTTAAATATTTATTTGTAATTGTAACAAGTGGAGCAACAATCTCCAGAACTGTTTACTAGTTTATGTGGAACAGACAAAAAACCTTCACAAAACAATTTTTAAAAATCCAGAAGTAATAATTATTCATATTTCCTCTCCACAGTATTAAATAAAAAACTCATTCTCATAAAAAGAATTGAAGAAGGGGAAAGTGTATAGAAGGGAGTGTAGGACTAAGATCTTCTTCGTGGTCTCTGTGCAGTCCCACACATGGGTCTTGCCACAGGCAACGGATCCATACCTCGGAGCTCCAATAGCTCGCCTATAGCGCTTTTTGGCGCGCTTCCCTCCCGCTCTGGGGAGCAGGCACCGACCGCACATGCCTGGAGCGGGGGGGGGGGGGAGCGGCCATCCCACTCAGTTTCTTCCCTTCCGCCGCCCGGACAACACCTACCTTGCTGCGTTCCTCCTTCTGCTTCGCCTCTACTTTGGTATCGTACTACTCTTTCTTATTTCCATTCCTTTTCTACTTTCTTTGTCCTACAAAATATCTATCTATATATATATATATAAAAAATGAACCTCTTCTGCGCTGTTTCTTCTCCCCCCCCCATCCCTTCCCTTCCATCTTCCCCTCCCCGTCTGGAGCGTATGGAAGGGAAAATTACGTTTAAAAGGTGTCGGAAGTGCGGGGCCAAGTTCCCTACTTCTGACGGCCATTCCCACTGCCTATTCTGCTTGGGGGAATCCCACAGAGTTGACTCCTGCCCTCACTGTGCCAGTTTTGGCAAACAGGCGCGAAAGAACAGAGCAGCCCGCCTTCGCAGTTTCCTTATTGAGAAGTCCCTTCGGGCGATGCCCACTTCGGATTCGCCGCCTCCCCCACAAGGAGCGGGAGATTCGGCTGTGTCGGCCCTTCTGAATATCCCTAAGAAGCATAAGTCTGACAAGAAAACAGTTAAGCACTCCGAGGGCAAGGCCCCGAAAAAACTGCGTCATTCGGAATCGTCCTCCGTGTCCGAAGGCAAGACCCCGAAAAAACTGCATCATTCGGGATCGTCCTCGGTGTCGAAGTCTCACCACTCCAGCCCGATGGCCTCCAGCCCGAAGACCTCGGCTCCGAAAAGACCTCGCGACCCTCCCGCTTCGACTTCCGCTCCCGCTATGGCGGCTGCGCAGTCCGCTTCGGCAGGGACGGGGCACTCGAATCCGATTTTACCACCGGAACTCTCGGCACCGTCTGATGTTATTTCAGACATGCCACAGCTAACTCCTCACTCCCCAAGGATTGAGGTTATACCGATTGGCTCCAGGTCACCTTCGATCCACAGCGAGGTACCATCGGACATTCTTGAACCGGACCCGCCTAGTGTCCATCCCGAATACTTCCGGGACATTCCAGTTTCCTCGCAACTCAAGGACACTTCTACTCAGGTCTCTACTCAGCGCTTCCGCTCACGGTCTCCCGTTCGTGACCAGCGAGTTCGCTCACCGTCTCCATACCGGGATTACTATCGGGGTCACCGCTACGACCGCTCCCCGTCTAGGTCTCCATCTCCTAGACCCCGTACAGCGTACCGAAGAGACTTTCGATCTCCATCTGAACAAAGCTATTACAGGCAATACTCGGACTTCGAACCCGAACCGTACGTCCGTGACGTTTCAACTCCTCAAATTCGGGATGCCTATTCTCGATACCGTTCTGGGGATCGGGAATCTCACCACTATGGACACCAGACTCCCTACTACACTAGAGACCAATTGTACTTGGCTCATCGGACCCGAGATGCTCATCGGACCCGAGAGGCTGTCGACTCCACCAGAGAGCAGCATTACCGTGCCCATCGGTCACGTGAGGTCATCGAGTCTCCTACCCATCCTCGGACCCGAGATCTTCCCAGGCCACCTTCCGCGACGGTGTCTAAATCACCTCCATCAGGGTCTCCTCGCGCGAAGCTGTCTCGGGACCGATCACCGCCCAAGTCCATGTCACCTCAACGACCGGACTCACATTCAGAGATGGATACATCAGACCATTCTGACTCCGAGGGACCTCCCGCCTTGCCTGCATCTGACGTGCCCACTCGGCTCTCCCCATCGGACAGTTCTAAGGCATATCTCAACCTCATTACTACAATGGCCTCAGCCTTTAACATACCTATGCCATCTGACTCTCCTAGGGTCTCCGATGTGGTGCATGACCTTGTTCAAACCGACTTCCCTGACAGCTCAATGCTACCTATGCTCCCTGTCCATCTGGAGGCCCTCCGTGAATCTTGGGAAAAGCCTGTCTCCATCCCGGCTATTTCCAAACGTCTCGACTCTCTCTACCGGGTGCATGCTACAGATTGTTTACGAGCATTCCCCCAGGTTTGCAAAAAAACCTCCGCCCCCTCCATCTGGCCCTGATTTGCATATTTCTAGATCTGGGTACGGTTGACTGTTACTAAATAGAGAGCTTCGTGGTGCAGAGTGGTAAGCTGCAGTACTGCAGTCCGAGTTCTGCTCACAACCTGAGTTCAATTCCAGAGGAAGCTGGGTTCAGGTAGGCAGCTCAAGGTTGACTCAGCCTTCCACCCTTCCGAGGTCAGTAAAATAAGTACTCACCCTGCTGGGTGTAAAGTGTAGATGACTGGGGAAGGCAGTGGCAAACCACCCCAAAAAAGTCATGATGTGACATCACCCCATGGGTCGATAATGACTTGATGTTTGCACAGGGGACTACCTTTATCTTTTTACCTTTATATATAATGATGAAATAGTTGTAGATTTTGCTCTGCAAATGTCTACTTGAACTTGAATCCTGAGTCTTGCTTCCTCTTGTACTGCAGCCTTTGCTGTTGGGGGGGGGGGGAGTGGGGGGGGGCTTCTCTTCTGTGGAGTTTGTTCCTCCAGGGCTAGGAACTTCCACTCAAGATCAGTGTCTTTCAAAGAGCCAAAAAGATCATGCCACCAGAAGAAAACACTGAAACAGTTTAAGGTTACCTGTACTGTGAATGAAGAGGGCTGCAGATGGAACAAGGTTTGGCATCCAAGCATAAAATAGCCTTCAGGGACTCTTTGAAGCCTGTCTAGTAAGGATATTAATTCAGGATACACACCTAAAAATACGTTTACTGTGAGTTCTGGCTAGAATCCAGAGAATCATAAAGATAATTCCTTGCAGCTAAGAATTTTTTAGACTTGTTTTGTTTGAATAGCAAAACCCTTTTTTACTATGGCAGACTGCTTTTGAAATTTAGAATTGGTTCATGACAATGCTTTAGAGGTCTGCCATTAAAATTTTAAAGACTCTGCAGAGGTAGCATAAGCCTCTTGCATTTTGATTGTGTAGCTCTTTGAATGCTAGCTTTTATTTATTGAATAAATACAATTTTCAGAGTTTTTTGCATTTTGTTTTACAATGTGATCATTGTAATCCTTCTTCAAGCCACTGTTTTGTAGAGTAAAGCTGAAAGTTGTTCCCTCTGATCTCCTCTGCAGCAGGACATGCAAGTTTTAAAGGGTGTGGAACATCTTTAGCTTCTCACTGAGAATGTGCTGTATGTGTAAACTTGAATTGAAGGAACAAGTGACATCTACCTTTACAATTAGTTGTGATGCTGAAAATTGAAATACAACTCAGTTTCCCTGCAGCCATACAGCCATACCAATGAATAGTGTTTTGAAGGTATATGGGAGCCCAATTTGGCTTATGCCTTCAGCCTTCTGTATTGTGCCATTTCACCATAAGAACATAAGAGAAGCCTGGCATTTTTTGTGCCATTTCACCATAAGAACATAAGAGAAGCCATGTTGGATCAGGCCAGTGGCCCATCCATTCCAACACTCTGTCACACAGTGGCCAAAATTTTTATATATATATATATATACACGCGCACACACACACACATACACACTGTGGCTAATAGCCACTGATGGACCTCTGCTCCATATTTTTATCTAACCCCCTCTTGAAGCTGGCTATGCTTGTAGCCACCACCACCTCCTGTGGCAGTGAATTCCGCATGTTAATCACCCTTTGGGTGAAGAAGTACTTCCTTTTATCCATTTTAACCTGACTGCTCAGCAATTTCATCAAATGCCCACGAGTTCTTGTATTGTGAGAAAGGGAGAAAAGTACTACTGTCTCTATTTTTTCCATCCCATGCATTATCTTGTAAACCTCTATCATGTCATCCCGCAGTTGACGTTTCTCCAAGCTAAAGAGCCTCAAACGTTTTAACCTTTCTTCATAGGGAAAGTGTTCCAACCCTTTAATCATTCTAGTTGCCCTTTTCTGGACTTTTTCCAATGAGTTGCGGTGACCAGAATTACACGCAGTATTCCAAATGAGTCCGCACCATCGATTTATACAGGGGCATTATGATACTGGCTGATTTGTTTTCAATTCCCTTCCTAATAATTCCCAGCTTGACGTTGGCCTTTTTTATTGCAATTGCATACTGTCTTGACATTTTCAGTGAGTTATCTACCACGACCCCAAGATCTCTCTCTTGGTCAGTCTCTGCCAGTTCACACCCCATCAACTTGTATTTGTAGCTGGGATCCCTTTGGAGTGCCTCACAATCCTCTCTGGTTCTCACCACCCTGGCCACCACCAGGCCATCTTGGTTCAGAAAACCTTGCAGGGGGAGTCCCTCCTCCCTCCCAAACTGTAAGCCCAAGCTAAATCAGGCCCCTATGAAAGCTTTTACAATGCTGTTATTTTCATAGATGTGGGATTTGGTCTGGGTTCAGATTCATTAGAAAATGTAACATGCCCTTTGACCAACATTTGGAAAGATTTGGTAGAAAACCATATCTTTATTTTACATAGAAGTGTTGTCACTTTCAGTCTGTTAGAGGGAAATATTGTTTTGTGGCTTCTGATTTGCAAGCAGTGGCTTTAGAAATGTTGAGATCTGAACTGTATTGATAAATGTTTGTACTTAGAATCGTGAACCCACAACATGCCATAATTGGGCCAGATTTCACTTCCATCCTTTATATGGTTTTAAATGAGGCTTTTTTGTTTACATGTATTATAAACTGGGTAGTACCTGACTGCTTCCAAAGCCAGACTGTGGGATGTTTACATTTGTGTCAGGTGGGGACTGCTCTTCGTTTTAATGGCATTGTGACTTCTGCTCTGTCAGCTTCAGCTACCGTATCTTTTGTTTGCTGGAGAAGTAGTAGTCCATCAGCATTTTTGAAATACAGGGTTTTGTGTTCTCTTATGATCGAGAGCTCTAGAAATTCAGCCATGAGGTAATATAAGGAAATATTAATTAGTGCACACACTTTTCATATTTGGGCTGCTGAAGCATTCATCATTCTTCATTATATACTTGACTCAGGATAACTGTAAATATTGCTGAGAAAGGTTTGCTAGGATACAGAATACTTCTCATGCTTGGAATACCTTCTGATCTTCTTTACTTAATATGCAGGTGGATTTTGTTACCCATACTGAGTTTTTCTCTCCAAAATAATTAAAGTTGGATTCCCTTTGGAAAACTCTGAAGCATAACATTGCTAGGGTATCTGCTGTATAAAAGAATGTGATCCAAATTTCTGTGCTGCTATAGTATGTGCTAAAAGTTCCAACTGAGCAGAAACTGCATTGTTCACTTAAAGTTTAAGACCAACATAAAGTGAATATTTTTTTCTACATAAGATCTTCTAAAATGCAGCCGCTTTTCAGTTTTGTTCATTAAGTAACTTGTTTATTTCTATCTGTTATCCCAAAGCAAAATGCTGAATTTTATGTAATCAACTTATTCGGAAGCATAATGCTTCATTTATCTTGCCAAATAGCAATGTTTATTCAATAAAGGTTTTATAAAAGGTTTGATTCTAGGTAGAAGTAGCAATACTTATTTGTTGAAAAAATAGAGTTTCTTGGTATACGTTGGTAGGCACTTTTTTTGTAGTTCAGAAATCTTCAGATTCAGCTCTGAAAAACAGTTGTTTTGGTGTTCTCATGTTTTTGTTCACTGCTATAAGCATTGTTTTACTGCATCTGTTGTATTTTGACTTGCAGGTAAAGAAGGAATTTTAGAAGAAGGACACATTTGCCATCATGCCATTCCCCTTCGGCAAATCGCACAAGTCTCCTGCAGACATAGTGAAGAATCTGAAAGAGAGTATGGCAGTTCTAGAAAAACAAGATATTTCTGACAAGAAGGTAGAAAAGGTATATATCACATTTGTTTTTGAAGAATGTATATGAATATTTTGTTGAAAGCTAGACACTGTAGACGTGAGCAGGAAGAGCAGTGTGCAGAAATTCTTGAATTGTTGTGCATAGATTACTGGAAACACATGTTCCCTCCCAGAAGTTAAACGTCTAACCATCTATATTTTGACAACAGATTCATTAATTCCCCCCCCCCCCAAAGGTCTATTTAGACATGGACTTATACCTTGTCGCTTCCAACCACAGTAACTTAGGGCCAAGTCATAATCCTGAAATGACTGAGACTTTGTGTCTGACTGTAAAAAATAATCACATCCCCCAGATATAGATTGAGGCAGTGCAACTAGAGAAGGGGGGGCTGATTTCCCACCACACCATTTTCCTGATTGGCAAATACCACCACCATCCTGGCAGCTTTAAACCATGGTAGAAATGATGTGTACCTACCTTACCTTCAAGTCCTCCACCAAAACCTACTTTCTCTGCTTAGCTTCTACTTAGATGCACCCAGGTGTTTCCTGTTCGCACCTCTGTTGCCACCTGATTCTTCTTTACTCTGGACAAGCTACTTGTTTCTGAGTCTTTCACCAGCTCTTGCTGGTTAATCTGATGTAAATTGTAAGCTTCGTGCTTTTTGATAGTACAATAATAGCAGTGCACAGCAGAAATCCTGTTGTAAACAATTGTATACTTTACAGGGTTCTGGTAACTCCCTTATTATTTGTACCTGAGTTTAGATATCTATTTACATGGGTGTAGAATGACAGCTGCTTTTGAGCATTTAATTAAGTGCACTAATCAGATGGAATATAGCCACCTGATTGCAGCTTCTCTCAGAATTTTCTGCAGTTAATTCTTTCAGTGGTCATTTAATGCTATTGTCATGATATGAAGTTACCCCTTTGAATTCAAATGGCATATTTTATAACCTATTTGAATATTAAAAAGTCATTGACTACTCAGACTATGCAAATAACTTTAAAGCAGTAGTTTGCTCTGTGTAAATTCTGCTGCTGAAGAGTCCCCACAATCTTTCTGATGTAGAGTAGAAACTAGCTAAAGCATAGTTGAGGGTGAGAACTTGCTCTCTCTCTTTAGCAATTGAAGTTCATATGAAGGAAGGGGAGGAAGAGAAATCTTATCTAGCTTTTGGTTAGGCTTCCTCTCAGCCCCCCCCCCCCAAACTCTAGATTGCTGCTTCCCAGGAAGCAAAGCATTCTCCCAGTGATATTAATGTGAATTCCAAACAGCATTTATAGTGTGTGTGTGTTTAAAGGGGAATTCACTTTGTAAAAAAAGAAAAATTATTCTGGGAATAAATCACTGCCTTTGGTCTTCTGAAATTTATTCCCTGGTTCCTGCACCCTTAGTACTCTGAAATACTTTTAGTTACCATAGTGGCTTAAGAATGCAAGATCATGGTTATTATAACTCCAGCACTTTCTTTTAAGAAAGCTATTTTTAAGCAGACTAGAAATGACCAGAATCTTCACATCTGTAGATTTTTTTTTTGTACTTCAAGAAGATCCCTAAATTGTTGGTCAACATCAAATGCAGATAGCATCTTAATTCTTGTCCTCTCTCCCCACCGCGGCCCTGCCATTGTGTGCCCCAAAGGGAGATTGCAAATAGTTTTGAAGCAGGTGTACATTCCTGAAATGCTCCATGTTGGGAAGCTGAATTGCTTTGAAGTTAAGTTGCAAAACCCAAAATACACCAGTTTGTTCTCGAACTGTGGGAGTGTAGGATACCAGCAAGAGGCGTGGTGGGGTGCCCACAGAGTTGTATGTCCTATTATTAATCCTGTGTAAAGCTAAGGCTCTTTGAAATGATGGAATTAAGCTTTCTTCCTAGATTGCTTTGGTCCAGTTATGGTAGAAGAAAGGAAGAGACTGGCTGTGCATGATTTTGCCTTAGAGAGGCATAGATTACTATATTGGTGCTTCATTCTTGTCCATCTTAGGTCTTTATGTATAACTGAAGAGGACTGCATATTTTGGTACAGTAGCTAATGAATGTTTATGTGAAAGCCAAGGTTGTTGCTAACTGCCTTGAAGATGATTGTGAGAGCACCCCTGAGGAAGTCTTCCTTGGACCCAAATAATTAGAGCTAGAATTGGACAATAGCAAATGTCCCCTTCTTGGGCAAGATCTTGAGCTGTGTAACTGTGTTTTCCACACTTATGTGTGTCTATGCAGCGGGCTTTTCCTTCCCCTCAGTTCCCTGTCCCAGTCCCCTGGCTGCAGCCACGCGCACACCACTGGGATTTTTGCAGGGTTTTTTTTTTTTTGTAATGGGCAGTTGAGTATCATTATAATGTTAACTGCATTTCTGGATCTGTGGATTCCCAGCTTTATTTTTAAAAATGTATGTCTCTAACTTTTCCTGTTGAGGACATATGCTTCCTCTTGTATCTCTGCAGTGAAAGGGGATAGGCGCTTTTTAAAAAATGAAAACTGGTAATTCAGAGAGACTGATACAAATTGTTATAATGTTGTAACAATATTCAGTTGCCAATTAAAAAAAATAAGAAAACAGGTGTGTGTGTGGCCACAGCAGAGACAGAGTCAGAGCAAATAGCTGCTGTGGAGGTGGTTGGAAAAATCCAAACTTCCCTTCCTACATGGCAGCCACCCAGGATTTGCTGTGATCTTTCCTAAAACTTTGCAACAAAGCAAGTTTGAGAAAAGCTGAGGAAACCCTGGGAAGTGAATGACTGTACCACAAAGCTATGGAGAAGTGGAACACATACCTTCCTCCTAACAGATATGAAACAGTATAGATCCAGAAATGCAGTTAACAGATAGATCCAGAAATGCAGTTAACAGAATCCACAGATCCAGAAATGCAGTTAACATTATAATGATACTCAACTGCCCATAACAAGTAACCCATGTGGTAAGCTCCTGCCATGTTGCCTGAATTTAAAATTGAAATGGATTTGGCTTCTCTGTCTTGACAGTCTTCACTGGTATGTATGTTGGGGAGTGACCTTGTTGGTTTTCTTGGACTGTTTGGCAGTTCTCAGTGCCATCAACCATGGTACCTTCATGAATCAGCTGGATGAAGTGGGGTTGTTTTTTTTTGGGGGGGGGGTGTCACAGTCTGGTTCTTGCCTTATTTGATTTGTTGCTATCAAGAGATGATGATGAGAAACAGCTCTTGGTGTTTATGCTACGGAGTCCCTTGAGTTCCACTTAGTCCTCCATACTGTTTCATATCTGTGTGAAACTGCTGTGAAATGTGATCCAGATACTTGGAATGAAGTGCCAACAGTGTTCTAATAACTTTTCTCCTTTTCAGCTGAGTCAGCAGTAGTGGACACTGTTGACAAATATATGGAGGTAGTATTAGTCTGATCTAAGTCCCATTAGACTGAACTGTTAAGAATTTTGTGCTTTAATTTAATAAGTTTTCCGTTCTTTGACTTAGGAGTCAATCTGTTCTCAGTGTGTTTGTGCTGCTACTGAAAGAACAGATTTATGTCCCTCACTTTCATTTGAAACTTCGGATCTCAACTGCAGTAACTCTGGGTGATGCACTGGCTGATGACTTTTTTTTGAGAGGCATGATTTGGCCACAGGTAGCCATGTTCTGATCATTCCAGCTGGGCTACTGATTTATTGATGGATTTACAGAATTTATGTCCCACATTTCTGCCCAATCAGGGCTACCTAAGTGGTTAACAATTAAAAACAGAACTTATAAAACCAATAGAAAGCCAAGAGGAAAATATGTGCATAAAACACACAGAGCTTGAATTAAGACATAGAATAGGAAAAACACCACATGAAACAAGAGTTGTTATCCACTGGCAGAAGGGGACAATTGAATATCATTGGTCAGCAGGTTCCACAGTTTTGATGTATTCTCTTGGGTTGCCACCTGTAGTCTTAAAACAGGGGTGGCCACACTGTGGCTTGGTTGCCACATGTGGCTTTCTCTCACATATTGTGTGGCTCTCGAAGCTCCCATCACTCCGTTGGCCGACGTGGAGAAGGCGTTTCTCTCTTTAAATCACTTCTCCTAGCCAAGCCTGCCAGCAGCTTGGAAAATGCATTTAAAGTTTCCTTCCTTTCTTTCCTTCCCTCCCTCCCTCCAACTTTCAGACATCTGACATTTATTCTTTGTGGCTGTTATGTTAAGCAAGTTTGGCCACCCCTGCCTTACAAGGTGGGAGGCACTCGCTGTTAAGGATGTGGAAGTAGGTGATCCTTAAAATATGCTTATCCCAAACCAAGACCTTCAATTGGTTATAGAAACAAATTGGGAGCCAGTGTAGGTTGACCAAAACTGTAGTTGCCAAGTGAAAGCTTCCCCCCCGCCATGCTTTTGGTTGATATTTGGGGGGGTGAAGTCCAGTTATTGTCTACTTAGCACTGGTTTGTTGTTGTTGTTTTTAAAGTTTGCATTCTTATAAATTGATTTTAAAGATTTGAGTTTTTTTATTATATTGCTGGATTTCCTGATTATTGATACTTTGTTTTTATTATTTTGATAAAATTGATAGTTACTTCAGGGGGCTTGTATGGTGGTAGTTGGTGATAAATATTGTAAAAGTACTGTGTATAGAAGGCGCAAATTGGAACCAATAAGAGAGTACTGTGACTGTGCAGGAACTGGAGGAAGAAAAAAGGTAGAAGTTGCTCAAAGTGTAAACCAACAAGAAATGCCAAATGGCCCACAATTACTACACAACTGGAAAAAGGAATTTTAGCAAAAAATTGTTGTGTATTTTTTGTATAATATCAAAGTTGCTCTTATAAACACACTACCTACAATATGACATAAGAATAAACATCTTTATCCAAAACAAGCCGTGATGTAGAGGGGATGAACATCTCACAAAGACCACTTAGACATTCAAATAGGAACCAGTCGAACATTCAAATTCTCTTCACAAGTGTCCAAAAATGCAAATTCATGACATGTCCCACGTGCTCGGTCACACCACTCTGGCAATGTAGCTTTCACAAGAAGCCAGCATTGATCTGTATGTGGTTGTTCAGAAAGACTGTGAAACTACATGTGTGGTCCATGTTCTGGAGCCTGAGGAAGCTAGAAACAGCTGATCAAGCTAGTGGCACTGTAGCCAGAGTGATGTGGCTGGATCACATGAGACACATCATGAATTTGTGTTTTTGGACACCTGTGAAGAGACTTTTTTCCTGAACGTTTGGTTGTCTTAGTGGTCTTTGTGAGATGTTCATCCCTTCTACATAGCGGTTTTTAGGTCAAGATGTTTATTATTATATTTTGAGTAGTGTTTTTGAGAGTCACTTTGATATACAAAAAATATACAACAATTTTTTGTTAAAATTCCTTTTTCAGTTGTGTGGTAAGTATGACTGTAGGCCATTTGGTGTTTCTTGTTTCTTTTGTGGTCTCCTTGTTTTTCAAAGTCTGATGCTTAGTCTGTGCATACTTTTAGAGACTGTGACAGGCTTCCAATACAAGATCATGAAAAGTTATACCTTATTCTGAAATACTTACCCACTGATGTTAAACCTGATAAACTTGCATATATAAGCCAAGAAGTGACTTGAAAGTAATAACAAAGGTTTTTCTTATTTCTAGACCTTTATTGGTTATACCATCACATTTTCAAAATTCTTTGACTTTTGGCATGTACGCTCTTCAGAGCTGAAAATAGAAAGTCACTCTCCAATTTACATATTCTTAATTTAAAGCAAATTTAATAGAGCTTATAGTTGAACATGGAAGATTGACCAAAAATATCTTTTAAAAAGCCAAATTGAAAGTGGCACACCAGAAGCCAGATTTTTCAGCATTCACAGTCCAGTCTTTTCCCTTAATTATAGGCTCAGTTGTTAGCTTTAATTTAAATTGTTTGCTTGTGAAGGGTTTTAAATATGGCTTGGTAAGTTAAATAGTTGTTTTTTAGAACGTTGCAGAAAAATATTTACACTACATGCAGCTAAGCTTTCAATCTGCCAATGAGCACAGCTGAAAAAGAAAACAAAACTTTTGCACCTCCTTGGGGTTTTCTGTGCACTATCAAAAGTACAAGGAAATGTGGCTTGGGTGTTCAATGCAGAATGATTGAAACTACATTGCCTGTGTACTCTACTGATTGTGCCTCTAAAAGAAATTGTGATGGCCTACAGAAGTAATTCCTGCTGAACCTTAAATTCTTAGCAAAAGTAAATTGATGGTAACCAGGAATTATTTCAAGTAATTAAAGCCTGACTTTTTGTTTCCAAACAAGAATAAATGTGAATGGTCTTGCCGACAACGTGGCACTATCTGGTGTTCTGATTTCTCGTAGTGCCAAACTTTGAAAACTACTTCTTGTGAAAGAAGAGAGGGAGAATTGTTGTGAAGCACTGGGCTGAGCGTATCACCCTAGTGATTTGTAATTATTTAGTTCTTGGAAAGGAGGGGGGACAAATTAAATTAATTTACCTTGAAGCTGAAGTCACCTGCTTCTGGAACCAGAATTAGAATTGCTTAGGGAATAATGAACTTGTATTTAGTCAAGGGATTCGTGTTTTGATTG
Organism: Heteronotia binoei; assembly: GCF_032191835.1. Lineage (NCBI taxonomy): Eukaryota > Metazoa > Chordata > Lepidosauria > Squamata > Gekkonidae > Heteronotia > Heteronotia binoei. The sequence goes on along the minus strand of NC_083228.1, from coordinate 91,656,571 downwards.
TTTATACCATTCACAATAGGATAATGTTACCATTGCACCTGGACTTTTAACTAATCATAGAGGAGGAAGTGCTGGACCTTTTGTTTTTCCTTGCTAGATGCTAGTCTTTGGATTCTTAAGACTATCTAACTGGTTTTACTTACCTGATAGGAATCCCAGCTGGAAACAGTTGCAAAATGTACAGTCACATTTTTTTTCCTTCGAGGATAGTGCTGTTGTTGGTACAGTTGACTCTTTATCCTGTGTACTTTTCCAGTTACTATAATGTTCATTACTATTGATGACCAGTTCTGTGTTTATGTTTAACGATTTTTAAGCAAGGGTAAGTAAGTGCATCTAGTGTGTTGAGGGGGACTACATAATGTTATGCTGTTACTTTTGTTCTGACATTTCCTTATTACAAATCAATTAAGGTTCTGAGGCAGTTTGTAATACCAAACCCACAAAGGCAATAATGAAAATCAATAAAATACTGAAAATCAATAAAATATTTGAAAACATTCAAATACCATAACATTCAAAAATAACACTAAAACGGTCAAAGGAATGAAGTGAAAAAAGCATCACCTTTTGTTGCCAGTGCCCTGAGGAGGTGATGATGTCTGCACTAGGGGTTAGCACTAGAAGCTGTCAGTGCCAAAACAAACACAAGGGAGCAATTTCACTGACATGGTATCATAACAGAAGAAAATTCTTTGGCTGATCTACTACTTTAACAGTGGAGGAACAAAAAAATAGGGCCTTTACCGAAAGTCTTCAGTTGGGCAGATTCATAAAGGAACAAATTCCCAGGTTATCTTTATAGCTTTAAGTTGTGTCCATTTTTGAGTTGTACCCAGAATTGGAAGCCAGATATTATTTAAATTGCTAAAGGAAAGTTGTTAGCAGGAAATGATTTCAGTGCAGTGTTTAATAAATTAATAAAATGGTCTAAGAGTTGAAAAATGTAAATAGCTCATAAGGACTTCTGTTTAACCATAGGATGATTTTTAAGATATTAGAAGGTTATTGGAGGTGTTGTCATCCAATTGAAAAAAATTATGCTGATAAAGTACATAAAATTGTTTTAGAATAGATCTGCACCTCATCCCCAGGTTTTAGTAGTGTTGCCAGTATTATCCAACAGAAGCAGATCATTCTGCAAAGGAAATGTTTGAAAAACATATTGTAACAATCCTATCTGAATGTGATCAAAAAATGATCAGATCTAGGAAAGCTTACAGCTGGAAAACGAACATGATTTTTTAAAATTCTATGCTCAGCTGATGAAACCTGAGCTTCCTTTTTCAAGAAGTGATCAGGTAGCACAGTCCAGCTGCACACCCCCTTTTCAGGCAGAAAACAATTCTGGGTAGCACAAGCTGACATCGTAATCCTTAGTTGGCTATGTTGTCAACAAGAGGAACATCCAACCTTATAAATAGCACCTGCTGTTGTGCCACCTGAATGCTTCTTTTAGTCTTAAGCTTTTATATTATTTATAAAGAGCATTCTATTTCATACTTTGTATATGTGAAGTGTCATGATCAGAGACTGAGGAATGGAGTGACCTTTGAGCCTCTGGATTGCCTTTCCCTCACTCTCAGACCTTGTTGCAAATTTTCATACAGGCCTACATTTCCCTGAAACCCTCCAACTCTCAGGAAGGATGGAAGGAAAAGCGAGAGCTTGTTGCTGGTGAGGCAGAGCCAAGGGGAGGGGGAAGCATCTAAGCATATATGTGTCTGCATAGGGAGAGTGTTCATTCCCTGATGTAGGGCATCAGTAAGGCTGCTTTTGGAGGGAGCTGATTTCCTCATTCCAAAGCGGGAGTGAATCTACTTGAAGCGTTCAAGTATTGAATTAGTGGTAGAAGTCCAGTAAGTTAATCATGTTAGGGAATGTCATGGTTTTTTGTTGGCTTTCTCTGTGTGCCTTTTGCCCTCTTATGTTTTTGTAATGCAGCTAGGGTTGCCAACCCCCAGGTGGGGGCAGGGGATCCCCGGTTTGGAGGCCCTCCCCCCCGCTTCGGGGTTGTCAGAGAGCGGGGGGAGGGGAGGTATATGTCTGCTGGAAATTGTATTATTTCCTATGGAGATTTATTCCCATCGAAAATCATGGAGAATTGATCTGCCGGTATCTGGGGCTCTGGGGTGGCTGTTTTTTGGGGTAGAGGCACCAAATTTTCAGTATAGTATCTAGTGCCTCTCCCCAAAGTACCCCCCAAGTTTCAAAAGGATTGGACCAGGGGGTCCAATTTTATGAGCCCCAAAAGAAGGTGCCCCTATCCTTCATTATTTCCTGTGGAAGGAAGGCGTTGAAAAGGTGTGCAGTCCCTTGAAATGTGATGGCCAGAACTCCCTTTGGAGTTCAATGGTGCTTGTCACAGCCTTGATCTTGGCTCCACCCCTAATGTCTCCTGGCTCCACCCCCAAAGTCCCCAGATATTTCTTGAATTGGACTTGGCAATCCTAAGTGCAGCCTGTGTTATTCTGCCCTGTTTTCATAACTTTTTTCTTACTTCATCTGTTGTTAAATTATTTGTTTGATAAACTAGTAGTTTTGTTCATTCTGTCTGGGTCTTTCATGTCTCATATTTGACCACATCACAGGGAGGAAACTGAATAAGGTGATAGAGGGGTGAGACAGGGAGGGTGATCTGGGCCCTCTTCAGTTGAGCAGTTGAGCCCTCTTCACTTGCCTGCTCCAGGTAGAAGGGAACTGGAAAGTGGGCAGGAGGTCTCTTTTAAAAAGGATTTCCTATCCATAACAAAATCCTGCATGACCCCCTATAGCTACTTGTGACAGTGAAACATAAATGCACTCAGAAACTTTATTATATGATCCAGTGGGGAATGTTTTCTAATTCAGGTGTAATGAGGTCCATAGGAAGCCCTGAGATGTGCCATAAGGGAGAAATTACTGACTAGTTTTTAGATTTTTGTCCTTCCGCTTCCTCAAAATGGGCTCAGGATTACTAACAACATAACAGTACAGTAATAATAAAACCATTCTTTCAGTAAAACCCAATTATAACTTAATACACAGTTCTTGGCATTAAAAATCAAGGTGGAATCACTCTTGTTTTACATGCCTTGGGGAACACAGACAATCCATGGGGCACAAGTCTCCTAAGACAAAGCATTCCACCAGGTCAGAGCCAAAATGGAAAAGACTTTCACCCTTATCACATTAAAATGGGCAAATTGAAGGCCAGGCATTGCCAAAAGCTGAATAATGACAACTTGGAGGGTCATGATGGGAGAGGCAGTCCTTTGGTATGATGGTTCAATACTATTTAGAGTTTTAAATTACAATAGAATCAACTTCTAATGGCAATATCTCTTTCCTGTCCTTAGGGTTAAGGTTGCAAATGCACAACTTATAGCAATCCTTGTTTATTGTATTATTTATTTACTTACATTATTTATACTCTGCTTTTCTCCCTCAGAGGTTGTTGGACATCTCTGTGGGTTATTCCTACTGTTCCTTCAGGGAGGCAGGAAACACTTTTTTCACCTTCCTATTGGCGCCTTTGGAATAACCCCGCCCTCAGTTTTGTTCCTGCCTCTACAGGGAGCAGAAGCACAAGGCTAGGCTAAGCCTTTTTTCTCTTTTTCTCTTCTTTATTTTCCCTTCTATAGCTATTCCTAGTTCTCTTCCTCCTTTTCTTTTCCCCTTCACTGGGCAAAGGCAGCAGAGAGGATTAGCTTGGGCCGTTCTAAATGGCTTGCAGCAAAGGCGGTTTCCTTCTGATGAGGAGGGAGAGTCGCACGCCGCGCCTCTCGCGGCGGTGAATTTCGTCGAAGGTGCTGACTTGCCTTCACGGCTTGTTCACGCCCTTCCCAATGCGGCCGCAGATGAATCGACTGCCGGCGCCAAGAAACGGCGCGTAATGGAAGCCCCTGCTATGTGCCTCAAGGCGGCAGTGAACAGCGATGGCCATTTTGGAAGTGCAGGGCTCAGCTCTCTGACCTTCCAACCCCTAAGAGCAGGCACTCCGGAGGCTCGGAACTACCTGCAGCCGCAAGTGGAAGGCTTCCAGGATGGGGGTAATGTACCAATGAGCAACCCTCTGAACCCAGAGGCTATGCTCTTTATTAGGCGAGCGATGCAGGAGGAAATGGAATCCTTTTGCGCCCGAATGGGGCTTCTCCCACAGGGACCGACCTTTCCCTTAGATCCTCCCCGCTCTTTCTACTGCCCTACCAAGGCATCTCGAAAGGCACCGTTACAGTCTTCCCAGTCTCTACCTGTTGAGCCTGAAACTATAGTGTCTGGCTCTGATCAGGAGGATAGGGGAGAGGGGGAATGTTTCTCAGAGGAGGAACAGGAGGAGGTTAAAATACCTGAGCAGGCTAGTCGTTTCTTCTGACAGGAAGATTACCAGTTTTTGCTAGCCAAAACTCTTTCAGCTTTAGAAATTGAGGAGGGGCCCATTGATGAGGAAGCCAAGGTAGCTAAATCAAAGAAGTTTAAGTCCAGAACCAGTGGAAATACTGAGTTCTTGCCCCGGGGGAAACTTCTGAACAAGTATTCCCATTTACAGAATACTTTGAAAAGCAGGTTAGAGTGGAATGGGAAAAGCCAGCTTCTCTTAAGCAGTTCCTTCACTTAGTCAAAAAGTTGTACGCACTTCCTGCTTACACTAATGAGTTATTACAGGCTCCAACAGTGGATGGTCCAGTAGCAGCTCTTCAGTCCTCGGGCCTGGTTTTGGAGGATGGCCAGGGTTCTCTTAGAGATCCTCTGGACAAAAAAGCTGAGGTGACATTGAAAAGATTATACGAATCTGTGGCCATGATGGTGAAGGCATCCTCTGCGGCCTCCCTGGTTTCCAGGGCGTCCATTGTTTGGGTACGTAAGTTACTCCAGATGTTACCAGAGGACAACAGAGGGCGCCTCACACATTCTTAAGGCAGTGTCATTTATTGCTGACGCGACCTTAGCCATCTTGACATTTGCTTCTAAGGCAATGGCGTCCACTACGGTGGCTAGACGCCTTCTATGGCTTCGGGCTTGGCAAGCTGACTTTCTCTCTAAGTCTACAGTGGCAGCATACCCTTTTCAGGGGGATCGTCTCTTCGGGGACGCTTTGGATAAGATCCTAGTAGAGACTAGGGATAAAAAGAAGGCCATGCCCAAATCCATTCGGAGAAATGATAAAAGGGGCCCTCAGTCCTTTCGGACTTAGCATTCCTTGGCCAGATATCGCACCGATTCAAAAAAGTTCAATTGGGAAACACCAAAGAACTCCTTTTAAGAGAGGTTCATTCGGCTCCAAATTCAATCAAAATAACTTCTCCAAAATGGACAAGTCCGACTGAGAGGCCAAGTCCAAGCAGGCACGACTACAACCACATACTGGTGGGAGTTCGACTACTCCATTTTGCAGCAACCTGGGAAGCCTCTCAGGCAGATCAATGGTCTTTAGAAATTGTACAAGATGGGTATTCAATAAAGTTCCACTGTATTCCACCAGACAGATTTGTCAGATCACCTACCCCCAAGCAGGGTCACAAATGTCTCATTACCGCAAGAGCAATCCAGCATCTTCTCGACATTCGAGCAGTCGAACCGGTCCCGGGGTCAGAGAGGGGAAAAGGTGTGTACTCCATTCTTTTCACCATCCCCAACAAGAATGGCGACTGGAGGGCCATCTTGGATCTCAAGTTTCTGAACCGCTACATCAAGGTACGTCATTTCAAAATGGAAACCTTGAGATTCATTATAGACTCACTTTTGACAGGGGAGTATCTCACCTCTATAGACCTGACCGAAGCTTATCTTCACATACCTATCCATTCTTCTCATCGTCGTTTTCTAAGGTTTGTGGTACTGAATCAACATTACCAGTACAGGGCATTACCCTTTGGTCTATCAACAGCTCCCAGAGTTTTCTTCAAGATCTTAATAAATCCAGTAGTATAGCTGAGAAAGCAGGGGGTCCACGTTCATCCCTACCTGGACGACCTCTTAGTCGGATCCAACAGCAAAGAGAAATCTCTTCGGGACACAGTTCTGGCCATTCAGTGCCTTCAGTCGCACGGGTTCATTGTGAACATAGCAAAGAGTTTGCTGCAGCCGAGCCAGAGGTTGGAGCATCTAGGAGCAATGATCGACTCCACGTGCAACTTGCTATTTCTGCCTCTGTCCAAGGCCAGGACCATCAGGGACCTGGCTATCTGGGTCATCCAGAGCCAATCATCACGACTGATGTTGCTTGCCAAACTAATGGGATTATTGATTTCGACCACAGACATGATCCAATGGGCCAGATTCCACTCCAGACCTCTTCAAATGTTCCTACAGCCATTTCAGATTCAGATCATGGAGAGAAAGGACATACATTTGATAATTCCGTTATCAGTCAAGAGGAGCTTACAATGGTGGACAGACTTGACACATATTTGCCAGGGGAAATTGTTCCATCCTCCCTCATCCCTAGAGCTGTTCACAGATGCCAGCCTAGGGGGGTGGGGGGCCACTCTTCAGGACAAACCAGTCCAGGGCAGGTGGTCACAACCCGAAGGTCTGCTTCCCATCAATCTCCTGGAAGTCAGAGCCATACGTCTGGCTCTGGTTGCCTTCAGGACACAATTGCGTCAGAAACACATTCTTGTCAGAACGGACAACATAACAGCCAAGGCATACCTGAACAACCAAGGGGGTTCTAGATCCTCTCAGTACACAGGGAAGCATCAAAGATTCTAGCATGGGCAGAAAAGAATCTGGCCTCTCTAAGGGCGGAACACATCAGAGGCTGGGACAACATACAAGCAGACTGGTTAAGCAGACAGGCAATCTGCGAAGGCGAGTGGGCTCTCAGCCCAAGTCTATTCGATTTCATCTGTCAATGTTGGGGTCAACCAAACGTGGATCTATTAGCTTCTGACGCAAACACAAAGCTACCAAGGTGTTTCACAAGGTTCTTCCATCTGAAAGCCGAACAGACAGACGCTTTGAAAGCTCCATGGCCTTCAGGTCTCCTATACGCATTTCCTCCAGTCCCTCTGGTTTCTCGAGTTCTGCGGAGGGTGAGAGCTCTACAGGCGGAAATCATCATGGTAGCGCCCTATTGGCCACGGTGACCATGGTTCTCAATGTTGACAGAGCTATCAGTAGACCTTCCGCTGTCGCTGCCAGTGTTTCCCGACATGCTCCATCAGGGTCCGGTGTGGCACCCCGACCCAGAGTGGCTTCACTTGACCGCGTGGAGATTGAGCGGGAAACCTTCAAAAGTTTAGGCTACTCACCTGAGGTGACGGACACTATGCTAGCGTCAAGAAGACCTTCCACTGTTCGTATATACAATACAACTTGGAAGGCCTTTGTCCGCTGGTGTTGTAGAAAAAAGGTCTCCTCGCTTGCCCCTTCCATTGCGGAGGTACTAGCGTTTTTACAGGAGGGCCTAGAGTCCAGGTTAAAACCAGCTACCTTACGAAGGCAGATAGCTGCCCTGTCCACGGTCTTACCTGTCATTGGAGGGTACAGGCTATCTCAACATCCACACATCCAGTTATTTTTGCAGGGGGCTAATTTAAAGTCACCTCCGACAGTCCATCGTTTTCCATCTTGGCGACTCCATACCATTTTGTCAGCTCTTACAAAGAAGCCATTTGAACCTCTTCGAGAGGTGGACTTAAAATGGGTTCGAATGAAAACTCTCTTCTTGGTAGCCATAACGTCTGCACGTTGAGTTTCGGAACTGGGGGCTCTATCAGTGAAAGCTGGGTTTTGCGTGTTCCATAAAGAAAAGGTGGTTCTGTGCACAGATCCTTCCTTCCTGCCCAAGGCTGTTTCTAAGTTCTATCGTACACAAGAAATCTACCTACCCACATTTTGTCCGCAACCCAAACATCCAAAGGAAGTCGTTTGGCATACCTTAGACATGTGCAGAGCCTTAAAAATTTTCATCCTGAGATCTGAATCGATTAGGAAAACAGACTATATGTTCATTAACATCTCTCCTCCCAGAGTTGGAGATAAGATGTCCACTTCGTCAATTAGTGCAGTTCTGAAGGCCTGTATCAGTGAAGCATATAGGGCTTCAGGGTTGCAAATTCCTAGAGGAATTATGGCCCATTCCCTTAGGAGTGCCTCCCCAAATGCGGCACTGCTGAATCGCGCTTCAGTGGAAGAGGTGTGTAGAGCTGCTACCTGGTCCTCTCCATCTACATTTGTAAAGCACTATAAGATTCATTCCATGGCCTCAGCAGACGCAGCATTTGGGAGAAAGGTATTACAGCATGTTCTGGGGGAGGCCAGCGATGAAGACCCACGCAACTAGGGGGGACTGCTCTGGTAGGTCCCACAGAGATGTCTGACAACCTCTGAGGGAGAACGGCCCATTGGACTTACCGTGAGGGGTCCTTCCCCTCAGAGGTTCGGAAGACATCTCGCCACTCCCAGATTTATCTTCATCGCTTATATCTTATTATGCTCTATCTATCTACTACAGCTTTTCTCCCTTGTACTGTTCTACTTTCAGTACTATTGGAGTTCACTATTACAGTTTATGTTGTAGTTTGTAAGTTGTTAAGTTTGTGTTTATAGTCCTTCTAGTTAGAGGGAAGACAACACTGTTTTCGAAGTCCCACAACTGAGGGCGGGGTTATTCCAAAAGCGCCAATAGGAAGGTGAAAAAAGTGTTTCCTGCCTCCCTGAAGGAACAGTAGGAATAACCCACAGAGATGTCCTCCGAACCTCTGAGGAGAAGGACCCCTCACGGTAAGTCCAATTGGCCGTTCTTCCCAATGGGGTCCAATAGTGGTTTTCATAGTTCCCCTCTCCATTTTAGTCCTCAGAATAACCTTGCAAGATAGATTAGTCCGATTGGCCCAAGGTTACCCAGCAAGGAGGAATATACGTGTGAGGAAATATGTGAATCTGAGCATGGAAGTTCAGTTGAGAGTCTCTGGGTAAAAATAAAAGGAGCAAGAAATAATAGTTATATTATGGGGAGGGGGTCTGCTATAGACCACTAAGCCAGGCAGAGGACTTGGATGAGACACTCCTAGAAAAGATTACAAAGTTCTCAAAGAGCCAGGGCACAGTGGTCATGGAAGATTTCTGTTACCCAGATATCTGTTGGAAGTCCAGCTCTGCTGAAGCAAAAGGTGAAGTAAATTCCTGACTTGTCCTGACAGCTTAATTTTTCATAAAGTGTAGAGGGAAACCAGAGGATCTATTATCTTGGACTGCCTTCCCCAGTCATCTACGCTTTACCCCCAACAGGGAACAGACTGGTTGACAAGGTGAAAGTAGTGGGCACCCTGGTTAGTAGTGACCATATAATTTTGGAATTTAGAGTCTTGGGGAAGGGAAAAGCTATACATAGTCAGACATATGGGTTGGACTTGAGGAAAGAAAATTTTGACAAAAATAAAGTTATGCTGGGTAGAATTCCATGGCCAGAAATACTTAAGGCAAAGGGAGTTGAAGAGGGATGGTAGTTTATTAAAAGTGAAATATTGAAGGCACAAATCACAAATGATTTCTATGAGAAGTAAAAATGAGGGGAACCTAAAGAAGCCAAGGTGGCTCCATAAAGAGCTTTCTAAGGACTTGAGAAATAAAAAAAGACTCGTTTAAGAAATGGAAGGAGGATCTTATAACCAAGGATGAATATAAACAAATAATCAGTGCTTGTAGAGAGAAGGTTAGGAAAGCTAAATATCAGAATGAACTGAGGCTGGTGTGAGGTGTTAAAACAAAAAAGGGTTATTTTCTTAAGTTCAGAGTAAGAAAAAGAGCAAGAACATGGTAAGCCCCTTGCAGGGACAAGGAAGTGAAATTTTAACAGGTGATGAAGAGAGGGCAGAACCGCTCAGTTCCTATGTTTCCTCAGTCTTCTCCTGTGAGGGAAAGGGTGCTTAACATGTCAAAACCAGAACACATTACAGGGGAAGGTAGTTGCAGCCTAGGATTGGCACATTGACAGGCATATTACAAAAACAGCTAGTTTCTTCAAATGAAGCACAGGGCCAGATGAACTGCATCCAAGGGTACTAAAAGAACTTGCAGACATAATTTCTGACCCTCTGTCCATTATTTTTGAGAATATTAGGAGAATAGGTGGGGTGCCAGAAGATTGGAGGTGAGCAAATGTTGTCCCCATCTTCAAGAAGGGGGAAAAGGAGGACTCCATCAGCTTGACATCTATACCTGGAAAAGTTTTAGAGCAAATCATCAGTCAGTCCAAAAAGTTGACTGTGATTACTAAGAGCCAGCATGGATGTCTCAAGAACAAGTCCTGTCAGACTAACCTTTTTTTTAGTAAGTTTTGAGCATAATATAATCCCATTATACATATCCTGGTTCAAAAAAGGTCCACTGTCTTCTTTGCTTGATTAGTGCACATCTCTCTCACATATGGTATGTCATTTACATTAACATTGGGAAGGATCTTATGACCCATGCAAGCTACAGCCCTGTTTAACCTGAGCACAGAGATACTGGTTGAATTGTATAGAGCGGCATGTAAGAATGTATGTGCCATAGTTGCATGTCTTCTCCCGTCCCCACCCCTCAATAAATACAAAATATTGTTGGAGGTTGCAGGACTGACATGGACAAAATGCCATATAAGAACTGCACTGATGATGGGAACCAAACAGCACCACCTACAGCTATGGAAAGATGAAGGGGAGGGCAATTTGTGTGGCGCTTACTCCTTGTAGCTTTCCAGTGTATTAGATGTTTCAGGGCGCTGCTTGGAGAAGGGGGTGGATGAGAAAGACACATTCTTCCTTATAGATTCTAAGCCCTGTCTGGCATTTGCCAGAAAGCTACAAACCTTTGTTTAGTGTTATACAGAAATATCAGAATAGAGGGTACATCATTTGGCTAATCGATGCTACATTTGTTGTATTCATCTTATTAGATATCACTAAGGTACTTGATGTGACTTATTTGCCAAGCTTGTTTAGAGGTTCTAGTGAAGGGCTACTGCTTTCATATACTCTTGATCAGGGGTAATTTTGTAGAAAAATAGGTGGTGGAGCTCATCCAGGGCTTGTTATGCAGCTGCACATACTATTCAGTGGACAAAGAGGTAGAACCTCAGAAGGAGGAGGTGGAACTCTCAGAAAGGTTCAGGAGCTGTGCTCCTGCGAGCTCCCACTGAATCTGAGGCCTGCTCTCAATTGAAGAACTGTAATGGTAAAAAAGGTAAAGGTAGTCCCCTGTGCAAGCACCAGTCGTTTCCGACTCTGGGGTGACATTGAAACTTGTTACAGGGTGATTTGCCATTGCCTTCCCCAGTCATCTGCATTTTACCCCTAGCAAGCTTTTACCAACCTCAGAAGGATGGAAGGCTGAGTCAACCTTGAGCCGGCTACCTGAACCCAGCTTCCTCCGGGATCAAACACAGGTCATGAACAGAGCTTAGGACTGCAGTACTGCAGCTTACCACTCTACACCACAGTGCTCTGTAAGCTCCTTCTGTCTAGAGTGGTCATCTTCTTCCACCAAACACACAGCTTTGGAAGTCCCTTGGACATGGAGTGGTACAGGGACATGCAGTGGTACCGGGGCATGCAGTCTGTGGTACTGATTTTCATTGGAAGATAAAAGTAGTTGACTGGTATAAGAGTGTTCTGAAGTTGCAGTAGTTTGTGTGTGCCCATCTTAGAATGGTCTAACTTTTGAACTTCTGCTGAGTGTACATTTCTGTTTTTTCCTGATTTAAACTTTTACTAACCATAGTTTAACCTTATGCAACAATTCTTCATGTTATGTCAAAGAATGTGTTGAAACAATAGGAAATATCAGGTCACTAATTCTTCATCCTTTTAAATATGCTGTCATCATTAACTAGATTAATTGAGCACTAAACCTGTGTAAAACGCAGCTGCTTAGAGTCTTTCCTCTGCTGTGATCACAGAATTTCTGTTGGCTCTGTCAGCTGCATCTGAGCAGGGAAGCAATATGTTTGCAAAAGCACAGTCATGGTCTAAATGCCAAGTGAAGAGGCTTCCATCAGTGAAAAGGTTCAGAGTAAATCTACCTGAAATTGGTCATATAGAAAGAATGAAGGTGACAACTTTCTGAAGATGTAGAGAACAGTTGCTCACTCTTTACTGGAATTTAGAAAATAACTCACAGACTTGTGTGCTGGTATTGTGTGTGTGTAGGAGAGCCAGTTTGCTGTAGTGGTTAAGTGTGCAGACTCTTATCTGGGAGAACCGGGTTTGATTCCCCACTCCTCCACTTGCACCTGCTAGCATGACCGTGGGTCAGCCATAGCTCTGGCTGAGGTTGTCCTTGAAAGGGCAGCTGCTGGGAGAGCCCTCTCCAGCCCCACCCACCTCACAGGGTGTCTGTTGTGGGGGAGGAAGGTAAAGGAGATTGTGAGCCGCTCTGAGACTCTTCGGAGTGGAGGGCAGACTATAAATCCAATATCATCATCATCTTCTTCTTCTTCTTAGGATGGCAGAAGGATTTCAGTTTTCCAGGTTCCAACTACATGCCCTCCACCTCAGTTTTTGTTTAGTGGCCTGTACGGTCAAAGCAGTGAAGTAAAATTCTACTTCAAGTGCTTTAGAAGTTATAGACTGTATTTCTTCTTAAAGTGACCATTTATGTTAAGGTTAGATTAGGTCTGGGCTTGATTGTCATTGCGTTGATCTATTCCCATCTTTTGGTTTACCTCAGCATTTATTTTTATTCAACCAATGTTTTTGGTTTGTGGCACATCTAATAGCCCTTGGTGCTGTAAATATTTACTTAGTCACAGAACAGGCTTTGCTAACATTCTATTCCTTCCTCCACTGACCTTGTAGCAATGTGAAATGTCCTTTTGACATTTCAGCTGAGGTCTGGAATTCTGGTCCTGGTCGTTCTACTAGAATATACTTAGATGGCAACTAGCTTTATTGGGTATCTAATAAAACATAATTTATTCCACTGGCAGCTTCAGAATACAATCTGTATACAATGAAAACCCACAGTCCTGTTGCAAAATAGAACTTAAAATAAACTAAAAACCTTTGGCAAAACTCAGACATCCTAGAACCAACCCCCCCCCCCCCCCCCCAGCCTGTCATTGCCAAGCAATCCAACTACCAGCCTTTCTTAAAGGATGGATTGAGGGGAGATCTGTAAATGCTGTCATCTAGAAGTTGCCGTTGTATATAGCTAGCCAGGACATACTGATCAGGGCCTCTTTAAATGACCTAAAATACAGATAAGAACAGTTAGTCTTCAAGAATCCCAGTCCTACACCATTTAGGACTGTAAAGGTCTTGCCTGGATTAAGCATCAGTTTTGTTGTCCTCATCCAACCCACCACTGTCTTATTCATTGGTTTAAAGGGCCCCCAGCATCCTTAAACTTAGAGCAAATTGAAGGTAGAAATGGGTGTCACTGTGTGTTGATTATGCTACATCTTAAATCCCTCAGTAGTTTCATCATAAGCCAAAGACAAGGTAGAAAACCGGCCATACTCTGCTACCATATTGTAGACTATGACTCACAAGGAGGATCAGAAAACAGTACCTCCTGATCCCACAAAGAGCCCATCAGATTATCATGGTATTGAAAACTGTTGAGTGGTCCAGGAGAATTAACAGAAATGTGCTGTCCTTCTCCATCTCCTGGCACAGATAGTCAACTAAGGATTCCAGTTAAACCACATAATCTAAGAAAACCTGGAATTTAAAAGTTACTGCCTGCAGCCGCCCTGAGCCTGCTTCGGCGGGGAGGGTGGGATACAAATAAAAGTTGTTGTTGTTGTTGTTGTTGCTGCTGATTCACTCTGCCCTGCAGTGGTATGTTGAAGACTCAGTGACGTAAATTTGTTTAAAGTGGGGACATCTGGGGGTGATTTTTTTCCATAAAGATCGCTCTGTGGTTTCCTTTGGCACCATGAAAACTGATTCCTCTCTTGATGGGTAATCTTCTGCTTCAGCACATTCTCCCTTTCCTTTAAGCTGCTCTCAAACAAGGATGATCTGCCCTGACCTGGATAGCCCAGGCAAGCCTAATCATCAGATCTGAGAAGTTAAGCAGGACTAATCCTGACGAGTACTTGGAAGGGGGACTTCCAAGGAATATCAGGGCCAGAATGCAGAGGCAAGCAATACAAGCCATCTCTTTGAAAAGCTTCCAGGCCCCACTAGGGCTTTCCGGAAGTCACCTTAACTTCTAGGCAAGCAAGCATGTGTGCACACACTCAAAGAAATACTTTAAAAATAATGTAAAAGCTAGGATTATCAAAGGTGACACATGTTATTTATTGGTATCGGTCAATCCGTCTCCTGTGGCCATCTTGGACTTGTCGCTCTGTGGGTTTCACTCCACTGAAACCCCACTCTCCTGATGTCTGGGCTTCTTCCTATTCCTAGAAGAATGCAGGGTCTCAGAATTAGCTACCAGGTGGGGTTACTTTGCCCCATCCTCTGCTGGCTGCTGCCTTCTCTTGGATTACCTTCTTTCTGTTCTCCTCCAGCTCTGCTTCCTCCCTGATATTTGTCCTTGTGTTTTATTCTTGAAACTCCACCCTTTGTTACCCCACCACCTTCCTTGTGTTCAGCCCTGCCCCCCTATTTAGCCAAAACTCAGGGTGCCTCCTGGTTTCTTCCTGAGAACATTCCCCTCCACTAATGCCTTTCACTGAAGGGAAGGCACAGGTGAGCATCGTCCTGTTCTTCGGGCTTTACTGCATCTTTCCCTGCACTTGCTAGCCTTGCTGAAGTGCTCTGGTCCAAGGCTGCCTTGTTTGCCATGGATCTGAGGCTTCGCTTAGCCAAGTGGTGTCCTACAGGCTCCTCCTGGGCCCATGGGGTCTAGGTTGTCCCATTCCAGGTCGCCTGTCTTGGTTGTGGGGTTTACTGTGAACAGTAGGGAACCCACTGCTGATGGGTCAGTACAAGACCTTTGGTGCGGATGGCAGCAGGACTTTCAGGGTTGCGAGTCCCTCCAGGTCCATGTCAGGACAGTATCGCATCTTCAGATTCCTTTGACTATATAATTATGTAAGTAAGTAAGTAAAATTTTATTTATATCCCGCCCTCCCCCGCCAAGCAGGCTCAGGGCGGCTAACAACAGCAAAACAACAATACATTTAACAAAACATTAAATTAACCCCAAACCGATTAATACATTAGTTAAAACAGTTACTAAATCTAAAAACATTAAGTTAGATCTGACAGTACCGTTATTAATCGACGCTATGCCTGTCAGTTTGTGAATGATGGCGGATCTCCAGACTGGACCATTTTGATGTTTCTTTGTGGACTTGGTCAGCCGTTCATGAATGCCTGTTTGAAAAGGGTGGTCTTGCAGGCCCTGCGGAACTGATCAAGGTTCCGCAGGGCCCGCACTTCCTCTGGGAGTTGATTCCACAAGGAAGGGGCCGCGGTAGAGAAGGCCCGTGCATAGGTAGTCCGAAGTTTAACTTCTTTTGGCCCAGGGGTGGTCAATCTGTTTTTACCTACTGACCTCAGTGCTCTCTGGGGCTCATAATTATGTTGAATAAGTTGATATTGTGTAACAAATTAGGTAGTCACTAATTGGGTGATTGGTCATTGGCTGAATCAAATAGTGATCTGGCCATGACGTTGGAATTATTGTCAGTTCTGCCAGTTCCAGATAATGAGTTTCTTGTCCAGAAGAGACAACAAAACTGAATAATTTAAAAGCTAGGGTTTATTACTGTATGTGTTGGGCACATTCCATTGTTAGAATCATAGAATTAGAAGGTACTTCCAGGGCCATGTAATCCAACCCCCTGCACAATGCAGGAAATTTACAAATACCTCTCCCCACACACAAGAAGATGATGATATTGGATTTATCCCCTGCCCTGAACTCTGAATCTCAGAGTCTCAGAGTGGCTTACAATCTCCTCCCCCCCCCCCACAACAGACACCCTGTGAGGTATGTGAGACTGAGAGATCTCTCCCAAAAGCTGCCCTTTCAAGGACAGCTCTGTGATAGCTATGGCTGACCCAAGACCATTCCAGCAGCTGCAAGTGGAGGAGTGGGAATCAAACCCGGTTCTCCCAGATAAGAGTCTGTGCACTTAACCACTACACCAAACTGGTTCTCTTGTGACACCTGCTCCATGACCAGAAGATGGAAAACAAAACAAAAACACCCTCCAGGATCCCTGGAAACTGACCTGGAAAAAAATTTTTGCCTGACCCCAGAGTGGTAAACAGTATTTTCCTGGCCGTGTAAGAAAGGGCCATGAAAACTAAGCACTGATGCAACCCTTCCTGTCCTCCTTTCTCATGCCTGCCTCTGCTTCCTCACCTATCTCACCTTAGTTGCTGTTGAACTGAAATTTCAAGTGGACAGCACTGGAATTCATTCATCTGAACCTTGATAATAAACACTTGGTTGGCTCACTTGCCCAGGGCAAACCCTGTATCAGGGCAATTTTGGGCTTTATCAACAGAAGTATAGTGTCCAGATCACGTGATGTGATGGTATTGCTTTACTCTGCTCTGGTAAGACCTCACCTGGAATATTGTGTTCAGTTTTGGGCACCACGTTTTAAGAAGGATATAACAAACTGGAACAGGTCCAGAGGAGGGCAACGAAGATGGTGAGGGGTCTGGAGACCAAGTCCTATGAGGAATGGTTGAAGGAGCTGGGGATGTTTAGCCTGGAGAGGAGGCGGCTGAGAGGTGATATGATCACCATCTTCAAGTACTTGAAGGACTAACACATAGAGGATGGTGTGGAATTGTTTTCTGTGGCCCCGGAAGGTAGGGCCAGAACCAATGGGTTGAAATTAAATCAAAAGAGTTTCCGGCTCAACATTAGGAAGAACTTCCTGACCGTTAGAGCTATTCCTCAGTGGAACAGGCTTCCTGAGGAGGTGGTGGGCTCTCCTTCCTTGGAGATTTTTAAACAGAGGCTACATGGCCATCTGACAGCAATGAAGATCCTGTGAATTTAGGAGGAGGTGTTTGTGAGTTTCCTGCGTTGTGCAGGGGGTTGGACTAGATGACCCTGGAGGTCCCTTCCAACTCTACGATTCTGTGAAACCCCAACTCTTCGGTGCCTTTTCAATTCACTGTCCCCCTAGGAAGTAATCCACTCCATCTGAATTACCCAAAAGATATAAATAGTTTGAAGTTATAAGTATCGAATGCCTAATTAAAGTACCACTATTGGACTACTGCAAGAGCCTTGCAAGGGGGTACATTTGCTCTTTCAGACTGACTTGCGATCAGTAGCAGTTCCAGGGGGAAATAATGCACTTTACTCCTCCCACTCCGAAATGATGTCTTGGCTTCAGGTGGACAAAACGGTATCACCCGTTGCACTTGTATCTCCCTCTTCTTCTTACAACTGCACATACATAGAGTGCAGAGAAACGGTACAGTGAACAGAGCAGAGGTCCCATCTGTTTTGAGCCTGCAGATACCTTTGGAATTCTGACACAGCGTGATGGGTGCTGCCACAGGAGGCAGAGCCAGCTATACAATGGCTGCTATAGCTTACCTTCAGTGACAGTCCTTGTACTGTGTTGGCATCTGCTACTGAGGCAACGTTTTTAAAAATCTGCAGAGCCAATCAGATTGTCCCTGTCCACATTCTAAAAATACTTGGAGGCACCAGGAAAGGTGTCTGCAGGCGCCGTGGCATCTACAAGAATGACGTTGGGAACCCCTGGATTTAAAGTGTTGAACCAGGTAGTCCAAGTTCAAATCTATCTTCATCCATTAATCTTGTTGATTGGTTGCACAGTCTTGCTGTACTGTATCTCATAGGGTTGTATCCAGGATAAGGTTTCTGCCAACCAAAGGCACTTCTGCCAGCACAGCAAAACATTCTTATCTCTCCCCTTCTACAGCAGCCAATAGATGTTCCCTAAGCGCTGCTCTGGGGGACAGGGGACGCTCAAGAATGGCATAAGGGGAAATTGATGGTCTGCAGAAGAAATGGAGAATTGACCAAAATTATGCTTCCCCTTCTATTAGCAGAAAAATTAACTTTGTATCCCATCCATAGCATTGTTTAGGATAAAGTAAGAGACCCATGTATACCACCTAATCTCAGAAGAAGAAGAGTGGGGTACAGAGATTCTAGATTAACTCCCCCCATTTTTATCTGCACAATCCAGTAAAATAAATTAGGCTGAGGGATGACTCACTGACCCAAGGTCATCCAGTAAACTTCATGGATAAGCAGAGATTGAAATCAGGGTTGGACAGGTTTGAGGTGGGTGAGGCTCTATTTTCTAATGAGGCAGGCTGCCTCTGAATTATGATCGGTTGGGGGAGGCATTGGGCTTTGATTCTATTCTTCCCTTTGCTGATCTAATAATTAGCCATGGTTTTTTTAAACCTTGTGTTTTCCCATAGGTTTATAACAGGAACACCAGCTGTTTTGTGAGTTATTTGTTATAATTTGGTACACTGAAATCCTGTCCAGAATTCTAAAGGCTGGCTCATACATACCAATGAAAATAATGTATGCATTTAAAATATTTATGTTTTACTTGCACAAACCAAAGCCAGCTGAAGATAGGCAGTGAGACCAGGTCTGCCATTTTTATCTTCCTGCTATCTCCCTACTGTTACCTTTTATTGTGTTAATTCAGAAATTGCTTAGGCTGATATTTATGGAGTGTTTTGGTTAGGAATAAAATATAATGGTCATTATAGTGATTTTATTTCTTGGAAATAATTATGAATACTTTGTCTTTCCCCATTCAGGCTACCGAAGAAGTTTCAAAAAATCTAGTTGCCATGAAAGAAATCTTATATGGCACAAATGAAAAGGAGCCCCAGACAGAAGCTGTGGCCCAGCTAGCTCAAGAACTGTACAACAGTGGTCTTCTTAGCACCCTAGTAGCTGACTTGCAGCTAATTGATTTTGAGGTAAGAATATTATAGCTCATGGAAAAGACTACATTGAAAGTAAGTGTGTGAGATATTCTCTATCATCAGTTTAAAGATCCTTCTCAGTCTTGGGGTGGGGGTTGAGTTGAGGCATAACATTTGAGAATATTAGCAAAATGTAGACATCTTTTATGTATATAAATATGCTTTGTGTGCTATATATTGGTTTAACATACTACAGTGTATGTTAAACAGTGTAGAGTCCTCTTGTAGGTTTGCATCTTGTGCACAAGGAATAAAGTACAGTTTCAGGGAGACTTATGGGAGGCAGAACCTAGCAACATATTAACAGTGTACACAGGGATAGAAAAGCAGATATTGAGTTGCATCTGTCAAAGCCTTTCCAACAATTTGTCCCAAGTATCCTGCCTATCATGTAATGAGGTTTCTGCACCCTTGCTATTGGTCTCCATTACCCTGGTTAGGGACAAGGAAAGATACTAAGAAAAGTAGCCAGGAATGAATATAAGCTCCCTGCAAAGATGAAGATCCTCATCGAGAGATATAAGGCATCGAGAGATATAAGGCATTGTGTAAACTGTAGTCCCATTATGTACCCAGTACGTATCAGGCACAAAGGATAGTATACATCCAAGGGAGGGCAGAGAAGAGGAGACAGAAGAAGAATGGAGAGGACGTCAGCAAGAATGTTTCCTTAGTTGCATCCTATTGTCTACTCTTGCTCCTTATCCATAGGGAAAAGGTAGCATGGAGTGCAAGAAGAAATGAGGAATTTGTGCATGTGTGTATGGAAGGAGATCTAGAATGTTATGGCATACCTGGTTTAGTGTTCCAAGTGTGTTGTGTGCAGGTTGAGCTGATTTCCAAGCAAAAATATCTGCAGATTTAACTGCAAATAGTTTTGGTTGTCCAAACTTGATTTTGAGGAGAGCTGGGATGAGCATGCACATTTCTGGTTCCTTCTGCTGAAAGCCACTGGTAACTCTTTGCAGGTGGAGCAGTTTCACGTGTGTGTTGTCACCTTCATGGTATCGCTGAATTGATACACTAGCTATTCTTACTGTGTTGACTAGGAGATTGATGTGATTAGCTAGCAATGCTGCCATGGTTTTGACTCGCTGTAATGTGATATAAATTTGATTTGAAATTCCAGGAAATCACATCTCTCCCTTTAACCTTAAAATCTGAACCAGAGGGCAGTTTGTCCTTAAAAAAATCTTGGTATGGAAGGTTTAATAGGAATGTCAAATCTCTCTTGGATTCATTTTTGAAATGGGTTGTTACGAAATATGTATTTCCCTTGCAGAAACATTCCAGAATAAGATTAACCAGGAAGTCAACAAAACCATAGCTGTGATGAGCATTACTTCTAAAGCTAGATTAGTTATATATTGGGAGACATACAAACTTTTATTATATAAAGTTTTAGAAAATTTAACCTGCTTAAAGCCCTTTGTTTTCCCCAGCACATGTATTCAGAAATCTCATTATCCAAGGGCTTCTTTTGCATGGCAGTCTGTCAAGAAAATCTCAATGTCTACACACAACTTAACATGGTGCACTGGCCAGGCATACTGGACTTTATTGTGATCATACATAAACTGATTGTGTATCCTAAAATACATTCAGACCTGACAACAGTGGTTTGCATGGCTGGGCATTTGCCAGGGTCCTCAGTGGGTACATAACTGGAGTTGGGGGGAAGGGTATGATTAAGTCTCCTGCTTCTACCTCTAGTGTCCTAGGTGTGACTTTTATCAGAAATGGAAGGTTGTCCTTGCTAAATGTTGCAATACTGGGTTTTTTTTAAAAAATAAAAGAAAAAACACTACTGCATTTCAAAAGCGTGCATGGGAGATGGTTGTTTGAGTCCTGTTTTAGTTGAATTTTCTTGAACAAATTGCTGATGGAACAGTGTTTTTTAAAAAAATCCAGAAGTGTCATTGATGATAGCTGTTGCTACTTACTTTGCTTGCAGATCACTGTACAATTTAGTATTTTACTGTAATGTATCAGTGGTTTGTTAGGTAGTTCAATTCGACAAGTGAAATATAAATTTTCTAAGCACATAATGCACAAAGAGGTTACTGGCTAAATGAAGTCTGGCATAGTTTCCCTCCCACCTGAACCTATAACATTCTAAAAATGTTAACATGGCTTCTTTATCATTGTGCACTTTTTCATATAGAACCACCCACACAAAGTTTAATGGACTGTCCAGGGCACAAAATGGGTGCAATGGACTGTGCCAATCATAAAATACTGGTAAGATCCAAAGCAAGTGTTGTTCCATGACAGAAGGAGATGCTTCCAAGTAGATGCAGTGGTGCTCGGCTCTTAGCTTTGGTGATGGTGTTTGGTTTCAGTTTACAAAGAAAGGGGAGGGCTTGTTCCCTATATGACTGCAAGGATAGTTCCCATGCTCTAGTCTAGAGCTACTCTTGGTTCATAATCTCTTTCTTTTGAGAAAAAAAAATAACCAATGTTTGTTTTTTATTTTTTATTAGATTTATATACTGCCCTCCCCTTAATGGGCTCTGGGCTGCTAACAACCAATAAAACAATGTCAAAATATCAGAACAATACTATACAATAAATTAGTAAGTAAAATTACGAAATCAATAACCAGCAACTATCCAAGATTTTAATGGTTATGGTGCTCATGATGCTAGTGCAGTGGTATCAGCCAAGACTGTCAGTTCTGTAGTGTGGCAGCTGTCTCCTATTCGTTCAATGCAAGGCAAAAAAGTTCCATCTTGCAATCCCTGAGGAACTGTGGGAGGTCCTGTAGGGCTCTGATGTTAAATGTGATTCTCCCCTTTCCCCCAGTGATAGATTTTATATCCTGGTTTTCTC
Organism: Heteronotia binoei; assembly: GCF_032191835.1. Classification (NCBI taxonomy): domain Eukaryota; kingdom Metazoa; phylum Chordata; class Lepidosauria; order Squamata; family Gekkonidae; genus Heteronotia; species Heteronotia binoei. The sequence continues at coordinate 91,634,912 of NC_083228.1, read as the reverse complement.
GTTGTGTAAAGCTGTGGGCTGCTTTATTCTTGAGAGAGATATCCATTCCTCAGGGAATGTCTGCTGGTATAGACATGTGAGGATAATCTGGCTGTGACATCTGCCACCTTACTGGTCTCCAGAGTTGATTTGGCTGATCTGGCTGGCTAGGCAGATGTCTTTGACCCCCCCTCCCCCATTGCTCCATGTGCATTTCTTCTGAAGCTGCATACTTGGTGGAAGAGGACAACCATCTTAGATAGGAGTGGTTCCATTCTTTTATCAAGGTTATACAATAGCTGTGCTCCCTTGCTAGAACCTCCAAACAAGGGATGTCTACTGGTATATACACAAAGATTCCCTGCCCCTTCTCATTAATACAATGACACTGTTGCCTTGGGATGTAGTACATGGAACACAAAATGTTTTTATTTCTATCAAAAGTGCTCCCCCCTTCCCCAGTGTATTTTCTACATAGGTCAGTCCTGGTGATTTTGTTCTCTGCTTGCACCAAGTTATTGTGTCTTTATCATCATCAGTGACAAAGTTACATCACTTGGAAGGGGTAAATGCTTCAAACAATAACTTAATTGTGTATTGCTGTGTACCATTACCAAGTTCATTATGTGGCTAACAAGGAAATGCTGTTACTAACAGCAAATACAGAAAGAATCATGGGACCCTGGGCAAAGTTGGCTGAGCTGGTGAATGACACTTGACTGTTGTGCCACATGGGATTTGGGCGAGGCAGTTTACATAAACACTGCAGTACTCATTGTCAGAACAAAGAGCTTTGGGATAGCTTATAAAGAGCTTTGGGAGAGCCAGTTTGGTATAGTGGTTAAGTATGCGGACTCTTATCTGGGAGAACTGGGTTCGATTCCCCGCTCCTCCACTTGCACCTGCTAGCATGGCCTTGGGTCAGCCATAGCTCTGGCAGAGGTTGTCCTTGAAAGGGCAGCTGCTGTGAGAGCCCTCTCCAGCCCCACCCACCTCACAGGGTGTCTGTTGTGGGGGAGGAAGGTAAAGGAGATTGTGAGCCGCTCTGAGACTCTTCGGAGTGGAAGGCGGGATACAAATCCAATATCTTCATCTTCTTCTTCCTACAATAGTTAAAATCTGAAAACCCACTATTTACAAGAGGTTTGTGTTCTGATCACAGCTCAACATTAGTTGTATGAGCCAGAAGGCCCAGTTTTCTGTGACTGGTTCACATGAAGCTGTAATAACACTTAAACAATACAACTTTGGTGGGCTGGTAGGGGACCGGTGGCAATGGTCATAGAATTGGCACCCCCTTTCCTGGATAGCTTGACCTGGCTAACCCAGGCTACCTTACCTTGTCAGAACTCAGAAGCTGAACAGTGTTGGCCCTCCTTAGTACTTGGATGGGAGACCAGCAAGAAAGTCTTCTATGCAGAGGCAGGCAATGGCAAACCATCTCTGAATGTTTATTGCCTTGAAAACCTTATGGGAGTCACATAAATTATCTGTGATGTGATGGCACTTTGCACACACACACACACACACATTCTCTCTCTCTCTCTTCTGGGGAGGTGCTGATTTTGTGGTTGGAGCACACATAATCAGTCCTTTTTTATGTAGCTGGGTCACTAGAATGTGATCAAAGCCACACGGGGGCCATTAACAGAAAAATGGGAACTATTTGGCCAAGTTTAAAAGGCCTATGGATTATCAAAGAGGTCTTAACAACTGTTCGTATTACATTCTTACATTGTTGTTCCTTTATGCATTTTGTTCAGCTTAAATTAGTCCATTATGTTTTGATGACAGATTTCAAGCAAATAAATGTAATTATATATAAAGAAGGCTGTCTTCTTGCACAAAAGCTTTTCAGTCCCTGAATATCAGAATTTTTACTGGAAGAATTTCTTTAGTTGGTTCAATAAAGAGCTGTGAAAAAATCTAGTGGAGTTCATTGCTGGTGTGTCAGTTGATAGGTCTGCAAGGTCAGCTCTCAGAGGATACTGATTCTATAGGACCAGAAAAGACTCTGACCCAAATCCTATCAGTCTTGCCTTTTGATTGGAAGGGACATTGTGTTGGAGGCAGCAAAGAAACTTCCTTATTCATTAACTTCTAGCCAGAGGTGAAAAGAGGCCTTGTAAGACTTTAAAGCTGCTTGGAGAAATAAAAAAGGACGAATGTACAGCATTTATTTAAAAACTTCCATCAGCTGCTGTTCTCTGTGGATGCAGAGTGCCTCTGTGCCTGTGATGAAATATTTTATACTGGAAAATAAAGTGAAAACCAGTTCAGATTTATGCATAACTGTATTATGACAGTACTTGGTGCCATTTAGTCACAGCTGGTTTATGGTGATCCCTCCCTTCCTCTTCCCCATTGGGAAAGCCGTTAGCCAGAGGCTGTTGTTAAGCAACCAGTGTTACCCTCCTTTGCCATAGAGTCTACCCTCCAAGCAGTTATTTTCTCCAGGGAGAGAGAGATCTGTTGTCTAGAGCTCAGTTGTGATCCCAGGAGATCCTCAGGCTCCACCTGGAGGTTGGCTACACTAGGCCTGACAATACACTCTGGGTGACTTGATGCTTCCTGACTGGCATGACTTAACTAGGTCTGGCTGCTTGCCTCCTAGTCAACAGCATTCCCCCTATGACAGCCAGTGGGACTTAGCTGTTGCCAACTCCAGGTCTGGGGCAGTGAATGCTCTGTATCCTTGGTGCTTGGGGGGGGGGGGCAAAGTGGAAGGACTTCTAGCCCCACTTGTGAACCTCCTGATGGCACTTGGGGTTTTTTTGGCCACTGTGTGATACAGAGTGTTGGACTGGATGGGCTATTGGCCTGATCCAACATGGCTTCTCTTATGTTCTTAAAATACCTGAAGATTTGAGGGGTGGAGCCTGGAAAGGGTGGATTTGAGGAGGGGTGGGACCTTAGACAGGTACAGTGCCATAGACTCCACCCTCAAAACCAGTTGTTTCCTTCATTGCCAATCTCCAGGTGAAGGCTGGAGATCACTCTGACTTATAGCTGCTCTCCAGATGGCAGAGATCAGCTCCACTTGAGGTGGTGGGGGGGAGTGAATGCCTTCACTTGGGTGGGTGGGAAGACAGCAAGGGTGGGGAGGGGCACTCAACCTGAACCACTCAATAGAGTGTGTTGTATTTTTCTTCACAACAGGCCTTATTCCTAGTCCATAATAATTAAAGTTGCCAGCATGAAAAGTAGCCCCTAAACCAATTCTCTGCATGACCATGTCACAAAACTCAGCACAGAAAACTCTCCCCAGTATTACACATGCCAGGAAACATCAGTGAAATGTGTTCCAGGGCAGAGTTGCTTTATTGTTCCTGAAGACTAATGGAGACTATGCTCTTTGGAACTCAGTGAACAGGCTATTCCATATATTTGGAGCCATAATCAAGAGGGTCTGGGCCAAGGAGGATTACATCTTCTGGGGGTGGCATCTCAAACAGAAGTTGATGGGAGGATGAGAAAGTGGCGGGCTGGGCGTTGGAGTACCCGAGGCTAATGGTCCTGGGTGACTTCAACGTCCATGCTGACGACACGGCCTCCACTCAGGCGATGGATCTAGTGTCGTCCATGGCGACACTGGGACTCTCTCAATTTGTCACGACTCCCACGCATCAGGCCGGGCACACATTAGACCTGATCTTTGCGTCCGGGATTGTGGTGAACGATATCGCCGTAGAAGCGGTTCCATGGTCGGATCACCTAGCCCTTAAGGCCCGTATGGGGGCGCCGCCCCAACCCTGTATGGGCGGAGAGCCTATTTTGGCTCGCCCTCGGGGCCAGATGGACCCGGAACGGTTCCAAACGGCCCTGAGGGATCCCTGGCCCACTGGCAATTCCCTCGATGACCTGGTGGAAATCTGGCAGGGCCAGCTATCCAGGGCTATCGACGAAATTGCACCCCGGCGTCCTCTGCGCCCTCGTATGAAGCTGGCTCCATGGTATACCTTGGAGCTGCACCAGCTGAAACAAGGGCTCAGACGACTAGAGAGGCAGTGGAGGCATACTCGGGACAAAGCGACGAGAACATCCTATAGAACGTTTATGAAGTCTTATGAGATGGCAGTCAAGGCTGCAAAGAAAGATTACTTTGCAACCAAGATTGCATCTGCAAATTCGCGCCCAGCACAATTATTTAGAATAATTGGGGATCTTATAACATTGCCACAAGGCAAACCAAACGTTAGAGAATTAGAAATTGGCTGTGAGGCATTTGCGAAATACTTTGCAGATAAAATCTCGTTACTCCGCCAAGACCTGCCTACCACATTGGATACAGTGAGTGAAATTGAGGCTCCGTGCCTGTCTTCGGGTTCAGTGCTGGATCACTTCGACCCACTCAGCCTGGAGGAAGTCGACAGAATTCTCTCCGCTGCTCACCCGACAACATGTGATCTGGACGCTTGCCCCTCTTGGCTGATTAAATCTTGCCAGAGGGAGCTTAGATGTCCTTTACGGGACATCATAAATAGATCCCTCTTAGAGGGGCATTTTCCAACACCTCTGAAAGAGGCCTTGGTCCACCCTCTCTTGAAAAAAGCTACAGCAGACCCGGCCGAATTGGCGAACTATCGTCCGGTGTCTAATTTACCGTTTTTAGGTAAAATTATTGAGAGGGCTGTGGCGTTGCAGCTACAGAGATTTCTGGATGACGCTTCTGTCCTAGACCCTTGCCAGTCTGGCTTCCGGCCGGGCCATGGGACGGAGACGGTGTTGGTCGCCTTGATGGATGACCTCCAGCGGCAACTGGATCGAGGCGGCGTCGCGGTGCTGATGCTGTTAGACCTGTTGGCGGCATTTGACACAGTCGACCATCAGCTACTGACGCGCCGCCTCGCCGACATTGGGGTTGGGGGGTCGGCCTTACAATGGCTTTCCTCCTTTCTCCTGGGTCGGGGACAGAGGGTGGCCATCGGGGGTGAACGGTCCCGGAGACGCACACTGGACTGTGGGGTGCCTCAGGGAGCAGTTCTCTCCCCGATGTTGTTCAACATCTATATGCGCCCCCTTGCCCAGATTGCCCGGCGGTTTGGGCTGGGTTGCCATCAATATGCAGATGACACCCAGCTCTATCTGTTAATGGACGGCCGTCCCGACTCCGCCCCAGGGAACCTCGACCGGGCTTTACAGGCTGTTGCAACGTGGCTTAGACTGAGTGGGCTGAAGTTGAACCCAGCGAAGACAGAGGTCCTTTGTGTGGGTCGCGGCGCACTGGGAGGGGGAATAGCTCTCCCGGCCTTTGACGGTGCGCCATTGAAAGCAGCGCACCAGGTAAAGAGCCTGGGTGTTCTACTGGAGCCTTCATTATCCATGGAGGCCCAGATAGCAGCCACTGCCAAGTCAGCATTCTTCCATCTGAAGCGGGCAAGGCAGTTGGCCCCTTTCCTTGAGCGCCGGGACCTCGCAACAGTGATCCATGCAACGGTCACCTCAAGATTGGACTACTGTAATGCCCTCTACTTGGGGCTACCTTTGTGCCAGATCCGGAAGCTGCAGCTAGTGCAGAACGCGGCGGCCAGGCTGTTATTGGGACTCCCGAAAGGGGAACATATACGGCCAGGGCTACGTGGACTGCACTGGCTGCCGATTATATACGGGTCCAGTACAAAGTGTTGGTCATTACCTTTAAAGCCTTATATGGCCGAGGACCTGCCTACCTGAGGGACCGTCTTTCCCCATACGAACCCCAGAGAGCACTGAGGTTAGCCGGGAAAAACCTAATGGCTATCCCCGGGCCGAAAGAGATTAAACATCAAAATATCAGAGCACGTCCTTTTCAACCGCGGCCCCTGCCCTATGGAACCAACTCCCTGAGGAGGTGCGGGCCCTGCGGAACCTTGACCAGTTCCGCAGGGCCTGCAAGACCACCCTTTTTAAACTTGCTTACCCAGACTGCTGAAGAAGGCTGTTAATAAGGATCCGCCAATGCGGCTTAAAGATCTAGACCACTGTATATAAACTGGCAGAACTAGTGTCAAACATCATCAGCACTGTCAGATTAAACTATTTAATTGTATAGACTGGTTTTTTAATGTTGCTAAATAATGTTTTATATTGTTAAATTTAAAGGTTTTATTATACTGTATGTTATTGAGAAATGTTGTTAGCCGCCCTGAGCCTGCCGAGGCGGGGAGGGCGGGATACAAATAAAATTTATTATTATTATTATTATTATTATTATTATATATGTATTTTTAAATTTATCATTGGATGTATTATTATCTTCAAACATGAATCATGGCTACAAATACCTGAGGAGTTCTTGAATAATAATAATGTCCAAGTAATTCTAAATTGGGCGACTCAGTTTGCTGCTTTAATGTTATGCCTTGTTATTTATACTGCTAATGTGTTCTATGGCTTATTTTTTTGGCAGGGTAAAAAGGATGTGGCTCAGATATTCAACAACATTCTGAGAAGACAGATTGGTACAAGAACTCCCACAGTTGAATATATCTGCACTCAGCAAAATATACTATTCATGCTGCTAAAAGGGTATGTTTAATACGTTGGATAAGTAAACTTAAACTGACACACACACATTTTAAGTCTGTTTCACTTAGTAAGAGCTGTTGCCCTTCAGTCCCTACATATTGCATTTAATTGGAAATGTTTGTGTCAGCCTGAAAACATCCAGCCATAGTTGTGAGAATGACTGGTGGCTGATTATGGCTGATGTGATTGGGGCTATATATCCAGTTTGCAGACAGAATCATGATGCTATCTTGTGTTGCATATTGAGGATGAACTGGTGTGAGCTGGTCCTTTTGTCATTTACCAAGTATTAGTCTAATTGCTGTTTGTTCCAAAAGCCTCCTTGGTCATACTGAAGTCCTTCTCCCCCATTTGACGACTTTTGATATGCGATCCTTGTAGCCATGGTACACCATTGGCTGAGGCTTCCTGAAACAAAGAATTAATTCATTGGGTGCACTCACTGCCAGATTGCTGCTTTCTCGTCTTACATTGTCCACATTGTTACATCAGACACCATACTCAAATTCTTTCGACACCCAGTTCCTGTGAAACAAATGTGAAGCCTTACATCAGATTAACAAGTAGTGGTGTGTTGGTGCTGTTTGGAACAAAAGGATATTTGAGTCTGTTTTGCTCAATAGTTAAGAGGAAATGAGATTCCCTTCCTTTTGTTAAAAAAAAATCTGCAAAGGGATTTAAATGTCATGAATAGTCACAAAACTCAAGAGCTGGGACCATGCTTATAACACTTTTGAGAGCTTTTTACATAATAAAAAGGTTATTCTCCTTAGCTAATTTGTAGTATAATTCTGAGGTATGTTTCCAGTTGGATTTGGAACATTTTTCACTTATGTAACAGAATCTTTGAAAGTACAAACATTTTCTTCCCCCTGTTCTCAAGAAAAATAGTGAAAAGTACTTCTCTTCTTTCTTCTTTATCTAAATTGCATCTCATGTCTGAGAATGTCAGTGTTTCTTAAAGTGAAAGGGAGAGACTGACAAATTATTAGGCAGGACATAGCTGATGCCTCGTTTCTTAACTAGTCTGGTCTTTATATGCTAGAATTTGGTAATGAGAACAATGTGAGCGAAGCATACTGAACTCCAGCATTTATGGTTGTTTATTCAAACTTATTATTTGACACACACTCCGTAACAATTTAGTGGGATGTTACTATACTAGGATTGCCAGATCTATGAAGATGTGTGGTGCTTAAGGTTCAAGTTATTTAAAGCATCAGTCAAAACCAGTAGTGTGGACTGTGCTCCCAAGATGGCAGGAAGCCTTTGCAGCTACTGAGTTACTACTGTAAAACAATCCAGCATTACATCCTAGTAAGAACATTTTTTTCGTTTATTAAAGTTCAGTTGGAGTTTCTGTTTAGAATAGATATATCTAATTTCCAGTGTGGCCCCTCTTTGTGGATACTTATTTTTGCACATTGGGGGCACATTGAGGGGTCAGAGATTTTTCTGCACACTTGCGGCACTCCCATGGTGTGTAGGAAAATCTAAAAACCTTTTTAAAATATACAGGGGGATACTTAAATCTCCCAAAAGTAAAACTTCTTACCAAACCAGAGGACAAGGAGCCTTCTTTTCCTCTCTGTCTCTCACGTAGTGTCCAAGCTGCTGAAAGCCTTGGCAGGCTTGCCTGAAGCAACTCCAGGCAAGCCAGCAAGGGCAGGGAGGGAAGTCAGATGGCTCACCTGGAGCACCTCCTGCTGAGCTGTTGAGAACAGGGCAGGGGGAAGCCTTAGCAGGGCAGCTGGCACAGTTCTAGGATGAACCACTAAAAGCAGCAAGGGGGGGAGGGAAGTAAGATGGCTTGCATGGAGCTGTTCTGGGTGAGGAAGGGGAGGGAAGGTTTGGGTTCGGGTGACTCTCATGCAGCAACTTCCAAGGGCATGGGGGCGTTCCTTCCAGGGAAAGAGGTTCCGTTGCACTCAACCTCAGTACCGGGGAGGGGGTCAGCTGCTTGCTAACACCACTGGGTGAACGAAGGTGGCTCCAGCCCTGCACAGACTCTGCAGCAGGCAACCCTTTGTGCCCCACAGCCTTGGTGTCTGCAAGCCCTCCATCTCTGCTGGCCTGTGGCCACTGGCCCAGGCACCAAGAACAAAGCCCCTTAGCTGGAGAGCCAGACCAAGTGGCTGACTGGTTGGGGCTCATTTGTGCAAGGGGAGCCCAGAATTGGAGGGGGGGGGTCAGTGGGGCTTCAGAAACAAGTTTCCTGGGATGCCCTCTTAACCTGGGGGGGAGGGCGGGGGGCATCACAGTCAACAAGATCCATCCCTGATGGGGAAATCAAGTTAAACACCTCCACGCCTGAACTTTATTCTATAAGCAGATTCAGTAGGACCTTAGAGGACAAAGCAGTTTTCAGGGAATAAACTTTGGGAAGTCATGGCTCCTCTCCTTAGATACCAGCTCCCTTAGATACCATCCCCACAAAATCTTGATTCTTGAGCTAATGAAGTGATAAAGTTCATTAGCACATCTCAAAGGAAGAAAGAGTGCTAGTGGTCTCTCGTAGAACTGCTCAAACTGGAGAAGGGGGTCTCTTATTACAACTTAAACTAAAACACAATACATGACATTTTGATGTGGGTGCCCACTTGTTTATTCTAAAAGCATAAATAAAAGTCACTTGATATGAATGACAGAATGAACCTAAACATCTGATCAGATTACATTTTTGGAAAGTATGGCCACTCGTGCAGCCAGAGTCTTAGACATATTAATGGAATTATGAGCCGTGTTGACATAGGGAGGGAAATCACTGTCTTTGTCCTGGATAAATGAAGGGACTGCCTTTTTCCATACTGACCTACCAGCATGCAACCATTGTTGGCAGACTTCAGGGAGGAATAATTAAAATCAAGGGAATTAAGTCATGAAGTAAAAAAGAACCAAATTGAAATGATTTATTTAAATAAAAATGTATTTATGCAGTCCACCAAGTGCCACTTAGCTAGATAACAGATTAAGAACTTATATAATAAAAGCATGTATTGAAAACCATTAAAATGAAACAAAAGCACATCATTAAAACCAAGCTAAATACACAAACAAAAACATAAAAACTGCAACTAAAACATATGACAGGAAGGAGGGATCACTGAGGGAACACCAGTCAAAACAAAACTGACAGAAGATGGCAACAGAAGAGTCTCTCTGACTGAGAGATGACAAAACTGACAGAAGATGGCAAGTCTCTCTGGGGAGAGAGTTCCAGGGTTTTGGTGCCATGGTAAGAGGGTCCTCTCCCAAGTTGCCCTCCACCTAATCCCAAAGGCAGGGGCAGCCAAAGTTGGACCTCAGAAGATGACCACAGACTTCCTAAATAAAAAGTGTGTACCAATTGGTTGCTATAACCTTAAATACATGTTTACCTAAAACTGAACAGAGCTTTCATACAACTTCAGGGAGTACTCTAGGTTTCTTACATGTATAAGTTCATAGTTATGTATTTGATAGCCATGTGTGCCTTCCTAGCCTGTACAGCTCAAAAAATCCACACAAAGTAGCTACAAGACATGAACGAGGGAAATTTGGATGGCATTTTGGATTGATGCCACAGTGGAGGCAGAGAGCACAGCAAGAGTAGTGGGAACCACTGGGGAAGGGAATGGGGTTTCCCCTGTCCTGCAGGTCCTTCCAATATACCCTATTTTTGTTACTGTTATAGAAAATAATGTCCAATAAATAGTTTATTTTTAGATAACTTGATGATGTTGATTCCAGATAGAGTCAACCTGCAGCCATGACAGGTTTCTTAAAGTCTCGTGTCAGTTGTAATACTAAAAGTTTCCAGTGTTCCTCTGCCTTTATAAGTAATATAATATAACTGCTCTGCCTTACCCCTTTATTATGTTCTACCCACAACAGTACATAATCTCCACCAGTGTTAGCTGGTAGTGCTTAGTGGGCTGGTAAATATTTTCTGTGGAAGATAAACATCCATGTTGTTTGGACATATAATTAGAGTGCAGAGATCAGGTAGTAGTTAGACATAGAATAGGACAAAATGATCGCCCTAATGGATCAATGAAGGACACCTGTGATGACTGTCCCTGATCCCCAGTATCAAGCCATAATAAGCTCCCTGAACTGTTGTGCTGCATGCTAAATGGTAATGTTGTTTGCTTTCCATTTTTTAACAAAGAAAAGCACATTTATTAACTGGCTTTGGCAAGCTTTTAAGTTAAATTCCAAGCAGTTTTGCATTAAGTTTAGATTGCACTTTAAATCGGGTTATTAAATCCAGATGTGTAGACAGATCAGCAATATAGAACTATTTTACATAAACAAATGGGTCTGTTCTGGGTGTCCCCATCTCTTTTGTCTCAAGACACATAAACAGAGGAGAATAACTTCTAGTTTAAGTTTTAAACAGTGACTTAAAGTAACAGCCCCAAACTGAATGAATGAGCCTGCTTCGGCAGGGAGGGTGGGATATAAAGCCAATAAAATAAATAAATTTTGTCTGCCAAGGTATAGTGAATCTGCAACTTTTGGGTGAGGAGAGCCTCAATTCTCCAGGCTTATTTGCCATCCCAGATAGGTGACACTTGCAGATGCAGTGAAAGGATGGAAGAAAAGTGTCATGGCTGCCATAACATAGTATCTTTAAAATGTTCATCACTGTCATCTATGACTGAATATAGAGAAGATAAAGACTTTTCCAGTTTACATATTGGTGCTCAGGCACACAAATTAAATATGAAAAACAAACCAAAATAAATGGGCCTTGAGTTTGTAAGGTCATCCACTCCAAAGCTGTTAGAATGAATCTGTAAGTCATTGGTGAGAGCACATTGTTTCTTTGTGGAATTTGCACAGTTTCCTAGGACTTGATCCACTTCCCTTTTCCCCTTCCATGTACAAGCAGAAAGTACTTCCATGCACACATGTTGTGAGGATTCTCCAAAGGGTCATTCCATCTTCAGAAGCAGCTTTTTGGGTGCTGCAGGGGAAGTGGGAGCTAGAAAACACACTATTTTGCAACTGTCAGCAAGTTGGAATTGTGGATACAAAAACTGTAACTGCTTGCAATGCATAATAGTTCCTAAATAACCTTTTCAGACTGGAATCCATTTATTCTATCATTTTCTATGAAATGCATTCATAAGAACATAAAGCCATGTTGGATCAGGCCAATGGCCCCTCCAGTTCAACACTCTGTGTCACACAATGGCCAAAAATCCCAGGTGCCATCAGGAGGTCCATCAGTGTGGCGAGGACACTGGAAGTCCTCACACTGTTGCTCCTCCCAAGCACCAAGAATACAGAGCATCACTTGCCCCACACAGAGTGTTCCAACAATATGCTGTGGCTAATAGCTACTGATGGACCTCTGCTCCATATGTTTATCCAATCCTTTATTGAAGCTGGCTATGCCTGTAGCCGCCACCACCTCTTGTAGCAGTGAATTCCACATGTTAATCACCCTTTGGGTGAAGAAGTACTTCCTTTTATCCATTCTAACCTGACTGCTCAGCAATTTCATTGAGTGTCCATGAGTTCTTGTATTGTGAGAAAGGGGGAAAGTACTTATTTCTTTACCTTCTCTATCCCGTGCAAAATCTTGTAATGTCATGTCACCCCTCAGTCAACATTTCTCTAAGCTAAAGAGCCCCAAGCGTTTTAACCTTTCTTCATAGGGAAAGTGTTCCACCCTTTAATCATTCTAGTTTCCCTTTTCTGCAGTTTTTCCAATGCTTTGTTCATACATGAAAAACAGGAATTTAAATGTTGAACAGGGGTCAGTAAATATATCTGGATTGAAGATTTAATAATTAATAGTCCTCCAGATAAGCAATTTCACTGACAAAGCAGAGTTCATTGTACTAATAAATATTCCTTAATTGCCAGAACCATTTTTAGGGGAATATACCAGTTTATGTATGCCTTCTTGTGACCTTGTGGCACAGAGAGGTAAAGCAGCAGTACTGCAGTACTGTGGTCTGAACTCTCTGCTCACGACCTGAGTTCGATTCCGGTGGAAGCTGGATTCAGGTAGCCAGCCCAAGGTTGACTCAGCCTTCCATCCTTCCGAGGTCGGTAAAATGAGTACCCAGCTTGCTGGAGGGAAAGTGTAAAAGATTGGGGAAGGCAATGGCAAACCACCCCATAAACAATCTGCCGTGAAAATGTTGTGAGAGTGATGTCACCTCAGAGTCGGAAATGACTGGTGCTTACACAGGGGACCTTTCCTTTCCTTTCCTCTTGTAATGACTGTATTTCTACATCTGAGGTGTTGATTTCTCACTCTGCAGGTATGAATCTCCAGAAATCGCATTGAATTGTGGAATTATGTTAAGAGAGTGCATCAGACACGAACCACTGGCAAAAATAATCTTGTGGTCAGAGCAATTTTATGACTTTTTCAGATATGTGGAAATGTCAACATTTGATATAGCTTCAGATGCATTTGCCACTTTTAAGGTAACATTTTCTGTATTTGATAACTCTTTTAAAAATGCCTTCTCCGTCAAGTTTAGGACAATTAAAAATTATTGAAAAACGTGTACAAATAAACCACTAGTATTAGCAAATGTAGCAGCATTGCAGCAAATCTACCAGTATTTTTAAGTTCCAAAAAAGAATGCTGAAGCAGGTGAGCCTTTTGTAACTTCACTTTTGCAGAAGACAAACACAAATTTCACTTGGCTTCAGGAATATCTGCAGAGAAGCCTCTGTCTCCCACTGAGCAGTGTTTAGATTTTCACTGACTGGAGGAGTTTCAAGCTACTTTGTTCAGAAAGGTGTAATTTGGAGTGTGTCTGGTTTGATTTATGGTTGCGCCAAATGTCTCATTTTAAGTTTCATGCCAAAAGTCTGACTTTCAAGTTTGGGTGGAAGTGTTTCACTTCTGAAACACACTAAATTGTAAGTGTTCTTAAAAGCCCATTTCCTCTAACTATTTTCTGTATGCATTTACCTTGTCAGTGCTCTCCCCCCCACCCCGCACAGCTGTCACATATTTTTCTTATATGCACTTCTAGCCAGTTGGGCATTGTGTAATAAATATGGTAACCCTTCAGAGTCAATCAGGTTGGACTTTATATCACTTAAGGGAAAATGAAGCTATTTGGCAAACACTTTTGATGCCTTTTGAAACATCCAAAAAGTCATCCAACACCAAAAGAGCACACATTTCATTGCTGCCAATAACATTTGTTTAGTATTCTCCTCATTTGAAAACCCTAGTTTAAAAGTGGAAGGGCCAGGTTCAGTTGTGATGTTCCTCAGTAGCCTTGAAATCTGCCTAAGCTATGTCATAGCATTATAACTGGCATGGCAACTAATATGTATTATTACTAAATACTCCGTGTTGCTTTTGTTGATCCAACCTCTCTATAAATGACTTAAGGTTAAAAAAATACATAAAACCACAGAAACAGCCATAAAGGTATCGCTATTAAAATAAGCCATGAGTATATAAAAAAGTTGAGCAGTATAAGAATCCATAAAACAGGGCACAGACCACCAATCAGCTAAAAAGACAAAAACCCATAGTTAGAAGCCTGGGTAAAAAAGAAGTGATTTGGTAGAGTGCCTAAAAGACAAGATGACAGGCAGCAGGCAAGGTGTTTCCATTCCAAAGGTGAGGTGCCTTGACAGAAAATGGCCTTTCTCTAGTCGGCATCTACCTCATCTCTCCAGGTGAGAGCACAGAGAGCAAGGCTTGAGAAGCAGCACTTCACTGACTGGCTTGGTCAATACTGGAGAGGAAACAGTCTTTCAGGTATCCCAACCCCAAAACGTTTAGGGCCTTAAAGTTAAGAACCAGCTCTTAGAAACAGGCAGCTAGTGTAGATATTTCAGCACAGAGGCAATATGATCCCTGTACCCCCTGCCCCCAACTACAGCCTGGCTGCTGCATTTTGGACCAAATGGACCTTCTGGACAATTTTCATAGACCATCCTCACATAGAGCACTTTACACTAATCTAGCCTATATGTGATCAGAGCTTGGATCACCATGGCCAGATCATGCTTTTTGAGGAACAACCAAAGCTGATAAAATGTCACAGAATATGTCTGCACATCCTGTAATCCTCCATTTGCCTTGAAGATAGTTAAAAAAAACTATACCAAAAAGAGTCTTTCTTTGTCTCTCCCTCCCTCCCTTTGGAAAGACTTGTAAGCCTTACCTTGATTTATTTTGTGAGGTTATAACTGTATTATAATATGCATAACTTTAATAAACATTGAATTGTTAAAAACAAAGTTCTTTGAAACACATCCAGAATAAGTGCTTATTTTAAAAATTAATACTATTTGATCATCCAGTACATAGCCATCAGAAAAGGGTTGGTGCTTTGGGCTAGAAGACAATAATGGGTTAACTTTGGAATGGCATGAGTTTAAAAGTATAGGCTAGGAGAACTGAAGAAATAAGTAAAAGTGCACAGTGGTATAAACTTCAGACTGCTTATGCCATAATAAATGTTTTAGTTCTTAAAATGCCATAAGACTGTGTTGCTTGGCTACAGGCATCTGACCTATGCTGTATTTCTGGTAGAGGGACTCACTGTGGCAACCAAGAGAAAAGAAATAATTTTGTCTTAAACTAGACACTTAGAAGGGAAATACCTTTTAATTTATCAAATTGATGTCTTTTCAGGATTTGCTTACAAGGCACAAGTTGCTGAGCGCAGAGTTCTTGGAACAGCATTACGACAGGGTATGTAGTTTCAGTTCCTCATGATGACTGCACTATTTGCTAAGATTTGCTTCTCTAGTGAGATGACTAATGAAAATATTTTCTTCTCCAATGGCTTATTTTTTCAAATAAATACATGTGTGTGTATATAATTTATTTTTATTATTGTGAATTTTTAAAAATTATTTTGTTAAATTCTAGGTTGGCTGTGCAGTGTTTTAGTGTTTGACAACAGTTTCTTAATTGTAGAGTAGAAGTTTTTTCATCTAGAGGGCGCACTACCTCAGTTGTTTTACCCTTCTTGATGCATCTGGGACTTATCTATAAGGGCATACGTGATAGTTACACTCCATCTACTGGCCACTTATGATAAGAAAGTAAAATCTTACTTGCTGAACTTTATTTACATGAATAATTACCTGAACATTTCGTTCATGTTAACAGGACTAGTTAAAGCACTTTAGAGAGTAACACATCAGAAATGTTTTGAGTTGTAACTTGTTCGTTTCTGTATTTTTATACGTGTGTTTACAGTTCAGTGTAGTCCCTTGGGTCAGAATTCTTGTGATAAGTAACGTCCTGATTTTTGTTCCTTTCTCTATTTAGTTCTTTAGTGAATATGAGAAGTTACTCCATTCAGAAAACTATGTGACTAAACGACAGTCTCTTAAGGTAAGAGTTATTATGCACTTGTGTATAACACCACTATTTTGGTGTAGTTGGATACCATTGGCTAATGGTAGGATTAAGCTATTTACTTTTGAGTCTTTCTAGACTCCTAAAAAATGTGAAGACTACTGGCAAGGATAACGCAAACTCCATAACAGCAGTCTTCTATGGGTTTTTCTACCAATAAATAGTTTGAGACAGTGAACCGTGAACAGAATTAATTCATGGAATAAATCTCTTCCTACCTACTCCCTCCTCCTCCAAAGCTGCTCTTGAGGTCTAGCGGTCCTCAGGAACAGACTGGGATGTGTGAGAAAGTTGAATCTGCAGAAATCTCACCAATGCAAATTCTTGCTGTTTTGTAGTGGGTGAGGGCTGATTTCTGCTTTCTCCCACCATTCACAGACTACATCCCATTATGTTCTCAAGAGTCCACTCCATCCTCAGGTACAGCTTTTCAAAGGAGGAAGGAGGAAAAGAGAGATAGGAGAGATACTTTGCATAAACTCATCTCATTTGCAGTTGATCCAGCTCACTGAATATTGTAAACATACCTGTGAAATGTTTATTAAATGCTTTATTAATATTGGGGTCTTCAAGAAAAAAAAATTGTATGCACATACATCAGTCAAAACCTGCCAAAATATCAGAATTGACTATAAATTCAGTTTGGTGTAGTTGTGTAATTATAATAACAAAAGGCAAGATTCAACACTATTTGCACACATGGGAGTGCATGCAACTGACTTGACAGGCAATATTCTCCCAGTCTTTCCCCCCATCCCCAAGTCCATGCTCTGCACATTATCCCACGCCAGGCAAGAACAATGGTTTCCAAATCCTGTAGTAGTTGGCCCCAGAACAGCCCAAGCATGTGAGTCAAACTGAATCTTCCGTCATAGCACAACAAGCTGATTGTGTGTGTGAGAGAAGAGAGATGATGTGTAGACCGTGCACTTGTGCTGGCTCTCCTGGAACCCATGCTCAGATTCTTTCCAATCATTGTACAAATGGAGGTTTCGATAGAATAGGGTTTGAATGAATACTCAGAGAGGCCACAGCTTCAAAAGTAATCTGAAGCTTTCAGTTATTATGAATTAAGAACCTCTGATATGGTACCCTTACCTTTCCATTGGTACTAATTATGTATTCATTGTGAAAAACATATCCAATTCACTTTTTTTATCATTCTTCAGCTGCTTGGTGAGTTGCTATTGGATAGGCACAACTTCACAATTATGACAAAGTACATCAGTAAACCTGAAAATCTCAAACTAATGATGAACCTTCTACGAGACAAGAGTCGCAACATTCAGTTTGAAGCCTTTCATGTCTTTAAGGTAAAAACAACTTTTTAAAAAATGGACAGATGGTAAAGAATCTTATATTTATAGTAAATTTTACATGGAATGGTGTAATAAAGCTGGATGAGAAGTTTTGATATATAGGAAGTATTGCCAGTTTCATTGCACAAAGCAGTTTCCATTTTAAAATCCAAATAGCTTTTTAATAACCGATCTTTAATGAGTCTGCACTTTCATTTTTGCCCCAAATCATTAAAACAAGCAAGTTAAACCCTTTTATTTATCTTCCCTTAAAATAATCTGAGCCACGAAATTTTACTGAAAAGGGACCAGTCGGACATCTAATAGCCAAAGTATTTTTTTTTTTTTTAAAAAAAACCCTTCAAAGGGGAGGGACCAAAATGTACAAGCAAAACAATTTCTGCATGCACAGATGTTTCAGTAAGGAACAGAGTTCCTTCTTGCATTATGTTGTCAATTTGGATGGCTTCATGAGCCCAAAATACAAAATATAAGGAGGAGCTGCAGGTAAAGTGCGGAGGAGGAAAAGAGGCAGAAACATCATAGGATCAGAGAAATATTATATGGCAGCAGAAGAGAAAGGGGAGTAGGGGAGCAGAGGCAAAAATAGCAAGAAGATGAACAAACATCATTAGGGAGATTGTGGGGGCGCAGTAGATTTTCACTCCCCCATGAGTCCTTGCAGGTTCTGAATTTGTTCACCATCTTGTAATAGTCCTGATTTTTTGTGCAGATTGAGTGCAGTAAACCACTGTTTAGATGCACAAATAAGCTTGCTTTTTGCTGTGAACATATTCTGATGAACTAAATCACACTGATGTTATCTGAGTTTTTCCCCATTCATTAGTTTAGACAAATAATGTATATATATTCCTTATGTGCTTTTAGCCTCCATGAAAGTTGGCTCCTTGGAATTCTACATTAAGTGAAAAATCTATATTATCATTCATGTTTTGTGTTTATATTAACTGAACCTTTTTTTTCATTGCAGGTGTTTGTAGCCAATCCTAACAAGACACAGCCTATATTAGATATTCTCTTAAAGAACCAGACCAAACTTATTGAGTTCCTCAGCAAGTTTCAGAATGACAGGACCGAGGATGAACAATTTAATGATGAGAAGACCTATTTAGTTAAACAGATCAGGGATTTGAAAAGACCAGCACAGCAAGAAGCTTAATACCCAATAACCCCTAAAATATTAAATCCAAATTCAGCATTTGCTGTTAGATATTCAGCATCAGGCACTCTTATCAATTCATGAGGAACATTACTGCTAATCTGCTGTTCAGTGAACAGTGTTTGTTTTTCTTTTCCTTTTTTTTTAGTCCAAGTTGACAAACCTAGCTGCTGCTTTCTTGCACAATGTGGACTTTTTGGTATTTGTGTCTGAATTCAAGCACACTGCTTGTTTTTAAGAATCTTGGGAGGGAAAGATTATTGGTTCATGAAAACAAACATATAGAAGATAGTTTGGGATAGAAGAAGGTATTAGATTAGATGTAAGCGACGGGATGCATGCTTGCAAATCTGGTTCAATCCGTATGTTTGCACTTAACTTTGTATGAGATGCGAGCACAATGTGATCTGTGCATATTTGGCACCATAGTATAAGATTGTATGCCTTGATTTAAAACAAAAAACAAAAATGTGCAGTGCTTTATTTGTAATCAAAGGGGAAATGTATCTAAGATGTGAGCTTACTGGGATGAAGAGTTGTCTTGCAAATAAAACTGATAGTGAAACATAGCAACTTCTAAAGAGTGAAATCTCAGAGTTCATAAGGAAAATGTATATATGCCTTTCACTGCTTTATAGATTTTTGTTGTTGTTTTGACATTTGGATTTTTTTCTGATTGAGTTGTAGACTTGGAAATATGTTCTAAAGGGTCTCTTTTTTTGTCAATTTTACTTTGAAGCCGTTTCAGACAGTAGAACTTAGCAGTGACACTTTGCATTTCATTTCAACAATGCTTGCTGGATTCTTTTGTATATAACTCCTTAGGCTGCTCATTTCTTTTAAAAATGATTTAATTTGTACAGCAGAGGAATGTTAATGTATTAGTCTGTAACTTTTACCTGATACAAAGTTTTGAAAGCTCATATGTAATGAATACTTTGGATCACATGGAAATGCTGATTTCACATTTCTTAAACTGCAGCATTAAAAGGAAGAAACCCCATTTTTTCTGTATTCATAGATCTAATGGGTGCCATCTGTTAGGGTAGATTAAAACATAGTCCTGGAACCCACTAAACTGTGTTCTTCAATATTGGCCTTACTCACTTATCTTTAGTGCTATGTTCAGCCAATTGCAAATTATGCAGATTATACTAAATTGATGCTAATTTGTTTTTCTTGTGGGTATCTACAGAAAATATTCCTTTTCATGTAGTTAAATACTCGATATGATAGTTGTGAGTAAATAACTTATAACTCCCCTTCAAACAACCATAACTTCATAACTGTCCTAGTGTCAATGTCTTGTTCCTTAATGCTGCAAACTATCAGTATTTATTTTTTTAAAAGACTGATTTTGCACCATGTTTTTGTTACTGTGATCATAAAAAACCTGCTAAATATATCTAAACTATGTTATCAAAATGTTATCTATTCATCTTAATATTAGTGCTAAGATCACAACCAGCCAACTTTATGGATTAGGAGTGTGAAAGTTCAAATTCTGCATGATTGAATCTGACTGAGAGTGCTATAAAATTATTTATTGCTTTCTAGCCTCTTTCTAATTAAATTATTTCCCAGTTGATTGATCTCCTGATTGACATTTTAACTCATTTTAAAGCCTTCACGAAGGAAATAGGAAAATAGCTCCAGAAGATAGGATTCTGGTGATTCTGAATGTCTCACCATGGTCAGACTTCCTTTAGAGGTCATAACCTGTCCTTTGCAAGGTGAATCATAATGTCCACTGAAAGAGAAAGAAAATTAATACGCCTCTATTAAATCATTTATATAGGCAAGCAAAACTGACCGTGAGATGGTATTATAGTTCTGTACTAACTGTCCTTTTTATATTTTGGTTATTGTAGTTTAAGAGGAAGAAAATATAACTTGGCAAGTTATTCTCCATTATGCATAAGGCTTCCACATTAGGGGTGAAATGTAGAAATGTTAAAAGTATGTATGTGTATATATAAAGTTAAAAGATGATTGGATATTGGTTTTGCTTCTCTACTATTTGGCATGGGAAACAGTGACTAACTTTTTTAAAACATTAAACCTTGGAGTGTTGGTATTCAAAAGAGTTGTATTTAAGACCATTTGATGTGCTATTCATATTAAAAACTATTGTACTGGAAGTGGTTTCTTATCTGCGTGAAGGCTTAAAATAATAACTAAAAGTGTGACCGTTTTTTAAAAAAGATGTAAAGAATTGTAATTCTACTTCCATGAAAGCATTTCATTTCTTATTAGAAGATCTGGCTGGCCCCATAATTGAAATAAAATTTTGAAGTAACACGATTGTGTATTCTATACTATATATTGAAAATAAGGTTCACCTTGAGTATTTCTCTCGTGAGAGGTATACGTCTTGCATTTCTTGTGAACCATAAAACATTAGCCCTGCATTTTAAAAGCTTGGAACTAAAAAGGTGAGAACTAACTCATAATTTCTCCTAAGAAGCAAATTTCTCTGAAATGCTCTTTGTTTTTACCACAATCTTAAGCTTGAATATTGATTCTAATAGAAACTGTCAGATATGTTTGGAAGCGGAAAAGGTAAAAAGTATCTGACTAGATTTCCATCAGTTTTATACCAATTTGATTGTAATTACTTCCTCCAGTGAACTGCACTTTGATGAGAGTCTTGAGAATCTTATTCATCCCAGGACCTCTTCCAAAAATCCCCCCCCCCACCACCTAAAAAAGTTTCCAGGCTTCTGTGTTGAAAACGAATGACTGTTAAATCAGTTTCAGTCTGTAGTGTAAAGCTGTCCATGAAGTATCTAGATGTTTTGCTGTATCCAAACTGGTATTAGTCTGTCAAATTTCCATATTTGCATAAACAGAATTCCTCTTAGGTAGTTCCCTATTCATCACAGTCATCAGAGCTGTGAAAATCTTTTGCCACTGGTAATTCTTCTAACAAACTTGAAGAAAATTGCATGGTGACTTCAAGCTGTCAAAACTATTGAGTGTCCTTTGATGGCCACTACAAATCTAGACAGATCCACTGAAGAAGTTGAGTTCCTTGCCGACTTGCAATTTACACTTAAATTCCATTAGCTATAAAACTACGCCAATATTATGAGGGAGGATGTCTAAGATTAGTGTATCTAACACCCACTAAATGCTGAAGAGTTGGCTATATATCTGTAAAGTACCCTGAAGAGCCTAAAAATCCATACTATCAAAGTCATAATGCAAATGTGGAATCTGGAGGATGGGTGATGCCTCTAGTGACAAGGTTGCTCATTTGGTCAAAAGGAAACCTGAAATCATGGCCAGATTACATGGAACACATCCTAGCTCATCAGCCAAATGGACTGGAGAAGCTTTCATTCCCAATGTACGTACACATTACCATGTCTATTGTTACGTTAAAGAGGTGCTTGGCAAAGAAGCTTGAGTCTAATTCTCTCAAATTGTCATCTGCACATAACTGTCATCTACAAACTGAGTGTACTAGGGTGGTTTCACAGATTTGCCCCAACCTAGCCCTGCCTCCCATTTGGATTAAAAGTGCATGATCACACAAGTACATCTGCCTTCCAAGTTGCACCCATTCTCACCCCATCTCCAGATGCCTCCTACTGCATCAAAAAGCTACCTGGATTTTCCCGGTAGCACCCCCTTGAATCGTATGTAGGTTGCATAATCAGCTGCTGTCTGAATGATGTGGGGTGACTCATAAGCGGAAAAGCTGTGTGATCGCACCAAGCCATTTCCAACAAGGTCAAGGCTTTTTTCCCCCTCACTCCTCTCCGAGGTGCATTTCTCCGCTTCTCCAGTTGAGCTCACCGGGCTAGCAGTGTGAATGGGCAACCATTGACCATTGCCGGGATCCTGCCGCTTCAGCAGCAGCTGTCTAATTGCCCAGAAACAGTTCAAACTTCAGCAGATTTGTTCTGAACAGGATAAAATCATGTTAATTTCACAGTGTTAAACCAGCTGTAGTCTCCCAGCCCTCATCAGCTGGGCTTATGTGGCTTATGCCTGATTTTTTGGGCTAACTGTCCATAAGAAATCAGACCTCACTGGCTGGCAGAGGCCGTGCTTGATCAGAGTAGAAATTCTATAAAACTTCCTCATATTATGTTAACATTTAAAAAAAACTATCCTCTGTCTAGGTAGCTGATGCAATGGAAAGGTATGTGAATTGTGTTAGCCTTCCCAGTCCTTCTAGCAGAAGTCTTAAGATCCTGCTATGAACAATTTTGAAAGGAAAGAGGTTTCTGTAATTGTGGATTTGTGCTGTGCAGGTCCGCTACTTGGCATCTTGCATGAACGCTGCATTCAGTTGTGTCTCTTAGTTGACATTTCAACTGCAGTGTGCACAAATGGCTTGCTGCAGTCACATACTGCACTCCTCTATGTGAAAGGTCCTTGAAAAAACTAAATCCAGATACCTGTGACATGTGACATTAAAAAAAATGTGATAACAGACTCTTAAGTCTAGGAGGTGTTCCAATAACTCCCCACCAAGCTCCAATGAACATGAGGCAGGTTACCTCCCAGGATTGTAAACCACATTTTAATCCAAGCTTAAAATTGTGCTATTGTTTATCGCATAGTAGAATTGCACACAGGAAGCATATAATATACATAACCAAGCTGATATGATGGGTTTCTAACTGGTATTCTCCAAGGGAGAAGATAAGGCAGAAGGACTGAGGTATACCCATGAACAAGCAGGTTGGTGTGCATCTTAATGGCTGATGGCTGAATACTGCTGAAAAACTGAATGTGTTTGCTCCAAAGTGCGCATTCCCAGTCTTCAATTGTTTCTCCTTTTGCACCTTTAAGATAAGAAAACAGCTTGAAAATGAGATCGTTTTATACAGTGTAGAGGTTAAAAGAACTGTGACCTTTAATTCATTTCTTCAATTAATTTTCTCTATAGTTTTTTTTTTAATGGTAGGAATTCTTAATCTTCCATTATATATAACCTTAACATTTTTTAAGAAACCAAAAAACCTGGGAAAAGCTTTAAGGTGGAGGAGGATTTCTAGAACGATGCTTTTTACCACCCCATATATGCTGTGGCAGAAAAATCTCTTGGACTTCTTTTTCATTTCCTAAAACCAAAACAATATTCCTGTGTAGCCGACTGGCTTAGTACATATGGTGTTCCCGTCACCATGGGATGGTGTGAAGGAATCATTTCTGCTATAGCAAAATAACTTCTTTTTGCTGGAAGGAGGCTCCTCTGTAATGGGTTCCCCAGGCCAGGCTGGCATCCCTTTAAAATGATGACTGCATTACCTTGTGTAGTGATAAAGTGAGGAGTGAGTTTGAAATATGACTTATGACATTGCCCTGCCTGTTTAGATGTCTGTTCTATTCTAAAGGCAAATTAAGGTAACTTTTAGTGGTGCTGCTGCTTATGTATCTTCTTTGTTAAGTAGTGATTAAATGTAGAATACAGTGCTCTAGCAATCCACAAGCCCCATTAACATGAATGGAAGGTTTGTAATAGCACAGATATGAGCATGCAATTTAGTAGAATAGGGTTTGTATAGGAAAAAGTGTGTTAGTATGTGAAATAATGCAGCAGCACCTGCCTCATGTTCATTGGAGCTTGGTGGGGAGTTATTGGAACACCTCCTAGACTTAAGAGTCTGTTATCACTTCTAAGAGGAGGGCAAAGATGGATTTTCTCAGTGCCATTGCTGAGAATTATCTTCCTTTTCCTTTCACACATTTTGGACATTTCAATTACCTTTTGGATTTGGATTTTCAGACAAGCTCACAGCTCTCTGTGGTATCAAAAATGAGTGCAAGGTACACACATTCTCCCCTCCCCCCCCCTCCCAATCCTCTGAAGTGGTGCTGGCCCGGCATGTTGTGCATGTTTGTATGTAGGAAAGTCATATTCCAAATGGGAGTTCGCTAAATGTGTCTTACCATGTACTGGGATAGTGTCCAGAGCCTATAGTGGTTCATACCCTCCCCTCCTTTAAGGCTGAATCAGCGTATGGGAAACTGTCCTGATGTTAGTAAGAGCAAATATGATACTGTTATAAAATATCACACTTTGGGTTGGTACACTGCTCAAAGCAGTGCCCTTTTTAATGGAACGGCTGAGCCTCTTAAGCAGTTGGAAATAAGACATTAACATTCTTATTAAAAAGTTATCAAAATGGCACTGATGGGGGAAGGGGATGTACAAGTCCCCAGAAGCTGTTGAGTCTACAATTAGCTGGCCTTGAATACTGAATATCACATTTCAAATTGCCCTTGAGACAGTAGTGTTATATTTTTTTTCCACAACAAATGTGGTAGATGGGAGCAAATTCATTTGTATTTGATCAAAATGAATGTACGCACTGGAGAGGGGAGGGATGTGCAATTATACAGTGTATCCTGAACATGCTATGGGATAGCTTTGGGTTGGGCTTTCTCCCCACCAGAATTTTTTGTATTCTGTGCTACATGTTGTAACAGAGGTGGAAAATGCAGGTATGATTTTTTTTTTAACACTTAAAAAACAACCTCCAAATAAATGTGTATTCCTGCTGGCTGCTTCTGAGGGGATTGGATAAACATATGGAGAAGAGGTCTGGGGGGTTTTGGCCACTGTGTGACACAGACTGTTGGACCAGATGGGCCATTGGCCTGATCCAACATGGCTTCTCTTATGAATATTTCATAAGGAACAAGCCCTGATAAATACACCCATTCCATTAATGGCTGCTTTCAGCAGTGTGCCATCCCAAAGTATGATATTTTAAAACGGTATCATTTTCTCTTACTAACATCAACGGTTTTCCATACTGTGCTCTTTTGCTGTCATTCTAAGGGTAACTTAGCTAAAGAATAGATTCAGGTGGAGCAGCTGACAAAGTGTGCTCACACACCACAGCTTATACCGTGAATAAAACTTTGTTGATCTTAAAGATGGCTCTGGACTCAAACTTTAGCTAAAGAATATTGGAACACATCCTGTTTTTGCATTCTCTGTCAAGTGTTACTTGAATTTTGCAGCACTTTCAATATGTGAAACACATAATCCCCAGGTTCACAGACCAGATCTGGCTACTCACTTGCATGCAAGGCCAGATGACCAGTCTATAATAGCTTACACACAAATTGCACAATGCTTTCTTCCCGGGACATTGCACGTGGATAGACAGAAGAAGAGTGGAAGGATTTAGCATAGTTCTGTCAGCACTGCCAAAGGAGGCAATTCACCTGCACTTTTTCCACTCTTAAGTGCCTTTGTCAAGGGACTGGTCAACACCAGTAAGGCTACCTCATCTCCTGGAGGTCTTACCCATTTCTTGAAACATTTTTATTTCACAGATAGATAATGCATCTTTCTTCCTTAGCACTGCAGCCCCTTTAAACAGGGAGATTGTGAACAGCAACTCCCTCCCCCCACCTGTACATGCAACACGCATACTGCAAGGCCTAGATACTTGAGCATTGATCAGTCTAATGTTACTATGATCATAGTAAATGGAAGACTAGTATGGACACGTTTCATGTGAATAAACTGTGTCCAGTTGAATAATTCTTACTGTAGTCCATAAAAAAAAAATTCAGATCGACTGGACCAAATTGGTTCTGTTTTTGAGAACAACTGCTATGAAACCAGGCACACATTTCTTTCAAGGTCAGCTTGCAATTGACTTCTGAATAAATATTTTAAATTATGACCGTGAAATGAAAATAGCATGAGTGTTCCTGATTTGACTTCAGATATCTGCTAAGGGTAACCAGAGGCCAAAGCATTAATGTGTCTGCTCGTTCCACAAAAGAACACAATTCTGTTATGTCCTTTCACCAAGTGAGAGGTTCTCGGTTGCCTCCATTATTGAACATTTTACCTACCAAAGTGACACATTTTAATTGCATTTTGCTATTTAAAATTCAGTTATATTCATTAAAGCCAGACAAGCGGAGGAGAACGCGGTGACCTTGGATATGAAAACCCTGCTGTTTAAGAATCTTGATGAAATTATGAATCAGAATGACGCTGTGGCAGTAAGAGCTGCGGGCACCTGGTTTGCTTGTCACTGGCACATGTGCCTGAATTTAGGTCATCTGATAAATTCAAATGATGGCTGGCTATTTTTTAAGTGACTTTGGCGGTGATGATAAAACCAAGGCCTGATTTTCAATGCAAATTATTATGTTTACCAAAACATTTGTTTATATTAATTTACTACATTTTTATCCTATGGTTCTTTCAAAGAGCTCAGGGTTCCTTTTCAGCCTGTGAAGTTGGCTAGGCTGAGAGTCAGTGACTGGTTGAAGGTCACCCAGCATGCTTCCACGGCAGTGGAGGGATTTGACCCATATTCTTCAAGACAATCTCTCAACTATGTCACACCAGCCTATTGTTGCACGTAAGAAAGTAGAGAATTAGCTTTGTGGGTGAATGGAGTGAGTTTTCAGAAGAGGTCTTTGTCCCTTCCCCTGCAGCTGGCTGCCTCAGCCCACAGCCATTCCTAAGGGCCAGAGGACCTTTGAGAATGACACAGGATGGGGCATTGAAGACTCATATAGAAAGGGCAACTGGCAGAATGCCCCACCCAACACACACACACCATGAGTAAAATTTTTCTTGGGTAAAGAAGAATTCCTGCCAATTCCCCCATGTCAGTGCAGTCCTCTATGCCACATCTGTGCCAAAGGTGCATCAGTTCACAGAAACAGTTTTTGGAGAATGTAGGAGGCCTGAAAAGAACCAAATATTCTACCTACAAACCTCCATTTTGGTTGGTAGGAAATAACATCCATTACAATTATAAGTGAAAGCAGATAAGCACCTGTGGAGACCAAGGGAAATATTGTGAATTATTTTACAGTGGAATGAAGATGCCTTTCTTAAGAGACGCCAGATAACATGTCAGCCCTAGTTGCCTATTTCTCAAAACCTTGGCAGGGGAGGAGGAGGTATGTGTTCCATTATCAGCCTCACAAAGCACGACCACCCACAAATCCTTGAGTGCTGTGGGAATTTTACCTCTGGGCTAGGTGCTGGAGTACTGCTTCATATCACGGAACTACTGCCATTGTTACGCCCCCACGGTACACATTTTGTTGTTCCAAGGACCGTGGGACATTTCGGTCGTCCTCCCAGTCCACTGATCTGTTGGATTTTCAGAGCAAGCAAAATAATTAAAATATCAAATATAGATTCAAATGACATCAGCCGTTTTTCTAGAGACCTTTTTGTGCAGAAAAGTATAAATTCTTTGGGGCTTGCATCCATATGTGTTTATGCAAGCAATAAGCCTGCAAGATATATGGATAAAGCACCACCAGTGTGCCAATCAGCTCAGCCTATTAGTGAGTTTTGGGAGCACTGGCAATGGGCTCAGCCATCTGTGATATGCTAAGCTCCTGCAGTTGATGCTATCGCTCAGATGATAGCTTTGTATCACTCTGGCTGTCTACAGTCAGCCTTTAGGTAACCTAAGGAGAGGTAATAGTAAGCGAAATGTGATGCAGTCACTGTCTCATCCACTGCAAGGCTCCAGCTTAAGTGTCTCAAAGTTGCAAGTCCAAAAAGCAAACGATGTGGCATTTATTTGACATTCATTGTTTTGCTGTGTCATGAAGCGTGGGTTTTAAAGCAACTTTGTCCCACATCTCTTCTGTTCTCCCTGACAGCACAATGAACAAAATGCAAAAAGAAGACTGCAGATTTATACCTCGCCCTTCTCTCTGAATCAGAGACTCAGAGAGGCTTACAATCTCCTATATCTTCTTCCCCCACAACAGACACCCTGTGAGGTGGGTGGGGCTGAGAGAGCTCTCACAGCAGCTGCCCTTTCAAGGACAACTCTTGCAAGAGCCATGACTAACCAAAGGCCATTCCAGCAGCTACAAGTAGAGGAGTGGGGAATCAAACCCAGTTCTCCCAGATAAAAGTCCACACACTTAACCACTACACCAAACTGGCTCTCAATAAAATATTAAGCTTTCGATTCAAATAGATTTTCACATAGAGATCCCATAATATTTCAACAAGGGTATTGCTTTTGCACAAAGAAGAAAATTTGTGACATACAAGATTCACATTTCGTAAACCCCAAACAGTTAACTTTTCCACAGTCCTAAGAATAGTCCTGAGCATTGACTTTAATGAACTCAGAACCAGGTTATACTGCACGTGTTCTGCCTGCTGGTTTCAGACTGCAACACTATGCAGCTGGGAGTAAGCCTCCTCCTTCCTTCCAAGTAAGCATGCATAGAATGCACTGCATAAGTGCTAATATTCTGTCTATGAAATCCTGAAAAACCCTCTTTTTCAAAAACAACAAAAAATGCAGTGTGACGATATTGTATTTGTAGTCTGGCGGGTTAGTGACACAATGGCTCCATTGCCTAAGCAATGGCACTTGCTGCCATAGTAACCTGAAGGTTGCATTATTCAGCACCTGGATTTTTAGCAAACAGACAGCTGCAGTTTCCCAGAAGGTATTCAAAGTCTTTTAAGGGGACTACAAAACCACCATCTTCTGCACTGCTGAAACACTCCTAAGGAGAGCAGTGAGAAATCATAAAAATGAACATTTGTATTCTACAATCCATTGACTGCCCACTCCACCCTGATTTACTCTGATTTCAGAATGGTTGAAATATTATGGGATCTCTATGTGAAAATCTCTTTGAATTAAAAGCTTAACATTTTGTTGAATTTATAAATTACTCACCAGAAGTTTAATAGATAAAAACTGCTGAGATGAAAAGCCATGGCCAGAAAGTCCTCAACAATGTAATCACTTCATGAACAGAATAAAAAGAAACTTTGGCTTATAATCAAAGGTAGCCATTTCAAAGAACTGGGCAGGTATCTGGGTTGAAGCATAGCAGCAATATTAACAGACAGTCAAGTGTCCCTGTGCAAGATCCCTTTATGCTTGTAACAACAATACTCAGCACAAAGGGGAAACAGGAGTACCCTTGTTCAGCTATTTTTTTTGCTACCAGAGCCAGCAAGACGTAGTGGTTAGAGTGCTGAACAAGGCTCTCAGACCCAGGTTAAAACCACCACTCTGCTATGGATACCTCCTGGGTGATTTTGGCCAATCACACACTCTCAGCCTAACAAGGTTATTGTGGGGACAAAATGAAGATGGACGAATAATACTGAAAGCTGCTTGGGGTCTACCTTGGGTGATAAATTAGGGTATACGTCTCTAAATAAATGAAACACATCAACTGGTAATAGCTGCACAGTGGCACAGAATGCTATTGGCCCTGAAGCCTGAGCTAAAGGACTGAAAGTCTTTGCTAATTATAAATATATATAGCTATGAAGTGGGAAAAGAAGGCTACAGAGCAGGAATTTGGAACTTGTGGGAGCCATTGATTTTCCTAATTAACATCTTTTTTTTTCAGTGACTGAATTAAAGATTAATTATTTAGAACATTTCAGTAAACCTGCTTGAGGCAGATAAGCTAAATTCATCAAAAGCAGGTCATCTGATAAAAGTTTGTTTTTTTCTGTCTCTGTGTTACATTAGCTTAAGGAATCAAATGTTTTCCTTAGCAAGAATCTCTTTATTTTTTTCTATCAGAGCCAATATTGAGGAACTTGTTACATTTTTATGTCACACCTCAGACATTCATGAGGAATGCACTAAAGCACACTCATATACACATCCTATTTAGGCCTTTTGGTGTAAGAAACATAATGTGTACAGTCAAGTCTGTGTTTAGATTAAAAGCTAAAATCTATTCCAAGGAAACCTTTACCTGTTATGGGCATAAATATCTGCCCATTTTTGGCTTGCTCTGCATAACATATTCTGAATTCTCCCAACACTGGATAGATGAAAATAAGGACCTGCTAACAGCCCATCTTTCACTCCCAGAGTCCATATGTCCCTGCTATTGCTGAAGGATCTAGGCTGCTGAATGAATGCTCTTCCATTGGTTCAAAAATCAAGGGGATTATTGTTCTTTTGGATAAAGTGATGCTAAAATAACATTTTTGTCCTACTATATTTCAAATGCTTCACCTTGCTGCAGGCTGTCTTTCCTCCAGACATTAACCCTATCCTTACCTAGATCTAAGTGGGCAGCCGTGTTGGTCTGAAGCAGTTGAACTAAACAGGAGTCAAGTGCACCTTTAAGACCAACCAAGTTTTATTCAGAACGTAAGCTTTTGTGTGCTCTCTAAGCACACTTCATCAGACAAGGGGATCAGGTATTGATACATAACCTGATCCCCTCGTGTGATGAAGTGTGCTTAGAGAGCACACAAAAGCTTACATTCTGACTAAAACTTGGTTGGTCCTATCCTTATCTGCCTAGTTTCAGCAACATAACTACCAGTTCCCTTTGCCACTGAATAGATTTGAGGAAGTTCTGTGTAGTCCTGCTTAGGAGTGACATCTGCCATCATACTCTGGGGCCTATCTTGCTCTTCAGTGACAGTGTACTCAAATGGCATTCTGTTGTGCCTTCATGTTCACCCATTGACACAAATGCATGCATGCTAGAGACAAGATGCATCTACCCGCACTCCATTCAAAAGGTCTAACTTCCAGACACCCTATACTTGTATCTTACTGAACACATTCTTTAAAAAAAAATCCCTCCCACTTGGAAAAAAATAAGAGGCAAAACAGGAGCAGAGAATTACCTAAGGAAAAGGGATTCCTTCCCACTGAGTAACAGGGATACTTGGAGCATACCATACCCAAGGGTGCAATCCAAAACCTTTTTCTCAATAGTTTAGTTAAATTTTAGGGACTCACATATTGCATAAACATGTGTAGGATGAAGCTGCAAAGTCCCCAGACAGTGTAGGGACATTGGATGCTCTGTGCAGGGTAGTAGCCAATGGAAGAGGATAAGTGAAAGTGTTATGTATTAATTATATTAGGCTTATGAATTGCGATATACAACATAATAAAAAATCAATTTTTTTTCAAAACAAGTACTTAAAATATTACTACAGCAATCTAAACAATCAAGTTGCAAAGGCAACCACTACAAATTATCCCCTAATTTCAGACTTTGACCGCCTCATGGGTGTAGAGAGGGGGAAACAAGTCTAAGGGGAATGGAGAATATGGGAGGGAACCAGCCAGAATGGAAACCATCGCTTACCTTAACCAAATGCCTTGCAGGCCATGCAAATTTCATAAGGTCCCACAGGGGTGTTTGGCAGAGAGTTCCACCAGGTTGGGGCCAGGACTGAAAAGGCCCTGGCCAGGTCGAGGACAGCCAGATATGTTTGGGGCTGGGGATCACCAACAGTTTGTTGTCCAGAGAGCAGAATGCTCTCTTCAGAACATACTGGAAGAGGCAGTCCCACAAATACGTTGGTCCCTGATTTCTCAGGGCCTTAAAGCTTCTGTCAGTGAAGGAAAGTCCAGAATCTTGTGCAATATATACCAGGCTGATTTCTTAGTTTTTACGAGACATTGTACACACATCACAGGACCACCAATTCTGATAGGCATACAGATTAGCAATGTTAATGTTTATATTCCACCATTCCTTGTGGTTCAATACAGCTTACATTTATGTTATGCAAATACACATCTGCATGTAATGACTTGCTTTGCACAAAATATTCTGCTTTCAAGGCTCCAATTCTGAGTGTTAGGGAATTCTGAAGCACAGAAACCTTTCCTAGGACTCTCATTCCCACCGGGTTCTGTAAAGGGGTGGGGGATGACTGGCAAGAAGAACCCCATAATTTGAGAGAGAGAGAGAGAGAAATGGTTTCCAAAGTTCCATTTATTGAAAGAAAACTATACTGCACGTATTTTTCAAGCAAGAAGTCATTTCAGTATTCATTTTACAGAAGGGAAAAAGATAAATCAATATTTATAAATGCACATTTATCTATTTAGGAATGCATTCGGGCACTTTGTCAAGTCCTAAGCACTGAGGACCCTTAGCATCTCAAACATTGGTGTAAAACACCTTTAGAATCCAGAGTAACTGTCAATCAAGAAATTGGATGGTCCTGATTATACCATGCAGGATTTGGGGACATTCTCTCTCAGCACGTGCAAAATGCTCTCCCATCCCTCCTGACTGGTGGTAAGGCAAACGCCCACAGCCAGTCAATGTTGTTGGAAAAATTGTACAGAAAGGGATGCAAAGCGCCCCAAGCAGCTTTTTCATGTTGGAACCGAAGCCTGGAGTCTGGTTAATTTAGAACCCGGAAATAGAACTGCCGAAGCGTCAAGAGGGCTTACTCAAGAGCAGAGCGCGCCCCTGTTTTGCATTCACTTCGAGGGAGTGGAGAAAAAAAGAGAAAGCAAAAAAAGCTGAACTTCCGGCACTTCCTCCGCGCCGGTGCAAGGTTGGGAGAGACGCCAGAGGCATCGACCGCAGAGAGAGGAGGCGGCAGCGACATCGGGCTCGGGTTGGAAGCTGCTGCTGAGCCATGGTGAAAATCAGCTTCCAGCAACCGGCGGCGGGGCTTAAGTCGGAGAAGGATGGCGCCGCAGCCTGTGGGGCCAAGGCAGAAATCTTCCTGCCTCAGGATGTGGTGAGTAAGGGTTCTTGGAGGGAAGATCTGGGGGCAGGAGCCGGCTTCTCTCTCCACAATACAGACCTGTGAAGGGTTGGGGGGAGGGTCGGCGCCCTGGCCGCGCCCTATGCTTGGCTGCAAGTCCCACCGAATTGACATTTTATGTCTGTGCAGAGTTGGGCGAGCTTCAGCCCGTTGAAGCTACAGCATGCCGCTGGCAGGACTGACTTGTGTTAAATGCGCATGGATCGAGCCTCATAAGTAGTGGAAATGAAGGGAAAGTGCTTTCCTGTCAACCATGCCAAGCCCCGATTCTGGAGGGGGCGGGGTGGTCTTTCTGGAATAAAGGACGTGCCTTTTCTAAAAGTAGGGGTTGTTTTACCTCGACGCACCGAGCCGATTTCCTTTCCCCTCAGGCATTCGCGTGCACGCCTCCTTGCAAGCATCCCCCCCCCCCCCCCCCTTACTGGATCTCCTCGGATGTTTTAGTGGGGGCCGTGCATTGCACGAACTGGAACTTGGGTGCCTGCATTCGGTGTGTGTGTGGGGGGGGGGCGGCCTAAAACGGAGCTTATTCTGTAAAACTGCATAGACTAAACTGCAAGACAACCCACCGATCCGATCCCAGGAACGTGGACTACAGTTGGCCGAAGTTGGGGCTCCACAGTTTAAGGGCAGCTCTTCCCTTGCCCTGCAGCCTCCGGCCCAATGCCGGAGGTTGCCTGGCAAGGCAGGTAGTTTGACGATGCTGTTTCCATTACCCCCCCCCCTCCAATTATTTTTGGGACCAAGGCTCAAATCAAGGAGTGTTTGGGTTGCTTTAACACAACAAGTGTGCATTTAAGACTTGGCGATAAATGTAAGAGACTACTTCTGAACATGTGCAGAGTGTTATTCTTTCCAAGTAATCTATACAATTTCCACAATATTAAGATGAGGGATATAATGTCAGCAATGTTAACCTTACATTACTTTTCATTTTCCAAGCTAAGTGCTGATGAGATTTGTTAGGCTCAGTTGCAGTTTTATTTTTGTGGCACTGTCTCTTTGCACTTTTTATGCACAGGGTCTCACTGGTCAAGCCAGTGTCATTACATTGGGCAGTGCCATGCACCTTTGTCTGAATTTTCCTCAGCCTGGCCTTTACTATGGGAGCTGTAGCTCCACTGTGCTTCGTGTTCCCTGCCGTTTCCCCACGCCTAAACAGAATCAATGGCTGGCATTCTTCATAGAGATTTCAGTATCTCTAGTTACAAAACTGAGGGAAATAAGCCAAAGATTTCTGGGCAAGCAGCTCCCTTACTTTCCACAGGGATTTTTCTAATGTTTCTTTATGAATCAGCTCATATCAAGGAGGTGTCATTCTGCCTCCACCATTTCTTCTAAAATAATGGGAATTTGAATTACCGTAATTCTTTGTAACCACAATAAATGTAACATTCTGTTTTCATCTTTGCAGGAGTCCCCACTTGACTCCTGTAAATTGCATTACTCCTCTTCTTTGTGTAGTGTCTTATTTTTCCTCCCCATTCCCTGGAATCCAAAAAGATAATAATTAAAGTCAGCCAAGTTTGTCTGATTTGCTTAGGCACTTGGAAAAACCTGGCAGATTGAAATGACAAGGAGATCTTGTATAGTGGAAATTGGAACTACCAGGATTCTACTGCATTGACTTTTGAATTGAAGCTTGTACTCAAGCATGCATTGATCCTCAAGTCCTGGTTGAGGAGTTGGGGAGACATCAGATGTCATTTTTCTCTTAAGATTTCCCATTGTGCTGCAAGGTGCCCCATTGTGTCAGTTCAGCATGCAACTGCTCCTGGAAGGAGCAAAGTGGATAGTCCACACAAGCAAGACCCTCTCATTATAGCAAGTACTCTAAAGGCTTTAAAAAGGTAAAGGTAGTCCCCTGTGCAAGCACCAGTCGTTTCTGACTATGGAGTGACATTGCATCACGATGTTTTCATGGCAGACTTTTTACTTGGTGGTTTACTGGGTGGTTTACTGGGTGCTTGCACAGGGGACTGCCTTCCTCAGTCATCTACACTTCCCTCCCAGCAAGCTTGGTACTTATTTTACCGACCTTGGAAGGATGGGAGGCTGAGTTAACCTTGAGCTGGCTACCTGAACCCAGAGTCTGCCGGGATTGAACGCAGGTTGTGAGCAGAGAGTTTGGACTGCAGTGCTGCAGCTTTACCACTCTGTGCCACGGGGCTACCAATGTGCTTTTTAGGGACCAGTAAAAAGGCCAAAGTTGTGGCCTGTACACACTATCTACGGTATGCAAATTTGTCACTTAATTATTGCTTTGCTTATTCCTAATGGATAAGTGAACTGGAATACTTGCAGGATATAAGCTGTGGAGTGCACTTCTACCTGTCCTTAGCTTCACATAGGCTGTATGGGCTTCTTCAGCTGTGCTCACCCAGCAGGCATTGTATAAGAGTAGTGTAGATGTTTGGTAAGCAGCTACGTTTGCTGCTTTACTTGCAGAGTTTCAGTGCCCATGGGAAGGAGCTGTATAGAGCCTTTACTGAGTAATATCCATAAGGGGTAGAAACTTTTTTAAAAAACAAACATGCAGCCAGAGATCTTTCATGGTGTTTCCCCGCTCCCTGCTGCACTAGTACAAAAATCAGGGCAGACATAAACTTCAGAGCACTGAGCTATCTTTTATGAATTCATGGTGCTGAACTCGTTTGCCATGGCAACAGAGTGTGATGACTGAGGCATATGATTATAACATTGCTGACTGTACTGGGGAGGTACTGGGAAGGATTGCTGACATATTTCCAGTGTTAATGAGGGAATAGATAAAACTACCCTGGCATCAGAAATTCCTTTCATCTGCTATCTCCCTCCACCCCTACCCATGGTGAGCAATGTTTTTGTATATAGGCATCCTTACAAAATTAAATTAATGTAAGAATGAATTTATCACACAAACATCGAATCAGAGCAAGTAAGATCTTCCCCCTGTGGAGGAACTTTAGAGTGTTAAAAGCATGCCTGTCAGTGACACTTAGTAGAATCTTAAGCAGAGTTACACACTTTTAAGTCCATTGACTTCAGTGGAGTTAAAAGGGGAGTAATTCTGCTAAAGATTGCACTGTTACAGACCTATTTTACAGTGCTCTTTCATTATTTTCCCTGTGTCCCAGTCTGCAAGGGTGTATGCTGTGACTGAGATCCCACAGCTTGCCTAAAGTCATGGGCAGCACAATCCTAAGCCCCAGATGTCTGTGCATCAGCAGGGCTGCTAGTCTGTACTCAGTGCTTTTCCAGAATATTCATGGGGTTGCCAGCTCTCTTTGTGTAGCAAGGCCCCTAGACCTTTCCAAGCTGCATAGACAGGGACCACAGAAGCATAGGGGCAGTTGATCACATCACTGCATGCTCAGGAGAGAGATAACTATACTGTTCAAATGCCTGTCTGTTAAGAAGTTTCAGTGGTACAGGCAGGGGTGGAATTCCAGCAGGAGCTCCTTTGCATATTAGGCCACACACCCTGATGTAGCCAATCTTCCAAGAGTTTACAAGGTTCTTTTTTGCAAGCTCTTGGAGGATTAGCTGTATCAGGGGTGTTGGCCTAATATGCAAGATTGCTAGAATTGCTAGATTGCTAATTGCTAGAATTCCACCCCTGGACAAGAACCAGGCTAAAACAAGAGAGTTGGCAACTTCACAGCAGACCAGTTAGAGGCTCTCTGATCCCTGCAGCTGTTGGTTATGTTGTGCCCTCAGCAGGGGGCTGACACTGTAACATGAATGAGGTCCATCCTGGTCTCTCCCTTTGTTGGAGGGCTACCTGCAAAGAGTCCAAAGAGATACAAGAGTAGTGATGAGCAATGGTCATCATCCGCAAGCCAGTGGAAGTGAGCACCTGGCATGTGATGCTTTTTCATGGTTCCCCCCTCCCTCTGTGGGATTGTGTGGGATTCTCTTGTTGGGGGTGAGAGTGTAGTCATTGAACCCATCCCTTAGAGGGACTTGCGTTGGAACTCTGCAGTGGCTGTTGGAGCTCCTCCAGAAGAATTGGTGCAGCATTGGTGTGCACCTGTGTGGTCTACAGATTTGTCAGAAGGTTGTTGATACTTCAAGGCGCAGTTTATCTACTGGTTTTAGGACTGTGCCATTAGAGAGTATTAGCTAGACTAGACTAAGAGTTAAACTAGGGATTTTGCAGCTAACGCTTCTGTAACTTGATCAAATGGATACTTACTTAGAAGTAAGCCCTGCTGAATTCAGTGATCTTGCTACCAATTAAGTGTGTATATCATTACAAATCGCTATGTTAGCCTCCATGGAATTAATTATTTGGTTGTTAGCCCACCTTTCTTCCATAAAGATTACACCATCATATATGGTCCCTGCCTCTCCATTTTGTAGTCTCAACAGTGTTTTAAGGGTGACAGTGTCATGTGACCCTAAAATGGCATGACTTCCAGGATGTGCTTGCAGCTAAGTGGGGGTTCTATGCTGTTATCTGGAGTTAAGTATGAGTCCAGGATCTCAGAAGTTTGAAGTCTATTGGTATAGGCACCACCTGGCTGGCTGGTCTGTTTAGGTGCATTATAGCTTTATTTTGTTGTCTTTTCAGCAGGGGGAAATAGTGCAAATGTGGTAAAGGGCTAAGAAATGCAGCTTAGATGCAGGCTATGTCTAACTTCTACCATGAATTCACTAGGTGGCATTAGGTTAGCTACTCTGACTGGATCATCTGCAGTATAAAGGGAAACAAAGCAGGAGTCAAGTGCATCTTTAAGACCAACCAAGTTTTATTCAGAACGTAAGCTTTCGTGTGCTCTCTAAGCACACTTCATCACACGAGGGGATCAGGTATAGTGGCAAAGGGAAGTATAAAGGGAATAAAGTATAAAGGAAAGACTGACCTACCTTACAAGGATGTTGCAAGGACATTATTATTTTTTTATTTTATTGGGTTTATATCCCACTGTGTCCTGAGAGGGGGCTCAGGGTGGCTTACAACAGGTGGATAAGCAAGCAACAATACCATAAATAAAGTTAAAACAATCAGCAATCAAACAATAAATGGAAAGACAATGAAAACAAGATGTCAATAAACCGATTAAGGCTCCTGGGCAGTCCTTAATGTCTCCTGTCTACTGTGTATTATGGAATTTGAATGTGACCCATTGAACTTGGTGTTCTGTTTCTAAGCAGTGATAAAATTAATATCTTTTAGGTAAGAGAGCACTTGTTTCTGTCTTTATAACATTTGCTTTGTTTACATGCATACAAGCAAAACATCGCAGAGGCCTTCACCTTCATCTTGACTACCTCCAACTAGACATTTTTTGGCTGGATTGGTTCAAACTGATTTTTTGATGTCTTGTTTCCCCTTGCCGACCTCTGAAAGGCTGTCACTCTCTCCAGAATCTGTGGACATTACATCTTGAGAGCTGGAAAGAGATTCCAAGCTAGCTGGACTAGAGACCACCTCCTGCCTAGTTTCTGTTTGTGAAGCATTAGCTATTCATCAGCAGTCAATTTTACAAAGGAATGGTCAGCTAGTGGTTGTGACGGTAGGATTGACTTCTAAGTGGTTTATGTTTTATCAGCAACACAGAGCAGTAGATCAACAGTCAATAGTTAAGTCCAGGGCAGAAACATTGTAGAAAATTCCAGAAGGGCAATTGTGTTAGTCTGCTGCACCCACAATAACAAGAGAATCTTTAATTATACTGTTAAAAGCCACATTGACTACAACAGAACAAAGATACACTCAATATAGCAGGGGTGGCCAACAGTAGCTCTCCAGATGTTTTTTGCCTACAGCTCCCATCAGCCCCAGCCAGCATGGCCAATGGCTGGGGCTGATGGGAGTTGTAGGCAAAAAACATCTGGAGAGCTGCCGTTGGCCACCCCTGCAATATAGGATTGCAAAAAACTTTGCCATACAGAAAGTGTCACATGAAGTGATGTTATCACTTTACTCTGCTCTGATTAGACCTCACCTAGAGTATTGTGTTTAGTTTTGGGCACCCCAGTTTAAGAAGGATATAGGCAAGCTGGAACGTGTCCAGAGTATGGCAACAAAGATGGTGAGGGGTTTGGAGACCAAGTCCTACAAGGAAAGGCTGAAAGAGCTGGGTATGTTTAACTGGAAAGGAGATGACTGAGAGATGATATGATCACCATCTTCAAGTTCTTGAAGGGCTGTCATATAGAGGATGGTGCAGAGTTGTTTTCTGTTGCCCCAGAAGTTTGGACCAGAACCAGTAGATTGAAATTAAATCAAGAGTTTCTGGCTAAACATTAAGAAGAACTTCCTGACAAAGTGGAACAGGCTTCCTCAGGAGGTGGTAGGCCCTCCTTTCTTGGGAGGTTTTCAAGCAGAGGCTACATTGTTATTGATGACCATCTGACAGCAATGCTGATCCTGTGAATTAGGCAGATCATGAGAAGGAAGGCAGGAAGGATTGCATCAGTGTTTAGTTCTTGTGGCCCTTTCTTAAACTCCCAGGGAAATGCTGATTGCCACTTTGGAGTCAGGAAGCAGTTTGTCTTCATGCTAGTTTGGCAAGGGATCCTGGAGGTTTATGCTATCTTATGGGCATGAAGTAAGGGTCAATGGGGATGTATGTATGTAGGTGGAGGGGAGCTATTTGTGAAGTTCCTGCATTGTGCAGGGATTTGGACTAGATGAGCATGGCGATCTCTTTCAACTCTATGATTTAAAGTAACATTGCAAACAGATTCTGAAAGAAGCCAACTAATACAAGAGAATCTTAAAGGGGAATGAATTTATTGTGACAAACTTTTGTGAGCCAGAACCCAATTCATTAGATACATGTTATGTTTAGTTGCAGATATGTATTTGAAAATGGAAACAGAAGAGGAAGAGGGAGTCATTACAAAGAGGCCAGAAGGCCCAGTATCTATCACATAAGTGTGTCCCATAGTTAGATTAGAGCACAGATGGAAAATCCAGGCAAAAGTCTAAATGATGCCATCAGAATGTGTGTGGCTTTTTCCGAGCTGTTGAGGAATCAGCACAGTAAAACGAACATGCAAAGAGGGACAGTTAATATCTGTAGTGAACAAACCATTTCAAGCTCTTGTTGAGTCCAGGTCTGATTATGTCACCTTTGCTTATGGATTCCAACTCCTCACCTGAAGTCTTTCTGCAACAGTTCTGCTGAAGCTTTAGGTGTATAGTTAAGATTGCCAGCTCTGGATTGGGAAGTACCTGGAGTTTGTACCACCTGCACTCTCCTGTTGTGCGCCCTACACTTCCTCCCCCTCTGCCATTGCCTCCTCCTGCGGGAGGGGGAGGAAGTGGGCTGACAAGCAAAGAGAAAGGGGAAATGCAAACAGATTTGAGGCGGAGCCTGGAGAGGGTGTGGTTTGCCAGAAGAACAGTCTGTGCTTAAAATGAGACCAAATGAAAAAAGTGTGGTGGAGCAATCCCTTAGAGGAGTCATTTGCCTGGGTTCGTGTTTGCATTTAATATTAGCAGACAGCTAATATTCATCTATCATATGGCATATAATATCATATAATATGGCATCCATCCATCCTCAA
The DNA here is from genome assembly GCF_032191835.1 of Heteronotia binoei. NCBI lineage: Eukaryota > Metazoa > Chordata > Lepidosauria > Squamata > Gekkonidae > Heteronotia > Heteronotia binoei. The sequence goes on along the minus strand of NC_083228.1, from coordinate 91,594,587 downwards.
TCATCTATCATCCATCAATCCATCATCAATCTATCTATTGTCTATCAATCTAAATTTATATTCTGCCCTTTCTCAGGAATGGGCTCAGAGTGGATAACAACATAATAAAATAACAATTTAAAACACCCATTCTGCCTTCTGACCTTTTCCTCCCTCTGCCACTGTTCACTGCCACTCAAATTAGATGAACCAGTGGCTTGACTTAGTGTAAGGCAGCTTCATGGGCCCTTTGACTACTTCTGCTACTGTGTCTCCCACCAGACCATCCCTTAATTGGGCTACAATGTCTTGCTGCACAAAGCACTGGCTCAAGGGTGCTTGGTGCCTCAGGCAGACTGATGGCCTGCCAACCCCCTTCACAGTGCCCGCCATGCCTCTCCTGCACAGCGCCGCACCCCCCCCCCACACACTGTACTTCCTCCTCCCTTCCTTCCCACCCCAGGTCTGTTTCAATGCCCAGAAGGGCGATTGAGCACCTCCCCCGGGCTGTCTAAAGGTGGCTCCCCCCCACATCCCATCCAGGAAGTGGGGAGGAGGGAGCAGTAGCGGTGCTGCCACTCACCTGCCCAGGTGCTGAGTGAGCGCACAGTGCCGTTTTACCTGCCAATCAGCTGATCACAGGGGGTGGGGAGCCACCTTTAGACAGCCTGGGAGGCTCTCAATCGCCCCTCTGGGCATTGAAATAGACCTGGGGTGGGGAAGGGAGGGAGGAGGAGGCGCGGGTGTGTGTGTGTGTGGAAACTAGGTGTTTGCCATGGGGGGAGGGGGGAAGGCCAAATTTGGTGCTCCCACCCTGCCAGCGTCTTAGGCAGCCGCCTAGTTTGCCTAGTGGGTGAGCCAGCCCTGGCTGCGCAGACGTTTACAACTAGCAGTACTGCTACCATATGCAGATCATGAGCTGTCTTCCGCATGCCTGTAGCTAATTTGTCCCTTGTCTATAACTATTTTTACCCCACTCTTTGTCTTCTCCTCCATTCCCAGTAACAATCTTGTGAGCTAGGTTAGGCTGAGCAAGTCTGACCAGTTTAAGTTCTCCCCAGTGAGCATCATGGCTGAACAGGAATTTGAACCTAGGTCTCCCATTCCTGGACTTTAACACACTGTCCCACAGTTGTTGAAAATCACACTTGACTGGGGTTTATTATTAGTGTATTAAGATGTAGTAACTTCATCAAGAGGTGAAAATAATGCTGAGAAATTTGTACCTGCCAACAGCATTTCTTCCCTCTGCTCTCCCATTTTGCCTTGCTGAAAATGACTTGCTTTCTGGGCTTACCATGGGATGGACTGGGAAATATCTGTTGCTAGGGTTTAGTCTGTGCCATCTTTCTCCTTAGCTATGTTTCCTTCATCTTCTCCCTTGAAGTAATGTGGACAATTATGCAAATCTCAAGCCAGAGGGAGAGAATTAAGTAGTCGTATATTGAATCCTCTTGTTCTAATTGCACATCCACAATGGAATCAGCAGCACTCTGAGCATCCTGCCACCTCTGTGGTGCAGCAGCAAAGCTGCACCTGAATTTTAAAAAGAGCTCTACGATATGTTTTTGCAGGCTGTGCTGCCATGTGCTGCTTCAACAGGTGGTTGAGCTTTATTTTGAAAGCGTGTGCCTTCTGTGTCATTTTCAGAGGCAATCAAATGCATCATGTGACTGTTCTCTTAATTAGAGCTGTGTGCCTGGTCCCAGATGTCTAACTGCAAGCAAAACAAAACAGAGAAAGTCATTGCCTTTGTGTTTTCCCTGGAATGCTGCTCACGCGGCATTGCATCAGTGCCCGTTTATCCCATGGCACTGAAAGATCGGTTGCCATGATGATTACATGTGGTATTTTTTTCCATTCTGTATCAAAGGTTTTAAAACTGCAACCATTGAAAGACGCCCATTTTCTGTTGATGCTATAAATCAGTGTGTTGGATCTCACACAGGGCACTTTGTTCATTGGAACAGAATGGTCCTATCTCTCTGTCCATATGCACCCTGCTTTCCCTGAAATGTTGCTGCTGGTGACAGGACCCTCAGGATAGAGCATGAAAGGCAAATTGGAAGTCTGCAGGAGAAAGAGGAAATGATTAGTGGAAAATGTAGCAGAGACCTGTTTTCACTTGTCTCTGAGTGCCTGTGGTAAGCATGGGGAGGATCCTGTGTTCAAGGGGTCCAACTCACAGTCCAGTTCCCACATGTCAGCAAGAATTCTTGGGTGTCAGAGAGGGGTGCAGAGGACCTTCAAGAAATGTGTACAGGTGGGAGAAAGATGGACATTAGCACATTCTATTTTTTATGCCTCTCCCCATTTGGAGCTTTAGTAGAGCATCTTATTTGCATACAGATGGCCCCAGGATCAATCTCTGATGTCTCCACTTTAAAAGCTTCAGGTAGTTGAAGTGATGTGAAAGACATCTGCCTGAACTCCTGGAGAGCTGAGTAGACAATACTAACCTTGCAAGACAAAGAGGTCTGACTGTATGAGATGTGTTCACATTTAGAAATCAACCTAATGTGTATTCTTTTTTAAAAAAAATTGAAAGCACTCAGTTAATTGGTCAAGTCTTGTAGAAAATTCATAAGGCATAGTCTTTGGGCCCCTAATCCTTGCTTCCCTCTGCACCCACTCTAAAGTTTTTGTGTCCTATGCCCTTCCTGTAATAAATACCACATATGCAAATTTCAGTTCCCAATGGGGAAACATAGAAATAATCCAAGTCCTTCCAACAACTGCAAGTAAGTACAATTTCCTTTAGGCAATTTTTAATATTGCAGTCTCAGTACAATACATGTATGCTTTGGGAATCACCTACTGTTGTAGAAGAAAGAAACAAATAAGGGTTTTGAGGTCCCAGCAGAATAGCAATTGGGGAGGCTTCGGGGGAATGTCATAAATTATGATGCTTCTCTCTGTAATAGAATGTCATTTTGCTGAAAGAGGACAAAAATGTGATAGACTTTGAAAGGCTGAATGTCCTTTGTGGGAGGGATTGATCTTTGGGTGGCAGCTGCTGGAAAGCTAAGCAGAAGGGGAGGGAGAGAGATTTTCTCTGACTGGAGTGCAAGAATTTTGGTGTGATAAAATAGTTTGAATTTTCTTCCTGTTGTTGATTCTGTCCAAATCAAAGAAGCAAATAAAATTGAGGTTAAGTTTCTTTCCTGTTGGACTATTCTTAAAAGTGAGAACTGTTGTTTGTTTCCACATACAGGCCTCCCTTTTGGAAATCTAATTTGGGGTAATGGTTAGTATGTTGGAACTGAGTTCAAATCCCTGTGTTGCTGGGAATAATTTCCTACAGGCATATGACCATACCCGTACTCATCTGTAGATTGTTGTTTGGCCACAACAATCTTGAGCACCCTTTTAACGCTTTTTCCCTGGTTCTCTCCTGTGCCCCTTGCATCACAATCAACTACTGGTACTGTAAAGAAGAAAATATTGGATTTATATCCCACCCTCCACTTCGAATTTCAGAATCTCAGAGTGATTCACAATCTCCTTTATCTTCCTCCCCCACAACAGACCCTTTCAAGGACAACCTCTGCCAGAGCTATGGCTGACTCAAGGCCATTCCAGCAGGTGCAAGTGGAGGAGTGGGGAATCAAGCCCTGTTCTCCCAGATAAGAGTCCGCACACTTAACCACTGTCCAAACCACTGTGAGAAGGCTAGGCATAAAGGGAGCAAGGGCAGGAGGCAGGAACACTGTAGAAAAATTTCTTAGGACCAGGGAAGCCAATTCAGTCTGTATTTTCTTCCAAACTTTAAAGTCGGGCATCATTCCTAGGGGTGGAGGAAACCCTACAAAAATGCTGCCTGGTTGGTTGGTTTAAACTTCCGCTAATATGGGCCAGATGTTCCCCTCTGTCCTCTTCTTTTGAAACTAGCTCAGAAAGGCCTTGCTTCTTGAGTGGCTTTCCTGCTACATAGCCATTCTTTCCTCTCCTCCATCTTCTGGCACAGACTGGTTAGCGCAGCCCCTCTTTTATGGACTGTTGTGTATTCCAGTATCCTGTCTGCCAGCTGGGGCGGAACTGAAGTGGCCTCTGCCCATGCTAATCTAGGGATCAGTGAGCCTTTTCTCCTTTCCTGTCCCCAGGCACTTTGGCTTAGACTCTTGTCCCTGTTTTCACTCATCTATGAAGTATTAGTTGAGTGAAAACAGGGACAAGAGTATGAAGTATTAGTTGTAAAACACTTGGCCAGAAGCCAAGTCTGCTTCTTTGGTGAATTGTTATTTCTTTTCCCTTCTTGGTGGATGCCTGATTATTCTTCTTTTATATTATTTCTGATCTAGTGAGGCATTTTTTCCTAGTGGTTTTTGGTTGTCTTTTAGTCGATCATCTGTGTTTGATTTCATTGCAATTTGTATTTTTTTTTTTAGCATTTATTATATACATCATTTAAACCTCACTTTTGTCCCCAACAGGGGCCTAAAGCATCTTATGCCATTCTTCAGTCCTACATTTTTTCAGTATGTTGAGAGGCAGGGTATTAATGTTTAAGGTAAATAAATGCATGCAGTGCATACATTAGCTTTATTGTTTTTTGATCAAGTGTATCCTGAAGAAGAAGATATTGGATTTATATCCTGCCCTCCACTCCGAAGAGTCTCAGAGCGGCTCACAATCTCCTTTACCTTCCTCCCCCACAACAGACACCCTGTGAGGTGGGTGGGGCTGGAGAGGGCTCTCACAGCAGCTGCCCTTTCAAGGACGACCTCTGCCAGAGCTATGGCTGACCCAAGACCATTCCAGCAGATGCAGTTGGAGGAGTGGGGAATCAAACCTGGTTCTCCCAGAGTCCGCGCACTTAACCACTACACCAAACTGGCTCTCCAAACTGAGCAAGACCTTATGAAGACAGGAGGGTAATTCAGAGGTGAGCCATCAGCACTGACTTTCTATCCTATTATCAGAATATATGCCCTGTGTTATGATGTCAGTTTAGCATTATATTGGCAATGCTTGCAGGCACTGGAAGAACAATTCAGTTTGCACACTAAATATCAGTTGCTTTTTGAAATGTGGCCTTTTTCCTCTACAAGGAAATCCAAGGCCATGTACAAACTGAAACTAATTAAAACCACAATAATTCATAATTTAGTGATCTTTAAAAAATTACTGAACAATCTGAGAATAAACAGTGATATGCTTTGTGCTTCAGAAGCAAAACAAAAAATGAGAGGCCATGGCTCATTGGTAGAGCATCTGGCTTGCATGCTGGAGGTTCCAGGTTCAATCCCCAGTATCTCCTGTTAAGAGGTTGAGGCAGTAGGTAATATGAAGAACAACCTGAGACTCTGGGGAGCCATTGCCAGTCAGAGCAGACATTGATGACCTTGATGGACCAATGAGTGGTAGGCTTACTATAAGATAGCAGTCTTGTAGTGATATACCTTTGAACAACAGGAATGTTTTCATTTGCAGCAGAGAGCAAACAATGTCAGCATACTGAGCTCCACTGGGAAGGTAGTCTGTAGCAGTGGTACCACTACTGAAAAGGTCCTGCTCTAGTACCCTTTCCCCCCAGAAACATAGGCCAGGCTTTTCTATTCATAGGGCAGTGCGTCATACGAAGCTGCTGGAAAGGCGCTTCTGCAACCACTGCAGTCTGTCCACTTAGAGGAAAGCAGTGTTCAGGAACAGCAACTTTCATTCTTTAAGGAGAGGTCATCTAGCATCTCCCAGCATCTCCAAGTCATATGAACTACTCATTACTGTTACTTCTAAATTGCCTTGGTTCTAGACTGACTTTAGCAAAGGGAACAAGAAGAAGTCTAAACATACTGTTTTAAATGATGACAGGAAAAAAGGAGGCCTGGATGTATCTAATTTGAATTTATATTGCCATGCCCACTGCTTAGAATATGCTTCATTGTGGCCTTAGGCCCGAATGTGCTTTTTTGGGACAAGAGAGTAGTGCACTGAGTTCCATGTTGGGAATATGGAAAGGCGACTATCCAAATGAAGTAAAGGGCAGCTCCTTGTCTCCCAGAACCTTGAGGCTGTGGGGTTCTTACAGCCTGAAAGTCCAAGCAAGTCATCATTTCCCCCAGTACATGACAAGCCAAAGTGGAGAAGTACTGAGGAATGCAGGTTGCATTGTTTTGAACAATTGAAAATACAGTGGCTTGAATCCAAAGAGTGCCTCACATGAACAGAAAGCAGATCAACTTTTTCAAGGGGGTGGTCTCTGATTTCTCTTACTCCACCCCCCAAGCTGCAGCCCACCCTCCAGTGCAGCATCAAACCCCATTGTAGAAGATTTCCAATCTCCAAGAGTGGCTTTGGTGGAGTACAGGAGGCCATGGCAGGACAGAAAAGTCTAAGGAGCCCTCTTCCATGTAGTAGAACCATTAGGATATAAAGCCTAGGTCTTTTTCACATAGGCCTATCTCATTTCCAATTGTTGGCAATACTGCAGTGGGAACTTCCACATTGTGAGTCTCCTCACATGTTCTGTGCCCCAGTCTCCCAGCAACAGCCCTTCCAACTCCCTGCTCAGTGACAGCTTCAGTTTTCTTTTTAAACCATCATTTGAATATTGCTGTAACATTATGTTTTATCAGGTTATCTGAATTCCCAGCTTTCATTAAAAAATAAGCCTCTAGCTTCTTTCATTGCAGAGATCTAAGGGGGAAGGGTACATCCCCACAATGAAAGGAAATAAAGACTTTTTAAAAAATGAAGTTGGAAATTTAGAGAATCAGATAGACTGTTCAACATTATAATGTTATAACAATATTAAACGCTCAGATGATTGGGATGGGGAAAATGACTGCTGTTGGAACTTGGTATCACAGCAAGAGGAATCACAATTTTAAAAGTATCTATCTGAAAAAAGAAACCACTGCGAACAAGAATGCCAAATATAATGAATTTTTAAATAAAGTATGTAACAAAATAAATTCAATTTTGTGTGCATTTTATAAATGTTTTTATATACAAATGTATATCAAATTGATGTAAACTAATATAAATTTATATACAATTGCCACAAGATAAACATCACTTCAGTTTTCTCAAAGCCATATGCTATAGTACAAATCTTATTTATAAAAGTGCATTAAAACATTCATATAATTAGAATAGTCCATATCTTTTGACGAATGAGAACAGGTTTTGAAGAATGAGACAAGGTTTCCAGATAGGTTGCTTGTTTCAAGATTGAGATCATCTTCAGATAGGCACTGAGAATTGTATCCCTTATGGTAAATTCCACAGTTTCCAAAAGGCAAACATTGAGCAGTTTTTTCCAACACTGAAAGAGCCTTTAGTATTGAAGGAATTTGATCAAAATATTCAAAACTGAAGCAGACAGGCACCAATCAACATATTCTATCTGGATCTAATCTTCAAGAATTCTATATTGTTGGTAAAACCTCCACTGGACTGCCCAAGAGAGCCCACAAAGCAGCAGATCCTGCGGGGAGAGAACCAGAGTAGTGAAGTGGTTACGAGCGATGGACTCTAATCTGGAGAACTGGGTTCAGTTCTGTGCATGATGCCAGCTGGTTGACCTTCAGGTCAATAACAGCTCTTTCAGAGCTCTCTCAGCCCCCAAAATAAGTCTCCACTTAATAATTCTAGCTTTCCACCTAAAGAGCTATAACTTCAGGCTGCCGGACAGTCTTGGGATCTCCAGGTTGTACTACACATAATGCCGTATGATAATTATTATTTTCTGGGCTGGCTGATTTAAACCAGACTGCCCAATAGAGCCTGCAAAACTGTGGATCCTGTGGGGAGGGCTCTCTTCAGCAGTTCAGTTGAATAGCTCAAAAGAGCCCCAGCTGAGCCTGAGGGGAGTGTGTCCCCTAGCTGTTTTGTGGGCTGTCTTCTACAGTCCCTTTAAATACCCCCTGTTTAAAGGGACTGCAGAAGAAAGCCCAAAAACAGCTGAGTGGCAGGATCAAGCTGCTTGAGCCCCTCAGGTGTTCTAGGTTTGTTGGCAGTTTCTGAATATTTCTGGGTTTGGTTTTTTCCCCCAGATATATTTTTGGTCTCCCAAAAATCTTGGATATGTTTGGGATGCCATAATATACCCCCCAAAATACCAATAGTTTTAGGATATATTTTCAGTTCAAGTAGACCCGAATACACACCCCTCGTAGCATATTAAATAGTATATGCTAAATACTGGAAACAAAGTAAGGTACTAAAATTAATGAATAGTTATGCAATTCTTGCATTTATGCTGCAGTGTAAATAAATTGTGGTTGTGTGAATTACAAGTAGCAAATCAATATATCTAATTCTCAACAGAGACAAATCTATGGATATCTATATCCATACACTGGAGCCACAAACAGACCAAATAGATTGTTCTACAAACCTGAGAAAAGCCCCAGGTGCACGGAAAATTGTAAATCTAGAAAACAAACAAACATAGGGAGGGAAAACATTCCAAAATAGTTGAAGCAGGCCCTGTGGAAGCAAAATAGGCAGTAGTGTGGGGAATGCGGTGCCTCCTGCAAGTCCCTGAGGATCCCTTGCCATACAACTGAATCCAGGCTGTCAGGGGTTATAGTTTCCAGAATAGCTGCTGCTAGGGGTGAGGGAGGAGGGAAAGCTGAAAGCAGGAGACCGGTGGACGGTGGGAATGAAAGAAGGATGCAGGAAACGGGGAGAAGCTATTGGGACTTTCAGAGAATACAAAAGAAGAAATAGTGGGTGGGGGGAAATGAGATGCCCCCAACAAGTCCTTGAGACTCCTGGCTTATACTCTTTATGTTTAATCAAAACATTTTTGTGTATTTTTTAACATCTTCATTTAAATTGCATAAATTTTTATATTCATTATGTAATGAAAAAATTGCTGCCATAGCTTTGACTAACGTTCTCTTTATGTTATTTTCAAACTGAAAATGATTTTAACTATTGTTGTGGTCATTTTGCAAAAGTAATTAAGTAGAAAGCTGTTTCTATGTTGCTGATAAAACATTTTGCATGTTGCCAAAGCCTGGGAACCATTGTTACCATGAATCAACTGTGATGTATTTAGAGAACTTAATGGCCAGTTTTCATGGTCTACATTCTAAGAAAGTGCAGAATTCAAGAAAAAGAACTCAAGATACTTCTCTAAAGGATGCATAATGCAGCTTTTTAATGTGTTGGGTGTTTTCAACATTATGGAATTTCCAAACATTCTTCAGAGTAGAATAAAGCATGATATGTGATGTATGTGTGCTGAGAAGTCCACTTGGGTCTTTACTTCTCATAGTGTTCTTGCTATCTTCTACAAGGAAGTTTTTTAAAAAAAATAAAAATAAAATAAAACTGGGATATCAATAATGTTTGGATCAGCCATGGGTCAGGAACAGTTGTTGATGAGTTTCCTCCCTGACAAAATCCATTTTGTCAGTGTTTGAAATCTTGTAATTCTTTATGAAATCTTGACAGCTATAATAGGTTGCATTACCCTAATCTTGCAACATTGACAGACTAAGGTGAAATTAAGAATGTAAAGCTGCAAGATTTTCAAAGCAGCCTGATTTGATTGCCTGTGTGCATGCAGTGTATAGTAGCTAAGAGACTGAGCTTCCACTCAGCAACTCCTTCCTTTAAATTTCACCTCTGCCATAAATTCCTTAGGTGTCCCTGGGCAATCTTTCACAGCCACAATCTTTCATCTGCAAAATGAGGATTATAAATCCGATTTATTATTGATGTAACTTTTACAGAAAGATAGTGCATATGAAGTAAGTTGAATGCTTGAAATCATTACCCATATGCTAAGTGTTAATAATATCTTAAAGACAAAATGATCCGTATAGAAGCCTTTGGAAAGACTTGCAATTATTTATTAACCACACTAAGTGTTGATATGAACAAACCTTTCATTCTCTTTGTTATAGTGTGATATGTGTCACTGCTTTTGGTTTTACAGTTTTTAAAAAATCTATATCGTAAGTTCCATGGAGCATGTCTGTATGTTTGTGTTTCCTTATGTATTTTTCTGTCAAGTACATTTATGACGAGACATAATCAGTAAACATATAAAACATATAAAAAGATGGAAAATAACAGATCTTCCTTAGAGTGAGTAGTGCAGAGGACAGTGCCACTGTTGTCGAATTTTATGAGACACAGCTTAATTTGCTGGGTTCAAAAAGTTGCATACTCCTTATGCCTGCGAGGTGATATTTGCTTTCAGCATGGCTTCTGAAGATGCCATGGTTCAGTGGTAGACAGTTTGGTTTGCATGTCCCAGGTTTACACCTTGTGTTAAAGGATCTCCCGTAGAAGGCATGGGAAAGACCAGAGTTTCTAGAGCTACTGCCAATTGGAGTACACAATACTGAGCTAATTAGACCAGTGGTGTGGCTTGGTCTGTGGTTGGTTCAGATGATCGCGTTTGCAAGCTTTCCAATGTTTGCTTAGCACAAAAACCAACCCTGAAACTGTGGCCTGTTCCTCATGGCAGGCAATGTTTTGAAAAGGTTTCACAATTCATCATTTGTATTGGTCATTAAACAGTTTTGACTGCTCATCTTGTCTACTGTAAACAGGAGGAACAGCCTTTGCCAGTGCAAAGCAGAAGGTCTTCTCTCAGCCGCATGTGCTACTTGACAATGAGCATGATGCTGTTGCTCCTTGGCTTGATTTTGACGTCCATGTATGTTTACAGATATTTCTCCATTGCTGGCTCATCTCCGGTATGTATAGAACAGCACAAACATTTTTCTTGTATTATCTAGCTTCACATATCACCTTGCAATTTCAGCCACTGCCCATCAACTACATTAAATGACTCTGAGTCCTTTAAACCAAACAGCTGAACGGTAGAGCTGGGAGCCATTGAAACCACTGCTTTCTGCTCCCCATGTAAAGCTGCAGAAAACAGGGATCCTGAACTGGTTTGGTTCATGAACCAATCTTCCAATTCATATGGGTTCATGGTTCAGTTCATAGTTCAGCCATTAACCAAAGTGCAAAAATGTGATTCATGCCCATCCCTACTAATAGTTATCAAAGTCCACATAAACTACTATAATTCAAGCCTCCATTTCCACCCATTTAAAATAAGTCCAGACTATTGGGGGTGGGGTGGGTGCATGCCCATTTCACTGATGACATTTAACCATGTCCCTTTGAACCAGAAGGAAGCAGAAGGGCAAGGCAGGTGAAGACAATTCTCACAGACATGTATTTCACAGTAATCTCACTGCTGCAAAATGTAGAGAAGTTTTTCTCTCATAGAGTGAAGGGGGAAATTGTTGTTCACCCTTTTCCCTTTCTCTTGAGAAATAGTAGAAGGAGGGTGATAATCCATCGCTGATCAGAATAAGGGAAGAGGCTGGAGCACCTGCATTGGGAATGACTTTTAAATGCAGTTGCCGTCTCCTGCAGTGCTGCAAGAGAGGACAATGGGGACAAAACAAGACTGAATTGCCCCCCCTTTCCTTTGTCCCACCAGCTCCAATGGGAACTGCCCACCACTGACTGCCTGCATCTGAGTCAAGAGCAAGTCTAGAAGGCCAGTAGATAGTGGTTCTCAATAGGACAAACTATAGCATTGTTTGCAATGTTTTGAGCAGCCTTCATTGTCCACCTGCATGAATGCACTGCAGTTAAGAAGAGAATGGGCCTGTAGTGCTCTTGCAACATCACCTTGTGCTGGTTCCACCAGTCAGTGCCATAGCTGGTAATGAGGGTGACTTTTCAGTACAGAGAGCAGGAGAAAGAAACTTCTCCCAAGAAGTGTTCCTTGTAGATTCCATCTCCTGCATTTTAGTAGGCTGCAATTGCTGCCATCTTGATGTGCTCTTAGGCTGCTAGAGAGCTTTTTCTCAAACCCTTAAAAGAAAGGCTGAAGTGATGCACGTTTTGGATGACGTATTATTTTTTGCAGACCAATTCAGAAAACCTCTTCCACTGTGGAGTTATCTATCAAGACTCTTACTACTCGGAACTAAGGGAACAGCTGGAACTGCATGAGGATGTGAGGATTTACCTGGAAGAGGACTATGAACAGATCAACATTCCAATGCCCCACTTTGGTGAAAGCAATCCTGCAGATATTATTCATGATTTCCAGCGGGTAAGAAATTAGAAATGGGGCACAGATTTTGTGGTTGCTGCAGGCGAAGGGTTGGAATGTGAAGAGGGTAACAGAAGCAGACAGGCTTGGAGAAGGGACTGGGGTGGTGGTGGTGGGGGCCACAAATGTACTTCCTCTTTCCCTGCTGCCAAGCAGTGTTCTAAAAAAAACATGCATGCTGGGCTTGTGGAAGTTTCTTTTTTAATGTTACACTCAAGATAGGGGTGGAGTGGGATAGTTTATAGTGCTTTGTCTCCTTCCTAAAAACATCCAAAGCCATCTTTGGAATCTTGGTTCAGGTGTCCTCGTGAGCAGCAGTTAAACTCCAGTTGTTGACGTGTTTGCATGCATAAATTGGATTTCAGAATTAGAGAACCAAGATCAAATACATTGGGTTTTACAATTTCTGAGGGCCAACTATATACAGGTCAAAGTTAAAAGATATCCTCCAGCCTAAGTGAAGATGGAAGAAAGCATTTTTGCAGCAGGACTAACTTGCTTCTCCAGCAGCTGTGCCCCTCCTGAGGATTCTGTTAGAGCAGGGGTGTCAAACTCATTTGTTATGAGAGTCGGATCTGACATAAATTAGACCTTGTTGAGCCAGGCCAGGTGTGTCATAAAATGTAATGCCAGGTAGCAAAAATATAAACTTTATAAAGGACACAGGCAAACACAATTAAAGACTGTTTTAAAACTTGAAATAATAATAATAATAGTAATAATAATAATAACTTTATTTTTATATCCCGCCCTCCCCCGCCGAGGCGGGCTCAGGGCGGCTAACAGACATGGAGATCCCATGATTCATGTAAAACAATGTAAACAATTTTAAATATATAAATTGCATAATAAATTATTTAGAATAGATAAAATGTATAAAATGGGTGCTAAAAACTGTAATCATAATATCCACAAGATGGCTAGATGTCCACACGTCAGATTAATCGGGTTCTATCTCGAAAGCAAGCTGGAAAAGAAATGTTTTGCAAGCCCTGCGGAATTGGTTCAGGTCCCGCAGGGCTCGCACCATCTCTGGAAGGTGGTTCCACCAACGAGGGGCCATCACTGAGAAGGCCTGCTCCCTAGTAGCCTTCAACCTAGCATCTCTTGGCCCAGGGATTGTTAGTAAGTTCTGAGAGCTAGATCTCAGTGCTCTCTGGGGCACATATGGGGAGAGGCGGTCCCTTAGGTAGGCAGGTCCTCGGCCATATAGGGCTTTAAAGGTAATAACCAGCACTTTATAGCGAACACGGTACACAACCGGCAGCCAATGCAGATCCCGCAGCCCAGGCCGCGCAGGTTCCCACCGTGGTAGTCCCTCCAGCAGCCTGGCCGCCGCGTTCTGGACTACCTGAAGTCTCCGTGTTCGGTATAAGGGCAGCCCCATGTAGAGGGCATTGCAGTAGTCTAGTCTCGAAGTGACCGTTGCGTGGATCACAGTTGCTAGGTCGCTGCGCTCCAAGAAGGGAGCCAGCTGTCTCGCCCTCTTAAGATGGAAGAAGGCGGATCTAGCAGTGGCGGCTATCTGGGCCTCCATTGATAGAGAGGATTCCAGTAGCACTCTCAGGCTCTTGACTTTGTGCACTGGTACCAGTGGCGCACCGTCAAAAGCCGGTAGGGTAATCTCCCCTCCCGGTCCGCCGCGGCCCACGCAAAGGACCTCAGTCTTCGCCGGATTCAACTTCAGCCCGCTCAGCCTGAGCCAGTCAGCCACGGCTTGTAATGCCCGGTCCAAATTTATAGGGACATCACCAGCCCGGCCGTCCATCAATAGATAGAGCTGGGTGTCATCTGCGTATTGATGACAACCCAGCCCATACCTCCGTGCAATCTGGGCAAGGGGGCGCATAAAGATGTTAAACAACATCGGGGAGAGAACTGCTCCCTGGGGCACACCACAATGAAGTGGGTGCCTCTTAGACAGCTCCCCCCCAATTGCCACCCTTTGTCCCCGACCGTCAAGAAAGGAGGAGAGCCACTGTAAGGCTAGCCCCCAAATTCCTGCGTCGGTGAGGCGGCGGGTCAGCAGCCGATGGTCGACCATATCGAACGCAGCCGATAGGTCTAGCAACAGCAGTACCGCCGAGCCGCCTCGATCCAGTTGTCGTCGGAGGTCATCCATGAGGGCGACCAGGACTGTTTCCGTCCCATGGCCCGGGCGGAAGCCGGACTGGCATGGGTCTAAGATGGAAGCGTCCTCCAGAAATTCCTGTAACTGCACCGCCACAGCCCTCTCGATAATTTTGCCCAAAAAGGGCAAATTTGAGACCGGCTGGTAGTGTGCCAATTCGGCCGGGTCTGATGACGGTTTTTTCAAGAGAGGGCGGACCAATGCCTCTTTCAGGCATTGCTTAGATATGCTTAAAACATTAGTGCTCTTGCAATATTTTGTTTGTTTAACAGTTTCTGATACCTGACACCTCTTGCTTTGAATTATTGCATCAAAATATGGAGACAATATCTGTGCTGTAGCAATCTTGAGTATGCTGTTCAGGTGTGTGCCTGTAAGTTGCCAACCTACTTTTGATTTATTGACATTCATTGCGGAACTCTCATGGACAATGCTTTGAGCCTAAGACCCAGGAGAAAACATGAAATGGCTGGACATTGTGAACTTTTGTACATAAGCTGCTTCATGTGCTAGTCAGCCATGGAGAAAATAGAGGCTTTGGTCTGTAGCTCCTGTGTGACTGAGTAAGCTTGGCAAAGCAAACTGTGATGCAGAAGGAAGCAAGACAGAGAGAAGGAAGCAAACAATGAGTTCCTTGTGGGCCTGATAGGAGCCCTCCGGGGGCCTGATCCAGCCCTCGGACCACATGTTTGACACCCCTGTATTAGAGATTCAGGAGAATGAATCTCCCATGCAGTCTATTCCTGGTTCTGTGCCATGGATGATTGTAGTGGAAAGATGCCTTCCAGACAAATCAAACGCTAATACCCAGTTTTAGATAAAATGTTTTTTTAAATGTAATGTGTAACTTAGTGGTAACTCCTCAATATATGTCTGAAGTGTCCAGGCATGACAAAATCAAATTCTCCTTTTTTTTTCTTTCTAAAATTGAATATACCCTTGCTGCATTTTTCTGCTTTGAGTCCATGAGTCTGTTTTGAGTCCAATCTATGTGCTTTGGTTTCAGGGGCTGACAGCGTATCATGACATAGCCCTTGATAAATGCTATGTCATTGAGTTGAACACCACTATCGTCATGCCACCACAGAGCTTCTGGGAGCTTCTCATTAATGTGAAGGTAGATGGTCAAATGCTTCTTATATCTGTTCAAATATTTTTAAACAGCATGTCAGCTCTTGTGCCCTTTCCTGGAGCAGAAATGGCATTCCTAACAACCCACAGTTTGCGTTGACATCCCGATGGACAAACTGTGGTCTTGTTTTATTACTCACAAACTTTGGAATCCTGTTTCATAGTCAAGGTAGCAAACAATAGATGGTTATAGTGGCCAAACTGCGCATCATTTAAATTGTGGTTAGTTGTCCTTAGTAACATCCAAGCCATGCACAAAGGTTGGGAAGTGCAAGTCCAAAGACTTCCCTGGCTCATTCTCTTAACAAAAAGTCATGGGTCCCAATATATGGGTTAGATCTAGCCAGCCTTTTTACTCAGTCACAGCCAGTTTCCCTCCACAATATAGCTCTGGATGGCCAAACCTGCTTAATGTAAGAGCCACATAGAATAAACATGAGATGTTTGAGAGCCTTGGGATGGATGGAAGGAAGGAAGGCAAATAGATGGGGGAGGGAAGTGGAAAGAAAGCAACTTTAAATGCATTTCCAAACCACCAACTAGCTTGGCTTGGAGAAGTGATTTAAAGAGAGAAATGCCTTCTTCAAGCCAGCTGACAGAGTGGTGGGGACTTCGAGAACCACACAAAATGTGTGGAAGAGCCACATGTGGCTTCCAAGCCACAGCTTGGCCACCCCTGCTATATAGCCTTTGTCTCACATAGCTTATTTGCATGCATTCCCCAAATTCTTAGCTTAGCCCTTTTTGTTGACCAAAGAGGAGGACTCCTTCCCTTTTCACCTGTAGAAAAGATAGTTGGGTCCAACCCAATGGTTGAAAGGTGCACAATGTAGAAACCTTACTGAAACTATGCAGGCCTGAATGTGGAATACACCAGGCTTCTTTTGACATCATCCAATAGACTAGGAGCCTGTCAGTTTTGTACCTAAGATCCCAGCTTTGGAACCCAAATTCTGCTTTCAAAATGCATCAGGCAAAAACCAGTGTACAATAGTCATACTGGCTCTGTATGGACTAACCATCAGAGGAAGGATCCCTTTCCCCAAAGGGTGAGGGGCGCAAATGTACATGCATGGCAAAGAAAGATGGGGAGTGGGAATCTGCTGCAGATCTGTTGCCCAGTTCCTGTTTAGTTTATTCTGTGCTTCTGGAGTTATGTAGCAAGTACATGGCTGTCTCTCTTCATCAGCTTTGTACAGGTGCCCACTGCTTATTTCCTAACCACCCTAAAACTGCCCCATCTTTCTGACAACCCTTAGACATTGCAATATCCCATTATGGTAAAGTTCATTAATTTCTTTTGCTGCTTTTTGTTTGATGCTAGCCACTCTCTTCTAGCTGGAATCCAGCAATACCAAGCTATTTCGATATGCTGCACATTACATTTCATTCTTTGATTGTGTTTTCATCTGATTTCATGTTGATTTCTTTTGTCTAAATAAGTGAACCAGAAGTGCAGATAAAGTGAAACATGCTATTTGCTCTGTGAAACAGACAGTGCTGATGATTAACACAATTCGAAGCTGTTGGTGTTGAATGCTGGTGGAATGTTTTGCAGAAGATAATTGGCCTCAATTCCATAAAGATGTGCCAGTATTGAAGCTGAGCACTGGGGTCATTTTTAATTCCTGTGTAATCTTTTATCAAACTAACACTGTGTTTGCCCTATGCCATTACTGTGATTCCT
Source organism: Heteronotia binoei (assembly GCF_032191835.1). NCBI lineage: Eukaryota > Metazoa > Chordata > Lepidosauria > Squamata > Gekkonidae > Heteronotia > Heteronotia binoei. The sequence continues at coordinate 91,577,610 of NC_083228.1, read as the reverse complement.
GTTAATACAACATCTCTTTCAGTTTTGATAGAAAGTTATTGATTGCTGCGCCATGCTACTGTTGTAGTTAATTTTATCACAGTGATGTTTTAATCACTGTGAAATTCTGCTGTGTGAATAAGCTAGTTTCCAATTTTCTAAGGACATTGTCCTTCTGGGATTTTTTTTAACCCTCTACCTTAGAGGCCAAAAAACCACAACATACTGTAGATGTGAAGAGGTCTTTATTGTTTTACTTACTGCTTTTATTTCTGTTTCATAGAGGGTTTTTTTTCTTTATTCCGCCTCCCTGTTTGTTTACATCTTTTTCTGCTTAACGCTTTTTGTAGAAAATCCTTTTTTGTCTTTCCAGCCGTTTTTCTTTTCCTTCATTAAGGGTTTTTTTTAAAAAAAAAATGTTATGGATATGTTACATATTTGTTCTACTTTCATCCATGGAGCCCAGAAAAAGCAAACACGACTTTGCCCCTTTCCCTGCCTGGCCTGCTGAGGAAAAATCAGCATAGTTCCTGCCAAGAGAAGTCCTGCCTTACCAAAATTTTGAAGTTGGTGTCTTATACGTGGATGCGGGTAATCTGGTAGACATATACTTGGACTTCCAAAAGGCTTTTGGCAAGGTACCTCACTGAAGACTCCTGAGTTAGCTTAGCTGTCATGAAGTAAGAGGATGGGTTCTTTTAAGAGTTGAAAGTTGGCTAAATGAAAGGGTCCCATAAGGATTGATATTGGGGGCAGTGCTATTTAATTTATTCATAAATGGTCCGGAACTGGGAGTGAGCAGTGTGGTGGCCAAATTTGCAGACAGTACCAAATTATTCAGGATGGTGAAAATGAAGGCAGATTGTAAAGAGCTGCAGGAGGATCCCTCTGAACCGGATGGGCAACGATGTGGCAAATGAAGTTCAGTCTGTTAGGTATGTGGATACACATTGGAACAAAAGGAAAACCCTGTAAATAAATGCTAATAGGGGCTAAAGTGGGTGAGACCAAAACTTATCATCACAGCGGAAACTTGATGAAAATGTTGACTTTGAATCAACCATAAAAAAGGGAAGTAGAAAAGGAACTGAAAATAAAACTGCCAATATTATAATACTCCTGTATGGTGCAGCTTCATTTGGAATACTGTGTGCAGTTGTGGTTGCCATATTTCATATTGCAGAATTGGAAAAAGTGCAGAAAAAGGCAGCAAGCAAGCTGATCAAGGGGCTGGATTACCTTTCCTGTGGAGAAAGACCCCAGGATTTGGGACATGACAGACAAAAGGAAATATTTCTTTACTCAGTGATTAATTAAATTGTTGAATTGGCTGCTAGTGGATATCATGAGGACCACAGACATAGAAGGCTTTAAAGGGGGGTTATACATATTCATGGAGGATACGTCTGTCAGCAGCTACTAGCCATAGTGGCTAAAGAAAACCTCTGCATTCAAAGGCAATAAACTAGGAGGAAGCCTGAGGAGAAGGTTTTATCCTCTGTACCCTGCTTGGTGGCCCTGCAGGGCAACTGATTGGCCACTGTGTGAAACAGTATGCTGGACTACATGGACCACTGGTATGATCTAGTGAGGTTATTCTTGTGTTCCCTGTTTCATTTTTGTAATAACCCACATAGCAGGGGTAGGTTATATTGAGGGGGACGGTGATCTGCTCAAGGCCATGCAGTGAATTTAATGTCTGACTGAGGATTTGAAGTTGGGTCACTCTGACCTAAGCTCATCACACTGATTTAGCTTGTTGTGGTACTGCGGAAGGTGGGATGAATGGGACAACACTGGTAAAAATTATTGTAACCAATTCTTTCTGTAGTTTTTGATCCTGGCATTCCTGATCTGTAGAAATTTAGATAGGGATTTATATAGACAGATATATCCAGTATCCTCATGTGCTGCAGATAATTGCAACTGGCTCCGCCTCCCTCAACAGGGTTCATCTCTGCTGAATCACCATTTTGTGAATTGATCCAGCCTGTCACCCTTTAGGATTAGTCCTAGTCACAAGTCTTTTTATAATAGTGCCTGAACTTGATGCAACACGGGCTATCACATGTTGAGTGAATTGATGCGCAACAGAATAAATGTCTCTGTAATAACTAAACTATTTTTAGTTGATAATTGTGCCCAATTTTGCTCCTCTTCCTTCCCATTAATGTATTTATGTGCTACAAAACAACCTTGATGCATAAAAGGATCCCATGTACTGATAATATTTATGCTGGTATTCTGACTCTCAGCTGTATGTTGCCCTAACATGACAAACCTTATCAGTTACATTCCACTGGCAAATTCCTTCTTGAAGTATTCAGTTGCTGGTAATGGATGTGTCCAGTTAGTTGTTAAGGCTTTTCAGTGAATATCATTCAATGCTAACTATCTTGAGATGTTTGCCCTTTCTTGTTGCAGAGCCTTTAATGCTGTAGTGTTTGATTTCTTACAAATAACCTTTCTGGAGAACAGTGGTAATTTGCCTTCTGGGGATGTCATATTAAGTCTTACTTGGAGTGGAGAGGATATTTCAGCACAGCATGGGGCAAAGTTCCCATCAAGGCTCAAAAATGTGATTACAGTTAAATCTTGAATGAGATCTGTGCTTGTTGCCAAAAAAAAAGCCTCGCATTTTAAAAACTTTTGGTGTGCTTATTTCCGCTTATATTTTTTAATGTAGATGCTCCTGAAGAATAATCATGTATGATCTAAAATGCAGGGGAGGGGATGGAGGGGGCACCATTTATACCCTTCCCTTCTGATACAGCATTCCTGCCTTCCCGAAAACTCCTGAGTCAAGGATTTTTAATCTCTGTTGCTTCTGTAGATAATTGTACTTAAATTACTAATAAACAAGAAGGTGCTGGTCTCTTTCCTGTACACCAGAGACAAAATACATGCAGATCCTCAGCCACTGTCTGTTAACATAATGCATGTTGCTTGTGATTGTACAGTCATTCTCTTTCTCTGCTTCTTCAGCACAAATGGATCAATAGCTTAACTTTTATAGAACTGCCGTGTTAATATATGCAAAGCCAGCTAATAGACTGAGACAGCAATATTCTGCAAGAGTATATTGATTCAGCCTGCCTTGCTGACCCAACAGCATAGCAAATGTGTTAATACCTTGTTCCCTTTGAGTTTTCTAATATCTCAGAAGGTAACTGTTGAGCCAGGTGAGGAGGATGTGTTCAGTTTGTATTGTTCTGCTGGGATCCCAGTTGGATCTTGCTGCTTATGGCCTTCATTAGATAGGTCAAGTTGGTACAGGGAGAGGGAGGAGAATGTCTAGTAATCAAGTGACCATGTGGCAGAGCTGGTGGTTGCTTATGTGGCCTGTTAGCTTGAGTCTGTGGAGTGAAGATCTGACATAGCACTATCAGTGAACCTTTCCAGCCTATTCACTCTAATTTTTCATCATGACAGAGGATAATGTGCATAAGGTTATTGTGTATTGTGAGCTGAATGTAAAATACAGCTCTGCATAAAAGCTGTCATTAAATCCCTTGAGTTTAAGAGGCTTGAAGCAAGCTACCTGTGCAACCCAAATGATGTTAGTAAGAAGCACTTGAGATGAGAAAAGCTGTTACTCCTACAGTAAGAGAGCAAACCTAAACCAAGGCTCTGAAGCTCTTAGGAGAGGAGGTATCCATTCACTGCTAACTCAGAGGCATTGATTCCCACCCCTACTATATCTGTCTTCAACTGTCTTCAATATGGGATTGTATCTGGGAGTTTCTCAAAGCCCCCTTGATCTCAGCTGGTATCTCATAAGCCATGCAGCCTGCATAGAGTAACAAAAATAGAAGATGGGCCCTTGCCTCAAAAAACTTACAAGCTAAATTTGGGCTGAGTAGACAGAATGGCAGCCGCACTGGCTGTGATGGGTCAGGAAAGAACAGTAGAAGGGAGGGCCACACTGGGTCTAACCATTTTTGTCCTTTTCATTTAAAAAGATCAGGTATGCCCATTTGAGAGGAGTTTCCCCCTGTTAGCTTGCATTGAAAAAATTGCCCAACAATCATTACCTCTAAATTCAGGTATCCTGGTTTTGCAAAGTAATTGGGTAACTGGCTGTTCTTTGGTTCACATTTTGGGACTCTAGTAAATTATTTCAGAAGAGTGAAATCCCTGGCCATATGGCACTCTAAGGAAGGGGAAATGTTTTGTTTTTCTGACGTTGCAGTGGCATCAATTTATTTTGCTGAACTGGAAATTTTCAGGATTCTGTGTGTTTAATTCTGTGATTTCAGAAAGGGGTGTATTTGCCGCAAACCTACATAATCCAAGAGGAGATGATAGTCACGGAGCACGTCACTGACATCGACCAGCTTGGCTCCTTTATTTATCATCTGTGCCGTGGCAAAGAGACATATAGACTGAAGCGTCGAACTTCAAGGCGACGTAAGGACACATTTTGCCAAGCATGATGTTTGTCACAGAGTAGAACCCTGCCAACTGAGCATAGTCCATCAGGAAGTTTTTTTTTTTAACTCTTTAAATTGAATGGGAATTCTTTGCTTTTGCATAGTTCCCATTCAATGTGGTAGGCTTTGTATATGAGGAACTCCCAGTGAATTGCACTTTACTGCTGTAATAGTTGCCCTGCATGTTTCTGACATGGATGATCAATGGCAGATGTTGCAGTAAATATGCTTTCTGGACTTGACAGTAGGCTTGTAGAAATTTCATTCTTGAGTCACCACTGCAAAGTTTTGTTCTGTTTTTTTACTGGGGTTTTTTTGTAAGATAGTGAGTTGTCATCAAGTCCTTTTAACTAATGCTGAGATTTTTAAAAAAAGTTCAGAAAATTTGCTTACTCGGTTCTGACCAGGTTGAATATTTCATCTGCTGTTAACCTCTGTACTGCGCTTGGAACCCTGGCATTATATAAAGATTTTGCTAGCAAATGAAAGAATTGGTATGTATTGTCAAAACTCTGCAGCTGTTTATTACACAGACAGCAAAACAATTAATGCTGAATCAGCAAAAAAGTTTGAGAAGATCAAGTAAGGAAGAATAAAAAGCTGACTGCAGTTTGATGTAGTCTCTATCATCACTTTTAAGCTTTAGTGCACTGCAGTTTTTGACTCATGCAGATTTTTAGAGAGCAATTCCCCCCCCCCCTGCAGCTCCCATCCGATGCCCATTATTTCCCACTGGATGGCTCAAAAGGATCCTTGTTCACTGAAAATTAAGGACAGAAATAGTTGGCAAACAGCCATCAGTGCTAACTGAAGGCAATAATTTGCCAGACATTTTCATCTGCACTTTTAGATGAATAAAAAATCTTCTGAGCCAGTGATAGGAAATGGTGGGTGAGGGATGAGAACCTTCCACAGTAGGAGACAAGAATAATTGCCCATTGCAAATCAGTACCAATGCAGGTCTGACACATCATCATCAACTTCCACAATCAGTGTTAAAATTCATTTAACTTTTTATTATTAAATTGCTTAATGTTTTAAAGGCTTTTTTAGATTGCATGATTAACATCATTTATTGTTATTAGGACTGGGATGGGCAGAACTGGGAAAATGGAGGTTCATCCCAGTTCGTGGGGTCTCATGAACCACAAACCTTCCCATTTCCCAAACCAATTCATTTTGTGAGGTTCATGATGCAGTTGAACAGGCTAGAGATGCCAAACTTGCAGTGAGTCACAGGTGACTCTCCTCTACCTGCCAAAACCATCAGCAGCAGCAGCCGCCTTTATTGCCATAAAAGAAATCAATTATACAGAGTAAAAGGATTACCAAATTATACAGAATAAAAATTAGCCATAAAATACAAAAGGTACAGTTAAAATTTAGAAACATGGTTACCAATTAAAACTATGGCTACAAAAAACTTTGGCATACCATGGTGGCCAGAAAAATGAACTTAGCTACTATTTCAGTGTCTTTCGGGGAGAAAGTGCTCAGGAGCCTACAGACTTTCAAGGCATCCGAACAGCCTCCTAATTTCTCCAAAACAGGACGCAGAAGTGAGTTACAAAGCTGTGAATATAACAAACAATGGAGCAAAACATGAGGGACTGTTTCAAACTGCCAAAACCAAGATGAGGGGCAGGCACAGCAAGGACAGCTGATGATGCTAAGCCAGAGGGGGAGCCTAGAGACACGGGAGTCAAGGATCCAGGGGTCCAAAGGGCAAAGGGGGAGAGGAAGTTGATGATTCAAAAATACCACTGAGGGGGAGTGTGGATCCTCAGCCAAGGAAACCAATGGCTGAGCCCTTCTGCTCAGCTTGAGCAGACGAACAGGTGCCTTGGGGCTCTGAATAAGCACTAAACACCCCAACCTCTTTCCTTTCTGCCTAACTGCAAAGTAAAAGCAGCTGCATGTGAACTGGGGGCATATATCCATTCTGTTCCCATGGAGCAGAACAGGAGCACTGTTGTTGGGAGCCAGCATTGCCTGTTAAGCTTCAGAAGCCATTGCTGGTCTTTCCAGGGCTGCAGAAACCCATACCACCACCACCCCCATCTGACAAGTAATGGATTGGCACCACTGTGTCTGCTGCAGAGATTGCCAACACACACCTCCTTGAAAAACATGGAAGTTCATGGGAAGTTCATTGTAGACACAATCGCATAACACTCGGCTCATTAACTGGGGGGGTTTCATGATGAATTTAGGTTCATGATGAGGTTTGTGCTCATCCCTGATTAGGACAGTACTTCCATGTGCTGTAACCTCCTTTTGCTAATGTAGATTGTTTTGGTTGGAGAACAGGTTTTGAGATTTGTGTTTTTATAAAATGCAATAGACAATAAGCTGTTTGTATTGTATTGTTTGATGCATCTGGGACATTTTCATACTTTTGTTTCCAGATGTCTGAATTGGCCATATTTCTTCTTTCAAAACATTTCATGTGACAACAAAGTTAACTGCGCTTTTCTTTCTTGTCCCATTTTCCAGATATCCATCGACGTGCAGCAGAGAGCTGTCATCACATTCGCCATTTTGAAAACACCTTTGTGGTTGACACTGCAATTTGTCAAAAATTGTGAGAATCACTCACCAGATGTAACCTTACTGGGCTTTGCTTGTGCTCATCCATGCAGGCTTCTGGAGAGAGAATTTGGCTTATTTTTCTTCTTGCTCCCATTGCTTGTGCATTACTAACTTCTCAGGTCATATGTGATTGAACACTGACCTTTGGTGTCTCTGTACTGCTTCTTAGATTTTGCTTAACTTTCACTGTTACCCCAAAATGTGACTGGGGAGGGGAGGGGAAAGTTTGTTGTGAAAATTGGTCTAATAGTCTCTTCTGGGAGTGTGCAGTGTACTCTAAGAAACCACAGAAGACTCTTAATGCAAATGGCTGGCCATTTGTTAACTTGGGGAGGAAGAAGTGAAGCAACAGTGGAAACTTGTGGATGCATTTAGCTTTCCAGGGCCATTATTTTGTTACAGAGTTCCTCAGTGTAGAAATCCCTTTCCTCAGTCCCAGCGTGTTGTTAACAATAAAATTCACCATAAGATTGCTGCCCTGAAAGGGTTAGAAAGATACATTTAGAAAGACTTTTTACAGCCCAGTATTGAAGTTCATAGACCTGTGAGCCTGGTTTATTCTAGGTGTACTGCTCTGCAAAGCAGAATATGTGGCTTTTGTTGTACTAGCTTGCATGTAAGGGTGTCATTTCTCTGCACTAGCCACAGCCCCAAGATACAAGGTGTGCATGCTTAAGTGATAATCCAGGTTTGTTCTGGAAGCTATTGCTGGCAAAGAGATCTTAAAGCTGGCTCCCTCGCTCCTAGCAGTCTGTGAAGACAGTCCTGATCTTGAGTGTGTGAGTCTTGAATCTCAATATCATTCCTGTTGGTTCTATGAATTAAATGCCCTGGGGTGTGTAATGGGTTAAGTAAGAGTCTATTAGAGAAAAAGACCTGGCGCCTAATACAAATTAAGGAAAGGTGGCAAACCAGCGGAGGACACTTAACTAGCCAATGGTTTATGATGTCACTGTGCTGAATGAGGCACCTTTTTTGCTCTTTTACCGCACTTCCAGTTCAGATTAATGGGCCAAAATGGACTAGTTGTTGATATTCTGACTCTTCTAGGTTTCTTACCTAGCCACTGTGCCTCTGTTTGTAGCACACATCATAATATGAGGAGCTTTCTTTTGCACTATCTGGTATTCTCTTTTTTAGTAGTTTTTAAGTGGATCAAGCACAGCCTTTCTCACTGCTGTGGAAACATACTCAATTCTGTTTCCCTTTATTTGCAGGTGAAACATGGATTCTTTCTCATTTTACTTTTGGAGAGAGAAGTACTAAGCAGTTGTTTTATCAGCCAAAAGCTTGGACCAACTGTTTGACTTGTTTGGGGGCAGGATTTCAGAAAGCTTTTTAGCATTTAGCTGTTTAGTGGCTGGATATTATGGGAGGCTGCCATGACAATAGTCAGCTTAACACGTGTCTCTCACATTTTCCCTGCCCAAGGGCAGCTTGGGATAGTCAGGGGAAGTGATGAGGAGGCCCCCCTGTGAAATCTGATAAACATGAGTGATGGCCATCACTACTTGGCTAGAGTCTTCATGCTGCATCATCAGACTTCCATGTTTGGCCTAGATTGTTTTCCCTACGCATAAAAATAAACCACCTGGAGGACTCGCTGCCGGCGTCCCGGCTTACTGGGCCATGGCAGATGACCCCCAGGTGAAAGGGTGGAGCCAGTACCGCGCACACTGCGCTTCACCTAAAAAATTCCTCTGCGCAGGCCTGAAGGGCATATCCGAGAGTTTTTTTAAAAAAATAAGCTGTGCAGACAAGAAGAAAGAATAGTTCTCTGTTTTTCTTCTCCCTTTACTCCAGTTAAATCTTTAAACATGAGAATTTGAACAACAGACCATGATCAAGATACCTAGAACCCTGTGCTTTTAACAAGAAATCAGCAACAATTGCCATAACAGAACCTAGATGGTTTTGGTTCCAGATTAATTTTGGCAGAAGGCAAGGAATGGCAGCTGAGATGCATGTAACATGAAGGCCTCCGGCTGAGTTGAGTGCAGGGGACATGAGATGCATCAAATAGGCATTCCTTAAGGGCACTTGCAGATAAATGGGTCCTTCAAAAACAGGTGATGTGTCTTTTCCTTTTGTCTTAGCAGTTGAGGATATGAAGTCCAGGTTGGTCCCACTGAGTTGTGAGAGATCTCCATTGGGTGACCTTGGCCAAGTCACAAACTCTGAGCTTAGCCTACAGCACAGGGTTGTTATGGGGATAAAATGAAGGAAAGGAGAAAGCTGCCAGCACTTGGAGAGAAAGGTGGGGTAAAAAGTGAGGTGAAATTTTTTTTTATTGACAGCATATCTAGTTGATCCCTACTCATTCAGAAAAGAGTAGCACTTTAGAAAGGAAAAGGAAAAAAGAAATGCGTGCATGTATAATCATTAATGCAACAGAACTAAACTTTGAACATAACTGAGTATTTTTTGGGGGTGGGATAGATGAGAAAGTATATATACTGGTTTGCTATGTGAAGTAAAGATATAGCAACTCAGAGGTACTTTAATTCAAATGAATCCCTGCACTGAGTGGCAGATTGCCTTGGAACTGTAATATGGGAGTGGAAAAGAACTTGTCCTAAACACCCTCCTTGGGCAGAGTCTCATTGTTCTGTTGTTGTTGGGTTAGGCTCTCGGGTGCTCCTAGTTCACATCTTGGTATGGAGCCTTCTTCAGAGAATAGTCTGAATGGCAGAGACAGATTACAGTAGTGAAAGAAATAGCACACCATATGCTTAGCAATAATTGCTTCAAACTGATAGGTTTGCTTTTTGCATTTTCTTCTGCACCAATTCATGCCTTCAGCATGGAATCCAACCTTTTTTGCATTGGTTCTGCATGTTTTGAAATTGGTCATGAATCTTAAGTTTCTGCAAAACCTGAAACACAAATACAACTAAAGTTGATTCAGTGAGTCAGAACATCAGTACTCTGGAGGGTAGGAGGAAGACCCTTAACTGCTTTATACATTTTGTCGGTTTTTAAAAAAAATTACTTTAGGGAAAAAATGAAAATTAAATATTTTACTTCTGGTTTAAAGTGTCTGTCTCTTCATTTGTGTTTTCCTATAGATAATCTGTAAAGATATTGTTTCTAAGAAATTCTAATTCAGTAGCTGGGGCAACAGTCTTTTAAATAGCTATCATTTTTTCTCTGAGTTATAGTAGTTATAAGTGAATGTTAATTCTGATGACTTGGATACTTTACTGGGCAGCAGGTGCTCACTTCCTCTGCTTCTAGCACTTCTATATCAAGGTATCCTTGAAAAGATGGGTCTTGCCAAGGCTTTTTTGCATATTAGGCCACACACCCCTTTGCATATTAGGCCACACACCCCTAATGTAGCCAATCCTTCTGGAAGTAGGATGCCTGTTTTGCTGACAAGGAATGTGTTAACTATGAACATAAGAACATAAGAGAAGCCAAGTTGGATCAGGCCAATGGCCCATCCAGTCCAACACTCTGTGTCACACAGTGGCAAAAAAATTTATATATACACACACACTGTGGCTAATAGCCACTGATGGACCTGTGCTCCATATTTTTATCTAAACCCCTCTTGAAGGTGGCTATACTTGTGGCCGCCACCACCTCCTGTGGCAGTGAATTCCACATGTTAATCACCCTTTGGGTGAAGAAGTTCACACTATTCCCACTATGGTGTTCCCACTATTATGCATGAAAATTAGAGAAAGCTAGGAATTCTAGATTGACATGGATGATGATGATTGTATAATTTTTGGCACTACTGGACCTAGAAAATTGCACATAATATACAAGATTGGCCTCCAGAAGGATTTGAGATCCGAAACGGCTTGTTAAGCGGACCGGTTCTCCATTGGACCTTTTCTCCAATATAGCACTGGAATATAATATAGTGGCTTTGTGCCATATAAGGACTGATATGTTTTGTATTGATGATACTCTTTTTGTATTTTGATACTATTACTAATTACACAGTCAGAATTGTATTTTAACACGGAGAGTTTTATCTTTGTTAGGGCTTTTTTTGTAGCAGAAACTCCTTTGTATATTAGGCCACACACCCCTGATGTAGCCAATCCTTCTGGAGCTTACAGTAGGCCCTGTGAGAAGAGTCCTGTAAGCTCTTGGAGGATTGGCTACATCAGGATTGTGTGGCCTAACATGCAAAGGAGTTCCTGCTACAAAATAAGCCCTGGCATATGTGGGAAGTACTAGGAGCAGAGGAAGTAAACACCTGTGGTGGAGGTCAGTGACCAAAGAGAAGCATGAGGGGAACAATGTCAGATGATGTAAGACAACATTTTTAATTTTCCCCCTCCAGTTCTCATCAGTATCCTAGTATATGGCACTGGACACTAGAAAATAAATGTGACTAGAGGGTAATTGATGATTGCCCCCCCAAAACTGTCATCATTGTTCAGTAGTAGTCAGAAATGGTGGTTTAGCAATAGAATGCTGTTTTATGTTTTATCATGTTTTACTTTGTGGGCATCTTTGAGACTGGTTTCTATTTTTGTATAGTTGAGTTTGATTGTGTGCTAGAAAAAACTGTTGGTAAAAGTAAGAAAACAAGAAGCTCTGGGCTCTCATTTGATTCAGTTGCCAGGCAACCTCTTCTGGGGTTGTTGACAATGGATGTTTATGCAAGGAGGAAATGAAGGAAAGCACAGGTGCTTATTTTTATATAATTTCATCACTGCCAGACACCGACTTAGTATTCAGAACACAGTATCGTCAGTGAATATCTTAATGTAAAGCTGCCCAATTAAAAGTAGATTTCTTAGTAGTGGTAATTCACCACAGTGCAATGGAGTCGTATTGAACCAGTCTTGCTGCCTAATCCAATATACTGCTCCAAAGGGACAAAGTTATTGAAATTAAACAGAGTTGTTTCAGACAAGCCAAAATTACATGCTGGTCATTCATAATCTTAGTATATAGCATCTGAATTCATGTAGAGAACCAGTTGTCTGACCCGTCATCTGCCGTCTTTATTGGAAAAATGGATTTGGCTGTTGAGAGCATGTCTTTGAAACAAGTACTGGCAACTCTGGCTTGGGAGGTTCTTGGAGATTTGGGGGTAGTGCCTGGGGAGGATGGAGTTTGGGGAGGAAATTCTGGGGGAATATGATGCCACAGACTAGAGCGAGAGTCCCAAGCATCATGCCTTGGGTACTATAGAGCCTATGACATCTTTCCTGGTGTCTACCAAATGTTTTTAGGAAGTGGGTAGGGCCTTTGCCCATCAGGGCTTCTGATTGGTCATTGGAGATCTACTTGCCTGTGCAGATTTTTAAAAACATTGCTTCAGCATCCACCATAGTACACGGGGATCTTCACTGCAAGACTGAAGGTAAGCTGTGTGTATGCATTTTAAAAGGAATCATGTTAAACAGTGCTTCTGCATTAAACGTTGAGGAGTTGTTGCTAGGTTTGTACATAATATCACTCCCTGACATTTGGTCATTAGCTCTGCCTCCTGTGGCAGCCATTTTATAGTAGCACTTAGTACCTTGTATCAGAATTCCAGCAGTGCCTGCAGGCTCGGAAAGTTCTGTCCTAAAAAGCGGTTGTCTAGATATCAGTTACAATTCCAGGAAAATTCTAGGCCCCACCTTTAGGCTGTTTACTCCACATGTAACATCACAGCTCAATCACTGTAAGCTGCTGTGCACAGAATTATTCTTGAAGCTGGTCTGGACTATGGACTCTTCATCAAGCATACAAGGTTGGCCCATTTGTTAGCTGCTACAGGGTGCTTAGCCATGTTCAACATTACAGCAATACATGCCCTGAAGTGGAACTGGACAGTCAATGGCTGCAATAGACTGCTTTCTATATAACATCAGTTATTATGTAATAGCATATAGAAAGTGTAACATGACATTTGTTGGCACAATGCACAGAGCCCTTTATAGAACAAAAAGGCAGGTTCCTGTCCTGAGGATCTTTCAATCTAATATTTGAAAAGGGGAAAGCACTACAGCCAGGAAAAGAAGATGGACATGAGCCTAAAGAGGGAAAATGTGTATTCGTTTCATCAGACAGGCCTAGTTTCCTTAGGGGATAAAGATGAAAGGACTGCACAAAGTCTTCATATCTATATGGGAGCCAGTTTGGTGTAGTGGTTGTGCACGGACTCCTATCTGGGAGAACTGGGTTTGATTCCCCGCTTCTCCACTTGCAGCTGCTGGAATGGCCTTGGGTCAGCCATAGCTCTGGGAGAGGTTGTCCTTGAAAGAGCAGCTGCTGTGAGAGCCCTCTCAGCCCCACCCACCTCACAGGGTGTCTGTTGTGAAGAGAGAAGATACAGGAGATTGTGAGCCGCTCTGAGTCTCTGATTCAGAGAGAAGGGAGGGGTATAAATCTGCAGTCTTCTAATTTCCACGTGACCCTCCATCTGCAAATATCTAAATCCACAGATAGGAACACAGTTGCCCTAAACAGATGTTTCAGCAAATTTGGGGGAACCCCTAGGTTTGCACAAAAACCTGACCAAAAAGAAAAAAAACACATTGGGGAGGGGTTTAAACTCTCCCTTTAATAAAAAAGTGTCTGTGCACACACAGAAGGCACTTACCTTTAACAGTCCTAGTGACCCCTGTCTGTAGCTGCACCAGGTGAACTACCAAAAGGAGAAGGGAGACTGCTGGCTGCGGGGGGTGGGGAGAGTTTGCTGGCTTATCTGGAGCTGCTCCAGGCAAGCCGCAGAGAACAGTGTGGGGAGAAGGGAAGAGTGCTGGCTCACCTAGAGCTGCTTTGGGTGAGCTGCAGAGAGAGGGGAGCCTGGAGTTGCTCCAGGCAAGGTGCAGAGCATCTGGAGGAGGGGAGATTCTGCTCGGTCACTTGGGCAAGCCCCTGAGAGTGGCTTTGTGAAAAAGAGCCGGGGGGGGGGCGGCCAGAGAAAGTAGGGGGCAGAAAGTGATGAAGTAAGTGGCAGAAAGAATTATGGTGTAGGTGCAGAGAGTGTGGCAGGCATTGGGGAGAGAGTAAGAGATGAGGGTGACAGAATGGAGAGTGAGAGACAGAAAGTAGAAGAGGGGAGGAAACAAAGGGGGGGGGGAAGCCCCATGAGTTTCTTGTGAATCACCACTTGTTATTATTTATTTATTTTTCGCATTTATATCCCACCCTCCCTACTGAAGCAGGCTCAGGGCGGCTAACAACATCATTAAATATCCGCAATAAAACCATAAAGCAATAAAAACAATTACAGTAAGATCAATTAAAATTAACAATTACACTTTAAATATTGAACAGATTTTAGAAACAGTTTTGGTGCTAAGTTCCATACCATGATGTTAAGCAGCTCTGTACTTTAGTTGAAGGCCATTCGAAAAAGTGTTGTTTTATAAGACTTGCGGAATTGGGCAAGGTCCTGCAAGGTTCTAACATCATCAGGGAGTTGGTTCCACCAGGGGGGGGGGGCAGCAACAGAGAAGGCTCGTTCTCTGGTAGCCTTCAATCTCGCCTCCCTCGGCCCGGGGATTTCTAATAGATTTTGTGATCCAGATCTCAGTACCCGCTGGGGAATATGTGGGAAGGGACGGTCCCTAAGGTAGACAGGACTTCGGCCATATAGGGCTTTAAAGGTAATAACCAGCACCTTGTAGCGAATCCAGAATACTATTGGCAGCCAGTGCAGTCTCCGCAGCCCCGGCTGCACATGATCCCGAATAGACCCAGTAACAGCCTGGCTGCAGCATTCTGCACCAGCTGCAGCTTCTGGATTCGAGACATGGGCAGCCCCATGTAGAGGGCATTACAGTAGTCTAGTCTCGAGGTGACCGTAGCATGAATCACTGTTGCTAAGTCGCTGTGCTCTAGGAAGGGTGTCAGCTATCATGCCCGTCTAAGATGGAAAAAGGCGACTCTCGCACTGGCTGCTGTCTGGGCCTCCATAGCCAATGTGGGCTCCAGTAGCACCCACGAGCTCTTGACTTTAGGCGCCAATATCAGTGGCGCCCCATCAAAGGCTGGTAAAGAGATTTCCCTTCCCACGCAACCACAACTCAGACAAAGGACTTCTGTTTTCGTTGGGTTCAGCTTCAGATGACTCAGCCTGAGCCACCCCGCCACAGCTTGTAGCGACGGAGCCAGTTTTTCTGGGGCGGAGGCAGGCCAGCCAGCCATCAGCAGATAAAGCTGAATGTCATCTGCATACTGATGGCAACACAGCCCGAATCTCCTGACAATCTGGGCAAGGGGGCTCATGTAGATATTAAACAACATCAGGGAAAGCACCGCCCCCTGAAGCACCCCACAATTAAGCGGATGCCTCTGGGACGATTGCCCCCCGATCGCCACCCTTTGTCCCCAATCACAGAGAAAGGGGGAAAGCCATTGTAAGGCTAACCCCTAAATCCCCACATCGGCGAGGCGGTGAACCAGCAACTGATGGTTGACCATGTCGAACGCTGCCGACAGGTCCAACAACAGCAGCACTGCTGACCCACCTTGATTCAGTTGTCGCTGGAGAGCATCTACTAAGGCGACCAGCACAGTCTCCATCCCATAAGCTGGGCGAAAGCTGGACTGGTGTGGGTCTAGGATGGAAGCATCCTCCAGGAAGCTCTGCAACTGTAACACTACTGCCCTCTCGATAATTTTACCCCAAAAGGATAAATTTGAGACCAGCTGATAATGTGCCAATTCGGCCGGGTCTAATGTTGATTTTTTCAAGAGGGGATGGACTATCGCCTCTTTAAGAGGTGTTGGAAAAAGCCCATCCAAGAGGGACCTATTTACGATATCCCATACAGGATATTGAAGCTCCATCCAGCAAGCTTTAATCAGCCAGGATGGGCAAGGGTCCAAATTGCATGTTGTTGGGCGTACAGTTGCGAGGATTCTGTCAACTTCCTCCAAGCTGAGTGTTGCAAAACTGTCTAAAACCGACCCTGAAAACAGGCACGGAGCCTCAAGTTCACTTACTGTTTCAATTGTAGCAGGGAGGCCACGGCGGAGCAACGAGACTTTATCCATGAAAAATGTTGCAAAAGCCTCACAGCCTATTTCCAATTCCCTATAGTTTGGTCTGCCTTGTGGCAGAGTTGTAAGAGTCCGAATGAAACTAAATAATTGTGCTGGGCATGAATTCACGGATGCAGTTTTGGCCACAAAGTAAGTTTTCTTTGTGGCCTTGACCGCCATCTCATAGGATCTCATATACTCTCTATAAGATGCTCTGGTTTCTTCGTTTCTAGTCGTCTGAGCCCCCGTTTCATCGATCGCAAATCCATATTATACCACGGTGCCATCTTTTCATGGGGGAGCAGATGACGCCAAGGAGCGATCTCATCAATGGCCATGGTGAGCCGATTTTGCCATAGCTCAACCATGTCATCGAGTGAGTCGCCAGGGGGCCAGGGATTAGGGATGTGCATTCGGCTCGGCCGAGCCATATTTACAGCCGAACCAGTGTTGATTCGGCCGCATACGGAATAGCCTGCAGCCGACTTCCATAAGCGCCCATTACACGGCAGCCGAATAGGCTCGTTGTGTAGTTACGAATAGCTATTCATAAGCAAACAGCTGTCAATTCAAAACAAAAGGCGGCAATTAGCTTCTGGAGCTTCAAAGGAGCTCCTTTGGCACCTTCCCGCCTCTGCCTTAACATCCCTGGGATCAGGGAGGGGGGAGGGGGAAGAGGAGCCCCCAACAGCCAATCCAAAGCATGCATTTGTAAAATACATTGGAAATGCATGCTTTGAAGGGCTTTCTAAGGAGTCTTCACTTCCTGGCTGACTCCTCCATGCTGTGTGTAAGAGATTGCTTAAGCTGCTGCAGCTCTCTCACTCAGACTTCCCTGGAAGACAAGGTAAAACACTTTTTGGGTTCTTGTTTTTATTTATTGTTGGTAAAAGGACTTTTTTAAAAGACTTAGAGTCCCTTTACTTATCCAGATTTGGGTGGTGGTGGGGTAGCTTATTTGGGGTTTCTGCTTGGGGAGGGGGCCTGGGGTGGGGGGGTTTGCCAATCTGCCCATATCTTAATTTAGTGAGAGGACTTTTAAAAGTGCAGTGTCCTTTTACTTCTCCTGATTTGGGTGGCTTTAATTTCTTGGGGTTAGGGTGAAGGGTTTTTTGGGGGGGAGGGGGTGGCAAAGTTCCTGTATTGTTAAAAGTTAATTTTTTACTGTTTTAAAAGTATTCAGTGTTTGATTTGTTGCTGCTGTGCTGTGTTGTGCTGCTGCTATTACTCTTTTCTTTGGGTTCTTGGGGCGGGTGCTGTTTGGCCTAATTTCCATTGTTTAAAAGGCCACTTTTGTCCCCCTTTTCTTGTTGGTGAAAAGGCCACTTTTTTTTTAACACTTGGCCTTTTGTGATTCTGCTGGTTTTGTTTTGGTTTTTTAAATTGCCTCTGGTTGGTGTGGGGGTTGGTGAGGGTGTGTGTGGGCTGGGTCACTTTCTTGTTTTTATAGAGTAGGTTGTGTGTTCTGTGGCAGGGAAGCTGGCACCTGGGTGAGAGACCCAGAACCAGCGGGCTTTTTGTGGTTTGCCAGCTCTCCCCTTGTTATTTGGGGCAGGGCTGGAGAGCTGGCATCTGTAGATTGTGTGTTCTGTGGCAGGGAAGCTGGCACCTGGGTGAGAGACCCAGAACCAGCAGGCTTTTTGTGGTTGACAAGCTCTCCCCATGTTATTTGGGGCAGGGCTGGAGAGCTGGCATCTGTAGATTGTGTGTTCTGTGGCAGGGAAGCTGGCACCTGGGTGAGAGACCCAGAACCAGCAGGCTTTTTGTGGTTGACAAGCTCTCCCCGTGTTGTTTGGGGCAGGGCTGGAGAGCTGGCATCTGGGTTTGCTGCAAGCAGGTCTGCAGAGCAGACCTTGAGCAGATTGTGTTTTGTGTGGCAGTGAGGTTGGCAACTGGGTTTATGTTGGTGCCAGGCCTGCAGGCCCAGGGTTCATAGATTAGATAGAGGGATGTAGTGCATTTGGGGCCTATAGAGATTCTCTGGTGTGAAGTTAGGTTTGGCTTTGGGTGCCCCAGGAATTGGACCCCATGGTCCAATTTTTTTGGGACTTGGGGGGGTTGGAGGGGAGAGTCCCCTTCAGGTCTCCTGCAAATTTGGGGGCTCTCCCTCAAACCCCCTCCCCTCCAGGCGGCTTCAATTATATCCTATTTGCCATTGATTTTAATGGCCCATAGGGTATAATGATGGAATAGGGGCACCCTCTTTGGGTGCCCCTGGAATGGGATCCCCTGGCCCAATCTTTTTGGGACTTGGGGGGGTTGGAGGGGAGAGTCCCCTTCAGGTCCCCTGCAAATTTGGGGGCTCTCCCTCAACCCCCCCCTCCAGGCGGCTTCAAATATACCCTATTTGCCATTGATTTCAATGGCCCATAGGGTATAATAGGGCCGTATATTCGGTAATAGCCGTGCATCTACCGTATATGCGGCTATTCCGAATACGGTATTCAGTAGTGCATGGGGAATCCGAAATTTTTTTCCCTGTGCACTTCCGAATCCGTGTAATTCCGAATTTTTTTTTTTTGCACATCCCTACCAGGGATCCCTCAGTTCCCTCTGGAACCGTAGTGGGTCTATTAGGTTCCTTGGGCGAGCTAAAATATGCTCATCGCCTAGACAGGTTTGGGGTGGCACATCCATGTGGCCTTCAGGGCATAGTGGTCCGACCATGGCATCGCATCAGCAGTAATTCGGGTCACTGTAACCCCCAACGCAAAGATCAAATCCAGCATGTGCCTGGCCTGGTGAGTGGGTGTGGCTACAAATTGAGAGAGTCCTAGCATAGCCATGGATGACACTAGGTCCGTCGCCCGATTGGAGTCCACATCATCGGCATGGACGTTGAAATCACCCAGGATTAAAAGCCTTGGGTGTTCCAACGCCCAGCCTGTCGCGGCCTCCATCAGGGACAGTAAGGCGCTGGCTGGTGTGCTAGGCGACCGGTACACCAGCCAGATCACCAACCCCTCTCCCACATCCCACTTCAGACCTGCACATTCAATGCCGTCGATCTCTGGCGCCGGTAGCGGCCTGAAGGAGTAAGCCTCCCGTATGAATAATGCCACTCCTCTCCCAGCCCACTAGTCCGTGACTGGTGAAAGACTGAGTATCCTGGGGGGGCTACCTGGGAGAGGGCTACTGCTTCCCCTTCGCATACCCAGGTCTCAGTCACGCATGCCAGGTCCATATCCCGTTCACACAGAAAGTCCAGAAGGATCACGGACCTGGGATTGCATAACACCAGTGACGGAGATGGATAGTTCAACCTGTCCCCACCCCGTCACCCTTGGGATGGGACACAGACTAGAAGGGGGCTGAGCACCCACATGTCTCCGCCACCTTTCATTACATATCTGTCTGTTCCCACCGTCATATCTTCCCCTCCCCAGGAGTACTGGAATCCAGGGGTGAGGTCAGACGTTCAGAAAATCCCGCTACGGGCATGAGTGGAGTCCAATAACATGTCGGATTTTAAGCGGTTGTCCAAACGTCAGCATCTGCGAATGGTGGTTAGCTCGTTTGAGTCCCGCGTTGACACGACTGGGGCGCGGACTAATTTGATACTGCTTTAAATCCGGAACAAAATTCTTCTGACGGTTCCTGAGCAGAATTTCTCTGTTTGAACGCTCCATCGTTGGCGACTCGTTGGAAGCGCATCACTGCTTCCCTCCCAAAGCCCCCTGCAAGTGATATCACTGCGCCAGTGAATGAGCGAGCAAATGTTGGCTCGATAAATCGTTTACCTGCCCCTATGTCCGGAAACAAAACTCACTTTTGAAACTAGATGTGAACTAGATGTGAACTGACTTGAATTCCTGGGGTTTTTTCTGCACGCGTAGTGCTTGTGCTTGAAAAGTAGTGCCAACGGACTAGCAAAACTGTTAGTGATCCGACCCATTTAAAAGTGACGTGCTGCAGATAGCGGGCATCACTGCGCCTGCGCTAATGCAGATTGACATCTCATGAAATGAGGTCCAGTAGAGCACTCTGATTGACCAGCGACGGGACCCACATGGGATAGAACGAGAGCCTGGCTGTTGTCTGATCGGAAAATTGGTTGTGCGGATTATAATAGAGGCGCGTTGCAGATGGATTTAATGGTGAGTGTGACCGCACCCTAGGAGTATTAGTGCAGGATTGACTCAAGATGCCAAGTAGTCTTCTCTTCCATGATTCTGACCCTGATGTAAAGCTAACTGCAAAACTCAGAAACTGGTCTGAAACATAAAATCACATACACCTATGCTATTGTTTTTTTCCGTTGCAGCACACACGCTCACTGTGGGTGAAGGAACTGTTGTATTCAGTATGATTATATCATCTCACATTCCCTTTGGTGTGACTATAAAGATCAGGAGCCAGATGTAATACTCCCACAAAGTATTTCTTTGCCAGTTTATATCTTGGAATGGAAAGGGAGAATTATGGAAGCTCATTCAGCCAAAGAGCAGGTAGGACATGGACTGAACAGTAATGGAAGACTTTACAAAAAATGGCATGTGTCCTGCCCACAAAGAGGAACTATCCACTGTAAGGATACCTTCTTCCACTGGAGAAAAACTGATGCACTTTTGGGAGGTACAAAATTACAATTGCACGTGTAATTCGAAGTCCTTGTTAAATGCCCCGACAAATACAGGCACTTTGTAATGTGTATTAGGAGGTTTTATCCAGATGATCTGGATAGCCCAGGCTAGCCAAATCTCATCAGATCTCAGAAGCTAAGCAGAGGCAGCCCTGAATGGTATTTGGATGAGAGAACATCTAGGAATATCAGGGTGACCATTCGGAGGCAGGCAATGGCATCTGTTGCCTTGAAAACCCTATGGGCAAAAAAAAAAAAAAATGTTGGAGACTTACTCTGTTTATAACATGAAAGACAAAGCTGTTCTGTTGGAGCTTGATTAGTGGAAAACACACTTATTTGAAACTATTCCAAGCAGAGCCATCAAGCATATTTTATTGTGTAACCTAAGTAATTCACATTTTTACAGTGCACTTGCCTGAAACAATCCCACTGCTTATATCATAAAAAATTAGCTATCTTATGCAGCATTTCTTTGGACTATTTTTGCAATGCTATTGAATATAATTTTATGCTCTTCATATGCATTTGTAAGTCAAAGATCTTTGTTTTTAATTAAGATTTATTTTTTAAAAATAGCTGATGAACTATTGAAAAGGAAGCAGGCATACAATGAGTAGAATGCGATTACACTCTTGCAGAATATTTGTTACTGGAGGAGATAAATTTTATTCACATCTGACATTCCACATCAGTACGTGCTTTGTTTTAAATTAATCTGTGGCATGGACAGGGAAACTACCAATTAAGCAGAGTTGTAGACTTATTTTAAAACTGGGCTTCTATTTATGCTCTTAAATGTGTTCTCGTTTAGGAATTATAGAAACTGTGAAACACATTGTTTGAATGTCCCCAGTATAGGAAGGGTAGAGAGAAATAGATCAAGCTGCTTTTATGCCAGCAAAATGAGATTCCCCTAGTTTAAGTTACTAAATTTTTAATGGATTCTAGGCCAGCAAACGTTCTTTTTAAGCTAAATTTCTTGTTCAGGCCAGGAGAGTTCAGGCAGCTTATGAAATATAGCCTCTCTAATATGTTATAGCCTGTCCACTCTGACTTAAATTCTTCCTTTCTCCCTTTGATGACCGATGCTGTAGGTCAGAGAAGGAAGATAAAGATGTTCTCTTCCTCTTTCGAAATGCTTTTAAGTTGTAGAATGACAAAGTTTATAGTGAGTCAGAACCAAGATTCAGTATAGTCTACATCAGGGGTGGCCAAACTTGCCTAATGTTAAGAGCCACATAGAATAAATATCAGATGTTTGAGAGCCACAAGGCATGAATGTCAGAGGAAGGAAGGAAAATAGATGGGGAAAGAAAGCAACTTTAGATGCACTCTCCAAGCTGAGCCATAGTCCCACCCCCAAACTATGTCAGTCATATAAAGATGATTGAAACATCATCTTTCCAAACATAGAGGTTTGTAGAATATGCTGTCAGAATATATTTAAAGATCCAAAAGACAATTTTACAAATAACAGACTGTGTTGATCACCTTTCTATGAAGGTTCCGTTAAAGATACTGCCAACAGGTAGCTCTGAACTCCACATCTGAATGGGAAAATCAAGTTGCTTATTTACCATAAGATATTTTCAAAGTCATTTAAGAAAAACGTACTTCTGTTTCAGGAAACTGGAACATGAGTCATCTGCTGTTTTTCCCCAGAACAGCACAGGAGGCCAGACTATGATGCAATCAACCAGTACATAAATATGTGCAGGGAATATTAATGTTAATAAAGGCAGCATGAGGCCCCAAAATACTTGGAAATACACAGTGCAGTGAATTTTACTTTATGAATGATGCCTGCCCTAAGGATTCATACTCATGATCAAAAAGATACAGGTAGTAACGAAATAGCACTAAGGGATATTCATTGTTTATCTACAAAGATTAAAATATTACTCAGCTTACTAATAAACATAAAGACAGCAATGCAGTAACACAACTTAACTTGGCTACGCAAACAGCTAGCCTATCCAATCAGTGGAAATGATTTTCTACTCACCATTGTCGTTTTAATTATTGATACCAAATACTGTGCTACTTAGCCTTCCAGTATTAACATTAGTGGCATAGCAACAACAAAAAAAGGGGGAAATGCTTATGCACATGAAACCAATGTTACAAGGTGTTCTCAATATCCTGTTTGACATACACAGCATCTTTTCATTAATTTTAACATTTTCTTTTTAAAAATTTGCTGTTTTAGTGACTTTAACTTAAAAGCATTTTTACCACTTGATGGTAAATGTGTGAATGAGCCATGACAATTCAACCATAATTGGCATTATTTATATTTTGGATGTTAGTACAGTTAGTTCAAACATTCATCTCAGAGTCATTATTTGTTGAATAAACAAGTGTTGAAAAAATAATTTATATGCACATTAATCCAACCTTGTTGCAATGTATGGTTCAGATTGGCAATAGGTCTCATTACTTACATAATACCCTCTTCCAGCGATATAAAATATCCCTTTTACTAGTGGTACATATATTTCATCTCCATGTGGTTAGTCTGGCATTCTAATGAACATAAGAGCCCAGCTGGATCAGATCAGTAGTCCAGTGTCCTGTCTCACAGTGGCCAACCAGTTCCTCTAAGGCCAACAGCAGAGCTTAGAGGCCAAGACCTTCCCGATGTTGCCTACTGATGCTGAAATTCAGAAGTTGATTGCCTCTGAATGTGGAGGTTCCCCTCAGTCACCATGGCTAGTAGTCAGGTAAGGTACCTTGTCAGCAGCCTTTGGAAAACCCAAGTGTAGAATGTCTACATGGTCACCTTTGTCTACATGCTTGTTCAGGGCTATAGCCAGCAGGGCACTGAGGGCAGTGCACTAATCTGCAGCAACCCCTTCCCCCCCAATCTTCTGCAATCTTGACTGGAGATTGGGTGGGGTGATTGGAGATGGGGTGGGGTGCTGGCAGATTCTATAGGGGCACCGCCCCCATGACTCCTTGCTGGCTATGGCCTCATGCTTGTTCATTTTTTCAAAGAACTTCAAAAGGTTAGTGAAGCAGTTCCCTTTGCAAAAACCATGATTTGCCTTCAGCAGGATTTGTTCCTGTGTGCCTAATGGTCTATGATTACAATTTCTACTAATTTGCCAGGGACAGATGTTAGGCTGACTGGCCAGTACTTGTCTGATTCCCCTCTGGACCCATTTAAAAATCGGCATATTTGCTGGTCTCGTCTTCAGGTATGGTGATAGGTTAGTCAATCAACTGTCTCACATTTGAGTACCTTAAGAACTCTGGGGTATATACCATTATTATTATGCTTTTTGTGGAACTATTTTTGAAATTTTTATCATTTTTCTCTTTTCTGGGAAAACAATTGTGTGAAATAAGGCAACTTAATCGTTCCACATTACACCATTCTGATTTGGCAAAACCAGTGATTTCTTGGACATATTTATGAATTTACTGACTGTAAGCTTTAGGCACTGGATTCTCTGAGATACTCAGCTCCAGGGTCCATATTCTAGGCAGAATATTTTTATTACCAAAGAGGGGAAATGGTCTGGATTAGCAATAATTAGCCAGGCAAATGAACTTTAGCATCTTGTGAAGTATAAGATACAAAAAAAAAAAATCAGCTGAGACTTACTCACTCAAAAGGCATGGGAGTAGCCTGCCCAAAAGATGCAAAGCCCTTTTCCCCTTGGAAACCATTAACTGGCTGTCCCCCCTCTATCCAGTACAGCTGTTAAGATGACTCAGCTAGACAACTCTTAGCAAGATAAAAGTTAGAGTTCCTGCAATGACTTACAAGATGTCCTCTCCTTTCACCCTTCATTTAGTTCTTTAGAGTTGTTTTGGGCTTGAGCTGGTCCCTTGCTTACATTTAATATCTTTGTATTGAGTGGCTCTTAATCCTTGTTTTTTTTCCTCCAAAATATATCAAATTGGATAGGCAAGTCAACCACAATTGTCCATATCTATTTTTGTAGGGCACTCTAAGGTAAATACCTACAACTTAGCTGACAAAGCTTTTGGAAGTAAATCACAACATATTCTAGATCTGAAAGATGACCCACCAAGTAAATGAGCAAACTGCTCTGGGAGGTCCCAGCAAGATGTCCTCCACCTCAGAGGAAGAAAGACTATTGGACACTTACCATGAAGGGCCCTTCTCCTCTGAGAAAGGTCATCTTGTTCCCCACCCCCGAAGTCAACTATTTAGCAGGTATACTTCTTGTCTCACAAGTACAGTTCACCTGTTTTTTTCCTTATCTAGATAGTTGCTGTTTTTGTTTGTTCCTTTCTTGGGTTGGCTTTAGTCTTACTGCTTTCAAATTACTATTCCCCTCCCAAGGCCCAGGGTTTCTGGCTGGGCCCACTGCTACTAACACCCCGATAGCATTCCACCACTCAGGCACCTGTGATAGGCAGTGGGACTTGCTTATGAGCAGACAAGGGAAGGACAAATCAACAGGTGAGGCATGCAGGTGGGTGTGAGGGAAGGAAATCAGGTGTCTGGTGACGGGCAGAGGGGAAGAGCACCCTAGGAACTTTGCCCAGAGTCCACCAAAACCTCGAACTAGCCTTGTGATGCATCCAGTAGGAATGAAATCTCAAACAGGGACTCCTCCCTATTCTTTAGAGGGTGACTATAATAACCTTTTAAAATTTAAATTTACTTCTTTACTTATGAGCCTAAGGAAATAAAATATGCACAGAAAATTGCTTTAACTTCCTCAAAGCCCAAGGGAATGAACAAATTAGGAATGAATCCAATTGCAAACAACCTTCCTTTTGTTTTCACTTTTTTCAACAGTCAATGGTCCTAAAATGTATTAACTACTTTATTTCTGTGTTTCAAAACCTTTAATGTGTCATGCCGGCTTATCACTGAACCACTTTGCTACATCACATTAACTCAGAGAGATGTTAGCAGGCAGCCATACTACTCCATCTTGTGGTCATCAAGTGCTCTGCTTTTGGTTAAAATAATGCATGGTGTAAAGTACAGGACTAAAATGTGGCCTACACAGCTATTAATTGATTCAGTGAGCTGTTATATGCATATTTAAAGATTTTCACATGTGCACATTGACAGAAAGGATCTAAACACTTACATGTAATTTTGATTTTACTTGGAAATATGCTTCCTTTACTTAGTGACATTTAAAGAACCAACAGTAGAGCTAAACTCTTGTTATCTGTAAACCAGCTGTATAGTTTTGAGGAATACTGGAAGAAATGTTTATTGGTAGTCACTACCCATACTAATTGGGTAGTTGTATTTCAAATTATCCAACAGTTTAATCATTAATGCAATACTGTTGCCATTATGAGCATTAATATTACAATACAATGTTCCAAATTAAGGGCCAAACTGAGTGAACAGCTCAACTGCTCAAACTTCATGTATTACCATTGCATTCAAACATACATTGGTTAGGTTCACCTTATCTCTATATTACTTGAGACTTGCTGTGGTGACTGACTATATCGCTGCCATACACCTGTCATGTGGTTCTGAAATACAGGCCCATTTCAAGGATAATAGCATGCAACACTGACCAAACCTTTACACTACTTTAATAGCATAATCCTGAACTGTTGCATTTCTAAGCCCACTATTTCAGCAGATTTAGAAGGATATGGCATAATGTGAGCCAGGTCCTGCAGAGACAATTGTCTATAACAGGGGCAATACTCCCAGGTAATTAAAACTCTGAGCTTGTTTAAAATCTACATAATTTTTTCCCTAACTTTTAAGAGTATTTCTGTCCAGTTATTTATTAACCTTAGTTTTACAAACAACAAATTATGATAATTAAAGTCATAAACCATCTTTAAAAGGCATTTTTCAAGCTAATTGTGAAAACCTCGGATAAAAGTAAAACTTTATCAAATCCTGTTTAACTAATGAGAGATGGGACAAACAATTCAGGATACAGATTTTCATTCTTTCATATATTAGTTAACATGCATTTTAAATTGAAACTGTAACATGACAGCCTCCATGCACCAAAGCTCCATGTGCATAATAGAACAATGATATTCCAGTATCATTTACACCATGAAGATATATATGCTAAGAGTAAGCAGTTATATTTTGAAGGTGATTACTTTCAGTATAAATGTGCTAATGGATTTTCTAAGACACAGGAAAGAAAGGGAAAGAGGAAAGGGGGAAGGAGCTGGTCAAACATGTCCTTTTTCTTTCATAAACTCGACAAAGGCATATAAGCATTTTTTATAAACGTTATTCCTCACTTTTTCTCAAGATAATATTAATTATTATAAAATTTATAAATCATTGTAAACAGTTATTAAACTACTGCTAGAACTTTATTTGAAACACAACAAGTGAACTGAAGTATGATATTAAAATGTTTATCTGACATTACTATTTTTTAATATTCTTCTCCTTCTTCAGCCTCAGCTTCTACAGAATCAACACCCACTTCTTCATAATCTTTCTCAAGAGCAGCCAGATCCTCCCGAGCTTCAGAAAATTCTCCTTCCTCCATACCTTCTCCAACATACCAGTGCACAAAGGCTCGCTTAGCATACATCAGATCGAATTTATGGTCAAGGCGAGCCCAAGCTTCAGCAATGGCAGTTGTGTTACTCAGCATACAAACAGCACGTTGCACCTTGGCCAGGTCCCCACCTGGTACTACAGTGGGTGGTTGGTAATTTATACCTACCTAAAAGAGGAGGGGAGGAAAAAACTTGAAATTAAAAGAAATTTAAAATCTTGTTTCCTAGGTCATAATGCAGCTCCACTTAAAAATGCACTTCCATCACTATCACAAACTCAAAAGAAAACATTTATTTCCTATTCCTTATTTCAGCTGTTGGGCAAAAATACTATAGATCCAGATTCTTTATTCTATGAAATTCACAGGGAACTGCAGAACTCATGCTGATGGGAAGAGATTCCATGCTTCCCACCTGCCTACAGCACCATTGCCTCTGTCTGCCTGGATTATTATTATTTATTGCATTTGATTAATTGCCCTATCCCAGCTAGTGCCAGGCTCAGGGCGATGTACAACAGTAAAAACACACATATATAAAATCACATATCTTCATTGCAAAAATCTGTTTTTTCTAAAAATTGTAATTTTTTTTGGAAATTTTTCTACAAAACACAAAGTTAGGGGGCTGAGGTTCCCCCAAGTTTGTATAAACATCACTCCTGTGTACTTGACTCCAATTTTTGAGAGCTTTCCCCTAGTCACACAAGTGTCGGGTTCAAAATCAGATGACATACTAACATGTTAGCCTGCGCTTAAAAATGTAACAAGTCAGCAATACTTTTACTTAATTTTTAAAAATTCCTTAGACCTTCTCAATTTTATGATTTTCAGACATCCCTTTAATCACACTGAGCACATATTGATCTGAACCAATGACTACAAGTGATAAGCGCATCGGGAAGCCTAAAGAATTACTGGTGTCAAAAAGCAAGCCGCCTTTGTTTATAGCAAGGGTCATCAAACTTTCTTAACGTAAGAGCCACATAGAATGTTTGAGAGCTGCAAGACATGAGCGTCAGATGTTTGAGAGCCACAAGAGAGGAAGGAAGGAAAGAAAGCAACTTTAACTTTAAATGCACTCTCCAAGCCGCCAGCTGGCTTGGAGAAATGATTTAAAGAGAGAAATGCCTTCTCCAAGCTGGCCAATGGGGTGGTGGTGTGAAAGAGCCACATGCAGCTCCCAAGCCAGTTTGGCCACCCCTGCTTTATAGTGTTATTTTAAAGTTATCTGAGATTAAAATCAAAGTTGTATATTAGGAATGTATCTTAAATGTCTACATTTTTAATCTGTGTAACTTTACTGGTCAGTTTTAAATGTGCCCCAATAATGGATGGATTTAGAAAATATACACAATCTGTATTGTTGGTTACATGCAGCTTTTAGCATTAATGGGAACACATTGATTTCCTTCCCAACTACATGAAAGGAAGTAATAAATGTATTGCTGACACCTACAAAAACAACACTTTTTAAAATACCTTGAATCCAGTAGGACACCAATCCACAAACTGAATGGTACGCTTTGTCTTGATGGTTGCGATGGCTGCATTGACATCTTTTGGGACAACATCACCTCTATATAACATACAACAAGCCATATACTTGCCATGGCGAGGATCACATTTTACCATCTGATTGGCTGGTTCAAAACAGGCATTAGTGATTTCAGCAACAGACAACTGCTCATGGTATGCCTTTTCAGCTGAGATTACAGGTGCATATGTTGCCAAGGGAAAATGGATTCGTGGGTAAGGGACAAGATTTGTCTGAAATTCTGTCAGATCTACATTCAGAGCACCATCAAAACGGAGTGATGCTGTGATAGATGAAACTATCTGACCGATAAGACGATTTAAGTTAGTATAAGTTGGTCGCTCAATATCAAGATTGCGTCGACAGATATCATATATAGCTTCATTATCTACCATGAAGGCACAGTCAGAATGCTCCAATGTTGTATGTGTAGTCAAGATGGAATTGTAAGGTTCTACCACAGCAGTAGATACTTGTGGAGCTGGGTAAATTGCAAACTCCAATTTGGACTTTTTGCCATAGTCAACTGAGAGTCTTTCCATGAGCAAAGAAGCAAACCCTGAACCAGTACCTCCTCCAAAGCTATGAAAAATGAGGAAGCCCTGAAGACCTGTGCACAGATCAGCCTGAAAGTGAAAACAAAAGACAACAATCTGCAATATTTGGAAGCAATATATCATAGTTCTGCATCTGCAGTTAATTTAAAAGATAAGCCTTATGACTTGTCCATCCAAAATACTACTCCCCACACACTAGATTTTAACTTTATTTATCAGTAGAAAAGATAACTTGACTGTTTTAGTGCACTGCCAATGGAGATAGTGATGACCATAAGCAGAGACAACTTTAAAGAGGGCTAAGCAGGTACACAGAGAATGGGTCCTTCAACAGCTACTAGCCATGTAAGTAAAGAAAACATACATATTCAGAGGCAGAAAACCTCTGAAAACTGTTCTTTTCTTGTTTTGTGTGCGTGTGTGTGCTTGCCTGCCTGGAAGTCATTATGATTTCTGATGATCCCAACTGGGTCCTGGAAGCTTTTCTGAGAGGATACACCTGCCTCTGGGCCTGGAGATCACCCTTCCAGGTTCTTGCTTAGCTTCCTAGATCTGATGATACTGGGCTTGCCTGGGCTATCCAGATCAGGGCTAAACCTCTGAAACCCTAGGCTAGGAAGCAACATCAGGGGAAGGTCTTGCCCACCATGCCGTTTGCTGGCACTCCACGGCAAGTGTTTGGCCAGCATGTGAAACAGGATGCTAGACTACATGGTCTGATTTAGCAGGGCCAGGACGCCCTGCAAAAATGCATATTCTTGCATTTTTGATTTGAACTCAAAGAAAAAAATGCTTAGACATAGTATATTTCTCAGTGTCCAAACTATATAAGTGACTGTGCAATCCTATGCATGTTTACTCAGAGGTCAGCCCCACTGAGAAATATAGGCTTATTCCCTAATGTGCTTAGTTAGGACTGCAGCCTGACTTGTAAACACAAGAACTGAAGGTATATGTCCCCATTAAGAAAAGAGCATGGCAACACTGTAAGGACAAAAAGGGGTGGCCAAACTTGCTTAACCTAAGAGCCACATAGAATAAATGTCAGATATCTGAGAACTGCAAGACGTGAGTGTCAAGTGTTTGAGAGCCACAATGAAGGCAGGTAGGCAAAAAGACGGGGAAGGGAGGAAGAGATGGAAAAAAAGCAACCTTAACTTTAAATGCTGGGCAGACCTGGATAAATGATTTAAAGAGAGAAATTACTTCTCCAAGCCAGCCAACAGGGTGGTGGGAGCTTTGAGAGCCACAAAATTTGTATGAAAGAGCCACGTGTGGCTCCTGTGTTGGAGTATGGCCACCTCTGGTTTATATCCTGACATATCCATATACAGTACAAGAAATTGCTGGTTCCAAAACATTTCTAGTCCAACTCTATGCAGTTACTCCAGTTTAAACTTATTAAGTTCAAAGGACCTGGACTAGAGTAACTCTGAACAGTATTGTACTGCTATTTTGCTGCATTTGACATTGTTTAAAAAATAAACACGAAGCTGGATCCTACATGAACAAACAGCACTTCCACTCTTGTGGTTCTGTTCTTGAAGGTCCACTGATATCTCACCTTAAGATGCATTTGAGGGAGAATACTAGGAAGCTGCAGGAAGAGGAAGGTAGGGAAGTTCCATTTTACAAGCACAAAGCCTGGTCTACTTAGTCTTAACTACAATTACAGCCATAACATCTTGAACACATCCAATCTTGGAAAATAAGCAGGGTTGGGCTTCATTAATACTTGGAATAATCACAGCCTGATCAGTCCCTTATTCATAACAGCTGTCAATAAAAATGGCAGCAAAGATGCATCTGATACCAATTTCTTTGTTAATACTATTTTATGCTGGAGTCTCAGGATGGCAGTGTTTGCCACTTCTCCTTCCCAGCAGCTGTCTCCTGTGCGTTATGGAAAAGCTGACTGGACTCTATCTGGCCTGCATGGACTTCTACGAATGACAGTACTATTTAAACTTACCAACTTGCGTATGCGATCTAGCACTAGATCAACAATCTCTTTTCCAATGGTATAATGGCCTCTGGCATAATTGTTAGCAGCATCTTCTTTCCCAGTAATGAGTTGCTCAGGATGAAATAATTGTCTGTAAGTGCCTGTACGTACTTCATCTACAGAGATATAAAAAAAATAGTTAATTCTTATTTCTTCAGCAGCTGGTCATTGCCATATTTATACAAAATTGATGAAAAAAATAACCATCATTACACAACTATTTTGTAGCAGTCTTTGGAAAGTATACAAAATGGCAAAATTGTGGAATATGGTTTGATCATTTTATACATTTTGTTAGCGTTTTTAGTTCCTTTTTTATCAGAACATTACCATAATAAGACTGTATTTATTCTATACTGCATATAAGATATTCTGTACATATACACATACCAACCACAGTGGGTTCAAGGTCCACAAAGACAGCTCTGGGTACATGTTTGCCAGCTCCAGTTTCACTAAAAAAAGTGTTAAACGAATCATCTCCCCCTCCAATAGTTTTATCACTAGGCATCTGACCATCAGGTTGGATTCCATGTTCAAGACAGTATAATTCCCAACAAGCATTACCAATCTGAACACCAGCCTGTCCAACATGGATAGAGATACACTCACGCTAGAAAGACAAAAAACAACACATATTTGGGTTTATTTTTTGATAAAAATTATAATTCGGGGGGGGGGGCGGAGAATCACAGAAAGACACTAAATACATTTTACCTTCTAAAAGCATCTCTCTGTTCAATTCTAATATGATTATCAACGAATTACGCATTGATAATTACAGGCATGTAGAGCAACACTTTCAATCAAAGACTCCTTCCAGAAGCTTAACGTGTTGCGTTAATTTAAAAATCGGACTGTGGCAGTTTGAAATCCCCTCCCTTCTCCGACCGGCAGGAAAAACATGTACTTCCCGCCCCCCATACCCTACCCGTTTCTTTACAACGTACCTTGTCCGTAACCTTACATTACTAATCTAATTTTAGCTGCACCTTCGGCCATTCAGATATGTTAAGGGTAAAAAGGGGGAAAGCTAGTCCCCTGTGCAAGCACCAGTCGTTTTCGACTCTGGGGTGACGTTGCTTTCATAACGTTTTCACGGCAGACTTTTGTTACGGGGTGGTTTGCCATTGCCTCCCCCAGTCATCTACACTTTCCTCCCAGCAAACCGGGTACTCATTTTACCGACCTCAGATATGTTGCCTCAAGTTAAATAATAACTATTTTATACCCTCCCCACATACCCTACCTATTGTTCTTCACTACTCAACGAGTTGACTCTTAAACCTTATCGCTCAGGACCCACCCACGCCCCTTTCCACGGAGCCCAACGACTGTGATCTAATTCTAAGATCACGAGATATGGATCGCCCTCGCCCCCAGGTCTCCCTTTAACAGTCCCTTTCCCCGCACCATTGCGACTCTGAGGTAGATCGAGGTACAGCCTATGCGCTCGGGCCTCACACCCCAAACCGCCAACGAGAAGCCAACCGACGACTACGGCAGCTTCGCGCCTTTCGGAGATCACGCGGTCGCACGCGACTGGCTGCCTAAGTAACTTTTCGCGGTTTCATTGGCTGCACGTGCAGCACACTTCCTGCGAAGCGGCCATTGTAACATATGAGGGCAAGGATGCTGTCTTTTCTCCTGCCGCCACAGTCCTCTCTCGCCACCCCTCTACCACATCCGCAAAGAGTTCCCCTGGACTAAGCGGCCTTCAAGACCCTTCCCAGTTGTCTGTCAGTGTTCCTACTAAAATATAGAACAGCCAGCTCCCCACCATGGTGCTCCGCGCAGAGGACCAATTTCACAGTCACCACAGCGTTCCACGTCCAGCGTTGTCTCAAGCTGGTGTCAACTGTCAACCGTTAGAGCAACTGCCTACCTCGCGCCCGTCCTCTCACCCCGCTTTCTTCCCATTGGTAGACCTCGCACCGTTACTGCATGTTGATTGGTAGGACGGGCTCTTTCTCCGCGGGTACGGGGGAGGGGGGGAAGGGGCTGGGTCAGCGTGTGTTGCTTTGGGCGCGAAATATGATCCTGAGCGCGAGGTTGATAGGCGTTCTGCTGAAACTAGAAACATTAAAATCGCAAGGGTTTCCCCCCCTTCTTGCTGGTTTTTTGTATATTTTAATAACAACCAAAAGAATGGTTAAGGTTTGTTTGAAAACTTGAGTTCCTATGCAAATATAATTTACAGTCGTAATCGGTGCAGTTAATTTGTGCAGTGCACAGATTGCATAATCCAGAGAAAGTTGGCAGTTTTAAGTACAGTGAGCAATTTCAGATTAGATTTTTAATCCTCGTTTAGCTCTGTCTCCAAGCTGACATTCTACACTAAAATCATAGAATCATAGAGTTGGTTTCTCTGATTCTAATGTAGAATGTCAGTTTGGGGACAGAGTTAAACCAGGATTAAAGGTCTAGTATGGAACAGATAAATTACTCCAGTTTAAACCCGTGGTTTTGGTACACCTAGACTGAAGTAACTATATTTTAACTGATTGTTTAAACCTTAGAGAGTCTTACTTTCTCAGCTTTGTGCCACAAACTATAAACATTAAAATTATAAGTACATAATGGTAGCCCTGCAGACATATGTACAGTTATGAGTTACCTTGCTTGGGAATATATTTTTTTCTTTCATCCCATGAAGTGATCTATAGTTCACTTAAATTCATGTCAGAATAAATCTGTTACCCTTGAAAGTGCCCCAAAATTTTCTTGTGGCTACCCTTTTGGAACTTGTTTCCATTTTTGTGAGGATTGATTTAAAATATATAAAGATTTATAGGCAACGGAAAAAAAATAGTGCAGGCTGTATTGCCCCCCCCCCCCTTGTATTGAAATAGTTGTGGAAACATTACCTAAACAAAACTGTGTTTTATTTTAAGATGCTGCAATATTCTGGATCATCAAAAATGCTTTTCAATAAATATTTTTTGTTTTAAAGAGGTATCAGTTGGAAAAGATTACATAGAGTATTTCTCATTTTTGTTCTAACATTTTTACTAATAGTAATAGAAATACCATATATATATACGTTACATCAAAGCTTGTGCTGTATTATAAACTAGCTTTGTATCCTTTATTAGATGTTATAAATCTTGTCGTTTTAAGAAAACATCCCCTATTTCAGAATGCTGCTGCTGCTACAATCCTTCCCAGCCTGAGGTCTGCAAAGCAGATGATCCCAGAAAGCTTCAGGTTATATCCAATTTTTGATAAATCATATTGGCAATCCAGAACTTTATCAGATTATTGGGTGTTTATTTCCAAAAGGATGATAACGGAAGAAAGTGATTTGGGGCTAGAATCTACAACTGTGTCTTTTTTTTTCATGTATACCCTACCATCAGTGTTATATATGAAACCATGTAGCTTTTATATTGAAGAGAAAATAAAAACAAATAAACAGATCACTGTAATATGAACCACTCATTGGTTAAGATTCATCTCAGAGGCCCTGCTGTGTGTGTCCCATATTTTAAACGGAAGGCAGTAAGCTCCAGAAATAAAACCTTTTATATTGCAACCCCTCCATTTTGGTAGTCCTTCCTCACAGTAATTTGCTTGGTGTTGAGCTTGTCATGTGATTGACATTCTGTAAATCCTTTTAAATGCGTTGCTTGTTTGCTTCTGCACACAAAATTGCATAAAAAGAATAGTCTTTAGAATAAAATAATATATGTTCAATATGTTAAACTTTGTGTTGTAGATTATTTCCCCAAAACTCTGGTTGATAAATTGCCCCCTTTAACTTGATTTTTCTTTTCTTTCTTAAACTATGACCATAAGGTATATTGCCGTTAAGGAAAAAGGCTAACTAATGAAAAGCATTGCAGAGGGGAAAAAATCAAACATTGCCATCTGGGAAATTTGAAATTCCATCTTCCTTTATAAACCACTTTTTTTACATTCCACTAGGAGGAACCAGAATCCACTTTTAGAAATATGTGGTTTAAATAAATATTTAACATTCCAACCTTGGCTGGGAGGTCAAAATATACTAGAAAAGTTATGTTTTGGTATTCCTTCAAGTCTTAACTCAGTAAATAGTAATTATGATTGTCAGAAAATCTCTGTGAAGTGGAAATGTTTCCCTGCAGTCCCTGTTGTATTCTGCTTAACCATTTAACTTCAGTCAGTCTTCTGTGAAGTTGCAGGAGGACCTCCACGAATTTTATGAGTAGACGCTAATGTAGCAAAGGAAACTCCATGTAGGTAAGAGTAACACAATGCACACTGGAAGAAAAAAAATCCAATTTTAAGTATATGATAATGGAGTCTGAACGTGTTGAGACTAAGAGGGAAACCCATCATGCAGTCATAGTGGATAGCACAATGAAAAGAATCCAGTGTGCTACAACAGTGGTGAAAAAAAGGCAAGCTCTGGGCTGGGAATTACTAGGAAAGAGCTTGAAAAAACCCCAGACAATACTGTAATACTTCTGTTTAGAACTGTGCTGCAGCCTCATTTGGAATACTGTGTACAGTTCTCGTCACTGGAAAAAGTAGAGGAGAGAGCAACTAAGATGCTTAAAGGGTTGGAACACCTTATCAGAAAAGGCTGAAGAGTCTGAGACTTTGCAGTTTAGAAGAGAGATTACTGAGCGGGGATAACAATGATAAAAGTTTATAAGATCATGCACATAGTAGACAAAACTTTTTCTCCCTGTTCCAAAATACTAACATTTGACAGCATCTAATGAATTTGGCAGTTAGTAGATTGAGGACAGACAAAAAGAAATAACTTTCAGGCAATGTAGTGATGGCCACAGGCATAGATGGCTTTAAAGAGGGATTAGACAGATTCATTGAATCTGATCAAATCTGTGATTACTAGCTGTTAAACTGACTTTATCATTGATTAATTAATTTGGATAGTGAATTGAATTTGGGTAGTGGAGGGATTGTTAAATTGATTGGCTAGCTGATGGAATTTATTGTATTTTTGGCAAATTAATTAGGGGTGCAGTAAATGATTGTTGGGGTGGGTTTCAGAATTAATGAGCCATCAAAATAAACTGAATTTACTATTAATTTGGGGGATACTAGCAAACTTGGGGGCTTAAAATTGATTAACTTGTTAGAATAGATTAATTTGCAGGAATAGATTAGACAACGGTAGTAGGTAGTGGGGCCAGGTTGAACTATCTGCCTCTGTCATTGGTGTTATGTAATGCCAGGTCCATAAAAAACAAGACCTCAGTCCTTCGGGATTACCTGCTTGAGCAGAATGTGGACCTGGCTTGCGTGACTGAGACCTGGGTGCGAGATGGGGAGACTGTAGCTCGCTCCCAAATGACTCCCCCTGGATACTCAGTCTTTCACTCTGTGAGGGGCTTTTCCCAACATCTCTTACAGATGGTCCGCCCCCTCTTGAAAAAACCTACATTGGACCCGGCCAAGTTGGCACACTATCGGCCGGTCTCGAATTTATCCTTCTTGGGTAAAATTATTGAGAGGGCAGTAGCGCTACAGTTACAGAGTTTTCTGGAAGATGCTTCCATGCTAGATTCCCACCAGTCCAGCTTCCATCCAGGTCATGGAACCGAGACAGCACTGGTCGCCCTGGTGGATGATCTCCAGCAACATCTGGATCAAGGCGGCTCGGCGGTGCTGATGCTGTTAGACCTACTGGCTGCGTTTGATATGGTCGAGCATCGGTTGCTGATACGATGCCTCACCGACGCAGGGATTCAGGGGTGGGCCTTGCAATGGCTTTCCTCTTTTCTGGAGGGTCGGGGACAAAGGGTGGCAATTGGGGGAGAGTCGTCCCAGAGACATGCACTTAATTGTGGTGTGCCACAGGGGGCAGTGCTCTCCCCGATGTTGTTTAACATCTATATGTGCCCCCTTGCCCAGATAGCCCGGAGGTATGGGCTGGGTTGCCATCATTATGCTGATGACACCCAGC
Source organism: Heteronotia binoei (assembly GCF_032191835.1). Classification (NCBI taxonomy): domain Eukaryota; kingdom Metazoa; phylum Chordata; class Lepidosauria; order Squamata; family Gekkonidae; genus Heteronotia; species Heteronotia binoei. The sequence continues at coordinate 91,540,550 of NC_083228.1, read as the reverse complement.
TTCATCTACTGATGGATGGCCGGTCTGGCTCTGTCCCAGAAAATCTGGACCTGGTGCTGCAAGCCGTGGCTGGATGGCTTAAGCTGAGCCAACTGAAGCTGAATCCAACAAAGACAGAGGTTCTTTGCCTGAGTCGTGGCAGTCTGGGCATGGAAATCCCCTTACCAGCTTTTGACCACTGACAACGGCGCACAAGGTCAGGAGCTTGGGGGTGCTGCTGGAGCCTGCCTTGACAATGGAGGCCCAGATAGCAGCCACTGCTAAATCCACATTTTTTCATCTTAGGCAGGTGAGGCAGTTGGCCCCCTTCCTTGAGCGCAACGACCTGGCAATTGTGATCCATGCAACAGTCACCTCGAGGTTGGACTACTGTACTTCCCTCTACTTGGGGCTGCCCTTGTCTTGAACCCGGAAACTCCAGCTAGTGCAGAACGCGGCAGCCAGGCTGCTATTGGGGCTTCCCAGGTGGGAGCACGTACAACCGGGACTGCGGGAACTGCACTGGCTGCCAGTAGTATACTGGATTCGCTACAAGGTGCTGGTTATTACCTTTAAAGCCCTATATGGGAGGTCGTGATCTATTTTTTCCGGACAAAAGTGCTGGTGATCTACCACCATGAAAATTAAGTTTCAAATTAGTTTCGAATTAGATTTTAACCCACCAAAGTTGGGTTCCACCCCACCCCTGCCCCCACCCCCATTTACAATGCACCTTCTGTCATTTACTGGTAAGCAAAATAAACAAAAACAAAACAGACGAAGATCCAGAAAGAACTGTGAACAGTTTTTTTTACATTTTTATTGTTATAACTTTCTTTAACTGTCTTAATAACTTTCTTTAACTTTTATTGAGTAATTTGTGTTAAATGTAGGTCAAGTATTGATCCAGGCTGATCTTGTGCAATCTTTAAAACTCTGCTCTTGCTAATTAGTGAGACGTCTGAGCCTGCATTTCATCCACCAGCTTTTTGAAATTGGGTGAATATTGTGTGAGGGCTAGTCTCAGGGAATCCTGGAGATGTTAATCTGTCATGCTGGAACGCTGTGTACTCTATGTCATTTTCAGATGGGAAAATGCAGATTCATACAAATAAGTTGAACCGAAACAGGTGCATACAGTGTCACTGCATCTTCTCAAGTTGGGAAATTTGTCTCTAGGCACTAGCTTCCAAAACGATCTTGCTCAGCTCGGGTCTTGAGAAAAATGTCATTTTTAAGGGTTACTATTTCGTTTTCAAGAGATGCCTTGTTCAATGAGTAATTTTTACTGATAACAGCTGCAGTTTCCTTAATGTCCATATCTGCTTTGAATGGGTATGACAAGTACTCCACAACTTTTTCAATTCTTTTGAAGTCACAGAATCTTTTTTCGAATTCTTGGATAACTGAACAGATTTCTGTCACATACTTCTCATTCTGAAAAACAAAATTTGGATATTGTCCCAGATGGTCCTGCGTATTAGGAAAATGATCAAAAGTGTTGTTTGCAAGGTCAGTCAGCATTAGCTCAAATTTGCTCTTGTAGGGTGAAACTGTAATCATCTCGCCAATGCATTTGTTTTTACCTTGTAGTTCAATGTTCATATCACTTAGTTTGCCTGTAAAGTCAGCGAGAAAATGCCAGATCACATAACCACTTATAACGATGCTCCAGATAACCCTTTTTGAAGATGAAGAAGATATTGGATTTATATACCACCCTCCACTCCGAAGAGTCTCAGAGTGACTCACAATCTCCTTTACCTCCCCCCCCCCACAACAGACACCCAGGGTGGGGCTGGAGAGGACTCTCACAGCAGCTGCCCTTTCAAGGACAACCTCTGCCAGAGCTATGGCTGACCCAAGGCCATTCCAGCAGGTGCAAGTGGAGGAGTGGGGAATCAAACCCGGTTCTCCCAGATAAGCGTCTGTGCACTTAACCACTACACCAAACTGGCTCTCTCTTTTTGGGCAAGGAAACAGAGGCATTACAAAGTAGATGACAACACTTGTCTTTCACCATGATGAAGAAGTAGTCCATTTCCCATTCATCATGAAAGTGGTAGGTTTTGCTCTTCTTTGGAACACTCATCTTCGTTATACTGGGGTGCTAAGTTAACACTGGCTGAATCTGGTCCAAAACTGTCACTGTCCCAAAGTATTAAAGATCAACAGGAACTGAAGACCTCTGGATGATGCCAAAACCACACATGCAGTTCTAAAAGTAAAAATAAGAATTCATCATACTGGCACCAATAATCAAATACCACCACACCAAACAATCATCAAAAAAACCCAAACACCTTTCCAGCAAACCATGAAACCAAGTGGGGCTGGTGATCTACCTCTGACCCCTCCGCGATCTACTGGTAGATCGCAATCTACCTGTTGGACATACCTGCTATATGGCCAAGGGCCTGCTTACCTTAGGGACCATCTCTCCCCTCATGTTCCCCAGAGAGCACTTAGATCTGGATCCCAAAACCTACTAGTGATCCCTGGGCCAAGGGAGGCAAGACTAAAATCTACCAGAGAGAGGGCCTTCTCGGTAGCAGCCTCCTGCTGGTGGAACCAGCTACCAGAGGAAATGAGGGCCTTGCGGGATTTCACCCAGTTCCGCAAGGCCTGTAAAACCACACTCTTCCGGTTAGCCTTTAACTGATCTAGAGTTACCATCATTGTGGGAGAAAATGTAGGAATACTGAAGCCATCAGAAGCAATACAACTACATAAGATATCAGCACCAGATTGTTTTAATTATTGAATTTTAAATTGTATTAATGTTATGCAATTTTTAAATTGATTGTTTTCATTTTATTGTTGTGAGCTGCCCTGAGCCTGCTCCGGCGGGGAGGGCGGGATATAAATCAGATCAATCAATCAATGAATAAATAAATTGAGGTTAAGTCTATCAGCATCTATTAGCCACAGTACCTAAAAGAGACCTCCAGATTCAAAGGCAGTAGACCTCTAAATAACAGTGCTAGGAGTTATTGGGGAAAGCTTTGTCTTCTATGCCTTTATTGGCCCTCCCTAGTAACTTGTTGGCTACTGTGTGAGACAGGATGCTGGACTGGCTGGACCACTAGTGTATAACTGTTGTAATATGGCCTGCATAGTCCATTGGGAAGTGTGGTGTTGTGACCACTCCATTCATTGAAACCAGGCCAGTGTTTTAGATTGCCATAGTCCACTCCAGGATTTGTTGTGGGCAGGAACAGGTAGAAAGGAAGTTGTGCTCACTATAGCTCCAGACACAGAAAGAACTGGGTTAATTAAACTGTGCTTCTGTTTGAAACAGTGCTGTCTTCTAGCATTAACAACACAACAGCAACAATTAGGTGGAACAATTTATTTTGCTAACAAAATAGAAAAGAGCAAGAGTCCAGTAGCAAAGAGTAGAGTCCAGTGGCAGGGTGTGAGCTTCTGTGAGTCAGCGCTCACTTCTTCAGATGCAGCTGAAATGTCCTTATATCTTGGAGAGTGGAATGACTTCAGATACTGAATGACAATAGCAAATAAATGACAATAGCAGGCTGGATTGGCTTAGGTGTGATATTCAGAGGGCTAGTAGGTATAGAGATGATGATAATGAAACAGGACACCAACGCTGATTTCTCCATGCCTACTACCCTTCTGCATATCACACCTAATCAAATCAAGCCTGCTATTGTAATTTGGCATCTGAAATCACTCAGCTCTCCAAGATAAAGGGACAGATGGACATACATTCTAGTTCAAGAAGCAAGCAGTGACTCAAGAAAGCTCATACCCTACCACAAATTTTGTTCACTTTTAAGGTGCCACTGGACTCTTTTCTCCTGTCACATTCTAGCTGTAGCTGAAGAAGTGAGCAGTGACTCACAAAAGCTTATATCCTTGCCTCTGATTTTTAAAAAATCTTTGTCATAGGTTAGCCTCAGCCAGGGCTCAGCAACAGCAGGGACTCCTCGTAGGAAGTGGATTCCTCAGAAAAGGGGTTTCAAGCAATCAACCCTGAGCAGACAAAAGAGAAATTAAAGTTTCATCAGCTCCCAGCCCTGATGCAGCACATGACCTCAGCAGAGCTCCAGTAACCCACCAGGTTCACCTTCATCTTTTGAGCACTGAAGACAGCAGCTAAGGAAGGAGTTGCAAGAAAGACATCAAAGTCCTTGGCTCCTAGCCTATCACCAGCTGCTGGCTCATAGCAGCTGAAGTAGCTGCAGAGTTACGTTCTAGAGCTGGCTGATAGCAAGGCTTATTAGTGAATTAAAACCACCTCAGGGAGTGTGCTTGTTGTAGAAGCAACACGTTTTTCTGTTAGACTCTGTGACTACAACCCTTGACCCTGCTTTCTTCTTGTGACCTTGGACTGACTTTGGACTTTGAGACTCTCTGGCTTGTGGATGAACCTTGGACCTCTTGACTATGGTCCCTGGTTCACCCCTTCTGGTAAAGATCTAGAGGGCTTGTGAACTTTTGGCATGTGGATTTCTGGGACTGAACTCTTGCTTTTGTGTGAGCACCTGAATGTGTCTGGCATGCCTGCCTGTGCCTGCTACATTATAGTCATAGAATCACAGAGTTGGTAGGGACCTCCAGGGTCATCTAGTCCAACCCCTTGCACAATGCAGGAAATTCACAAATACCCCCCCACCCAACATCCCCAGCAACCTCTGCTCCATGTCCAAAAGATGGCAAAAACTTCCAGGATTCCATGCCAAAGTGGCCTGGAGAAAAATTGCTGACAGACCCCAAAGTAGCAATCAGAATTTTCCTGGGTGTTTAAGAAAGGGGAGGCAGCAGGGAGTGAGGCACAGCAGTCCTGCCACCCCTTTCACCAGGCCCCGGGTGGATGAAGAGTACGGCACAGTCTTGCTCCCGGCTGCCTCCCCTGCAAGGGAAGACAGTCTTGGAACAAGGCACAGTAGCCCTGCCGCTTCTTTCATCCACCTGGCACCTGGGTGGATGAAAGAAGCGGTGCGGCCTCACTCCAACCCCCATGAGGGGTGCAGGTGTGGGATGGCCTGAACGGCCTGAACGGTATGGGGAGAAGGAACCAGAAAAAGGGGAGAGGCTATGGAGGTTTTCAGGAAATGGAAAAAGAAAATACCGGGGGAGGGGGAAATGAGATGCCTTGTGATTCTTGTATTTAGAATGATTGTTACATCACTAGATTCAATATTAGGCAGATCTATGTGCATCAACCATTTTGTGCTTATGCAAATAACTAACAGCAGTCAGTATTTTGCAGAAAGAACCTTCTAAGAAAGAAATACACAAAAATAAAATGTCACATTTAAAAAGCACTACATAGTTGCAGTCAGAGAACTGAGATATTATTGACTTGGCAATTTCCTCCCCACCTCTGCGTTCCAAATAAATATAGGTTTTATGATTCAGAGCAGACTTAAATTTGTGTGAGCATAAAGAAGGACACAAAGATAACAAGTTTCCTCCCCTTGTGTTTCCTCTTTCTATAGAGAAGCAGTGAACCCAGATTTCCTGTCTGTATTTTGTGGCTGGGTGGGGCTGTCCTCAAGGTGATGGTGGTAGCTAAAGATAAAGATAATTATTTTTTGTCCTCCTAAGTTATTTATCAGTTCATGAAAGCGTGCAAAGTATTTGTTCCCATATTATGTAAACTAGGTGGTCAAATATTAGAAAACAGGAAACATCAGAGTACATGAAGCTGCTCCATAGAATCAGACCAGTGGTCTTGCTACCTTAATATTGTTTACTCTGATAGCTCTCCAGGGTCTCATGGAGAGCAAGATCTTGCCCAGTATCTACTGTCTGAGGTAACAAATTGAACCTGGCTGCTTATCACATTCAGAATAAGTGTTTCACTAAAGCAGGACTGTCAGACTCCTGGCCCGCAGGCCACACCTGGTCTGCCCAAGGCTTCAATAGGGCCAGCGGCAATTTCCTCCCTCCCCCTCCTGTGCTCACCCTTTGAAGCTCCAAGGCTGTGGAAGACTATCTCAGCTTCTTCTACCTTGTCTTTGCCTGATTCAGTTGGAAGCTCTTCTGGGCTTGCAAAGCTGCAAAGAAAATGCAGAATAGATTTTGCATTAACGTTAAGAGACCTAATGGAAAATCCATTATGTGTTTTCCTTGCAATTTTATCTGTTCTGTGACGTATTTCAATGAACTGGAGCTAAAGCAGTTGAACAAAGTAGGAGTCAAGTGGCACCTTTAAGACCAACAAAGTTTTATTCAGAATGTAAGCTTTCGTGAGCTAAAAGCATACTTCTTCAGATGAGGGGATCAGGTGCTTGATCCCCTCATCTGAAGAAGTGTGCTTTTAGCGCACAAAAGCTTATGTTCTGAATGAAACTTTGTTGGTGTTAAAGGTGCAACTTGACTCTTGCTTGTTCAACTGCTTCAGACCAACACGGCTGCCCACTTGGATGGAGCTAAAGCAGTTTCACTTTCGCAGCATTTATGGCCAGTTGAAGCTCCTTGCAAATAAAGGGTTGATGCCAGCTTGTCTCTGCTGAATGGACCTGAGAACTAGTGCCTTGTGAGTATTCTAACATGGGAACCCACAGTCAAAAGGCGATATTACACTAGAGAGCCATTGCCAATCTGACTAGATGGGGGTAGAGCTGGGGGAGAAGCTTGCAATGCCTAGGCATTTCATGGTTTCCTAGGCTCAGAGCATTTTATATTTTTAGATCCTTGTGCTTTTTCCTGATGTTTTATTTTTAAAAATTGCATTGCCAAATCCCAGTATTCCCCTTCTTTCCATTTTAAACAAAATATCACAATACTTTCAAGCACGTTTGTATTTTTAGTAAAAAATCAATATCTTTAATTGTGTTTATCTGTATTCTTTATAAAGTTTGTATCTTTACAATTGGCATTACATGTTATGACATTTATGGCTCAGCTCCACAAAATTCCAATTGTGTCAAATTTGGCCCTCATAACAAATGAGTTTGACACCCCTGCCATAAAGATCTGTAGCTCCACCCCATTTTAGTGGTTTGCCAATTATGTGACCTACTTTTCAGAATTAATGTAACTCTACAGAGAGCAGACATCTATATTCAGTAGTTTGGTGTGTCCCTTCTGATTACTGAATGCTTTGAATGTCTCACCAGGTCATTTGGATGAGTTAGAATGCAATGTGCTCTTTCCTTTTCTAGACCACTGGCACTTTTGCCTTCTGAAGACAGAGGGCTGATTCTTTGTTCTTGTTACAAAGGCCAAACTAGATGTGATGTTGGGAGATATGTGAATGGATTAGCCCATCTAAAGAGAAATAGCAGTCCCTTGGGAATGTAACCACCAATCCTTTTGCCCCAAGCACTTTCACCAGTTGAAACTGATTTGGGCTATTAGGTCAAAGGAAAAAGATTGTAATCTTCTTTTTACTTTTTTTCCCTTCCAAAGCTAATAAAAGGTCCTCCCATACCCTGGCCCTGATCTAAATGGGGACTTGTGCAGCAGCTATTTCCTTAAAAAAAACAACTGTGCCATGAATAGTTTGGCCTGAGCAACCTTGCTTCATGGTCACTTTTCATGAAGAAGCAGAGGAAGAGGAGCAGATTAGATTTATACCCTGCCCTTCACGTGGAGTCTCAGAGCAGTTTACAATCCCTTCCTCTCCCCACAATGGACACCCTGTGAAGTAGGTGGGGCTGAGAGAACTGCTCTTGAGAGAACAGCTCTGAGAGAACTGTGACTTCCCCAAGATCACACAGCAGCTGCATGTGGAGGTGTGTGGAATCAAACCAGTTCTCCCAGATTAGAGGCATGCTCTTAACTCCTACACCAACCTGGCTCTCATGTTAAATAAGAACGTTAAACGTTGAACAAGATCCAGAAAGCAGCATCACTGACTGGAAGGAGGGAGTATATGCACAGACTCTTCCTCTGCTCACTCACATCATGAAGATGACTCACGACTGCATGGAGGTAGGGGCAGTGATGATGTGCAGTGTTTCTCAGCCTGTGAGTCAGTACCCAAAAGTGGGTTAGAAGGCCTCTGAAAGTAGGTTGCAGGCCAGCCCTCTATAATGGCTATCTCTATCCTTTCCATTGTTCTCTTTCTCCTTGCCAGCTGCTCACAATCTTGTCTTCCCTTCCTTTGCAATAATAAAACCATCCAGCAACTAGTAAATTTATGGTAAAAACTGAAAGAATGAGAAAAAAGCTGGAGAAAAGTTGAGAGCTGTTCAATGGGATATGGATAAACCAGAGGAGGCGAGAAAGAAGCATGTGTGTGCAACGAGAAGAACCAATGTTCCAGTGTCTCAGCCTCCAGAAGCAAGTGACCACAGTTGCAGGCAGATAGGCAGACACTAAACATCTTCCTGTTTACTGTCACTGACTCCCTCTGAAGTACAGATCAACTTTAAGAGACCTATTTCCCACTATGCCGCTCATTCTCCACTTTTCAGCAGGGCTTCCATCAGATTTCACACTATCTGCCCCAGGGCTGCAATTAGCTCTGCCTCTTTCACGCAGCAAACAAAATCCTCTAAAAACCAGTTTCTGTTTGCTGCAGGAAAAAGGTGAAGCTAGTTGCAGCCCTGGGGCAGATAGTGTGAAATCCGACAGAAGCCCTGCTGAGAAGAGGAGCGTGAGAGCGGCATAAGGCTAGGGAGAAATCGGTGACACTTTCTTCTGTTTCCTTTCTTTCCTTTCCGTCTCTTTTCTCTTTCTCTCTTCCATTCACACAAGATGGAAATGCAGGATGCCTTTCAGTATTCACATCTATCTCCTAGTTAGGTAGCATAGGAACTGTCTCCATCTCTCTGCCCCGCACTATCAAGCATGTATTTGTAGAATAAATGTGGATTAGTGTAGCTCTGTAGTCTTGCAAGCACATGGTAGGTCTGGAACAAGCATTGTTGTATTAAAGCCAAGTGCACCATTCCTACAGCACATGCTTGAGTTCTTTCTTGGTGCTGCTCCTTCAGCAGCCCATTCTCCCTCTGAGGCGTAGGACACCTTGTGGGTGATTCCCAACCCATCAGTAGGGAGGCAGGACTAAATTTTCAACTTCTTGTTTCTGTTGGGAGTCACCCTCAACTCAGGTCTTTTCCTATCTCTATAGGGAGAGCATCGAATATAGGATGGTCTGCTACTATTATTCTCTTCAAATAGATACTTTCACTTTTACTCAATTTCTTGATCCTTTGCTACCTATCTGCTCAAAATACTGTTCTATTGTCTAATCTTCCTTCTTATCTTTTCCTCTGACAAACTTTCAATATTTCCTTTCCCTGGCCCGGGAGTTGCCTTTGGGCGTCCCAACTGCCATTTTGTGCCCAGTACTTACCTCTAACAGGCCTTGAGATCGTCGGGGGCTGCTGCGAATGAGGCATTCCGAGGACGACGGCTTCCTCTCCTGCAGGGAGTGCGAGCCCTTGAGCGAACAGAGGGTTAGTGGAGCCAACAAGACCCAAGAGAGGCTTATGTGGATCTCCCCGTTGTTGCCGCATTCATGCGGCACCACAGAAAAGCGCACCAAAATGGGCCGCAAAGAGAAAGGCACCCTGGCAAAAGGCAGAATGCAGGGCGCTAATTTCAGGGCCCTGATCCACAGCCGAGTCTACCGCAGCCTTTACACATTACTCTCGAGTAGACCGACTAGAGGCTACTCCAGGTACTGCACAAGAGGATTTGGTTCCTGTGCTGCTCCCTAGTGATTTCTTCTCTGTACTTAGAGGTCAAATGAGAGAGGAAATGCAGGCCTTTTGTAAGCATCGCAGTACAAAGAGACACAGATCTCACTCCATCATCATCACCCTCCCCTACTAGAAGACCAAAACGAAAGAGTAAGTGGCCTACCAAGGTAGCACAGGTTTCCTCTCCAAATTTCCTCTACAGATGCCCTGTTAGATAAGGCTGCATTTGCTGCTGCTATTCTCACCAAGTGAGCTGTCAAACCTTGTGGCAGCAGAAGTTTTTGAGCTTTATAAGCCTCAGTAATACATAAACATAGTGATTTGCTAATGGCAGCATTAGACATTCTTTTGCTTGTTTGTGGTGAAGATGGACCTACGCTGGTGGACAAAGACTTCCAACCTGACTGGGGGGAAAACAGTTTTAGATCGGAGAATGGATTCAAATATATACAGATGCCAGTCTATCAGGCTGGGGAGCCACATGCTTCAATGTTCCAGTCCAGGGCTCCTGGAACCAGGAGGAGTCCAAGCTTCCGATCAGTGTTTTGGAACTGAGGGCAATCAGACTAGCGTTGATCCATTTTGCTGCAAGGATCGACAACTGCCACGTATTAGTCAGAATGGACAATGTTTCTGCGAAAGCATACATAAACAGACAAGAAGGATCCAAGGCTACTTCTCAAGGAAGCGACTCATCTGTTAAATTGGGCACAATTTCACATAGCTTCAATAAGAACGGAACATGTGAAGGGCTCTCCCAATATTCAAGCAGATTGGCTCAGTTGTCAGCAAATACATCAGGGGGAATGGGCATTGAAGCACAGCGTATTCCAGATGATGGTGGGTCACTTCGGCCTACCAGAAGTGGATCTATTTGCATCCCTGTACAACAACAAACTGAAGCGCTTCTTCACACACTTTTTTCATCCGAAAGCGGAGGCCGCAGATGCATTAACAGCCAAGTGGCCGCAGACCTTACTATTTGTTTTTCCACCAATTCCACTCTTACCAAGGCTGATAAGGAGAATCAGACTACTTCAAGCCGAGATAATAGTGGTAGCTCCATACTGGTCAAGACGTCCCTGGCTTGTGGATCTTCAAGAGTTATCACCAGATCTTCTGCTAACTTTACCAGTATCAGAAGACATGCTGTATCAAGAGCTGATATGTCATCCATGCCTGGAATGGTTTCATTTGACCGCGTGGAAATTGAGAGGTCAAAGTGGCTAAATCTGGGATACTCGGATCAGATGACACAAACAATGTTAGCTTCTCTGAGACCTTCTACAGTCCGTATATATAATGTGACCTGGAAAGCGTTCATCTGCTGTGGCAGAAGGAAAAAGATCAACCTTTTGAAATCTAGGGTGAAAGAAATTCTACAATTAGTTCAGGACAGCTTGGATTCAGGGCTCAAAGGAGCCACACTTTGTCGTCAAGTGGCAGCACTTGCTTCTGTATTAAATTTAGATAGCAAAAATGTGCTGAATAGACATTCTCATATCACTAGGTTTTTGAGAGGTGCCACTCTTTCTCTCCTTCCCCAGTCACACAGATTTCCTACTTGAAAATTAAACATGGTGCTCACTGCATTAACAAAATCGCCTTTTGAGCCTATAAAAGAGATTTCCTTGTCATTCATTAAAATGAAGGTTATATTTCTGGTGGCCATAACTTTTGCCAGAAGAATATCTGAATTGTGAGTGCTTTCAGTCCACAAGGATTTATGTATCTTCCACATGGACAAGGTGGTCCTCAGAATGGATCCCACATTTATACCAAAGGTGGACTCTAGATTTCATAGGGCTCAAGAGATCTACTTACCCTCATTTTGTCCACATCCAGAACATCCCAAGGAGAAGTTGTGACATAAACTGAATGTCAGACGGACTCTAAGATGCTATATTGACAGATCCAAGGGCTGTCGCATAACATATTCTCTGTTCATAAATATATCTTCACCACACACAAGCAAAAGAATGTCTAATGCTGCCATTAGCAAATCACTATGTTTATGTATTACTGAGGCCTATAAAGCTCAAAAACTTCTGCTGCCACAAGGTTTGACAGCTAACTTTGTGAGAAGCGCAGCAGCAAATGCAGCCTTATCTAACAGGGCATCTGTAGAGGAAATTTGCAGAGCAACTACGTGGTCATCAATCTCAACCTTTATCAGTCATTACAAAATTAATGCATATGATTCTACTGATGCTGCATTTGGAAGAAAAGTGCTGCAACATTTTCTGAGGGACGCCAATGGTGAGATCCCTCCCACTATCTAGGTTACACTGCTTTTAAGATGTCCCACAAGGTGTCCTACACCTCAGAGGGAGAATGACCATTGGGTACTTACTGTGAGGGGTCCTTTTCCTCTGAGGATAGGAGGACACCTTGGCCCTACCCTTTAATCCTCGCCATCGACGTGCATCAGATATCTAATAATATTTATACGAAGCAGAAACAGAGAAAAAAACTCAAGTTATAGGTTCTCAAGAAAGAGTAAATACTCCTGTTACCCTGTTTTTTCAACTATGCTATCTATTTCTGTCCTGTTTTCATTGCCTTATTCTAGTTCTAATGGTTATATCAGTTTTATTTTTTGAGTTAGAAGGAAGGTTCCTACTGCTTGCATGAGTTGCCGAACTGAGTTGAGGATGACTTCCAATGGAAACAGGAAGTTGAAAATTTAGTCCTGCCTCCCTACTGGGAATCACCCACAAGATGTCCTCCTATCCTCAGAGGAGAAGGACCCCTCATGGTAAGTACCCAATGGTCGTTCTCTTGTCCAGACCACTGCAGCACCTCATTATCCTCCACCTCACCAAGCCCCTTGCCGCCAGTCCCTTCACTATTATCTGCTATCTTCACACTTTTTCTTAAGTTGGTGCCTCCTGAGCATGCCTCCCCTGGTCTTCCTGGAAGAGGTGGAAAAGATGACAGAGGGAGACCCCCTCCCTCAGGGACTTGACCTCAGGGGGAACCTTGTGAACTCTCCACTTCAAAGAAGAGAAAAGTTTGTTATAACCCCCTCACCCTACGCCAGTTTGGTGTAGTGGTTAAGTGTGTGGACTCTTATCTGGGAGAACCGGGTTTGATTCCCCACTCCTCCACTTGCACCTGCTGGAATGGCCTTGGGTCAGCCATAGCTCTGGCAGAGGTTGTCCTTGAAAGGGCAGCTGCTGTGAGAGCCCTCTCCAGCCCCACCCACCTCACAGGGTGTCTGTTGTGGGGGAGGAAGGTAAAGGAGATTGTGAGCCGCTCTGAGACTCTTCGGAGTGGAGGGCGGGATATAAATCCAATATCTTCTATCTTCTTCTATATGATTTATGGATGGACTTAATTGTTGTAATGAAAAGCTGTTAATTTCCCTGTTCAGAAAATCAATAATGTGTGGATTAAATCTTTCCTGTCATCGCAATACAAGCACTCAGGTCTGTGCTTCAACCACCATGAAGATGGTTAGATACTTAGAGTTAAGCCAATTTGACTAAGCAGCTATTACGTAGAGTCTGCCCTCTCAAGCATGGAGGTTTTTTCCTCACTAAGCCTATTGTTCTGTATTGAGGTTGAAAACTAGGCCATTTTAATGTGATTCACCTGCATTGATATTTCTGCTTTCCAGAGAAAAGAACATATGCTGTCAAGTGTGATGAATGCAACCCAGTTGTGCTATCTCAGGAAGCAGAACATGATATTTGACTACAGGTGATGGGTATACTCATTTTCCTATGCAGAATAAGATCTCTGTAGGAAAATCATAATGTATGAAATGGCTCCTTGAAGAACTGACTTCAGTGTGTAATTTGAAGCAAAGGTTAAAGGTACTCAGAGCGGGCCTGTAGCCAGAAAATTTTGGGTAGAGGTGCCCGGGAGCTGAAAAATTTGGGGGAGGGGGCACTGGTGTTGCTCTCTCACTCTCCCGCTTTCTGTCTCTCTGCCACTGTCTGTCCCTCTCTCTCTAACGCTGCCGTTCTGCCGCTCTCTCACTCCGTCCCCCAGCCTTTTGGGTGGATGTTTTCTCGCTCTCTTGCTCTGTCACTGTCCCCCTGTATTTAGCGCTGCTGTTCTCTCTCTCGCCCGGCTGCTCTCTCACTCTGTCCCCCCCGTCTCTCTCTCTCTTACTCTGTCCTCGTCTTTCATGCTGGCTCTCTCGCTCTCTCTTGAGGAGCCCCACCCCTGCTGGGCTTTCCCGCAGCATGGGAAAGGCCAGCGGGCCCAGATGGCCGCATTTGCACTGGATGGTCCTGTTTGCACTGAGGAACCCTTGGTGCAAACTCCACCCTGCGCCCCGCCTCTCCGCTGGGCTTTCCCATGCTGCGGGAAAGGCCAGCTGGGCAGATGGCCCTGTTTGCACTGCGGGCGCTTCGTGAGGAGGCCTTGATGCAAACTCCCTCCCGTGGCTACGCGCCTGACTCAGAGTTGAACCAATTTGAATTTTGGTGAGAGAAAAATCTGACCCTAGAAACAATATCTTCCATGTCATACATTAGTTGGTATTTTTTTTTCCTTCACAACATATTGATTGATAGAGAATCAAGTAAAATGTGTTCTGATAGTTACTAAAGTGAGTTTCTTAGAATCTTAGGGAAGTTTAGTGGGAGGATTGGAGAAGAAGAAGGTGGTCAAATTCTTGAACATATCCTGTCTGCTTTGGAATACCACTTTCTTGGGATTCATAGTGAGGGTACCTGTGGCCTTTGTGTGATGTTTGTTGGTTTCTCAAAAATGTTTGGTTGGCCAAATTAGAAAGTGGAATCCTGGATCAGATGTATACCAAGGTCATAGTTTGCTTAGGATGCCAAAAGAACCTTGAGCTGGCCCTGGTTAGATCACCATACCTAGTAAATTTGGACTTGTGAGTAACCATAGGGTGAAGTTTGGGGACCACTGCTGTTGCACCCACTCTCCCTCCCCACATGGTCAATCAGTGTGCAGAGAAATTGTCTGTATAGAGTTATTGATTCAAACCATTTGTCTATGAAGGCCAGTATTGACTACTGTGCCTGGCAGCAGTTCTCCAGAGTCTCAGGCAAAGGTCTAGCTGGCCCTTTTAACAGGAGATGCCAGGGATTGAATCTGGGACCTTCTCCATGCAAAGCAGATACTCCATCACTGAAACATGCCCCCCCCCAAAATCACGCCAATACTATGCCAATTTATAATATCATGAATTAACCAAAGCACTCAGTAATGGATAAATGACTGTTACTAGAGTTGATCTGAAATTTCATAGAATCATAGAGTTGGAAGGGACCTCCAGGATCATCTAGTCCAACCCCCTGCACAATGCAGGAAACACACAAATACCTCCCCCTAAATTCACAGGATCTTCATTGCTGTCAGATGGCCATCTAGCCTCTGTTTAAAAACCTCCAAGGAAAGAGAGCCCACCACCTCCCAAGGAAGCCTGTTCCACTGAGGAACCGCTCTAACGGTCAGGAAGTTCTTCCTAATGTTGAGTCGGAAACTCTTTTGATTTAATTTCGACCCATTGGTTTTGGTCCTACCTTCTGGGGCCACAGAAAACAATTTCATAGGTTTTGAATTTCTGACAGAAATGTGACTTTAGGGAAAGTAGAATGATAATGGTTTTCCTTTTTAAAACCAATATTGCCTTTTAATTTATGTGGCCATACACCCTCTTTGTTAGATGCCATTAAAACTGAAGTTCTATCTGTCTGTTGTATAAAGGCAGAAGCCAATAGATAGATAGTCCTGGTTTTGTGACAATGTCCCAAAAAAAGAGATCTAGTCTGCTAAGCTAGTGTAACATTTGAAAGAATATCTGGGGATTTTTTTCTGTTGTAATAAAGAATCTTCAGAAATTATGTTAGCAAAAGCAAGAGGTGCTAGAGTTCTCCCTCCCACAGTCTGAGTAATTCTACAGAAATAAATACAAAGGATTGCTTCCCCTTTCCCCAAACCTCTAGTTGCACAACACCAGTGGCTGGTCACAGTCAACAGTGTCCCCAAAATGACAGGGAACAGAAAAAAGCAGTAGACAAATGCACCTTTAAGACCAACAGAAAGCTCTTCTTCCAAGTAGTTTCAGTAGAGTTGCTTTGCTAACTATTTAACAGTTCCCTAGCAAGGATTATTTTTTTTAAAAAAAAGTTGTTTTCCAAACCAAAGGACAGTTAATTATAACTGTACATTATATGTCTTTTGATATGTATGTATGATTGCAAACATTTAATTTAAAAAGACAACACATAATTCTGTGATCTTTATTAACAGCATTTCCCACCTCTACGCCACAAAATGCAGCTGCCTGCAGTTTGATAGGGAAGACTGACAGGGTGGGCTTTTTAACCCTTTCCCCTTATGTAATTTTCCTGCTGAAATTTTCCAAGGCAACCTTCCACAACAACCTGTTTGCAGCCTCCTGTACACAAGGTGACCATATAAAATACTTTCCATTTCAGTTTATATCATTTTTGTAAGAAGCCCCCAGAGAATCTTGGAACTGCATATCATCTATAGACTTGCCTTGCATCACTTTAGCAGTGTTAAGGAATAACACATACCAAACTAAAGGGATTTCATTTGTATCAACTAATAAATCACCTTTATTTGCTCATCTGTTGAAGGTTTCAAATGAACTTGTACATGTGGTAGTTACAAACTGGCTCACAGACAAGGTTTTACAACATCAGATAGAAATACAATTTGTGGCTGGATATTTTGCTTGCACTGAGGTAAGATTCTAACACAAGCCTCTAGTTGACTTCAGGTCTCTTTTGTAGTCCTGCCACAAAAGTTTGTGGCTGCCTGAAGCAAATGAATATTGCCCAGTCTTTATAGCAACTTCTGTAAAAAAGGTGGTATGTCACTATCAGCCTAGGTCAGAAAATGGCCCTTGTTCATTCTGAGTACAGCAAGTAAAGAAGGAGGTCACAGTCCATTGTCAGTTTATTCTGTTTTTTTGTACTCTGATGCCATATTAAGACTAATAAACTCTCAATACATTTTCTTTGGAGATTATTAACTTAACCTATGATGCTGCCTTATAACTATCTAGATCAACATTGTCTATCCTAATTGACTCTACAAGGTCTCAGGCAGTGAAAGATCTTTTCCAAAATAGCTAGCTGAGGTCTTTTTATACTAGAGATGCCAGGGATTGAATTTGGGATCTTCAGCATGTAAAACATGCCCTGGACCACTAGCCATAGTCTTCTCCCAACTTCAATAATATAAGTATTCATAGGATTACAATAATATGCACAAAAAGCCCAACTCTGTTTATGCAATCCATAATTCTTATGTTTTAATTTCTTAAAAGATGTGTATTCTAACCCTGCTTGTAGCAATGCAGTTCATGTGATGCCATCTCTAATTTGGTAGGGCCTCATGTCTGATGGTACTTTGTGTAAAGAATCCTTCTCATGTTCACTGTATATCTCAGGTTCCTTGATCAACTGTCCCAAGAAGACTACAAACCTGATATTTTAAAAAGTTATCTGGGATAGGTTATGTATGTCACTTCTACAATAAAGAACTTTTACCTGTTCCACATAGATGAATGGCTTCCATTTTAAGAAGAAATTTAGGAGACCACAACCAGCAGTGTTTCACGTTGAGATGATTTTCCATGTAGCTATTATCGTTGCTGTGACTGCAGAGGCATTTCCGGTGGCAATCATGCATCAACACCTAGGTTCCTCCCCCTCCCTTTCTTTGACTCATCCCTTCATGGCTGCCATCTCTGCTTCTGCCACTGGTGGGCTTTTTTCCCCCCCAGACTTAAAAAAAACTGGCAGTACTGCTACAGCATTATAATTCTGGAATACTTCATTGCAACAATGTACTTGCTCCGTTTTTTTAAAAAGCTCTAGTACTTTTGGTTGCAGAGTTACAAGGAGAAACATGCAGCTAGTATATCTTCCTTATAACTCTACAACCAAAAGGTCTAGAAATGTACTTTTTTAAAAAGTTGGGACTAGTATATTGTTGCAGTAGATCACTATAATCTTACAACAGTACAGTTATTACCTTTTTTAAAGCCTGAAAAAGACCTCCAGTGGAGCAGGAATAGGGTTGCCCCATGAGTTAAGATGGTATGAGTATGGGCAGGACCTGAAAAAATGTGCACTTCCCCCCCCTTTGTGACGTCTAAAAGAATGTTGGCTGCAATCAGATCAAACCAACTTTGAGAAAGATAACAGCAACATAGGGTAAAACATGGAAATAGTATGAATACGTACAGAATATTCCATATGAATACTGCTGAAAACAGAACTACTGACAGAAAGCCAAGGTAGAGCACAACCTTTATGTGGAAATTGCCCAGGAATAAAAGATGAGCACAACCTTTTTCTTCAGACACTGATGCCCCCAAAGTGCATCCCTGTACTACTGCTGTACAATTCAAGGCCAGTGAAGTATTGGTGTTTTTTTTTTAAGTATGCTGCCTTTTGCTCCAAGATATATTTACTGTAGCTTACAAAATATAAAAATAAACAATATAAAACATTAGCAATAAAAACAATAACTACAACACAATACAGTACAAAAAAGCTTCCGCTCATAGAAACTACAGGGTCATGAATACAAATCAGCAACATACAGCAGAGATGTACACACATTGTTTGACATTAAATGTTTGGATCAATACAGCAGTTTTTGGGTTGAATCCAGACCAAATTTTCCAATGGCAGAATGGAACTTTCCTGCCTCCCCACTCCCATTGCAGCTCACTGATCTGCATTAAATGCTGTTCTTGGGGAATAGGGGCCACTGAGAAATGACAGGGATGGGAAGGGGGGATTGGCGCAAATTGCCAGTCTTTTGTGGGTCCAACCCTATAACTTGTGCCTGAAAGATGACAAAGGCAGTTGTCAGGAGAATGCTGAGAGGACAGGTGAGAGTGGAAAGCACTGAGCCTCAGCAGCTCTTGT
This sequence comes from Heteronotia binoei, assembly GCF_032191835.1. NCBI lineage: Eukaryota > Metazoa > Chordata > Lepidosauria > Squamata > Gekkonidae > Heteronotia > Heteronotia binoei. The sequence goes on along the minus strand of NC_083228.1, from coordinate 91,522,045 downwards.
GATCCATGTCATGCTGGACTTTGTATGTGCACACTTCGTTCAAGAGAGAAAGCAGTATTGCATCAGAACTGTTGCCAGCAGAGGATTCTGGGATTTGTTTTATGGCAACTTGCCATCCATGGTGGAAACAGCCATTCTGGCTTCTTGATCAAACTGGGACCATGTCCAGAATACATGGTCTGGCTGCATTCAGTGTACATGTTCCATATTTACCTCCTTCAACCAAGCTAGCACAATGGAGGGGGCACACTACTCCTCTGCATAACCAAAGAGGGTGTTCCATTCCTCATAAAAGGGCATACAAAACTGATCTGTATATTGGTAGAAGTCATGAGAAAATTTAAATTGCAGTTTATACATAGGACCATTCATCTTCAAAGAAACTGAGAGGAGCCACTGAAGCAGTAGTAAGGGAAGTGATAAAGCAACCAAGGGGTAAAGTTGATAAAAAATTTTGCATAGGCAGAAACACCAGTTAGTTCTCAGCAATATGAAGCACTGGATCTGGCCAGCTTTTTTACTCAACCTCCTCTAATTCCCATTCTTACTACAATCTCAGTCCCCAGAGGTTTTCATCCAAACAGGTTCCATGATCCCTGGCATAGATTTTTGGTGACCAAAGGGAAGCCCCTCCTCCCTTTTTCAATGGTAGAAAAGCTGGTTGGATTCAACCATAAGCCAATTCAGTTCTAAGGGTCACCTGTATATTACATTATTTCAGACTCTTGGTTTTCAGAGCTTTTATTATAAGATAAGAAATATCTGGGTGCTAATTTCTTGGTAGCCTCTTGAAACTCCTTGTTTACCAAATAATAGCAAATGGCATCCAAACAGCAGTTAGTATTGGCAATAATTCCAGCAGCATTTACAAAGATGTCAATATGATTTACTGTAATGCAGGTGGCGTTACTGTAATCAGCTATGAACCGAACTATGTTTGCCATGTTAATAGGTAAAAAGCATATTACAAACACAGTCATATTTGCAGAGATTATGTTGATTGATTTCTGGATGAGCTTTTCTTCATGTGGGTTTGACTTTTTCTTCTTTGTGAGTTTCCTTGTGATTTGGATAGAACAGAAGCTCAAGATGGTTAAAGGTATAAAAAATCCCCAAATAGTAGATGCGAGAACAGTTTTGAATGGTTGTCTGGAAGTCTTTTTAAAACAACATCCAGGCCGATCTCGTTCCTCCTGCGATTTATTTAACCATACAATACTTACCATTAAGGTCCAGAGAATCCCACAGACAAAAGCTGATTTCTGAGGGGACCTAATTTGCTTTGCTTTGAAGGGATACCATATGGTGATATATCGATCAACTGCTGTGATGGTAATAAGGAATATACTCATGTAACGGTTAATAAAGTATGCAGATTCCAAGACTAAGCACAGTGTGTCCACATTTGTACTCTTCGAAATCAGCTTGAATGGCAAAGTAAAGGGAATTAAGCAGTCTGCAATGGCTAAATTGATCATATATACTCGGGTTTCAGTCCATTTACTCAGTTTGCAGCAGAATACTCTCAAAGCTAAGGCATTGAGGATGACTCCAATGAAGAAAACTGGGATGTAAATAATTATTTGAATGTCATCTATGTATGTATGATTACAGGCCCCTGCCTGCACTGTGTAGTTCTTTTTTGAGTTCATTACTTCACTCTGCTGCTCTAAAAGAAGAAAAAGACTATAATTATGGGATGCTCTAATATCACCTTTTATATAATCGTTTGCACAGTCTGTATCACCCCAGAAGTAGAGCGCCTTCCTAGCAGGCTTGCCAATCCCCAGGTCCCAGCATTTTGCAGGCTCCTTCCCACACCCTGTCAACTGGCCAGTGAAGGGAAGCTCTGCCCCAACAGCCACCAAGTGCCTTTCCAGGTTGGAAGGCTAGAAGAAGCTTGGAAACTGCTTATTTTTGGGAAGATGTATGTGCCTTTGTAGGAGCCTATCAAGCATGCTATTTCTACATACACAATAGGCATACCTAAGAGGAAACAGAACACCCCCCTGGCCTATTCCTCTCCCCCACCTTTGCAATGAAAAGGGGCATAATAAATCCATCTGAACCCAGGATGTTTAGAGTAACCTTGCAGTAACGGTGTAGAGTGCCTCTCCTCCTGATTCACACAGACAGGTCTTATCGGCTCTCAGAGAAAGTGTGAGAAAGGGAGATGTTTTATTAGCTGACATTCCTTAGCAATAAAAGAGATAATAGCTAGTAGTCTTTGAACCCATGACTCAAATGGCATCTTCTTTTGAAGTTATCTGTGTACTATCCTTTTGAAGTTTCCCTATAAGTAACTATGCAACGATATGTACGTCATTACTTTCAAGGATTCCGTCCTTGACCAAGCTATGGAGTTTTTACAATAAAGCAACTTTTGATTCAAAGAACAAAACCTTGATTATTGAGAAATATCGATGCTTGATAGAGCCAGGCTGAATGGGGGGAGGGGCGAGCTGGCAGAACAGCAGTGGCTGCACCCAGTGAGCTGTGAGTCAGAAACAGAAATTAGTTTAGTCCCTCCATTTGTTTTATATTCCTTTCAGAAGTTGTTTGCACAGTGAAATAGAGAGTAAATAATACACTAGAACCTTTAGTTTCCCTATGTTAGTCTGAAGAACTTGGTTGAATATACAACAGATAGTTATTCAACAACTCTGTAAGAAAATTGTCTCAGTAAGACCACAAAAGTGTGTGCTTGCAAACTGTCTGTTTTGGCTGCTTTGTGTGTGTGTAAAAGAGAGAGGGGGGGGGAGGATGTGCAGATGCTGGGGGATGAGGAAATGATGACTGTATTCAGAGGAACTGCACTGCTGAATTTTTATTTATTTATTTTAGGGAATGTAAAAGCCTCCTGGATCCACCACCAAAATCTCCTGGCTCCACCTCCAAAGTCCCCAGATATTACCTGAGTTAGACGTGGCAACCCTCCTTCCTAATGTTTCATCCTGCCCTCTCTATTGGGATCGTAGATCTAAGTTTGTGAGGCAATCTTATCCACCATGACCCACATTTAGCAGGGGAGAAAATTATTTTTCTTCTACATGTAGAAGAGCTCTTAGTGGCACTGACATGGCTTCACTGTTTACATTGGTGCTATGAAAATCTGAATTATAATCTGAGTGTCTTCTGCATGTACACATTCAAGAACCAGCAAGATTGACTGTAATGCCTAAGAATAGCTACCAGGCTGAGTGAAATGGGACACTTGTCCCGCCCCCCCACCTCCCTTTTAAAGGACCATCTCAACACCCAGAACATTTTCCCCTCTGCAAACAAAGGAGGCAATCCAAAACTAGTATTGATTTCAGATGTTCTATAAAGTGCTCCAACTTAAAAATAAAAAAGTGAAGTTTAAAAAAAGATAAGCAAATACACCTCATCTGCAGGGCTGAAAGCCACAATTCAGGCTTCTAAAGTGTTTCTTTGCAAAGTTCTAAACTACCTGTTTTTGTTTTGCATACTGAGTGTACACAGGACTGTTGTCTTCCAAGAAACTTGGTGACAGCCTTTTTTGTAAAGCTACGATCCATCACCGTATAAAGTCAACAGTTGAAGAAATAGGAAAATGTGAGGCCTGGAACCAAATATTTTGCAAAACTAAGTTGTGCTTAGCTGAAGTGCAGACAAGCCATCAGACTATACAGCATCAATCTGAACAGAGAAAAGCATTTTCATAGAGAAGAACTTACCACTTGGAGTTCAAAGTTCTCCTTGGTTCCCTTCAATCAGGCTTGTACCTTCAGAACAAACTTGCCTCCTTTTGTACTTCTTCTAATGTTGTTCTTCTCTGTTGTTAAATAATTCTATCCAGCCAGCTCCTCTGAAAATCTGGTTGTCATAGCCCTTTCTTCTTGGGCTATTCTCCGCTTGGTTGCTTGGTTGTTTTTTGCACTTCTGGAAGGGATAATTTTAAAAATGTTAGTTTTCTCCAGATCCAGTAGAGCTAAGTGTTGTGTTAAAGTGTAGCTGCTTTCTACAGGAAAGATAAAGATCTAGCATAGAAAAACAACCCTGCCCCTAATGACTAATAACACTGTTTTTCTGTTGTTAAATAATATGAGACTTGCAGCCTGCAGCTTTGCTGCTAGGCTGCTACAGCCTGTTTTGCCGCCCAGAAAAGGATAGAGTCAGTCTTCGCCCGTTTGGGCACATAAGGTGGTGGGCGAGGCCTAGCTGTCTTAACGGCCAGACCTCCGCCCTTTGCTGACAGTTCTGTGGACGATCGGCTTTGAAGGGTCGAGCTGATCTTCATAGGCTTGGAGTTCTGAGGTGGAGGAGGCCTTGCCTCTTCGTCGGGGTTAGCGCGGTCTTGTGGGGATTCAGGAGCCTGAGGCTTGGAAGCTGTGTCCGTGGCGGCGGCAGTTGCCTTTGCAGGCAAGGGAAGTCTCTTGGGAGCTGGGCACTCCCCAGGCTTGGAGTTCACGTCTGTGGCTGTGGCGGCCATCTTTGCAGGTGAGGTGAAGGAAGTCTCTTGGGAGCTGGGCGCTCCCCAGGCTCGGAGACCGCGTCTTTGGCAGCGGTGGCCGTCTTTGCAGGCGAAGGAAGTCTCTTGGGAGCTTGGTGCTCCCCAGGCTCGGAGGCCGCGTCTGTGGCGGCGGTGGCCGTTTTTGCAGGCAAGTGAAGTCTCTTGGGAGCTGGGCGCTCCCCAGGCTCAGAGGCTGCGTCTTTAGCGGCGGCAGCCGTCTTGATGGGCGACGGGCCTCTCCTGTGAGCTGTGCACTCTCTTGTCGTTTTGGGGTGGTGAGGACGAACGCTGAGGGTCATTGGCTGTTTGGAGCCAGGATCACGCAAGGCAGTCTTTTTAATTTTCTTACTGTTGGGGTGCCCAGCCTCCTCCCTCTTTTGACAGGGAAGTGGTTTGGGTTTGGTGGTTTTACTTCAGGCAGGAAGGAGGAGGATTACTGTTTTAGCTGCATTGCCATTTTGCTTCCGTAATATTTTGTAGGTCGGCCATATTCGGTCCCCTTCTTCTTAGTTAAGGGAGGGAGGCCATTTTAGTTGGCATTGTGTGGAAGCCATTTTTAGGGTCTGCTTTAGTTATAGAGATGCCTGGAGGAAAGGGGTCGGGGAAGCCAAAAGGGAAGCACTGGCGCCAAAGGCCCCTAAGGCCCCTGCTAAGAGGCCTTCACCCCAGCTGTCGTTTTCTGACAAGGAGGGTGATGAGGCTGTTAATGCGAACATTATGCAAAGGCTGCTAGTGCTGGAACAGGCGTAAGGCATTTCTCCTTCTGAAGGGGCAGGAGGGGAAAGGGCTTCAAAGAGGGAGCTCCAAGCAAATGTACTAACCAGGTTGTCTATTCTTAAGGGCAGATCTGGTGCTTTCTTCACTGACAGTGCCATGGGCCTTGGCAGTTCAGACGCAGGATTGGTGTCATCATCTGGAGCTGCGGGAGTTGGGTCAATGGTGGTGCCAGCTGGATCCGTCGGTAAGGCTGAGGACATCTCGCAAGTGTATGCAGGGCTGGCTTGGCCTTGAGGGCCTTGGGGTCCGGCTTCGCCTGCGGGGCAGGGCATCCCTGCTTGTGAGTACAGGGCTTGGCCTACTGGGCAATGTGGCCCTCGTGTAATTTGGCTGGGTGTGGGACAGCAAGGTAGTGCAGTAAGGTAGTTTCATCGGGAATTGGGGTGCCCCTTCTCCTTATGGGATGGTTCCTTTTACCGCCTTACCTTTTGGGGAGGTTGCTTTGCCTTTAGGGAATCATTTGTTGCCTGCAACAAAAGATAAGATCTTAAAGGGGGAGTATATCGATATCTTCTCCCTTCTGTTTCGGGAGTTGGAAAAGAAGGATAAGGAGGATCTGGACGACAAGGAGAAGGAAAAATTGAAGAAGTGCAAGGTGGATTAGACCTGGGCGAATTGGCTGCCAGGGTTTTTTTTTATTTTTTTTAAATCTATGCTGGAGTGATTGCACATGCCCAGCCTTGGAGGGCGGCTGCACTCATCCAGTACTTGGATATAATTTATAAAGGGTACACTATGTTTAGTGGGCCTGCCTGGATTCAATATGACAAGGAATTCAGGAGGAGGGCCGCATTGTACCCTTCCCTTCAGTGGGACCGTATTCACCAGCAACTGTGGCTGCAGGTCAAGTCTCCTGCCTGGCCAAATTTAGGTGATTGCTCTGATAGCGGTCATTTGGTGGCCAGGTCAGGTGCTACCTCCTCGGCTTCGGCAGCCTCTTCCCGCAGTTCTGCGAGGCAGGGGGTTCAACCCCGCCTGCTTTGTTGGGAGTTCGGTTCTCAGGGAGTGTGTAGAGGAAAGGCTTGTCAGTTCAAGCACGAATGCCCCATGTGTGGCAGGCCTCACTCCTTCAATAACTGCCCTAAAGCCTGGGTACGTAAGAATTAAAAGAAGCCAGGAGGAGGAGGGGGAAGTTATCAGGCTGGAAAAGGGGCCCAGTCCAATAAAGGTATGTCCTCTTGAGCGCTTGCTGTCCAGGTATCCACAGAGAGCTGACAGTGTTTACCTGATAAATGGTTTCAAGTTTGGTTTTAGGATCCCTTTTCAGGGGCCCCGGGTTCCGTTTTTGTCTGGGAACCTTAGTTCTGTTAAGGGTTTAGAGCAGGTAGTTAAAGCAATGGCAGGTCTACGCTTGCCGCAGCATAGAACACGGGTTACCAGCAGCATGAGGGAAGATTTGGGGGTTTGGCAAGAATTTTTGGAGTCCTTTAATTTATGGTAATGCTTTGTTGGGACGGGACCTGAGGTTAACTGAGGGTAAGGCAGTCATTACTGTCCGTCGCTCTAAGACGGACCATTGTCAAAGAGGTACTGTGCTGGAGCTTGGCACCTGCTCTGAGTTTGAGCTGTGCCAAGTTCTGCTTTGGCTGCTTATTTGGCAGTTCGGGGACCCAAGGAAGGGTTTTTGTTTTGTCACAATAAGGGTAGCTCACTGACAAAGCATCAGTTTTGGGCTGTGATGTCACAGGCTTTAGGTGAGCTGGGGCTGTCTGGGGTACGGTTTGGGACCCACTCCTTTAGAATTGGGGCAGCTTCGACAGCTGCTGCCCTGGGGTATCTTTCCTTCTCCATTCAGCTCTTGGGATGTTGGCGCTCATCGGATTACAAATCTTATGTTCGACCGTTGCTCAGTCTCTAGCTTTGCTTGTTTGACTGTAATGTTACTGGTTTATGTTCTTGTTTGACTGTTTTTTCTTTTTAGATGCTGTTGTTCCTGGTCAGAGGAGCCAAGTTCTCGTCTGTGGCCATCACCATGTGTTTTGGGCTGCTCATCAGGCGTGGAGAACTTCGTTCAGCTCTCAGTTGGGACTCAGCCAATATGTTTGTGTCGAATGGCAGGGGCGCCGGAGCCTTCAGTGGCCGGGCCTTCTGCCTTTGTTAGTCCAAGGGAGCACGGGCCTTCCTTCTCAGGTTTTAACTATTCACCTAGGAGGGAATGATCTCAGGCTACTACAAGGCAAAGTGTTGTCTTGTAGGCCCATGAGGATTTTCAGTACATTTGGGAGCGATGGCCTGGGACCACTATAATTTGGTCGGCCATGCTTTCCTGCCTTGTTTGGCGCAGTGTGTGGGACCCTGCAGCTATTGAGAGGGCACACTACAAAGGTTCTGTTCTTGTTTAACTGTTTTTTCTCTTTAGATGCTGCTGTTCCTGGCCAGAGGAGCCGAGTTCTCGTCTGTGGCCATAGCCACGTGTTTTGGGCCGTTCATCAGGCGCGGAGAACCTCAGTCAGCTCTCAGCTGGGACTCAGCCAACATGTTTGTATTGAGTGGTGGGGGCACCGGGGCCTTCAGTGGCTGGACCTGCTGCCTCTGTTATTTCAAGATAGTGTGGGTCCTCCTCCTCAGGTTTTAATCGTTCACCTGGGAGGTAATGATCTGGGGCTTTTAAAGGGCAAGGCCTTAGTTTGGCAGGCCTGCGATGATTTTCAGTATATTAGGGCGCAATGTCCGGGGACCACTATAATTTGGTCAGCCATGCTGCCCTGACTTGTTTGGCGCTTTGCTTGGGACCCTGCAGCTATTGAGAGGGCTCGGTATAAGGCTAATAAGGAGTTTAAGAAGGTGTTGGAAGGGTGTTTGGGCCACTATCTGCCCCATCTGGACATTTCGTTGAAATTTCCTGACCTCTACAGAGGGCATGGGGTGCATCTCTCAGAAAAGGGTAATATGCTTTTCCTGAGAGATTTGCGGCAAGGGTTGCAGGTGGCTTTGGGCCTCCCGGTGGGCTCTAAGCCCTAAGTAGAGACTTGGCCTTAGTAGTGACAGGTTTTGGGGGTTTAGGGCACTATGCGGTTAGGGGAGGACTGTGAAGCATCCCCCTTTTGGGGAATTAGGGGTCTGGCATGATCAACCTTGGGGTTTGGTGACTTGGGGTGTGGAGAATGCAGACTGTCCTGGAGGCTCGACTAGAGGGTGCTTTTCCGTCGAGACGTGCGTCTGGGTTTGGGCCCTCTGGTGTGTGCCTCCCTGCTGGGCCTGCCTGGCAGGAGCTGAGTCATACAGCTCTGGCTGGGGTAGCCTTCCCAACCCTCCCGCTCTGGCGGGAGACTCCAGGTTTTCCAGTCTCTTCCCCCGCTCCCCCCCAAAACGGCAGCGGGGGGAGGGGAGGGGAGGGAAACGGCGCCTTCTGCAGATTCAGAAACGAATCTGACTCTGCAGAAGGAAGTTCTGAGGAAGAGGTGTGCGTGCGTGTGTGAAGCGGCACGCGCAGGTTTCTGTCGCATGCGCAGTGGCTGAGGCTCCGTTCAAGAGTGCGCGCCATGCAGTTGAGGCGCAGGCTGAGGGAAGGCGGGTCGGCCGGCTCGCGGCTGCCTGGCCTCAGTCTGTGGTGGCGCCGGCGCCCGCAGGACGTTCCAGAGCCCCCGGGGCTATGACATGCCTCCCTGGCTTCCTCAGTGGTGGCTCTCCCTGCGCCGCCCTCCGCTCCCTAAGTTTCCCCTCCTCCACCGGGCTCCCCGCGCCTTCCTCGGCGCAGTCGTCGCCCTCGCCACGGCACCTCAGCGCGGAATCAGTCGTCACAGGCTGGACTTGTGAGTCAGTGAACTGAAGGAAGAGGCAGAGTTCCAGAGCCTTCATTCTGCCCAGAGAGGATTTTTTTGGCGGGTACACTGAGCTGATAACAGCTGCAGTTCTGGGGGAAGCAAGCTCTTACTTCTTCCAAGTGACTACTTATGTGCCCAGGAAATGAGTCCTTAAAAAAAAACCCCTTCATTGCTTGCACCTCAGCAACTGGTGTACAAGGGGTTGCTCCTGTATCAGAACATAGAAGATTTTTTTAGACATTGCAGCAAATGCTGGTGCCATTTATCTTGTAGGATTTGCCTACTACCTTTTTCAAGAGGGCTTAGCTTCAGTGCAGTGCCTTCCAGAAATAGGGTTGCCAGCTCCAGGTTGCAAAATACTTGGGAGATTTTGGGGGTGGAACTTCCCAAAGTGGCCATTTGCTCCAGGTGAACTGATCTGTGTTGCCTGGAGATCAATTGTAAACTCAGAAGATCCCCAGTTGGAGGTGAGAGAGAGGAAAAAACCCTAGGTTTCCGTGACCAACCAGTCTCAAAAATCTCACAAAGTACATTGTGGGGGTGATTTTCTGATTGTCCTTCCCTACCCAGATTTTTTTGTTGATACTTAATTTGATTGTGTGACTATTTTTATAGGTTTTAGAGTTAAAATTTACCTCATATCCCAGAATTCTTTTTTAAAAAATGCTTTTGTATAGAGTGATATGTATATGAATTTGCTCTGGCCCCTTCCTCTCCCTCCCTTAGTTTGTAAACCTGGAGCTATTTCCCCTTTGTTGGTAGATTTCATGGATCTGGGAACAAGGGGGTAGTAGACGTTTTTCCTTCTGTGGTCTGGGATAGATTCCAAAACATTCTGTAGGGGGAATTTTTTGGATCAAACTTGAGATGTAATTTTTTTTTTTTTTTTACAAATGTTGACCTTACCTACCTTGATTCTTTGCTGATATTGCCCTCGACTGTACAAGCTTCTGTTTTTATGATTTTTAAAATTAATTTTACTATTAAAAATTTACTCCACATCCCAGAATAATTTGACCTTTCCCTCTCCCCACCCTTCGTTGTGGAGTGATATGTATGTGGTATGTTCTAAATAAATGTTATACATTAAAAAACTTACAAATAATGTAAATACATGAAGATATATTCAGTCTTCAAAATATAATCACTTGTGAATGGAATTCCATAGAAAAGGTATCCTAACTCATATACAAAGGTACCCCTCAATATAAAAAAAATGGAGTCCAAAATGGTATTCAAACAATCCAGAAGGGAGTCCATGGTTCATATCAACTTGAATAAACAGTTTTCAATCTTCAATGGGTGCCTCTGTATTAGGGTTGCCAATCCCCAGGTGGGGGCAGGGGATCCCCCGGTTTGGAGACCCTCCCCCCCGCTTCAGGGTTGTCAGAAAGCGGGGGGAGGGGAGGGAAATATCTGCTGGGAACTCTATTATTCCCTATGGAGATTTATTCCCATAGAAAATCATGGAGAATTGATCTGCGGGTATCTGGGGCTCTGGGGGGCTGTTTTTTTGGGTAAAGGCACCAAATTTTCAGTATAGCATCTAATGCCTCTCTCCAAAATACCCTCCAAGTTTCAAAAAGATTGGACCAGGGGGTCCAATTCTATGAGCTCGAAAGGAAGGTGCCCCTATCCTTCATGATTTCCTATGGAAGGAAGGAATTGAAAAGGTGTGCCGTCCCTTTAAATGTGATGGCCAGAACTCCCTTTGGAGTTCAGTGATGCTTGTCACAGCCTTGATCTTGGCTCCACCCCTAATGTCTCCTGGCTCCACCCCCAAAGTCCCCAGATATTTCTTGAATTGGACTTGGCAACCCTAGGCTGGGGGGCTGGGTCTCTCGCCCGCTAATGGCAGGGGAGTGGTTGCGGTGACCCCTAGCCCTTGCCAGGCTGCTGGTTGGGTGCCCTTGCCGTTTATTATGATGTTTAATAAAGTGGCCCAATTTTATACCAACACATTGCGTCTGACTCATTATTCCGTCCTTGGGGGGCAACGCTGTGTTGCAGAACTGTATTTGGAACCTTGTGGTTGACCACATAACAAAACTTGTGACCTGAATAAGGTGCTGACTGTCTCTTCTTTTCTAGCTACATGAGAATTTCAAGATAGGTCGCCATGTTAGTCTGTAGCAGTAGAAAGTAGCAAAAGTCCAGTAGCACCTTAAAGACTTCACTCTCATTCTAGTTGTATCTGAAGAAGTAGCCATGACTCATGAAAGGGTCTGCCACAAATTTTGTTAGTCTTTAAGGTGCTACTGAACTCTTGCTCTTTTCTACATTTATTTATTTGGTTCAATTTCTATCCCACCCTTAACATGAACAGGGCAGCTTACAACATTGGTTATAAAATACATGAGAATACATGAGTATATGTTAATAGTATCAACAGAAAAAAAAACTGATATGGCTTGCATAGGATGTATCAGTTATTACAATGTGCTCTGCATAAAGCATATAAATGTATAAAGCATATAAAAGGATGCTTGCTTTTTGGAAGCCAGTTATTAACTATTACAACCGCATTTACCTATGATAAATTCTATCAATCCATGACAACTGGGTTCTGTGATAAAGCTGACAGTTGACAAAGTTTTTTAATGGTACTTCTGTTATCCTGTGACTTGTATGAAGATGCTTAATAGTTTCCAAAAATCAGGGTGAGCAATGTTGCTCCTCATAATGTCGCAATACTAGCCTGATCCAGCTATTATAACTTTAATCCCCTTTGGAGATGGGTAGCTTGAATTATTTTCTGTGAATTATTTTCAGTGGTAACTGCAAGAGTCATAATTTGTAGCATGACCCGTGAAAGCACTAAATTTTTATGTTGTGGCATCCCAGTTATAGAATGGTCTGCCCCAAAAATGCATGTCTTGATTGTTTTTAGACAGATTTTCCTAAACTGAATCATTGTTTATTGAATCACTTTTTATTGAATCAGTTCTGAAGAATGGAACAAAATAAAAGTAAAAGTAACAAATTCAGAAAACCTTTGATTTGTGTTACATTAGCGTGGGGAACAGATCAAAGGTTTTCTGAATTTTTTAATTTTACTATTCTGCTATTGGTTTTTAACTTTGTACCACTTGGCATTCCAAACCACACCAGCTATATGTATCTCTGCTTACTGTACCTCATTCCTCATCTGAAGAAGTGTTCATGCACACAAAAGCTTACGTTCTGAATAAAACTACGTTGGTCTTAAAAGTGCAATTGACTCCTATTTTGTTCTACTACTTCAGACCAATACAGCTGCCTATTTAGTTCTGAAGAATGATATTGCATAACTGGAATAAGAATGGAAATGAAAGCTATATACATTACCTTTCTCCAGTCTTTCCAATCCTCAAGATCAGCAGTGGGCCCTTCAAGGAGAAAATCTTCTTTCCAATATTTAAAAGTTATATTCAACCTAAAGTTGTCCAAAGTTTAGGACATAAACAGAGACTCAAATATTTGTTATTGTACAGTGTCTGACATGAGTTTGTGTGTAGTGCAGTCTTCTGGGTGAGGACATCATTGTGATAACTTCCTACTTTCTTTTCTCACAAAAAGAAACGTACTTGAGTTTATAGTTTTCATTGCATTTTGTGCAAAGGGGAAGTACAGACTTGAGTTTATCATCAATGTGCAAAGGAAAAGTGTGAATAAATTTTATTAAAAGGTAGATGAGATTTTATATTGCATGGGCTGACTTGAAAAAAAAAACTACAATTAAAAAGACACATCACCTGGACAATTCCTCATACCAATGTACTTTGTATGACCTCCTACTAGTTACCCAAATAGTCCAAAAAGTCTAAACCTGGAAGAAGTTCTGTGTGAACCTTCCACGTTGTCTTTAAGACTGCCCCCACATTCTATGAATCTTTGGTCTGCCCCACCTCTCTTTCTGAACAGTCACCATGTAAAATAACATTATTTTTCACCTTTTAAAAAAGTAACGAGAAACACCACCTTTGTACATGTTTACTCACTGAATCCAGGAATAATACTGGGTTTGAATGTTTCCACTATGGCTCCATGGCTTATTGGAGAAGATTTTACTGCACAATCAAATGTAAATGTACCTTGAAAAATTGTACTTAACCTGATGGAACTAGCAGTGTGATCCCAAGCAGAGTTATAGCCTTCTAAATTTGTTGACAGCGGTGGGTTTGGAAGGATGCAACCCTGTTTAGGACTGCGTGTTAATGGATTAAATCCAAGGATATCAGTCTAGTGGCTAGTAAACTGAGATGTCAATACACTTAGATAAAATTGGAATATAATAGAGGGTTCTGATAGGAGTATGTAAAACATTTTTGATATGCATCCTAGAACTGAAGTGTCATAAAAATGGCATGAGTGTTATTTTCAGGATTTGAAGAGATAATTCTGCAGATTTGAACTTGATCAAAGTATGAAGCAGCTTTGAGCTCTTGTTTGGGCACAGATCAAGCATATCGTCCTTATCCACTGTTACTATTAACAGAGTACTTTAATAATGACAAAAGTGTGGTTGGACCCACCTTCACTTCAACCAGATGCATGGTAATCATTCTTCAAAAGCATTTTCACATATTGCATTGAAAACACCTTTTAACTTCTGTTGCTGTTGTTCTTTTTTATTGAAGCGGTATAGAAAGTGGGAGACAAACATTTTTAAACTGAATGTACATTCTGGCCAATGTAGGTATTGCATTTGTTGATGTCATGTATTGTCATGTGATGTCATTTGTTGGTGTCATATGAAAACACTAACAAACATCTATACAACTTGGCCTAAACCAAGTAGGTGTCCACTCAATATCAGATTTTCACATTTACTAATATTTTCACTGTTTTATTCTGAATTCTGAATAGTTACCATGTTAGAGATAGGAACCAGAGGATTCTTTCTTTTTCCATATGCCAGGAAATAGACTGCTTCTTGCTACTAAAGATATGGGAGATGGAGAAATGTGTTTAATATCTTCTGATGTTATTTGCAAATTACAACAATGCAAAAGACTGAGTATATCAGGAAACACTGAGGCAACTTCAGAGCCTGAAAACTGATTATGACAGCTGTGATAGGAAGAGCACAGGCACACACAAGATCACAAGCACACCTAAGCGAAACACAGCTGTAGAGAAATTCTGGCTCCAGTTATAGCATCAAGGGCTTGAACCTTATTTTTGTTCCAGACTTGTAAAGTACAGAGCAGGCAAGTTAAACTAACAGATGTGATCCCTAATGAGACAAAGAAGAAAAAGAGGGAAGTCTAGATTCTTGGTTCCAAATCAGGAAAGAGGGGAGGTCTGGGTTGGATGGAAATATATTGGAGGGATGTCATTTAACTGGCATTTTAGTGGACAAGTAAAACAGACCAAATTATATTAGCAGTACCATCTGACATGTTTCTGGGACATGCTAGTATTGGCACAATGTTTTCTATGGCTGGTGTTGTTATAGCAGGCTTTTTATTATGCCTTGATTAATGACTTGAGAGGTCCTGATTAATATGTGATCATTAGGGAAAGTGAAATCTTTTTTTTCCCCTGGAGCTGCTATTGTCTACAGTGATCATGATGAAATTAAGATGTGGTTCTGTTCCCTCTGCTTTTGAGGCACTAATGAACATTCATAGCAAACAGAAGTTAGTCCCACATTTCCAAAAAGGAAGGGGAGCAAGGAAAGCCAAACCAAAATGGATGCTTGATATTAGCACTATATACGTAGATTCCTGGAGTTATCTGGGGAAGCAAGAACAGAATTGTGACAAACAAATATGAAACATCTGCAACATGGAAGTATCATATTATAAACAATAAGTTTAAATTATACAAGTTTACAGATATCCTTTTTGTGAGTGAGGGAGAGATTTTTACCATAATACCGTCTCTTCTCCAAATGGCCCTTGACAGAAAAAAGGTTCCCTACCCCTGTACTAAACCCATTAAGTATCCTGGATGTGAATTGCAATAAATGAGAGTATGTTGTAATGTTAGCTATTTTGAGGCAAAAACCCAGTCCTTTTGACTTAATGAAAGTCTATGCCATGCTAGGATGGGATTTTAAGAGGCACCAAGAATGACACAGCTTCCTGAAAGCCCTTGGCAGCCAAAAATAGCACAAGGAAGGAACCCAAGCAGCAGTTCATGTGCACACAGCTGTTTCTATTTAACCAAAGAGAATGTTTTTTCTTTCCCAAGAGAATCAGTTACATCTAATTGTTTTAGATAACAAGTTGTATCATATTGAAAGAAAGAAAACACAGAATATGCCCATGTTAAAACGAGAGAGCCTTCTGAGCTAGATTTTTTTTCATTCTAAGGTACCAAAGGGCTGGATTCTGTGCAGTATCAGCAGCATTTCCCCAGAAATCTGAGCCTTGAAAAGGTGGTGCTGAGGGCAGGGGAAACCCATGTGGTAGAAAAGCCCTAGAACTTCAATGACTGCATCAAGGAAGAGAGAGCGAGTGAAACTTTTCTTTATTGCCTCTTCAGCAAAACCTTGGTAAGTACCATTAGCAGTCGCAGAACAATTGGGAGATTGTGATTTCACCTATTTTTCTCTCCTTAGTGCAGCAGCCCATGTTATGTGGCTTTCCACCACAACAAGTTCTTCAGTATTCAGCATCATCTTTGCAAGGCTCTCGAGAGTAAGGCAGGCAAAATCCACTTTCCTGGTTCATGTGCACTATTGTGTATTAGTTATTTTGACTGCTGCTTTATTATGTCTGTTAATTGACATTGACGCATACTTCATTGCCCTTCAGGACCCTGATGGCTACATTCTGATTGGCTGTTCTTTTAGGACTAGCCAATCAGGGCATGAGGCATTTCTCTCAGGAAATGCAAATGAAAGATCCTAGAGAGACCAATAGGGTGGATTGCTGCCCACATAAGGGGGAGTGTTTAACCCAGGCTGAATGGATAAAAGGAATGAGGTGGCCTGTTTGTGCTCAGTTCTGCTCTTGTTCAGTAAATGTTCTTGCTTATTTCAAGCTGGCTGAACTCACTATATAATATAATACATTCTCTATATTCAGCCCAAGAATATAGAGTAACCTCCACAGAATTCTTATGAAACTGAAAGCCATCTCCTGTTCTCAGATTATGAGACAGAGGGAAGGTACAGTGCCCTTTATGAAATCTACAAACTGCATCACTTGATCTCCAAAATTTAAATGGCTTTTACTGATTTTGTTTCTACTAAACTCTAGCTTGAGACATTTCTGAGTTTTGGGGTGATGGCTTGTGAGAGGAGCAAGCTCAGTGGGGAGATGATGTCATAGAGCAGGGGTGGCCAACAGTAGCTCTCCAGATGTTTTTTGCCT
The DNA here is from genome assembly GCF_032191835.1 of Heteronotia binoei. Lineage (NCBI taxonomy): Eukaryota > Metazoa > Chordata > Lepidosauria > Squamata > Gekkonidae > Heteronotia > Heteronotia binoei. Next base: position 91,505,723 of record NC_083228.1, on the reverse strand, counting down.
ACAGTTCCCATCAGCCCCAGCCAAACCTGTCATTTTCCCTCAGGGGAACTAACCTTTGTAGTCTATAAATCAGTTGCCATTCCAGAAGAACTTCAGACTCTACCTGGAATTTGAGAACTCTAGCTGCTACAGGTGCTGTATAATTTTGTGCATATCCCTGCTGCCATTATATTATTCTAGTCTGATTTTTCTGAGCCCATCTCGGAGGAGCAGCCAAGAGGCGGCAGCAGCGCAGGCAAAACCAGGGGAGGGCGGAGGCAGGCCAGGAACATGGCGAGCCGTGAATCCGGGCCCTTCTAGGACCCGGACTCGTGGCTCGCCACGCCCCCAGCCCGCCTCCACCCCCCCCTCCGATTCCACTCCAGAGGCGGAGCGGGCGAGGCCGCCACGCCGCTGCCGCCTCTTCTCCGCTCGCCATGGCTGCTCCTCCGAGATGGGCTCACGCTCCCCGGCGCCGTTTCCCCCCTCCCCCCTAGCTCCACCCCAGTGTCTCCTGGCTCCACCCCCAAAGTCTCCTGGCTCCACCCCCAAAGTCCCCAGATAGTTCTGGGGTTGGACTTGGGAACCCTAATGATACTGGGTGGCAGTGATGCACAGTGTACTGTTTATTAATCAAATATCTTTCACCTAGTAAGATGACTGGCACATGATCTCATTCTGGGATAGAACATAAACTCCTACCCCTCCATTAATTCCAGAAAAGAAGCTACCTTTATGTTCCCCATTCTAGGCCTTCACAAAATTAAAAACAAAAACCTAAAAAGGCCAGCTAGTCCTACTATAGACATTCTGCTCCTTCCCCAGGAAGGCTTCTGAGAGGTTCACTGGATTAGTTCTCTTCAGTATATGTGATACCCTCTTTAGTCTTGATGGGAAGAAATGCTAGGAGAGAAAGAGGGAACATTTAGCTTTTCCCCCTCCTGAAGCTGCTCTTTATCCCATTGGGAACAACAGCTGAGTAGCATATAGGCTGTTTTATTGTAAAGCAGGCTCATAACTTGTGAGCCCATACCTCCCTTCATGGAAATATGACCCTGCTTCCATATCTCATTAGATATTTCATTACATAAACAATCAGAGTGGTAGTTGAAAATCTCCTGGGATTACAAATTATCTCTAGGACAGAGATTAGTTCTGGAGAAAATGGAATTTTGGAAGGAGGACTCGATGGCATTATATCCCATTACAATCCCTCTCTTCCCAAGCCCCACCCTCCTCAGGCTCCACCTCCAAAATCTTCAGGTATTTCCCAACCTGGAACTGGTGGCAACCCTAAATCAGAGTGATAATTACATGTCAAAACATTGGCTCCTTTCTTCACATATGCCAACAATAGAAGGCAGAGTTTTCCATACTCACATGAACTATATATAGTAGTAGGAAAGCATCTTCTAAGAAGTACAGATATGTGGCATGGGAACAGGGTCATGTCTAATATTTTTGAAGACAGAACTAACAAGCTGGGCATTTAATTAGTAAAAGAATTAGTAAAATTTGCTCAGAAATTATTGCATTTTGTGTCTCAAACAGGAACATAGGAGCTAATAAAAATACCATCTTGCATATGGACACATTTATATTTTCAAAAACAGGCATTAAACTGAGGCATTGTCTATGTCAGTGAGTATTATCAGATTAAAAGATATAAATCAAATTTTACACTACAACTCGCATCTTTATCATTTCCAATCCTTCAGTTGAGTTTTATTCTTAGTATTCTGAGGAGGCAGCTTCAGTTGGTTTTGATCAGACATAGAGCTTCAGAGATGAGGCTATGTTCATCCTGAAGCTATTTTGGTGGTTTGGGTAGGCAGCTGTGAAACTTGAGATATGTTGGAGTTAGATTGCATTGATTTAAAAGATATAACTTCCTGAAACTCCTTGGCAACAAAGTAATAGCAAATGGCATCCAAGCAGCAGTTCAGATTTTGTAAGATTCTTGTCACGTGCAAGGTTTTGTTCCAAGCTTGATGCAGCCAGCATTCATCTTTTGCCATATCCATTGCAAACGCAACCAGTGAGCAGATATTGAAAGGCAGAAAGCATATGATAAATATACCCATGTTCACTGTGACAATGCAGATCGCTTTCTGAGTTAACTTTTCTTCCTGTAAACTAGCATTCTGTTTCTCCTTGAGGCATCTGATGACTTGTGTTGAACAAAATGTCAGTATTATCATTGGTATGAATAAGGCGACAACCGTTACAATTAGAATGGAAAGAACATTGTCATCAGGATTTATATAAAAACAATACATTTCTTTCTTAATTGGAAACAAGGAGCTGAGCATTATCATCCAAGCCAAGCTACAGAGCCAAAGAAACAAACAGCTGATGGCTGCCTTTTGTGGAGATCTTAGAACTTTGGCTTTCAGTGGATGCTTGATTGCAATGTATCTGTCTACTGCTATGAAGGTGATGGTGTAAATACTTACTGGCATGTTGATAAAATAGATTGTCTCTATGGCTCTGCAAAAGACATCTTCATGCCATTCCTGATGGTGAAAAATCATAATAAATGGTAAGGTAAACACTACAGCGTAGTCAGCCATGGCTAAGCTGATCATGTAAAATCTGGTCTCTGTCCATCTGCTCAGTTTGAAGTAAAATACCCACAATGCAACTGTATTCAATACAGCTCCAAGACAGAACAACGGGATGTAGAGAATTAGTTCAAAAGTGATGATATTCTGATCAATCTCAGTATCGTTACTGCAGTTTGCCATGATGGTAATTGCTGTAAAGAGAATTTTGGATTAAAAAGAAAAGTAGGTTGATTAAAAAGAACAAAAAACAGTTTTTCTAGTAGCAACAGGCTGATTCCTCTAAGCCACTTGCCCTACAGTAGTACCATGCACAACTCCAGTCAAGTATTGTTCAAATAGCAAATATATGGGGAACAATCTTTTCCTGTGTGTGGAGAGCTTAATAATTGTTTCCTTCTGCTTGCCTTGGCATATATGAATGGGCTTTCTGAAAACAGGCTGTGTACACTTTTTAAAATAGTTGACAAATAGCAAAAAGTATACAATATCTATGTTTAAAAAAACCTTGTGATATTTATTATATTCCAGTCCAGGCCCTCCATTTCCTTTTGACCAAATCAGTCAAGATCAGGAGCTCAAGTAACTAGATCAAGCACAGTGAAAGGGCTGGAGGGTGTACAGGAGCCACAAAGGGTCACCTGTAACGGACAACACTGGTTCTTCAATACATGTCTTGTGAATTCAAGAACACTCTGTTATACTCTGTGAAGATTCCTTTACCCTTGATGGAGGGCACAATTCAGGAAAGACTGCACTTAGGGAAAGTCTCCATTAATTAAGCATTTAAATTAGGGCTGCCAAGCCCCCGGTCCAGGCAGGGATTCCCCCACCCAGGAAGTTCCCAACCCACTGGCCCGCATTGGGCCAGGGGGGGAACCTCCCCCTACATCACTGGCACGATGACATCAGCCGGAAGTAATGTCATCAAAATGGCAACGTGCATGCGGGGCCACTTTAGGCATTTCCAGGAACACTCTATGGTTTTCCCAGACGCTCTAGCCATTTGGGAGGGAAAACTCTATGGTACAATAGGTACCATAGAATTTTTACCTTCCAAATGTCTAAAGTGTCCAGAAAAACCATAGAGTTTTCCCGGAAATGCCTAGAGCGGGCTGCATGGGCCGTCATTTTGATGACATCACTTCCAGCTGATGTCATTGCGTTGCGTGTGCGCAAAGTGCGAAAGTCCCCTGCTACAGGAAGCTGGGGACTTAACCCTAATTTAAATAGTTTAGCTAGATACATTTCTACATGCAGCCTAAGATATACGTAAGGAAATGAATTATGTAGGTCATATCGATCTTTTGATTGGCAATTTTCAGATGTGGTCTTCTAGTCAATGTGCCTCTTCAGGTCCCATCTTATAGGACTATAACTGCTGACTCCATAGTCTCTGTAGGCCAGTTCCTTCTTTATATCCACCATGAATTTGCCCAGTCCTGTCAATCAGCCATGTTCTGGGAGTTTTGTGCTCAGTTTCCAGGGATTGATATGAAGCAGGACCACAGTGCATAGGGAGAAGAGGCTTGAGTCTTTTCCCCCAATACCATTTTTTCCAACCTACAATGGCTATTTGCTCCACATGCAAAACTTGCTTGTAACCCATCAGTACTCAGGGTTCCCCAATGAGGCAAACAGTGGCTTGCTGAGACTGTATCAGGTTGTGGAAACAATGTGGGAAAAGGTCCTTTGTCTGTGCCTGTCAGACAGTCCAAGTCAGGCCTGCACATATCCAAGAACTAAATTCTGAGACTAAAAATCCCAGATTGTCAGGACTACGGAAAACTTGTGAGAGGCAGCAGGGCTTTGTAACAGGTGAAATCAGTCTGAGAGGTCACAGAATCATAGAATTGGAAGGGACCTCCAGGATCATCTAGTCCAGCACCCTGCACAATGCAGGAAATTCACAAATACCTCAAACCCACCCCCCAACACATACATCCACAGTGACTCCTGCTCCATGCCCAGAAGATGGCAGAAAAGAAAAGAAAACTCTCCAGGATCCCTGGCAAAACTGACCTGGAAAAAAATTGCTGCCTGACCCCAAAGTGGTGAACAGCATTTCCCTGGTCGTGTAAGAAAGGGCCACAAGAACTAAGCACTATCCTCTATATGACAGCACTTCAAGTTCTTAAAGATGGTGATCATATCACCTCTCAGTCCAGGCTAAATGTACCCAGCTCTTTCAACCTTTCCTCATAGGATGGTCTCCAAATTCCTCAACATCTTCATTGCCCTCCTCTGGACATGTTTCTGCTTATCTAGATCCTCCTTAAATCGTGGTGGCCAAAACTGTGGCACCCAATCTGTGGACCAAACTAGACAATATTTTTTAAATATATATATTTTACTGAAAAGAAGCAATAGTTTCAATGAAGAAACATCCAGGGAAGTGACCTTTTCAACTGTATCCCTCCCCAGTATTTTTCTGCTTAGAAGAAGAAGAAGATGATATTGGATTTATATCCCGCCCTCCACTCCAAAGAGTCTCAGAGCGGCTCACAATCTCCTTTACCTTCCCTCCCCCACAACAGTCACCCTGTGAGGTGGGTGGGGCTGGAGAGGGCTCTCACAGCAGCTGCCCTTTCAAGGACAACCTCTGCCAGAGCTATGGCTGACCCAAGGCCATTCCAGCAGGTGCAAGTGGAGGAGTGGGGAATCAAACCCGGTTCTCCCAGATAAGAGTCCGCACACTTAACCACTACACCAAACTGGCTCTCCCCACACCATTCCAGAGCTGTTTTAATCTGTTCCTGCAAAAATAAGCAGGAGTCTACTGGCATTTTAAAGATTAACAAGATTTTATTCCAGCATAAACCTTCACAGAGTAGTGTTCACTTCTTCAGATGCATATGCTGGATCCTTGCTAGGTAGGGAAAATAACCAACAGGGTCAAGGGACCATGAAATACCAGAACAGGATGAAACGTCAGTATGTGAAATTCAAATGTAATAACCTACAGAAACCGTTCACCAAAGCAGTAATAGACCATTTTCCTAGTTGGCTGAGCTAGTTAACACCTTCAGCAATTGAGGAATGCTGTGAATTAGGTGAGCAATTCCAGTTCTTGGTTCAGCCCTGACCTGGGGGAAATTGCTGAAAATGTAAAGCTATGGGGAAGCCTGCATCTTTTCCTTGATGGGTGGCAAAGTGGTGAGTTTTAATGGGAACATGCTATGAAATAAAAGAATTGTGCATCCTCTCCCCACTCTGCTTTTTCACTTTCACTCACAGCATCTGATGCTGCCTTTCCATTTAAAAACCCCAAAAGCACCACCACCACACCAAAAGACTTTCCACGCATCTCCTTCCAGTTGCTTGCAATGCTGAAACAGAACATGTTAATACTAGGAGCACATTCGTACATTATAATGGAAACAGAACAATTAAAATGAAACAAAAGCATGGAAAGCAACAGGTGATTAGAATTTAATGTGCTTTATTTATTCATTTATTTAATTTAAAACAGTTTTATCCTGCCTTTCCACCTAGTTCCACCTCAATGTGGTGAAAACTTTCAATAGTAATCAAAATTACTTTAAAATTACTCCAGTCTACACTGGACCAAAATGTGAATGAAAGGTGAAAAGTTACCTGCCTTATTTGATTGCAGTTGTCAGTATCATTAGTAGTTTAGCTTGCAAAGAAATGTCCAGTGCAGCACAATTCAGTTGTATGGATGCTGTGGGAAACGTTTCATAAACACTTGCTCCACCGAGCACTTCCTACTTATAAAGGCACCAATTAACAGTTCTGCAAAAAGCTTCTGTAACATATCTGAAACAAAACTTAATATGGCTGAGTGGGTGGGGAATACAATCTCAGTTGTTTCTCCCAGGGCTTTATTTGTAGTGGGAACTCCTTTACATATTAGGCCACACACCGCTGATGTAGCCAATATTCCAAGAGTTTACAGTAGGCCCTGTAATAAGAGCCCTGTAAGCTCTTGGAGGATTGGCAACATCAGGGGTGTGTGACCTAATATGCAAAGGAGTTCCTGCTACAAAAAAAGTCCTGGTTTCTCCTAACGTTATAAGGTTGAAACAAACATATTTTGTCAGACTCTTCTGATACTATCTATACTTATTCTGATAAATTAACCATTTGTGTTATGTTTTTTGGTATCTATGCTTACTTTTCCAACAACAATCTATATTTTACAGGATTTGATGTTTTATTCAGGTTTAAAAACCTATAGGCCACACACCATAATTTAAGAATAAAGAATAACAATAAAGGAAACATTAGCCACATCAACAGTACAAGTTTTGTTGTGGCCACTCTTGGAGCAAGCTCTTGGAGTATTGGCTACATCAGGGGTGTGTGGCCTAATATGTAAAGTAATCTTAACATATGATTGTCCACAGTAGCTGAATATTTTGATAACCATTTCAAAAGAAATTTCTCCTTGGCTTCAGCATGTTTTAGGTAATAACAAAAAACATGCATTAACAAGTCAACTACTGATAAGGAGCAGTTCTTACAAAAGCATTTGTTCTGGAGATGTCCTGAGAAAGTGACTTGTCATCTGAGCTGTGGGTAATGTGTTACAGCATGCAATCATGTACAACTAGGGTTGCCATGTCCAGTTCAAGAAATATCTGGGGGTGAAGCCAGGAGAAAGGTTGTGACAAACATAACTGAACTCCAAAAAGAGTTCTGGCCATCATATTTAAAGGGACCATACTTTTTTTTACATGCCTTCCCTCCATTGGAAATAATGAAGGATAGGGGCACCTTTTTGAGGGGCTCATAGAATTGGACCCCTCAGTCCAATCTTTTTGAAACTTGGAGGGGCTTTTGAGGAGTGCTGTTGGATGCTATGCTCCAAATTTGGTATGTCAATCTCAAAAAACAACACCCCCCCAGAGCCCCAAATGCCCACAGATAATCTTAGGGTATTTGGGTTGTGCTGGAAATCTTTGAAATGTTCCATGCATGGCCCAAATACTCTTAAGATTTTTTTGTGGTTGAAAAGTTTCCTTTAAGACTACAGGGCAGGGTAGACGTCACAAAGTGCTTGCTGAGATGTGAAATGAGATGGATATTTGTATTGTGTACTTTGACACCAAAAGGTCTAAATAATGGAATATTTCTTGTTTTTTGTTAAGATGATTCTGCTGTTTATTTGTTAAATTCAATTCCAGGAGGTAACACTATTAATCATAATGCTGTATCTTTAAGGAACAATATGGTTGCATACACCTGGGGGTTTAAAAGTGTTTCTTGCAGTGGACTAGGAAATTGACCATACTGGATAGAAGCTATTACAAGTATCAGCATTTGAACTGTAAATTTTTTTGGGGAAGCTTTGTCTCATCCTGCTCTTGAGGTTGCCCTGTAGTGGTATGCAAAATATGTTATTTATGGCTCATTGTTTCATGTTTATGTACAGCTCGTAGAAGCAAATGCGAAATGTGGGATAAGCGTCGCGTATCACTTCCTGTGCCTTGCTGTACAGAAAAAAAACTCTTTGTAGCACTGTTCTCTGTGAAAGACTTCACCATTGGAATTGCTGCCTGCACCCAGCTGTTGAGAAATTTTAGACATTGATTTGTTTCTAAGTGACTTTGGATGAGGGTTGGACGTTCCTTATGCACTTTTATTGTAACATTGATGATTTGAGATAATTTTTGAGTATTTCTTGAAGTAAATGATTTAAGTATATTTTGGAGGCTGGTTTTCACTGAGATTTTTTGTAACCTTGTTTCCCTGCTCCATTATCTGCATTGCTCTTTGTTGATTGCTCAATCTCCAGTTGGGGGCAGGGGATCCCCCAGTTTGGAGGCCCTCCCCCCGCTTCAGGGTTATCAGGGTTATCTACATTTCAGTGCAATATATACAAGACTTTTACCAAATAGGTGATAACCAAAATAGGTGCTAACAGAAAGAGGGATGCTTCTGTACCCTGAACGAAAATTGCAGAAAATAGAGAGCCAGTTTGGTGTAGTGGTTAAGTGCACGAACTCTTATCTGGGAGAACCGGGTTTGATTCCCCACTCCTCCACATGCAGCTGCTGGAATGGCCTTGTGTCAGCCATAGCTCTCACGGAAGTTGTCCTTGAAAGGGCAGCTGCTGTAAGAGCTCTCTCAGTACCACTTACCTCATAAGGTGTCTGTTGTGGGGGAGGAAGGTAAAGGAGATTGTGACCACTCTAAGATTCAGGGCGGGATATAAATCCAATATCTTCTTGTCTTCAATTTTTATAAATGCTGTCACTGCACAGATGTAAAATGGCTTCTAATACTGCTAATTTTTAATGGCAAACAAATCTTTAATATGATTAAAAGAGAGGCTGTGCATAACAAAAACAATATCAAACAAGGTCAATTCAAATGTTCAGCACATGTTTCATTTTACCAAAACTTCAGGCAATTTTTCATGTGTGCCTTTTCTTCACCACTGAGTAACCAGAACTGGTCCCCATGCTCTTGAGTTTAGGGCAGTAGCTACTTCATATGATTTCTTTCTTAAATGCATGCAGGGGATATGTACATTTACGATAGCTACACATGATTTTAATGTGTTCCCCTCATAGAAATGCTATACTTTTAATGTGAGGGGGTTATCCTTTTTGAGGAAGACCTAAATAGCATAGCATCCTGGCAAGTTTAGGTACTGACACAATCTCTCTTTTGATATTAAGCAGTGAACATGACTTTGTTCTTCAGAGTTTCATTGGTAATTTCCTAGTACAAGTATTTAACATTATTGAAAATAAGAGGCATTTTCATTACAGCTATTTGATGTTACCTTTTGAAACATATTCTTAATTACCTAGAATTAAATAAATTACTATATTTTGGAAAGTAGTGCATGGAAAACACCTTCAATTGAACTCATTTATCACTTGTAATATCCTCAGGAAATAACTAATCTGAATGTGGTATATGAAGAACCCCACACTACAGGAAGGGCCAAGATCATTGTCAGTACATTGAACCAGCTACACTCTTATCTGGATGTTGCCAATGATGTTAAAGTGCTGGCAAAACATCTTGAAAACCCCCAAAGCTGGATGGATGATTACCAGCAGTGTGTAGCTTAGCATGCTAATGGGATGAACTGCAGTTTCCTCACAGCAAGTATGTGGCAAGTGCGTACTTCCTTAAGAAGACAGATTATTACTCATTCTTGCTTTGTATCACTGAGGAAGTATTTTCCCCCTTAAACTTGAGACAAGATTTTCTTGTTGCCATCACTAATTAATATTCTGTTGCAAGTGTGAGATTGCCTACCTTATGAAAATCACAACTTGGGACAATTACTTCCCATTATACCCCCCTTCACTGGAAATTTTAAAAAGTGTTCTGTGATTGCAGTGTTACACTTTGCCAAATTAGGTTCAGCCCTTCAATTACATGGACTGGCTCACTCAATTCATTCTCTACCTTTTCATTTATATTTTGTAATTCAGGGTATCAAAGAACTTGACATTTCTTTTTGTTTTCTACAAACTGAAACGAACAGGTATTATATGAAATGTTTATGCTAATGTTTTAGCAACTGAACAATCACTCACCAATACTAAAGTAACACATTTTTAGCCATGTTTAATGGATTCAGTTCAAGTAATCTCAAATTCCTGATACCTGGGAGATTTTTATGCAAACATGAAAAAACATATTGTGAAACCAATTATCTAAAACACTAGTGTATAGAGCCATTTAAAAAAAGCAAACAGTGCTGTTCAACAATACTATTGTTTTCTTCCATTGTCTGACATTGCATGCCATCTGGCAGGGATAGATTGACATAATTGTACCAAGACTGAAATTTTATGTAGTGATTGTTTCCAGAATTGTTCTATAAATGGTGTAATTTTCATACTCAGTACAAAAGAAAATCTATGCCTTACTTGGCCATGTCTATTTGTTTTCTAAATGTCAACATTAATTATATTAATTATAGTTATAATACATTGATCACAATAGTGGTGTGAAAATACTGCCAGGAGAAATGCTTTGAAACCACATTAGTGATTTGTCTTTTGGCCAAACAACTTTTTAGGAGATAGCTCCATTAACTGTGAGGCCACTAAACCTATTCTAGTGAAGTACATAAAGTTGCTTGGAAAAATGTGATTACAGTTAATAATTTAATTATGGTCCTTCATTCTACAAGGGCAGCTATTTGGGGCAGAGGCCTGTAGCAGGAGACCTGGTATGCTATTCATGGAGCTGCACTGCCAAAGGGAAGGCAGCAAAGAACCCTTTCCAGTATTCATGAAAGAGTCTCCAGCTAAAGCAGGGGATCTCTTGATGCTCTCTTGACAAGGCTCTTTGGCTGCAATACTAAGAAAAATTTCCTGGGAGTATGTTCCATTGAATTTCTTCAAACTCCAACTTTCCCAGGTATTACCCCCATCTCTAGGAATTTCCTAAGGAGGTCTTAGCAAACCTAATAAACTAGGCACTGGGAGACCTGGTTAAAATCCCTTGAGTACAATGAAGGCTTGCTGGACAACCTGGGGCTGTCACAGTCTCTTAGCCTAATTACCAGGTTGTTGTGAGGACGAAGCAGGGAAATGTGAATCATATATGTTACTCTGAGCTCTTTGGCAGAAGGGCAGGATTAAAAAAAAGTACTAGCTACAAAAGGGCATTCATGAAGGAACTAGAAAAGATCCTTAAATGTCAGGAGGTGTTGCTAGAGACCAAGACTGAGATAATTCATATTGCAGTACTCCCTATTACTATATACGGGCTGCTGAAAGCTGAACAATGGAGGAAGCTGATAGGAAAAAAGCTGATTCATTTGAATAGTGGTGTTGGAGGAGAGATTTGTGGCTAGCATAAACTGCCAAAAAGACAAATAAGTGGGTTGTAGGTCAAATCAAGACTGAATTCTCCCTAGAAGCTAAACTGAGGCTATCATACTTTGGTCATATTGTAAGAACACAAGATTCCCTTGAAAGGACCATAATGCTAGGAAAAGTTGAAGGGAGCAGGGGAAAAGGAAGACAACATGCAGTGGTGCCACTGCCTTCAGTTTGCAAGACCTGAGCAAGGTTGTTAATGATAGGACATTTTGGAAGTCATTCATTCACAGGGAGGGCTGTTTTTCTAGAAAAAGCCCAGCAGGAACTCATTTACATGTTAGGCCACACTCCTGATGGCACCATTGTTTCACACAGGGCTTTTTTGTAGAAAAGGTCCAGCAGGAACTCATTTGCCTATTAGACCACACCCCCTGACACCAAGCCAGCCGGAACTGCATTCCTTTGCATTCCTGCTCAAAAAAAGCCCTCTTAATTCATAGGATCACCATGCATCAGAAGAGATGTGACAGCACAACACACAGATTTTGTTTTTTATCTCCACTTACTCCTCACCTGTTTCTTCACCACAGCCCTATAGGTTCTCTGTATGGTTGCACTTCGGGTCTTCAAGGTTTGAGAGACACTTTGTAATTTCTCGAAACAGTCTGTGGCATTTTATTACAAGTGTTTCAGTCTAATGCAGATATACTTACTGGATACTAGACAAACTTAATAAATACTGGAATGGCTGATATTTCAAATGTAAAGTCTTTAAAAGCCTCACAAAACATTACAAATTTCTCAAGCTTGTTGGTGGACAACATGAGAGCTTTGTATCATGCCGTGCTTTTTCTGCTTGCAACTGCAGCATGCAGGGGAAAACCGTTTTCTAGCCTACAAATCTCCCAGAACAACAGCTGATCTGCAGTTGACAGAAGTTACTTCCCTTGGTAAAAACAGCTGCTTTGAAGGATGGACTCCATGGCATTACACTCTACTGAGGTGCCTTCCCTCCTCAACCTTCACCCTCCTCAGGCTCCCCCAAACCTCTAGGCCTTTTCCAATCCAGAGCTGTCAACTCTAGTTTCACTACCATCACCTTGCACCACTTTTGCACCTTTTAACTGCCCATGGCACCACTGTTAGCTGCATCATAAAATCACATTACCTTCACGGCTACACAAAGCTTTCTCGTTAGAGGCAAAGGCAACCCCTAGGGTGGTTTGAGGATGGGAAAACAAGCACAGGGGAACAGCTGAAGCTGCTTCTTCTGAAACATCACAGTCATCAACAAAAAAGAGCTGATGGGAGGTACAAAATTCTTAGTGCACATTTGGTACAAAGTTCTTGAGTCATCCTCCAGCAAAAACAAGGTCCATCCAGCAAAGCCCAGCGGAGGTACTGGGTAAGACACCACCTGGTGGTTCTTTTGAGTTTACAGTAAACTCTGAGCAAGCACATTTAAATCACATAGGCATTTTTTTAAAAAATATTTGCTTTACACATTAATTATGCTGAGCATGCTCATTCCTTTCATACTATTTTTATATCCATGCAGTTTTTGCCATTTTCATTTCTTCATTTAATTATCTATTCAGTCTCATCCTTTAAACCAAATTACAATACCAAACACAAACACAACACCCTCCCCCAGCTACTTCAGGCCTAGTAATTACTTTTAAAACACCAACAGTCCAAATGACATCTTAGAGCAAAACTAGAGAATACCGCATCACTGAGCCCAACATGGGGACATGATACTATTTTAAATCTTACTTTTTAACTTTTAAAAATATAGGAGGTGATCCTGCTGGGAACCACACTGTGGGGAGTGTGTGTGTGTAGGGGGGGGTGGTGTCCTATTGCCTTTCTGCACTGTTTTCAAGAGCCAAAAATAGATATTTTGGTTCTTTAAAACACCATGGGATAGAGACAGGAGACCCCTGTTATGGTCCCTAGCAGGACTGGGGCCCCTTCAGCATTTAAATAGCATCTAAAATGGCACCATGTGACAGATTTGGGGACACAGTATCATCTAGTTTAGCCCTCAGGTTACATCAAAAGGGGTCACAAAGCTGAACCCTCACCACAGCAGCAGCAAACAGGCAGGAACAGCATTCACATACACCAGTTCCTGTGTTACCTAAATTGGTAATCTCCTGTTTTAGTGACGGAAATTAGCTGAAGACGACAAGCAAGAGGGGGTAATGGGGAATCTCCACCAAAGTATACAATGGCTATTCCTTTAGAGAATTCTCAAAATAAACCAGTCAGGTGTTCAACAACACATAGAACATGCTTAATCACACATACACACACTAAGGGGGAAATAAGAGAGAGGACTGGGCAAATAGAGTTTAGGAAGATGATATTTACCAATCCAGATGAATGGGTCCAAAGAGAGGGAGAGCTGCAAAACAATCTGCGTTTCAGTAGTTTGATGTGTTTATTGGAATTTTCCAAGAAACTTGGACAAAGCTTGATGGTTCTCCTGGAGGGAGATTAAATAATTTGAGTGGACCTTGATGGCTCTCCAGGGGATATGACATGGGTGTTAATATTTATTGATGACCTCTCCCCCTCCTACATACAGGGTTGGAGAAACTTCCAAGTGTTATGGATATGTAACAAGGGTAAATGTGCAAAAGGGGGAAGCAGGATTGTGAATGAAAGAGGTTAATTCAAGTAAGGTGCAGTTTCCCTGAGAAACCTATTGTTATAATTATGCATTACTTTAGGGTGGAAGAGGGTTGTTTTCAAGCCAGCCTCTTGATTCACTTTCAAATAGTTCCCCAGGCTTGTTTTCTGACTGGCATCCCCTTTGGGGTCATTCCTGGGCTAAGTAGTGTGTTATGAATTTGGAGTGATATTATATGAAAGGGCTTCTTTTCTCTCTGGGTGCCAAACTACCAATCTGTGGGAGGGGTTAGACTGCTAACACCTGTGCCTCCCCACCTCTCCCCTTATTGCCTCATTGTACTGGGACCTGCTATCATTCTGAGCCTGGGAAGACTGAGCGAGGGAGTGGGGCGGCTGCCTTCACGTTCCCTGGGTCTTACAGGCCTGGGGAATGAGAAAGTGGCTGCGTGGCACCTGCGCACTGTAGTCCTCGGAGCCTCCATGGCTCTGAGGACCGTGTTGTGCAGGCACTGCCTGTTTTCACATTCCCTGGGTCTGTAGAGATGCGGGGAGTGCAAAAGTGGCCTGTGCTCCTTGGAGCCTGCACGTGGGGAGAGGGGGTGCCTTATGGCGCTTCTTAGACCAGGTGGCACCCAAGGCAGCCGTCTCTTTGGGCTGCTCCCACGCGCCAGCCACGCCTCCTATTGAGCAATACTAAAAGGTTTCATATAGGGATGTGCACAAAAATTGATATTTTTGGGGTCTGCATCTATTGAACAAAAAAAAAAAATTGTATTTCCTGATATTCCCAAATCCCAACATTGGTGTGGAATTGGGATTAAGGAAATATTCAGGATTGCTGAGTTTTTTCAGCTCCATTATACCTAGGCTTGCCAGATCCGGGCTGTGAAACTGCTGAACATTTGTGGCTCTGTGAGGCTGGTTTTTTAGATAGAGGCAGCAAATTTGCAGCATTGCTGCTAGTGCTTCTCCTCAAAAAAGCCCCCAAGTTTCAAAAAGGTTGGACCATGAGGTCCAATTTTATGAGCCCCGAAAGAGGTTGCCCCATTCCCCATTGTTTCCAATAAAAGGGAGAAAGGTATTTAAAATGAACATTGTCCCTTTAAATTCATTTCCCAAGTTGTGAGTGAACTTCAAAGTGGCAAAACAAAGTTTGAGTCCAGATACACCTTTAAGACTAACAGTTTATTCAAGGTATAAGCTTTTGTGTACATGCATGCTTCAGAGTACACTCGTGATTTGGGGAAGACAACTCAGCAGGTTTTTTTAGTAGAGGCAGAAGCAGCTATGCTGCAAATTTGGTGCCACTTCCTCAAAAAACAGGCCCCTCCCAGAGCCCCAGATCGATTCTTCATTATAGTCTGTGAGGACCATTGACTATAATAGTCCCCAGAAGGTATAATGGAGAGCTCACTGGTTGAAGTTCATTTAAGGCATGGCTTTCAAACAGCTGCACAGTGAGTGAACTTAGAAGTCGCAGGAAGGCGTTTAAAGGGAAAGCAATCCTTTAAACACCAGCTATATAATGCCCCCCCCAAAATCCCATGAATATTATGTATTATGTGGGCATTTCAGATAGCTGAATCAGCAGCCCAATAGGTAACTAGCTGAGAAAATACCTGATAAATACCAATAAGGTATTTAGTCAGTATTTTTTTAACTGGGTTTATACTAAGCACATACCCCTAGTTTTATAGAACCAGCTTTTTTTTGGTTGAGGACAACAATCCCTAAGAATTCCATCTCAGCTGGATGATGGGGAGTTAGAATCAGAAATATGTTATACACTCATAGCATCTAGAATAATAAAAAGTAGAGACATCACCCTGCCAACAAAAGTCCGTATAGTCAAAGTGATGGTATTCCCAGTAGTAACGTATGGCTGTGAGAGCTGGACCATAAGGAAGGCCGAGCGCAGAAGAATAGATGCTTTTGAGCCGTGGTGCTGGAGAAGAATCTTGAGAGTCTCTTGGACTGCAAGAAGATCAAATCAGTCAGTCCTAAGAGAAATCAACCCTGACTGTTCCCTGGAAGGTCAGATGCTGAAGTTGAATCTCAAATACTTTGGCCACCAAATGTGAAGGGGGCACTCCCTGGAGAAGATCCTGATGCTGGGAAAGACAGAAGGTAAAAAAAGAAGGGGATGGCAAAAGATGAGATGGCTGGATAGTGTTACTGATGTAACAAACACGAATTTGAGCAGACTTCGGAGGATGGTGGAAGACAGGAGGGACTGGCGTGACTTGTTCCATGGGGTCGCAAAGAGTCAGACTCGACTGTGCGACAGAACAACAACAAAATGTAATTTGCTATGTGCAATTAGAGAGCAATCTCAGCTGATAACAGATGGAAAGTTTAAACCGCTCTGGAGATGGCAGGCAGGCAGATCAAAAGAGCATGTACACATACACACATCTGCCTGCTATCCCCATCCTTCATGCAGCCCGTCCTGGGCCGGACTGAAGCTGCCTCAGAAAGGCATCACTTTCAAGTAGTACCAAAATTCTGAAGTGGCTCCAAGGTGCTTCCCCAGCTGTCTTGATGGCTGCGAAGAGCCCGGGGAGTGGCCAACAGGCACACGAGTGCTCTGGAAGTTCCTCCAGGGTGCACATGGCCTGTACCTGTTCTGGGGTATGGTGTGTGCTGTCTGGAGGCTCCTGGCCGCTTCTTTTCTGGCTGGCTCTCTTCCTTTCTCTTTACTCTGTTCTTTCCTTGTTACTTGTACTCTGTTTTGCTGTCTATCCACAAATAACCTTTGTGCCTGTCCTTAACAGAAAACTCCCTCAGGAAAGCTCTCTCATGCTTACAATCAATACCAAATTCACTTTGGTTATGCCTGCATGTATAACCTGAAGTGAGCTCTCTTGACCTACATCCAGTTTTCCCTTCAAGGTCAAGGAGAGGCCTCACTTGGGTCTTGTATTCTGGCACTGAGGCTGTCATTGCCATGTGTGTGTTCTCCATTAGCAAGTGTTCTCTGCCAGCTGAAAACAATAAAGAGACATTTACCAGGGTCCCCTGTGTGTTGGTTATAGAGCAAGACCAAGGGTGACCTGGAAGCAGGAGAGGCAAGCTTGCCCTTTTCTATCACACCTCACAGGGTACTATGGAGGAGACATTTTTTCCAGATAATACTACAATTTCCCAAATATACTGAAAAGCCTCCATTTATTTACATAAAACATTTCTATGATGCCTTTCCACCTAAGTTGAGGACCCCCAAGGCAGTGAACATTAAAACATTCCAGCATTAGAACATTTCAACCATTAAAAAACATTATACACACACATACTCACAAGTAGAAAAACAAAAACACACAAACTATGAAGAAAGGTTAAAACGCTTGGGGCTCTTTAGCTTGGAGAAACGTCGACTGCGGGGTGACATGATAGAGGTTTACAAGATTATGCATGGGATGGAGAAGGTAGAGAAAGAAGTACTTTTCTCCCTTTCTCACAATACAAGAACTTGTGGGCATTTAATGAAATTGCTGAGCAGTCGGGTTAGAACGGATAAAAGGAGGTACTTCTTCACCCAAAGGGTGATTAACATGTGGAATTCACTGCCACAGGAGGTGGTGGCGGCTACAAGCATAGCCAGCTTCAAGAGGGGGTTAGATAAAAATATGGAGCAGAGGTCCATCAGTGGCTATTAGCCACAATGTGTGTGTGTGTGTGTGTGTATATATATATATATAATTTTTTTGGCCACTGTGTGACACAGAATAGGGGGGGTGGGCTCCCTTTGGGTGTCCTGCCCCCCCCCCCCGGGAAAGTGCATGCGCAATACATCGCCTCTCCTTTCCCGGTGTAGTGAACGCTGCGTGGTCACTGTCTGGCTATGCCTGGCAGATGGTCACTGCAATGGCCTCTCCTACATCACTGCATCCATGGCAACACCTTCTTGCTGGTCCCCCCCGTTTTCACAGAGTTTGCCACGTCATGGTGCGACCTACATCACTGCATCCGTGGCAACACCTTCTTGCTGGTCCCCCCCCCCATTTTCACAGAGTTTGCCATGTCATGGTGCGACCGAATGTCCAGCAGTATAACCGGATGGGCAGGTTGGGCTCACCAACCTCGCCAGCCAAGAGAAGGAAAACTCTAACATCAAGCCTGGGCAGACAGAGCTCGTTAATGTAACATCTACCACCTGGAGGACTCGCTGCCGGCGTCCCGGCTTACTGGGCCATGACAGATGACCCCGTGGTGAAAGGGTGGAGCCAGTACTGTGCACACTGCGCTTCACCTAAAAATTCCTCTGCGCAGGCCTGAAGGGTATCCACATCCACAACCCACAACATACCAAGTCCTGCAGTGATGGGCAAGGGGCGAAACGGCAGGTGGAAGATGCCACTGGAAGCCGCAGTCCCGATCCTGCATGTAGGTGGTTCAGGGTATTGGTCGCCTGATGCTAACCTGGAGACGAAAGCATTTTTCGGCAGCACCCTGAATGACCAAGCAGCCTTATTTAGGGACAGCACTGCTTGCTCCGTATGGAGAGGGGCCTAGAAAAGGTGGCCTAAACAAAGCTCGTCTCCTCCCCCCCCCAGTTGGCTAGCCGCAGTCAACGGGCATCCTTACTTGCGGTCGAAAAATAACAACAAAGAAAAGGCATGCACCAGCCTCACAAAGTGTGCAAAGACTAAAGCTTGCGTGTTGGAACATCAGAACCATGCTTGACACAGTAGACAGTGGTCGCCCTGAACGACGCTCTGCTCTAGTTGCCCACGAACTTCTCAGGTTGAATATCGACATAGCAGCTCTCAGTGAGGTCCGTTTCCCTGAGGAAGGTAGTCTTCAAGAACACGGTGCTGGCTATACCCTCTACTGGTAGGGTAAGTCAAAGGCTGAGAGCTGCCTTTCTGGCGTTGGCTTCATGGTCAGGAACTCCATTGCCTCTAAGCTTGAAAACCTGCCAATAGGTCACTCAGATCGCATCATGTCTATGTGCCTCCCACTTCAAAACAAGCAGCATGTAACACTCTTCAGTGTGTATGCCCCAACCCTTCAAGCAGATCCTGCAGAAAAGAACAAGTTCTATGCTGATCTCCGTAACCTCGTACGGAAGACCCCTACAGAGGACAAGGTGATCATCCTTGGCGACTTCAATGCCAGAGCAGGTAAAGACTCAGAAGCCTGGAAAGGAGTACTTGGCAAACACGGCATTGGCAACTGCAATGATAACGGGCGCCTCCTGCTAGAATTCTGCACGGAGCATCAGCTCACCATTACCAACACTATCTTCTAGCAGAAGAACAGTCTGAAGACAACCTGGATGCACCCATGGTCCAAGCATTGGCACCTTATTGACTACATTCTGGTGCGCCAGAGAGACCTTCGAGATGTCTTACACACCCGAGTAATGCCCAGTGCAGAATGTCATACGGATCATCGTCTTGTACGCTGCAATCTCCGTCTTCACTTTAAATCTACATCCAGGAGAGGCGGTATCCTCCAGAGGAAGTTTCAAGTTGGCAGCCTTCAGTCAGCCGAAGTTAAAGCTGCCTTCCAGGCAAAACTTCAGACAAGAATTGAGGGCCCCAGTCGCCTCACAGATCCTTCTCCAGAAGCACTCTGGGAACACCTAAAAACTACCATCCTGTTGACCTCTGAAGAAGGAAGAACAAGGACTGGTTTGACGAGAACAATCAAGAGATCCAAGAATTACTGGCGAAAAAGAGATCTGCCTACCAAGCACATCTTGCTCAGCCCTCCTGTCCCGGGAAAAAAGCAACCTTTCGCGCTGTATGTAGCAACCTCCAGCGCAAGCTTCGAGACATTCAGAACGAGTGGTGGACCAAGTTTGCAGAGAGAAGCCAGCTGTGTGCAGACACTGGTGATTTAAGAGGGTTCTACGAAGCCCTGAAGGCAGTATATGGCCCATCATATCAGGCTCAGAGTCCCTTGCGTAGTGCAGACGGCCAAGTGCTCCTCACAGACAAGGCATCCATACTGAACCGGTGGTCGGAGTATTTTCAGGTTCTCTTCAGTGCCAATCGCGTAGTCCAAGATTCAGCAATCCACCTCACCCCACTTCAACCAATGAAAACAGAGTTGGATGAGATCCCCACCCTAGAAGAGACTGTTAAAGCCATCAAGCAACTGAAAAGTGGCAAGGCAGCGGGAGTTGATGGAATCCCACCAGAGATCTGGAAGCATGGGGGCATAGTACTACATAGCACACTTCACAAAGTACTTGTCAACTGCTGGGAACAAGGCAAACTACCACAGGACTTTCACGATGCAATCATCATTACTCTACATAAGAACAAAGGGGAAAAGTCAGACTGCTCCAACTACCGGGGGATAACCCTGCTCTCCATCGCAGGCAAAATCCTTGCTAGAATACTCCTGAACAGACTGGTGTCCACCATTGCAGAAGAACTCCTCCCAGAGAGCCAGTGTGGCTTCAGAGCTAACAGGAGCACCACCGACATGGTATTTGTTCTCAGGCAGCTCCAAGAGAAATGCAGGGAACAGAACAAGGGTCTATATGTGACTTTTGTCGACCTTACCAAAGCTTTTGATACCGTTAGCAGGAACGGCCTGTGGCAAATCTTGGAACGTTTAGGATGTCCCCCAAGGTTCCTCAGTATGGTCATCCAGCTACATGAAGACCAGCGAGGCCAAGTCAGACACTGCAACGATCTCTCGGAGCCCTTCCCAATAGGCACAGGTGTAAAGCAAGGCTGTGTTCTCGCGCCAACTCTCTTTACGATCTTCTTTAGCATGATGCTTCAAAGAGCCGCAGTAGATCTAGATGATGACGATGGTGTCTACATCTGCTATCGCACCGATGGCAGCCTGTTCAACCTGAGGCGACTAAAGGCCCACTCCAAGACAATGGAAAAACTTATCCGAGAGCTACTGTTTGCTGATGGTGCTGCACTTGTCTCCCACTCGGTATCAGCTCTGCAGCATATGACGTCCTGCTTTGCAGAAGCTGCCAAGCTATTCGGCCTAGAAGTTAGTCTGAAGAAGACAGAAGTTCTCCACCAGCCTGCACCCCAGGAAGATTATCACCCTCCTTGCATTACTGTGGGTGAATCAGTTTTGAAGACAGTCCAGCAGTTCAGCTACCTGGGGTGCATCATCTCCTCAGACGCCAAGATCGACTAGGAGATTGACAATAGACTGGCAAAGGCAAACCGTGCATTTGGCCGACTGCATAAAAGAGTGTGGAGCAACAAGCATCTGAAAAAAGGCACAAAGATCAATGTTTACAAAGCGGTTGTGATTACAACCCTCATCTACGGCTCCGAATCGTGGGTTTTATACTGTCATCACCTGCGACTCCTTGAGCGCTTTCATCAGCGCTGCCTTCGCACCATCCTCAACATCCACTGGAGTGACTTTGTGACCAACACTGAAGTCCTCAAGCGGGCGGAGGTTACAAGCATCGAGGCATTGTTGTTGAAGACGCAGCTGTGCTGGCAGGGCATATCTCCAGGATGGAAAACCACCGCCTTCCCAAGATTGCCCTGTATGGTGAACTTTCCACCGGCCATCTAAATAGAGGGGCACCAAAGAAGAGGTACAAGGACTCCTTGAAGAAATCCCTTGGTACCTGTTGCATTAACCATCACCAGTGGTCTGACCTAGCCTCAGATCGCAAAGCATGGAGGCACACCATCCACCAGGCTGTCTCTTCCTTTGAGAACGCATGCATAGCTGGTCTTGAGGACAAAAGGAGATTGAGGAAGAATCGCACTGCTACAGGACCAACCCTAAATCAGACTTTTCCCTGCAGCCGCTGTGGCCGGACCTGCCTGTCCCACATTGGTCTTGTCAGCCACCAGCGAGCCTGCAGCAGACGTGGACTACTGCACCTTTCTTAAATCTTTGTTCGCGAAGTCAAGCCAAGAGAGAGACACACAGAGTGTTGGACTGGATGGGCCATTGGCCTGATCGAACATGGCTTCTCTTATGTTCTTATGTTCTTAAACTGGGAAGAGGGCTAATAAGAATCTGAGGGAATGCCAAACAAAAACAGTCTTCAGGTGCTGTTGGAAAACAACAATAGAGGGAGACAAATTAATGGCTCTGGGAAGGGAGTTCTAAAGTTTTGGTGCCATGACCAAGAAGACCTGTGTAGCTTAAATGGTGGGAACACACAAAGCAGGACCTCTGAAGATGACCAGAGTAGTAAGACAGCTTCATATGGCAGAAGGTGGTCCTTCAGGTGTACCAGTCCCAAGCAATGTAAGGCTTTAAAGGTCAATACCAATGCCTTGAATTGAGCCCACAAGCCAGTGTAGATGGAACAAACCTGGAGTGATATGGTCCCTACAACTCACTCCAGTCAATGTTCTGGCTGCAGCATTCTGTAGCCACTGCAGCTTCCAGACAGCACCTTGTAGTAGTCTATTCTAGATGTCTACAGGGCATGCACCACAGTGACAAGATCTTTCCTTTTTCGGAAGTTCTGCAGCAGGCTCAACAGCTAAAGCTAGTAAAGGCATCCTGGTCACCATTGCCACCTATTTATCCGTCCACATCCAGCAATACAGCCAAGTTACAAGTCTGGATAGAGTACAACCTCACCTAACATTGAAGACATCCCAATTATTGGGTGGGATCACACTGGGAATTTGGCACAGCAATATCCTGGCTTTGAAAAAAATGGTTCTCTTTGATGCACGCTGCAGCAATCACATAGTCCATGCCCTGCTATTGGGAGAGGCACGGACCACACATGCACAAGAGGAGCATTCAGACCGCTCCTGTGTGTTCAGGGTGCTTGCATCTCATGCTCCGGCCATTCAAACAGTTGGGATACATGCCCTGCATGCATTTTAGAGATTTGCTACCAGGAAGTTCCTGGTAGCTATTTAATCTGTTCCCAGCCCATTCTAAAATGAGGTAAGTATGGGCGGGACTTGGGGGAAAGATGTGTGCATGTGATTGTGCACATTAAATCCGGAGGGGAGGTGTGGTTAGGTTGGGCCAGATCTCTTGTGTGATCTCATCCTCTAAATAACCCTTCCCCCTACCATTAGTACCTTTATTTGGGGGGATTAAGTTTATTCAAACCATTTCAACCCTTACACAACTGAATGATTGATATAAAGCCATGTTTTTATCACGGTTTTCCGCAGCTTCAGTTTCAATTAAACTTCTGTGGCTGGCAGATGAGCAAAGAGGTCTTATCTTTTAAACACTGTTCAACAACAGCTATACTACTCAGTGCATGGTAGGTCAAAAAATGAACACTAATACTTTGTTGTTTTCATTCTCTTTACCAGTGAGAGTTGCAGCCTCTCTTCTCCAAATGACTTTGCTTAGGGCTGCTTGGGGTTGCTTGGTTGTCTTTCAACATCCATTACCAGAGCTGTTTTAAAACCTCTTTTTTCTTTTAAGGGGCTTTCAACACTGCCCTGAGATGATTCTGAGAACTCTCAGCCCTTATACCTCATTGTATAGTATGAATCTATTAACCATAACAAAATAAAAACTGCAGAAAAACATACAAAGTTCAGAGAGAGAGAGAGAGAGAGAGAAACCTTTCTTCCGCTGGATGAACAACTTTAATAAACACATAATTAAAAATTAGTCCAGAAATTATGTTCCTGACATTTCAGAGGAAGGACTGAGATAACAGAGAAGCATATTAAAAAACTGTTCAACAGTAGGTGTCCAACACAAACTTCAGCAGCTGAATACCTAAGCCTGTGTATTACTAGACTCATGGAAATCTTATGCATTTTAAAAATACTCATAAGAGTTCCTTGCCTATTAGAAGTCAGGCTTTAAATGCAAAGGGACCAACTCTGTTATTGCTTTACACATACACAGGTGTCTCAAAAAGCACAGCTCTTTAGTCACAGGAGAGGGGCCTGGCAACAAGGGACTCTCAAGCACACAGCAGAACCCACTGAGGGTTATGAATGTTGCAAAGGGTGACTGGACTGTGCCAGAAAATTTCTTGGGGTTTGAAATGAAATCTCAGACCCAATGAATCTGAGCTATCACTCTTTGCAATAACTTGGAATGCCTTGAAGAATTTGGTAGCAAGAGAGTATTCCAAATAAAATAAAATTATGACTACCAGTGAATTCCATTGACAACACTTCAGAAGATTCTTAATTAAGCCAATTTAAAATTTGCTGTAATTAATAGCCGCAGCAGCCCACATGAAGAGCAAAACTACAGGAAATCTCCCATAACAGTTTATGGTACTAGATCATGCAAGAAGAATTGTAAAACTTAATTGGGTTGATTATAATCTTGAATGAAACTTGTTCTGTACCTAGAAAAGAATCAGCAGACTCAAGCAGTGTTCTGTTAATAATTTATCTCATAACAGTCTAGGGATAATGGTCTTCAAGGACATTGCCCTGTGGCCTTTAACCAGTTACTTCCCAGGGTTTTCTTTGGGATGGAGTGCAAAAAATAGTATTTTTGGGGGGTAGAGGATGAATTGTATTTTCTGGGCTGTATAGTCGAAAATGATTGGTGCTTGCACAGGGGACTACCTTTACCTTTTATTATTTGACTGTCCTTCCTGTTTGCATCATTAAGTTGGAAATGACATGTGTCATGGCAGATTTAAGTATTTTACTAGGTCTACCTCTATACACAATAGTCTTATGGAGATGGAAAAAAAACATATGCACTCAATGGCTTTACCCCAGCATCAGCATGTTCAGCTGAATATCTGCAGAAAGTCTTATGAGCACACCAGTGAATGAACACAGAGTCCTCGTTGTGATCCAGAATGCTGCTTTATACATCTACTCAGGGCTGGCCCTCCCACTAGGCAAACTAGGTGGTTGCCTAGGGCGCCGAGAGGCGGGGGTGGCAAATTGGGCTCTTGCCCCCCCTCCAGTGCCCCAGGCAAGTGCTAAGCTTGCCGCCGTCCCCCCTCCCCGCCCTTGGGGCCGCCACCACCTGCCAACCCCCCGGTGCAGCTTCCCCCCTGCCCCTTCCCCCTGCTCGCCGGCTAAAAGTAAGCTTAGCCGGCTTTGCAGATCACACCTGCGCATTTTGTCTCTTAACAAAACACACAGACGTGGGCTGAGAAGCCGGCAAAGCTTACTTTTAGCCAGCAAGCCCCAGGGGGAAGGGAGCAAGTGGGGGGGGGAGGGGAGGGGCGCAGAGCTGCAGCAGGGAGCCATGGGGGTGCTTGGGGGGGGGGTGCCAGGCAGCAAGTCTGCCTAGGGCGCCCCAGGGCATTGGGCCAGCCCTGCATCTACTGACTATCCTATCAATCAAAAAGCTTGTTTGGTAGGTACATGAGAGATGACCTTTTCAGTGACAACCCCATGATTATGGAATCACCTCCCCAAGGGTATGTGCCTGGCCTGGCCCCCTCGCTTAGTCTTAAGGAGAAAGTTGAAGACAGTTTTATTTAGGATTGCATTTGATTTAAGTTACTAACAATCTGAAATTGTGATTTTAAATTTTGGTTTTGATGTATTTTATTTTAAGCATTTTATTTATATTGTAAGCAACCTTGAACTCTGTAAGGAAGAAAGGCAGCTAATAAATGTTTTAAATAAATAAAGGCCTCAGCAGTCTAGGCACATACATTTAGTTGCCTCCAGGGCTATCTGTGGACCTTCCATTGAATGTACAAATGATGAGATTGGAGCCACCAACCACAAATTCTCTCTACTGTGTTTAAATTTTTCTTAAATAATGTTACCAGAAATGCTTGAGGTCTCCTCTTTTAGATGGGGAAATTAGCAAGAGGGAGACTTAGGTAGAGCGAATTAGGAGTGTAGATCTTATCCAGCAATGATACAGAGGTCCGGTTTCAGAAAGAAAGACTCCAGATTGAATATATTTTATAAGGTTTACTAGAAAATTATGTAAGAAGAAAACAACGACTGCAGATTTATACCCCGCCCTTCTCTCTGAATCAGTCTCAGAGTGGCTTACAATTTTCTTTATCTTCTTCCCCCACAACAGACAGCCTGTGAGCTGGGTGGGACTGAGAGAGCTCTTACAGCAGCTGCCCTTTCAAGGACAACCTCTGCAAGAGCTATGGCTAACCCAAAGCCATTCCAGCAGCTGCAAGCAGAGGAGTGGGGAATCAAACCCAGTTTTCCCAGATAAAAGTCTGCACAGTTAACCACTACACCAAAAGGTACAATCACACACACAAGAAATAAAATACAAACAAGGACTAGGAAGGATAGAAGTGATTGACAGGGATTTTTAGGGATTGTTGAAGCAGGTGATATTACCTGGCCTGAAGTGCAGACATCCGTGTAGCAAAAGAAAATGGAAAGAAGAGCATGCACGACCAGCGTGAAACGCTCAATAGACCCAATTACAGAGATTAACGGGGGATACAAACTGTATATGGCGCCTTACAGAATGGACACCATAATGTGGCTTTGAGGAGTGGAGACTCTTCTATAACTATGGAGATCTTAATGGCCGTCGATGGGTTTTTCCTGGGCACCTGAATGGATTCCCAGGTTGAAAAAATAGGTATGGTTGACACGTTAATGTCTATGAGGAGGGGTCACGATGAGTTTAGTGTTTGTAATCCATTTTAGTTTCAACACTATGGAAGGGAGTCAGTGTAGAAGACAAAGAATTTATGCAACATGGCAGATATTAGCATAGAGGTAGATAGAAAGAGCTGAGCTGGAGTAATGGACATGGGAGATGAGCCATTTATCAGTAGCTGAGGATTGAGTCATACCTACCTGTGAACCTCATTGTTTTTATGCATTCCATTGTGGGGGGTGTAACTGAGAGGCGCTGCCTGTTAATACAGAGCACCTCAATACCTAGAGAGAGAGAGTGGGGCTCCTGTTTCTAGAAACAAAATGGAGTCTGACCAGAAACATGCCATGAAATACTTCATACAAAATGGAGTAGAGCAGAGAGTTTGTTCTGGTTATCACTTAAAGGCCTCCTCTCAGTGCAACCCCACCTAGTTCCTCCACCTCCGCCCAAACAGGATGCATAATATCAATGGGGACTGCTGGTAGGTATCACTCACACCCTAATCTTCAGCTACAGATTAATCAGCCATCTCCCTGGCTCTTTCTGCGACTCAGTTTCTCTTTGTATACTGCTATGGTAATGTCTGATACCTAGCCAAATTCTTTGTTTTCTATGCTTGCCTCTCCCCAGGGGTATCTTTGCTGAACTGCTCAAACCATTAACACATATCCTGGCCTTTTATAACCTATTGGGAGGACATTACTAAGCCAGCACTATCTATTATTACCTGGAGATCCATTCAGGTGACCAGAGTCAGCTCTACTCAAGCCAATGAGTAGCAACCAATCAGGCACCCAGAAAAGAAGCATCACTGCCCACCAACAAGCCAGCCCCTTTTTGGGGAGGGCCTCTTCCTTTCCAAAATAATATAACCAGAGAGAAAGCATGCTCTCTCTTTTTGCCTGAGCAATGTGTAACCAGATTGTTCCTTCCTCCCTACTCTAAGTAAGGAGCATCAGGCATGGCACATTGCAGTGCCTGTCTATATCTTCTAGTTGTGACTGGACTCTAAGCCACCAGGATCAGGTCATATACCCTGTCTATGTTTTTACCTTTGCATTACTCCTCTATCAATTTCATATCTGTTTTCTTAGGCCTGTATGAATGTTGTATGATTTTATACCCTTGTATGTTTGTCTTTATTTTATAATAAAACCCCTATTATTATTAGACCAAATCTCTTCATTATTGGGTGATTTCCAAAGCAGACACCTTCTGTATATATAGGTTCTCAAGATCTCGCTAAAAGGCTGATTGCCCACCATGCTAAATTCCCCATAACCCTATTTTTAGGGCAATTTGCTTAACAGGTGATGGTGGAGAATGTGGGCAGAACCCTGGTAGTCATTGACACACGTGTCTTCTGGCAGCCAGATGTGGAAGGATACGCTTTTGAGAAATTCACCCTGTTAAGCTATTGTGCTTGTGGATGAGTGATTGTGATCTGTGTGAATGGCTCTAGGGAGCATTTTTCTATCTTGTGGGTGGGCTACCCCGTCTCTTACCATTCAGTGCTGGTCCCCTAGCCACACCAAGCTGTCCGACTCCATGAAAATGGACTTGGCTGTTTGAACACAAGGGGGAGCGCATGAAACCTAGCCACCATCTCGATTGGCCTACTCAACGCGTCTATCGAGGGTTGGGAAGGAGAACAGGCTAGGCTGCTATTTAGGAGCAGATAGGAACTTTTCCCATTTTTCTTTTTGCTCATAGCTCTTATCCCTAACTCACACATGTCAGTAGGCACAAATATGTAGGGAAGTCCACATTAGAGGTGATTGTCTGCTGCCATTTGCATGCAGCAACCAGAGAGAAAGTTCTGGTGCTTTGCCTTTAAGAGAATTTAGTGAAGGGAGCGAGAAGCTCTTCCTTAGGGTTAATAATTTGTCCCTGGACTGAGGAGTTAAATACCCTTTTCAGCTGGGGAAAAAATTCCTTTCTGCTTAGGGCCAGCTGAGGAAGAGTTCTGGCTCTGAGATTTTTAAAACTTTTTGGTGAACCCAGGACTACCTCACTAAGGAAAGGTGCAGGAACAATGACTTTTGATGGGTTTGGAGGAAGAGGCTAGAGAAAAGCCCCTCCTGAGGAGCCCAGCCGTGAGTGGAAGCCCATAAGCCACACACACATTTGTTAAGGTTGCAGAGGACTAAGAAAGGTCCTGCATCTCCACTCATGAGACGCACAGAGGTGTCCTGTGAGTTCTATGCTCCTCAATAGGCAGGGGAGTGCCAGGGAAGAATTCTGCATCAGTTAATCTTGGTGGCCTGTGGCTAGGTACAGCAGTGCAAGAAAACCAGCCCTGCAAGTAAACTAAGGATTTTGAGAAAAATTTAGAGGGATTAAGCAATAACCATGGCAATTATTGCTCAGAAGGCCCAGGATCAGTGATGTGCTAACTGGAGTGAGGCTGATCCGTAATAGAGTTGCCACAGGAGGATCGGGCTACCTTGAGCTGGTCTCCTCATGAGTAACCTCACTGCCTCAGCAGGTAATTGGAGCTAGCTAACCTGACTGAAGAGCAAAAATAAATCACTGCAGGAGAAAATGGGCTATCTGGAGCCAATCTCCTTGCATGCAACAGAGCTGCCTCACAGGGAAAGCGCTAACCTACGTTGAGAGCGAGCCACATTTGCCCTGGAGAATCTGTGCTAACTTGAGCAAGTCTCTGTGAGCTCAATAGTACTGCCTCATCAGGTGACACACCATCTGGGGTGGTCTGGACTGAGAACATGTAAGAATATATCACTGGAGAGTTCAGGCTACCTTGAGCTGGTCTCCTTGTGTGTAAGAAATTGCCTAAGCAGGTTGCGCACCTGTTGGAGCGGCTTGATCCTAGAGCAAGAAAATCCCCGGCCTCACCTGGTTGTGCACCGGTTGGAGTGACCCAGGTAGAGAGCAGACCCTTTTCCCCTTTTGAAGAAAGACGCAGGAAATTGTGTGCCATCTGGGGTGACTTTCCTCGTGTGTAAATCCCCTGCCTCATCCAGTTGTGAACCAGTTGGAGTGACCCAGGTAGAGAGCAGACCCTTTCCCCCTTTTGAAATCGGAACAATGAAAGAGAAAAAGAAAAGGCATAAAGGAGCCGTGAAGGAAAGGAGTTGGCCCCTCCACTCCCTCACCGTTTAAAATTAATTTTGTTAAGATCAAGTGCTGTAAACATGATGGCAAGGAAGAAAGTCTCTCCTTTTAAATTGGATAAATGGTTAGCTAAGAAAAGAGAAAATCCTGGGGGCCTGGATCCTTTAAAGGACCAGACCCACTACATATTCTAAGGAATGCATATCAAGAGGTATGTGAGAAAGATCACCCCAGTGCTGACAAGGAAAAAAAAATGTAATATGGGGATTATTTATGGCATTGCAAGAAAGCGTATTAGTGACCAGTCAGTTCCAAAGTGAAAATGAGGTGGAATGCTTGCAACAGACATTAGAGAACACTACAGAGCAACTGAATAAAGAATTGGAAGACACTAAGTCCCAATTGTATAAGGAATTGGAAGACACTAAGTTCCAATCGAATAAAGAATTGGAGAACACTAGATCTCAATTGAGTAAAAACTTGAAAGAAACTAGGCATACCTTAAACTAGGAGCTGCTGGATATAAAAGCAGACAAACGGCTACTTCAAAGTCAACTCGAGACAGAGAGAGTAGGAAATGCTAGAGAGAAGCATGCACAGGCGTACCAGATCCACGAGGAAAAAGAAAAATGTGAAGGAAGCTGAATGGAAAGCTAGCATCCTAGAGAGGCAGTTCCAAGACGTACAGGCACACATTAACAAACTCCAAGATGCAGTGCAAGTTATGTCAGAAGAAATTCAAAAGAGACAAGCAGCAAATCATGATATATGCAGAAGGGTTATAGTGGGTGAATCTATGCAATGGAGTAGAGGCAGGGAAGGTGATATGCTTAATTCATTGGGCCATAAATAGACACTGATGAAAGATTGGTTAGGCTTAAGCCTTTTCACCTGGAAGTGGAAGGTGTAAGAACTTCCAGGCTTCAGCATGCTGCTTGTCTTTCTTAATTAACAAGGGAAAATAAACCAGCTCACATGGCACACAGCCATGAGTGAGTGGTGAGTCCTCCACTCTAACCAAATACAAGAACAATGGTTCCTAGAACTGGAAGTACTGACAGTACAATCCTAACCAGAGCTACACTCTTCCAAGTCTATTGGAATCAATGGGTTTAGAAGAATACAACTCTGCTTAGGATTGCACTGTGAATGTGCAAGTTATATCAGGCCCCTGGGAGGCATCAAAATGAAGGCAGTGAACAATCCAGTGACATTATAAGTCATCAAAATAAATGGCAGATTTGCAGGCTAACAATGATAAATGTTTTTCCTCTGTACTTTGTGCGCATTCAAATGATTATTCATCTTTATGGAACTGCACAGCAGGACTAATATAATGTATAGTCTCTGAAATGTCTGTCAGCCAGCTGTTCCCCATGAATATATATATTGCAAGATTACAAAGAGGTTTGCAGAAAAATCTGAAACTAAAAAAAAAAGGGAGGGGGTTAATCCCTTCCCAAAAAAACAAAGCAGATATCTGAACAAGAGTGGACAATATTCTTACCTCTTTCTTCTCTACTGGTGGGCTTGGTGTATGAGGGGAAGTCTAGCAGTGATTGGGGGGGGGGCGGGAATCCTCAGCTTAGCATGCTGAAAGCCACGTGAGGTGAGCTGCTGAGAGTGGCAATAGCGGGGGGAAGCTTCAGTGGGCCTGCTGGGAGCTAAGCTAGGCAAGCTACTGTGAGTGGCAATTTTGGGGGGAGCCTCAGTGGTCCTGCCTGGAGCTGTACCAGGTGAACCTCTGAGTGTGGTGATGGGGAGGCGGAAGCTTCAGTAGGCCCATCAGGGCCTGCACTGGGTGAGCCACTGAGTGTGGCAGTGTAGGAGAGCATCAGTAGGCCTGCTAGGAGCCACATCGGATGAGCTTCTAAAAGTAGCAATGTGCAGTAGAAATGTGGAGTAGAAGAAGCTGCATAAGGTCTTGCAGTGGTGGCAATGGCAGAAGGTGACCTGGATGGGGGGTGGGGGTGGCAGAGAGAGAAAGAAATAGTAATGGGGTGGGGGAGCAGAAAAAGAGAAGAGAAAATGGCTGCTTCAGAGGGTGGAGCCTTTGCCATTATACCCTGCCCCAGGTTTGCAGAAAAGTCTGAAATGTTTTTAAAAGGTGTTAAAAACCCCAAAATGATAAAAGTGCCCTTAGAGCAGGGGTGGGGAACCTCCATCCCAAGGGCTGTATACAGTCCTCAAGGTCACTCGGTGTGGCCCTCAGGGATTGCTGGACTGAACTGAGCCATGTGGCAGCCTCCCTGGGGTCTGGCTGGCCAGCGAGAATTGGGGGTCCAGCTGTGCTGTGCAGCAGCCTTCCCAGGTCCAGGCAGGGATCACAGGGCACATGTACTGTGCGGCAGCCTCCCTGGGACATGGCTGGCTGGCCAGAATTGCTGCAGGGCCTGGAAAGGTTACTGTCACAGTTCAGTTTGCATTTGGTTATCCCAGATGGTGGCCTAATATACTAATGAGTGTGTGACCTAATATGCTAATATTAGGGGATGTGGTCTAATATGCTACTGAGTTCCTGCTGGGCTTTTTCTACAAAGAAGCCCTGGACCTAGGCAGCGGGCCGTGCGTGTGCGTGTGTGCCAGATTAGGCTATCCCCACATGACTTCAAATAGAAAAACAATTATTTGCATTAATTTTGCTGGCCTGAATCATTCTCCCTGGGCGGAGCACTGTTTTTTAAGTTGATAATTTTTGATGGCCCGCGAATGATGTTATAAATATCCTTATGGCCCTTGGCAGAAAAAAGGTTCCCCACCCCTGCCTTAGAGGTCATTGTTAGGCACCCACAGCATTCTAGGATTGGTTGTTGTCAGTAAAAGGCAGCAGGAGGGCAGCAAGACGTTTTCCAGGGCTGTTTTGGCTTTTGAGGGAGGACTCACCAAGGCCAGGCCTGGCAACAACCACTGGGTGACTTGATACAAGACTTATATGACTCACCTAGATCTAGCGGTTTGCTACTGTTCAACAGCAGCCACCCTAGGAAACCAGTGTGGTGTAGCAGTTAGAACTTTAAAGCAGGGTCAGGGAAACCAGGTTCAAATCCTGTTGTGCCAAAGAAGCTCATTAGGTGATGTTGGGCCAGTCACATACTTTCAGCCTAACTTATCTTAAAGGGTTTTTCATGAGGATAGAAAGGAGAAAAAAATAATGTAAGCTGCTTTGGTCCCCACTGTAGAGAAAGGCAGGATATAAATGAATTAAATACATACATAGCTGATGATGGGAGGTTAGTGAATGGCTGAGAAGGAGAGAATGAGACAGGGAAAGGGGAGAGGATACAGGAGAAGGGAAAGAAGAAATAATGTAGGAAGGGGGATACAGAGGAAAGTTAGGGACCCTTCTACAAGTCCTTGAGCATTCCCTACTATGCAGGTGGACCAGGATCAGCCAATAGCACAACACAACTGGGCCATACTTTTTGTAGGCTGAGGCTGCTGTGGGGAAAGGGAAAGCTGAATCCCATGGTCAGATAAAAGTAGGTTGGCTGTTAGCTGAGAAGGAGAAAAGGAAGCTGGAGAAGAGGAGAGGCTATGAGGGCTTTCAGGGAAGGAAAAGAGGAAATAGTACTGGAGGGAAAATGAGATGCCCCCTGAAAGTCCTTGTGGGCTCCCACTTGTTAGAACCTAACTTGCCTACAGTTAAGATGTTTGTTCTGCTCTATAGCCACATTTGGCTGAAGCTGACTGGGAGGAGGGGTACCAGAGACTTGGCTGTTTCTGTTGTGGCATCTGGTTTGTAGAACTTTCTCCCCACAGAGACTCACCTAATATATGTTCAAATATTCGAGCATCTGGTTAAGACTTTTCTTTCCTTGAGAACCTTGAAAGTTTCAGCCCAAGCCCCTTTCAAATGAATTCAGGGTTGTATTATCCTGCATGTGATGCTGGTGTGTGGCTCTAAATAGGAGAAAATGGAGATGACCAATCTCTCTTGATGTAAACTATTTCACAGACTTATTGTGAGGATAAAGCGAAGAGGACCCTATGTTCCTTGGAGGAAGGACGAGGAATGTGAGAAATGGCATAAAGGGAAATGTATACCATATGTGGGGATAACCAATGAACAGCTTATTCAGGCTAACACCAAGTCATGTAATTTGTTTTCATATGATGTTGAAGTTGCAGGGGTGGAATTCTAGCAGGAGTTCCTTTGCATATTAGGCTAAACACCCCTGATGAAACCAATCCTTCAAGAGCTTACAAAAAAGAGCCTTTTAAGCTCTTGGAGGATTGGCTATATCAGGGGTGTGTGCCCTAATATGCAAAGGAGCTCCTGTTAGAATTCCACCCCTGGAGTTAGGTATGGAGTAGGGCAGCCAAGCCCCAGGAGTTCCCACCCCCAGGTTTTTAAAATAAGTACTTACTGGAAGTTGTTGCTAGAAGTGACAAAGGGTAGCTTTAGAAATCACCAGAAACCATGGTTTTACCTTCATCACTTTAAGGAAGAGCTTCTGATAAACACACGAAGCTATTTAAAAAAAAAAAAAAAAGGCCAGTGCTGCACACACTCTCAGCTCTCCTGCCAGCTCCCAGGGAAGACATTCTTGGTTATTTTTTAGCCAAAAATAAAGTTTTTTGTTTCATACAGTTTTCCAAGACCTTGAATATGCTTCTCCTTGGTCTTGAAAGAATTAGAAAAGCTGTATTGCTTTTGACTGGCTCCATATAACTGTTGCTTTATTCATTTTGGTTTTATAGTATTGTTTGATGTTGCATGTTGCTTATTGATGTTTTCTGGTTTGGATAATACATAGTCTGAGTAAATATAAGGAAGCTCTGCAGCGCTACAGCCTTATCACCAAAGAGAACACAGAAGCTGCCATAGCAGAGGCGTCCAGCCCTAACCAGCAAAAGGCAGGGCTGTGCTACACAGGGCCAGTTCAGGGTTTTGGGAAGCCTTGAGCGAAGGGTGCCTAAAGGCTCACCTCCTTTTCTTTGCCTGGCACCAGGTCCCCATTTTGCACCTCCCTTTCCTCCCACCTACCTAGATTCTCCCTCCTACATACAGGTCCTTCTCTCACCCACTTGTGAGCCCTCCTACCTTCTGTGGTCACAGTCTGCCACAGCAGCCACATACCCTTTTCCTGAGGGTGCTGGATGGTGCATGCAGCTGCCACTGCCCTGGCATCCAAAACTGTGGCCAGGGGAAAGGCACACTGGCAGACAATGGGGGTCACACAGGCAAGAAGTTACCAGCATCTGGCCCTTCTAGAAGCCCTGGGCCCCAACAGCTGTTCCTCTGCACAGTATATCAACATTGGTCATGGTGTAGAGAAAGAAGGAAGGAAAGATAAGCCGGATAAGTGGCAGGAAAATAATTCCTACTCCTGTGATCTGAGCTGGGCTGGTATTCTAGGGATGTAATTTCTGCCTTACAGTAACTGAGCAAGGTATAGACTACTGCAATGCCCTCTACATGGGGCTGCCCTTATACCGAACACGGAGGCTTCAGGTAGTCCAGAACGCGGCGGCCAGGCTGCTGGAGGGACTACCACGGTGGGAAACTGCACGGCCTGGGCTGCGGGATCTACATTGGCTGCCGGTTGTCTACCGTGTTCGCTATAAGGTGCTGGTTATCACCTTTAAAGCCCTATATGGCCGAGGACCTGCCTACCTAAAGGACCGCCTCTCCCCATATGTGCCCCAGAGAGCGCTGAGATCCAGCTCACAGAACTTACTGACAATCCCTGGGCCAAGAGAAGCCAGGCTGAAGGCCACTAGGGAGCAGGCCTTCTCGGTGATAGCCCCTCGTTGGTGGAACGACCTTCCGGAGATGGTGCGAGCCCTGCGGGACTTGAACCAATTCCGCAGGGCTTGCAAAACATGTCTCTTTCAGCTGGCCTTTGAGATGGAACCCGACTAATTTGATGAATGGACAACTAGTCATCTTGTGGATATCACGACTACAGCATTTAGCACCTATTTTATTATATATTTAACTTTTAAATAATTTTACTGTAATTGATATTTAAAATTGTTCATGTTGTTTTATGATTCATGGGATTCCCATGCCTGTTAGCCGCCCTGAGCCCGCCTTGGCGGGGAGGGCGGGATATAAAAATAAAATATTATTATTATTATTATTATTATTATTATTATTAGTTAAAATATCTGTAGACTAGTTTCTTAAAACATTAACTTTTATCTTTTATGGTATTTTATATTTTAAATATAAAATATCTTTTTATAGTATTTTATATCTTTTATGGTATTTTATATTTTATCTTTTATGGTATGTAAAAACAATAAATACCATAATATCATTATCAAAATTATTAAAGCGTACTCAAAGCTAAAGCCTCAGTACCCAATGATAACTTAAGTTCAGAGGTTTAAAAGTAGTGAGCATTCCTTGTGGGGGTTTTTTTGCGGGGGGGGGGAGGGAGAATGAATAACAGAAAAGGCTTCCATAAACTGGAAATAATCAGAAAGGCCCTCAATCCAATAGAACTGAATAAGTAGGCAGAAATTTATAGGAGAGTTTTTTCCTTCCCCAACAATCCTTATGTACATTGATTTTCATTTTTTAAAAAATGGCAAAATGTTGAACCAATAAGTCCTAATTAAGCTTTTTTCTTCTTAAGCATTTACTGGAAATCAAAACCACCAAGCTTTTGTTTCCCTCCACCAAGCTATATCCAGAGTATTGTGCTGCCTGGAAAAAGTACATTGGTTGGAATGGATAGATTTTCCCAATCATACGCACCTTTGGTATTGACTAGAACTGCAGTTTAGTAACTTAATTCTGACTTAATTCTCCCTCAATTGGCTTTAGGTAGGAATTAGTGGTGTTTTTCTTAAATTACAGCAATGAACAGCATAAGCGGAAAACCAATAGGCATGCAACAGGAGGTACCAACTATTGTAAAAGCTTAATATTTTTTCTCTCTTTCAAAACTTTTTTAAAAAGCTTCTCAGACCCTACCTGGAATCCTTGGAAAAGCCATTACCTGAGAAGCAGTTCAAATATCTCAATTAATTTGATTGTAGGTAGACTTTAAATGCACAAAGAATGAACATGCATGAAAATCCAACCAGGATTATGATGTCCAAAGATTCTTTTTTTTTGCTGCTGAGTGCTAGAAGTTCAGACTGATGTTGCTGTGCATGCTAGCAGTTGTTAAACTGAGATTCAGAAAACCCTCCCTGAAATTCATGCTGAGCCAAAATGGGGGTAGAAGGTGGGAGGCTTGCAAACTTTTAAATACACTCCCAAAAGCTCAATTTCCAGCTAATTCTCAGGGGAAGATGGACACATAAAATGTAATGAAAATGGTAATTGGAAGGAAGAGAACCTGCCAGCCTATAGCTGAAATAACTGGGTTCTCTGTTTCTCCTCACTGCACTGGCCACTGGTGAAATTGCCAGTACGGTATGGGGATACACAAACCACTTGTCCAGTTTCCTCATCCCACATTTCTCTTATTCCTCTCCGTTCAAATTTATTACAAATAAATGCTTCACATTGCCCTCATTCTGAATGGAGGTGTCAATGTTGAAACATGGCCAGTTTTAGGGAGCACAAGTTTCATGAAGTGGGGTCAATGGGATAAATATAACCCAGGAAGCTTCATGTGTGCTTGACCTGGAAGCTGCACCATGTCACAGGAAATCCTTCCCCCTTGACATTCAACTAGTAGTTTGAAAATCACTGGTTAAGAGTGAATGGCCTACCCATTGTGCTGTATGGCTGACCAGAGATTTGGACCCT
Source organism: Heteronotia binoei (assembly GCF_032191835.1). NCBI lineage: Eukaryota > Metazoa > Chordata > Lepidosauria > Squamata > Gekkonidae > Heteronotia > Heteronotia binoei. The sequence goes on along the minus strand of NC_083228.1, from coordinate 91,468,515 downwards.
GGTCTTCTTGGGTTTTAGGGCTTCTAACTCCATTAAGTTGAAGTGTGTTTTGTATTTCAAAATGGATTCTTGACTTCACAATTCATCCACTTATGAAGGGCACCCACATACATAAATTACAACTTTCCCCTTCAAAATGGGTGGCCACAGGAAAAGAAACAAGCCCTGTCTAATGTGTGTTTTGAAGGCAAAACCCCCCTATTCTACTTATACACATGATAACTGAAGCCGCATATATATATATATTGCATGCAGGCATTCGTCCTGGGTCCCAAATAGATCACACACAACTGTACAAACTAGGGTGTTAGAATTTTCACCTATGAACGGGGTAACAAAAAACATGTTAGCCCATTATGATACAGGGAGAAAGAAAGAAAGAAAGAAAGAAAGAAAGAAAGAAAGAAAGAAAGAAAGAAAGAAAGAAAGAAAGAAAGAAAGAAAGAAAGAAAGAAAGAAAGAAAACCTGACCCCTGACACTTCTGTTCCAGCACCATGAACAGCTCTTTTGTTGCCAGCATAATGTTTGAGGCTTTTATCCATGGACTAGTCACTAGACTGTTCTGAATTGATGCTTAGTGATGAAAGGTGAATGTGATAAAAGAGAAGAAACTTTGAGTTTATGAAAAACAAACCAGCCATGGCTGTTGTTGGATTTTAAAGCTGGTGAGGATTGGCATTCTTTGATGCATGTAATTTGACTAGCAAAGTTCCAGTCTTCTAACCCTTCTGGTATAAAATCCAACACTTCAAGGGAGATTAGAGATTTAGACTATATGATAAATATTATGACCTTTTATGCATAATATAATGGTCTTTACTAAATCAGTATTTTAGGCTGATTGTTAGCATTCACAGTAGAAGTTGTGCTGATGTATTATCTATTTTATTGCTCTTACAGCACTGAAAAAGAAACATTCCATATATTTCTTAAGCAATTCCAATTCCAATAACCTTTAATGGCATAACAATAGCTTACATATTTCTTCAGCAATGAATTTTTTTTCATGTTCTCAGAAGCTTGCTTGCTGATTTAAAATACCGTCTTTTGTTTTCCTGCACAGGCTCCAATCTAAAGCAGAGCACATACACCTTAATTTACCTTTTAAAGATGAATGGAGATCTTGAACTTCACTGTGTCTGTTTCTGCTCTTTGTCTGAATAACTGCAATGAAAGAAAAACCAAGACAAGACACAGAAGTTAAGGTCACAAACATATGGATACAGTTCTACAGCTCCCCTTACTTTATACCATGTATTTCAGCTTCAACATAAATGCTAAAAACTATGCTGAGGCTCTCATTCTTTATTTTCTCCACCCCTAGTCACAATTTATAAAATTAATTGAAAACCTGCTTGAAAAATCAAGATAGTGGTCCTACCCTACAGAGTTTACAAAACACACACCACAACACCAACTCCAGGAGTGTTAAAATCAGAGTTCTCTTCCTCTCTTTCACAAAATCACAATACCTTGTTCTTCTTCCAATATTAGGATGAGTCCCTCTTGTGTACATTTTTCTGATCTAGATTGCACCGGTTACATTTTTTTGTTTCATCCTGTACATGAGACATAAGGAAAATTGAAATCACTGTCTCCTCTTGGCCACACGGTGGAGCACTGTTGAAAGAAATCCTAATAATTCATTGAGAATAGCATTCACCTAGTTTCAAATCATTACATTAAAAAAGAGAAGAGAAATAACACAGTGGACGCTTTTAAAGTATCTTGTTTGTGCTCCTGTGACATCCTCCATTGCCCTTGCAATACTTTGCTGAAGGAGATCTGGAAGGAGCCTGACTGAGATGCTCAGTCCCAGTTGCAGCAGTGCTAACAGCACCTGGTGTAGCAGCAGCAGTAGTCCTCACCGATATGGGCAAGAGCATGCTCTGAGTCCCACTGGTCACCTAATTGCAGCCATCTGTCTTGGCATCATTGGGACTTTAGGCTTCCTGAACAATCTTCTGGTCCTGATACTTTTCTGCCGGAATAAAGTGCTGCGTTCTCCCATTAACTGGCTACTGATAAACATTTCAGTGAGTGACATGCTGGTTTGCATTGTGGGCACCCCTTTCAGCTTTGCGGCCAGCACACAGGGGAGATGGCTCATTGGGCCAGCTGGCTGTGTGTGGTATGGTTTTGTCAATTCCTTGTTTGGTAAGTACCACATTGCTGTCCTGCATGCTTTTTTTCTGCTTTTGTATGGCTCATAGCTTTCCTTGAGCTAGTGCACTCATTGTGACCTATCCAGTAGTGACCAGTCTGTCACGCTTTCAGAAGCTGATTTTATGTAGCTTTGCTCTCCTTACAGCATTGCTTAGGCACTAAGGAATAGCAATAGGCTAGCTTGTTAAAAAGGGGGAGGAACACCAGATACAGTCCCAGTCTTCTGGCAGAGAGTTGGTAAAAGAATCTCATCAATTCCAGTTTTGGGAGAGGAGGGCTTGTTCGTCTTAAAGGTGCCACTGGACTCCTTACTTTAGTGCTGGGACTGTTTATCCTGTCTCTGTCACGGAATAAGAGTTCCCAGAATGGCATGTGTGTAAAGTATATATTGCCCTGGAGGCTACATAGGAAAGGGCTAGGGAACTGCACCCAGTAATTAATGGTTGTGCTTCTATTTACATGAGGAAAGACTATCTCCTCTTCTGCTGTGGGCCATCATGTCTGTCCCCCAAATAACGATTCCCATGCCCTCCTTTGTACCACCCAGACTTAACCCAAATATCATATGAGAATAAATCACAAGTATTGCCCAGTTACATGGGCTCCCAGGGTACACAGACCCTACCCCTCATTTCGCCTGCCAAGTCTTCTACCCAAAGCAAGACTGTGAGACTCTCAAGACTGTCTCTTGGTAAGAGTGACTGCTGTAGTAATACAACTATTGGAACTTCAGGAAAGTGGTTAGAATAGAGTGAAGATGAGTTTCCTTATGTGAGAATCTGGCACTATATGATTATATATATATATATATATATATATATATATATATATATATATATATATATATATATATATATATATATATATATTTGTGGGCAGATTAAATTTGATCTGACTGGGTGAATAACAAAAAGACAGAAAGTTTTTACTCTGGGTTTGTGTGTGTAATGAATAAATGGGAAAAGAACAGAAGGACATGAATGTGGTTTAAAATGGTCAAGAGTATTTAGCACAGGCAAAGAATGGTGTAGAACATAGGGTAGAGGAAGTAATAGGAATATGTATATCTGGGCTGGCAAGCTACGGTGAAACCATAATGAAGTTCAGTATGACTGTATCTATAAAGTCAGTATAGGATATATGCTAGGGGTTGAGATTCACCTCTGCGAAACTGCAACTAATACTAATAATTCTTAGGAAATAGTACAAATATATCTTTCAAATTTGTTTTTAAAAAGATAAATTAACCATAGATGGGAAATATAGGAACTATAATAGCCATATAATTGATTTTATAAATATGTAGAATACTATGTGCAATTTTGGTCACCATATCTGAAAAGGGATATTTCAAAGCCCAAAAAAGTATAGAAGAGGGCAACCAAGATGTCCTATGAGAAAAGCCTAGTCTGGGACTTTTCAATTTAAAAAAAAAAAAGATGACTAAGAGGGGATGTGATAGAGGTTATGTATGGTATAGAGAGAGTGGACAGAGAGAATTCTCTCTGTCTCTTTCCAGAAACTAGAACTCAAGGGCATCCAATGAAGCTGATAGGCAGTAGATTCAGGGTGGCCAAAAGGAAATACTTCTTTACACAGTGGGTAAATTTAGACATGAAATGTAAATGTTCGGTGTCTCCTCCTAGAATTTGGCCTGATGTGAAATTGCCACAGTTTTTGCCACAGTGTTCTTGGAACTCTCATGATCATTTCTACTCCCTTAGTGCAGCTCATCAGGGAAGGAAAGACATCATGGAATTTGCCAGCCAATTCTGGAATAAGGGGCTGAGATTCTAGCTGCTGTGATGTATGCTTAAGATGTAATTACAGAACTGTATGCTTAAGTTGTAATGACAGAAATGACAGATGTAATGAACCAGGAGGTCTCCAGTTTGAACCTGCTTATTAGGCAAGCCACTTTTTTAACCTCAGTCCTCCACCTACAATGTGGAGATAGCTTTCCTTACTGAGTCAATGTAAGGATTACAACAAGATTTTGTGTGTGGAGCACATTGAACTCCCACTAATCGCTATTATGAGTTCCCATTCCCCAAGGAAAGTGCCATAAGCAGGTCCTCAGTTGCTGCTGTATGGTGGTTCTAGAGAGACTCCAGGGAACAGATTCTGGGTGAACTATGAACTAGAGTTTTTCTAGACTACCAAAATTTGCAGTGCTTTATTTAAATTTTAGAATCTATTTTAGTCTTTTTGCCTTAAAAAATAGCTGTTAGGAAACAAGTTGTTTTGGACTCAACTCATGAAAAAGAACTGTTTTTTCATCCCTGCCTTACTAGATCCCCTCTACCCAGGTGGCTGGTGGACACTGAAATTATCCATTAACTTGGATATTGTATTGTCTTTCTGATTGTTTTAATTGCATTTTAATTTTGTTTCAATCTTACTATGCACTGTATTTGCCCCTGCTGTAAGCCACCCTGAGCCCTGCCTGCAAGAAAGGGTGGCCTAGCAAATTGAATGTAATAAATAAGTTGTGTGTTTGTAAGTTACCTGTATCAAGCAGGTAACTTATGATTTAGTGAGGGCAGGGGAGATTTAGGTCTTGTGGTTGAAATACGATTTACTCAAGGCTGTATTGACTTTGCTGCATCCACCTTGGAGCCGCTGGAAACATCTCCATACCAGAAGATGGTTGAAATGAATTGGTTTCTAGAATGTTCTGGAAATGCCATTTTACTTGTATTTGATTTGGTGAACAAACAAATTTTATGCCTCCTGATCAGAGTTCTTCAGCCTAGAACAGATGAAGAAGATGGCTTGACACATCCTGACTCCATGTTACAGATAGGGGTGTAGCCAAAAATTTTTTGGTGGTGAGGCATTGAGAAATCGTCTGGGGGCAGGGGAGCTGTGGGAATGAGAGAGAGAAAAATAAGAGTTTTGGAAGCTGCTGATAGAACAGTTCTTCCACCTGCAGCCCTCGTGACTCTATTAGCTTCCTTGTCTTCATGAATCAAGAAGGAGGGAATCTCCAACTCTCTCTCTCTTTTGCAAATTTATTTTATTTCACATTTATAAAAACCTATTTTATTTCCTGCCTGGAAAAAAGAAAATGAGACTGAAGCTTCCCTGACTGTACTCAGGGTCATTTTGGAAACCCCATGTATATCTGACATCCTCCTCCTCCTCCTCATCATCATGCTTTCTAAGTATTTTCTTTGAATTTGATTTTTTTTTTTAAAAAAAATTATCTGTGGGGATGGCACTTGTTCATGGGGGCATTGCCCCCAAATGCCCCTGTGGCTACAGGCCTGATTATAGAGTATCTGAGAGCAGGGTTCTAAAAAGACGTCTGTCCTTTGCGTTGCAATCCTAAACAAAGTTACACCCTTCTAAGTCCATTAAAGTCACCGAAGCAGGGGAACTGCAAGGACTTGCAGAGGTCGCTTCATGTTTGCCTGTATCCCTGTATCATCTCTCTCTCTCTCTCTCAACCTGGCAGTCCTGTATCTTCTCCCAGCTTCCTTCTTTCCTTCTCACTCTTAAACCAATCTGCATTTTATCTGCTCCTCTAGTCTTCTGCTTTAATTACTATAGTGGTTAAGTGTGCAAACTCTTATCTGGGAGAACTGGGTTTGATTCCTCACACCTGCACCTGTTGGAATAGGCTTGGGTCAGCCATAGCTCTTCTCAGCCCCACCCACCTCACAGGGTGTCTGTTGTGGGGGGAGAATATATAGGGGATTGATAGCTGCTCTGAGACTCTGATTCAGAGAGAAGGGCAGAGTATAAATCTGTGGTCTTCTTTTTTATTTACTTCATTTATACACCACCTTTCTCCCCAATGGGGACTCAAAGCAGCTTACATCATTCTCTTCTGTTCTCCATTTTGTCATCAAAACAACCCTCAGAGGTAGATTAAGTATGAGAGAGTGACTGGCCCAAGGTCATGCAGCAAGCTTCTGTGGCACAGTAGGGATCTGAATGTGGGTCTCTCAGATGCTAGGCTGACACTCTTATGTACTACACTACACTGGTTCTGAACTTTTCCCCCTTTCCTCCTCCTAGCAGCCTTTCTCTGGGAAAGTTCTGGTAAAACTGCAAAATTCATGTGGTAGTGAGTTGCTCCCCGTGCAAGTTGTGTGAAGGCTGCCACTGGGCCCATGTAAGTTGTGTGGCATCAAGTTATAGCCACCACCATACTTGGGTGAGCTGCACATATTGTTATGCTAGCAAGTAATGTAGTGGTTGCTGTTGGGCCTTGCCATGATGATTCATCCCTCCAGGGCAGGAAGGAGGGGAGCAGGGATGAACTGGGAGGCCAAAATAGCCCTGGAAAGGGATCTGACCCAGGCCTGTAGCAAGAAATTTGGGGGGGGGGGGCACTGAGGGGGTGTAATGGACTTTATTGGACTCAGACTCTCAGAGCAGGACTCTGGCTGCTGACTACACTCTGAGTCCCTTCTCTTCTCTCTTCTTTCTTCTTCCTCCTTCCGAACCAAGGACAAGGAAGCTGATGGCACGGCAGCTACCCAACCAAAATTTGTAGTTAATGGGGCAAGACTAGAGTGGGGGTACAGCAAATAAATAGGGGGTGCATCAAAATTGATAGTGGGCACCACCTGTGCTGCCCCTTCACTGGCTAAGGCCCTGATCTGGCCCCTCCCCAATGCCTTTTACTTACAAAAAACAAGGCTGCCAGTATTGTTGTAGTTGCTTAGTAATCCCAGAGTGGCCTCTAATATCTTAGAGGAAATTCATTCCTTAAACTTACAAGTGCTGCCTTCATTATGACTACTTAAAATTTCACTTTTTAAAAGATTTCACATAGTTCTGCAACTCTGGGGCTTGTTTTAGGTTTGTGGAAAGAACCAACTTGTATGTTCATGGCTGCAGTCTCTGGATTTAAGTATCAAATTCTCATTGGAGAGAGGAGACAGTGGAGGATTGGTATGAAGCCTGATATGTCAGGAAAGGAATTGGTATTGAAGTGAGGCTCATAGGTCAGGTCCCACTTTCTGTCATTCATTTTCCTATGTTCTACTACTAAGTATTAATTATAAGATGCATTTGCTAGCTTAAACTTTATATTCTCCATTTTAAAATATGCTGTTACTTTGCAGGTACAGTGTCACTTGTTTCCTTGGCTGTGCTTTCATATGAACGATATTGCACAATGAAGAGAACAGTAGAAGCAGATGCCACCACCTACAAGAAAGTATGGTTGGGGATCTTTGTTTCCTGGATGTACTCTTTAGTCTGGACTTCACCACCTCTGTTTGGATGGAGTAGCTATGGACCAGAAGGACCAGGCACAACATGTTCAATAAACTGGCATTCGAGGGATGCCAACAGTGTGTCTTACATAATTTGCCTCTTCCTATTTTGCCTTGTCATTCCTTTTTCCATTATTGTTTACTGCTATGGGAGGCTTCTTTGTGTCATAAAGCAGGTAAGAGGACTTTTCATTTATCCTGTCAATGTCAATGGGAGGCTAATGTAACAGCTCTAGATGAATATGATGGGGATAAATGATAATGACTTGATCAAGGTCATATAATGGCAGGAGCTCAGTTAACTTCCTGACTGACACAAATGAACAAGAAACAAGAACACAGAGAAGAAAACAATGAGGAGAATGGTTAAATCTAAAACATTAAGATTTTTAAAAGTATTTAAATAACCTTAGGAATATCCAGATAATTTGAGCACGAGCAGTTGGACTTTTGTCTTTAAATGTATAAACATGCTGCTGTTTTTGAACTCAATATACTCAATATACCAGTGCCAGGAGACAACATCAGAGAAAACCCTTAGCTTCTGTGCCCTGCTTGTTTGGCCTTAGAGGGCAGTTGGTTGACCATTGTGTGATATCATATGCCAGACTAAATGCACTACTGGTCTGATCTAGCAGATTTGATTAATATTCTTATGTTCCTAGAGGGTGGGGAAAAGTTTAGGAAATGTCTTATCTCACCAGTGGAATTCTAGCAGGAGCTCCTTTGCATATTAGGCCACACATCCCTGATGAAGCCAATCCTCCAAGAGCTTACAAAAAAGAACCTTGTAAGCTCTTGGAGGATTGGCTACATCAGAGGTGTGAGGCCTAATATGCAAAGGAGCTCCTGCTAGAATTCTGCCCCTGTCTAATCTTATATTTCAGTCAAGTTGGGCATAATGCAATGATTTAAATTTTCACTGTCTGAATAATTAAAACCAGCATGTTCCCTCATTGGGAAGTTAATATGGCCTGTAGGACTCTCAGACAATGGAAGCCCAATGGAATGATGCCTTCGGACAATGTACTCTCCAATATGGATACATATGGTCTACATTCATCATTATACTAACAAAATATAAAAGGAATATAATTAAATTTTCAGACAAGTAACCTAGCTTTCCATCCCCCCACTCCCCATGCACATGACCATATAATTTGTTTTACGTTTGTATGTTAACATAGTTTGTTTACAGTAATTTTCCCTATTGCATGTAAACTTTTGTGTGCTAGAAGCACACTTCATTAGACAATAGGGTAGAATGGCAAGCAGTCCTAAATATAGAGAAAGTTGTTGTTGCAGCCCAGTCAACATAAACAATCGCCAGACCTCAACTTGTGATTCTTTTAATCTGCTAAAAACATTTCCATGATTTTGCATACTAATTCACTGCCCACTTTCTCTGTATCTACTTGCCATTCCACCTTATTGTCTGATGAAATGTGCTGATGAAGTAGCTGATGAAGTATTGTCTGATGAAGTAGCACACGATAGCTTTCATTCTGAATAAAACTTTGTTGGTCTTAAAGGTGCACCTTGACTCATGCTTTGTTCTACTGCTTCAGACCAAACAGTTGCCCACCTGGATCTTTTCCCTATTGCATGTTGATAATAGCAGCATTCTCCATTCAAAGCCAAGTGTACCACCATAACATATAGCCACCAAAAAAATGCTGGGTGTTCTTATGCTTGCTATTATAATCAGATGCATGTTAATTGCTCAACTTGGAGGCTCTCTCTTTAAACACAGACACAGTACAGTCCAAGAAATCATCAGCATGGATAAATGTGAACTGACACTGGAATCATATAAAACACAGAGTGAAACAACAGTTAAACCTAACAAAAACTTGATTAAAGCAACAAATCAGCCAGCCAAATGTTTGCAGTATTTGGTAGACTTTAGACTCCCTACAAGGGAAAAATAACATAGAACCTACTCAGAGGTAGAGCAAGTGTGGTAAAAATCTTGTTCCTTAAAACATTCTTTCACTTTCTGCAGTGAAGGAAAGCAGAGCAGGGCCTACAGGGACTGGCCTGTAGAAAGTGTGAAATCATTTATATTTTGTCCTGTTACCTCTGGGGCTGCAGCATTTAAGTGGTTTAACCTGTTTGAAACTTTGCCCTGTAGGGTTGTTATAGTGATTTAAGTGCTGCAATAGGAAATATATTGTTACTGTGCAGTTGGTAAATATATTACATCCTGATTGCTAGCATCATTTTGCTATAAATCAGTAGAAGAACACAGATGAGTGAATGCTTTCCTGTATTGTCTCTGGCTCTTGTCATCAAGGGAAGCAGTGACCTCATTTTGACTGCAAAAAGGCCAATTTACTTTGAACTACTGATATATTTCCAAGTGCCATTGTGGCAGAATTGCAAGCTGCAGCCAGTGCCATACAGTGGCCGTGTATGAAGACAATTGCTTGGTGACAAAATTGTGGATTTAAGACAGTGCTGGGATTTGGCACAAGTCCCTTTTAAGGTGGCAGCTTCTTCCACATTTTCACTCCTATGTGAAATCAGATCACTCAGCCTTTCTAGGAAATGACCCATTATATATAAGTAGAGAACGAAGTATGTTCCAGCTGTGCGGCCTTATTTTCTTGCCAATAGCAATTATAGCTTTCAGTCTTCTGCTCAAATGCCAAATGTTCTGTGTGGAAGGGTGATATTTGTTCTTAGAGCTGCTAGCAAAAAACTTCAGACGTAAATCAACACAGTTAATCAATAACCAATTTTAGCTGAAGGAAAGCAATTTGCGACTATGTGTTGAACTATATCTGTCAAAGTGCTTAAGTCTTAACAGGGCATGTGGGCTACAAATGTAGAGGTACCACTAAACTCTCTGTGGAGAGCTTCACTATGTGCTGGATGATATTGTTAAAGCTGTAAACTGTCTGAACCAGTGGTAAAACTTGATTCTGTAATATACAAAATATTTTTCATTAATAAAAGTAGGGTCACCACATCTGGCTGGGTTGCTAAGGCAAACTCAAAACAGTGCTCAAAGCCCAGTGAGTTTAGTGAGAGTCCAGAAGCCATTTTGGTTGTTTGCAGCCTCTTAAGTCATTGGGGGTGGGGGATGTTTTTCCACAGTTTAGGAGTTAAGGGAACATTGGATTCTATCACATGATTGGGTCCACTGAGTTGCTGTGTTATCCACAGGGGTAAAGGGGAGACAGCAAAATTATAAGCTGAAGAAATAAATAGATTAGATATATTGATATATCAGTAATATATGAAATGCTGTTACCATGGAGGAACTGTGTTGTTCATCTCTTCATAGCACTACCTATTTGGTTCCTATGATATACTCAAACCTACAGCCACACAATTCTTGTCATAGCAAGCAAAGTAGGAAACGAAGGTCTGGATTTCATTTTTTCATCAACAGAAGTATTATTTTTCAAGTACTAGGAAAACAATGAAGTATTACCTTTGGTGAAACCTCTTGATAACAACTGCACATTGATTCTGCTAAACAACCAAAGTGCTGTTCCTGCCTCCCACAACCCTTTCAAACTCTCACTTTTTATTTTTTTCGCAGCCATTAGTAGACAATCAGTCTTAACTTTAAAGCATCAAATGTGTGATGCAAACATACAAGAGGATTTGGTTTTGAAAATGTTATGTCAGTGACTCATTACTACATGGTATTTGAATATGTTATGTTAGTGACTCATTACTACATGGTTTATAGATCCAGGTGGGCAGCCGTGTTGGTCTGAAGTGGTAGAACAAAGTAGGAGTCAAGTAGCACCATTCCTTCGTCTGAAGAAGTATGCGTGCATATGAAAGCTTACATTCTGAATAAAATATTGATGGTCTTAAAGGTGCTACTGGACACCTACTTTGTTCTACATGGTTTATAGTTTGAATTTTATCTACCACAGATAGTGTGACTCAGATGAGCTCCTTTTGGAATACAAAGCTACCTTCTATAAATTCAGACCTTTAGTCCATCTGGAGCAGAACTGTTTGCAGTTGGCAGTCCAGTCTCAGGAGGAGATGAGTTTTTCTTAATGGCCCCTGCTCAAGAACTTTTCAATTGGTTAAAAGTTAAAAGTTAACTTTTAAGATTGGAAGGTCATGGAAACAAATTCGGCTGGCACGCTTATATGTACTATGGGAAGAAAAAGATGGATGTTTTTTTCTCTTACCATTACATAAGAAGTAATTTGCTAAATATCTGGATGAAGTATAAGAAATATGGCGAGAGAAAACCACTATGGATAGTGGCTGCAGAAGTAATAAAAATAACAGCTGAGCTAGGAGAGGGGAAAATGGATGTCATACAATCAATTATTAAAAATACAAAGCGGTAAAATAGAGTTGAAAACTGCTGAGGAACTGAATTACAAGTATGGTTGGTTTCAACTGCAACAAATAAAGAGTTTACATAAGAACATAAGAGAAGCCATGTTGGATCAGGCCAATGGCCCATCCAGTCCAACACTCTGTGTCACACAGTAGCAAAACATTTTATATACACATACACTGTGGCTAATAGCCACTGATGGACCTGTGCTCCATATTTTTATCTAAACCCCTCTTGAAGGTGGCTATACTTGTGGCTGCCACCACCTCCTGTGGCAGTGAATTCCACATGTTAATCACCCTTTGGGTGAAGAAGTACTTCCTTATATCCGTTTTAACCTGTCTGCTCAGCAATTTCATCGAATGCCCACGAGTTCTTGTATTGTGAGAAAGGGAGAAAAGTACTTCTTTCTCTACTTTCTCCATCCCATGCATTATCTTGTAAACCTCTATCATGTCACCCCGCAGTCGACGTTTCTCCAAGCTAAAGAGTCCCAAGCGTTTCAACCTTTCTTCATAGGGAAAGTGCTCCAGCCCTTTAATCATTCTAGTTGCCCTTCTCTGGACTTTCTCCAATGCTATAATATCCTTTTTGAGGTGCGGCTACCAGAACTGCACACAGTACTCCAAATGAGACCGCACCATTGATTTATACAGGGGCATTATGATACTGGCTGATTTGTTTTCAATTCCCTTCCTAATAATTCCCAGCATGGCGTTGGCCTTTTTTATTCAAACGCACACTGTCTTGACATTTTCAGTGAGTTTTCTACCACGACCCCAAGATCTCTCTCTTGGTCAGTCTCTGCCAGTTCACACCCCATCAACTTGTATTTGTAGCTGGGATTCTTGGCCCCAATGTGCATTACTTTGCACTTGGCCACATTGAACCGCATCTGCCACCTTGACGCCCACTCACCCAGCCTCAACAGATCCCTTTGGAGATCCTCACAATCCTCTCTGGTTCTCACCACCCTGAACAATTTAGTGTCATCCGCAAACTTGGCCACTTCACTGCTCACTCCCAACTCTAAATCATTTATGAACAAGTGGAAAGTGATGGAAGTTTGGTGGAAAGTGATATCAAAACTGAAGGAATAAGACAAGAACAAACGGAAATGGAAAAAATTCTGCTTGGAGATAATGAAAAATTAATTTCGAAAATGTATAAGTTACTTTTAAAATGGTTTACGGAAGATGAAATAGTGAAATCTCCAATGATTAAGTGGGCAATTAGTGTAAATAAAGAAATACAGATGGATATGTGGGAATATTTGTGGAAGAACTCTATGAAACTCTCAACATGTCAGAGTATTAAAGAAAACTGTTTTAAGATGATGTATAGATGGTATATGACTCCTAAAAAGTTGGCAAAGATGAATAACAAGATACCGGACAGATGTTGAAAATGTAAAAAACATGAAGGTTCTTTCTACTATATGTTGTGGAAGCAAGAAAAAATACCAGAGAAATGGGATTGGATTGTAAAAGTTATGACATGGAGTGAAATGGACAAGCTAACAAGAACCGCAAGAGACTATGATTTAGAAGTATTTAAGATGGAGTGGAAGAAGTTCAGAAGATACGTAGAAAAAGAGTGGAAAATAAAAGGACATTGGACAATTTTTGATAATGACTAAGTATCAGAGGGAGGAGGATATGAATTTTGGTTCTTATTAATTAAGGGTACCTTTAATAATAATGTTTTAAATATAGTACACCGGCGGGGGTCAAGTAATGGGGGGAGGGGTAGGTAGAAAGTAATATATAGGATAGAGGAAAAAAGTAGTTATTAATGATGCAAGAAATTGAATATACTACCATATGTTGCTAATAAAATTGGTTGAAAAAAAAAGAACTTTTCAATTGGTGATGGCAAGGATTGAATCTGGGCTTTCTTCATGAAAAACATGTGCTTTATCACTAAGCTGTGCCCCCCCCCACCCTTGTATGCAACTTTACATAGGTCCACTCAGTATTAGGTGAATACGTTAAGATCTTCAGCTGAGCCCCTGATGTGCAACTATCTCCTTTGACAGATAAGAGAAAAGGGCTTTTTCAGTTATGGTGCCCACTTCGGAATTTCTGTCTCTTGGATATTAACTTGCAGCTAAATTTTACTTTCTGGCATTCAGTTAAAACTTATTTATTTTTCCAGGCTTTTATTAATCTTCTTTATTTCTCTCTGCCTGATGATGAATAGTAATAACCATTTTATATGTTGCTACTAGGGTGGCCATAATGTCTGAAGGTCAGCCAGGAACACCTTTGAGGGGGGGGGGGAGTAGGGGCGCGCGCACGCCGCCAGAAACAGGAAGTGACGTCACTTCCGGTGATGTCACTTCCGGTGATGTCGTGCCGCCACCGGAAACAGGAAGTGACATCACTTCCTGTGACATCATTTCCCCCACGCCACCTGCTGGAAACAGGAAGTGGCACCACTTCCTGTGACATCATTTCCCCCGTGCCACCTGCCGGAAGCAGGAAGTGACATCACTTCCTGTGACATCATTTCCCCCAAATGCCACTGCCGGAAACAGGAAGTGACTTCACAGCACTTCCTGTGACGTCCCCAAAAATCCCCCAAATATCACCGCCGGAAACACCAAGATTATTTATAGAGAGGGAAAGGGGGAAGTAAAGTTAAATGAAACTCTTTTTTTACTTTTTTCAAAGTGAGAAGACTAGAGAGAACGGGTTCCATGCTGAGAAGCCAGTCAGATTCCAGTGAGATTCCAGTGAGACTGTGCTGCATAATGCAGCCTATTTATTTTGTCCTGTTGGCTCTGTTGGCTCTATCTGCGCCACCTTCATCACTTTTGAGGTGTGGATCCCCCAGTGGGGTGGTCTCCCGACTCCCTCCGCCAGCTGTTTCTGATAGCCCTGCGCCCCCTCTTTCATTTGATATGTGTCCCGTGCGGGTGCCACCCTCCCGCCGGGAGATGCCGCAAAATGAGCCCCCTTGAGGCTTATGGCGGCAGGGCTCGGGGGAAGCGAGCTAGACTGCTGTTCTTTTGAGGGGTTATAGAGTGTTTCGAGCCCGTCCCTGTGGCATCGGTCCCATCGTTGTGGGACCCAGGGGGCCGGCACAGCGGCATGCCGAAGCAGCCTGTCACTAATAACACAGGTCGAGATGCAGGACAGGAACCCAGAAGTGACCGACAGGCTGCTTCAGCGTGCCGCTGCGGCCTCCGCTGGTCGGCGCTGGTCGCTAGAGGCCCTCCAGAGTCTCTGGAGGGCCTCCAGGGACCAGCGCCGGCCTCCTCGCGGCCTCTCCGCGGGCTCCGCTGGTCGCTGGAGGCTTTCCAGAGTCTCTGGAGGGTTTCCAGAGTCTCTGGAGGGTTTCCAGCGACCAGCGGAGGCCCCGGAGAGGCCTCCGCTGGTCGGCGCTGGTCGCTGGAGGCCCTCCAGAGTCTCTGGAGGGCCTCCAGCAACCAGCGGAGGCCGCGGAGAGGCCTCCGCTGGTCGGCGCTGGTCGCTGGAGGCCCTCCAGAGTCTCTGGAGGGCCTCCAGGGACCAGCGCCGGCCGCTCTGCGGCCTCTCCGCGGCCTCCGCCACCGGGCCCTGCGCGCAGGCGGGGAAGGCGGCGAGTGAGGGAGGGAGCGTCCCTGCGCATGCTCAACGGCCCTGCGCACGTGCAGGGACGCTCCCTCCCTCCCTCTCCGCCTTCCCCGCCGGAGCCCGCAGCCCACCGCCTGCGGGGCTGGCTAAACCGGGACCTCTAATGGTCCCGGTATAGCCAGTCCGGGACGCAGGAATAGGGGGCCAGAACCGGGACATTCCCGGGTGCCCGGGACGGTGTGGCCACCCTAGTTGCTACTGACTTAAATAAATAAGCCAATATATGCATGTTTGTACATCATGAAAGACTATAGTAAAAATAAATTGTGACTTATAAGTTCAGACCATGTTTTCAGGTCCTGGTTTAACTAAGGCTGTTAGGTCTTCTGCTCTAGTGGGAGACTTCCCACTGGCAGCCCTTGACCCCCTGCTGTTGCTCAGTAGGGTGGTGAGCAGTGTTCCCTCTAAGCCGAGTTGGCGTGAGCTTGGAAGGATGGCCCCAGAGCACACTAATTTATGCAGTAGCTCACAACTTGAATGCCAGTTGCTCACGAAGTAGAATTTCTGCTCACAAGACTCCACAGCTTAGAGGGAACATTGATGGTGAGAAAAATTGCCAGAAAAGCGGCATTGGTCCTCTGCACAAATCTCATGGATTTTTTAAAAAATATATTTTACCATGTTACTGTTAATACTGTTATTCTGAAAATGTCTAAAATAAAAAACGTTTAAAAGTCTCAATATTTTTGAAGAGTTCTGTGATCCTCAAGAACATCTTCTAGGCAGGTGCGAGAGGCTGCAGTGAAAGAAGAGACAATAGGAAAGCCCCACAGTGCAAGCGGTACTTCACAAATGGTTCTTTGAATACATGTCAATATTTAGAGTAATTGAGATTTGTTAATTGAATCAGCAAGTAATAATAATAATAATAATAATAATAATAATAATAATAATTTTTATTTGTATCCCGCCCTCCCCGCCGAAGCAGGCTCAGGGTGGCTAACAGGACATGGTATACACCATGATTTTGCATAAAACAATTTTAAAATACAGTTAATAAATACATTTAAAAACAATTACATAAAAATTTAAAACTACAATAAATTAAGGTGCTATATTCAATAGATGTATTCCGATGGCTAGATGTCGCTTTCAGGGTTCCTTATAAGCTTGCAGAAAGAGGGTGGTTTTGCAAGCCCTGTGGAACTGATTAAAGTCCCGCAGGGCTTACACTTCCTCCGGTAGTTGATTCCACCAGTGGGGGGCCATTATAGAGAAGGCTTGTTATTTTCAGTTTGGCCTCCTTTGGTCCAGGGATCCTTAAAAGGCTTTGGGAGCTAGATCTTAGTGCTCTCTGGGGAACATGTGGAGAGAGGCGGTCCCTAAGGTAGGCAGGTCCTCGGCCATATAGGGCTTTAAAGGTAATGACCAGCACCTTGTAGCGAACTCGGAATATAATTGGAAGCCAGTGCAGTTCCTTCAGCCCAGGCCGCACATGTTCCCACCGAGGTAAAACAACTAAGTGGTCATTTGATTTGACCTTGAATTAGATGAACCCCAAGTATTTCTGCTTAATCGTTTTACTGATAGTCACAGTGACTCTTTTATTTGGATGTGTAAAATGCAGGGCCAGATCTACGGGGGGGGGGGGTGTGGTGGTGGTGGTCAGAGGGGGTGTTTTGCCCCCGGCGCTGCCATTTTTTTGTTTTGCCCCCCCCCCCCAAAAAATATGTAGATCTAGCCCTGGTAACATGTGCTTAAACCATCCTGACACAAATTACTATCAGTTCTAAAAACTGGCAGCTAGAAATTATAGTTTGATTTTCCTAGTCAGAGAAAGTAGCCCAAGTTAATGATTACTTACAAAATTTATGCAGCAGCAGCAAGAGTTTTTTTGCCATTTAAAGGGAATTGAAGCTTTTATTTAAACAAAAAAAAAGATTTTAAACTAATCTCCAGTTTCAAAATCTATTGTACTTCGGGGCCAACTGTGATGCCCTGAAATCATGTTGCATTCTTAATTAAATGTGGGGGGGGCATAATTAAAACATTTTCCATCTCATAGTAAGCTATGTTTACAGGAGCATTGCTAAGCATTTGACTTAAAATTATGCATATTGTTAAATAAGAAATTCTCTTAGGGAAAGTAAGATTAATTTTGGCTTTACCAGCAGACTGTATTGGTGCTGCATTTGTATGACTTCAAAGGACTCCTGAAAAGCAAAGATATTGTGTTTAATTCTTGCTCCCATTATTATAATCTCCCTCCTAGTTGCACCATAGCAAAACTGGGATCTACAAAAGGTATGCAGAACTAGTGTAAGTACTGAAAGCCTACATTTGAAAAACAAAAAAATTATAGCAATTTGAAATATGGAACTTGGGAGTAATTTGAAATGTGGAAATTAACTGAATATCTCATAAATAGGTTTTGTTTTTAAGAAGCTTACCAGACTTTTGCAGCCCAACTAAAGAATATAAATGATAGTATAAAAGCATTGCTTATACTCCTTTATATTGCCATGTGGAGAGTGGGGTAGGGCAGTGGCTCTCTAGTATTTCAGGTGGAGGTCTTTCACATCACCTACTACTTGTTTCTGTTTTTTTAGCTGGAAATGCCAGGGGTTGAACCTGGGACCTTCTGCATGCCAAGCAGATGCTATACTACTGAATGAGAGCCCCTCCCCCAAAACATACTGGACAACTCCTGGATCTACTGGGCCAGCTGAGTCATGGTCACAGGCTAAAGTCTGCACCTCTGTTCATTGTCCCTGGCCTTTAATATCTGCAACCCAGAGTGGAAACGGAAGTTCAGCCTTAATCACATACAGCTAGCAGAGATGTGCCCAAGAATGCCCCTCCCTCACTATCTCATTCTGCTGGCAGGCAACTGAAATGCTAATCAGTGACAGACACTTCTATTCATCCCCCAGAATTTATACTTATCAGAATATACAAGGTTTTTTTTTTAATGTTGTTGTTGTTTGAGCCTTTTCCTTACACCCATATGTGCAGCTGGTAGGGTTGCCAGGTCCCTCTTGGCAACCAGTGGGGGATGGGGGACTTAAGTGTAGAAAGAAGGCCTAGGCCATTTCTGGCATCACATAGGAAGTGGCGTCATCACACCAGCAACCTCGTAAAACTGGCTTCTTTTGTAGAGATTTCGTCCAAATATCAGAGCATCACCTGGAAGTCACTGGCATGATAATGTCACTTCCTGTATGATTCTGGTGATGTGGCCTAGGTCGTCTTCTTTCTTCTGGTAAGAATCTCCCTGCTAGCCAGTTGATTGGTGGCTGAGGGGCAAGTTCTGGTGGTGGGGAACACCCATCTACACTGGACAGAGTATCTGGCAAGCCAAGTTGTTGGTGTTCCTAATTCCTTTGTTCTTTTAAGACATTTTAATTAATTCTTCTAAGTAGAAGCTGATGCCTTTTTCTATCTAGTGCTTTCTGCTGGTGACAGCATTAAAGAGAAATTACTTCTCTATTGCACCTGAAACTGTTAATTCACATTAAACTCAGTTATGATAATTTGGTTCTTATTGACTCCAAGATGTAATATTTTTGTGTAATTTTTTGCTGACAAAATCTTTCAGATCCACTTTGATTAGGGTGCCAGTTTGTCAAGAACAGACTGGTACAGTGCCTAGAAATGCATTTCCCTCCCAGCTGCCTTTGATGTATAAACTGTCTCCTCTCTTAGGGGAATCTGACCACATTGATCCATGCTTGAGTAATCTCAGTACTTGACTATTGTAACACACTGCATGTTGGGCAGCCCCTGAAAACCATCTGGAAATTACAGCAGTTTTGAAATGCAGCCTGTCACTTATTATAATTAAATTGTTCTTTGCTCCCATTCTAAATTATTTGTGCTGGCTACTGATTCAGAGTTCACTTTAAGGTACAGGTGCTTCCTTTTTGTGACTACGGACTGCCTCTCCTTGTTTGAACTTTTGCAACAGACACAAATCATTCTCTCCTTTCTGTGTCCTCCTTGATTCAGCAGGTGCCTGCTTTTGGGCTTTCTTTGTAACAGCCCTAGTTTTCTTGAACAGCCTCCTGGAGATCACAAAAAAGGTCCCTACTCTAATGGCTTTCAGAAGAGGATGTAAAAGCAAATTATGTAAAAGGATTCATGAAACCTTTTAAGGGTTTGATGTCTTAAAGTTGTTCTTCTGAGCTGGCTCTAGTTATATTGTTTCAAACATGTTGTTGTTGTTTTAAAAAACTGTCATCTACCAATTTCTTGAGAGAAAGGTGGACATCTAAAGATTTGTAAAAGTCTCATTTTTGTTCCTTGGGGACATAAAGTACACTCCTAAGCAGAATTAAACCCTTCTAAGTCCACTAAAATCAGTGGGCTTAGAAGGTTGTAATTCCATTTAGAATTGAACTGTTAGACAGTGTTCCTTTTGTTTCAGCACTACTCAGTTTTTTCCCTTCTATGAATTATAGATGAGTGGAGTAAAGAAAGGAGTAACACAAACAAGGGAGCATCGTGTCCTGATCATGGTGGTTGTGATGGTCATTTGCTTTCTGCTGTGCTGGCTACCTTATGGGATTATGGCACTGATAGCAACTTTTGGGAAGCCTGGTCTGATTTCTGCATCTGCCAGTATCATTCCTTCCATCCTTGCAAAGAGCAGCACAGTCTACAATCCAGTCATCTACATATTCTTAAACAAACAGGTAAGCAGGACATGCTATGACATGATGTTTCTTAAGCAGGAATGCACAGGAACACAGTTCCATCTGGCTTGGCCAGGGTTCCAGCTCAAAAAAAAGGTCTCCAGCAGAGGGAAGGCACTAGGCAGTCACACACACCCAGGCTGTGTGCTCTGTCCTCTCTGCTTGCGAAGAGAATGAGAGATGCAGAGCCAACCACAAGAACTTCCTCCTAGGCGTGCCTGTCACTGCCTGCTCCACTGCACATGTTGTGGGGGGGGGGGGGCAAAACAAGGTCTCTCATTGGGCTGTGTGAGAACATGCATCCATGAAATGCAGCTGATGGCACTGTACTGTTCAGTGTCAATATGTGGAAAGTAACCTGCTGACTGGGTGACATCACTTCTGGTGGTGTAAGGGGTGTTTGGCCTAATATGCAAATGAGTTTCTGCTGGGCTTTTTTGTAGAATAAAACTGTTTCTAATGTATACTGTTTTTCTAATAACCATTTGTGTTGAACAAATGATGGTGGTAAATAAAACACTCTTATTTGTATCAGCTAAGGATTTAGTCTAGAAAACCATGAGAAAAACCCAGTACACACATAATTATAATTACCTAGAGCATTTGGATTGTTGTTATATTTTGTATCTTGTATATCAATTGATTATTATTCACTTTTGCATACAATTTCATTTAAATAGCTTACTTTGGTTATTCAGTTGTTTAGGGTCTTATTGCAGCATAATTCTTTATCCAGTGTTGTAACTACAGCATCAAAAAACCCAAACATTTAAAACATTACGTTTCCATTTACCAAAATCTAAGTTTGGATTAACTGTTACATGCATGTCTAGTTTGGCCTTTAGTTTCATTGTTTTCCTTGAGTCATTAAGAGCAGCCAGAGAAGAAGATGTTAGCAAGTGATAATTCCATGCTGTGAAAAGCTTCACTGTCTGGTTTTAGCAGATCAGGGCACTTTAAAAGCCAAAAGCAGGACAAGATCAATTAGCAACTGCATTGATTTCAGTGGAAGTGATTTAATCATATGCTTAACCCTCCAACTGAAGTCAACAGGTGTTTAAAATCTTCATTGTTGGTTGGGTAGAGCAATAGAAAGTAAAGGATTACAATTTATCCGAGGCACATTTGAGATCTTACCTCTTTCCAGGTGATCATGGCAGTTGGGGTTCAACCACCATAAAGTAGAATAGGGTTGCAGGAGATGGAGGGGCACCACTGGTGAGAGCATGAAAGTAATTTGGAGGAGGGGGTAAAGCCACAGAGTTTCTAGCAATTCCTAGAGAGGGATTCCTAAAAGTTTCATAATGCCATTGACCTGATGGCAATTTAAATTTTTTTTTATCCTGCCACTTCTCCAGGGAACAGCAGGAAACAATAGTCAGGGGTGCAAATTACCCACTTCTGATGGGGGCTTGGCAGACCTAATCCATAGTGGCTGTATTGTTTATTTGTTGCCATATGTAGATGGACATCTGAATGTGACTAATCATAGCTGTCTGTTTCAATGATTGGGCCTGTTCAATGGGTGATTATGACCATGCACCAAGTTTGAAGACAGTGATGCTTAGGTGACCACTCTTATCATATACAGGAGTCAAATAGAGATGTAATAGAGTTGAGAGAAGAGTTTCTAATGGTAAGTTCTGCTGTGTAGTTTCACCTGTCTTCCAAATAATGGCTTGGTAATTTTGTGTTTATATGTCCATCAGTAATGTTCCAAGGGACTGTGATATTCTGGAACAAAGGACTTTATATGAGAACATCTGTCCATCCAAATTCTGTCTCTCTCCTAACTTTAAAATGGTCCTCATTTTACACTTCAGCTACCACATCACTGAAAATCCCTGGCTATCTGTGGCAGACTTTTTTTTTTTTTTAAGGCTGGGCCAGGAATTTGTGTTCTCTTTAGAGTCTATATTAATATTGTTAGTTGTAGTAATGTATTAATTATATATTACTATTAAATAAGTAAATAATGTTAAATATATTTTATTTCCGCTTAATAAAGGAAACAAACAGTTAAAAAGACACTAAAATCAACTTACCAGCCACCAGATCCTATTTCAGCACAGCTTATGTATCTAAGCTCTGAGTGGCCCTTCCTAATGGCTGCCTCCCATCCTCTCTTTTCCTGAAAGCAGGACCTGAGGATATTCTATTCCATTTTTTTGTATTTGAAGAAGTGTGCTTGCACTCAAAGGCTTATATTTTGAATAAAAATTTGTTGGTCTTAAAGGTGCCACGGGATTCAAACTTTATCCCTCTGCTTCAGACCAACATAGCTACCCACCTGAACCCCTCTTTTTTATATCTTTTTTGTTCACAACTTCAGTTTTATTGTTCTAGCTTAATGATTTAAATTGTTCCCAAATTTCTATATAGCTACATAAGAACATAAGAGAAGCCATGTTGGATCAGGCCAATGGCCCATCCAGTCCAACACTCTGTGTCACACAGTGGTCAAAAAACCCAGGTGCCATCAGGAGGTCCATCAGTGGAGCCAGGACACTAGAAGTCCCCACACTGTTGTCCCTTCCAAGCATCAAGAATACAGAGCATCACTTGCCCCAGACAGAGAGCTCCAACAATACACTGTGGCTAATAGCCACTGATGGAACTCTGCTCCATATGTTTATCCAATCCCCTCTTGAAGCTGGCTATGGTTGTAGCAGCCATCATCTCCTGTGGCAGTGAATTCCACGTGTTAATCACCCTAATATTTTTTATGCAATGAGGAGCAACAAATCATGGTTTTCTGCAACAAGGCATGCTAATTAGTTCTCTTGGTGAAATTTTAAAGATTTGAAAGTATGTTTGTTGTAAATATTTTTTTAATTAGAATATAAAAGCCATAGAATTACAGTGCCTCATCCAGTCATTATCAATGATTCATGGAAGACCAATCTGCATTATCAGTGATTCACGGAAGACCAATCATGGAAGACCAATCTTAACATTTTATCAAATATACATAAATCTCTTCCCTATGGTCTTTATCATAGTTTCCCTCCTATGAAATTTCAGTTAATCTTATACAGCAAAACACTAATTTCAGGAGTATTTCATCTCAGAAACAGTGGGATGTCAATGCCCTGTATATAATTTGCATTCTTCAATTTGTCCCAACCTATTAAATAGAAAATGTGAGTTGAGGTGAGATGAAGACAAAAAATGCTGTCCAGATTCAAGGTATTATTCTCATTACTGAATACCACCTATTTTGAAAAAAAAAACTTAGCAATATTGGAGAGAACTCAAGAAGGAAATGCAGGGCACATGAAATAATAATAAATTTTATTTGTATCCCGCCCTCCCCGCCGAAGCAGGCTCAGGGCGGCTGACAGGACATGGTCTACGCCATGATTTATATAAAACAATTTAAAATACAGTTAATAAATACTTTTAAAAACAGTTACATAAAAATTTAAAACTACAATAGATTAGGTGCTATTCCAATAGATATATTCCGGCGGCTAGATATCGTTTTCAAGGTTCCTTATAAGCTTGCAGAAACAGGGTGGTTTTGCAAGCCCTGCAGAACTGGTTAAAGTCCCGCAGGGCTCACACTTCCTCCAGTAGTTAATTCCACCAGTGGGGGGCCATTATAGAGAAGGCCTGCTCCCTCGTTACTTTCAGTGTGGCCTCCTTTGGTCCAGGGATCCTTAAAAGATTTTGGGAGCTAGACTTAGTGCTCTCTGGGGAACATGTGGAGAGAGGCGGTCCCTAAGGTAGGCAGGTCCTCGGCCATATAGGGCTTTATAGGTAATGACCAGCACCTTGTAGCGAACTCGGAATATAATTGGAAGCCAGTGCAGTTTCTTCAGCCCAGGCCGCACGTGTTCCCACCGAGGTAGTCCCAGTAGCAGCCTGGCCGCCGCATTCTGCACTAGCTGCAACTTCCGAGTTTGGCACAGGGGCAGCCCCATGTAGAGGGCATTACAGTAGTCTAATCTCGAGGTGACCGTTGCATGGATCACTGTTGCTAGGTCGCTACGTTCTAGGAAGGGGGCCAACTGTCTCGCTCTTCTAAGATGGAAGAAGGCAGATTTAGCAGTGGCTGCTATCTGTGCCTCCATTGTCTGGGAGGGCTCCAGTAGCACTCCTAGGCTCTTGACCCTGCGCACTGGTATCAGCGACGCACCGTCAAAGGCCAGTAGGGGGATCTCCCCTCCCAGCCCGCAGCGATCCACGCAAAGGACCTCTGTCTTTGCTGGGTTCAGCTTCAGCCCACTCAGCCTGATCCAGTCTGCCACGGCCTGTAATGCCTGGTCCAAATTTATAGGGGTGTCGGCGGTCCAGTCGCCCATCAATAGATAGAGCTGAGTGTCATCAGCGTACTGATGCCATCCCAGCCCATGTCTCCGGGCAATCTGGGGAAGGGGGCGCATAAAGATATTAAACAACATTGGGGAGAGAACTGCCCCCTGGGGCACCCCACAGCTAAGTAGGTGTCTCCGGGACATCTCTCCTCCAACCGCCACCCTTTGTCCCTGACCTTCAAGGAAGGAGGAGAGCCACTGTAAGGCTAGCCCCCGAATTCCTGCGTCGGCGAGGCGGCGGGTCAGCAGCTGATGGTCGACCATATCGAACGCAGCCGATAGGTCTAGCAACAGTAATACCGCCGAGCCGCCTCGATCCAGATGTCGCCGGAGGTCATCCATGAGGGCGACCAACACCGTCTCCACCCCATGGCCCAGGCGGAAGCCGGACTGATATGGATCCAAGGTGGAAGTGTCATCCAGAAAACTCTGCAACTGCAACGCCACAGCCCTCTCGATAATTTTGCCCCAAAAGGGCAAATTTGAGACCAGCCGGTAATGAGCCAATTCGGCCGGGTCCGATGTAACCTTTTTCAGGAGAGGGCAGACCACTGCCTCCTTCAGGAGCAATGGGAAATAGCCCTCTGAAAGAGATCTATTTATGATGTCCCGAATAGGACATCTTAACTCCTCCCGGCAGGCCTTAATTAACCAGGAGGGGCATGGGTGCAGATCGCATGTAGTAGGGCGTGCAGTTACAAGGATTCTGTCCACCTCCTCCAAGCTGAGTGGGTCAAAACAGTCCAGGTTCGAATTAGAAGACACGCACGGAGCCTCGAGTTCGCTCACTGTATCTAATATGGCCGGACAGTCATGGCGGAGTGATTGGACCTTGTCTGCAAAAAATTTCGCAAAAGCCTCACAGCCTATTTCCAATTCCTTAACATTTGACTTGCCTTGTGGCAATGTAGTGAAATTCCGAATTATCCTAAACAATTGTGCCGGGCGTGAATTTGCAGACACAATCTTGGTCACAAAGAAAGTTTTCTTTGCAGCCTTGATTGCCATCTCATAGGACCTCATAAACGCCCTATAAGCTGATCTAGTCACTTCGTCACGGGTGCGTCGCCATTGCCTCTCTAGCCGTCTGAGACCTGTTTCAGCTGACGCAGCTCCGGGGTGTACCACGGAGCCAGCCTACTCCGAGGCTGTAGAGGGCGTCAAGGTGCGATCTCGTCAATGGCCCTAGATAGTTGAGCGTTCCATGTCTCAACCAGGCCATTGAGGGAATCGCCAGAGGGCCAGGGATCCCGCAGGGCCGATTGGAACCGTTTAGGGTCCATCTGGCTCCGCGGGCGAGCCATAATGGGCTCGTCACCTAAACAGGTTTGGGGTGGCATATCTATACGAGCCCTAAGGGCGAGGTGGTCCGACCATGGCACCACTTCGGTGGTTATATCGTCCACCGTAACCCTGGCCGCAAAGACCAGATCTAACATGTGACCGGCCTGGTGAGTGGGGGCTGCAACAAACTGAGAGAGTCCTAGTGTTGCCATGGATGACACCAGGACCGTCGCCTGACTAGAGGCCGGGTCATCAGCATGGACGTTGAAGTCACCCAGGATCACCAGCCTTGGGTGCTCCAGCACCCAGCCTGTCTCCGCCTCGAGTAGGGACGGTAAGGCGCCGGCTGGTGCGTTAGGCATACGGTATACCAGCCAGATCGCCAATCCCTCTCCAGCCTCCAGTGCCAAGCCAGCACATTCAATGCCTTCGATCCTTGGGGCCGGGAGTGCCCTGAAGGAGTAAGCCTCATGTATAAATAATGCCACTCCTCCCCCCCGCCTGCTAGTCCGCGATTGGTGAAAGACCGAATAACCCGGCGGAGCTGTTTGCGAGAGGGCTATTGTATCTCCCTCTCAGACCCAGGTTTCGGTCACGCATGCCAGGTCCATGTCCTGTTTGATTAGGAACTCTCGAAGGACAGAAGTCTTGTTGTTAATGGACCTGGCGTTGCATAACACCAATGACGGAGGCGGGTTATTTTTCCTGGCCCTACTCCCTGTCACCATTGGGATGGGACACAGATTGGAGGGTGAGCGAGCACTAACCTGTCTCGGTCTCCCGCCCTTATATCGTCTGCTCCCACCGCCATACCTCCCCCTCCCCAGGAGCACTGGGATCCCTAGACCAGCCATTCCCCACTGGTGGTTCCTGCTGTCCTAGCCAACACTGATGTACAGTAGTCACAACGCTCTCCAAATCACACCATCCTACGAGATCCCAATTTCCGAATTAACCCAATAAACCTACCCCCCAGTTCCTTTATATATGATTGGTCAGATACATAATTTAAGTCTGATGGCTAAAATTAATTATAAATCCCACCCCATAAAATTATCCTCAATTTAATTAGCCAGTAAAATTCATAAGTTCAGATCCAATACATATAATAAATATCTAATAAATTAAACAAATGAGCTAATTCCCAAATCAATTTTTTTTAAACTAGTAGTCTGTGAGTGAGGTAGAACGTTACTAAAGTGCAATGTGAGTTCTTCCTGGTCGAAGTAGTATGATGTAGTATGCGGTAGTAGGCAGTGGTAAGCAGATAGTAAACAGAGTGTGATAAAGTGCCCAGTGATAAAGTGATGAAGTGCGAGTAGGAGCAAAGTAGGTGCACCGAGTAGCAATCGTCGTGTTGGGTGCAGGTCTAATGTCTTCTGCACGGCCTGGTGAGCCCGGGGGGGGGGGGTAGAGACCCCCCTCGTGTTCCCGCCGTGCTGTGAAGCCCCGGTGCTCTCCCCGCGGAGAGGCCAGTCCATTTACAGCTGCCCCCGGTGGCAGCGGCACCCCCGGCCCTATCCGCGATCGCCCCCGGGCTTCCCCCATGCAGGGCCGCTCCCTCCCTCACTCCCCGCCTTCCCCGCCCGCGCGCGGGGCCCGGCGGCAGTAGTGGAGGCCTCTCCGTGGCCTCCGCTGGTCGCTGGAAGCCCTCCAGAGACTCTGGAGGGCCTCCAGCGACCAGCGGAGGCCGCGGAGAGGCCGCGGGGCACCCGGCACTGGTCCCGGAAGGCCTTCCAGAGCCTCTGGAAGGCCTTCGGGGACCAGCGCCAGCCAGCGAAGGCTTCCCCGCGGCCTCCGCTGGTCCCTGGAGGCCCTCCAGAGTCTCTGGAGGGCCTCCAGGGACCAGCGGAGGCCGCGGGGAGGCCGCGGGGCACCCGGCGCTGGTCCCGGAAGGCCTTCCAGAGCCTCTGGAAGGCCTTCCGGGACCAGCGCCGGCCAGCGAAGGCCTGCATCTTGACCGGTGTTATTAGTGACAGGCTGCTTCGGCGTGCCACTGCGCCGGCCCCCTGGGTCCCACAACGATGGGACCGATGCCACAGGGACGGGCTCGAAACACTCTATAACCCCTCAAAAGAACAGCAGTCTAGCTCGCTTCCCCCGAGCCCTGCCGCCATAAGCCTCAAGGGGGATCATTTTGCGGCATCTCCCGGCGGGAGGGTGGCACCCGCACGGGACACATATCAAATGAAAGAGGGGGCGCAGGGCTATCAGAAACAGTCAGCGGAGGGAGTTGGGAGACCACCCCACTGGGGGATCCACACCCCGAAAGTGATGAAGGTGGCGCAGATAGAGCCAACAGAGCCAACAGGACAAAATAAATAGGCTGCATTATGCAGCACAGTTGAGAAAGTGCCTTATCCCATATACTGATGAAGTATATACAGGATTTGAGAACAAAATTGTTTCCGGCGGTGATATTTGGGGGATTTTTGGGGACGTCACAGGAAGTGCTGTGAAGTCACTTCCTGTTTCCGGCAGGTGACGCGGGGGAAATGATGTCACAGGAAGTGATGCCACTTCCTGTTTCCGGTGGTGGCATGACATCACCGGAAGTGACGTCACCGGAAGTGACGTCACTTCCTGTTTCCGGCACACCCCCCCCCCCAGTGTCCCTGGCTGGCCTTCAGACATTATGGTCACCCTAGCTCTGCCTGCTGGCCCCACGCCCTGCAGGCGTCCCGGACCTCACGTTGGCTCCGCTCACCGCTGGTTCAGCGGCCTCACTCCGCACATTCCATCCGGCGATACCGGCCCTGCTCGTCGTTCGGCCGGTCGCCTCTCACTACACCCCGCCGTCTCAGCCATCTCCACGGTAGCAGCAGGCCACACCCTCACCGGCTCGTCTCAAACAGCACTCTGCCGGCCCTCCAACGGCTCACCTCCTTTTCCAGGGCAAAAAACGGCCAGGCTGGTTCTCTGACCGTCTCCACCGAGCTAGGGTGACAGGTGGGCAGGTAAGGCTCCCTGGTTTTTGGTTTTTTATCAGGATTTTCCAGGAGCTCTAGCACCTGAGCTCCTGCCTTGCCGCCATCTTGCCGCTTGTGAAAGACTTCCACAGTGGATTTCTTCAAAACTAATTTGTAAGCATTCACAGACATTTACAAAAAATAACCCATAGTGACACATCAGGACATGTCTTTAGTGATAACAATTAAAAATCTGAAATATTTTGTTAATTCATCAGTTTTTAAATTTGTTTTGTGTTGTTAATAAGATAGATGGTTACATAATCAAATGCTCTATTCTAAAGTAACAGTAATCACTAATTTAACTTACATGGTTAACTATAGTAAAACTTCTCACTAAACATTCTTAGAATTAAACATATGAACATATGAAGCTGCCTTATACTGAATCAGACCTTTGGTCCATCAAAGTCAGTATTGTCTTCTCAGACTGGCAGCGGCTCTCCAGGGTCTCAAGCTGAGGCTTTTCACACCTATTTGCCTGGACCCTTTTTTTTGGAGATGCCAGGGATTGAACCTGGGACCTTCTGCTTCCCAAGCAGATGCTCTACCACTGAGCCACCGTCCCTCCCCATAAGTCCACCCCCCCACCCCAGGCCCCCACCCCCAGCAGAACGCCCTAACCCCAAATAAGCTACCCAGTACCCACCCACCCAAATCTGGATAAGTAAAAAGACTCTGAGTCATAAAAAGTCCCTTTACTTACTGAAATAAAAACAAGAACCCCAAGACTGTCTTACCTTAGATGTCTTCTCTTCTCCAGGCAGGTCAGGCAAGGCTGAGAGAGAGCAGCAGCAGCTGAGGCCAAGGGCCAGCGCAGCACAGTCTCTCTCACACCAACACAGCAGCAATGGAATGGAGTCCAGCCAGGCAGACTCCTTAAAAAGGTTCTCTGGCCCTACACAGAGCAGTTTCAAAAGATACCACTGCTCTGTGATTGGCCAGAGAACACTGTTTACTTGGATACCCAAGTAAACAAAAGAACAACAATGTTGCTGATGGCTGGGGGATTAGCCCAGCCATCAGCTACACAACAGCCCTGCAAAGCATGCACTTGCAAAGCATTTTGCAAATGCATGTTTTGGATTGGCTGCTGGGGCTCCTCTCCCCCTCCCCTCCCCTCCCTGATCCCAGGGAGGCTATGGGAGAGGTGGGAAAAGGCTTCCAAAGGCGGGAAAGGAGGCAAGCAGCTCCCCTGAGGCTGCAGAAGCTCCTTTCCCGCCTTTTCTATGGACTTCCATATACGGCTCCTGTATTATGGCTGCAAATTGGATTCGGAAGTATACGAGACCGTATACTTCCGAATCAGGGGTGATTTGGAGGTTTCTTTGGTTCGACCAAACTGAATGCACACCCCTAGCTGCCACCCCAAGCCAGCTGTCTGTACCCAGCCATAGTGTCAGGGTGGAGGTGATCCTGGACTTGCTCCTGAGTAATGCTCAAGACCTTAGATCTCCAGATTGGGTCTTCTCTCAATTGGCCCCTGCTTTGTGGACAAGATGGAATCTTTAATTAGACAAATATATATCCCAAATGAAAGAAGAAAAAGTAATAATACAAGTAATACTAATAGAGTATTGCAGGATGGTAGTAGCCTGAATATCCCATAACATAAGATAATAATACCTTGGATTTGTTGAGCTTGTGGGCACTTTTGGAATTTTTAAGGGGGGAAAAAAAGGTTGTGGGTACCATCACAGTGTCTGCCATGGGAAGCAAACAATGACAAAATGGCTGCCTTAGGACACTCCAAGTCAAGAACCTTCCTGTTATGGGGGCTGTTATTTTGGAATGGGCTTTCTCTGCAGATCAAATGATGGTGTATCTGGATGTTCTCTACTCCAATGATTTGGAGGAAAGTCAATACTGATTCTTTACATTGGTGAAGAGGCACTTTGTAAAAGAAGGAAGTGGATGCCAGGAAACCCATCAGCAGGTAACATGGAGCCATGTTTGAGATCACTAGAATCAAGCTTTGATATCCTGAAACTGGGTCTCTCTAAAAATGGGATTCTAGCTGAGTCAATTTTAAAATCTACTTCTTTCTGACACAGCCCTATCAATTTCCTGCACTTAAACAATTTTATAGATCTAACTCTGTATGCCTGAAGAAAGATCTTCGTTAGAAACAAAGTATCTGAGTACTATGAACTAGCCACAAACCTTTTGTCCATTTTTTTTTAGATTTTAAAAATTCTATTGTTAAATCAGGGCTTTGTTAATTAATCATATAATTACTCCAGTTCATGGCATATGGAACTGACTGTTAACTCTCAATATCCTAATACCCTCCCTGCCAAGAACCATGAGTTAGAGCTCCTCCAGATCCTTGTACCATGCATAGCCTGCTGTTCAGGGAGAGTCTCGCCTCTGATATCAAACCAGAGAGTCATGATCAGGCTATATGCAATAAAATGTGATGAAGTGGCCAGATGCCACATCCCAATCAAGGCCTCCTTCTGCAGCTTTCTGAGACTATGACTAATACAGGACAATAACTAGAAAGTTTGTCATCAGGTTCTTGGGTCCAACTGGTCAGACTTTCAGGTCACCCCATGCAGGATCCTGACATCTCCCTGTTACAGTCTACTGGAGATGGTAGATAGAGAGGGCAGGGGGGGCTTTCCTGACCCTGCCATTATGAATTGGTTTTCATCCTCAGATCTTCTATCACTGACGTGAGAAGATATCTACTGTTTAGCATAGGAAGAGCACGATACTTTCTCCCATTCTGCTTCCTTTCCTCATACCTCATCTTTATACCCTCTTATTGTCCAAGCTTCTGTACAAAATATTTAGCCACTCTTACTTGCAGGTTCACACTTATAAATGTCATGTTGGAACTGGGTGCAAGGTTAAAGGTGAGCCACGGTTAATGGCAAGTGGGTTATTGGAGAGCAACACCCTGTCCTTCTCCCAAACAATTAGTGGCTTGCCAAGAATACACTGCCTCCATTTCCTTCATGCTACTAGAAATGGCAGTGGGGGTAGGAAGAGAGAGAGAGGTACATATACAGAGGGATGGCATTTCTTTCCTTTCTCATCTCCACAAACAAGGAAGGGGTTCAGCAGAACCAGAGGAAGATAATGAAAAATATTCTAGTGAAACGGCAGGTTTGCTTTCTGCACAAACACTTCTGCTTTGCTTTCTCTCCAAGTCATTTGAGAAAAAGAAATGCTCACATTGGCACTGAACTTGCCACTTTGTTTCCAGACAGAAGTACTTAACAGATAATAATGTGGTGGGCAGATAGGCAGTAGGTGCAGTTTTTCATGGGATATGTCAAAAATCAAGAAAATGTATGTGTTAAATGTGTTGCCTGGAATGCAGCTCATAAAATGCACAGAGAAACTGTTAGAGAAAATGTCTTCACCATTAGTTGTCAGTGGGTGGGGATGAGATGACACCCCAGAGACTGTGTGTGTTTCAAAAGTTGCCCATGCTGTGATCCAGTTTGTATTTTCTAGATTTCATGGATAGAAGTTCACTCTGCCCACTTTGTCATGAAATTCCCTTTCTGAAGCAAGATGGAAGGAACTATTTAAAAAAACAACAACTATAGGAAAGAAGAATGTGTTAAGTGCACTTTGTTCTGAAGATGTCCTTGGTCAAGAGTAAAGGAACTGATTCTGCATTTTGATGGGATATGTATCAGGGTGAAGCTCCACATTGTTACCTGTAGTTTCATTATTCTCTCTCCCCCCACCCCCACCAATATTCTTGTATGAGATATATCCGCTGCAAATGACTGAGTGGAGAAAAGGGAAGGTGGCTGAGTGGAGGAAAGGGAATCTTGTCTGTCTTTACCTTTGGGGGGAGAAAAGCAGCTGACATTGCTGATTTTGAACTGAAGAACATAAGAGAAGCCATGTTGGATCAGGCCAGTGGCCCATCCAGTCCAACACTCTATGTCACACAGTGGCCAAAAAACCCAAGTGCCATCAGGAGGTCCACTAGTGGGGCCAGAACACTAGAAGCCCTCCCACTGTGCCCCCCAAGCACCAAGAATACGAAGCATCACTGCCCCAGTTCCAACAATAAGCTGTGGCTAATAGCCACTGATGAACCTCTACTCCATATGCTTATCCAATCCCCTCTTGAAGCTGTCTATGCTTGCAGCCACCACCACTGCCTGTGGCAGTGAATTCCATGTATTAATCACCCTTTGGATGCAGAAGCATTTCCTTTTATCAGTTC
This sequence comes from Heteronotia binoei, assembly GCF_032191835.1. Lineage (NCBI taxonomy): Eukaryota > Metazoa > Chordata > Lepidosauria > Squamata > Gekkonidae > Heteronotia > Heteronotia binoei. Next base: position 91,435,766 of record NC_083228.1, on the reverse strand, counting down.
TAACCTGACTACTCAGCAATTTCATTGAATGTCCACAAGTTCTTGTATTATGAGAAAGGGAGAAAAGTACTTCTTTCTCTACCTTTTCTATCCCTTGCATAATCTTGTAAACCTCTATCATGTCACCCCTTAGTCAACGTTTCTCCAAGCTAAAGAGCCCCAAGCGTTTTAACCTTTCTTCATAGGGAAAGTGTTCCAAACCTTTAATTATTCTAGTTGCCCTTTTCTGTACTTTGTCCAATGCTATAATATCTTTTTTGGGATGCGGTGACCAGAACTGTACACAATATTCCAAATGAGGACCAGCTTCTCTCCCTCTTGCTGCCTCTTGGCTCAATCAGACACATTAATGGCACCTTCACCTTTGAAAAGAAAGCTCTCAGGGGTAAAATCTGTGAAACTAAACATAACCAGGTAATTTTACCATAGCTGACCTCTCTTTAGCCATGATTTAAATTTCAGTCAGAATATGTTATGGATGAAATACATGACACAGAAGATGGTTCCAGTACCCTGGATATTCAAAGCCATATCACTCTTCAGAATTCATATAATTCAAATGCCTAGCTCACCTTTAGAATGAAAGCCTGTCTTAAATTCACACATAAAATGAAAGAGTAAGATAAAAGAAATATTCTTCTAAAGTATTTTTTAGGAAATTATTTCAACTAAGTACTAGGGGTATTCACCTAAAATGCCATTTATTATAGTTCTTTTATTCAGGGCAGGAAGAGGGATTTCCCCCCCTAAAAAGGCTTATGTTCATATAAGACATTGCCAGTTTGTGATTCAAATGTGAGCAGTTTTTCAGGTTCCAGTGCTTTGGACCCATTATTTTCAATGAGAAATGCATTAGAGGGTCTGGGGCAGCTGTTTAAAAGACAATGAAACAGAACATAGTCCTCCCTCTAATCTGAAGACACTCCAAGTTTCAAGTGAATTGGATCAAGCAGTTCAATTTTACAGATCCTCTCTGCTTGTTAACCATATAGGATCATAATGGATATTAAAAAAGAAACAGCAGCATCATAGCACTGAAAAATCAACACCTGTTATTCTAGCATAAGGGTTCTCTCTGTGTGGACTAGCACCCACTTCATTAGTCCACAAAAAATTATGGTAGAATAAAATTTCCTAGCCTGTAAGCGTCACAATTCCAAATTGGTGTTTCGGCGATTAGTTGAAAAGTAGATCCTAGTGGGCAGCCGTGTTCGTCTGAAGCAGAACAAGGAGTCAAGTTACACCTTTAAGACCAACGAAGTTTTATTCAGAATGTAAGCACACATTGGGACTGTGCATGTGCAGGCCAGCCTCTCAAAAAAAAAATTCTAGCCTTTTCTATTCCCTTAAAAAAACTAATGGAGAGTCCCTCACCCTTGGAGTGTGAAGAAGCCATTTTCCTGGTAAACAGTGACCTTGCTCCAAGAGGCTCCCCCTTTCCTCCAGTTAATTCTTCACTATATCCTCAGGGTGGCATATGTGGATTTCCTTTTCTGTGTTTCCCTCTCGCAACAGCTCTGTGAGGTATACAATGAAAATGACTGTGCCAAGCTCACCCAAGTAAGTTTCATGGCAAAAGGGGAATGATTACATAGTTTTTCATACAAGTTTTTTATTCCTAACATTTCTTGGTTTCCATTGGTTATGTTGAAAGTTTTTGAAATTACTTGTATGTTTATTTCTAGGGGTTTTTTTTTTGTTCTTTCAAAAAGATTTTAAATTATGATGTCCCATATTGTAAATTCTGAAGAAGAGCTGAGAATCTGCTAAACAAACAGTTCATGTACAATGATTTGCCCTGTAAATTGTGAGGATTTTTTTGCTTTCTCCCACAAGAAGTATTTGTGGTATTGTGCAGAAAATTTCCTGAGCTGCATGATAAGGCACAGTATGGATTACCACATGGAGAAAGCTACCACATGAATATATTTAAAGCAGTCCTGATGAAAAGGGGTTGGTCCTATTTCTCAAAGACAGGAATACCAAACTGGGGTGGGGAGGTGGAATGGATACAAGTTGCTGTTGTGGCTCTGGATGTCTATAAGTAGGAGCTCATTTCCTACTTAGATGCTTGTTCCGTCCATGAAATGTTCTATGAGAGCAGAAATAGAAAAAAGGATAGCAAATTGGGCAACATCTAAATTATAACTGTATGACAAACAAAAAAGAAATACTGATCTAAAAAGGCACCCGCTATTTTATGGCATCGGTTCCACTTCCATTGTAAGTTCTGGGAGATCTCAATCACTGGGACTATCACAAAAGACCTCAAGTGAAAGCAGTACGTATTTATGTGTTAGTTTTACAGGTGCTTTTGTGCTTTCCTAAAATGTGGCATGATGCTGAGAGGATCCAGCAGCAAATGTTCCTCAAGATCTACTCAAGTGTGTTGTGCTGTCCAGAGAGCACAGGATAACAACTTCACATTTGTGACTGCTTCTGCAGGACAGCCTTTCTCAGGGCATCAAGAAGCAGCTGTTAGCTTTCAGAATCCTAAACCAACTACAGAGAACAGCTCCAAAGCAAAACGAGCCATGCTGCTTGTAGCTCACTACAGTGCTTAGGTAAGACAGTTCGTTATCTGATACTGAAGGGGAGGTGGTAGAGCTGAGGAGGAACCTTCTCTTCTATTGTGTTTGTGAATTCCCAACTCTACAATGAAACAGCCCCATTGTCAGAGGATTTTCGGGGGGGGGGGGGCAAAGACCAGGAGTGGGAATGTTACTTAGACTACCACTAATTAGGTTAGTGACTTTCTCTTGTTTGACAGCTATTTGGAGGTATCTAAGTGCTATATAAAAGTATGTGGCCATCAAAAATATATATTTGCTCTTTGAAGAGGAGACAGGATAGCCCAAGCCACCCCAACTCAGACAGAAGGTGGCCCCAAATTCTTGTTGCTGCCTGGGGTTAAGCATTAGACTGTCCCTGGGTAATAGGTCCTCTGCAACTGACCAAGAGTGCCATCTCTTGAAACTGGTCAGTCCTGAAAATATCTCAACCAATTTCTTTAATGATCTTTATTAACCACAAAGATAGAGCTCAAGTCTTACTGGAGAGTTGTTTCTCAAAAATTATTCTTAATAAAATTTGCTTACAAGAAAAAAGATGTTTTGATTTCTTAGGTAGTGGTAAAAATTAGTATTTCAGTGTAATTTGCATGTATTATTTCTGTTCCTTTTATCAAAAGCCTTTTAGTTATTTGTATATGTATATAAATGGTTTCCTTGTATACTAACATGAGATCATTTCGATAATCAATTTGATTGGCATTTAATACTATGTAACATACTAAACATGCTAATAGCACAAGTTTAAGGACAGTGAACATAAAATTCTATTGCTTGATTGCCCAAAACAGTGGATCAAATAAAAGTTCCTTCTGTTGAAGTGATTTAAATTAATAGATAATAGGTTTCCTGAAATTACTGAAGCAGTTGCTAAATTTCTTGTGGAAGTTCTTAAAGAAAATTCTTCATAGTGTTATTTTTGTTCCTGTTTGAAATCTTATATTTGATGAATTCTGCATTTATTGCTTGAGTTATTGTCTACTTTGTGACTATTGATATGCCAATAAAGGTATATGATAGATAATAGGTTCTAAAAAGAAAAGAACACCACTTTGGAAGTGAATTCAGGAAGGGGTTGCTCAAAATCCCTACACAAAGTTCAAATAGTTAATCATTTTATTATTGATAATGTATATTGGTGATTCTGTTGGTTTTTAAAATCATATTTTGTTATTTTTGTGTAAGAAAATGTCCCTATCTTACAAAAAAACTATAAAACAGAATTGTTCAGGACATATTTATAAAGGGAATAGTCTGATAATAAAATGAAATGTTCAGAATTGTTTGAAAGGGCTGTTTATAAAATGAACAGAATTCTATTTTAGGAAGACTCCCATGCTTTTATCATAACTCAAAAGGTATGGAATGGAGCTGTTCTGAAAGGCAGTTTTAGAAAGAGAATAAAGTGGTATTAAAAAGGGGGAATATTCAGTAAACGAGAATTATTTATTGGATATTATCTGCTGTTTTTATTTCAGTGTCCTGTAATTTTGTAATCCAGTTTTATTGCATGGTTTGTTACATGTATTATACTGGTCTTTTATTACATTACTTTCTAATTCTGTAACACACCTGGAGTCACAATGCAAAAAATGGACTATAAATGAAGCAAGTAAATATACGAATTTTGTTATATTCTGTTGATCAGTGGGCTTCAATAGGTGTATTCAATGTCAGAAATGTATTTGTGCATAAGCTTGGATTCTATGTAGCTAAAACGTCTTTATTTTCTATTGTCTTATCTTCAATATATTAATATGCTTTGGCTTTAGTGTATAAGCTACGGTGTTTTCTGTGGAATGTAATGATTTTATGGTTCATTGCTCATAAAAATGCTAAGCGCCACTGACTGCCAGCATCAGATCTGCATCTATTTAAGCACCATCTGGATTGCACCAGGACTTTACATCCTATCCCACCATCTTTCTTTTCCTATTTCTTTTAATTGTAATATCCAGCCTGAACAAGAGTTCAGAACTCAAAAGCTTGCACACTGTTACATGCAACTGGCTTAGTCTTAATAAAAGGCATTATGTGGATTGTATGCTATATATTTGTGTCATCCAAAAGAAACTATTGTTGATCTCAGCTCATATTCATGCTTATACAATACACAAAAGAATTGTATTAAAATGTGTCAGCAAAGATTTTCCATCCTATAGTGAATAAAGGACAGAATTCTTCCGATGCATGTGTCACTCACAATAACATTTCAAAATCTATCAAATATATACAAAGTCTGAGGATTAAAGAATAATGTAATACATGTTTAGGTAACTGCTGACCAAAGGAAACATAGTACTCCTAATTTGCCATCATCTGTCACAGCTTCTTTGTCCTCTCCCTCCAAAAAAAGCACTTGCACCTCATTTAAATGGTACAAACAAGTTTTGGATATGACAGACCGGCTGAATGATGACATCCTCCTGGTGGTCTTCACCCTCTTCACCTGTAGTGCCAGTTTGGTGGAGTGGTTAAGTCTGCAGACTCTAACCAGGTTTGATTCCCCACTCCTTCACATGTAGTTGATGGGGCCGCCACAGTTCTCACATAGCTGTTCTCTCTTTCAGCCCCACCTACCTCACAGGGTGTCTGTTATGGGGAGAGGAAAGGAAGGAGATTGTAAGCCACGCTGAGACTCCAAGTGAAGGAATCCAATCTCCTCTTCTTCTCTTCTAGTATTGTGATGTCTTCCAAAATGAGTTTGCATCATTGAATCCATTTTGTACGTTTTATCTATAAATTTATTTTAGCAGTAACTAGCACAACCCATCTACTACAAACCCCCATGTCAAGACTTCCTCTTTTAGCACTGGGACATCAGGTGGTAAAAGTGAAATCAAATTGAATGTAACAAGGATACTGAACTATGTTGACTCATAGGACATGAGTTTACATAATTCAAAGGGACTGGAACTGAATGGAAGAAAATTTCTGTAGGGAATGAGTCTCACAAGTCTTTCTTTGTGCTTGGAATAATCAAATTGATGGGGCAGGAGAAGAAAAAGGTGAAAATGAACACAGAGGTGGTTACATGGGTTGGTGTGAAGTAAGAAGTGAAACAATCACTTTACAAAATTTTTATTACAAATTTTACATCTTTGGATCAGTGTTATTTAAAAGATCAGTGTTGACAAATTAGACATTTGAGGTTCGATATTTTCATTTCAAGTTGAAATATACCTTGACAAAAGCATTCTGTACAAGTATATAAAACTGGCTATGAAACACCCTGGGGAGTAGTTATTATTTTGTCTTTTTATGAGCTACATTGATATAAAGAACATTTTCAGTACAGGGCTGATTTCATATCTTGTGCGCACTTTCACAGACTGAAGTTTTTCAAATCAATGGTACTATAACTATGCCATATAGCCTTTTATGAAGCCAGTGAAATGGGACCAAGCCTGACTTTGTAAACTGCAGGCATGTTCAGCCACGGTTTGACAAGGGGTGCCACTGAGGCTGCCATAACCTGCCCTGACCTCTCACCTCTTGCAACAGGCCTGCAAAGTAGCATGCTAGAAGGTAATAAGACAAAAGTGAGAAAGCTAATGGATAAAGACTGAGCCTTCTAGGAGCTGTAAATGGTCTGAACAAGATGAACACTGAAAGGGTAGTTCAGGAGACATGGAAGAAAAAAGAATGAGGCAAACACCCAAACCCAATGAGTGGCTGTGAAGCAGGATAGATTACTCAAGTGGCATTGTAAGTCAAGAGACATGATGGTGATTGTGAATTAGGATTGCATCTTGAATAATATGAACCAGCAGTCAAATTGAGCTATTCAGGGTTTTTTAGGCAATTACTAGGGTTTATCTAGGGTTTTATGCATGACCTGTAAAGTATATGATGTTTCACCGTTTTTGCCACATTTTTTGACAAACATTGGATGCAAACATTAGTTTTTATCAGTAAAAATCTGGAAAACCCTAACTATCCCCACACACAACATGAACATAAAAAGCATTTTTATACAAAGTCAGGCCTCTGGTCCAACAAGCTCCATTTATCTATCTGGTCTGGGTCTCTGGCAGAGAGAGGCCTTTCCCAGAACCTATTCCCAGCAGCCCTTTACCTGGGCATGCAAAAGATTTCACCTGCAATCTCCTGCACATTTCCTACCACTGAGCCACAGCCTCTCCCCAGAATAGTATTGCACCAACATGGCTCATGTATTGAAGATGTGACTCACTGACACCTTAGGATGAATTTGCATGTTTGTTCACCACAGTGCCTCTGTTTCTAAATGCATGTTGCCACCCAAAGGCACAGTTGTGAATAGTTCATTTCTAGTAACATGCATACTATGCCACTCACTAAGCAGTAGCCAGAACTGGTTTAGCACATGCTTACTTGCAATTAGTTCTGTTACAGCTGTTCCTTTGTCACTTCAGTTATCAAAGTTATTAAAAACAACCAGAAACAGCTATCTATAAATTAAAAATATTCCATTATTGTGAAAGGAAGAAGACTGACGGTGTTGTTCTAAGCAGAGTTGCACACTTCTATGCTCACTGATTTAAGTGAATTTAGAAGGATGTGACTCTGCTTATGATGACACAGTGAGTCACTGAAGAATTCGATTAGTGATTATGATTTTAAAATTAAAGAGGTAAGTTTTGGGGGAGCACCCCTGAAATTAATTGATACCAATCACTGGCATCTATATTATCATGAAGATGGCAGAAGTTGTGAGAGAGATCCAGGATGTCTAAAAAAGTCAAAAGGGTTGAATTGATAATTTCAGAAGTGGTGGCTTGGATCTCATGAATGAGTTCAGATAACCTTTGTTGTGGAAAATGCTTCTGCTTCCTTCAGAACTTCCATTTGCTTCAGATCATTTGTTTTCAATGGGCACTTGCACAAATGGAAGTTTTAGTAGAAGAGGAAGCATGCTACATGACAGAGACTCTCTAGAACACTTAGGATCAGGGCTTTTTGACTGGGGAAACACAGTGTAATGGAATTCTGGAACCTCTCTGTGGGAACAAAATTCTCAAAAAATGTTTAAAAGTTCATGAGGGACACCTGTGTGTTTCTCCTTCATTTCCCTCTTGAGAGTTCCAGCACCTTTTTTTCCAGGAAAAAAAAAGCCCTGCTTAGGACTTATTCATAGAATCCAAGCCAATAAACTCAATATACTTCTTAATCTGAAGAAGTAGCACCTGGTTTGTTCAAGTCATCTGGCACTGACAGCAAGCCTCTTTTTAGGGTATACTTTAGCTCCACTTATGGACCTACAGTATCAAGAAAGAACTGGGGGCAGGGGAGGGAGGGAGATACTGATATTCCTACCTTAAATTAATGGTTTAAATGAAATCTGGTCTCTCACAAGTCTGTAAATCTATGAAAAATTTATTATAACAATCACCCAGTTTAGCATATCTCAAAGAAATCCCTCCTCAACTGGTAAAACTCTAAAAAAAATCCCTTTGATAGCTGGATTTTTCTTCAGGGACATCAAGAGTAGATGGATACACTAGGAAAACTGTTATTAAAGGATAGTCTCCTTTTTTAAACTGCTCCACACTGACTTCTGTGGTACCTGAAATGATATACAACAATTATGTAACATCAAGCATTCGACAGTTTGGCTCTGGGCTCTGTCAGACCATCTCCAGTGTCCGGCTGACATAATTTGGAGCTAATTCTGCTTCATTCCTTGGAGAAGTCAATTCTACAACCCAGATACCTTACTTCAATTCTTGTAAACCCATCCAATCTTGAATATTCAGAATGTCACATTCTGTAACCACAACATCCACATTTTAGCAACAGGATATTGGCACAAACTTCTGAATTTATACATGTTATCATGTGTGTTCAGAACCAACGCATATAAGGCAAGTGTGCTACTCCTCTCACACATTTGCCCAAATGTGATCACAGAGCCTATGAATGTTCAAGCTGTACATACACTAGTTCCCTGTAACCAGAAACATTTGTTTTGAACCATTTCCAATTCTGGGGATGGAGTCTGTGTATATATATACCATGCACCTTTAGGTGCTGTACCCAAGTGTGGTAAACACACACAGGCAAGTGGGACAATCAAAAGCATTCATTCATCAGCAGGGGCAGCACTCATTCCTTAATACATTCACAAATTCAGTATACATACAGATTTGAACCCTGTAAAACATTTTCACAGATGGAAGGGATGCCTGTCTTTGAAGCCATCTTTCCCCTTCTGCTGTAGCCCAAACTATCCCCTGAAATGCTGTTTTGGGGGGACAGGAGACCTGCAGGAACAATGCAGGAGAGGAGTCAGAGTCACACTTCCCCTTATTTTCCTTCACAGAAATGTTCTGTGAGATTCATGCCATATGAGTGTGGACAGGGTTATTGTTTACATAATTCAAAGAGCTAAAATATGTTAAAAATAATACAAAACTTGATACTCAGGGGTTGAGAACAGACGGGCATTCTGGGGCGGCTTGGAGGCATCCTGAATTGGGATGGCTCAAAAAGAGGGGAGCGTGCTTCAGAAACTGCAGCTGCTGCCACCATCACACAAGGATATTCACTGCATGACTGAAGGTAAGCTGCATGCATGCAAGAAAATATTTTTAAATGCTGTGTTCATTTTAAAAGGCGTTGAGCTAAGCAGAGGTTTCTTCTGAAATGCTGAAGTGTTATTTTGTGGCTATGCTCACCAATCTGTGTCCGAATTCCAAAGGTGTCCACATGTCCAAACTGCCGGTCTGCAATCAGCCAGGATGTAACATCCTCTGCCCAATACCAAATTTTGTACTACATGGTGCATTTGCAGGAATTGTGAAATATGCACCATGCCAACTGTAGATGCTACCAACCATTACTTATTCCCTGGGAATGTCCTTGGGGAAGCCTGAGAGACATTCCAGAGTTCTGTGCTTCCCAGGCCACTAGTTGCTCCACTAAGGGTTCCAAGTGTGTTGATGGGCCACATGTTATGTTTTCCCAGCCAGGCAATAGTAGTCCTCTAGCACTGTATCAGGTTGGGGAAACTGTGTGTGTGTGTGTGTGTGGAGGAACAATCTAAGCACTTACTCCCTGGGTGCTGCTGTCCAAATCCAAATTGAGCCTCTAGGCACCAAGAAAGTATAGAACTGCAGAACATCTCTCTCGTACCAACCCTCATATGTCTCCAGGGAAAATGTCATATGTAGTTAGGCCCTGACTCTAGGATCAAACTATACAGAGATGAAAGAATGAAATACAAAGCAGTTCCTGAATATTAAGAGGTTCAGTAAAATTAGGTTGTGTCTACTTTTTAAAAATCTGACTGCTCACCCATTTTCTGTTTTTCTATGCAGTCATAAGGGCAAGACATATGCTGATTTTTAAATCTCAAATTCTGTGGTTTTTTGATATCCATACCTAGCCATCTTCTGTGCTCTACAGCTGGAACCATTCAGATACAGCATCTCCTGTTTGCAGGAATCATAACAAGGTGAATGTGATTCTGATGAAAAGCACTTAATGCTGTAGCCACACACCCCAAATTTAAGACTTACTGAATGAAAGAATTTCTAACTATGAACAACCCACCCAAAAACCCTTGAAGTGGCCTTTCCAAAGTGCCTTGCAATTAAAAGATCTTCCCCGTTTAGTATTTCAGAGATTCAATCTTCTAACACTGTACGTTCCTCAAGCCATTTAGAGTCACTCTTCCATGAGTGTAAATGTCTTCATCTGTGCCTTGGTTAATGTGCTTCACCATATTCTTCTCAAAGAGCAGTGGGTGGTAGGCACCCATGGTGCAGGCTTGGTCAAAGAACTTTTGGAAATAATGGCAAATGTCTGTTTGCCTTTTGGAAGGAAGAAACTCGTAAACATCCACTTTGTCACACAAATGCATCATGATAACAATGCCTATAGGAGAAAAGATAAAATATAGGGCTGCATCAGAGTGGCAGACAGAATTTAGAAAACTATCAAAATACTTTTCTTGTTTCTTTAAAAATGACAAAACTTCACATACTGTAGAGGAGTTGAAAAATCACTTCTTCCTCCCCAACTGCTGTAGTTCAATAGCAGCTTAATAGTTCATTGACCTTCAATACTAATTCCTGGGTGCTGAACAAGAGTGGATCAAGTATTGTCTTAAGAGCCCCATGACACAGAGTGGTAAAGCTGCAGTACTGCACTCCAAGCTCTGCTCACGACCTGAGTTCAATCCCCGCAGAAGTTGGGTTCACCTCAAGGTTGACTCAGCCTTCCATCCTTCCAACGTCAGTAAAATGAGTACCCAGCTTGCTGGGGGTAAAGTGTAGATGACTGGGCAAAGGCAATGGCACGCCTCCCCGGTAAAAAAAAGTCTGCCAAGAAAACATCATGATGTGACATCACCCCATGGGTCAGTAATGACTCAGTGCTTGCACAGGGGACTAACTTTACATTTTTAAAAGGGAAGAATGTAGATAATCAGTGTCTATGTGTGGGGAATACTTCTGAAATAGCAAGTGTTGAGAAGCTTCCTTGCAATCTGCACAACAATCATGCCTGTGGTCTCTACAAATCACTTAGAAGCCAGGGCTTAATTTATGAAAAGAGAACCTTATGCTTGTCATTTATACCTTCTAACCTGAATGATTTACCATGATTATGGATCCATGCAACTTAGTTCTGAAGCAAAGCAGACTGAGATCTGGGTGAGTACCTAAATGGGAAATTATCTAGATTGCATTCTGAACTGCTCAGAGTATGATGGCCCAAAAGAAGCCAGGCTATGCGCAACAAGATCTAGGGCCTTCTCGGTGGCAGCACCAGAACTCTGGAACACCCTCCCAGAAGCTATAAGGGCCCTGCGGGATTTGTCGGCGTTCCGCAGGGCCTGTAAGACCGAACTGTTTAGACAGGCTTTTCTGGTTGGCTGAAAATGGGCTGCCACCGGACATCCTACAGAAGCTGGTGCCAGACTGGATTGAGATAGCGTAATAGTTTTAAACTGATAAATGTATTATGGTTTTATATGTTTTATGGAATTGATTGTTTTTATGATACTGTAAGCCGCCCTGAGTCCGCTTGCGGAGAGGGCGGGATATAAATGCAAAGTAATAAATAAATAAATAAATAAATAATTTGAAGTCTTAAGTCCATCTGAGGCAGATACTGCAGGCCATGGTTTTGGGATGGCATTTACCTCCTGTCTTGTCTACTCATTGCCAAACTCCTGGCCAACCAGACCTCATCCCCAACTTCCTTTGGGAGTTAAAGCATTTTAACTTCCTTGCTCTCTCAGTCCACTTCAAATACAGCATGGCACACCACACATGTCCTGTAAAACTTCCCAAATGCTCACAAGAAGGAGGTTGGCCATCATTTTTGTTGTCCTGGAAACACTATTAATTAGCATCATTCCACAGGCAGCCAAAAGAATGGCCAGTGTCTTGCAAGAGGAAGTAATATTGAAAGTCCACTAGCATGTGTGGCTTGTGTGCTGCTTGGGGAAGTGAGAAGGCAAGAAGGATTCCTTCTTTCTGGGGCAGGGAAGGGCAAATTTTTTTTGGGGGGGGAGGGAATTGGTCTTGGGCAGCAAAAGCTGGCATTGCTCCTACTGAACCAGATAACCTTGGGGCTTGATTAGTTCGGGTATCTATTATGTAAGAAGAACAGGGCAACTCTTTGTCAAGTTTGCTTGATGGTGGACCTGCCTGGCAAGGACGGCATTGCATCACTAGCATAAAACTTTAAAAAATACCAAAGGCCACAGCCATTTGGCTAGAAGTAGCTTTTATTCTGTATGTTGGGAAATGGAAGGATGCAGGAGGTTTTGCTTTGTTACAAAAAGAACATGCACAGAAAGATTAGAGAGACTTTGACTGTGCCATGGATCACAACAGTGAAGGAACATTGACTGTTTAGCTCCTAAATACTGTTTTCCTGAGTAAAGCTTTACTGCCCTCTACTGGTCTCCACTTCTATGCAATGCAAAAGTCCTGCCAATACATCCAAAATAAGCAAAATGTTTTTCCCCCGATAATATGTATCTGTGTACATACTACACACTTCTTTTAGGGATAGTGCTTGGAGAGTGAGGGTATAAGAGTAGGCAGGTAAGCCCCTTACTGTAACCAAGAATTCTCTTAAAGGTTGTCCAATGCATGGGAGGTCAGGACCCTCTTCATATTTGGTTTTAAGAATGAGCCAAAAGAGCTAAGCTGCTTCTCTCTCCCTTCCAATCTTAAAACAAACAAACAAAAAACCTCCAAACTTCCTTTAGTTAAGACAAGACAGCAAATGATATGGCATGGATAATAAATTTAATGTTATTTCCAGTGGGTGGACACATGAGCACATGAAGCTGCTTTATACTGAATCAGACCCTCAGTCCTTCAGTGTTAATATTGTTTGCTCATACCGGCTATACCTTTCCAGGGTCTCAGGCAGAGACCTTTCTCATCACCTCCTTCTTGGTCATTTTATCTGGACATGCCAAGGACTGAACCTTAAACTGTCAGTATGCAAAGCAGATGCTCTGCCACTAACGACAACCCTCCAGGAAGGAAGGAAGGAAGGAAGGAAGGAAGGAAGGAAGGAAGGAAGGAAGGAAGGAAGGAAGACAAAGTTGCTGACTGAATTCAACTCATGAACACACAAGAAACTGCTTTATACTGAATCCATCAAATTGTCAGTATTGTCTACCCAGACTGGTAGTGGCTCTTCATGGTTTCAGGCAGTTTTTCACATCACCTCCTATTGGATCCTTTCAACTGGAGATGCCAGGGAATTAAACTTGGGAACTTCTTGCATGTCAAGCAGATGGTCTACCACTGAGCCACAGCCCCTCCCTGTAAGGGGATACTGGAGTATGAAATGTCCTTCCTATAGCTACAGATCATTTTCTATTGTATTACCAGGTGTTATCATGATTGGGACTTTGATATTAGTCCTAAACAGAAGAGCCTTCAGGGCAAGTGAATGGGAGGGCAGGTTTTCTGTATGCCTAACATATGCATAGATGGGGACACTTCAGAACCTCCCATTTTTTATTCCCTTGCAACACTTGTGTCAGTGCCCTTCTCTGTCTCATTTTACCTGTGACCTCTGTACTACGATTGCTACTGAAGAAGAGTCCATAGAGTGTAAAAGTGTCAATTGCAGGCCTTAGTAAGTTTTGAAGTTAAAACATCTTTTAACATTTCTAACAAATATCAGAAGAATTATCAGTCTTCTTCCTTTAAAGAAGAGGAATTGAGAAGAGTCAAGTGAGTGAACTACCTGCAAAGCGGCTCCTGCATGTGTTACTGACATATCTGACAAAGGAAGCTTTGACTCTTGAAAGCTTCTACTTCCCGATATCTTGTTGATCTCTAAGGCAGTACTGGACTTGAAACTAACACGTTGCAGGTATACTTGTTCTATTTATGGCAGTACTTGTGGGGGAGGCTGAGTATCTGATTGTAAAATCATCTTCCATCTTAACTGGAGTCCCCTGAAAGTTGCAAAGACACCTTTTAGTCACCAAAAACTTCAAGATGTAGGCATTGCTTATTGGGGGATGGGGGTGGGCACAAACCTTTCTTTAAGGTCATGGCTGTTATCTCATTCTGCTCTGGCCTCAGCTCAGAAGGAGGCGGGTTTAATAGCACTCAGTTACTTCTCCTGCTCTGCATTGCCAGGAGCTGACAGTCGAGGGTCCTCAGCAGACCTCCCAGCCACTCTGCACAAACCCCTTAAAACCCTCTGACCTTTCATGAGAGCTGCAGCCCTTATGAGACAGTAGGCTCTTCTCTCTATGCATCCATACTGTCCCACTTTCTCCCACAGCTGACTTATCAGACTAAAGCATTAGAGAGTTTTAATATACAGAATAGGAATGTACTATTCTTCTCCTACTAGAAATCCCCAAATTCTGGTAACAAATGTTTGAAAAAGGAGGTTGTCTGTAGGATACTATGACTAGCAGTCACTGGTGGACCTACCTACCTGTAGTCATTTATTGCTCAAGGACAGCCTTGAAATAGTTTGTCTTATATCTCCTGGTGATTCCCAGTCCGAAAAAGCCCATCTAGCCTCAACTCGAGCCAGGGCCTTTGTGGCCTTGGCCTGGTGGAATGCCCTCCCAAGTGAGATCCAGGCCCTGCAGGATCTGGTGCAGTTCTGTAAGGCCTTGAAAACTGAAATGTTCTTCCAGGTCTATGACTGAGGCAATGACAGTTATATCTGGACAGGCCTCCCCCTGCCTTTCCTTGGCCACCTATTTCATCTTTAACACCAACTTATCATCTGCTATCATACATGTGGGATAGTTGTCCCATGGACAAGAGGTATCCACTGTGCTCTAGGTGCCATATCTTTGATATTAATTATATGCTAGAAATTGGATTTAATAGCTAATTTATAATCACTATTATAATCACTGTTTTTATTGTTTTTACTGCTGTTGTTACCTGCCCTCAGCCCTGCTATACAGGGGAAGGCAGGCTGTAAAGCCAATAAAATAAATATTTGTTTCCATTTATGTTTACTGCAGTAGCACAGATCAGTGAAACAGTATAGTCCTACCCCCAGGGTGTGACTCAGAGGTTTAAGCAGGTGTGGATCTGAAGAAAAGGTTGGAGGAAAAAATGCCTTGAAACAGAAAACTATATTCTGTCCAAGAGCAGAACCTTTGCTATATAATATAAACCAATTTAGAACATGTATGAATTAGGCAAAATTGTATTCTGAACTATGGGTTTGATCCAACCAGTTTTCAGAAGACAGTCTCTTTTGACCACCAAAAAGGCTGTTCTGGGAAATTGTGGAAGCTGCACAGGCAAAAGGCATGTGGTATGGGGTCTGCTGTAAGCAGGGCATTTTTTCTGGAAAAAGATGTGCTGAAACTCTCAAGAGGGAAATGAAGGAAAAACACATGGGTGCTCCATGAATTTTTATTTATTTATTTATTTATTTTGAGAATTTTGTTTCCATGAAGAAGTTCCAGAGCTCCATTCCGCCACGTTCCCCCAGAAAAAATGCCCTGGAGGCAAGGCGGAAAATGAGGCTAGGACTGCATGAAAATGCTGGCTGGATCAAACAACCCCCACCTAACTATGGTCTGTGGCTTCATCACTACAGATCACATGCCTCTTTTTCATCCTATTTTGGTTGTGTAAGACAAGGCAAAAGTGAATATCCCCACCATGCTTGCCAGCAACAGCAAAGCCTTAGTGAATAACTTGTGTGAGCCTTTGAGACAGTCTCTTGCTGTGTGAGAGCGCCATCTTGTGAGCAAACTGAGCTAAAGGACATAGCAAATTTGATACGGAGGATGACATCTGTGGGGTTGTAATGGGATTTCTTATAGTTACTTAGCTAAAAGCAAAGTTGCTTAGATGTAATTGTTTAGAGAGAGAAAGATCCCAGTTGGAGAAAATCAACCTTTCGTATCCTAAAAACAGTTCTAGATGAGGAAACAAAGCTGTCTAAACACTGGAAAAAAAGGAAAGGAAAGGTCCCCTATGCAAGCACCAGTCGTTTCTGACTGGTGACGTTGCTTTCACAACGTTTTCACAGCAGACTTTTTACGGGGTGGTTTGCCATTGCCTTCCCCAGTCTTTTACACTCCCCCCCCAACAAGCTGGGTACTCATTTTACTGACCTCAGAAGGATGGAAGGCTGAGTCAACCTTGGGCCGGCTACCTGAATCCAGCTTCCGCTGGAATCAAACTCAGGTCATGAAAAGAAAGTTCAGCCCACAATACTGTAGTACTGCTGCTTTACCACTCTACGCCATGGGGCCGCTGTCTAAACACTGAGTACCAGTTAAAAAAGACGATTACATCTCAGCTGAAGCTTTGTACCATAGAACCAAATTAACATTATTCAGTGCAAGATTTTCCTTTTCAAATAGGTATGTAGTTGCTGTCAATTTCGTAAGCATGGTGATTAACTCTTCAAATCAATTTTAAAAACTTGACATTTTGGATTTCAAATAAATATGTATTTTTTTTAAAAAAACGAAAAAAAAAATCTTAATACTGAATCCTAATACATACATCAGCAAAGTGAGTGATTTTCATCAGCCTCTCTCAGTTGCATTTTGGATGACAAGGAAAGCTTTCAGGGGAAGCCCAAGCAACTTTCTCTGCCCCCTGAAACGCTAAGCAAGGGCTGAGGACCCTCAAGACCAGGGATGCTATGGAATGCAGTGGTCTGCAGTGATGAGAGGAAAGTTTCTCTCCCGCCCACCATGAACATGTGGTTTGCATTTTAATTAAGAGAGAAAGAATTATTTCCCTTCTTGTTGCAGCCTCCCTTTGTGCTACATAGCTGATGGCATTTCAGGAGCACAAAAAGGTGATCCTGAGCAAAAATCATTCTTTCTGCCTCCCTGTTTACATATCTGGCAGATTCTCATCCCATCCCACCTTTTAGTCTCTCCCACTTTTTGCTCCTACAAAGTCTCTGTCTCATTGTTTCCTTGGCCCTGAGTCATCCTATAAATATGGGACCACTGTTACCATTACTACTATTGAACAGAATTCTGCTCTGTATGAACTACCCCATTGGCACATCAGAAAAGCCTGGCTGGATCAGAACAAAGGTCCATCTAATTCAGTACCCTGCTTCCCACAGTATTTTAGAAAGGCCTACATGCCCTGGGCCAGCCCTGGGGTGCATAGCGCTCCAGGAAGACTCATCGCCCCCCCTCTGCGGGCAGACTTGCTCCCCACCATTATAATGCCTGGGAAGGGGCAGTGGAGCACCGCACTTCCCGGGCATTTTAAAGCCCCCCTCCCTCCCCTTTCCTGGGAAACACTACCGCCCCCTCCCTTCCCTTCCGCTGTGGTGTGTTCCGCCACCCGTCCTCCCTCAGCATGCTCAAAGTAGCGCCTAGAAACTGCCCGACCTGCTTAAACATGACCTAGGCCTCTCATCGCTGAACAAGGCTTCCCTCTGGAGCGAAGCCTTGTTCAGCAATGAGAGGCCTGGGCCGTGTTTAAGCAGGTAGGGCCGATTCTAGCAGTGTTATTTTTAGCTTGCCGAGGGGGGTGGGTGGGCAGCGGAGGGGCCGCCGTAGAAGGGGAAGGGAGGAGCAGCGCTGCTAGAATTGGCCTTACCTGCTTAAATGTGGCTTGGGCCTCTCAGCGCTGAATGCGGCTTTCAGCGCTGAGAAGCCCGGCCATGTTTAAGCGGGTAGGGCCAATTCTAGCGGCGCTCCTCCTCTCTCCCCCTCCCCTTCAAAGTAGCACCGCTAGAATCAGCCCTACCTGCTTAAATGTGGTGCAGGCTTCGTTCCTCCCTCCCTCCTTTGGTCCTCCTTGCCTTCACTCCTGAGCGAAGCCTCATTCACCGCTGAGAGGCCCAAGCCATGTTTAAGAGGGTAGGGCCGATTCTAGCGTGTCTTTGAGAGCGCGCGGGGTGGTGGGGGGGAGGTTTGGTGGCGGAGCTCATGGCCACAGAGGAGGAGGATACCAGAGGAGGGTGGAGGTGGCAGTGGCGTAGCGGCAGGTAAACTAGGCATTTGCCTTGAGTGCGGGAAGGGTGGAGAGCCCAATTTGGCGCTCCCACCTTCCTGATGCCCTAGGCAATTGCCTAGTTTGCCTAGCAGGCGAGCTGGCCCTGTACATGCCCAGTCTCACCCCTCAGCAATGATACTGAGTACATTTTGCCTCTGATGTTATAACATAAAGAGCCCTGTGGCACAGAGTGCTAAAGCTGCAGTCCTGCAGTCCTAAGCTCTGCTCATGACCGTGTGTGAACAAACAGCATGGGGGCACAGCAGGGGTCTGCACTGGGAGAGGAAAATGGCAAAATCACTTGCCTCCTATGACAGTGGAAGTCCTGTTCTGCAGCTCTAAGTGCTCTCACACTAGTGGAATATCATTTTTATATCCAACCCCACATTAGAACAAATGTAAAGCAAATAACATACCAAGCATTCCTGAAGAGGGTGGGTTTGGCTGGATATCCTCTGGTGAGTTTTCTTGAATGATATCCCAAAGTTGCCACTGCATATAGGGATTCAGGATGTAAAAGGGTTGCTCAGGGTGCTTGTCTCGATACTCTTTGTAGCTGCTAAAGAAATTGTAATCTGGTTTTCTGTACCACTAGAAATTTAAAATGAAATAAAATTTCTTATGAATACTCAAAACACAGTTATCCAGGTTAGGTGCTCAAAAATATTCTGTCTCACCAAATATGCAAGCAGTTGTGACAGAAGAATGACAATGGCTAAGAATACTGGTGATCAGTTCTGCCCAAATATAGTTCAGCTAGAGATGGAGATGGATTGACAACTAAAATCAGATGGATGGAACCTAACTTCCACCAGTGGAAAGAACTTTGCTATGTCCTGTTCTTCACAGCAGATATTCCAGAAAGTAGATTCCAGGAGTCACAAGGGCTAGAATTAACAGGCATGTGGGTTGAAGGCAAAGAGGTGGAAGGAGAAGAAATCATAATTCCTGTCCCTTCCGCCAGCAGGCCTGTGTGGCTCACAACCTCTGAAATCTGGTTTCCAGAGGTCAGAAGGGACTGCTGCAGGAAGGGGGATGCAGCAAAGACTTGTGCCTTCCACTCACAGTAGTTAGGGGAGCCAACCTAGACTTTATTATTATATTACAGTGCTTTTAAAAAACTGCTTGGTTTAAATGAATTCTAAATTCTATGTAAATAAATGCATTAAAACCTAGTCTTATAATCTCTTTGAGCAAAAGAGGCAGCTGTTCTGGGGCCTGTGCAGATTTTCACATTATCACTCTTCTGCCACAAAAGCTCATGTATTTGGTGGGGGGGAGACCAGACAGAGACTGAAAGCAGTACGATGACACCTTGTATGTCTCAACTGGCTGTTTTGCACAGCCTCATGATGAGGTGAGGCCTGACGTTTGTGTGGTATCACAGTGCTGAAAGAAGTCTAAGAGCCATTTCATCTTGTCCCAGTGCTGCAAGGTGGAACCTTTGCCCCATCAGCTGTTCATCCTTTGAAACCCAGATAGTAAGAGAGAAGAAAAGGTTCAAAACAATTCCAGTTAGATGGATTGTTAGACTTTTACTAACTCTTGCAGCCAAGAAGTGCTTTGCATAAAAACAAAAAAGCAAAGAATCCTAATTTTCCTTCATGAATGAATTCTAAGAACTATGGCCATGCCAGCTAGGATGTTATCAACATCATGTTTTTAAAAGTATACATTAGTTGGGTGCTTAACAACAAGGATGTTTTTGAGAAAAGAAAGCACTACTTTAAAACATGTTAAATGTGTGATTCTCTTTTGGTTTGCTTCCATGATTTTTTTTTTCCAGTTTGAGAATAGAATCCAGTCCTGTATTTTCTCAGCATATGTGAGCCTGGAATAGAACAACCCATCCATTTTGCTTCTGCTGATAACCATGCAAGGTCTTCCTGCTAACTTGGCTGCCTTCAGAGTTTTCTGAAGCTCTCAACATCCCTCCCTCCAAGTTGCACACACATGGATACAAGTGTACGTTGTACTGTATGGATACAACAGAAACACAGAATCTTGTGCTATTCTATGTTTATCACTGTATGGGAGCACTTTCTGGCCATTTACGTCTTCATTATGTAGCCCTATACTGGGAGCAGCAGGGGCTAAGGCATTTTCCAGACTGTAGCCACTTTTCATTTTTTTCATCAGTGTTGTGGTAGTTCCAATGATCATGCTATCAATGCAACCAGTTCACACTGGAATGTTTTCTTCAGTATTTTCCCATCAGTCTCTCAACTGTTCAAATTCACACTTTAGGATTGTTTTTCTGCCCTACCCACCTGCAGCAGCCTCATGGAGACCCTATTCTTACGTCCAAGTATTCTATAGAGGAGCCACTTAACACATGAGAGAGAAAGAGAGAGAGAGAGAGAACAAAGGAAAAAGGTGAATGTACAAGTCTGCAGATAAGCCGCCACAGTTCTGTGAGGGGAGGGGGCTGCTAATGAGGGGGAGGGGAGTTGTGAATGCAGGAGAGATGGGGGAGGTCAATGTTCATTCATGAGCATTTTTTAAAAAATAAACTTCTCCAAGTCCTGACTAAGACCCTGGTACTCTGGTGCCTTCAAGAGTGCTATAATTTGCTCTGGAGTTTGAATGAGATAATGGAGTGCAATGATTGGCCGCTAGTGCTGGGTTCCCTGTTTGTTTGAGTGCAAGCGCCCTCCAGTGCTGAAATGTTTCTGCACTGGCATGCAATTTTTTAAGCCATCCAAACCCACCCTTTCTGGGTGGCTTTGGGCAACTATCCTCAAGGCAGAGGAAAATATTCGCATTCTGAGGAAGAGGCTATCTTGCAAATTCATTTCACAATTTTTTAAAAAGCTGGGAAAATTAATTTTAAAAAGAATGGGGTGATGAGGAAAAACTGGGACAGCACTGGGATGTTAATGAAGTTGTCTGGACACAATAAAAAAAAACCTGGTGACATTAGGGAATGAAAACAGAACTTTAAGGCAATTTGGAGAATGCCTAAGTCTTGCAATTTGATGCAGATCAAGTGGTTTCCAGAATTATGATGTCTTTTCATGCTCTACAAGGACTCTAACCATTTATGCTGTTTTATAAATATCCAGACCCAGGACCCCTCCCAATGACAGAGGGTCAGGTTCCGGGGTTCCTTCTCTCTCTCTCTGTTGTCTCAGGCTGAGGGCTCTTCCTCCTTGGTATATGCAGGTGTTGAGTATTAAAGCTCTGTCCTGACACCCTTCTCCCCCTCCCTCCACCAATCCCCGTGATTCTTTAATGCAATGGTTCTCCAACCCCTTCCTCAACAAAAGTTATTGAGGAAGACTCAGCATGGGTTCTGTAAGGGAAGATCTTGTCAATAACCTGTTAGAGTTCTTTGAGGGGGTGTCACAAAGGGGACCCAATAGATATTGTTTACCTTGACTTCCAGAAAGCTTTTTATAAAGTTCCTCATACAAGGCTCCTAAGTAAGCAAGAATCATGGAATAAAAGGACAAGTCCTCTTGTGGATCAAAAACTAGCTAATTAATAGGAGAGAGTGAGTATAAATGGCAATTTTTGCAGTGGAGCAGTTAAGCAGTGGGGTACCACAGGGCTCAGTACTGGGTCTGATGCTTTTAAACTTGTTAATTAATGATTTGGAGTTGGGAAGAGTAAGCAGAGAAGTGGCTAAGTTTGCGGATGACATTAAATTATTCAGAGTAGTGAGATCCAGAGAGGATTGTGAAGCACTCCAAAGGGATCTGTTGAGGCTGGGCAAGTTGGCGTCAATGTGGCAAATGAGGTTCAATGTGGCCAAGTGCAAAGTAATGCACATTGGGGCCAAAAATCCTAACTATAAATACAAGTTGATGGGGTGTGAACTGGCAGAGACTGACAAAGAGAGAGATCTTGGGGTCGTGGTAGATAACTCATTGAAAATGTCGAGACAGTGTATGACTGCAATAGAAAAGACCAATGCTACGCTGGGAATTATTAGGAAGGGAACTGAAAACAAATCAGCCAGTATCATAATGCCCCTGTACAAACTGATGGTACGGCCACCTTTGGAGTACTGTGTACAATTCTGGTCACCACACCTCAAAAAAGATAATATAACATTGGAAAAAGTCCAGAAAAGGGCAACTAGAATAATTCAAGGGTTGGAACACTTTCTCTATGAAGAAAGTTTAAAATGCTTGGGGCTCTAGCTTGGAGAAACATTGACTGAAGGGTGACATGATAGAGGTTTATAAAATTATGCATGGGATAGAGAAGGTAGAGAAAGAAGTGCTTTTCTCCCTTTCTCACAAAACGAGAACTTGTGGACACTCCATGAAATTGCTGAGCAGTCAGATTAGAATGGATAAAAGGAAGTACTTTTTCACCCAAAGGGTGATTAACACATGGAATTCATTGCCACAGGAGGTGGTGGTGGCTCTAAGCATAGAGAAGCTTCAAGAGGGGACTGGATATACATATTGAGCAGAAGTCTATCAGTGGGTATTAGCCAGAGAATATTGTTGGAACTCTCTGTCTGAGGCAGTGATGCTCTGATTTCTTGGTGCTGGGGAGGGGTGGGGTGGGGACAGTGGGAGGGCTTCTATTGTCCTGGCCCTACTTATGGACCTCCTGATGGTGCCTGTTTTTTTTTTGGCCACTGTGTGACACAGAGTGTTGGACTGGAAGGGCCTTGGCCTGATCCAACATGGCTTCTCTTATGTTGGAAGTAAGCTTTTTAACAAGGGAAAGGGGCTGTTGGAATGTCTTCTGCTCTACTTGAGATGATGGTGGTGTCAGCTGGACATTGTAGGGCACCTGTGCTTGAGCCAGGGCACCATGTAGGAGTCCGGTGCTGGAGGAACATGTATAGGTCCACTCATTGTCTCACGGACCGGCAGCAGGAGGCTCGTCTGCGTCTGGGAGGTAGCAAGTTGAGACCGCAGACCGGGGTGGAGTTGTGGACTCCAGACAGAGAGTCAGCCCTGGATTTACCCAGGGATAGCCAAGCAGAACACCACAGCCAATCTTCAGGCTGTTTCTGGTACCATTGGCAGCTCCATTGCTGCAGGGCAGCACCACTCCCAAGATAGCTGAGCACGCCTGACCTGATAGCCAGGGCAAAAGGGGTGAGCAAGGGAGAAGCAACCCCAGCTGTTTTGCTCCTTGTGTTCAAGTGAGGCCCAGCCACCCCACAAGAGTCCAGGGACTGTCAAGGGGCCCGTACCTGGTTTTACACAGGCCTTATAAGGGGGCCAATGGGCAAGCTAGAAAGGACATCCTGGGAACTCTCCAGACTGTGGAGGACAGTTCAAATGATAGAAGAACAAAGTGAGGGAATGCTGGCATTCATCTGAAAACCACCATTTGCTATTTATTGTCTCTGGATGCAAAGTGACATTTATCACTACACTGAAATCCTTTATACTTGGGAACCATTTCAATTTTATACCAGAAATAAATATGGCTGCATTAGAACTATCCTCCATCTCTTAATGCTACTCATTCAAACACAGTGCCTAGTGCTGAACTATTGCATTTTCTGGCTAGTGTTTGAGGTGATCTAGAAGCGAGGTGACTGTGCGTAGCAGCAGCTATATAGACTCTGATCCTTCAAAAGAGAGGGAAGCCAATTCTGCTTGTTCTTCATGAGCTGGAGAGTCCAGTTCTAGAAAACTATTTTCATATTAGCAAAATGGGCCTGGAGAAGGAAAACCCTCAAAGCCTCCCACGGATTCCCAGACTCTAGTTTAAAAAAACACTAGCCTAAGCAATACTAATCTTTTACTTGGCACTTGTGACCTAGACCTGGGTGTTGCAAATGTCCACCTGAGTCCCGCCAAGCCTAATGGTTCTGTTCTCCTTCCTTGCTGGCTCTATAGGCTACCTTTTGTGCAATGTAGTGTCATACAATGAAAATGAAGAAAGCCCATTGTAAAACTGCTACAGGAAAGACCAGTGTATGAACTGAGAGCATCCACAGAACCAGGCTTTTCCTGGATTAGCACCCTGCCAGCCCCTAGTACCCCTAACATCTGATCTGATAAACAATTACGCACTTATCCTAAAATTTACAGAACTCAGTCTTACCTCATAGATATCTGCATGATATGGTGCCGGATCCCATACAATTAAGGTTCCAGTGTTATATTGTGAGTCTGTAATAACCTTTTGTTCTTCAACAGTAAGAAGCTGAGAATTACAAAAGAGACACTGATTAATACATGGTTCCCCATTTAAAATGCACATGGAAATCAAACAGCACCAGCTGAGGACTCCTAGGGGAGGGGAAATCCCCCTTTCCCCTTCTCTGTTAGTCCTTGGCCCAGTTGTTTCATGGACTTGCTGGTGAGGTGATCAGTGGTGGCCTGGGACCAAAACATGTCCTGTGTGCTTCCAGCTCCCAGCCACCAACAAAGACCCTGCTGGTCAAGTAGTGATGGCCTGGGGCTGGAGGCATTTGGTACATGTCTTCCAACCCAAGTCACTTGGCAACCAGGGTCTTTATTATCCTGGGGATCAGTGGTGGCTGAAAGTTTGCATCACTTGCTTTCAGCCTTAAAGCCACTGCCGATGACCCCTCAGCAACGTTGTATAGGGTTGCTTAGCAAATCAAAACAGTGGCTGAGATTTTGCAAGGTTGTCTTGGTCACCATACTGTAACTTAAAACAACAAAAACCCTGCACCTGCAGTTACTCAGTTTCCTACCACCTTTGTGTTTTTAGGTTTCTCCAGTTTGCAGGAACTCTGTAACCCTGAGTAGTAACCCTGAGTAGTCCCCCAATCTTACGATTTTTTTAAAATTCCTGCAATTGCTTTGATTCCATAGTTGGAAATTAGATATATGATGGTTTCGAAGGATGTAACTATAGTTGAGATTGTTTCATGACACTCAAACATTTTTAGCACAGTTACTACTGAAATGGAAGGTGGATTTTTCTGGGAGAACTAGTCCATTTACTTGGCCATGGTATGTATCTTCAAATCCACACAGATGTAGCCTTGGACAATAGGAGAGTTAATGTAAACCCATTGTATCTCCAAATCTACATAGATCTAGCCATGGACAATAAGAGAGATAATGTAAACCCACTGGGTTCTCTATTTACTGTGTTTTAGTTTGGTTCACTTAAACACAGTTTCATTGAGCATGCAACATTAATCAATAAGAACCTCACCATTTCATGAAAAGTCAGGAAAGAAGGTAGGAATCGCCATGCTGAAACAGATTAAGGCTGAATACAGACACAAATCAAAGAACCTCATAGGACTCTGAATATATTTTGAGCTCTTTAATGTACATGTCTTTCTGGTATTCCAGTGAAGCCCACATAGTGCAAATGCTAGAGATACTGACTAGTCTGAATGTCCCCTCCTTCCACCTAAAGTGAGATGAACAGAGAAAACTCGAATGCAACTTAATCTTCAGGCTTTATGAAGGGGTCAACCATATCAGGAGCTCTTTTAAATACAAGGCTTCCTTCTACAGACACTGCACTCACCCAGTTGCACAGCAGGAGGCAGCAGAGAGAGGTAAGACAAGCAAGAGTGGAATCCCATTGGTTTACTTGTTTGGCTCTTGTTGCTGTTGCCACTGGGTGCTATCACAAACACAGGCATTAAAGAGAGCTTGAAAGACATTTACAGTGCCATGAGTCTGTTCTTAGTGCATCTGTTTGTGGTCAGCATTCTTTCTACCAGCAGTAGCCAGAGGCTCCAGTCTAACCAATCCCTACTGCCTAGCTGTTAAGAGTTGCAGTGTTTGTGAATGTGAAGACTGTTTCAGGGGGTAGCCACGCTGGTGTGCAGCAGAATAGCTAGATTTGAGTCCAGTAGTGTTACCCAAAGACGCAGTCTCCTATGTAATTGGGGAAATTAGCTTATAGGAGACACAGTAAGAAAGGGTAGCTGAGATTCTCAGGCTATATATTTCTTTTAGAGAACTCTCAAAATAAACCAGTCAAATGTTCAACTGGAAAGGGTTTTATTGAAACAGAAATAAGAGGGCAAAACACACACATACAAACACACAGAAAACACACAAGCTAGCTAAGAGGAAATCTGGGAGCAAAGAGGGAAAGCTTTTTTGGGGGGAAGGGTAATATTTACCAATCTTGTGGAGGTCCAGGAAGCAGCTGCAAAATGGTCAGCGTTTCACAAAGAGAAGAGAAGAGAACCCACGGAGTGGGGTGTGTGGCCAAGAACACATACACAGTGCTATGGAGCAGAATGACATACTTTATAGGGCAAAATGCTCCCTGGGGCAAGCTGATGTATTGGCTCCAAAACCAATTACTTGATGGTTTGTCCAGAGATGGACAATGAGTTTAGAAACACTTGATGGATTTTTCTGAAGTGAACTATAGCCATTAATGGTGCTTGATGACCCTGTAAGTACCAGATGGGAAAAGCTATCAGTTTTTTTCTGAATAGTATAAAGCGGTGTTTAATTAGGGCAAATGGGTGAGAGGAAGTGAGGCTAGGTGTGGATGAGGCTAATTCAAGGTGAGGAGATCCACTGTCCTATATGCAAGTCTCTAGGATGGGGAGGAGGTTGTTAGCTAGCCAGCAACTCTTTCCTACATTTCTAAATTACATGTTCAGGTTAATTTTCTAACTGGCATCAATCTGGTTTCATTTTGGGCCAGGCAGTGTATTGTACTTATGATATATGAGGAGGAGTGTTTATAGTTTTCTAGATATAAACTGTGCCTCAGCAAGAGGAAGGGTCTGGCTGCTAACAGTAGTGCCTTAAGAGACCTACAAGTGTTATACTGGACTGAAATCTAGCTATGAACATGAAGTAGATTTATTTTTTATTTTATTCGATTTATATCCCGCCCTACCCCACCGAGGCAGGCTCAGGGCGGCTCATATATTGAAGATAGATATTGAAGATATTGGATTTATATCCCGCCCTCCACTCCGAAGAGTCTCAGAGCGGCTCACAATCTCCTTTACCTTCCTCCCCCACAACAGTCACCCTGTGAAGTGGGTGGGGCTGGAGAGGGCTCTCACAGCAGCTGCCCTTTCAAGGACAACCTCTGCCAGAGCTATGGCTGACCCAAGGCCATGCTAGCAGGTGCAAGTGGAGGAGTCGGGAATCAAACCCAGTTCTCCCAGATAAGAGTCCGCACCCTTAACCACTACACCAAACTGGCTCTCCTACACCAAAGTGTCTCCATTAATCCTTTACCTTCTGATATACTAGCTAATGCTCCCTGTCTATCACCTTTGCATGCAGTATATATAATCACCTTTGAAGCACTTATATATGTTTATTCCACCACCCACAGATCCAGCAGGAAGTGGCACTAGGCTATGACTCACACATGTACCGATGCTTAAACGCATATAAGTGGGAACTTTGAATATGGTTCACAGAACATGTATATGCATCTACATGCAATACACACTTGTTCCCTTGTACTCTGAGAAAAAGGAGTTACTATATGCTTGTTGCTGTTTATAACAGCATTTAGGACTTTAGTTCTCTGCCTGAGAAGTGACCTGCTAATACTTTGGTCTTAAAAGAACATCTGACTTATGAATAAGACTTGTAAGTTAATAGTGGCTTTTCTTTGATATGGCCAGTGGATTCTGAAGTTGCCTGAATCAACACGAGAGGCTAATGAAAGATGACAAGTGACCGTATTTTAAAACTGTACTGGATACTTTTTTCACAATGAATGGCACACTAAGAATCTGTTTGCTGTTGGTTTTTAAGAAGTAATTACTAAGGGCTATTTCAAGAGTGTTGGGGTCATTGTGTCAGTCACATGCACTGGCTGGGGGTTTAACAGACACAGCCAGTGGACTGTGCAATAAACATGCAGAGTTCATTCAGCAGACAAGATAATGTGGCAGGGGCTTGTTCAAAGTACAAAGCTTGAAAACCATTGGTTTTTATACTACAGCAAAAAGCACAAGACACAATATTGTGCATGTTATTGTCCAGGATCAGGGGAAGTGGAGGCTGAAATGTGAAGCACCTTTAAAGGGCTGTGGGCTGATCAGCTTAACCTTCCAGAGCTTTTTATGCACTGTAGGCACAGGGCAGTTTCTCATGAACTTCCTCTAACAAATTTGCTGATCCAGTAACTCAACTGCCTTATTAACGTCTTATCACCCAAGCACTTCTGGCTATTTTTAGCTGAGTGCTAGGCACCAATAATTCAAACAACTTTGCAAGCCTGCTCCCATGAAATATTGTAGTTCCTCTCTTGCTCTTCATCAGCAACCATGTACCTGCTACTAGATTTACACATCCTGCCCCACTCCACTGATCGTAATCAAGTCCTGGTTTTACTGGCAACTAAACTGTTTGGGCTTTGCCTTCCTTATTAATTCTCACTTACTGCTTCTGTTCTGTATTAGCTATTACACTGATTAATGAACATTACTATACATTCACAGGGCACTCTACTTTTGTGCATCAACTAATATTAACTTCACCCTGTATATAAAGGTCTAACTCCTTCCAATAGACCCAGATGGGTAGCCATGCTGGTCTGTAGCAGCAGAACAAAGTTAGAGTCCAGTGGCACATGAAAGCTTAAATAAAATATTGTTGGTTTTAAAGGTGCCACTGGACTCTAACTTTGTTCTCTTCCTAACAGAATTGAGTTATTCTCCTCCTTACCCAGGGAGGGAATACTGGAAAAGACATTCCCCATAGTGCAGCTCATACAGCTGCGAATGTTAGGTGCCTTAGAAAGGATTAGTTTTCAGCTGCTCTGCTTGTAGCATCACATTTGGATTTTATGCAGAGGGCTTCACCTATTCCTGCTGTTCTAATCAATCAAGTTGTTTGATGGAGACAGCTGCAGAGAACATGGGATTCTCTTGGGTAACATCATGTATTCAAACAGAACTGTGTGCACAGCGCAGAAACTTTACAGTGGTGACAATTACTAATGAAAGATTCGCTCCAGAGAATATGATATTCTTCTCTGATCAGATTTAGTCTTTGAAATGAACTTTACAGATTATGTGAATTTATATAGCATTCTCACTAAAAGGTATTCTGCATTGAGAAGGGAAGTAAAATCTGCTCTACAATTTGAACTTTACGATGGAGGAACATGATTTGTATCTCTTCTTTTATTTATCTCTAGAAAGGAGTTTGGGTTAAGATATCACTCACGGAAGTTCGTCATCTAACTGCAGTCCATTTGCTGGCCCTTTTTGCACATGGTCTTTTAAGGGGGAGGGGAGCAAATGCACTTTTGGCTAATGTCAGAACTTCAAGGCTACATGAAAGGAGCCCAGTCTGGAGCTTCTTGTTTGTCAGTGTAGCCATTCCTAGAAACTGCAGCAGTGCCAGCATGGGCAGGTGCTGCGACATCCTAGAAAGCCTGAGGCTAACTTTGTGGCATGGGATGGACCTGAAAGGTATTGGCTCCGCACGGTGCAAAAGGAACTCTGATACTCTCAGAAATAGTGACAAGCAAAACTAAAAACTTTTAATACTCTGAGATGCATGTGGTGGCTTGGCTGCGAAATCCACCAGAGATAAGACTCAGAAATAAATGAAAAGCCCTGGAGTTAAGAAAGTGTTAAGATGCACCTACCAATTACCTTATAGGAAGGACGGCTGCAAAATAAATGAGAGGCTTTATTTTTGTTGTATGATGTACCACAAGATTTCTGTGATTCAACCCAAAGGGAATATCTACACAGCTGGGGCTGCCTCACCTACCAGAAGCAGGAGTAAATAAAGGCCTACAGAGCTTAGGTATCAAATTCTTTGTCAAACTGTGTTTTCCCCCCACTTCTTCACTGTCCGTATCCATGCAACTAGCATTTTAAACCTTGTTATGCAGGGTTGGAGGCAGTCCTTTTATCTCCATAGGCTCTGTTCATGTGCAAATGCAACAAAAGAGCTGAAACTGCCAATTCTTCTATTTTCCACTACTATTCTTACTCACAGTTCCTTGTATTACGGACAAGTCTGCCAAGCAAAAAGAGCTGCAGCTAGGTCCTCATTAAAACCCGCAGAATGTGTCCCCTTTTGTAGTTTCTTGGTTTGCATCTATAAAGGCAGACTTACCTGGGAATTGATAAGACGTATTGTTGTTTTTTCCCCTACATCAGCCTGAAATCCTCTGGTAGGGGCCCCATTAAAACGCAACACTGCATTGTGGCCATCTGAAAATAGCAAAATAAGGTGTGAGAGAACAAAAGCAAAAGGAATAAGCCTTGTTGCTAAGATTCCCAATGATATGACTTCCTATATAATCTGCTGGAAATTTACTGGGTTCGTGAAGCATATAAAAAGCTAAAGCCAGAGCTTAAGGGAGCCACATGGCTACCACTAAAATAGCAGCTGCCCAACATCTCCTCCCCAGAACCACAGAATAGCAACATGCTGTACCTGTGCTCAGAGATCCCCATTTTTGCAAGCAGAAGGTAATGGATCATGAAAACTCACATGTCAGCCATTCTGTAGTATTAAACAATACCAACAAAGAGAGGTGGACTAGCCCCAGGGTTTTTAAAGCTGGTATTTTTTTTCAGGTCTTTTAGATAAAAAAAAATCCCAGATCTCAATACATACAGGTATTGGGATCTGGGATTTTTCTGGAACACCATTTTTTTCCCGGATTCAATAGACCTGAACAAAAAGTTCTGGGATTTCTTGCACTCCCCTTGTGTAGATGCAGTGACATTATCATTAGCAAGCAAGAACCCACAAGGAACTGCAAGAGACATCTTAATTCCCCTCCCGCACCTTTTCCTCTTTCAGTTTTCATGAAAGCGTATAGTCTCTATCCTTTTCCTGGAGATATTTGGGGGGAGGGGGCTTGGGAGGTTTGCAGTGGGAAGCAACCTCAGCAGGGCATAATGCCATAGAATCCACTCTCCAAAGTAGCCATTTTCTCCAATGGAACTGATCTCTGTCATCTGGAGCTGTAAGTCCTGGAGATCCCCAGCCCAACTGGAGGGTGGTAATCCTAGTTCTTCTGGAGGAAATGGCTGCTTTGGAATGTGGTCTGTGGCTTTATACCCTTCTGAGGTTCCTCCCCTGAGGTCTCTCTTACTAGACTTCATGTTATTTACTTTATAATGAAACTATACAATGGCAGTGAAATAACAGATAACCAACTGACAGTATCTGACTGCTCAGTTATGCAGTCAACTAACAACTCCAAAACTACCACAATTATATATAAAAAACCTCTTGCTAAATGCTTTCCTTTCTCTGATTTCCTTTCAGCCACATAATTCTGGCTATCACCTAAAGTCAGAAATAGCAACCAAAATTTAAAAAAAATTATTTCATATTACCCTAACTTGCACACCACATCAATGCATTTAGACTAAACAAAAAACTTGCCAACTTAAAAAATAACTTTTTCCAAGGCTGTCACAAAACAGTGAGGGGAGAAATCATATGTCCTAACTGCTATTCCATAAAGGCAACTAATAATGGGAAACGGCTACATTGCTGCTATTCTTCTATAAGAGGACAGTGTTGGGTTTAGCTTAAAGCTCATGAAGAATATCTCATACTGGCAAAGAACTTTAGTTAGCCAAATTAATACAACTTGTAATGCATCAACAGTAGCTGATACTGCTGCAATCCCCCTTTTTTGCCACTGAGGAGCCCTGCAGCTTGGACTTAATACAAATGGGCTGGATCTTATAATTCTATTCCATGGGCAGTGGTGTGTTCCTCCAGTGTAAAGATCCCTCAGGCTGATGCAAGAAGCTCTTCTGCCAGAGGAAAAGCCCCCTGTATCAGTGAAGGAAGATTTGTGCCAGAGGAATATGCTACTACCAGTAGAAGTAGTAGATTCCAATCTAAAAGTACTTGTCCACATATATTAACTCCTTACAACAGCTCATCCATACGTTAGTATTACTATCCCTTATTTACAGGTGGTTCCTATGTTCAGTGCCTAAGAGACATTTATAGTCACTGAAAACTGAGGGGGGAAATAGCCATACCAGTACATCCAGTGAATATACAATAAGTTATCAGTCTGACTCTATAAAAATGAAACTAGAAAAGTAAAAAGATGTGATCAATATTCTATTGCTTCTATTGTTATAGAT
This sequence comes from Heteronotia binoei, assembly GCF_032191835.1. Lineage (NCBI taxonomy): Eukaryota > Metazoa > Chordata > Lepidosauria > Squamata > Gekkonidae > Heteronotia > Heteronotia binoei. The sequence continues at coordinate 91,403,763 of NC_083228.1, read as the reverse complement.
CTATAATACAAACCTATTTCTGGTCCTAAGTGGGAAGACTTCATAGATCCTGCTGAGGACACTACTGCGCATTGGCCCAGCTGGCCAAGTTCCATGCTAATGTTTCTCCTTGGCAGGTAGGTTTCCCATTCTGATGTATTGAAAGGACCGTCTGATGCCTGTATCATTCGAAAATTCAGTCGTTTCTGGAGCTGGCATAGCAGTTTCTCAGGGCTGAGTTTAGCAGCATTTCTTGCTCCAGTGTAGTTCACATGATATTTGTTCATAGCCAGGTAGTTTTTCCTCACCTTTTGCAGTCTAGGGGTGAGATTTTTGGATGAACTGTCCTTGTTCCACACTTTTATGGAACCTGTTGGTTTTTTGGGGTTTGTTACTAAGTTATTTACTGCTTGTGTTACAAGAATTTTTTTTTTAATTGTGACTTGGGATGCATTGGTTGACCAAATGGCCTTGTTAGAATTGTTGACAGCTTTATGATAGACATACTGTTGGTTTGGAATGCTCCATTTCCATAATATCATATGTACTTGCTCAGTTCGGCTTTCTTCTTTTAAAGAAACATAATAACCTTTTCGTGTTTCCTTCCACAGACAAATAGTCAGAACTACTAGAAAAGCAAGGAGGACATACATCCATTTTTTAACCAAGTTAACATGAACCATAATGTATGATACATCAGGTTGGGAAGATCAACTTCAGACAGGAAGTTGTACCTGAAAAGCAAACATACAAAAAGCTCAATGAAATATGGGAGGGAATAGAAGGATTCAAAAATTAAGTTCAGAACTGGTGAGGAGGAAGTCAGGCATCTGAGTGTATACATTTTGCAATCATTCTGAATGCTTGAAAATATAAAACATTATTAATTATTTGAATGGATACTAGCAAAAATGTAAGTAGTCTCCAGGCAAGCATTAGGATGTTCAGCTGTGTTTACCCATCTGCACCAGGTTTTCTCAACTGGGGCTAATTATTAAATGTGCGGTGCTAGCCATTACATCACTTGAGCACCTGGTGCAAGGAAATTCCACTGAAGTGCAGGCCTCCCTTGTAAGTGATGTGGAAGCTTTGGGTTGAGTGAGAGAAAGGGGGGAAAGCTCCAAGACTGCCTTCTGTGCCGAAGAATATCCAGCCCCCCACTCTGATCTCTCCACTTGCCCATCTTATAGGAAAAGGTGCATTAATTAACCACAGTATCTGAAGACTTAAAAAGTACTGTGGTCTAAACTTCTGTGATAGTACAGAATTGTTGTGGCATCAATTTTACCACATTCTTGCTCTGAATGCAGCTGCTGTCATCCCACCCCTTTCCCTTACAGACCTCCAGAAACTGAGAATCACTGTATCACATCTGTACTTTCTATGCGGCTATTTACATTTGGGAAACAAGTGGCATGGGTAGCTTAATGGAACACCGCAGGAGTCAGGACCAGGGTTTTTTTTTGGGTGTGTGTGTGTGTGTTTGTTTTGTTTTCTAATGCAGTACATCCAGCTAGAACTGGCACCCAGGAAAGCCATGTCATGATTTAATCTACCAACATTTATTTGTCATCCAAACTGACATCATTCAAATTCTGACTTATAACCAATGTTCCCTCTAAGCTGAGTTAGTGTGAGCTAGCTCACAGTTTTTTAGCCTCTAGCTCACACATTTTTGTCTTAGCTCAGGAAAAATGGCCCTAGAGCAAACTAATTTATGCAGCAGCTCACAACTTTAATACCAGTAGCTCACAAAGTAGAATTTTTTGCACACAGGACTCCACAGCTTAGAGGGAACATTGCTTATAACTATACCTGCAAAACAAACATTCAAGAAATTATTTGAGTACTTGATTATTTGATGTCCTCATTGCTTGGCAGATGTCCACAATGTCTTTTGCTGAAATGAAGTGTCTGTACTTGTGTCTGCAAGTAAGTGCATTACTGCAGAAACAGGACTTATTTATTCAAAGTACACTCTTAAAAACAGCAACCTGTACTGTATTTATCATGCCTGTTCTTTTTTTTTTTAGAAAAGCTGAACATACAGGAGACGGTTATCTGGGTCTTCTGGTCTTTTATTTAACTTTATTTTATTTGTGTTAGAGCAGTGATACTCAGTGCCTTGGGAACCACATGTGGCTCTTTGATATGTGATCTATGGCTCTTCCATTCCCAAATGTGGCACCAGCCTCATGCTCCAGGAAAGCAGAGAAGGCTATTGCCCAGTGGGGCTAATGGTTTGCAGCTGTTTGCACCTTGAAATAGCTGCTGGAAAAGGGACTGGAGGACTGGGAAGCTGCAAGCCTCCCCAAGCAGGAGGCCTCATCCCAGGGTTGGAAGTAAAGGGTCCATCCTCTCCAACAACCCTCCACCCTTCTTTGCAGCCTTCACCTTCTCATCACAGCACTCAGACAGCTGCTGGGTATAGAGCAAGCAGGACAAAGGGTAAAACCACTGTGGCTCCAAGCAAAAAAGTAATCTGGCCACTCCCTTTTCTCCACAGCCAGGAGCCTTGGCAGTCTCATGCTCTCACTCACTTTCATGTGAGGGTGGACTGAGAAGACAGAGAGGGAAGCCCTTCCCCTCTTGCTACATATGCAAGGGCCAGCTAAGGATCAACAATGGCGGAGACAACTCCACATTCTCAGAAGTCATCTGGTAATAAAAGAGTTATAGTTTTATACTTAATATTAATAGTTACACAGCTTATATTGTGTATTTGATGTGGTAGCACACAATATTCATGTCACTCTTTTGGGTGATGGTCAATACAAATGTGACTCTCTGCAAGCCATGGAGTGAGTACCACCATCTAATGGTACTTGCAGAAATGGCACCTGTTTTGTTTGTGTGATTTTCAGCCTGTTCAGCATTTAGAAACTACTTTTGACTGACTTGGATCTACTCCTATCCTTTTGAACTACCAAGTCACATTTATCTGCCATGCACTGACATCGTAGCTCTTCAGACTGTTTATCTTCCATTCAACCCACACTCAGTAACTAGCATTCCTATTAGCTTCCCACCTCGTACGTCTAAGACATTCTTGCCTATTATGGGAAATGATTTGTACAATGATGTAATAACATTAGTCTATCTAGACTATGGATCCAGCATAATCAGTGGACAAAAGCATCACTACTCCCACCACTCTGCATCTTTCTTCGTGGCTGCTAAGGAGCAATGTAAATTCCTATGATTCTTTCTGCAACCAGTGTTACAGGATTGACAGGGCACTCTGAGGCTGTATATAAACAATATAATTTGAATTCAACAGTCTGAGAGAAGAAAAGGGAATTGAGTGATTAAATGGATATAGGAAAAATCAAAAGGGGTTTCATGAGGAACAAAAGACAATCTCCTTTAAAACCTCTTTAAGCGCTTGCATAAATGAACAGCCCCTGAATGTAAATCAAAATCAGGAGTAGCAAAAAAAACTTAACAGGGAAAGTTTAACATAAAGGTTTAGAAGGCATCTGAGACACTTTTGGGTTCGAGGACTTCTTACTAGAGAATATGAGGTACTAGACATTGTTACCCAAATCAGTCTACCCATGTCAGGAACAAACACATCTATTTTAGGTACTTTGATAATGGGGATTTAACGTGTATATCAAGATCCAGATTCAGATCAACACTCATAAAAATGAGAAGAAAAGACTGTTAAATGGAAGGGTTTAAAAAAAAATTATAAAAGGAAATAAGAACAAAAATAAAATTACAGAAAAGTAAAATGTGAACTAAATGCAACACAAAACTTTTCCCTAGCAGAACTCCCTACCTACTGAGGAATAAAGGTAAAAGTGGGGGGGGGGGGGGATGAGACATACAACTCTGCTCTTGGAGAGAAGACTGGTGAAACAAAGTGACTGAAGTCAATCAAGTGGCTGAGGTAACAGGATGAGACCCAAACTGGCTACAAAAAGTGCAGCTGAGAGATAACTCTTTATACCTTTTTGCTAAGAAGAAGAAGACAACTGCAGATTTATACCCCACCCTTCTCTCCAAATCAGAGACTCAGAGTGGCTTACAATCTTCTATTTCTTCTCCCCCCACAACAGACACCCTGTGAGGTACAGGGGGCTGAGAGGGCTCTCACAGCAGCTGCCCTTTCAAGGACAACTCCTGTGCTAGCTATGGCTAACCCAAGGCCATTCCAGCAGATGTAAGTGGAGGAGTGGGGAATCAAACCTGGTTCTCCCAGATAAGAGTCTGCACACTTAACCACTATACCAAACTGGCTCTTTGAGACTAAAGAGGAAATGGGGTGTTAGCATGACCTTTCAGAAATGAGCCAACATGAAAAGAAATCTTTTTTTATTATTGCAAATGGGAGCTTTCTCCTTTTGCTTGGAGTATCCAAAGTATTCCCCTAGGGAGATTTTAAAGTTATATATGGCTAGGTTCTTGTTATGATTGGGGACGGGCAGGAATCTCCCTGTCTGGTTGCTGGAATCTGGAGAAAATTGTTGGAATTGGTTTACTGCTTATTGTTTTAGACACCTGGGCCCTAAGAATGGAAAAACAGTGCCCTTGATAGTGTCTGGTAGGGACAAATTTCCTAACAAACCAATTTTGTACCATGTGCATTTGCAGTCTGAAAAAGAAACCACATGGAAGTAGTGGAAGCCATTAGTCCAAGCATATGTTGAATGACTTTAACCAGTTGTCCACAATTGCTGAGGAATTTGTGGCCATATCGCAAACGACAGCATCCCTGTCCCTGGGTAAAACAGCTATGGCCTGGTATGAATCAAGGATGGCCCCAAGAATTTTAATAATAATAATAATAATAATAATAATAATAATAATAATAATAATAATAATAATAATAATAATAATAATAATAATACATTTTATTTATATCCCGCCCTCCCCGCCGAAGCAGGCTCAGGGCAGCTCACAACATGAATTCAATATCAATTCAATAAAATCATGAATTCAACAAATACTACGTTATATAAAACCATCATTTAAAACAACATTTCTATTTTAGCTTGGCATATTGGTTCCAAGCATGACTTGTCTCAGTTGATTACCAAGCAAAGCTTTTTACATGTGAGCAGGGTTTTTTTTTGAGCAGGAACACCCAGGAACGCAGTTCTGGCTGGCTTGGCATTAGGGGATGTGGTCTAATATGCAAATGAATTCCTGCTGGGCCTTCTCTACAAATAAAGTCTTGTGTGGAGCAATGGTGACACCAGGGGTGTGGCTTAATATGCAAATGAGTTCCTGCTGGGCTTTTTCTACAAAAAGCCTTGCATGTGAGTAAAACCATCTGCACCTGACCCAATAATGACTCCCTAGTAATCAACCCACCAGGAAGGAGGCAGGACCTGGCAACCCTAGTTCTGATGGACATTTTGAATTGTAACAAGAAGCCACTGTGCTCTCTTCCACTGGTTCCAAATCTTGGGAAGCTTGATGAGAGAAGGCAACCTGAGCCTCATGGTTTCTTAATCAGTTGCAGGGAGACTGTGACTCGGTCTGAACTGGGGGTGTTATGCACAGAATTTGGACCACTGTTGAAGGTAAGAGGGGGCTATATAGGAGGAAGACCACTGGGGTAGCAGACAGCTCTGAGGCCAAGATGGTGGAATTGATGGATCTGACAAGAAGTGTCTGCGTTCCTCAACTGAACTGGTTGATCCAAATCAAGTTCATGAATGGATCATTCCAGGGATTCAGAATGGGTGGATGGTGTCCTAGGTGGGATGAAAATAACATCAAGGTCCCGGGTGGTAGGGGAAACAGTGGGCAAAAGAGTTCTCTGCTGCTTGGCAGCAGAGGAGGAACCCATCTTCTCTTCTTGGCTTTTTTGCTGGTAGTGTGGAAGTTGCATGTGCCAAAACCAAGCGGTATGAAGATGGTGAACATGGTCAGCTTGATTCCAAGGCTGGAATCATAGAGCCCTTGTCTGGTATGACCTGGGCCCAAATGGAATTCAGTGGTTAGAACCAATGAAACAGATTAAGTTGCGGAAGTGGCTTGAGTGTTTGCTGGGGTCAACTTGGGCAGTTCCAACGAAGAAAGAGCCATTTCTCAGAAAGCTGCCTTTAAACAAAAAGCCCTGCCTAAGCACGCTTTCTGGGAAAAACTCTGGCAAATCTTGCAGGTGGAGATGTTATGAGCTTCCCTCAAACAGAGCAGGCATAAATCATGGTCATCACTGTGAGTCATCTTGGTTGTACACTGAGTGCATTTTTTAAAAGAAGGTTTGACCAATGTGGTAGACCAATGTGGTCAAAAGCCTAACAGCCATGAGGCTTCAACCTAGTACCAAAAGCAAAAGGGGTGGGGAGGTCAACAAAAGCCACATCACCTGCCAAACAAGCTAAGCCAAAGACATCCAGCAAAGAGGAATCCTGACGCTATGTGCAAAAAAGGGGTAGGCTTTCCAACCCACTCTGAAGAGTAAAAATGAAGAAGCTGAAGCAAGTGATGCAGCACAGCACAGCTAGGAGGTTCCCATCTTGGAAGCAGTGGAAAAGAAACTGAGGGAAGAGGGTGCTGTCCCTCCAGAGCATGTGATGGTTTAGGTGGGAAAAAGCCATTGTGTCAGCTCCAAAAGGCAGGGGTATGCCCTTTGATTCTTAGAAGCTAGAAGAATTACTAACTGAGGCTGGCCTGCACGCAGGCACAGTTTCAATATCAGGCTGTACCAAAAACAAAAGATGAACTGCTTACTTTAAAAAAGTACATCCAAGAAAGAATTCAATACTAGCTTCTCAGACATTTTTATATATGGACAAAGGTTCTGAGGATTCTTTTTAACATGGGAGGAGAAGTAGAACACAAATTTCCCCTTCTGTATGAAATACTGCAGAACTCTGCATCACATGATTTGTGAATATTTGTAATTCACTGTTTGAAATATTCCATGGCATTCCATTTATCTTTGATAACAGATCACCTTGATGTAAACCATCAGATATTAAAAAGACAACCGAATAAATGCTATGAAAATCAGGACTAACACTTGCGAAAAACTACCTATGGTTTTATGAAATTAACCTGAGAAATTATGTAGGGCTAAACCCCAAGTTCAACAAAATAAACAGAATCACAAAGAGGTCCTTAACACTGTATCCTACATCCTTAGAGTCTTAAAGGAATGATTACTAGTGACAATTTTCTTAAATCAAGAAAATAAAATCTTATTGGAACTGCTGTGCTCCATCTCCAAAGTGGATCATTAATCTGATCACAGCTCTGTTACCTGCTGCTGGTGAATAATAGCATTACCACAGACACTGATCAGTGTTAAAAGTTTGCCAGGCTGCTCAGTACATGCTCCCTCCCTCCCTCTCTACGGGGAATCCAGTAGCTCAAAGCAATAAGATGTCTAACAAAGGCCAAAGGCCACCTGCAAGAAAGAAAATAATGTATTATAAAAAACTGCAAAAGCTTGGGGGGGGGGGGGATCTGATTTTCATTTAAGCGTGCAATTATGCTGCAGACTGATAGAAAGAAGATTTGGGTATCTATGACGAGCAATTCAGTTAAAAACGAAATACAATTTAATAACAATGCAAAAAAGCTCTCAGAGAGCTTTTGAGACTTCAGAAACAAATGCAAACAACTGTGATACTAACCAGTAAATAAAAGGCAAATCAGCTTATTTGTGATTTATACATTTTGAAAACATAATCTGGCTGTTCAAATAATATACCATGGAGGGCATAAACAAAAATGAATAGCAAGAACTGAAAGAAAAAAGCAAACTGGGAATGAAGGAAAAACAGCTAACGAGAAGAGAACAATGCCTGTTTTCAGGGATGAAATGTTTTAGCTGATGTTATGTCAGAAGTAAAATCTTCAAATAATCATGATTCACACACAGAACTCTATGGGAAATAATCCCATGAAAACACCCACATACTGATTAATTATTTCCCATTTTTTATGTAGTTGCCAAATTCTATACCATTTTAGAGACAATTTTTCTAATATACACAATCTGGTACCAGATTTTTCAAAGTGGCATCTTACATGTAAATAAAACCACGGTAAACATGATATACAAGATGACTCCTAATTTAGATATTTTAAAATCTTCAGGAAGATACCTTTTCAAGAAAATGGGATATGTTAGTGGCCTTTTATTGTATTGATACTGTTTTCTCATTTAGTAAACTGAGAAGAAATGTCATGTCAGGAACAAAATCAGATGAGTGTGGCTCAGTTAGATTAGATGGAAAGCATACTGAGTTGCCATTGATTTATAGTGACTCCATGTGGTTTTCAAGGCAAGGGACCTACAGAGGTGGTTTGCCATTGCCTCCCTTTGCAGAGTGACCCTGCACTTCCTTGGTGGTCTGCCATCCAAGTACAGAATTGCACTGTATAAAATGGTTTACAAATTTGCTTGGATCAAAATAGCACTTTTGCCCAGAAGGGCTTTTCATTGACCAATGGAGATCAAATTGGCTGTACAGATTTTTTTTTAAAAAACCTGCTTTGACATCAGTTACCACCACAGCACAAAAATCTTCACTGGGTGGCTGAAGGTAAGCTGTGTATATACAAGAAAACATTTTAAAATAATATGCTCTTTTTATAAGGCATCTTGTTAAACAACTTCTGCCTGAAATGTTAAAAAGTCATTGTTAAAGTTATGCATGACCTCCCTGACATTTTTTTGGCTTCACCTTCTAAGGAAGCTATTTTTTTTGTCTCTGCCTTTTGTGATAGCGATTTTATGGTTGCATTCACCAACTTGTGTCAGAATCCCAAATGTGCTCACAATGTTTGAGCCATCGAGTTTCTGCTGAATCATGGAGTGACATGACAGCACTTCCAGATTTGGCCTAGGAATAACATCATGGTGTCAATGCAATGCCAGTTTTTCTATTATATTTTCATTATTTATTATTTTTTCTCTTGCCAGCCTTTCAAACAGCAGTGAGAGTCATGGGCTTGCAAAGGGAGGTCTCCTGATATTACAAGCCTAAGTTGACAACCTTTTATTTAACAAGAACTACTCCTAAATGATGAAAATACTACCATCCCATTCATGTTTCCAAGTTTTGTTTTGTCCTAGAAACAGGCCATGGACTAGGAACAGCACCAGCAACGAAGTCACCAGCTGAGCAGTAGAGAAAAAAGTCATAAGAAAAAGTTTTTAAAAACCCTAGGACAGGTCCTTTTGTGATATTTTCCTGTTGGCTACCTGCTGTAAACCAAAGGAAACAATTTCTTACAAAGAAAAAAATGCAGAGTATCCAAAGTTACACCATCATTGAAATATATTTTAGCAACATGTGCTATGGCTTGAGTCAACATACATACTTATCTGCTGAAATTACTTGACTATCTGGATTAACTGTAAGGGATTTTCATTTTATTTGATTTATATCCCGCCCTCCCCACCGAGGCGGCTCAGGGCGGCTGAGACTAACACATTCTAAATAGTTCACCATAACCTTTTCTGTTTTACCTTTTAAGAGATAAAATATTTTAACACCCTTTTCTTTTCGACCACCCAAATTTCATCACTCTCTTACCTTTAGTCTTAGCACACTGTCACCTTTCAACTGTCACCTACTGCTTCTCCTTCTCAAGATTCCATTAGATACAGGACTACAAATTCCACCAATCATATACAAGTTTCATATTCCACCAATGAAACACAGGATTATGCCAACACTCAGAACTTAGTACATATTCCAAATATTTCGAACACATATTCTGCGTGACCAAGACATTTCATTGCACTGCTGCAGCACAGGCTATCTCAAATGTATAACAGATGAACAACTGCTGGCAATCTATACAATTCAGTTCTGTAGTTCAGAAAGGTCTCACCCTTATGCTGATTTCAACAGCGTATCATACTCACTGTTCAACAGATTGAAAGTGTGTTTTCATTGCTGTCAAATCTATTGTAATGAGACTATCGTAATGAATCTATCGTAATGAGACTGAGCTCTAACCTTGACAGCCCAGGCTAGCTCATAAGAACATAAGAGAAGCCATGTTGGATCAGGCCAATGGCCCATCCAGTCCAACACTCTGTATCACACAGTGGCCAAAAATTTATATATATATATATACACACACACACACACACTGTGGCTAATAGCCCTGATGGACCTCTGCTCCATATTTTTATCTAACCCCCTCTTGAAGCTGGCTATGCTTGTAGCCGCCACCACCTCCTGTGGCAGTGAATTTCACATGTTAATCACCCTTTGGGTGAAGAAGTACCTCCTTTTATCCGTTCTAACCCGACTGCTCAGCAATTTCATTGAATGCCCACAAGTTCTTGTATTGTGAGAAAGGGAGAAAAGAACTTCTTTCTCTACCTTCTCCATCCCATGCATAATCTTGTAAACCTCTATCATGTCACCCCACAGTCGATGTTTCTCCAAGCTAAAGAGCCCAAGCATTTTAACCTTTCTTCATACGGAAAGTGTTCCAAACATGTAATCATTCTAGTTGCCCTTTTCTGCACTTTTTCCAATGCTATAATATCCTTTTTGAGGTGCGGTGACCAGATTCCATCTAATCTCTCATTTTATCATCTATGTGCCAGAAGAGACAATTTGGGGTAAATTGTCAGCAGTATGCAATGTATCAGCTCATGCTATGAGGTCAGCTGAGGAAACCTTAGCACTAACTTATCCAACTCATGGCCCACTGGCCACATGCAACCCAGAGTGGCTTTGAATGCAGGCCTACACAAACTCATAAACTTTCTTAAAACTGTGGGGCTCATGCGCTTGAGCCCCCAGACCCCACAAAGCCTGAAGACAGAATTGTTGGTGGATCATGCATTTGGCATATCAGCCTGAGCCGCCCACATTGTGTCTGAAAGGCTAAAAGGGCACAGACATCTTACACTTGTATTCTCGCTTCCTTTTGCTGACACATGTATTCTTGATAAATTGCTGGCTACATTGAATCTTGGAGGCTATGAAGACATAACCTCATGCTATTGAACAAAGGCTTCCTGTTTTCATTAGAGATGTATAAATAAAACGAGGACTTGCAGAGAGCAAGCAAGCTTTCCTCACTTCCTCAATACACGTGTCGAGAGTCTTCATTCCTACAAAAACAATGCCTGGAACTGTGTGCTGTGGCAGATCCCGGGACTGAGGCTACATCCGGTTGCTTTTCCCCCCTGCCACCAGAGAGGGTGCCGAAGCTGACTCAGAGCACATGTGTGAGAGTGCTCTTCCATTGCTCCTAGGTCTCTCCAGCTCTTCTTTCTTTTCTGCTGTGGCCCCTCTGGATCTCCCACCCAGGATAAGAATCCCTCTAGGCTGTGCTCCGGAGGTATCAGGGGTGGCTGCGGGCCCCTCTCTGGGAAAGTTGGGGAATAGCATAGCTGGCCTCCCAAGCTCCTGGGTGGGCTTGTGGGGTGGGCTGCTGGCTGCTCTCTGTGAAGGTTGGAGGTGGGATGTGTGTGGTGGAGCTGGGCTTGCTGTCACCAAAATGGAGATATTCCACTGCCTCAGGTGAATTCTTTTGCATTCCCCCTCCCTATCTTCGCTGTGGGAGTTCCAGAATCCCCTTGCCCTTCTCTGTAGCAGGGACTGGAAAAGAGACACACAGACATAGGGTTCCCCCCCCAGAAGTCCCAGGAAAGAGAGGTAACCCCCCCCAACCTGTAGAAAAAACAGCCCTCCTGCTTAAAAATAAAGCAATAACCCCCCCCCCCCCGCTTTTGCTCCTGACAGTGAGTCTTCTGAGCTCAGGACAGCTTTAAAAGCAAGCCTGTGTGTGCCAGCAAAAACCCACATTCAGCTGGGAAGCAAGGGGCTGGTGTGAAAAAAAAAAATCTGCCACTCCCTCCCTCCTCTGTTCCAGGCTTCTGAGTGAGGGTATGGAGAGGAAACAATGATGTCCCTTCCCCTCTGTTGGATTTTAGAGGCATGGTTTGGGAAAGAGCAAAACAAACATCTCTTCTAGCTCCAGAGGAAGCATTTTAAACACAGGCAAAAATCTCTAGGACTGAGAATTGCAACTATTTCTATTGAACCAGATATTGATGCATTAGTTTCTCAAAAACAATGTCAAATATCCCACTAGTTTTATGCTGTCCTCTTTTCTTTTAGTTTTATAATTAAAACTATCAAAACACTAATGAAGTTTTATTACCTAGATATGTACATTTATTTCTATATCAGAGATCACAAACTTGGGACCTGCTCAATGATTTTTAAAGACTCTCCAAATGGGGTGGTGCATAATTAGGATTATTATGCAAAGGCTTTTCTGCTTATCTGTAGTAGTGGATATCACAAAAATTATGCACGGACTCTTTTTTTTTTTTAGCTCATCAGCTATCATTAGTGTTAGTGTATTTTATGTGTGGTTCAAGACAATTCTTATTCTTACCCCTGCCTTAGTGCAAGAAACCTGTTGGAGAAATATGTCTGGTAGGAATGCATGGAGATTTTCTCAACAGCCACTCCTCTTTGAAACTTGCTCCTTCTTGCTTCTTCATTACATGACTTTTAGCATCAGTTGGAAACTTTTTCTTATTCCACTAGACCTTTTTTTACTAAATACCATCCCTGGGATTTATACAGTTTTAACAGCTACTACTGGTGTGGATTTTAATTAGGAATGGGCATGAACCTTAAAAATGCAGTTCATGGCCAAACCATAAACCAAATCAAACCAGGAAGTTTGTTTGCAAACCAAACTGGTTCATGACCCTGCAAACAGTCCCTTTCAATGGGATTTGCAGAAAGAAACAACAACAACCAGTTGAACTAGCTGCTTTGGGCTGTCATAAGTCTGAGGAAGTGAGCAGCGTCTCACAAAAGCTCATGACCTGCCACAAATTTTGTTAGTCTTCAAAGTGATACTGGACTCTTACTCTTTCTACAGTTATAAGAAACCACAACATTCAAAACCCAGTGGGAGGACATTTTAACCTTCTAGGTCCTAGGACATTTTATGTTGCTGACCTAAGAATAGCAGTTCTCTTACAAAGGAATTTCAGAGGGCGTTTAGGAGAAGTGACTGCTGAATTGCAACTGATAATGAAGCTCAGTGCATCCCGCTGAGCTGAACGGAGATGTAGGTTGCTTCTCTCATTACCCATGGCCCGCTATTGTTATTCATCAACAACAGGTAATGAAAACTGTGTGGCACACAATATGAATATTAGAAAGACTCTTCATATATTTCATTAAACCTAATATAATTTCATAAACATATGAACCTAGCTTGCATAATTCATTACCACATAGTCCATCAGGTTTTGCTATACAGAATGTTTCCATTGCTATACAGAATGTTTCCTGAACTTCACTAAAGCAAGCTGCACAATAAGTCCAAAGGAAATCATCATCAGCTGAAGACCATCAGGTAAAGGGGACGTCTGATCAGTGTTTTGATGAACACTCTTCATCAGATGATCATTCCATTTCCTTGTGTAAAACAAATTCTTAAAGGACCAGTCAAGAATGAATGTTGACAACAGTTCATAACACTCACAAGATGGTATTGCTTCTCCTGACATTATTTAACATCTAACATCTCATTATTTTACATCTGAAACCACTTCACTCTCCAAGATATAAAGACAGATTGGCTCACATTCTAGCTGTGAAGTGAGCAGTGACTCATGAAAGCTCATGGCCTGCCATAAATTTTTGTTAGTCATGAAAATGCTACTGGACTCTTGCTCCCTTCCACTAATAAAGATTGCAAGCTGTGCTGTTAGGTTTCTTTTATTATTATTTTTATCTGTTAGAACTGGAAAGGAGGATCTCTCCTACTGAAATAATGTATTGCTTTCAGACTGGACAAAATCTACTAATTGCTAGTGATGATAATTAAAATGTCTGAAAAGCAAAGGGGTGTTTAATGTCTTCACAGGTAGGAGGAGAGAGAGGAAATGCTCATGTTGAACTGGAATATATGAAACAATAAATGTATTTTTTAAAACATTTAGCCATCTACTTCCAGTCAATAAACCATGGAATCCAATCCAAGTGTTGTAATGCCTAAACAGGGTATTTTTGAAAGAAAATAAAATCCCAGATACACACTTAGAAATCTGATCTTTTAAAAAAAAATTAAAACAAAAACACTTTTCAGAATTAGCCAAAAGAATGTCCCTTTAATTCCACATCCAGCAGGGCAGGCAGGGTATCTGGTGGTGCGTTAGGTAGTTGGTACACCAACCAGATAGCCAAACTCTCCTCAGTCTCCTACGCCAGGCCAACACATTCAACGCCAGTGATTTGTGGGGCAGGGAGTGCCCTGAAAGAGGAAGATTGAGCATTGTATTACAACACATTTATCACAGATGCACCTCCTTCCTGCCTCCCTCCCTTTTTTAATGTGCATGCATGTGTGATCAGGACTCAAAGAAAGCAGCAGAGCAGGGCTTGTCAGAATAATCTCCCCACCCCACAAAGAAGTGTGCATGCACAGCAGGCCAGTAGCTAGGATTTCTAAAGTCTGAGGGGCATGAAGAATAGTCGGGGGGGGGGGGCACTTAGCAGGAACCGTCCTCCCCGCACTGGCTAGTCAGCACAAACTATACCTAGGAATGCTTTAGAGCAAATCATCAGTCAGTCAGTCCTTGAGCATTTAGAAGATGACTGTGATTATCACATCTAACAGGGCAGTCAGGTTATCTGGTGGTGCGTTAGGTGGTTGGTACACCAACCAGATAGCCAAACTCTCCTCAGCCTCCCACACCAGGTCAACACATTCAATGCCAGTGATTTGTGGCACAAGGAGTGCCTTGAAAGAGAAAGATTCTTGGATGAGCATTGCAACACCCCGCCCCCCATAGTTGTCCGGGACTTGTGTAGAACCAAGAACCCAGGTCAGGTAAGTTGGTTCAGGGTGACAGTTTTGCCCTCCTGCACCCAGGTCTCAGTCACACATGCCAGGAAGGTTATGGGCTGGGTTGTCACCAATATGCAAATGACACCCAGCTCTATCTGTTGATGGATGGCTGTCCAGACTCCACCCTGGACCATCTGGCTGAGATCTGAAGAGCCATGGCTGGATGGCTGCAAAGAGCTGGCTGAAGCTTAATCCAACTAAGACAGAAGTCCTGTACCTTAGCCAAGGTGGAGTAGAATCAAGTATATGGCTCCCAACCCTGGATGGCATGCCACATATGCCAACCCAGAAGGTGAAGAGCTTGGGAGTGACACTGGATGCCTCACTCTCTGTGGAGGCCCAGGTCACTACAGTTGCCAGATCTGCCTTTTACCATCTTCAGCAGATCAGGCAGCTAGTACCCTATCTCTCCTCTCAGGACTTAGCTACAGCGATCCATGCAATGGTCACTTTCAGGCTGGATTACTATAACTCGCTCAATGCTGGCTTGCCCTTGGGACTGATCTGGAAACTCCAGCTGGTGCAAAATGTAGCAGTGCACTTGCTAATGGCATCACCTTCATGGGCAAGCATATGGCCAGCACTTCACCAATTGCACTGGCTACCCATCGAGTACTGGATCTGCTTCAAGTTTTAAAGCCTTACATGGTTTGGGACTGACATATTTGAGAGACCTTCTCTTCCCATACTTGCCCTGAAGGATCTTATGTTCAGCCAATCGCCATCTGCTGTTTGTTCTTGGCCTGAAAAACATCCTTCTTGTCTTGACTAGGGCCAGGGCCTTTTCTGCCCTGGCCCCAACTTGGTGGAACGTGCTTCCATTTGAGATTAGAACTTTACCTGATTTACTACCTTCTCATATGGCCTATAAAATGTAACTGTTCTGGTAGGCCTTCGAAAAAGGCAGCGGACGTCCATAATATATTGAATTTAGCCTCCCCTCTCGCAACAATTCATCTTTATCAGGCCTATATAAAGCATCATTGGTTCAAGCTTTATTTGCATTGGTTTGATTAATCTTTCTACCACCTGAAACAGTTATTTTAAGATATTTTATTGTTTAACTGGTTTTATTGTTAAATTTTTGTCAGTTTTATTGCTACTGTTCAAATCTGTTGTAATCTGCCCTGAGCCCATCACTGGGATGGGGCAGAATAGAAATTAACAAAATAAAATAAAGTTATCATATGGTCCCTGAAGTTATCATATGATGAGCATGAATAGGTTAGTCGAGTCAAGATAATGTTACCTGCTATTATACATTTGCCTTATAAATATTTCACTGGATTAAATGCAAATTTACTTCTAAATAATTGCATATATGAATGTAGCCATGTAGTAATCTTATGCACTTGGAAATAAGCCTACAGAAATCATTCATGTTTATTCCCAGAAAAATGAACAGAACTGCAGACTTTCTTCTAGCTGTATAGAAAGCAATATCTTGTTGATTAAATTCAATTAATATTTTGTCAAACTTCCCCTTTCAAAGAAAATATCAATGTGTGACATTCTGGATCTTCATGTTCAGTAACTTTACAAATGAGGAACTGACAGTGAAAAAAAATCAACAGTATATCAAAAACAAAAAGCTGTGAAATACCCCAGTTCAATCAGCATCTCTAATATTATACGCATATAATTAAATTTTGACCAGGGAAGGGGAATCAAAGGGACTTTCAGTGTGAGCAGATAAATTTAACACACAAGCTTGTTCTGAGATTTGTCAGCCTGACAACAGTTTATCTATTTTGCTCTTAGAAGAAGAAAATGTTCCAAGAGCTTTGCATAATTGAGAAAAAGAGGGGAAATAACAGGTGCCAGCAGAGAGGTGACAAAATGTCACAGCTGAAAGAAAGGCAGCTGACAAGAAAACATGAGCAGCAGGAAACCTCTTAAATGAAAAACAGCCATGTGCCAACAAACTCAAGAGAAAAGATATGAAAACCCACAGCAACCCCAATATCACTCTCCTGCTGCATAAGAAATCCAGCATCCACAACTGCACTGTTGCATGCAGAGGAAAAAAAGGTCCATAAAAGATTTCAGACACAACTCACTGGATCCAACTGAACATATGGGGTTCTTCTGCAAAAATGCTAGCTTTGTGTTAATTACCTCTACCGCAGAGTTGCTTGTGCCAAGACATTTCTGACAACTCTGCTGAAACTCTGCCACCAGTTGCCAAACACAAGGTCACTTACTGGCCCACATTAGCCATACATGGAAGGCACCAATCAATATGTGGTAAGGTCACCCAAGTCATACAAGGTTTCTATAAACAATGCACAGGTGACCTTACCATCAGTGCAGATCATCTAGGGACAACAGGAAGGAGGGCAGAAAAAGCCATCTACAGTTAAAACCCCAGGCTTCTCTGAAGACAGCCTTTCAAATTTCCAGCTTCACAAGTTGCCTGAAAGCAAGCAAGGCAGGACTTTTTTTGTAGCAGAAACTGCTTTGCATATTAGGCCACACATCCCTGATATAGCCAATCCTCCTGGAGCTTACAGTAGGCCCTGTACTAAGAGCCCTGTAAGCTCTTGGAGGATTGGCTACATCATGGGGATGTTGCCTAATATGCAAAGGAGTTCCTGTTACAAAAAAAGCCCTGAAGTTACCTATACAAGTAACCACAGCAAGCAACAGACACCCTGTGAGGTAGAACTTTGAGAGAACTGCTTGAGAGAACAGCTCTGAGAGAACTGTGACTGACGCAAGGTCACCTAGCTGGCTTCATGTGGAAGAATGGGGAAACAAACCCAGTTCTCCAGATTAGAGTTTGCCACTCCTAACCACTACATCAAGCTGGAGTAAGATACAACCCATTAACATCAGTCTTCCTTCTCCTCACTCTACTCCACTGTCAGTAGCCATGCAGCAAAATGTTTAAAATACCTATCATGACATAAAAACCATATCAAATGGTAGAACACAAGTTGGGTTGCCAGCCTCCAAGTGGGGCCTGGGGATCCCCTGAAATTACAACTCATCTCCAAACTACAGAGATAAGTTCTCCTGGATAAAATGAATGCTTTGAAGTGTGGAGTTTTTGGCATTGTCCTCTTCAGGTTGCATCCTCAAATCTCCAGGAATTTCCCTACCTGGAGCTGGCAACTCTACTCCCCATCTCCTGTCAGTGGCCAGGTGGGACTTGGCAACCTAAACATCAGAAATATTTTCCTTATAACAGTATTAAATTAAAATGCTATAGTTATCCTGCAGTATTTTTCTGTAGAATGGAAGATGGCAAGAAAGCAACATCACTGCCCAGGATGTGTGGATCTGTCCTACTATCATCTCATTTCCAAAATATTATAGAGGGTTTATTTTATAGCATTTTAAAAAATCTAGTTAACCAGAGAGAATGTTTAGAGAGTATGGGAAATGATGGCATTATTGTACCTTCAGCTCTTTCCAAATCAACCGTCTTGACTCTGGCCTAAGCATAGGGTTGCCAATCCCCAGGTGGGGGCAGGGGATCCCCTGGTTTGGAGACCCTCCCTCCGATTCAGGGTCATCAGAAAGCGGGGGGAGGGGAGGGAAATGTCTGCTGGGAACGCTATTATTCCCTATGGAGACTTATTCCCATAGAAAATCATGGAGAATTGATCAGCGGGTATCTGGGGCTCTAGGGGGGCTGTTTTTTGGGGTAGAGGCACCAAATTTGCAGTATAGCATCTAGTGCCTCTCCCCAAAATACCCCCAAAGTTTCAAAAAGATTGGACCACGGGGTCCAATTCTATGAGCCTCAAAAGAAGTTGCCCCTATCCTTCATTATTTCCTATGGAAGGAAGGCATTGAAAAGATGTGCCGTCCCTTTAAATGTGACGGCCAGAACTCCCTTTGGAGTTCTATGACGCTTGTCACAGCCTTGATCTTGGCTCCACCCCTAATGTCTCCTGGCTCCACCCCCAAAGTCTCCTGGCTCCACCCCCAAAGTCCCCAGATATTTCTTGAATTGGACTTGGCAACCCTACCTAAGCATCTAAAATAACACAGAAAGAACAGATTTAAGCAAAATTCCCAGTCCACCTCACTAATGCCATTGTGCAGATTGTTCTGATTTAGCAACATATGAAGAAACAAGAAGGTTTTTTTTAGAAAAGGAGACAGTAACAAATATGTGAAAGAATGGGGGAAGAGAGGGAGAGAATGCAGGCAAAGAGCATAAATATTATTCATTACAGAAAACACTGTAAAAACAATAAAGCAGTCACAGGATTGCAAAAGTGATGCATGAATAGCCTTCAGCCAAGTAAACTTCATTGTTCCAAGAGAAGAAAGATATATATGGGCAAATGTTCAGGAGAGTATGCCACTGCACACAAGAGTGACCATTTCCTAGGCAACACAAGGTCTTTCAGAAATAAAACAAGAGGCATGACCAGTAATGCTTGCAGAAAGGCCAAACCAACACAGCAAAGCACACACATTTATGGTTCCCAAGTACGTGCCCTGCTTGAATTAAGATTGGTATGCCTTTCAGTCATGTGAACCATCTGTAGCTTTTCTATGCACATTTGGTTTTGCGTCTCTTTTAATTCTTTGAAAAGGTATTCATTCTATATGCCTGTCATATCCATCTGCTTGCTTATGAACATGCAAACTCATTTAGAAATATGAAAAATTCCCAACAATGTTTTTTTTTTTTTTGCAAATAGCACCCTACTGACTTCCAAAGGATGCCTTCTGGTTCTAGAGCTGAAGACTTTCCTTATGAATAACTGTTCACCATTTTGTTATGTAAAACACAACATTTTCAGGGACCAAAGCTAAAATCAACCACCATAAACCTAAAAATACTGTCATTCCCAAAATGCCAAATGTTTTCCTCAGAAGTCAGCACAATTAAAAAGAAGCTAGTTGTAAAATATGCCCAAATGAATTATTTTATATATTAGGATTTTGTAGGCATCTGGTGTGTCTCCTGTAACAAAAGCACAACAATCCTAAGAGGTCCTCTGCAAGACCAGATCAACAATTCATTTGATCCAGCTTCCTACAGTGGCAAATCAGATACCTCTGGGAAGACCATAAGTAAGTTGTGAAGGCAACAGCTGGTGTTCCCAACAACCAGTACTAACAGACCTGCTGCCTCTGAACATATGCATCTTACTTAGCCTTTATTAGGGAATGGCACAACCAGCTGATGAACTAATGTTTGTCATGGGTTTTAGCTGGTTTGTGGTTTACAAAGCAATGTTTTGTGAACTGAAAAACTGCCATGAACTTTTATGAATTTTGGGGCAGTTTGTGGCAGTTCATGAGCAGCTGGGTTCATGAAGAGCAGGGTTCATGAAAAGGTGTAGGGAACAGAAAGCGGGAACAAACAACTGAGCAGCCAGACTGCTGCTTAACTGTATGGAAACCCCTGCTTTCTGCTCTGCACAAAAAAACGCAAGGACCAGAAAACAGGGATTTGAACTTTAAATGGCTCACAAAACAATACAAACTGTGTTCGTTTGTGAGCCAGCCTTCTGGTTCACGTGGGTTTGTGGTTCAGCCATGCACTATGAGCTGAACTGCAAAAATGTGGTTTGTGCTCATCCCTAGCCATTATGACTAATAACTAATGATACAAAATCTTCCATGAATGTGTTGAGTTGGTCCTCATTTAAAGCCACCTAAAGAAGTGACAGTGAATTCCACTAGTTAATTATGCTGTGCATGAAGAAGCCCCTTCTTCACACTCATCAGCCACTTGATGAGTTTCTTGCATTATGAAAAAAGGAGAAAACATTAAATCGCTATCTACACACTAGCCACCTTGAGCCATGAGGAAAGTGTGTGTGTGAATGTTTTAATAAAATAAATCTTAATAAAAGAGAATCAAAGCAGCAGCATTTTCAACATTTTCATCCGTCTACTGTACATAAGCGGTTGCATCCATGCTTCCGCAAAGCACAGCAAGTTTTCAGAAGCAGTTTTTACTACCATTTTCCCCTGGCAGCCTCTTGCACCCCCCAAAATCCCCTGCTGATGGTTGGTTGGAAGTTTATCTTGAATAATATGCTATGTGACCCAAGGGTCTGAAACAAGAAGGGGAGATTGGCTAAAATCACTACTCTCCAGCCGTGTGCTAGCAAATGAAGCTTTGTGAATGCTACATAGGGTGTTTACTTATTAAAGAACTTTTCTGCTGTCAACAGAGGGTCAAGGTAGTTTACAAAATACAGCATGCACTGGCACTATAACATCCACTGGAATCAGCTACCTGGGGAGGTGGTGAACTCCCTCTCACTGGCAGTCTTTAAGCAGTGTATATATATATGGAAGGGAACTTCTCATACAGGCCATGAGGCAGTGAATTCTAGTGGTTAAGTATGCATTGCATAATTGTTTATGCAAATAGCACCAGTCCTAATGCAGCCCACTACTTACTTTTCTCCACTGAAGAACCTATTCATTTTCTCTTACCTTCTTTCCTCTTGTTTAACTCATGACACATGACGCCTCATGACAAAGCGAAGACCCTTCCTACAAACCCATAACTGCTGAATTTATTCAGGAACCTTGTGGAGGGCCTCTGTCTAAGGATTTTTGGAAGTCCAATTGCAGGTCTACCAGATTACCTCAATACATGTGCTTATAAACACTCTCAATGAACTCCAAATGGCTGGTAAAACAGGACTTCCCTTTGCAGGAGCTTTACTAATTCTTCTTCCACAAGGTATATTCTGTGCTTAATCTGTTTTTAACAATGATTTCTTCCAATTGAACTGGAAAATATGTGAAGATAATGGCTGTGTAATTTTCTGGATTTTGCCCTGGATATCCTTTTTAATATGGATAAGGTTGCCACTTTTCAGGCTTCAGATAGGGTGATAGACAGGCATTTAGGGGCAGATAGGAGGTGTTCCAAACTGGGCTGGCTCAAAAAGAACCATCCTAACTCTCCACACACTCCCCTGCAAGCCACCCCCATCTCATCCACAGAGCAACACAGACACGATCAGATGGCTGTCGTGCACCATCCTTGTCGCTCAGTTTGGGGCTTTTTTCATACTTTAATGGCCATGCGCATGCACGCACACGTGCGCTCAGAGCAGTTTTTTGTTTAAAAAAGAGAAGGATGAGGCTTGGGGTGGCTTGCCAGTTTCACACTGCCAAGGCACCTTGCTTGTGCCCTTTTGCTTCCAGACACCAAGGAGGCAACTGGTGTGCGGCTCAAAAATTTGCTACCACTTTGAAAATGGTAACTTTTTGAGCTGCTCTCAGGATGCTGGAGGATGGGGTGAGTATGAGATGGGGATGGGCAGCAGATGTTTGTGTTTGGAAGGATTTTTCTAGTTGATTTCTGAGGCATCTCTGATTCAGCCCAAAGTGCCAGTCTGTAATCACCCATAAAGTTGTTTATTTTAGTGATAACATTCAGTATTACTTTTAAGAGATCAACAATTTCACCTATGAGAATGGGATAAAGAAGAGTTCTTCCTCCTCATTGCCCACATTCCCCAATCCAGAATCAAAGGCTTGTATTGAGATTTCAGATACACAGCTCAGATGATGTGTTGGTAACTGGAAAGTCCACATAGATTGCATAATTGCACAGAGAGCCAGTTTGGTGTAGTGGTTAAGTGTGTGGATTCTTATCTGGGAGAACCGGGTTTGATTCCCCACTCCCCACTCCACTTGCACCTGCTGGAATGGCCTTAGGTCAGCCAGAGCTCTGGCAGAGGTTGTCCTTGAAAGGGCAGCTGCTGTGAGAGCCCTCTCAGCCCTACCCACCTCACAGGGTGTCTGTTGTGGGGGAGGAAGATAAAGGAGATTGTGAGCCACTCTGAGATTCAGGGTGGAGGGTGGGATATAAACCCAATATCATCATCATCACCATCATCACCCCTAAGTTGCACTAATAGCATCAAGCTTTTTGCAGTATCCCTAACTGTCTCTGAAATAGACTTAGATGGATCAGTATTATGAGTAATTTGAGAATTCTGGTGTACCACATCTGATAAGAGATTCAGGTGGGTAGCCGCATTGGCCTGAAGTAAAAGAACAAAGTTTGAGCCCACTGGCACCTTTAAGACACTTCTTCGGATAACATGCATGCCCATGAAAGCTTATACCCAGAATTAAACTTTTGTTGGTCTTAAAGGTGCCACTGGACTCAAACTTTGTTCCACATCTGATGAGGTTAGATATGTAAGTTGATGGGGGTTCTGTATGAAGAAAAAGTGCAAACTGGGAAGTAGTACTAGTTTGTATGCAGCAATAAGAAAAGCTTTGCAGACATATACACGTGCCACAGATCAGATTCACAACATAGTCCTCACACCAATCGCCTACACCTCATTTTACTTCTTCAGTAGCTGATTTCTAAAAATAATTTTATAAATCAACCACACTATAATTTCTTTCTCCACTACCTGTCTGCTCCAGACTGTGTTTCATTTATCATTATTGGCATCAGAGGCACTCAACCAATAGCTGCCTGTGATGGTCAGGCACATACCTTTTGTGGGGGGAAAGGCTGAGGTGGTGGAGGTATATTTTTTCCCAGAACAAAATATTATTTTTCAGTGCTCAACAAATCTGATTTTACTACATAAGACATGCTTGCTGCAGAAATAAAATTTTGATCTGCCACAACTAAGACACAGTGTGCATTGCTTATACAATAAAACAACCATGTTTCTGAAGGAATTCCGAAGGAACAGCACCCCAATCCAAACCACATTAACAGAAGTCTGAATGGCAAGCAAAGCTGGAGTGTGTATTAAGACGTGGCTGTAAAAAGAGAACAGAATTGCTGCTTCCACTGGAGAGAATGCTGGCACAGTGCACGTGTTATCATCTTGCCCCATTTTCTCTCCTCCATCACCCATCTCCCAAAGCAAGCCAGACATAATAACTGAGAATACACCATTATTCCACTTGCTGAGGTCATTCAGGCAGACGGCTCACTGACTGCAATGTTGCTATAGTGCTGGAACTGTTAACTCCATGGTGATGAAAGGAACAGAACCATAACTGGGCCATATGCCAGACTAGGAAATCCTGGAAACCAGCAGATGAGGATTAGAATCACACAAAGGAGATGGCCTGTGAGGTGTTCTGTAATTCAAGGCACGTGGACAACTCTCCTGAGTCCTCAAGTAAAAGACATTTGTGACATATGCAATCAAGATAGATACCTGTGCCACTCCTGTTTTCAGAAGAAACTGACCAGTTACAGTGAAATTAGGGAAAGTGGGGCTGAAGCCAGAAGTCTGGGGAAACTAGTGAAGAAAAGTTAGTCTATACCAGGCTGGGACTTATGGAGCCATACTTGCAATTACCATCAACCAAAACCCACATGACTGCTGTATGCTATGCACACTGTAATGCACGGACATGATAAAAAATACAACTAATAAGATTAAGTATATAAATTTTAAAATTACCAGAATAACTTGGAATGTATACAATTTTCTCTCCCCATCACTGTTGAATCATTGCCAGATCTTGTATATCTGGAGTGACAGTACTGTTGCCAGTCACCATGTGGTGAATGGAGATCAGTTCACCTGGGGAAAATGGCTGCTTTGGAAAGTGGACTCTATGGATTACACCCAGGTAAAGTCCCCTCCCCAAACTTCCCCCTCCTCAGGATCCACACCTCCCAAATCTTCAAGTATTTCTCAAAGTAGAACTGGCAACCTTAAAGTTTTTGAGTCCAGTGGCACCTTTAAGACCAACAAAGTGTTATTAAAAGTATAAGCTTTCATGTGTAAGCATGAAATTCTGAAGTTCTGAAGAACTATGCTTGCACCCAAAAGCTTATACCTTGAGTAAAACCTTTTGAGTTCTTCAGAACTCGTTATTTGGTTGGATGTAAAATAAATGCTTTCCATGTTAATAGTTCCCTTCAAGTTGAACTGTAATGTTGCAGGAAACTGAGTGGTCAGAACCTCTCTTTGTGTTAAGTTTTCTACTTGCAAGAAGTTTTTGTTTGCTGGGCCATCATTCAACACTGGTATGTTCCATTCAAGTGTGTAATAGTCGCTGGGATTTACAAGTGAAGGGGCATTTCTTTAAACAGCCACATGGAGATTAAAACCTCATTACTGGATTAAAGCAACATATTCACCACTAAATCACAGTGCTGCTTAATAAACGAAAGCTCCTTAAAACATCCAGTCTTTCCAGGGGACAGACCTCAATCCTTATGGGAGATACTGAGGGTTTTTTGTTGTTGTTCTAGATTCAAAGTGAAACCTTGTATTACCAAGCCAATAAACAGTCATTGTATTAAATAAACTTTCATTTTAAAATAACCGGATAATTCTAGTTCTGATTAAACAAAATATTGTCTGCAGAGAACACTGGCATACCTCACAGAAATTAATCCCATATAAGCACACATGTCAAGTTCTACCTAAGTTAGCTTTAAGAAGAAAAATTATATTTAAAATATGCCTTAGGTTTTCTTCAGCTTTAGTAGCTACCCCCAAAATTTAGGAATTAAATTTTGTTTTTCAGCCATCACCAGCCTTTTTATTTTAGTGACCATACTTTGTAACTAATACTAGCACAAAATCTAATTCTCACAGTTGCTTTCATTTTTTAAAAAAAGCTGTAACAAAAGTGTAGTGTATAAATACATCTATCCCTGATGGTATTCACAACAAAAAGCTAACCTCTATCCCTCACCTTCTGAGAATCACCAAGAGGCACTTACAGTAAATGACTGATGAAAATACTAGGTACCACAATGATATATCTAGGCTCCATGGAATTTTGGTGTCTGGAATTTATCAACACCTTGCTTAAAATCTTCTTACCCAGAGCTTTACCTCCTCCAAAAGGGGGGGGGGGAGCAGATTCTACCAAATTGCAGATCCTCAAGATTCAGTGTCAAAACATCCTAAACAGTGATTTAAAGTTAATTTTTGCATAACACCCCATTTGGCCACATAAATTCATCCAGTCTCATATATAGAACCTTGATATAATCGTAATGCTCATGTTGGGTTTTATTTTTAAACTACTAGTTTCATCTTGGACCCTTATTAACCATGAAATCATCCAAATTTCTAAAGAGTTCCTTCTACCTTTCCCTTTCCTGTTGATCTCCCAGGATAGAGCTGGATGGCTTGAGAACTCATAAGATTCAAAGTCTCCAATCCAGCAATCATGATAGGCTTCCCAACCCTCCCGCCCTGGCGGGGGACCCCAGGATTTCCACCCTCTTCCCCCGCTCCCCAAAAAAATGGAAGCGGGGGGAGGGGGGAAACGGCACTGGGGAGCATGGTGAGCCGCCGATCCTGGAGCGGGCGAGGCCGCCGCGCCGCTGCCGCCCCCTCCCCGCCCATCGCAGCTGCTCCTCCGAGATGGGCCCAAGCTGAGCCCATCTTGGAGGAGCAGCCAAGAGCAGCGCAGGCAAAACCAGAGAAGGGGAGGGCGAGGCAGGCCAGGAGCATGGCGAGCCACGAATCCGGGCCCTTCTAGGACCCGGACTTGCAGCTCACCACGCCCCTGGCCTGCCTCCACCCCCCCTCCGCTTCCACCCCAGAGGCGGAGCGGGTGAGGCTGAGCCCATCTCGGAGGAGCAGCCACGGCGAGCAGAGAAGAGGCGGCAGCTGCAGGGCGGCTCGCCACACTCCCCGGCGCCATTTTCCCCTCCCCCTAGCTCCACCCCAGTGTCTCCTGGCTCCACCCCCAAAGTCTCCTGGCTCCACTCCCAAAGTCCCCAGATATTTCTGGGGTTGGACTTGGCAACCCTAAATCATGAATACATTAATAGTGTCATCCTATGCATGTTTACTCAAAAGTAACTCCTGCTTTATTCAGTGGGACTTACTGTCAGTTAAATGTGCACAAGATTTAAAACTAAGCAATGTGGAGAAAGAAAGGGAGTTCTTAGAGACAATGGGCCCTTCATTTCCACCCTTAGCATGGGGCCTGAAGTTCAGAAAGGCTCACAGCTCACCTGTTCTCCGGTCCCTCCAGTTACAGCTCTTTTATGGTGAGAACTATGTACCAGCAACAAGCCCTACCAAACAATGGCTTTTCCCACTTCACTGCAACATGGGATTTGAACCACCCTGGGGAAACAGTGCTCAGAAGAGCCATGGATAGAATGTCAAAGAGCCACATATGGCTCCCCTGAGCCACTGAATATCACTGACCTACATTCTCACTTCTAGATGGTAAGAGACAAACTCTTCTACATGCTGTTTCTAGGTCTTACATGGTCACCTCCAAAACAAAAAGTGTAAAATAAACAGTACTATTACTCATTTGGAACACATGAAATTTATGCATTTTATTCAAATCAAGCATATTCTAGTTACGGTACTTTTAAAGACTGGAAGTGGTAATAAAGGAATTTATGACTACAAAACATCTTCCTAAAAAAAAAAGGGCAGAGGAAATATGTTCACGTTAAATGTGGCAGACTATTTAACACATGGTAGCCCCTAGCCTGTCATGTTGTGAGGAAAAAACCCCTTATAGAACATTGTAGTCACCAACTTGGTTGCCAGAGCACCTGGAAAAGTAGCTCACACACGTCTGGCCAGAGAGTGTGTGTAAAACCTATCCAGGGGCAAAAGGGACTTATGCAGTACAAGCAGCCATAACGCTACAAAGGCACTTGAGACCGGTACAAGAGTGCCCACCAGGAGAACAGATGGATTCCCATCGTTCTGTATGACGCCAATCTCGACCATGGAGCAGAGGAGGTTGTGCAGCTAGGAGCTATCCAGGCGAACGGTTTTGAAGCACCGACCATGGAATCCACTGTGGAGGGCTAACACCACATGCAACTATCTTCCTACCATGCCAGACTCCATTCCAGCGAAGTGAATGGCTCACGTACTCGCCAGATGTCACCTGTGACTGCAGGCAATCGACCCACCCCAGGCGTAGCCAACTGTCCAACCGCCACTGTCTTTGTCCAGCGAAACCTTGGACAAAACACTGATGACAATAGAAGATTGAAGAAGAGGAAGAACATCTTCACCCGGAGCCAAGTGTCTTTTTACCTATTGGGTGTTACCTTAGGTAACAATTTGGCCATCTATTGTCATCACCTCGGTCTAGTTCAAACCACTCCCATGTACCTCCACCCCAGTGATTTCCCTCATTCTTCTCTGTACTGTTACCTTAGAGCACCCCCACCCTGGTCCATTTCAACCTGAAAGTTCACTCAGGTAACCAGGACTCAAGCCTGTTCATTGGTCAGTTATGGGCACCCAATTAGGTGCCACCAATGAACTTTCTATTGGCTTTCGCAGTAGTCCAGCCCTTATGGTCACTGCGAAGCCTCCCCTTTTTGGAAGGTCACGCATCAGCTGATCATCCTCCTCCTCTTTCGTACCTCCCATCTGCTAAGGGCTCAAGATAGTCCGTATAACCTGTGGACTAGCTACCCACAGGTGTGCTTCTAGCAGTATCCCAATTCCGCTGTCTAGATCCATCCCTGATTCTAAGGCCAAGTTTCGGGTCCCCTCTCCCACTTTCTCGCTCGGCGCCATTGGAGCCTTCCTTGAAGACTACAATCGGTAAATATCACCCTGTTCATCTACCCATGTGTTTCTCTATATCTCTATCTAATTTTCTTAGGAATGTATGTATGATTTTGAGTATTTTGACCTTGTGTGTGTGATCTATAATTTTCTGGAATACATTTTAATTGTTTTTACTTAATTAGTGTCCCTAATATTTTAAGCATTAATTTCTGGAAGTGGAATCCTGTATACACAGGTAAAAAATCCTGATTAAGCCAGGTGCCCACCTGACAATTCCCCATCCTCGTTTTGAGGGCATTTTGGCTTACAATGTTAATGCACTGGGATTGTTGAGGTGGATAGTTTGCCAAGGAATTGGGTTGGTAAGTGCAGCTTTTAGTATGAAGTCCAATTTGCCACCTAGCTTTATACAGAGAAACAAATTATACACACGTGTGGTAGATTCCAGTCCACTAAACCCCTTTGCTATTGCCACAATGGCTTTCTTTGTTGCAATCAGAAAGAGCTCTGAGGAGCCAACACATCACCGGTGCTTCTGGCTGTCGGAGAAATCAAAGCAGGTTCATCAAGTCTACAGTTTATCTAAGTTTAGTCAAAAAGGCCAGTAGATCCATGCCAGCTCACCCTTTTTTTCATTGGAAAGCCCTAAGTGAGGGGACCGACCAGGTTCAATCTGTGGCATCTTCAGTACAACAATCTCAGCAAGAAGGTATTGGAAAAACTTTTTCTCTGTCTGAGGCCCTTGAGAGTCCCTCCCATTAAGAATAGATAATTTTGAGCTAAATGGACCAATGGTCCGACTTTCAGAGTAAAGCAGCTGCATAAGCTCAGTGGTAAAGCTACCTTACACATTAAAAAGGTAGAGGTAGTCCCCTGTGCAAACACCAGCGATTTCCGACTCTGGGGTGATGCCGCATCACGTTTTCATGGCAGATTTTTTTACAGGGTGGTTTGCCATCACCTTCCCCAGTCATCTACACTTGACCTCCAGAAAGCTGGGTACTCATTTGACTGACCTCAGAAGGATGGAAGGCTGAGTCAACCTTGAGCCAGCTACCTGAACCCAGCTTCTGCCAGGATTGAACTCAGGTCATGAGCAAAGCTTGGATTTCAATATTGCAGTTTACCACTCTGTACCATAGGGCTCTGGATCTTACACATTAAGTATCAGTAAATTTTCACGTGCCAGTAGTGTATATGAGAGAGAAAGAATAGATAGTGGGATATAGCAGTGGGGCTAATGGGAGTGGGTAATAATATTAATATTGTGCTAACTGCAAGTTTGCTTTTAATAATTCAGTTATGACAATGGGTGCAGCAACAAATAAGTCTATTTTGAAAAAATGCATGCTCTTGACTAGGTGGTTTGTGAATTTTCACCACAAAAGGACTACATGGAAACAGTGGTGGACTGGGTCCAAAAATATTGGTTGCCAGGAGACATAGGGGGCGCACCCACAACTATAAGGCTATCATTTAATTAGTATAAGAAATAAATAAAATTTTCAAAAAATATGTAAATGGAAAAAAGGTACAATTAAAACTTTTGCAAAATAAATATATTTTAGTAATTACAGTGTACATATATAGTACATATTACTGGAAGTATACAGTAGATACTAAATGTAAATACAGATTGCATTTTCTCCAGGGGAGCTGATTTCTGCTAGTTGGAGATCAGTTGTAAAATAGGGAGATCCCCAGGTCCTACCTGGAAGCTGCCATCCCTAAATACAATGTAGCACCAAAACTGTTGTTTTATAATTGTTTGGTATTTTAAATTGCAATTGTTTAATTTTAACTGATATTATTGTAACTGTATTTTTACTGCTTTATGGTTTTACTGTTTTATTGTTTATATTCAATGTTGTTAGCCGCCCTGAGCCTGCTTGCGGGGAGGGCGGGATATAAATACGAAAAATAAATAAATACATACATTTTAGCTGCATTATAGTAATAATATTGGGACTTCTATTATATTTTCAAGCTACTAAAAGGTCATTAACATTTTTAACATATTGTCTAATGTTTAAGATGGCCGACTTCATCAGGGGCCTAAAGGGCCCATTTGCCATTGGGCAAACTGACACCCTGGCCAGTCCTCCATGGCATGGAAATCAAACAGACAGTCCCTATCAGCAGCAAATGAAACTGTCATTTCAGATACTTGCATGTAGACAGACCAACAATATGCTGCTAAAGCTTCACATGCTATCTTCAGAGTGGGATATTTGAGACACAAATATCAGCACAAACCCAAGCAATAGGATTATAAATGGATCCATCAACAATAAAACAATGGTCACTTCTTGACACTCTTAGCCGTCCTTTGACGGTACCTAAATATGGGAGTCTGTGTAGACTGAGCCCTTCCTGTGCCACTCAGATAACATCTGAAGCTATAAAGATATCTATTATGCAGCTCTTAACCATATTAGCATCTCCCCTCATAGGAATTAGGGCAAGGAGCTGCAATGTGGGTTCTGTTGATGGTACTGGAGAGGCATGGAAAGGGCATCCACTGCAGTGGCCCCTAAAGCTCACAGAGGCTCTTGGAGGAAAGTGACAGGACCATCTGTCCCAACCTTTAAATGCAGCGGCCTCTCACTTTAAATGACATCATGTCCATCCTGATAAGAGAAAACTGGATATAGTTAGGAGTTTTTATATAAAGATTTAGGTACCACTCATCCAGCATTTAAGTAGAGTATCACAACAAGATTAGGATTGCACTGCTAGTCTCCCCCCTCCCCTGTGCTTGTATGGCATGTTTTTTCTCAGTCTGTTCCCAGGCTTTTTCAGTCACTGCTCCTGTATTATGGAATGGATTATTATAAGCTGTACAGAAAGCACCAAGATTGATGGCCTTTCATAAGACCTTTAAGAACATTTTTTCTCAGCTGGCTCTCTCTTGAGGGATAGATTTTAAGCTGTATCAGAAGCCAATTAATTCTTTCTGGCAGCTAGTTCATCTAGTGCTGCTTTCTTTGGGAGCTTTGTGAACTATTTAACATGTGATTTTATACCATTTTTATTGTGGTTCTTGGTCTCTTGGTCATCTCTGTAAGCTGCCTTAGGCTAAAAAAGAAAAGGTGGGATACAAATAGTTTATATAAATAATGTTTCTTCTTAAAATAAAAAATACGACTTTAACTGCAAGTGGTGATGAACAGATGCCCTGCCTGCCATTACAAATAAATATATGGATTTAGAATTTCACTTATGGGTAACTGATTGTTCATTCTAGTATTAAAAGCTTAGCCAGCACAGTTCTCCTAAACACAGTAATCAAGCCCTGCCTGTCAGGTTAATTACACTGGTAAAAGAAAACCATTAAGCCATCAGTATAGCAGGAACATCAAATCCAAAAGAGTTATAGGCCAAAAGCAGCAGCATTTTCTTTCCACTAGCTTTTTTTCTTTCATTGGTCATGGACTGCTGCAAAGCAGCATTATCTAAGGATCTATCAACGTAAGGGCTTTTTTTTTTTGTAGAAAAAGCCCAGCAGGAACTGATTTGCATATTAGGCCACACACCCCTGGCACCAAGGCAGCTGGAACTGCGTTCCTGCTCAAAAAAAGCCTTGATCAACATCATCAACAAGGGTGACTGGAAAACGAAGCATCATCAACTCTGTTAGGAAACTAGGAAAATCAACTTGTAGAAAATTGAACATACTGCCTTTCCTCTTTTCCTTCACCCACTGCAAATTTGTGCAGGCAAATCTAGAACAGCAATGATAATCTACAGAAGATGCTGCTCCCTCAAATCACACAAAAAAGTGGATACTGCTCCTCAAACCACATACGAAAAGGGGTACTGTGCTCTCCCCTCTGTGATGTGGAACATTCTGCTGCAGACACTGTCCCCTTAGACCAAGGGTGCCAAACATTCGACCCGTGGGGCTCCTACCCAGCCCTTGAGCAACTGCCTCTCCTGCGTCCTTCTTCAGTCCTGATTTGAGGCTCCTCCCTCTCCTCCTTCCAGGAGGAGGGTGGGAACAAGCCAAAGGTTGCTTTCTGATCAGGCTCCCTCAATTACACAGGAGACAAAGACAAGCCTTTCTTCCCTTCCATTTGCTGAGGCTCCTCCCCTTCTTCCTCTTTGCTTGGCTGCCTCATTCTCACAGGAGAAATACAAAACACCTTTAAGGCCAACAACGTTTTATTCAGGGCATGAACTTTTGTGTGCCTTGCATATGGCACATAAATTATGGTTTCATATGTTTTATTGGATTGATTGTATTTTATGATGTTGTAAGCCGCCCTGAGTCCGCTTGCGGAGAGGGCGGGATATAAATTGAAAGTAATAAATAAATAAATAATATGTTTTATTGGGTACTTTACGCTGTGGCTTTCATGTGTGCAACTGGGTTCCCCTCCTCTTTTTCACTATTTTCCTGGCCTCATGATCCAGTTTTTCTCAGTAGTAAAGCAATGTAAACTGTTTAGACGAGGAATAACAACAAACCAGTGAGGTGGATTAGGCTCAGAGTGTGTGTCCAGACCAAGTCCATTCACCACATTTCCTTTGTAGACTGGAGATTTTGAACCTAGACTTCCCAGATAGCAGGCTGATACGGAACACTATACACATGTCTGTCTCTCTATTTCTGCACTGTCTCACAGGAGTTGCAGTTATCTTTCTGGAACAACTACAGTTTTGTACACAAGCACATAACCCTCACTCTGTGTCATGATACCCTTACATGTTCTTGACCAGCACGCAAAGCAAAAGCAATTTATGTTCAAAACCTGGCAATGCCCGGCCATTTCATGTTTTCCCGGGTCCTAGGCTCAGAGCTCTGACCATAAGATTTCTGTAATGAATTTCAATAAATCAATATTAGGTTTGCCGCTTACAGATACATACCTGAACAACATACTCAAGTTTGCTACAGCAAAGACATTTTGATGAAAGAATTCAGAGCAAGAGGTGTCAGTTATCAAAGTCTATTAAATAAACAAAATATTGCAAGAGTGCTAATTTCTAAAGAATGTTTTTATTTCAAGCAAAACAATATTTAATTGTGTTTGTTTGTGTCCTTCATAAAGTTTATATTTCCACTACCTGGCATTACATTTTATGACACACATGGCCTGGCCCAACAAAGTCTCATTTATGAAGAAGAGATTGGACTTATAACCCACCCTTCACTCAGTCTCAGAGCAGCTTACAATCTTCTTTCCCTTCCCCTCCCCACAAGGGACACCCTGCAAGGTAGGTAGGGCTGAGAGCGCTCTCCAAGAACTGCTTGAGAGGAACAGCTGTGAGAGAGTTATGACAGCAATGGAGAACATTTATGTTAGCGAGGATGAATGCCTTTCCTTCAAATGTTTTTATGGCAGATTCCTCCAAATCTCATATAGTGAGAGAGTCTGTCCTTGTGGGTTGAACAGCCCAGATTCCATCCAACATATATTGCTGGACTGTCAGTTGTATTCTAATCCCCGGAGAGAACTGTTTGGAAATCTTTCTTTCCTTCCCTGTAACCTAGTGAATGGGATTTATTACTGCTGCCTACTGAAAGATAATGAAATAGTAATCACAAGGGCTGTTAGTAAATTTCTGGAGAAGTCCATTAAAATCTATGCGGGGCATGTTTCACTATAAATTTATTAGCTTATTGTTCCTAATCGTAGACTGTGTATCTTGTCTGTCCTTATTTCATGTTATGCCTGAGTATGCCAATAAAAAGGATGATGATGACGACGACAGACCCAAGGGCATACCAGCAGGTGTATGTGGAGGAATGGGGAATCAAACCTGGTTCTCCCAGATTAGAGTCTGCACACTTCACCACTACACCAAACTGGCTCTCTTATGTCAGATTTGGCTCTCATAACAAATTAGTCTCACACCCCGATCTGGGTTTTCCTTTTCATCTAATACATTCGTTGGTTTTCAAATAGTGTATCTTGAAAGATTATCACAGGTTTCTCAATGAAAGCCAGTTTCACTTTCCATCTTCTAAAATGTGATTCTACTGAGATGTGTGTGTAATCTAGTAAAAATTATCTATAGAAATTAAGCAGTGATGAGTGGTGAGGCTCAAAGACCTGGCCAGTGGCCTGTATGAACTAAGAACACACCCTAGAATCCCAGAATCCTCTACAATATGCAGGGGTTTCCTGGTTGGTGATCAACAGTCCCTTGGCAGTGAAGTTAACATAGAAAGGGTTATTGGAAGCAATAACATCTTAAGACCTCTGAATAAAGTGTTTGAGAAATAAAAAGTGTGGTTTTCTTGCGGTGGTATGCCAGGACGGGGAAATACTTGGAAATTACCACTGCTTTTGATTCTTACTACCTTCTTGCAGAAAAAACTGAAAAAATCATGATGATACCGATTAAAGCTAAAACCCCCCCACAACAATCTAGCTGGGAAGGAAGCAAATCCCATGAGACAATGCTAAAGAAACAGGATATGTTTTCCTAAAAGATTAACCAGGGAAGTCAGGGATGTAGGAGGTTAACAAACTAAAACATTTTTTAAAGATTCCAGTAAAAAGAAGAAAAATTATCATTGGCAGCTATCTTCACAGAGAGAAAAAAATATATTGTGTATGAATATATAGTGTATAAACATTTAGGATATTAAAGTGTGTTCTTTTAAGGCCACTGAAGTCACTGGACTTAGAAGGGTGCTATTCTGCTCAGGATGGCACTGAGCAGGGTGTAATTCTGCTCAGAGTGGAATCCCAACTCAAAAAGGACAGAGTAGAGCTAGAATGGGTACAGAAAATTTGGGGGGGGGGGGACAACAACCAACAGATTTGGGCAGCTCAGATACAAAGCAAATCTTCAGAGGCTGGGTTGTATTTTATTATGCGTAATTATTGTATTAAAAGGTACATGGTGTGAAGAGGGTGAACAGAATCTAATCTCTCTCTCTCTTGAATTCAGGGTCATCCAATTAAAGGAGTTGGCAGTACATTCAAAGTAAAATATTTCTACACACTAGGTATAATTGACTCGTGGCCGTTATTATAACAAGATTTAATGATAGCCATTAGCTTAGATGGCTTTAAAATGGATTAGAGAAGGAGGGCAAGTTTTAAGGATTGTTAACCATAACTAAAAATTGAGTCTCCATATTCAGACACAGTCGATCCCTGATTATCAGATTCTGATGATTAAAAAAAAGCCCCATGAAGGGTTATTTTTTGCATGTCTTCCTTATGAAATATCTAGGGTGATCAGACTTGTCTCTTTCTTTGCAGGTTTTCAAAACAAAGTTAGTCAGGCATCTGTCTGGTTTGATTTAACTATGAAAAACTTATCTGAAGACAAGAGGTTGAACACTAGGAGCCAGTCAAGTTTGTGATTCAATGACAAATACATTACATTTCTTCAGTTTCAATAGCAACAGTAGAACTTTGAGGGATCATCCCATTTTTACCAGAATGGGAAGAGGACAAACTAAACCCTTATGTGTTGGGTTGTTAATGAGAGAGATCCTGCTTCTGTGCCTCTTGGCAGCTGAACTTGTACTACTGCCGAGAAATAGGTTACATATGTGGGGGAGAGGGGGAGAGAAGAGAACTGCATCTTAAGGACTTAGTTTCAAGTAATCTACATTTGCCTGTCATGAACAGATTGAAAACTTCTATTCTGTACAAAGTTCATTTTAAATCTAATTTAAGCTCCTTTTCCACTTACTTGGGAGGCAGGAATAAGGCCATTCTCTTCTTTATCTTGCATAAGGGAGATCAAGTTGATATTACATATTTGGACTTTCAATAAGCCTTTGACAAGGCTGTTCAGTCAAAGCCTCCTATAAAAAAATCCTTTGACACTGTATCAAAGAGAACACTCATTTGTGAATTAGCCACTGATTAATAATAAGTGTTTAAGCATTAAATGTCAGGAAAGAAATACTCCAGCATTTCTCTCTGCTGGCAAGTAATGCCCAAACACTAACTATTGATCAGTGGCTAATTCACAATAGGTGTTCTCTTTGATACAGACCGATTTCCCACTCACCTTACGCCACTCTCATGTTCGTCTTCTCAGCGGGAATTCCTTCCAATTTCACACTGTCTGCCCCGGAGCTGCAGCAAGTATCTGTGTTTTCACACAGCAAACAGAAACTGCTAAAAACCAGTTTCTGTTTGCTGTGTGAAAATGCTGACGCTTGCTGCAGAAAAATGTGAGAGCGGCGTAAGGTGAGTGGGAAATCAGTCACAGTGTCAAAGGATGCTCACCTCTCTTGGAATGTAAGGGGATAGAAAAACCGAGGAAATGGAAATCAAGCCCACTCCTTCATATCCTTTGTGGTAACTTGATTGTTCGCAAATAAATCTCTTGATCAAAATTAACAAACATAAATGAATGATATGACAGGAAGTTATCAGCTGATGAACATTTCACTCATCCACCTTCCAAATCATAGTTATTGGTTTAAACAGAGCAGATGTTGGAAGATCTGGAACTGATCTTTCACAGTGACTTCTAAAACTACATTTCAATCACATAGGGCTCCCATTTAGATGGGTGTCTTTGTGGGGAAAGGAGAAAAGGGTTACTTCTTCAGGAGTTTGCTATCAAAACAACACACATACATACACAGAGAACTCTTATTAGCTTTTGAAAGTGGGGAAAGGGGTAAAAACAGGCAACTATTTGTGGCTAAACATTTTCTGGCATGTTGATAAAAAAAACCTTTCTTCTAGATGTTGAAAACTCTTTGCTTTTCTCTGATAATGGCTATCTACTTTTCATTGGCTGATTGTAGACGGGCATTCTGGGGTGGCTGAGAGGCATCCCAAACCGGAGCTGTACCGGAGCCTCCAGAGGGTTCCCGGTGAGATGGCCCCATCCCATCCCTGAGGCTGGGGTTCTGGAAAGACCACCTCCCTCCACCATACCAGCTAAGATCTTCTTCTTAAGCCGTGCCCTCTACCCGCACTACATAGCTGAGGTAAGTAGCAACTAGAGAAAAGGCTTTTTTCAGTTGTGGCAATTTACATGCTAAATGCCCTCCCTTTTGAGGCTCATCTGACACATACCTTACTAGCATTTAGGCACCAAACTAAGATGTTTCTTTTTACCAAAACTTTTAACTGAGGTGTTCAATCTTTTGAAGCTTTTTCATGGTCTATTGCTATTTTGAGGTCTATTTTATGAATATGATTTTAGGCTGCTTAATGTTGTTTTATGCTTTTTTATGCCCGTGGGTTATCTTCTATTGATAATTTTGATCAATAGTTGCTACTATTTTCATGATTATAGCTGTTTTTATTATTTGGTTGTATTGTTTTTAGTTTGTGATACATTCCTCTCAGGAAAGGGAGAATACACTTCTCAATAAATAAACCAGGGCATAAGTAACAAGAAAGGAATGGAACAAGATACATTTGTATGTTAAAACAGCAGAGACTTTTACATCTCACACAGCAGTTTAACAGGTTCCTTTGCTACCTTTTTAATTTTTATGCATGTTATTTATAGTCTGCATTCCTCAAGGGACATTCAATACCCAACGCATTAGGATTTCAAAAGTCTGGAACCACCAGAAGGAATGAAGCATAACGTAAGCATTCACTTATACCTCATGTCTACCATGAAGATCAAACAAACAATATTAGATTAAGAAGTCTGTGATTATTGAAATCCAGTCCTTTTTTCATGTAAAGTACAGATTATAAGATCAAACTCTTCAAAAGTAATCAAAGGTTTTCATCACATAGTTTAACTTGCAACCAAACATCCCATGTCATGACTACTACTCACAGGAAATAATTTGGCTCTTAATACTGGCATGCTAGTTACCTTCAAAAAGTTATCAACTGAAATCAATGAGAAATTAATGCTAGTTCCCTAAAAAAAGTTATCAACTGAAATCAATGAGAATTTAAAGTGCTTAACTGTGGCTGAAATTTAATCAAGATGCCTGAACAATCTTCATAACAAAGAAATGACAGTATCTACAAGCAAAATACAATATGTAATCAGTTTATAGATTTTTAGAAAATGTAATCATTTATGAAATATATTCTTAAAATAGATTCCTAGTCTACAGTGCACCCCAGGTTAATATTAAAATACCATGAGAAAATGCCATATCCCAACCACTACAAATATATGACATTCTCGTAGAAGTTTAAATACTAATTATGTAACCCCATGGCAGGGTAGCAAATCATAAACCAAGATTCCCCTGACCCAACAACCTATAAGGCAGGATACACAGATATCCTATAGCCTATCATAGGTTAAGCTCTTTTGTGTTAACTTTAACTAAAACAATTACTTGGGGCTCCCAACATACCTGGTAGAGATTGATAACTGTTAATATAAATTCTGGAGGTTGAGGAGGTAACTTTGCTGTTACTATAACTAGGAAAATTAAGCTTAAGCTCCACAAGTGCGTCCTCTGCCTTCTTTGCAGATCTTGTGAGAGTGTCTGCTCTCCTGGCTTCTTATCCATTTCTTGTGCGTCTCTGCATTATCTAGAGAGAAACAGAACTACCAGCTTTGTTTCCTCCCCTCTTCCTGGCTGATGCATATAACATTAAGCACAGAATGCCAGTATGAACAGGTCTTAATTAGATGCACTCAGTAAAAATAACAGGAGGAAAAACCAGTTAGAAACTTTTTTAAAAGATGAAGAGAAAAGTAAGGGGGAATGTATATTTTGAAGATTATTCTTATTGGGGTTAAATTCTGCCCTAAGTCATGTGGAAAGGACAAGACAGAAACCTGCTAGTAATGACTGCTCCACTGGTCATTGTTTTGTGATGCCTGTCTGTCATAACTCACTGCCCTTATTTTGCCCCAATTTTTTTCTTTTGGGGATGCCTCGTTGAAATGTTGTAAAGTGTTGGTAGTGTCGTAATTTTTCAGGACAGGATTAAGTTCCCTTCCCAGCATCAAACCTCTGAAAGAATGGGCAAATGTCTTGCATGCCCTGTGCACATAAACACTAAGCAACAATATGTCATTTCACACAACACAGCTGCTGGAGTATGTCCTGAACTGTTGATAATATATTGCATAGGGCAAAAACGTTTTTCTAGGTTACCCAGAACCCACAGAACAACCATTCCCTTGGTTTCAAAAGCAGATAAGAGCAGGCTATATTAACAGAGCAAATGCAGAGGAAACTGACATGATGTACAACAGACAGCACAGAGTTTTAGCAATGTGCAAGAATGGAGGGGGTGGATCTCAAAAAGAGATTTTTCTTTGAAGGCAGAGATGCCCCAGTTTGTTCCTGTCTTCCTCTGCAAATGCTAGAGAGCATGTAACAGCTCTGTTTAATCAATTTACCTCTCTATATTATCCAGTTACAATGCTGTAATTAGTTCTGTAATTAATCAAATAGGCAATGCTAACACACCTATTCTTTGGAGCAGACAAATACTGAGGCCACAGTTCATAACCACTTGAAGTTGCTTCTTTTCTTTTTCTGTTTCTTCACTGGGCACTAATTAGCTGCTACATCTGGCCGGGGCAGTGCTTTTTTTTTTCCCCTGGGGGAACGTGGTGGAACAGAGTTCTGGAACCTCTTCATGGAAACAAAATTATCAAAAAATGTTTAAAAGTTTATGAGGGGTACCTATGTGTTTCTCCTTCATTTCCCTCTTGAGAGTTCTGGCATCTCTTTTTCCAGAAAAAAAGCCCTGAGCAGGGTTAAGACTCAGGA
This sequence comes from Heteronotia binoei, assembly GCF_032191835.1. Classification (NCBI taxonomy): domain Eukaryota; kingdom Metazoa; phylum Chordata; class Lepidosauria; order Squamata; family Gekkonidae; genus Heteronotia; species Heteronotia binoei. The sequence continues at coordinate 91,363,848 of NC_083228.1, read as the reverse complement.
TGCAGCATAACTTTATCTCAGAACATACCAACACTAAACTCCACCTTCGTCAGCTGCTCTCCATAACGAGAGAAGCTGAAGAGGTTCAAATAGCCCCAACTAAAAAGCATGCCATCCTCAAACATACACAACTCCACTCTACCCTTGACAAAAGTCCTTCATTCAACTATGTGGCACTCTTTTACAATTAGGTCTTGGGGTTCTTTGGTCAACTATAGGATCTTGAGGTGATTCCACTTCTGCAGGCAAGGACATATTAACATACCCAACTTTTGATGGCTCTGATGACTGAACAGGGTGCGCAGCTGGAAGAACAACAAACCCAGAGTACTCTATAGTTGCTGCCTCTAACTGCTGAATTGTCCTCTCTCCTCTTGAAAATTATAATCTTCTTAGACAACAGGAATCATAGCGCCCAGGTGGGACCTGGGGAGCCCCCAGAATTACAACTCAACATAAAAGGGAGAGAGGCAGAGGACGGCACTGCTATACTCCTGGCTTGTAAACAAACCAAGTTGGAAGATTTATTTTTGCCTAAAGACAATATACTGGCTGAGTTTCCAACCTCAAACCAATTCACCCCACTGGCTGAGTGAGATCTTGACAGTAACAGTGACAAACAACATAGAGAAGGAAGAAAAGAAGAAGAGGGCGCCGATACTAGGTTATCAGAGAAAGGAAATGGAATTAAAGATGGGGTGTCAAGGATGTTCTGGATGAATTCTTCTATCCGACTGCTCAGCCGGTCAACAGAATTTTTGAGAAAATCAATTTCAAGGTAGACAAATTGCTTCAGCACCTAATGATTGACCACTATGATTACACTAATTATAGTACTAACAACAAAGGAGCCTCCAGGAATAAACAGATACTGAACTTTCCTAATTCACTGGATACACATAAACAGACTTTGAATAGTTACGAAAGAGCAGTTGGAAACATTCCAAGGTTAAGGGCCCACTATACAAACTAAAACTACAACCCTGTAAAGTTTGTCTTGTAGTATGTAGATACAGCGGGCATTTCTCAAAAATGTCTGGAAATCTAAACATCTAGCTCTATAACATCTAAATGCTCTTAAATATGAAATATCTCCTCCGGATCTGATTCAGGTAGAGCCACTTTATAGCTTGAATCAAACACAGAGACTGATTTTGCACACTACACCACTCTCACGTTCATCTTCTCAGCACGGCTTCCTTCCGATTTCACACCATCTGCCCTGGGGCTGCAGCAAGCGTTGGCGTTTTTGCTCAGCAAACAGAAACCACTAAAACACAGTTTCTGCTTCTGCAGCCCCGGGGCAGATAGTGTGAAATCGGAAGGAAGCCGTGCTGAGAAGATGAATATGAGCGTGGTGTAAGGTGACTGGGAAACCAGTCAGAGAGTCATGCTGTCATTCAAAAGCCCATAGATTCCCTCAATTTTGTTCCATCAAAAGTCCTATTTGGACACCAAAGGAATTTCCCCAGTCATGTTTTTAAAAACTTAATACACTCTCCCATGCTGGAAAAACAACAAAATACTATCCCATCATCCAAAGCAAAAGATGGACCTTCTGAAGATGGCTTAGTCAATAATTTCCAACATGAACTAGTACAATGGAATGACTTGTCTTTCCAACCTACTTCAGACTTAGAAGACATTCTTCCCAATAATACAGTAGATGAAGACCTTTTGAACTCTACTGTGGATCTTCCTGCTTGGAACAAGGAAAGATCGCCACCATATTAGAACAACTATGACTTAAACTTTTAAGCATCAATAAGACTTCATAGCAGCGAGCAAAAATACACCCCCTCAAAGAATGAATGAATTTAAGGGCTGCAAATCACAGCGGCGGGCAGAAGCAGCTGAGGGAGCGGAAGCCTCTGTGTTGAAGTCCCACCTGCAAAACGGAGACAGAGATCAAGAGCACCTGCAGGGGCGGTGGCTGGAAGAGCAGGCTGTGTTTCAGCTGGGCGCTCTCTTAAAGGGACAGTTTCTGACCCACCGCCCCGCAACGGGGCAGCTGCCACATACACATGCCCTGTGCCCCGCCAGGGGTTGGGAATGCGGCATAGGGCAGACCAAGGGAAGGGAGCAGGTGGCAGCACAGGGGAGCGAGGTCAGCAGATGACCACTGCCTGGTTCAAGTGCCAGAGACGCTTGCACACCGAGCGGTCGAGAACAAGGGGAGGGGGAGGTGAGGGGGGACAGTGGAACTTACTCAGCCATAGGCAACAGTCCTCGCATGCACAGCCTCCGGGAGCCCGGAACCTGTGGAGGCCTGGAAACAAGAGCAGTTAATCCCAGGGGAGAGACCTCTCTCTCCCCCTCGCAAGTCAAAGATATTGTCAAAGCAACTGCGAGGTGCAAAACCCATCACCAACGTGCTTGCCTGTCCCTCACTCTAAGTCCGTATGACTGGGAGCTCACTGGCGGAGCTACCCACCATGCGCTCCTCTCCCTAACAACTGAGTTGTGTGAGGCCAGAGCAGAAGTATTTCTAGGAGGGGGGAGACTGCAATTGGATGCTCGTCAGCCTGAGGCGTGAGGGCATTGGCGAAGCAATCACGCTGCTCCCTAAGGGGTTTCCGAGCTTCTGCAGTGGCAGAGGTGACCTTTGTTTTTGGTTTCAACGAATGCCTATAGGGCACACCGCTGTTTTTGCAGGTGTAAAGTTGCGCCTCTCGGGGGGGGGGGCATGTCAAGGGCCAAACTGCTCAGGAAGCAGCCTAAGCCTGGCTGCGCCCCCAACTCCACCCCCTCCTCCGCCTGAATGCTGCGCTTCGCCTCACTTCCGCCCACACTCGGGCACAGCCCTCAGGTGCCGCTGCCCTCAGATGGAGCAGCGCTCAGACGGTCCCCCACAGAACTCCCCTCTGCTGCGGTGGTGCCAGTCGTACGTCAGCAGAAACCCTTCCTGCGCCCACGTAGTGGCTCATCTGATCCCGAAAGACTTTCCGTCCCCCCCCCCCCCGGATTGCGCTCTCAAGGGGGGGATTAGGTATCCTTTACCTCCCTAAAAGTTGAATGTATGGAGTTGTGCTCCCTGAAACCACTAGCAGTCCCTGTCCTCCCCAGACTACACTCTGAAATCTCCTGGAGCTTCCTAACCTTGATCTGGCAACCCTATCCCCCATCTCCTGATGTGGGCTTGGGGGGGGACCCAGCACCCTTATTAGACAGCCTACATGCTGATGCTACACTGGCCCTTCTGTACACTGAACCTTGAAGGACACAGGCTCAGTGACCTCAATGATGGCAGAAGGAACCCACCTCGGTCTGGATCCAAAGTTCCTTGCATAAACCAACTCTGAGCTACAAATGATGAAGAGACGATACTGACAGGGCAGCATCCAGATTTTTTTTCTGTTTGCCTTGTAAATCATCAGTTAAATCTGGATTGAGATGATCAAGACAAGTTTAGAGATACCACCCCACAGGTAATTCAGGAGGACTGATTCCTGTCGTTGAACAGGGAGTAACATGTTGAGCAATGAGAAAATCTGGCAAGATGTGTTATCCAATCACCTTCCACAATCTGCTTCAAAGCATCCTTTGTAGTGTACACCATTCGTTTAGTCTGGCCATTCCCTTGGGGTGGCATGGAGGAATGGTGACAGCTCTAATCAGATGTCTGTCAGCAAATTCCTGGAACTCAGCGGATATAAAACCAAACTCTTTGTTTGAGAGAATTTTGTCAGGCAATTTGTGGGTTGTGAATAAGTTGCACAGTGCTGAGACTGTTGCTGTTTGTGATGGCAGTAACACCATTTCAAGCCATTTAGAATACAGGTCTACTACACTCAATACATTATTTTGTTGGAAAGGATCTGCAAAACCAATATGAAATTTTGACAAAGTTTCTTGGTCACTTCCAATGGATAGGAAGGTACTTTTGGTGGGTTATGTCTAGTAGCCTGTCATGTGCTGCATTCAGTAACAGTCTTTCCAATGTCCAAGTTGATTTCAGGTATCTGGGGTCAACCTCACACCAGGCCACCAGACATAACTTAAATCTAGCGATTCATGTGAACAGTACCTGGGTGTGCAGCATGCAATGAAGACAAAGCGATTTGGCAACCTCCCTCTGGCATGACAACACAATTTCCCCATATCATTCTTTATGAGCAGGCAATTCATGTTGGCAGCCTTTGAATAACTTGAAGTTCTCAGGCAGCTCTTCCACTGGCCATTCCCTCGACGCCTAGTTTAAAACATGGGCTGTTGTGGGATCCAGAGCAGTTACTCTAATGATTTGATGGGCAAAGTGCATCTGGAAGGTTTTTCAGCATCAAGAAGTCTTCCACTGAAAAAGGCACTTCCAAATCAGGAACATGAAGTGGTAACTGACTCAGAGAGTCAGCATTAGCAATTGTTCTTCCAGTTTGCAAGCCAGTGTACAATCATAAGCACTAAGTAAAATACCCCAATGCTGCATATGAGACTATTAAAGGTGTGTATAGGCTTATCTGTAGAGAAGATTCTGAACAGAGGCTTGTGATCTGTGCAAATGTCAAAGGAATGGCCATAGAGGTAGCTGTGGAGTTTCTTGACCCTGCAGTAACAGCAAGGGCTTCTTCATAAGGTGAAACACTGGTAGAAAGGATCACTGTTTTATTTTCATCACAGCATCAGAGGTCAATAATTTCTGGAAAGTATCTTCCTGCTGGCTAGTCCAACTCCATGGAACTCCTTTTTTCAGTAGGTGATGTAATGGTTGCCTTTTATGGAAGAAAGACATAGTAAAAGTCAGCACCCCATGAAGAGTTGGGGCTCCTGCTTTGTTTTTGGAGTTGATGCATCCTGGTAGGAGTAAGAACTGAGGTTCAACAGGCCTTAAACATAACTTGGTTTATTGTGTCAGAACAAGCTGACACCAACACTGAACTCCACCATCTTCAGTCACTCCCCCAAACTACAGGGGGTGAAGAAGTCCAAACAGCTCCAAATAAAAGGCACAACACCCAGAGACATACACAACATTAACCACAGCTTCCCAAACCAATAGTGTTTTTTTAAGCCTGTAAAAACTTACTGGGTAAGAACTAGGGTTGGCAGGTCCCCCCGGCCACTGGCAGGAGATGGGCAGGGGGTAGGGTTGCCAAGATCCAGGTTGGAAAACTCCTGGAGATTTAGGGATGGAGCCTGGGGAGGACAGGGACTCAGGTGGGTATAAGTGACACAGAGTCTACCTTCCAAAGCATACATTTTCTTCATGGGAACGGATGCCTGTAGTACTGAGATGGGCTGTAATTCCAGGGAATCCCCAGATCCCACCTGGAAGCTGCATGTCTAGTAAATATATAACCAGGCTAGCTGAGTTACAGGAAACTGGTGGGTTTGGCAAATAAATATGTTTTCATACAAAAACTGGAACATTTGAAACTGCTGAGCATGGATTTTTTCCCCCAGGTCTGTATTTTAATTAGTTTGGGTAATTTTGATCATTGGAGGCATATAAACCACATTTTGTTATAAGGTGAAAAAGTTATAGCCTAGTTTTATGGGAATCATGGGGCTGTTGCTAGAAGCCAGTAGCCTTTGCTCTCCTTCTCTTTTCCTGATAACATCAACAAAGCAAGTGATATGATACATTCTCACTGCACTGAGAGTTTTCCTGCCCCCATTCCACTTTATTGGATGCCACTTGAAGGAGTGAGAAAATTCACAACATGGTGGCATCTGACCATATATTCTGCCATTATGAAAAGTAAGAGGAGGAGCAGAGACAGGGCAATTTCTGTTGGTCTGGTAAGAGAGTTAATTAAAAGATCAGCATACATGTGAGAATTGAATTTCTTCATTTGACATGCTTGACACCCAGTCAAATAACTCCCAAATGGGTGATAAAAACCAGCCTTATTATCATTACTGGTGTGTAGGTCAATAAAGCAGCTATCCACCCATACAAACCTTGTCAGCCTTTTATCAGACTGCAACTGAAGGAGACAGGAGGGAGAAATAAAAAAACCTGTCCCCTAACCTTGAGAGGGGGGAAGGTATACAAAGTTTATACGCTGCTTTTTCAATATACTTACTTAAACCAACTAACAAAAATGGAATCACTAAGTTACATTTGTATTTTAAAATCACAATTTTACATGGTAGCTAGAAATGGAATCCAGCAACAATATCAGCAGATAAGAATTTCTCCCCACCACAGCAAAAATGGAATAACATGCCAACAGAAAAATGAAGGTGAAGACACCTGCCAAGCACATACACTGAAACAAAAAAGGTCTCCACATGGTGCCTAAACAATTATTGCCAAGCAGAATTTTCGCAAAGGCTGTTCTAAAGGCACCACAAATGAAATGGTCTCTTTTATACCCATTTTTGGCTTCACCAAAGATAGTGAGTGAAACCTGGAGTAAGACCTCAGAAGAGGACTTCATGAATGGGTAGGTAGTCCTTCAGATAAACAGGGCCCAAGCTCTTTAGGGATTTATGCTAGGAATGTTTATATTAAGGATATTGTCATGCTTACTCTACACATGGATTATAGGGTGTACAGAGTGTATTGGCTAAACTGCTGGCCTGGAACAGAGGAGACTCAGACTGATTCCCCACTTGCCTTGCTCTGGTCTCTTTGCTCCTTTTCCCACATCACTTCTGCTGGATTTCACACAAGCTGCTCCGGGGTGGCGAGTTGCACCATCTCTTTTCAAGTTCCCTCCATGGCAGGCAAGATCCTCTGAAAACCGGTTTCTGCCTGCTGCAGAGGGAACTTGAAAAAAGGTGGGGCAACTTGCTGCCCTGGGACAGCTTGTGCGAAATCCAGCAAAAGTATGGTGGGAAAAGGAGCAACGAGACCGGAACAAAGCAAGTGCGGAATCCGCCTCAGGTTCAAATGTCTACACAGCCATGAAACTTACTTGGGCCAGTCAATCTCTCTCAGCCTAATACATGCCTTTTTCTATTGCAAATCAATTTCAGTAGATGACTCCAAGTTCTATTAAGAGCTGGCCCTGCCTCTTGCCTGAACTGACAGGTTTTATGACAACAACAAGGGGCAGCAAACTATATTTTTACAATACTGCAGACTTTAGAAGCCAAAATGTCTTGAACCATCTCTGCTACAAGGAGTTATTTGACAGAACCACATGAAATTCTAGAAGTACATAGTGCAAGTCAGAACCAGAGACCACGTCCCTTTTTGCACTGCAGAAGCATATTGGATTATAGAGGGAATGCAGTCTGCTGTCCTGTGCTCTGATGCTAATTACTACTTATGCAATGTTCTTGGAATGGCACTGAAAACTTTGAGGGATAAATAAAAAAAATATAAATTATCCCCTGGGAGTTTGTAAAATGTATATTCTACATCAACCAGAAGTTACTAAAATGAACTTGGCATTATTTTTCAGGTGCTGATTATGTCGAAGACAAAGTGGTAATACCTCAAGGAGTGTCTCCTTAACAAAAATAAATAACAGTCCTTCTAACTTAATCTAATACTGCACTTTAAAAAATAGCACACACCATTAATTTTCTTTATTTAAATGAAGTGTCAGAAAGAATCACATGCTTTGTACAGTGAGCGTCAATGACACTCTGGTCAGGAAAGACGATTTCCTGCAATGTGGTCTGAAACTCCTGCTGTATACAAAGAAGGAATGTTAAAGTGATGTTCAGCAATTAAATAGGATAGCTGATACCAGATAACAGGATGAAGATCTGCAGAAATCAGTTCAGTTATAGGTTAACCATCTTTTAGTGTCAACAGCATCCCAAAGCAGAGAGTTGCAATTAAAGTTAAACAAAAGTGATAATTCATAATGTTCTTTGATTAATTATTCCTTAAAGAACTTTCAGCCATATAAAAATGTGCATTTAATGAAGCCACAAGAGACCCTTGCATTGCTCAAACCAACATAAAAATGAAATTGCCCTTCAGAATAATAACAAAATAAAGAGGTGGAAGTTTGAAAATGATCATTCTGACCACGGGGTGTATTCTGGTTTATGTTACATGCCTGAATCAAGGCACAAGAGACAACAACAGTTATGTACAGTTATGTTTGAGCAAGGAGCAGAAAAGATAAGGAACAATGTGCAGTTGTGGGTCTTATATCATAGAAATAATACTGAAACAATAGGGAACACATTGAGCAATGTCATGGATGGAACACAGGAAGTGCATTTATGCTTCCTGTTTTTGGAGTCCATTAGGGAACTTAATAGGCCTAAATGGGGTCTTGCATATCTCACCCAAACTCACCCATAGAAGCAAAACCATGCACAAGCCAAATATAGCTAAAGAAGTGAGAAAACAGCCAGAGCAAGTCAGCCATGCTTCCTGTTCATCACAGAAGCTGTGATATTCAAAGCTGCTCTGCAAAGCTGCAGTACAGTTAGAACACTTTACTGAGGAAGAAAGAATAAGATTAATATTTGTGATGAACAAGGTATCATCCTTGAATTTAAATAATCCAACAATGATTTCCATACTCCCTATCTCCAATATGGAATAAAAAGAGTACACATAGGCAGGCATTTAAAGTGTGGGACAAATTTCTAATTCTACTATTCTGTGAGAGACTGTGACAGGTAAGTCACCTTGAGTATGCCTCTTCAGGTTAAAACTGAACCACAATTAACAGGAACAAAGCACTGTAACGCTGTGATTCCAAGGCACAAAAAAATGAAGCATTCAACACGCATGAGTGCAAGTTACAGTTTCTTCCTGGCCACATCCTCCCTATGCTATGTTGCATGTGCTCTGGAGAGGTGGCTGATCCCTACCCCCAGGACCAGCTTCTGAAGGGCTATGACCAGAAAAGTTCTGGTGCACACACAGACTTAAGTATCTCAGACCATGTGTCTTTGACAGATTTAATTTAATTACTAACCCTCCTTTTCTGCATACACAACTAAGTCAGGGTTTTCTCTGTCCTGGGAACTCCTTACACATCAGATATAGAAGGACATTTAGCCTACTGAGGGAGGCAGTGAGCTCCCTCTCACTGGCAGTCTTTAAGCAGTGACTGGATGAACACTTGTTTGGGATGCTCTAGGCTGATCCTGCATTGAGCAGGGGGTTGGACTATATGGTCTGTATGTCCCAACTCTATGATTCTATGAAGCAGAAGAAGTTACCACCAGCAATTTACAGGTTTCAATCATTCAAACGTGTTTACTGAAAAAAGTGTTTAATTTAGGGGGAGGTATTTGTGAAGTTCCTGCATTGTATGGGGGGTTGGACTAGATGACCCTGGGGATCCCTTCCAACTCTATCATTCTATGATTCCATTATTATTCATGTTAGTTCTATGTCCAGGGTTGCTGCCTTCTTTCCCGAGTCCCCCGCACTGGTTTATAGGAATTTCTGAAGCTGCAGCTTTAATTGTCAATGGAGCTGCAGTGAGGGAGAAAGCAGAACCCTGAATTTCTCGTAATTGTACAACTCCTGAAGAACCAAGCCATTGTCAGGAAAGAGAGCAGCAGCCTTATCTATGCCAAGTTAACAGGCTTTCAGCTTTCCAAGAAAGTGGTTACTGAGCCCAATTAAATGCTATTGCAAGCCTCCTTTAATGGCTTTGAAATAGCCACTGATGGACCTCTGCTCCATATTTTTATCTAACCCCCTCTTGAAGCTGGCTATGCTTGTAGCTGCCACCACCTCCTGTGGCAGTGAATTTCACATGTTAATCACCCTTTGGGTGAAGAAGTACTTCCTTTTATCCGTTTTAACCTGACTGCTGAGCAATTTCATCAAATGCCCACGAGTTCTTGTATTGTGATAAAGGGAGAAAAGGACTTCTTTCTCTACTTTCTCCATCCCATGCATTATCTTGTAAACCTCTTTAATGTCACCCCGCAGTCGACGTTTCTCCAAGCTAAAGAACCTAGACACTACTTGTCCACCACTGCCAAACTCCTCATCCTACTTCTTCGTAGCTGTGCAGTCACTGATAGAGGTGGCCTACCTGGACCTGGCCTGCATACAACAGGAACCAAATGAAGATCTGATGACTGATCTTGAAACACTCTCTTTTCTACAGTCTGTGGACAAGACAAATTATAGGGAAGAAGCTAGGGTGGCCAGACCGTCCCGGGCACCCGGGAATGTCCCGGTTCTGGCCCCCTATTCCCGCCTCCCGGGCTGGCTATACCGGGACCATTAGAGGTCCCGGTTTAGCCAGCCCCAGAGGCGGTGGGCCGCGGGCGCCGGCGGGGAAGGCGGCGAGTGAGGGAGGGAGCGTCACTGCGCGTGCGTAGGGCCCCTGCGCATGCGCAGGGACGTTCCCTTCCTCACTCGCCGCCTTCCCCGCCCGCGCGCGGGGCCCGGCGATGGTGGCGGAGGCCGCTGGTCGCTGGAGGCCCTCCAGAGACTCTGGAGGGCCTCCAGCGACCAGCGGAGGCCGCGGAGAGGCCGGCGCTGGTCCTTGGAGGCCCTCCAGAGACTCTGGAGGGCCTCCAGCAACCAGTGCCGACCAGCGGAGGCCTCTCCGCGGCCTCCGCTGGTCGCTGGAGGCCCTCCAGAGACTCTGGAGGGCCTCCAGCGACCAGCGGAGGCCGCGGAGAGGCCGGCGCTGGTCCCTGGAGGCCTTCCAGAGACTCTGGAGGGCCTCCAGCGACCAGCGCCGACCAGCGGAGGCCTCTCCGCGGCCTCCGCTGGTCGCTGGAGGCCCTCCAGAGACTCTGGAGGGCCTCCAGCGACCAGCGGAGGCCGTGGAGAGGCCGCGGAGAGGCCGGCGCTGGTCCCTGGAGGCCCTCCAGAGACTCTGGAGGGCCTCTAGCGACCAGCGCCGACCAGCGGAGGCCGCGGAGAGGCCGGCGCTGGTCCCTGGAGGCCCTCCAGAGACCAGTGGAGGCCCTCCCCGGCCTCCGCAGCCGCGCCAGCCCCGCCAGCAGCACCAGCCACCCGGAGGAGAGGCCGCCACCCTCCCTGGATGAAGGTAAGCAGGGAGGGAGGGGGCCGAAAGAGGGGGGGGCGGCCTTCCTTCCTTCCTTCCTCCCTTCCTTCCCTCCTTCCTCCCTCCTCCCTTCCTTCCTTCCCTCCCTCCTCCCTTCCTTCCCTCCCTTCCCTCCCTCCTTCCCTCCCTCCTTCCTCCCTCCCTCCTTCCCTCCCTCCCTCCCTCCTTTCTTCCTTCCCTCCTTCCCTCCCTTCCTTCCCTCCTTCCTTCCCTCCCTCCCTCCTTCCTTCGTTCCCTCCCTTCCTTCCCTCCTTCCTTCCCTCCCTCCTTCCTTTCTTCCTTCCCTCCCTCCTCCCTTCCTTCCCTCCTCCCTTTCTTCCTTCCTTCCTTCCCTCCCTCCCTCCTTCCTTCCTTCCTTCCCTCCCTCCTTCCCTCCCTCCCTTCCTTCCCTCCCTCCTTCCCTCCTTCCTTCCTTCCTTCCTTCCTTCCTTCCTTCCTTCCTTCCTTCCTTCCTTCCTTCCTTCCTTCCTTCCTTCCCTCCCTCCTCCCTCCCCTTCCTTCTCTCCCTCCCTCCTTCCCTCTGGCCACCCCTGGAGTAGACAATACTGACTTTGGTGGACCCAAGCACTGATTCAGTGTAAGGGAGCTTTGTGTTTGTGACTGGACTAGACAATACTGACTTTCGTGGACCCAAGCACTGATTCAGTGTAAGGGAGCTTTGTATTTGTGTCTTCTGGTGCAATTTTGTTCTCAGATCCTGTATTTACTTCATCAGTATATGGGATAAGGCACTTTCTCAACTGTGCTGCATAATGCAGCCTATTTATTTTGTCCTGTTTGCTCTGTTGGCTCTATCTGCGCCACCTTCATCACTTTCGGCGTGTGGATCCCCCAGTGGGGTGGTCTCCCGACTCCCTCCGCCGGCTGTTTCTGATAGCCCTGCGCCCCCTCTTTCATTTGATATGTATCCCGTGCGGGTGCCACCCTCCTGCCGGGAGATGCCGCAAAATGAGCCCCCTTGAGGCTTATGGCGGCAGGGCTCGGGGAAGCGAGCTAGACTGCTGTTCTTTTGAGGGGTTATAGAGTGTTTCGAGCCCGTCCCTGTGGCATCGGTCCCATCATTGTGGGGCCCAGGGGGCCGGCGCAGCGGCACGCTGAAGCAGCCTGTCGGTCACTTCCGGGTTCCTGTCCTGCATCTCGACCTGTGTTATTAGTGACAGGCTGCTTCGGCGTGCCGCTGCACCGGCCCCCTGGGTCCAACAACGATGGGACCAATGCCACAGGGACGGGCTCGAAACACTCTATAACCCCTCAAAAGAACAGCAGTCTAGCTCGCTTCCCCCGAGCCCTGCCGCCATAAGCCTCAAGGGGGCTCATTTTGCGGCATCTCCCGGCGGGAGGGTGGCATCCGCACGGGACACATATCAAATGAAAGAGGGGGCGCAGGGCTATCAGAAACAGCCGGCGGAGGGAGTCAGGAGACCACCCCACTGGGGGATCCACACCCCGAAAGTGATGAAGGTGGCGCAGATAGAGCCAACAGAGCAAACAGGACAAAATAAATAGGCTGCATTATGCAGCACAGTCTCACTGGAATCTCACTGGAATCTGACTGGCTTCTCAGCATGGAACCCATTCTCTCTAGTCTTCTCACTTTGAAAAAAGTAAAAAAAGAGTTTCATTTAACTTTACTTCCCCCTTTCCCTCTCTATAAATAATCTTGGTGTTTCCGGCGGTGATATTTGGGGGATTTTTGGGGACGTCACAGGAAGTGCTGTGAAGTCACTTCCTGTTTCCGGCAGTGGCATTTGGGGGAAATGATGTCATTTGGGGGAAATGATGCCACAGGAAGTGATGTCACTTCCTGCTTCCGGCAGGTGGTGCGGGGGAAATGATGTCACAGGAAGTGATGTCACTTCCTGTTTCCGGCAGGTGGCGTGGGGAAAATGATGACACAGGAATTGATGTCACTTCCTGTTTCCGGCGGCAGCACGACGTCACCAGAAGTGCCGTCGCCGGAAGTGACGTCACTTCCTGTTTCCGGCGGCGGCACGCCGCCGCCAGAAGTGACGTCGCCGGAAGTGACGTCACTTCCTGTGTTTGTGACTGGGCTAGACAATACTGACTTTGGTGGACCCAAGCACTGATTCAGTGTAAGGGAGCTTTGTGTTTGTGACTGGACTAGACAATACTGACTTTGGTGGACCCAAGCACTGATTCAGTGTAAGGGAGCTTTGTGTTTGTGACTGGACTAGACAATACTGACTTTCGTGGACCCAAGCACTGATTCAGTGTAAGGGAGCTTTGTGTTTGTGTCTTCTGGTGCAATTTTGTTCTCAGATCCTGTATTTACTTCATCAGTATATGGGATAAGGCACTTTCTCAACTGTGCTGCATAATGCAGCCTATTTATTTTGTCCTGTTTGCTCTGTTGGCTCTATCTGCGCCACCTTCATCATTTTCGGGGTGTGGATCCCCCAGTGGGCGCGCACCCCTACATTCCCCCCCCAAAGGTGTCCCTGGCTGACCTTCAGACATTATGGCCACCCTAGAAGAAGCAGGCCCACAGAATGCTTTGCAGTGCGAACAGAAAATAAAACTAGGTTATCAAATACTCCAGTCTCTTTATAAACAATGCAAGGCATTAGTGCCCAGCCTCTTGCACTGCTGAAGACCAGAGACACTACAGATACCAATAGTAAATGACACCAGATAGGATATGAAGCACTGGAAGAAGGTAACATCTCTCCCACTTCTTTCAGCTCAAACTTGAAAGCCACTCTTCTAGATTGTCCTTCACTATTGCCTAAGTGATTTCCAAATTGCTCTGCAATATCAGTAGGGTTGCCAGCTCTGGATTGGGAAATTCTTAGAGATTGGGGGAGGGGGAGTCTGGGGAAGACAGGGTTTGGAGAAGGGAGAGACTTCAGTGCGTAAAATGTCATAGAGTCCACCTCCCAAAGTGCCATTTTCTCCAGGAGAACTGATGTCTGTTGCCTGGAGATCACCTGTGGACTCTATGGCATTTTACTCACTGAAGTCTCTCCCCTCTCCAAACCCTGTCTTCCCCAGACTCCCCCTCCCCCAATCTCTAAGAATTTCCCAACCCAGAGTTGGCAACCCTACTGATATTGCAGAGCAATTTGGAAATCACTTAAGCAGTAGTGAAGGACAATCTAGAATAGTGGCTTTCAAGTTTGAGCAGAAAGAAGTGGGAGAGCCAGTTTGGTGTAGTGGTTAAGTTTGCGGACTCTTATCTGGGAGAACCAGGTTTGATTCCCCACTCCTCCACTTGCACCGGCTGGAATGGTCTTGGGTTAGCCATAGCTCTGGCAAAGGTTGTCCTTGAAAGGGCAGCTGCTGTGAGAGCCCTCTCAGCCCCACCCACCTCACAGGGTGTCTGTTGTGGGGGGAGAAGACATGGGAGATTGTAAACCGCTCTGGGTCTCTGATTCAGAGAGAAGGGCGGGGTATAAATCTACAATTCTTCTTCTTCTGTAATCCCAGAAGGTCTCCAGGTCTCACCGCGAGGATGGCAACTCTAAAACTGTTGTGCAATACTACAGCATTCTATGTCTGAATCATAGCAAAAGAAGAAAGAAATACAAGAGTCAAAGCAACAAGAACAGAAAATGGGTTCCAAGCAAAATCTATTGGTTTGGAAATCATTAGGGTAAACTTTCAGCCTAGGTGCAAACTGTTGAAAGCCCTGCAAAAAAGTTGGTGCTGCCTGAACTCTTGTTTATCTGATGAATTTCAATATAGTTAACAGAGCAGGTGTTAGCAGCTGATCAGATTCCACTGATAAAATTAGAAGATCTAGACCTCTCATACAATAGGAGGCTTATATTTTTATTTTTAATTGCCTACACCACCCACACAAATGGCTTGGGGATAAGAAAGCACCTCAGCCTCCTGACCAGTTATACAGATGGCATTGCATTTATTTAAGCACTCCCAGCAAGGATTTCAGCAGCTGTTTGAACTATAAGGTATCACCAGTTCACACAGTTGGCTAAAAGGTAAGCACCAATTGTTTCTGACTCTGGGGTGACGTTGCATCACGACGTTTTCACGGCAGACTTTTTATGGGGTGGTTTGCCATTGCCTTCCCCAGTCATCTACACTTTCTCCCCAGCAAGCTGGGTACTCATTTGACTGACCTTGGAAGGATGGAAGGCTGAGTCAGCCTCAAGCCGGCTACCTAAACCCAGCTTCCGCCGGGATCGTACTCAGCTTGTGAGTGGGGAGTTTGGACAGCAGTACTATAGCTTTAACACTCTGCATCACGGGACTCTTACAGTTGACTAGGGACACCATTTCAGGCAGCAGATTAACCTTTTCTTCATAGAGTTGCGAGGTCCAACTCAGGAAATATCTGGGGTCTTTGGGGATGGAGCAAGAGGACTTTCCCATTCCAAATAAATAATAAAAATACACCAGTGCAGTTCCCCTGGTGTTACACACACAAAGTGTACACCTAGGTTGTTACACATACACACACCCAAAGCAAGCAAAACAAACAGTTTGCAAGCCCACACTTTTGTGATCTCACTGGGCAATTTACTTATGAGAGTTGCTGGATGTAGCATTCTGCTGTATTTCAACCAACTTCTTCAGACTAACACAGAAAAATGACTTCACTGCTGTATTTTTATTTATGTATTTATTTTAGGGAATTGGAAATTCTCCTGACTTCACCCCCAAAGTCCCCAGATATTTTCTAAGTGAGACCTGGCAACCCTACCAACAAAGTATATTAAAACACAGTTGCTTCAAGGTGCTCATTCAGTGTTAGGCACCAAAAATAAGACATGAAGAACTGAGGAAGATGGTGACATGTCTAAAGTTTGGAAACTGCTTTAAAGTAGAGGTAAGTCTGTAGCACATTAAAATAATAATGTTTCAAAGAACCCTGTATGTTTCTCTTTCATTTCGCTCTTGAGAGTTCTGACACCCCTTTTTCCAGGGGGGGGGGGGGCGGAACCTGGAACACTGTAACTATGTTTAGGACTGTACTGATAATCTGCTTCCAGAAAAGCCTTCCAGTTGCTATTTTGCAGAACAATGGTAAAAAATACAACATAAGCGCCAAGATTTTTCAGTATATCCTGAAGCATTGCCACAAATAACCCAAGATATGCTACATAATATATGAGAAATTGCAAATTACATATGATAGTAAAAGAGCAATAATGCTTTTGTTGCTGTTTTATCAGTCAAAGATTATCACTAGCTTCCTTTTTCTACTGCATGTAGATAAGAAAACTATCCTAAGATCTGTTATTAGTTTTTATTCATGGCAGACATTCATGTCATCCCAAGCGGACATCAATAGATTCCCATTTTAAAAGGAAAAACAAAACGGTATACTGTGTTTTTACAAAATATTACCTAATAGGCTAAAACAATTTCTTCCTTCATATATAAATATAGAGCAAACAGGTTTCCTCCGTAACCGTAGTCTAACTGACACTATCCACAAAACACTTAATATACCGTAATTCAATATGGCAAATCACAAAAATACGACTTGATTCTCTCACTTGACACTGAGAAAGCTTTTGACAGTGCTGAGATTCCATACCTTAACACAGTCTTAGATATGATGGGTTTTGGCCCATTCTGTGGAACCTTAATGACCGCTATACTTACTGAGACATGTGTTTTGGTGGGTTACAGCCTACTTCACTGCAGTATTTTTTTTTTCTGTAACAGAAACCCTCTCTTTTATACAACTCAAAATAAAATCTTGCACTGTTCACAGAATTGAGAATTATTCTGCTCAGCACTCCAAGTATGTAATAAATGTATTGTCACAACAAATTATTGTTATTGCTGCTGCTATATTATCATCATTATTAATACAGCCATTGTGAATTTTCTTGCACCACTGTGGGTCACTCAGCTACACATGACAGAACAGAACTGAAACAGAAAATTGTTTAAGTTGTAGCTCTTAAAAGGCTGCACTTGTCCAGAGTACAAATTTGGGTTTGTTTGTGATGAGAACAAGTATGGTTTTCCTCTTGCTCTCATGGTCTTCCTTGCTCCAGCCTCTCTCTAATCAAAGCTAAGAATGAAGACTTCCTGGTTTAGACAGTCTTTAACTACATTATGTTGTGATGTCCAGATTCAATAAACTAAGTTTATTTATTGTCCATTCACCAGGATTCTAATCCAGAGTTTAGTTATGATTTAGAATCACAGCTTGGGCATAATAAACAAACCCTAATAGGGTTGCAAATCCCCAGTTGGGTAGTCCAGTAAGCACAGGAAAGGTGTAAACAAAAAGGCAAGGAAGCCTCTCAATTACATGTATTACAAAAGTATGGATGTCTTATAATAACCTTAAAGTCACAAATGCATAGGTGATTGAATCATTTACAAAATGGAAACCATTTTTTAAGAATGGGTAGCCTGAAACACGCAAACACAATGTAAAGGGAACCAGTTCCACTCTCAGCAAGTATCCTCTGTTCCAACTTGATTGTGGAAAACCTCATTTGTTTCAGAAACCACTTTACAGTCTAATGTACTCCCAAAGAATCCAAAGAGTCCAACAAAATTAAGGCTGAAATTAGTACTTCACGTCAGCTGAGCCTGGACTTCTTGAGAATGTATACAACTGAGCTTGGACTCTTTGGATTCTTTAGGAGAAGCGGGGGTGGGTGGGGGAAATATTTGCTGGGCACTCTATTATACCCTATGGAGGCTGATTCCCATAGGGTATGATGGAGAATTGATCTGTGGGAATCTGGGGCTTTGGGGGCTGTTTTTTGAGACTGAGGCACCAGATAGAGGACCTGCTGGACCTGGACAATAGGTCATGTTTGTGAGGCAGAAATTGCCATTTTAGTCTCTACTGTTACTCTGCAGTTTTAGATTTTATATATTTTAAATTGGGTTTAACTGTTGATTGTTTTTATGATGTAACCTGCCTTGAGCTTGTTCTACGGGAAGGGCAGGCTAAAAATTGAATTAAACAAACAAACAATTTTTTAGCACAGCATCCAGTGCCTCTGCTCAAAACACCCCCCGAGTTTCAAAAAGATTGAACTAGGCAGTCCAATTCTATGAGCCCCAAAAGAAGGTGCCCCTATCCATTATTTCCAAATAGAGGGAAGGCATTTAAAAGGCACTTGATCTTTTAAAATGTGATTGCCAGAACTCCCATTGGAGTTTAATATTGTCACACCCATACTCCTGGTTCCACCCCCAAAGTTCCCAGCTATTTCTTTAGTCAGACCTGGCAACCCTAAACCCCAATATGATGAAGCACTTAAATTTAGATATCACAAGATTGTGAAACATGGTTTGAGTTCAGTGGCATCTTTAAGACCAACAACATTTTATTCAATGAAGACTTCTGTCTTGGCTCGTGGTATTAAGGGAAGAAGAAGGGTGAATAAACCAGGCTTGTACCAGCATGTCTGGGAGGGAGTTCTAAGCTACCTTTATCTCTGAAATGGGGGGGGCGGTATATAGTGGTTTTAAATGTGGGGGTCAAACAAATATTAGTCCTTCACAATCAATCTCAAGAACAGAAACAGATGTATTATTCAAGGCTTCTAAGAATTTAACTTGGCTTATAGTCAGGGTTTTATGCTTATATATAATGCTTATATATAATGATGTATAGCACTGTTTCCCATTTCCAGGGTCGGGACCCGGTACTGGGCCACGGAAACCTCACTTCTGGGTCACAAGAAAAGCCAAAGTTAGCCCTGCCCCCAGCTTCCTTCCACCGTCTCTCTGTTGTGCAGGGAAAAGCTAGCATTGAAGACTGACACTGGCTGCAAAGCCTGAGCTCCATTTGGCTTCCTTCCTTCCCTCATCTCTGTGTTGTGCAGAGAAAAGCTAGCCTTGAAGACTGACACAGGCTGCAAAGCCTGAGCTCCGTTTGGCTTTCTTCTAGGGATGTGCATTCGGTTCGGCCAAACCGCATATACAGCCGAATCACCACTGATTCGGCTGTATACGGAATCAGCTGTAGCTGATTCCCATTGCCGCCTATTATGCGGCAGCCGAATACGGCTCGCCGTATACTGCCGAATAGCTATTCGGAAGTATACGGCTGTCAATGCAAAAGGCGGGAAAGTAGCTTCTGCAGCCTCAGGGGAGCTGCTTGCCTACTTTCCCACCTTTAGTAGCCTCTTCCCGCCTCTCCCATAGCCTCCCTGGGATCGGGGGGGGGGAGGGGGAACAGGAGCTCCAGCAGCCAATCCAAAGCATGCATTTGCAAAATGCATTGCAAATGCATGCTTTGCAGGGCTATTGTGTGTAGCTGATGGCCCAGCCATCAGCTACATTGTTGTTATTTTGATCTTTTGCTTACTTGGGTATCCAAGTAAGCACTGTTGTCTGGCCAATCAGAGAGCAGTGCTATTTTTTGAAATTGCTCTCTGTAGGGCCAGAGAACCTTTCTAAGGAGTCTTCCTGGCTGGACTCCTCCATTGCTGCTGTGTTGTTGTGAGAGATTGTGCTGCTGCTGGCTGGCCCTTGGCTTCAGCTGCTGCCTGCTGCTCTCTCACTCAGCCTTACCAGACTTCCCAGGAGTAGAGAAGACAAGGTAAGACAGTTTTGGGGTTCTTGTTTTAGTTTTTGTTGGTAAAAGGACTAGAGTCCCTTTACTTATCCAGATTTGGGTGGGTAGCCTATTTGGGGTTGGGGTTAGGTTCTGCTGGGGGTGGGGGGTGGGTTGCTAATTTGCCCATATCTTAATTTAGTGAGAGGACTTTTAAAAGTGCAGTGTTCTTTTACTTCTCCTGATTTGGGTGGCTTGGATTTCTTGGGGTTAGGGTGAAGGGTTTTTTTTTGGGGGGGGGGGGTTGGCAAAGTTCCTGTATTGTTAAAAGTTGAGTTTTTTACTGTTTTAAAAGTATTCAGTGTTTGATTTGTTGCTGCTGTGTTGTGCTGCTGCTGTTACTCTTCTCTTCTGATTCTTGGAGGGGGGGTGCTGTTTGGCGTAATTTCCTAAGTTCCTGTATTGTTAAAAGTGAATTTTTTTACTGTTTTAAAAGTACTGTTTGATTTGTTTACTGTTTGATTTGGTTGGTGTGGGGGTTGGCGAGGGTGTGTGTGGGCTGGGTCACTTTCTTGTTTTTATAGAGTAGATTGTGTGCTCTGTGGAAGGGAGCTGGCACGTAGGTGAGAGACCCAGAACCAGCAGGCTTGTTGTGGTTGGCCAGCTCTCCCCGTGTTGTTTGGGGCAGGGCTGGAGAGCTGGCATCTGTAGATTGCATGTTCTGTGGCAGGGAAGCTGGCACCTGGGTGAGAGACCCAGAACCAGCAGGCTTGTTGTGGTTGGCCAGCTCTCCCCGTGTTGTTTGGGGCAGGGCTGGAGAGCTGGCATCTGGGTTTGCTGCAGCCAGGTCTGCAGAGCAGACCTTGAGCCGATTGTGTTTTCTGTGGCAGTGATGTTGGCAACTGAGTTTATATTGGTTCCAGGCCTGCAGGGTTCATAGAGTAGATAGAGGGATGTAGTGCATTTGGGTCCTATAGAGATTCTCTGGTGTGAAGTTAGGTTTGGCTTTGGGTGCCCCAGAATTGGACCCCCTGGTCCAATTTTTTTTTGGCCTTCTGGGTTTTGTGCGGGACAGTGCCCTGAAGCTGCACAGCAGTTTGGGGGGCTCTCCTCAAAAACCCCTGCTCCCCAGAGCCACTTTTCCCACGACAATTACAGTGAGGAAATGGCTAATTGGACTTCCCCATCATTGTTGGCAATGGGCCTTTTGGGGAGCCCAAAGACAGGGACCCCCTGGCCCAATCTTTTTGGGACTTGGGGGTTTTGTAGGGGAGAGTCCCCTGCGGGTTCCCTGCAGTTTTTGGGGCTCTCCCTCAAACCCCCTGCCCCCCAGTAGCCTCTAATTATGCCCTATGTTGCCATTGATTTCAATGGCCCATAGGGTATAATGATGGAATAGGGGCACCCTCTTTGGGTGCCCCTGGAATGGGATCCCCTGGCCCAATCTTTTTGAGACTTGGCGGGGTTGGAGGGGAGAGTCCCCTGCAGGTCCCCTGCAAATTTGGGGGCTCTCCCTCAAACCCCCTCCCCTACAGGTGGCTTCAAATATACCCTATTTGCCATTGATTTCAATGGCCCATAGGGTATAATAGGGCCGTATATTCGGAAATAGCTGCGCATCTACCGTATATGCGGCTATTCCGAATGCGGTATTCAGGAGTATATGGGGATTCCGAATTTTTTTCCCCCGTATACTTCCAAATCCGTGTAATACCGAATTTTTTTTTTTTTGCACATTCCTACTTTCTTCCTGCCCCCATCTCTGTGTTGTGCAAGCCTGAGCTCTGTTTGGCTTCCTTCCTTCCCCTGTCTCTGTGTTGTGCAGAGAGGAGCTGGGGCTGCTTCTCCTTCCTTCTCCCCCTCTCCCAGTGTTTGAGAGAAAAGCTGGCACTTTAGATCCATGAAGTGTTCTTCAAGGTATGAACTTTCATGTACCTTGCAGTACATTCTTTTGGGGAGATTTCCCCGGGAGGCCTGGGCGGCAAAGAAGGGGTGTGTGCTTTTTTCAGCTGGGAGGGGTGGGGAGTGGGCATTCCAGTAGCTATTTTTTTTTTTTAACCAAACGACCCCTGGGCAGAATTGTTGCTGGTTGGGGTAATCTGATGGTGAGTAAGGCTTTTTTCCCCTTTGTCCCCCTTCTTTCTTTTTTCAGTCTGCAAGGGATGCTCTGTCTGTATTCTTGGTGCTGGGGGTGGGGGGAAGCAACATTGAGAGGGCTTCTAGTGCCCTGGCCCCAGTGGTGGACATTCTGGTGCTTTTTGGGCATTATATGAGAGAATTTTGGACTGGAGGGTCCACTGGCCTGATCCAACATGGCTTCTCTTATGTTCTTTCTTTCCATGTCTTTCTTTTCTTTTCTTTTCCTTTCCTTCCGTTTCATTCTTTCCCTTTCTTTCCTTCCATTTGTACTAGATGAAACTTTTCTGTTCATCATACTGTTGTTGCAGACATAGGAGCTCTGTCAATGAAAAATTGGCACCCCCAGTTGTAGCCACCTGGCCTTTCTATGAGATTTCTGTGTGAGTGAGAGAGGTGTGGGGCAGAAAGAGATTATTGGATATTACTGCTGTATATCTCAACAGCACTGGAAGTGATGGTACTATGAACTTGGCACCATTTTACTGGTCCTGCTTTTAACAACTGTCTGACACCAAAATTAAACTCTTCCTGTAGATATTAAAAAGGATGAAAGAAGTTCACTGGTTAAATATCTGCACAACAGGTTGCTTTTAAAGGCATGGGAAACACAGTCAGTAAAAAGCTGCAAGCCCCTCATAAATATCCTTTTTGGGATAACTGCAGAAGAGTTTGTATGAAATTTAT
This sequence comes from Heteronotia binoei, assembly GCF_032191835.1. Classification (NCBI taxonomy): domain Eukaryota; kingdom Metazoa; phylum Chordata; class Lepidosauria; order Squamata; family Gekkonidae; genus Heteronotia; species Heteronotia binoei. The sequence continues at coordinate 91,341,651 of NC_083228.1, read as the reverse complement.
ATAACTTGAAATTAATTCATTAATTGCAGTACAATTCTCTGCTACCTTTTACAGCAATTTCCCAGTGTTTCAGTCAAGGAAAAGTATGAAAAATAGCTGTCAAAAGGTTTTCTTGAAACCAAGCAAGCTTGGTTGTAGCTTAAGGAAGGGTTCCAGTAGTAGCAAGGAAGAGTCTACTAAATGTGTCAGCATATTTTGAGGTAGAGCAGCTGCCAGGGCCCAGTGTGGGTGGTACACAGCGCTGGCATTCCTGATGGCAATGGCAACAGTGCTTCCAACTGCATACACTGGCCAGTGCTGTTGAGGAAGGGATGTGTAGGTGGTGCAGGCAATTGAACATGGGCAACAGGAGTGCTTGAAAGCTGGAGAAGAACACAAACAGATAGATGCATGCAGGTGTGAGAGTGGAAAGAGAGGACTCTGGGAATGTATGAAAAAATTGCAGACCCCCCACTTTCCACCTCCATTTTGGCTCAGCATGAGTTTCAGAGAGATTTTTCTGAAAACGAAGTTATTTCAGAAGAAGATGCATGTTTGGGGGAGTGCCCTGGAAGTGACATCACAGAAAAAGGTGGAATTTTGGTTCAATGTGCCCTGAAAGTGACATTACTTGGCCCTTGACCTGGAAGTGACACCAAAGGAAATGACATAATTCCTGTCTCCCGGCTCCACCCCCAAAGTCTCCTGATTTCACCCCCGAATTTTAGTGGGCCATGAAGGAGAAGTATAAAAATAACTGAGCCACGGGAAAGAAAAGTTTGGGAAACTCTGATGTATAGTATGTTTTTCATGCACCCTTATATAAAAATGTCATGCGTAAGGAGACCTATGTTCAAAAACCTTTGCTGAATTTAGTAGATCTTTCTAAATACATTTTCTACTAAACAAGGAATTTGAGACACTGCTTTACATAGAACTTTTTGGCAAAAATGTGATCTACAAATGTTTAAGTAAATGACTTATAAAAACAATAAACACAAGCATCCAAATGTGCTACACTGCTAAAGATCTCACCTGCCCCAGAATTATGAAAGAATTGTTACTACAGCTTTCTGAATTACTAACCCAGCTGCAAAAACTGATCCAAATTAAGCAATCTGCCAAGTTTAATGCTCCTACAGTATGGTAGCTAGGCGTCTGAACAATTACCTCTCCTTTTGCTGGCCTCCATCTTCTGCAAAATAAGCTGATGAATTTTAAAATGCATACACAACTAAGCAATTAATCAATTGTAATCCATGTATCATTCTCGTTTTCTGAAGACCATGAAATTCAAAGTGAAGGCACAGAAACAGAAGCTATTAGTTTTTCAGGCACCTGCAGAAATAAACTTGAGTGTGGCCAGAATTTTCTTAAGTATATTATTAGCTATGTTGCAGTAAATAAAATATAAAATAAATGGATTCAGGATAGCTAATTTTCTCTAGAGTTATTGTTACACTGAAAGCTTCTCCTATGTAGTTTCCCTAAATGAAAGTCTCACTTTCAAGTGAGGAATTACTCCCAACTGCTCAATCAGCCAGTTCTTATTGCATCAGCAAATAAGCTATGGCAACAATGATTCCATCAAAATAAAAACAAGAAATTCCAGACATTTTTTCCACAGGAGAAATTAAAATACAAGCTCCCAGTTGTGTACACAGAACTACAGCCTTTTTGTATATTATTATGATGATAAATTTTCATTTTAATATTTCATATTTCCCATCTTGCAAAAACTATAATTTAGACCATTGCAGCAGCTTATTGGTATACTGGTAATTACTGTTTGCATAAAATTAGGCATCTTAAATGTAATATAATTTTATAATCTATTCCTCATCTGATGAAGTGTCCCTATAGAACACGAAAGCTTACATTCTGAATAAAACTTTGTTGGTCTTAAAGGTGCACTTGACTCCTACGTTGTTCTTCTGCTTCAGACCAACACAGCTGCCCACTTGGATCTAAGTTGTATACAGTTTGTTGAATCCTCTTTCTCTTTTGTTTTTTAAATGTATGTGTCTGCACCTGGAAGTCATGTTAACCTCTGGTGACTGACCCTACTGGGGGGCCTGGAGGATAGAGGTAGCTGAATAAGCCTGCCCCCTGCCTCCCGACTGGGTATTTCAAGGACAATACCCCATCCAAGTACTAACCACAGACTGTGGTCCACAGTCAACCCTGCTTAGCTTCTGAGATCTGAGGAGATCAGGTTTGCCTGGACTATCCAGGTCAGGGCATTTGTTGAATCTACCCCCTTGTCTCCAAATACTGGCTAATGAAAGACTTCACCCTGTACTTAACAATTGCATTGCTAAATTAAACCAAATAGAAACAAGGTTGATATTCTAATTTGTGGTCACAGCAAATGGTAGAAGCCCTTTTGTCCTACTAAGCACACTGTCTCCTAGTTGCAGAAAAAGATAAATAATTTGTGCACAATATGGCAAACCCCAAAGAACACCTCAGTATGACTGGAGGGCACATAACTAGAGAAGTGAAGCAGCTAAGGGTCTAGTCACCATTGGATGGGAAATCCTCTGAAAGCCCCTTGTGTTCCAGAACACCAATTTTGAAAGCAGCATATAACTGCAATAAATATATGTGTGACAACCTGTGTATTACTGAGGCTCACACCACAAGTCAGGAAGCAAAATTAAATTACACTAGGTAATGCAGACAGTGATCCCTAAAGTGGTGCTCGGCAGTGACTCTTCTGCTGCTTTCTTTAGCACTGGGTCAATGCTAGTTCTCCTCCCTCTCACTGTGCTTCAGAAGAGCATAGGAAGGATCACCTTTGAGTCTACCTCAGGCACCCATTTGGAAACACCTATCTCCATCATTGGAAAGCACTTGTGTCAAGCGTTGATATTTCTCAATAAGCAATCTTTTGTTTTAAATCAAAGCTGTTTTATTGTTAGAAACTCAGAAGCTGTACCAAGGACATAAGCCTTGGGAGTAATGATGTATACAGGTTTACACAGTTGCTATATAGGATATCTTCAAAGGTTACATTACAGATGCATACTTGAGTCATGCGTTCAAAGGTTACTACACACTATCTCTTTCATTACTAAGGAATTTAGGCTATTAAAGACATCTTCCATTCTCACACTTCTCTAGCAGAAGATAAGAGTTGTCTGTGTGAACCTGTGGGAGAGGTGACTTGAAAGTGGTACCAGCCAGGCTGTAGCATAAACATCCTTGGGCCAGATGGATTTATTACTTGCCCAATGGTTGTAAATAAGGGGGGAGCAGTAGAGAGCTGGTGACCTGCTCTTTGTCTAAGAGACAATTATGTTACAGAAATAAGCATGCTTGACAACTTGGTTTGGAACCTCCCAATATTTTCTAACTGGGCAGAGCTCACTTAGCAGCCATTGTGCAGTGGCACCACCAATGTCTGATTTCCAGATTCTGCAGTTTCAGCAAAGTCAGGGACTCCTGACATAAAGCTTTGCATCTCATTCTGCTTTATTCTGTGATTCTGTCTACAAATGTTTTATCCTAGCTTCAGAATTGTCTCCATGCAGGGCCGGCTCTTCCACTAGGCAAACTAGGCATTTGCCTAGGGTGCCAGCCTGAAGGGGCACCCAATTAGGTGCTCCCACTTTTTGTTTTAGAAAATTCCTTCCCCTCCCCACCCCAAATCACTGCTGTCTTCCCATTGCCGCCACTTCTCGCCGCCTCCTTCCCCTCCCTCTCCCCCCAAATTGCTGCTGTCTTCTCCCTGTTGCTGCCACTGCTTGCCGCCTCCATCCCCTCCCTCCCCACCCCGAATCACTGTCGTCTTCCACCCATTGCCACCGCAACGTGAAAGTGGGGTGGGGGGTGGGAGCTGGGGCAGCAGGGCTGCCTGCAGCACTGCAGGCCCTATGGTCAGCCCTGTCTCCATGGGCCTTGTCAAATGAGACTGCGATTTCCAAAGGAAGCTAACAAACTTGGAAAGTTTCTTGGTAAAATAAAAAACGAGGAAGTTCAAGCACAGTTGTTTTCCAACAACAGCTCTCATGTTGGAGTCTGCTGGATAAAACTCTTAGCTACACTGTAGTGCATAAGCAGAAAGCACTACAAATGTCTACACACTTTAAAAGATAATACATGTGAGCCAGAGGTTCAGTTCACACTTAGACAACTATGTGAGCATGCACCAATGTCTGCAAAAGTAAACTCTATGAAGTGCAAAAGCAGCCCCCTTGTGGGCACCTTGTCAGGCATCTGGCAAGTCAGGGCCTCCAGATACATGCCTACTGCATGCTACAAACTGAACACTTTATATACTTACTGATATAAACCTCAATGTTCATTTTGCAAGTGTACCAGCCACATAAAGCCTGAACTGATCTATGAAAAAAATGACATTTTTGTGAGTGTGAAACTGAAAGCATTTGTATGCTGTTTTGCTTGGCCAACTGACCAATTTAAAATCAGACCAAAGAGGGTTCTGCAGATATGACTTAAACTAATTACTACAGTTTCTCCTCTTTGTGCTAGCCAAAGTCTTATGGCCAGAGCTCGGCTGGCCTCACTAGATGTTACCAGTGCTTAAGGCTGATGAGAGGGCAGCACTCCAAGGAAAACAAAATGCAAGCAGAGGATATTGATAGTTCTCTGAAAGTTTCTTATTAATATTAATAAGCAACTATCCAAAAGTAGATGTCATAGCAAACACAGATCTGTGATGAACACTAAGGAGACAGAGAATGGCATTCAAACAGAGATGAAAGGCTGGATTCTTAGCTTTTTAAAAAGCCCCCCCCCCCCCCCCCCCCCCAGCAACCAAGCACTTCTTAAAGTTGGATTTGGTAATTTGTAATAAGTTCTGCAAAGATAAAACAAAGATATCACACTAAATAATCAATAGTTTTGAAAAAATGAATTGCCCATAAATACCCTGCAGGTTGAAAAACTCATGAGGACTATAACCTTTTGGCATCAATAAGACCTGAGGTTTAAATCTTTAGACAGCTTAAACACAATGTAGCAATTTAACCCCCACAAGAACTGAGTTGCTCCTTTGCTCTCACTGCCCCTTGAAACAGGAATGGGGCTATGGTCTTTTGTTTGCTTCACTGGGAAAGATGAGGGGAAAAGACAATTGGGCTGTTCATAGAGTCTAGTAAGTGACATCCACTGTGTTTAATCTTTCTCTCACACACACACACACTGTCCATCTTACAGTTTCAATAATGTGCCAGCGAAATTGTATTTCACCTACCCTCTCAAAGTAAACCCTAATCCCATAATCTCTGCCTTGAAGTGTGTAACCAGTATCACATACTTTTACTAGATTAATTAAACTGGAAGACTTTCTACCTCTATATTTTGCTTCAATCCCTGAAGCTGTTTGATACCACATTCTACCAAATATCACAAAATGAAACATTTTAAAAAACCCTACATGAATTGCAAGTATTAAAAAAAATGGCTGAAGATATCTAAACTGTTGAGTATGCATTCTCTGAGAATTATCTTTGATCAAGTTATTTTTTATCTGTTGCGATTCCTGACTGAAAAAAATACATGTATATCATTATTTATGACAAAGTAACACTCCCCATAAAACTGAGAAACTTGGGACAATTTGCCACTAGCTCTATTGCTTCCTTTTATGAGTCCCTGCTTGTAAGCATGATCCTTACAGTACAGTCCTGAGCAGCGTTACAGCCTTGTATGTCTGCTGAAGTCTACTACATTGTCAACCTCCAAGTACAGGAGGCAGCAAATAACTCAATCTTTTGCCAGTACAAGTGGGAAATACACCATGTTAGCTGTGCTGCACTAGAGAGGCAAAGGGAGCATCCCAGCTCCAGGCCACCTAACAGTATGCAACTTAACATAATTCTTCTTCCGGAGGCCTAAGGAAAGAGTATTTCTCAACTGCCAATGATTTCACCAAGTGCTGCTGCCCTTGCTGCCCCTCTCACAATGCTGTGTTGCTCTTCATATTAATACTGTAACAGTCACCTTGCAGGAAAGTTTCATTATTTCTGTTGGGGCAAAATCCTAGCCAAGGGCAGACCGTATGCTCTTTATTTAGAATCTAGTCCATAAATCCATGCAGCTAAATGTATCCATTTCTAATTGTACACAGGGCAACAACCTTAAAAAGTAAACTGGAAGACACGTATTGCTGACCTTATAATCCAAATGTGTCCACCCCCAAATTTCAACACATTTGTATTATTCACACTCCTCACTGCCTAGCAACAGGAAGTGGCAAATCTATCCACTTAAATACAAAATATTTGGAGCTGAAACCCATCTGCAGTATCATATCTGTGAATGTTTCCTTCTAATTTGCAAGTACAATTCTAATCTTCATATCCAAGGTTTCCATCAAATTCCATTCATGTAAGGCTGGGAAAAAATACCTTTTGAAAATAATCATATAGGTTTAAGGGACAATCCAGTGCAAGCCCTACTGAAATGAAGGAAAGCTGTACAAGACTGCTGTACCAGCTTCCCATTGGATTGTGTTCACTGCTAATAAGAAAATAAAGAACCAATTATTTCCCCTTTTGACACAAAAAATGTGCACAATGGAAACTCAAGAGGAAAACACGATGCCTATTCTGTCACAACAGATGGTGGGGCTCCCTGGATTTTCAGAAACAACAGCAGTATTGATAGATGCATTATCATCATCTCTGCAGGTTGCTCTTGTTGATGCAGAGCAATGATCTCCCACCTTTGCAGTTCAAACATTTCAGCAAACTGAAAATTGTGATGAATGACTGGGTGGGAGATCCTGCCTCACTGGAACTTTTTCATCTGAAGTCAAAGGCAATGTTCCCTCTAAAATGAGTTAGTGTGAGCTAGCTCACAGATTATTAGCCTCAAGCTCACACATTTTTGTCTTCGCTCAGGCAGGATGACCCCAGAGCACAATAATTTACGCAGTAGCTCACAACTTTAATGCCAGTAGCTAACAAAGTAGAATTTTCATTCACCAGACTTGGCAGCTTAGAGGGAACATTGGTCAAAAGCAATACAGAATGATGAGACCTAAGAATATCCCTAGTAAGTCCTAGTCGATCTCTGATCTGCTTGAGCAAAAGTTGAAAGACACACTCGAAGTGCTCACTGTGAAAACGTTTGCTTCTGAAATGTTCACTGCCCCAAACTCATCTTCCTTTCATTTGGAAACTGAACTGTTTACCTAGAACCTTCCAGATGCTAGGAGAGAGCCCACCACTTCAACTACCAACTGCAGCAAAAAAATCACAGTCAATGCCTTTCCATTTCCTCATTCCCAAGAACAAAAAAGTCAAAAAGATAAAAACCACCAGTGCTTGTCAGAGAAACCAACTCTTTCTTAACGGGAAAGAAAACTAAACTCCATAGTAAATCTCCAGACACTAGTTGCTCCTATTTTCGTGGCTGAAGTCTATTTTAACATTAGTATCCATAATCACAAATCATATTTATGATATATTACAAATAAATATACCCATTGAACCTGGCAAGGAGGCACTAGCTCTCAGTTAGCCTAATCAGGCCTCTGTCTCCGGGGCCATTCTGAAGAGCCCTTCAGAACGGTGAGATCCGGAGAGATTTCCAATTCCAAATATGTCGAGTGGGGGGGGGGGGGGGGAAGCTGTGTGGAGGAAAGTTCAAAGGGTCTGAAAGCCACCACATCCGTCTTACCACATGAACTGGAGGAGCGAGCGGTGAAGGGCAGCATCGCCTTGCCCCATTCATAGGAGGCAAGGCGGAGGAAGCCCCCTCCCTCGCTCCATGTGCCAATCAGTCATGGAACAAGGGCTGTGCGTGTGCAAAGGCAGAGCCGCGGAAGTTGGCGGTGCTACTCACTTAGGATTATTGCCGCCGCTGCCTCTGGCCGTGGCCCAGAGAAGAAGCTCTCCCGCCGCCTGCGCGTCTGGCTGCCTGGCTGGTTTTTCTTACCCTTCTCTATCCAGCCTTGCCGCGCAGTTTCTCACAAAGGGCTGAGAGCACCGAGCTGCTAGGCTGGCCGAAAGAGTGGCCCCCATCGCTGCGATCGAAGCCAGCCTGGTCTGAGAGCAAAGGGGCAGGCGGGGAGCGCGAGACCCCGGGGAGGGCACAGCGGGGCGAGTGGGTGAAGCGAAGGAAACTGCCCTCCTCGCCAGTGCATGCGAGCCGCTAGCGCGCCCGCCCCAGCCGCCGAGGCTTTTGTGCTCTGCCTAAGAGCGCAGCAGGGAGACTGTAGGACTGCCCCCTCGTCCCCGCTGTCCAGCCTCCCAGCTCCTGCGCGACAGGCGAGGGACTCGTCGCCCCCTCCCCGGTGCCGCTGCTCTTTCACACGCCCTTCCAGCCCCAGACTAACCCTGGCCGGACCCCGCGCCGCTCCTCCCAGGAGGGGGGGGGGACGAGCTGGATCGCCTGTCTTCATTCTTCCAGGCGTCAAAAAGCGGCGGGGGGGGGGGATCGGCCGCAAGCACCCCCTTCCTCGCCTGCATCCCCTCCTCAGCATCCCGCTCTCCCCACCCCGCAGCAACTCCGGCAACTGCGAGGGACTCGCAAACACGTCCGAGGCTTTGGCAGGGGGGGACGGTTGGCGCTGCGAGCCAGGCAGGCTTTGTTTCTAGTCGCCGCCTGCAAGAGGCACAGCGGGCGCTGAGGTCCTGAAGAGGAACCCAGGCGGGAAGGGAGTTTCTGCCCCTAGTGAGCCCATCGGTAGAGACAAGGGTTCTTTCAGCTGAACCCCCGATTCTGTTTGCAGAGCGATATGACAAGGCCGAAAGAAGACAGGGCGCTCAGCCTGTGAGCAGCACCTGGCCAGCCCCCTCACCCAGCGCTTTCTGTCTGCCGCACACAAACCAGAGATGGAGAAAAAGCTTCCAGGGCCTAGAAGGACATGTTTTTCTGGCAAGCACCTGTCTTGGCTGCCTTTGAACTCTAAAGATGCCTAATGCACCAGTTTGCTACACACCATCAACACCTTTCACAGGAGAACACAAATGGGATCCTGCAGTGTCGCACCAGGCATCCCTAGGGCATGCCTCTGTGTATACATCAATCCAGCCCTATCACAATAAAACATCAATACAAAAACAATAAATTTCTGAAAATGCAGATTAATAATTAATGCAAATTTCCCATTGCCTATCATAAAATGTACTTAAATTGTGCAGAAAATATTGCCTTCCATGTCTTAGGGAAAACCACTGGTGAGGATGCTCTCTAAATCCATCTGCACTCTTGCAGTTCATTCATCATAACGGAGCCAAGGACCTTACCAAGGAGGTCTGCACCTGAAGAATGAAAGGCTTGGCTGGACGAAACTGCTGCAAAGGCCTGAAAAAGCATGTAGGTGTTCATACAGGCTGTTCATCGATGTAGCATAACTAGATTACTGGCCAGCAGTGACAATTGGCAGGGACAATCTCCTCCAGGATGCAGGTCTCAAAAGCCACTTACGTATTTACAGCTATTAAAATGTGAAATTACTGCTTTGGTCTGAAGTAACTGAGCAGTTTGTGAAGGGCCAGATGAAAAGCCAGTTAACAACTTTCTGAGAGGTTTACAGAGGACAGCAGGCCAGGCTACATAGCACCATTGTACCTGACTGGCTTTGAAGCCAAACTGTGGAGCATATTTAACCACTCAATAATGCTGGAGGAGGTAGAATCAGAATTCTCAGCCCAACAGCTTGACTCACCTCAACAAGCAGAAGCAGGAGTCTGCAGGAGCACTGGCTACTGATAGGGTACTGGATTCGCTTCAAGGTGCTGGTCATTACCTTTAAAGCCCTATATGGCCAGGGTGCTGCATGCCTTCCCCTGCACATACCCTAGTGAGCATTTCAGTCAGGGTCTTAAAACCTGTTGACAGTCCCCAGAATCAGAGCTCAAAACAATGAGAGCCAGGGCCTTTTCTGTTGCTGCCCCTAGCTGGTGGAATTAGTTGCCGGAGGAGGTTAGGGCCCTGTGAGAGCTTTTACAGTTCTGCAGGGCCTGCAAAACGGCACTCTTCTGCCAGGCATTTACATGATGGTAACGTCTGCAGCAACAGGATTGGCCCATAAGAACACCACCAATGGCCTATCTTATCACGCTACGGCGATCCTGAGACCTCTGAGTACGGCTAATCACCAGAATTCAATCGCTGCCTGAAACTATTATAGTAGCACATGCAAAATGTTTTAACCAATTGTTTTTATGTTTTTATTGTTGTTTATTTTACCGGTCATACTAATGTGCCTGTGTCGACCCTCGGTTTGTGAGCCGCCCTGAGCCTGCCTTCGGCGGGGAGGGCGGGATATAAATTAAATAAATAAACATTCCTAATGATACATAACCGATGCTTGACTAGCCACAGATTTTTACCACTCTACAGGGTAACTTTGACTTTATTGTATATTGCTTTGTCTGGTTGTAAAAGTCTGGCCCTCACATGGCTAGCCAAAACAATGCAACAAGACCAATCATGACTCATGCTGGATTTGCAGAAAAATCAGACTGGGGGGAGGGGAATGGGATAACCCCAACCACCTTAGCTGCAATGTCTCCACACTTTACAAACACCAATCTGCTGTAATTCATGCATCATTTGGGGTAGCTGTAGGAACCCCAAATGCTGTGCAAAAACAAGATTGCTGGCATTCAGCACCAGGAGAAAGAAGCAGGGAAAGGCCAGAATTTGGAGGAAGACAGGGAAGGAAAACTAGAACCATAGCTGAGAGATATTCCATCTCCCTTCCCTGGGGCAAGTGTGTGTGTGTGTATGTAAATAATCAGCATTAAAAGGACTAGGGCACTGAGTGACAGAACATTAAACTTCTCCCTCCACACACACATATCTTTTGCTCTTTTTTGTGCTTGGCCTGTTTCTCCTCTTCCTCATCTTCTCTTGAATTCCCTAGCAGGGGACCAATGTTGTGACTAGAGTTAATGTACAATACTCAAGGGAAAGAGGGGCAAGGGGGGGGGGGTGTCTGTCTGCAAATGAGAGTATGAGAACAAAACATGCATTGTGTATAGCCTGGTCTCTCAGTAATGCTCTAGCAGTGAAAATGGCCCTGCTTTGGGGGCTTGTATGCTATTTTACCTCCCAAAGCAGATTCTAAGAAATGGGAGATTTCTCCTGGTTGTGCCTTATCACAGACATTCTTGTACCTTCTACATGTTTTAAGCATGAAGCATTGAATGCCAAATGCTTTATGGGGTTTATTCTGGTCAGCTTACTTCATTCAAGAGTATTTCAAAGCAGTACTTATTGTAAGTCATAGGGCAAATCAAAACTTTGGGGGTTGGTCTTGGAGAAATACTCTAAAACAACCAAACAATAAAACTTTGAGCGCAAGATTCTGCTGAACAGAATATGATGGCCGCATTTTTATATGAAAATAAGCAGTGGTTTAATCAAATCTGCTGTTATGACATCCAAATGTGGAGAGTTAAACAAAGAATGAATAATCAATCAGCATGTAAATCAAAAATTCAAACTAAGATTTGTAGCTAGTTTGTTATAATGTCCAAAACTAAATTTCTTTGAGTAGCACAACAGATTCTAGCCAACAAAGCAGTACTTGGAGAATGTTCTTCCTGTTGGAAAGAGACCGACCAGGGTTTATTTAAATCTGGTAGAGCAGGGGTGTCAAACATGAGGTTAGGGGGCTGAATCAGGCCCCCGGAGGGCTCCTATCAGGCCCCTGAGCAACTGGTTGTCTTCTGCTTCCTTCTCCCTCTCTCTTGCTTCCTTCTGCATAATAGATTGCTTTGCCAGGCTCACTCAATTGCACAGCAGAGCTACTGAGCCAAACGTCTCTTCCTTCTATTGACTGAAGCTCCGCCCCCCCCCCCAGTCCCTGGGAAGGAAGGAAAGAGCGAGAGCTTCCTTTGCCCAGTTCCTTGGATCCCATGGGAGAAATACAAAGAAGGCACCTTTAAGACTAACGAGTGCTGTTTTAAGCATGTTTTAAGTTTTTAAAAATATATATTTGTGTTTGTGTTCTTCCTGTTGGAAAGAGACCAACCAGGGTTCATTTACATCTGGTAGAGCAGGGGTGTCAAACATGCAGTTAGGGGGCTGAATCAGGCCCCCGGAGGGCTCCTATCAAGTCCCCGAGCAACTGGTTGTCTTCTGCTTCCTTCTCCCTCTCTCTTGCTTCCTTCCACAGCAGAGCTACTGAGCCAAACGTCTCTTCCTTCTAATGACTGAGGCTCTGCCTCCCCAGTCCCTGGAAAGGAAGGAAAGAGCCAGAGCTTCCTTTGCCCAGTTCCTTGGATCCCATGAGAGAAATACAAAGAAGGCACCTTTAAGACTAACGAGTGCTGTTTTAAGCGTGTTTTAAGTTTTTTAAAATATATATTTGTGTTTGTGTTCTTTTTAAAATTTATATACCTGTTACCTGATCTTAAATAGGTACATACATGACCTGTCCTAACATGGCTCAGCCCAACCTGACATGATCCGGCCCTTCAAGGTCTCATTTGTGTCAGATCTGGCCCTCAGAACAAATGAGTTTGACACCCCTGTGGTAGAGAGTCTGTGGCACAAACCATGGTTGATTGTAAATGCCACCTATGAAACCTACTAATCTACAAACCCATATATGTAACCTATCACCAGGACTTTTTTTGAGCAGGAATGCACAGGAACGAAGTTCCAGCTGGCTTGGAATCAGGGGGTGTGGTCTGATATGCAAATGAGTTCCTGCTGGGGTTTTTCTACAAAAAAGTCCATCACTAAAGTCAGCCTCTGTACCAGAAAGCAGAGTAGTCAGAGAATAGCAAATGTCACACCAATTTTTAATAAGGGAACCAGAAAATTACAGGCCAGTCAGCTTAATATCTGTCCCAAGCAAATTAGTAGAAACTATACTCAAAAACAGAATTATTAGGCAAACAGAAGAATAAAATCTGCTGCGAGAAAATCAGCATGACTTCTGCAAAGGGAAGTCCTGCCTCACCAACCTTTGTGAATTCTTTGAGAAAGTGAACAAGCATGTAGGCAATGGTGACCTGACAGACATTATAAATTTAGACTTTCAAAAGGTTTCTGACAAGGTAGATCACCAAAGACTCCTGAATAACCAGTAGTCATGGGATAAGAAGATAGATTCTCTTATGGATTAAATATCTGGTTAAATGACAAAAAGCAAAGAGTAGGAATAAATGGACAGTTCTCACAATGGAGGGAAGTAAGCAGTGAGGTCACACAAGGATCGGTATTGGGGATGTACTATTTATTCATCAGTGAACTAGAACTAGAGGTGAGTAGTGTAGTGGCCAAGTTTGCAACTGACAGAAAATTATTCAGGGTAGTGAAAACCAAGGGTGACTGAGAAGATCTCCAAGAGAAACCTCCACAAACTGGGTGAGTGAGAAACAATGTGACAAATAAGTTCATTGTTTGTAAGTATAAGGTGATGCGCATGAACACAAAAAATCCCATCTTCTAAGTATAAGCTAATGGGGTCTGAACTTGCTGAGACTGAGAGGGAAAAAGATCTTGGGGTCATAATGGATAGCTCAATGAAAGTGTCAACCCAGTATGCTGCAGCAGTGAAGAAGGCAAATTCTATGTTAGGGATTATTAGGAAAGGGATTGAGAATAAAACTTCTGCTATTGTAATGTCCCTGTACAGATCTATGGTGCAGCCTCATTTGGAATACTGTGGACAGTTCTGATCACTGTATCTCCAAAAGGATATTGCAGAACTAGAAGAAAGTATAGAGGAGAACAACCAATATTATTAGGGGCTGGAGACCTTTCCTATGAGAAAGGCTGAAGAGTCAAGGACTTCTCAGTTTAGAAAAGAGGTGTCTAAGGGGGGACATGATGAGCTTTATAAAATTATGCATGGAGTGGAGAAAGCTGACAAAGATAAATTTTTCTCCCTCTCCCCAATACAAGAATTTGAGGGCTTCCAATGAAGTTGATGAGCAGTAGATTCAGGGAAAGGAGAGACTTCTTTTTCTTTTTTACAGAGAATAATTAAAATGTGGCATTTGCTGCCAGAGGATGTAGTGGTGAGTCAACAGGAATAAACAGCTTTAAATGGGGATTAGATATATTCATGGAGGATATGACTAACAGTGGCTACTAGTCATGATGACTGAGGGGAACCTCTACATTCAGAAGCACTAAACCATGCGTGGCCAAACTTCCTTAACCTAAGAGCCACATAGTACAAACGGCAGATGTCTGAGAGCCACAAGACATGAGCATCAGATTTTGAGAGTTGCAAGGAAGGGAGGGAGGGAGGGAGAAAGAAAGTAACTTTAAATGTATTCTCCAAGCTGCTGTAACTTTAAATGTATTCTCCAAGCTGCTTGGCTTGGAGAAGTGATTTAAAGAAAGAAATGCCTTCTCCAAGTCAAGATGAGGCGGTGGAGAGCCAACAAATACGTGTGAAAGAGCCACATGTGGCTCCTGAGCCTCAGTTTGGCCACCCCTGCACTAAACCTTTGAATCCCAGAGCCAGGACACAACATCAGGGAAGGTTTTGGCCTTTGTGCCCTGTTGTTGGCCCTTAAGAGGAACTGGATGGACACTGTGTGAGATAGAATGTTGGACCAGATGGAGCATAGGCCTGATCCAGTAGGGCTCTTCTTATGTTATGTTCTTATGTTAAATGGATGACCATCATCTTCTATGACAGCCTAGGAAACAGCTAAGAGATGATCCCAAGTTAAAATATACTCTTAGAGGAAGTAAACAAAGCCCTGCAGTCAATTTAGAAGCCATCCTCCCTGTTTGCAAAGTTATTGGAATAGTAGTTTTCATTACACTTCTTTAGTTCTTGTTATAGACAGAAAGTAACACACAAACATATATAAACTGGATTGACATCTGGTCAGTCTTTTTTTTAAAAAAACAATGCTTCAAAGAGGTTTTGCTTTAAGCTTTCTTTGTGGTTGGCATTGTTAAGTGCCTTAAATCAGTTATTAAAAATGTTACACATCAGCAGTCATAGAAGCTTCTTAACCAAGTTGTAAAAAATGTGTCTTTTAAGTATTTTAAAAGCATTATAAAATACTTGCATTCATTAAGAATATATTTAATATTTTGTTCCAGAAAAGCATATATTCAGTGAATAAAGGAAAGTGTATGTAATTTAAATTGTATAACGTTAATTTAAAATGTTGCAAAGACTTAAATAATAGGTAGTTGTATATTTATTGGATAAGCATATGGAGCAGAGCTCCATCAATGGCTAATAGCCACAGTGTATTGTTGGAACTCTTTATCTGGGGCAGTGATGCTCTGTATTCTTGGTGCTTGGGGGGGGGCACAGTGGAAGGGCTTCTAGCCCCACTGATGGACCTCCTGATGGCACTTGGGTTTTTTGGTCATTGTGTGACACAGAGTGTTGGACTGGATGGGCCATTGGCCTGATCCAACATGGCTTCTCTTATGTTCTTATTAAATCATATACGAAATGAACTCACCCTGACAAACTGAAATTTCAGCCTTATAAACTGACAGTTGCCAAGATCTTGCATCTTGGTTGGTCAATCATGGTGGCTTTTCCACAGGAAAAGATAAGCCTAAACTTATTGGCTGAACAACATAATCACTGCCAGGTATTCAAGTGTTCCTAAATTCTACCCTTGTCAATTAGGTAATGTAATATATCCAACCTAATTACTTTGTGGCTAAGAACTGGTATAGGGAAAATGTTAAGGGACAGCTATGAATATCTTATCTACCATGAATTCACAAGGTGGTCTAAGGTAAGCCATTATCTCTGAATCTGTTCTTCCCTCTCCCCTGCCTGCAAGATGAAGAATGTAAAGACTACAGCAAGATAGAGTATGGGAAACACTTTGAACACTAGGAATTACTATGCAAATGTTAACATTGCTGGCTTCAGCATTTTTAAACTAGATATGGCCATCATCCAAAATGAACTACAATGAAATCCTAAACAGAATTACACCCACCAGCATCAGAACGCTTTTGTAGAAATAACAGTTTATTCCCTGTGGTATTTTATCATCTTCTGGAAAGACACATGAAAGAGTTATTTAAAATCAAGTCTTGAATTCCAAATGCAGATCTGCCTACAGCAGTAGTGCTCATAAAACACAATCATTTCAAAAAACGCAGTTTCGCAAGTCTTTCAAAAGCTCACAAGAGGCAGGCTCTTCCAAAGCGTCTTTAAAGGCCATCTCAGAAGGATAAAGGCAGTTATTGAGCAAGCAGCAGAGTAACAAAGCAGCTAACATATGGGCAGCCCACCCCCTCACTACCATGAATGTGGGATCTACCAAACTTGGATCAATCAATTCATTAGTAGTTTGCTTTCAACTGACTTCTCAGGCTCAAGTCACAGAGCAAGTCTAACAGTATCATTTCCTGTAATGGTCCCACCACCCCGCTCTCAATACTGGCCAAAGTACAGGCTGCAGATAGTGACTGGTTTAATCATTACAGTGTCCAATCAACCACTAGTGTTCTGGGCTGCAGAAATCAGTTTCTTCACCAAACATGATGAGGTTCAGCAGAAAAGGAAGACTGAAAAGTCTGCTCAAAATCTCAAAAACCCTACTGACAGTGGCTTGCCCTTGTGAATTGGCTCTAATAAGATCAGAAATGATCTCAAGAACAGGTTACTACAAGAATCACTACAGGCATCTTTTGGTCTGCAGTTCCAAAGACTTGCTTCTATTTCCCACTAAATATAAATATTCCAAATAAAAACAGTTCAAAGTTAACAAGCCTATTAGCACTACTCATGAATGGCTCTGTTAATTAAAACAAAGTCTTAAATGTATTTTAGTCTTTTGCTGAATAAGACCTGTAGCTGAGGTTGAGCATCTGCCTTCTCTTTTTTTGCAGGTAACCAAAATCTGATCTCACAGCCCATGGCCCTGAGTGGCAGCCAGTGCCCTAAGTTGAGTTAATGTGAGTTAACTCAGTTTTTTCACCTTCGGCTCACACATTTTTTGTCTCAGCTCAGGAAGGATGGCCCCTGAGCAAACTAATTTACACAGTAGCCAAATCGCTCACTTATGACTTCAATGCCAGTAGCTCACAAAGTAGAATTTTTGCTCACAAGACTCCACAGCTTGGAGGGAACATTAGTGGCAGCCTGTATATCTTAGCTTAAAATGTATTTGTGTGTGTATGCGTATGCATTTTACATGCAAGTCTCTTTTAATCTCCAGAGTAGAAGAAAAGCACAGTACAAATATTTATATGAAATAAAGGTGCAACTGAACTAATGCTATTTTTAAGAGTACCCATGTGAATAAGATAAACAGATATTCAAATACCTTGAATATGGTAATTAAACAATATAAACTGTAATTTATATTTCAAATACAATCTAAATAGTATCTCACATACAAATGTTAACACTTTTTTTGTACAGTCCAGTTCTGCTTCTCAGCTTTAGACTGATAACTGTTCTTTGTTTATTTCCTCCCTGTTGCTGAACATAAGATGTCCAAGCAAAGTTCAGAAGGGCTGAAAGGAAATTCCCAACATAAAGGACTCTCAAACAATAGAGCTGAGTTGCAATCTTTTCCATAAATCTTACAGGATGTTTTGAGGAAAGCGAAAAGATGTCTATAGTGATTTTTATAGTAACTGTTTCTTGAGATCACTTCTAATCTAATTAGAGCAGAATCACATGGAGAAATTTTCCTGAGAACAGGAGACAGAAATGTTCTTTTTCACTGCTTAGGCTTTACAAATTTGAGAGATCATGACTGACCTAATCTTGTATATACAAAAAGCATCACTGTAAGTAGATGCTTGCCTTTGTCCCCAAGAGGTGTCCTAGTTTTGTGCAAATATACTCGTATCCCCATATCAGGAGGATTACACCACAGTGGTTTCCTAACTTGTTTACAAGTTACCCTTTGAAATACATACTCTATTTTTTTCTGCCCATCCAGTTCCTACTCAGAACCTACAAGTTCTTTGGTTAACAGGTTCCAGCAGCCTTGTAAGTTTATAATATCCCATTTTTATGAGTTCCTATCAGGCATGGGTATAACAAGGAATTCCCCTGAAGAAGCAGCATAGAGTCAGGCAAGTGTCAGAGAAGTCTAATACTGCACTGTCTTAGAACACAATTATATCAACATATAATATGTTTGGTACCATCCCTGTTAAGCTGCAATAAGGTTTCTTCTGCCATCTAATACAGAACATCAGGAACTCAAAATACACTGGTATTACAGTGATTAGATAGCTATACATACTGTGCTTCTGCACTGGCTTGTAACTTTCCAACTACACCAAACTGGCTCCCAAAGGCATCCAGCAAGCTTTCATGACATGATTGGAGATTCAAACAAGATCTCCCAGGTACTAGTCTAACACTCTTAACCACTACACCATACTGGCTCATTGACCAGCAACTTGACATCAACCAGACACAATGGTGTGCACACTGTTACACTCTTCCATGTCAGTAACCATTCATATTTTGGGCTGGCTATGCTACCAAACATGGATTTGGGATGGTGAGGTCACGAATGAAATCCTTCTATTTTTTTTTTGTTAATTAAAAAATAAAAGTCACATGAACAGTGGGTGGACAAAAATCACATGCCTTATGGTTCCTTCTCACCTCTTAAAAGGTCACAAATTTGTTACACTAGGTGCAACACTGGGAGGTGAGACAGGTGAGGCAGAAAATCCTGATGGGTTTTTCTTGGGATCCAATCATTTCGCTGCAAAAGCATGCGTGTTACAAATTTTTTTTTATTAGATTGCCTGTATCAAACTGGAAGTGGAATGCATAGATACAGTCTTAATTCATACTTTCACCAGAAAAACAGAATAAAACAAAAAAGCTGTGCTGCTTTGCAGCACAATTTATATTAATATGCAAAAATGTAGGTTATATCAGTTCCAGGATAATTTTTACATTTTTGCTTAACAGAATTCATCATTAACGTTTCCTCACTGAAAACCAGAAAAAATCAGAATTTTTGAATACCTTCTAAAACTACTAAAGTGAGTAAAAAGCACTGAATTATTTAACTAGAAATTTAAAATGTGGGTTTTAAGACAGCTTTATTAGGAACTATTTCTCCCACTCCACCCCCCCCCCCAAAAAAAACAAGGTTCAATCTTGATAGCATCGTGGTACATTTACATTCATTAATGTGTACAACAGCTTTCACTGATGGGCTTAAAATGCATCATTTCAAAAGTGCATGCAAGCAAGGGATAGCTTCTGTCTTACTAATTAGGTTTAGTGGAACAAACAGCTGAGTATTGCTGACCTGCATTTGGAATAAAACTACCCTTTGTGAGATGCAGGAAGCTCCACAGTTCAGTTACTGGAAAATGTTGCATCACTAGAGATACTGTAATTGCTTTTGAAGCCATGCCCATTGGAGAAAACTCTCCACTTGAAATGCTTACGTTTGCATGGGGGAAGAGAAGCACCTAAAGTTGATACTGTGCTCAAGGCATGTTTCTGACAAAGTCAATAATCCAGAAAGATTCTCAAAATGGGTGTTATGTGAGATCTTATATGAGCAAATTGCTAAAACCATTAGCATTTTGATATATATAGAAACATTTCTATGTATATAGACTATGCTTCAAAAGATCTGGTATTCTGAATTTCCGGAATGCTTGAAGCTTGGATCCAAAGCACTGCAGGCTTGGGAAGGTCTGGGGCAGCAGTAAACAACTTTTCTTTGCTGTGACCCCCAACAAAAAATAATATCTACTTATGAAAATATATATATATATATATATATATATATATATATATATATATATATATATATATATATATATATATATATATATATATTTAAGTGTGTGTGTGTGTGTGTGCATGCCTGCCTGGAAGTCATGGTTGACTTCTGGTAACCCTGTGTGGGCTTAGACTTTCAGAGAGGTGGCTTGAAATTGCCATCCTCTGCATTCCAGCTCTGGTATTCCTTGCAGATCTCCCATCCAAGTACTTGCCAGATTGGCCCTGCTTAGCTTTCAACCTGACAAGACTGAGCTTGCTTCGGCTATCCACGTCAGGGCTTACTTGTGAAAATATTGATGGGGAGCAAACAGAAGGGGAGGAAAATGAGAAGGTTGTACTGGCCAGATGTTCTGAAAGCAAATCACACTTCTGTCACACTTCGGAGGCTCACCCCAGATGTGGCTTGCAGTTGCACAATACAGGAAGTAACATCAGTCATAAGCCATGGTCATTGCTTTCTCTCTCACTGCCAGTCTTGACACTGCTGCCAACTCTTAAGGGTGAAGAACTGGCCTTACGAGCTGGATAAGATGATCTGGGGTACCACTATTCAACATGCACACTGAGGGTTGCTTTGCCTGGTCTGAGGCATCCATCTCTTGAGAGACAAGAAGTACTTTCCTTGTGTACCCCTCAATGCATGCATGAAGAACAGGGGAAAACGTTCTTACACTCAAAATTCTGCAATCTCCTCATGAGCCCACCAGAGCCACCAGATCAGGGTAAATATTTTTAGATTTATATCCTGCCCTTTCCTGCAAGCGAGCTCAGGTGGCTTAAAGCAAAAGTTTAACATACTTACAAATTAAAATATAATACATAAAAGCATGCAACTTAAAAATCTGAGATCAGTACAACATATCAGCCAACAGGCACAAGAAATTAGTCAGTGATTATGGATTTACTACCTTCAGTGACATACATATTCTCCCTTCCAATTTAGTATAACCTATGAGATGGATTAGGTTGGCAAGCTGATTATACATTATGGAGTGCATAGCTGTGTTCTCTGCAGTGTTCAAATCATTCCTTAATGTGAGAGCTATAAAGTCAGTTTTATGGCTGAAAGAAGATTTGAAACTCAAGTATTCTTAATCTGTTTATCACTCTAACCATTACATATGGCATCAGAGGATCACTTAGAAACTTGTGTCCAGTGTACACCTATGTGCAGGGGTCATTTTGTAGAAAAATAGGTGGAGGAGCTCATCCAGGGATTGTTATGCAGCTGCACCTACTATTCAATGGACAAGGAGGTGGAACTCTCAGGAGGAGGAGGAACTCTCAGAAAGGTTCAGGAGTTGCGCTCCTGTGAGCTCCCACGGAATCCGAGGCCTGCCTATGTGCAATATTTTATTTTTATAGACAACTGTATACTAAAAGAAGCTCATTTAAAGCCACACAGTGATCACACCTAAACTGAGGATCTGAACTAGGAACTCATAATCCATGTTTTTACTTCTATCTTATACCAACTTCTAGGCTGCTGTACTAATTAAGACATAATCACATGGCTCCAATCAGAAAACTGCCATTTCAGTATTTTCAGATAATTTTTTTTCACTTTTTATCTATAGGCAGACTCCCACCAGTTTTAGACTATGGACTATTACAAGAGGAGTTTAGGATCTTAAACTTGCCAAACTGGCTTTCTGCTTGAGCATGCTGGAAGAAAATATGTCTGCCTTTTTGAAGAGTATATCCCACATTACTGGTCTGCCTTTTTGAAGAGTATATCCCACATTACTGCATCACTCAACGGGAAGCATAGTTCACGTCCTGAGATTAGTAAGGAGTTAAAATGGTTTCACTACCAGCCATATAGTCTGGAATTGCCATGAATCTAACTTGGCGTATTCATCCAGACAATACTGTGGGCAAATTGTTTCATTCCAATGTTTTCCCTGGTTTTCTCCTGTCTTTTTTCAAACCTGGTGATTTTGTTAAGCACAAATGCAATTTCAGGGCCAGGATAACCCAAGTGAAGCACATAATACTATTCAAGTTAATCAGGGCTACTATCCATATAAAAGTTTATTTAATTAATTGCTCATTATTCTTTCCCATGACTGGACACAGCTTCCATAAATCGGCTGTTAATTATCACTGGGGAGTGGACTACTTCTTTTCCTTTTACTGGTGAAACTATTTTTTCCCTTTTTTTGTTATCATTATAGCATTATTATTAAATTATTATTTAAAATAAAATACAATGATTAGCAGTGGATTTGTCAGCAAAATGAAAAGCAGCAACAAGAAGGGAAAATGAACAACTGAATGGTAAATGCTGTGGCTGGCCTCAGAGAGAAAAGAAAGTGCTTAATTAGGCTGCAAGACAAAGGGGGGCAGGGTAGGAAAAGTGCAGAATAAGAACTTTTGCCAAATGATGCTTATTCCAAGTAAAATAATAGTCAGATCTTAGCTATGGGAACTGGCATTGATGGATGCTTATGTGGAATAAAGTAGTTAATTAAAAAGCAATGACTGAGCAATGCAGAAGTGTCCTGGTATGAAAACAGCCTAGATTTCAATACAAAGCAATGCACAATAAGAAAATACTCTTGCCCCTCTTCCCATATTAACTCAAATTCAATTTAAAAATGTTGCCGCCACCACCTATACAGCTATTGAAGTTTATTTTGTCATTGGAAAGCAACCTAAAGTCAATAATGAGTTATTATATAATTAATAAAATAAATACCAGTGCATCTGTAGTAGCAGGAAAATGTATTTCTCAGGCCTACTAGGCAAGTGCCTCGAACTAAAATTCCAGAAATGTAATGTGGGCTTTGAATCATACAAAGCACATGCCCTGCTATTAAACTAAGGCTCACCCCATACTAAACCTTGCTAAGCATCAAGGCTGGGTAATGGTAACCTCCCCTTTTACTAATGTCCCCTGACTTTGCAAGCATCCAACCTCTTGTGAGGCATGCAAAGAACCTTGGAAAAGTTTTGAGGTTTCTTTATTCCTTTTCTAAAAGCAGCATCAAAGTTGTGCTTTTTAGGATGGATTCACACAATGATCTTGATAACACACAGATTTCTCTCCATGGATAGATATTACTTTTACATGACTGGAATCTTTGTCTGTGACAGTAGACACTAAATAGGAGTTTCAGATGTCCACATTATATTGCAAAACGTATGTAGCCATGTGAAAAAATATAGTTATACAAACTGAGAACAATCTTCCTTTGCCCTACTTTCCCACTGAGTCACTGGACAATGATTCTTAGCACAGCCCACTGACAAATTTCATTCAGAACCAGGGAATCTGGGATTTTAGGCTACCCCTTCTCTCCATTTGCAATAGTAAAGAACTCATGGAGGATAGTTGTTCAATAACACTCACTCTGCCCCAAGGATAAAATCCCAGATCCAAGATTTCTCACCCGCACCCCAAAGCTCTTAAAACTGAAGCACAACCAACAGGAATGAAATCTAACAAATCTAACCAGGGGGTCCAATTCTATGAGCCCCAAAAGGTGTCCCTATCCTTTGTTATTTCCAAATGGAGGGAAGGCATTTAAAATGTGATAGCCAAAACTCCCTTCAGAGTTCAATCGTACTTCTCACACCTTTGCTCCTGGCTCCACCTCCAAAGTCTTCTAGCTTCACCCCCAAAGTTGCCAGATATTTCTTGAGTCAGATCTGGCAACCCTGATAGACTGGATCTGAAGAAATGTGCATGCACACAAAAGCTTATACCTTGAATAAAAGTCTGTTGGTCTTAAAGATACCACTGGACTCAAACTTTGTTTTGCTGTTTCAGACCAATATCGCTACACACCTGAATCTAACATTAAAGGCAAATGACAAAGGTTTTATTTAATGCACATCTCAGATATTACATGTATACATCATAAATAAATTTATCTTGTGTAGAATGCTGTTGTCTATGCCCTTTATTTTTTCTGTAGCCATTCAATGATCATTTATTTATTTATTTATTTATTTAAGATTTATATCCCGCCCTTCCCACAAGTGGCTCAGGGCGGCTTCCAATAGTAGATCCATCAAAATTACACATATAAAGGGATCCATATTTAAAACAGATAAAACAGATAAAACCCTAGTTATTAATACACATAAATATTTCAGCTATATATAAAAGGAATCCAGCTGTATCATGCTGTATAACTGGTGGGCAGCAGTTGATTAAAGATTAAGAACCACTGCTCTAGCCAGTAGCCTTATTCAGCTTCAGATACTAATGCTACTTATTCCAGAATCCAGAAGTTGGCATTAATTCCAGAGTTGTTACATACTTCTCCACACACAGCATCCACTGCCAGCTTTAAAAAAGCAAGGGTAACTCCCTAGCTGGCTATGATAGTGCCCTGGTTGTATACATACAGGGCTGCCTGATGCAATTGGAGCAATGACATTTAGCATCACTCCGCATTTAGCATAATTATGTCATCCTAAGCACTTTGCCTCCCATGAATTATTTCAGGAGCACTTATAACCATTTTTTTAATAGACAGTAAAGTATGTGGATGACATAAATTGATGTCCTTTGGCTGACTTCTATGCTATTTCTGTATACCCTCCTGAGTAATTTTTTTTAAACTGAAAAGACAGAGAAGTACTTGAAGTAAACAAACTTTACTACATTCAAATCCTGGAATTAATGCCCTAGAACTGCAAAACTATGGCTTGGATCCAATGCAGCCACAGAGCTCAACTGCAGTGCCTTCCCCTTCCTGCTGCACCCTGAAGTGTCCTCTCAAATTTCTGCTTCTGGTGGACAGGAAGCAGGAGCAGCATAATGTGTGTGTGGAGGGTGGGGGAAGGAGAGGCATCAAAGTCACATTCCTCCGGAGGAAATCCTTCAGCCCAGAACTGCATCTAATCCCCTGATCCAGTCAATGGTACTTATAAAGTTTTTAGATATTACTGCCTGCCTTTCCGTTGTAGTAAATCTTGACTCATGTGGCTGGTGGGTGGTTTTTTCTTCCATTCTTGCTTCAATGTAAGAGGAATTCTGAAGTTAATGGAAAATAATGACTTTGACAACTGTATGATGCTTCTGAAAGACTCACTTAGCTTCAAGGGGAGAAATCAGGAAGGGAAAGAGATGAGATAGGCTAAAAAGGCACATTTATGTGACACTGACAATTCAAGAAGGTAAAAAGGCGTATGTACATGACAACTCAAGAAGGTGGAGGAAGCAGTGTTGCTGTTGGCTGTGATCTTCAGCAGCATATCTTGTGCCACTGGAACAATAATGACATAAATATTTCCTGCCGTGCCTGTTAAAATAACACTTTTTGAGCTTCCCTTAAATGAAAGATACAGAGATCTATTTGACATATAGTCATTGATAGTTTTTTGGAAACTAGAACTAGGCTCTTCAGCCCATAAGTGACAGTGACCAATGATCTACAATTCAGGGGTGTCAAACATACAGCCCGCGGGTTGGATAAGGCCCACAGATGGCTCCAATCAGGTCCTCCAGCAATTGGCTGTCATCTGCTTCATTTTCCCTTGCCTGCTTTTTTTTGGTCGCCATTTTGTTTCTCCCTGGATAAGCCAGAGCAGCAAAGCAGCCTTTCCCTCTCCCCCCACCCTTTTCCCAAAGGGAGGAGGAGAGAGGAGCAGCCTTAGTCAATGAGGGAGTTTGCCTCTATATCTCTGCTGGGAGATTAAATTTGCCAGGCTCAATTAATCACTCTGCAGAGCTACTGAGACAAGCCTCTCTTCCTTCTAATGAATGGCTGAGGCTCCTCCCCCTCCTCCTGCCCTGGGGAAGGAAAGAAAGAGCCAGAGCTTCCTTTGCCCAGTCCCCACAATCAGGAGAGCTACAAAAAGTGTTTTTAAGACTAGCAACGTTTTAGTGAAAGGTTGAACTTTTTGTCTTGCTACACAGAGAGAGAGAGAGAGAGTGAGGGTTTTGTTGGGCTTGTAACTAGGGGTTCCCCTCCTCTTTTTCACTATGCTCACGCCCTCCAGTCTTTCTGTTTAGAAGAGAAATATCAGCATTAGATTGAAAGTGTGTTCCACCTCAGGTTTATTCAGCAAATTTTCCTTATTTTTCTTCCACATTTTCCTTTGATTGGGGGTCTTGAATTTAGACTTCCCAGATAGTAGGCTGACACTGACCACTGTACATGGCTGTCTCGCTGTTCTTGTAGTTGTTTTTGTGGGGGAAGTTGTATTTTTTTTTAGTTGTCATTTTTCTGGGGAAAATTATAGTTTTGTAGACGAGCACATAGCCCTCAGTCTGTGCGATGGTGCCTTCACATGTTCTTGACTAGTACTTGAAGCAACTTCTGTACAAAAGCTCACAATGCCCAGCTGCTTCATGTTCCTCTGGGTCTTAGGCTCAAAGCATTGACCATGAGATGTCTGTAATGAATGTCAATGAATCAAAAGTAGGTTTGCAACTTACAGATGTGCACACCTGAACAGCACATATTCAAGACTGGTACGGCACAGACATTGTCTGCAGTTTTTGATGCAATAATTCATAGCAAGAGGTGACATTTATCAGAGACTGTAAAACAAAATATTGCAAGTGGGCTAATATTTTAAGCATGTTTTATTTTAAGCAAAAAATAAATAAATCTTTAATTGTGTGTCTGTGTCCTTTATAAAGTTTATATGTCCGCTACCTGGCATTACATTTTATGATACACATGGCTCGGCCCAACAAGGTCTCATTTATGTCAAATTTGGCCCTCATGAGTTCGACACCCCTGATCTACATGATCTGGACACAAAGTTCCTTGAGAAAGTA
The DNA here is from genome assembly GCF_032191835.1 of Heteronotia binoei. NCBI lineage: Eukaryota > Metazoa > Chordata > Lepidosauria > Squamata > Gekkonidae > Heteronotia > Heteronotia binoei. Next base: position 91,315,258 of record NC_083228.1, on the reverse strand, counting down.
CCTCACATTCTTTAAAATCAAAAGAAAATTAATTAAAAGTTGGCATTTCCTATTCATTCTGCCAATTTCCTTTCAAGCCATTATTTGCAGTCACTCTGACCTCTAAACACACAGCTGTGGCTCTGACCGTAATCCTGCATACACACAATCAATTCCTAATTGTTCTGCACATTTTGAAAAAAATTGGTGCAGTTTTCCCTGTCCTATTCTGTTTGCAATGCAAGGGGGGGGCTGTCTCCTCTTCACATGTCTTCCTTTTAAGGCATAACAATCACAAATGAGAATACACAGAATGTAAAAAGTTTAAATGTTGGAAATAAAACCAAAAAAGAAACAAAGATTACATATGCATCCATGCAGACCACCCTAAAGTCATTCCTCAGGGCCCACTATTCCCCCAGGAGCAGCATTTGGTGAAGATCAGTGGGCTTCAGTTGAAGGGATGAACGGAGGAACATTCCATTCATTCAGTCATTGGAAAATTTAGTCTGAATGCAACCATTATTTTTGAACGACCCTCAGACATGTAGCTTGACATGATCATTGATATATGGAAACCTCCATAGGATTATTGTGTGTGGCAGAAGAGATAGATGCTTGGCTGTTGTTTTGACATGTACTGAATTTAAAATATTGATGTCCTGCTTTTCTCCACAACACAACCTACATCAAATTTAAAAACAAATTCAACTTCATGCTCAAAAGAAAACAAACAAAGCAAAACAGGAGCCACCCAAAAGCACATCAGAAAGGCTCTCTGCTCAAGTCACCAAAATCTAGACCAGGGTTTCCCAAACTTTTCCCCCTGTAGTTCAGTTATTTGTACATGCCCACTAAAATTTGCAGGTGGAGCCAGGAGACTGGGAGTGGAGCCGGGAGACAGGAAACGCTGGCCAGAAGCAGTGTGCCTGGCTGGAGCGCAGTCTCAGTATCATGCTCTGAGCATCCTCTGGGTGGAGGATGCTCAGTGAGCGATACTGAGATCACGCGCTGGCCAGGAGCTTTCCCCACCCCCTCTGATGTTTCTGAACATCAGAGTGGGGTGGGAAAGCGTGCCTGGTGGGTTGCAGTCTCAGTATCATGCCCTGAGCATTCTCCAGGCAGAGGAAGCTTAGGGAGCAATACTGAGATTGCACGCTGGTCAGGAGCTTTTCCCGCCCCTCTTTGATGTTTCTGAACATCAGAGAGGGGCAGGTGAGCGTGCCTGGCTGGCGCACAGTCTCAGTATCAAGCCCTGAGAATGCTCAGAGTGTGACGGTCATAGGCGGCAACGTGGGGCGGCAGGGGCTGGAGCGCCAGAGGGAAGGGGGCAGTCGGACTGCCCCTGGCGATTTGGCATTGAGGCTTCCATGGCCTGATACTGGGTCACGACCCTGCCAATGGGAAATGCTGATCTAGACAATACTGAGGCCTTTCTCACAGAGTCAAAAATTGGAAGGGACCTCCAGGGTCATTTAGTCCAACCCCTCACACCCTCAAGAAGCCCATGGATGGCAGTGAGAAAGCACAAGTCTTACATGACTGTAGAAACTACTAAAAATTCCCTGATCTGCCACAGACCTAGAGCAAGATGGTAGTCTTCCTATCATGAGAAGTGAATATACTGTGTGAAGCAGGGTATAGAGCAGAGATCCCCATTCTTTTTGAGCCTATGAACACATTAGGAATTTTGACATGGCATGGTGGGTGCAGCAACAAGACAGCTGCCACAAGGGCTCATTTTGTAGCAGGAGCTCCTTTGCATATTAGGCCACACATCCCTGATGTAGCCAATCCTCCAAGAGCTTATTTAAAAATATCTGCACAGCCAATCAAATGCCCAATAGTCAATCAGAAGCCTTGCTGGGCAAAAACCCTACCTGGCCTCATGCACTTACTAAAAATGCTTGGTGAGCAGAGCAGGTGTGGCACACATGAGCATCACATTGGAGACCCCTGATACAGAGAGTGTTAATCTTACCATGTGCTAAACCTTGAAAATGACTATTCCCCTTCCCTAAATAAGATGGATCCACCCATATTATCATATCACTGGATTCTAATAGCAAACATTAGCCAGGGCCATTGAGATGCTTTATGTTTCAGAACACATGCTCAGGCTTACATTGCCCTGCATCTATAAAAATCTTAATTGGAAGACAAACTTGACTTTCAGTGCTGTTGGACTTTTGTATGGTTTACAAATTATATGAAAGAACTTTGGATAAACAGTGGATTTACCCAGCTGACTTGATTGTATCAGCCAGCATAAACTTATTTTGCCTCCAGGCACAACAGTGAGAAAGGCTTGAATCAGGCTCATTATAAGCTGTGAGTTTTTCAAAAATTGGGCAGCATTTGTTGCAAAAGTGACAGTTTAAAACAGTCCTTAAAGGGGTGTGTGTGTCAGAGGTCTATGGCAGTGGGGGGATGATCAGCCCATCTTCCATCAGTGGATACTTTCTGCTGAATCCACCCCATTGAGAAAATGTCAGTAGTAGATATTACTCTACAATTTGAAGATTGTAATAGGATATTTTCAAGCATTGAAATGTGTGCTTGCACATGAGATTGTAGCTGGTAACTGAAGATTAGATAGCTAGCTTCTGGGAATTAATCTGCAGTTGTTTTTAGCTTACAACTCCCCAAGTGGCCTGAGTCCAAAACAGCCAGGGCTACCAAGAAGGTAGGTCTAGGGGGACAAAATTCCAGGGACTCTGGTCATCTGTGGGATATGTTTTCACATAATATTGGGGTTGAGTCAGATGTTGGCCAAGAAGGACTTCATCCCCAGGTGTAGCACAGAGGTGCTGCGTAATTGATGGGAGCACCCCAACAGACCTTGGGTCCCCCCTTTCCTGACTTGAACCAGAGATCCTACCAAAAACAGGCCAAGTGAGAACACTCTCTGCTTGGGCCCAAAAGCCAGCCAAGGCTCTCCAAAAGGGATTTCTGTCTAAGGTTGCAAATCAGGCATCCTTGAGACTATTTCTAGTTTGCTTCCCCTTCTGGAATGTTGAAGACAATGCATTCTTCCAAGGTACAGTATCTGCATATTGGCAACTGCATGTTCGCTGGCAACTGCTGCTAATCCTTTACATGTCTCCATACCCCACCCAAGCACCTTTTGTGTAACCCATTTCACAAAGCCCCTTTCCTCCTCCAGGTAAATTTAATCTTGAACATTAAAACCATTATGGCTCTTCCTGACACCCACCAGGAACCCATTCTTACCTTTTGTCTCAAACTGGGAATCCATTCAGGGTATCCAGGAACGCCCATCAATGATCATTAGCTCAATCATATTTCCAGGAGGGACCACCCCTCCAAATACTATAAATCCGAAGGGCAAAACATGCCCCTTCATGAATTCTGTGGGCATCATATGCAGTCTGTAATCGTTACTCTGTAATTGGGCCCCTGTGAGGTGTTACGCTGGTTGTGCATGCCCCCATCTCCATTTCTACATGACCTCTGCACATCTGGACAGATAAATATTGCCTCAGTAATTATCCCTCAAAGTCTCTTTTCCTCACCCCTAATTTTCCTAGTTCTCTTGAGAATGCATATTTTTGATTATTTTGTGATTGTATTTGCTTTCAAATTGTGGTACTGGAGTAGACTCTTGAGTGTCCCTTGTACTGCAAGAAGATCAAATCAGTTAGTCCTAAGAGAAATCAACTGACTGTTTCCTGGAAGGTCAGATGCTGAAGCTGAAACTCAAATACTTTGGCCACCAAATGAGAAGGGAGCACTCATTGGAGAAGACCCTGATGCTGGGAAAGACAGAAAGCAAAAGAAGAAGGGGACAGCAAACGATGAGATGGCTGGACAGTATTACTGATGTCTATCTGGGCACAGAGACCTTAATAGAAAATCCATTTGTGTGTTCCTTGAAGCTTTTTCTGTGCTGCAATGTATTTTAATAGAATGGAGCTCAGTTTCACTTTTCAGCATTTATATGCCAGTTAGAAGCTGTTCCTTACTGGAGTTGTGTGACCTTGCAAATAAAGGGTTGATGCTTTAAACCAGTATGTCTTTGCTGAATGGACTTTAGAACTGATGCCTTGTGAGTTCTCTAACCTAGGTATCCACAGCTAAAGGAGGATATTACTCTGAAGAGCCATTGCCTATCTTAGTAGACCAGGAGGCAGGGGGAGAAGCTTGCAGTCCCCAGCCATTTCATGTTTTCCTAAGCCCAGAGCATTTTATATTTTTGGTTTATATTTTTGGTTTTGGCTTGTGCTTTTTCTTGATGTTTTATTTTTAAAATTGCATTGCCAAATCCCACTATTCCCCCACCATTCCATTTTAAACAAAACTCTGCAAGAGTTTTAAGCATGTTTGCATTTTAAATGAAAATAATACATTTAATAGTGTTTCTCTGTCTCCTTTATAAAATGCGTATCTCCACTACATGGCATTACATTTTGACACACATGGCCTGGCCCCACAAAGTCCCATTTATGTCAGATCCAGCTCTTGTAACAAATGTGACACCCGAGTTAAATTGTAATGAGATCAGAATTCAAATGCCAGCCCATATTCAAAATATTTTATTAGAGGATTTCAGGAAGCTGATTAAAACAAATCTTTAGACAATAAGTTTTCAGTCTCTATAGAATTTTAGTCTATTTTTAAAAGATGGCTCTGCTTTTCTATGTTTATATCATAGAGGTCTATTATTTACAAGGTTTTTGATAACTGCTTTAATAGTTTGATGTAATGTATATGCTTTCTTTTACTCATCTTTGGCCCCAATTAACTAGGAAAAAGTGGGCTTATAAATGTCTTAATTGAATAATTTTTTAAAAAAAATTGCATTGTTTGAAATTTTGTGTATTGTTTTAAGGTAGGAAACTGGTCTTCATTTTATGAAGGAATACAGGCAGGGCTGGTAACCTCCAGGTGGTGGCTGGAGATCTCCTGGAATTATAGCTGATCTCCAGGCAACAGAGATCAGTTCACCTGGAGAAAATGGCTGCTTTGGAAGGTGGACTTTAGGGATTATACCCCTCTGAAGTCCTTCCCCTCTCTCCAAATCACACCCTTCTAATGCCCCATATCCCAAATCTCCAGGTATTTCTCAAACTGGAGCTGGCAACACTAAATACAGGGCATAAATATTTTAATAAAGATATAACATGCTAAAATATATAACAGTTTGTGGCTTTTTACTAGCTTTACTAATGGAGATGGTAGCTTCAAGTGGGATAAGTGGTCTTAACTTGGTTGATTTAAACCACCAAGAAAAAAATCATAGAATCAGAGTTGGAAGAGATATCCAGGGTCATCTAGTCCAACCCCCTGCACAATGCAGGAAAATCACAAACACCTCCCCCTAAATTCACAGGATCTTCATTGCTGTCAGATGGCATTCTAGCCTCTGTTTAAAAACCTCCAAGGAAGCCTGTTCCACTGAGGAATTGCTCTAACGGTCAGGAAGTTCTTCCTAATGTTGAGCTGGAAACTCTTTTGATTTAATTTCAACCCATTGGTTCTGGTCCTACCTTCTGGGGCCACAGAAAACAATTCCACACTATCCTCTATATGACAGCCCTTCAACTACTTGAAGATGGTGATCATATCACCTCTCAGCTGCCTCTTCTCCAGGCTAAACATCCCCAGCTCCTTCAACCTTTCCTCATAGGACTTGGTCTCCAGACCCCTCGCCATCTTCACTGCCCTCCTCTGGACCCATTCCAGCTTATCTATATCCTTCTTAAAATGTGGTGCCCAAAACTGAACACAATACTCTACGTGACGTCTTACCAGAGCAGAGTAAAGCGATACCATCACATCACATGATCTGGACACTGTACTTCTGTTGATACAGCCCAAAATTGCATTTGTCTTTTTAGCCAGTGCATCACAGTGTTGACTCATGTTCAGTGTATGATCCAGTAAGACTCCTAGATCCTTTTCGCACATACTACTGCTAAGACAAGTCTCCCCCATCCTATAACCATGCATTGGATTTTTCCTACCTAAATGTTGAACTTTACATTTATCCCTGTTAAAATTCATTTTATTGATTTACAACAAAGAATTTTTTCTGAAGTCTGCTGCTCAACATCTTCTCATAGTCCCTGATTCTAAGGATGCCTGGCTGGCTTCAACAAGGGCCAGGGCCTTTTTGGTCCGAGCCCCTACCTGGTGGGATGAGCTCTCACTGGAGATCCGGGCCCTGAGGGACTTATCTAGGTTTTGCAGGGCCTGCAAGATGGAGTTCTTCCGCCAGGCTATTAATTAATCTACCAGGCATCCTCTGAAAATCACTTCCCCCAGCATTTCACCATTATGGTGTTATGTCATGCTGTTAGCCATCAGCCACATGCCGTTTACCACCTATGTCTGTAAGACTGTTTACTGCACTGCTCCTGTTTTGTAATGTCTGTTTTTATTATATTATTTTAACTCTGTTGTTTAATTGTTGTAAGCCACCCTGAGCCTGCTTGTGGGATAGGGTGTGATATAAATCTAAAAATTATATTAAATTAAATAATTTCCCAAAGAAATTGAGCCAGAGTCATGGCTTAGAAGAACATCTGCTTAGCATGCTGAATACCTCAGGTTCAGTCTTTGACATCTCTAGCTAAAAGGATCAGATGAGGTGAATGCAGAAAACTTCTACCTGAGGACCTGGAAAGCTAATAAGGTAGGGTTGCTAGACCTGGTGGGGAGTTCCCCACTGCCAGGCCCTGCCCCAGCTGCCAATCAACTGGCCAGCAGGGGGAGACTTACCAGGAGAAAGCCTAGAGGCCTTGTGGCCAACATCACGTGATGTTATCATGCCAGCGATGTTCAGTCTTATCAGAGTTTTTGCCCAAATACCAGAGTGTCACTTGGATGTCACTGGTGTGATGTTACTTCCCTTGCAACACCATCCACAATACTTAGGCCTGTCTCCACTCTTCCCCAACCCCCACTGGTTGCCAGGAGGGACCTGGCAACCTTATGCCAGAGTCTAAATTCCTGACATTGATAGAACAATGGTGTGACTCCCACCACTCAGTAGAGAGCCAGTTTGGTGTAGCGGTTAAGTGCGTGGACTCTTATCTGAGAACCGGGTTTGATTCCCCACTCCTCCACCTGAAGCTGCTGAAATGGTCTTGGGTTAGCCATAGCTCTGGCAGACGTTGTCCTTAAAAGCGCAGCTGTGTGAGAGCCCATTCAGCCCCACCCACCTCACAGGGTGTCTGTTGTGGGGGGAGAAGATATAGGAGAATGTAAGCAGCTCTTAGTCTGATTCACAGCGAAGGGCGGGGTATAAATCTGCAATTCTTCTTCAGTATAAGGCAGCTTTGCATGGTCATATCTAAACAAGGATACTTGCTGAACAGTTATTGGGACCAGCAAAACATGTTAAATCATGCCCAAATAGGAAATTTACACTATCGAGATTGGTATATTTTGAATAATGATATAATTCTTGATATTTTTACTAATTCTTGAAGATACTACATGTTATACTGCTTATTTAACAGAAATCTTTGCTCATTCTACATTCAGAAGCAAAAGTTGAGAGATACTGGTTAGAGGCGTTTGCTTTCATAAAATGAGAATAGTGTGATCCTAAGCACAACTGTACCCTTCTTAGCCCACTGACTTCACTGTACTTAGAAGGGTACAATTCTGTTTAAGTATTAAGTATTCAATATGTGAGAACTGACCAAATCATGGAGATTACTTTTAAAAGTTAACTGAGCATAAATTAATACACATTTATGAATGCAGAAAAATGTCAGCACTTTGCATCAAACTGGTTTCTAATTATTGATTTAAACAGGTTGTTTTTGGCTATAATCTGACAGTTTGTTAATGATTTATCCCATAGCTTCCCCTCATTTCCTAGAACTGTTTTTAAAAATTACACTGCATCTCTTCTGTGCTTACTATCTGAACATGTGGGTGTGGGGGGGAAAGCAGAACAGAGACACACAAAACAGCATATATATGAGATGATCCTCTTAGTGATATACGGGATGGCACGTCATGGAACTTGGGGCTGACCCTTACTGCCTCTGATGACTTACTAGTTCTTGGCTTCCACCACTCAGCACATAATAATGATAATTAGTAATAAATGTAGACAGTGCTACATTTATAGTGCTGCACAATATGGTTGGGAGATTATGCCATATGCCTTATCATCTAAACAATGGGTGTTTTAGGCTGGGGCAGGGGTGGCCAAACTTGCTTAACGTAGGAGCCACACAGAATGCACATCAAATGTTTGAGAGCCACAAGATGTGAACGAATACCACACACACATCTTTATTAAAACTCTTAATATTTTCTCTGCACAGAATGATAATATGCATATGTATGCACTTTACAACACAACCATGCTAGGAGACTTAAAAAAAAAGCTGGAAGTAACAGTCCCCATAAAACCAGCATAAGATTAGAGAATTATTTTTTTGGCACCAGTGGGAGAAGAAAACATACATGTACCATATAAATCACTAACCGCTGTGTGCATCATTATGCACCTCTCTTTCCCTTGGCACCAAAGTTAGTAAATATAGCTTCTACAAGAGCCAAGAAATTAAGGGGGAACCCTATGCAACCCTCTTTAATTCTGTCCCTGCTTCCAGTGGCCCCCTCGGCTCTTGTGCTCTGTTTCTCTGCTCTAGGTCTCAGGGTGACCTCTGTGGTGGGAAAGAGCTTGCAAGCCTGCCTATTTTCCCCTTCTTCCCTGCTTCACACATGGTGAAAATAGTCACCTACCTATGGGGAGCTCAGAGGCTGACTGAGGTCCTAATGCCAAGCATACTTGCTTGAGAGTAAGCCTGCATTAAATTCCTCCTTGACCTCCAGGAGCTACACAATGTGTGTGAAAGAGCTGCATGTGGCTCCCAAGCCACAGTTTGGCCACCCTTGGGCTGGAGTTTGTATACAACTTAAGGGAAAATATGATCTGTTGTTGACTTAGCATCCTAAACTGCACCTGTGCTTGGAGACAGAATAGATGGCAGTGCAGGCAATTGTCTACCCCTCTTGCATGGACCCACTGGAATTGATCTGACATGTGCCAAAGTGTTTGGTGGCATAACACTGCTGGTAGTGTATCCAGAGATAGAGGTGCCTTAGGAAACTAAGTCCTGCTGCAATCATAGCACACTCCCAACACTGCCCAGTTTTACACCAAGATAGTGGTTATACTAGTGCAGAGCTGCTGTGCTACATGTGGGACCCAGTGCTTGCAAACCTGAGAGTACAGGACTCAGCTGTCATTCTAAGCCCTTTTAAGTCACAGTGTAGACTTCACTGATGGTTACTCTTGGAGGGCATCTTCAGGACCTCACTGTGGGCAAAGTAATGTAATGTGCTGCATGCATTCTTTATGACCCTTAGTGATTTGTTGTAGTTAATAAGCCCATACTTTTAATAGCTTGCAGGGGCTTGTCTGTCTCATAACGGGAACTGTAAATAATCTGGTGTATGCTATGACTAATGCTTAGGAGGAAGTTGTGGTGTAATATGTTCATTGCAGTGCCAGCCTTGAGAGGAAGCGTGTTGGAGTAGAGGAGAGACCTATGTATACCATCTTCAACTTCATGTGGGCAATGCAGGTTAAAATGGGGGGAAATACAGGCTAGAGTGTTTCACTGGAACAGGGAGACATGGATTAAAATTCCCATTCACTCAATGGATGATCTTAGGCTAGTCACTTTCTTTCAGCCTAACCTACCTCACATAGCTGTTGTGAGGATAACACAGAAAGGGAGAATGATGCTTCTTCTATCACAGACTCATTGAGCACTACTGTCTTCATTGGGAAAAACAGACAAAGGGAAGGTGGGTACAGTTACTTGCAAGGGAGAAAGAAAAAAGATATACTCACAGGAAAATTTAACACAGATACAATAACAGAGAAAGCTAATGCAACCTAGCTGAACTGGTGCCCTATTTATTATTTTATATTATCTGACTTTCTCACCGCAACTAAAGGTGGATTACACAGAATAAGTCAATACAATCAACAGGGCAGGACATCGAACAGATAGCACAATATGATTTGACTTGTGGAAATCTGGAACCAAGCATAAGTATTAATGACATGTTAAATAAATGCAAACATTACATAGTAATGACAGAAACAGATACTATGAACTACACACAATGGTAAACTCTGTGGTTACTTTCCTCCACCAAAATGGCTCACATTTCTCAAATCCTGAGCCATGTCTTCCAGACCTAAGCTGATCCTGCAAGCACTTCTTTCTCCCTTGCTTGCTTGCTCATGGGAAACGCAAATGTAACTTACTTCAGGACAAAGTTTGAGTACAGTGGCACCTTTGAGACCAATGAAGTTTAATTCTGGGTAGAAGCTTTCATGTGCATACACATTTCTTCAAATACCCGTATCTGAAGTGTGCATGCACACAAAAGCTTCTACCCAGAATTAAATTTTGTTGTTCTGTTGCTTCAGACCGCCAACCTGAATCTACCTCACTTCAGGGTTTTATTATTTTTACTGTTAATGCATCCAATTGCATGGATAGGTGATCTTTTCTCACTCTGGATGGTCCTGATCTAAACCGATTAGTTGTTTCCTTTTGAAAGACATTTTTACATCAGGAATGAAGTTAAATTGAACCCTACTCCCATTCCACAGACAGGAACTTGTTTTTTAAAATGATACAAAACAATGATGACTGGAGGCAGGAAAATGGAATTTGCTACCTGATACAACTATTTCAGGATAAGCTGACCTTGGATGAGTTAGCAGAACTTTTAAAGATCTGCTACTGGATTCCAACTTTGTCCTATCGCTTCAGACCAACACGGCTGCCCACCAGGATCTATCTAAAGTTTACAGTAAGCTGCATGGGTCTTCCCAAGGACAGATTGGGGAAAATCATTCTTCACAAACAGAACATCCTTTATTCATTCATTTCTCAGCATGAAATGGTCACCTGGAAAGTGGAAGAAAAGGCTAGCAACAGTAGCCAGAATAAGATCTGTGCCTAGAGATGTGACAAAAGAGACTAGCAGTGAAATTAGTGCAGGAGTATTGGGAATCAAGCGCACATGTGAACACAGCCAAAGAAGTGTCCTCCTTTCCATTTTACTTTAACTGTTAATCTTTTCAAGGGGATGAAGAAGCAGAGTGACCTTTTTTTTTACATTGGCAAGTACACAACATACAGGCACATTTGCCAGAGATAATGGGTATTTGCAGACACATAATGAACTGAAACTGCAAATCCCTAAATGTTTGTCAAAGAGTAACCAAAAGACATAGCCAAATTTTCCCTCACAAAGTAAAATACTGAGCTGTCTGCATCAAGTCATGATCTGAATAAACTGAAGTTCAAAAAAATAGTCAGAGATTACCTTTATTTATTGTACAGAAGCAGTTGTTTGCATTGATGATGTACATAGCTGCCTGTGAGTGTAGACGTGTAGGACAACTCAGATTGTGCTACATGAAAACCTGCCCCTAAGGCTTGTTAATAGAACATAATCAAGAGTTAGATCCAAGTGGACAGCCGTGTTGGTCTGAAGCAGCAGAACAAAGCAGGAGTCAAGGTGCACCTTTAAGACCAACACATTTTTATTCAGAACATAAGCTTTCGTGTGCTCTCTAAGCACACTTCATCAGATGAGGGGATCAGGTATTGTGAGCTGAAATACAAGCAGTTTGTTGATTAAAAGAGCAAACTAACTGATCACATGGTCACATAAAACTGTGGCTTGGCCATTTGGTCTGGATAGCCATAAAAGGTAAAAAATTCCCTGCCAAATGGTGTTTCTGCAAATTTAGGTGAATCACAAAAGGACTTATATCACAGTTGTAGTCTACCCAATCTACTTATCAACATCAGTCTATACATTATAAACATCATTCTAGTCTGCAATTAGAAAACATAAAATGAAAATGGGTAAAGTATATGTAATGAGATTAAAACGCCAATATCCCTTATTTGAGTATGTCAATATAAAACATTATTCTGATACACTATTATAAAAGAGAAATACATTGGAATACATTGGAATAGCTATACTCCCTGAGAGTGGGTTTAGCATATGTAATTGAGATAAAAAAACCAATATTCCTGTTCAGTCCTGGAGAGGTGTTTGTTCCAAGTTTCATAATAATTTGTAATTCAGCAATTTCTCCATTCTGTTCTTGAAGTTTCTTTCAGTAAAACAGCTACCTTGAGGTCACCCAATGAATGCTTCAAAGGAACTTCAAGAACAGAATGGAGAGAGAAATTGCTGAATTACTGTAGTACACCCACAGTTGGGTGGACTACAACTGTGATATACATGTTCTTTTGTGATTCACCTCGATTGCAGAAACACCATTTGGCAGGGATTTTTTTTACCTTTTATGGCTATCCAGACCAAATAGCCAAGCACACTGTTTTATGTGACCATGTGATCAGTTAGTTTGCCCTCTTAATCAACAAACTGCTTGTATTTCAGCTCACAATACCTGATCCCCTCATATGATGAAGTGTGCTTAGAGAGCACATGAAAGCTTATGTTCTGAATAAAAATTGGTCTTAAAAATGCAACTTCACTCCTGCTATAATCAAGAGTTGCCCTTTAAAGGAGAAATGGAGTGTATTGTATAAAGTTAGCTTCAGAAAAGCTTTTGGTAATTGTATGCATTTCTACTTATGAACAATCTTTTTGCAACATCAAATTATGGTCTGGCCATCAAAAGGCTATAGTCTCCTCGCTCTCCCTGCTTCCCTCTCCTAACTGTCTGCTTTGCTATAAAGCACAGTTTGGCACAACATCTGAACCATGGTTTAGTGTTACACGTGAACTGGGCCAGGGTCTTATCAGATATGCAGGCGTGAACTTTATAAGGGTAGGTAATACATCTTTTTTGCATAGAAACATGAGCCAGCCCATGCTCACATTGTGTGCATACTCATAGGGTCTGTGTGTCTGTGGAGCAACCATTTATTTAGACAATTTATATTCTGCCCTTTCCCAAAATGGCTCAGGGCGGATCACAACATTCTAAAAACAGTATAAAACAACAGTTAAAAACCAAATCAATGTGATCAATACAATACAATGTGATCAATCTGATAAATCATAATAAGTTATGGTGGTGGCAGCTACAAGCATAGACAGATTCAAGAGGGGGTTAGATAAAAATATGGAGCAGAGGTCCATCAGTGGCTATTAGCCACAGTGTGTATATATGTGTGTGAATATATATATATATTTATTTTGGCCACTGTGTGACACAGAGTGTTGGACTGGATGAGCCATTGGCCTGATCTAACATGTCTTCTCTTATGTTCTTATGACGCCCGGCTGCCTCAACCAAAGGCCTGGCGGAATAGCTCCGTTTTGCAGGCCCTACGGAAAGGTAACAATTCAGTAAGGTCCCGGATCTCTAAAGTGAGCTGATTCCACCAGGCTGGGGCCAAGGCCGAAAAGGCTCTGGCCCTGGTTGAGACAGGTTGGACATCCTTCGAGCCAGGGACAGTCAGCAGATGTTGTGTGCTGGATTGCAGTGATTTTTGGGGCACATATGGGGAGAGGCGGTCCCGTAGATATGTTGGTCCCAGGCCGTGTAAGGTTTTAAAAGTCAGAACTAAAACCTTGAAATGGATCCAGTACTCAATTGGTAGCCAGTGCAGTTGACGCAGTGCTGGCTGGATGTGTGCCTCGATAGGCACTGCTATCAACAGCCGAGCTGCTGCATTCTGCATCAGCTGGAGTTTTCAGATCAGTATCAAGGGTAAGCCTACGTAGAGTGAGTTACAGTAATCCAACCTGGAAGTGACATGATCACTGTAGCTAGGTCCTGGGTGGGATAGGTAGGGCGCTAGTTGCCTGGCCTGCCAAAGATGATAAAAGGAAGACCAGGCAACCGCTGTGACCTGTGCCTCCATTGAAAGTGAGGCACCCAGTGTCACTTCCAGACTCTTCACCTTCTGGGCCCGCACAAGAGTTAGGAGCTGGATGCCCAACTTTAATCCCCCCCAGCCCAGGTACAGGACCTCTGTCTTAGCTGGATTAAGCTTCAATTGACTCTGCCTCAACCAACCCGTCACAGCTCCTAAGGTCAAGGTCAGTTGACCCGAGGTGGAGTCTGAGTGGCCATCCATCAACAGATAGAGCTGGGTGTCATCCACACATTGACAACCCAGCCCAAAACCTCAGGCAATCTGGGCAAGAGGGTGCATGTAGATGTTAAACATCATTGGTGAGAGAACAGCTCTTTGAGGTACACTGTATTCCAGTGGGCGCTGCACAGAAATCAGCTAACCAAGTGCCACCCTTTATCCCCGACCATGGAGAAAGGAGGAAAACCACTTTAAGGTAAACCCCTGAACACCAATGTCAGCAAGGTGGTGGGCCATTCGGTCATAATCAACTGTGTCAAACACTGCTGATAGATCTAGAAGTAACAGCAGTGCTGACCCACCTTGATCCAGATGCCTTCTGAGGTCACATGTGAGGGCAACCAAAACTGTCTCCGTACCATGACCAGGATGGAAACTAGACTGGAAGGGATCAAAGACTGATGTCTCCTCCAGGAAAGCCTGAAACTACTCCGCTACTGCTTTCTCAATTAATTTGCCCAGAAATGGAAGATGAGAAACTGGGTGGTAATTGGCTAGGATCAGTGGATCCAGAGATGGGTTTTTTAAAAAAGCAAATCAGTACATTTCATATTTGTATAAAAACATATCCACACCTTTATCCAGCTCAGGTTTAAAATTAATCATGCTCTCTGCAACACTATCTGCTCCCAAAAGATGCTGTGTATGTCATAATTTAATTCTTCTGGCAATGATAACTTAGATTTTGCTGTTGTTCATGGGCAGCTTTCATTACTAGCTTCTATTTTTACATTAGCCAGCTGCAGGATTTCAAGTGCAATCTTGCCAATCCTTTTCAAGATGGTACTGATTTTATAATATTGAAAATTCCAGTAATCTCAACAATCATCTGCTTGCCTTGCAGCAAGTTGTAGAGGCTAGAGTTTCATACTAGGACATGTGAGATTTATATCCTCACCCCACCCTAACACTCACTGCTGTGACTTTGGCCCAGTGACTCTCTGCCCAACTTCCTTCACAAGGCTATGGAGTGAAAAAATGGGAACAAAGGAACCATACACAACACCCTATGTTCCTTGGAGGAAAGGTGAGATTAAAAATTAATAAATAGACAGACTGATAATCACTAGTTGTTTCCCCTTTGCAGTTCACTGGCTTTTCACCTTCTGTATTGTCCAACAGGTTGTCAGCAGATAGAAATAGACCTTATTCATCATCTCCTGATCAATAAACAAATTATGTTACCCTTTGTACTATTAAATCTCAACCAAAGTTACTGTAGTCTCTGCAATGACACAACTCCAGAAAGCAACAGCTTCTGCTTGTCGTAGGAATGCTGGAAAAGGAAACTGAGCTTCACTCCATTGAAACACATTGCAGCACAAAGTTGCAAGGAAAACATGGAATGGATTTTCCATTAAGGTCTCTGAGTCCAGACAGACTGTGTGCAGAGACCTTAATGGAAAATCCATTCCATGTTTTCCTTGCAGCTTTGCAAGCCCAAAAGAGCTTCCTGCTGCAGCTTGCAAAAACAAGGCAGAAGGAGCCAGGAACTTCAGCAGCCTCAGAGCTTCAATGGGTGAGCACAGGAGGAAGGGGAGAAAAGAATTCTGTGGACCTGATTAAAGTTCTGACCCACAAGGTGGACATTTGACACCTCTGCTTTAATCTATACATTCCAGCAAGGTGGCTCCTTTGGCATCCACATGACACTCCTTTACTGTGGAACAATGTTTCAGAAGTAAATGCCACAGAGGAGGGCCTGCAAAGCAATTCTGCATTTGAGGGCATTTACAACTGGATTAAGTCTTCCAAGGAAACTGGTCTAGACTTTTACTTTTTCTTTTACTGGTATAGATGAAGTTTATATTTCTGGGTAAATCTGATATTAAATTATTGGATTGTTTTAAAGAGATGTCTATTATAAGTTGCCTTGGACATAAACTGGAAATGTGTATGTGTATATATAGTGCAATTGCAGATAAATATATATAAAAATTAAAATGAGGCAATAGTCCAATTGCAATATATATATATAAATTAAAATGAGGCATGCATTCTTGTATATTGCAACAATTAGCCCACCCATATCTCTCAGAAATTTATTTAGACCTACCAAACATAATTAAGGCCACCACCACATATCTAATATTAGTTTATAATCTTTAAAATTTGTATTTATCACCTCCCTTTTTGATAAACTGCAGAGTATTGTGGTTAAGCACATCGGATTAACCAGCTGCAATTTGTATAAAAAGATGATAAATCTCCTGTTGAGAACCTGAAGATGCTTTATGATGTGGGGGGCGTTGATGGCAATAGGGGCTGTTGATGGCAATAGGGAGATCAGCACAGAGTGGTACAATAGCAATCACTGCATACAGTGTACCCACTCGTGTCCTATCATGCACACTCAAAAGTTTTAGTGCAAGTAGGAACGGAATTGAGAACCTCTACACTGGCATGCCTGTGCCTGCCCTGCAGTTCCTCTATTCTTGTTGTTGACATAGGTGAGCATATCTCAGGCTGCAAGGATGCTTTCAGATCTCTAAAGAAAAGCAAAATGGCTTCGTGGCAGGGTTGTTGTAAATGAGATATTTCTGAAATAACTTATGGGCTGCTCAAACCCAGCACAACTAAAATGGTGCTTCTAAACAGTAGCTATTTTATAATGAAATAAAGCCTAGGACATATCCCCTCAAATCACATCCTATTTCTGTAACGCTCCCAATAGTTCTCTACCACTAGAGGACACTGCAGTCTATTAACAATTGAGAGCCAGGATGTATAACTGTATGAGTCCTGGCATCCACACACATGCACAAAGGCTCCAAAAAGTTTCCTTTAATACAGCTCTTCAGTGCTCTTGCCCAATATATATGCTCAAAGTTTTAGATTTTGGCATTCAAGCCTAATTCTGCTTTTATTCAACATATATGTCATTATTAACAATGTCAGGCAGACTGGCCTTTTTTTAACCAAATGAGATCACTATGAAGATGCCTGACCCACACACTGATACAACTACAAGTATTTTACCATTGCCATAATGATATCCATACTTTCTATCATTATATTAGCATCTGCTCTGAAAAAGAAGCATGGCAACTTTTAAGTTCATCTACAGGTGGTTCCACACCACCCAAATGTGGCACTATTACCATGAACTGTACACATTGAGGTAATTGTGCACATAAGTGTAGTGCAGTGGTTAGAGTGTTAACTTAGGATCTAGGAGACCCAGGAGTCTGAATCCTTCCTTTGCCATGGAAGCTTGCTGGGTGACCTTGGGCTAATCACACACTCTCAGCTTCCCAGGGTGGTTCTGTGAAATAAACTGAAGAGAAGACAACCATGTAAACTGCTTAGATCCCAGTTTGGAAGAAAAGCAGGGTATAAAAAGGTAAAGATAGTCCCCTGTGCAAGCACAGAGTCATTACCAACCCATGGGGTGACATCACATCATGATACTTTCTTTGGCAGACTTTTTAACAGGGTGGTTTGCCATTGCCTTCCCCAGTCATCTACACCAGGGGTGGCCAACGATAGCTCTCCAGATGGTTTTTGCCTACAATTCCCATCAGCCCCAGCCAGCATGGCCAATGGCTGGGGCTGATGGAAGTTGTAGGCAAAAAACATCTGGAGAGCTACCATTGGCCACCCCTGATCTGCACTTTACCTCCAGCAAGCTGGATACTCATTTTACCAGCCTAAATAAATTATAAATCATGATTATTCTAGATCAGGGGTCTCCAATCCCCAGTCTGTAGACCGGTCCCAACCTGTGGCCTCTTAGCAATTGGGCCGTGAGCTGTATAATTATTTCATTATATATTACAATGTAATAGTAATAATAAGATGATGACATTGGATTTATATCCTGCCCTCCACTCCAAATTTCAGAGTCTCAGAGCGGCTCACAATCTCCTTTATCTTTCTCCCCCACAAGAGACACCCTGTGAGGTGGGTGGGGTTGAGAGAGTTCTCCCCAGAAGCTGCCCTTTCAAAGACAACTCTGCGAGAGCTATGGCTGACCTAAAGCCATTCTAGCAGCTGTAAGTGGAGGAGTGGGAAATCAAACCCAGTTCTCCCAGATAAGAGTCCGCACACTTAACCACCATGCCAAACTAATAGAAATAAAGTGCACAATTGTATCATCCTAAAAACACTGCCCCCCAACCACGGTCCCTGGAAAAATTGTCTTCCACAAAACCAGTCCCTGGTGTCAAAAAGTTTGGGGACCACTGTTCTAGATGATACCTGTGATAGCCTTTATGCTCTCCTTTCTTTGTCAGACTCCTGAATTTTCCAGCTGATCTGTCATGGAACAGAAGCACTGTTTCTTTGGTACAGATGGTCTACATGCTGCTATTCCAGCTGATTCTCCCTGTTGAATGAAACTCTCAACAGTGCAACAACATCTGCTACCACAGCCTTAAAAAAAGAAAAGAAATCCTGACTCTACAGCCATCATTAAGAATTGTTTTTCAGCAGGCTGCTTCCAATGGGACAATCTGCATCTGAGAAGGAAACCTGGATGCTTCTCTATTGGGTTTGCTAGTTAGCTGAAACCTGGATGCTTCTCTATTGGGTTTGAAAGGAAACAGTGATGAATTTAGTCAAAACTGAATTATCCCCTAAGTGAGAGAGAAAATCTGGGAGGTGAAACTATTTCAGCAGCACACAAGACCCACTTCCATTTGCATTCCTCCAAGGGATCTCCATGTACAGGTAGTTCTAGAACAGAAACACCCAACCCTGGCTGAGGAGTTAAAACATAACAGGACAGAAAACCTCTACACCAAGTCAATATTTCCCAAGACTTTATCAAAGTAATGAAAGGGTGACCTCCCCCCATGTAACATGCATCATGATCTGTATTAGAGGTTACAAACGTGTAATAGTGGGTGTCTTAGTTGAATGTCATAGTTTCAGCATGTCACATTTATAGTATTCAGTTTATATTATATGCTGCATGCTTAATCTATTGAATAAACTACTACGAAGTTCTACCCACTGGTTTCAAAAACTTTAAAAGAATATTAGATTCATAAAGGCAGAAAGGTCCATGAGTGGCCATTATCTATGATGACCAAATAGAACGTTGTGTTTAGGGACAGAGGGTACCCTATTGCCAGTTTTGGAGGGGGTAACTTTTTTTGGGGGGGGGGGGGCGCGTTGCTGTTGACTTTATTCCCTGCTGACAGGATTCCCAGAAGCATCTGGCAGGCTAGCAAGTGTGGGAAATAGGATGCTGTAATAGAGATGCTGGGAAGTGCAATCCAACAAGCCTCTTATTTTATTATGATGAAAGGTGCAGGCACATTTCCTCATTTTTACAGAGGGCTGATTCCACTACTTTCTGTGCATCTAAGTATGCTCCTGGATTATTAAAGTGTGTGATAAGAAAGGAGACAGCAGTTTTTAATGTTGAGGGAAAGACATTCTGTGCATACCCAGAAGTATTTTTCTTTCAGAACTGTTCAGGCTGAAAACAAATTCTTAGACTAAGTCCTGGTGAGATCTTTGCACAAAAGGAATAACAAGAAAAGATAATTTCTGGATAGCCATGTTAGTATGTTGTTGAAAAACCAAAAAGGAATCTTGTGCCACCATAAAAACTAACATGTTTCATGATTAGAAACTATTTCATCAGATACGTGAAGTGGATTCTCAGTCTTCAGATATTGCTACACGTATAGTAAAAATGCCAGTAAGGAAGAAAAGCAGTAATTCCTATTTAAAATGCATGCTATGGAGCTATGATACCTTGTAATTAATATCATATTGAATTTTTAAAATTCATATGCAAGAGAAACAGAAAATAAGGATAAATCCCATTGAATAAAACATTACTTACTTCTAGGGACACTCATTTAGGATTACTCCCAAAATTCTGTACCCTTTAATCTACTAAGCATTTGTAACTTCATCCAGAATCATGGATTGGGCCATTCTGGAAATTATTTCCAGGATAATTCCAGTTATCCAATCTGCCCCTACTCTGCTTTCTTTTTCTGTCTTTAAGTAAATAGCAGGAGAGGAGGGGATGAAAGGGGAAAAGAAAGCCAGAACTAACTGGATTTTAGCTTGCAAGGACTAGAATCTAAAGGAAGTGTAGGAAAATAATACCAGTCAGAAACATGGCTCACCTGCCATCTCTCCCTGGACAATTAAACTGACTTCTCACATCTCCCCAATTTTCCTTCCCCCATCAAGCATCTTTAATGAGTCTGCTTTTTTCAGGTTTGTAGAAATTATAAAGTCTTGCAGTTTAGTACTGTTCTGAGAGAGACTAATGTCTCAATTTGATGGGGCTTATTCCCAGGACACAACTATTATTCCATTCACAATAACCCAAAGCCAAATGACTTTTAAAATGATATTTGATTGGGATCAGGGTCATGGGGGGGGGGGGGGGAGAGAGGAGGGCAGATGGAGTTTTTGCCCAAGGCCCCATGGTGGTTCTTGGCTGCGCTGCATAAATTCGCAGCTTATTGCAAACGTCCAAACATCCGAAATACTTTTACATTCCCCCCCAAACATACACCCAAATGATTAATTGCTTGCACTGCTGACTCACCTGAAGCCAGGAGTTGGGTGGTAAAATCTTCTTAATCCATCCAGACACTTATCACACCCTTTCAACACGCACATAAGCACAGGTTGACTTCCATCTCCCAGGGAACTCCGTAAGAAGCTGCATTCTCCAAGAAGTCCAGCTCCTTCCATTCTGCATCTTCAAATTATACGGTAAAAAGGCATCATCTGCAAGCCAAAGAGCTGAGGCAGTTCAGCAGCAGAGAGCAAAGTTAATGAGCTAAATAGTCCTCTTAAGCAAGCCAAAAGTTTACAGCTTTTAGTGCCGCTCCAATTCTAATATGGGGATAATTCGGGGCTTCCGTACAGAGCTGTTATAAAGGCTCCAAGATTAGGAAAAGCGATTTGAGGATTTAAGAAAACAAATGCTTTATAAGGAAGATGCTACAAGACTTGTCTTCATACTGAACGGCTACACAACTCAAACCACTCCAGAAGCACAAGCTGCCCTTTTCTCTTGAAATGCGTGAGCCCAGGGCTCTCAGGGAAGTTCAAGGAGCAATATTGCTTCTTTTCATTTAAACATACGAGCAGACCACTATCTTAGCGGCTGTCTGGTACAAGAAAACTGGCCAGACGCTCAGCTGATCAAGCACAACATGAACTAGTAAAACTCCTCCAATTTCAATATTCTTACCTAATAGATCAAGAGGGAAACGAGTTTGTGCAAGCAACTCCTGGATTAATTCCTCAGGGAAAAAAACAGCGGCAATCTGAGAAAACAACACCAAGCGGAAAGTAGACCAAAGGCACCGTTGTTCATGTATTTTTGGCTAAGAGGTGCTGCTTGGTGCCTTCAAGCAGGGGGAAAGTGAGCTAACATCATGGGTAGGACAGCAGAAGAAATCCGTGGAACATGCTGGGAAATGTAGTTTGGAATAGTGCGAACTGAAAGCACAGCTTTCTTTCCCCCCGAATGTCCTCTACTACAAGTCCCATAAAACCAGTTGTATCCCTCACTTAAGAAAACTCACCTTCTTGGATTCCCCTCCCCCTTTTCAGAACGAAGAAATCGTCACCGCCGGTCCCAGAGCGAAGGGCCGAAGAGCCAAAAAAAACAAGCCTAAAGGGAACAGCTGAGGAGACGCGCCCGGTGGCTGTTCAAATACTCCCGCCAGCTGTACGCCGGCTTTTCTTACTGATTGGGCAAGAAGGTATCCCAGCTATCGTCACCCGCAGGCATGCAAACCAGCCTGGGAATAAAGCGAGCGGCTGGGGCGTGGAAGGTTTTTCTTCTCTCCTTTTTTCCTCACATTGCGTTTCTATACACCCCACCTGTTTCCCGGCATTAGTCGGGGCCTAAGGCAGTCGTTAACAATTGCTGTAGCGCAGAAATAATCATACAGTAATTAATTTAACTTTGACGGGTTTTCCTTCAAGCCGGGATTTCAAATAATGGTTCAAAGTTGGTTTGGGGTGCAAGCAAGCATAATGTTACAGTTTGGTGATTGGCACGAACTGAGAATCTATTGTTTAGGCTAAAAAGGGATGGGGAGCTAACTGAGTAGGAGTAAGAACACTCAGCCGTCGCGTCAGGTCATAGCTGACTTTTGGAAACCCAGTAGGCAAGAGACGTTCAGAGGTGGTTTGCTATTGCCTGCCTCTGCACCACGACTACGGTAATTGCATCCAAACACTAGCCAGGTCTGACCTTGCTAATTAATACTTTAATTAATATATGGCTGTGTGTGTAATATAACCAGGAGATCTCAAGACTGTCTGGCAGCCTGAAGTTCTAGTTCTTTTTTAGCAGCATGAACCACTACATCATGGTGAGCTAGACTTTTTTTTAAAACAAAAGACTTCAGAGGTGGTTGCCATTGCTGCCTCTGCATTACACCCCTGGTATTCCTTTAAGGTTGACCATCCAAATAGCCAGGGCTGACCTTGTTTATTTCCTGAGAGCCTAGGCTATCAAGGTCCAGAGATGAACTCTTTTATTACATCTGAACCAATATTAAAAATAATTAAATATTTAAAAAATAAACTATTAAAATATTTAAAAAATATGATTGAATTCACAGAAATGGCTTGTGCAAGGTTAAACTCCAAAAGTATGTACAATAAAGTCTCATTTTGATGTTTAAAAAAGCATTTACTTAAAATAACATGATTCACTTGTCTCTAAAACCCAACTCTAGGGAAAGTAATCAGACAAATGTTATAACGAAGGTGGCAAATTAAGGAGAATCCTAAAGTGCTGACATATGCTGGTAATAAACACTGAAATTAATTTGTAATAAACTGGATGAAGTCAAACTACATGTTATAAAATTAACGTGAGTGTCAAAAGTGGGTTACATATAAATACAATTTGTTATGCAAACAGAATATTCACAGCAAATGAATAGCATTATGAATAGTGATTTAAATGTCAATAGACCTGGCAAATTTTAATATATGGTACAACTGATGCTTCAGTCAAACAGAAAATGGAAGCTAAAATCTGAGCAGGCAATAGCACAGGGATAGTTATTTCTCAGAAAGAAATGAAAATTGCATCTAAATATCCATAAAGTTATAAACAATGCAACATTAAATAAATTGGAATAGCAGTTAAAGATGTCATATGATTCCCATTACACCATCAGCCACTTTACTGGTAGAATCTCAGCATAATAGTGCTCCCAACAGCAAAATAGAAAGAACAACAATACAAGAGGCAACACAGCAACATTTTGACAGATGCTGCCACAGCACAGTTGCTGGTGTCACCCACCAATCATAACACTAAGTACCAGTGACACCTCTGACCACTTTACCCTTCCATGAAAACAACCAGTTAAGGCACAGTGTTAACAGAAAAACCCTATAATGTCACTGTATCTGAGGCATGCACAAAATGCAACTTGGCAGCCACCTAGATTCCACAGCACACCAAGATTCCACTGCAACACAGCAAGTAAATATCTGTCCATAGTTTCCAGGGCTCCTTCTACGTAGGGGTTTAATTCCCTAAAAAGCGACTTCTACAGAGCAGCCTTCCTTCACAAAGCTACAGGTTTAGACAGGAGGGAGATACACATTGGAGCTCTTGAAATCTCTTGGGGCCAGCCACTTGTATCCCCCCACACTTCATAGATACATAGCCTTATCGCTCAGGAGCAAAGGGATTTATGTGGAGTTTTATCATATCATGGAGATACAGAGCCAGTGATGCAGCATGACATAGCAGAACAACAGGCACAATACTCAGTCTTCCATCACTGATTGTGTTGCTGTCTGCCATATAGTTTTGCAAACATATAGGCAAAACATATGAATACATTCCCTCAAAGACATGTGCCATATACAGACGCCCAGTTATAAATCTCATGAGGTCAAAGAAAATCAGTCTAGTTTCCACAACCTGTAGACCTTGGACAGAGCTTACATATGAGTCCTTGCCCTGTGATGTCCCCCTGAAAAAAACCCCTCATGGAGCAGCAGCTCCCTGGGGAACTCACCTCTAGAAGCAAGAATGTATTACTTGTCATATGAGCTTCAAGCAGTGTGAGAGATGGCACTGCCAGATCATGCCCTACACACTGCCTACAGACACTGCTCACTCAGCACTTGATGCTTGCTCACTCATGGTGATGGGACCTGGGGCAGGGCTTGGCAGCACCACCTATCCCTCTGCCATGCAAACAAGAGAGGAGAAGACAGGCATGTGATGGAGGTGTCAGCCCCAAAGAGGAAGCATAGGCCTTGGCAACTGCTCCACCACACCATCCCTTTTAGTGCAGGAGAACAGTTGGGGCATGTAAATTATCCTGGATCAGAAGAGGGAGTGAAAACTCTATGCGAAGGTGGGTGAATCCCTTGGCTCACAAAGGGAACTGAGAAAGAAAAGCTGAAATAGCAATTGTATCCTTTCTTTTTGATATACAATGGGACACCTTTTCCCTCACAAAAGACTGTAATTTATTCAGAAAACAGAACAGGCTGCTGTCTTTGGTCCTATTTATCTTATTATCATTTTCCCTTTAGGCTAATGCACTTTGTTTCCCACTGAGTTCATAGGTGAGTCACTTTCACTCAAAGCACTGAATTCCTGTTCCTGCTTTTACTGAACTAGAACATTCAACTACCAGTGATGCTCATTTATAGTTGTCGAACAAAAATGTGCATTTAATGTGCATTTTCTCTTTCTGCAGAAAGTGTTCCAACTTTCTGCAGAAAGTGACTTCCCTTTTAATATTTGACACCACTAGGAATGGGCATGACTCAGTAGGCCAGTTCATGAACCAAACCAGTTCATGAGCCATTTAAATTTTAAACCCTTGCTTTCTGCTGCCTGTGAAAAATGGCGGTGAGCAGAAAGTATGGGTTTAAATGGCTCAGAGCCATATAAGATACTGCTTTCTGCTTACTGCAGCTTTGGGCAGCAAGCAAAAAGTGGGGTGAAATGGCTGGGAGGCATTTCACTCCCTGCTTTTTGCTTGCCATGGCTTTTTGTGCTGAGCAGAAAGCAATGAGCTATTGTTTGTGAAGAACAGAGCTCGTCACCCACCTTCAGAGACATTAAAACACATGCTTTCTGCTCTTCACAAACTGCCACAAATTACATCAAAATTCATAGATATTCATGGCAGTTCTTCAGTTTGCAAACATTGCTTTGCAAACCATGAACTGGCCAGAATTCTAATTTTGTGTTCTAATTTGGCTGCAATGTTATTTTTGTATGTGTGTGCTTGTCATTAGAAAGAGCATTTTAACTTAAATGCTTTTCATATCATGCAGCCAGATGTAACTTTTTGTATCACACAACCTTTTCGCTTTGCCATTGGGATTAAAGGCAGTTGGTTGTACAAAGAACAGGAAAGTCAAGTACTTGTAAAATATAGATGTATGCAGATATCACAGGGTGATCTTCTGGGTATATATTCTCTATGTAAAAAGGTGTTTCTCTTTCCCCAACTGACTTTTTGCAACTCCAGCACATACTGGAAGCTGGAGATGGTATTTGAAACTGTGGTTATCAGCTGAGAGAACAGAATGAAATAATATGTTAAAAAGAGGAAAAAAATAATAAATAGCAGCAGTTAAATGTTGGTCTATTTTTGTATGTGTTCACATGGTTTTAGGTGCTTTCATATGGAGTCTAAAAAGGGTTTTTAAAAAAGCCTTAATGCTCCAATTCTCTCATTATCTCTACCAAGTAGCTGGAGAAAGAAGTTTAATTTCTGCCCATGTGAGTAAGGTATAGTATTTAATATCTTCTCAGGATGGTTATGCAATTCTTGGAGTTCAAAGGCCATATTGCAGAAGACTATTATATCTACCCATATCTGCCTACTTATCCAGCAATCCAAATCACTGTATGGATCAAGCAAAAACAAAGTGCCTGTGACATAAACCTCCCAAGAAAAAGGATTCAAGTGGGTTGCCGTTTTGGTCTGAAGCAACAGAACGAAGCTTGAATCCAGTGACACCTTTAAGACCAACACATTTAATTCTGGATATAAGCTTTTGTGTGCAAGCACACATCATCGTATATCAGATACCTGATAGTACCTGATGAAGTGTGCATGCACATGAAAGCGTATAACCAGAATTAAAATTTGTTGGTCTTAAAGATGCCACTGGGCTTAAACTTAGCCCAAGAAAAAAGTGAGCGAAGCCACATGGAGAAAAAAGGCATCTTCCACATATTGTCCCTAAATACGCCTTTTTATAGAGCTGAGTAGTAACAGACTTAAAATGGCATATATAAAGAACCAGAACAACCAGAGGAAAACTAATTTAAAAGTATATTTTTAAACCACAAATCTACAAAACAAAATCAGATTATCATTTGTTTGATATGACTCAAGGAATATGGTTCTTTTTTAATATTTGGGAAATGCTTTTTAAGAAAATAGAATGTAACTGAAATTATTCCATTTTAAGAATGGAACACTTAAGCTGATGGAAAATACCAGTGATTAAATTAGAACACTCAGCGGCAAACGGAGAGAACAGCATCTTAACTGACACTTCTACACGCCTCTCTGTGATAAGAGGTACAGTGACTGGACTATTCTCTCCACTGCGCTGTGGAAAGCCACACAGGACACCACCCAAGAAACAGCTGGTAAGAAATTTTTTTGTTAGCACTTGGGGGGCAATTGCAACACACCATTCAGACTGGAAATTGTCTAGAGACATCTCACTTGCATCTTTATTGCAAGAAGTTGTTATTACCTACCAAATTATTTCTCAGTTGACTGTGTTGTATCTAGCATGTTTGAATTCAGAACTGAACTCCAGATAAACAGGAGAAAATGATTAAGACAAATAGTTCAGAGGCTCTCTTGGTAACTAAATTAGCTGTGACTCTTGATGAACAATTGCCATTTTCCTGCCAGAGCTATCATTTTAAGCATTCTGATTTAACCTGGTGTATGACTCCATGTTACACTTAAAGGTATTGCCAAGTGAAGGAAACGGAAACACAGGTGCTATACATGCTTATGAGAGTCACTTGCATTCTTGTCAGACCACAGTATAGTGCCAGACTCATGTCTGATCACTGAATTCAGGATTTCCCACTTCAGAATGCTGAGAGTTTTTACCTTTCCTTGGAGCCTTTGGCACACCAGTCCACAGTCATCTGCAGGAACCTTTAGATTCTGTCTTTTCTGCTTTGTTTCTTGCCCTAGAGACTTCTCTGATAGGGCAAGCCTCCACAGTAGTAATGCAGTATATAATCCTAAAAAGAGTTACACTCTTGTGAGTCCATTGAAATCAGTGGGCTCAAAAGTGTACAATTGTGCTCAGGATTGTACTGAAACTCTGTTTGCATCACATTATAATGATGGGCAAATTCCTTGGGAATTCAAACACAATGATACTTCCTTAAATGCAAGATATTCCACTAGATTACCTGAAGGTAGTCCTTAGTTCAATCACTCTGTGATCTGTGGACTATATTATTGAATTATGATATATTTGAAATGCTGATGCACGATTAAAGAATTGGATTCAAGAAACTGGGAATGAAACAAGTTTGTCCATAGAAAGCTGCTTCTGAGGATTAGAGGACCTATGGAAACAGATGGGGATGTGGCACAGGGGCTGCAAGTCAAGGGGATATTGGCAGATGTCACTGTCTCTCCTATGTGTATGCAGTAAGAGCTTGCATAAAGCATCTGTGCTTGTGTGAAGCAATTTATCTTCCTTACTGCCACCTGTCAAACCACACCCCAACCCTTAGAGGCAGCTTACTGTGGGAAAGGGAAGAGATTCATTTGATGAGGTTAATTTGTTCATGCTTCATTATAAAAAACCAATATAAAAATCTGGCAGTAAGTCTGGAAATACAAATTTTATTTTGCCATAAAAACTGAAGAAAAGACTTTAAAATACAATCAAAGCTATGATTTACAGAATAGCAGCCCATAAATAGGCATTGAGTATAGCACTTGGCTAGGTACCAGATCTGTAAGATTTGCATTATATATGTGTCATATAGCCTTATCCTATACATATTAGAAGTGTTACAAAATATAACAGAAAATTAGGTATTACAGAGCACAATGGGACTCAAGTCTCAGAAGCATAAATGTTTATCCTTTGGTTCTTTCCATATAACTAAAATATAATTATATTCTTGATTTTTGTTTTTCTGACTGGGAAAGTAGGTAGTGATTTTCAGGTTTAAGGCCAGATGAAACAAACTGGTGTCATCTATTTTGGAAGCAATGGAAAGATATAAAGTTTGTGTGAACTCCATAGTTGGGTGCAAGAGCTTTTTGCAGAACATTCAAATATGGTTCAGTGGTTTGGGGTGCAAAATGTTATCCCATCATTTCACTTTTATCAATATAATTTTACATGACATACTTCACCAAATGTCTCCAGTTGTTTTTTTAATAGAAAATAGCTGCTCAGTCAAGGTACGTGTGTTCTGTGTTCTGGAACTTCATTATGTCCTCCTGAAGTTATTTAGTGATCAGAACTGCGAAGTGGCACAAGTAGCCCATGCCAAAATATGTATCCCACTATCTGCCAAACATTCTCAGTCACTCATACCCTGAAGATAGTACTTCTGGAATCTAGAGGTCACTTAACTGGCCCATTCTTGTTCAGAAGATTTGACTTATCATGTTCATGTATTAGATTTTGGGTAAGGGGTTATCAAAATGCCTTATTAGGTCATTAACACACATTTCTAAATTCTGCACTGTATGGACATCCAGTTGATTATGGTGCAATCTCAGAAAACACTATATCAAGGATATATCATTAAGGCTGTAATGCTATGTACCTTTATTTAAAGTCAACACCATTAAAACACCCTGACTTGGATAGTCCAGGCTAGCTTGAACTCTTCACTCTTGAAAACTAAGCATGGTTGACTCTGGCTAGTATTTGTATGGGAGACCTCCAAGGAATGCCAGGATCATAATGCAGAGGAAGGCAATGGCAAATCACCTCTGAACCTCTCTTATCTTGAAAACTATGGAATTGCCATAAGTCAGCTGTGACTTGGTGGCAACCCCACCCCCAATAACTATTAAAACAAAGTGAGACTTCTCAGTGTGATGTAATGGTGAAAGTGTTAGACTAGAATCTGGGAGACCCAGGTTCAGCCTTCACTCTGCCATGGTAACTTGCTGAGGGATCTTGAGCCAGTCACATTCTCTCAGCCTAACCTTACCTCACAGGATTGTTGTGAGGATAAAATGGAGAATGATGTAAGCCATCATGTTTTCATTGGAGATAAAGGTGAGGTGTAAATGAAGTAAATTAAAAGAAAAATATATTATCAGTAAACATGCATAGGATTGGGCTTCACATCATTAAACATCCTTTTATTGTAAAGGCAGGGGAGAGAAATATCTAGGCTATTAAGGACCATTTAATTGTGTTTTGCCTGTCTCTAATCATCCATTAAGTCTGTTAGTTAGAACCACAGAAATCAAGAGAGCTAACAAAGCAATCCTAGGAACACTTTCTTGAGAGTATAAGCCTAATTGAACAGGCCTCAGCATTCTGAGTAAACCTTCATATGATTATTCTGTAAAACTTCTAACAGTACTAACCAGCAAAGTCTAACAGCTGGATTTCGGCCTCTTATTGCATAGCACATATTCAGATCATGTTCTGAACGGGAATCCACCTATTCAAGGTCTGGATTCTTGGGGCCATATTCCTATACCAAGTTCCACCTAACTCACCAGGTTCAAAACTCCAAGAAAATGAAGGAATAATTAACAATCAAAAATGCTATCTAAGTTGTTTTGTACAAACCCTACAAAAATGCAAGAGACCTTTGTAAGCACACACCCCATGTCCATTGTGGATTTTGTTTAGCACATTGTTTCTTATTTGGAAAATTATGATCATTCCCAGATTCAAAATGAATTGGATGTCCAGTTTCCTCTTTTGCTCACTGGTGCTGCTGATAGTTTGCTGTTATCTTGAAGTTGGTGCCAATGAAGACCCCGAGACACCTGGGCGATCTTGTGCAAATTGGATGGGAGGAGCACCAGGTTATCCAGGTCACAATGGAGTTCCAGGAAGAGATGGAAGAGATGGGCAAAATGGCCAAAAGGGAGATAAAGGCGAGCAAGGTAAGTCGGTTCTCTGGTAGTCAATATAAGCCAATTAATACCACAGACTGGTCAAAATCTGTCCCATGGTTAATCAGTAGGAGTGAGATCAGTGCACTCTGTGCCTTATAGTTCAGATGAATATGTCACTTACCTTCACCCGATGCCATGTTTGATGATAAAACAATAACAACTGAAGATAGCCTTTATTTCTAGTTATTCAAAAGCTACAGATATTTTGCATTTCAGGGTACAATCCTTGTAGCAATAAGAATACTAGGCAACTAATACTGCTGATGGTAAATTAAAATCAAAGTCATATACCTGCTAGGATTATAACATGCTCATTTTTGAAGTAATGTTGGCAGAGGAAGCTTTCAGAATTTCAGATTTTTATTTTTTTCAAAAAGGAAATACCAAGCCAACCTTTCCTCAAGAACATAAGAGCCTTGCTGGATCAAACCAGTGGTTCATCAAGTCCAACATCCTGTCTCACACAGTTGTCAACCTGGAGGGCACAGCGGTCTTTCCCTGATGTTGCCTTGGGATACTGGTTTTCAGAAGTTTACTGCTTCTGTATGTGCAGGTTCCCTTTAGTCATCATGACAAGTAGCTAATTATAGACCTGTTTTCTTGCCAATGGTGGCTTTCTGTATATTTAATTACAAATTACATGCACAAAAATGATTTCCTTCCTTCAGCATCTTACTTCAGTAACTTCTATACCATTTCACTGTGCAAAATTTGAAGCCTTCCTTTATCCTAAGAAGTAGAGGAAGAGCCCTTAAGTTGAAGCAGGGGCGTAGCTAGGGCTTTGGGGGCCTGGGGCCCAAGATTTATGTGGGCCCCCCTATGTGTGTGCACACGCCGCCAGAAACAGGATATGATGTCACTTCCGGTGATGTCACTTCCGCAAGATGGCCACCACTTGCGAGGGAGCCCTGCTGGAAACAGGAAGTGATGTAACTTCCCTTTTTTGTTTCCTCTTCTGGGCACCACTGAGCCCCTTATGTCCCTCCTGTGACATAATGAAATAGCCTACACACAGAAAACAAGAACTAGGCATCACTTTTTTGTGTCGCTGCTTTGTTTTGCAAATATAAAAGAAGAATTGGAGGTCGGATAGCCCACAATTTTCTCAGCATTGGAAACCACCTTGCTCCAGTTTGGAGAGCCAGTTTGGTGTAGTGGTTAAGTGTGCGGACTCTTATCTGGGAGAACCGGGTTGGATTCCCCACTCCTCCACTTGCAGCTGCTGGAATGGCCTTGGGTCAGCCATAGCCCTGGCAGAGGTTGTCCTTGAAAGGGCAGCTGCTGTGAGAGCCCTCTCCAGCCCCACCCACCTCACAGGGTGTCTGTTGTGGGGGAGGAAGGTAAAGGAGATTGTGAGCCGCTCTGAGACTCTTCGGAGTGGAGGGCGGGATATAAATCCAATATCTTCATCTTCTTCATCTTCTTCCAGTGGGAAGCAGATGTTGGAGAGCCGGAAAAAAGGAACCGCCTCTGCCTCTCCTTTTCTCCTCCTACCCAGAACCGTACAAATGCCCGAGAGCAACACAAGACACAAGGCGGGCAGGCAAATAAATGGGAGGAGGGAGAGGTGGAAAGAAAGCAACTTTAACTTTAGACGCATTCTCCAAGCCACCAACTGGCTTGGAGAAGTGATTGAAAGAGAGCAATGCCTTCTCCAAGCGGGCCAACAAGGCAGTGGGAGCTTCAAGAGCCACCCCCGGCTTAGAGGAAACGCTGCCAGTAACCCAGACACTGAAATCGGATTCACTGCGGCGTCGGATCCGATGAAGAGCTCTGAGCAAGTTGGGGGCTTGGATCCCAGGAACTCTCACTGGGAAGCGCTGGTGGCGCCCCCGGCCGCCGGCTCGGAAGTGCCCGCCGCGCCACGCGTCTCCCTCCTCCTAAACTCGAACTTCTGGCTTCCCCTCCCGGGAAAGTTGGCAAGCGGCGCCGCAGGGCTCCTCCCCAGTGCCCGGCTCGGGACCCCCCCCCTGCCCTTTGGGGCTGCGCGTCGCGGCGGGGGAATACGGTACCTGCACCGGCCGCCCAGGGCTCGCCCGCTCCATGTGTTCCTGCCGCTGCTGCCGCCACGGCTCCTCCCCGGCTGAGGAGTGTGAAGGCGGCGGCAGGAGGCAGCTGGGCTCTGGGTCCCTCCCCTCCCCGCCACTCCGCTTCCTTGCTCCAGTGCAGCATCATCGCTCCGGCGGGCATCTCGGGCCGGTGCCCGAGGGCGCGCCACTTTTGGTGCTCGCCGGGGGGAGCGAGAGAACGGAGGCGGGCTGGGCCGGGAGGCGGTCGGATGGCGGAGGCAGGGACGCCAGCAACGTGAGTGGCGGCGGCGGGGACGCCAGGCAGCCGGCTTCTGAGGGGCCCCTTGGCATTGCCAAGGGGCCCCCCAGACCCCCCAGACCTGGGGCGACCCGCCCCCCCTCCCTACGCCACTGAGTTGAAGGAAGGTTTCTTGAAGTATGGTTGGATCTATCAAATTCTGTTTGTATAGAACTGAGATTTGGTGTGTTAAATGGGTGTGCTGGGTGTTTGTCTGGCCTAATTTCCACTCGTTAGCAGCAAAGAAATACAGCCTTCAGCACACATAAAAAGAGAGTTTTACATTTAATTAAGAAAAAACCCCATTCAAACAAAAAGGATGCATATAACAGAAACATCCAATATCAAGCAACGACAAAGACATTTAAGTGGCAAACAGGCTTGTAAATCTCAAGATGAAGTCACAGCTTGTTACCAAAAGGTCCTTGGAGCAAGCCTGTGGAAAAATCAGCCTCAAGCAGGAGTTGTTTCCATTTTCTTGCAGGGCTTGCCACATCACCAGCCCAGGTACTGTTGTCCAGTTGCAAGACTGGTTAGAAAAACTAACTCCCTTTAGATAAAGGACCTTGCAGTTATCACAACCGGGGTGTATCTCCTCCCAGGGATGGATTCTGCCAAATTTATGACTCTTTCCAAATCCTCAAGGCTTACAAATAATAAACTTACTCAGTCCTTATCCATTACATATCCCCCACTCCATCAACACAGCCAAGAGGCTGTGGCAGTGGAGTCACAAGGAAAAAATATTAGATAATAGCATCCAAATACAAGATAGCCAACCTGCACAAACCATCAAACAATATATACAAAGGCATCAGTATTAATAACAATAGAATTTAAAACATTAAAAGGCAAAATTATACATTGCATCCTTCCCTACATAGAACTGGAAATACATAAATTGGCTTGGTAATACAAACATGTTTTCTGGCATCTATAAAAAAAAGCTGCTAAGATGTCATTTCCCTTACCTCTGTCCTCCTATGACAGCCCCAACTGCCCCTCCATCTTGTTCTTGGGGAATTTCGTGGGCTTTTTGGGTGCCATAGGAGGGGAAAGCTTGGAAAAATCATGCTCTGTGCATTAAAGTTTGTGTGGATAAAAGCCATGAGTGTCACTCAAACCACTGTGTAGTTGCTAATAATGTAATATTTGAGTAACTGATATGACAGTGTCTCAAAGAAGCCTCATATCCTGTAATGGATGCTGGAGCATTAATTTCTGACCACAGATGAGATCCATATGCCAATTTTTCATGAGTGGTGAAAGTATAATGATGTTAGACCCCAAATATTATTATTGCACTGTGTTGTATAAAATGTTGGAATACATGAAGAAACAGGAGGCATCTAATAACAATTACCAGCAGCTTGATTTTACTTACCTCAGGTGGGAGACCACTGACGCCTAATTTAAACATGATGCCCATAAAGCAAAAGAGCTCACCCTGTTTTTACTGATAGGTTTTATGAGCTATGGATTTGATATAAGTTGCTGTCTTAATAGTGATGTTGGTCTGTGGTTTATGGTTTTAATTATTGTGTATTTACATAAACACACCTGACTGATCCAATGTGGGCCCACTATGTGGAAAAGGCAATCTATAGATAAATAAATAACTAATATATTTACTTGCCAGGTACACCTGGCCCCAAAGGGGACAGTGGAAATACAGGAGCATCTGGTGCTGTTGGCCTTATAGGACCTTCAGGTCCTCCAGGATTTCAAGGACGGAAAGGGGAAAAGGGTGAAAGTGCCTCCAGTTATCGATCTGCCTTCAGTGTTGGTCTAACAACCAGAGTCCCACACCCCAATATTCCTATCAAGTTTTCAAAGATCCTCTACAATGAGCAAAATCATTACGATCCAACCACAGGGAAGTTCCGGTGCAGCATTCCAGGAATGTACTATTTTGCATACCATCTCACTGTGTACCTAGCAGATGTGAAAGTGAGCTTGTTCAGGAGTGGAAAGCCAGTCATAATCACTTATGATCAGTATCAGAAAAACAATGTTGACCAGGCATCTGGTTCTGTTTTGCTCCATGTAGAAACTGGGGAGGAAGTTTGGCTTCAAGTATACGGAGAAGAGGAGAACAATGGTATCTATGCTGATAATATTAATGATTCTACCTTCATGGGATTCTTGGTCTACCCAGACTTAGATTATGAGCATTAGATTGTGAAGAATGATTAGTCAAGAATACTTTTTGAGACAGATTGTTGTTTAATTGGCCATACTTTTGACACTAGCAAACACAATTAATTTAGATACTCATGACTCATTCACAAATGTATGCACATTGCCTGCATTGTAAAGTGATGGCATGTATGTGTGAATGAACTGCCACAGATATGACCTAACTCAAATAACTTCCAAATCACCTCAGCCACAGTACTTTTCAATAGAGTCAGTTCACATATCCAGTTATCCAACACCAAAAGTGCAGTAAATTATAGGAAGCAACTGTAATGTGCGAATTAGGACACAGACTACAATCATCCAATATATCATTTACAAAGAGTCATTATACTGTCAAAGAACTGTGCATTTGAGACGCAATAGATACTCAACAATGAGGAACACAATCTTTGTTCCATGTTAATAGAAGCATGATAATAAGTAATGCTTAGAGCATGCTTATATGTGTAGCTTTCGGACTGGTTTCTCATTAGACCCAAATTATTTTCTCAGACAGATTCTCATACATATTCCTGTTTCTTGAGTGAATTATGTTTGTCTTCTATATAATACATAAATGTAAGCAAAGAAGGGGGGTTGTAAGAGAATTATTTGTATACCAAAGATCCAAGCAATTATAAATAAAAATACTGTTCACTCATACTTCTGTTTATGTGTTTTTGATGTTCTGCAATTACAGTGATATAAAAAGAGTCCAGATGAACAAGATTAAATTATAATTTATGCTGCTTCCTTTACTATTAATAATCAAAAATCTCCATGCTGGAGGATAACTTTTAGCTTATTTCGTTCCTTGTCCATTTTTTTTATCTAATTCCCTATGTGGCCCTGTCTGTGAATACTTAAACCTGGAGACTAATACCATGAACAGACAAGACAGATCTCTATACAAACCTGAAAAAATCCCAGGGTTGTAGAAAAATCTGAAATATTTATATATGCTCTGACCTGGATAGCTTAGGCTAGCTTGAATTCATCAGATCTCAGAAGTTAATCTAGTATTTGAGGGACAGGCAACAGTAATCCACCTCTGAATATCTCTTGCCTTGAAAACCCTGGGGTTGCCATAAATCTTCTGTGATTTGACCACACTTGATGGCACTTTCCACCACCAATACTGTGTAAATGGGCCAGACTAGTGGCCACAACTCTGCAGAGTTTTCCCAAGGGAGAGGCTACCAGGGGAGGGAAGAAGGGAAGCTGGAGGGAAGGTCAGATGAGGGTAGGTTGAAGGTAGGTAGGCTGTTGGCTGGTATGTGAGAAAGAGAAAAGGAAAAGAGGGGATATGGCTTTGGGATCTTTCAGGGAAGGGAAAGAGGACATAGTGAGGATACAAGGGAAAATGAGATGCCCCCTGGAAGTCCTTGTGGGTCTTCCCTTGTCATATTATAAATACGACCATGAGTTTTCCAGTTTTGTGTGATAATTCTTTTTATCTTTCTGTCACACAACAAAACTGTTTAGTTAGCTTCTGATCAGTATTCTTAACAAGAAAAAGGTTATGAGAAGCTTAATATTTCAAGACAGCTAACATACCTAAATCCATCACAAATGGACTTGTTTAAGGAGAGTATCCCAAAGGTCATGAAATTTCAAAAAAAATACTATACTAGTGTTAGTTTTAAGAAAACTACAGAGTCAATTCAAGAAGTCCCTTGGAGCATCAGAATCAAAACACAAAAGCATATGGAGATTAAACAAGACATTTGAAATGCTATTGTCATAATTTTGAAAAACAATGAAAATATTAAACATGGTATTTAACGTTAACTTGACTTTGTACTTGGAGGATAACTTACTGCTTCATATCTTGAACTAATTTCCTGGAAGGTAACAAGTGCTGACCCAAGGCATATAAGTATCTCCAGTATCTACATACATTAAGTTCTTCAAATTTCTGAGATTTTTGGACCTTAAATGTCTGTGTGGAAGTCAGATGTTTTTTTTTTAATACTAGAGCAATAGTACACCAGTGCAGTAGTATGCAAATATGGCTCTTCACATGACACTGAAGAGCCATTTCTAGATTTTCTAATCTAGCCTCCAAAAGCAGGTGGGGGACTGTGATATACAGAAACAAGTTTTTTCCTTATCTGCCAGTCCGTTTTGTCCCCTGGTGGTCTGGTAGAGTAAGCCAGCAGTAGCCAATAAGAGATCTGTGCTGGTGTGTCAAGGAAGTGTAGGCAATAGTCCTCAAGTATTTCTTGAGGAATACCATTGAGAGGACAGTGGACAAGGAAGGTGGGCTACTTCAATCTCTCTCTATATAAATTACCCACTCATGAAATGTGAACCTCTCAGTAATATGGAGTCACAATTAAAACTGTTTCTCCGGGCTACTATTAGCTCCTTGTAGGTTTTAAAGAAGTGCCTGTATTGTGTCCTCCCCCTCTATCACTGGAGTTCAATTAAGTCTGAAAGTTTGGTTAAAATAAAAAAAATATGAAGGAAAATAAAAAGAATGCTTTGTCCAATACCAATGTCTGTATCTCTCTCCCCCTTCCCTAGCTGAGGTTCAGTTGTTGAGCACCCCAAAACCACATGCAGTTTGGGCCTTAGAACTAGATTAAAGTCCTTCTG
Source organism: Heteronotia binoei (assembly GCF_032191835.1). Classification (NCBI taxonomy): domain Eukaryota; kingdom Metazoa; phylum Chordata; class Lepidosauria; order Squamata; family Gekkonidae; genus Heteronotia; species Heteronotia binoei. The sequence continues at coordinate 91,277,985 of NC_083228.1, read as the reverse complement.
ACTCTGTGGAACAAATTATCTGTCACCTTTTCCTTACATTTTTTCCTTACGTTTTACTTGCATGACTAATGTAGTTAATAATAATAATAATAATAATAATAATAATAATAATAATACCTTTTATTTATATCCCGCCCTCCCTGCCGAAGCAGGCTCAGGGCAGCTAACAACAAAATTCAATATACATAGTACAAAACAACGTTTTAAACCACAATTAATTAAAAGCTATTAAAATTCTAAAACAATAAAATTAACATTTTGTGCTATTACCTGGATGGCGAACTTACTTAGCAGTTCTAGTCTGTGAAGGCCACTTGGAACAAGATGGTCTTGCAGTCCCTGCGGAATTGCTCAAAGTCCCGCAGGGCCCGCATTTCTTCTGGAAGTTGGTTGCATAACTGTGGGGCCATAACAGAGAAAGCCCGAGTATGGGTACTCTGAAGTTTTACCTCTTTTGGCCCGGGGATAGTCAGCAGGTTCTTGCCTGCTGACCTCAGTGCTCTCTGGGGTTCATGTGGGGAGAGACGGTCCCTAAGGTAGGCAGGTCCTCGGCCATATAGGGATTTAAAGGTAATGACCAGCACTTTGTAACGAATTCGGTAAGTAACTGGTAGCCAGTGCAATTCACGCAGTCCCGGCTGTATGTGCTCCCACTTTGGGAGCCCCAGCAGTAATCTAGCAGCCGCGTTCTGCACTAGCTGCAGCTTCCGGGTTTGGCACAGAGGCAGCCCCATGTAGAGGGCATTACAGTTAAGTTGGGGGCATGGGATTTCAGATCATGAGTTTATGCCTAGACATGACAGCTTTGAATATGTCATGCATTTGATACACTGAGAAGCTGGGTGATTAATTCATTCGTTTCTGAGTAAAGCATGACAAACAATGCAACTTTTACTCCTCACTGCTGGGCCTAGTATTAGTGAAACAAGGAGTTCACTAGACCAACTGTTTGATTGTATTTCTCCGTCAAACTGGATTGTTTACTGTGGTAACTTCTAACTGGACTATTTAAAAATGATCCAGTATTTCTGCCTGAACAAAATTAAAATCTTATAGCCTTATTTTCCCCTAGGCTTCCCAACTCCCCCGCCCTGGCGGGGGACCCCCGCTATGGAAGCCTCCTCCCCCGCCCTCCCAAAATTCGGAAGCGGGGGGGAAATGGCGCCATTTTGGTGCCACTCGCTCTTGGGGCATTTGGAGGCAGAGCGGCCTTTTGCAAATCGCAATGGCAAAAAAAAAAAGTGCCAGGGAGGCCTTGCAAAGAATAACCCACCCCCGCCTGGCGCCCCTTTTGGAACAGCCTTGAGCCTTTCCACTTCCTTTCCTTCCCTTCCCCGCTCTGCGATTCCTCTCCCCATCTTTAGAAAGAACTACAACTCCCAGCATGCCTAGCGCGGCAGCTTTCCAGGCTTGTAGTTCTCTGGGCCGCTCGCCTCCCATTGGCTTGTGGGGATGAGCTCCAGACGGGGAGCTATGCTTCCCGCCATGCCCCGCAGCAGGACTCAGGCTTCTGTGAGTCGTCTTCGTTCCCACACGGGGAACAGCTGAGGGAGAAGCAGAAAATGGCTGGGGGCGGCTGATGCGGGGCGGGGGCAAAGGCGAGCGAGCTGGGAGGAGACGGCAGGTAAGAGAGACCCCCCCCCGTCCAGTAGGGAAGGGGCAGTGGGGCTGGATCTCGCCCCCCAGTTGCAAAAGGGGAGAGAGAGAGGGAGGCTTGGGAATGCCAGAGGGCGAACGGGGATCGTGCATGTTGCTGCGCTTCTCCCGTGCCCCAGAGGGCGACGCGTGAAAAAAGCACGTAGGAAGAGTTCAGGGTCTCCAACGGCCCACCCAAAGCTGGTACACCTGAGCTTGGAGGTGCTACTGCTGATTGGGTTGCCAATCCCCAGGTGTTTAATTATGCTTGTCACAGCCTTGATCTTGGCTCCACCCCTAATGTCTCCTGGCTCCACCCCCAAAGTCCCCAGATATTTCTTGAATTGGACTTGGCAACCCTATTTTCCCCTCTGCAATTGCTACTTGTTATAAACAAGCCAATAGGCCAGTGTTCTTATGCACACATATTTTTGTTATATTTTTAGTGTTGATAACATTGGAGTATTTTATGAAGAATAACAAGGAACAACTACACATATTCTTTGTTGAGTATATTTTTATCCTGTCCTTCCTCCAAGGTAGCATTCACCAGTCTCACCACCTCCATTGCACCCTCCCAGCAACCTTGTGAGGTAGGTTATTGACTGGCCCAAGGTCACCCAGGAAGTTTCCTTGGCACGGTGGGGATTTGAACCTGGATCTCCTAGATCTTAGTCTTTGGCACTTTAACCACTATGTCTTAAAATACATTGCCCTTTCACAGTTTAACCTGGAATGTCTCCAACAGTTGTCCTTTGGACCTGGCTGAATAATTTCTTGCCAAATGAAACGTTAAATGACACTGACCCACTTGCTGCCAATCCTGCACTATACACTGATGGAAAAGTATAAGAGCACTTTCCTAAAATTACAGTGTAATCACTGTAAGAGTCCACAAGATGGTGCACAAATATCAAAAACCATTATTTGGAGCAATTTTCAAACCCCTCTTTTCTGTCAGTCACAGAATAGTAGTAGAAATTTAATTTTATTTCTTAAAAAAAAATCAAAATGTCATTTTGCTTCTGGACCATTTTTTACCATTTACAACCTTTGTATTTGCCTGCTACATAGCAGAGCTTCTTGCTATACAGTATATTAAACATTTCAAAACACTTAACAGCTGCATCCAGTGTTATTGCATTGAAAAATGTATCTGAGGTGCCTCCCTCACAATATTTTAGTACATTGTAAAAATACCATCTGCATCCCTGTTGTAGTTTGAGTTTATATAGCACCCAAAGGCTTTATAAATAATGAGGCCTACAGCTATTATCACGTAGCTTCTTGATACAGAAGAACCTAGCATATTGTTGGCACTCTAAATCACTATTAATAGCTGTGAACTGGCCAAGCACAAGGCAGGGGAACAGGGCGTGTGGCCTAGACATTCCTGGCCCAGGTTGAAATCCCATTGCTAAAATATGGTATTTTTATGAGATTTCAGAAAGGAAACAGGAATTTATCTTTAGTTTTGTTACTGAAAATTATGTAAAACATGGATCTGAAGGTGGAAATATTAAAAGCAACAACAGAAAACTTACAATAAAGAGAACTTATTCAATGTTCTCTGTGTGTCAAAATTGCAAGGGGATGAGAGCCAGTGATCCACTTGAGCAAAGACTGGAGATAATTCTCACTTTCCCCTTTTAACTGCAGCCTATTGACCCACTTGGCTATTACTCCACACACATCCCACAACCCCTGGAATCAATTTTCCTAACACCAGAAAGGGATGCTAGGATGAAATATAACTATTGCTGTGCGGTACAGACCATGAAAGATTTCCTGCCTCTTCAAAAATAGCTTAAGGAAAAACTGTATTGGGATTCAGCTCTGTTGCCAATTCAGCTTTGCTTATCAATTATTTTTATTACTGTTTTCATGACAGAAGTCATAAACAGTGAGGTGTTTGTCTTTTAACTAGAACAAATGTAGCCTTGTTTTATTTTCATACGAGAGCCCTGTGGCGCAGAGTGTTAAAACTGCAGTCCTAAGCTCTGCTCACGACCTGAGCTCGATCCCTGGTGGAAGCTGGGTTTTCAGGTAGCCGGCTTGAGATTGACTCAGCCTTCCATCCTTCCGAGGTCAGTAAAATGAGTACCCAGCTTGCTGGGGGGAAAGCGTAGATGACTGGGGAAGGCAATGGCAAACCACCCCATAAAAAGTTTGCCGTGAAAACGTGAAAGCAACGTCACCCAAGAGTCGGAAACGACTGGTGCTTCCACAGGGGAACTTTCCTTTCCTTTATTTTCATGCAGAAAAAAATTAGCACTTCCCCCTTCAACTATTTTACTGCTGTTGTTTTAACCATCTTCCACAGATGACTAGGTAGTTGTTGTGCTGGGCTTTAACCTCCAAACTTACACCAAACTACTACTCTGTCTATAGATCCACCCCAAATTTCAGGTTAGGACTTTTTAGTTAGGAATAGTTCTCCGATTCCTCATCCCACTTTAACAAACAGAAAGTAGAATGTGGATCACAATCCAAGAAAACAAGCAGCTCTATTAGAACCTTGCACAGTCACAATTTTAAAATCAAGGGATTCTGTGGAGAAGCAATATATGTTTTAAGATGATGATGATGATATTGGATTAATATCCCGCCCTCCACTTCAAAGAGTCTCAGAGCGGCTCACAATCTCCTTTACCTTCCTCCCCCACAACAAACACCCTGTGAGGTGGGTGGGGCTGGAGAGGGCTCTCACAGCAGCTGCCCTTTCAAGGACAACCTCTGCCAGAGCTATGGCTGACTGACCCAAGGCCATGCCAGCAGGTGCAAGTGGAGGAGTGGGGAATCAAACCCGGTTCTCCCAGATAAGGGTCCGCACACTTAACCACTACACCAAACTGGCTCTCCACTAAAGAGCAGAATTTAGCAAGAGATTATGTAATGTACGTGATACCTGATAACCTTCCCATATATTTCTTGCTTGACACTCATTTTCAAGTTATTTTTCTATGAGCACCTAAGTTCAAATGCCTACACAGTCATGCTAGGGATGCAAGGCTTCAGGGGGAACCAGGGGATCTCCTGGAATTACAACTTATCTCCAGACTACAGAAATCAGTTTCCCTGGAGGAAACAGATGCTTTGGAAGGTGGATTCGGTGACATTGTACTCCATTTAGGTCCCTGTTCTCCCCAGGCTCCATCCCTGAATCTTCAGGAGTTTTCCAGCTTGGTTCTGGTAATCCTTCCTCTGCATCCCTTGGCAACTCTAAATCATGACTATTCCACCAACCGATTGTTGAGATGAAAATATAAGCCCATGTCTTTTGTCCTGAGCACCACGGTGAAAGAGAATAGTACAAACTGAGAAAGAAACTTCCCCACTGTGCTCTCAGGCTTACTTTGATAGGACAGTCCAGTTCTGTTAACAACTCCTAAGTCTATTTGGCTCACATCCTAATATATCAGTTTTATTATGCCCTGTGTACATTTCACAAGTAAATACGTTACTCATTGCCTAATTGGTTTAAATAAGTACACATTTCCCACAGTCGGATGGGCTTTGGGGATTTCAGATGGGGGATTTTCCACCATGTAATCCTGGTCTTTTCATTAGTGCTAACAGAGCAACCCTTAACAGAGTTAAGCCCCCCTACATTCATTGAAGTTATTTGCCTTAGAAGGATGTAATGCCGTTCAGGATTGCACTGTCAATCTATAAACCTGCAAAAATTTATGTACATACTTAATTTTGTGCCTTGAAAGAACAATCAATAGGAGTTAAGCTTGTGTGCAGACCTTTGAAGGAACAGAGACTATCAAAGGCTGTGAGAACTTTCAACTTGCTTAACTGAATGCAGCTGTATTAAACCATACAGCGGATGCTGAAACTTAAGTTCCTAGTGAAGTTGAAGGTAATGAATAGAAGAAAATACTCCATATTGACTGTAATTTGCATAATACAAATGAAATGTTTTTTAAAAGGTATGTAGGTTGCTTAAAATGTCCATGAAATTGTACTGCTTTTCTTTTGAACTCTGGAAATAACAATTTCCCCACTATATAGAATGAAGTAACCACATGCAACTGCTCTATTTGTGAAAATGCTTTTTATAATCAGTCTGGGGCTCAGAACAGAAAGCAGAAAATGCAGCTACAGACCCAGTTGCAGAAAAATCCAGGTAGTGTGCAGAAGTTCCTTTGGTTGGCTTAAGCGTTGGGCTCTTCATGCAGTGGTAATGTAAGTGTAAGAAGACAGTGGAAATATTCCAGTTTTGATGAATTCAGAAGATGCTGAAAGCTCGGCCTCTAATAAGAGGCCAAGTGGAACAATGCTATCGAAAGAACCACATGAGGCCACACTTAGCATAAGTACTGCTCATCTTGCATTATAGCCAAAGGTAATGCAGCCTGCATCTGTAGATGTAGATCTTTCCAATGGGCCAAGTGAAACTGATGATATGTCTTTCTTTCCCTATATATCAGAACATTAAAAAGTCTGCCATGAAAACGTTGTGAAAGCAATGTCACCCCAGAGTTAAAAACGTGCTTGCACAGGGGGACTACCTTTACCTTTATATATCATAACAAATGTCATTTTCCAGGAACTTTTCCTGGAAAAGTTTTAGAAAATTTTCAGAAGTGGAAAAAGTACCAATGTGTGTTTTTGCTTCTATTTCAGAATATTTCCAAGTGATGCCAGTTCATCACTTGGGAACACTAGTGACTGGAAACACTTAAGTGATATTCTGAAACAGCATGAAAAGCCATCCAGCTATTTGACTGTGCATTGCAAGCAGGTGGAAATGGAATCTGCATTTAGACCAAATAAGTGCATTGATACAGAACAACAGTGGATCATAAGGCAAGAAATTCAGCATTGGAGGGTTGTGCTTGAATGCCTAATGGGTGTTACAGTGTTCCTGGCATCACACAACTTGGCATTCTGGGGACCTTCCAACAAGCTCTTCACAGACAACAATGGAAAAATTTGGGGTCTCATACAGTTGCTTGGCAAGTATGAGGAGGTAATACATAAGCATTTGCAGCATATATCCTCAAAGGAGTTTCATAACTACTACTATGGGAAAACCATTCAGAATGAACTGATCACCATATGGCCAACATAGGGTTAGAAAACATACATAACGGTTTGTACAGATCTAAATATACTATGTCGTATTAGTTGCCATGCCTGAGGCAAGTCACTTTAAAAAGATATAATTTACAATGAGATTTCTGGATGAAGACTGAGACAACTCTTATGTAAAGGGACACTTTCTAAGGTTCAGGGCAGTTCATGAATCAACTAGGCAAGGGCTTATGGAGCTCTTGTTGAGAATGTTGAAATAAAACAACATGGAGGACTGCCATGGTCAACGTTATGATAATGGTGCAAACATGAAGAGACATGAGGAAAGTGTGCAGGCAAAACTACTTACATGGAGCCAAAGAGCTTCATTTGTACCCTGTGGCTGTCACTTTCCCAGTCCAGCAGTTTCAGATGCATCATCATTATCAAAGGAATCTATTTCTCTTTTTGGTGTGCAACAGTGCAACCTTGTGTGGTTTTCTGCCTCTGTTTAATGGTGGCAGATACTGGAAGATAATGTGCCCATCCTTACTGTGAAACCACTGAGTAGCTCATATTGGGAAAGTTGCATAGCCTATTAAATATTAAACAAAAGTTTATACTGCTCTGATGGAAGTAGCAGAGTTGTCTTAAGCAGATGCAGGTCTTCACCATGAAGCATGCTACCCAGTAGACCAAATGATAAGACATCAAGTTCTTTCTATCAATTATAGTATGAAAGTTTCAAAAAGAATAGATGGCTTTCTTTACAATATTTTTGTTGCATTTTTCACAAGTATTCTTTGTTCAGGAAAATCCATCGCGTAATTAAAAATGCAGGTGATATGAGCCTCCTCCCACCCCATCACATGGGCTTTCTACCCTCTGCCTTTCTGTCTGAAATCAGTCCACCTTCTCTGAGGCTTCAGAATGGGGGAAAAGGTTATACCACCCCAAAATCATCTTCTTTCCTAGGACTGGCTTCCTCTTGGCTGCCACTGTAGCTCAGTCCTTCTTTTCTCCTCAGCCAGATATGGTCCATCCCTTTCCTTTTATGGGATTCCCTGGGCCTTAGATCTGGCCTATATTCAATCCACTTCCCCCTGCTCTACTTGGGAAGATATAAAGGGAAAGGGAAACATTCCCTTTCTTTCCCTACCCTTCTTCCCTTTCCCTGCTTCTTTCCCTACCCTGTTCCTTCCTTTGGCTGTTCAGTGCTGCTTTTCCCCTTCTCCTGCCCTGGCCTTTCCCTAAGTCTGGGCTCAATTTGGCCTTCTGATCATGCCTCTTCCTGCTGCAGCCTTTCTCCCCTGGCTGGCCTTCCTTGGCTGTCCTCCACTTGAGCAATTGGGTGGCTGAGTCAAGGCCAGGCATCAGCTTCCAACAGAGTAAAATAGTTATAAAAGTTATCAGATTTTCCAGCCATTCTGTCAGGTTATAAAGATGTGTAAATTAATTGTTATTTGTCATTTAGACATAGCAAATTGACTGTCATTCTCTGCGCTAACCCCCTGGAGCTCAGCCTGGAGCCCTGGCACCCCCTGTCATTTACTGCCCCTAAGGCTGGCCCTGATTCTGTGACCTGGAGTGTGGGGGATGCTGCCATTGCATTCCCAACAGGTCCCTGCAGATTCCCAGGGTGGGGGGGGGGCACAGTGCGTTTGGGCATCTGGTGCATTTGATTAATTGGAAACCCTCATTCCTATAAGTACTATTCTATAGAGCTATTAGCATTATGGTTCATCTAGACCTATACTGCCCTGAAGACTAGGAGTACAGTAGGTTTACTAGATTTACCCACTGGCAGCATTAATAGAAGATATGCGTGACTGAGGAAAGGAAAAATCAGCAAACATATATTTTCCCATATTGGCTGGGATACCAAAAAAGACAAGTTGTCCTTCACTTCACTAATTTGCTTAGCCTTGAATTTCAGGTTTAACACATATGCTTTTAAATATTTGACTTATGTTACAGGTATGCGGGTATCAGAAATAAACATCCCTACAGTCACACCTTTTTTTCCCTTTGGGGATCCAAAGCAGCTTACTAGGAACTGTGCATAGAGATTCATCCTGACGATGTTTATGTCTTTTATCAAAAGTCTGACTCTTTTTAGCCTTGCCTCATTCCCATTAATTTGATTGCAAGACTTTTCTGTGGTTTTGTCAGGCTGTTGATGGTCTAGCTGTCCTGTGCAGCAAACCCAACAGGGCTGGAAAGGAATTCAGTGAAGCAAAACTGCATCATGCAGTGATTGAGGGAGACCCCTGTGGCACAGAGGAATGGGGGGCAGCAATTAGAACATTCTTTTAAGTGCCCCTGTGGGTAAATGATTAAAAGTACTGTTGCCAGCATTGCTGAACAACAGGTAGGTCACAGTTCAGGCTGTGAGAAGAAAGACAAATTTCATATGCTTATTTCACCTTTTTTCAAAAGGATCTTTTAGCTCAGCCAGATTAATCAACTTTTCTGGTAAATATCTAGTCACTGATAGTACTTTAGAATTCTGCTGGAGACAGTAGTACTGTGTAAAGACATCATTGTATGAACTTATTAGCATTCTGCATGATGTTGCGTCTTACAACAAGCATGGTCATTGTTTCCTGGCCTGAAGAGGTCAGAATTAAGCAAGAAAAACTTCAGGCTCCTAGAAACAATATTGCCATTCCCCTGCCTCCGCCCCCCCACTTGGAAAAAAGCCAGAAACTTAGAACTGCCGGAAAGAAAACTGCATATTAACATACTTGGGAAAAGGAAAACAGGATTATTTTTAAATTTAACACTGTTCTTCCAAATACTATTCATAATTATTGGAAACAGTTTACCTGTCTCTCTCATCTAACAGCAGCAAAACAAAAAGCATTTAAGCAGAAGAAGCTTTTCCCACCATTTATCTCATGCCACAAAAATACTAGATCTAGAATTTTTGCGTAATAGCTGGTAAGAAAGTGGGAAATCTCAGCATTGAACCACAGTAATAAGATGTCCTGGATTGGAGCCTACCCTACCACTCCACTGAGTGATGTTTATTTGTATGTATATCCCACATGTTCTTTTGGCTTAAGTTGGAACCTTCATCCAATCTAAGGAGCCTTCCTCCAACTCCAGCAATTGTCCTGTTGGAAGAAGAACTATGTACGTTGGAGGAAAGGTCTTTAGGCTGAAGCAAGACTACTTGGAGGGTGGTTGGATCCAACCCCAGCTATCTTAAACAACAGTTTATTTAGGAAAACTATACCTTCGCTCTGCTCAAATTGTCCTGGGCAGCTCACACACAATTAGGGTTACCAGATCCTCCCAGACACTGAAGGGGGATGTGGGGAAGTGTTGTCAGACCAAGTCCTGGAGATTTGGGAATGGAGCCTGAGTAGGATGTGGGGCACAATGCCATAGAGTCCATCCTCTGAGGCAGCCATTTTCTCCAGGGGAGCTGATCTCTATAGTCTGAAAATGAGCTATAATTCTGGGGGATCTCCATGTCCCACCTGGAGGCTGGCATCCTACATCAGATAACAAAAAACCACTTTAATAGTAAATTGGCTGGTCTCTGTATGGACGACAAATACAGCTGGGCAACCCACACTGCAGACTAAGACTAAAATATGCAGAAAAAATATGACTAAGTTAAGAGCCCCATAGTGCAGAGTGGTAAAGCTGCAGTACTGAAATCCTAAGCTCTGCTCACGACCTGAGTTCAATCCTGGGTGGAAGCTGGGTTCAGGTAGCTGGCTCGAGGTTGACTCAGCCTTCCAACCTTCCAAGGTCAGTAAAATGAGTACCCAGCTTGCTGCAGGGAAAGTGTAACTAACTGGGGAAAGCAATGGCAAACCACCCCATAAAAAGTCTGCCGTGAAAATGTGAAAGCAACGTCACCCCAGAATCGGAAACAACTGGTGCTTGCATGGGTGATTACCTTTACCTTTATGAGTAAGTTATTTTTTTAATCCTTTAAAAACAGCCTAAAATGATCTAGAAGGGACAGAATCGATGACAATTGAGATCAACTATGTGTCAGTCAAAGGGGGAAAGAGGGATGGAGAATCATCTGTTTAAACCTATGAGTACAGAGAATGTTGGTACAGGATTTTCAGGTTGTTTTCTTCTGCAATTTCTCATCTTGTAAATATCTCATAGAATAAAACCATAAATAACAAAATGTGTAACAATATAATGCTGGCTTTCATATTGCTAAGAGCAACAAAGCACAATAAAACAGACAAGTCAGGCCTATTTTATGCAGTTTTCTGATAACTAATGAAACCAGAGCCAAAATCAAAACTTCAGAAACATCAGAAACCAAAGGTCAACTGATACAAATGATGCCAAAATGATGAAGTAGTAGCAGGCAGCCTGTCAAGGGAACCTTGTTCAACTGCAGCAACACCATTGAAATGGCTCTTTCCCAGGTTAGCATCCACCTCCATTTGCTTTGCAGGGGCATTTGAGCAAGTCTCTCATGATGATTTCAGGCAGATGTACCGTAAGTGGCGTCTCAGATTACTTTTGCATAATTTTGGCTTGATCGGAGCTTTGGACCCAAGTACTTTTTTCACAGCTGCATCAGACCCTTGCTGGATAGACTGTTGAATTAATCTGAGGTCTTCAGCAGAATCAAGTTTTCCTGAGACAAAAAGAGCAATTTGAGATGTTGCCAGAGGATACAGTTGTGGGAAGTGGGATGGGTTAGTGGAAGTGAGGTTCCTTAGGTTTAAGTTTTCACCAAGCTGCCAAGTTAACCAGCTAACAGACGTCTCTTAGTATAACTTACTATGACTGTAAGAAGAAATGAGTGTGATGTAAAAGTCCTGAATGGGGGGGGGGGGGACCTCGTTTTATTTATTTATTATTTTCAATTTATAGCCCGTCCTTCCTTGAATGGGTAACAACCACCAATTAATACAAAGTTAAAATTTAGGAAACTAAAGCCAGTCTGATGCAAGGGTTAGTGCACTGGACTTCTATATGAAAACCGCAGGTTTAGATTCCTGCTCATAAGGTAGCTTTGGGAACGTTGCAGTCTCATTGACATCCACAGGAGTAACACATTAAGGGGAGCCACAGGTGATGGTTTTATATTTGGAAAATTGCCCACTGTATTTTGCACTTGCTCCTCTCTTGTTACAATTCTTTTGCACAAATAAATTTTTATCTGTTTGTAAGGGACAAAAAGTAAAGGAAGAGAATTTAGTATGGTTGATCTGAAAAAGCTGTGAAAACTCTAGAAAGGTATATATAATTGTAATTATTGTGAATTATGGTTTCATTGTATATTGTATTTATATGTTGTGAGCCGCCCTGAGCCTGCCTCAGCGGGGAGGGCGGGATATAAATAAAAGGTATTATTATTATTATTACCAGCTTCACTACACTACACTGCAATCCATGCAAGAGAAGGAACATGGCCATAGAAATTTAGGGTTTCTCCCTTTCACCAACCACACTTCTGATGCTTCTTAGATGTTCCTACTAAGAGGTATGGAAAGGCTGTAAAGTGATGGGTGTTTGGAGCTCACCCCATTCGGACAAATAATCAGGAAGTTGGTTGTAATCAGCACTCAGGCTCTAAATGGGAGAAATGAAGAATAGGAGTGTTGTTTTTGAATAGTTATAAGCATTATAAGGGGATATAAAATGTATGCTCTATAATTAATGTTACTTGCTGCTTACAGGATATGAGACTAGATTTGTGGTCAGTGTTGCTAAAGACCAGTCGACAGTAAAATAGGAAGCTCTTTTGCATTGTAGTTAAAACAAGAATAGCATGATGCTGATGTAACAAAGTTGCAAAACTTTACTGAGGTTTGCTGAAATCCCCCGACTCAGAAGGATAATATATCAAATTAGGATATAAGTCAATAAGGGGCTGGGGGCATCTCAATTAGGGGAATGGGAGATGTAAGCAAAGGCGGGACTTCCTGTGGCATGTTTAGGCACCTCTGATAGGTTGTACACTTCAGTATCCTAACCAATGGGATAAATGGAGGAGGGACCTCATGGCCGGGACAGGGGTTAAAAGGACATGTTTCATTCAGAGAGGGTGTGCCTACTTGTTGGACACCCGCTCTTGCAAGAACGCTCAATAAATTTTATCTGCTTCACCTGATGGTCTGACCAGAGTCTTCTTGGTAAGGCATTTGTCCTCACAAAAGTTTCACAAGACTGATCAGTCACTGCAGAACACAGTCCCAAAATGACTGACATGGGTATCCTCTCATCTATTTTATCCTCACAACCCTGAGGCAGATTAGGCTGAAAGGGTGTGACTGGGCCAAGGGCACCTGGCAAGCTTCCATGGCAAACTGGAGATATGAACTTGGGCCTCCCAGATCCTCATCTGATACTCTTACCAGTATATCAGGGGCTCTTACTGCTCAAAAGACTACAAATAGGAAACAAGAACATGGGGCCAAGAGAACTGCTGCAGGTATTAAAGGGATGCAAAAATTATGTTCCATTTCAGATGCCTAAACTTCTTTCAATTGTTTCATTTTGCTGTAGCACCTATTCATTTGTATTAATTTCCATTTGGAATAATACATAATCCTCCTATTCACACTTAACTCTGCTGCAAGCTAGGACTGCTGGCACTGCTTGCCAGTGAAGTAGCTGGTCAGCTAGGCAGTCAACAAGTACGTGGAAGGATCATTCTTCATCTGGTCTACCTCATGGGTCCTGAATGACATTCAGCAGCAGTCCCAACCTTACAACACTGTTGGTGCAAGCAACCAGGCAGAAAGGAGGGGAGGGATGCCAGGGCAATGCAAAGGATAGCATTTGTTTATTCACTGTTTCCCCCATTCTTTTTCATCCATCTGATGAATAAATCAAAGCAAGCTTGCATTTGCTTAGAGACCTGCAAATCCCAACCTTTTATCTTCAGCATTTGAATGGCAGATGGGAAGGAAGGAACATTTGGATTTCTACTCTGCCCTTCACTTGGAGTCTCAGGGTGGCTTACCATCTCCTTCCCTTCCTCTCCCCACAACAGACAGCCTGTGAGGTAAGTGGAATTGAGAGCTCTGAGAAAAATGACTGGCAAGCAAGGTCACCCAGCTGACATCGTGTGAAGTGCAGAATCAAACCCAGTTCTCCAGATTAATCTGTCACTTTTAACTAGTACAGCAAACTGGATCTCTATACTACACTAGCTGACTCTTGGTCTTATATGCTATATAGACCAATGGCATTTCCCTATTAACAATGTAACAATTAGTGTCACGCTCTGTGCCAGTTAGGTTGCTCAGTCCTCACCTCCATATTATAAATTTGTCTAATAAGTTTGAGAGCAGAATGAGCATTAAGGAACTAGATAAATTTCAGCCCTTGACTGCTGGCAACAATTTGGTCCTATTATAAAATATGTCACGGGAAGAATATTGCCAACTGTCCGTGTATGAATCCTGTTCTTGAATTTACCTAATGAAATCCAAAACAGGATAACATAAAGATTTGAAAGGAGCAGGAAAGATGTATAATATAAAAAGTAAATTTACTGGATTTAGGCCTTTCAGCTAGAAAGTTTTTCATTTGCAACTTTATCCTTGCTTTTTCATTAAAATTTCATTCCATTTTGTTGATAGGTGACATTAAGAAAAACACAAAGCACTGAGAGAAAACAGAGTACCATTGTATCAGAGCGTTTGTTTTTGATGTTCCAAATATGCCTTTAGAACGTCAAAGAAAACAGTCTGCTTCCTCACAGACTAAGAAATCAATATAAACACAATTGAGATATTCATCTAAACTCCATTCTTTTTTGGAAAAAGTATTATTGCATAAATAAGTCACTACTTATGGAAAAAAGTATTATTGCATAAATAAGTCACTACTTATGGAAAACCCTTCTCAAAGTATACTGTAACCAAGAATAAATTGCAAAATAAGGAATTATATAGTAGTAGTAAAGTAGTATAATAGTAGTATATAGTAGTAAAAGGCTACATTTGGTTTCAAAATATGAATTGAATCCTACAAAAATGCTTTGTAAATATTTCGCTCTCCTATTGGACTGGTAGTCAAACAATATAATATTCAGAACTGCTATCCAACCATGGTCTTCACCAAGCTTTTCTTTGTTCCATGTGATAATTTGTCAAAATAAGTGTAAATTGGCACTTGAATCTTCTCAGTTACCATTTAAATTATATGCAGATGTACTTAGATTGTACATAACTAGAATCCTAACAGGCAACTACTACAGTAATAAGAAGTATAATAAGAATATCTTGAGACTTCATAGGCCTGCAAAGGAGAACATAGATTTCTGTGCAACCCACAGATTCTTAGGAACATCTATAGAAGGGAGGAAGGGGGAGCCTAGTAACCTCATTTCTTGCAGAAACAATAAGACCCGAGGCCAAAGAACTGAAAGGCCAATTCTTCATTGTGGTCATGCTTTTGATTTTGTTTGTAACTGCAGAAACACAAGATTATCCAGTAAACTACTTTTGAAACCTGTAACAGTTTAAAACCAATTTCAGATATGGGATAGCGGTTCAGGGAAAACTGTTACACATTACTATAGGAAATGGCAGCAGTAGCTTTAAACAAGCCACATGAAATAATTTTCCCCAGAAGCTTCTGTTTGCAAGTAGCATTTCTCTTTAATGTGATGCATCTTATGGAGCACATCAGGTGGTAGACTGCATTCAATAACAGGATACTGGTTCTAAGCACTGCATATATTCAGGGTTGCCAATGCGGTGCCAACTAACATCTTTCCTGGTGTTTGCCACATGTTTTTAAAAAGTGGGTGGGGTCAGGTGGCATTTTTGCCCAGCAAGGCTTCTGATTGGTTGTGCACATTTTTAAAAAATATTGTTTTGGCAACATTTGCCAGCACAAGATTTTTCACTATGTAATTGAAGGTAAGTTTTGGCAGTCATTTTGTGACCATGTCCTCCATGCTGTGTCAAAATTCCAAAGGAGCCCACAGGCTCAAAAGAGTTGGGGAGCCTTGGCATACATAACGTACCAATTATGTAAGTAAGGTTGTAGAATATAAAGATTTTCTTGAAAAAACAACATTGCACCTACTGTCGCAGATACTACTCAGTTATTATCAGTGTGTGTTTGAAACGAGAATTCTAAATGTAAATAATTATCAACCTCTGCGCTAAACCTATATATTCTAGTGTTACCATGATCAGGTTGATGGTTAGTGCATTTGGAAGTAAATGCCATTGGTCCTTCAAGTGTCAATTGCAAAAAAAAATGAGGATTATGTTGTTAAACTCCCCACTTCCTCCACCATTTCTGCATTAATAAAAAGAAGCAAATTCCTAATAATGCCAACTAACCCATTAAACAACCTCTGCAACAAAAACCTAATCCATATCTTAGAATGCTACAGCTTCTGGTCAACTGGATATCCATACACAAGAAATGCTCTCTAGATTTTATTGAAGCAAGCCTACAAAACTGGACTTCTACACATTTCTTAGTTGAAAACAGCTCCACAGCTCTCCCCTTCATCCATCTTTATCCACGTTGTTGTGTTCTTTCACATCTCAGACACAATATTCAGAGTTTCTTGTTTTGAACATAGTCATCCCTACAAGAAGTTTTTGCACCACCCTGCTGGAAGTGGATTTTCACTGGATATCATCATCATCAAACATATCTTCAAAACCTAACAAAAATAAGAAAACCAATTAACATCACTGCAAAAATTCATCTTTATAATTATGTATAAAATCATGTATATTCTGAAGAGTTTAATAATAATGTGAAGCGGGGGGATGACTAACAGAAAATAATCATTATAAGATCTTCAGCTGAAAATAATTGATAATGATGCAGTGTGGCAGAACAAGTTTAAGTATGTAACATATTAATTTCTGGAATTCCCGCCCTTCTCTGTAGCAATCCAGTCTACGTTTGGATTGGGGTGGGTCCTGACGTTGACCACCAGGAGTTACTTGTACTGCTGAATATTTGCTTACATGGCACCCCACATTCATTCTAAGAGACATTCCTGGTTGAAAGTATCTAGTCCGTCAACTTAAACACTATAGCCATATCTATGGGAATATACCTTAGCACTAGCCATTTTTCAGCTTTGATACAACACAGGAATAAACAGGGTTATTTCAAGTAAAGTCACTCAGATGAAAACAGAACAGAAATTCTGAATGTACAAATTCAAGGATTGAATATCATGACATGCAGCTCTCTACAATATTTTTTTCATACTATATTCCATATAATATCTCAGGGATGGATGTTTTTCACAAGTGTTTGAAGTACTCCATATATATGGCTAAAATACTCATGCATTTGTCTCAACCCAGCATACAAGTCATTCTGGTTCTGGGTTTCTGTGCTACTACTATATAATATTTATTAAAAATAAATACAACCAAGGCTCCAAAATATATGACAGTCTAGATAGTGCTGGTAGTTCCCCTCTCTCCCCCCAAATGTCAGCCTGGATTGTTCAAAACAGACTGGTTAATGGTGCAAGCTCTGCATTATATGCTGAAAAATCCATTTTAAAAAGACTGAGCCTTGCAGAGAACGTAACAAAACTGTATGAACTGTGTGCTGGTTTCACAATCTCACATAATTGATAATTATTCAGTGTTGTTTTAGAATTAATCTCTTAAAATATAATTTCTTACAGAAACTCTCATCTCATAAACACAGGTTCAGGTGCCCCAAAACTTCCCCAAGTTGGAACAGTTATCACTCATTATTTGTGCTCAGACCAGCTCTTTCCCTCCCATAAATTATCTATGTAATCCAGAGGAAAAGCAATATGCATTTCTGCTCCAAAGCTCAGTGTAACAGAGGGAATTGCCCTTCTTATTTCTGTATTAGTGTGTTGGAGGGTGGGGGGGGAGTGGTATCAAGACATACTAAGCTTCAGAGTAAACAGAAATTTCTACTTGTTTAAAGCTCAATATTATGTGAGTTTCTCCAAGTTTTCTGCAATGTATGGAATTTTGTTTGCTTGTCAAAACACTCAGGAAGCACTCTTATCACCACATGCCCTACAAGCCACCAAGATGTTTTTGCACGATAATAGCTTTAGGATGTCGGCATGTAGAATACAGAGCAGCTCACCACATGCACCACACTAAATCACATGTAGAGAATATAATATACAAAGGTAATTACCTTGTACAGCCTTCCATAATATTCTCACTACATCAGCACTGCATAGTTTTGGTGGCAGTTAACCCTGGAAATTAAGTGACTCCTACAGGTTCTCTATGTGTTTTGACCACCATGCAGAAGCATTTGTCAATAGTTTCAATACAGGTATTTTTATTTATTTATTTTATATCCCGCCCACCCCGCTGAAGCAGGCTCAGGGCGGCTCACAACATAAAATCCCACAACAATTAAATTAATGAGTATTAAAATTACACACTCATATACAATGATTAAAACAGTTAAAACAGAATACTGAGTTGGTGCTATTCTGGTGGCGACGGCCTTCTTGCACTTCTCTTAAATACAGGTGCTGAGTAAATTGAATGCCAGCTGGAAGAGGATAGTCTTGCAGGCTCTGCAGAACTGCACAAGGTTCCGCAAGGCCCTCACTTCATCTGGCAGTTGGTTCCACCAGCAGGGGGCTACAATTGAGAAGGCCATGTCTCCAGTTGATTTCAATCGGGCCTCCTTCGGCCCAGGGATTACTAATAGATTTTGTGATCCCGATCTAAGTTCTCTCTGGGAAACATGTGGGGAGAGACGGTCCCTAAAACAGCAGAATTTAATCCAGGAGCTCAACAGTTGGTGTTGCCTCAAAAATCAGTCCTGTTAACTTAAGTCACAAGAGATCAGAAACCAGTACCCCCTCCAATACATCTACCTCTTGGAAAAAGAAAATCTATCTTAAACTCCAGTTCTCCCTCTATGGAAACTCTCCCCTGAGACAAGCTTTTGCTTTTAATCACTGATTCCAAGTATGTACATGTCAGCACCAGTATCTATACATTTTTACCCCACTCTCCCTCCAAGCTCATGGCGGCAATGGTTCTTCTCTGATCATTAGATTATATCTTCACAACAAACCTGTTTGGTAGATTAGGCTAAGAGACTAGCTCAAGTAACCTTAATGGTTGAACAGGCATCTAAAGCTGGGTTTACCCAGTCCTAGCCCACTCAGTCCTTCACCATTATGTCACACTAGTTAATAACAGAAATCTAAATAAGAACTACTAAGGAATGGCTAAAATAATACTCCTAATTTTAAACCAAAATGTAACTAATACTTACTGTTAAAGAAGTCTGCATGTACTGCCTTTTCATTGGCTGCTAAATCCATCAACAGACCTGTACTTCCTCCAGCCTGAAAAATAATGATATATTTATCATCCATAACAAAATATAATTAATATGTACACAATCTTGGATTTTGTATCCATTGATCAGGGTTTTTTTAGATATAGAATCATAGAGTGGGAAGGGACCTCTAGGGTCATCCAGTCCAACCCCCTGCACAATGCAGGATATGACACTAAACCATTTCTCCTCTGTTTGTTGACAGTTGAATATCAACAATAACAAATTCATTCAAATTTATGCCCCATTTTATGTTCTTAAGTAACTAGGTAATAATAATAATGCCAAAACTACCTGACAGTCACCAGGGGCGAACTACCGGTATAAGGAAGATCTCTGACGCAGCAATTGCAGAAAAGCACCAAAAGGGTAGTGAATCACAACAGATCTGAAATTCTCCATTATATGTTCGGAAACTTCCCAACAAAGCATTTATTCACATTTTTTTCTTATAACATTAGAAGAATATGGAGAATATTTTTTTGAAGTGTGTGAGCACCCTCACTCCCTTAAAGATCCAACTATGAAGTGAAATTCAACCAACACGTGGCTATTTTCCATACACATACATACGGTAAAGCTCCATAAACCAAGGCAGGTCACAAACATTTTGTCACAGTAATTCTGTTAATCGTCAAGACACCTTAAAACACCCCTGTATTCGCTGCAACATACTAACACAGATACCCCACTGGAACGTCCTTCCATGCTTTCCCACCCTCTTTCAGCTCCTTGGGGGTCACAGACCTAGACATATTACTGTGCAAGGCGCCCTGTAGACTACCAGCACCGAAAATGTTAAATCACCTAAAGTACAACTTAAACAGAGTTACACCCTTCAAGATCAATAGCCTGAACGGAGAATAACTCTGCTGCCATGGTACCGCAAGAATACTGCACCCCTTCTCCGGGACCCCCAGAGCGACTCATTTGCCAAGGGAGATGTTAGCCTCGGGGGGGGGGGCTGCCTAGCCTACTCTCCTGTCTCGCCCTAGAACCCCACCCAAAGGCGCTATCGTGGCAGTCGTCTCACCTCGTCGAGGTCCACATAAGGACCCGCGCCCTCAGGAAACATCTCATCCACCGCGGGCTTCATCGCAGCCGTCAAGCTTCTCTCCCTTCTACTAACATCCGGTCGGAATGGGAACTGACTTCCGGCCAAAAGCTACTTGGCTACTCTAGGCGCGGGAAGAGGCTTCTCATCTATGGTGTCCCACCGCTGGCTCGGAAAGGCTGCCGTTTTGAAGGGGGCATTTGCCTTGCATCGCATGCTCTGCCCAGATCTGCGAGAAAGACAGTCCCATGTTACGCGGGCGCTAGTGAAATTGGTTTCTAGGAACTGCAGTCGAATTTATTCTTCAGGAAATATGCTGAGGATCGGGTTGTGTTTTGTTGTCAGCTCCTCCCTTCATGCCTTAAACCGTACTGTACAGGAGGAAGTTTTGTAGTGTTTTGTAGTGGATAATTTCTAAAGTGAAAAGTTGGGGTTCAAACCTTCCGGAAACCCTGTCCTCTAATTTTAAAGCAGGTTGCTCTTGGTGGGCCACGTCTTGTAGTTAATCCTTGGTGATTGGATAAGTATATATTCTACGCATGTGGGTGAGACCTCTGTTATTTGTTCTTTCTTTGTTGAAAGGGTATTTGATGCTGCTTATTTGTAATTCACTGAGATGACACAAGATGTAGTGTATTGTAAAAGGGAACTAGATAAATATATGCAAGACAGACTGACCAAGAGCTATTAGATTCAGGTGAGTAGCCCTGCTGGTCTGAAGTAGCAGAACAAAGTTTTGAGTCCAGTAGCACCTTTAATACCAATGTTTTATTCAAGGTATAAGCTTTTGTGTGCATGAACACTTCTTCAGACACAATGACCTGGAAATTAGTCCATACATATATGTAGAGGGTGAGCAGTAAACTGTGACATAATGTAAAAAACAGAATGAATTTTAGAATGTAATGTAATTTGGAGTGGTAGAATGGAATGTATTTATCTGGTCTGGGGACATGGGAGATAACTCTACATAGCAGGCCACCCCACTTCAAAGAAGAAACTGTAAGGTTTTCTTCATGCTTGAGAGAAGATGGATGGAGCGTGATGGCAGGGTCTCAGTTAATTACTCTCAGCATTCCACAATGAAGGATATGTCTGCCCATGAATCTCCAATTTTGACATATTTATTTCACTATGTTTACCCCCAGAATTAAACTCAAACAAATGTAACCATATAAACTAAACTTGTTGTTCCTGTTTGGTCCTTGATTCTGTTAAACATCTTCATTATGCTGGATGCTAATTTACTGCTCATCCTCTGCCTATATGTTTTGACTGGTAATTTCCATTTCATGTATCTGAAGAAGTGTGTGTGCACAGGAAAGCTTATAACTTCAATAAAGCTGGACTAAAACTTTGTTCAGCAGCTATTAGCTACAACAGGTAGATTAAACCTGCTCAGAGGCAGTGTATCTTAGAACACTAGTTGCTGGTAGGCAACAACAGGAGAAGGCTGTTGCCTTCATTTCCTGCTTGCAGGCTTTCCAGATGCATCTGGTTGGCCATTGTGCAAATCCACATGCTAGACTAATGGAATCTTTTCTAGACACAGGTGGGCAGCTGTGTTGGACTGAAGCAGTAGACAGACTGACCAAGAGATATTGAGATTTTGAGTCCAGGGGCACCTGGACTATTGAATATTGGAATATGTTCCTTTAACCGCCCTGAGCCATTTTTATGGGAAGGGCGGGATATAAGTCATAGAATAAATAAATAAATAAATAAATAAATAACACAGCACCCCACCTCAAAGGAGATGATGCTGTCAGTTTTTGTTTGATAATTTGCTGTTCACCTATGTATATATGAAACATTAGCTTCCATTTCTTTGTATCTGAAGAAGTGTGCATGCACATGAAAGATCATACCTTGAATAAACTGTTGGTCTTAAACATGCCAGCCACTGGACTCAAAATTTGTTCTAGAATCCTTTCTGTGTTCCAGCTGGGCTTTTCTTGTGTTCGTAGCACCCAAACCAATTAAGATTAGTGGATTCCTTCTGAATTTTGTGGGGTTTGTTTCCATAAACTGTGAGATGGGGAATGTGGACCTAACCCATGAACAGTTTCACAGTCATATGTACATGATTTGTGTGTTGGCTTCCTGCAGTTCCCACTCCAAACTGCACTGCCTGGGACATGTTCAAGGAACTTCATTCCACCCCACCCCCCATGGCATAAACTGTCCAGGGAAGGAATTGATTGGCCATTGTGTGAAATGTAGTTATCTATATATAGGACTCATACTACTTCCTAACCTCTCTCACCAAATATTAGTTTAAATAAATGGTATGATGAGTTTTGTGCCACTGAGAAGTAAATGGTGCATAAAAGTTATTGCAAAAATCTATAAATAAAACATTTTCCCACAGCAAGTTAGGCATTTATTCATCTGAAGAAGAGCTGTAGCCAAATATTTCCCCTTAAATAGCTTTAAAAATAGGAATTAATATGCATTATCAAAAGTAAACCACATGAGAATAAAATAATTCTTTATTCAGATTGCAGTATATAAAATTTATAGATAATCTGCTAAAAAGAAGTCATGATAGCATCATTAGCATTTTAAAACAGAAAGAAACATGAGAAGCTGCATGCTTGATACAAAGGAAGCCTTATAACAACACAGTTGTTAAGCAAGCACTTTTGGTGTTTCTTGGCAATAGTAAAACTCATTCAATCTATGAGCACTGGGATTAGCCCAGCAAGTTAGTGCTCATGATATGGAACAGCATATCCAAGAGTATTTCCAAGTGGCTGGTGAGCAAAGAAGGTTCTGGCCATCTCATTGATTCTGTGGTATGCTCCCAAGGTCCGGAAGTACTCCACATATGACCAGAAATCATTGGTTGAAAAAGGCCAGTAAAGCATGCCTGCAGGTTCTCTGTAAGGGTCTAAAATAAAATAACAGAAATCTTAATGTATGATGATATTTTCAGCGAACAAAGCTTAATATAGGATCTAAGACTCCTGAAATATGCACCTTTCATTTTAGCCCTAGGACTGGTACAACCTTGACCAGTCAATTTCATAGAGTATTATTTATCCACTTTATTTATATCCCTCCTTACTCACTTGGACTCCAGGTGGATAATAAAATATGGAAAATAGAAAACAGCTGCTGCTATATGTGTTTTTCCCTGTATGTGTTTTCCCATTAATGAAACAAAAGACATGGCAACAAAAATATTTAATTTAATAACTTCAGAGTTGTTTGTCTGACTTTTTTGTTGTTCAGTTGCACAGTCGAGTCCGACTCTTTGCGACCCCATGGACAAAGTCACACCAGGCCCTCCTGTATTCCACCTGACTTAGAATGTAACAAAAGCTAGAAAAATCCATTGGTTTTTTTAATGCCTACAAATGTCCAGGGATGCTGGTATAATTTGGAGAGAGGGAAGAGAAAAGGGAGCAGAACTAGAACACATAAAATCTGAATCATAAACCACAGAACATCTTTAAAATGTGGTGTAAATACAAATAACTCTATGAATATGAAATGCGGGACATAATACCTGAATTTCAGTTTTGGACTGGATGTGACACATTACTGACTTTTAATCAGCTTTGTTCTGTACATTCATATTATGTGCTCAGTTGGGGGAGTCAGTTACCATCTTTTTGATGCTGTAGCATGGCCAATGGCTGGGGCTGATGGGAGTTGTAGGCAAAAAACATCTGGAGAGCCAATGTTCCCTACCCCTGTGTGGTTCTATACTGTGCTGCATGCAGAAAACTTTAAAGTTCAGTACTGTTGTACATATGTGGTTCTTGATTCAGCAAGGCAGCATTGCAGTACATGGCATTTTGTGCTGCGATTTCATGATTCACCTTCAAACTCACTTCCGCTTTATTTGTTTGTTTTTTATTTATTAAAACAGTTATTTATATCCCACCTTTCTTAGTGGTTCAAGGCAGCTTACGATAACTGTTAAAACCAGAAATAATATCTTTCTTCCTTCCCCATTTAAAAGATGCCTGCCATTCTAACCCTCTCAGAAGGCTTCAGTTTTTATATAAACTTTGTAACCTCTATTACGAAGGTGTATATATACTAAATCCGAAATAGTATATATACTAAATACTAAATACGAAGGTGTATATATACTAAAGTCCACTTGCGGAGAGGGCGGGATATAAATGTAAAGTAATAAATAAATAAAATAAAATAAATAAATCTAAAGCTAGTGACAGAGCCGCCCTGAGCCTGCTTCAGCGGGGAGGGCAGGATACAAATTAAATATTATTGTTGTTATTATTATTATTCCCAGGGTCTCCCTCTGAAATCAACAGAAGCTTCTTTTCTGATATTAATGAGCTCTTGAACAATGAGATTCCAATTATAGGTTTGGGGCTGGAGGTGGAAAAGAGAACTTTTAAAACTTTACCGTCTTCATCCTCAATAGGCCTGGCATCTGCAAATAAGCAAAAAATTCATCACCACTAAATCCATAATGGAAGAACTTTGCAGAGCAAATACCTGCTCTGTCGCGCAAAAACAAACCTCTAAGCTTCTTGCTTCTAAGCTGTCTGAATAAAGACTCTTCTGTTTTCCCCATCACTCATTATAGATCTCTACAACTTCCACTAATGAGGGAACTAAATGTTAATTATATTCCTTTACTAGCAAGACTATATGCACAGAGCAGAACACAGGTCATATCAAAGGAGATATATTTAAGTAGAGCAATCAAGATACCTGTCAGTGCATTCACCAGCATACAGATGCAAGCTATGCCCACAGATATTAACTTCATCTTTCTTGGGCTTTATGATTTTTCTTTCTGAAGTATAATCTGTATGAATGATAAATGTCAGAATATAGTAAGACAGACTCCATTATGTATTTATCTTCTGTATCAAATACATTTTTGATTTTTAGACAGCCCCATCATTTGAACACATTTCTTTAAATTATTAATTGCTAAAATGTAATTGTAAAACATATTTTTCTTTTCCAGATTTTGCCTAACCAAAATTTTACTTGCATCAGAATGAAATGTAATGCCTTGAAAGCACTTACGGCTGTGGTTGATTTAGTTTTGCCTCAGGAATTACCTTTTCCCTCTTTCTCTCAGATCTGTAGAGCTCTGTACTTTTGAGTACGCTGCAAGATCCTGAATGAGCTTCTATTGCTGCAAAATAGCTGTACTGTTTGAAGGAAACTGTAGGGGAGTTTGTCAGGGAAGGAGCGTCACATCTTTAGCACACCAATCTGGCTTTTTCATCCTAATCTTCAAATATTTACAGTGTGATCTGAAGATGACTTGCTAAACTAGCACAGACAAGGTAATGGTGGAATTTACTGATAGTTGCACTAGTGCAAGGTTTTAAAATTGTGACAGTCAACTACACATTATTTTGCAGCATAATCAAGCATGCCTGGAAACACTGTAACAATTGGATTTTAGCAGGTTTCTTCTGGTGGAAGTGGATACCTTTTGTTTGCCCCAGCAAATTCAACCATTCTCCTTTTGACCCACACAGAAAAAGGAACTGTCATGAATAGAGGCATGAGTACTTCTCTCACTTATGCTGGCAGAGAGTGGATGGGATCCAACCCTACCAATACATGCTATTGAAAGAACAGTAATAGAATGATAGTCTAGTGCCCCGGTCACATGTGCAATTCCCCCCATTACCAAGTCGCCTTTTTTTTTACCTGTTATAATTTGGAGCATGGTCGTCAGATCAGATGTTCCATTCTCAGCCCGGCTCATCGTGCGCCTGTATCGTGGTTGCTCAATCAGATGGCCAGTCTGGATCTGGACCTTCTTTTTAATAAAAATTGCTTTTGTAGCGCATGTGCATAATCACCAGCTCAAGCACCCCAGCGGAGGGAAAAAACAGGCTTTTCATGCGCACACGCTTCATTGGCAAAGTGTTTGTGTCGGACTCGCCATATTTTCATGATCCTTCTGTATGGTTATTCAATCCGATTGGCTGGCAAAGTCCATGTTTAGCTTTCCCGCAGAAATTCAAACACCAAATAGCGATATAGCTAAACATGAAGGTGGAAATATCAGGCACAATTGCTGGTCTATTGTCACAGGGAGTGGGGATCATCTCCCTGCTTCTGTCAGTTTTGTGGAAACATGACCAGCGTTTGATTGCCTGTCGGAGAAGGTGATCTGTTCTCAGGCAGCGTTACATCGCTAGCCATAGAGGAAGGAACCACCGTTGTTATATCTGCTGCACTGTTAATTCCTCCTACTTTGTTGGTCTTGTGGAGGCATCCTCTTCACGCCGCTGGTGGGTCTTCCCAAGATCCTCGCAGTGGTGGAGGATTTTTGTCAACTGGATCTGGGAAAATGAACACTGGATCCAGAACTTTAGAATGTCCAGGTTGGTATCGAATGGAACTACCTCTTCATAGTATTCACCTTCGGATCAATCTCTTCTGTTCCCAGGCGACACTTCACATTGGATTCCCACAATTCATGGACAGGAGCAACGTGAGAACCAGGTCCCTGAGACCTGGCCTGAACGGTTTCACCCTATGATATATCACTGTTCCCACGTCTTCTGAAACAGTGGTCCCCAACCTTCTTGGCACCAGGGACCTGTTTTGTGGAAGGCATTTTTTCCATGGACCGGGGGGTGGGGGTGCGATGCTTTCAAGATGATACTGTTGTGCACTTTATTTTGGTGTGGTGGTTAAGTGTGGGGACTCTTATCTGGGAGAGGGCTGATCATCCTTTATTGATTTCTCAGATTGGGGATAACTCGCCACGATTTGCTCTCCCTCCAATTGTTTTTTCTGACAACCACAGAAGCACATGCCTTGCTGTGTCCATTGGACACACTGACAGGCCAAGTGCAGGGATTGTTGATGGTCTTCCACTGTCAAGAATGATGAACATGTAATGTGTTGTTGAAAGCCCAGACTCTTATAAACCTGGGCCTATTAACAATACTTTTCACAACGTATCAGTGATGACGCGACATTGTCCGAGAAAGCACGTTAGGGTTAGGCGGAAGAAGCCAAGAAAAAAGAATACTTCAGAGGTGATGAATAGGGCTATTCCATAGCGTAGGCCTGTTTGTACTATTTTCGTGTGCTCAAGGTATGCTTGATAGGGATGTAACCATTTGAAAATCATTTCCTATAATAAAATTCCTCAGTTTAACCAAAGGATTTCAGTGGTCTATCTCTGTAATCACTGACAGAGATCCTGCTTTACCTCACCTCTTGCCGACTACCATTTTGAGCTAAGAAATATTAATATTCCCCAATAAAAAGCTGGTTGAGGTAATAACAAGTTTGGGAAGGTGACCACTATGAAATTTTTCTGTCACCCACCCTCCAGTACCTCTGGCACGCACACTTAAATCCTGTTAGAACTATAAAAACTGGGCACCAGACATTTTAAAATCCACAAAGAATATTTATTGGATCAGAAAAGGCAAGAGAGGGGGGTTAAAATAATATTGATTAGGCTATTTAAAGGCAAATCAGTTGGCAGGCAGAAATACAAAATAATGAGTCTCTAAACACCAGAGATATATCAGGCTGAGATAGCTTTAAACTATAAAATGGCAGGCTTAAGAATATATAAAAACTTGAAAAGGCAGGCAGTGCCTTCTTGGCATTAGGAACACTAGGCAGAGATGGAATAGCTCTATGCTCAGGCTTTTTTAAATCATAAAAATAATTAAAGTCCACACACTCTTTGCCATTCACACTGAGGACTCCTGACTTGTGCCAGATCAATATTCCCTCACAGACGTACACACTAACCACACTAGCCATCCTGTGTATCCTACCCCAGCTAGATTTCCAGTCTGACTCTTGGGATTCCCTCCTAGCCACAAGAATCCAGTCCCAGTATTTGTGTGTTCTCTCTCTCGGCTTGGCTTCGCGAACGAACGAAGATTTAAGAAGGGTGCAATAGTCCACGTCTGCTGCAGGCTCGCTGGTGGCTGACAAGACCAATGCGGGACAGGCAGATCTGGCCACAGTGGCTGCAGGGAAAAGTCTGATTTGGGGTTGGTGCTGTAGCAGTGCGATTCTTCCTCAATCTCCTTTTGTCCTCAAGACCAGCTATGCGTGCGTTCTCAAAGGAAGAGACAGCCTGGTGGATGGTGTGCCTCCATGCTTTGCGATCTGAGGCTAGGTCAGACCACTGGTGATGGTTGATGCGACAGGTGCCAAGGGATTTCTTCAAGGAGTCCTTGTACCTCTTCTTTGGTGCCCCTCTATTTCAATGGCCGGTGGAGAGTTCGCCATACAGGGCAATCTTGGGAAGGCGGTGGTTTTCCATCCTAGAAATATGCCCTGCCCAGCGCAGCTGCATCTTCAGCAGCACTGCCTCGATGCTGGTAACCTCCGCCCACTTGAGGACTTCAGTGTTGGTCACAAAGTCACTCCAGTGGACGTTGAGGATGGTGCGAAGGCAGCGCTGATGAAAGCGCTCGAGGAGTCGCAGGTGACTCCTTGTTAGAGTGTGTTAGAGTGTTCTCATTTGAACCAGGAGTCTGCCCTGATGTGCTGACAGATCTCCTCAGAGTTTCTCTTCACAGAAGGTGCCTGGTTTTGCCCCCTTCTGCCCAATAACTCTCTCACAGAGAAATTGTTCTGTCTCCCAAGGAACTCGGCCCACAGGCTGTCTCAGCTCCTTTCCAGTTGCTTTCACAACTGACTAGCTTCAGTACTCTGACTGAACTCCACAGTTCCCAGACTGAACTGAACTGTTCCGAAACACAAGCTCAACTCTGAGGCATTTTTCCTGCTGCCAGCCTCTTGCATTTCAATACATTCATATAACCTTGGTTACAGCCCAGCCAATCGTTACAAGCTGTCTCCAGCTACTCAGGCTAGCTGCCTGAATCCATTACAGCAGACCAGGGGTCGTTTTGTCAAAAAACAGGTGATGGAGCTCATTAGCATAATGAGCCACCCTGAGCCTGCTTTGTAGGGGTCCCAACCCTCGCGCCCTGGCGGGGGACCCCAGGATTTCCACCCTCTTCCCCCGCTCCCCCCAAAAACGGAAGCGGGGGGAGGGGGGAAATGGCGAGCCGCAGCCACCCCCTCCCCGCCCAGTGAAGCCGTAGGCGGCGGGCCCGCTGGTGCCCAGCAGCAGGAGGAGGTGGCGGCGGCGGAGGAGCTGTCGGCCGAGGGCCTCGCTGGCGGCGTTGGCGCAGCAGGAGCGCGGCGAGGAGATCGGGCGCACCGGAGCAGCGGAGGCGTTGGAGCCAGGCGCGGCCCAGGGTGGTGAGGGAGCTCTTGAAGGGGTGCAGCACAGCCCCGCCAGCCCCCGGCCCCGCTCTCCATGCCCGTGCCACCACCCTGCTTCACCCAGGCCTCCAGCCTCAGGCGGCCGCGGAGGGGCGGGGAGGATGAGCGGGAGGAGGAGGGAGGGACAGCTGCTAGTGCGGCTGCGGCGCGAGAACCTGCGGCTGCATCGCTTGTCACAGCCTTGATATTGGCTCCACTCCTAACATCTCCTGGCTCCACCCCCAAAGTCTCCTGGCTCCACCCCCAAAGTCCCCAGCTATTTCTTCAATTGGACTTGGCAACCCTACTGCTTTGGCAGGGAGGGCGGGATATAAATGTGAAAAATAAATAAATAAATAAAATAACTCATTAGCATATGCTGTCCCCCACCAGCCAAAAGCAACCCAACACAAGAAAGGAGAGCCCTGGGTGAGAGCCCTGGGTGTGTAGGAAGGTAACCAGCCCAAGCAGGCCTCACTCACCTGGGGCTCTGCTTGGCTACCTCCCTACACAGTCAAAAGGCCAGCAAGCCACCTGCCTCCCAAAATCACATAAGTGGAAAAAGGGTGGCATGGGCTTCTCCAGGGATTAATGCGGGGGGCATGGCAAAGCTCCTGGTGGCTGGCTGGCTGCCCGCTCTCCTAATCCAGGGATTGTTATGCAGCTGCACCTACTATTCAATGGACAAAGTAGGTGGGGAGGAGGAGGGGAACCCTCAGAAAGGTTCAGGAGCTGTGCTCCTGTGAGCTCCTGCTGAATTCAAGGCCTACAGCAGACTATTCTTTTTACTGTCTATGCCTTAAAACAAAATAAAAGGAAAAACACAGAGAATGGTGGGTAGGAATTTATAATACAGCAACATCTCCATAGCCTTGAGTGCCAGACATACTTGCTGATTAAATTCATTTCTGTGCCTGGACTGTTCCATGGCTTTGTAGATTGAGAAAATCTTATTTGGCCTTTCCCTAGCTGTTACAACTATGTCAGATCTGCTGAAAGATGATTTGTTGGCCATAATTCAATCAAGAACCTTGATGTTGGTTTTTTGCTTTTGTTTTTCAGTGTGGTATTGTCAGCCAACTTACACCATGACATCATTGTTCAAAGCTTCCAAAGTGTGAGTGATGAGCTTATTCATATTTTATACTTTAAATTTATGGATCATCCATTTATGGATCATGCAGTCCATGAGTACGCAGGACTCTGGGCGATGTACAACAGAAGTTAAAAACATCAAAGCATAAGATTGTTAAAATTAATATATAAGTCATTCCTTAAATTCAATTAAATAATCTCCAGTTGTGAGTCCAGATGGCATCACTAATTTGATTTTAAACCCATTCTGGACTGTGTTTCTGCCTCACAGGCAAGGTATGGAGAAGGCAGAAATGAAAAAAAGATGAAAGAAAAGAGGAGGGTTCCGGTCATGATGGAAACCATTGCTGTCCTCAACCAAAAGCCTGGTGGAACAAAAGCCATACAAGCCCTATGGTATTGCATTAAGTCCCTCAGGGCCCTGGTGATGTTTGGCAGAGAGTTCCACCAGGTAAGAGCCAGGACTGAAAAAGCCCTGAGATGGATATCTTTGGGCCAGGGATCACCAGTGTTTTCAGTGTAGCATAGCAATCTCCCAGGGACATACCAGAGGAAGTGGTCCCAGGCCACTCAAGGCCTTAAAAGCCAACAAAACCTTGAACCTGGTTGGTACTCCACTGGGAGCCAGTGTAGCTGCAGCACAGGGTGTATATGTGCCATCTGTGGCGTTTTTGTCAGGATTCACACTGCATTCCAGATCAGTTGGCGCTTCCAGGTCATATAGCATACAGCAATCAGTCGTGTCCCAAGCTTTATTTATTTATTTATTTAATTCCATTTATATCCCACCATCCCCACCAAAGTGGGCTCAAAGCAGCTTACATATTCATGCATATGCATGGGCATAACATATAATAAATAAGATAAAAACCATAAAACAATTTAACAACCATAAGACATAAAAATTTACAGAACGGGCAGAAACCAGTAGGCTTGAATTCCCAGAATTTAATGTTTCACTTTAGACCCTTTATCAAAAACCGCTGCTGATTCAATTTCAAATATTCAACACATCACAAACCTTCAATAATTTCCCTTATACTAGTCAAAAAATATACCAGGTTTGACAGAAAACATTTGGAGCTGTGACATGCTAGCGCACAACTGGGATTAAATTGGTTTTGTGGTTTTTAGTTGCAATTATGTAGCATATCCCAAGATGAATTCTCAGTGCTCTAGGACATAGGCACTCATAAAGAGCCAAGAGTTTATCACTTCATCTTGCAGCAAACTATTTGCCATCTGGAAAAGAAGGGGATTTCCCCTATAAAATCTCTGAACATTTAACAAAAATGCGTATTTATAATGTTCCCACAGTTAACATTTTAGAGACAGTAATGTATTATCATATCTCTGACTTCACAGTGGTATGTGTTATCAGTTGGTGGTGCGGAATATTTTTGTATTCAAGTATCCAAATATTTCTGATCCTACTACTTTTGGATAAATTAAGTTGTGTGACATATTAAGTTGTACACAAATATCGTATGCATGGAGTATGAGAAAATGTGATGTAACAGCTGTTTCAAACTTTGCTTTTATCTCACTTTGTACCAGAACCCCCCAAATAAGGGCACAAGAGACATGTGTGCAGTTAATGAGTTTAGTGTCATGAGCCCTGACGAGGAGGAGCTGGAAGGGTTAACAGACCTGAAAGTTGCAAGCCATTTCCTCAGCTGAACAAACAGCAACTGGCCCATCATTCACTCTCCAGGCACCATTGTCAGCTGCTGATGATCAATCTCCTCCAAGCTCTTCTCCTTCCATCTCAAGAGTTCAAAACAGGCTCCGGAAAGAACTTTCAGAGCGAAGACATGAGGCATGCCAATGCTTCAGGTCTCTCAGCCCTGAGTTCTAACAGTCACTGCCACCCAGGGAGCAGGCTGATTGAGACTCCCATACAGCTCCCACCCAGGACCTGATAACCTTGTGGAAACAACAAGTCTATTCTCTGACTTGCATCCACGCTCCTTTCTGATCCTGACCTGCTTGATTTCCTTGGCACCCTGACCTTTTGGCTTTTGGACACTGACTTCTGATTCCGGTTTGTGATTCTGCATTGGTGACTTGGCTCCTGCTTGACTTTCTGGACTTTGATCTTGGACTGGCTTTGGACTCCTGCCTGCCTGCACCCTGAGAACGTGACATTTACGTATTTTATAGTTAATGGTTGATTTGGAGCAGAAAACCTGCCTTAGATAGTTTGTGAACTGCTGCTAACAAGCAGTCTACTGTGGCTACCAGTGTTTCGGTAAACCAGCCCTGATTGCAGCAGTTCACATTCCCACTGGCCTTGTTTGTCTCCATCTACGGATAAAACAATGTCAAGAGCTGTTAAACCCTATCTCCCTCCTCCAGCATTGCTGCTCAAGCAACTAAGGGCTCAGGTGATGCTGCTCAGCCGCCAAGAGCTTTCCTGCCCCAGCCCACTCAGCTGTTCGCAGCAATGATGGGCTATCTTGGGAAAAGTTCCTCATCTATAAATGGTTCTGAGTGCTTGCCAGTTAGTGTTATTTGCTCTAGCAACTTGCAGTATTCTTGCCTATGCTGTTTGTGCCCTAGTCAGTTAAAATATCAGGCCACTGTAACAACAACACCGTCTTCTCCAGGAAAATGTAAAGTGGCAGGGCAGGGGGGGAAATCATCCCATCTGGGCCAGCTTTATGGAGACTAAAATAATTGCTGTTAAGCCAAATGGTAACCTGCTTAAACCTATCATATTGATAGGGAAGGAGGGTGGGCCAGTGTGCCTCAAAAACATGTTGTTGTGGGCAGGGTCTGACTTCTGTGGTCTCCCAAGCCCTTCACTGATTGGCTGTCATTCACAGACTGTATCAAGATATTTAATGGCACCCATAACTTTGGAAGAACCCTCTTTTGCTGGAAAATACATCTGCAACACACAGTTATGATGACTGCCTTTCTGAAGACTTTTTCACTTCACTAGTCACCTATATATGACTTCCCAAAGCTAAATACAGCTTGAGGAGTTAAAAATGAAATAGTACCACTAAAGGTTTTATTTTTAAAAAACAGAATAAGAGAAGGGAATATTTTGCCTACAGCTTTCCTGCTATGTTCCAATGGGTAAAAAATGATTTTGGCTTACAGAACAATTGATCAATTTTATTTTTGTTTTTGTTTTTAATTCTAAATCTCTGGAGCAGAAGACTTGACTCTGCTTTTCACTTGCTTGGCGAGGATATATGTAAATGCCTAACTCAGCATGCCAAATCAAATTCCACTCTAGCTGGAGCCTGTCCAAAGAGTACCTTCTGTACTTTCTTGTACCATGCAGCATTTTTAATATGCTGAAAGCACACACATTTCCCTGTCTCCTAAGCTCCATCTGTAGCAGCAGTGGCATGTGGGGCATTACTCAATAGTAGACTGTCTCTCTGTTATTCTGTGTTTATTGTCACGTGCCCAACAAGAACTGGAAATTCCAAGAAAACACAAGTCTTGACAAACCAGCCATTGCAGTTCCCAGGCAGACACTGAAACATGCAATAACACAACACTGGTTGAAAGAACTCAGTATCCGCTATTCTTCTATCTCTGATAAACAGTTTCTTTGTTAGATAGAAATATTTTTTAAATAGATATAAATATTTTAATTTAATTTAATTTTTGGATTTTGGACCCTATCCTGCAAGCACATTAATTGGTATGCTGAGATATGAAAGGTCAAGTTTATAATGGCATTATTTTGCAAAGTCACTTATGGATAGAAGTTTTGGGTAGCATTCTCAATGATGAAATTGACTGGGGTCTTTTAAAATTTAAGACACTAGGTTTAACCCCGCCCCCCGACACCTCCCAGTTCTATATTAAAGGAACAACACATTCTTACTATGCATCTTTGCAATTGTTACTCTCATTTTACAGAGAGGAAACTGAGTTGGTTGCTCAAAGTTGCCTATCAAACAGATCTGCACCCAGATCTCTAATTTCATAAGAATCCACAGACAGAACAACAGAAGCACAGCTGCTCACCATTTGCTCCAGGCAATCCCAAAATCTTTGTCCAAGTGAGTACTTTTGTCTTTTGCTGGGAAAATACTGTTAATAAAGAAGGAAGGTACCCCCTCCCTACTGGATCAAACCACTGGTCCATCTAGTCCAGCATCCTGTTCCCCACAGTGACCAACTAGATGTTTCAGAAGGCCTCCAGCTAGAGATGCATAAACACCAGAGATGAGTGCAGCTTGTTACCGCCCAGTGCAAGATCTTCCTGTGCAGTGGGCTGTATTATGCCATGTGCAAGGAGGCCCAACAAACAGGCTCCTCCCACTGCTGCCACTGCCCAGTAATACCAGAACTTCTCTTTTGCCTACTACTATTGCCACCGCCCAGTGGACCTTCCTGTGCATCTCCCCCATTCTCATTTGATAAGCATATGGACAAGGTATCAGTCAGCCATTGTAGTTAGCAACTGTTAATAGACCAAAGATTTCAGGTTTCCACGGCTGGTAACATTAGGGTTTGTAGAATCTTTCGGGCTCAAGTGCCATGTTCTACTGGAGAAAGTTTTCCTTCCAGACGTTTCGTTCTCAGCTGCGGAGAACATCCTCAGTGGCGTAGCAGCTGGAGCAGGCGCTCTGACCTTCTTGGCTGCTGTGCATTGAGTCAATGCACAGCAGCCAAGAAGGTCAGAGCGCCTGCTCCGGCTGCAACACCATTGAGGATGTTCTCCGCAGCTGAGAACGAAATGTCTGGAAGGAAAACTTTCTCCAGTAGAACACGGCACTTGAGCCCGAAAGATTCTACAAACCCTAATGTTAATAGACCATCTAATCTCTTTTCAAGCCATCTGCATTAGTGGTTATCACCCCTTTCTGTTGCAGAAAATTCTGCTAGTTACATATGTGTTATGTGAAGAAGTAAGAATGAAAAAGTTCTCCCATAAATTAGTGCTGTTGTTGCTATGTGAATTACACACAACAATGAAGATATTTGCATGTCATGGACTCCCTCTGGTGAGGAGCAAATATGTAGTTTGTACTCTGGAATTGGTTCTCAGCTATAATGTTCTGTATACTGAGTATTCTTTTAAGTTG
The DNA here is from genome assembly GCF_032191835.1 of Heteronotia binoei. NCBI lineage: Eukaryota > Metazoa > Chordata > Lepidosauria > Squamata > Gekkonidae > Heteronotia > Heteronotia binoei. Next base: position 91,242,603 of record NC_083228.1, on the reverse strand, counting down.
AAGCATAGTTTAATTAATGTGCCATGCAATCCTACAGATGGGTATGTGTGTGTTAAGTGCCATCAAATGGCTTCCAACTTGTGGTGATCCTATGAATTAACGTTCTCCTAAACTTCCTGTTGTTAACAGCCTTGCTTAGGTCTTGCAAACTGAGGGCCATGACTTCCTTGACTGAGTCAATCAATTTCACATTGGCTCTTTCCAGGGCTTTTTTTGTAGAAAAAGCCCAGCAGGAACTCATTTGCATATTAGGCCACATCCCCTGACATTACCAGAAATTACATCACCCATTCAGTAGGTTACTTTTTGTATATTGACACAGAACAGTACAGTGCCATCACTTGCATTTCATGTATGTGTGTTCTCACATAGCCCAATGAGAGACCTTGTTTCGACCCTCCAAACACAGCCAGAAAGAGAAAGCAATGTGTGGTGGAACGGGCAGCAGCAGGCCTAGCTTCTCCTAGGAGAGGGTGCTCATGGGCAGCACCACATCTCTCACTCTCTTTGCATGCCTGTTGGAGGCTGAAGGTGGCAGAGGACAGAGTGTGCAGTCTGGGAGCACATGGCTGGAGACCTTTTTTTGAGCCAGAGCCCTGCTGGAGACCTTTTTTTGAGCCAGAGCCCTGGCCAAGCCAGCTGGAACTGTGTTCTTCTGCTTTCCTGCTCAACTTTTCCTAGCATTATTGTCTTTTTTCAGTGACTCTTGTCTTCTCTTAATGCAACTGAAGTATGATAGCCTTACTTTAGTCCTTTTAGAGTCTAGGGAGAGTTTAGGCGTTATTTTGTCTAGAATTCACTTATTTGTCTTTTTGGTGGTCCATGAATGTGTACTCAGAAGTAAATCTCATTCAATGGAGCTTACTCTCTAGTGATGGTTTAGAATTGCAGCTAGAATCCCACACCTCTCTGGTTTTCATTGTTGATTATTGCTGCTTTTAAATGTTTCCTGGATAAGTGTTAATCTGTTACTATTGTACCTGCTGTCCCTCCCAGTCTGCCAGGTGGACTCAATGCATTTTGAAGCAACCAGCAAGACAGCTGCTGCAGCCTTTGCCAAACCTTTCCAGAGAGGACAACGGTGGGCATCTGGTTTCTCTCCTGCAGCCAGGCTCCGTCTACTACCTGTCCTGTACCAAGGAATCTGGATAATGTATGGACCAACTCTGAGCAACAAATATGAGTCCACTACTGTTTGGAAAATGTAATTGGGATTCACATGTGATCACTGGAATAAGCATTAATATCAGCAGTCCGTTCATTCCCCTGGTTTTGATCAGTTCTGCTACAGAATGGCCTAAATTATCATCCCTTTTCACTTGCTAGTTCACACCATTGGAATTAAGCGATACTGCCCCTTTCCCAGTAATGCATTTCACTAATCATATAATCATAGAGTTGAAAGGGACTGCCAGGGTCATCAAGTCCAACCCCCTGCACAATTCAGGAAATTCACAAATACTTTCCCCTAAATTCACAGAATCTTCATTGCTGTCAGATGGCCATCTAGCCTCTGTTTAAAACCTCCAAGGGAGGAAAGCCCACTATCTCCTGAGGAAGCCTGTTCCACTGAGGAATAGCTCTAACTTTCAGGAAGTTCTTCCTAATGTTGAGCCGGAAACTCTTTTGATTTAATTTCAACCCATTGGTTCTGGTCCTACCTTCTGGGGCCACAGAAAACAATTCTGCACCATCCTCTATACGACAGCTCTTCAAGTACTTGAAGATGGTGATCATGTCACCTCTCAGCCACCTCCTCTCCAAGCTAAACATATCCAGTTCCTTCATCCTTTCTTGGTCTCCAGACCCCTTACCATCTTCCTCACCCTCCTCTGGACTCGTTCCAGCTTGTGTATATCCTTCTTAAAATGCGGTGCCCAAAACTGAATACAATGCTCCAGGTGAGGTCTTACCAGAGCAAAGCAATACCATCACTTTACATGATCTGGACACCGTATCACACTGTTGACTCATGTTCAGCATATGGTCCACTAAGACCCCTAGATCCTTTTCGCACATACTACTGCTAAGACAAGTCGCCCCCATCCTATAACCATGCGTTGAATTGTTCCTACCTAAATGCAGAACTTATCAGTGGGCTTAAAGGAAGGACTTTTTGCAGATGCTTCTCTGGGAGGCTGCAGCAGACATTCAAGTCACTATTCAGAAGGCAGGAATCAATGGAAGCTTTCAGAAGGCTGCTTTGGGACTAGGAAGCACTGCATCATGGCACTTGTTTGTGTGATTTGCTCCCAGGTGGGAAAAGTTTCTGGAACTGGCAACAATGAATGCCTTGTCCTAGGGTGGGCCTATATATGACAGTCAGAAATGGACACATGAGCCAGTTTTCCACAATAGGATATCCTTTGGAAGAAAGCAGCTGGTTGTCTGCTTTATTTCCTAACACATTTGCTTTTGATTTTTGCAGCCAGTCCAACCAGAGAGTGTCATGCTATTATAAACTCACAGTAATCTGCAGAGTACTCTAGATGATACAGTGAAAATGTAGTGGAAACTATTTCAGAGCGATTAAACACGTCCTGTTTAATCAGTGGCAGTGATTAACTTCCAGTGCTGTAATATTTATTGACTTCCAGTGCTGTAATATTTATTTACAGAAAAAAATAAATGGCAATTAAACCACTAGGGTCAAGCAAATAAACTTCTGCAGGCAAGTATTATCTAAAGTTGGGATCGGTGGGTGAGTTTGTCTTTGATTTGCACTGAGTGACTTGTCAATTTGTGTATTCTTGTGGTCCTAGATAATGGTCTCAGAGATGTGTGTCCTGTGGATTTTTTGCCCCACCAGCTGACCTTGTGACTTTTCCCACGCTTAATTAAATTGGCTTCATCTAACAGTAAGGGTACAGAAGGGAAGGTGGCATGGTACAGCCCAATCTTGTCAGATCTCAGAAGCTAAGCAGTGTTACTATCTGCAAGGGAGAACACCAAGGAAGGCTCTGAGGAGGAAGGCAATGGCAAAATCGCTGTGCTTCTCATTTGTCTTGAAAGCTTTTTGCTGAGGTTGTTGTAAGTTGGCTGTTACTTGACACTGCTTTATACATACACATAGCAGTAAGGGCTAGGTACTGGAAAACTTGACAAAAATTGCTGTTTCCTTGGGTGTAAAATTGGAAGCAATCTTTTTATCTTGATTTATATTCAGCTGTGCATCTGGAAAACATATAAAACTGCCTTGAAGACCTAGCAATAATTGCCTTGGGGTGAGCCGACAAACCTACATATATGCATAATGCTTTTTTGTGGGGTGACTTGCTAACAGACAAAAAGTCAGTGATCCTTGGGCTGTAGCAAAGACTTCATGGACTTCAGAGTGATTATACTCGCCCAGGCTGGCCATTCACTCCTTCGCCCAAGAAAGACAACTATTTCATAGTCAAGCCAGGACAAGTACAATTCTTATTCTTAAATTGACCCAAGTAATATTTCCAGGTTTTCCCTGGGAGTGCCATCAAACTGCCACTGAGGACACCCCACCCTCGAGTTGCTCCTGCTGGTTGCCAGGCTGTGCCGGGCCATGCCTGGCAACCCTAATCTGCATGTGTTGTTTGAGGTGTTTTCCTATTTTACAATCCCAGACCAACTGTGTTTTTGTCAGACTAGGAATCTTTGCTATTAGATTAAAATACCATGTCTTGTTGTAATCCATTGATTGACTGATTGAAACATTTTTATCACAATCCACCTTGGGTCCCAGTGAGAAAGACCCTTCTGCTTTGGCAGGTGACTTCCTGGCCTGCTCCAGCTTTCCCTGCCATCATTCAGCTCAGGGGTGGTGGATTCTGGGGAAATGGAGGGCAATCAGCATTGCGGATAACACCATAACATCACTCACAGCATGACTTTGAATCCATGACATCACATCAGGTGTTGCTGTAGTATTTGCTTCTTATGCAATTCATGCCAGAAATGATGTCACTGGCTAGCCCCTCCCCCTGCTGTTCTTTTGAGGGGTTATAGAGTGTTTCGAGCCCGTCCCTGTGGCATCGGTCCCATCGTTGTAGGGCCCAGGGGGCCGGCGCAGCGGCCCGCTGAAGCAGCCTGTCGGTCACTTCCGGGTTCCTGTCCTGCATCTCGACCTGTGTTATTAGTGACAGGCTGCTTCGGTGGGCCGCTGCGCCGGCCCCCTGGGTCCCACAATGATGGGACCGATGCCACAGGGACGGGCTCGAAACACTCTATAACCCCTCAAAAGAACAGCAGTCTAGCTCCCTTCCCCCGAGCCCTGCCGCCATAAGCCTCAAGGGGGCTCATTTTGCGGCATCTCCCGGCGGGAGGGTGGCACCCGCACGGGACACATATCAAATGAAAGAGGGGGTGCAGGGCTATCAGAAACAGCCGGCGGAGGGAGTCGGGAGACCACCCCACTGGGGGATCCACACCCCGAAAGTGATGAAGGTGGTGCAGATAGAGCCAACAGAGCAAACAGGACAAAATAAATAGGCTGCATTATGCAGCACAGTTGAGAAAGTGCCTTATCCCATATACTGATGAAGTATATACAGGATTTGAGAACAAAATTGTTTCCGACGGTGATATTTGGGGGATTTTTGGGGACGTCACAGGAAGTGCTGTGAAGTCACTTCCTGTTTCCGGCAGTGGCATTTGGGGGAAATGATGTCATTTGGGGAAGTGATGTCACAGGAAGTGATGTCACTTCCCGTTTCCGGCAGGTGACGCGGGGGAAATGATGTCACAGGAAGTGGTGTCACTTCCTGTTTCCGGCGGTGGCATGACATCACCAGAAGTGACGTCACCAGAAGTGACGTCACTTCCTGTTTCCAGCGGCGCGCACGCTTCGCGCGCGCACCCCTGCCTCCCCCCTTCCCCCCCAAGGTGTCCCCGGCTGGCCTTCAGACATTATGGTCACCCTAGCCAGACCCTTGATACTTTCCAGGAGACTGAGACAAAATTTTAAAAGGAGATATGTGAGCAGTTCTGAGGATGAAAGAATTTGTTTCCACAAAGCTCCATTTCCCGGGGCCTGTTTTTGACGAAGAGACACACGTTAGTATGGACAGTGGGGAGACAACAAATGACATGCTAGCTAAAAATGGCGTTTCCCAAATTTTGCAAGGAGGATTTCCCAAGAAGATTTCCCAGACACTCAGGAACTTATTCCCTACAGCACCGAGGTTTTCAAAGAGATTCCTGATTCCCAAGAGCTAATTCCAAGCGAGAACTCTACGGCACAGGTAATTTGGGAAAGGGAGAAAGGGGGTGGGAGTAGAAAAGGTTATTGGAAACAGACTTTGCATAGTGCTTTTAACTGAAAAAAATCTGCTTTTAATTTTCTAGTATTCTGCTTGCATCGACCCACAAATTCCACATTTAAAATTGGCTGAAGCCACAGAGGAGAATATTCCTTCAGAGGCGAAGATCTCCACACAGTTAGGACCCCAGTGTGGTGGGTGTGGGGGCTTGTCAAGGCTTGTAAAACTAAATAAATGCTGTCTTTTTAACTGGAACAGCAAAAAATTCTATTTGGAATGACACCCGGGGAACGAGTCATTGCCATGAGAAAGCTTTTAAACATGGATGTTTTTGAAGATTCTGACTGTATACCACCCCGAAAACGTAAATCAGCAATGTCAGCATTAGTTCGTGCTGCAGTTTCGTCAATAGCAATGCATTGTATCAATGAATTTTTATATGATTCTTGTGAAGGATGCCAGCTTCAATCGCCCGGAGAGAAATCTCACGCATGTGTTTCTTGGTCTGAGCAAATAGTAGACTGCAAGGTGAAATTTGTAATTGATGAAATGTCAATACATTTGATAATGCAAGTTGTGACCTCGGTTGCCTATTCATTGAAATGTCTGCTCTTAACTCAAGAGAATATGGACCAAACATTAGAACTCTGACAGTGCAGTGGTTAAATATGTTCAAGGCTATATCAAAGATTTGCATTTTCATTCATTTTTTCTGCGCCAGAAAAAAATGGCGTTTCTGTGATGTAAATAAAAGAGAGATTGCAGCTACTTTTTACGGTCTGTTTTTGAAATAAACCTTGTAAATAGACTGCAATTTCTTTTTTTCACTGTCTGTAAATAAAAAGGAACCGTTCTAAAGAAATCAGTGCTGTTATTACATGCCATGGCATGCCCCCATGAAATGAAGGGCTGGTGGTTGCATGGGAGAGAGGGAGGGGGCTGCACTCTGATTAAATCTGGCAGCATTTTAAAAATTGCTAGGATGGTTAGCCCCCATATTTACTGGCTGCTGTTTAAAAAAAAAGTTTGGGAAGGGGTGTTACAAGGGAGGGGGGGCTGCACACTGATTTAATCTGGCAGCATTTTAAAAATTGCTAGGATGGTTAGCTCCCATATTTACTGGCTGCTGTTTTTAAAAAAAAGTTTGGGAAGGGAGAGCCTAATTTTATATTTTATATATATTGCAGTATATTCTGAAAAACTACATACCCTCTTTCCCATGTGCTTCCTGAAACCATGGCTGCTTCTTCTCTGAGGTTGTGTGAGAGGGATAAGGAAGGGGGGGATTTTGCAGTTACATGGATGGAATCTGGTTGCCTTTACAATTCATGGACAATTTCTATTGGATTAGCAAGTAACATGGCAGGGGGAACCAATCACAGCACTCCTTCACACACAAGTGCGGGCCCTGCGGTGTTTAGACCAATTCCGCAGGGCCTGCAAGACCTACCTCTTTAAAATAGCCTTCACTTAATACCGAGCCAAGAAAGATTCGCTGGATATGTTTTAGCCACTGAATTTTATAGAAGATCTGAGTCATAGCACCATAATGTTAATTTTAATACAAGTTGATTTAATGATGGTTTTATATAAGTGTAATTATCGTGAATTATGGTTTTATTGTACATTGTATTTATATGTTGTGAGCCGCCCTGAGCCTGCCTCGGCGGGGAGGGCGGGATATAAATAAAAAGTATTATTATTATTATTAATAGTGGTCAGTTGGTCTTGATTAGATTAGGGGGTGAGTCACATCCTTTTTGGCCAGAGGAGGAGAAGTTCAGAAGACATCTTTACCTTGAGGCTGCAGGTAAGCCATGTGCTACTCTTTTTTCTAAGTGATTAAAAATTAATACTGCTTGTAAATTTTGTCTGTTTGAATCCTTTTACTGCCTGTAAAGCAGTTAGTTTATGGCCTGTTTGCCCCAAGCATGCTTAATGAGAAGAAAGAGGGGATCTACTCTTGTTTTTTTAATTTAACAGACGTTTGCAAGCTGAAAAGATATTTAGCTACCCTTTATGGTGGGTCTTCTGAATGGCAGAGGTCTGTTTTATATATTTTATAATATGCTTTTAAAAAAGAGGCAGATTTCTTTCCTTTGGCTGAAAATGAATGGGGGGGGATATGGGCTGTTTCAGTCTTTCTTGATTTGATTAAGGGGCGAGTCACATCCTTTTCCAGTTCACATAGAGGCACTAAAGGGAGAATTTTTTACCTTGAGGTGTTTGTCTTAAACTTCATAAATGGGGATAATAATTTAATGCTGTAAAAAGGTTTCTTTGTGATCAGTCCTTTTCAATATTTCTTGTAAATCTCAGGGGTGAAAAAGAACAAATATGGCAGAAGAAAAGTCTTCAAAAAACAAAGGTATATTTTGCATTCCTCTCTGTTTTAAAATCAGTTTGCTGTTGTTTTTATAAGAGGGGTGTGTGGTGGGGGATAATTTAAAAATGGGGTGGCTGCATTATATTTCTTATTTTGGGCATTTTAATATGCAGGCCAGAAGAGGCCACATGGCTGTGAAGCATGGTGGAAAATGATACGTTCAATAATACAATGTAGTAAATATTTGATTTGCCTTTGTGTGTGAAGGTGGAGACTGTTTTTCTGAATGAATTGAAGGGCTTCTTCCTTTTTAAGAAACCAGTTTGAAAAAGCTAATGTTTTTTTTTCATTAGAAATAAAATTTATTATTATTATTAGGCCAGCATGCCCCTGACAAAGATGATGGGCCTTCTAAGGAAAATTTCCCTCCTCCCTTATTCCTGTTGGAAACCAAGAGATGCCTGAAACCACTGTCTGGTAAATTTTAAGTTTTGCTTCACTGTTCTGGATTTTCATTTTAAAAAAGCAATCTTAATGTTTAATTTTTATATGGTGGGGAAATGATTTTTAACTTTGTGCCTATGTAATAACTCTCCACTGTAGATGAGAAAAAGCACAAATCTGATGAAGCACATGTGGGCTCTAAGCAAAACATAGCAGACCAGGAAATGCTAGGGGGTGCTATGAAACACAAAGGAACCCTGAAAGGTGTATGTGTGTTTATATATATAATATTTTTGTGTGTTTATATATATAATATGTGTGTTTATGTTTATAGTATGTGTGGTTATATATATAATATTTTTGCTGAGGCTTGGCCATGCTGTTATTTTATTTTTATTCAGTCTTCTCTCCTATAGATGTCACAAACCAGAGATATCCTCAGAGTACAGAGATCTCCACCCTGCTGAGGTCTGGATGCAGCCACAAAACATCAGCACAGCAATCCAAGCTTAAGACTTCCATGAAAGGATCATCCATCCCGCCCCAGCCAAAAGGATGTGGTAAAGTGAAAAGAATACACACAAACCAAACAGACTGTAAACACCTACAAAAGGGTCCTTTTGAACTATCCTCTAAGAAACAGAAAATTGACAATGCTAATGTGGATGTGTCTTTTAGGGACACATGTGAGCGCATGTTAAAATTGCTGGTGGCTACAACAGCTGGAATGCAAACAATTGCTGACCATGCAAACAGTTTTCAATCATTGGGTATAGACAGCTCTTGCAACTCCTTAATTGCTGCTTTTAAAGGCAGCCTTATGGGTTTCTGGAAAGGTTCTGAAATTATTTTACAAAGTTATTCGGTGTGTAAAAGCAAGGAAAAGGGTGCAAGCCAGGTTAGAGGCTGTCACTACAGATGCCCCTTTTAGCGAGATACGTGAGCGTGTGTTGAAATTGCTTGGCATTACAACAGCTGCTGTGCAAATACTTAACGGCCAAGCCACAAGCTTTCATTCTTTGGGGCTAGATGGCTCTTGCAATTCCTTAAATGCTGCTTTAAAAGACAGCCTTGTTGGTTTCTGGAAAGGCTCTGAAAGAATTTTACAAAGTTATACTGTATGTCCAAATGGGGGAGCCCTGCAGATAGGTGTGGGGCAGGTCAGAGGGCCTTGTCACACACACCAAAGGAAAAGCAAGCATTTGAAACTTAGAAAGGTTTGGCAAAGAGTCCCTCAAAAGCACCTCAAGAATGCAAATAAATCTAGACAAAAAAGAAGTGACTCTCTTTTAAGGTTTGTTAGAAGAGTCAGGGCCTCTGAGAGGCCAAATGTTAACACAGGTGATGATGCCTCTCTAAGCACAGAGGTAGAGCCTGCTGCCACCTCCATTTTGCCAAATAACAATGCAGTCCCTGCCTCTGAGTGTGCAAATGATAATTCAATTCATGGTGCCCCTCTCAGCACAGAGATAGAGCCTGTCGCCACCTCCAATTTGGCAAATAACAATGCTGCTGCTGAACAAAGCCCCTCGTCACTCCCACAAAAACCGTCCCCTAGCCCTGACACACCAAAGATTTGCCTAGAAAAAGTTGGAGAGTGGGAACGACATCTTGCAAACTTGCCAATGGATCAGTATTCAGAGGCCTTCAGGTTTGTAAACTTAGAGCAGTTAAGCCACCCCGTCCTCATACAAGAGGCAATACGGGAAGCTATTCAGAGCCTTCTTAACAATATGAGAGCCAGAGTCCAGGATGGTGATTTAGTGCAGCTCCATATCGATGGGGCGGGGCTAAGCAATGCCCTGCATTCTGTAAGAAGGCCAGCAGGTGGCTTTCCTGCTGATGAGTTTATAAATCAGATGTCAAACCTCATGCAGAGTAATGCTGAAATTCATCTTCATGGCACCCTGCGCTTAATTACGACGGTAATAAGGAATAGAGGGGGGAGAGGGAAGAGAGTTATAAGTACTGTCCTCTATAGTGAAGTTATCAAAAAAAAGCAGCAGCATTTATTAAATCCAGATCATGGCAATCATATTCTGTGCTTTGGGATAAGTCTCATTGGTGTTATGTCAGAGAAGTGGAAACATCCATTTTCTGCAGTACTGGCAGGGCCTAGCAATTGTGGCAAGAGCGTCTTTGTAAAAAGTATTTTGGACAATGCTCAACATGTGCTTTCTGTATCACCTGATAATGTTGTGTGGTTTTACAGCTGTTAGCAGAATCTGTATGATGAAATCCTCTGTAAATTCACATCTGTAAAGTTTGTTGAAGGTTTGCCTGAAACCCTAAATGATGATCAACTGTTCTCCGTTAAGAAAGTAAGTCTGATTATAGTGGATGATTTGATGGACTCTGCTTGTCAAAACCCTGAAATTGAGAGAGCCTTTACCAAATACATGCATCATCAGAATGTGAGCATTATATTTATTACTCAGAATATTTTCATTTGTGGAAAAAGCACCAGAACCATAAGTTTAAATACAAAATACCTGGTTCTGTTAAAAAAACCCCAGGGACAAATTACAGATTGCCACTCTGGCCCGCCAAATGTATCTGGGGAAGTCTCAATTCTTTCTGGAGGCCTTTGAGGATAAAACACAAAAACCTTAAGGGTATCTGGTGGTGGATTTAAATGTGTTCACGCCGGATTCATTGAGGTTAAGAACAGGGCTTTTCCTGCCCAAGCAGCCTGCTGCGTATGTCTTAAAAACAAAACAAGCCCCCAGTGGGCACAAAAGAAAACAGACAGTACACTAAACAGTCTGTCACCTCTGAATCCTCCAAAGGGTCAACATGTCCAACCTTATGAAGAGGAACCTGCCCCTCCTAAAACTACTTATCAAGACTACCCTGCAACAAAAGAAAGCCACTCTATGCTCAGCTTCAGATGATCTGGTCACCCTAATCTAATCAAGACCAACTGACCACTACTGTGTGTGAGGGAGCGCTCTCTCTCTCTCCCCCTCCCTCTCTTTCCCCATCTATCTATCTATTTGTCTGCCTGTCTGTCTGTCTCTGTCTGCCTGTATCTCTGTCTCTCTGTCTCTGTATCTCTGTCTCTCATCTTTAATTTACATCACAGAAACACCATTTTTTTCTGGCGCAGTGCAAATCTTTGATATAGCCTTGAACATATTTAACAATTGCACTGTCAGAGTTTTTCAAAATTGCTTCAAGAGTTTTGCGTGAATTTGAGGCGTCTCCAACTTTATTTAATAAGTCAAATATTTGGTCCATATTCTCTTGCATGAAGAGCAGACATTTCAATGAATAGGCAACCGAGGTCACAACTTGCATTATCAAATGTGTTGACATTTCATCAATTACAAATTTCACCTTGCGGTCTACTATTTGCTCAGACCAAGAAACTCATGTGTGAGATTTCTGTCCGGGCGATTGAAGCTGGCATCCTTCACAAGAATCATATAAAAATTTATTGATACAATGCATTGCTATTGAATAGACCGCAGCACGAACTAATGCTGAAATTGCTGATTTCCGTTTTCGGGGTGGTATACAGTCAGAATCTTCAAAAACTTTCATGTTTAAAAGCTTTCTCATGGCAATGACTCATGCCAAATAGAATTTTTTGTTGTTCCAGTTAAAAAGAGCATTTATTTTAGTTTCACAAGCCTTGACAAGCCCCTACACCTACCACACAACACTCAACAACTGGGGTCCATACCCGCGTGGAGATTTTCGCCTCTGAAGGAATATTCTCCTCTGTGGCTTCAGCCAATTTTAAATCTGGAATTTGTTACTCAATACAGGCAAAATACTAGAAAATAAAAGCAGATTTTTTTTCAGTTAAAAGCACTATGCAAAGTTTGTTTCCAATAACCTTTTCTACTCTCCCCCCACCCCCCTTTTCCAAATTACCTGTGCCATAGAGTTCTCACTTGGAATCAGCTCTTGGGAATCAGGAATCTCTTGGAAAACCTGGGTGCTGTAGGGAATAAGTTCCTGAGTGTCTGGGAAATCTTCCAGGAGGCCTTGCAAAATTTGGGAAACACGATTTTTAGCTAGCATGTCAGCTGTTGTCTCCCTGCTGTCCATATTAACGCGTGGCTCTTCATCAAAAACAGGCTCCAGGAAATGGAGCTTTGTGGGAACAAATTCTTCATCCTCAGAACTGTTCACATATCTCCTTTTAAAATTTTGTCTCACCAATGGTGGGGGCCTGGAAAGTACCAAGGGTCTGGCAGGAGTGTCCATGTTCTCAATAAGAGCCTGCGCGTGTGTGTTCAAGCACAAATGGCTTCTTTCCTAAAATAACCTGGTGAGGGTGGGCCCCAGTGCCCCAGCCCATTTGCTATTGGCCAGGGGTGATTTGGCATGTTGTTAGAGGGGTCACATGGACCTACTCAGGCCTTCTCAGTGGCGGCCCTCATTTTCCTGGGTGGGGTGCCACAGGCGGAAGTTTAATGATGCTGCAGTGGGTGGCGCTGGAGAAGGGGAGGAGGCTACACATGTGATTTCCAGCCTGCTCAATTAATATGCAGGGCTGCTACGTCACAGCGGGGTGGATGTAGACGCTGATTGGCCTGGCTATGCCACGTGGTGTGAGTCAGTAAGGTCATTTCCTGGAGGAGGTGCTTAATTAAATATACGGGGTAGCTACGTCATGGTGATTGGTGGGGCTAGGTCACATGGGGGTGGGGCTAGATAGGACACCTCCTGGTGAGAGGTGCTTTATTAAATATGCGGGGTGCCTTCATCATGGTGGCACCCCCAAAATAGGTCACTTCCGTCCTCCTGGGTGATGCCATTGGAGTCATGACCCTGATGATGCAGTTTCCGGTGACATCACGGGATGTGCCGTCACTGGCCATGCCCCTTCATTAATTATGCATGGGGTTGACACAGTTTCTGGTGATGTCACCAGAAGTGATGTCACTGGCCACACCCTGTTCATTAATAATGCGTGGGGGTCTATTTACTACTTCCGGGCTTTTTTTGTAGCAGGATATCCTTTGCATATTAGGTGACACACCAAAATGTAGCCAATCCTCTAAGAGCCTACTGTAGGCCCTGTAAGAAGAGCCTTGTAAGCTCTTGGAGGACTGGCTACATCAGGAGGGTTTGGCCTAATATGCAAATGAGTTCCTGCTACAAAAAAGCCCTGCTCCTATCCATAAGTTGATTGACATTCTCAGTGATTTCTAAAAGTGATTTCTAGAAGTGATGGGTTTACTTCCTAGTATCAGTGATTCGAATGTAACCTTAGTTCTTTAGAAGCCTTCTCTGAAAACTTTGCTTCCATTTGGATATCTATCTAGTATCTTGCACAGTATCAGTACAAAGAATTTGTTTAACTTCTATGGCTCTTCTCTATCCTCATTCACTGATTTTTTCAAACTGTTGTCATGTTAGTGTGAAATGATCTCCAAAGTAGGTTTTCTAATGTATTTAGTATGTTATAATGTTTTTAGCAACCTAATACTCAATTGAGGGTTGTTTTTTCGCTTGCTTGCTTGCTTTACTGTCCTTTTAGATTTCTTCTATCAGAGTTTGTGCTTCTTTCCCCCCTCCCCATTGCTGCTCTTTGAGGAAAGCTTTCTTGTCATTTATAGATTCCACATAGACCACTTATGTCCCACTAACAATACTGGCACACTGAGGGATTGAAGCAAGATAGCACTGAACTAGCAGCCATGGACCTCACAGCTCCGCAAGCTGACTGTTTCTTTTAACCTTATCTTACTTACTGACACCCTCTTGGGCTGGGTTGTACCATTTCTAACCTTGTGGTAGATGCATAGCATGTATTATATTATTATGGTTTATTTAAAGGGGTTTCTCCCTCCCTTTCAACTAGATGTAGTGGTTAAGTGTGTGGAGTGGACTCTAACCTGGGAGAACCACGTTTGATTCTCCACTCTTCCACATGCAGCTGTTTGTGTGACCTTGGATCAGTCACAGTTCTCAGAGCTGTTCTCTCAAGAGCAGTTCTCTGAGAGCTCTCTCAGCCCATCCTACCTCACGGGTGTCTGTTGTGGGGAGAAGAAGGGAAGGAGATTGTAAGCTGTTCTGGGACTCTGAGTGAAGAGTGGGGTATAAATCCAATCTCCTCCTCCTCCTCCTGGGATTCTGTATTGACAGAACACCACTGGCAAGATTTTATCAGCAGGTGTGGGGGTCCCCCCTCACTTCATATCTGCTCAGTTATTCACCACCTCAACAGCCCTTACATGTGAGGTTAATCTGTATAACTGGCTGCTCAGCTTTCTGTGAATTTTCTCATGGTCAGAAAGTATTCCTTCACATTCATGTTGCAGTTAGATAGATTGTAGCAGCAATCTGTACAGTTTAAAAATATTTTCCCAATAAATTGCTTTTCAGATTGATTGAACACTATACTGCCACTGCAATATTAAGCAATCAAAAGCAATTTATTGTTTACCTGCCACAAACCACTAAAGATTATCCTTTAAACATAAAACATAATTAAATGTGTTACGTTGTCCAAGGAAGCCATGTTTTAGTACCAGCCACTCTCCAAATTGCCCATATTATGTGATCTTTCCTTCTCCATGATTGATCTAAGTGCTGTTGCAGGTGGAGAGCCATCATATTAATTCAGGCATCAGCAGTGATATCGATTAAATGAGAGATGAGAAAATGGAACCCGTGGCAAAGCGGAGTCATATCCTTTCTTCATTTATTTCATTTTGAAATGGCCTTCCCACTTAATGCACTCCAGACATAAAACACAAATAACAGCAGTTAAAGTTTAAACAATGCAACAAAAATATCACTAGGACATAGGAATGAATAATGGCAAAGGTCAAGTACAGTACACCACAGAAAAGGTTCATATAATCACAATATCAGGTTCAGTGTTATAAAGCTGATGATATGATGCAGCCACTTGAAATTAAAAACTGGTGGAAAAGGGTCATAACAGGACATACACTGCAGGAGTTCAGTCCACAAACCTGTGGATTCTGCTCATAAAACAGCTGTAGATGAACGGAGAGAGGAAACCAAACCAGAGAAGAAGGAACCAAAACTAGCAGACCACATGGTATAGTACCACAGAGGGAGGGAAGTAAAACTTGGTGCTTCCCTAACTAAGATAAGTTTTCACTGCCAAGTGAAGGTGTCAAAAGACTCCTGTTTTATTTCTGCTGCACTAGAAGAAATTCTCTAGGACTCAGAGATTTATAGAATCATAGAGTTGCTAGTCAATTGACCGTAATAAATTGGAAACTGGAATTGGAGAATCATAGAGTTGGAAGGGACCTCCAGAGTCATCTAGTCCAGCTCCCTGCACAATGCAGGAAATGCATAAACACCTCCTCCTCACCCCCCAGTCACCTCCTGTTCCATGCCCAGAAGATGGCAGAAAACCTCCATGATCCCTTGTTAAACTGACCTGGAGAAAAATTGCTTCCTGATTCCAAAGTGGCAATCAACATTTCCCTGGGCCCATAAGAAAGTGCCACAAGAACTAAGCATTGATGCAACCCTTCCTGCCCTCCTTCTCAAGATCTGCCTAAGTTCACAGATGACCATCTAGCATCTGAAAGAAAGAGAGCCCACCACCTCCCAAGGAAGTCTGCTGAAGAACAGTTCTGTCAGTAAGTTAGCCTACTGTTTAGCTGAAAACTCTTATGATTTAATTTCAACCTGATGGTTCTGCTCCAACCTTCTGGAGCAACAGAAACAACTCTGCTGCAGCATCCTGTATGACAGTGCTTGAAGACAGTGATCATATCATGGATTCCTGCGGAAATTGTGACTTCTTGAAGGAACAGAATTGTTACCATTTTATTGTTCATTGATTGTAGCACTTTCATTGCAACTTGTGTTAGAATCAGGCCTCAGATTCAGTGGGAGCTTTCTGAGAGTTCCACCTCCTTGTCTGTTGAATAGTATTGCAGCTGCATAACAATCCCTGGATGAGCTCCATCACCCATTTTTCTACAAAACGACCCCTTAGAATGAATGAATTTTTAATGTTCTTTCATGTAATTTTTATGTTGTATGCCACCTTAGACACTACTACTGAGTAGAAGGCTAGCAAATGCAATGCCCAATGAAATAAGGAGAAAGCCCAGATCTCTTATTAAAACTTCCTCTCCCATGCATGCTTTTATATGGGAATGGACTCCCAGCTGCTTCACTTAGAGCTGCTTCTGATGTTATGATTCTTCATACACAGAAAGCTAGGTTCCCAGGTTCATGCACAAATTTGTAACAATCGGTGCATGGCTTTCATGCATTTTTCCATATGAAAGTTCCTTCTGTGCAGGAGGATCGTAATGACTGGAGTGGCCCTTCGGATCAACTGATGCATAATGTTCCTTTCCTGTTCAGAGAAAACCTGTTTCCCCAACTGTTTCCTCGATAAGAGTCAGTCCTGAGCTGTGGGTACCTCCAGTGCAGAACAAATGGGAATCCTTGTGTGTTTTCTCCTGAAGAAGGAGCTCAGGATTAACATGTTTTAAAAGAGAACTTGGTGAAGGAAGGAAAGGGTTAAAGTGCCCCTTGTCCCTACACTGTTCACTTCCTTGAAAAAGCCAAACTGTCTTCTCTATTTGCTAAAAAGAAAAAAAGTCTTTGAAAATGAACAGAAAAGAAAAATAAAGGGGTAAACAACAGATGCCAGTATATCTCTCTATTTCAGAAAAGGTCTAAGGAGGAGTGAGGTTAATGTACTGATAGTTTGTCTGTTAGCGCCATCTACTGTACACATTGTGAATGTTTGGAGAACACTGGAATATCAGGTGTTCTTGCTTTGTGCTAAATAATAGATTATCATTTTGTGCAGATTGAGCCATAACTTGAAAAGCCTTCCAAGGAATATTTATTTATTTATAATGTTTATATTCCATTTTTTTTCTTCCCCAAGGGGATTCAAAGTATTATGCACCCTCCTCCTGTACATAATTCTCACAAGAAATAACTATTTTCTGCATTTCAATTGTACAATGAGCCATCGCAGGACTGGTTCCAGGTACTGGGAAGCCCTGGGCAATGCGCTGATCTCCATCCCTTTCTCAGTACACCACCATGTGCATGCAGGCACATATACTCTTGGAGAAGGAAGCAGAGCATGATTCTTTCATGTTCTGTTAAGTTTTGGTGGCACTAAGCTAAGAATAAAAAAGTTCACTTCCTCTAGGTGCAGCTCCCTGCAAAAATAGATTCGTCCAGACATCCCTTAAAAATCACATATGTGAAAATCAGAATTCACACTACTGGTTTAACACGGTTGGTACATGTGTAGAAGGAGCTTGCTCTCCTCCAAGCACACATATACAAACTTCATATGCATTTGGAAATCCTGCATCTTTCTACAGAGAATACCTAGCTAGCTTCCCCATTTCCAACATTCACCCCTTTTAAAGGTCTACTGAGCAAAGGCCACAATTTATAAATCCTCTCCTATTATCTTTCTTTATTCTTTAGCCAAAGAGGAACAGCAATTCTAAGGGGACACAAGTTTATGGAAAAGACAGTACTATGTGAGCAGATATATGCTAATTGCTTCTGCAATGTCTTCTTTATATTATGCATAAATTTTGCATTGTTCATTTCTCAGTGAGGTTCCAGTGACAGGGCCCAGCTAATTGCCTAGGGTGCTAGCTTTCTGGGGGCGCTGAATTGGGCACCCTTCACATGACTCAGTGAAGTCACTCTGTCGCCCAGCAGTTGGTGGGGCTTTCTCCTGCTTTTTGCAACCCAGGGGTGCAAAAGCAGGGAAAGGATCTCCTCCCCCCCCCCAGCTCCTCTCAGAGACTCCAAGAGGTGCAGATGGCAGAGCAATCCCTTCTCTTGAGTCGCTGCCTAATTCCTCCATTCTATCCTATGAGCCCTTGGGATAGAATGGAGGGATTGGGATGCTGCTGTTTAAAACCCCTCCTGTAGCATCACACTGCAGTGGCAGCCTCATCCCTCCATTCTATCCTATGGGCTCATAGGACAGAATGAACTACACACTATCCTAATGGCCCATAGGATAGAATAGAATGGACTCCATTCTATGGGCCTGTAGGACAGAATGGAGGGATTGGGCCATCACTGTGGTGCAACGCTACAGAAGAAGTTTTGAACTTTAAACCCCTTCTCTGGGGTCATGCCACAGTGGCAGCCTGATCTCTCCATTCTATTTCATGGGCCCATAGGATAGAATGGACAGATCTGGCTGCAGCAACCCCCGAGAAGTGAGGGCACAAGAGTTCACCTTGCCTAGGGGGCCAAAGGGTCAAGAGCCAGCCCTGTGGTTCCTGTGACTGTGCTGTCTGGGCTGACCTTTGGAAGAGAAGGTATTGGAGACTTATTTCTGTAAAATTTATTTAATTTACCAATATTATACAAATAGAACAAGCACTCCTAGAGGGCAGCACATCTACCCCTCCATCAGATTGAGAGAGAGAGAGCAATCCTCCACAGTTTTTCAAACAGTTCACATACCTGCTTCTCTCTTTCCCTGCCTCTTCCAAAACTGAAACCTCCTGATCCTTCACCTAGTTCTGCCCTTCATCTGTGAGGGGGCCATCCTATCCAAGTTCCTGTGAAAGAGCAGGGTGACAGGCTCTGCTTCTAGCATATTTTGGCATTTTAGGCCAACTTACAATGATGAACTCATTCACAATTACCAGACAGCAAATCCACATAAAAACAAACTTTCACAATTGGATGCTCTGACTCTCTTATAAGATTTTACAAGAGCCTTGAATATTTTAATTCATTTTAGTTTTTGTAACTGTTTGTCTTTTACTACTTCTCTGTATTATAAAGCAACACTAAGAAGAAGATAGTATGAAGACGGGTTAGTATTATTTATTCTGTGGTCTTGGGTGAAAGTCAAGGGTGGGACCCCTGATTAACCGTAGGGCAGCAAGAGGGGGACCTAGTCTCTGTCCCTTGCCACCGTGCTGCCCTTTGAATCATGGTATCAGCAGATTTGGGGCTGCAAGGCAGTACAAGCCCCCCCCCCCACCGCTACCATCCCTCTCTATCACCACCTCTGGACTCATGGTGGCAGCAGACTGAGCAGCAGCTGGCAACCAGGACAGGCCCTTCTAATGCAATCTTATGCAGAGTTACTCCATGGAAATAGATTGGAGTAACTTGGCACAAGAGTACACTGTCAGATACTCATCTGTGATAATATCATTCAGTGATTTTAAAGTGCCATCAACTCTTCATCAGGTTTCAGTTTTCCTTCCATTTCTAGCAGTGTTTATCACCTTTTCCTCTAACATTCCCATTAACATAACGTCTTGTAGCTTGTCTAGAACTTGTTTTCTGAGGATTAGCTGTGTAAACCTGTTGCAGCAAACATGGAGTCTCTTAATTCTAGCCTAAGCTTTCGTGGATAAGTGGGCTCTATGTCATGCCTGCACCAGACCCAGCCCTTGCTAACCCAGAGCAGGAGCCACCTGAAACTGATCAGGCCACACCAGGCCCTAGCTCATCCCCTCCTGAGACTGATCAGGCCACACCGGGCCCTAGTGCATCACCTCCTGAATCCCCGCCACCTGTGAGCCGGCTCCGTGAAAGGAGACGGCAGGAGTTCAAAGTCAGACAGAAAGAAGCACGCATGCGTGGGAGGAGAGATCTAAGCCCGGAGTACTAACGAGTTAACAAGCCAGCACAGTATATCTGTAGTCCTCGCCTTAGGGCAAACTGTGCTGGCAACGAACGATCCTCCTCGGACGTGACCACGCCCTGCACCCTCTTGCCTGCTGAGAGAACCTGTTTGCTCCTGACCCAGCTTGAATCTTGGACTTGGAACTGGACTCTGCTTTTGCTCTGTGGACTGGCTTTCGGTACTTTGGATATATTCGGCTTGCTTCCTCTGGCTTCTGACCCACTGCATTCCTGTGACGACGCGCCCTGCTTCTCCCTTCGGCTGGACTGATTTACGGTAGAGACTAATTAGGACTGCTAGATAACGCTTGAGCTACTTCGTGAAAGCACCGTAGCCGGCTGCCAGCATCCTGGCTGATTGCCAGGGCAACAGCAGCCGCCCGTCCCTACCTGCAGCTCCGGGCCCTGACACTCTAGCCCATGGAAAATTTTGCTACAATAAAAATTCACTAATCTTTTAAGATAGTAGAGGATTCTTGTTCATTTTAACTATTTTCAGATATCCATGTTTTGAACATTGGCTGGCAAATAAACTTACTGAAATCAATACGGCCTAAGTCTGCAAGGCTGAAAGTTGCAGTGAAAAGTGTGAGGGTGGTAGAATTCTGACTGGGGGAGTTAGGGCAGATCTTCCATTCCAGCTGATTGCAGGGAAGACCACTTCTCTCCAGAGGGATTGCTTTGTAGAAAAGTTTGAATAGAGTTCAGTCTGTGTGTGTGTTCCTGAAGTAAAGCTTGCTGAAATCACTCTCCGACTCTGGTCTCTTACTGCGCCAACCCCAGTACTTTACACTGGCGACGAAGGTGGGATGCCAGTAAGAACCAGCAACAGAACCAGGAACACGGAAAGGTGGCTAAATCCAAGCCATCTGGGTCCGCACCTCCGCTCTGCGCACACCCCAGCTCGCAAGCCGCCCAGACACACTGCCAAGAATGGAGGCTCCAGCCAACCTCCTACAGCCCTTTAGCATCGATCGCCCCGAGCTGTGGGACTCGTGGGTCGAAGGCTTCCAGTCATACCTGACCTTCCGGAAGATTACAGAGACTACCATGCAGAGAGCTCTCCACGTGTGGCATGGAGACCGTGGACTTAGCCAGAGCTCTTCTCCAACCCAGGAAGCTCTCAGAGACACCGGTGGATGACATCATCAGCGCTCTAGAGAAGTATTTCCAGCCCCAGCCAACCAAGCTCACCCGGCACTGGGACTTCCGACAAAGGACACAGAAGGCAGGCGAAACCACGATGGCGTTCTTGACAAGCCTGCGCCGGGTGGCAAGCCGATGCAGTTTCACAGACCTCAACGAAGCCCTTCTCGACCAGTTTGTATGGGGCTTGAGGGACGAAAAACTAGTACAGAAACTCCTGTCCCTCTCCGAGTGCGACCTAACAAAGGCAATTGATGTGGCCACCAGCTGGGAGAAGGGCAGATCAGCAGAGCCACGGCTGACAAGACAGGCTGCGGCACACCAGATCAACCCTGAACCATCTACAGAGGACTCAGACGAGGACCAAGCTCTACAAACCGGCTATCGTTCAGCAGGAAGGAAGACCACCCATGTCCCACAGGGCATGAGACACAAGACACTACCTGCATGTGCAAGTTGCAGGGGCCAGCACGAGAGGAAGACCTGCCGATTCCGGAATGCCACCTGTCGACTCTGCAACAAGGAAGGCCACATCGCCTGCAGATCCAAATCCCGAGCACGCGTCCCGCAAAGATCTGCGCACTCCGAAGGCCAGCCAGACTTCGAGACCGACGCTCTCCACGCCCACCCATACCCGGTACAGTACCTACCCTCGCCAGTCAGGCCCTCCAAAATCCGGGTCAATGTAGGGATCAGGGGGGTGCCCTGCCAAATGGAGGTGGACTTTGGGTCAGCATCATCTATTATAGCGGCAGAGACATTTTTTAAAATTCCCACCAGGCTGAGGCCTCGTCTCAGGGACTCGGGGTTTACCTTAGTGGACTTCCAGAAGAATAAGGTGCCTATCTTGGGAGTGGGCCCGGTCCCAGTCCAATACAAGGGGTCCAAGGGCCAGCTACAAGTGCTAGTGGTCAAGAACCACCTTACAAAAAAAGATTTGGGTAAGACAATTGGATTTGTTTGAAACAAGAACAGAACTCTCGGAAGGATGTTCATTTTTATAGTAGCAATTCTACCTAGCAGTGAGATTTGAAGGTCCTTCCAATTAATTAAGTCCTTGTGGATTTCTTTCAATATTTTTTCATAGTTATCTTTGTACAAAGTCTTTAAATCGCTTGTGAAGTAAATTCCCAGATACTTTATCTTTTTTTCATGGCTGAAACCTGAAAGTTGCTCTAATATTTCAATTTGATCCTTCTTCATATTTTTTGTTAAGATTTTAGTTTTAACGGCGTTCAATTTGAAACCGGATACCTCTCCAAATTCAATTAATCTATGCTTTAAAAAAGTAATCGGAGAGGAGGGTTGTTCCAAGGTGAATACAAGGTCGTCCGCAAATGCCATAGTCTTGAAATCTATGTTGTTTATTCTAGTCCCTTGAATTTTAGTGTCTTCCCTAATCTTGTTGATCAATGGTTCTAACGTCAAAATAAAAAGTAGGGGGGATAACGGACACCCTTGTCTAGTACCTTGCTCAATCTCTATTGCGTCAGACATTACTCCATTGAAACAGACTTTCGCAACCTGCTTTGAGTAGACCGCTTCCACCATTCTAGAATATCCTTCACCACAGCCAACTGCAGACAATGTCGTTTTGATAAAGTTCCAGTTAACATTATCAAAGGCTTTTTCTGCATCTACAAAGATCGCAGCAAGTTCTTTATCTGGATGCTCTCTATAATATTCCATCACATTCAGCAGTAACCTCACGTTCTGGTTCATTAATCGTCCTGGAACAAAACCAGTTTGGTCTTCATGGATTAAACCAGTAATTACCTTCTTCAATCTATTTGCTAGTATGGCTGCGTAAATCTTATAATCCGAATTTAAAAGCGAAATTGTTCTATAGTTTTTAATTTCTGAGGGATCAGTACCTTCCTTGTGGATAAGTGTAATTAAAGCTTCTTTCCAAGAGTCTGGGATCTCGGCAGTATTATAGACGTTCTCCACAACCTTCTTAAAGGGTAGTAATAATAAATCTTCAAAGGCTCTAAAAAATTCAATCGGGAGTCCATCCGGACCTGGAGTCTTGTTACTTTTCTGAATTCTGATTGCATCAACAATCTCCTGTATTGAGATGGGGTTCTCCAAACTTGTTTGCTGTTCCTTTGTTAATTTTTTCATTTCTACTCCCCTTAAGTAGTCTTCTTGCTTTATCAGCTCAATCTTCTGCTTTTTGTAAAGATTCCTAGAGAAGTCTTGGATAATTCCTTTCATTAAATCATTTTGAAACACTTCTTCCTTAGCTTCATTTTTCAACATTTTTATGATCTTCTTCTCCTTCTCTTTCCGTAACCTGTAAGCTAGCCATCTACTCACTTTGTTAGCGTTCTCAAAATAGTTTTGTCTTGCCCATTTCAATTTTTTCTCAATTTCCTCCGCCAAAAGAGTATTTATTTGGTGTTGAATAAAAGTAATTCTGGCCTTCACCTCCCTAGGATTCCCATCTTTTTGTTGTTTCTCCAAATGTTTCAATTTTGTTATAAGTTCGTTGTACGCTTTCCTTTGTTCTCTCTTCCTCTTGGAAGAATATCTGATCGCGATTCCTCTAAAGAAGGCCTTAAATGCATCCCAAATAACTGGAATCTTCATATCTTTTTCCAGATTAAGTTTAAAAAATTCCTGAATCTCCTTTTTGGCCTCCTCCAAAAATTGAGGCTCTTTTAGGATTTGTAGATTTAAAGACCATCGACAGTTTCTCCGTTGTTCCTGTAATATTAACTCGATTGGATTATGATCAGAATATGACTGGGGAAGAATGTCGGCTTGGTTGACCCACAGTATCATACTCAAGGATATCCAAAACATATCTATTCTTGACCAGGATTTGTGTGCATGAGAGTAAAAAGTATAATCCATTGTGGTTGGGTTTTTAATTCTCCAAGCATCCACTAAATTTAGTTCTTCCGCCATTTTCAAGAAGGAGTTAGGCAGCAGACTCCGATTCTTCTTCTTTTTCCCAAGGTCATCGTACTTTTTATCCATTTTAGTGTCAAATATTGCGTTAAAGTCTCCTACTATACAGTACCTATCTGAATTAAATTCTCTAAGTTTGAGATGTAGGGATTGGTAAAATTTCTCTTGGTTTTCATTAGGGGCATAAATGTTCACAAGGATTGTTTTGAGGCCAGTTAATTCCACTTCCACAATAATGAATCTTCCTTGTTCATCTGAGTATAAACAGTTCGACTTTATATGATGAGATATGAATATAGCTACCCCCTTCTTTTTTTTTAGAGGATCACATGATGAATACAAAGTGCCCAGTTTTTTGTTTTCCAAATATTTCACATTATCTCTCCTAATATGGGTTTCTTGCAGACAAATAATATTAGCACCTGATTTTTTCAATTGTTGGAAGGTTCTCTTTCTTTTTCCAGGTTCATTTAAGCCGTTAACATTCAAAGAGAGTATCTTAGTTCCCAATTTAGGATTCATTTTGCTGAGTCAATACTATCAGGTATCTTAGATGGGTCTTTCCTAGTCTGGAGTCTAGTTTTAACCTTCTCACGTTGCTTTTTAGGAGACTTCCCATCCATAGGTTTCTTTGCACCATCTTGTTCCTCTTCTGACTCAGGTTCAGTTCGTTTCACGCACTCTTCCCAGAATTCTTCCATCTTTGCCTCAGTGGTTATGTTATATCGCTTAGCTTGATATGTGAAGAATAGGCCTTGTGGAAAGAGCCATCTGAATTGGATCTCATGCTTAATTAGCCAAGTAGACAGTTTCTTGAATTTAAATCTCCGCTGTCTCACACTCCAAGGCATTTCTTTCAAATTTTAATCCTGGTTCCCTTCCATTCCATTTCAACCTCTCTTGCTTTTCGCAGAATCCTTTCTGTGGTTTCAGGGCGAAAGAACTTTACTTGGACCTCCCTAGGAAGTTTAAATTTCCTTATGTAACTTGAGGACACTCTTTTGGCCCAAAGGATGTCCTTGGGGCCTTCTTCCAGTAGTTCTTCATCATCCACTATCAATAAGTCTACGATTTTACTGACTAAATCCTCTTCTTTCTCCTCTGGTAAATTTTGGAATCGGAGAATAGTTGCAGCTTTTTCCATTTCAAGCCTCATAACCCGGTCTTCCATCTCCATCAATTCTGATTGGTTTTCTCTAGCTATCTTACTTGTTTGCTTGCCTTGGTCTTCCAGTCTCTCAACTTTAGCCGATAAACCATGAACTTGTTGGGTATTAGCCAACACTTGGGTATTAGCCAACTGATCATTAGTTTTCTTGATCTGTTGCATCAAATCTGTTTTCATCCCATCAAGAGCTTCTTGATTCTTTTTAAATCCAGTTGTAACAGTGTTCTGTAATTTTTCCAAGGCATCTTGGTTGGCAGGGACTGGCACCATCTCACCTCCCCCAGCCGGGGGGGTACCTTGTTGATATTTTTTAACCTTTGTTTCCATCATGTTAATATGGTACCACCACCCAAACCCAGTTGGAAGGTTATGTCAACTGAAAATAAGGTGATACAGCTATAAATTTAAAGTCAATACAATAATTTCTAACACTAAATCAACACTTCAAATCTTTTTTTAAGCAACTCAACTCTATGATTAAGACGTTTATTTGGCAAGGCAAGAAAGCCAGAATTAAACTGAAAGTCTTACAAGATAGCAAATTAAGAGGCGGTCTGGCTCTTCCCGATTGGAATTTGTACTACAAAGCGTGTTGTATTGCATGGTTGAGAGCTTGGTGTAAGCTAGATAACAGAAAATTATTGACTATTGAAGGTGCTGGTCTGGGCGAAGGCTGGCACAGTTATATGTGGTATCGTACTCCTATCAAAACTGGTCGCTTTCTTAGACATGAAATAAGAAGATCTCTGTATAAGATCTGGGATGAAATTAAAGTACAATATACTTACACCCCAAAATGGCTATCTCCGATTGAAGCCCTGACCCGCCCAAATTTGTATAATTGGGATAATCTACAAGATTACGCCTACTTGTTAAATGATCAGAATGAGCTGATTGAGGAGGAGCTTCCGAAGTTGGGTTGGTGGCTTCAATGTCAACTTAAATCAAGGTTTTCCAAGGACAAGGAAAAGGGTTTTACGAATGTTCCAATTGAATTGGACCTTATTTTAGAGTCCAAGCAGAAGATAATTTCCAAAGTATACGATTGGTTACTGCAACTAAAGATGCAGGACGAAGTTGTGAAAGAAGCATGGATCCGTTGGCTGAAGGACTTCGACTATAATATAGAACTAGAAGAATGGGAAAAATTATGGAAGCAAAACCTAAGACTGATGAAACCAGCAGAATTGAAAGAAAATCTATATAAAATGATGTATAGATGGTACCTTACACTGGACAGGTTGGCTAAAATATACCCCACATATTCTAACAAATGTTGGAAGTGTCTAGAGACTAAAGGGTCCCTGTTTCATATATGGTGGCAATGTAAAGAGGCTAAAAAATACTGGTCACAAGTTAACATCTGGACCCAAAATTTTTTGAAAGTACAAATTAATCATGTGCCGGAATTGTACCTGTTAAACATTTGTAGACAAAACTTGACTCCTTCTAATTTGAAACTGTTATTGTACATAGTTACTACTGCTAGAATATTGTATGCCAAGTATTGGAAGAGTGACAAAACCCCCAATAGAGATGAATTTATTAACAAATTGTTGGAAGCCACTGAATCTGATTTAATGTCCACAAGATTAAGAAATGGTAATGTGCAAAAATGTCAAGAGGACTGGGACCCTGTTTATAAATGGGTCAAAAGCAAAGGTTTTGGATTGGAGTAACTATGATTTCTTATTTTTAGACTAATTAAACCTCTCCTTCTCCCGGTATGTATGACTGGGTTTTGTAGTAGTGTATTCCTTGTGTTTTGTTTGGTATGTATGCCTGTGTGTATATGTGTATTATTTTTTCTTTTCTTTGTTGTATGTGTAACCTTTTTTTAAATAAAAAAACTTTTCTCATAAAAAAAAATAAAATAAAATAAAATAAAGAACCACCTTACAAACCTTTTGGGTCTCAACTGGTTCAAGCCCCTAGGAATAGAGATCAGGTGGGTCAATAAGACTGTCGGAGTGGACTTTAACAAGGTTTGCGAAGAGTTCCCGGCCGTTTTTGATGGCACCTTGGGCTGCTACACGGGTCCCCCGGTTACACTACACCTCGACCCCACAGTGCGGCCTATTAGGCTTAAAGCGCGGCGAGTTCCATTCGCGCTCAAGCCTAAAATTGAGGAGGAACTGGATAAACTGATTGCACAGGGAATACTAGAGCCTGTCACCCACGCAACCTGGGAAACTCCCATCGTGACTCCAGTCAAGCCCAGTGGGGAGGTGCGGATTTGTGCAGACTATAAGTGCACCCTCAACAAGGCTCTTCAGGCCCACGCATACCCTGTGCCCATCGTCAGCCACGTTTTAGCCACCCTAGCCGGCGCAAAATTTTTTGGCAAGTTGGACTTGGCCCAAGCTTACCAACAGCTGCCGGTGGATGAGGCCACGGCCAACGCCCAAACAATTGTGACCCACCGGGGGGCCTTTAGAGTAAAGCGGTTACAATTTGGCGTGAGTGTGGCTCCGGGGTTGTTCCAGGAACTCATGGACTCTCTTTTAAAAGGACTTCCCGGAGTCACTCCATTCTTCGATGATGTGCTGATCGCGGCAGCCTCGCCTAAAGAATTCGCCGCCCGCTTTAGAGGAGTCCTACAACGTTTTGAAACAGCCGGCCTCAAGGTCAAATGGGAGAAGTGCCTCCTGGGCATGGATCGGGTGGAATTCCTGGGGTTCTCTATCGATGCCCAGGGGGTCCACCCCTCCGACGCCAAGCTGCGTGCCATCAGAGATGCTCCAGCGCCCACCAACAAGCAAGAACTCCAGGCCTTCCTCGGCCTCCTAAACTTTTATCATGCTTTTCTCCCCCACAAGGCAGCGGTGGCCGAACCCCTGCACCATCTTCTAGACAAGAACCGACCCTGGGCATGGGGCCGCCAGCACGCTAAAGCCTTCCAGGATATCAAGGGCCTCCTGATGTCCAACTCCGTCCTTGCCCATTTCAACGAGATCCTGCCCTTGGTCCTTGCATGCGACGCATCCCCTTATGGCGTGGGGGCAGTTCTGGGCCACCAACTCCCTGATGGGACCGAAGTCCCTATCGCGTACTACTCGCGGACCCTCTCATCAGCGGAGCGGAACTACGCCCAAATCGACAAAGAAGGGTTGGCAGTTGTGGCCGGCGTCAAAAAATTTCATGATTACATCTACGGCCGGCCCTTTACCCTCTATACAGACCACAAACCCCTCTTGGGCCTCTTTGCATCAGACCGGCAGACCCCTCAGGTGTTGTCCCCACGGGTCCTCCGTTGGTCCATTTTTCCAGCCGGCTACACCTACACCCTAGTGCATTGCCCGGGCAAGGCA
Source organism: Heteronotia binoei (assembly GCF_032191835.1). NCBI lineage: Eukaryota > Metazoa > Chordata > Lepidosauria > Squamata > Gekkonidae > Heteronotia > Heteronotia binoei. Next base: position 91,214,451 of record NC_083228.1, on the reverse strand, counting down.
ATGGGCCATGCTGACGCCCTGAGCCGCTTGCCCTTGCCTGACGTGGATCCCGATCCAGCCCCGGCTCATCAGATCCTACTGATGGACATGCTTCCAGACAGGCCATTGCTCGCCCGCGACGTTGCTGCCCGCTCCGCTCGTGATCCAGTCCTCTCCCGTGTCTTGGACTGGGTGGGGAGGGGGTGGCCCAAGGGCTCGACTGGGCCGGAATTTACTCCGTTTGCAGCCCGGAAAGATGAACTATCCACCCACAAAGGCTGCCTACTATGGGGCAACAGAGTCGTCATCCACAAACCCTTGCAAGACCAAGTGCTGAGAGCCCTGCACGAGGCACACCCGGGCATAGTCCGCATGAAGGCTCTCGCACGGAGCTATGTCTGGTGGCCCGGCCTCGATGCAGAAATTGAGGCTTGGGTTAAAAGGTGCCCGACATGCCAGGTGTCAAGGCCTGACCCCCCAGGTGGCCCAGTGCAATCATGGGAATCCACCAAAACCCCCTGGTCAAGACTGCATATGGACTTTGCTGGCCCCTTCCATGGGCGGACTCTACTCATACTAGTGGATTCATACTCCAAGTGTTTGGAGGTGGTCCAGGTGCCCTCGCCATCATCACAGGCGACCATCACGGCTCTGAGGGCCATCTTTGCAACCCAGGGTTGCCGGAGACCATTGTCACCGACAACGGCACAGCATTCACGTCTGCAGTGTTCCAGGACTTCTTGGCCAAGAACCTCATCAGGCACATTCGCTCTGCCCCGTTTCATCCAGCCACCAACGGCCAGGCAGAGCGGATGGTGCGCACGGCAAAGGAGGCCTTGAACCGTCTGGGCCCCTCAGACTGGCCAAAAGACATGGCGTGTTTCCTAATGGCCTACCGGACCACACCTACCACCTCCACAGGTCGCAGTCCAGCAGAACTCCTCATGGGCCGCCGCATCTGCACCCTGCTGGACAAGCTGCACCCTGGCCGAGCCCCAGACAGGCGACCAGCGCCGGAACACCTTAAAGCCCCCAGAGGGTTCTACCCAGGTGAGACAGTGTGGGCACGGAACTATGCCACCACTGGCCCCGCCTGGCTCCCTGGAAAGGTGGACCACGTCACCGGACCGGTCTCCTATGCAGTGACCTTGGAGGGTGGACATCTCCTGAGGTGACACATCGACCAACTCCGAGGTCGCCTGCCTGCCGGGGAGCCAAGGTCAGAGGCTCCAGATCCGGACAACGTAAGTCCCCAAGAGCCTGACACAGAACAGGGTTCCGTGGAGCCCGCTTCTGCCCAGCAGGAGGAGACCCCCGACCGCGCAGCTGAACCCAGGTCTCCCGGGGCCGCCGTCCCAGATGTCTCCAGCTCTGCAGCCGCGGAACCACCAACCGAGTTGGAACGCCCAGTCCCCTCGGAACTCCGACGCTCGACACGAGACCGCCGCCCTCCGGCATATCTCCAGGACTATGTCACCTGATAGCTGGAACTATGGGGGGAGGGGTGTTGTGTCCTAGGCTTAAATGGGAGAACTATTACTTTTGGAGGGAACTGTTACTTTTGGAGGGAAGCTGAACAAGCCAAAGCTTGTACTCCACACCAGGGTTCCAGAGAAGGCCTAAGCGTGCCCAATCAGGGGAAGGATTAAAACATAAGTAGCCAATCAACATCTAGGCTCATACTGTACCCTGATAGGCCCTTAGGGCCCTGTAAATAGCCAATCCATGTAGATAGTTAAGGACCAATCAGAAGGGGGCAAGAATTGTATAAAAGAGCGGGAAGTTTGAATAGAGTTCAGTCTGTGTGTGTGTTCCTGAAGTAAAGCTTGCTGAAATCACTCTCCGACTCTGGTCTCTTACTGCACCAACCCCAGTACTTTACACTACCCCACATACTTTACCCCACTTTACTTTGAGGCCGAGCGAGTCTCAGTAGGGCTGCCAGTGCCAGGTTGGAAAATTCCTGGAGAATTTTTGGGGTGAAGCCAGGAATGGATCTACATGCTTTTTTGGGGGGGGGGGGGGAAATTAAAAAAATGATGCCCCTTTATGGGCCATTCTATCTTATGGTCCCATAGAATACAATGGACTCCATTCCCAATTTGGCGTCCCCCCCCCATCTGTCCATGCCCAGGGCAAGCACCCCCCTCTGCCCCCCCCTAGATCCGGCCCTGGGTGGAGCTTAATTTGGGGAAGGGAGTGACTTTAGCAGAGTATAATCCAATAGAGTTCATCTTCCAAAGCTGCCATTTTCTCCAGGGAAACTGGTCTCTGTGATTCTGGGAGATACCCAACCACCAGCTGGAGGTTGGCAACCTTAGCCTGATGACATTCTGCTTCTGCAACCAAAGAGACCAATCACTAAACCAGTGACTAACCTAGGGTTTGGATTTTGATATTTCAAGCTCAAACTGAACATTATGGGCCTAGAACCAGAGGCTGGCTTAAACATTAAAAGTCTACTTCTGGTTAGAGTCATTTCTTCTCTGTTCCTCTGTGCTGTAAATACAGGAACAAACCCCACCAGTCTCATTTAAACAAGCACATTTCTAATCCCTTTGAAACTGGTAAAGAAGCATAAACCTGACTTGCATAATCAATGACTTGTCTAATCAAAACACTGTAAACATGATTTATTATTCCCATCACACTCTGCTCCGTCCTTCCCCAATTTCTCCACTCTAAGCAGCGGTATTTCTTACCAAACAATCCCCATTCCTGTAATTTAGTTATTATCTTAATAATGGAGAGGCTTCCTCTCTTTCCACCCCCTGCCTCCTCTCACACATCCTTGTAGGCATCTTTACAACCATGAGAAACTCAGACAGATTACTATAATTGCTAATATTTACAGGAGGTAGGCAGGGATACTTCTCTAAAATACTTCCATTGCCTTCTTGCAGCCTCAAGTGACCACAGCCATTATGCTTATTTCTGGTGTGCAGTGTAAATGCATTAAGAAAGAGTGATGTCTTTTCTAAACTGGTGGCGTCTTAACAGCACATAGTCTTTCTGTATATACTGAATTTCTCTGCCACGTGTATACAAAGATGGAATTGTTGCCAGCTAGTGAAGGGTGTTTGAAGGCTTCTTGTGGATACCCACGTCTCAGAGAGCTGGTTCACATATGAATATTTTGCAATACCCAGTGATGACTTATGTGCAGGTGTTGCAATTTTTGTTTTCCAATGTAGAAAACAATGGAATGGAGCACAGTCAGGAAGCTTGGGGATGGAAGGCAGGTTTACTTTTCATTATCTACATGCTGTGTTTTTGTTTTGAACAAGCTTCTCCTACTCCTGCTTTAGACATAATATTGAGTTTGGCTCTAATACAACATTGGACTCTTGTTTTGTATACATTGTCTGCTCGTCATGGTGGAAGAGAGTACTGACTCCTCCTCGCTAGACAAACAGGTTGAAGACTCAAAAGAAGGGAGACTGAATACCTAGGAGCACCCAGAAAAAGGCAGCTGTAATGCTTCTAAGAGCCCCCTTTGAGTTCAGGAGGAGTCCCAGGAGACTGGATCAGCTCTTTTGCCCTGGGATACAGGCCAGACTTCCTTGTCAGGTTAAGACATTCAAATATGACCCCACCCCTATCCCAGAGCTTGCTGCACACCCTCAGGTCCCACAGTACCACCTCAACCCTGAGAGCACTTACTGCTGTAACTACTAGACATGGTGCCTTTAAAAACAGTAACTTGCTCCTAGCAAGGCAGGGCTTGCTTCTGCTACCTCCTTGCAGAAGTATTTAAGTCCTTAATCCATTCAGACTTTGCTGGAACAACAGCTAAGGCTTTTGTAAGTGCCAGTCTTAGTAACTTGACTCCTTAACATCAGCTTTTCTCATCTCTAGAAAAGAGCAAGGGTCTAGTAGCAACTTAAAGACCAATAACATTTGTGGCAAGGTACGAGCTGTTTTCTGAAGAAATGAGCAGTGACTCACAAAAACTCATGTCTTGCCACCAATTTTGTTAGTTTTTAAGGACTTTTACTCTTTTCTACCACTACAGACTAACACAGCTACTCATCTTAATTTTTCACATCTCTGTAATCTATTTTCTACCTTTCCTCTGCATTTCTTCAAGAAAATACTCATATTTCTAAGGAGCTAACAGCAGGATATGTGCATCTGACATTTTATCCTCACAACAACCCTGTGAGATAGGTTAGGTTGAGAGATTGTGACTGCAAAGTCACCCAGTGTGTTTCACTGCTGAATGGGGATTTCAACCTGAGCAGCCCCGATTCTGATCTTATACTCAGACTGTTTCTCCACACATGGAACTGTCAGTTTAGAGCTAGGAGAAAGAATTTGAACAAATCTATCTACAATTATAAAAGGGCATGAAAAACCAAACAGTTATGAGAAAAATGCCAAATCACATTGTGGACTTCAAGTGCGAAATATGAAAAATAGAGCAGTTTTGTGTAAGCACAGTCTACAGGAAGCTTGCTTTTATAAGCAAAAAATTGGACATCTGCTTAATGAAGAACATTTGTCCTGATCTGAATATCTTGTCAGTTATAATAATTCTCTTCAGCTCCTCAACCGTTGCGACATCCTAGAAGAATTATTTGCTAAGAAATATGATCAAAAAGTCTATAAAAACCAAACAAAGAATTTATGGGTTCAAATTCTAAATGCAGAAAATTGTGAGGAAAAATGCAAGCAAAATGAGCAGAAACCTACTAACCATGAGATATAACTTCAGCTCAGTCTATTGATTCTGACACAAATGACTTAAGGCCAATTTATGAAAGATCTGTACAATAGGAAGACTCTGCTTTTCATTATTTGGTTCAATCACCAAAGCAGATGGAGTGCTTCAGTAATTGCAACTGATTGTATCTAGTGAGGGACTGTGGCTCAGTGCTTTGCATGTAGAAGACACCAGGTTACATCTCTGATATCTTCTGTAGGCCATTGGCAGACCTAGACATTACTGACCTTGATAAATCAGATTCACTGTTGCTTCAGGCTGGGAAATACCAATCAGAATATGATGCCAACCACCAAATCAGTTGGGTGTATATATCTATCTGCAATGATTGAAAGGACTGAAAGCAAAGTCCCTTTAAGATAACAGTAGATAGCTGGTTGGAGAACTGCACTCAAAGAGTAGTTGTCAATGGCATTTCATTTGAATGGAGGAAGGTTTCCACTGGGGTGCCACAGGGTTCAGTTCTGGAACCGGTACTTTTCAATATTTTTTTAATTAGTGATGAGGATCTGGAGGATCTACTCATTAAATTTGCAGATGCCACCAAATTGGGAGGAGCAGTAAACACATCAGATAAAATTCAACGAGAGCATGTTCAAAAAGTGGGCAGAAGTGAACAAGATGCAATTTAACAAGGATAAGAGGCAAGTTCTACATCTGGGTAACAAAAACAGGGAACACACATATTGGATGGGGGATACTCTTCTGGGTAGCAATGTGTGTGAACAACATCTTGGGGTAAGGGTGGACTGTAGGCTAAATATGAGCAGCCAGTGTGATGCAGTGACAAAAAAGACTAATGCAATCTTGGGGCATAACATGATCCAAATGAGAAACAGGCATAACATCTAAATTGGGATATATCATCCCAGTCTCAACAAATCCTGATTCCTGATCAAAAGGCAGTAGAACTTCCAAAGAGATGATATAATCAGCAGATATGGATGTGCACTGGTGCTGTGCAGAACACATTCCAGAAACTCTGCTCTGCATCCAGTTACTTCCAAGATTTTTCTTTCTATTTCTCCTAGTAAACATATTTATTTGAATTAAAGAGAAACAAGTCTCTCATTGCTAGATGGCACTGTGTGGCAGCCAGAAGGAATGCATTCATTGAATAGTTGGTGACTGGCTGGTCATCTCTGGAACGGAAGTTGATTTAAAAAAAACATACCAACCATAATTATGCCAATAACAGTACTACTACTACTACTACTATATGATATATACAATTGGCTAAGCTCATTACGCAGGTAATGTAAATTAGCTGCCTGAATTACTTCGAGGGGGGGGGGAGCTTTGCATTGTTAAAAGTGTTCAATAACTTGTTGCAGCAGTGACAAATTGCTCCCTGTAGTGGGACATGGACTGGAATCCTAATGAAACCAAGGCCCCCAGTGCGCTGCCCTCAATTGCCTCATCTCTGTTTCATAACATACTCTTATGCTGTGTCATGTCATGTCAATCAGCTTAGAAAAATAAATGCATGGAAAACAATCTCAGAACACTGTGCTGGGAGACACCAATGTAAACAGTAAGGGTGGGAAAGCCTTTAAAAGTCTGACCCTGATTTCCAGGACTTGGGACCAGACTGGGACTGGTTGCATAGAAAGAAAGAAGAAGCTTTGACCACATGGCTAGAAACTCTACACAACAAAATGCAGCATTCTTTCCTTTCCACTACTGTTAACCAGAAAAAGATGAGAGAAAGGATCAATTGTCAGAGGTCAGGCCCTGAGGAGAAAGTATATTAATGGTAGGGGGGAAACAGGCCAGAATTTTAAACTGAAATAAATAAATAAATAATAGAGCTATTGTCCTCCTACATGTTTTAAAATCACCACTAGTGCATTCTTCAGACATAACATAAAACAGAGGCTCGTATGTTGCTGTCTGTACCATTCCATAATGATCAGACTGGCTTTTTGCTTTATGCTGTGTTTCAAAAAATGTCAAGTGTGAATAGCAGATATGCATCCTTGTTGGACTGCAGATTCATGACACATAGACATGGGCATTTAAGCCATTTGTTTGCAATGTGTTCCCTGTGGGGAACCTGTGTAACTCTGGTTTATTCATCTCAAATGTGTGTCAGCTGTGGAGCTCACATCATCTGGCCTCTTTCCTTATGCTCTCTCAGGTAAATGCTCTCTCAGGATTAAAGAAGGCCTTCACTTTGCATACAATACATTTTTCATGAATGTTCTAAAATGGTATCCTTTGTCTCCAAGCATTAGGAATTGTTTGCTCTTTCCTATTATCACTACAGTTATAGTGATTTCAGCACACTAAACACCTTCATGCTCTACATATTTCAAAACATTTTACTGATCAGCTAGGAGTTCTGTTTCACTGCTGACATCTGGCTGCATTTACCTGCAAAGCTTTAATATATTTTGGGTATTCTTAAGATAATTTATATCATGTTTACATAATGACCTAGTGAAATAGCCATGCAGCCGACAATTTGGGGAGCAGAGAGGAATAGTTGAACACACATATGAAGCTGCCTTAGATTCTTGGTCCATCACAGTCAGTTTGTCTACTCAGGTAGGCAGCAGCTGTCCAGAGTCCCAGGCAGAGGCCTTTCACATAATCTACTGCCAGATTCTTTAACTGAATATGCCGTGAGTTGAACTTAGGACCTTCTACATGCAGAACAATGAGCCACAATCCCTCCCTTTAGTTAAATGGCAGTTGGTCCAAAACTGGCTATAGGAGAAGACTTTGTTGCCCCACCCCTCTCTGATGCTACTGATGGAGCATTCTGAGAGAAAAGGCACCAAATAACATTTTTTTCCCGGGTAGGCTGATGCAGCCTCTATGAACTCATTTTTGTTTTCCTGGTAAAATAAGAAAACTTAAGAAACTGATTTTCTAATCAGTCAATGAAAATGCTAGTAATTGCCTTTAAATGCTAGTAATTGCCATCAGTGACCTTCATCTCACATATGCATGGGGCAGAGAAAATGGATAGAGGGAGCTCTTTCTTCTTTCTCATAGTACTGGAACTCAGGACCACCCAATTAACTTAATGAGCAATGGGTACAGGACAGACAAAATGAAATACTTGTTTAATCTACTTGTAATTATATTATGGAATTTGCTGTCAATGGATGCAGTGATGGTGACAAGCACAGATGGCTGTGAAAGTGGGTTAGACTGTTTCATGGAGGGTAGGCCCATCAATAGCTATTGCGAGTAAAGGGAATCTCCATATTCAGAGGAAGTAAACCGTGAAATCCAGTGCTAGGAGACAATTTCAGTGCAGGGTTTTTGCCACACTATGCTCTGCTTGTTGGTCCTTCAGGGCAATTAGTTGGCTGCTGTGTGAAATAGAATATTTTATATATAATTCCCCTTTCATGGTGGCAAATCCCAGCTACCTCACTGGTTGGATGTGGGGTGTCAACTATTGGCAAATGAAGTGTCTGTCACAGTCTCTGGCCTCCCATCAGCTGATTTCCCTGCTCCCACCTACTGAAGGCCCAGGAATGTTGAACAAACTGTCAAAACAGTCTTACTTCAGAGACAGACACATCTGTGATGCTTCTCTGTGTCTTCTCTGTCAACCACCGGGAGCATTTCCTCAGAGGGCATGGCTGTCTGACCTTGTCTGTCTTTCTTGCCTGTCATTTGCTCTCTCCCTTCTCCCCTCACTCTCATCCCAGGATTATTGGCTGAGAAGGAAATAAGGTTGCCAACTCCACATTGGGAAATTCTTGGAGATTTGAGGGCTGGAGTCTGAGGAGGGTGGGACCCCAGACAGGAAGAAGAAGAAGAGGAAGGAAGGAAGGAGAAGATGATGATATTGGATTTAAATCCTGCTCTTCACCCTGAATCTCAGAGTTGCAGAGTGGTTTACAATCTCCTTTATCTTCCTCCCCCACAACAGACACCCTCTGAAGTAGGTGGGGCTGAGAGAGAGCTCTCACAGAAGCTGCCCTTTCAAGGACAGCTTCTGTGAGAGCTATGGCTGACTCAAGGCCATTCCAGCAGCTGCAGCTGGAGGAGTGGATTATCAAACTGGTTCTCCCAGATAAGAATCTGTGCACTTAACCACTACACCAAACTGGCTCAATGCCATAGACTCCAAACTGACAATTTCCTCATGTGGAACCGTTGTTGCCAATGGAGATCACTCTAGGCTTCCCAACTCCCCCGCCCTGGCGGGGGACCCCTGAATTTGCAGCCTTCTCCCCTGCTCTCCAAAAATCCAGAAGGGGGGGGGGCAAATGGCACAAATTTTGGTGCCACTCGCTCTGGGCCAGTGAGAGAAAAGAACATGCGTGTAGGCTTCGCAATCCCCAGGTCCCAGCCGGGGATCCCCCGTTTTTACAGGCTTCTCCCCGCTCCCAGCCAGCTGGCCAGTGGGGGAAGCCCCACCCCCACAGTCAGAAACCTGCAAACTGATCCGTTTGTAAAATGTGTGCTTTTAAGGCTGCACAGGAAACAAGAAACAGGAAGGGCTTCATTGGAAAGGGTCAGCAATAGTTTCCACGAAGAATGGCCCCTCCCTTTCTTTTGCTTTCGTTTTCACAGCAAGTAAAGTTCTGCAGGAAGAAGATCTAGTAAGTATTTCTGTGTGTGAGAGAGGGAGGGGGCAGGGGATTCCCTGGTTTGGAGGCCCTCCCCCCTTTAGAAAGTGTGGGGTGGAGGGAAATGTCTACTGGGCACCCTATTATTCCCTATGGAGAATGATTCCCATAGGGAATAATAGGGAATTGATCCGTGGGCATTGGGGGCTCTGGGGGGGCTATTTTTTGAGGTAGAGGCACCAAATTTTTAGTATAGCATCTAGTGCCTCTCTCCAAAATACCCCCCAAGTTTCAAAACGATTGGACCAGAGGGTCCAATTCTATGAGCCCCAAAAGATGGTGCCCCTATCCTTAATAATTTCCTATGGAAGAAAGGCATTTAAAAAGGTGTGCTGTCCCTTTAAATGTGATGGCCAGAACTCCCTTGGAGTTCAATTATGCTTGTCACACCCTTGTTCCTGGCTCCACCCCCAAAGTCTCCTGGCTCTGCCCCCAAAGTCCCCAGATGTTTCTTTAATTGGATTTGGCAACCCTCGATCACTCAGAATTACAACTAATATCCAGATGGCAGAGATTACATCCCCTGGAGAAAATGGCTGCTTTGCAGGGTGGACAGATAAGCAGGGTGCCTAAGACCAACATTATCAGAGAATGACTGTTGGTCTGAAAAGTATCACTAAAGGCCTCTGAGGAAGAACTCATTGGGGTCAGTCCTGACTACAGCTGCCAGTTCCAGGTTGGTGAGAAATTCCTGGAGATTCTGTGGTGGAGTTTGAGGAGGGCATACGAGACAGGGCTTCAGAGTGGGGTCTGCCAGACACAGATTCTTGCTGTGGAAGCTGACTGGGTGATTTCAGACCAGTCACAGACTTCCAGTCTAACCTGGCTAACAGGGTTGTTCAGATTAAAGGGGGCAGAGGAGAATGATGTAAGCTGCTTTGGTCCCCCCCCCCCAAACTATGGAGAAAGACTGTGGTTTTCCTGTGTAGATGCTACAGGGAGGAGGAAGGCAATGGAAAGCTGAAGCCAGAAGTGCAGATAGGGTTGCCAACTCCAGGTTAAGAAATTCCTGGAGATTTAAGAGGTGAGGCCTGGTGAGGGTGGGGTTTGAGGAGGGGTGGGACCTCAGACAGGTACAATGCCATTTCCTTCTGTGGAACCACTGTTGCTAATCTCCAGATGAGGGATGGAGATCACTTAGAATTACAACTGCTCTCCAGATGGCAGGATCAGCTCCCCTTGAGGTGGGGGAGAGGAATGCCTTCACTTGGGTGGAAAGACAAAGGTGAGGGGGCACTCACCCAGAGCCTCTTTCTAGAGCCCATTGTATTTCTTTTCACAATGGGTCTTATTCCTAGTGATTGAATAAATGGGACTACTGGTCTGATCCAGGAGGGCTCTTTGGTCACTTCTAGTATAAACCTTAGAACTGCATGTACATATCTGCTGATAATATCGTCTCCTTGGAAAGTTCTACTGTCTTTTGACTAGGAGCCAGTATTTGTTGAAACTGAGATGATGTATCTGATCTCTTCTAGCTAAAGGTAGGCAACCCCCAGTCTAAAGATCTACCTTCTAGCTAAAGGTAGGCAACCGCCTTGAGTCTGTACAGAATGGACAGGATATAAATATAATGTAAATAAATAAAAATAAATACAAATGTGTACTGAGAATGACACACCAGACCATCTCTGCTCAGGCTACCAAGGCACCAGCAGCATGTCTTGGACCAATGATATGAGAGAAGGCAACAGGCATGACTTATGCCCATGACTTCCCAGTCCTACACAGCTGCCTGAGATGTTAGCATTGCCACTGGGCCTTGACTTGCTCCAAGGATGTCTAGCCAAGTACATCCCTCATCTGTACTCCATTTTGTTTGCTGTCACACTAATATATTCATGGTTAGAAATTGGCTTTTTCTCCAGCAGTTGCAGTGTTGTTTTTTCTGTCGTCAAGTCACAGCCAACTTTTAAAAAAAATAAAAATCCAAAAGTCAGAGCCAACTTACGGGGACCCCATGGAGTTTTCAAGGCAAGAGATGTTCAGAGGGAGTTTGCCATTGCCTGCCTGCACATCATCATGACCCTGGTATTCCTTGAAGGTCTCCCATCCAAACACTAGCAGGGGTCAACCCTGCTGGGCTTCTGAGATCTGATGAGATCAGACTAGTTTGGGCTATCCAGGTCTAGGAGCATTTACACTATCCTTTCGTAATGTCTGTAAGACCTACCTGCTTTAGAAAGCCTTCTGTTAATCTTGAAAACTGACATAACATATTTTTGTTGGGAGATTTTTGTGTGCACTAATATTTGATGTAACATATGGGAATGTTTTGTCTTTGCTAAAAACTTGGCCAAGTTCTTAATTTTGTGGCTTAAATTTTAATGCATGACATTGGTTTTTAATTGCTTTTGTTATTAGGTTCCTCAAGCCTTTGGGAAGAATAGGATTTTTAAAAATGAAAGAAAACAAATAAAATTAATCTCTCACCATCTGCTGAATTCTCTCTTCTCCAATAACTTTCCATCTTGTAGAATTCCATGTGTGTTGCAAACCAGTATCTGGAATTGAGTTGGGGAAAAGTGGATGGAGGAATAACCATAGAAAAAGCTGCAGATCCTCTCCCCCACTCCTGTTATTTTGTAATAAAAGTGGTCATCATGAGTTTTCATGTATTTTTTATCTAAATTCCATAATTGCCTATAGAAAGTGTCAGACTAATCTTTTCATATGGGTTCTTTAACCCACTTTAGTTTCCAAAGGCAGACAGATTTTGTAATTTATCCTTAAGGTGTGTGAAACCTTTTAAAAAATCTGTTTGCCTTCAAACGTCAGAGTGGGTTTAAAGAGCCTGGATGAAAGGGACCAACAATTAAAGCCACACTACAATAAACCTAGGTTTCTTTAAACTATTGAGTCTTGAGATGTATATTCACTGGGGATTAGTGACATGGTAGACTGAGGACGGCCATTGTCTGTATTCTTGAGAGGGACAATCTAATATGGTCTATGAGCAGAAAACATTTTCCCCACATATCTTAAGCTCCTCATAGGCAGTCAGGTTATATAATAAAGTCAGCATGAAATAGCAGTGAGGACTGTGCAGTTACAGGGCACATGAAAATGGGATTATTTGGGGGATCACATATGGAAACCAAAGAGCAATAAAATTTTAAAATGTGAATGATCTCTCTCATCATTTTTGAAAGTTTTATTTTCTTTATGAATGAAACTGTCAGAAAACATTTCTACCATACAATTATAATTTTATAGCATTGCCCAGAGTCCCATAAATTGGCTTTAGGTCTCCATCAGGCCTGCAGACAGTTTGCTGGTCATCCTTTATTCAATTCATGCTTAGTTAAGCTACAATTTATCTCTGGATGTTCTGGTTGTTTTTGTGAACCAACATAATTATAAAATTTGGTCTGAAAATGCTATGGTTTTGGTCACTGTAGCCCATCCCTAACATTCTAAAACTCTTCCCCATTCACCAAGATGCCTTTTGGCTAAGATTTCTGTGTACCTCTCTGCAGATACTTCATCTTTCTTCTCTGACCCGTCAGGTTTTGTCATGGAACAATAGTCTAAGAGTCTTCCAGATGGTTAAATGCTATTCACTAAAGATGCTTGATTGCACACTAATATGAATGTATGGTGCTCTCTTGTCACCAAATCTGTCATCTATTGAACTCAGACAGGATTCAGTGGAAAGCAAAGGGGGAAACTCTGGTAACAGCATAATGCCAAACAGCTGTGCTTGAAGTCAATAATTACCATTCATGTTGAGAAGATGGTCAGTTGCTGTCTGTCACTTAGGAAGGTTTTCACTCCTGCTAAGGAGTATTTGGTGGATAAGCACAGGTGAATTTGATAGTCAGGTGATTGCATTGGAATCTGAGGTCTGAGGCTTCTTTATGTGTGTGTTTTTCTCAAAAATGAATGGTACTTTGTTTTCCTAGCCTATCTCATCATCCATTTCCAAGAGAAACAGCATAGGTCTGGATCCTGACAATCAGTTTATGTAATACATATGCCTCAAACACAGGAAAGAGGCATGTTTGACATGTTATCAGCTAATATTATGTCAGACAAGTTTAAAAAGTCAGGATTGTCAGAAGAATTTCTGATCCAAACATATTTTTGAACTAATCACACAGTCCATTTTCATTATATAGCTAAGTCATGTATTGTTATAAAATGTCACTGTATAGAAGTCAAAAGTGAGAGAGCAAATCTGAACCCAGCTTTGCGATGGATATTCATAGAAATGAAACTCCTCCTTTGCTGTCATTTCTTATTGTGCTAAAAATAAAATTTGTCATAGATCCTGGTGAAGATCCCAGGAGACTCAGCTGACTTACAAGAAGCAATATATTGTCTTCTGCTGACATGGAGATATCTGAGTCATTTAGACAAGATGCATTGTTTGAATAGACTGGAGATAATTGCAGCTCAGGCTAAAGGCCAGTGGGTGCTGGAGGAGTTGAGGTTGGAAACACAAATATAAATAGGAATACTTTTAGGTCAGAGGAATTCTTGGCCTTGGGAATAGTTCCACTGAATAACAGAGCAATCAGCTAGAGGAAAGAAACCATTCTGAAAGCAATTGTGGATAAAGATTACATTGCTGTTTCTCCTACTTCCTTTACCCCCAGAAATATATTATATTTTGTTACACATATCGAGTATCTCAGTTTGAGGATTTGTCACTGTGATTGCTTGAAACCTTTTTAAAACCACAGTTCTGGAATGCTGATGAAGGAGATCCATCTATTTACTAGCTTCATAAAGGCCATACAGAGACTGACACTTTTCCTCAGGGCCTTTTTTGGTAGAAAAAGCCCAGCAGGAACTCATTTGCTTATTAGGCCACAGCCCCTGAGGGCCAAGCCAGCCGGAACTGCGTTCCTGTGTGTTCCTGCTCAAAAAAGCTCTGCTTTTCCTGCAAAGGAACATTAGTGTTCCAACTGGCTAATCTACAATCACATATCACAATTTTAATCCCATTTGGATTAAAAGTGCACAATCACAAGAGCATATCTGCCCTCCGAGCTGCACCTGTTCTCACCCCGTCTCCAGACACCTCCCATCCACATTAAAAAGCTACCTGGATCATCCCGGTAGTATCTCCCTGAATTGCATTTAAGTTGCATTATCGGCTGCTGTCTGAATGCTCTTGCGCAACTCATGTGGAAAAGCTGTGTGATTGCACCAAGCCGTTTCTGGTACAGTTAGTCCCCAACCCCTTTCCAAGGAATACTTGTGTGCTTCTCTTCTTGAGTGCACACACTGGGGGACTTTTTTTTAAAACAACAACAGCAACCCTTTCTACAGCAGGTTCGTGGTCGATCCACGCTGAATGGGCAACCATGGACCGCTGCTGGGATCCTGCTGCTTCAATGGCAGCTATCTGGTAACCCAGAAATGGATCACACTCAACTGGATTTTTTCCCAACAGGATAAAATCGCATCAATCCTATGTACACTTATCTGGAAGCAAGCCTTGTCGACCATAATACTTCCAAGGTATTGGTCAGTTCCCTTAGAGAAAATGGAAGCTTCAAAGAGTGGACTCTTTGACATCACATTCCTCCTGAACTCCCTGTCTTCTACCCTTCCCTTGCTTTGCCTTCAAATCTCTAGGGTCGTTTTCGCACTCACCTCCAGCCGGCGCGACCCCCCTCTTCACCGCACAGGATCTGCGTGGATTTCGCACTAAATGCCGCGGAGCAGCCTTTTGCGCCGGAAACTCCCGGCGCAAAAGCCACTCAAACGCCAAACTGCTTTTTGGCGATTTACGTTTGAGCAGCTTTTGCGATGGGAGTTTCCGGCCCAAAAGGCTGCTCCTCGGCATTTAGTGCGAAATCCGCGCAGATCCTGCGCGGTGAAGAAGGGGGTCGCGCCGGCTGGAGGTGAGTGCGAAAACGACCTAGGAATTTCCCAACCCAGAGATGGAAATCATATTCTTAATAGGATTGCATAGGACTGCCCTGTGACTTTCAAATAGTTCTCATAGATAGGGTTGCCACCTCCAGGTTGGAAAATTCTTGGGGATTGGGGGACATATTTGGGGGGAGAATCATAAAGTCCACTCTCCAAATTTCCTGCAGAGGAACTAACTAATTTCTGTAGTCTGAGATCAGTTGTAATTCTGAGAGAACTCCAAGCCGCACATGGTAGCAGCAGCCTGACTCAGAGATGAACAAATGCTCTCAGAAAGTAGTTTGCTGACATTTTCACTGCCCATATTATGCTGCACATTGGAATAATTTAGAAGGTCACTAGAATTTATGTAGGAGTTCACCTATCACCTTACAATCCTTTACAGCATTGCTATATAAAATATTTTTTCTATGTTTTTTTTTTGTCCTCGAGTATAAATTGATGAAAGTGGTTGTTAATTTGATTACAAAATCAAACCTATTCCCTTGAAACCAAGGGCATATGCACTTTATTATATTGATGATGTACATGTAATGATGTAAAAGGAACTACATGATCAATGATTTCTGAAAAAAAATCCATGGAAACAGAATTTAATTTCCTAATGATTTCTATTATATTTACAAAACTTCAATGCAGTAATTGTAGGGTTTATCTTATAGGGAACATTTCTGAACATTGAAGAGCAAAATATTTAATTTTTAAAATTTCAAAATTGAATACCATGGAAATAGATGTGTCTAATGATTTCCATTATAATAGAAGAAGAAGAATTGCAGATTTATACCCTGCCCTTCTCTCTGAATCAGAGACTCAGAGCGGCTTACAATCTTCTATATCTTCTTCCCCCACAACAGACACCCTGTGAGGTGGGTGGGACTAAGAGAGCTCTTATAGAAGCTGCCCTTTCAAGGACAACCTCTACAGAGCTATGGCTAACCCAAGGCCATTCCAGTAGCTGCAAGTGGAGGAGTGAAGAATCAAACCTGGTTCTCCCAGATCCACACACTTAACACACTTAACCACTACACCAAACTGGCTCATAGTTAATGCAGAAATCTTAAGATACATCTTGTAGTTGAAATAGCAAAGGCTAGAGTCTTAATTTTTTATGTTTTCTGGTTTCTCTGCAATTGTTCTACATTTCTAATATGATCAAGAAATCTTTAGGTTACATGATAGAAGGGCTATGTCCATCTTAATTTTTTAAACCTCAGCTTCATTTCTGGTTACCATGACAAGCATTTGCCAGCCAGTGTGGTGCTGTAGTTAGGAAGACTAGGCAAGATGCAATGTTATGTCATTGTTCAGAGCAGGGTTGGTAATACCCCCAGAACTCTAGCCTAAGCCCATTGATTATGAATGTAGTTGTGCAAGTTATCAAGAAGTAAGAAAAATGGTAAATACAGAATAGCTACAGTTTGTTCACTGTCAGGAGCTAGGTGGAATATATGGTACACCTTTTCAGTGGTCACTCCATTGGCTCCCAATTAGCTTCTAGGTTCAATCCAAGGCACTGGTTTTTACCAATAAAACTAATAAAGACATGGTCTAGGACTCCCAGATCTGCAAGAACAGTTCTCTCAATATGTTTCTTTGTGACAGTTTCACTCATCTAATCCAAGCCTTCTTAAGGCACTACTCTGCATACTGGTAAGATCAACACAGCTGACCATACCTGAAAGGCAGCATTAAATATTTTAAACAGAAACAAGAAATATATTATTCTGTTATTATGTCATTGTTTTCTAATTCTGTAATCCTCCTTGAGTCTCAATGAAAAAGGCAGACTATAAATGAAACAAATATATAAATAATATTAAATCCAAGTTGCTCAGCCCAACAATAAACTCTACAAAAATATTTCGTTCATATAGCAACACATGACATCATTTATAAAGGATTTTTTTCTTTCTGTCATTCAGTCCCAAATACTCAGATGTTTCTAAATGATGAACATAAGCCATGTAACTGCATTCATTTCAACTTTTATGGAAACAATACCTTTTGCTTCCTATTTCCCAGTCGTTCTGTCCGTAGCGAAAGCTCATCTGCTAAGGGACCAATGGAATACACAGCACCCTCCTACTTAAAATGTACAGTTTTGTCCATTAGTTTTCTAATTGTTATACTACTTGTGTGGGGGAGAGCCAATAAAAGTTTCATGTTGGGGAAGCAGCTGTTTAAAATAAATAAATGTATGTTTAGTTAACTATTTTTCAAGAAATAAGGAAACATGTTTTCAATTAAATCATCCTCATTAAAAATCTGAGCTGATCAGCTGCTGCACCAAACACCTTTTTGTTTGGAAATTAATGAAAACCTCCTGTACCACCCACTCAACATTCCAGTGTGCCTTGGTTTCCTGACTATGTGTGTGTGCACGTATGCTAGTAGGTTTCTTGTGATGTTAAATTTAAAGAACAAAGCACACTGACAAATATTTGTCAATGGAGATTAAGGGTAATTTAAATGGTAGAGACCTGTATTAAAACATGGGAGGTCTGGCATTTCATTTTCTCAGATCTCTGTGCAATTAAAAAAAAAGTTTAAATGCCCTTACAATATTCCTTGTCTGTTGCTCAACAAGGGTGGCCTTGATAGGATCTGAAAGTATTTCAAAGTGTGTTTAGCAGGTTTGCATCTAAGCAAATAGAAAACAGATTGGCTTGCCGCTGACTCCAGGTTCCCCTATTTCAGTTATGAATGCTTTATTGTAGGACTCTCAGTTTCTTCTCTGCTGGTTTCAATCAGCTGCAGATTGCATTTGAACATGGCATTGAACACTGCTGGATGGGTTGCGTATCAAGCCTGGAATATTTTGGATATTTGAACCTGCCTTAAGTCTGATGATTGATGGGGAAATAAGCATATTGTAGTTGGAAATAATGTGAGTGAGATGCTGTTCCACTTCATGGCTACTAATCCATTCTGCTTGCTTTCATCAACTCACTGTCAGGACTCACCTCTCTGCAATCTCGTCAGAGGATCATGTAGAGACCATATTAGAAGTATTTATTTATTTATTTAGTTGATTTATATTCTGCCCTTTCCCATGAATGGGCTCAGGGCGGAGAACAAAATATTAAACAACAACAGTTAAAACTTACAGTTAAATTGACCGCTAAGACAATATATGTGCAGAATGTATGAAAAACCCAACATAGGAGTATCAATTCTAGTTGGGGTGCACTCAATGTAACAAAGCATCAGTAGGCCCAGTAGATGTAAAAACAATAATATAACAGTAACAACAGCATAGCAATGACATAGCAAGGGAGGCCAAAGTAGGTGTAATATGGACACCCGCTGCCTCAACAAAGGCCTGGCAGAATCGCTCCATTTTACAGGCCCTACAAAAAGGTAGTAAATCAGGTAGGGCCTGAATCTCTATGGGGATCTGATTCCACCAGGCTGGGGCCAAGGCTGAAAAAGCCCTGACCCTGGTTGAGGCAAAACGGACATCCCTTGGGCCAGGAATGTTAGTATATGTTGTGAAGTAACGATCTCTGAGGCACATATGGGGACAGGAAGTCCTGCAGGTATGTCGGTCCCAGGCTGCATAAGGCTTCAAATGTCAAAAACAAAACTTTGAGGTGGATTCGGTACTCAGCTGGTAGCCAGTGCAGTTGGTATAGCACTGGCCATATGCTTGCCCATAGAGGCAATGCAGTTAACAGATGTGCCACCACACTTTGCACCAGCTGGAGTTTCTGGATCAGCCCCAAGGGCAAGACTGCATAGAGACAGTTGCAGTAGACCAGTCTGGAAGTGACCATTTCATGGGTCACTCTAGCTGTCTTGAAAGGATAGGTAGGGCGCTAGCTTTCTGATCTGCCAAAGGTGGTAAAAAGCAGACCAGGCAGCCACTGTGACCTTGGCCTCCATAGAAAGTGAGGCATCTTCACCTTTTGGACCAGTACAAGAGATGCACTGTCAGGGGCTGGGAGCCGATACCCTTCTCTGCTCAGTCACAGTGCCCCTGTTTTAGTTGGATTAAGCTTCAGATGACTCTGTCACAACCATCCAGCCATAGCTCCTAATGCCTTGGTCAGATGGTCTGGGGTGGAGTCTGGGCAACCGTTCATCAACAGATATAGCATGATGTTCTGGGGGCTCTGCAACTATGGTTGGGAGGACAAAGTGCCCTTGGACCCTGCCAAATCCAGGGGTATTGAACTGCACCCCTTGACCTTTGCTTAGGCTCCTTCCATGTCCCTGAGTTCTTCTGATCATCCTCTGAAGCTCAGAAACTACATGAATCATGAGCCCAGATGGAAGCCATCCTTTGATGGTGAAACACTTGCTTAGCAACCTTTCCTTAACTTGCTTCCAGAAGATGAGATGCTGATGTAACTGCTTTCATGGGCTCTTTTAACACTTCGTTACACTTACATGCAGTGGCTTTGACCCACTCCTAATTTGATTCCTGAATAGTCCATATTTTCCCTTCTGGTCTTTCTACATTCTCATCTCTTTATGCCATTAGAAGGGGAGAAGAATGCCCTGCCTCATCTCTAGCTCACATGCAAGCTTTCTGGCTCTCACACTGAAGCCAGAAAGGTGAAGTATAAACTTTGTGCAACAAAATGGAAAATTAAAAACTTAACTATCCAGAATGGTTCTTACCTGACATTGGCATTCTAGCCATTTGTGGATTCAAACCACAGGCTCTGCCAGATAACAAGATTATTTGGGTTACAAATAATGTACTGACAGTGTATGTAGGAAAAAAAACCCTCTGTTCAAGGTGTAAATTTGTGAGATCTTTTAAAACATGGACCAATTTCACACTCACCCTACACCGCTCTGTCGTTCCTCTTTTCAGCGTGGCGTCTTTTCGATTTCCCACTATTTGCCCCAGGGCTTCAGCAAAGATCGTCGTTTAAGTGCAGCAAACAGAAACCGCTAAAATCCAGTTTCTCTTTGTCACACAAAAATGCCAACACAAGCTGAAGCCCCAGGGCAGATAGTGGGAAATCGGAAGGATGCCACACTGAAAAGAGGAATGTCAGAGCGGCAAAAGGTGAGTGAGAAATCGGTTATGGTCTTTTACTTGAAAAGATGGGTAGAATCAATGAGTACAATCCTAGGAGGAGGGAAGAGAAGACTATTTAATTCACTGGATCCAATTATTTCCTTCTGTCAAGCTGGGATCCAATTACATATTTCCATGAAGGCTCTCACTGTTGAAGGAAGTATTAGAAGAAGGGAGTCATTGGGTCCAACCCAGTGGGTTGAATCATTTCCTGCCTCCTTTTCCAACTTCAGAGAGCATTTTTGGCTGCAGAAAGAGTGGGGCAGCAAAAAAAAGTCATGCTTTGTTGGTAGAAATCCCCATCCTCCCAGAAACACTCTGCTCAATCTAATGTGCCCAGGTTGGGCTTCACTGCTCTAAACAGAATAAACTTCTTGTCCAGTTTTGATTTGAAAAAGACAAACATTAGTTCTCCTTTGGGAATATAATATTTAAAATATCTCCAGTCAGAACCCTGCCCTAAATTATCCACTTACATCAAATCCTTGATCCATTTTACCCCTCAGTCTGACTCTCCCTTTTTGCTCAATTGCCATGTGCTGCCTTCCTTCTTTTTATGTATTTTATTTGCAGCTAGGCAGAAACAATTCTCTTCTAGCTTACTGTGTGTGTGTGAACTTCTACTAGATGCCTTGACCCCCCCCCCCCGAAATACACACCCTTAGCTGTTGACTTGTCTCTGTGGGCTTTTGCTGCGTAGCTGGGCAACTTTATTACACAAGGAGAGGAGAATATGAGCCACTTGCACCAAGTGAGCCAGATTAACTTTTATGATATTTTCTTTTCAAGATCTGATACTGTTGTTTGTTTGGAAGGGAAAGGAAAACTTCATGGAGCAAAAATGTTTAGCACTTAGGCTCCAAGGAGGTGGATATTACGTGTATTTCTTAACTGTACAAACATCACCATCTCTAACTACCTTTTGCTCATTCATTCTACCATTAAAGACAGCTATAATGGCTCTGGGTAGTGTTCCATTTAAATCATAAATTAAAAATAAGGCACAGAGTATTTTTCTGGACATATGATACCTGAAGTAAACTGTAACTGTGTAATGTTATTTGTGGATTCAGATTTTGTGTGCTAGCCTCTTTTCAAGGCTTTCATGCAATTTAAAAGTGAAACTAGGTATAAAATAAAATATATAGTAATTATTTGAGTATAAAATGTGTTGACCGATAACATAGGCTACCAGGTGAACTCCAGTCATTGAATAAAGACTCAGGAAGGTCTTGCAATAATTCTAAGAGTCCTAAGTCTCCATAGTAAAGGAGCTCTTTGCTCACTCAGCAGGTGCATGTGGAGGAGTGGGGAACCTGGTTCTCCCACACACTTAACCACTACAAAGCACAATCTATGGTTAACTGCACCTTGAACCAGGCTCAAAGTTTGTGTTATTCTAAGTGGGTCAGGCAAGGATGTCTCTGTAAAAACAGACAATATACTTCAGAAATGGCTTCTCCATTTGTTTGGGGGATGAGGAACTGGCTATGTACTTAGTGTTGCAGCTATCCAGCGCTTCTTTTACAGCAGAGGCAATCAGTTTATCCCAGCCGCGCTAAAAATCTTTAAGGCTAAAGTGATACCGCAGCTTTTATATGGGGTCCCAGTGTGGCTCACAGCCTTGGATAATAACATTGAAGGTGTCCAATCAAAATTCCTAGGGAAAATCCTGGGATTCCCAAAGTGCGTACCGTATGCAGTTTTGTGTTTAGAAACAGGGACGAATCTTGTGGAAACACAAGCATGGCTAATGTCACTTAAATACTGGCTTCGGCTACATTTCCACTCTGACTCAGAGAGCCTTTTATATCAACTGCTCTCAAAATCTAATTTGTCAAATTGGCTAGTATTTATTGAGAGGAAAATAAAATCTATGGGCATTGATTTAGATTCACTTCTTATGCTATCCTTAAAAGAAGCTTTTTTGAAACTTAAGCTCAGAATTCTAGATATTGAAATGCAAACGTTATATAGTCTGGCCAACAAGTCCTGCTCCCCGCTGAATTTCGAACTTCCTCTTTCAGTAGGGAAATTAGCGTCATATTTCTCCTCTCTGCAAGCTCCACAGAAACGGCGTGCATTCTCGTTAACGAGATGTAATGCATTACCATCTGCTATCCTATTTGGTAGATTTAACAGGATTGAGTACTCTAATAGACACTGTCTTTGTAATTCCAAGTGTATTGCAACTATTTCCCATGTACTACTGAACTGTCCTCTTTATGATGATATTTGTTGTATATACTTGAAAGATATCTTAGCAGATATGTTGGGCTGTGCTGATTCAGGCAAAGTCCACAAACTTTTAAATGACACTTGCGCTGAGGTAACTTTAATGGTGGCTAGATTTATCCAACAGGCCATGGAAATACGACAGAGAATGGTTCTGGAATGACCACATTTTATCTTTTAATTATTTAATTTGGCTAAACTCGACTCATATATATTTTACTTGTTTTATGTATTTTAGCTCCCTATGTACTTTATAATCTAGGATTTTATATTATTTATATTGCTATTTTACTGCTACATCTGTTTTATGCCAATAAAGGCTTGCTATTCTATTTGTTGTACTTATGGAGCAACATGGGTCTCCAGTTTGTATCCAAGTTCTTGCTACTGGCCTAGATATTGTGGATTTGCCTATTGTCATTCTGACCTATCTGATGGTTAAGATCATCTTTAGCAGGAAGTAAGGTCTGTAGGTCCCAGATACAGGGCATTAATCACATTGCAGTCTCTCAGATTCTCTCCTCACATCCATTTGTCTGGCACATTGCTGAACTTCAGACACTTGTTGAAGACTTGTGTTGGAGAGATTTTGGACTTTTTCCAATAGTTGTCATTTGCAGATTTTAGCTGATTCTGGCTTCTTGAGTTGGTTGGTTTTTGTTTGTCTTGAATAGTGTATCAGCGTATTTTTATTGTTTGTATTATATTGTTTGTAAGCAACCTTGAGAATCCTGTGAGTTAGGAGGCATTGCGTAAATGCATAAATGCATAAAAACAGCATGCAAAGCTAAGCTTCTCAGGACTTGGCAGGTTGCCCTTGAATTAGGCTACCTAAAATGATTGCCCAATCTGCTTTTTAAATTTAGCAATCCCTGTCTGGAATCTCTCACCAAATCCCCAACAAACACATTATTGTAGTTTAACCTTTAGTTTTCTAAGGATAAATGAGAATGGACAAATCTGAATTAAAATGTTGTCTTAATATTTTAACACTGTGAGATGGGCATGTACTGCATAGAGTTCAGATGGCACAGGAATGTGATTTTTGTAAAAGATTTGTTAGAACTTTCTGCCAACAGAAATACTTTGTTTTATGAGGTGTCTCACATGACCAGACCTCTAGAGAAACTGAACACATGGAAGGGATGAGGCATGAAGTCACACCGCTTTAGCAATATAAGTTGTTGAGCCAAAATCAGCCTATGCTTCAAAGAGCTTGCATGTACACTTGGCCCTAGGCAACCTATTTCTGTGGCACGCAGCTCAGGAAAAAAAAAGAAGGCCAGGAACCAAGGGGAAAAAAATCCAATATGTTTGTGTGATTGCATGGGGGAGATAAACAACCTCAGGTTCCAGGTGGGTACATTCTATGTGTGGGGGCTTGTCTTGCCTGCAGCACAAGGAACAAGAATGAAATAAGTTATACTTCATAGTGTAAGCCTTCCTCTCCACAGGGGTCTGCTCCTGGACTAGCAGTTCAGCCCAGAACTACCTGCTCACAAAAACTGGAGGGAGCCATGAATCAAAACGTTAAAGAAGAGGAAATCAGATTTTGGTTGACAGAAACTTTGAAAGCGGTAGGAAGATGCTGGCTCAGGGAGTCCCCAAAACTGCCATGTGTGCTTCCTACTGCCCTGCAGTGCAGGCACCCAATTACAATTCAGATTGTGTTCCACTCCCTCCAAGTGTCTCTGTGTAAGATCCAGATCCACATTTTTATGAATGAAGGATAGATTGTCATATAGAACTAGCAGTGGCCACTAGTTTAGGTGGTTTTAAAAGGGGATTAGACACATTCATCAAGAATAGTCATTGATCTTGATGCATGTGATTTCTGATTTGCTTTCTTAGTAGAATTAAATTATTTCTCTTCTCTCTCTGTCCTCTCTATTTTCAACAGTGCTAAGATTCCATTGTTGCTAGAATATTAGCATTTATTTAATAAGTAAAATGACAGTGCAATCCTAAACAAAGTTATATCTTTCTAAGTTCAGTTAAGTCAATGGGCTTTGCTACTGAGAGGCACTGCCTGATATAAACGGAGCACCCTAGCAAATAAAGAGAGAAGGTCTCCTATTCTTGGTAAACAAAATGGTGTCTGACCAAATGCAGGCCAAGACAACACTCCATCTAAATGGGTGGAGTGGACCCAGTAGAGAGCTTGGTTTGGTTGGCGCCTACAGTCTGTATCTCAGTGCAATCTCACCCATTTCCTCCTCCAGCGTTCCCGCCCAAATGGGATGCATAATGACATGGGAAATGAGGGTAAGTAGTACTCTCACTCTGATCTTCTGGAATTTGCCAAATGTCTTTTCCTCCAGTCTATCACCTCTACCTTGCTAAAATCCAATCTAATGCATAACTTGATTGATCCTACCTTTAAGTCTTTGATCCCTTTTCCAAGTGTCAGACAAAGCCCGGTAACAAATTATGCATTTCCTCCAAACTTATCATCCTAGCAAAATGTGCAAAGTTTCCCAATATAGCAATGCAAGATAGAAACATCAAAGACCCTTTGTAACTACCGACCCCCATCTCCGTACCCCTATAAAGTGTGGATCAGAACCCCACCTCAGTGTGCATTCTGTAGGGCTCCATTTGCAGTCTGTACCACCAGTTACTCCTGTAATTGGATCTATAGGGCGCATTACGCTGGTTGTTCGCATTTCTCTCCGTGTATTCTTCTTTTGGACGGACGTCTCCTCTTCTGGATCAGGTGAATATTACCCGCTTCAATGACCCTTGAATTCCTCTATCGATAACCTTTATTTTTTTTAGACTCTTGTTTGCTTGTACAATATGTGTGTGTTCTCTTGATACATACTCTTAAACATATAAATTCTCTTGATACATACTCTTAAACACTATAAAAGATACAATTGCTTGGTCTGTTCTTGGCTGAAAACTTGAACTCTGTATTATTGAAAGCAAAGATCTTCACTCCTAATTCACTCTATCAAGTCTCTTAGCTAATTTCCCCATCAAAATAAGAGACTTAAGGCATTGCCTGTAACAGCTTGTTGGAAGAGTGCAACTCTGCTAAGGCTGGCAGTGAGAATCCTTTTTTGTTGTTTTAGTACACCAGTGTACCCCCACAAATAACATATATGAGAATCATAAACGGAGTATGGTCAGATTGTATTCTGAATGCAGAATTTTAAGATTCTTAATGCAGAATTGGGCTTCTTTGGTGGAACATAAGAAACAAAGCCACACATAGTGGTTTGGATCCTTGTCATTTTGTCTGTGCTCATGGGTTCCTTTGACACAAGGACTTTGCTGCTGGTATGAGATGCTCTTGCAAGTGCCTCATATCAGTGAAAGGGCTGTAATGCCAGAGGACTCCAAAACACCAACAGACCAAAACAGTGAGATCCAATATGTAAACATTTTGAATGTTTCTTGAATAACCTGTTGAACTTTGCACAAATGCCTCAGAAAGAGCACATCAAAATAGTTTAGATTAGCCGTCAGCATTTGAAATAAAAGCACAAATGTACAGTGTCACTATGAGAACACATGAATGTTTTTCTCAGGGTAACCTTCTGCCCAAAGGTGTACAAAACTTTTACAAAACCATTTAGGAAATTATACCAAGACTAGCTGCGGTTTATGAACCACTGCTTTCCATCCTTCAGCTGCTACTAGCCTAATAGGCAAAAAAGCCCTTTTATTTCAACAGTAAATATTTTGAGGATACTCGTAAACATAGAATTCATTGTTATCCATATCTGTGCAATACTTTCCAACAATTATCACATTTTAAAAATCGAATCAGTCACCATCCAGTAATTATCTTTGATAAAATGAATACAGATGTAGGTATTTTTGATCATCTATATTATTAATCAGAAATTGTAAAGAGTGCCATCTACCCACTGCAGCTCAAGCCTGACAGCATTTACTCACAAACCAGGCTTTCCCATAGTCTAATAATAACAGGAAATGAGGTCTTTTGGGGAGGGGGATATATGAACAAAGGCATGTTGTCTATGTGCGCAGTGCTTTCAGCTTTACTCTTGAACATGTGCGATTAATTTCGTGGTGGCTGGCTAATCTTGATAGCAGAGCTCTACCTCTACAGATGGGGAATCAAGAATGCATTACCTAAACCTACTCTGTGGGGTTCACATTTGAATTCGGGATCCTCATCTTCAGTTTCAATGTATGCCTAAAAATGTGATGCCTCATTTTATATTCCCAGAGAGCTTGCCTACCTAATCAAGAGTATACAGGTTTGTCAGGGTTCTTAGCCTAGATTGATAGCCCTTATTTAAATAGACACAGAGATTAAGATGTTTTAGTAATATTCCTTGGTGCCTATGAGATGTTACTGATGGGTCAGTCTTTGGGATTTGCAGCAAATTTTGAATTTACCACAAAGTTCACAAATAAGCAATATTAAGACCATAATGTTGGTTATGCGAACACAGACAAACAGAACAAAATAAAGAACCCCTTATTTGGTGGGTCTTGCCCATTGTTTCAGTTGGCTCCAAACTTTGGTTATTCACTTGTTAATAAAAACAAATCAAAGAAGAGGGAAGTGAAAGGATTATTGGTTTAGCTTAACTGATACTGCTGCTCTGGTACCTTGACTGTGTCAACTGTTTTACTTCACAAATCCAAATATATCTGGACATTTTAGTTCAATCTAATGAAGCTTGGCATGAAATACAATTGGAAGCAACATGCACATTAGGATGGTGTTGCTTGCTGTGTCTATGCCAGAGGAGGGCACCAAAGAGCAACAACAACATAAAACACAGTATCATTTATTTTCTCTCTTTCTGAGACTTATCTGCACCGTTTCTACTGTCTTGGAAGAAAAAACACTTGTCCGAACAGCAGAATGATGGGCAAAGCCCAAAAGTTATCTTTTCACAGGCAAAAATTAATCACAGATGTATCAGCAAATGGTGAGCTGAAACCACAGGTTAAGGGAACTGGTAGTTCTGATCAGAATGTAAAACCACAACATCTGTATAAAACTGAGTGGAGCATGGAGTGTAGCTGTACATCTCTTAATGTTGTCAGCCTCCAGGCAGGGGCTGGATTTCTCCTGAAATTGCAGCTGACCTCCAGACTACAGAGATCAGTTCCCTTGGAGAAAATGGCAGCACCTGGAATTGGACTTTATGGCATCACTTCCATGCTGAACTCCTTTCCTTCCTCCGACTCTGTCCTCCCTTCCAGGCTTTGCCCTCCTAAAAATATCTCCAAGAATTTCCCAACATGGAATTGGTCATCTTAGATCAGAACACAACTGCGCTTA
This sequence comes from Heteronotia binoei, assembly GCF_032191835.1. Lineage (NCBI taxonomy): Eukaryota > Metazoa > Chordata > Lepidosauria > Squamata > Gekkonidae > Heteronotia > Heteronotia binoei. The sequence goes on along the minus strand of NC_083228.1, from coordinate 91,186,711 downwards.
GGGTTGCCAAGTCCAATTCAAGAAATATCTGGAGGTTTTGGAGGAGAAGCCAGGAGACATTGGGGGTGGAGCCAGGGGCAAGGGTGTGATAAGCATAATTAAACTCCAAAAGGAGTTCTGGCCATCACATTTAAGGGGACTGTACACCTTTTAAATGCCTTCCCTCCATTGGAACTAATGAAGGATAGGGGCACCTTCTTTTGGGGCTCATAGAACTGAACCCCCCTGGTCCAATCTTTTTGAAACTTGGTGGTTTTTTTAGGGAGGCACTGGATGCTATGCTTAAAATTTGTTGCCTCTATCTCAAATAACAGCTCCCCCCCCCCCGAGCCCCAGATATCCATGGATCAATTCTTCATTATACCCTATGAGAATGTGTTTCTGCTGAGTTTTTTCATACATTCTGCACATATATTGTTTTTATTTATTTTATTTCTATTTATATCCCACTTCCCCACAAACAGGCTCAGGGCGGGATTGAACAGATAGATAAAATACACATTGTCTGAATCTGACACCTTTGCCAATTGGGAACCATTCTGTTTCTCCATGTTCTGTCTTTAGAGTAGCCTCTTGTCCAGAGTATACAGTGTGCATCAAAACAATTAAATGTTTTAAAAGATCAAATGTTGAGGCACACCCATTTTTTAAAAATCATCTATAGTTTTTCATGACCCCCACACTTGAAAGCTGTAAGATTACTAGTTATCTTTATTGTCACATACATGGAGCCATAGATTGAAGAGGGGTTATGAGATTATTTTACCCAAATTTGCCCTAGGCTTCCAAATATCCCTGTCATGAATGCACCTAGAGTAAAAAGAACTGCCACTTTAAATCTGGCTGTGAATACCATGAGCGAATTTTCAGAAATGGCCTCCTAATGGTTGCTTCACAACCATCTACCACTTAATGGTTTATTATGACTTTTAAAGGCTGTTAAACTCACCATAGACAATATACTAACTTGCTCAAACCTCCTCTCCCAAAGCAGGATGCAGTTCAGCAAATATTTGCATTTAACTATTCAGTACTTAATGGTTTATTATGACTTTTAAAGGCTGTTAGGCCCACCAAATACAATCTACTCATTCACCCAGGTCTCCTCTTCCCAGAGCAGGACACAATCTGGCAAATATTTGCATTTAACAATTCAAAGTGAAAGCCTCCATGGCCATGAAAATGACAGTTACCACAAGGCCTCCTGGATTCCAATTCTCTTCTCATCACATCCGGCTAAATAAGTGACTCCTACTTAAGGCATACTGTCTTGGCAAATTTGCCATGAAGTCATTATTTAATATTAGACTTCACTACTTCTGTGTCATTTTGTCTGGCTTTGCACTATTGCCCAGCTTCTTACAGAAAAAATTTCATTTGAGAGCAAAGAGCTGTGATGTATGTATGCACCCCCAATAACTAGTTTCTGCTTCCCTCTCAAGACCTGTGTGGGAGGAGGCTCTCAGGTTTTGTTAATGCCGGTTGGTTGCATCTTCCCACTGGCTTAGCATTCTCAATTCTCCGTCCCTGTTGGGAGCAATAAAGAGATGTAGGGCTGCAAAACCCCAAATGAGAGTGGGGGACTGGCAACTCTACTTGTCAAAGCCACCAGAGTCTCTTGTGTGCTGATCACAAAGCAGGACTAAAGTAAAATAGGTAAGTTCACCCTTACCAACCCACTTCACAGAATAGTACAGGAGATAAGTAGCCTTTCTATATCCAATGGATTCCTTCAAGATGGTAACTTTCTGCAGCTGAGTTCTTTTAGAAAAATGGGAAACTGCAAGGAACTGCATGTAATATGTTCTTTGGCTCTAGAGGCCAAAGAGGACTGTGAGTGTAAGTAGGTTAAACCGAGCTTTCTCCTCACTAAGTCTCTGCTATAAAAAGCCAATTTTTATTTTATTTTATGCCCTTTCCTTTCCTCAGACTTGAAGCACAACAGATTTATTTATTTTTAAACAGGGCTTAATGCTGTGATAGTTTTACCAACCTTCAGGTGGAGACTGAAGATCTCCTGGAATCACAACTGATCTCTGCAGAAAAAGATCAGTTCCTCTGGAGAAAATGGCTGCTTTAAGAACTAAGAGAAGCCATGTTCGATCAGGCTTCCAGTCCAACACTCTGTGTCACAAAGTGGCCAAAAAAATTATATATATATATGTATACACACACACACGTATACACTCTGTGGCTAATAGCCACTGATGGACCTCTGCTCCATATTTTTATCGAACCCCCTCTTGAAGCTGTCCATGCTTGTAGCTGCCACCACCATAAGAAGGTGGACTCTATGGCATTATACCATGCAAGGTTTCACCCGCCCTAGGCTCCATCCCCAAATCTCCAGGAATTTTCCATCCTGGAACTGGCGACCCTATGTGGTGATGTTGCCATTTCTTCCCAATGCCCTTTCTTCAAAATGTGATAACTTTTTAGGCTTTCCACAAGGGGGCCATTCCTTTATTTTATTTACAGGATTTACACTCTGCCTTTTTGCCCTCATCAGGACCACCAAGGTAAAACATACATAATAAACCATTAAAACAAAAAAACCCACCACATCATTGATGCAATTAACACCAAGCTAAAGTAGTTTTCTCCCTTTCTCACAATACAAGAACTCACGGGCATTCCATGAAATTGCTGAGCAGACAGGTTAAAACGGATCAAAGGAAGTACTTCTTCACCCAAAGGGTGATTAACATGTGGAATTCACTGCCACAGGAGGTGGCGGCGGCTACAAGCATAGCCAGCATAGTGTGTGTGTGTGTGTGTATATATACATAGGCCACTGTGAAGAAGAAAGTCTTCACCTGCAGGCAGAAGATGGCAACAAAGTGGGACAGGTTGGGGAGAGTTTCCAGAGTTTTGGTAACACAACCAAGAATACTCTCTCCAAGTTGCCACACACCTAATCTCAAAAGGTGGAGACACCCAATGTCTTTTCATACAAACCTACCAGCAGTGCCAGTACTAGCAGTTTTCTGAATTAGACTAAGAGTTTAAAATTTTATTAAATGACACAAATGGTTAAGAGCCCATTTAACAATAGCTATGCTGTATATATGCAGTTTGAGTAATGACTTAACCCCAGCATGTAAGGATTCCAGCCTAAAGAAGAAAATGTTCTTTTAATTTAATTTTTTTTTAAAAAAGGAAGAAATGCTCCTCATCTTGCTTCTTGTTCTTTTAATTTAATTTTTTTTTTAGAAAAGGAAGAAATGCTCCTCATCTTGCTAGCTATAGACAAGTGCATTGTATGAGTATGCCTATTCCCAAATCAACAAGAGGACATCTTCCAGCAAAGTCTGTGTGGTTAGGAAAACAGGACCATATGTTTCAGCGAATCAATATGAGCTGCAGATATATGGCTCTCAGATGGATTTGAAAAGATGGTGGCTAACCCTAAAACCTCTCTCATTACATTTTGTGAATTCATTGGGAATGTTGTGGATTTTATAGGAATATAAAAACAGAGAAAAAATGCCACTAAGCATGTACAGAATGTCTTCCCTACAAGGATAGGGTATATGACTTTTTCATAAACATATCATTGAAGCAATCTCTGCGCTCTTTGATACTAGTTAGTCTCAGGAGACAGATTATTTATTGGTCTGATAGTGGAAAAGAAATGCCCTTAACATAATTGAAATGAAACAAAAATGTAAAATGAGTGTCTTTGTGTTCTTTCTTACTTGTATTTTTATCACATTTGCTAGCCAATTATGGTCCTAGGAGCAGCCATTTCTGAGTTGGGAAACAATGAGATATGAAAAGAAGCAGTCAGGTGATTGTCTGTTATATCTGTGTTTTTAGATCAGATTGTCCTGAAATTTTATTAAAACTTACCCAGAGGTTGCTTTCTTCTTCTCCCTATATAGTTTTGGTGTTTTACTCAAGAACACATTTGAAATATTCCAAACTTTTATACAGGGTGGGGAAAAGCTGTTTACTTAGCAATAAAGGTAGACTGCTTTGCCCTATGAAAAATGATCTATTGAAGCTGTGCCAAGCAGCGTTGTGACAACAGTGTTAGATACGAAGAGGAGGCATCAGTGATATGGATAAAGAGAGACAGGATAAAGTGATGGTGTCAAAATCCAGAGGTTACACACCATTTAATATCAAAGGCAGATTCCAGGCAGTGAAAGAGTGGGAGGGTGCTTTGCTGGTCCATTGCAAACTGCCTGCAGGCTAGCCCTAATAATATCTTGAGTATGTTGCCGTTGGTTTTAGTTTCATGGATAATTTTAGAAAGCATATGTCTGGGTCTTCCATTTCCACACCAGCACGGCTGGTAACATGTGTCCAACAATATTTGACTCTTTCCCAGCCAAATTTTCCCATCATCATAATTACTGACACCCAATACCTTTGCTCGAATGCTGGTTACTACTTTTAGTGACGGAAAAGCTACAGCGATTTGCATGACATGTGCACTGACAGGAAAGGGAGTTGAGCAGAATGGTTCTGCACTCCAGGATGCCTTGTTTGCAGCAGGCCCAACTCCTTGCTATTCCATTTGCAGTGAAACCATAATAACCTAATCCTAATAGCCTCAGCTCTGGGATGCTTAAAAAAAAAGTAATTCCAGAAAATAAAATAAATAAATTGACTTCATAAATGTGTAGCAGACAGACCCAAACTGTACATCATGACTGAACTTTGGGAAATTTTCAGTCTACTGCCAGATTGTTTCATTGTGAGTCCCTCTTAATATTCCCTAATTATCAATCAAGTCATCATTGTTTAAATGAGAGGCTTATTTCCAGTATCCCGTCTTCCATCCTGGAGTGAAGTCATAAGGTTGACATTGACTGCACTTCCATGGCAACAGACACTGGTGCTATACACAATGGCTTATACTTCCCCGCCAGTGAAGAAGGTGATGTGGAAGGCAAGTATTTTACTTTTTCCTTACAGTCATGTATAATAACCAAGGGCAAACATTCATTAAGGCAAACATTCATTAATATTAGTGGGAAAGTTGACTTCTCAGGTTCAATAGTTATATATGCCAAATTTGACACTTATAAATGTTTATCTTTGAGTTGTCTTTTAATAAATAACACTTAACTAGCTCAGCTGCAATGATACTCTTGGATGAATTACCCAATCTCACATTCTAATAGCCAAGTCAGCCAAATCTTTGGATATTTAAATATGGTTACTAGAGCTGTGAAAAGGCAAGACAGATCTTTCTACAAACCTGAAAAGGGCCCCAAAAATGTGAAAAAAAATGTGAAATCTTTAAAAAAGAGGAGAGTTAAAAATCCAAACATGACAAAAAGAGCATCTGGAGCTTTAAGAAACAGAGTCTCTCAGAGGCCATAGCTAAGCAACCACAGATACTATGCTGTCAGTAAAAGGCAGGGAAAGGGGGAAGGCTTCTTTCCAGGTGTATTTTGGCTTATGATGGGGGTCAGGCCTAGCTAGGGTTGCCAGCTCCATGTTGGGAAATTCCTGGATCTATTGTGGTAGCGTCTGAGTAGGGCAGGGTTTGGGGAGCAGAGATGTCTCAGCTGGATATAATGCCATAGAGTCCACCCTCCACAGCAGTAGGCTTACCAACTCCCAGGTCCCAGTGGGGGAACCCCTGATTTAGCAGGCTACTTCCCACCGCCAGTCAGCTGGCTGGTAGGGAGGAAAGCCCCACAGCCCCCATGTCCCTTTCCATCTTGGAAGACTTAGAAGACTGGGGAAAGGCTTGCTTCTTGAAAGGTGTGTGTCCCTTTAAAACCCTGGTATTAGGCTGAATAGTGTGGGGGTGAGCCTGCAGAACTTTGGGGAGAATGCGAAGGGATTAGGGAAGCAGTCAGCTGTTTGTTTTGCAGCTCTTTCAGAACTCATTTGCACAGTAAAATAGAGAGAACTTCTGGTTTCCCTGTGTTAGTCTGAAGAACTTGGTTGAGTATACAGCATTCAATAATCCCCATGGTGAGTAAATTGCCCCAGTGAGACTACAAAGTGTGTGCTTCCAAACTATGTTTATTTTGGCTGATGTGCGTGTGTGTGTGTGTGTGTGTGTGTGTGAGAGAGAGAGAGAGAGAGAGAGAGAGAGAGAGAGAGAGAGAGAGAGAGCAGCCAGCTGCTTGTGGGACAAGGAAATGAAGACTGTATTCAGGGGATCTGCAGTACTGTACTTTTATTTATTTATTTTAGGGAACGGGAAAGTCTCCTAGCTCCACTCCCAAAGTCTCTCGTCCCCACCCTCAAAGTTCCCAGGTATTTTCTGAGTTAACTTGGCAACCGTACAAAGCAGCTATTTTCTCCAGGGGACTGGTCTCTGTCATGTGGAGTTAAGTAGTAATTCTGGGATATTTCCAGGCCCCCCTGGCAGATGACAACCCTAGGCCTGGAAGAAACCTCTGGGTGACTTGCTACTGTTCAACGTCAGGTACACTATGAAGGCCAGTGTCGTATAGCAGTTAGCTTCAGAGTAGGTCTGAGAGACCCAGGTTTGAATTTCCATTTTGCTGCTGAAGCTCACTGGGTGGTTTTGACCAGTCACATACTTCAGCCTGGGTATGTAAATAAAAAGGAGAGGAGAATAATGTAAGCTGCTTTGGTCATCACTGTGGATAATGGTGGGGTATAAATGAAGCAAATAAATATAGCTGTATTTGGGAGGTAAATAAAATGTAGGTTGGTGAACAGCTGAAGAGAGAATGGGGCAGGTAAAAGGGAGAAGATATGGGGGTTGCCAGGGGAAGGGAAAGAGGAATAGTGGGAGAAGGCGGATACAGGGGAAAGTCAGGCACCCCCCCCCCCCCAGTTCTTGAGGGTCCCTACCATGACAGTGGGCCTTGGCCCAGTGTCCAGCACCATACAACTGGGCCATAGTTTCCCTAGGTAGAAACATGGGGTGAGGGGAGAGGGACAGCTTAAGATAGAGAGGCAGATAAAGGTAGGTTGTTGGGTGGGAAAGAGATAGGGTCGCCAACTCTAGGTTAGGAAATTCCTAGAGACTTGTTGACTAGAGCCAAAGATGGTGGTGTTTGAGGAGCGAAGGGACCTCAGAAGGTCATAATGGTATTCCATCCCCCAAAGCAATGATTTCCTTTGGGGGAACTAGGGTTGACAACTTCTAGATGGGGGCTGGAGATCATCTTGAGTTACAGCTACTCTCCAGATGACAAAGTTCTCCTGAAGAAAATGGCTGCTTTGGAAGGTGGACTCTGTGCATTATACCCTGCTGAGGCTGCTTGCCTCTCTAGATCTTGCCCTCCCAAGGCTCCACCCCCAAATCTTTAGGAATTTCTCAATTCAAAACTTTGTAAGGCGAACTGAGCTCTATAGTTGGGAGATCCATTGTGATTCCAAGAGACCTCCAAACAGGTGACCCCAGAAAGAGAAAAGGAAGCAGAAAAGGGGGACAGGCTACAGAGGAAAGGAAAAGAGGAAATAGCAGGGGAGGGAAAAATGAGATGCCTCCCACAAGTCCTTGTGGGTGCCCACTGTTGCTATTATATGATGGATGATGGAATATTCACCCCCCCCTCCGCCCGCTTCCTTTGGAATACTTTGACTACTCATGTTCAAAATGGATGAATTCTGATGAAAAACAAGGAAAAATGTGCACTAAGTGGAAAATTATATTTCTTGTTGTCTGCACATCCCAGTCCTATAAATGTTTGTAATGCATAAACAGGATTTATTGTAAAATAAGCGTGCATAGGATTGCAATCAAAATACACTATGGTGTTTGCATCCATTCCTTGGCATTGCAGAAAGCATTCTGCTTCAGAGGTAACCTGGTTCCTATTGTATGGTCATATGCTGTGATCTGGATTATGTGAATAGATTTGTAGGAAGCCTGTGGTTGGATGTTATGCCTGATGGTCACTAGAAACTGCCAATACAATTGCTTTGTGGTTCACCGTCCGGTCTATCAATGTTATTTGAAAGCATTTATGTTGTACTACAATTACCACAAGTGGCATAAACAATTAGAAACATGGTATGAGGTGGACAGAAGCAAGAGAATGGGTAGGCCTCCCCTCCACTTTTTCTTGCCTCTCCAATAGGCTTGCCAATCCCCAGGTCGCAGCGGGGGTTCTCTTGCTTTCCCAGGCTCCTTCCCACTCCCAGTCAGCTGGCCGGCGGGGGAAGCCCCACCCCCAAAGCCATCATGTGCCTTTTCCACCTCCAGAGTCTTCAGACTCCACTTGGAAAGGCTTCCTCTTGGGATGGTGTGTCTGTGTGCTTAAGGATGAATGGGGGTGGGGGCAGAAGAACATGGCTGCTCCCAGTGGCTGTGAAAGCAGCCCAGACCCTCCGTTGGTTGCACAATCTTTTCAGAGGTCATTTGCATAGGAAAGGTAAACTTGAACCTTTGGTTGCTCTGTGAAGAAGCTGGAAGTTCAGCATCTGCTGAGTAGAGATGCCAATACTCTGCTTCAGAGTCGTCAGTTCATGTGGGGGTGGGGGAAATATCTGCTGGGCACTTCATTATTCCCTATGGAGATTGATTCTCATAGAGTATAATGGAGAATTGATCTGGGGAGCTCTGGGGCTCTGGAGGGGCTGTTTTTTAAGGTAGAGGCACCAAATTTTCAGCATAGTGTCTGATGACTCACCTCAAAAATGCTTTCCATGTTTCAAAAAGATTGGACCAGGGGATCCAATTCTATGAGCCCTGAAAGAAGGTGCCCCTATCCTTAATTATTTCTAATGTAGGGAAGGAATTTAAAAGGTGTGCGGTTCCTTTAAATGTGATGGCCAGAACTCTCTTTGGAGTTCAACTGTGCTTGTCACAACTTTGCTTATGGCTCCACCCCCAATGTCTCCTGGCTCCATCTCCAAAATCTCCTGGTTCCACCCCCAAAATCCCCAGATATTTCTTGAATTGGACTTGGCAACCCTACTCTCCAAAGCTATGCTGCCAGAACTCAGCTTGAAAGATGAGTAGAAAATCATCTGAAGGCACATCCTTTGGACAGGAATAAGGCATACTTGCAAAAAAGGTCAGCCAACACTGTTGGGAAAATGTTGTCCTGAACAACACGTTCAAATAGGTTGGGTGTGGAATGAGGTTCTTTCAACAGATGATATATATGTATGGAATGTGAGTTTGGGCTCCCAACTTGCTTTGAAAAATTCCACCCTAAATTTTTCTTGGGATTTTTAAAAAAATACCAACTGCTTGTTCAGTACTATACACTCTTGTAACCACCATTTAAGCAAAAGGGTTTAGAACGAAAACATCATTCAACTTATTTCAGAGGCCTTTTAAGAATGGAATGAATTGTCTTGAGGAGTGGTTTTGAGCTGGAACACTTGGAGAGCTTGAACGAATGCCTTAAAAAGAGGGAACTTGCAAAGTGGTTGGTGGGTGGTCTGTGTGTTTGGAATGACAGTCAAATGCTCCAGCTTCCATAGCTGCCTTAGCGCTCTGAAATCAGCCAAGGGATTTTCAGAAAGCAGCTGTTGGATTATGATGTGATATTCCACTTAGTATTCACCTGTTCCACAATGCACATATTGCTACACTGCTTGAGGCTAGATTCAAAGTCCAGTGTAAATGACTGGAGGCATAGCTAGACTTTGGCTCAAGCTATAAACAGTATTTTTTTAGTGGTCTGCCCAATTGTTTCCTGAAAGAACATGCACAGTTTACACATCATGAAACCATTTACTGCTTGAATATGTTTGAATGATCCTGTAAATTGGTTCCATTTATTTACTCACAGATATCAAAGGAGTATTACTCATTATTTTGTTGATTATTTTGATTCCTTCACCTTCAAAAGAAGTACCTGAAAAGAAGATATAAAGAGCATCTACAATAGAAACATTCTGCTACTTCCAATTAGTGTCAGTGAACACCCGCATGCTACAATGAATATCTACTGCCTTTTCTCAGATGGGATCATGAACTTCAGACCACTTTTAAGTTAGTAGTACTCAGCAGTGCCTTTTTAAACTTTTTTGTGGTATAATGATCCCATTCTCTCTCCTTCTCAGTTTGTTGCATCCACTTTTTATGAAACAGGTATCCATTAATATTTTTAAATGTAAATTTTCAGAGTAGTCATTCTGAACAAGAGTAAATAAATTACTTTGCTCTTCAGATCAGAAGTATAGAAAAAAGGGTGCAATGTCCACTTATTTATTCATCACATTTTCATCATGTTTTTACCATAATTTGTTTGCAGTTGACTTATTAAAGTTGACTTACAATGTATGTAAGTCTGCTTATGGGGGCTCACAGCTGTATTGCAGCTGCAAGTTCTCTGTGGGAACTCCATTTAAAAGTGCTGCAGAAGCTCAATTTGGAACAGAATGATGGTGCAGGCATGCAGGGCTCATGCCTTCCCTGTGCCATTATTCTGACCCAAAATAATACTGGGGGTGTTATTTACTCTATCAGGTGGGGGAGGGACTTCATGAGCACTAAATGCTTGCACACGCAGCCCACCCCACAGGGCCAATAACATACCCCAGTGCTCTTTTGGCTGGGAACATGATGTGGAGGGAGACAGGAGACTTTGCTCTCCATGTGCTATGGTCCCAATCTGAAGTGGGGCCCTGAAGCACTTTTGAATGTGTCATTAGTCGCACAGTAAAATCCAGTTGCAAAGTGCACTGAAAGTGGATTGAAAGTGCATAGTTTGTGTGAAAGCAATAATTGAGGTAGTCGTGCCTGGCTATAACTGGTTAATTATGGCCACTTCATGCTTTTCAAGGAAGGGCCAGAGCTGGCACACCAGGCAATAAAGATACAGCATACTGCCACAGAAGAATTTAGTCCTGGATCTAATAGCATCTCTATCTGTTTTGTTGAGGATAAGCTGAATCCATAACCAACAGCACCACACACGGTTGGTTGATTTTATTTACAAAATATTCTTCTGTCCTGCCTGTCCAACTTTTTTTTTTTTTGCCATCAAATCATGGGTTACTTATGGTGACTTTTGGTGGGGTTTTCAAGGCAAGAGACATTCAGAAGTGGTTTGCCATTGCCTGCCTGTCAAGCATGCATATTTACATGTGCCATGTAGGTCCAACAGACAAAGAGCAGAACACCACTCTGGCCTGTTCCCCCCACCTTTACAACTAAATGGTGCCTAATAATGCCATCTGGCCCGAGGATGTTTAGGTTAGCCTTGTAGCAAAGGTGTAATGCACCTCTCCCCCAGATTCACACAGACAGGTCTTATCTACTCTCCGAGAAAGTGTGAAAAAGGGAGATGTTTTTATTAACTTGCATTCCTTAACAATAAAAGAGATACTAGATAGTAGCCTTTGAACCCGTGACTCAAATTGCATCTGTATGTTATCCTTTTGAAGTCTTCCTATAAAGTAACTATTCGAATCTGTATATGTCATTACTTCCTTGGATTCTGTCTTTGACTAAGCTATGGAGTTTTACAATAAAGCAACTTTTGATTCAACAACAAAAGCTTGATTATTGAGAAATATCGATGCTTGATATTTTGGAAGTAATCCTACTTGGGGACGTAACCAAAATGGCAACTTTCTGACCATATGGTGGAGAGAACCCTACACAATGGAAAAGTTCCCACCACTCCGAAACGACTGCTGGGTGAGGAGTGAGGAGACGGTGCCGAGCCAAAAACCCCTCCGTGGCACATCCTCAGTGCCCGCAGAGTTACAGGGAGAGAGTCTCCCCTGCATATACAGCAGCTATTCATCACTCCTAAAGTGTGGGTCCCTAGAACATCCACCACTTTAATGGACGAGGCACCCGCTCGGAGAGAAGCAAGCCTGGCACTACCCTCCATGCGTTCAAGAGGGGGGGAAGACAGTGATCAGGGCACTTTGGAGGTGAGTGGAGGGGATGGCCAGAAAGAGAGAGAACCGCCGTGCCCTAACCCAGACCGAGATGAGGAGGAGGAGGAAGAACAAAATCCCGATGTTCGGGACTTTCTCCAGACAATGAGAATCGAGATGGCAGAGATGGCTAAGGGGCTACGAGATGAAATGCAAACCAATGCTAACTTCATGGCCCAAGAAGTGAGGAGGCAGTTGGAGAGGGTGCTGCAACCCCCCGATCCAAGAGGATGCCAACTACCTCCTCCTTCACCGCCTCCAGTGGTACAACAACCACGACCCCCACCACCATTGCCGTTGCTACCCCACGACTATGGAAGGGGTCAGGAGCTGGATGCTACCTTTGATGGAGATCCCGAAGAGGTGGAATACTTCTCAATACAAGCTAGCAGCTTCCTGCATTATTGGGGGAACACCTTCCCAGACGAATTCAGCAGAGTGGATTATTTGGGATCGAAGCTGAAGGGGGCTGCCAAAAGATGGTATGTGAGTCTATATGAAACCAGAAGCCCTGAGTTAGATACAGTAGCTGCATTCCTACAGGCCCTACTGACCCAGTATGAAGACCCCTTGCAGGAAACTAGAGCCCTTACCATGCCGAGGGAACTACAACAAGGGTCCAAAGCCATAAGAGAGTACACCGCAGAATTCAGGGCTAACACGGCCAAAATACGGGGGTGGAACGATCAGATGAAGATAGAGCTTAAATGCAAGCATGCTGGATCGAGCCCTTCAGCAAGCTCGCCCTACCACGCCTTTCAAAAGTCTAAGATGGGGGGCTTAGACTTTGCATGGATTTTAGGGGGATTAATGCGATTTCAACCTACAATGCGTACCCCATACCCCTGATAAAGGATCTACTTAGTACTGTATCAGAAGGGAAGATTTTCACAAAGTTAGACCTGCGAGATGCCTATTTCTGGGTATGCATAAAGGAGGGAGATGAGTGGAAGATGGCTTTTAATACGCCGATGGGACAGTTTGAATATTTAGTTATGCCCTTTGGGTTACGAGCCCCTGGAGTTTTCATGAACTTTATAAACGAAGTCCTACGCAAGTACCTGTACAAAGGGGTCGTGGTTTATTGAGAAATATCGATACTTGACACTGCCTCTGTGTAGTGACCCTGGTATTCCTCAGTGGTCTTTCATCCAAATATTGACAAAGTGTGACCCTGCTTAGTTTTAAAGATCTGATGAGATCAGGTTAACCTGGGCTATCCAGGACAGAGCCTGTCAAACATGTTGACTAATTGTTGTTTCTTGTTTTAACTAACACCATTATTGTATTGTGTTAGTTTCATTGCTAGCCAATTTGGCCTGTCCAACATATCTTAAGAACATAAGAGAAGCCATGTTGGATCAGGTCAATGGCCCATCCAGTCTAACACTCCGTGTCACACAGTGGCCAATATAAGTGTGTGTGTGTGTATATATATACACACACACACACACATATATATACACTAACAGCCACTGATGGACCTCTGCTCCATATTTTTATCCAATCCCCTCTTGAAACTGGCTATGTTTGTAACCACCACCACCTGGCGTGGCGTTGGCCTTTGGGTGAAGAAGTATTTCCTTTTATCCATTTTAATCTGACCGCTCAGCAATTTCATTGAATGTCCACAAGTTCTTGTATTGTGAGAAAGGGAGAAAAGTACTTCTTTCTCTACTTTCTCCATTCCATGCATCATCTTGGAAACCTCTATCATGTCACCCCTCAGTCGACGTTTCTCTAAGCTAAAGAGCCCCAAGCGTTTTAACTTTTCTTCATAGGGAAAGTGTTCCAACCCTTCAATCATCCTAGTTGCCCTTTCCTGGACTTTTTCCAATGCTATAATATTCTTTTTGAGGTGTGGTGACCACAATTGTACACAATATTCCAAATGAGACCGCACCACTGATTTATACAGGGGCATTATGATACTGGCTGATTTGTTTTCAATTCCCTTCCTAATAATTCCCAGCATGGTGTTGGCCTTTTTTATTGCAATCGCACACTGTCTTGACATTTTCAGTGAGTTATCTACCACGACCCCAAGATCTCTCTCTTGGTCAGTCTCTGCCAGTTCACACCCCATCAACTTGTATTTGTAGCTAGGATTCTTGGCCGCAATGTGCATTACTTTGCACTTGGCCACATTGAACCTCATCTGCCACTCACCCGGCCTCAACAGATTCCTTTGGAGTGCCTCACAATCCTCTCTGGTTCTCACCACCATCTTGGCCAAATTGGCTAGCAACCAAAAGTAAAAATAATAATAATAACATTAATAATAACATTGACATTAATAATAATAACAACATTAACTTGAAACAAGTTGAAACAAGTAACAAAATTAGCAAAGTTCCAATAATAAACATTACTCAACAAATAAAATAAAAGGTAAATCAAGAAGGTCAACAGAATAAAAAATACAGATAGCGGGCAAATAGCAGGGTAAACATCAAGGATAAGAACATTCCACAGCCAGGGAGCCACCATTGAAAAAGCACCGTTCCTAATTGCTATTGTTTCACTTCTGTGGATGAGGCAATAGTTAGCAGGCTTTGCGGTGTTGGTCTTCATTGGTGGCCAGGATGGCACAGGAGAAGGTGGTCCTTTAAGTGTCATGGTCTCAAGCCAGGCAGCCAATGCATATCTTTCAGTACAGGGATGGTATGATCCCTGCATCTATCCTCTCACAGCAATCCGCCCATCACATTTTGTCGTTAACTGAAGCTTACTAACTAAACTTAATTTCATTAACCCTCATCCAGCCTATTACCATCTCTAGTTAACTGATTTTGCCACTTTGTATCAAAAATCCAAAATTACTTTGCAATTTTAATTTTTAAAATAGTCATAAACCAGATCTCTTGGCGGAAACCTGCAGATTTATTTTATGGCAACTAATTGTCATTTCATTCTACATTTTAACCTCCAATTACCATTGTCCAACTCAGAAATACAATATTCAGAATTCTGGACAACCGGCAAGATCCAAGCAATGGGACAGGGCTGATTCAAGGCAATAATAATCAGTTTCTATAACCTCCTCTACATCAGAAACCAATAAGTATAGCTTCTGGGGCCAGGGACCCTTCTTGGCTTCAAGAAAAATTTGAAAAATAATGAAACCAATTGATCCTGACAATCCCAAAGCAAGCTGTTGTTCAGGCTTTGCACGATCACTAGAGCTGGAATGTTTTGGGGATATATTTAAGGGTTAATGGTTAAGGGTTAACAGTTATTACTGGGAGATTATATTTAAATCTGGAAAGTCCATTATCTTAATACAGTTTTCTTGTGCTGTTTCCCAACATACAAGGTGCTGGATTTCAGAGATAAACTACTCCCCAGGATGAAATTGGCTGAATGGCATGCAGCTGGCCACCTGCCGTGTAAAAACCAGGTGCATCAGGAAATATGGGCTTCTCTTTTCCCTTGTATAATGAATATTTACCAGTGACTCTATTTCTGACAGGCTTTTATTACCAGAGAAAATTGGTTTAAACTTCATACCTGAGTGAGATCCTGTCTATATCCTGAAACCCTGACAGTGTTAGCATTAAGGCACAAATCAAAGAAAGGCTCTAAAAAGTTCTATGGTTAGGGAGAAAAACATGTCTAAGTTATGGCAGATCCTGGGAACCGACTGAGGGTGTGTGTGAGTTCATACACTGAGTTATTCGCATAATAATTGCAGACAGATTGAATGTGTGAAATTGCTAGCTCTGCTTATTATATGATTGTTGCCTCCTGTTACCTTACAGTTGCCACTTATTAGCATTGGCTGTGCCTTAAAACTCAACTATTTGCTCTTCCTTAGCTATATTGAGGAAATTATACATAAACATTTTCTGTGAACTGCTCTCAGTTGTCATACACCTGCAGAATACTGGTATGAGCCTGTGTTTTGCTCAATGTAGAAATGCTTTTTGGTCATTCTGTCTCCTGCAAGGATATATTCCACTGTTCTCCACTTGTAGGTTTTTATTTGTCTAGCCTTCCAGAGGAAAACTATTACACCTACATCTTTCTTGCCATTCTGGAGGGTTCATAAAAACACAACTGTTTAGAAGAGACTGTTGCTCTTTCTAATGGGGGCAGGGCTGGCACAAGGGGTTCTGCCACCCTAGGCAATGACCCCCCGCTCCTGACTCCCTACCCCACCACCCATGTGGTGCACTCTTCCTCCTGCCCAACCCATGTGCAAAGCCAGGGCTTTGCTACTCACCCCAGTGTGTGCCTGAGTGGGGGGGGGGTGGAGGTGGTGAGGGCAAGCATGGCGATGGCAGGCCCTCAGTTGCCACACTAGAGCACACTGGCTGCCATATTGCCCTGCTCTGCTACCCTGTCAGAAAGGGCTGGGTGGCTGCTGCCTGCTGCTCCTCCCTTGACACTGCCAGCCTCCCTCCCTCAGTGGCAGCAGTGGCAAGAAGCTCCTCTGGCTGCAGAAACTTTCATCCCAGCATGGTGGGGCAGAGCAGTGGTGGGGAGGAGCGAAAAGCAGTGAGGTTGGGTGGGCGCAGTTACCCCTTCCCACCTTGCTGCCTCTTGCCACCAGCTGCATTTATTTGCAGACTCCTAAAACACAGTAGAGGAAGCCGGGTGGCGGCTCAGCTTCCTTCAAAGACTACTTGGGCCGCCTGCAGGGAAAGGGAGGGTGCAGGCTGAAAGGGGAGGCCATGGCTCAGTGGTTTTACAAAGGCCCTTGGTCCAAAGCTAGTCCAAGGTCAAAGTCCAGAATATCAAACAGAAGCCAAGTTACCAATGCAGAATAACAAACCGGAATCAGAAGTCAATGTCCAAAAGCCAAAAGGTCAGGGTGTCAAGGAAATCAAACAGGTCAGGATCAGGAACCAAGAAGGAATGTGGATGCAAGCCAGAGAATACACTTGTTGCTTCCAAGGTTACCAGGTCCTGAGTGGGAGCTATATAGGAGCCTCAATCAGCCTGCTCCCTGGGTGGCAGTGACTCTGCTAGAACTCAGGGCTGAGAGATCTGAAGCATCGACGTGCCTCATGTCTTCGCTCTGAAAGTTCTTTCCGGAGCCTGCTTCAAACTCAACAGCTGACACTGGTGCCTGGAGAGTGATTGACGGGCCAGCTGCTGTTTGTTCAGCTGAGGAACTGGCTGGCAACTCTTCCAGGTCTGTTAACCCTTCTAGCTCCCCCTAATCAGGGCTCATGACACTCTGATTCAGAGAGAAGGATGGGATATAAATCTGCAGTTCTTCTTCTTCTTCTAAAAGACATAAATTTCTTTTGGAAGTTATTTTGGAAATCTTTTTTCCCCCCGATGTTGGTTTTGATTTGATGTTCTTGAAATTGTTTTGTTTTTATTATTGTTACCTTCCTTGGTTCCCAGTTATCTGGGAGAATAACAAGCTTATAATGTTTTTAATAAGCAAATACATAATGAATGCTGAGTTACAGTTAGGAAAGGAAAGGTCCCCTGTGCAAGCACCAGTCGTTTCCGACTCTGGGGTGACGTTGCTTTCACAATGTTTTCATGGCAGACTTTTTACGGGTGGTTTGCCATTGCCTTCCCCAGTCATCTACGCTTTCCCCCCAGCAAACTGGGTACTCATTTTACTGACCTTGGAAGGATGGCAGGCTGAGTCAACCTCGAGCCGGCTACCTGAAAACCCAGCTTCCACCGGGGATCAAACTCAGGTCATGAGCAGAGCTTAGGACTGCAGTATTGCAGCTTTAACCCTCTGCGTCACGGGGCTCTTCCTACAGTTAGAGGTCTATATATTGAGCTCAACAAAAATTTATCTTGGGTTACCTGCCCCATATCCTGGTTTCATTTTTTACTCTTAAAATCTCTCTTCTTATTCATTAATACATATTGGAAAGCTTGCCCAGAGAAATAGGCCTCAGTTAACAGAAAAAAATCTTGATAATGAAAGTATTCCTCTGCAAAACTGAGAAATATCTACAATGAGTTTCTATTGTCCAGATTGTCATATGGAAGTATTTGTTCTTGTATCTATATTTTCCTATAACTATAATTAGTATCCTTCCCCTCCCCAGAACCCATTCCTTATATATTTGCATGGTACATTACATCAATTTTTGCAGATCTAAACAAAATAAAATCCCCTGGGCTACAAAGTTAGATAACATTTCTATGTATGTAATTATACATCATTGATCTTTGCATTTGTTCCACTTTAAAGCAGATGGGAATCCAAGCAAAGCACATGATTCCATGTTCCAAATGTGATGTAATGACGCATAACTTTCCTGATTTTATTGGGACTAGTCCAACTGAGACAGCAAAATACCACACTACCCTCCCCCTTCCAAGAGTTGCCTAACTCATAATCCTCACAGGGCTAACGGAAATGTGCATGTTTGTCCCAACAACTGCCACTTACAGTTGATAATTTATTGTGTATTAAAATACCTTCACAGAGTACTTTTGTGATGCCCAAGTCTTATTTCTGATGTTCTAGTCAAGGGGGTTAGCCAATGAATCTTGGATAACTGGTGTGGTGTTCAGGAGATTCAACTTTGGTTCAGTTCAGTCACTGACAAATTTTCATTTTTTTTCATTTTATTTGATTTATATCCCGCCCTACCCCACCGAAGCGGGCTCAGAGCGGCTCACAACACAGAGATTCTAACAATAAAATTCAAATTTTAAATACAATAACAATTTATATAATTAAGAGATTAAAACATTAAAAATCAGTACATCAATCCAGCACTACGCTATCTATCAACTTCCTTCAGTATTTTGGTAGTTTTGGTGCCGGTCAGTTATAGGCCAACCGGAAGAGGACTGTCTTACAGGCCCTGTGGAATTGTCCAATATCCCGCAGGGCCCTGACCTCCTCCGGTAACTGGTTCCATCAGCAAGGGGCTGTTATTGAAAAGGCCCTGTCCCTGGTTGACTTCAACCGGGACTCCTTTGGCCCGGGGATTACGAGCAGATTTTGGGAGCCAGAACGCAGTACTCTCTGGGGAACATATGGGAAGAGACGGTCCCTAAGGTAGGCAGGTCCTAGACCATTCTACAAAAAGCCCTGTGTGAAACAATGGTGTCATCAGGGGGTGTGGCCTATTATGCAAATGAGTTCCTGCTGGGCTTTTTCCTACATAAAAAGCCAAGAGTATATTTTAAAAATAAAGTTCGTGAACTGTAAAGTGTGAAGTCCTGCACCAAAAGAGGGCCAGGCAGGATGTAGCTACAGTGTTCACTGATGGAACCTATTTGCTTTACGGCAGCTGATCACTCAAGTTCAGCTATGGCACCACGACTGCAAACAGTGTGGCCATTTTGGAATGAAAACGAAGATTCCTGGTTTTGAGTCACACAAAGGGAGGAAACAATCAAAGCAGATTCAAAGCTGTGAAATCTGATCGGTTTATGACAAAGGCAGCGTTGGCTCTCGAATGTCACACCTTGAAAATCTTACTGGTCTCACAGCTACGCGTACTTCCAGAGTCACACAAGTGAAACTATTCAGAACACTAACCTTTTTTGAGAAGTTGAAAGCCCTTTCTTCAAGTTCCTCAGTTCTCTGTCGATCAACACAAACATCCATCAAATGACTGAGGCTTATACTGTTCACAGCTAAACAGTTGGAGTTCTACTAAGTACTAAGCATTATATTAAGTACTAAGCATTAACTAGCCTTTCACTCAAATATTGGTTATTCAGGAAACAGAATGTTTGATACTGGTATTTGGTTGATTCCAACACTCATTGAAGAAAGCACTGATGCTTGTGGGTCTTTCCCTCATTCTTCTCCCCTCAGCAGCCCTGACTGACCCTGAGAAAGTTTATTACTGGGATTTTGGGGCCTATGCAGTTGCTGCAGTTGGGAGAAGTGGGGTGGGGACAGAAAAGCTCTGCAGCCTTCCAAACAGCAAGGCTATTAGAGACCATGGATCCTGCAACCCTGGGAATAATTTTTTTAGGGGTGGAAATGACTGCTGCTGAATAGGGGTGGGGGGGAAAGGAAAGATCTATGTTCCTTAAATCCATAGATCAGGAGATACAACCTGCTGAGTCTGTAAGAATCTATACTTGGTAAAACTCTGGTCTCTCTGATGTATGCCTAAAGATTCTGCAATTTTACAAATAAAATGGTTCTGGATTTTCTTATGCATAGAAATCAAGGAGAAAATTACCTTATGCCTCCACCATCCCTCCTCTCCCGGTATGAACTCTGGAGAGTTCTATGCTCTGCTCAGCACCACCTCGTGATCCCTGTCCCAAGGGACGTCAGCTTAGCCTCAACCAGGGCTTTTTTTGGCCCTTGCTGGTGAGACATGCTCCCACTCAAGATCAGGGCCCCGTGGGACTTACTACAGTTCCATAGAGCCTGTAAAATGGGGCTGTTCCACCAGACTTTGGGCTGATGCAGCAGACTTTCAAATATTCTGGCCTCACCTGCTTATGACCCCTTTCCCATGCCCTGTTGTTTTTTTTGATAGTATCCAGACAAAGGGTTCTCCTGAGCCTGCTTGCAGGAAAGGGCAGGATATAACTACAAAAAATAAATTAAAATTAAACTAAATTATTTTGTCTGATATGAGGCATGGGATTTGTTATTGTGCTAGCTACTGTTTTATCAATTTTATTGTCTGATTGGTTTTTATTTTGTAAGCCACCCTGAGCTCACTTGTGGGAAATGGCAGGGTACAAATTAATTAATTAAATAATAAAAATAACAATCCCTTGTTCTAATAATAAAAGTGGGGAACCCATAAAGATTTGTGGGGGCATCTCACTTTTCCTTCCCCCACTATTTCAGCTTTCTCTTCCCTGGCAAGCCCCATAGCCTCTCCCATTTTCCTTCTTATTTCTCTTTCCCACCCAATAGCCAACCTACCTTTATTTACCCCCTCCTTCAGCTTTCCATCCTTCTCTCTCCCTAGCAGCCTTGTTAGCCCTGGATCTCCTCTCCAACTACTCTGAACTGTTATGGACTATAACCACCTGGCATCCATGTCAGACCAGCTAGGGACACTTAGCCCTCATAGGCTATAAACATTTAGTCAGGCCAGATCCCAACATGTTTCCTGCCTGTGCCTCTATGTTGTGGATTACCTATGCCTCTAAAATCGAGTGAACCTCAGATTGTGCTTCATCTACTGGCTGCCCAGCCCGGCAGATCAGTAACTGCCCTTCTGTCTCCAAGAAGACAAGACCAGAAGCAGCCCTGAAAGAAGCCATATTCCTGAGATGTTTGAAAAAGACAGCATACTCTTCTGCAAGCCCTCATGCAGAGAAGGTTTCTTCTTCACGCACCACATTCCAAAGTCCTGCATACACTTTGGAAATGCAGATGCGAAAGCCATCCACAAAGAACTGCTGCAATGTCTTCTCCCAAGACAAAAGAATCTTCCTGACACTCATCAAGAAGAATCTCCTGCTCAATAGAACATGGTTGGAAAGATCGCCTGTCAGCTACATCCTGTCACCAATCTCCTCTCTTCTGTCTTCCCATTGTTCCTACCTGCGGTGTTACATTAGTGAATATTTGACTCCAAATTGACCACTCCAGTTTCTTTTGTATAAGAGATGGCTCGCACTCCATGGACCATCATTACCCATACAATTCTTTTGTTCTGTTTTCTGGGAATCATTACCGGGTAGGCAGGGCTCATCATGAGACCCTGTCCCAGGATATGCAATTGGCTATATAAAGCCAGCTTTTTGGCTATTCAGGTGTGACTTTGACAGTATACCTACCTTGCTGCCACAGTTACCCCCAATCCTGATCAGTTTGAGTCCCATTATTGTGGGTGATGCTGGTTGTCTCTTGCTCCCCCTCCCTTATCTCATCTTCACTAAGGAATCTCTCTTCTTTCATCATTGAACAGGTATTAGTATCTCCTATTCATCACTGCTAATGTGAACGTCTCTATCAATTTTCCTTCCTATTTTTCCTAGGTCTGTATGTGTGATGAGTATTTCTGTTTATTTGTGTGCTTGAGTGTTTTCCAATAAAAATATATTTTCGTTAACAAATCTCTTTGTTATTTAAGGTGCTCTTATGGAGAATTGACTCCTGTATATACAGGTTATTGCTCCCGAATAGTTTGGCCATCTTTGCCCACCTAATTAAATTCCCCCATACCGCTCTTGAGGGCAATTTGGTTAACAGCTTCTCTGCAGGAAGCTCTGGCTAAGTTATGTGTTGCCTCCTGAGGAAGGCTCAGTTTTGCAGTGGAGACCCTGCATGTATTTATGGGAAGTACCTTCATATCCTCTCCCCATACTATTTCCACATATCCTCTCCCCATACTATTTTCTCTTTCCTTCATTCTTGCTGTCCCCATATCTTCACTTTTCGTTGCTTCCTTCTCTCTTTCCCATCTACTTACCAACCTACCATCTGCTCCCCGACCTTCAGCTACAGCTGTTTATTCCATTTATATCCCACCTTTCTCCACAATGGGGACTGAAAGTAACTTACACCATTCTCTTTTCCTCCATTTTATTATCACAACAACACTGTGAGATAGAAAAGACTGGGAGTATGTGACTGGCCCAAAGTCAGCCAGTGTGGTTCCACAGCAGAACCTGGGTCTCTCAGATCTTAGTCTGAAACTCTAATCACTACACCACACTGGCTTTCATGGGATGACTGATGTTGAACAGTATGAAGCAACTGGACCTGGGTGAGTGAAGCAAGTCACATGGTAACAAGTTGCCTGGTAGTTTTTGGTGGACCTGGTTCCAAAGAATCCTCCCTCAAAAGCCAAAACAACCTTGGAAAAGGCTGTGCCGCTTCCCCATTCTTTTAGTGACACAAACTAAGGCTCAAAGGCTGGCAATACAGTCATGATTGCCTAGCAACTGCCATCAGAGATTAGGGTGGCCAGACCGTCCCAGGCATCCGGGAATGTTCCGGTTTAGCCAGCCCCGGAGGCGGTGGGCCGCGGGCGCCGGTGGGGAAGGCGGCGAGTGAGGGAGGGAGCGTCCCTGTGCGTGCGCAGGGACGCTCCCTCCCTTACTCGCTGCCTTCCCCGCCCGCGCGCGGGGCCCGGCGGCGGTGGCGGAGGCCTCTCCGCGGCCTCCACTGGTCGCTGGAGGCCCTCCAGAGACTCTGGAGGGCCTCCAGCGACCAGAGGAGGCTGCGGAGAGGCCGCAGAAAGGCCGGCGCTGGTCCCTGGAGGCCCTCCAGAGACTCTGGAGGGCCTCTAGCGACCAGCGCCGACCAACGGAGGCCACGGAGAGGCCGCAGAGAGGCCGGCGCTGGTCCCGGGAGGCCCTCCAGAGACTCTGGAGGGCCTCTAGCGACCATCGCCGACCAGCAGAGGCCGCGGAGAGGCCGGCGCTGGTCCCTGGAGGCCCTCCAGAGACCAGCGGAGGCCCTCCCCAGCCTCTGCAGCCACTGCCAGCAGCACCAGCCGCCCGGAGGAGAGGCCGCCACCCGCCCTGGATGAAGGTAAGCAGGGAGGGAGGGGGCCGAAAGCGGGGGGGGCGGCTGGCGGGAGGGGGCGGCTGGCCTTCCTTCCTTCCCTCCCTCCCTCCCTTCCCTCCCTCCTCCCTTCCTTCCCTCCCTCCTTCCTCCCTCCCTCCTTCCCTCCCTCCCTCCTCCCTTCCCTCCCTCCCTCCTCCCTTCCTTCCCTCCCTCCTTCCTTCCTCCCTCCCTCCTTCCTTTCTTCCTTCCTCCCTCCTTCCTTCCTTCCCTCCCTCTCTCCCTCCTTCCTTCCTTCCTTCCTTCCTTCCTTCCTTCCTTCCTTCCTTCCTTCCTTCCTTCCTTCCCTCCCTCCCTCCCTCTCTCCCTCCTTCCTTCCTTCCTTCCTTCCTTCCTTCCTTCCTTCCTTCCTTCCTTCCTTCCTTCCTTCCCTCCCTCCCTCCTCCCTCCCTTCCTTCCCTCCCTCCCTTCCTTCCCTCCCTCCTTCCTTCCTTCCTTCCTTCCTTCCTTCCTTCCTTCCTTCCTTCCTTCCTTCCTTCCTTCCTTCCTTCCTTCCTTCCTTCCTTCCCTCCCTCCCTCCCTCCTCCCTTCCTTCCCTCCCTCCCTCCTTCCTCCCTCCCTCTCTCCCTCCCTCCCTCCCTCCTTCCTCCCTCCCTCCCTCCCTCTGGCCACCCCTGGAGTAGACAATACTGACTTTGGTGGACCCAAGCACTGATTCAGTGTAAGGGAGCTTTGTGTTTGTGACTGGACTAGACAATACTGACTTTGGTGGACCCAAGCACTGATTCAGTGTAAGGGAGCTTTGTGTTTGTGACTGGACTAGACAATACTGACTTTCGTGGACCCAAGCACTGATTCAGTGTAAGGGAGCTTTGTGTTTGTGACTGGAGTAGACAATACTGACTTTGGTGGACCCAAGCACTGATTCAGTGTAAGGGAGCTTTGTGTTTGTGACTGGACTAGACAATACTGACTTTCATGGACCCAAGCACTGATTCAGTGTAAGGGAGCTTTGTGTTTGTGACTGGACTAGACAATACTGACTTTCGTGGACCCAAGCACTGATTCAGTGTAAGGGAGCTTTGTGTTTGTGTCTTCTGGTGCAATTTTGTTCTCAGATCCTGTATTTACTTCATCAGTATATGGGATAAGGCACTTTCTCAACTGTGCTGCATAATGCAGCCTATTTATTTTGTCTTGTTTGCTCTGTTGGCTCTATCTGCGCCACCTTCATCACTTTCGGGGTGTGGATCCCCCAGTGGGGTGGTCTCCCGACTCCCTCCGCCGGCTGTTTCTGATAGCCCTGCGCCCCCTCTTTCATTTGATATGTGTCCCGTGCAGGTGCCACCCTCCCCCCGGGAGATGCCGCAAAATGAGCCCCCTTGAGGCTTATGGTGGCAGGGCTCGGGGCCGGTGCAGCGGCACGCTGAAGCAGCCTGTCGGTCACTTCCGGGTTCCTGTCCTGCATCTCGACCTGTGTTATTAGTGACAGGCTGCTTTGGCGTGCCGCTGCACCGGCCCCCTGGGCCCCACAACGATGGGACCGATGCCACAGGGACGGGCTCGAAACACTCTATAACCCCTCAAAAGAACAGCAGTCTAGCTCGCTTCCCCCGAGCCCTGCCGCCATAAGCCTCAAGGGGGCTCATTTTGCGGCATCTCCCGGGTGGAGGGTGGCACCTGCACGGGACACATATCAAATGAAAGAGGGGGCGCAGGGCTATCAGAAACAGCCGGCGGAGGGAGTCGGGAGACCACCCCACTGGGGGATCCACACCTCGAAAGTGATGAAGGTGGCGCAGATAGAGCCAACAGAGCAAACAGGACAAAATAAATAGGCTGCATTATGCAGCACAGTCTCACTGGAATCTCACTGGAATCTGACTGGCTTCTCAGCATGGAACCCGTTCTCTCTAGTCTTCTCACTTTGAAAAAAGTAAAAAAAGAGTTTCATTTAACTTTACTTCCCCCTTTCCCTCTCTATAAATAATCTTGGTGTTTCTGGCGGTGATATTTGGGGGATTTTTGGGGACGTCACAGGAAGTGCTGTGAAGTCACTTCCTGTTTCCGGCAGTGGCATTTGGGGGGAAATGATGTCATTTGGGGGAAATGATGTCACAGGAAGTGATGTCACTTCCTGCTTCCGGCAGGTGGAGCGGGGGAAAATGATGTCACAGGAAGTGATGTCACTTCCTGTTTCCGGCAGGTGGCGTGGGGGAAATGATGTCACAGGAAGTCATGTCACTTCCTGTTTCCGGCAGCGGCACGACGTCGCCGGAAGTGCCGTCACCGGAAGTGACGTCACTTCCTGTTTCCGGCGGCGCGCGCGCTTTGCGCGCACGCACCCCTACCTTCCCCCACCCAAAGGTGTCCCTGGCTGACCTTCAGACATTATGGCCACCCTATCAGAGATATAAACTTCAACCCCACTGGGATTTCCCAGAAAAGCTTCTGTGGACAATACTGTTTGTGAATAAACAACAGCGAGAAAAAGTTGGGAGGGAAAGATTATCAGAACTGGTAGAATCAAGGGCTCAGTGGTTGGACTAAAGAATGTATTTCTTGTAACCTGCAACACAAACTCTGATGTAAATAATGAATCTAGAGCAGGGCTTTTTTGTAGCAGGAGTTCCTTTGCATATCAGGCCACACACCCCTGATGTAGCCAGTCCTCATGGAGCTTACAGTGGGCCCTGTACTAAGAACCCTGTATGCTCTTGGAGGATTGTCTACATCAGGGGGATGCGGCCTAACATGCAAAGGAGTTCCTGCTACAAATAAAACCATGATCTAGGGAATTGTGGTATGATTATAAATGCAATTTTACTGTGTCCTGGTGAGCCCCACCTTAGGCAAAGGAATGGACCTGTCATCATTTTATCCTTAGTAGTGGGTGGAGGAGCAAAAACTTGTTCCCCAAAGGTGGCAAGGTTATTCTAGTACCTAGGCCCTCCTTTAAATAAGAAAAAAAAATCCCGTATCCATTTTATATTTAGCTTGGTGTTTTTGCAAACACCTGTGGCCAAAATATTGGAAGTTGTGGGGGAGGGGTTTTTGGGGGGTGAGCAGAGGCCTGTGGTCCAGTAGTTTAGTTGATTTTGGTATCCTGAGACCTGGTTTAGAGACAAAGAAATGGAAGAGATGGGTAGCCATCTTTTTTTGTAGCCATTTTTGTTTGCATCTGTGAGGGGTGAGATATAGCTGGTACCCTGAAAACGGAAAGCAAAGTGATTCTGCTATCTTGGACCCTACTCCATCAAAACAAATGCTCCCATATTTTCAGGCCAGGGTATCTGAGAAGCCAATATTTACTCTGAATTTTGAGACTGATGTGGAGATTCAGCTTGAATATCCAGTGTGAGTGGCATAGTTGTTTAAGTGTTGGTTTATGAGTTCAAATCTCCGTTTAACCCTAAATCTCACTATGTGACCTTCAGCCAGTCACACACTTTCAGCATAATCTATATCATAGAGTAGTTATGAGAAAAAAAGAGGTGGAAGGAAGTATTTCTGTACATATGCAAATAAAATATTACTCTGTCTCAGTAAAAGAGTTTATGATATCTTTTTCTTCATCTTACAGAGTCCTCTTTCTTTGAAATTCAGACAATTGCAAGTGAAAAAAAAATCTTAAACCACATGATTAATTGTTGATGGCAATTTTTTTGGAAATATAAACAATTTAACATTGAAATAATTTTATATAGATTACTAAGTATGGGCCAGGGTCAGATTCAGCCCTGTAAAGATTACTCAAGTGTGATCAACTGTACCCCTAGAAACTAAGGTGTCTACACCCCTGTCTGCATAGGGGATATTTGTTTCTTAAAGCTACAGTTGCTCCTTTTATATTTTAGGGAGGCTTTCCTCAGGTTTGTGAAAAGCTCTGTCTTGTCTGTCCATGGCCCTAGCCTCCAGATTTAAGTATCAATAGATGAAGCCATGTTAACAATTAGATATAGCGATTAACAAGAGTCTTGTGCCCAAATAATTGTAGCTAATTGTAGACTTGGGCATCAGAGATTGCAGTTAGCCTTTACCCATGATTACCATAAATAACTTTTGGAATGTGAAGGAAAGACCGACCAGATCACCTATCTCTCTGATTTGAAGATGGAGAAAGGAGGATAAAATGTCATATTTATTTCAGCTTCCATTCTTCATATCTGGCTGCAGCCTCATCTGCTTAACCTCAGCAGCTGAAGGTCTTTGTCAGAACAAAGACAAGTCTTGCTGTTTTATCACAAAAGTGAAACTTGTCTTCATTCTATGTTTCTAGGTGATTACCTGTGAAATACAACTCACTGAAATGGGCTTCAGAGACCAAGGAGATGTACAAATAACCACATTTTACTATCCTTATC
Source organism: Heteronotia binoei (assembly GCF_032191835.1). Lineage (NCBI taxonomy): Eukaryota > Metazoa > Chordata > Lepidosauria > Squamata > Gekkonidae > Heteronotia > Heteronotia binoei. Next base: position 91,159,168 of record NC_083228.1, on the reverse strand, counting down.
TAACTTTGGGATTCAACATCTGCTGCTTTTGGTATTAAATATTCTGCAGGCACATTATTTTGAAAATATTAATGCTCAGGCACACAGTCCTGTGCATCTAAACTAACAAAAAAGAAATATTGCTTTCACAGTAGTTTCCAAAGGCTAAGACATAAAAGAACTTCAAAAGTTGATTGATTGGACACCAGTGGTGCATCTTAGGAAGCAACAATGGTGCAAGGTGCTGTTCATGGGGACCTCAGAGTTCAGCTCAGACATATTGGATGAAGACCTTTTAGACCTGGAAATCTTTTTCTCCCCCCTTGTGAGACCCTGATTCAGTACCTGAATTTTTCTTTTAATTTGATTTTCCTGACTCAAATCTCACAGGATTGTACCATGAGGTAAACTGCTTTGTTGTGTTTTAGGGATTCCATAGAAAGACAAATGCAGTTTCACTCTTTCTTTCATCTAACCATGATTTATTTATTGATAATATTTTGCTCTATGCCTAGAAATCTGCTTCTTTCTCAAAAGTGCAAAAATAGGGAACAATCCCAAGCAGGTCTACTTAGAGGTAAGTCATGTTTTATTCAATGAGGCTTAGTCCCAGGAAAATATTTGCAGGATTACAGCCATAATCTCTGACACTCACTCAAGTCTCGACACATTAAAAGAACCAATTTGGTGTAGTGGTTAAGTGTGTGGACTCTTATCTGGGAGAACCAGGTTTGATTTCCAGCTCTTCCACATGTAACTGCTGGAGTGACCTTGGGTCAGTCATAACTCTGTCAGAAGCTGTTCTGGAAAGAGCAGTTTCTGTCAAAGCTCTCAGCCCCACTTACCTCACAGGGTGTCTTCCGTTCCAAAGAGACTGTAAGCCACTCTTGGATTCCTTTGAGTAATGTAGGGTGGGGTATAAAACTCTTACAAATTTGCTCCTATATTCAGAGCGTAATAATATGATCCAGGAGCTCAATAATAGCAAAGAATTATTCCTCAAGATCCATGTTATTCTTTTTCTTTTAAATCATCCATTATTTTAAAGTTGCCTGAGCTTTCATTCATTTCATTTTCCTCTACCCCTAACAATGTTCAGGCCACATGGATGATTTCCTTTTTTGGTATATTTTAATCAGGACCAATGACTTGTATGAGAAAATGTTAATTGTGAAATAGCTCCTGTCTGAGTATAATTAGTTATAATCTAGCAGGATTCAGAAGTTGCTTCCAAGACAGATTGCTACATCTCTCTCTCTCTTTTTGAAATTATCGTTATTTTTAACATACACCAAACCAATATGACAATACATTAAAACAAAGACAAATACATATTTGCTACAGAGAAGATACAAATAAGGAATGACATGTATTAGAGAAATAACAAGTCCCAATAATAAACCTTATTAGGAAACACCAGGGCTTTTTTTTTTTTAGCAGGAACGCACAGCAACGCAATTCCGGCTTGCTTGGTGTCAGGGGGTGTGACCTAATATGGAAATGAGTTCCCACTGGATTTGTTCTACAAAAACACTTACGTGAAACAATGCTGATGTCAGGGTGTGTGGCCTAATATGCAAATGAGTTCCTGCTGGGCTTTTTCTACCCCAAAAAAAAAGCCCTGGGAACCACATTTTGCTGAGTAAAATATGATACTACTGGAAACCATACTGCTGTAAATTTTTCTTGATAATTTTGTAAGTTAGGCATGAGATGACAACTAGTAATTTTGCAATGGACAAAACATTCCCACAGCTTATTTTGCCAGGATGATAAAGAAGGTGAGCTTTTATCTCCCCATTTTGAAGCAATTATTTATTTATTTATTTAGTTCCATTTATATCCCATCCTCCCCTCCGAGGTGGGCTCAGGGCGGCTTACATATTCATGCATATGCATGGGTATAACATATAATAAATAGGATAAAAACCATAAAACAATTTAACAACCATAAGACATAAACATTTACATTTCTACATTTCGGTGCTATGAACTTACAATCAGATTTATGTTTTCTGTAATTACAATCCTAGCAACGGCTAGCAGAGTTGTAATCAAAATATCTTTACTTTTGTTTCCAAAGCCCAATGGTAGCATAGATAACAAGGATAAAAGGATTTCTCACCTGACAGGAACCTTGACTCGTTATCATATAAATATGCTGTAAAATCAACTCCCAAAATGGGTATATGTAAGGGCAATACAACCAGCAGTGCACATAGTCCCCCAAATGACCACATCCCTTTCAACATTTTGCACTCACAGCAGTCCGAAAAAGGTGTAATCTGCAAGGAGTAAGATACCATTGATGTAACACCTTAAAAGAATTAAAACAAATATTAAACACATTAGACTTAAACCCATATAGATTGTAAATTGAGTGCCAATCCTCCTCTTGGATATTCTGCTTACAAATATCCTGCCAAAATAATTGAGTTTGTATAAGCTTTTTTGACATAATTGAAATCAGAATTTTATAAATGCTTGAGATAAGACCTGGACCTACAAATTCTGCCACACAGTCTCAACAAATTCTTTTCCAGGATGTAGAAAAGATTCAAGAACATCTTCTTATAAAGACTGTTTGACTGGAAAGGGGGTCTTATTTTACCTCTGCTTCCATGCTATTTTGAATCCTCTCAACAGCAAAGCATTTCAGCAGTCTAAATGCTCTGGATGATCTTTTGAGAAGCAGCATAAATTACAGTCCCATAGGACTGTGGGCTGCCAGAATTAACAGCCAGTATGGAACTTTGTATGTTGTTCCATGGATGGAATGCTCTATAGTCCATGGTGGTCCATTTTGTTCTCTTGGATCATGTTGTCCTAGAGCACTGGATTAAATAATGGAATAAAATTAAAATTAGATGTGACCTATAGACATATTCAATGGATGCTGTTTCACAGCAAAACCATGGAAATGTTACCCAACTGGAAGGTTCACATAAATCTGTCAGTAGGACAAGGGTGGCACAGTTCAATTTCAGCAAATGTTTCTGGAGTTGTTAGGTCATAGCCTCCAAATAGCTACTATGCTTGTTTTTGGATGATGCATTTGATACTATCCACACAGGCCCATTACATAGAACGCAAGTGTGAAAATATATTATAGCTAATGACACCAGCTAGAAGCAACGTGTGCTCAAGTCAGACACTAAGCCAGATGTGCCAGTGATCACTAAGGTCTATGCAATGATTTAGTAGAGTCTGCCAATCTGTCTTGAACTCCTCTGTTAAACTGTTGTTTGGGTGTAATCTATTTGCTCTTTTTAAGTACTTTTCTTCTTGCTGTGTTTGAAACTCCAGCATACAGACAACAGTGACTCAAACATACATTTGGACCACTTTTGCATTTGTCTTTCTGAAGAGAAGATGACAATAGCTAGTGTATGTTTTCTGAATTGTTTGAATTCAATCTCTGTGGGATTTGAATTTGTTGAATAGCCATTGAATAGCTTCAGAGAGAGAGAGAAAGAGAGAGAGTATATACAATCTTCTCAAAATTGCTTTGAAATAGCAGATGTCAAAAGTATGTAGTTTGGAAGAAAGGATTTTCCCTTCCTCGTATGAGTACATAAGTGTAGCTGGTTATTAATATGTGGTATTCCAATTCATGTCTTTACAAAGCCATATTTTTCATAGCAACTGGAACAAATAATGATAAAGCAACTAAACTAAATGTGGCTTGGAATATTTTAGCTACATCTGCAATTCATCTGTCATTGTATTTCTCCTTCCTCAAGCAAGGTAATCAAATACTGTAATAGAAACAGCTTATTAATTTCAGGGTATAATGATTTGCTTTGGAGTATTTCTCTTTATGTTCCCTGTATTCATTGGATTGATGCTGATTTACACAAGCTGAGGACATGTTCTGGTATGGAGTTCACATCATATTTGGCAATGATTAATATTAATAAACTGCTCGCAGTTAAGTATCACAGTTTTTAAAACTATAGACAAGTCACAGGATATCATATCAAAGAATGCACAAAACCTAAAGCCAAAGCCAAAACCAAAACCAAATAACAACACAAAACAAATAACCAAATAACATATTGTGCAAGATTTTGAATTCTTGAGAATTTTTCATCAAGCTGGATCTAAAGAAAAAAAAGGCAGAGGAAGGTATTTCAAGTTATGATCTTAACATATTTTCAATTCACAGTCTGTGTAGAATGCTTTGCTGAGTTCACTAGCAGAGGATGTGGCTGGCTAGTAGCAGGTTGTGTCCTTGGAATGCAGGGAAGAAAAAACAAAAAATGGAAGCTATCTGTAACAGAAAAGCAGGGCATGGAGGCAGTTTCTTTAAGGGAAAGCACGGGCCAGGTGTGGGTGCGGGGGATTTAAGCATGGGCTGTGAAGAAGATGCGACCGGTGGGTAATGGGAACCAGCTGTACAAGAGGAAAACTGGAATAAAAATATATCTGCAGACAGATGAGACTCCAGACTGCGTTATTTGGTGACACGTGGGGGCTCATCCAGGATCTATGCAGGGGAGCCAAACCCCTTTAGCCATGTTGGAGCCCACTGGTGCCCCGCTGGACCTGATCCAATTTGGAGAATGGTTGGCCTCAGCACAAGAGGAATTGATCCAGAGTATCCTGGACTGACAGCAGGTGAGCCAGGACTGATGACTCCAAGAGTTAGGGTGACCATAATGTCTGAAGGCCAGCCAGGGACACGTTGGGGGGGGGGGAGGTAGGGGTGCGTGCGCGCGAAGCGTGCGCGCGCTGCCGGAAACAGGAAGTGACGTCACTTCCGGTGATGTCACTTCCGGTGACGTCACGCCACCACAGGAAACAGGAAGTGACATCACTTCCTGTGACATCATTTCCCCCAAATGCCACTGCCGGAAACAGGAAGTGACTTCACAGCACTTCCTGTGACATCCCCAAAAATCCCCCAAATATCACCGCCGGAAACAATTTTGTTCTGAAAACCTGTATATACTTCATCAGTATATGGGATAAGGCACTTTCTCAACTGTGCTGCATAATGCAGCCTATTTATTTTGTCCTGTTTGCTCTGTTGGCTCTATCTGCGCCACCTTCATCACTTTCGGGGTGTGGATCCCCCAGTGGGGTGCTCTCCCGACTCCCTCCGCCGGCTGTTTCTGATAGCCCTGTGCCCCCTCTTTCATTTGATATGTGTCCCGTGCGGGTGCCACCCTCCCGCCGGGAGATGCCGCAAAATAAGCCCCCTTGAGGCTTATGGCGGCAGGGCTCGGGGGAAGCGAGCTAGACTGCTGTTCTTTTGAGGGGTTATAGAGTGTTTCGAGCCCGTCCCTGTGGCATCGGTCCCATCGTTGTGGGGCCCAGGGGGCCGGCGCAGCGGCACGCCGAAGCAGCCTGTCACTAATAACACAGGTCGAGATGCAGGAAAGGAACCCGGAAGTGACCGACAGGCTGCTTCAGCGTGCCGCTGGCGCTGGTCCCGGAAGGCCTTCGCTGGCCGGCGCTGGTCCCGGAAGGCCTTCCAGAGGCTCTGGAAGGCCTTCCGGGACCAGCGCCGGGTGCTCCGCGGCTTCCCCGCGGCCTCCGCTGGTCCCTGGAGGCCCTCCAGAGACTCTGGAGGGCCTCCAGGGACCAGCGGAGGCAGCGGGGAGGTCTTCGCTGGCCGGCGCTGGTCCCGGAAGGCCTTCCAGAGGCTCTGGAAGGCCTTCCGGGACCAGCGCCGGGTGCTCCGCGGCTTCCCCGCGGCCTCCGCTGGTCCCTGGAGGCCCTCCAGAGTCTCTGGAGGGCCTCCAGGGACCAGCGGAGGCCGCGGGGAGGCCTTCGCTGGCCGGCGCTGGTCCCGGAAGGCCTTCCAGAGGCTCTGGAAGGCCTTCCGGGACCAGCGCCGGGTGCTCCGCGGCTTCCCCGCGGCCTCCGCTGGTCCCTGGAGGCCCTCCAGAGACTCTGGAGGGCCTCCAGGGACCAGCGGAGGCCGCGGGGAGGCCTTCGCTGGTCGGCGCTGGTCCCGGAAGACCCTCCAGAGTCTCTGGAAGGCCTTCCGGGACCAGCGCCGGCTGCTCCGCGGCCTCTCCGCGGCCTCCGCTGGTCCCTGGAGGCCCTCCAGAGACTCTGGAGGGCTTCCAGCGACCAGCGGAGGCCGTGGAGAGGCCTCCGCCACCGCTGCCGGCCCCGCGCGCGGGCGGGGAAGGCGGCGAGTGAGGGAGGGAGCGTCCCTGCGCAGGCGCAGGGACGCTCCCTCCCTCACTTGCCGCCTTCCCCGCCGGCGCCCGCGGCCCACCGCCTCCGGGGCTGGCTAAACCGGGACCTTTAATGGTCCCGGTATAGGCAGCCCGGTTGCCGGGATTGGGTGGCCAGAACCGGGAATGTCCCGGGAGACCGGGACGGTCTGGCCACCCTACCAAGAGTACACCCAGTTGTGGAGCCAATGGCTGACAACTCCAGAAGCCGCAGGACAGGGTCCTTTCTGAGTGCTGAAAATGGCTGTCACTGACAACATAGAGACTTTCCTTGGTGCGTTTGAACGGACTACTACTGCGGCCGCCTGGCCAAAAACCATTGTGACAGTAGAACCAGGAGAAAATGGCATTCACAACCCCCTGCGGTCTGTATCACTTTAAAACCATGTTCTTCAGGTTACATGGAGCTGCCATGACTTTTCAGCGGCTCATTGACTAGTTGTTAGAGGGATGTTAGAGGCCATGGCCTACATAGATGACGTTGTTTTTAGCCAGACATGGCAAGACCATTTAGTGCACTTAGAGCATGTCTTACAGGTGATCAAACAGGTGGGCCTCCATCTGAATGCGAAGAAATGTACTTTTGCCCGTTCACAACTAAAGTACTTGGGGCATATTGTGGACGGAGGGTAAATCTGACCATTGCAGTTGAAAGCGAACCCCTCCCATGGACATACCACTGTCAGTGAGCCTTGCAAAATCTCCAGTCCATACTGACAACTGAACCAGTCCTGCAAGCCCCTGATTTTGCAAAGCCATTCCTCCTTTATATGGGCACCTCTGGCACTAGCCTGGGGGTGGTCCTTGTCCACCCCAGGTAAAAAAGGAAGGAGTCAAACACCCCATTACCTTCTTGAGTAGAAAACCTCTGCCCAGGGAATGGCAGTATTCAACCCTAGAGAAAGAGGCCCTAGAAATCAAGTGGCCAGTGATGGCCCTATGCTATTACCTCCTATATAAACCCTTTGTTCTCATGACAAATCATGCGGCCCTCAAGTGGCTGAAGGAATGGGTTGACCAGAATGATAGAGTACAGAGATGGATGCTGGCTCTTCAACCCTACACATTCCAAGTCTGTCATCAGCTGGGCAAGCTACATGTAAATGCAGATTTTTTTCTCACGAAGGGCTACGGAGGCATTAACATTGAAGGACATTCTGAGGGAAGGGGTGTGTGACAGGGAAGTGGGGCATGGAGGCGGTCTCTTTAAAGGAAAGCATGGACCAGGTGTGGGTATGGGGGATTTAAGCCTGGACTATGAAGAAGACAGGGCCGATGGGTAACAGGAACCAACTGTATGAGAGGGAAACTGGAATAAAGATATGCCTGCAGATAGACGAGGCTCCAGACTGTGTTATTTGGTGATACTATCCAATTGAAAACATAACAACCAATAATTAATCAGGTATCTTTCAGATGCCCACAGAGTCAAATGGATCCAACCAGGTTCCAGGAAGCTCTGTGGGATCCAGCACTCTTCCAGGAAGAAGTTGACTTGCCCCCTTGACCTATGTCCTTCTTGGCTGGTTAAAGCCTGCTGAGAGAATGTTTGGACTCCTCTGGGTGATATTATCAACTTATCCCTATTATCAGGGATCTTCCTAGTTGGCTTAAAGGAGGCAGTGGTGTGTCCACTCTGAAGAAGTCATCATTGGACCCTACAGTTCTCTCTAAATATCACCTGGTTTCGAATTTACTGTTTCTGGATGATCTTTGGAGGCATCTGGATCGGGGTGGGTCTGTGGTGCTGTTGCTTCTTGATCTAATGGCTGTGTTCAACACAATTGATTATGATATTATGATTCCTGTTGCTAGCCCACCTCTCCAAGAGGCCAGAGGCGAATCCAGGTGTGATGAAACGCAGGGGGAGCCAAACAGGGACCCAGGTGCTCTTATGGCGGAAGAGAGAGGAACCAAACAACTGTGCCCACGTATTGCAATAAACGTTTCTTACCAACTCGGGTGTCGCTCGGGAAGGCGCGGGCGGCGCTTGGAGAAGTGAGTAACGGCATTTTTTCCCCGAGGATGTCCAGGCTTGGAAGAGCTTCGCGGCGACATTGGGGAAGTATCGGAAACGAGGAAAGTGACAAGACGAGTGGCGGCCTTCTGGCGAGCGAGGCCGAAGGTGTACAGGCCTGAAGAGCTCCGCGGCGGGCCTCCAGTGTAACTGTGGGAAGGGTGGGGCGAAGTACCAGGGTAGCTGGGCTACCGGTGGGATGACGGCCCCCCCTCCCCTGACAACTGGAGACCATAGGCAGAAGAACAAGAGTTGGGAGCAGGTTGAGACCGCCGACGAGGCGAGGTGTGAGTGGAGGTTGTTTGGTGGAGAGGGTGAGATTGATTACAAATCCAACTTGCAGTTCTGGGTCCCTGGGGTGGTGGCTGAGAGGCGGCAGGGACACGGGGGGGGGGCTAGTACCTCCCTGGGCCCCTGGTGCTGGGCAGAAGCTGCCTCGGGTTCTCAGATTGCATGATCCCCTTCCCTTGCTATCCCGCCACCACCCTCCAACAATAAGAGCTATGCTCTCACACTGCTTAAGAATAAGAACTGAACTCTCTGCTTTTTGCTTGCCTTGCACCTTCCGGACACTACCGCACTTTAACAACATAAAGAGAAGAACTCTGTATTCCATTGCACCGTCACTTTGTAAATAACTGCACTTTTGCCCTCCAATTCTATTGTTCTTAACTACCAATTTTTGTAAAACTAGATAATTACGTAATTATTTATTGGTCTTTTAACTTGTTTTTTGATTAGCTACATTGTTATATTGCTGGCAAATTAATAAGAGATGAGGATTAGTGGTAAAGGTTTTAATTAAGGAGCCAAGGGATCTATTAATTTATTAATTTTAGCTAAGGAGTTAGTGGGGGCTGGTTGAGGGACTTAAATTTGAGAATTAGTGGATTGGTAGTTGGCATTATTGATTGATCAGAACATAAGAACTAAAAGAGGGCAGAGGTATTGTTACTACCAGCTGCTGAGCTGGTGTCCACCAGGAGATGATGACTGGCCTGGGGATTCCGGTACTCCTGGGGAGGGGAAGGTATGATGGTGGGAACAGGCAGATTTATAGGCGAAGGGGGCTGAAACATGGTGGTGCTCGGCCACCTTCCAGCCTGTGTCCCATCCCGATGGTGACAGGTAGTGTGGCCAGACGAATTTACTCGCCTCCGTCACTGGTGTTATGTAATGCCAGGTCCATTTATAACAAGACCATGATCCTTCGGGATTTCCTGCTGGAGCAGGATGCGGACCTGGCATGTGTGACCGAGACCTGGGTGCAGGATGGGGAGACTGTGGCTCTCTCCCAGATGCCCCCCCAGGATACTCGGTCTTTCACCAATCCCGGACTAGCGGGCGGGGGGGAGGAGTGGCATTGCTCATACGAGAGGCTTACTCCTTTAGGGCTCTCCCGGCCCCAGAGATTCCAGGCGTGGGATGTGCCGGCCTGATGTGGGACGTTGGGGAGGGGTTGGCGATCTGGCTGGTGTACCGACTGCCTAACGCACTGGCTAGCGCCTTACCATCCCTGATGGAGGCTGCGGCGGGCTGGGCGTTGGAGTACCCTAGGCTATTGGTTTTGGGTGACTTCAACGTTCATGCCGACGACGCGGCTTCCAGTCAGGCATTGGACCTAATGTCATCCATGGCGACACTGGGACTCTCCCAGGTTGTTACAACGCCCACTCATCAGGCAGGACACATGTTAGACCTGGTCTTCGTGGCAGGAGTTTTAGTGGACAATATTGCTACTATAGCAGTGCCATGGTCGGATCACTATGCCCTCAAGGCTCGTGTAGATGTGTCACCCCAAGCCTGTTTAGGCGGAGAGCGTATTTTAGCTCGCCTGAGGAGCCTGATGGATCCGGAACGGTTCCTAATGGCTCTATGGGATTCCTGGCCCACTGGCAACTCCCTGGATGACCTGGTAGAGTCCTGTAATGATGGACTCTCTAGGGCCATTGAGGAGGTCGCACCTAGGCACCCTCTGCGTCCCCGTTTGAAGCCAACACCTTGGTTTAACCAGGAGCTGCGGCAACAAAAACGTGGACTCAGATGACTAGAGAGACAATGGCGGCGTACTCGAGACGAAGTGATTCGAACATCCTATAGAGAGAGTTTGAAATCCTATGAGATGGCAATCAAAGCCGCAAAGAAAACATACTCTGCGACCAAGATTGCGTCCGCAACTTCGCGCCCGGCACAATTGTTTGATATAATTCGGAACCTTACAATGCTGCCACAAGGCAGACCAAATTCTATTGAATTGGAGATTGGCTGTGAGGCTTTTGCGAAATTTTTTGCGGACAAGATCGTGTCACTCCGCCTCGACTCCCCGGCCATATTTGAGGCAGCTAGTGAAATCAAGGCTCCGGGCCTGTCTTCGGATCATGTTCTGAACGGCTTTGGTCTTCTCAGTCTGGAGGAAGTTGACAGGATTCTCTTATCTGCACGCCCAACAACCTGTAATTTGGACCCTTGCCCCTCCTGGCTTATTAAATCTTGCCAGAGGGAGCTTAGATATCCTGTACGGGATATCATAAATAGATCCCTGATGGAAGGGCATTTTCCAACGCCGCTCAAAGAGGCAGTGGTCCGCCCCCTCTTGAAAAAAACAACCCTAGATCCGGCCCAATTGGCGCATTATCGGCCGGTCTCAAACTTGCCCTTTTTGGGCAAGCTTATCGAGAGGGCAGTGGCGATGCAGTTACAGACTTTCCTGGAGGACGCTTCCATCCTTGACCCACTCCAGTCCGGCTTTCGCCCGGGTCATGGGACGGAGACGGTGTTGGTCGCCCTGGTAGATGACCTTCAACGGCATCTGGATCGGGGCGGCTCGGCAGTGCTGATGTTGTTAGACCTGTCGGCTGCGTTCAACACGGTCGACCATTGGTTACTGACCTGCCACCTTGCCGACGTGGGGATTCAGGGGTTAGCTTTACAGTGGCTTTCCTCTTTCCTCGAAGGTCGGGGACAAAGGGTCGCGATTGGGGGTGAGCTATCCCGGAGGCGCACGCTTGATTGCGAAGTGCCTCAGGGGGCGGTTCTCTCCCCAATGTTATTTAACATCTATATGCGTCCCCTTGCCCAGATCGCCCGAAGGTATGGGCTGGGTTGCCACCAGTATGCTGATGACACCCAGCTCTATCTACTTATGGACGGCTGGAAAATCTAGACCGGGCATTACAGGAAGTGGCTGGGTGGCTCAGACTGATCGGGCTGAAGCTAAATCCGGTGAAGACAGAGGTCCTTTGCTTGGGTTGTCGGGGTCCGGGGAGGGAAATCCCCCTACCAGCTTTTGACGGTGCGCCGCTGATAGCGGCGAACAGGGTCAAAAGCCTGGGGGTACTATTGGAGTCCTCCTTAACGATGGAGGCTCAGATAGCAGCCACTGCCAAGTCCGCATTTTTTCATCTTAGGCGGGCAAGGCAGTTGGCCCCCTACCTGGAGTGCGACAATCTAGCAACAGTGATCCATGCCACGGTCACCTCGAGGTTGGACTACTGCAATGCTCTCTACATGGGGCTGCCTTTGTGCCAAACTCGAAAGCTGCAGCTAGTGCAGAATGCCGCGGCCCGGCTGCTGCTAGGACTCCCAAGAAGGGAGCACATCCGGCCGGGGCTCCGGGATCTGCACGGCTGCCAATAGCTTACCGAGTCCGGTACAAGGTGCTGGTTATTACCTTTAAAGCCCTATATAGCCTAGGACCTGCCTACCTGAAGGACCGTCTCTCCCCACATGTTCCCCAGAGAGTACTGAGATCGGGAACTCAAAATCTCCTAGTTATCCCCGGGCCAAAAGAAGCCCGTTTAAAATCTACCAGGGACCGGGCCTTCTCTGTTATGGCCCCTTCCTGGTGGAACCAGCTGCCGGAAGAGGTGAGGGCCCTGCGGGACCTTGCTCAGTTCCGCAGGGCCTGTAAGACAACCCTCTTCTGGCTGGCCTATAACTAGCTGGTACAAGAAACCAAGTGTGGTTATATTAGAATTCTGCTGTCCCTAATGTTTTAAATGGTTTAAATGTCTTAAAATTTTAAATGTATTAATTATTTTAACTGTTTTTATGCTTAAATCTTATTTAGATGAAATTTGGTGTTGTGAGCCGCCCTGAGCCACTTGTTGGGAAGGGTGGGATATAAATCATAAAACAAACAAACAAACAAACAAACAAACAAACAAACAAACAAACATTCTAACTTTCCGCCTTGCTGGCATTGGAATATGGGGAACTGCTTTACAATGGCTTTCCTCCTTCCTTCACTGTCAGGGACAGAGGGTGGCGCTTGGGAAGAACTGTCCCAGTGACACCTACTGGAATGTGGGGCATCATGGGGGCTGTTCTCTCCCCAGTGTTAACATCTATATGTGCCCTCTTTCCCAGCTGGGTTGTCGTCAGTAGGCTGACAACACCCAGCTCTATCTGCTGATGGACTGCCAGCTATATACCAGAGGTATTGGACAGGGCTTCGCAGGCTGTGACTGGTTGGCTTCGACAGAACCAATTGAAATTAAATCCAGTGAAGATGCAGGTCCTGTCCCTGAGTTTTGGGGATCTGCTTCCTTCTGTGTCACAGCTTGCTTTGCCAGGCTTGCTCAATCAAACAGGAGCTATAGAGCATAACCTCTATTTTCTCCATTGGCTGAGGCTCCTCCCTTGTGGGGAAGAGAGAGCTTGCACTCTGTTGTGGGGCCAAATCACCTTCTTAATTTTTTAAATTGCATTTAATTTTTTTTAAAAATAACAGATACATACACAAATACAAAATTACATAAGATATATAGCAAATTTATAAAGTTTCTTAATTTTTGACCCACATTCATGCCATTTTGATGTTGTCTCTTAAGGCACATTCACACATGCTGAATTATGCTCTTTCAATCCATTTTCAATGCACTTTACTAATAATTTGCAAATGATTTTTTTACATAGTGAAATCTAGTTATAAAGTGGACTGAAAGTGCGTAATTCACCATGTATGAAAGTGCAAATATCTCCCTTAGAACAATATTGTAAATACACAATAAAATCTTTGCAGAAAGATTTCAGAATTAACAACTCATGCACCTGCCAGTGTTCAAATGTCAACAGCCACCCCAGGTAGTATCATAAACATTGGGGCATTACACTACAAACCATAATGCATAAATAAAATCCAGGTTTATTATCCTTCAGCTGAAAAACAAATCTGCTGTTTAGCTTGCTTTCTGAGCTATCAACAAATTATCAAAAGGTTCCTGTGACAATTCCCTATTCAAATGTTGACATTTCTTAAATTATTTTATTTATTGTTCCTGCTAGGTTTCTGCTCTATAAGGGGTGTAGAGTGCCACAGAAGATGCAATTAATTTAATGGATAGCAGTTGTAAATGTCAAGATTTTTAACGGTATCTACTGTTTTATTAAATATGTTAATAACTTGTGAAGTATTAAGTTCTTAACCAGTGGGGAATTTAAATTAAAAGGGCAGCACTGGACTTTTTGTTTGTCCAGAAGAGCCAGTTGGATGCAAAGGATCACAGCCTGAATTGTAGTAACGTAAATTGTATTTGCTGCTGTGTGCTGAGAAGAGTTCTTGTTTGCATTTGACGGTATTAGTGGTGAGGCATAGAATGGGATTGTCTGTGGAGCAACAAGTGAAAGCTATGAGGGGAAAACATCAGTAATTGGATAACACACTTTATCTTACTGGCATATTACAAAATTGTTCTGGATCCAGGTTTCTGTCACAGAAACAGCTCTTGCTTGCAGATGTGTGGTCAGACCAGAAAAAAAGATGCAGAGAGATGCAGAAAATGTACATTAATATGATATTTCTATTAAATATTTTCTTTCAATTGGTTACATTTTTTTAAGTTGGTTCGGAGAGCTGGACTTTCTTTACCATGTCCACAACTATGTGCTTATTGTAGTTCCAGCTAAACTTAATATCTATGGGGTTTTTTCGAATTCAAGAAATCCACAATAGAGGAGCTGTATTCCAGTGGAATGGGATATAATATTCATTCAGCAATAATTACTATGGCAAGTAGTAGAACCAAGCTGGACCCAACAGGTTTTTAAAAAATAATCTCGCATCAGTTCTGAAATCTTTGCAGCTACCCAGGTATCACTCAGTCAAGGCAAGAAGACGACTGCAAATTTATACCCCACCCTTCTCGGCTCTCCCAGAAGCTGCCCTTTCAAGGACAACCTCTGCCAGAGCTATGGCTGACTCAAGGCCATTCCAGCAGATGCAAGTGGAGGAATGGGGAATCAAACCCAGTTCTCCCAGATAAGAGTCTGCACACTTAACCACTACACCAAGCTGGCTCTGTGTTGTTACACTAGCAGTACAATTCTAAGCAGAATCCCACCATTTTGTGCTTATTTATGTTATCTATAGTCTGCCTTTCTCACAGCGATTCAAGGTATATTAGACATAGAGAGGCAGTACAATCAACAAAGTGACCTCCTCAGGTCAACCATTCCATTGATGTTCATGGATTAAGAAAGGTATAACTCTGTTTACTCTAACAATATTATTCCAAGGGTTTAGTGGAAACATGATAATCAGATATATGCCATGGTTTTATATTATTTTCTCCCAAAAACCTGAAAACACAATTCTCATCTCCATTTTAGCATCACATCAATGCTGTGAGGTAAATTAAAATGAGAGAGACTAGTGATGGTTACCTCATATTGATCATTGCCAACTGGGTTTCTTAACCCAGTCATATTATATCAGATCTATTCTTTGCTTCTTGATCTACAAAAAGAGAATATTACATTAAAGAGGTACTAAACTTCCTGTGATAAGTTTGGAATGGCTGCATGCTTTACAGTACAATCTTGGGCAGGCCTACACAGAATTTTACAGAAGTCTACTCAATGGGACTTACTTCCAGGAATTTGTTAGGATTGCACTAATCTGTAGTTCAGTTGGCTAAATTGATTAACTAAGATAAATTTTAATCAATAGGGTTGCTAGTCATTGACTTTTGTTCTGGCTGTTTTGATTCTTGTATGATGTTGTCAGGGCTTTTTTTTTGTAGGAAAAAAGGCCACACACCCTGACATCACCATAGGGCTGTGATGTTTTACATAGGGCTTTTCTGTAGAAAAAGCCCAGCAGGAACTTATTTGCATATTAGGCCGCACCCCCTGTCAGGCAGCCGGAACAGCGTTCCTGTGCATTCCTGCTAAAAAAAAAAGCCCTGGATGTTGTTATATAAAAAGAAAAGGCAATATTAAAATGATTTTCCTTCTACCATTTTGGTTAACTGAACCAAAATCTTAGACTTATCTTAGACTTCTTTTGATATCGTCTGTAGTACATGTTTTGTGATGATAATCAGTGTGGTTTAGTGATTGGCATATTGTGCTAGATCTGAAAGAGAGAGACCTGGATTCAAATTCCTGCTCAGCCATGAAGCTTGTAGGCTAATCACTTTATCTCAGTCTAACCTGTGAGGATAAAATGGGGAGAGGGCAGAACCATTTATGCTACCTTGAGTAACTTTGAAGAAGTATGGGATTAAAATGAATTATTAGGATAAATGTTTAAATTATAGTTAAAGGGTAGGTGGTTTATCAATTAAATCTTTAATCAGTTGAGAGCTGTACTCTGAAGAATTTCTCTGATCCCAGTTATTATCATCCTCCTGAATTGCTGAACCCTCTAGTATCAAGAATGCTGTTTCTTTGACACCAAAGAAAGGTTTCAATTTTCACCGGCTTATCTGCTGTCCATGCTTCAAAGTTACCAGTTTTTTCCCCCCTCACAGTCGAGAGAAGAGAAAGTGCCCATGAATAATAACAGGAAAAAAATAAAACATAATTAATATATTTTTAAAAAATTCATAACCCCGCAATCCCAAAGTGAGAACACACATAAATGAAATATCAGACCATCCAAGAACACAATGGAATGAAAATAAATGCCATAAGGGTCTTTTTCAGTTGTTATAGCCACACATACATAGATTTCCCTAACAAAGAATGTATGCTACCATCATGGTCCCCAAAGGCATAGTTGCCTCATTGTGTGATTAGAGTGCAGCTTCACCCCATGTGAACAATAGACAGGGCAAACTGCCCCTTCACAGGATATTCCACAACCCTTCACTGAATTTTTCTTTTCTAAAAATAAGTTAATAAGTTTCTAGTCCCTTTACTTATGGAGTTATGAAGAAAAAATGCTTATTGATCTGTACAATCAGCTCATATCTTCCATTGCTCAAGGACCAATTCAAACAAAGTCACTAGGATGGCAGATACCTTTCTTAAAGGTAGTAGGCATTTATACCTTACTTTTCCTCCCTTCTGGGAACTCAAATGGACTTAAATAAATGCAAAATTATGATTTAAACAGGCGAACAAAATGTAAACTCAGTACATCCTGGGATGGTGGTTGTTTTAGAAGTCTGGCTTACTCAGGTCCACAGGCTAAGAGGCAAAGGGGCAAAAGCCGTTGACTCACACCTATTGCCATTCCCAGAATAAATACTATGGATGGGCATGAACCGGCTCACAAACTAAAGTTCTTCATGAATTTTGGCTGCTTTGTGGTTTGCAAAGCAATATTTTTGAAGGGCGCTTGGCTCAAACATTTCATGAACTTTGGCGCTGTTCATAGTGGTTCATAAATGGATACATTTCTAGGTAGACTGTCTCTGCTCATTTAAACTGTTTATAAAACTTCAAAGCAACAGAGGGGGCACAGCCTTGGAAACATCAAAAGGAGCCTTCCAAAGTTTAACAGTCACTGCTGGCTGCCTATAACAGAATTCCCATTCTGCTTCATGGGATTAGAAAGCTATATAATGGCTCAGCTGACCTCCACACCATTTTGTCTGTTGGTTGTTCACAGTTACACAGAGAGGAAAGGAACTTGTTAAAAGCTGACTAGCAGAGCACATTAATTTATTCCCTCCTGATTGTGAACTTGTCTTCCCTGCTGGGTTTGAGTGTTAGGTGGACTCAGGGCTCTGAGCCATCTCATCTCTATGTTCATACTGAGCAGAAGAGCTTAGCTACTGGTTGCTTTGGCTGAGTGAGGACCCATGTTTTATACCCTCCTGACTGTAACGTCTCTCTCCTGTTGGGGTTTGGCTGTTAGGTGGACTCTGGGCTCTGAGCCACCCTGTCTCCCTGCTCATGCCAGGTGATGAGGCTTTGCTACCAAGTGTCTTGGCTGAGTGAGGACCCCTACCAGTCTGGTTTCCGCCCGGGCCACGGGACAGAGACGGTGCTGGTCGCCCTGGTAGATGACCTTCGGCGACATCTGGATCAAGGCGGCTCGGCGGTGCTGATGTTGCTGGACCTATCGGCAGCGTTCGATATGGTCGACCATCGGCTTCTGGCGTGCCGCCTTGCCGACGCAGGGATTCAGGGGTTGGCCTTGCAATGGCTTTCCTCTTTCCTTGACGGTCGGGGACAAAGGGTGGCGATTGGGGAGGAACTGTCCCGGAGACACACGCTTGATTGTGGGGTGCCTCAAGGGGCGGTGCTTTCCCCGATGTTATTTAACATCTATATGCGCCCCCTTGCCCAGATGGCCCGAGGGTATGGGCTGGGTTGCCATCAATATGCTGATGACACCCAGCTCTATCTGCTTATGGACGGCCGGCCCGCCTGCACCCCAGAAAATCTGGACCGGGCGTTACAGGCAGTGGCTAGGTGGCTTAGGCTGAGTGGGCTGAAGCTGAACCCGGCGAAGACAGAGGTCCTTTGCTTGGGTCGCTGCGGCCCGGGAAGGGAACTCCCCCTGCCAGTTTTTGACGGCGCTCCATTAACAGCGTCGGGCAGGGTTAAGAGCCTGGGGGTGCTGTTGGAGCCTTCATTGACGATGGAGGCTCAGATAGCAGCCACTGCCAAGTCCGCTTTTTTTCATCTTAGGCGGGCGAGGCAGTTGGCCCCCTTCCTGGAACGTGACGACCTGGCAACAGTGATTCATGCTACGGTCACCTCGAGGCTGGACTACTGTAATGCCATCTACATGGGGCGACCCTTGTGCCGGACCCGGAAACTGCAGTTAGTGCAGAACGCTGCTGCCCGGCTGTTATTAGGGCTCCCAAGATGGGAGCACATTCGGCCGGGGCTCCAGGGTCTGCACTGGCTGCCAGTAATATTCCGAGTCCGGTACAAGGTGTTGGTTATTACCTTTAAAGCCCTATATGGCCTAGGACCTGCCTACCTTAGGGACCGTCTCTCCCCACACGTTCCCCAGAGAGTACTACGCTCAGGTTCACAAAACCTGTTGGTAGTCCCCGGGCCAAAGGAGGCCCGTCTAAAATCCACCAGGGATCGGGCCTACTCAATAACGGCACCTTATTGGTGGAACCAGCTGCCGGAAGAGGTGCGGGCCCTGCGGGATCTAGGGCAATTCCGCAGGGCCTGCAAGACAGTCCTCTTCCGGCAGGCCTATGACATTAGCTGACAATGTAAAACATCTTGGATGGAACAAAATGTATCTATAGGCCGCCGGTTTTATTCTATCTTGTTTTTACTAATTTATGGTTTAATTGTATTTTTAAATGTTTTAAACTGAAGTTGTTTTAATTATTATGTTGTAAGCCGCCCTGAGACACTTAGGTGAGAAGGGCGGGGTATAAATCTTAATATAAATAAATAAATAAATATTTTATGCCCTCCTGTTTGTGAACTTTTCTCCCCTGCTGGGATTTGGGGGTTAGGTGGACTTGGGTCTCTGAGCCAATCCCATGTCTCTGCTCATGCTGAGTGCCTCAGCTGAGGAACCATGTTTTATACCTTCCTGTGAGCTCTTCTTCCCTGCTAGGGTTTGGGTGTTGCGTGGTCTCAGGGCTCATGGTCATACAAGAGAGGTTGGGCCAGATGACAGCCTCGTGTGATCATTACTCCAAGGAACTGGTATTGGAACTCTCAGGGTACTTGGTGAGGTACTGGTTCTGCTGGGAACATTGCATCGCTTCTGCTGGGCTTGTAAAAATGCCCCTTACCTTCAGTTTCTATTGCAGAGATTCTCAGGGACTTTAAGTCTGTTCTGTGGAGTTTCTAGTGTCCTTGCTTTGTTTGTTTGTTTTCCTCTTTTGGAAATAATGGAGGATGGAGAAACCTTATTTGGGGGCTTTAACTTGCACCACATAAATCCAGTCTTCACATAACTTGGAGGCCATGTAGAGGAGCATCAAGGGGAAGTCCCCTGTGAGTCTGGTGTCTCTAGCTTGCACAGGATCCATCCTATACACTCCTGAACCTGCACCTATCATTTCCCCAGAAAACACTTTCCTGCGGGCACTTTCTTTGGGAGGCTGTAAATCATACCCCATAAATCCAATAGTCACCAAACTTGGAAAGCAGGTAGAAGAGAGTTAGTCTGCAAGTTTGATGTCTCTAGTATGCCAGGGGGCCCTTCTTCAGCATTGTGAACCTCATAAATTGAACTGGTTCATCTAGAATCAAAAAGTTCATGACAGTCCACAGTTCACAAAACATGTATGTCACAAACCACAAACTGATATGAACCACATTTTCCTAGTTTGTGCCCATCCCTTCAGAAGAGGAACAAAATCTCAGATAACAAAAAGATATTCACAGTCTTCCATGACTGCAGATAATTTCTGTAAGAACAGTGTCACACAGCAAACTCAATGTGGCTACAATCCCATTTTTTATTTCAGTGTACCAGAAAGATACCTGTGTAACATGTTGCAAACAATTAACTGTTCCATGAAAGGTAAAGGTTGGATGGCCAATTTTGGAAAAATTCCTGAAGATTTGGGGCTGGAGCATGGGTAGGGTGGAATTTGGGGAGAGGAAAGCTCTCAGAGATATATAATGACACAGAGTTCAAAGCAACCATTTTCTCCAAGTGAACTTATCTTGATCATCCAGAAACCAGTTGTAATTTTGGGAGATCTCCAGGCCCCACCTAGTGGTTGGAAACCCTAAGAGAGGGATAGTCTTGGCAGGATTTGTCTTTTCTGGTCTAGATAAGCCAGTATCAAGCCAGATAAATTTCAGCAACTGTGTGCCCAATTACAGTCATGTGGTTTGAGTCATACATAGGCAGGTAAATGAAGAGAAGTTTGTTTCTGCCACCACAGCTGATATGGGATGATAGAAACATCCCTTTAGTCACAGTTTATAGAAGAAGTTTATAGCAGGGCTGCCAGGCCTCCTGCCTAGGGTTACTAGCCCCGCCTTCCCCCGGAAACCTGGTGGAGACTTACTTAGCTAGTGGCCTCTTGCCAGTGATGTAATGATGTCACTGGTGATGCACTGATGTTACTCCCTGTGTGCCGGGAAATGATGGCAGTGCTGTGAGCCAGAGCCCCCTCTTTAATGTGTATACAAACATCGTGATTACTGGCTTGGTTACCAGGATGCCTGGACTTTCCACTTATACATCTACCCTGGAACTTAGGCCTCTGCTGCCAGCTTCCTAACAGGCCTATGTGAGTAATATGGATCCCAGTCAGCAAGGCAGCCCCTTTTCTGACAGGTTCCAGCCTAACAAACAGGACTCCCAGCCTGCTATCATGTGCAGGTCCCCATTTTTGCAGTAAAAGAGATCATGCTGCCGCCGTGAGCTATCCAGTTGTATGGTCTTCAGCTATCCTGACAGAAGCCATTACAAGGATTGACAACAGCAGCAAACATCTTCCTGCACCCTTGGACGCCATGAGAGTGAAGTGGGAGCTCCAAGTACCCAATGCTCATTCTGGACATTTCCATAATGCAGTCAAGCTTATCTTGATGTGTATCCTGCCAGACATTCCAAGTCTATTGTAAATGGAACATTTCACAAAAGACTGTACCAGCCTAGATGGGAAGAAGACAAAGGGCAAGCCCAACCTGGAGACCAGCACCATTGTGTAAATCAGGTGTCACATTAGATAACAATTTGACTCTATATTGTCACTCTAGATAACTTTGTTAATGTAGTTGGTCCCTTCATCACCTGTCACTTTCCAAACATCATCATGGAGCCTCCCCTTTTTCTGAAGTCATGTACCACATGTCCCCGCATCATAACCCATCTGACCCAGTGTCAGGTCATCTGACCTTCTCCCACTTAGGTCATAAGATAGTCCTTAGAAGGTCTAGCCCAAAGATCCTCATGTGTGTATCTGACAGTACCCCTACTTTGCTGCTTAGATTTACCCCCAAAACCTGATCAGTTTAGGGTCCGCACAGGGAGATTCACCAGACAATTCTCGCCTCCCTCTTTCTTCTTCATTGCTATTGGAGCTTCCATTGAAGACTACAATAGGTAATAGTATCACCTTGTCTGTTTTACCCTTGCGTTACCCCTGTCAATTTCCTGCTATTTTCCTAGATCTGTATGTATGCTGAGTGAATTTATTTTCTTGTATGCCTGTCTTATTTTATAATAAAAGCCATTTATTTTAGCCAACATTTCCTCCTTATTTAAGATAAATTTCTAAGAGACATCTCCTGTATACACAGGTCCTGGATCTTGTTGAGCCTTAATTGCCCACCACTATAATTCCTCATACTCTATTGAGGGCAATTTGGCTTACAGTACATTTCCAGGAAAACCAGGAACACTGTGGCATTTGACAAAACTCTGTGGTTTAACTATAAAGTAAAACCATAGGAAAGGAATGGTCCCCTGTGCAAGCACCAGTCGTTTCCAACTCTGGGGTGACGTTGTTTTCACAATGTTTTCACAGCAGACTTTTTACGGGGTGGTTTGCCATTGCCTTCCCCAGTCATCTACACTTCCCCCCAGCAAGCTAGGTACTCATTTTACCAACCTTGGAAGGATGGAAGGCTGAGTCAACCTTGAGCTGGCTACCTGAAAACCCAGCTTCCGCCGGGGATTGAACTCAGGTCGTGAGCAGAGTTTAGGACTGCAGTACTGCAGCTTTAACCCTCTGCACCACAGGGCTCTTAAAAACCATAGAGTTTTATCTAAATTCCAGAATCTCCCAGCATCTCCCAGTGAATTGCTCAAATTACTTTTGCATACACAGTGAGTGACATCATCATATTGGGATTGTTATGTATTGAACATAAGGGATCAGGCCGCATGGCAGTCGCTACTGAAAGTGACCCCCGGGTGCTTGGATGGAGCTCGCCTGTAGCCCCGCCCATTAAGGTCTGTGGTGGGAAGTTTGACCGACCAGGATTGGCCTGGTCAGATGAGGGGGCTGTTCCAGGTAATGTATATAAGCGGGGCCCGGCCCACGTGTTCCCTCTCTTGTAATGTGCTACTGAATAAACTATGCTGCCTTCAAACCATCTCGGTTCTCAGTACATTACAGTGGTGACGAGGATGGGATTCCATTCCAGAGGGGCTTAGCAGATCTGGCCAGAGACGTTGAAGGCAAGCGGTTGTAGACCGACGCACCCGCCGCCACAGCCAACATGGCTAACCAGAGCGGAACCACAGGCTGGCTTGAAGAATTCAACCCCGCTACCCTGGAGAGGTGGGAGACCTACATGGAGCGGGCCGCGTGCTACCTGCGAGCGAACCGGATAATGGAGGACAGCCTGAAGCGGGACATCCTCCTGAGCATCTGCGAAGAGGCCACGTTCGAGATCGCAAAGGGTCTCTCGGCCCCTGTGAGGATCACGGAGAAGACCTACGAGGAGATAATCAGACTCCTCACTGGGCACTTCTTGCCCCAACCCTCACTCATCGCCCGCCGGTTCCTCTTCCACAAGAGGGATCAAGAGGTGGGAGAATCGACAGCGGACTACCTGGCTGCCCTCCGCCAAATCGTGGGCAACTGCAGCTACGAAAAGCTGGAAGAGACCCTGAGGGACCGTTTCGCCTGGGGCCTGAGTGACGAAAGACTGCAACAGAAGCTCTTCGCGAGGGAAAAGCTCACCCTCCAGAGCACCTTCAATGAGGTCATTGCGTTCGAGTGGACCACGAAGACCTTCCCCAAAACAAGGGCTAAGGCCGTCCATCAGAAAGAGATGGGCCCCGGCCAACCAGACGAGGAAGAGGCACTCCAGCTACGCTGCCAGACGGGGACGAGCCCACGAGCAACCCCGAGTGACCGACAGACCAGCCGCCACCAAGTGCACCAGCTGTGGAGACCAACACGAGCGATGGGACTGCCCCTACCGCAACGTGGTCTGTGGGGCCTGCGACAAGATGGGCCACAGCGCGAGGGCCTGCAGGGCCAAGAGCAACCGTCGCCGCCAGACCACCCACCAGGAATCAACTGAGGACCACTCGATTGCCTCAACCTCCGTTCAGGTAATGAACTTGCCCAACGACAACCCCAAAAAGGTCAAGGTTTAGGTCAGGATCGAGGGCAACCCCTGCCTGATGGAACTGGACTCGGGTTCCTCTAACTCCATAATTTCAGAGGAATCCTTAAGGAAGCTGTGCCCACGTGGCCTGCCTAGACTGCGACCGGCAAGCTTCGTGCTTCGGGACTTTAAAAAAAATCCTGTGGAAATCCTGGGGTTGGCAACGGTGGGGGTGGAGTACAATGGGTTTAGGGATAAACTTGACATCTTGGTGGTTAAAAGGAGCCAGCTCACCACCTTGTTGGGCCTGGCCTGGTTTCGGCCGCTGGGAATAAAGATCATGGGGGTGCAACAGCTGGGGACGAGGAGATTCGAAAATGTGTGCCGGGAGTTCCCGGAGGTGTTTGACAGGGCCCTGGGGTGCTACAAGGGCCCTCCCATTTCCTTACCCCTAAATCCCCACGTGCGACCCGTAAGGCTGAAGGCCAGGCAGGTTCCATTTGCTCTGAAACCGAAAATCGAAGCAGAGCTGGACCACCTCACAGCCCAGGGAGTGCTGGAGCCCGTGGCCTACGCCATGTGGGAGACCCCAATAGTAACCCCGGTGAAGCCGAACGGGGAGGTGCGCATATGTGCCGATTACAAGTGCACCATTAACAAGGCGCTACAGGACAACCCCTACCCCGTTCCAGTAATCAGCCATGTTCTGGCAGAGCTAGTGGGGTCCAGAATCTTTGGAAACTTGACTTGGCCCAGGCGTACCAGCAGCTGCCGGTGGACGCTGCCATGGCAGAAGCGCAAACAATAGTAACCCACAGGGGGGCGTTTAAGGTGTGGCGGTTGCAGTTTGGGGTGAGCGTGGCCCCGGGGGTGTTTCAGAGCCTGATGGATTCTCTCCTCAAAGGGATTCCCGGGGTGCAACCGTTTTTCAATGACGTTTTGATCGCCGCACCGGACGCGGAGGAATTTAGCAACCGGCTGCGAGAAGTCCTCCGCCATTTCCAAGAGGCCGGTCTGAAAGTCAAGCGTGAAAAGTGTTCCCTGGGGGTACCGAGGGTGGAGTTTTTGGGGTTCTCAGTGGACGCTGCGGGAATCCACCCGACACTGGACAAAACCCGGGCCATAGTGGAAGCCCCCAGCCCCAAGAGCAAGGCGGAGCTACAAAGTTTTTTGGGGTTATTAAATTTCTATCATTCGTTCTTACCCCACAAAGCCGCCCTAGCTGAACCCCTCCACAGACCCCTAGACAAAAATGCCCTGTGGGTATGGGGGAAGAAGCAGGACGCAGCGTTCCAAGCAGTCAAAGGGCTGCTCGTATCCAACAATGTGCTCCACCATTTTGATGAGAGCCTACTGGTGATCTTAGCATGTGATGCGTCACTGGACGGGAGGGAGGTTCCGGTAGCCTACTACTCGAGGACCCTGACCCTGGCGGAGCGGAATTATGCCCAAATAGACAAGGAGGCCTTAGCAATCATGGCAGGGGTGCATAAGTTTAACAATTACCTGTACGGTACACGTTTCACCATAGCCACAGACCACAAACCGCTCCTGGGCCTCCTCACCCCGGACCGCCAAACACCCCAGGTACTTTCCCAACGCGTTTTGCGGTGGAACCAGTTCCTCAATTCCTACACATATGCCCTGGTCCATCGGCCGGGCAAGGTGATGGGACACGCAGACGCTCTCAGTCGCCTACCGCTGCCCTCCACAGACCCCGACCCGGCTCCTGCCCACCATGTGATGCTCATCGAAATGCTACCGGAGAGACCCCTACACGCAGCAGAAGTAGTGAAAGCCACGGGGCGTGACAAAGTACTCGTGTGGGTCCTCGACTGGGTGGTGAGGGGCTGGCCAGAGGGAAAACAGGGCGAAGAGTTCAGGACATACACAACACGCAAGGAAGAACTATCAGCCCACAAGGGATGTCTGTTATGGGGGAGCAGGGTGGTGGTTCTCCCCCCCCCCGCTGCGGAAACAAGTGCTGGGGGCCCTTCATGAAACACATCTAGGAATTGTACGAATGAAGGCCTTAGCCCGCAGCTATGTATGGTGGCCGGGGATGGATGAGGAAATAGAGGGGTGGGTCCGGAGGTGCAAAACGTGCCAGGAGTCCCGACCCGAACTGCCCAGCGCCCCCGTGCAACGCTGGGAAGCACACAGGAAGCCATGGTCGAGACTGCACATAGACTTTACAGGGCCCTTCCAGGGCCAAATATTCTTCATCTTGGTGTACGCATACACCAAGTGGCTAGAAGTCATCCCGGTCACTTCAACCTCGACAGCGGCGGCCATCCAGGTGCTTCGAAGGGCCCTGAGCACACATGGCATTCCGGACACCATAGTCTCGGACAACGGGACTGCCTTCACCTCCCGGGAATTCCGAGAGTTTATGCAGAGATACCTGAAACAACACATCAGGTCCGCCCCTTTCCATCCGGCCACCAATGGCCAAGCCGAGCGGATGGTGCGCACCACGAAGGAAGCCCTGGGTCGCATTGTGCAGGGGGATTGGGACCACCGCCTAGCAGCCTTCCTCTTCAATAATCGGATAACTCCCAACCCAGTCACGGGGGTCAGCCCAGCCGAGCTTCTAATGGGGCGGAAGCTAGTCACCAGGTTAGATCGACTGCACCCCAACCGAGCCACTGACGTCCGCAATTCCCCAGAGGTCAGAGAAGCAGCCCGAGGATTTTTCCCAGGGGACCCAGTATATGCTAGGAACTATGGGTGCGGTCCCGAGTGGGTAAAAGGCCGGGTGTTGCAAGTAATAGGGTCCCGCCATTACGAGGTGTCCACAGCAGGAGGCAGCGTGTTGCGGTGGCATATAGACCAGATACGTCGCCGTACCTTGCTGGAAGAACCGGCCGCAATACGGAGTGAAGAGGAGCTCACGGCTGCACCCCCACAGAGATCTACCCCAACACCGCGGACCGCTCCACCCAATCGGGAGGCAGAGCCCAATCGTAGCGAGGGCGACTCCCAGGAAACAGGGTCACCAGACGAGGCGCTAGGTGCAAACAACCCCAGACCAGTGGATCTCCCACAAGGGGAAACAGTCGCCCCGTCTGAGGCAGTAGTCGCGGCCCCGGCAGCTCTGGCGACCGCTCCGATTCCACCACAATCCCAAGGTGGTCTACCCGGGAGCGTACGGCCCCCGCGTACTTGCGGGACTATGTGTCCTGAGCTAGGGGGGAGGAGTGTTATGTATTGAACATAAGGGACCAGGCCGCATGGCGATCACTACTGAAGGTGACCCCGGATGGAGCTCGCCTGTAGCCCCGCCCATTAAGATCTGTGGTGAAAAGTTTGACCGACCAAGATTGGCCTGGTTGGATGAGGGGGCTGTTCCGGGTAATGCATATAAGCGGGGCCCGGCCCCCGTGTTCCCTCTCTTGTAATGTGCTACTGAATAAACTATGTTGCCTTCAAACCGTCTCGGTTCTCAGTACATTACAGGGATGCTGTGGAATCTCCCTCTCCTGCATTTCTCCCGCACCAGCTAGCTGAGTGGTGGTGGAGAAGTGTCCTCTGGGGGCCTTGGTAAGCCTGCTTCCACCAGCAGCCCTTGTTGTCTGCTGCTATTCCAAGCTCATTTTTAATACTGAACTATGATGTTTACAGATAGATAACTTCCTTTGGAAACTGCTGTAAAAATAAAGGAAAGGAGACTGAAACATTTATGCCAGCAATTAAATTTCATGACACCGTAGTCTCAGCCTTTCATAATAATAACTGAGGATGCTACATAATTCTGAAATGTTTTGGAGGAATGAAACAGTTTTTCAGATGGGATGTGCATAGTTCATAGATTTTGGTCATTAACGCTAAAATTACAGCTTTTCCCTTGAAGCAGAACTTTATCTCTCCCAATGAAGGGGATGAGAGAAGAGGGGAAGTTGACACTGTTCATAGGAGTGATAGATTTCAGTAATTATTTACACTAAGTAACACTACTCTTTCAGCAGATTTATCAAATATGGTTAGAAAACATGTTTCTTTAAAACTCAGTAGGGATTTCACCTAATTTTTCTTCTCAAAGTAGCCACTCAGCAAAAATAAAATAAAACCCAGCTATAATTTTGATCCTCTTATTACGAGAATCTTTCAATAGACCTGAATGGGATTATTCCAGATTTTTGAGGACCATCATCCAAGATCACTTGCCTTATATAAAAACCAAAATGAGATACTTTGGATGCAGCATGAAAGGAGAAGATTGATTAGGGGACAGCTGTAGGGAACTTTGAAAAGTATTCAGAATTGGCTCATAGCTTAATGTACCCAGTACAGAGTAAAAATATAGGAACTGATATACAATATTTAGTAATATATGCAGTATTGACAGTAAGTCAGTCATGACTTATCTCTGCAAACTGCCAATATATTTAATGAAAAAATCCCTCCTATTTAATCATGCCTTATTTTTGTAAATGAAGAACAGTTTTTAATTACCTATGGTGTTCACCCCCAAAGCGAAGCTAGAGTCTATCAAGTATTTTAGTCCTGCTTAGTCCCAGGGAAGTCTGGCTTCCAAGATAAAGCTAATTATCGTAATTACACCAGTTAATTTTGCCTCACAGGGGCTAATGACATGTTATATGTACATGTACATATTAGAACACAACAGAAAAGCAGTTTCAGAGGCAGGCATTGAGTGGAAATTCAGTACTGCAGGAGGAAGATATTCAAACCTTTTCCCTCCTAGCTCTCTAAATAACCATCCAAGAGTCTTTTTATTCACACATGCAGGTTTAAAAATATTTTTATGCATGAACAAACAAACAGCCCAGTAAACAACCCTCAGATTAACATTCATAAGAGTCAATCTGTGACAGTCAGAGACTATTCAAATGAAAAGGAAGGTGACCTGATAAAATGGCTTTGATTGTGCAGTAAATCAGGAAGGGAGATGTTTTAAATCTTTCTTCCAACTGCAACTCAAACTGCCCCTCAAAATTCCCAGAAACTCTATGAAAGTGGTAGCCAGGGGACAGCAGCAATAAGGAAGAGGATGCAAAATTGTTCCCTTTTAGTAATAGGATCCAACCCAAGGCTCCTAAAGGACCCTACAGGATCCAGCTAGGGTTGTCAATCTCCAGTTGGGAATACAAACAAAGTGATATGCTTGCTAACACATTGAGTAAAACTTTTAGCAAGAATGCTTTTATCAAGAATCTTACAAATCTTTTGTCACTTATAAAGAAGTACAATGTTACAAAGAAAAGTCCATCCCAATGAGCACCCGGATATAGGCTCATTTCGTCAAAATCTTCCTCAGGAATATTCCTATATATTTCAAAGTTTTCAGCCTCTTGTACAATTCAGTATGTGTATTGGTAGCAAACCAGTCCTTAACTTCTTCTCTAAACAGATGCAAAAGCATTTTGGATTTGGCTGGTAAAATGTTCTCTGCAACCTCAAAATTAGCATCCTGAAATAAATCATGGTAATTATAAGAATTTATATGGAGCAAGCCATTCCTGAACCTAACCAGATGCAAAGGCCTTCTGAATTTAAGTGGCCAAAAAAAAAAAAAAAATGCTGGGTTTTCTGCTGGCAAAATGCTCTCTCTTTTTTTTATCACTTAAGTGTTTAATCTAGGAGCAAGCCAGTTCTGAAACTCTTCTTTAACAGAAGCCTTCTGAATATTACTGACAAAATGCTCTCTGGAAAAAGCTTGAAAGCTAACTCTAGTTAAAGACAATCATTCTAGGTAATGCCATGTCGCTGTGTGTTGAGTATCTCTTTCTTAAAGGTATAGAATACCATATGCCACTGATCAAAATTGTTGTGGGCTGAAAGCTAATAGTTCCACTTGGATGCACTTTAACCATATATATATAGTTTCCAGAAATTAACTGGTCTCTGTATCTTATATTTGCTACATAACTGTATGAATAAAGTTTTTAGAACATTTTTAGATCATACCTGAAGCTTATTGCTTCTCAGAGGATTTAATGGAACACAATTTATGAATCTTTATTATAGCTAAATTTTTACTAACCTCATTGATTTTTTTATTTTTATTACTATGACCCAGGAACTAATCCTAATTGGAAAACTAACTTCTAACAAGGTTGTTCCATAAAAAAATCTCAATGCTTATGTGGTTCCAGGTATGATTTGATAATTACCCAGCATTAAAAACTCTTTAAAGGGGTGGTGTATAAAATTGTCTCTACAAGTGTCCTTTCAAATTACTACAGATAGGCCCAGTTCAAATTCAATACTATAATTAATTCATATGTTCCTACTTTGTGCCAATAATACAAGCAAAAAACAACAATAAACATGGGATCACAGTTCATAGTAGTATCTGTAGTTAAGCATATTCAGACAATGGATAATAGAAGACAAACAGTCCCAGAAAAAAGGAGAAAGAATTTAAAACTGGTTGTGAATAGAGATGAACAGACAATAAAAATTAACCTGGAAATTAGGTCAAGATGTTGTAGTTTTAAAACTGAGTGCAGGTTAAAGAAATCACTCCAAAATGACTAGACTAGGTCTTCTTTCTTCAACCCTTGGAGAAGAAGAATGATAGCAGGCAATGAGTATAGAGCAAATGAGGGGCAAAGGAGCATCAGGAGACTGCCAGGGTGTGGAGGCAGAGACACAGAGGCTTGGCAACAACTGTTCTTACATTGATTCTCTTTATAAAATGTCTGGGAACCACTGGTTTGAAGGACTGCAATCAACAAATTATTTACTTCTGAGGATGTGATTTGTGGACTGCAGCCTAGACCACAGTTCTCAAACAGGAATTCTTGTGGAATACAGGTTTTCAGGACTTCTGCCCTACACTCTGATACTAAGAATCCATTTAGTTTAACTTGGAATCCATTTAGTTTAAATGTCACTTAGTAACATTAATAGGACCAAATGCAGTCTTTGCTTCTCTGTTTAGCAGCCTACCTCAGCCATCCACTGGAGCCAGGCTTTTGATTTATTCTTGGATTTTAAAGAATTTCAACATGCCTTCAAATAATATTCATAATTAAACTAAGATTGGAAAAAGGAGTCAATGTTCCCCTCGATTTTAAGGAATATTTGTGAATTTTTGACACTTCTTGGCAAGAAGAGGATCATTAGATTAATCTGTGACTCATCCACTTGAGCATAATCTATGAATTATAATTGCAGGCTTATTTTCTTTAACCAAAGTATGATTGTACCCTAAAGAGTGTTCCAGAAGGTTAGGTAAGGTCACAGAGCAAAAGCTCAAAACTCATCTGATTTCATTAGGATGATGGTGTTTCCAGTTTTCTTGGCCTCTCTTCTTTACCTTTTTCTCAGGTACTTATTTGTCGATGTCTGAAATGCTTTTCATTCTTCCTGCCACATATAGTAGATTTATACATACTACTTTGATTTGAATGTGCCTGATGTGGCTCAGATTGCTTTCAGATTCAGGCTCTAAACAATTTAATAGTAGTGTTCCTGACTGCTGTATTTCTTGCTGTAGCTGCTCATGTTGCCATCAAGTTGATGGGCTGGATCCAACCACTCAATCCCATCCTTCTATACCAACAGACTCTATTCCACATGGCTTTTGTACATGCAAGTCACATGATTCTTGACACAGGTTTTTTTGTGGCCAGAGAAACCCCCCACCTTTTTTTTAACCAGCAGAAAAGCTGATTGGATCCATTCCACTGTCCCTAATTATCAAGTATCTGAAGTAGTGAGCAGTGACTCACAAAAGGTCATACCCTGCCACAAATTTTGTAAGTCTTTAAGGTACTATTGGACTCTTGTTCTTTTTTACTATTTTCTCACTATATATATATAAAAAATCTTTGTGGCACCCATATTGGTGCTGGCAAATCTATATATTGCATGTGTGGTTTGAATTGCAATCACAGTGAAAGAAGATGCACAAGCATAGGCTTCACAAGTTCTCATGCCCAGTAGGACATTCTCCAGCCCCAGCCACCTGCTCTAGAGAAATTGAGGACTGAGAATAAGACAATAGCCTTTTTATTGGTGCTTCACTAGTCCCTATGGTCTTAGGGGAAATTTCTAGAACATCCCAGAGAAGTGACATCATATCCTCTCAAAACTCCACCCTCCACAGGCACCACTCCCCAAATCTCCTAACATTTGCCGAGGAAGATGTTAGATTGGGAACCCTATCAGTGGCCCATGGGGACAGCAGGTAGTTGGCACAGGTTTGTAAGATTTCTCTTTTTGCATGCGTATTCAGAGAGGTTTAAAATTGTGACTTATAATAATGAGTATTCAAGGTGTCACAGATGTGGCCTAAATTTGTTTTTCTAAGTACAGTGGCCTAAATAACTGATCACACTCTTAAGAATTGTGTTTATCGTTCCTCACTCATCCTGAAAAAACCGGAGATGAAGCATATATTGCAAGCAAAACTCATCTTACTTTTTATGGAAGTGTTAGTGATTTACAGTCATATGTGTGGAAGGATTATGAGGCCTTTCATCTTGATTTATTCTATCCTGCTTGCCTATTGAGAATCTGGCAGAGTTTTGTTAACCTCTATTAGCTCCCTGTCTCCAAAAGATGCTTGGGGCTTATAATATAATACTTCTTGTTTTTGTATCTTGGGGTGAGATGATCTTGTGTAAAAGTGTTGTTTGCTGCCTGGCTATCTGAACATCTGCATACGATTAAGGTATTGGGTTGTAGGTGGTGCCTCTACATCTTCTATGTTAATACATTGTTTCTAGGGGAAACCCAGAAATGATATAGGGTAGCTCTTGGAATCCAGGAGCTACGTTATGTCACTTCTCAGTTTTTTCTGGAAGGAAGTAACATAGCAGCAAAAAGGATGCTAACTTTTTAGATTATTTCCTGACCACCTCTCTGAGCAGTGGCTGGCAACAGCAGCTGCCAACTGGAGGCCTGGCAGCCCTATTAAGGTGGCTTCCACATGAAGATGCAATTTTGTGGTGTCTCCATTGCTGATGCAGCTGCAGATAAAGCACCACAGCAATGGGACTCCCACATGGCAAAGTGCCCTCTGTCTTTCCTGCTGCAGTCCTCAGAAGCAGTCACCCCCATCTCTTAGGCCACCAGGACTTCCACAATTTTTTTTTTAAATGGGACTAGAGGTGTATCAGGTTCTCTGAATTCCCAGATATTATATTCTTTTAAAGTTTCTAGTACCTTCCCTTGTGAATATATGCCTTTCTCCTCCTTATATCTCTGTATGGGAAAAAGCTTGAGACTTTTTTTTGCAGATTAAATTTTGCTGCACCTGCTACACCTATGAAAGCTTTCTACATCTATTGTTACAATGATATATCTGTGTAACACTATTCTGGCACAATTGATTTAAAAAATAAAAAGTCCCTAGCTGTGGGAACAGGGTCAGGGGAAATGGCTAACATGGGGACTGGATGATCCAGACTTTCCCATCTACAAAGCTGCCATCTGGGCTTTATCTTTATCTTTACCAAAATTTTGGAGCAAAACAGATTTGGTAAAGATTGTAGAAAAACTCAGCAATCCCTTGCAGGTGCACGAATGCACCATGATGCTATGGGGGGTGGGAGAAAAACCCCTTTCCCCAAATCATTGAACTCAGGGCAGATGAACATCTTTAGATAATTCTGTTTGTTTCTGATGTTTTGGGCTGCCTTGTTTAGAACTGCAGCCTATGAAAAGAAAATAATGAATTGTGACACTGAGAAGTTCCATGCAAAGTTTCATTTTGTTTTTGTTGCAACCAAAGTTAGTCTTTTTTCAGCCCACTGCAGCCAGACTGATAAGACTCCAAAATGATCTTGTACTTGTCTAGAATACAATTTCCTAGAGCAGGGTTTCCCAAACTTTTCTTTCCCGTGGCCCAGTTATTTTCACATTTCTCCTTTGTGGCCCACTAAAATTCGGGGGTGGAGCTGAGAGACAGGAATTATGTCCTTTCCTGTGGTGTCATGTTCAGGTCAAAGGCCAAGTGATGTCACTTCCAGGGCACACTGAACCAAAACTCCACCAAAACCAAAACTCCACCTTTTCCTGTGATGTCACTTCCAGGGCACTCCCCCAAACCTGCCTCTTCTTCTGAAGTAACTTCGTTTTCAGACAAATCTCTCTGAAACTCATGCTGAGACAAAATGGGGGTGGAAAGTGGGTGGTCTGCAACTTTTTCATACATTCCCAGGGTCCTCTCTTTCCACCCTCACACCTGCATGCACCTATCTGTTTGTGTGTTCTTCTTCAGCTTGCAAACACTCCTAATGCCCATGTTCAATTGCCTGAACCACCTACACATCCCTTCCTCAACAGCACTGGCCAGTGTATGCAGTTGAAAGTGCTGTTGCCATTGCCATCAGGAATGCCAGTGCTGTGTACCACCCACACTGGGCCCTGGCAGCTGCTGTACCTCAAAATATGCTGACACATTTAGTAGGCCCTTCCTTCAGCTGCTTTTCGGTCGCACCATGACGTAGCAAACTCTGTGAAAAACGGGGGGGGGGGGGGGGACCAGCGAGAAGGTGTTGCTACGGATGCAGTAATGCAGGAGAAGCCATTGCAGTGACCATCTGCTAGGCATAGCCGGACAGTGACCACGCGGCGTTCACTACACCGGGAGAGGAGAGGCTATGTATTGCGCATACACTTTCCCTGGGGGGGTAGGATACCCAGAGGGAGCCCACAGCCCCCCACACCCCACAGGTGTAAAGCAAGGCTGCGTTCTCGCGCCAACTCTCTTTACGATCTTCTTTAGCATGATGCTTCAAAGAGCCGCAGTAGATCTAGATGATGACGATGGTGTCTACATCCGCTATCGCACCGATGGCAGCCTGTTCAACCTGAGGCGACTAAAGGCCCACTCCAAGACAATTGAAAAACTCATCCGAGAGCTACTGTTTGCTGCTGCTGCTGCTCTCGTCTCCCACTTGGTATCAGCTCTGCAGCATATGACATCCTGCTTTGCAGAGGCTGCCAAGCTATTCGGCCTAGAAGTTAGTCTGAAGAAGACAGAAGTTCTCCACCAGCCTGCACCCCAGGAAGATTATCACCCTCCCTGCATCACTGTGGGTGAATCAGTTCTGAAGACAGTTCAGCAGTTCAACTACCTGGGGTGCATCATCTCCTCAGATGCTAAGATCGACAAGGAGATTGACAACAGGCTGGCAAAGGCAAACCGTGCATTTGGCCGACTTCACAAAAGAGTGTGGAGCAACAAGCATCTGAAAAAAGGCACAAAGATCAATGTTTACAAAGCGGTTGTGATGACAACCCTCATCTACGGCTCCGAATCGTGGGTTTTATACTGCCATCACCTGCAACTCCTCAAGCGCTTTCATCAGCACTGCCTTCGCACCATCCTCAACATCCACTGGAGTGACTTTGTGACCAACACTGAAGTCCTCAAGCGGGCGGAGGTTACCAGCATCGAGGCACTGCTGTTGAAGACGCAGCTGCGCTGGGCAGGGCATATTTCTAGGATGGAAAACCACCGCCTTCCCAAGATTGCCCTGTATGGCGAACTCTCCACCGGCCATCGAAATAGAGGGGCACCAAAGAAGAGGTACAAGGACTCCTTGAAGAAATCCCTTGGCACCTGTCGCATCAACCATCACCAGTGGTCTGACCTAGCCTCAGATCGCAAAGCATGGAGGCACACCATCCACCAGGCTGTCTCTTCCTTTGAGAACGCACGCATAGCTGGTCTTGAGGACAAAAGGAGATTGAGGAAGAATCGCACTGCTACAGCACCAACCCTAAATCAGACTTTTCCCTGCAGCCACTGTGGCCAGACCTGCCTGTCCCGCATTGGTCTTGTCAGCCACCAGCGAGCCTGCAGCGGACGTGGACTATTGCACCCTTCTTAAATCTTCGTTTGCGAAGCCAAGCCGAGAGAGAGAGAGACCTTCAACTGCTACTACTGGAATCCTTCCTCAAGCTACAACCAAGCTTGCTTGGTTTCAAGAAAATCTTTTGACAACTATTTTTCATAATTTTCCTTGACTGAAACACTGGGAAATTGCTGTGAAAGGTAGCAGAGAATTGTACTGCAATTAATGAATTAATTTCAAGTTATATAAAGTTCATATAAGCTTTTCTGCAGTTATCCCCAAAAGGATATTTATGAGGGGCTTGTAGCTTTTGTACTGGCTGTGTTTTCCATGCCTTTAAAAGCAACCTGTTGTGCAGATATTTAGCCAGTGAACTTCTTTCATTCTTTTTAATATCTACAGGAGTTTAATTTTGATGTCAGACAGCTGTTAAAAGCAGGACCAGTAAAATGTTGCCAAGTTCATAGTACCATCACTTGCAGTGCTGTTGAGATATACAGCAGTAATATCCAATAATCTCTTTCTGCTTCACATCTCTGACTCTCACTCACTCACACAGAAATCTCATAGAAAGGCCAGGTGACTACAAGTGGCGGTGCCAATTTTTCATTGACAGAGCTCCTATGTCTGCAACAACAGTATGATAAATAGAAAAGTTTCATCCAGTAAAAATGGAAGGAAAGAAAGAAAGAAAGAAAGAAAGAAAGAAAGAAAGAAAGAAAGAAAGAAAGAAAGAAAGAAAGAAAGAAAGAAAGAGAAAGAATGAAATGGAAGGAAAGGAAAGGAAAGGAAAGACATGGAAAGAAAGAACATAAGAGAAGCCATGTTGGATCAGACCAGTGGACCATCCAGTCCAAAATTCTCTCATACAATGCCCAAAAAGCACCAGAATATTCACCAGTGGGGCCAGGGCACTAGAAGCCCTCCCACTGTTGCTTCCCCCCACTCCCAGCACCAAGAATACAGACAGAGCATCCCTTGCAGACGGAAAAAGAAAGAAAGGGGACAAAGGGGAAAAAAGCCTTACTCACCATCAGATTACCCCAGCCAGCAACAATTCTGCCCAGGGTCATTTGGTAAAAAAATAGCTACTGGAATGCCCACACCCCACCCCTCCCAGCTGAAAAAAATACACACCCTTTCTTTGCCACCCAGGCCTCCCGGGAAATCTCCCCAAAAGAACATATTGCAAGGCACATGAAAGCTCATACCTTGAAGAACACTTCATGGATCTAAAGTGCCCTTGGACGCCAGCTTTTCTCTCAAACACTGGGAGAGGGAGAGAAGGAAGAAGAGGCACCCCAGCTCCTCTCTGAACAACACAGAGATGGGGGAAGGAAGGAAGCCAAACAGAGCTCAGGCTTTGCAGTCTGTGTCAGTCTTCAAGGCTAGCTTTTCTCTGCACAACACAGAGACAGGGGAAGGTAGGAAGCCAAATGGAGCTCAGGTTTTGCAGCCTGTGTCAGTCTTCAAGACTAGCTTTTCTCTGCACAACACAGAGATGGTGGAAGGAAAGAAGCAGAGCAGAGGTCATGCTTTGCTGGGGGCAGGGCTAGCGTTGGCTTTTCTTGTGACCCGGTAGTGAGGCTTCCGTGGCCCAGTACTGGGTCCCAACCCTGCAAATGGGAAACAGTGTCCTAGAGTATACTCAGGCATCATTTCTGAAATGTTTTGCCATCTAGAGAACAAGACAGTGGAAAGAATTGTTCTGATCAAGTTCTGTATCAGCAAGGGAAACTTTAGCAAAGCCAGGAGATTGCAAATGAGACTCTGGGGCAACAGTTTTGGCAGGGCACTCTCTCATTTAGTGTTACAACTCAGCCAGCTTTCTGTCAGAGTGTGAATTCTTGTCTTCTTCCCACATCCCGGTCTTGTTCCTGTTTCAGTGATAAGTTCCTACTTGTCCTTCATTCACTTCACTAAGAGTCTTCCTTTTCATCCAACTCCACGTTTATAGCTGGGTTTCCCCCCATTTTGTATTTAGGAATATATCTTAACTAAACACATGTATTTATCCATTTTCCTAACATTCCTAAGGGGAGAAAGAATCTTTTCTAAGCACATAATGTTTTCAGAGTAGACCACTGTTATATATGTGATCTAAACTGTGTTCAATATATGGAGTTCTTGCCTGGCTCATTGGAGCCTGGAAGACTGAGCTTGGGGGCTCAGGAACAATGGGCAGTAGCATCC
Organism: Heteronotia binoei; assembly: GCF_032191835.1. NCBI lineage: Eukaryota > Metazoa > Chordata > Lepidosauria > Squamata > Gekkonidae > Heteronotia > Heteronotia binoei. Next base: position 91,121,819 of record NC_083228.1, on the reverse strand, counting down.
AAATTCCTGCTGCCCTGCTCCAATCACAGGCCACCTGCTGGTTTGAACGGTTCAGTAGGATGCTAGTGTGGGAACCTGGAATGTATATATAGTTGGCCCTGTTGGCCCAGTAGTTAGTCTTATAGTACAGCCCTATACTATGCTGTATCTAATAAAGAGCTGATTATCTAATAAAAAGCTGAACCTCACCTCTTCATCGCATGGAACCCACTATATTATAACCACTTCGAATTTGGGGCTGGTGGAGATGGGGGGGGCACTTGCAAAGTGGTGTTTCTGTGCTGCCATGATCGCACAATATTAATGTTCAGGGGATCTTAGCAACATAGAATACTCACAATTTCTCATTCCCTGCTAACAGTGAAACACATTTACCTCCCACTGTGAAAGAAAGAAGCTTCCACTCAGAGGTGCACAGGATATTGCCATTCTGTTCATTTGTACTATACAAGACTACCATGGAGGGGATTTTTAAAAACCTATGGCCTCCCAGTGGAAGTGCAAGGCTATTATTGAGCTTCAGCTTCTATAACAAGGTAACAATAGGAAAGCAAAAGACTCATAACATGCCAAAATAGAGTGGGTTTAGAGGTGGGATGGCCAAACTTCCTTAACATAAGAGCCACATAGAATAAACATCAGATGTTTGAGAGCCACAAGACGGAAGGAAGGAAGGAAGGAAGGAAGGAAGGAAGGAAGGAAGGAAGGAAGGAAGGAAGGAAGGAAGGAAGGAAGGAAGGAAGGAAGGAAGGAAGGAAGGAAGGAAGGAAGGAAATAGATGGGGAAGGGAGGGAGAAATGGAAAGAAAGAAAATATAACTTTAAATGCATTCTCCAAGCCAACAGCTGGCTTGGCCGCCGGAAACAGGAAGTGACGTCACTTCCGGTGATGTCATGCCACCGCCGGAAGCAGGAAGTGACACCACTTCCTGTGACATCATTTCCCCGCGTCACCTGCCGGAAACGGGAAGTGACATCACTTCCTCTGACATCACTTCCCCCAAATGACATCATTTCCCCCAAATGCCACTGCCGGAAACAGGAAGTGACTTCACAGCACTTCCTGTGACGTCCCCAAAAATCCCCCAAATATCACCGCCGGAAACAATTTTGTTCTCAAATCCTGTATATACTTCATCAGTATATGGGATAAGGCACTTTCTCAACTGTGCTGCATAATGCAGCCTATTTATTTTGTCCTGTTTGCTCTGTTGGCTCTATCTGCGCCACCTTCATCACTTTCGGGGTGTGGATCCCCCAGTGGGGTGGTCTCCCGACTCCCTCCGCCGGCTGTTTCTGATAGCCCTGCGCCCCCTCTTTCATTTGATATATGTCCCGTGCGGGTGCCACCCTCCCGCCGGGAGATGCCGCAAAATGAGCCCCCTTGAGGCTTATGGCGGCAGGGCTCGGGGGAAGCGAGCTAGACTGCTGTTCTTTTGAGGGGTTATAGAGTGTTTCGAGCCCGTCCCTGTGGCATCGGTCTCATCGTTGTGGGACCCAGGGGGCCGGCGCGGCGGCCCGCCGAAGCAGCCTGTCACTAATAACACAGGTCGAGATGCAGGACAGGAACCCGGAAGTGACCGACAGGCTGCTTCAGCAGGCCGCTGCGCCGGCCCCCTGGGCCCTACAACGATGGGACCAATGCCACAGGGACGGGCTCGAAACACTCTATAACCCCTCAAAAGAACAGCAGTCTAGCTCGCTTCCCCCGAGCCCTGCCGCCATAAGCCTCAAGGGGGCTCATTTTGCGGCATCTCCCGGCGGGAGGGTGGCACCCGCACGGGACACATATCAAATGAAAGAGGGGGCGCAGGGCTATCAGAAACAGCTGGCGGAGGGAGTCGGGAGACCACCCCACTGGGGGATCCGCACCCCGAAAGTGATGAAGGTGGCGCAGATAGAGCCAACAGAGCAAACAGGACAAAATAAATAGGCTGCATTATGCAGCACAGTTGAGAAAGTGCCTTATCCCATATACTGATGAAGTAAATACAGGATCTGAGAACAAAATTGCACCAGAAGACACAAAAACAAAGCTCCCTTACACTGAATCAGTGCTTGGGTCCACCAAAGTCAGTATTGTCCACTCCAGTCACAAAAACAAAGCTCCCTTACACTGAATCAGTGCTTGGGTCCACCAAAGTCAGTATTGTCACATAAGAACATAACAGAAGCCCTGTTGGATCAGGCCAGTGGCCCATCCAGTCCAACACTCTGCATCACATAAGAACATAAGAGAAGCCCTGTTGGATCAGGCCAGTGGCCCATCCAGTCCAACACTCTGCGTCACATAAGAACATAAGAGAAGCCCTGTTGGATCAGGCCAGTGGCCCATCCAGTCCAACACTCTGCGTCACATAAGAACATAACAGAAGCCCTGTTGGATCAGGCCAGTGGCCCATCCAGTCCAACACTCTGCGTCACATAAGAACATAAGAGAAGCCCTGTTGGATCAGGCCAGTGGCCCATCCAGTCCAACACTCTGCGTCACATAAGAACATAACAGAAGCCCTGTTGGATCAGGCCAGTGGCCCATCCAGTCCAACACTCTGCGTCACATAAGAGAAGCCCTGTTGGATCAGGCCAGTGGCCCATCCAGTCCAACACTCTGCGTCACATAAGAACATAACAGAAGCCCTGTTGGATCAGGCCAGTGGCCCCTCCAGTCCAACACTCTGTGTCACATAAAAATATAAGAGAAGCCCTGTTGCATCAGGCCAGTGGCCCCTCCAGTCCAACACTCTGTGTCACATAAGAACATAAGAGAAGCCCTGTTGGATCAGGCCAGTGGCCCCTCCAGTCCAACACTCTGTGTCACATAAGAACATAAGGAGGGAGGGAAGGGAAGGGAAGGGAAGGGAAGGGAAGGAAGGAAGGAAGGAAGGAAGGAAGGAAGGAAGGAAGGAAGGAAGGAAGGAAGGAAGGAAGGAAGGAAGGGGGAGGGAGGGAGGGAGGGAGGGAAGGAAGGAAGGAAGGAAGGGGGGAGGGAGGGAGGGAGGGAAGGAAGGAAGGAAGGAAGGAAGGAAGGAAGAAAGGAAGGAAGGGAGGAGGGAGGGAAGGAAGGAAGGGAAGGGAGTGAGGGAAGGAAGGGAGGGAAGGAAGGAAGAAAGGAAGGAAGGGAGGAGGGAGGGAAGGAAGGAAGGGAAGGGAAGGGAGGGAAGGAAGGAAGGAAGGAAGGAAGGAAGGAAGGAAGGAAGGAAGGAAGGAAGGAAGGAAGGAAGGAAGGAAGGGAGGGAGGAGGAGGGAGGGAAGAAAGGAAGGCCGCCCCCCGCCCCCCCGCGGAGAGTCCAGCGGCGGCCTCGCGGCGAGGGAGGGAGGGAGCTGCCGGCGCTGGCCTCTGGAGGCCTCCAGGGACCAGCGCCGGCTGCTCCGCGGCTTCCCCGCGGCCTCCGCTGGTCCCTGGAGGCCCTCCAGAGACTCTGGAGGGCCTCCAGGGACCAGCGGAGGCCGCGGGGAGGCCTTCGCTGGCCGGCGCTGGTCCCGGAAGGCCTTCCAGAGGCTCTGGAAGGCCTTCCGAGACCAGTGCCGGGTGCTCCGCGGCTTCCCCGCGGCCTCCGCTGGTCCCTGGAGGCCCTCCAGAGACTCTGGAGGGCCTCCAGGGACCAGCGGAGGCCGCGGGGAGGCCTTTGCTGGCCGGCGCTGGTCCCGGAAGGCCTTCCAGAGGCTCTGGAAGGCCTTCCGGGACCAGCGCCGAGTGCTCCGCGGCTTCCCCGCGGCCTCCGCTGGTCCCTGGAGGCCCTCCAGAGACTCTGGAGGGCCTCCAGGGACCAGCGGAGGCCGCGGGGAGGCCTTCGCTGGCCGGCGCTGGTCCCGGAAGGCCTTCCAGAGGCTCTGGAAGGCCTTCCGGGACCAGCGCCGGGTGCTCCGCAGCTTCCCCGCGGCCTCCGCTGGTCCCTGGAGGCCCTCCAGAGACTCTGGAGGGCCTCCAGGGACCAGCGGAGGCCGCGGGGAGGCCTTCGCTGGCCGGCGCTGGTCCCGGAAGGCCTTCCAGAGCCTCTGGAAGGCCTTCCGGGACCAGCGCCGGGTGCTCCGCGGCGTCCCCGCGGCCTCCGCTGGTCCCTGGAGGCCCTCCAGAGACTCTGGAGGGCCTCCAGGGACCAGCGGAGGCTGCGGGGAGGCCTCCGCCACCGCCGCCGGGCCCCGCGCGCGGGCGGGGAAGGTGGCGAGTGAGGGAGGGAGCGTCCCTGCGCGTGCGCAGGGACGCTCCCTCCCTCACTCCCCGCCTTCCCCGCCGGCGCCCGCGGCCCACCGCCTCCGGGGCTGGCTAAACCGGGACCTTTAATGGTCCCGGTATAGGCAGCCCGGTTGCCGGGATTGGGTGGCCAGAACCGGGAATGTCCCGGGAGACCGGGACGGTCTGGCCACCCTAGTGGGAAAACGGCCAATATATCAACATATACCTTTGCAGCATACATACTGGACTACTATAATATGTTCTGTGAGGGTCTGCCTTTGAAGACAGTCTGGGAACTTCAGCCTGGTTTAAAACATGTCAGCTAGAATGCTAACAGGGGCTTGTTGCAATGAGCCCATTGTGTTTCTATGCTCATTTCAAAGTTCTGGCTTTGACCTTTAGTTAGTTTGTTGACTTTTTTTTCTACCCAAACTGTTTCTGAGAAAGATTAGAACACAACAAGAATCAATAAAAAGGTAGAAAAACACAGCATTTAGTTAAAATAATGAAAGAATCAATAAAAGCTTGTTCTCCAATAGAACCACAACGCCACTCACACCATTATTTATTGATCCAACTCAAAGACCCTCTGGAAAAAAGCAAGGCTTCAAACCTATCCAAACCTTAAGAGATGTGGCTGCTCTCAGCACCTTGGGGTGTTCCACAATCTGGAAGCAACAGCCATGAAGCCTTTCTGTGGGTTTCTATTATGTTATTATTCTATTAAGGGGAGGGATGGTGGCTCAGTGGTAGACCATCTGCTTGGTAAGCAGAAGGTCCCAGGTTCAATTCCCGGAATCTCCAACTAAAAAGGGTCCAGGCAAATAGGCGTGAAAAACCTCAGCTTGAGACCCTGGAGAGCTGCTGCTAGTCTGAGTAGACAATACTGACTTTGATGGACTGAGGGTCTGATTCAGTATAAGGCAGCTTCATATGTGGCCCTCTGCTAAAGCCGATTCCTAGAGGAAGGACCCAAAAGCCTGATCTCAGGTCTTAGATTGGTTGGTATGAGTGGAAACAGTCATTCAGGTACTGGCTTTGTTTTAATCTTCTGGGCCGTTTTATTTATCGTTATTTTAAGGATAATATAACAAACAACTAAAATAATGAGTTTTCAAAGGCCGTAGTCTTATTTTTGGAGGCTTAAAGATAAGCGCTTATCTACTCAATCTACTCCTAGCTGCTACATCTAAGTCAAAGATTGCATTCAGCCATGGATCCAGTTTTCCTGACCTCGTCTCCTGTTCAAATGAGTCACAGAATAGGATTGGCTGGGCTGGAGACATGCCAGTGAAATATCTGGGGTGGGGGGCTACTTAAGGGACTGCCACCTCTCTCATGCAGGCATTTGCTGTGTGCTGCTGAATTGCCTGCCCTCCTGTGAGATATAGCAAGAGCAGCTGTTCGCTTTGAGACCAACCATACATTTTGGGTGTTTCTCCTAATGGGCTTGTGATGAGAGAACCAGTTTGATGTAGTGGTAAAGAGTTGTGGGCTTTAATTTGGAGAACTGAGTTTGATTCCTCACTCCTCCACATGCAGCTTCTGGGTGATCTTGGGTCAGTCACAGTTCTCTCAGAGCTGTTCTCTCAAGAGCAGTTCTCAAGAGCTCTCTCAGCCCCACCTATCTCACAGGGTGTCTGTTGTGGGGAAAGAGATTCTAAGCCACTCTGAATGAAGGGTGGGGTATAAATTCAATTTCTTCTTTTTCCAGCTTCACAATGAATCTAGTGAGTGGGCATAAATAAGATGTCAATAATCCAGTTTGGATATAATTAATTTCGTGGCAATTAGGTGGGTTGATCAAGATAGGTAGGGAGAATTTGCAAGCATCCTGATACATTGGGTGTGATGGAAGCAACTGCCCTTGGCACAAGCAATTGGCCCAGACCTGGCAGTGATTTATGGTACATTAGAGGTGGCATAAAAAAAGGTGGCATAATCACTGGCCAAGTTTCAAGCTAGGGTGGATTTGCTTGAATAACAGCAGCCATGGTAAGGCTGCCTAATGCAGCCCCTTCTTACCGCCCTGTGTGAAACAATGATATTTCAGGGGGTGTGGCCTAATATGCGAATGAGTTCCTGCTGGACTTTTTCTACAAAAAAAGCCCTGGCTTATACCCAGAATTAAATTTTGTTGGTTTTGAAGGTACCACTGGACTCAAACTTTGTTTTATCTGTGCAAGTCACTCTGACTGTTCCAGCAATTACCTAGGAGCACAGTGGCTCTTTTTGCTCCACTAACTTGGGTCCTTTGTAGGCTTATATTGAGAGAACAGATGTTGTTCACACTGAAGCTGTTTCCATTCATGTAGGCTGCCTGCTGGATCTTTGCACATGCAATGAAAAGATAGAACTCCTGGGATAATTCCAAGGCAATTTCTAACATAAGCATGTCAGAAAACAGCTTTCCAGTTACAAAAGAAAACCATAGATTTTGACGATTGTGTTGCCTTAGGTTTTGTTGCTCAGCATTATATTAAAACAAGTTGACAGATTAAAATGTGCTGAATTTTGTTTCCATTGATTGAATGATCTCCCCCCACCCCCTCAAAAGTAGTCGCTAGATAATATTTATTTCTAGTTTTTTCTTCTGGCACAGTAAAGTTTGAATGCAGTATGGATAGTTATAAAAGAAATCCAGTTTCTTTCTTGATGTTTAATTCCACTGGTTGTATTAAAACCAAACTGTGGATGATTTAGGTCTAATAATTCAGTGTTTGTGTTGTATTTTTAAAATTGCACCACCAAGCTTCTGGAAAACTTAATCTACATCCAGTAAGAGAGCCAACAAAATTACCAAAACCATATGGTTACAGTCAGATGGAGATTGTTGTGATATGATCTCATCTTGAATATTTCTTTTCAATGTCTGTGTCAGCAAGAAAACAGAACAGTGAGAAAGGGGGCCATATGGGTTCAACAACAAAACACATGAAATGTAATTCTCACATTAAATCATAAAAAAATGTAACATTAAATAAATGCCTAATGGGAATAAATCTAAGTGAAAGAAATCTATTGTATATCACATTCGAGCCTTAGGTGGTAATATAGATACGGATCAACAGAGATGAGGTAGCAGTTTCAGATTTCTCAAACTGCCCTTTTCATTCTTTCTGTCCCAGTGCTGTAGCCAATGTACAGAAACAAGGAACATGTTTAAAAGAACCTGTAGAAGGATTACACCCTTCATTTGTACATGGGGTTGTCAGACCTTGGTTGGGAAATACTTGGAGATTTGGGGTGGAGCCTGGCGAGGGAGAGATTCGGGGAAGGGAGGGACCTCGGCAGGGTACAGTGCTATAAAGACCACCCTCTAAAGCAGCAATTTTCTCCAGGAAACTGTTGCCTGGGGATCAGGAGATCTCCATGTCCCACATGGAGGTTGGCAACGCTATCAGGAAAGTATCCTTGCAGCCATTTTCCTTTTCTTTTAAATCAATCCAACATAAGCAGGCTAAATTTTAACACTGAAAATACCCCTCTGCCATACCACTCACAATATTTCTTTAAATTTCCTTGTTCACTATTCAAGAATTCCTGCCAAATGAGTTACAAGAGTACTGCATTTCAGGAATGCAGCACAAGGCTCCATCAGGTAAAAATGAGGCTGGGTGCCTCATGCGCCCTGGCAAATGAGAAGAGGCCTAGGGAGACATATTTAGCATCAGCAGCTTCTATGTTACTGTGGACCCAATCCCAAATTCATTCAGTTAATAGTGAGTTGCACTGGTACTTGAGTAACAGTGCAGTTCTGTACAAACCTGTCCCTGATTAAATGTCTTTTAATGGGACATACTGCCTGTAAACAAGTTTATTACTGGAATATTAAACTCTTTGCTTTGATAGCAAGGAATTACTCTCTCTTTTTCCTTAGGTTTGAATAGATTTCTTCAGTTTCACTCTTTTTCAGAAACTTGTTCTACTCACTATTCCACACTTGCTTATTTTTACTTTACCTGGGAAAAAAAATCATTTGCTTCTCCCAGGCCTACATTATCAAAGTGCATACATTAATTGATAAAACACTGGGGGATGGGGGGAAGCAATCTTAATCAGATTGTGCATAAAGATTCTTCATGTGTGGTGTTTTATTGATGCATATGTATTCTTCCACACACTGCTGAAACACTACACAAACCATCTTAATACAGTGTGCATACAACCACAATCAAGTATTTTTACATTGTTGTAGCAGTGCACACATGTACATTGGAAAAGACATGAATGATCTCAGAACTGATGCACACCATGCATGCACAGCACCCCTACTTAAAAATCAGTGGAAGAAAATGGATTTCTAATACATCGGTTTTATTTTAGAAGCAAAACTAGCTAATTTTGAACTGCAAAATCTGGGATAAAATTAGGATGAGGAGAAATTCATGAGCATCCTTATTTCTGCACCCCAGCAGAAATAACTTCCTTGTAGCTCACTGACTTACAGCAGGGGTTCCCAGCCCTTTTTAGTGTGCTGGAAGCTTTGGAACTTTGAGTGGAGATAGTGATCATCACCCCAAAATGGCTGCCACAGAAGTTGGAGCCAAACACAATACCTCCCTCCTTGCTTTGCAAAATAATTGCAGAAGGATTTTTTTTTTAAAAAAAATGAAGGAAAGTATGAGAGGAGGAGAAAATGAAAGGGATTTTTTTTAAGGGAGGAAAGCTCAAGAGGGGAGGAGGGAGAAGAAAGAGATTGAGAATAAAGAAAAGGAAGGAAAGCCTGAGTAGAGATGGAGATGGAAAAGACGGTAAAAATACCTAAAGCTTGAAGGGATGCTGGAACTACACATTGCCTAAGGAAAAATCAGGTGCTTAGCAGTCCTCCTGATCCTTCCATAGTTACTGCATTCCTCTGAATGAGGATAGGCACAGTAACAAGCCCTGCTTTACACAGACCCTGCCCATTTTCTGCAAACCTTGGCAGGTACCAGGGAAAGTATTGGCAGATGCCATGGCACCCATGGGTGCCTCATTGGGGAAGCCTGACTCAGTGTGTCAAAATTTCCCTTACAAGCAGTTTCCTGTCTTTTCAACCATGCTCTTTTCTTCCCTCTCAAGAGCATCTTTATGTAAAACAAATGTTTCAATAATAATACCCTCTTCATTACAATGCTGTTGGAAACCTACCCAGCAGTTCACATCTGCAATACCTACGTGGCTCAAGGAATGCATTGCTTAGAGAATAAGCACAGGACAAACAAAGCCTGCTCTTGTGTTGTTTTCTTTGCAAAGAATAATCATTTATAAATTTAGTTTATCAGCCACAACTCTCTGTGCTGATCTCAGTAACTCACAGCACTTACCATGTGCTCACATTGGTTCATCCATGCAGCACTTGAATTTATGAGGAGCACAAGGCCATGGCTACCTGTCTTGTGGCAAGACAGTTTCATTATAACTAAGGTATTCTGTGTTATGCTTTCTTGTGATTGTTAGCTGATTTCATCATAATTCCCCAGGACTGTGTTATCTGTTGCACTGAATGCAGCCCAATTCACTCAAACTGAAATTTAACAGCAATATTAGAAAAAACTTTTGATGTCCACTGACACACCTATATTACCATCAAAATCTCCAATTTTCATTATGTTATAACAAGAGAATGCATAATAAAAAGACCTTAGAGACTGGAAGAGAAAAGGTAGCAAAACAAATCACACTAGATTGGGGATGGCTGATTTTTAACACTTGCTGCTTCTGCCGGGATTCAGTTCTCCTTTATGCACTCTTTGCTGCTGTGAATGTAGAGGCGTTCCATGTTTTACTTCATATCTCCATATGCCCACCATCCTCCCATGCTGCCAGTGGGCTTTGTGATGTCTTAAATACACACACACACATGCTAATTATGATTGGTAAAGCAGTTGTTAGCAAAATTGTTGGGGGTCTCCTCTTTGGATGGGGAAATTAGTAGAGGAGACAATGGTAGAGTGTAGGAGGGATCTTTTACCAATTTACCAATTTTACCAATTGTAAACTATCTTAAACAAAGAAAAGAAGTTGGTCAATTTAGAGTCACATTGTAATCTACTGTAACACCATAGCTAACACAATGGGGCTGTCCTGCATGACGGTATTTAGACCTTAGCAACAGTTGCTTCCTTGGGCTTCTTCTTTGTGTCCAGTGATCTTCTCAACGGCTAACAGGAACAATCCTTTGTTATGTGCAGGCATGGCTGCAAGTTCCTTTGTTGAACTGCGGGTTATTCCATTTGCAGCTGCATTCACCCACCTGGAGTATGCGCTGTTGTTGTTTTACCTTCATGGTTCTACAGGAACAAGATGGATTCAGGATCACTTCCATCATGGCTTCTGGTTAAGGGCTGCTCTTAGGTGCTGTCTTCATTAGACAGGATTGCAGTGATGTTCTGCATGGCTTGGCAGCTTCTTGGGAAAGCCTGATCTGGAATCCTTCTATGCAGGGGGAAGGCACAGTCACAGCAATGGCAGGAGCATGCAGGAAGTTTTCCTTAACTTGGCTGGAGTGCTTGCCACTTGGCCCTACAGAGTAAAATGTCCATACGGAATCTAGCACAAATGCTTAAGATCAAACAGGATCCACTGCCTATAGATAGCAGGCAAGTGGGTATTTGCTATTAATGTCCATATTGGGTTAGTTCTTGTACCCAGTGTTTTCTGCTTATCACTGAATGTTCATAGAAGCAGTTTGTCTGTGTTCACACAATATAAATTCATATTGAAAGTTCATAACAATAAGAGTCCTGTATCTCTGACACTAGGCCAGAGCAAACTCAGTCCATAAATGGTGAAAGAGAAGGTTCAGGGAGTCTGATACCAGGGTCATGGTGAACATAGTCCATTAAAGATGAAAGAGGGGGTTCATGCTTACACAGTGGGATTAGCACCTACAGTGAATGAAAAATTTCAAGTCCTTGTTCAGACTGGGAAGAGGTGTAACACTGATCTTCTTGGTTGAATCTTAATCCAGCAATTTCATGTGGGATTATCCCTCTGAAGTTCTTTTGTACAAGAATAGTGATTTTAACATCAGCAATAGGATGCCTTGGAAGATTCAGATGTTCTCTCACTGGTTTCTCAATACTATCATTTTAAATTACAGATTTGTGTCCATTTATCTTGTTGTATAGGGACTGACCTGCTTGTCCCAATGTACAGAGTAGAAAGAAGTTGCTGACACATGATGACATGAAATACATTGGATGATGAGCAAGTGGATGACATAGCTGATGTCCTGTGATGTCATCAATATCAAGACAGGGTCTGGTTCAGGAAGGGTGGGTGATAATTAATAAGTTTATTAGTAGAACCAACATCTGTTGCCATGGTGTCCTTTGTTCAGTGCATGCAGTTATTTCAATTTATTACCTTTTGTTTTACATGGGGGGGGGGGGGGAGAAAGAAACCCTAGTTGACTGTCATCTCTCAAAGGCTGTCAGCAGCTAATTAACTTTCTCTCTTACAGTGAGACATACTTTATAGAATGGAAGCTTAGCCTACTCACTCCCTTGTTGACATTTCATAAAAAAAACCTCACAGGAAGCCTGAAAACTTTGTCCATCAAGTAATTCAAAAGGAAAGAGCCTCTGTGTGTGATGTTGGAATTGTTCTGAGGCAAAGAGTGTTCAGGCCATAGAAGAAAATATAACAAGAGCAAACAAAGCCCAGTTCTTCAGTTCCAAGCCTCCAGGAAGATTAAATAACGCATGTACTTTTGATTTCTTCTCACAAATGTATAATTACAAAAGGACAAACATGTTACAAAAGGCAAAGATATATAAATATGAGCATAATGATGAGTTGGATCCAACCAACTTTTCAGCTAGTGAAAAAGGAAGGAGAGGTATCTTTTGATCACCAACCAAAAATATGCTGGGGATCATGAGACCCGCATAGGCAAAATCCATGGGATGGGGACTGTAGTAAGCAGAAGAATTGGATGAGATTGAGTGGAAAAGTTGGTTGGATCCAATCTAATGTCTACATACTAAGATGCAGAAAAATAACAAAAAAGTATTTAATACTTCCATACAAAACATGTAAAAAAGGTGCTGATGGTTAGAAAATCTGTCATTCCAAAACACTGCAATCAGTGGCCATTTCTGTGTGACTGTTTGCTCTACATCCTTCCTAGACATGAACATAACATGTAATTTTAGACAATACACCTCATTCTCCATAGAACCACAAGTTTAAAATTACTGAAAAGCATTATTAAAAGCTGTGACAGAGTTCTTCAATTATATATTTAGCATTACATACTGTGCAGCTAGGGATGCTCCTAAAATGAACAACTATTAGGATAGGAACCATGATGCTTGCCTCCAGAATGAAGATTAAATCAGCTTGAATAGTCCACTGTGGATAGATGGCTATCTAGGCAAATCTGATGTTCTGAGGTAGTTCATCTGACCGCTGCAACATAATGCATTATTGTAAACGAACTTGAATCATGAGGAAACTCAGGATGTAAATGTTTTAATAATAAATAAATAAATAAATCCCAAGAAGTGTACATCTTTTACAAAAAATAAATAAATAAAATCCCATCATTTATGCACTACCTGACTAGAACAGTGGAAGATTTGTAGGCGTGAATATTGTACCATAATTCAGAACAACTCAAAAGTACCTTTGTGCCCAGTGCTTCTCCACAGTGAGAATGAAAAGTATTCTGATGAAAGTACTGTTCCTCCATTTCTGCCTGAGCTTATTAGCCATGAAATTAAGTTTCATTGGTAACTAACGGATCTTGCAAAATTGCTTGAAATGGGACTTTTTTTTTTTTTGCACACAGAGGCATTTTGTTGTCACCTCCTCCATATTTCCACATTCATTCTTGGTTAAATGAAAGTCAGAATCCCTTTGGCAGTTCACCACCTGCTGCACTGGCAGCTTAATGTACCATAGAGTGAAGGGAAAGATTTATTCATTCTGGAAAGAGTTGCCTGTGGAGTACCACACCTCAAAATGAGCCAGTTTAAATTAAGAAGGAAAAATTTAACATCTACTATTGAGCTCCTGTTTAGCTCACAAAAATTAATACGCTGGTAGGAATATACAAGAAACACTTTATCTTTCATAACTCCTCAAGAGAGAGAGAGAGACCAATTTGGGCTACCATGTAGAACATATACATTGAGGCTAGTGATCCACTTTACCTACACAGCAACATTAAAAGCCAAGGGAATTAATGCCTATTATTCTGAATTGGTTTAAATGGTTCTCAACCTGCTGATTTTAAGTAACTGTCCTGTTACCAGCTGCAGGCATTTAAAAGAAAACTGGGCTATGAAAATAGAGACAGCCACAGCTTGTCTCCCCCTGCCCCTCAGAAGACCCTAATTGACAACAGTGGGCAGGGTTAGAATACCAATAAGCTTGCTCCTGCCTGTGTGAAAGAACCAGCAATACAGTCAAGCAGAAGCTGCACAAAAAATACTTATTGCCTCAGAGAATGTGCTTGTCCCTGTACTCATTTGAACTGCAGAAGTAAAACCTGAAAACTTACCAGACCGGTAAGGTGGTCTGGGTACAAACAAACACCAACACTTGGGTCTTTGATTTTATTAATACTAAATATTTATTATATACTAAATACGGAAATAGATTGCTATAGTTACTTTTTTGCATATACTCAATCTTAAGAAAAAACACCTGCATTTTCCCCAGTCATTTAAATGGACACCCCCCCCCCCCCGCCCCAGAATAACATTTGCCCAATTCTTCTCCATGGTAAGAACTGATATGGTTCAAATCAAGCCTAACTATTCCTACATTTCCTGTGTGAGTTTATTAGTCATGAAATTGTTTCAGTAGGGACTAATGAGTCTTACCAAATGACTTGAAATAGAACTGTTTAGTCAAAAAATCAGTCTCATTTTGTCTCACAATTTCTCAGTCTTCATCACTAGTTGTAATATAGACTTAATCATTTAAGACTAGTGGCTTGGGACTTCCTGCTCAATTGCTACACATTCCCCAATTTTACATGTAGAAGGTCCAAATTTAATTTATGGCATCTCCAGTCTTAGGCAGTAGTTTTTAGGAAAGACCTTTTTCAGACTCTGGGGAGCCAGTGCCAGTCAGAATAGACCAGGAGTGATGTCTGTTTGTGCCAAGGTGCCTATTGATACCTTTCCTGGTTCTTGTCAAATGTTTGTGAAATGTAGGCAGGAACAGAGGAAGCTTTTGCTCAGCAAGGCTTATAACCGGACACTGGAGATCTGATTGGTAGGGTTGCCAATCCCCAGGTGAGGGCAGGGGATCCCCCAGTTTGGAAGCCCTCCCCCACACTTCAGGGTCATCAGAAAGCAAGGCAGGGTGGGGAAGGAAATGTCTGCAGGGCACTCCACTATACTCTATGGCAGGGGTGGCCAACGGTAGCTCTCCAGATGTTTTTTGCCTACACCTCCCATCAGCCCCAGCCATTGGCCATGCTGGTTGGGGCTGATTGGAGTTGTAGGCAAAAACATCTGGAGAACTACTGTTGGCCAGCCCTGTTCTATGGAGATCGATTCCCATAGGGTATAATGGAGAAATGATCTGTGGGTATCTGTTTTTTGAGTTAGAGGCACCAAATTTTCAGCATAGCATCCTGTGCCTCTCCTCAAAACACCCCAATTCTATGAGCCCCAAAAGAAGGTGCCCCTATCCTTTATTATTTCCAGATGGAGGGAAGGCATTTAAAAGGCATATGGTCCCTTTAAATGTGACTGCCAGAACTCCCTTTGGAGTTCAGTTGTGCCAGCCATATAACACCCCACATAATTTGTCTGGGGATTTGGAGGCTATGGTGAGATGGTTATAAAGGAGTAAGCTGAGACTGAAGCCATCAAAGACTGAGGTTCTGTGGTTGGTGGGGGAGCCTCAGGGTTGGGGCGTAAACTTCCCACTCTTGACGGAACACCATTAACACTGACACGATCTGTTAAGAGTTTGGGCAAGGTCCTAGATGCCTGCCTCAGCGGGGAAGGCGGGATATAAATCTAATAAATCTATAAATCTTGTTACACCCTTACTCTTGACTCCATGCCTGAAGTCTCCTGGCTCCACCCCCAAAGTCCCCAGATATTTCTTGAGTCTGACCTGGCAACCTTACTGATTCACTGTGCAGATTTTTAAAAAGTTGGTTTGGCAGCAGCTGCCACTAAAGCACAAATATCTTCACTGAGTGACTGAAGTGTGTGTGTGTGCAAGAAAATATTTTTAAACAATATATTATTTTAAAAAGACATAATGTTGAACAATTTCTGACTGAAATATTTAAAAGTTATTATTAGAGTTATGCATGACCTCACTCACTGACATTTTGTGGCTGCCATATTGTGGTTGGCTCTGCCTCCTGCAGCAACCATTGGTTGCATCTACCACGCTGCATCAGAATTTCAAAGAGGCCTGCAGGCTTAAATAGTTTCAGAACCTCTGGAACAGACAATAGACACCCATCTATATATGTTGTTACTGGATAGCCACCCAAATAACACTCCACATAATTTGTCTGGGGATTTGGAGGCTGTGGTGAGATGGTTAAAAAGGAGTAGGCTGAGACTGAATCCATCAAAGACTGAGGTTCGGTGGTGGACAGGGGAGCCTCAGGGTTGGGCATAAACTTTCAACTCTTGACGGAACACCATTAACACTGACACGATCTGTTAAGAGTTTGGACAAGGTCCTGGCTACCTCCTTAACAATGGAGGCTCAGGTTGCAAATATTGCCAGGCTGGAGTTTCTCTACCTATGCCAAGCACAGCAATTATTTCCTTTCATGTTGTGTCCTGAATTAGCCACAGTAATCCATGCAATGCTCATCTCCAGGCCAGACTACTGTAATTTGCTCTATGCTGGCCTGCCCTTGAGACTAACCCAGAAGCTCCAACCATTCCAGAATGCAGTGATGCAAGTAGGGTGGCCATAATATCTGCAGGCCAGCCAGGGACACCTTGAGGGGGGAATGAATGTGTGTGTGCGCGCGAAGCGTGCGCCGCCGCAAACAGGAAATGACGTCACTTCCGGTGACGTCATGCCACCGCCGGAAACAGGAAGTGACATCACTTCCTGTGACATCGTTTCCCTGCGTCAACTGCTTTGGCCTAGCCCAGCCCAGCCCAGCTCAATTTGGGAAGCTAAGCAGGGCCAGCCCTGGCTAGTATTTGGATGGGAGACCTCCAAGGAATAACAGGGGTGTGACAGAGAGGCAGGCAACAGCAAATCACTCTTAGAATTTCTTGTCTTAAAAATTAAAAAATTATTTAAGCGGTTTTTATCTCTCCCTATCCCACAAGTGGGCTCAGGGCGGCTTATATCATGTCATAGAGCAATGAACAATTCCATAGAACACGAATACATTAAAACGTTAATTGCAACAGGATTAAAACTTTAGGTGATTAATTTAAAATATACCTACACCTAATGGCAGCTCTGTATTTTTCCCATACCGGTGTACACTGCCAGGAAGGGGCAGTGGATCACTCTGATGGTAAACAAGCAGGGGAAAAGTGGGATAGAAAACAAATGTTTAAGCCTAGGGCTTGGTGTACACATTAGTAGAATAAGGTGGTAACTTGCTGAAGTGATAAAGCAGATTGTAGCATTTCTAGCTCTTGTACAAATGGTTGCCTAACTTCATTTCCCACATTTTTCAGCTCTGTTTCTCATGCTTTTCAGTTGCATTTGTCCATTCATCTCTCTCTCTCTCTTTCTGTTCTGATTATCTGTGCACACAAGCATTTGTGCATGCTGATGGAGCAAAGTGTTAAAAAGTAATCCTGATACAATCACATCAAGACTTATTTTTATGTTATGCTTCATTAATGAGCACGAGCATTTCTGTATCTCGAGACTCTATGTGGAAAGGGGAAAGGATATGAACAAATAGGGGGAAAGTGCAAGTTACAGCAAACTGCACGTGTGACTTCTGGAGTGAATTTTAGACATTTTTCATGTCAAGTGAAACATCGCCGAGCCCAAAGAAGCCTTGCGCGCTTCTCCAGGGTGCTGCTCGTTCGCACCCTATCTCTGTAGCCACCAGAGCGCCCTCTGGTTTGCAGCGCCATGGAGGGGGAGAGAGAAGCGCTGTTGTTTTGGTGACCCACCTTTACCGAAGTCCCATTGCGGCGGGGCAGGCAGGGGTTAAGAGAGGCTGCTGCTGGCACCCGAGCCGGCTGGGGTGACATGACACGTCTGTGCTCTTCTCCGCCTCGCAGCAGGGAGAACCGCACAGGGAGCCATCGTCGCCCCCTACCGCCGTTCCCCGGCGATCGTCTCCGGAAAAAGTTTTGCCTAAGCCAGAGGCCCGAACGCAGTGCCACCCAACCCCCTTCGCCACCACCGCGTCCCACTTTGCGCCCTCCTTCCCCGGCACTGCTGCTGCTGGCGCGCCACTTGACACTCACCTCAAGCAGGCGGTCGGGAGCCGGCGGAGTGCAGCGCGCCTCGGAAGCCTGGCTGGCTGCAGCGGGAGGGCTCCAGGACCCGGGGCCGGCGCTGCAGCCGAGTTTGAATCAATGGCATCCGCGGAGACTCCTCCTCTTCGGCCGGGCTCTCCCCACCCCTTGCCCTCCTGCTTCTGCTGCGGCTGGGAGATGCCTGACTCATCGCCGCAGCCGTCTGCCGGCCAATAGCCTCCTCTGCAGAGCCTTGGAAAAGCCCGGTGCTGATTTGGGGGCTGCAGGGGGGGGCACAAGTCGGGGGGAAGCTGCCCGCTGCCGGGCCGGCCCTCCTCCACGCAGGGGGGGAGAGGAAGCATCCGAGAGAAGCGGGGCTGGCGGCAACGAGATAGCAGCGAACTCGGGATTTGATTCGTCCCGGGTTAGCCAACCCGTGAGGCAGGAATTTGGGGGCAGGGGCGGGACTTTCCCGGGTGGGCGGGACGATCTGGCCACCCTAGATGCAAGTCCTGATGGCAATGTCATAGATGACACATATATAAGCTCTGCTATGCCAGCTATACTGGCTCCTAGTGGAATACAGTTCATAGTTTTGGTGTTGACCTTTAAGGTCTTGAGCAGTCTGGGACCTGCATGTCTTCAGGACCACCTCCTCTGGTATGTCCCTGGGAGAGTGCTTTACTACACTATAATAACGACAATAATATGGTTAGATTTAATTAGTGTAACTTAGTTTAATGTAATCAGATTAACAATGGTTTTTAATTAATGTACCAACTGGTTTTTAAGATTAATTTAATGTGTATTAATGTAATGGTTTACTAATGTATTGTTGTCTTTTGTTGTTGTTAGCCGCCCTGAGCCTGCTTGGCGGGGGAGGGCGGGATACAAATAAAATTTTACTTACTTACTTTCTTTCATTGAAATCTACCTCCATTCCTGAGGACTGGAAGGTAGCAAATGTCATCCCCATCTTTAAAAAGGATTCCAGAGGAGATCCGGGAAATTACAGGCCAGTCAATCTGACTTTAATACCGGGAAAGTTGGTAGAAACCATTATCAAGGACAGAATGAGTAGGCACATTGATGAACACGGGTTATTGAGGAAGACTCAGCATGGGTTCTGTAAGGGAAGATCTTGCCTCACTAATGTGTTACAGTTCTTTGAGGGGGTGAACAAACATGTGGACAAAGGAGACGCAATAATGTTGTTTACCTTGACTTCCAGAAAGCTTTTGATAAAGTTCCTCATCAAAGGCTCCTTAGAAAGCTCGAGAGTCATGGAGTAAAAGGACAAGTCCTCTTGTGGATCAAAAACTGGCTGAGTAATAGGAAGCAGAGAGTGAGTATAAATGGGCAGTATTCGCACTGGAGGACGGTAAACAGTGGGGTGCCGCAGGACTCAGTACCGGGTCCCATGCTCTTTAACTTGTTCATAAATGATTTGGAGTTGGGAGTGAGCAGTGAAGTGGGGCCAGGTTTGCAGATTACACTAAATTGTTCAGGGTGGTGAGAACCAGAGAGGATTGTGAGGCACTCCAAAGGGATCTGTTGAGACTGGGTGAGTGGGCATCAATGTGGCAGATGAGGTTTAATGCGGCCAAGTGCTAAGTAATGCACATTGGGGCCAAGAATCCCAGCTACAAATACAAGTTGATGGGATGTGAACTGGCAGAGACTGACCAAGAGAGAGATCTTGGGGTCGTGGTTGATAACTCACTGAAAATGTCAAGACAGTGTGCGATTGCAATAAAAAGGCCAATGCCATGCTGGGAATTATTAGGAAGGGAATTGAAAACAAATCAGCCAGTATCATAATATATATATCGATGTATAAATGTATAAATCGATGGCGCGGTTTCATTTGGAATACTGTGTGCAATTCTGGTCACCGCACCTCAAAAAGGATATTATAGCATTGGGAAAAGTGCAGAAAAGGGCAACTAGAATGATGAAAGTGTTGGAACACTTTCCCTATGAAGAAAGGTTAAAACGCTTGGGGCTCTTTAGCTTGGAGAAACATCGACTGTGGGGTGACAGAGGTTTACAAGATAATGCATGGGATGGAGAAAGTAGAGAAAGAAGTACTTTTCTCCCTTTCTCACAATACAAGAACTTGTGGGCATTCGATGAAATTGCTGAGCAGTCAGGTTAAAACAGATAAAAGGAAGTACTTCTTCATCCAAAGGGTGATTAACATGTAGAATTCACTGCCACAGGAGGTGGTGGTGGCTACAAGCATAGCCAGCTTCAAGATGGGGTTAGATAAAAATATGGAGCAGAGGTCCATCAGTGGCTATTAGCCACAGTGTGTATATATATATAAGGTGATTGAAAACAATCTACTGGTGATCCCTGGCCCCAAAGATATCCTGTCCTGTACAGATGGTGTCCTGTCCAGGTGGTGGAACTCTGCCAAATACCATCAGGGCCCTGCGGTACTTAATGCAATTCTGCTGGGTCTGTAAGGCAGAGATGTTCCAGCAGGCTTTTGGTTGAGGACAGTAATGGTTTTCATCATGGCTGGCACCTCCCCTTTTCTTCCATCTTGTTTTATTTCTGCCTTCTCCTTACCCTGTCCATGAAGGCTTAAACTCAAATTAGCGACACCATGAAAATGTAATGAACAAGTTATTTATTAATTTTAATAATTATTATGTTTGATGTTTTTAACTTCTGCTGTACATTGCCCAGAGTCCTGTGTAGGCAGGGACTGGGTGAACCATATATCTAAAGTATAAATAAATGAATAATAAAATAAGCCAATGGTTTGACTCAGTATGAAGCATAATAATATAAGACTTAGCTTAGCTTCATGAATTCACATTATTTTGTACATCACTATAAGCCTTCTTATTGGTGAGAGTGCAAATTTTGTATGCGAATACCTAACAGACAACTCATTTGATGTTGGCTTATAAACATGACCAAATATGGAGTATTCAAGGGCCAGACCACAAATACCAAGGAACAGCAGTGTGTAAAACCATTCAGTCACAAATGCTAAAATGCACCACTGCACAGATACATTTAAGTCAAAAATTTTATACTGTGTACACACTAGGGTTGCCAGGAGCAGGAGACCTCCCACCAGCAACCCCCACAGTCTGCCAATGTCCTGTGGGCCAATGGGAGAAAAATAAACAGAAAAATCACCATTGGCATGATGGTGCCATGTCAGTTCCCCAGAAGTGATGAAATGCTGATGTGCACTGCTGATGGTGTCCTCCTGTGTCACTGCCCCCCCCCCACAGCTACTGGTTGGCATATGAAGATTAATTGCCACTGGCTGGCAAGCCTATACATCCACATGCATCCACACATTTCTTTTTATGATAAATGGTTACAATATGTTTGGGAGTAATGCAAAACTTTATAGACTAATGAAGAATTTGTACTAATATATCACATAATACTAAAGGAGTCTTCCTGTTTCAAGATAGAATTTCTTTTTCAGATGTTTTTACTCCAAGGTTATGAAGATATCATACAGACTTCTAAATCCCTGCATCATAACATCAAATAACATGATGTTGCAGAAATGCCTGGATTGAGCCTCAGTACCCTGCTAAATCTAAGTCACTCTAATTTCTATAGAAAACTAGCCTCTATAGTTGAATGAATCTTTGGTTCTGTTTCCAAGGATGAGGCCAAGAATCCCAGCTACAAATACAAGTTGATGGGGTTTGAACTGGCAGAGACTGACCAAGAGAGAGATCTTGGGGTCGTGGTAGATAACTCACTGAAAATGTCAAGACAGTATGCAATTGCAATAAAAAAAGGCCAACGCCATGCTGGGAATTATTAGGAAGGGAATTGAAAACAAATCAGCCAGTATCATAATGCCCCTGTATAAATCGATGGTGCGGTCTCATTTGGAATACTGTGTGCAATTCTGGTCACTGCACCTCAAGAAGGATATTATAGCATTGGAAAAAGTGCAGAAAAGGGCAACTAGAATGATTAAAGGGTTGGAACACTTTTCCTATGAAGAAAGGTTAAAACGCTTGGGGCTCTTTAGCTTGGAGAAATGTTGACTGTGGGGTGACATGATAGAGGTTTGCAAGATAATGCATGGGTTGGAGAAAGAAGTACTTTTCTCCCTTTCTCACAATACAAGAACTCGTGGGCATTTGATGAAATTGCTGAGCAGTCAGGTTAAAACAGAAAAAAGGAAGTACTTCTTCACCCAAAGGGTGATTAATGTGGAATTCACTGCCACAGGAGGTGGTGGCGGCTACAAGCATAGGCAGCTTCAAGAGGGGGTTAGATAAAAATATGGAGCAGAGGTCCATCAGTGGCTATTAGCCACAGTGTGTATATATATGTGCGTGTGTGTATATTTTTTTTGGGCCACTGTGTGACACAGAGTGTTGGACTGGATGGGCCATTGGCCTGATCCAACATGGCTTCTCTTATGTTCTTATGATGCTTCACTACTCCACTGGTGCTGTGGCTTTCTGATACCAATAACCGTGTACATGAGTTTTGGCTTAGAGGATGTTTATACATTCCAGGAGTTAATGGTACCACTATCAAAGTTTAATTAGAGTATCAGAACCTAGCTTCTTAGAGTTTCTGAGAGTTTCTTGCCCCCAGAAATAGAAAGAAGGGGAGGGAGTTGGATCGGTACATCAGGTCAGTTCTAGTTTGGCCTACATTTCATCTATGGTAGTTCTACATGATAGATACATCAGTAGATGTGTTAACAGCCATAGGTCCAAGAAAGATATATACCTCTGGTTTACTAATGTTGGGGCTGCTCATTAGTGCCAATGGGCCTTGATCCTGTAGTCAGAATATATTCCTTATTTGTCTGAATGTTCACTGTGGATTTCTGTATTCTACTTGATATCTACTTTGAATATAATAAACTTAACGTAGAATGAAGCTTTGATCTCTCTCTCTCTGGCAAGGAAGTCCAGGCAGCCCTACTCACCATATTTGAACTTGGAAAAGGGGACTTGGGGTTCCAGGATTCCCAGCCCCTTAAGGTTTTGATGATAACATCAAATAACTATTTAGTATTTCCCACTACAAAAAAACCCCTTAAATCAACAGAAACCTACTCAGCTATACTTTTAATCTGAAGTTTTAGAAACATGCTTCCAACAAATCAGACATTATTAATTCCTTCAATTACATCTTGCCTTTGCAAAAAAAGAATAGTTCTGCATTTAGTCAAAAAGTTGGAATATGAAACTTTATGCTTCTGAGATTTTTCATCTGAAAAATAGCATCCTTCACTGGCTCTTATAAACTAGAAAGTAATTATTGAATGCTCTAACTTGGATGGCCCATGCTGCCCAATCTTGTTATTTCTCAGGGTTGGTCCTTGGTTAGTACTTGGATGGGAAACCTCCAAAGAAGTCCAGGTTGCTTTGTAGAGGCAGGCAGTAGCAAATCACCTGTGTTCGCCTCTTGTCTTGAATACCCTACAGCAGGGGTGGTCAACGATAGCTGTCCAGATGTTTTTTGCCTACAACTTCCATCAGCCCCAGCCAGCATGGCCAATGGCTGGGGCTGATGGGAGTTGTAGGCAAAAACATCTGGAGAGCTACCGTTGGCCACCCCTGCCCTACAGGTTTGCCATACGTCAGCTGTAAATTTCCAGCAATTTCTTTCTGCAGCAGCTGAATTTCTCTGGACATGCATGAAAGCTTTTATATTTACCTTCTCATAAAGAAATGTGCTGCTGATCCCAAACGTAAGAATTAGATGTGGACTTACATACCCACTTGCATTTAAAAAGAGACAATAAAACTGTATCAGACACCTACTGCTGACCCATTGTAAATCATATTATTTAATGACTTGAAACCTCATAAGAACCCAATTTTCTAAAAAAAAAAAAAATCTAGTAATTCCATTCATATGTATCAGCTGAGATTTAATTAGAATTGAGGCCATGACATCTGGAATCTGAAAATCATTCTACCTTCTTTACAACAAAAACTACCACCACTCAGGTAATTTTAAAAGCTCAGTTCTCAAGTGTGCAGAGGCCCTGCTGGACACCTGAGAAGTGATTTTAAAAAAAAAATCACTGGGAGGCCAGACACAAAATTGCCAGTACACAGATGATTTGAGTCTGAGTGAACCAGTCCTAATTTCCTCAAAGAAGAGCTATTAGAACTGCAACTAAGATAGCCATAGAAGCTTTGAGTTCCTTAGATCTGGAAGTATTCTTGTCCACCTGGCAGCTTTCAGATTTCTTCTTCTCCACAGTATTCTGTCTCTTGACTCCTTTCTCTTATTCAGTGTTTATTTATCCATCCTGATTATAGAATGGAATTTCACAGGGGCAAGAAATGACAACAAACCACATAGACCTTTGCTCTAAGTCTGTCCTACTGCTTCTCCTTTAACATCTAAAATATTTTTTTGCCAAAAGAATAAAAACAAAAGCTAAGGAATTTTGCTCATTTCTCCCACCTGGAGTTTTGGAGGCAGTTCTCTCTTTCAATCCTTTTGCGAGTGGAATGCTGCTTAGCAAATCATGGGTCAGCTGATCACATGGGTGACAATCAGCCTATAAAAACATGGTCCTGGGGAGTAGAATGCAGCCTTTGACCTCAAGCTCATACTCTTCCATCCCCTGTTGTGACATATTCATTTTTTGCCAAGCAAAATGCTGTTTGCAGTCAGGAAGAAAACAAGTAAAACATAATGGCAAAGAGCCAGAACTCAACAGAACAGTTTGGGTTTTCAAGTAATAACTGTATATATGTTTGTGTCCTGTGGTTCAAAAAAACTACATTTTCTGGGAAAGGATATTAGTAACTAACTGGAAAGGAGAGGAACAGTGCAATCCTAAGTACAGTTATGCCCTAGGTTCAGATACAGTGAAAAAACAGCACATTTTATCTGTGGTTAGTTTGTGAAATCAGGAATTGGTCTGTAGATGATCTTTGATACCTAGCCAGGGTTGCTATTTCCTGACTTCAGTGTCATTACCCTTTTCATCAGATATGTGGCTGGTATCCTAATTTGATTTAGGGTTCCCAACTCTGGGGAAAGCTTTGCCATGTGCTGGCAATGCAAGGGCACGGATGTTGCACTGAGGGATCTTTCCCAGTGCTGTAGTCTTGATCCATGTCAGGCTCTTCCAGGGTTATCTTTTTAGCCCAAAGAACACATCAGCATTCCAGGCACAGAACTCTACTGTCACAGATTGCAGTTCTTTACCAAGCTCACTTGTTCATTTTTCTGGGGGTAAGAAACACAAGTAGCATGCCAGCCTCTGAGAAACATCCCCTCATGAGGAATTCTAACAGAAATGGAGGTGTTTGCATGTCTCAGTCATGTTCCTCTGCCAAATTGCCTTTCCTCAATTTTATACCCAAAGCTTCATTCTAACAGAAAAAAGCAGACTGAATATTCACAACAATAAGAATGTGCTTAATTTACAAAATAATTAAAATGAGATGTTGAGTTGCTCTAGTAATAATCAAAAGATCTCAATTTCCTGTGGTGCCTGTTTGAAACAAAAAGGCTAACATATTTGATAGACTGCTATATATTCCCTTTTTTAATATGATTTTTCTCCTTTCATGTTTCAGAAAGTTTTGGTCCAGTGCAAAACCTGCTGCAATCTGTTACAGCCACATCACCTGTTCCTTTCCTACAATGTGGTTCTAACCAGAGTTATACCTTTCTAAGCATACTGAGCTGGATCTAGCACAGAATTTATGCATGCACAGACAGAAATACAAGAAAAATCCCTTAGTAGCCACTTGTGCTACATCAAACTTACGGTATCCCCACTTGCGTTTCTGCTTGTACAAAATATTCTGCAACCAATTTCTGGACACTCATGTGTACAGAGTTAAATATTAGGTGTTGCACAAGTGAGTAGAATTGCAGTAAGTCCATTAATTTTCCTACTTGTGCACTGCTGGATCCAAGCCAATTATTTCAGTGTTCTTAGAAGGGTGTAACCTTTTTTAGGATTGCACTGTAAATCTTTGTGGCTATAATCAGATGAAAGGCTTGGTGCAGTCTGCCCGCACCTCTATTTTATCCAGTGCTATTTGTTCTGGAAAGGTTTGTCCAAACATGCCACCTTTAACCCAACTCACTGCACACTCACTCCATGGCTCACCATTCAGATTACTGCTGCGCAGTAACCACAGAGTGGTTGGGCAGCATCCTTTTAAAAAATTGTCTTTCACACATGTGCAGAAGCATTCATTTGAAATATCACTCCATTTTGACAGTTGCGGCAGTCTTCACCATGTACTGTGCCCCCCTTCAACCTCCTTCAATTTACCTCTCTTCCTTGGAATACATGTGGGGTGTGTGTAAGCATAATGCAGATTTACATGAGAGTAGCCCCATTTACTTCAGTACATTTACTTTTATATCAATCATGGGATGCTCTCAAACAGCACCTCTGAAGTAGAAAACCCCTTTTCTGCTAACATGGTTGCATGGGGGAAAGTGGGATGGAGAATAGGATTGCCAACTCCAGGCAGGGAAACTCCTGAGCCTGGGGAGGACAGGGACCTCAGTGGGGTACAATGTGATAGCATCCACCTTCCAAAGCATTCATTTTCTCCAAGGGAATGATCTCTGTGCTCTGGTTAACATCCACCCCCCGCTTTTGCCAGGGTCAATGCCCAGAAAATCCTGCACACTTTTGGGATCGATATTCAGCCCAAGTTTACTCAGAAACGAGGCAGTCTGGAATTTTAAATTTTCCAGCTTTACCCAATTCTCTCTGAATTAGGGATGCCAGCCTCCACGGGCTCCTTGCCAATATGGGAGTCTGTCTGTCTGTCTGTCTGTCTGCCTGCCTGCCTGCCTGCCTGTTTAATAGGCTTATATTCTGCCTTTTCCAGTAAACGGGCTCAAGGTGGATCACAACATATAAAAATAACAATAAAAACCAACATATCAAAGTTAAAACACCAATTAAAAATTAACAGTAAAAACAATAAATAAAACACACCACCGGCGGACAGGGCACAGCATATCAATAACCAGTTGTAGGCCCACCTTAAACGATGGTAATAACTATAGGATAGCTAGGCTTCCCAACCCCCCCGCCCTGGCGGGGGACTCTCGAATTAGTGGCCTCCTCCCACGCTCTCCAAAAATCTGGAAGCCGGGGGGGGGGGGGAAATGCAGGCTCTCCGGGCAGGCTTTACTTTGCTGTCGGAGCTTGGGGGTGAAGGATACTATCGAGCTAGGCTTGCCAAACCCCCATTGGGACTGGGGGTTCTCCTGCTCTGATGACCCCTCCCCCACTTTTAAAAGTATTGGCAGCGGGAGACAAAATGATGCATGTCTTCCCCCTGCATTATCTCCCTGACCCTGGAGAAAGAGCCTGCCAAATAATAGGGGGCAGGGGGAGAGAAAAGAATGTGTGTGTTTGTTAGGGGGTGGGGAGAGGTGATTTCACTCATCTCACGGGGTGTTCACTTATCCCGAGCCCAGGTTGCATGTTGTGCTTGGAGTCGCTGGGGGAGAGCTTTTCACTGGCTGGTGCTGCCGCTCTAAACGTAGGAGGGCTTCCTGGAGCGGGGCGAGTGGTAAGTTAACTGCATACTGCCTAGCCCTTGTAGGATTGCCGTCCCCCCGTGCTTTTTGGCTCCTCTCATTCCCTTCCCAATCCCGGCATTTACACAGAGAACCTGCTGGGATCAATTTGCAGCCGCTTTGCATTCCACAGGCTTCCGTCATCCCACTTCTTCATAATCTTCTTCTTTTTGCACATTTACTTGGAAGCAAATCCCAGTGTTTCAGCTGAGTTTACACCCTACTAGGTGCAAGAAAGATCGCAGTGCCTCTGTTTCCTGCTGAAGAGAGCTGCCCCAACCTTCTGCACGCTGATTTGGGAGCGCTCTTTGAAGTAGGCATGTGAATTAAGGCTGCTGTTCTAAGCAGTGTTACTGGGTGAACTTGCCTTCTGAGCTTAGGGTTGCCAATCACCAGGTAGGGACAGGGGATCCTCTGATTTGGAGGCCCTTCCCCCACTTCAGGGTCATCAGAATGCAGAAGGGGGGAAAATGTTTGCAGGCCCTACGAAATGGCAGTAATTCAGGTAGGGCCTGGATCTCCACAGGGAGCTGATTCCACCAGGCAGGGGCCAGAACTGAAAAGGCCCTGGACTTGGTTGAGGCAAGTCAGACGTCCTTAGGGCCAGGGTGTCGATGCGCTTAGAGTCCAAGAGGGTGATTCTTAGCGACACAAGAATGAAGGTTGTACACAGTAGCTGTAAAACCACTATATACATTTATTTACACACCAATCACTCTTCTCTCCGACAGTATGCTCCGCTGCAACACCAACTCCATTAACCCACACACACCATAGTGACTTTGTACATTTATACATAGACCAGCCAATCAGCATCTTGCTGTGTCATGCTGACTGAGCTTCTGGCTGATGCAATACCTCTGGCACCCAGCCACCTGCTGTCATCTAGATCATCTAGCTTCCAGATCTAGTTTCACTTTTACATCATGTGCTATAAGCTGTCACTTCTCTTATATAAAAGCAACACCCCTCCTTAGATTATAGACCGATGCTGTAATCCATACATCACAATATTATACATTCATATTGTTCATTTCTTAACATTAATCCATCCAGTTACATTTCCTCATATATACATTGGTTACAGTTCAGTATTTCACTCTCTGAACCTCTGCTTGCTAATTACTCTGCCAGCACATCCTTATCAGTTGGCTCATTTCCCAGACTGACCATATCTTATCAGTTGGCTCACTTCCCAGACTGAGCTCTGCTGGCTCTCTTAGAAAAATTACCGTACTTGTCTAGTACAAAGGCACATTCTTTTTTAGTCCACACATTTTATAACTTTGAGGATTTTACATTTTGTTTTAACAGTTACATTTTGAATTGTTCACATTTCTGCTTAACAATCACAGTTTAGTTGCAGCTTAATATACATTTTGAAGCAGCAAGTTTGTTTTAATGTTACAGCATTTCTTTTACATTCTAGCATTTATTCATTTGCACATTGAACCCTTTTATTCAGTTACTGCTTACAGCCTCTCTTTCCAGACTTTTGCTCATGTGTCCCCCTGTTCTTTAGGAGACTTGCCATACAACAGTTCCAGCACACTAGGATACGTTTTAGGCTTATCATCATACACATATGTATAACCTCCTTCCTCCTTTGTGAAAGAGGTATCCACATTTAAATCCGGTGCACTCTCACAGCACCTGGGCTTTCCATCAGGCAAACAAACTCCATTGCCTAGATAATTTATTTCTGTATCATAGCCATATCTTTTAGGCGGCACACCTTTATTTTCTCTTGCAGAGACCCTGATTTCAACCGGTTCACCTTTTACAGCCTCAGAAGTCTCCTGCCGCTTAATGCTCTCAGAACTGCCTGCACTGTCTTTCTCCTGCTTCAGTGAGGGAGCCTGCTTGCTTTCTGGCTTTTGTCCCTCCTCACTTGTCAGAGACAGTTGCAGCTTAGTTTCTTTGGGCATTTCGTTGGCATGTATTTTGGACCAATTCTCATCCTCACAAAATGAGGCAGACCTACTCAGTTTTATTATATCATTCCCGTCAGTTTTATTATATCAGTCCCGTCAAACCTATAGGACTTCATGCCATTCTGATACCCCACGAACACTAGTTTTCTGGCTTTAGCACCTCCCTTCCTCCTCTTATCTAGAGGAATGTTTACCCATGCCTTAGACCCGAAAATTCTAAGGTGATCCAGGGTTGGCTTTCTCCCATACAGGACCCTGTAGGGTATGTCATTTAGAGCCTCAGTCCACAAACGGTTAGAGATATAACAGGACGTTTTCAAGGCTTCACCCCAGTATGCCAGCTTTAGGCCACTGTCCTCTAGAAAAGCGTGGCAGATATTCTGGAGTACCCCTGCTCTGCGTTCCACCACCCCGTTCTCCCACAGAGAGGAGATGTTGGCAACTCTGTGCTTTATGCCTCAGATAGCTGGCAAAGTCTCTGCTTAGGAATTCACCTCCCTGATCTGTTTGGAGTGAGGCTATCTTGGCATTTAATTGCTTCTGCACCCTTGTAGCCCAGTACTTGAAAGTTGCAAACACATCGCTCTTATGTTTTATGGCATACACCCACGCAAACCTGCTGTGGTCGTCGACCAGAACCAAAGCAAACCTATTTTTAGAAACACTAGGGGCATACGGCCCCACGACGTCTGTGTGTATTAATTGGAGTGGCCTCTCAGACACACGCTCACTCTTTTTAGAAGCCGGATAGAACCTTGATTTGGCTTCCTTACAGATATTGCAATCTAGGAATGCATTGCACTTATCCACTTTTTCACCTTGCAATATTTCCAAGGTCTTATTAATTGTGTTATAGCTGGCATGACCGAGCCTTCTGTGCAAGCGGTGAATGCACCTGCTGTGTGGCTGTTTATTCCACACGGTTTGTGCCTTTCCCACTGTCTGCACTAGCTCATAAACATTTGCTTTTAGTCTTCCCTCAGCCAGCCTTTTACCCTTCCTTAAGATTTCACAGCCCTTATTATCAAATATTACTGTGAACCCAGCTGTTGCCAGGATGGAGACACTCAACAAATTGGTCTCTAGCTCTGGCACACACAATACATTACAAAAAGTATAATTGAGTCCAGGAAAATAGACCGTGCCTTGGCAAAGCACGTCTGCCTGTCGCCCGTCAGCCAAGCTTACTGTTTTCTGCTCAGCTGGTCTGCAGTCCTGCAGCTTTTCTCCCTGGCAGCAAAAAATCTGCGTAGCCCCAGAGTCAACAACCCACGGCACACTCTGCAGTCCCAGACCAGTTCTTACCAGAATTGCCTGTGTCCTTGAAGACTGCTGCCGGCTCTTCCTCTGTTGCTGCTGTGGACAAGACCTTCACAAATGCCCGAGCTGGTTACATAAATAACAACGTTTCCTCTGCACTTGCAAGGCTCTTTCCTCCTCTTTGGATTGCCAGCTGGAATCAGCCCCCACAGACCTCTGCTTATCTTCTTTGCAGTTAGTCTGCTCTTTCATGCTCTCCAGCTGCCTCTGTTCTTCTGCCAGGAGTTTGCCGGTCACGTAGGGCAAAGTCAGCTTGTCGGCATCCTGCCCTTCAAACGCTATCACCAGCATATCATCTCTCTCCTCCAGAGAGCTCAATATTATGTAGACTTTATCTTCCTCAGCCACCGCTTTCCCTCTGGCTTCTAGCTCTTGGAAACAGATAGACATACCATCGAGGTGGTCCCTCATCGACTCCCCGGCCAGCATATGTTTCCTGTAGAGCCTCCGAGACAGGGATATCAGCGAGCCTGCTGACTTCTGCACATACACAGCCTTGAGAGCTTCCCAAGCCTCCTTTGCTGTCTGGTGCCCATGGACATGCACCAGCTGGTCGTCTGAGATGCTTAGTATGATAGTGGCTAGAGCCTTTTGGTCCTGAACGGCCTCTGCCGGTGTGGGATTAGCGGGAGGAGCTGACACACAGTCCCAAAGCCCCTCTCTCTTCAGGAAATGCTCTAACCTTAGTGACCAGATGTTGTAGTTGGTGGTGGTGAGCTTCTCCACCAGCACAGTAGCTGCTGCTGTAGCCATCCTGCTCAGACTCCTTTCAGCCACTGCTGGTCTCACCTCCTAGGCAGCCTCTGGAGCAGCTCAGCGTCCTTTCTTCACCACCTCTCTCAGGATTTCTAGGTGCAGCGGAAGCGTGCTGGGCCCATAACCCTGTCGATGCGCTTAGAGTCCAAGAGGGTGATTCTTAGCGACACAAGAATGAAGGTTGTACACAGTAGCTGTAAAACCACTATATACATTTACTTACACACCAATCACTCTTCTCTCCGACAGTATGCTCCACTGCAACACCAACTCCATTAACCCACACACACCATAGTGATTTTGTACATTTATACATAGACCAGCCAATCAGCATCTTGCTGTGTCATGCTGACTGAGCTTCTGGCTGATGCAATACCTCTGGCACCCAGCCACCTGCTGTCATCTAGATCATCTAGCTTCCAGATCTAGTTTCACTTTTACATCATGTGCTATAAGCTGTCACTTCTCTTATATAAAAGCAACACAGGGGTGGTCAGGAGGTGTTGCGTAGCCGATCGCAATGACCTCTGGGGCATATATGAGGAAAGGCAGTCCCTTAGGTATGTTGGTCCCAGACCGCATAAGGTTTTAAATGTCAGTACCAAAACCCTACTCAATAGGTAGCCAGTACAGTTGGCACAGTACTGGCTGAATGCTTGCCTGTAAAGGTAATGCAGTTAACAGTCATGCTGCTGCATTCTGCACTAGCTGGAGTTTCCAGATCAGCCTCAAGGGTAAGCCTGCATAGAGCGAATTACAGTAATCCAACCTGGAAGTGACCGTTGAATGGATCCCAGTTGCTAAATCCTGGGGGGATAGGTAGGGCGCCAGCTGCCTGGCCTGCCAAAGGTGGTGAAAGGCATATCGAGCAACTGCTGATACCTGTGCCTCCATGATAAGTGAGGCATCCAGTATCACTCCCAGACGCCTCACCTTCTGAACCGGTGCAAGAGATGCAGCGTCCAGGGTTGGGAGTTGGAGGCCCAACTCTAGTCCCTCACAGTTCAGGTACAGGACTTCCATCTTGGTTGGACTGAGTTTCAGCCGGCTTTGTCGCACTGATCCAACTATGGCTTCCAAGGCCCTGGTCAAATGCTCCAGAGTGATGTCTAAATGGCTGTCCATCAACAGATAGAGCTGGGTGTCATCTGCGTATTGGTGACAGCCCAGCCCAAAACCTCAAGCAATCTGGGCAAGGGGGTGCATATAAATGTTAAACATCATTGGTGAGAGAATAGCTCCTTGCGGTACACCACACTCTAGTGGGTGTCACAAAGAGGTCTGCTCACCAAGGGCCACCCTTTGACCCTGACCATGGAGAAAGGAGGAAAACCACTGTAAGGCAATCCCCTGGATTCCTATGCTGGCAAGGTGGTAGGTCATTAGATCTTAGTTGACCGTGTCAAACGCTGCTGAAAGATCTAGCAATAGTAGCAGCTCTGACCCACCTTGAACCAGATGCTTTCTGAGGTCATCTGTGAGGGAAACCAAAGTCTCCATGCCATGCCCAGGGCGGAAGCTGGACTGGAAAGGGTCAAGGATAGAGGACTATTCCCATGCCTTTCCAACCCAAGAAACAGGAGAGAGGGGTTGGGAGTGGGATTTGCCTTCAAAAACAGCTCCCCCAGGGGCTCCTGATCCTGACAGAGTGTTTGGGTGCTGAAATGTGCAAGCGGTGATTCAAATCCCTGGGGCAAAGATCTGTTTATGTGCACATTGCTAACTGAATTTTTACAAATGGTGCACAGACAGAAGTGTGCAATCTGATGTCCCAAATGCCTTGATTTCGCACAAGAGAGTACAGACACCAGAAAATGCAAAGTGAGACCAGTTCATTCCATAAAGACCAGACCTCCTCCAGTGTCAGGAATGTCAGGGCTGAGAATGGGTTGCCAATGACTAGGGAATGGGATACATATGTCACTTTCTGAACAAGCATTTTTAATATGGAGAGCAGAAGCAATTACATCAGATCAAACAGCTCATCTGATTGCAGCTGTAAGTGACAGACTACAAGCCCTTCTATCTTAGGCTAAAACATCTTTTTCCCTCTCCCTCTTAACATATCATCTTATGTAGAGTTCTGAACAACCTACAAGATAGCACACAGTTTTGTGATATTTTGCTTGGTCCCATAAAAGGCACTACACAACTTTTGCATTTGGACTTTTCCATGGAACAATATGGCTATCTTAGGTTGCTTCTACACACATTAGATACTGCACTTTCAGTGCACTCCAGCATTCACACCAGAAAATCCACTTGTAAATGATCACTGCAGTGCATTGAAAATGCATTATCCAATGTGTATAAAAGCAGCATTAATCTTTGGTCATGTTTGGACTGCTTTTGGTGGGCTGCACTAAAATAAAATCAAGTCTATGTGCTCCTTTTATTGTTGGTGAACCAGCTGCACAGTTCTTGGGATCCTGGAGTTATTCTTCTTAACATTCCATCTGGAAGTGAACACTCCATTTTTATAAATGACAGCTTGGTTTTAAAATAGTACAAGAAGGTGCATTATTTCTTATGCTTAAAATGAAGTTTTACCATTTGAGTACCTACATTGATATTTACCTAGACCGATGCAATATTTTGTTTCCTTTATGGCAGTGGTGGTGATGGGGAATCTGAAGCTGAATTATTATAATTATACCTTGCTTATTTTTTCAGATACTTCTGTGACATGATCATCTGCCATTATACCTTTCATCAGTTCCACATTCAAAGCATCTTTTTCTGAAAAATTATTCTTTGAATCCTTTGGCTACTCTATGTCAATTTGCTCTCTAGGGCTTGCTTTCTACCTTATTTAACTTTGAAGTTATGTCTTTGATTTCCATCCTCTAGGGAAGAAGTTTTTTGGTGTGTGATCATATCCCTATCAATTAGAATTTTAAACATCTCATTCATTGGTTCATTTTTTTTCTTTTTTTACAACAAAGGGGAGGCTATTAGAACTCTGGGAAATCAAAGTTTTCAGATATCCCTCCTCAGGGCTAGAAACACAGGTGGGTCTCAACAGCTAAGAGAATACTTCCAGAGTTACCTCCTTGCTGCATAACTTCTTAGATCATGAGACTTAATTCCAGGAGAAGTACATTTTTCTCTTTGTCCAGAGTGTGGTCAACCAGAAGAGGAGGGACTGAATGGTCAAATATTGTCAACTTAGATGAAAAGTTAAAATACAGAATATGAGAGGACTTCTGCTAGATCAGACCAAATATCCAATTAGTTCAGTATCTCATTCCCTGCAGTAGCCAACAAGATGCCCCTGGAAGGCCTGCACAAGCCCCTGTTGTTGTCTCCCCAAAACTCTTGTTCAAAGGAATACTGCCTCTGAAAAGGGACATTCCATTTAGCCATCATTGCTAATAACTCTTGATGAATTGAGCCTCCATAAATGTGCCTAATCCCCATTTTAAAGCCAACTAAGCAAGTGTTTATCACCACATCCAATGCAGTGAGCTCCACGTTAATTCTGTGTTGAGCAAAAAGATATGTGGTTAATTTTCACTTGGTGGTATGTTAGCCACACTTGGAAGTTTTAAACTGAAAGACAGGATATAAATATTTTTAGAAAACAAATATATAATAGTATGCATTTTAATCAGTTAATTGAGGGCTATATATCAATACTTTTTGTAAAGGTAAAGGTAGTTCCCTCTGCAAGCACCAGTTGTGTCGAACTCTAGAGTGATGTTGCATCATGACATTTTCATGGCAGACTTTTTATGAGGCGGTTTGTGTAAGAAAAAGCCCCCTACTATTCATACACAAGGACATTGTGATCACCAGTATGGTTGCCAGGATGCCTGGAGTTTTGACTCGCACACATCTGCTCTAAGAAGTGGACTTTGCCCACGGTTTCTAAGGCTTATGTGGATACTATAAGCCTCAGCTTTGCAGCAGCATTCTACATCTCTGGATGGGTGTTAGCCAGAAATACAGACGAGCTTCCATCTGTTCCTTGCATGCCCAGTCTTGGCCACTGCAGTGGAAGAAGCCACACCACCATGAACTGTACAGACAGTTTCCAGCCTGTTTCCATGAACCAAAGACTAACACCACCAGAATCCATCTTGTTTTCCTGACTCTATATCCAACAGCTGCTTCAACTTCTGCATAAGGCAATCAAGCTTATCTTAGGCGTGGATCCTGCCAGACTGCCTAAGCCTTTGTCTAACGGAGCTCAAGACAAAGACTGGTGCCAAGAAGACTGAACAAGAGGAAGACCATCTTCAGCCAGAGCCAAGTTCCTTTGTGTAAACCAGGTGTTACCTTAGGTAGCAATTTGGTCATCTATTATCACCTTTTTAAATAAGTTTGGTAAACTCAAGCACACCTCCACCCAGTAATTTCCCCCATTCTTTTCCCCGTTTTGGAGCCTCACCCTGGTCCATTGCAACCTGAAAGTCCAACCAGGTATCCCTGGACCAAGCTTGTTCATTGGTCAGTCATGGGCACCCAATTAGGTGCCACCAATTAACTTGCTATTGGCTACTGCAGAAGTCCAGCCCTTATGGTCACTGCAGAGCCTCCCCTTTTCTGAGGTCATGTACCAGCTGACCACCTGTCATCCACCCCTGTTCCTCCCATCCCCTAAGGGCTCAAGGTAGTCTATATAACCTGTAACACAGCTCCCCACATGTGTGCATCTAGCAGTACCCCAGTTCCGCTGTCTAGATCCATCCCCGATTCTGGCCACAGTTTTGGGTCCATTTCCCCCATCCTCTATCATCGCCATTGGAGCCTTCTTGAAGACTATGATAGGTAATTATCACCCTGTTTGTCTACCCATGTGTTGTCTCTATCTCTCTCTCTATTTTTCCTAGGACTGTATGTATGTTTCATGAGCACATTGTCTTGTATGTATGCCTATATTTTCTAGAATAAATTTTAATTGTTTTACTTAATTAGAGTCCCTAATATTTTTAAGCATTAATTTCTGGATGTGGAATCCTGTATACACAGGTATATACAGGATCCTGATTAAGCCAGGTGCCCACCTGACAATTCCCCAACCTCGTTTTGAGGGCATTTTGGCTTACATTTGCCATTGCCTTCCCCAGTCATCTACACTTTCCCCCCCAGCAAACTAGGAACAAAGGTTCAATCGTGCCATAATCACCAGCTATGATTATGCTATGTATTTATCAATTAATGGGTCAAGTATTTGTGAAGCCATTCATTGTAGTTTCCTGGGCAGCAGCACACCTGGCATAACAGCATGCATGCACACATATACAATCAGCTTTTAGTACATGCACTTTGTTTAATGCATGTGTGGTCTAGAAAAGTGTATTTTCCTCATGTAGATCAGATTAGTGTTCCATGTAGTCCAGCATCATGTTTCTCTTAAAGACCAATCATTTTCAATCCCTTTTAAAATCAATAAACCCCAGCATGGCACCTGCCTCTTCTCTGCTGCTGATAGGGTTGCCAATCCCCAGTTCAGTTATATACAAAAGATTCATGGTACAAATATACTAGCCAAAAACCAAGCACCATGAATATAAGTAACTAATGAACTATAATATATTATTTCAAAAATAATATATTATAGTTTGGTGTGGTTCGGCATTACTGATACTGTTAGATCTGTCAGCAGCATTCGATATGGTCGATCATGAGAGGTTGGCCCACTGCCTCACTGATGCAGGGATTTGGGGATTAGCCTCACAGCTGCTGATTTCCTTTCTTCATGGTTGGGGACAGAGGGTGGCTCTTGGGGGGAATTGTCCCAGCAGCACCGACTAGAATGTGAAGTGCCGCAGGGGACAATCCTTTCCCCGATGCTATTTAATATCTATACATGCCCCTTCGTCCAGGTGGTCCGAAGATATGGGCTGGATTGTCACCAATATGCTGATGACACCCAGCTCTATCTGCTTATGGATGGCTGCTTGGACTCTGCCCCTGAATAACTGGGTGAGGTATTGCAGGCCGTGGCTGGTTGATGGTGTCAGAGCTGACTGAAACTGAATCCATCAAAGACAGAAGTCCTGTGTCTGGGTCAGAATAGGAATGGGATCAGGCTCCCACCCTTCGATTGATGCCATTGACAGAGGTGAAGAGCCTGGGGGTGTTCCTGGATGCCTCTTCATCTATAGAGGCACAGGTCACCACCACTGCAAGGGCCACCTTTTTCCATCTGAGGCAGGCCTGGCAGCTGGTCCCCTGCCTTACCTCCCATGATCTAGCCACAGTGATTCACGCAACGGTCACCTCCAGATTAGACTATTGCAACTTTCTCTACATAGGGCTTCCCTTGACCCTGCTCCGGAAACTCCAGCAGGTGCAGAACACAGAAGCCCGGTTGTTGGCATCAAGGCCTACGTGGGCAGGGATGCATCCAGTGCTGTGCGAACTGCACTGGCTAGTAAGTAAGTAAGTAAGTAAAATTTTATTTATATCCCGCCCTCCCCCGCCAAGCAGGCTCAGGGCGGCTAACAACAACAACTTCTTGAGTACCAGATTCAGTTCAAGGTGTTGGTCCTTACCTTTAAGGCCCTTACCTTTAAGGCCTGAATATCTTCAGGACTGCCTCTCCCCATATGAACCCCCCTGGGCACTGAGGTCTGCTGCTCAACATCTTCTCATAGTTCCTGGTCCTAAGGATGCTCAGCGGGCTTCAACGAGGGCCAAGGCTTCTTTGGTCTGGGCCCCTTCCTGGTGGAATGAGTTCCCACTGGAGATCGGGGCCCTGTGGGACTTATCCAGGTTTCACAGGGCCTGTAAAACGGAGCGCTTCCACCAGGCTTTTAATTAATCCAGTGGGCGTCCTTTGAAAGTCATCATTTCCCCCAGCATTTCACCATTATGGTGTTATGTTATGCTGTTAGCCATCAGATGCATGCTATTTATCGCCTATGTCTATAAGATTGTTTTCTGTGCTGCTCCTGTTTTGTAATGTGTGCTTTTATTATACTATTTTAACTCTGTTGTTTTATTGTTGTAAACTGCCCTGAGCCCGCTTGCGGGATAGGCAGGATATAAATCTAAAAATTAAATTAAATTTAAAAATCATGAAGTAACAATTTCAGTACTGATTTAATCAACAACACAGAATGCTATGAATAAAGTGCAATGTTATATAAGTCCTTATAAGTGTAGAAATTCATCCAATTTCCAGCTTTAAACAAAATAAGTCTCTTCAAATAAATTCTTCCTATTTCCAACCACCAGATAGAGAAGGTGCAAAAGTGCTTGTGCTGATCTTAAAAGTTTCAATAAAGTGCTTCAAAACATCTCTTATTTGTCAGTTTTTCTTATCATATTCCAAATAATTGTTTCCTAGGTGGAACGGACATACTCAAGCCTCTAATAAATACTATCGATTTATGGACTCGTTTCTTAATGCTTCTTTCTCAGAGAAGCATAGTATCAGTCCATATCATTCACAAATAAGCAGCAAAATCGCCAGAAACTTTTATTCAGAATCCCCCCCAGCAAAAATGGGGGAATAACTCCCACCCTGCATTATTTGGGCATGGAAAAATGGGGGGAGGGAAGAGTCCTTCCTCTTCTTGCAATGGCATTAAAGCCCAAATGGCCTCTCTATTTTTTAAAAGCCATTCCCCTCAGCTGCTGTGTGGAACCTGAGATGCATCTGGAACCCAGACTCAACTCTTTTAAATTACGCAAATCTACTTTGGCTTTCAGTCTCATCAGCATATATTTAAAGTGGGGAGTTTTTTGTTTTGTTTCAGTGTTCATCATCTTGCACTTACATACCTGAATTTCATTTACCACATCATTGCAACCAATTTGGAAAGATCTTTCCAGAGCTCTTCACAATGTGCTTTGGCTTTCACCATCCTGAATACCTGGGTATCATCTGCATACTTGGCTCACCCTCTGATTTTCCCTCAGCAGGTTTTCTTCTTCGACATGCTTAAAATCTAATAATTCAGATGCCAAAATAACTAGCCTGTAATTCCCTGGATCCCCTCTAGGCCCTTTTAAAAATTCATGTAACATTTGCTTCTTTCCAATCCTCTAGTACTGAGGCCAGTTTTAGTGAAAAGTTACACATATGGATTAGTAGATCATCAGTTTTGCCTTAAAAAGCCTCTGCTTACTTTTAATTTTTCCAGCAGTCCTAAAACTTCATCTGAAAAAGTCTCATACCCTTTCTTAATAGAAAAGGTGCTTCAGCCCCTTAATCATTTTGATTGTCCTCTTCTGCAGTTTTCTCAAGTCTGCAATATTATTTTTTAAAAATATATATGGAAAATATACAAAATATTCCAAATAAACTCTATAAAAAGACATTAGACTACCAGCCATTTCATTTTCAGTATTCATTATCTTCAACGTGGAATTAGCTTTTGCTTCTGCAGCATTTATGACATTTTTATCAAGCTAGCCACTACAATACCAAGATCTCTTTCATCATCTCAATTTAACTCAGCTGTTCAAAACTAGCATTTCTGGTATGGTGCATTCCCCACATTTTCCATGGTAAAAACAGGCCCAGATAATTCATTTGTTTCTCTGCCATCCTTTTAAGAGAACATAAGAGAAGCCATGTTGGATCAGGCCAACGGCCCATCAAGTCCAACACTCTGTGTCACACAGTGGCAAAAAATGTTATATACACACATACACTGTGGCTAATAGCCACTGATGGACCTGTGCTCCATATTTTTATCTAAACCCCTCTTGAAGGTGGCTATACTTGTGGCCGCCACCACCTCCTGTGGCAGTGAATTCCACAAGTTAATCACCCTTTGGGTGAAGAAGTACTTCCTTTTATCCATTTTAACCTGTCTGCTCAGCAATTTCATCGAATGCCCACGAGTTCTTGTATTGTGAGAAAGGGAGAAAAGTACTTCTTTCTCCACTTTCTCCATTCCATGCATTATCTTGTAAACCTCTATCATGTCACCCCGCAGTCGACGTTTCTCCAAGCTAAAGAGTCCCAAGCGTTTCAACCTTTCTTCATAGGGAAAGTGCTCCAGCCCTTTAATCATTCTAGTTATTTTCTTAAGCAATCTTTTAACTCCTTTTTTTGCCTAGTGGTCCAACAGCCTTCTTGGCCAGTTTCCTGCTACCAGGGCTTTTTTTGTAGCAGGAACTCCTTTGCATATTAGGCTACACCCCCCCCCCCGATGTAGCCAATCCTCCAAGTAGTGTCAAGTCGGCAGATTCAATAACGAGTCGTTGTTGATACAAAGAAACTACTTTATTGATACTGGTACTTGAGGCTAGGCCAGCATTGAAAAGACTAAAGAATAACCTTTAGATACATTGCATATATGGGACACATCAAAGGGATTCCTATGGGGGGAGGATTATGCAGGGCACATTCACACATTGATGTTACCAATTCGTTCTCAGGCTTGCATGGCCTCGATCGTAGTGGGCTCTTGACTCCCTTCCGAGAGCCAGGCCTGGGAAGGCACAGATAATACTTTCACATCTTTCCATTTCAAAGCAAGAACACTCACTACAGGAAGGGAGGGGTAGGAGAGGCATGAGCTAGCAGCATTTGAATATACTTTGGTTCTACCCAGAATGCTCTTTGACTGAGCCAGAGTTACAGACAGACTTGACAAGTAGGCCCTGTAAAACAGTCCTGTAAGTTTTTGGAGGCCTGGCTACATCAGGGCAGTGTAGTTTAGTATTCAAAGGAGTTCCTGCTACAAAAAAGCCCTGGCTACTGATATATTTGAAGAAATCTTTTGCTCACCTTGTCAACTTTTGCCAGAACCTGTGCTCCTATCTTAATTTGAGGTGTGCATTTTATCTGGACTTCAGACAATGAGGTTTTTAAAAACTTCTAAGAATCCTGAAGATATTTGAGTTTTCCTCTCTGCTTCTTTCTGACAAGCCCCCCCGTTTTTGTTAAATTTTCACTTTTGAAACCAAATATGTTTGTGTTGGACTTTTGGGGAAAGTTTCCACTGACATAAATGTTCAGCTTAATAGCACTCTGGTCAATGCAATAACAACTACCTCTTCTCTCAGGTCTCAAGATCCTCTCATAACCAAATCCAGAGTCATAACACCTCTAGTCACTTCTGGGAATAAAAGTAATTTGTGATATTCAGAAACCTTGCCTGAATGGCATGACGTGTGCACACAAATAGTTGAAGTCACCCATTAATATAACAATTACTACTCCAGTCACCACTCTTATTATTTGTTTCAAGTTCACCCTCATTTTTTTTTTATTTAAAATATTGATATGCCTACTTATCCCCAAGCATCTCATGGTTTTTTTAAAGAAGCGTAATTCTTCCCGTTGTATTTTCAAGCTTATTTAATTTTATGTTTTCTTTAATACAGAGAGCAGCTTGATCTCTAACACATCCCCCCCCATCCTATCTATATAGTTTATGCCCATGTATAACCACTTTTCATTCTGCCAAGTAACCTCAATTTTTCTTCCAGGACCTCCCAGCTATATTTCCCAATGTCATTTGTTCTGAAAAGCAAGTCACTATGCAGTCAAAACACCTGTCACAGATTCCTCTTGCAATTATCTGTTCTCCCAGTAAGCTCTCTGGCTACCATCTTCAGTGTCTTGCAAAACTGAGCAGTTTCTAATCTGCTTACTCAGTAGTTGTAGTCTTCATTGTTTCATATTGACTCTGTGGTTGCCAACATTTCAAAGACTAATTTCTGCATATGAACATCTACTACAGGCAGGTTCTGGAGGCCATCCTGTGTGGGGAACAAGAAGGAGAAGTCATATAAGTACTTGAAAAACAAGTGCTGATGTTCCTACTCAGCATTACAGTTTTGTGTGTTCTAAACTATATTTAACTAGTCTACAGAGTCAGAGAATCAGCTTATGCCAATGGGGCTCATAAACCGGGAGGCCGGTAACAACAGACATAGAGTGAGCCCTTTGAACTGGTTTATTTTGATCAATCACAGGAGCATCTTGTCCCAAAGTGATGGGGGGGAGAGGCTCACTGAAAACAAAGAACACAGAGTATATAAAGGCAAGGATGACACAAAGTTGCTATTTCACATGTCTAAGTTGCTCAAAAGGAACCTTACAGCTCTATATAACATGTGCTGGTGCATTGAGGAGGGGAGGGGAGGGACTTCAGCAGGGTATAATGCCACAGAGGCCATCTTGAAAGCAGCCATTTTCTCCAGGGGAACTGATCTATATCAGTTGAGGATCAATTGTAATTCCAGGAGATCTCCAGCCCCCATGGTATAAGATATAGTACAACTAACCTGGTTGAAGGTAGGGCTGTCAATCCCCAGTTGGGGGCAGGGGATCCCCTGGTTTGTAGGCCCTCCACCCACTTATCAGAATGCAGGGAAGGGGAATGTCTGCTGGGCACTCCATTATGCTGTATGGAGACTGGAGAATTGATCTATGGGTATCTGGGGCTCTGGGGAACTATTGTTTGAGATAGAGTCATCATATAATAATACCAGTAATATACCGAGTCCGGTACAAGGTGCTGGTTATCACCTTTAAAGCCCTATATGGCTTGGGACCTGTCTACCTGAAGGACCGTCTTTCCCCGCACGTTCCCCAGAGAGTACTGAGGTCGGGAACACAAAATCTCCTTACTATCCCTGGGCCGAAGGAAGCCCGGTTGAAGTCCACCAGAGAAAGGGCTTTCTCTGTTATGGCCCCTACATGGTGGAATCAGCTGCCGGAAGAGGTGAGGGCCCTGCGGGACCTTGTTCAGTTCCGCAGGGCCTGTAAGACGACCCTCTTCCGGCTAGCCTATACTTAGCTTGAGAATTTTACTGTAACTTGCTGGATTCCTTTTATATATAGCTGAAATATTTATGTGTATTAATAACTAGGGTTTTATCTGTTTTATCTGTTTTATCTGTTTTAAATATGGATCCCTTTATATGTGTAATTTTGATGGATCTACTATTGGAAGCCGCCCTGAGCCACTTGTGGGAAGGGCGGGGTATAAATCTTAAATAAATAATAAATAAATAAATAAATAAATAAAATTTTCAGCATAGCATCTGAAGCTTGTCCTCAACCCCCCCCCCCCTTATTATTTCCAATAGAAGGAAAGTATTTAAGAAGAAAATATCCTGCCCTTCTCTCTGAATCAGAGTCTCAGAGCAGCTTACAATCTTCTTTATCTCCTTCCCTCACAACAGACACCCTGTGAGGTGGGTGGGGCTGAGAGAGCTCTCCCAGAAGCTGCCCTTTCAAGGACAACTCTTACAAGAGCTATGGCTAGCCCAAGGCCATTCCAGCAGCTGCAAGTGGAGGAGTGAGGAATCAAACCCAGTTCTCCCAGATAAGAATTCGCACACTTAACCACTACACCAAACTGGCTCTCTGGTGCATAGTCCCTTTAAATGTGATTGCCAGAACTCCCTTTGGAGTTCTATCATGCTTGTCACAACCTTTCTCCTGGCTCCACCCCCAACATCCCCAGATGTTTCCTGAGTTGGTCATGGAAAGCCTAACTGGAGGCATCCACCATTCTTCACAAGGGGAAATGTATCAGATGCAGCTGTGGGGGAGCTGAACTGTGTCAGATTTGGCTGTCCATGCCATCTTTCTTGGCTTTTCAATAAGTAAACCTTCTACACTAATCTTAGTGCCATGCTCCTTTAGTAAAGTTGTGGTCTAAGCCCTCAGCTATTGGTGCCAACCACTTTACTTCCTCCTTCTTCCAAAACATTATGTTTGCACATGAAAGGTTCTGTTTCCTGAGCATATGCTTAAATTGAGGTATTTTAGGAAAGAAAATGCCTACTATGTACAAATGATGCATATTTGTGTTCCAAGTCAGCAATACAATAAACATATATGCTGCTTTGTTTTATTGCATTGTTATGGTTATAGTTTTTAATTGTTTTAACTTTTATTGTGATTCACCCTG
This sequence comes from Heteronotia binoei, assembly GCF_032191835.1. Lineage (NCBI taxonomy): Eukaryota > Metazoa > Chordata > Lepidosauria > Squamata > Gekkonidae > Heteronotia > Heteronotia binoei. The sequence goes on along the minus strand of NC_083228.1, from coordinate 91,077,881 downwards.
AGCCTGTTTGCAGGAAAGGGTGGAATACAAGTTAACAAAATAAACAAAATAAATAGAAGCCAATAAAACAACAGTTCTTTTGCACTACAATACAAAACTCAGTTAACAACTTTGGCTGAAACTTATACTTTGAAAATGTTAGCTTAAAGCCAGTCTTTTTTTCTTTTTTAAATGTACATCCCAGATTTAAATATTGAAAGAAAGGATGTATAATGAAAACACCAACACACTCCTTAAAGCACAACATTGCTAGTGCAGGCCACAGCTTAGAGGAGAGGGAAAATAGCAGTGTATAGGATAGCATGTGTTAATTACCCTTAAACCGGTTAGTATATTATGCCTGGCAAAACATTGAGAATTCTTTGCTTTCTTTGAGAAAATAATGGTGTTTTAAGGTTCTCTTTTTAAAGTGTGTGTGTGGGGGAATCACAATTAAACAAAGAAAAGATTAGACACTATAATGATTTCATGGTTTAAAATCCCTTTGCAAGAAACAACCTAATTAAATTTCTGACATCATCAGTTTTGTTAGTAAATAGTAACCATGGATGCAGAGAAGACTTGAATCTCATTACAACCTGCATAGGGTTTCACTGCTAGAGACATTAGCTCTGGCATGGCATGCTAGGAACAAAAGGAAAAGGATGGGCCACAGCTTTTTCTCCCTGAGCTGAAAGATGGTATGTTGAGAATAACTGTAACTCACTAAGCAGGAGGTCAATACTGCACAATATATTACTTTAACTATAGTATGTGGCTTAGGAAAAATGCAGCTAGAAAAGATCAGGGAAGTATCCTATCAAGAAATATATCTAAATATTAACAGTCTCCTTCAGACATGTTGTGACGTATGAACCAGCAAATTAAATACTTTTAATGTCCTAGGACCCAAACCATCCAGCTGGGTATATTGTGATACATCTGTCAGAAAGCATGAGGGGAAAAACCCTTCCAGATTTTTTTCCAGTAACTTCTAAGAGCATGCATGCAGCAGAGACAGGCAGAGAGGAAACAGTCACTCACACTTGTCAAAGCAATGCCTCCAATGAGCCTGTGCTGCTACTTTGCTTGTATTGGGCAGACATAATGCTGGTACTTGTTCCTCCACATAATGCTGGTACTTTCATCCATATATGAAAACTGAAAATTCATGCCTGAAAGAAATGTATGGAAAGTAGTCAAACAGAACAATAAACTAGACAGCAATAAGCCACAATGCCTGCCTCTACAGTCTTCTAGGGGTTGTCACACCAACAGTTACACAGTGATTGTTACACCAACACCTGCAAACGTCCTTTAGGGGCCTGAACTGGTGGTTTCTCCCAATGACACAGGTCTCTCAAGGCACAAGAACAAATAGGATCAATAAAACAGGAGTGAGATGATGGGCTGGCACCTTACTCCCTACTAATTGAAATCCAAACTGGATGTGATGGTGGCTGTTCAGGTATTTAAACAGAATTGCCCCAAGAGCGATGGGATACATAAGAGAGAAAAAGTAGCCAGCTTCAAGAGGGGATTGGATAAACATATGGAGCAGAGGTTCATCAGTAGCTATTAGCCACAGCGTATTGTTGGAACCCTCTGTCTAGGGCAGTGGTGCTCTGTATTCTTGGTGTTTGGGAAGGACAACAGTGTGAGGAATTCTAGTGTCCTGGCCCCACTGATGGACCTCCTGATGGCACCTGGGTTTTTTGGCCACTGTGTGACACAGAGTGTTGGACTGGATGGGCCATTGGCCTGATCCAACATGGCTTCTTATCTATAGGTGACTAGGGTAAAGTCTGGTTCCCCCATACCTAGCTTACATCTCCTCTCCCCTAGCATTCTTCTCTTAGCCAATCACACTTATAGTGAGATGGTAGGCAGAGTTACACACTTCCAAGCTTATTGACTTTAGTGCACTTAGAAGAGTTTAGAGGTAATTGTTTGGGCTGGCCCTGCCACTAGGTAAACTAGGTGATTGCCTAGGGCGCCAGCCTTCTAGGGGCACTGAATTAGGTGCCCCCCATGTTGCTCAGTGACATTATCAGTGCAGGGGGGGGAGTGCCAGAAGTTAGCCTTGCCTATGGTGCCAGACATTTAGGGCTGGCCCTGTCTGAAACAATGTCCCAAATTCCCTGTTTAGCTTCAAAGCTGGTATTTTCAATCCAAGATTGAACAGGGAATTTGGGCACTGTTTTGGATCAGAAATATCAGAATGCACACTGCTAGAAGGGTCTATCTGTGCTTAGGATTGCATTGCTATTTATATAGAACACATGCCTTTCTTTTCATTGATAGCAATCAAGGCAGCATACAAGTAGGGTTGCCAGGTCCAACTCAGAAAATATCAGGGGATTTTGGGGGTGGAGCCAGGAGACTTTCGGGTGCAGCCAGGAGACTCTCCCATTCCCTAAAGTACGTAAATAAATAAAAATGCAACAGTTTCCCTGAATACAGTCTCCATTTCCTCACCCCACACAAAATAAATGAAAGTGAACACACACTCTCATAGACAAAATAAACACAGCTAGCCAAGCACAGACTTTTGTGATCTCACTGGGGCAATTTACTCACATTGCTGACCTCTTCAGACTAATAGGAAAATGAAAGAACAGCCTAGGGACTGGAGTTTTCCTCCAAACAAACATAGGGACTGAAAGCAAGGTGGCTCTGTCTGCGCTCCTCGCCTCCCTGCAGCTTTGCTGCCCAGATTTAAAGGCACACACACATTCAGAAACACAAGCAGTTGCAAGCCTTTTCTAAACCTGCTGAGGTCTGAAGGCACACATGGTGGCTGTTGGGGGGCTTCCTCCACTGGTCAGCTGGCTGGGAGAGCCTAAAAAACCCAGGGATCCCCCGCCAGGACCTGGCGACTGACAAGTCTACGTACAAGTGAAAACTCTGAGACACAAAACAAAATAATACAAAATAATACAAAAGACAGATGTGCACCAACAGAATCTTCATCCTCCCTTCTCCCTTCTCACCATTGTGAAGAAAATTATCAAATTTTGATAAGGATATGACTTGCCCTCATAATGTTTTCTTAGTAAATGTGAGATCAAAATCTGCCCCCTTGGTGAAAGTAGTAATTATTATATCTTTCCCACAAAGTATAGGTACTCTTTTAACCACAGTAGGATACATTCAGAAGATACTCTCAGCACAATCCCAGATATATTCCCTTCTAAATCCATTGACTTCAGTAGATTTAGAAGGATGTAACTCTGTTTAGGATTGTGTTGTTGATCAGATCAAATCATGATGAAAGCCAACTTTTGAAGGCTTCTGCACAGCATCAATGGTCGTAGTACAGTTAAACACTAATTCTTCCTGGATGGTTAGCATACTCATAAAAATTAGGCTTGTCCAATCAGTGCTGGTGTAAATAAAATTCAGAAATTACAAATAACCCTCAGAAGTGCCTCAAAGACCTATACTATTTGAATAGCAGTATAGTCCCTATGGCATATGATTAAATATTTCTCTTTCATATATTGGGATCATTATTATATTTGATTGGCAAGAGGTAGTTTAAAACAACATATTGTCTGGAAGGAGAAATCAGATCCGCTTCTAAAGTACAAAATATGCAGGGAAACAGAAGAGGCCAAACGAAAAGTAACTACTGCCTAGGAGACAATGATGCTCTGGAGACATTTTAAATGTACAGTTTTGATATGTAGTAAATTTTTTCTTGCAACACATTTATTCCTTAGATAGATGTTTTGGGGGAGGTGAAATGCTGTTGCATATACACAAGTGAATATAAGTTGCATTGCAGCCATATTTTGACATTTCTATTCCATAAATTCACATGCCTGATTACATCAGAACATTCATTTATTGGAACTATTTCTTATTCACGGAGAATGTATTCTGGGTCTTTCCTCTCTGTAGGTTATTCCTTTAGAAATCATTTTCAATGCTCATTCAGGATTGATAACTGAACTGGTATGCAGTAAAACACTTGTATTCTTGCTTGTTCAATTGGTTTATTAAGCATTATTTAAGCAGGCTTCAAAGTTTCCATGAATTTTTTGGGGGTTGGACTTAATGGAAGAATTATATTATGCTGCCATCTACATAACAATCTCTTTTACAGTGCCCTCAGAATATATTTTTATGTTCATTGTCTACTTGGGAAAACTTCATGCTTAATAGAGGAAATATTATCCACTTTGTAGTTCCCACTGCTAGGTTTCACTCAAATGCCTTCAATCAAAAAGATGAACTAATGCTTTCAGACAGACCCAGTGATCAATTCATCATCCTCTGTATTAGCTGCACTTGTATCTCTGTCTGGAAGAACTATCTCTTACGGAAATCTCCAAAAGTTATATCTTATTTCCCCAAAACACCTTATCAGGAAAATTAGAACTGCAGTTTACCTTCAGTCACTGAAATATTTGAAAAGGAAATAATGCATCTACTCAAATGAAAGATAATTGCAATGCTTACGTAATTTCTAAAATGAGATATTGCATGACACAGTCTTGACACATATCACATGTTGTCTGACCAAGAAAATATTTTCTTTGTCCCAGGAATGTGGTGACTGGTTGTATTAGCATTTAGTATTGTTAAAAAGGGTTATAAAGCAAAATCCTAACAAAACATCCAAATTCAGCCTTGGTGATCTAGGGACTGCAGAGTGGGGTCATGGCTCAGTGGAAGAGCATCTACTTTGTGTGTAGACAATCCCAGATTCAATCCCCAGCATCTCCAGCTAAAAGAAACACACAGCATGCAATAAGAATAAAGTCCAGTAGCACCTTAAAGACTAACAAAATTTGTGGTAGGATATGAGCTTTCGTGAGTCACTGCTCTCTTCTTCAGAAACAGGGATGTATACAGGGAAGAACCAAGCAGTGACTCTCAAAAACTCATACCCTGCCACAAATTTTGTTAGTCTTTAAGGTGCGACTAGACTCTTTTCTGCTGCTACAGACAGATTAACATGGCTACCCATCTTGATCTATAGTAGGTGATGTATAAGATCTTTGCCTGAGGCCCCAGAGAACCATTGCCAGTCATACTGGACAGTACTGTGCTTGCTAGATCAATAGGCTGACTCGGTATAGTTTATAAAAATTATCTTCTAAAACAGGCAATCATCCAGTATGTCAATTTAAAACTCCAGGGAATGAAATCTAGGTGACCTTTGTGGAAACAGAATTTGTCTCCAAACAAATCTCTCATGTGATCTCACCCTAAGTCATATTAAAATCAACAGGACTTGCTTCCAAGTAAAAATGGATAGGACTTAGCTGTATGTATTCCTCTCCCCCTTTGGGGTCCCATTGTGACCCCATGAAAGCTTTTTTCCCCCCCTGGAGTCATAAGACCCACATGTGGAGTAAGAAGCTGCAGTGGAGAGGGGAGGGGGAAAAGAATGAACAGCTCTTTCTGCCTCTTCCATCTGCACAGATCCCCTAATAGATGAGGGAGCCGAGGGCAGTTTTATCCCTTTTCCCCTCCCTGCTTCAATCCCCCGACCTACAATAGTCCATGTGGGCCCTGTGACCCCAGAAATAAACTTTCTTGGAATCAGAAAGCTTAGCGGGAGGGGGGTGGAATGCAGGAAAGATATGTACAACCTGTGGGATCCAACCCTAAGTCACAGTGATCCCCCAAAACTAAAACAGAAATAAAAAACATATTGTAATTTCTTCCATTTCCCTATGAAAGAAATTCCAGTTTGTTTAACAGGCAGTGTTCAGTAAGTCTCTGTGCTTTTGAGTTAAGTGCATAGTAGAAAAGGAAACAGAAATAAAGAGGCAGGACAGAGCTAAGTGTGCTGGCATAAAGGGCTGGATATAGGACTGATCTAAACATCTGGCAGTTATGTTCAGTTGTGGCCCCCCCAAAAGCCCAGCTCTGCCAATCAACATAAACTGATTCTTGCATTGCATGGGTTGAAGTTTTCCTGGAGCAATGTTCTGGAAACTCACCATCAGTGCAATCCTAAACCATGTTACAATTTTCTGAGAACACCAGTTTTAGTGGAATAGGATATAATTCTGCTTAGGACTGAATTGCATAGTTCCTGGTTCTTCACAAGCCCTGGTCCAGCTCACAAGTTGAGAACGACAGTTCTAGATATTTATAATAGGGTTCCTTCTAGTGATCTTCAAAGTTCACATTCCAATTCTTGTTCCCACAGCAATACATTCTCTGTGTGACTATGGCTGTAATGAGAAGAGGATGTTTTCTTATTTTCGTGAAGAAATTGTTGTGGTGCTTATAGCACTCAAGAAATCTACACATCCAAGTGAAAAATCCATGTTTTGTTTCTGGGTTTTTGTTGACAGGTTGTGAGTAAAATTGTGAGAATGTGTGCCATTGTTTCTTTTTTGGCAGAACAAAATGATCTAATTTTTGTTTGTCTAGCTGGATGCTGAAAATGAAGGATTTTTAAACCATGTGTCAGAATTTGAACTTAATTAAAACTAATTGCCTGCTGTACTGTAAGTGATGCTACTGAATTTTCAAACAGCTCTTGTTACCATGGGATGGTTTACTTAATGCCATTCTTTCACATGATGAATTCTGTTTCTGTCTTAATTATACTGTGCCAGTTGTTTATCTTTTCTCCCTAGCTCGCAAGGTTACTCAGAATGTCCTTTGCTTTCCAAAGGTCATAGGTGAGGTTCAGCAGTTTGTTATTAGCATGGAATCAAATGTGTTCACAAAACATTAATACTTCAAGATTTCAAATTATGTCCATGTATTTATTTACTACATTTTTATCCTCTCCCTCAAACGAACTCCTCAAAAGAGCCAGGTGTATTGATTAAGTGTGAAGAGTAGAGCTGCCGAGCTCCTGGGCAGGGTGGGGGTTCTCCCATGCTGGAGGTCCCCAACCCGCCAGCCCACATTGGGCCAGTGGGGGGGATTCCTTCCTGACATTGCCGGCACAAGACATCACTCACAAGTGACACCAGTGCACCAGTGACATCACACACCGGCTGCTTTAGGAGCTTCCCAGAAAACTCTATGGTTTTCCTGGACACTCTAGCAATTTGGGAGGAAAACTCTATGGTAACCATAGAGTTTTTCTGGAAGCTCCTAGAGCGGCTGGCGCATGACATCGCTGGAATGATGTCATTGTGCCATATGCGAAAAATGTTCCCCACCGGAGGCTGTGGGGGACTTGGCAATCCTATCTGGGAGAACTGGGTTTAACTCCTCCACTTGCAGCTGTTGGAGTGGCCTTGGGTCAGCCATAGTTCTGGCAGGAGTTGTCCTTGAAAGGGCAGCTTCTGTGAGAGCTCACTCAGCCCCACCTACCTCACAGGATGTCTGCTGTGGGAGAAGAAGATAAAGGAGATTGTAAACCACTCTGAGACTCTGATTCAGCGAGAAGGGCGGGGTATAAATCTAAAGTCTTCTTCTTCATCTTCCATTTTCCCCTCACAAAAACACTGTGGAGTACATTAGGCTGTGAGAGAGAGACTGGCTCAAGGTCACTCAGTAATCTTCATGCTAAAATGTGAATCTCCTAGTCCATCACTTTAACCAAAACAAAATAAAAATTACTACTGGCAAAAATCATCTGCCCAGGCTAAGAGCTTTTAAGAATTCACCCGCTTTTCACTAGTTCCGAATGGTTATAAAACAGTGCAGTATCGTTCATTGCATTGTTATTTATATGGAATATAAACCAGTACTGTGTGCTCTCACCCCCCCTCCCCCCCCCCCAAAAATAAGGGCCTTTCTCTACAACAGGGGTGAGATCACTTGGTCTGGCCCTCGGGGCTTGCTGGGCTGAGCCTCCCTCCCTCTCTTGTGGGCATTGTAAAGCATTGCTGCTGGGGTATGTGGGTGCCTTTAAAGGCCTGCTGGGAGCAGCTGAAGGGAGGGTGGCAGGGCTGAGAGCCAGCTACTCCAGTTCAATTTGTGGTGATTATCCCAGATGGTGTGGCCTAATATGCTAATATTAGGGGATGTGGTCTAATATGCCTGGACCTAGGCATTTGCCTAGGGCGGCAGGCCAGGGTCTGTGTGTGTACTGAATTAGGATCTCCCCATATGACTTCAAATAGAAAAACAATAATTTGCATTCATTTTGCCAGCCTTAATTGTTCTCCCTCGGCAGAGCATTGTTTTTTAAGCTGATAATTTTGTACGGCCCACAAATGATGTTAAAAATATCCAAATGGTCCTTGGCAAAAAGAGGGTTCCCCACCCCTGCTCTACAGTCAGCAAAAGCAAGCCACAGCTGCATTCCAACCTCTGCAGGACACACCCTCTAGTACCTTTTCAGCATAGTATCACATATGCACATAACAGACATGGAAATTAGCTTGACAGACTTATGCTGCTGTTCATCTGCCCTTCTTTTTTGACTTTTAAAACATAAAGGCAGACTTCTATTTTCAAAGAATTTGGAAAAAAATTTTAAGGAGACATAAAGGCAATCTCCTTAAAATTTATTTTTCAAATTCTTCCCTATCAAATCCTTTCCACTTCAAGGTGTAACAAAACTTTCAGTGCCATAATCCTTAGTAGAGCGATGCCCTTTTGTATCTATTGAAATCACTTAATGTGCTTAGAAGTGTGTCACTCTGCTTAGGAGGGGACTGTTTGTTGATGACCTCAACACCTTAAAGCTCTTACTGGTCTATGCATTCCTAATTCTACAAAGTGAGAAAGTAGCGGATAACCCTATGATCATGCTGCTGATAACTGCAAGATCTGGAGGTAGCATTCTGTAGGCTGACTAGGCTTGCCAGTCCCCAGGTCCAGGCGGTGGATCCCCTGATTTTGCAGGTTCCTCTCCCAGGCAGTCAGCTGACCAGCAGAGAGAACCTCCCCCTCCCCACAGCCTCCACGTGCCTTTAAATCTTGGCAGGGTTAGGAGACGCTTGCAACTCTTTGTGTTTCCAAATGTCTATGTGCCTTTAAATCAGCTGAGAAGAATTGCAGGGGGGATGGGTGAGCAGACAGAGTCATGTGGCTGTGAATCAGCCTGTGAATCAGCATAGTCCTTCTGTTTGTTTTGGATTTGCTTCAGAAGACCTTTCTACAGTAAAATGGATAGTAAAGAGTTAGTTAGAACCTGATTATGGAGGGAAAAAAACTCCACCTCCTAGGCTGTTCTCTATTTGTGTTCCTGTGTTTGAAGAAGCTGGCTGAAATACAGCAGAGTGTTACATTCAGCAGTTCCCAGTGAGTAAACTACCCCAGTGAGATAACACAAAGTGTGGCTTGCAAACAGTGTTTATTTTGGCTGCTTTTTTAGTGTGTTTGTGTGTGTTCCCAGCTCCCAGTGAGTAAATTACCCCAGTGAGATCACACAAAGTGTGACTTGCAAATAGTGTTTATTTTGGCTGCTTTTTTAGTGTGTCTGTGTGTGTTCCTTTAAAAAGCCATGCTTGAAACTGCTTCCAAAGCCCGACAAGGGGACTTGTGGGGGTATGACAAATTTCACTTTCAGTTAGTGGAAGTACAGCTGCCAGGGTAAGCAAAGAAAGAGGATGAGGAAATGAAGACTGTATTCAGGGGAATTGCACTGCTGTATTTTAATTTACGCATTTAGAAATGGGAAAGTCTCCTCGGCTCCACCCCCAAAGTCTCCTGGCTCCACCCCAAAGGGATGCTAGAATGGAGGTACTTGTAGAAATAAACCAAGGACTTTCAGCAGTTAAATCAAGCTTCAGAGAACAAGTTTGCTCCGATGGTCGAAGAAAGAATGCCAGTCATATATCTTTTTTTAAAAAAACCTCAGAGTTGTGGTCTGTTGACATTTAAAACTGAACATTACCTCAATTTTTGGTTTGTTCAAGATAGCCATTTGTCATGGTCTCCAAGATTAACCTGACACTATTTCATCATAATCCTGAGAACAAGAAAATGTTATTTCCTGCAAGAGCAGCTACAAGGCAAACCTTAGGTTCTGCTTTCCTGTCACTGGAAAATAATTTCTCATATTGTTTGTACACAGACAACATCTCAATTTCTGTTCAATTGCTCTGTATATTCCTTTGCCTGTTTGCCTCATTCTTTGACACAGTTTATGAATATATCTTTACTTTGGAAACACTGGGAAAATACTGTGCGGTTAGCCATTTTTTTAAATCTGGCAACAGAAAAAAAGTTTATATACTTAAGGATGACTCATGCATTGCTGCTGAATTTCATTTCCTCTTAAGTAAAGAGATTGCCGACTCTTTATCCAAGGCCAAGATTTTGGATAATCTACCTGCAATATATCTAGTCTTTATCTGAACATATTAGATTTCATTCTCAGAGCCCATCTTTTATTTCTACATACAGAGAATGAGGGAAGAGAGAATTAGAACATTCACTTACATTTCCAGTTTGTGTTTACTTGGCTTATTATTATTACCAATAATATTTTAGCATCCTGTAGGGCAGTTCACAGGAATATTTTTTTAAAAAACCACACACACAGACAAATGACATTTTAGTATAAGTGTTTCTTGGAGGAGGTCAATCTCAGCTCAGTTGATCCAGGCACAATGGAAGCATGCCTGGCTGCTGCCTACCCTGTCTCTAACGGCATCACCTCACATCCAAATAGAAATACCATGTCACTGAAAACAGTCCAAGGGAAGCAACTAGGAAAAAATACCCCCAAACCCCTCTTATTTATTCCCTTTCCTACCTTATGACCTTGGTCCATATTATCCACCCCCACCACCACTGCTTTTTGCATCTCAATTACACATCTAGGGATTGCCTTCAGAGTATGTCCGTGTTGTGGAATCTAACAAACATGTCAAGGAAAAACTGCAGCTTCTCTTCTCCCATGGAACTGTCTTGTGTATTTATGAATTCACTCAGACATTATTTGTGCCTGAATAACCAAGCAGAAGGAAGTGGAAAGAACACACACACACACCTGTCCTTTATTTGTGCAGAGAATACGTTCCTGAAAGAACATCTCTTGTGCAATCCAAAGTTGAGTTACACCCTTCTGAGCCCAGCAATGGGCTTAAAAGAGTACAATTTTAGGACTGCGCTGCCAGCCTGTTTCCTGATTTCCAGTGAGACTGGTCAAACAATAAATGCATAATGGGAAAAGTCTGCCAAACCAAAAAGCAGGACAAGGGCAAAGGATCCATGATAATGAAAAGAGAGGGGGCAGCAATCAATCAGCACATCTTCACTCATCACTCTGAAGGCAATCCCTGGATGTGTAACTGAGATGCAAATAAGCAGCGGTGGTGGGGAGGGGTATTATGGACCAAGGTCATCAGGTAGGAAAGGGAATTTAACTATTATTCCTGTGCTGTTTTCCAAATCAGAAATGGACAGATCTGGCCTATTTTATGCTAAAGAGGAGAGGAAAAAGATGGGGTCCAATTTGAAGCCTATGTATCTGGTGAGAATTCCAGAGCACAGAATGGGTGATGTAACTGTTGTCACAAACTAGCATTGTTATGGGGAGTAGAATTTCTTTTCTCTTAACGAGCCATCACTAAGTTCCCAGATATTTTAGGCAAAACCTATAAGAGTGCAAAGGATTGTGCATTGGCTGCTGTGAGTCATGAGTGATTACATGAACATACTCAAGCTGCCTTATACTGAATTGAACACTTGGTCCTTCAAATTATTGTCTCCTTGGACTGGCAGCAGTTCTACATGGGTCTTTCACTTCACTTGCCATATCCTTTAACTGGAGATGCCAATGATTGAGCATGGGACCTTCTGCATACCAAGCAGATGCTCTACCAGGGAGTCATGGCATCTCTTTCAATCTCCCTCCCCCCCCACCCGGGAAATCTATCTATCCCATCTAATGAGAAATACTATGGTCTGCTGGCCTGTAGTCTCTAATAAGTGCCAATTAGTATTCATTCACTAGCTAAAGCACTTCTAGTGCTCTGTAGGGAAGAGAAAGGAATGGAAACACCCTTTCTTCTCTTTTCCATTAAGGTGTACTGACTGAAAAGACAGAAAGGAGTGCCCTTCCCCCATTACAAACTCCTGACCTCCCCCCACAGCTGTTAGTCCCAGAAATAAGCTTTTCCAGGGTTAGAAAGGACTACTGGGCAAGGGTAACATGCGAAAGATCAGTGATCATCAGCACCAATAAATGTAGCTATTTCTCTACAAGCAAACTGATTGGCAGAAATTAGCAGCTGAATATTTCCATAGCATGGACATGAACATTCCCTAGAATGCTTGCAGATCAATGTGCTGTGGACACAGTACAATGACTGAGTGAAAAGATGGTAACCATTTTTCTGGGGATGGTATCCCATATGCTGTTTGGCTTTTAAAAAGGAAATTACAAACTGCTCCAGTGACAGACCGCATTTTTAAAAATTTAGGAGTGCTGTGTAAACCTATAAAGGACTAATTCTTCATTGAGCCAGAGAGCCTTGAGTGACAGGCTGTTCCAAGAGAACTGATTGGTTAACATCAGCTGAGCAGAGAAAGACTTCTGAACTGGATGCTGAGGAGAATTCAGTCTGATTTCAGCCCTAGCTGAGAACAGTCAAGTACTGGCAGTTTTGGAATTCAGGCTTAGCTGAGAGTAGTTTAACACAGACAGGAAAACTGGGGGAAAGTTGGCAAGGAAGTTTGGGAAATAGGTGAAAACTCTCATTTGGGTCAAGGAATAGATCTTCTAGAGAGAGAAGAAAATTCCCCACCCAGTCAAATGGAGTTAGCTCTGAAGAGTGCAGAGATCCCTGGTCTGGTGTTGAGTCAATTAAAAACTCAAGATGAATTTCAAGATAAGAGGTTTGGGTACTGGAAAGAGTGTTCCAGGCTTCTGGAAACAAAAAGCATCAGAGAATACTCAAAGTGTGTACTGGAACATTTGGAAAAACGCTGGAACAAAAGCCTCTCAATATAAAGATTTTACGTAATTGTGAATGGCTTAATGAATTCTCATTAGCTTGAAATATAAGATTTTACCTCAGTTATCTGTATTGAATTACCACAGGACTTTTACCTCTGATTTCACCTGACCTTTCCCCTCTGTGTTAAATAAATTATTTTGTCATTTTTTAATTTTAAAACACATTGGCTGATTACAGGCCGGCACTTTGGATCGACTCAGAGACGCCTCTGAAATCAACCCAAAAAAACCCTTCCAGACGGCAACATCTGGTGACCGTCCCAATCGCATACTCACCTCATCCTCGAGGCCGCTCCACCCGCCTCAAAAAGGCACCATGGCAAAAGTGGTGCCTTTTTGCTGGGGCATCTCTGAGGCAGCTCCCAGCCATCTGAAAGGCTGGGGATCACCTGAAGAGCACCCAGGAAGATGTGTAAATGTTCCAGAAGCTTCCCGGATGCCCACAGCCCGCCCCTTTTTCAAGCACCATCTGGAAGCTCCGGAGTGCTCTATTTCTGGCTGTCTGTCTGTTATCAGTCATTGAGTACCATTTATGTTATTTAAGTGGGCTCCTGATCCTTCCCTCAGGTTCCTGGACTAAGACAACAGCCAAATTATCTTACTGTGACAGGATAGGAAAACCAGCGTTCTTCAAAAAATAGCACATTAGTTTTAGTCAGTAAAGGGACAGAAAAATGGAGGCAAAATCTGGCCTCTGAGGGAGGGAAGAGGATGGGGCCATCATAGCTTCATAACCCGCCTGTCACACACATTCAGCCAAACCTATCTCACAGGTTTGTTATGAGGATAAAATGATGTGCTGCATAAAACACCATTTTTTGTATACTTCTTTACACCCCTCAATGCAAAACAATACATAAAATAATTTTATTACAAATATAATACTAAGCATGTTTACTCAGAAATTAGTTTCACTGAGTCACATGGGATTTATAGTTTTCACGTTTCATATTTGAGATGACTAGGAAATCCCTTGCAAAAATGTGATCTCAGTAGAATTTTTCATGCTTTAATGAGAAATACATGTGCAATTACAGAGGGAGAAAAGAGGACCAAAAATTTCTATTTAATACCAAATTTTCAGGTGTTAAACAGAAATGTTAAAATCATTTTGGGGGAAGGATTAATGGTAAGCCTAGAAGCAGAGGGGTGGAGAAGAAGCGCTTTGCAAGACCGGCACAGCTACCGGTATTTACACTTCTTCACAGTGCACTTGCCTTTTTCTCTTGATGCAAACTAAGGAGGTAATTGGGAAAATGAAACCTCTTGAAGGGATTCAAGAAACTAGGGGAGACATAACAGATCTTTAGCCAAATACTTTATCAGTAGCCTTCCAGGGGCAGAGAAAAGGAAGACTGTACACTAAAAGTAGAAGATGTAAGTGGTAATCAGAATGATCATACTACAAAGTGCTTTAGCTCGTAAATGAATACTAATTGGTTCTTATTGGAGACTTCGGGCCAGCAAACTGTAGCCAACATTCCTCATTAGATGGGATGGATACATTTCCAGGTGGGGCTTCAAAGAAATGAATGGGGAGTAGGTTGTTTCCTGATCACCAACAGAACTTTCTGTAGTCTTCTGGCTACCTTGCTAGTGGCATGGTTAGAACTTTCAGGATGGCATCAGCTGCAGAGAAAGAATGTATCTATTTTCATGATCCATATTGTTATGAATATTCCTCATTTGTGCATTTGAAACAAAACAATGGATAGATAAAGTTCACAGCTGCTTTTGCCCTGTGATGAAGATGATAAAAGAAAACACATTTTTGTGAAGATATATTTTTCCATGCCATAGTTGACATCAAGAGCAGATCTGAAAAAGGTCCTGAACAGATAAGTGAATGAGCATCCCTGCTTGCAATATTAAAACTGTTCAGAGCTTGCAGAAATCACTGCTGAACGGTGATGTCCAAAGGATCTAATAGAAAACACTACAGATGTTGCAGGCGAATAAACTTCAAAGGCAACTACCCGAGTAGTAATTATCATGATGAATTATATAATAATAGGGATTTTAGCTTCCATTGTCATTGCTAGTACTGCTGGACCTGGAAAGACACCAACCTGGCAGTGATAAACAGATAGAGCCTAATTAGTATGTGAAACAATTTATGATAGTTGCCTGTCTCCTCCCTTTGCGATTATTGCCTGATCTGACAATTTTGTCTTTGTTCTTTTTACAGAGGAATGAAGTGTTCCAATCACAAGGAAACTGACCTAGATGCATTACTGAACCCAGGACTCTTTGAAAATTAACACAGCAGCACATGCAGAGTTGTACTGCATGCCTGTGCAGGGCACTCTGGAATGTTTAAATTATTATTATGGCTTTTCAGCATTACTTTTCTTTACCTAAGGTGGTGAATAAGGAAAAAATGATGGTATTTGGGCTCAACCCAAATATGGTGGATTTCATTGCTTCCCAGTAAAAGTAAACAAGTTCAGGTTATATATTCTGATCAGTTTAAATGATCTGGTACTTCATAGGATGCTGCCAAAGTTTCAAACTTACTGTAGTATGAGAAATCAGTTTCCAAACCACTGCAATTGAAAGCATGATATTTGGCATGTTCTAAGTGCTAAATCTGAGTGCCATTTTGGCAGAAGGCTTGCTATAAAAAGCTTGAAATAAATACAAAGAATGTGCACGTGGCAAATATAAGTTTCCCATCATGTATATCTTAAAGGTATGCATGCCAGGGATACATTGGCTGCTTGCACACATGCCAAAGAATGTGGCCATTTTCTTTGTACATAGAGTGGCAAAAAACATATTTCCTGTCATGTACCAAGCGAAGCTACACCAAAACTGAAGGCCTGCTTAATTAAATGGGAAGAGAAACTGGCCATTGGCTATTAAACACAACTGACTAAATGATATTCTAGAATAAAGTACATTTTAAAGTAAGGCATTATTCATTGAGTGAATTATTCAGCAGACCTATGCATCCTGCTTTCTTTCTTTGACAGGATTCCAATGGAAGTTAACATCCACAGTCTAAATAAAATATGAAGGAATGGGAAGTATTCCCACAAAGTAAATGTGAACACACTGCAAGGAAGACTCAAATCCTCTGAATCTAACAAGTTTGGCTCAAGTCCTCTGAATCTAACAGGGTCAACCTAGACACTGCATGTAGACTTGGCAATATTTCCCCAATAGTTCAAAACCTCCAAAACACAGCCTTAGAATGGTGCCTGTCTTTCACATACATACACACAACACACCTAACCACCCTGGAGGGGGAGAGTTTAAGTGGGAAAATGGCCAGCAGAGAAAACGTTAAGGATCCCCTCCTGCTGAAAGTGCACATGAAGCTACTTTATACTCAGTCAGACCCCTGGCCTGTTAAGGGCTTTGTAAAGGGCTTTAAAAAAAAAATAGCATGATTTTTAATCATAAGCTGTCTTGAGTAAGACTCTGAAGAGGCAGTACAGAAATATTCTAAATAAATAAAGTCACTGTTGTCTATTCTGATCAGCAGAAATTCTTCAGGTTCTCAGATAGAAGTTGTTCGCTATGCCTTCTTCTTGGCCCTTTTCAACTGGAAATGCCAGGGACTGAAAGTGGAACCTTCTGCTTGCAAAGCAGATGTTCTAATACTGAAACAGTCCCTCCTCCGTCACTCTTGCATTCTTAACTGCATTCTCTTAGGGCTGTTTTAACTCTCTGAGGAACATTAAGGCACATCTGCATACAATGACTTGTTTGGCCCATAGAAGTGCTGACTTGGGTTTGAAGTTAGCATTAGTGCCGC
Organism: Heteronotia binoei; assembly: GCF_032191835.1. Lineage (NCBI taxonomy): Eukaryota > Metazoa > Chordata > Lepidosauria > Squamata > Gekkonidae > Heteronotia > Heteronotia binoei. The sequence goes on along the minus strand of NC_083228.1, from coordinate 91,061,292 downwards.
CGCCGCCGCCCCTTGTTTCCTGTTCCTTTGGCTTCATAAAAGAACTCCTTGCCTTAATAAAGGCCAAGCAGCTGGTTTGTTGTAACCACTGCTTGTTATGCTAATTGTCATAAAGTTGGTTTGTGCTTTCTTGTCAGCCTTTTGTCATCTCTCTATGGTGCACAAAGGCCTCCATCCTGCAAACACCCACATAGAATCATAGACTCAAGCTTGGAAGGGACCCCCAGGGACATCTAGTCCAACAGCCTGCACAATGCAGGAACTTCACAAGTACCTCCCCCTACAACCCCAGTGACACCTGCTCCAAGTCCAGAAGATTGGAGGTGGGGGGAGAACCCTCTCCAGGATCCCTGGCAAAACTAATTTGGAGAAAAATTGCTGCCTGACCCACAGTGGTGAACAGCATTTCCATGGGCATGTAAGAGTGGGCCATGAGAACTAAGCATTGATGCAACCTTCTTGTCCTCCTTTTCATCATCTGCCTAAGTTCACAGAATCAGCATTGCTCTCAGATGGCCATCTAGCCTCTGTTTAAAAACCTCTCATGGAAGCCTGTTCTATTGAGGAACCACTCTAACCATCAGGAAGTTCTTCCTAATGTTAAGTCAAAAACTCCTCTGATTTACCGTAATTTCAACCCATTGGTTCTGATCCAACCTTCTGGGGCAGCAGAAAACCACACCATCCTCTATATAACAGCTCTTCAAGTACTTGAAGATGGTTATCATATCATCTCTCAGTCATCTCTCTAGGCTAAACATACCCAGCTCTTTCAGCTTTGGTCTCCACCCCTCACCATTTATTTATTTTGGTATTTATTATTATTTATTTGAATTTATATTCTGCCTTACTCTGGACATGTTCCAGCTTGTCTATATCCATAGCTATGGCAGAGATTGTCCTTGAAAGGGCAGCTGCTGTGAGAATCCTCTCAGCCCCACCTACCTCACAGGGTGTTTGTTGTGGGGGAGGAAGATAAAGGAGATTGTGAGCCGCTCTGAGATGCAGAGTGGAGGGCAGGATATAAATCTGATATCATCATTATTGTAATCATCATCATCTTCCTTCTTCTTTGTCTTCTTCTTCCCCAAAACTGAACACAATACTCTAGGTGAGGTCTAATCTCACCACATGACATTAGCAAATGAACACAAGAACTTGGCTGCTAAAATGCAGATGCCCATAAATGTTCATGGCATTCACAGTTTAGGTGTTCACCAGTTTGAAGAATTATGTTAATCTTGTTCAGGACACAAAACAGAGGTAGGAGGTCAAGGGATGTGCTGTAAATCAACAGCAGATGGTGGTGGTGATGGGGGGGACTGAACAACGTGAGTGTAGTCTTTAGAAAGTTCATCCTACCAAACCAGAATGGCCATTTGAAAAAGACAGAAGCAGCATTTTTACTTAATGCACTTGGTCACCCATGCACACACTTAAAGGAGTGAGGTGGCTGAGCTTGCCTAGCTCCCAATTTCACATACAGCTGCACTCAAAGCTGTATAGAATACATATACATGCACTTCCACTGTTGATCTGCTGCTGATACGCAGCACATCTCTTGACAAGCTGGAAGTTTTCTTTCCTCCAGGTTGTTGGCAACCATAAGCCAAAAGCCCTACCAGATGGTGCCCTAATGAAATTTCTGCCTACCTGGTATCCACCACCCAACAGAAGTGTTCCTTGTGCCTCGAGCTTTGGCACCACTGGTAGCACTTGAATTACATTGAATATTTTCACCACTTACCTTTAAAATTAGATGTAGGAAATCTGACTACAGTAAAATGACTCTGGTGTTCACTACCAGAAATTTCAAAAGTAAAATTGGAAATAGATGGGGACCTTTATTGTTCTCTGAGTGAAGCATGAACATATTGAATCTAATGAACTTCAGAATTAGCAAAGCTGGGTTTCTGTTTTTAAAGATCACATATGCCAAATTAGTCTTCATTATACTATTGCTTTGGCTTCTTCAGAAATTAAAGCACCACACAAATTGTGCTTTCTGCTTTGTTTTCTAACATGCCCCCTCCCCCACTCTGCTTCAATCTACCTTTGTGTTGAGAGACTAAACACATTGTAGTATAAGAAGGCCTGTCCTGTGAAACTCCTCACAAAGTCCACTTTCCAGCAGGGTGGGCAATGGGCATCCTCTCAGCAGGGAACCCTAGGACAATACATTTTCCTTTGTTGGCACCCAGGACTGTGTGCAGTTTGGATCAGAGCTATGGCACGAGTGCAACAGAAATGCCCCTGCCTCCAAATGACATTTAACTTTGATGTGGAAAAGACAGGTAGTAGTGGACTTGTCTGCAGTTTAGGAAAGTTAGGGAAATGATACAGGGAGAAAGGGCTGACTTGAAGTCTGTGGCTGGATGGTTATGTTAGATTTTAGCAGGGCAGACGTTAATGAACTCATAGGCATGATGAGAGTCATTCCATGGGCAAGAATGTCAGAAGGGAAAGGAGCATGTGAAGGGTGGGCTTTCCTAAAATGAAGATTCCTGCAAGCTCATGCCACCATTCCAACAAGATGTAAACATGCTAGAGGATCCAAGAAGCCAATGTGGATGAACAGAGAACTCCATGATGAGCTAAGGAAGAAAAAGAAAAATTTCAAGAAATGGAGGGAAGGACATACCTGTTAAGAAGACTGAGGGCTGCTAGGCAGTATAGCAAGGCATCAGAGAGGCCTAAGATCAGAGTGAGCTGAGGTTGGCCACGGAGGCTTGCTACAACAAGAAAAGCTTCTATAAGTGAGTAGCAAATTTAAGGTAAAAGAGGCGATAGGCCCTGTTGGGCGAGAATGGAAAAACTCTGACATAGGATGGAGATAAAGCAGAAAGGCTTAGCCTATTTTGCCTCAGTTTCCTGAATAAGAGAACAGGCTCATCTAGAAATGATAGTAGACAAGGCACAGCATCCAAGCTGCTGGTTGATATGGACAGAGAAGTTCTTGAGAGGCCTCTGGCCAGATGGTGCTGTAAGGACCCCACCTGCTGTTATGTGTTTGCTGTGCTGTGTATTTGCTGTGTTATTAAACCTGAACTTGAAGCATGCTTACACTACTCTCAGGATCCTGATGCCTGCGTTCTGATTGGCCGTTCTCTTAGAACTGGTCAATTGGGACATGAAGGCTTGCTGATTTGAGAATTCCAATTTTACTAAGAAAACTCTAAAATTAATTCTGAAAGCTGAATCAAAAGCTCCCCTAAACTGTGTGTGAACACCAGAGAAGCCATGTTGGAGTAGTCCAATGGCCCATCCAGTCCAACACTTTGTGTCACACAGTGGTCAAAACCCAGGTGCCATCAGGAGGTCCTCCAAGCACCAAGTATGCATTGTGTTCAGTGCAAACTGGAAATTAAAGCAATGGATCATTTAAAAAATGTTTTGCATTGGGAACAAGAATGGGAACAAGAATTCCACTATCTGGGAAGAAATTTACAGACACTACATTGCTTCTTGCAATGTGTTGTGGTTGCTGTCCTCCATTGAGGAAGATAGCAGCTGCAATACATTTCTCATTCCTGGGTGTGCTTCTTGGGAGGCGGGTGGAGTTTCTAACTGGCGCGCCATGACTGATATTGTAGGGTATTTATAGGACAGGGGAAACCAATCTAAAATTTCCTGAGACAACATGTTAGGGTACATAGGAAATATCATTCCACATACAGCAATACTGGGCAAATGCCTCACAGAAAACAGAAGATATTTTCCCCAGCGCTTGCTTTGAAAGCTCATAAACACCAAGCCAATTCTGACCTGAGCCAAGGACACTTCAACACTAGCTGGGGCCAAGCTCTACCACCAGTGTTCATTGATTGCCAAATAATGAAGCAAACAGAGGATTTAGAGAAAGGCATTTTCAGTTATATTCCTGTCACAAACTATCTTTAACTAGCTGGATTTTTAAAGGTAAGCTGACCTAAACTGAACATTTTGGATGCTCTTCCCAGCTCCCTGTGTGCTGAGCAATCTGTGAAAAAAATTTCGCACTCGAGCTTTAATCCTGGTTTAACTCTATCCCCAAACTGACTTTCTACGCTAGAATCATAGAATCAGAGGAACCAACTTTATGACTCTATGGTTTTAGTGTAGAAAGTCAGTTTGGGGACAGAGTTAAACCAGGATTAAAGCTCTAGTGCGAAATTGGTTGAAGATTCCCTTGGCTACTACTTGGTAAGGGGTTGTGGCTCTCTGTTAGAGCTTCTGCTTTGTATGCAGAAGGTTCCAAGTTCATCTCGAGTTAAAAGGACCAGGTGTCAGGAGATGTGAAAGACCTCTACCTAAGCCCTTGGAAATCCACTGCCAGTCTGAGTACTGACTTTGATGGACTGATGGTCTGATTCAGTATAAGGTAGCTTTATGCGTGTACTACCTAGCTGAAATTGTGTGAATAAAACTTTGTTGGTCTTAAAGGTACCACTGGACTCAAACTTTGTTGCTATAATATGATGTATGGATAGGGTTGCCAATCCCCAGGTGGGTGCAAACCAAGAAAAATGTGTTCTTTGAAAATTAATCACAGCACTTAAAGAAGACTTTCAAATTCACTAATTTTATTTATAAAATGAAAATATGTTTCAGTTCCAGATTATCGAAGTATATTGATCAGAAGAAGTTATTAACCAAAACACGAAATTTTACCTGAGAATCGTGTTATCAATAGTACTTCTCTTCAATATCTGAATCCATTCTACAGAACATTCATAGCATCAGTGAATATCCTATCTATTTTTGCAGGAGAAGTCTGCGTGTCAACAAAAAACTACTTTTGAGTAGTGCATCATTCCTTATAGACTCTTAGAGTTCATTATGCAATGGACTTTTCTACCTTATACTGAATTTTTTATTGTTGTTTTGTTTATATAAATATTTTTGTTTTGTGAATGACTCTGTGCTCTATTGAAAGAGTGGTCTAGTTCTCTAAGTAATTTTAATTTTATAAATAAGATTAGTGAATTTGAAAGTTTTCTTTAAGTGTTGTGATTAATTTTCAAAGGACACATTTTTTCTTGGTTTGCAACTTCCTGTGTTCTTCCCTTGTGGTTTACAAATCCCCAGGTGGGGACAGGGGTTCCCCCAATTTGGAGGCACTCCCCCCACTTCAGGGTTATCAGAAAGTGGGGGTGGGGAGGGAAATATCTGCTGGGCACTCCATTATTCCCTATGGAGACTAATTCCATAGAGTATAATGGAGAATTGAACTGCCGGTATCTGGGGCTGCGGGAGCTTAGTTTTTGAGATAGAGGCACACAATTTTCAGCATAGCATCCAATGCCTATCCTCTAAACACCCTCCAAGGTTTGACAAGATTGGACCAGAAGGTCCAATTCCATGAGCCCCAGAAGAAGGTGCCCCTAGCCTTCATTATTAACAATGGAGGGAAGGCATTTAAAAGTTGTGTGGTTCCTTTAAATGTGATGGCCAGAACTCCCTTTGGAGTTCATTTATGCTTGTCACAACCATGCTCCTGGCTCCACTCCCAAAGTCTCCTGGCTCCACCCTCAACGTCCCCAGATATTTCTTGATTGGACTTGGCAACCCTATGTATGGAACCACAAACTGTCTTTTTTTCACCAAACCATTCCCTTGGTGCAAAGTGACCTATAGAGTACTTGTTAAAGTAATAACTTCGCAGTTCAGATGCTTGCAGGCCAAGGTCATTTTTCTGTGTTATCAGGCAGTGAACACTTTCATATACTTGGCTGTTGGCCAGATTGCACTTTCTACCATTATCTGTCAAGCTTGTTCCTTGGCCAATCTTAACTGTAAATTTACAGTTCTACATGAAGCTTAAAAGACTGAAGTTTTTTTTTTTTTTATTGTTCTGGTTTGGGATCTTTCATGCTGCCTACCTTTGTCTGTGTTCAGGTTAAAATTACTAGGTTGATTCTCTATTAAGAGTAGAGTTCATTTTCTCCTGTGATAACAGACTTTTAATAAAGTATGGTGTTTTGAATACCTGAAATACCAAATGGTGACTTTTTATGGTTTCAGTAGGTTTTGGACCTTGATTAAATGTATGGAAATTGCGCTGAGAGGGCAGCAAACTATGTTGAAAAGTACTCTATGGCTGGTTACAGATGGGCAGTTTAAGCTGCCCTGGGGATGGCAGGTGAGTGCCCCCCAAAAGCGCACCTACATGTGCGCATCTGCCTGCCATCCCCGTCCCACCCCCAAGCTATCCCGGACTTTCCAGGAGCCGGCTGGGGTGCCTCCAAGGCACCTTCCTGGCCATCTGGATTGCCGGAAAGCATCCAGAAAGTGCCCAGGGAGCCACAGATGAGGCATGTGAGCACTCTGGATGCTCCCCAGGGTGCCTATGGGCTGTCCCTCTTCCGCAGGCAGTCAGGATATTTCCAGGTGCTCCTTTTCCAGGCACCTCACTTCCTGGTTGCCTTGATGCAACCTGGAGCTGCCTGTCTGTAAGCAGCCTACAAGTTGCTTATGAGGGACCCTGGGGGACTGGGAAAGATGGTGGATGCTCCTCCACATTGTTAAGGAGAGATAAGTTTGTGATTGATTTCCCACTAAGTTTGTTCCGGTTTCAGAGCTCCCCCCCCCCGCCGCCTCCCCCCCCCCCAATGTTTCATCCGATTTCGCACAAGCTGCCTCGGGGCACTCGCTCTGTCTCTTTCCTGCAGCAAGCAAGATCCTCTGAAAACTGGTTTCTGCTTGTGTGGAAAAGAGGCAGAGTGAGTTGCAGTCTCGAGGAAGCTTGTGCGAAATTGGATGGAAGCATTGGGGGAGGGAGAGCTCCAATGCTGGAACAAGCCTACTGGGAAATCAGTCTGTATTTGTTATTTTACTCTCTCCTACAAGTTCTCAGTGGCATTTGTTCTTCATACTATTTTACTAGAGGCAGAACCTGGGTTCCCCCTGCCCCCCCTTGAAAGCATAGTAAGGGTCCTCCCCCCCCCCCCCCCGAATTAAATGTATATGCAGATATGGGGTTGAATCTGCATTTCTGATGGACTCTCTGTTGATTCTGTGGACTGAAGCCAAATTAAGAAGACGTGGGCTGAACATTTGTGTCTCCTTTTCTGCTAATGGCTTAAAGTCTGTACAAGAGCCTGTGTCCTTGGTCTTCACTAGCTTGGGATGTCCATGGCACTCATTACCTGCTTGATATTTGTATTGGACCTGTTGGTGTATATGTGTGTGTGGAAAGTAGGGAAAAATATTCTAAATAAAGTAGTCAACATTTGCTTCATTCTCAAATAGTCTGAGAGGATATCCTTAGATCCCTAGATCCTTGATCTTAGGGAATAGTGAAGGTTACACTTTTAAACAAATAAAGTCATTTTACTCTGGTAACATATTAAGAATATATTACCAGATGAATAATAAAGACTTCATAAAACTACAGATAAATTGACTACTACAGATATTCTATTGGAGGTATTGATGACTATAAATAGAGATCTCACAATTATGTGCTTAATTTAATTTTCTTCATAGGCTTTCATTTTATAACTAGGGACTTGTAGATGGCTTATCACTGGTGCAGAAACAGATTCCATGGGCCGTCAGGACTTAATTATGATGCTGATGAGAATAGACAGTAAGCACACTACAAGGATTTGCATCATCAAGAAGAACATTACTTTCGATATTTCTTTTCTATAGGTGGTAATTATTTTTTTGAGACAATGGATGAGGTAGCATCTTCAGATGCAGTATGCCATTAAGCGGGACAGAGTGGGAAACAGACAGATCTGACCCATGAAGCATAAGGTACCAGAAAATTCTCTTGAACAGTCCTGTTAAAATTAAAGGGAGATCTGCTCACAGAGCATATGCTAATTATTGAGAATGTGAAGACGTTCAGATTTTGTGTCACAGACATCAAAACATCTTGAGGTAGCCATGATAATATGGCAAGCGATTTCACACCGGTTTGTTTCAAAATCCTTCAAATATTACAAGACAATTTTTTTGGCTTCTGTAGGGGAAAAAAATGTATTTTCTTCATACTGAGAGTCTCCCATAAATGGCTTTACTACACTGTCATGAGGAGGCTGTTTTCAGCAACATCTTTTTGGCAAGTACTATTATTATTATTTATTGGATTGTTAACCACCCTTCCAGAAAATTGGTCTCAGGGTGGTTTACAGTGATATAAAACCAGCAAAAGAACAATTAAAACCTAAATAGCAAAGAATAAAACATTAGATTCTAGAAAAACAAGATGACATCCAAGTTCTGATGGTGTTGCTATCTTGGGGGGGGGGGGGAGGTAAAAAAAGTGGGAGTGCCAACATGGGGTCAAATGCCTGGCAGAACATCTCTGACGTGCAATCCCTGCAGAACCATAATAACTACCACAGGGCCTAGATGAAACTTGGCAGAAAGTCCCACCAGGTTGGGACCAGGGTAGAAGAAGTCCTGGCCCTAGTTGAGGATAGCTGGATGTCTCTCGGGCTGGGGACCACTAGCAAATCTTGATCAACAGAGTGAAAGGCTCCCCTGGGGGTATACCAGGAGAGGCAGTCCCAGAGATCATAGGTCCCTGGCCATTAAAGGCCTTAAAGGTCAACACCAACACCTTGAACTGGATCCAGTACTCCACTGGAAGCCAATTAAGTTCTCACTGAACAGGAGAGATGAGCTGAGCACAGGGTCCCTGTAAGGACCCAGGCCACTGCATTCTACACCAGCTGGAGTTTCTGGGCCAGCCTCAAGGGTAGGCCCAAATACAGCGAGTTTCATCCAGCCTGGAGGTGACCATTGCATGGATTACAGTGGCTAGGTTGGAGCATGACAAGAAGGGCACTGGCTGCCTGATGGCATAGCTGGTAAAACACCAGCCTGGTAATATTGGTGACCTGGGCCTCCATTATCAGGGAGGCATCAAGGATTCCCTCCAGGCTCCAGATGGTAGGTGCCAGTTTCAGTGGCACACTGTCAAGAGCCAGGAGCTCGCACCCCACACCAACATCTCCATGACCTAGTTACAGAACCTTCATCTTAGAAAGTTTGTGGCCGATTTCCCACTCACCCTACGCCTCTCTAACGTTCCTCTTTTCAGCGCGGCATCCTTCTGATGTCCCACTATCTGTCCCGGGGCTTCAGCTTGCATCAGCGTTTTTGCACAGTAAACACAAATCAGTTTTTTGTTGTCGTGCAAAAATGCTGATGCAAGCTGAAGCCCTGGGGCAGATAGTGGGACATCAGAAGGATGCTGCGCTGAAAAGAGGAACATCAGAGTGGCGTAGGGTGAGTGGGAAATCGTCTCTGTCTCAATTGGCTCTGCTATTAGTCATCCCACTACAGCCTCTAGTCCCTCAGTCAGATTGACAGGGGTGGTATCTGGTTGCTCGCTCAACAACAGATAAAGCTGCGTGTCATTGGCATATTGATGGTAACCCAGCCTGAAACTCTGTGTCAGCTGGGCAAGGGGGCGCATATAGATGTTAAATAACATAGGTCCCTAAACCATCTTCTTCAGGAAGCCGGCAGTGAGGTGGATTAAGGAATGGAAAAGAGAGGTGAGTGGTATATCTTGACTGGCAGAAAGATCTGATGAATACTCTACAATCCTTCTAAGTGAGTACAGTGCTTGCCCAACTTCTCTTTCAATCTATTTTCACCACTGTTCCCCTAGCACTGGGTAAACCACTGGAGAGGGAGGGACTCAGGATCAAGGGCTGTGAGAATGAATGAGTTACATGAATCACTTGGGAAGGGCAAGACTCTGACAAGGAAAGGGGTCCTAACTGCAGGCCACTGAAAAAGCTTTAGATTCTGTACCTCCCCCCCCCCCCCAAGATCTTTTCAGTACAGAAGTTCTCAAAGTGTTGATGCTAAATGTTATGGCGAGGCTGAAATCTGGGGATTTCAGCAGCACCCTTCTGATGAGGGTAATGTGTTCACTTGGTTGTACAGTAAGAGGTAATTGTCCTGATAGTAAAAGCTGTAACCGCCTCTTGATTCCACCCCCCCCCCCCCTTTGGCTCTGATCTCACTCCAAAAGAATATTACAGCAGTTTCAACAGTGAAATACAGCTTCATTGAGGCACCTAATCTACTTCCAAACAATGATATGGTTGTGAAGCAAAAGCCAGGAGTCAAGCCCTTCAAATGCTGGAATCATCCCAAAAGTGTTTTGGACTGAAATCCTAGAACATGCATGTGCACTGTGGCCACTTCCTTTTCAGAGAAAGTAGATACGTATCCCCGAACTCATTCACTGCTTATCAGCAGCACTTCCCCAAGGCCCATTTGCATTTATACAAAGAGTTCTCAATCACAGCTGAGTTTACACAGACAAAGCTGATGAACACTGAATTTCCAGACAGAGATTTGGAATGAATAATTGCTGGAAATATCCCAGACTGCTACTTTATAACCTCCTGGGAGTAAAGTGACATGACGCTCCATTTTTCTAGCTGCAGAAAAGAACTGGGTTGCATGTCCTTTTTGCCTTAGCATGTCCCAACCTGTAGTTTGTACGATTTCTTTGTTATATATTTGTTTGCTATCTGTAGATCTAGTGCTCACTAATATACTAATGATTGTGAACCTATAACTCTCTGATTGTCTTTCTGTCTGTTATAGCCTGGAGGTCTCTATGCAATGACTATCTCCTAGGTGCTTGTGTTCTGTACTGTACAGCACCCAACCCTCTGATATCCTAGTAAAAGAGCCACAGTTAACATTCTGCTTTACCAAGCTATGACTGAAGAGAGTGGAAGGAGTTGAACCTTGGCTCAGATTATGGAGTTATATGTTTAATATATGTAAGGCTGATTTTTGTGTGTGTGTGCATGTCCCGGCAGAACCGCAGCTGTATGACTGGCACTAATTCATGTGGAGCTTCCCCATCCCTGTATCTGTGTATTAGGGAAAAGCTGAACCTGCCGTGTTTGTCTCAGGCAGATCTCACGATTTCTGGCAGAAAAAGTGCTAGTCTGTGTGTGTGTGACACACGCACAATATACATACCGAAAGTATACATATGCAATGGAATTGGATGTGTGTTTTAACTTGTTCCAGAACTACAACATCATACGAGTATATGGCAGTCTGGGGACGGATTCACACACATTTGCCCAACTTTAGGCTCCTATTCTCCCCCCAAGAGATTAGATCGACAACCTTCCCTGGCACGTGGAAAGCAAAATGCTGCTAGCTCGCGTACGGTTTGCTGTGGGAGCGCGTCCCCTGCGGCAGGAAGGGCCCCGTTTCACCGGCCAGGCTGGTGGGGAGGTTGGCGCGCTGTACCTGCTTCTCCCTCCCCGGGTGGTTGTAGCGGACGTGGCCCGCCACGACTTTGGCCGCTCTCTGCAGTGGCGGTGCGGCTTTGCAAGGAGACTCCCTCCAGATCCCTCCCGCCCCCCGCTGGAGAGTCTAATTATAGCGCAAGCCAATGAGCGGCGCGGCTGCCGCTCCCCTCCCAGGCCGGCCCGTGCGCCGCGGGCGACCACCTTCTTCCCTGCCCGCCTTGGCTGCAGCAGGGGAGCGCGAGAAGGGCCGGGCGGGACTGGGAGCTCGCGAGCGCCGCGGGAGTTGGGCCAGCTGACGCGCCCCGCTTCGGGCGTTCTCGGGCGCGACCCTCGAGGGCTGTCAGCGGCGTGAGAAGCCGGGCCGGCGCCGGGCTTGGCACGTTGCGGCGCGGGGCGGGCGGGGGGAGGCGCGAGGCTGCAGAGCTCCGGGAGGAGCGCAGCGCCCGCCGGGCCGCCCGCAAGTTTGTCGCTCGCAAGTTTTGCTGGCCGCTCGGTCGCCTGCGCGTGTCTTCGGCTTCCCGACTCGCTGCCCGGCCGGCGGGGCATGTGGATATGGCCGGAGACAAGAGCCTTGCTGCGATCTTGTGGCGGCGGCGCTTCGGGCTCCTGCTGCTGGCCACGGCGCTCTGCGGCGGGGGCTCGGCAGGCAAGAATCCCAGCTGCCACGAAGTGAGGACGGCCTTTCAGATCCGGCAGATCGGCCCGCTCAAACTGGTGCCCGATGTCCCCACCACCGGTCAGTACTCTCGCGCTGCTCCCCCTCCCTCCCCTTTCCCGCGAACCGCACCCCCGGCGGGGCGTCCACACCATCCGCTCGAGTCAGGGCAGGCGCGGGGGGACTGCGAGCGGCGGGATCGGAGAGAGGAGCTCGAAGGTCCCACGCCAATGCCCGGAGAGGCTGGCTGGCGGGCGCTCTTTTGCAGCCCTCCAGCGTCGGACAGATCCCCGCTTTTCACTCTCGAGGTGCCTTGTTTTTGCCTACCCGCTTTCGGACAGCAGTTGGGTAGTGCTGGTCTCTTGTTGTTGTCAGGTGACTGTTAACTGTAAAGCAAAAGAGCGGTTCGGGAAAGACAGAAGGGAAATGCAACGGGCTTGTAATTCAGTTCTTGTTAATAAAGTGCAGAGGTTGCCAGTAGATTCCTCTTGCGGAACAGATCTGTAGTTTCCCCGCAAACTCAAGTCGGATGAATAACAGCAGCAGCCTCTCCACCCCACCCTCCGGGTGCTTTCTAGGAAGTTGAGAATCTTTTCGCTCGTCTTTACTCTTGGGGCTGTCAGAAGGATTCTCTTGAGACCCCTTCCCCCGGGGTATTGAGCAAGGCACCAAGTTGGAGCGCTAGGCTAAGGCTAGTGAGTTCCAAGGGAAAGCAATCATTTCTGGTAACCTGCCTCAGAAATGCAAAGCCAAGTGATCTTTTGGTGCAAGCCTACTGAGTTCTTTGGAACCCTGCCAAGAAAGAATTTAACCCAGACCACTTTGTTGGGAGACTCATGTAAAGTGGAAAAAATTTTATAGCATCGGTTTTAACTAGGTCACAGGTGGACCACAATAAAGCACATTTTGCAGAGAAGTCAAAAGGAAACTTTTTCTTATAATTAAAAGTAGCAGCTTTTCCTTTCAGTACAGTTGACTGTATGTATATATCAAATGTAGCTCTTGCACCTTTTACTGACATTGGTATTACGTAATGTTCTGTTCATTTCAGCATATGCCTCTCTCTCTCTCTTAATTTTATTTTATGGTGAAACTGAATTCATGTTGTAACTGCAGTGGTCTCCCCTTCTTTCTTCCCCATGCCTGTTTCCTTGATGACAGATTTCAGATTTAGGGGCAGGAGCTCTTGTGCCCCATAGAGCACTGTGCATGCTGACGATTCTAAGCATGGGAACTGTTTTCTAAAGAAGGGCATCTTTTAATAATGAAAGACATTTTAATAATTGTATCAATAGTGACTCCTTAAATAATTGTATCATTTGATGAGCTTTTAATATAAAAAAAGTGGTGTGTCTCCAGAAAAGATCTGACAATATACTTCAGATGTGAGAAAGTAAACATGGGATGGATCTTCTGCTCTTACAAGAGGGATTTAAAAATTGTGTGAAAGATTATATAGCTAACAAGGTATCTGTGAGTATAGAAAGGTAGACTAGACAAGAAGCTCCCCACTTGCTTCTGTTGCAACAGGTAACATTCAGTTGAATTTAGCAACAAGTTTAAAGCAAGCAAACAAACTTTTTCTGTATTCTTTAATCAGAGAATTTAAGTAAACATGCATAGGCTGTGAGACTTAAAGTGCAATCCTAAACAAAGTTACATCCTTCTGTCCATTGACTGAAGTAGGTGTTGAAGGGTGTAACGCTGCTTAGGATTGCACATTTACTGTTAAATAAATCAAGATGGGTAGCCATGTTATTTTGTCTGTAGCAACAGAAAAGAGCAAGAGTCCAGTAGCACCTTAAAGCACCTCACTTCTTCAGATACAGTGAAAAGTAACTCATGAGAGCTCATATCCTGCCACAAATTTTGTTTGTCTTTAAAGTGCTACTGAACTCTTCCTTTTTTTCTACTGTCAAATAAGTCTACATAGGATTGGAACATTAGCAATATACCTGGTTTTCAGATGTTTATCACTCCCAGAACATTACTTATGATACAAGATTTGAGGCACAAAGTCCTGTCTCAGGTAATACATATGAGAGATTGCAGTCTACTGCAATTTGTTCTGCACTGGGGGAAGTTGGTCTAACCAGGAAAGATATAAATCTCACCTCCAAACAACTTCAAAACTTCCTTCATTCATAAGAGAAAGGACAGTGTAATGATTGTGAGGACCAGAGCTTTTTTTGTAGAAAAAGCCCAGCAGGAACTCATTTGCATATTAGGCCACACACCCCTGACATCACCATTGTTTCAAACAGGCTTTTTTTGTAGAAAAAAGCCCAGCAGAAGCTCATTTGCAAATTAGGCTGCACCCCCTGACACCAAGCCAGCCAGAACTGCGTTCCTGCTAAAAAAAAAAAGCCCTGGTGAGGACGGACTTGTGATTTTATGAACATTGTAATCTGAATTGAGTCCGTACCTAGAGAAAGGAAGATTAAAACTGGAATAAAGAAGAAGAAAAGTAAAGGTTAATGGAATTGCTGTGGTGATTAGTATTGCTTTGGTTTTATTTATGTTTTGAAGAATGGTATGAGTGCTTTATGCTGGAGTTCTGTGCAGTGGGGAATATTTGACCTCAAAATAGTTGTTGTTCAAAAAAGAAACCACTTGCTAAATGCCCCAGATAAGTGGAGGGAGGGGGAAATTGTGTTGTTCCTCACAGTGGTGTCACAAGCACTATCCAGTTGGCATTGGTGACACCAGGGCTTTTTTTGTAGAAAAAGATCAACCGGAACTCATTTGCATATTAGGCCACACCCCTGATGTCACCACTGTTTTACACATGGCTTTTTGTGTGGAAAAAGCCCAACAAAAACTCATTTGCATATTAGGCCACACACCCCTGATACCAAGCCAGCCGGAACTGTGTTCCTGAGCTTTCCTGCTAAAAAAAAAAGTCCTGGGTGACACTATTTATAACTGGCATCTCTCCAGGACTGTATTCAAGGCAGTTTACAATGTATTAAAATTACGACTGGTTAAAATTGTTAAAACACCAACCCCTTAAACATATGCATTCCAACTCAAAGCATCTCTCTTTTTGGGGGGTCTGAAAAATAGGAGGTGCCCAATAATACATCAGACTAGCAAGCCAGCATTAAACATTTACTTCACTGAAAAAAAGGTATAATAAAACAGGTATGGCAGCTCAAAACCAGCTGAAGGGCATCTAAGCATGGGAGGGAGTAAAAATCTCTTAATCTGGTGTGTAAAAGAATGTATCTGGGGTTGGCTGAGCCTTTGTAGGAGTAAAAGTTCCATGGTGCAGGCACTGTTCCTGAGGAGGTGTGGTCTCAAGTGAAGAGAAGATGAAGAAGATATTGGATTTATATCCCACCCTCCACTTCGAAGAGTCTCAGAGCAGCTCACAATCTCCTTTACCTTCCTCCCCCACAACAGACACCCTGTGAGGTGGGTGGGGCTGGAGAGGGCTCTCACAGCAGCTGCCCTTTCAAGGACAACGTCTGCCAGAGCTATGGCTGACCCAAGGCTATGCTAGCAGGTGCAAGTGGAGGAGTGGGGAATCAAACTCGGTTCTCCCAGATAAGAGTCCGCACACTTAACCACTACACCAAACTGGCTCTCCACTAGTTTCAGTAAATGGGGACACATAAAGCAGGATTTCCAAAGATTACCTCTCTGTGTGGCCAGGTTCATGTGAAAGAAGGCAGTCTTTCAGATTCTTGACATGCTTTATAGGGCTTTACAAGTCAGTGGCAACACTTTAAATTTGGCTTGAAAGCAAACTGGCAGCCAGTGTGGTGCTTCCAAAACCGATGAGATGTTCCCAAAGGGCGTTTTCGCACTTACCTTTTACTGGCGCAACCACCCTCCTCACGCCGGCGGATCTGCAGGGATTTCGCACCAGAAGCGCCGGCGCAGCCAAAAGAGCCGGCAACTTCCGTCGCGGAGCCAGCTCAAACGGAAACCGCCAAGAAGCAGGAAAACGTTTGAGCTGGCTCCGCGACGGAAGTTGCCGGCTCTTTTGGCTGCGCCGGCGCTTCTGGCGCGAAATCCCTGCAGATCCGCCGGCGTGAGGAGGGTGGTTGCGCCAGTAAAAGGTAAGTGCGAAAACGCCCAAAGAGATACAGCTGCAAACACTCTAGTTGCTGCATTTTGGACCAACTGAAGCTTCTGAACCATCTTCATAGGCACAAAGCACCTTGCAGCAGTGTGGGGTTTAGTAGTCTAAGGGTACACAGTCACAGCACTCCCTAGTGTGATGTGCATTGAGTGCTAGCCATGAGACAAACTCACTTTTCTTGGCAAAAAAAAATATTGAATTTTTAGAGCTCATAGAATTTAAATTACCCACAAAGCAGATGTCCTATCTGGGGGAAGACTGTTTGGATTCCATCACAATAAATGAGTGAGAGCTGCCCGTTTAATGTACAAGCCAACTATCATGTGAAAATGGCCCTTGGAATGATTAAACATTTAGATCACATCTGTGTGCTATATGTATTTGAAAGCACAGTAGCAAGGCTCAAAACTTGTGAAAGATATCCACTCTCATTTGTTTGGGTCACAAGTTAAGTACAGATTGCTCAAGGTCAGGAAGTAATTAAACAGCTAGACATGTTAGAGAAATATTAATTTTGGTTCTTGTGCTCTGAAGCATCTGTTGCGGGCTTTTGTCACAGAGTGAACAGTAGCTGAAGCAGACTTTTTGTCTCTCACAGCAATTTCTTAACTAAAACTCAGTGGAGCAGAGATTTAGTATGGTGATGATATGGAAATAGTGCCACTTGATGCAGTTTCAAGGAAGAGGCATCAAGAACTGGCAAAACTGCCATTTTGCTAGGCAAAGTTGTAAACAGGTGTGAGTTGATACTATAGTATGGTCACTGTCATTCCACCCTCTGCACTAGATGGCACCTTGGCTACTATGGTGCAGTGGCTGGACTTCTGGATTTAACTCAGATCCCTCCTTGGTCCTTGGGCAAGTTGTTACCTCTGAACCAAAGCTAAATGCTGTTCTGTGCTCCTTGGAGGAAGAGTGGGATTCAAGTGTAACACATAACTGAAGAAAAGTTGGGCCTTCTGAAGGAGGAAAAGGCTGGTGGTTGACCTCTCCCTCCCAAATTCTGCCCCAACCCTCCAGTTAGCAGAACACTTAACTATCTTAACTTAGTATTTCTTAAAACATATACAGTGCCATCCTAAGGAGGTCCTCTCAGAATCCTACTCACTGGAGCTCTTCCAGAAAAGTATGTGTAGGCTTGCCGCTTTAGAATAGTACACTTTTCCCCTTTGTTGATTGTGGACTAGATACAAGCGAGAGAGCCGTCTTGTCTGTGACATTTTCTGGTTTTCACTACCCCTTCTTGCAGGGTGTTATGCATTAACTACTAGTAGTTTTGCCTTCTATCTGACTCCAAGGTGAACCAGAACTACTAGAAGAAGGTGGTGATTTTGTCTTTGGTATTCTTTCAGTTTTCCTTGTGTTGTAGCTATACTCATTATGATGGAGCTTGACAGTGGTAGTCCAGCATAGTCTTAGGCTCTTGTAATTTTTTCAATTTTTATTCATGATGTCTAGTATAATGTATGTGATCCTAGAATAAAACTTTTATTGACCTGACCTAGGCTGTGAGTTTGGGGAGGCGGGAGGACAGCTGCCTATCAAAATGACACGGTTTGTTGTTCCATTTTTTGTATGATAGTATATATATTGTGAAAGTCTTTAGTTGTGTTAATAAGGCTCTGCAGTGTTTTGGTTTTTATATTTTTGGAGTGGGTTGCAATGTGCAAAAAGTTGTTGGTTGCTACTTAAACAAAAAGTATAAATTGAAGAAAGAACATCAATTGGAAGGGATGATTCTGGGAAGGTTTGCAAAGACTGGCAGGGGGCTGCTGGACTTTGGAAGGGACAAGTAGAAAGAAAGGTGTCTTGAGGCTAAGGAGTCAATGATGGATTGCATCTTTTATTTTAGAAAGCAGCTAAAAAAGATGAGGCTTGGAGTGAATCTGACTGTGCTTGAAATGGATGCAAGTTCTCACTTGCCTGTGGCCCTCTAACAGAGCAGATGGTAAGAATGGTTGGCAACTGGACTTAGAGGAAGAGGCCAGAGTTAAATCTGCCTACTTCCCTCCAGACAGTTTACTTGAGGTTATTGTGTGGCATTTGGTACCCAGGAATGGAAGTGCAGTGGCTCTGAAGCTGGCAGATAGCTCAAAGCCAGAATTGGCAGAGGCTTATGTGGATTACATCAAAGCTTTTTGCAGGGACTGGGGTCTGCAGGGGGAGCATCTAGCAAGGGTGCCAAATATCATTCAGTGGACGGGTCTTAGCATCAAGTGGGAAAAATGGATGCTTAGGATGCTAGAGGTGGTCTTCTGGGAATACAGAGTGGGTAGAGGGAACATTCCACTACTGAGGGACAAGGTAGCAGCAACAGTGTGAGAACTGGGCAGCTTTCAATCCCATACGGGGGGCCAAGATTTCCCTCGACAGACAATGCATCCCAGCAATGGCTGCAATGGAGGAAGAACACCGAACGACAGAGGTGGTCTTGGGAGACTGAGTACATAATAAAGACTGAAACATTTTTCTGAATGGAAAAGAGTGGTTGCAGAGTTCCTTTCCAGGAAGGACACAGACTCTTGAAAGGATCTACCCCTATGTGTGATAAAGTTCTGAATGACTTGCATGCATGTTTTCTAATGTGTACTCTGTAACTTTCAACTTTCTTGTAACAGAATTGTTTGGATTCTGCTATGGAACAGTCTTCTGTAAAAGAGTGTTCCTCCACTAGAATCTTGGGTGGGGGAGATGTGTAGAAATGCCTTGCCTCCTGGAGAGGTGGCAAGCTGGCTTTAAAAGGTTCTGTATCTGAGCTCAGAGGCAAGCAGGAAAGGGGGGAGGAATTTGGCCTCTGACATTACAGCAGCATCTAGGCTACCTCTTAAGAGATGCTAATTGAACTACTTGAAGAAACAATGGGCATCCTTCTCCTCCATGCAGGAAACAGAGTGGGGAGGGCATTGGACTAGAGCAGCCCCAGAGACCATCTCCAGGAATGAGCTGGAGATTTCCCAGAACGCATGAGGGTTTCGTAGAATGCCTCCCAGAAAAGAGGCTTCCTGGGGACAACAGAAAAAGAAGCCTAAATCTGAGTGGGCCAGCTAACAAGGGGTGGAGAGTGATGTAAAGTGGGTGAAGTCAGAGAAATAACAAAAGTGCTTGCTCTGAAGAGTATGGGGGCCTCTTCTCTCTTGGAGCTGGGACTGGAAGACAACAGACTGCTACTCTCCAGCCAGTAGCCAGCAGCCATATTTGACCATGTGGCTGGGCCTGGCTGAAGCTATGAGGTATCATTAGAAGATTGTGTAACTTACTAAGCTTAGATGTGCCTGCTCTGCTTAAACATCTGGTAGGGCAAGTTTTTAAATCAGCGACAGAAGGATGCATTTCAAACCAATTTTTATTTGATCTTCTGGTTGCTGATCATGTGCTGTGCTAGAATTATGGTTGTAACTTTTCACTTTTTTAAAATAAACCTTTTAGTATTTTGAAGGCTGGTATTTTGAAGGCTACCACATAATTCCCCAACCACCTTAGACCACGCTATTGTAAGCAGGGAGTCCTGGGAAGGGAGAAGGCATGCAGTTGACAAGGGTGCCAGTCCTCCAGGGGTCTCCCAAAAGAGGACTTTGGTCTCTGTGATAACCAAGTGCTAGGTTGCAGAGGACCTCGAGGCCAGGCCTCAGAACTGGAAAAGGGGGTTGATAGTCCTGTTCCTCTCAGTCAGGAACCCCTAAATTGAGCAGGTGGTGGCAATATGTCCTAGTGGCAGGAAGAAGAATAGCTTCCTCTAGGAGTTGGCAACCCAAGAGGGTTGGGCCAAATTGGGCCAGTTCTGTCACATAAGGTAAAAGGATCCCACTCGTTCATTTAAAATTTGGGATGACTTTCTGGTCCATGCTTGTGAAAATGAGATAACTCCAGGTTAGCTAAACCTGAAAGCAGGGCTTTTTTTTTTTTTTGGTAGCAGAAACTCCTTTGCATATTAGGCCACACAACCCTGATGGGTCCAATCCTCCAAGAGCTTACAGGGCTCGTCTTACAGGACCTACTGTAAGCTCTTGGAGGATGGGCTACATCAGAGATGTGTGGCCTAATATGCAAAGGAGTTCCTGCTACAAAAAAAAGCCCTGCTTGATAGTATTGATGATTGCTGTGTAAATACATTGGACATTGCTTTACCATTCTATTTTCTATGGGCAAATAACCACCAGAGTCAAATCCCAGATGCACCTATCACATCTTAATGGTGTTGTGCAGTTTTTTCTTCCATCACTTCATGCTGTCCTTTTTATTTGTAACTTGCTAGACTTGGAGAGCGGCTTCATACCCTAATATTTTGTATTGGGGAGCGGCTTCATACCCTAATAGTAACCGTGCAGGCTATTAGTAATACTTGACTCAAATCACTCTGAGGGCTGCTTCCCTGATTTTATTGAGAGAATCACAGCACTACATTATACACAGGGAAAATATTATTTTAAATTACAGTTTTAATTCAGTATTTTCTCCTGGCCCACATTCTCTGCTAACCCCTTTTCTTTTTCTCTGCTTCATACCACACACACTCATCACCATATTGCATGTTCCTTCTTCAAGCCCCATTCCCCCCCTTAATTCTGTCTCTCTCATTTATGACTCCTTTTATTCTTAATTCAATCCCATATACTCCATATCACATTTTCTTCAATAGCAGCAACATATACTCTCTGACCAAGTCACATATTGAAGCAAGCCATGCAACAAATAAACAAACAAGCCGAGCCTGGTGCTAATAGTATGTTGTACTTCTGATTCCAGGGAGAGGCATTGACAGAGGTATTGGCGGAGGCAAACATCTCAGCACCAGTTTTGATGGGCTTAGATGCTACTTTAAGCATGTGTGCATGTATATGTGTGTACTCATAATGTACTTGTTCTAGAAAATCTAATCCCTCCCCCTACAAATATCGAGGGAGAGGTGCATAAACTATGGGTATCTGAAGAGTTGAGCACCTGGGCTGCAGTCACACTAGAGGCTTGGCGTGATCTGGCTGCACATCTAATAACACCATTTTATTTTGTAATGGAAGTTTTGATCAGATATCCCACCCTGAACTGGCCTCACCATGTACTCTCATCACAGCCAGTAATTCAGATTGCTGTGGCATTCTTTAATGAATCAGGTTTAAAAATCATACTGTGTGATTCTAAAAACAAAACCTGTGTAATGGTCTTTATTGAGATCAGTCATTCAAAGTAACACAAAACAGCCTTCAGGCTGGATGTTAAAAGGAGGTCAAGTTCAAAAGCTTGCATGCTGTTCTGTGTTATTTTGGTTTTGTGCCCCCCTTTGAACTAATGAAACTACCTGTGACCTTTGTGTGGTTCTCTGATCTTGTCAGATCTTGGAAGCTAAGCAGAGTCAGCCCTGGTTAGTACTTGGATGGGAGACTACAAAGAAGGTGGGTTGATTTGCAGAGACAGGCAGTGGCAACCCACCTCTGAACATCTCTTGCCTTGAAAACCCTACAGGGGCATCATAAATTGACTGTGACTTGATAGCACTTTACTCCACAGTTGCTCTGAGCCTATTCTCTTTATTTGACAGCATATTTGGTTAAGTCCTATTTAATTGTTGTTCATCTGTTAGCCTAGATCCCTGCCCTCAGGTAAATGTAATAAGTGTGAGGATGAATGTGAGCTGTGTAACAGAGCTGGTTTCTTCTCTCAGATAGAATGAGTTCACTGAGTCCATCTTTTTGCTTGGAAACTCCCTGATGGAACATGATCTACTTCGGCTTTCTGTATTTTAATATTTAAAATATGGCATTGATTTAAAGTACTAGCTCAAACCATTCAAAGGAGAAAATCAAATATATATACATCCCAGATTTTTGGATCTAAGAGCTGAATTAATCTCTCCATTATTTAATCAGAACTTTATCTCTTCAGAAACAAAATCATCCTGGTTCCTCAGAGATAAAGATAAACAAACTACTTTGTGTGTGACAAAATTTCTGCTAGTTGTTGTTAAGTTTCATGATAACTTTCAAAGTAACTTTTAGGCTCTCCTTTTGTGGGATCAAGGTTTGCTGTTATGACTCTGGCCATGAAAACAATAATTAAGATGTGAGTAAGTATCTCCTTTGAATGGTTTGAGCTAGTACTTTAAATATATATATATTTGTATATATTCATATTCCATTTAATCAATTTCATTGTTGCCACAATTACAGAGTCTATCTGAATATGGAATTCCATTGAATCTTCTTAACATCCCTGAAGGTAGGTCATTCAGGCGTGCAGGCATGAATGCCCTTCTATACTTTTGAAGAGTTAGCTTAGATATATAGTTTGGCATTTTTGTTGGAGGGAGAATGCCTGCTGAGAAAGATGAATACACTCTGTGGGCTCTAATCAATGTACTCTCCTAATCAGAGTCCTTCAGACATCTTCTAGTGAGCTGGGTCAATTCTTGTCTACTCATGGTTTCTGTCACATAATGGGTAATGCCCAGACATGATAATTTATGATCAAGTAAACTGTCCCAATCACTTGTGTGATGGTCCAACTTGACTAGTCCAGAGAGGCTTGATTCTGGCTTTGGTTTTAGGATCCAAACTTTCAGACTGTATGCTCTGTCACAGGCCTTTGCTTCAAAGGACATTTCCCAAATTTTGGCTCTCAGAGCTATCCCAGACAAACATTAATGAATTCTCAAAATATTGCATAGGAATCTTAATAGTGGGCTATTACTGCTCTGATCGAAGCCCCAGCAGCATATAGCATCTGCCCAGCAACTCTAGCTTTAAATACTTTAACTGCTGCAGGAACATACTGGCTATCAGAGGAGTAATAAAATCTTGAGGTGGCCTTCCCAATATTCATAGCAACTCTTACAACACAGTTCAGTTGCACCTTCCAAGAAAGGTTTGCTTTAAAAATAATTCCTAAATATTTGAAATATTCTACTTGCTCCATAGATTGCGCTGCTACTGACCACTTGTATTTCTTTATCTTATGAAGGAGATAGTTTTTAAAACCTTGTTTTGCAAAATGAATACCCCTACTTTCTGTCCTCATAAGGACCACCAAGGTGGCTAACACATTCAAATACATAATAAACAACATTTAAAAACCATTAACCCATCCTCCGTAAACCAGTCATGGCTGTATTGCCTTAACTGTTGTTTTCTTTAGCCAAGTGACCAGATTCCTGCTTCCAAAATCTTGGAATTTTAAAGTGGTCATGGCTTTCTATAACTTCTGAACCATTCTGTGCAAAAGCACACTTCCTTACTTGATTCCTGTGTTGAGGAGTTCCCCATTCTCGGCTTGGAGTATAATGTGACTGTGCTGGTCATCTGAGGATGGTTATATTCGTAATGTAGAATTAATGTGTACAAAACATCTCTCACAATCTTTCCAAGCTGTGTGCTGCTTCCTTGCCTGCTGGATGTGGCAGGCACTACTAGTTCCTTCTAGTTTCTCTTTTTCCCTGAAATGTACTCATGAAATTAAAAGGCCCTGCATATTTCTCCAGGAGCTTGATAAGAATGGACCCACTGACTAAGGTTTTATATTCTGCACAAACTACAGTGAGAACATTACTCTGAATTATGTCAGGGTTTTAAAAATCATGAGAGGTTTTTCTTGTGGTTATAAAAATAAAAGCATTCGTAGAACATTATTGAAAAAGTGTTGCCCATTTGTTGTCTGTTCCACAGGGTTGCTTTAAGTGCTGCAGACAAAATAGTGGAAAAGGAAGCTTGTGTTCTGAAAGCAAAAATGCAGTAAATGTTAAACCTGACTTGAACTGCTCACTCTGTTCTGTTTCTGAATTACATCTTCCCCACCATTCCTCAAGAAACTCATGGTGGCAAAAATGGTTTGCCCCCTCCTCCATTTTATTCTCACAATAACCATGTGAGATAGTTTATGCTGAGAGACAGCAAGTCTGATTCCTGGTCACCAAGTGAACTGCATGACTAAGTAAAGTTTTAAACCCAGATCTTCCTAATCTTGATACTCTGACCATCACCCCCTCCCTCTCTTAATACCTCCCCATATGGTGGATATAACTATGCCTAGGGCTGCCTTGCACAGAAGTAATTGATATTCAAGTATTAAAAGTTCAAACCATTATGACAACTATTATATTCTGTAAAATATATACTTGAATTTAGACTTCGGTTCACCAATCACTACTCTTGGTGAAATGTAATGTTTATGTGTACACTGATGCCCAATACTATAAAGATTTAATTTACCAATGGTTTCTGGCTACTGAAAGGGAGCATTTCTGTATCCTTGTTCAGAATGTAGTTCATCAGCTCTCTATGGGATACAAGCACTAAACAGTGAAGAGGTCTTTCTGACGCCTCTTGTTTTCTAGTTTGATTCAACCTAGTGCCTTGGAAAATAATAAATAGCTACACATGTGAAAAGCTAATATGCTCTTAAACTTTGGCTGACATGTCCTTTAATTAAGGATAGGAAGAAGCATACAAAAGGTGATATTGATCCTCACTGTGCATTAATTGTTTTCAGTTGTGTCCGATCCCATGCTCTTAATACATCTCATCAAGCAGCAGTCTGTTTTATCTTGCTCTCATGCATTTGGGAAAGGTTTAGTTAATAAGTTCTTAATTTGACTAATGGCTTGGTGGTGGTGGTAGCATGTTTTCTGGTCATGGAGTATATATGAGCTTCATATTGATTGACTCAACATTAAGAAGCCATAGAAAGCTCTTTTCTGTTTGCTGCCTGTTTTATGGACAAAGGAAAAAAACAACAACCCACTGATGGGTTCCAATTGATTGATAAATTGTGCATTTAAATATGGACACATGTAATTTCCCCCATTGGTGCTAAAGCAGTTGTGATGGGCAGCTTTTGGATGGAAAGATATCTAGAGGTGAAAAAACTAAGTAGCCCTTCCCCCTTCATTGATCCTACATGCCTCAATATACTTCCATGTGCTGCTTCTAGCTTTAAACAGTAAAAGGTTGAGACTTGTACCTGTCTGCTTCTTGATATCTAATTTGTCCCTTAGTGTAATTGTACTAGTTCCCTGTTTGCTTCCAGATTCAAAGTGCAGGGTTTTATCTTTAAAATTCCCTCGTGGTCTTCAGTCTTCAAACTTATCAAACTGCATCTCCCAGTACATTCCCATGTACCACTTTTCAAAGCACATGCTTCTTTTGGTGCCCGTTCTTAAGACTTCTTGTACCACAACAGCTGAGCTATGGCTTTCTCTGTGGTAGACTTGGTCTTCTAGAGTCATCCATCAGCTTGGGAACAGAAGGCACTTCCCCTGACTTACAGGAAGGCATGCAAAAAAGTTATATTTCAGAGGAAGAGGAACTTCCCTAGCAGATTGTGTGTGTGTGTTTTTTTAAATCTAGGTTTTGGTCTTTTAATTGACTTTTGTGCTTTGTGTTCTTCAACTTGTAAAAGTTCTGGGAGGTGGGGCACAGAGCAGAAATGACTTTCTGTGACACATCATCACTTCTGGGTGAAAACCCAGAAATAACATCATTTCATCAGGCAACACTCTGAACCTTGTTCCAAACCATTACATCATGGTATTACCATCGAAGGTCATCAGAAGCTGTCTCAGTGGGCCTGGACCAGCAGAAGCTGTCTTAGCAGGCCTGAATCATTCAGAGTACAGCTGGGATGCACTTCATCCCCACACCAAGTTCTGGAACCATCCCCAAGGTCCTGGACTCACCTACCAGCAGTGAGGGATGAAGCAGGTGCAGTCATGGAAAACTGGCCAGGAGGCAGCACCATGGTAGCTGGACCAGGAATGCTGGATAGCAGCAGTCTCTGGCATCACAGCAGTAGCACTACTGAGGAAAAAGCCCCAGTTGGATTCCTGCCTCCTCTGCAACAAGTGGCATTGACCTCCCAACCTGTCTAGGGACCAGCTGGCTGCCTGGGGCAGTGGCAGATGGGCCAGGGCAACATGGGGGATGGTGTTTGGAAGGGAGGGCTCAGAGGATTCAGTGGTCAATGGGAAGGCAGTACCAGAGAGTGATGCGTTGGCTGTCCAATGGCTGTATGGGCCTGAGAGATCGCATGACCTGGGATAGGTGGGGTGGGGAAGATGGAACTTAGTGGAGAATTAAAGGAGGTTCCTGGGAATAGGTTGGACGGAAGTAGTAGCTGGTGACCCTAAGCTGTGAGGGGTCATGTCTGGCCAGGAGGAGGAAAAACCAGGTAATGCAGCTCCCACCCCTTCCATTCTGATGCCAGGGGAACCTCCCTCCATGCAGAAAGCAGAACAGTAGAATGCGCAAATCAACTCAAGGTGAGCAGGTGGAACAAGTCTGGGGAAATTTCCAGAATGTCTCTTGACATGCTGATGTCATGTTCAGGTTTTCACCCAGATTTGACATCAACATATTACATTATGTCATTTTTGCCGCCAACCCATTCCTCCTTCCAGCACAATGCAAGGGTGAGTGGGGAGCCCATCTGCTATGAGATTGCCCACCCAAAGTGGGTAAACGGTAAGTCTGCTAACTGGCTGTTAGCTGCCTTGAGACCAAGGAAATAAGGCAGGATATAAATATTTTGCGCATATAAATGATAGACTGTCAACCAAAACTAAAGTTGGTAAGGCTGTGTTATTAGTATAGTGCTAGGTCTAGGAGCAGAATTCTGGAGGGAAAGGGACAGGGGTCTTATAGAGTGACATTTTTCTAGGGAAAAATGGAGGCAACCTCAAGCCTCTCTGGGTATTACTGGAGACTCCATGGTCTCTGGTAAAACCATAGGGTTTTTTTTTTTTTGGCAATTCCTAGATAGGTATAATACCACATCCTGGTTTTCTCAATAAGTGATGTCATATTATAGCCTGGCTGCAATTCTTTTTTTTTTTTTTTTTAAATATGTCTTCCCTTCTGGTCACCACAGAACTGGTAGTGGGAGCTGGGGGTGGGAGATCTAGCCCAAATGGGAAAATGGCAAGCCTGGCTAGGTCTGATACATAATCACAAATGGGATTTCCCAAGTGTTTAGCACCAATATTTCCAAACTCCAGTGGTTTTCTTCTGTTACTGAATAAAGAGTACTGATAATGACAGTCAGATTCTAGTGTTAGGTAGAAGAAAGGTTGAGGTTTGCCCAAACAGAAAATTGTACATAGAATTTCTTTTTTCTTGAAGTGTAGCCAGTAGAAAAATAAGACTTGTACTGGTAAAGCAATGTTTTACTTTAGGAATGTCTTAGGCATAAACTAAATCAGTTATCTATACTATGGTGCCTGTGAATGTGTGTTCCCCACAGCATCTCTTCTCCAAAGCAAAGAACTAGTTCTGGCTTTTCTTTTCTTCACTTCAGTGAAGTAGGAGGTGCTTCAGAAGAGTCCTGGAAGCATCATCTTTGTGTCTTTAGATGTCTTGGAAATGCCTGTCTTTATCATAGGAGAGTAATTGGCTTGAAATCTCCTAATATTTTGTTGCTTTCCCCCACATTTTGTGATTGGACCTTGCCTCCTTGGCAACCATTTTATTATGACATTTTCTACCTGTTCTCAAAATTCAAAAAGTACTGGCAGGTTCAACCATGGTTGGAAATCCCATACCCCACCACCAATCAGCTGACCAGTGGTAGACTTACCAGCAGCAAGGAGAGATCTAGGCCAGGGTTGCAAGCAATGCAACAGTGTCATTTCTGGTACATGCAGGAAGTGATGTTATCACATCACTGCACTGGCAATGCAGGGATGCTTTGGTATTTGGGCAAAAAGTCCATGTTAAAACTGACTTCTACTAAGGAGTTTTTGCCACAAATCCATACTTTCCCAATGCTGCTGGCAACATGATGACATCACTTCTGGTACATGCAAAAGGAATGTTGCTGCATCACTTGTGACATTGACCTGGGCCTCTTTGCTGTCGGTAAGTCCCCATCTCACCCCCTCTGTTGGTTGCTAGGGACTACCTGGCAGCTGTACCTAGGAGCTAGTGTGATCTGTGATGTCTGAGGTTTAAACTGAACTATCCCTACCCTTTGAGGCTTTGCAGTGAGCAGGAGTCAAATTTCAGGGAAGGAGACAGAACTGGGTTGGGTGGAGGCTATCTTTTTATTTCTCAAGAGATTTTAGCTTTCCCTCTGATAATGATTGGGCTGGCCAGGTAATCCTGTAGGATGGTTGACATAACCAATGGAAACATGTTATGCCTATAGGCTCTGCCCCAAATTCTACCAGGCTCCCTTCTGATTTGTCATTGCTGCTTAGCTCTCAGGCTCAGTCTGTGGAGTATCTGGAGATATGGCTACAGCATTTGCCCTTAATTTGAAACCAGATCCCTTTACACCTTAAATTCACTGGATGACTTAGGTAAATTGCAGTGCCCTGGATAAAATACCTCTTTGTGCTCTTGGGAGGAAGAGTGCAACAGAAATTTAGCATGCAAATAATAATTATGTCCTAAATATTAAATTTTGGATTAAGTCAAAGAAGTCCCAACAAGTTATACATCTTTACTGCTGCTAATCAAATTGCCTCTGGTGCTTTGCATTTACATTTGGACAGCAGATTCACAAAGAAATAATTCTTTCAGGAGCTAACAAGCCTTGTAGATATTTCATATTTGGTACTTAGGTTTATTATTGACCCCCATTTACATTATGACATACCTTGAGAATTATTATTAGAATTACTTTATTCTTTCATTAAATCTTTCCTTGTGATGGAGGTTTTCTGTTATATTTAGAATCTCCAAGATAAGTTTATATACTTGCGTGGGTTGAGCTTTTGGAATTGCTTTTATATCCTACCTTTCACTACGTGATGGAGTCTTGGTTGCAGTGGCTTACAATTGCCTCCCTTTCTTCTCCCAACAGACCCTATGAGGTAGGTGGGACTGAGAAAGCTCTGAGAGAACTGTGATTGACCCAAGGTCACCCACTTCATGTGGAAGAGTGGGGAATCAAGCCCAGTTCTCCGGATTAGAGTCCACCATTCTTAACTACTACACCAAGCTGGCTTTGGGAGAGACCTTGCCATTAACTGAGATCCTGCTGTTACTCTCCATCCATCTCCTCTAAATCATGGAGGTGACCTTACAGCATCTTTTTCTTTGAAGCAGGGCAATTGGCCCTGCAGAGTTAATTACTCTCAACATTCCACAATTAAGAATACATTGGTCCATCACCATGTTTCCCCCCAGAATTAAATCCAAACAAATGGTGACCATATAAACTAAGCTTGCTATTCCTATTTGGTCCTTGAATCTGTCAAACATCTCCATTATGCTGCATGCTAATTTACTCCTCACCCACCTCTGGCACATCCATTAGGCAACCTGAGGCAGCTGCCTGGAGTGTGGCCTGGTGGGGAGGGTGTTGGTTTCAGCTGTCCCACCCTTGCCCCAGCGAGAGAAATTTAGGAGCTTGGTGACATAGGCATTCGCACAGCATGCCCCGCCACCAACCGCCGTAGCTCTGTCCAGGCCTATAGCCAGAAAATTTTAAACAGGGGGGCCCAGGGGATAAAATGTTAGGGGGGGGGGCTGCAGAGCACAAAATGATGTCACCACCTTTAAAAAAAAAAGCCTGGGCAGCCTGCATGCTTGGAGGCTTAGAGTGGGACATGGCGGCGGTGCATCCATTTGCCATGGAAAACCAAACCCCGGGGGAGGGGGTGTTTTTGGGTGAAGTAGCTTCCCCAGGGATGGAGGGACAGGGCAAAAATGTGGGCTGAGATGGAGGATCCTCTTTGAAGGATATGAGCTTGCCCCCACCCCCTCCCCCCAATAGCTCAGCCCCGCCTCGTTTCCTTTACTGGTGCTGCTTCCAGCTCTGCGCTCCATGCTCTCCCTGTGGCTGGTCACCTCCTAATGCTGCTGCTGCTCTGGAGCCTCTCCATTTGGAGGGGCCATACAGGTAGAAGGGGGAGTTTAATGGAGAGGCCTGCCCCCCCCCCCAGGTACCCCCATAGTTACGGGCCTGGCTCTGCCTCCTGCATTGTGTCTGTGCTTCCAGAAGTACAGATGCAGCACAGGAGGCAGAGCTACAGCAGTTGGCACTGGGGTGCGTTGTGCGAATGCTGCTGCCAAGCTTGCCTTCACTAGGGGTGAGGGTGGGGGGAGGAGTGCACTGGGAAGGGGCATTGGCACTGTCCTCACCATCTGTCTATATGAATGGACCTGTAATTTCCATTGTATCTGGAGAAGTGTGTGTGCACATGAAATCATCTACTTGGAATAAAACTTTGTTGGTCTTAAAAGTGCAGCTGGACTCAAACTTTTTCCTGCTGCTTTAGGCCAACACTGCTATCCACCTGAATCTATTAATGTCACTTCTGGTGAATACCTGGAAGATATATAATGTCACTACCATGATGCTTTAGAATTCAGGCAAAACTCTATGGTAAAACAATTGAGTTTTGACCAAATCCTAGTGTGTTGTATTGGCCTCATTTCCAAGGCACATTTCAACAATTCCCTCCTGCCTATTAGGAG
This sequence comes from Heteronotia binoei, assembly GCF_032191835.1. Taxonomy (NCBI): domain Eukaryota; kingdom Metazoa; phylum Chordata; class Lepidosauria; order Squamata; family Gekkonidae; genus Heteronotia; species Heteronotia binoei. The sequence continues at coordinate 91,030,908 of NC_083228.1, read as the reverse complement.
AAAGGAGGCTGAATTGGGAGGCCTGGTCTCCCTATTTTAGAAACTCCTGTGAGGTTAAAACACACACACACATTGTTGTTATCTTTGTCAGAAAATGAAGCTATGGCAGGAAATACTTTATCAGCTTCAGTTGATACCCTAGTTAAATCCCTTTTGGGTAGGTCCTGAACTTTACAGTAGGAAGGGCTGTTCCTGAACACAGTTTCAAAATTGTACCTTATCCAAAATAATGAAACCTGGATGTTCAATGTAGCAAGCCATATAGAGCGTAGAATGCCATTATTACAAAACCATCCTTAATTGGTAATTTCATTTTAGATTTAGTTCCAGATGCTAGTTTTGATCTTTAAAGCTAGTGTGGCCTTGTCCAAGTTATGTGAAGGAATATCTTACATATCCGCTTCCAACATATATTGAGGTCTAGTGACAACACTTCCCTACTGGTGTGCCATTGCTACCATGGGTAAGGCTGACTTCTGTGGTCATTGAGTCTGCACTGTTGTGGCTTTGCTTCTGTGGGACTATCCATCATCTGCTGTACACTAGATCTGCAGAGTTCTTTTGGATCAGTAAAGACTTTTAAAAAGCAACAATAGGCTTTTGGTTTATAAATTTAAAACTGTGTCTATTGTAACTTTTCCTCCTGTTCCGATGTTCAGCAGAGATATTTTTTAATTAGCAGAAGATTTGATGTTTATGCTTTTTGTTACCCTGTTGTTGATCTTCTTTAGAAATTGAAAACTGGGCCATAAATGTGCAAGAATTGGGCCTCAGGCTGCAACCCAGTTTGAGGAGCTGCAGAAAGGCCGTTGGCTGCAATCATTGGAACTGCAGGAGTCAAAGCTTTTTCTGAGCAGGAACGTAGTACTGGTTGACTTGGAGTCAGGGGTGTGCCTAATATGCAAATGAGTTCCTGCTGAACTTTCTCTACAGAAAAAAGCCCTGTGCGAAACAATGGTGACGTCAAGGGGTGTGGCCTAATATGTAAATAAGTCCCTGCTGAACTTTTTCTACAAAAAAACCACTCTGGCAGGAGTTATGGCTGACGTCCTACCAGTTAAAGCTACTCTTATTCATGTCACAGGTCTATTCAGGTTTGTTTAATCTGTGTTGCAGGATCACAGAAGCAAAGTCAGAAAAAAAAAGCAATCTATTGCAGTTGCATATAGCCCACATCTAGTCTTGCTTAAATTCCTGTAAACAGTTTCACAATTTAAAGCCATCTTTGAACAGGGCTGAAAAAATATTTCTGCTTTCTAGGTGCCAGTGTCAAATTTCTAAACTTATGTAAGTTAACTGTCTCATTTCTAAACTTATGTAAGTTAACTGTCTCATTGGGAGCAGTTGTTAGTTCATGAAGATCCTGCCAGAACTTGTAACGACTCAGGCACTACCCTTCTCCGCATGAATATAAATACAGACCATTTTATTGTTTTCTTGCCCCCTCTCTTTTTTCTTTCTAGAACCTGGTGCATAGCCACTATTTCACATAAGTCAAGGTCTTGCCAGTACAATTTGTTTTCCAGTGGTTGGCACCTTAGAAGCTACAGTTGCCATGAAATTTCATATGATTTGTCTGGTCAGCTTTTGCCAATGTGTTGTTTTGACCAATAACCATGAGTGATGGCTTTCTCCCACACTTTGAATGAATATATTCCCACATCCTCTGTGTTTTCTCATGATGAGCCAGCACATAGGTTATGTGGATTTCTTTGGCAATATCTAATGTGTGCAGTCAGCAGTAATTTGCTCCAAAACAGTTGTAACAGAGAATGAGTAAGGATTCTGTGCTAGTTTAATGGGTATTTTTTTTGTTAGCTATATCATATTGTTATGAAACATTTTACTCTTTGGAGGGTGCTTGAAGTTTTGTTCTGTGCAGGGCTTTTTTTGTAGCAGGAACTTCCTTGCATATTAGGCGACACACCCCTGATGTAACCAATCCTCTAGGGGCTTACAGGGCTCTTCTTACATGGCCTACTGTAAGCTTTTGGAGAATTGGCTACATCAGGGGGTATGGCCTAATATGCAAAGGAGTTCCTGCTACAAAACCCCCTCCATTTCTGTGTATTATTAATGAATATGATGGCTGGTGTTTTACAGAGACTATTTGATTAGTATGTGGCAGCACTGATATAGAGGTGCAATGTGGATGTGTTGATATGATCCTGGATGGGCTATTTGTTTATTTAGGGTATGCTGCCTCTCCAGAGTCTTTTTTTTACCATACTCATTAAAAGCCCTTGTGTTTATATAGGAACAATACAAGGACTTTGTGTCACATGTGATGGGAGCTTTATGCCTCTCGGATTCTACGTTTGCCATCCTCCAGGTATGACCTCACTTGGAATTACAGTTGCTTTTTTAGACTACAAAGATCAGCTCCCTTGGAGGAAATTAATTAATCCATTCATTCATAATTCAGTCAGTCAGTCTATTAATTGCCTGTTCCTTACAGTGTAAGGCTCTATGCGATTTACAACCAATAAAACAGTTAAAAACAACCAAAAAGACAATTACATTACTTCAGATGGCATCAATTTTTTTTGTTACCTCACTCTGGACTGTGCCATAAACTCACAGGCAGGTGAGGAGTGGGCTGAAGCAAAGATGGAGGAAAGAAGAAAGGCGAAAGGTGCCAGTTATGTTGGAACCATTGCTGTTGAACATATGAACATATGAAGCTGCCTTATACTGAATCAGACCTTTGGTCCATCAAAGTCAGTATTGTCTTCTTAGACTGGCAGCGGCTCTTCAGGGTCTCAAGCTGAGGTTTTTCACGCCTATTTGCCTGGACCCTTTTTTGGAGATGCCGGGGATTGAACCTGGGACCTTCTGCTTCCCAAGCAGATGCTCTACCACTGAGCCACCGTCCCTCCCCCAAACTGAGCCACCATCTCTCCCCCCCACTGAGCCACCATCCCTCCCCCCACTGAGCCACCGTCCCTCCCCTGTTCTCAACTGAGTCCTCAACTGAAGGCCAGGTGGAACATCTCTTCATGGCAGCATCACAGAATAGACTCCATGGCATCACATCTCTGCTGAGTTTCCTACTCTCCTCAAGCTCCATTGCCCAACACTGTCTTCACATCACCAGGAGTTTCCTGAGCTAGTGTTGGCAACCCTACTAGATGTACACTGGCTGTTTTCTGTATGTGTTCACAACATGCAGGGAGAAGCAGCTTTAGCCTCCTCTCCTCATGTTCTTTCAGGGTCCTCAGAATGTTCCATGGAGCTGGCATCAGCCCCAGTGTGAAACTGATGCATTGCCCTATAACAGGGGTGACCAAACTTGCTTAACTTAAGAGCCACATAGAATAAATGTCAGATGTTTGAGAGGCATAAGGCAGGCAGGCAGGAAAATAGATGGGAGAGGGAGGGAGAGGTGGAAAGAAAGCTATTTTAACTTTAAGTGCATTCTCCAAGCTGCTCACTGGCTTGGCTTGGAGAAGGGATTTAAAGAAAGAAGTGCCTTCTCCAAGCCAGCCAATGGGGCAGTGGGGGCTCCAAGAGCTATACAATATGTGTGAAAGAGCCATATGTGGCTCCTGAGCCTCAGTTTGGCCACCCCTGCCCTATAAATACATGTGAGCTAGTAGTGGCTCCATGGGGCAGTTTGTGGATGCAAAAATAGTATGGTGGAGGGAGGCTATCACCACTTCTCCCTGCCTGCTGTGGTCACAAATAGAAAAAAGCCAATATGTATCTGGGAGGCATGAAACAATTGCATGTGTGATACAAAGTCCTTGTGTTGTCCCCTGACAAATATAGGGACTTCATAATGCGTAGATGGAGCCTCAAAGGCACTGTAGTAATTTGGTGGGAAAATGTAGAAACCCTCAGGCAGACCTCACAAACTGCAGCAAATACAAGCAGGGCTCCAGGAGGACAGAATGGTGGATTTTGAAGACAACCTTCAAAAATCTGTGATCATTTGGAGTACTTAGAAGAATCATAAATCTTAGGGAGGGATTGTGCTACAACTTTTGAAACAATATAGAGCATAATCAGCAAAACCTTTTGAAAGTGGAGATGTGATAGATAAGACTAATTTGCATAAAGCATAATGTTTATTTAATAATGGTTGTCATCTTTTTGTTTATTATCCAAGGTTTTTGTACTTTCCTTCCTCTCATCTTTATGCACTGGGCTGGATTTTAGCTGAGTAGAGTATGCTAAAGAGTCTTTGATTTCTATATGATGGATCATATGCTTGAATTTTCCTACTTAGTTATTTTTTTTTTTTTAAAGAGTTATCTTTTCTAGAGTTGCAGCAGTTAAACACACTTAGCGCACAGCAGCATTCTGTCAAAGTCATAATTCTGTCATGTGCCAGATGCGCAACACACTTATTTTGCTTGCTCTGGAAAGCGTCTGTCCCATCAGAGTGAGTTACTAAAACTTTCTTGGGAACTATAATTTAAAACCCAGCATCTCTGAAAGTTAATCTTAGTTGTTGCTGATGTAGGACAGAATTGCAAGTCAGGCTTATATTATACATCCATATATTTGAATCCTCCTGATTCAGAAATCCACCTGAACCTGTCCCACTAACTCAGTGAGTGCTTATATTCATCTGGATGCACAACAGGCTAAATTGTATCATCATCATCATTTTACTTATATCCCGCCGGAGCAGGTTCAGGGCGGCTAACAACATAAATCAATACATTAAATTATACAATGATATTTAAAACAAAGACTAAGACTATAGGTTTTCCCCACCCACTTATCATAGGTGACTTTAAAAGGTAGGAGGCTAGTATTACCTGCTACTGGCTGGCAACTAGTGGGAGTCTAGGCGGGTGGCAGAGACATGTGGGGAATCATCAGTAATGGTTTGACATTGCTTCTTGGGAAAGCTTGCAAGTTATGTCATGCCTTTCTAGGAATTTTTGGACACTCTGTAGTTTTATGGGATCATAAAACCATAGAGTTTACAGTGATTAATAGAGAGGCATGATGACACTTCTAGGTTTTCCTTGTGATTGACATCATGCTATTGCCATTTTTTTTCTCTACTGGTCATGGGAGTGGCAGCAAGAAACAGGATCTGGGGGCAGAGAATTCCCAGCCCCCGGTATACTGGCAGGCCTGTAAGAGGCCTAATTTTAAAACTTTTGCAAATGCAGATAAAAAGAAAGATTGAATACTGGCAGACTATATAACAATGCTATAAAGCATGATGTTATTTGTCTGTTGCAGAAAGAGTGCATATTGGGATATATTGAAGGATCAGGATTTAGGTCAGTGCCTTCACTATGAGAACTCTGGTCTATTGGTATTGATAATTGTTGCAAAGAGTTGCAGATCTCTAGGACAAATGGACCCTAAAATTTCATGACTAGTACTGTCAACCCGCCCCCCCCCCCGCCCTGAATTTTTAGGATTATAATCAGGGATGGATTCGTAACTGGAGATCCCAAGCTACCCAAGGCATCCCAGGCCTTGGAGAACTAACTGCTCTAGGGCTGGTTGAGAAGAAGGCATGACTGTTAAACTGCTTGTTTGTGGTAAAGCTAAAGGTAGTCCCCTGTGCAAGCACCAGTCGTTTCCAACTCTGGGGTGACGTTGCATCATGACATTTTCGCGGCAGACTTTTTACGCGGTGGTTTGCCATTGCCTTCCCTAGTCATCTACACTTTCTCCCCAGCAAGCTGGGTACTCATTTTACTGACCTTAGAAGGATGGAAGGCTGAGCCAACCTGGAGCTGGCTACCGGAACCCAGCTTCTGCTGGGATCGAACTCAGGTCGTAAGCAGAGAGTTTGACTGCAGTACTGCAGCTTTACCACTCTGCGCCACTGTGGTATAGGTGTGTTAATATGGCTTTTGCCAAGTAGCAACTGATCTGAAAATATCTCTCCTATGTTTGTCTATTCTGTTGAGTGTGGCAGAGTTAATGTTTGACATTCAGCCATATGTTTTAGTCAGTTGATGGATGTCATTGCTTGTATGTAATTGTTGATAATACTTTCAACCCAGCAAGAGAAGAAAACTAAAGATTTATGGCAAAATGTCTGATAATCAGACTGCATGTATTGAACTGTGGATGGGCTTTAATGAAGGCGTAGTTATATTCTCTGTCTGCTAATTTGGCTTTCTCACTTTAAAATCTCCACTCTCTGATGCCAATTTTGTTAAGGTCATTTTAAAAATGTTTAATTAAAAGGCTTATTTTGTAGTTGATGGCAATAATAATATTAATAATAATAATAATTACTCAGTTTGCAAACAAGTTTGGGGAGTCTTCTAATTCATTTTAATTGGAAACTGCAGTGGATGATAGTAAACTATGCAATGCAATGGTTGTTCCAGAATATTGGATGGGGAGCAGAGCTAGAAAGTGAATGAACAGTTTTGCGTGTTATAGAGAAATGCTAGAAGAAGGCATCCAAGTGAATTGTGCCTCACCCTCTTTGCATGTCAGGGTTAACATATAGAAGGAGAGATAGAGCATCTTCTTAATGGTGCAGTGGTAGGGCTGCCAAACCCCTGAGCTGGGCGGGGATTCTCCCACTCTGGAGGTTCCCAACCCACTGGCCCACATTGGACTGGTGGGGGGAATCTCCCCTGATGTCACTGGCATGATGACATCACCCGGAAGTGACGTCATTGCACCGGTGACACGGCCAATCTAGGCGTTCGCGGGAAAACTCTACGGTTTTCCCAGATGCTCTAGCAATTTGGGAGGGAAAACTCTATGGTACGGAGGCTGATGGGGACTTGGCAACCCTATGCAGTGCAGTGTGAGTTCACATCTAACCAAAGACCAGTGAACGCCCTCTTTGCATATTGGTGCACCAAAAGAAATCATGTACTCAATTTATGTTTTCTTTTGATGTTTCACAATATCATACACAGTATCATACTATGACATTTTCCCTCCCTCAGAGGCAAGATTTTCCCTTCATTTTATTCCCCTTTACTGATTGACCACCTTAGTAATGTGTTTTCTTCTTTGGTGAAGAACTCTGGCTGTAATATTTTGGCTGTTTCCTCAACACAGGAACCAGAGCGAAGGGTTGGGATAAATGTTTCCTCTAAGCTACAGAATCTTGTGAGCAAAAATTCTACTTTATGAGCTACTGGCATTAAAGTTGTGAGATGCTATATAAATTATTGTGCTCTGGGGCCATTTTTCCTGAGCTAAGACAAAAAGGTGTGAGCTGGAGGCTAAAAATCTGTGAGCTAGCTCACGCTAACTCAGCTTAGAGGGAACACTGGTAGGGATTGTCCTTTAACTTAAGCAACTTAAATGACACTCAAGGTGTTTTGAAATTCAAAAATCACAAAATATTTTATTTAACCTAGAGGGAAAGGTCAGGTGAAATCAGGGTTTGAAATTGCTGAGGTAAAACCAGTATATGCAGCAACTAGTTCTTATGTTTCAGGCTAATGAGAGTTTCTTAAAGCTATTCACAGTGACTTAAATCTTTATATTGAGAGGCTTTTGTTCCAATGTTTTCCCAAACACTCTAGTACACTTTGAGTATTTTCTGACTCTTTTGGTTTACAGAAGGCTGCTACACTCTTTCCAGTACCCAAACTCCTTCTCTTGAAACACCAGTATGCATCTTGAGTTTTTAACTGACATTTAAGGTTTCTAAAGGCAGTTTCTAACCACACCAGACCTGGAATCTCTTCACTCTTCAGAGCTAACTCCCTGTTATATAATATAATATAATATAATAATAATAATAATAATAATAATAATAATAATAATAATAATAATAATAATAATAAATTTTATTTCTACCCCGCCCTCCCCGCAAAGCGGCTCAGGGCGGCTAACAGTAAGTAATATATTAACATAAATAGTAAAACATTAGATTAGCAATTAAAATTACACATATAAAAACCCGTTAATTCAGTTAAAATACTTAATTTACAATTGCATTATATATATATCTGGCAGTAATAGCTGTTCTGGCGCTGATTCTGCCAGTTTAAATGGTGTTAACGATGGCGGTTCTTCGTTCCCTACCCTGTTGGACAGGGTAGGGAAATTCTTCTCTCACTAGAAGATCTATCCCCTTTCTTTGGCCCAAATGGGAGTCTTCACCTACTTCTCAAACTTCCTTGCCAACTTCCCCCCAGTTCACTGTCTGTGTAAAACTGCTCTCAACCGAAACCGAAATCAGATTCAACTCAGTCAAGGCAGAAATCTTACCGTCTCTTCAGCATGCAGCTCTCAGGTCTTTCTCTGCTCAACTGATCTAACCAATCAGATTGCTTGGAGCAGCCTGTCAGTCAAGGCTTTGTTTCTGTGAAGAATTAACCCTTCACAGTCCATCAGTTGTTTGTACAGCACTTGTAATCTTTTTAAAAAGTACAGTCCATTACACATACCTTACCTAATGAGTGCTTACAGAATGGTAAAATGTCATCCGATAGAGGCCAATACCAGATATTTAGAGAATGTATGTAGCAAACCAATGCAAAAGGAGAACTCTAGTCCCTGATACTGTCTGTTCTGTCTTCCATTGGTGTTTCTGAAATACCAGTTCTCTCTCCCATATCTCTTTTCCTTCATAATTCAAATTCCCTGCATAAGCAATGTATCCATCACTATTCTTTCATGGGGTTTCTCCTGGTCTGTCATTGGTTATCTTGCTGTAGCGTTCATGTTGTCTCTTTGTCTAATGTAACACTGGAGTAATCTATACAGGAATTAGTCCTAGTAGGAATATCCTTTCCTGCCTCTCTGTCTTCTTCATAACTTCTTTCTAAGTGACCTAGGACTAACTGCCTGTTTTATGGTTTCTCCTGCGTGCTGTCCATTTTGTACATTTTCATGTATAGAATTACTACAAACAGATGGAGACGTCCGGTTCCCTGTCTCCATGGCACAAAGCAGTAGTTTTTCTGCCCTGCAAACGGCAAGTAAGTGAATAGCAGATTCTCTTCAGAACTTGAATCAAATCAGTACACAAATATTTGTAGGGATGACCTCTATTCTTCACTTGCTTTAGTATATAAGAACAATTGTACAGAAACAACTACTAAATTGTAATTACAAATCCAGAATCAAAGTGTTCTTTTATGGTAGAATCTAAAATAACTGGTATTAATAGTGCTACACCTTAGTTGCTCCTCTTCAAACAGATGCTGTGTATCCAGCCATCTGCAGTTTTTGCAGTGGGACTTTCCTGCTCCCCCTTCCACTGAGCAATCCACTGAGCCTCCTCCAGGTGTTGTTCTTGGGAGGTTGACAGACTCTCAAGAACAACATTTTGGGGGGGGGGGGGAATGGGGATCTGTAGTGGAAGGAGGAGTCGGTAGAAATTGCTGCCCCTTCTTCTGGAGACTTAAAGCCATTAAGTCTTTGGAACTGTATGTATCCACATGCTAATAGATTAAAAATAAAACCCATTTTATATCAGCTTATATCAGCTTTTAGCACTCTTAGGCTGAAGTCTAAGTAGATGCTATGGCACCAAAATTCCTACCTGGAAAGCCTGAAATTAAAACAGGTTGAAATGATAGCAAAATACTAGCTTACAGTTCTTTGTTTTAGATACTAATGGGCAGCTTTGAGAACATGGATCCTCGGAACTATTTTAACAGTATGCAGAGGATGTAATCCCATATTATAAATTTATGTAGTTTTAGAATAAACCTTCTCAACACATCAAAACCTGGACCCTTGCATATTCAAACTATATAAACTGTAACTGGGAATTAAAACTAAGATTGAATAAATAAGGACATTTTCATAATAAGATCTACTAGTTCTAATGATGTATTAGATCTAATCTTTGTTGCACCCAAGTCTTTGGTAAAATTAGGGTTGCCAATCTTCAGGTGGACAAACGGAAAGAGAGAAGTCACTCAAGACTGTGCAGCAATAAACAACCCAAACAGATTATAGTGACCAAAAATTACTGAAGTGTAATGTACTATAATTTACAACATTTACAGGCAAAACATAGTTCATAAGTACACACATATAAGGAACAGATTAATTACTAAGTCCTCTGATGCCCTTTCTTCAAATTGGCCCTCCGAAAAAACTGTTCAACTCTGTTTCTGGGTCCAACTCTATATTGGAACCCTTGTTGAAATATGTGGATTCCTTTTTAAAATCTTTTGTTGTGGAACTACCATCTTATATTAGAGATAACACACATTTTGTGAGTCTAATAGAAAATACGAGGATACCATCAGAAGCTGTTTTAGTAAATCTTGATGTAGCTTCCCTGTATATGAGCATTCCTCGTGAGGAGGCTCGCTCCACTGTAGAGGAGATGTTAGAAAAGCATAGGAATAAACCCCCTCCCTCATATACTTCCTTCTTGATCTGGTTGAGATTATTTTAGAGAAAAACTACTTTTAATATGGTAATGAATTTTATTTGCAGACTAGAGGAGTAGCGATAGGCTCCAGTTTCGCTCCAAGTGTGGCGAACCTTTTTATGGGCAAATTAGAAAGGGAATCAATTTGTAATGAGAAGAATCCGTATCAGGACCAGATCATCTTTTATCATCTCTTTATTGATTACGTGTTCTTAATTATGAACTGTGAAGGTCAAGTAAGAGATTTTGTAAAGTGGTTAAATGATATTCACCCCAATGTTAAATTTACTAGTTACCAGGACAGAAACGAAGTATCATTTTTGGATACAACCATGTACAAACAACCAATGGGGAGATTGGCAGTGCACACCTATTACAAATCCACGGACAAAACTTCATTCCTTCACTTCAGGTCTTTTCACTCAGTACAAATGAGAAATAACATTCAATATAGCCAGTTCGTTAGGCTTAAACGTAATTGCACTAAGGAGGAGCAATATCGGAGAGACAGTGGTAAGTTGGCAATTGAGTTCCAGAGGAGTGATTACTCATGTAAGGTTGTGAATGAGGCTGGGAGAAGAGCAGATAAAATTAGCAGATCGTCACTCTTTCAGAAGCGCAACAGAAAGAAAGACCAAATCACATGTGGGTTTGATTATACACCTTTGATGGAAGACATCAGGACAATTATTATGCATCACTGGCATTTAATACAGGGCATACCCGGGTGTGAACGAACACCATTTATTGGCAACAGGAGAACTAGAAGTCTTAAAGACAGATTAGTTCATTAGGTATGACTGTTCCTGTTGAACCGAATAATAGTGTGGGTGATTCTTTAATAGGACACCATCTGTGCAAATGGTGCTTAGTGTGCCCACAAGCCTTAGAAGTCTCTGATTTTGTACTTGATGAAGGCGGTCCTTGCATTTCTTTAAGCCATTATTCAACATGTGCTAGTAAAAATGTCATATATTTAATTTTGTGTGAGTGTGGGCTCCCCTATGTGGGTAATACCACATGTCCAGTAAGGGCCCAGATCCTGAAGCATAGGAGTCGCATTAAGAATGGCGTCAGTGAAGCTCCCCTTGTGAATCATTTCAGGGAACAGGCCATACATATGACAGTTTTAAATATCTAGTTTTATATAAATGTTCTCAGAAAGGATCAGGAAAGGACATACAAACTACCTTGCTAAGAGAGGAGTGTTATTGGATCCATCGGCTAAACTCCTTCGTGTCTTATGGCCTGACTAATGCATTAGATGTTTCATGCTTTTTATAAAAATTGCTGTAAACTGTTTTTTAAAAAATTGTTGTGAAGTGATGGAGGTTCATATGTATTGAATTGGAGAAACAGAAATTATAAATCTTATGTAGACAGAATGCAGTTTGTTTAAGATCTGTGATAGGTGAAACTGATTAGGCGTTTAAAGTTGGGACGCTACTGAGTGGCATTTGCCTTGAGCCATTTTTGAGCTGTTGCCATTTGAAAATTGATACAGAGACTTTGTGTCCACTTGTGAATGTACTGTATGAGATGTTTATGTGAGTATAATGTAAAGTGTATTTAGGTTTATGGTGCAGGGTATGTAATTATGTAATTGTTTAGTAAATGATGTTATGTTTAAGTACAATATTTGGAGGAGGAAAAACTTGAAGCTGCCTTCCAATTGGAGTGGTCTTGAATTTACTGAAGTTGTGTAAGTAACATGTTTGTACTAGGATGTGAGTAGATTGTGGTTTATCTATGAAATTTTGGTTAATACTTACCTTGCAGCTTCATTGAAGAGAAGATTGTAGAGTATATCTTTGCTGGAAGAAACCTCAAAGCAGGATATCAAGTCGACCTCCTGTACATTGGAACTCTACACTACACTGGAAATTTCCTTGTGGAACTCTGTCTTATATTGAGATTGTTCCTTATATGTGTGTACTTATGAACTATGTTTTGCCTGTAAATGTTGTGAATTGTAGCAGATTACACTTTAGTAATTTTTCGTCACTATAATCTGTTTGGGTTGTTTATTGCTGCACAATCTTCAGGTGGGAGCAGGGGATCCACTGGTTTCATGGCCCTCCCCCTGCTTCAGGGTTATCAGAAAGCGGGGGGGTGGAATGTCTGCTGGGTGCTCCACTATTCCCTGTGGAGACTGATTCCCATAGGATATAATGGAGAATTGATCTGTGGGTATCTGGGGCTCTAGGGGGGCTGTTTTTTGAGGTAGAGGCACCAAGTTTTCAGCATCCAGTGCCTCTCTTCAAAATACTCCCCAGGTTTCAAAAAGATTGGATGAGGGAGTCCAGTTCTATGAGTCCCAGAAAAAGGTGCCGCTATCCTTTATTATTTTCAAATGGAGGGGAAGGCATTTAAAAGGTTTGTGGTCCCTTTAAATGTGATTGCCAGAACTCTCTTCAGAATTCAGTTGTGCTTGCACACCCTTGCTCCTGGCTCCACCCCCAAAGTCTCCTGGTCGTCCCCCCCCCCCCCGCAAGTCCCCAGATATTTCTTGAGCCAGACCTGGCAACCCTGGGTAAAATAATCAGAAATAATCAGAAACTGGTGGCTGCTGGAAGCCCTTTCTGGATCTTCCCCCACAACTTCCCCAAAAATGTACATCTACATGGTATAACTATAAATGTTAAAAATAGAAATTTCATGATAAACACAATATTTTCCCCTTTCCTCAGTGGCACAATAAGATTGTCCAGCTCTCTACTAACAGTCATGGGATTTCTTCTAAACCTCAGTGCTAATGAAAAAGCATTAAGATGATCAATGGAAAGAGATCTGTTGTGTTAATGGCCATGCTGTAAATCAGTAAAATAAATTAAAATTAGTAAGAGCTGTTCTGTGTTAATCATTTTAAACTGGCAGAAGATCATGATGATGCAAGTAGTATGTACCCTGAAAATTTAGCAGCGCTTTCCTTTGTTTACAAAAAATTTTTTTATGTAAATTGTGTGCAAAACATACAGAGATTTTATTGTGCTGTCTTTATTAATTGATTCTGATTCCAGGAACATATGCTAAAGAACCATGGGGCTCATAAGGCTTTAAGAAGCTGTCATCCTGTTTTAGTTTGAAATATAGTGTGTAAATATATAGAAGGAGAAAGAGAAAATTATTTTGATTTCTCTACAACCACACTATCATCCGATTTTGGATTTGTACATTTTCTGTTTCAATGGGCATTTCTGTTTGTCTATCAGTTGTTCTGCTTCTCAGATTTGGTTACATGGTAGAGAGCTGGAAATGTGTATGAGACCCATTCAGAGCCCACTCCTGCAATATATTCCTTGTGTATATTGGGTGTATTGCAGGCCTGATTCATTCATTATCTGAATGGTATAGCAGCTCTGTAGGTGGAGTGACTTACTACAGTACTATGGTAATGTTTGAAGAAATCTGTTCATGTGGATGGGATTGCCTGATGTACTTCTTACTCAGTGTTGTTAGCTGCTGTATATACAGTACCTATGTATACCTAAATATATGTGTATGTGCTGTCAAGTCACAACTGACTTATGGAAACTCCAGTAAGGGGTTTTTAATGGCATTGACTTCCTCTGCAGAGTTTTCATTGGTAATCCCTCATCCAAGTACTGACTATGCTTAGATTCTGAGATCTGACAACATCAGATTGTACCATAGCATTCCATATCCCCTGGTATACATTGGTATTAATTTGATATAGAAAAATCTCATGTGTAAAGCTACCCTGGACAAAGTATTTCTCAGAGACTGAAAAGGGTGCTCTTCTTCACCACATTCACTTATTGCTACCTTAACTGGATCTTTGTTCAGCCCATATGTTTTCTCTTAACACCCATGATGTGCTCTTAAATCCCTATGCAAATGATCCTCTTCCACACCTCCCGTTGAACAATGTAGTCTGAAATTCTTCCACTTTAACATATTCTTGATCATTTTCTAGGATACCCCCCCCCCCTTTTTAGTGCTTCCTATGCAGGAACTTATGAAACACCATGTGCAGCTGCTTTTTCAGTGTCCATACCTTGCCAGATTTCTGGTGTTGTCCCCCACCCCTGACATAAATTATTGTAACTTCCAAAATCTGTTCTTTAAATTAGCATATGTACCCCTATTTCAGGAGCTCTGTGGCACAGAATGGTAAACTGCAGTACTGCAGTCCAAGCTCTACTCGTGACCTGAGTTCAATCCTGGCAGAAGCTGGGTTCAGGTAGCTGGCTCAAGGTTGACTCAGCCTTCCAGCCTTCCGAGGTTGGTAAAATGAGTACCCAACTTGCTGGGGATAAAGTATAGATGACTGGGGAAGGCAAACCACCCTGTAAGAAAGTCTGCCAAGAAAACGTTGTAATGTGATGTCGCCCCATGAGGTTTTTTTACCGCTTTTTCTGGATGTCTATATTGAGAAGACTTTCTTTGAATTGCTGCCTAAAGACATGCTGACTGCACTGAAGCAGGAGGGCAGGTAGAAGAAGCTGGTGCTAATCCAGTAGCAGATATTTCCACCCAACCCCTTGTCTTGGGGTTTAAGTTTTATGAGTAAAGCCTTGTGACTTCAGCTGTAAACTGATAGGAACTGGTGCTAATGATGAGACATAGGACCTTTTTTGTTTCCCTTTCTTTGGCATTGGCTGCCTGGGTGATACAAGGCATAGACTTTAGAGAAGTAGCTCATATCCATATCCATAAAGCCTTGTTGGTACCTTTTGTGGCTGAATGTTATGTTAAAGCATGGGGAAAATGAAGGCAGGAAACAATACTTGCAAGTTGGTTTTAGAAGCTATGGGCTGGATCTAGTATACTTTTCTGTTCATGCAAGGTCCTGTCTTGTCCATTGTTTTTTTTTAAACCTGTCTTGTCCATTGTGTCACTGTTGTCAGTGGAACAAAATGGTCCTGCCCCCCCCCCCCCCGATGTTCCCAAAGCACTGCTCCCGGGGAGCATCACGAGAGGCAAAAAGTAAGAGAAAGATGGAATTGGTGGAAGTTAGCTCATCCTTTCCATTAGCAGAAAATGTAGTCTTAATCCAACTCTATAAAATGTGACCATTCTAACACTGGACAGAGTGTACATTTCTGATACCATTCAGAAAATGACAGGAGAATAGGTTAAGTATTAATTGTATCCAGTAAACACTGTATTCTGTTTTTGTCAAGCTTTTTTCATAACAGTTTTCTTGTGGCAATAGGCTATATATTACCACTCTATTCATCTGATGGCAGCATGTTTGACCTGCTGCAAGAGGCTTTTTCACTGATATAATACAGGATGGGCAGAAGATCACTTTGGGAGTGACCATTGATGCTCCAAGCAATTCAAAGTAGCTCCCCCCCTCTAGTGCTGCTGTAATCATTTTCTTATCCTTCCCTATAAAAAGCAACAGCAGCAGCTTCTCTCTCTTTCATGCAGAGGATAAGACAAACATTCATTTTTGCTCTGAATGGAAAAGCAACAGGATCAGATTGCTTCCCATTCACCTTATTTTCCAGCATCATGTGCATGTGTATATGCCCTTACTCTGGATGGGAAAGGAGGATGCTGTTAACTCTTTAATTCTTTGAGTTAGCAGTAACCCATTGCAGTTATTAGAAGCTGACAGACATGTAGCTGAAATACTTTTTAGTCTAGTGAGTCATATCTAATTCTGTTAATACATACACTTAACCATGCAGAGCCTTCACCCTTCAAATGCTCTCATCCTGTCAGATGGCATATTATAATGGAGAGGAGCTCACTTTTGTCAGAGGCATTCAACATTAGTTGAATATCACCAAAAAGGTATCTCACTTTCACTATTCAAAATGTATAGTATAACTCATGCATTGGATTGGGGGAATAAGAAATGGTAGGATGATTCACAGATGTGTCAATTTTTCTAAATTACTTGTAATCATAATCAAAATCTCTTAAGTGTTGTGCATACATGGTTGCTGAGTTTATGGTCTAATTTTGTGGTATGCAGAAGGGTTCTTTGGATACATCACACACAATTAATATTTGTACTGTAGAACAGAGGAAGTATTTATCAAATAATAATTACTGCCTAAATAGCAATACTCCAGACTTGGTTCATGTTTGGCACACGTGTTTTCCATCTGGCACTTCGAAGTTTAAATAAGACGGCATCTATTTTTCCTTGTTCTGGAAGGAGATCAGTTTTCAGTAGTAGTGCCAAATTAATTATCTCTAATTTCGTCTTCTAGATCATTTTTTGTTTTTATGGGGAAATGTCACAGTATAGACTGCACAGGCAGATGTCATGTCGAAGAAGCAAAGAAGCATGATGTGAAATCCTTCACAGATTTGAGCAAATCTGTGTTTTTCTCCAATTCTTGCCTTCTTTATTTAACAATCATGTATCTTTTGGTGATTTCCATGTATATTATATTTGTTGGGTAGTGGTGTGTGTTGCCTCCAGTTCAGTGGCAAAGCATTAGAAAACCATACTCTTGAACTGGGTGATTGTAGCACCACCAGTTACACAAGCTGGTGAGGGGCAGTAGAGAACTTGAACCCTCCCTTAACCATGAAGCTTGCTGTTTGACCCTGGACTAGTGACTTAAATTTACAGCCTGGCTTTGAGAATAAAATGGGATAACTCCATATGTACCACTCTAAACTTCTCTAAGAGCCTGGAATATAGGACAAAGAATGGATGAATTCAGATGTACCATGAAACTGAGTTAATTAAAATTAACCAAATCATTCAGATCTGCACCACCATACTGAATACGGTTAGTTAGGGCTTCTCAGAACAGCTGCTCTAGTAATCACTGTTAGTCTTAATCATTATATATGATTGCATTATATATGAACATGCTATCCTTGCTTGTTTTCAACTAAAGCCCCATGTCCATTTTGCCTATAGAGTTGCCTGGCAAGAGTGGCTCAAAATGAAATTATTTTTGCCTTCAGTTGTCTTTCACTAGTGCCTAACCTCTCCCTGCCTGAGTCTGACTTGCAATAGATTCCTCTCCACCCTCCATCTCCCCTCATTTCCTTCATCCTAAAGGACCAGCAGTAAAACACATTGCCCCTAAGGGGGGAAAATGCCCATGGAGCCCTGGGTATCTTAATAGCCCTCCAGTGTATTATGATACCCAGGGCTCCACCAGCATTATTTCCTCAAAGACCAAAGTTGTTTGCACAACTGCTCTTACACTGCCTTGAGAATTCCAGCCCCAGTTTTTCCTGCAGCCAAATTCTTCCCCTGTTCTGCTTGCTACTTGCTTTATCTATTCAGTAAAGTTCATTTAACACAATCCACCTGTGCAATTATTGGTTTTCAAATAGTTGGGGGTTGGGGAGTGATCTCTTGCAGAAACTTTGGAAGCTGGGAATAAGTGTGAACATATGAACATATGAAGCTGCCTTATACTGAATCAGACCCTTGGTCCATCAAAGTCAGTATTGTCTTCTCAGATTGGCAGCGGCTCTCCAGGGTCTCAAGCTGATGTTTTCTGCACCTATTTGCCTGGACCGTTTTTTTTTTTTTAGATGCCAGGGATTGAACCTGGGGCCTTCTGCTTCCCAAGCAGATGCTCTACCACTGAGCCACCGTCCCTTCTATAGGAATATGGCTTGTGGGTGTTCTTTATGGAGAGACAGAATTCCAGCTGGTTATATAAATAAATTGGTAAGAGGGGTATGAGCAAAAAACAGTACACTGGGGGAATTCTTGCTTTACTGTGAGTAGAGGGGTAGTGAAACTGACACCAAGAGACTGTTTTCCGTGAGTTTTGGTGTGGAAAGAGTTAACTCAACAGGCTGTAGGTGTCATTATTTATTAATGTACCATTGGTCATTGTGTTGTTAGCCGCCCTGAGCCTGCTTCGGCGGGGGAGGGCGGGATACAAATAAAATTTTACTTTACTTACTTACTTATGGCCAATCTGCGAGAAGGACATGTGCTCAAGGGTTCCTTGATGTGTTGAGAGAACAGTTGCTCCACCCCCATGTGAAACCAATGGCAAGCAGTATAGCAAGTGCTATTAGAAAAGCTTTGCCCTGATTTGAGGCCATGGTGCCATGAAGCAGGTTTGGATACCAACAGAATTTTTGGTGGTAATAATAATTATTATAAGGCATTGTGTGTAGAATAGCCCAGAGATCTGAAGATTGTCTGGCAGAATCAAGTTCTAGCTCTTAGTGTTACACACTACTAGGTGGTGAGCTATACTTGTTGCCCAAGTTCACCCAGCTAGCTTCATGTAGAAGAGTGGGGATTGGAACCTGTTTCTCCAGATTAGAGTCCTCTCTCTTAACCACTAAACCAAACTGGCTATCTTTTGTGCTGGTGAGGCAATAGCACTGAAACCAGGTTTGATTACTGGTTGTACAAACTAACCATAGGTAAAATAAACCATGGCTTTATGTTACTGTCTGAACTGATGCAATATTGCAGTGATCCAGTAGCATCAGTGAAAAACTTTTCATTGTCCACATGAACTGAAGACCATAGAAGGCTTAGTAACATCATGTAGCGATTTTTCTGAATAAACCAGTTTGGTGTAGTGGTTAAGAGTGGCATAATGTAATCTGGAGAGCTGGGATTGATTCCCAGTGCCACCACATGTAGCCAGCTGGGTGATCTTGGGTCAGTCATAGTTCTCTCAGAGCTGTCTCAGCCACACCTACCTCACAGGATGTCTGTTGTGGGGAAAGGAAGGGAAGGTGATTGTAAGCTGCTATGAGACTCCGAGTTGTGAAGAGTGGGCTATAAAACCAATTCTCCTCCTCCTCTTCCTCTACCTCCTCTTCCTCCTCCTCCTTGGGGAAGAGAGATGAAGAGTTGAAGTAACATAGTACTGAAATTTTGCACAGAATAGAGAATCTGTGTGGGGTTTTGAGTAGTTTACTAATAGAAGGTGCTCAGTTTAACTTATACCGTTTTCGCACACAGCTTACCTCACAGTCACAATCCTGTTCCCTCCACAGCGTCCGGTCGGATTTCCCACCATCTGTGCTGGAGTTACAGGAAGTGCCACAGCGTCTGCATAGCAAACATAAACTGGGTTTTAGCAGTTTACGTTTGCTACGCATAAGCCGTGGCACTTCCTGTAACTCTGGCGCAGATGGTGCGAAATCCGACCAGACGCTGCGGTGGGAACAGGATTGTGACTGCAAAGTTAGCTGAGTGCAAAAACAGTCATCTTTTGGTTATTAACTGGAAGACTAGGACTTACGCCACTCCTCACCTGTGTAGATAGGATTAAGACATACAGTTTTACAATTCAGGTATGTCCATAGAGAGAAGCAGAATTTTTGCAACTGACTTGGAAGATGCCATCTTGACAGCAGCTGTTCCTCTTGTAGGATTGATTCAGTTTACAGCCTCAGTCTCCAATAACGTCTCCTCACAAGAAAATTAACACTATACAAAGACTACCCAGCAAAACTCATCTGCTTGGGAAGTAGGCAGCCTGTAAATGTAGAACTGGATGTGATAAAGATTGCTGCTTACCTTGTCTACTTAAAACATCAGCTGTTTGGACAGCTCCGCAGAGGTACTACAGTTGGACATTTCAGAGAGTTCTGAGAGAGAGCAGAGAAGCTCTGAGAGAGAGCAGAGAATGTGATACAAGGGTGAGGTTTGGCTAAACAGCTGGGGAAGTTGCTGAGAATTTCTGAGTTTGTGTGACTGCTGAAAATTCAGAGTTTGTGGTTGTTGGGGAACTGCTTTCTGTTTGGTTTGAGTGGGCTAAAGGTGAAGATGATTGAAGGTGATTGTTGTTGATTGATTAGGAGTGGCTGTGTCCCCTACCCTCTTTGCATTATTAAGCTGAGCCTTGCCAGAGGCGTGAGCTAAAGGGCTCTTGACCTGTGTCTCTTAGCCTGGGGGCTCTGTAAGGACCAGGAACCCAGATCCCTATTTTTCTTGTGTTCCCAATAAGGTAAGTTCACCCTCCAGAAGGGAAGCCACATAAACAAACAGGATTTAAAGGGGATTGCATATATTTTTTAAAAAGCTATCATGAAGGTAGAATGCCAGCAGGGGGGTGGGGGCTTTCTAATGTTTTGCACTGAGTGTCACATGTATGACTATCTGCCCACAGGACAGAAGTCTTGGGTGTGTTCTCAATGCAAGGAGCTCCTGGTCCTTAGGGAACGAGTTCGTACCCTTGAGGCCGAGGTGACTGACCTGGAGAAGCAGAGACAGTCAGTTAGGCACTTGGGGGGGACTCTTGGGGATGTATTAGATTAGCCCTGCTCTGAATGTGGCAGCCCCGTTGCTACCAGGGAGCATGAGGGTCGAGAGGGAACACGGTACCATGCTGAGGATAAGGGGAATGCGCCCTCAGAAGGGACCTCTTTTTCAGTTGGTGAGCGGGAATCTTTTCACGCCAAGGAATCATCCCTGGGCAGGGAGACAGGGGGGGTGTCTTGGTAGTTGGTGATTCAATCCTTAGGCAGGTAGACAGCTGGGTGGCAAAACTGCATACTGACGTATGGTGACTTGCCTGCCTGGTGCGAAGGTAGCGGACATTACGCATGAAGTAGATAGGCTGATAGACAGTGCTGGGGAGGAGCCAGTGGTCATGCTGCATGTTGGCACCAACGATGTGGGGAAATGCAGTCATGAGGTCCTGGAGGAAAAATTTAGGCTGCTAGGCAGGAGATTTAAGGCAAGGACCTCCAAGGTAGCCTTCTCAGAAGTGCTACCAGTTCCACGTGCAGGGCTGGAGAGACAGACACAAATTAGAAGTCTCAATGTGTGGATGAGACGATGGTGTAAGGAGGAAGGGTTTAAATTTGTTAGGCACTGGAATGCTTTCTGGAACAAGAGACGGTCTCCATTTGTCCCCAGATGGAACTAGGCTGCTGGTGCTTAAAATAAAAAAGGTGGCATAGCAGTTTTTAAACTAAAACTTGGGGGAAAGCGGACAGGAGATGAAATGTCTCTGGTTCAGGAAGACTCATCTCAAAGAGGGTTACCCGTTACTTTTCTAACGGGTAATGGATCAGAGTTGTCCACTGAGATGGTGACAAACAGTATCGAGTGTCTGCCAAAGTCTCGAGGCGGCAGGAGGAAGGCTGTGGGTCTAATTTGCATGGGAAATTATAGATGTTTGTATACAAATGCTAGAAGTGTTCAAAGTAAAATAGGTGAGTTGGAATGTGTAGTGCTGGGGGAAAACATAGACTTAGTGGGAATTTCAGAAACTTGGTGGAATGAGGAGAATCAGTGGGACACGGTGATACCTAGATAAAAATTATATTGGAAGAATAGGGAGGGAAGGGTTGGAGGTGGGGTGGCTCTGTATGTCAGAGAGGTATACAGTCCTAAGACTGAGGTCAAAGAATTAGATTCCCTTCTAGAAATTCTTTGGGTCAAAATAGAGGGCCCCAAATGAAATTTAACTATGGGAGTTTGTTATCGCCCACCAAATCAAAAAATAGAAGACGATTATAATATGATGGAAGGATGAAAGATAGCGGCTAAGCGAAAAATTGTGTCGTAATAGGTGATTACCCGCAGATTGATTGGGTCAATATGTGTTCAGGTCGAGAGAAAGAGATTGAGTTTCTAGATGCTCTCAATGACTGTGGTATGGAGCAGATGGTCACAGAACCTACCAGGGGTGGGGCGATCCTGGATTTGGTCCTAAGTAATGACCAAGACTTGGTGAGAGATGTAAAAGTGATCGCACTGCTTGGGAGCAGTGACCATAATATTATTGATTTCACCATTTGTATAAATAGAGAGTTGCCCCAAAAGACCGGCACAACCACATTTAACTTTAAAGGGGGTAAATTCTCTGAGATGAGGAGGCATGTGAAGAGGAAACTGAAAGGAAAGATAAATACATTCAAAATCCTTGGGGAAGCTTGGAGGCTATTTAAAACTACAATCCTAGAAGTTCAGATAAAATACCTTATTTTTCGGACCATAAGACGCACCCCCCCAAAAAAAAAAGTGTGGGGGGGAAGTATGTGCGTCTTATGGAGCAAATACTGAAAAAAGGAGACGAGGTGGGGGGGAAGGGGGGCTGCAGCCATGGGAGACAAGCGCCGGGATTGCTCCCTCCGCCCCCACCGCAAACCCAGACCCAGACTCACCGGACCATAAACGCCCCCACTGCAAACCCGGTTGCCAGTGGGACACGTGGCTGTCTCCCTCCGCGCTTGCGTGCCTGGCTCCCTCCGCACGCCTGGCTCCCTTCGCCCCACTGCAAACCCAGTGCATCGCGCACGCCTGCATGCCTGGCTCCCTCCGCCCCACCGCAAACCCAGCGCTTCACACGCGCCTGCATGCCTGGCTCCAGCCTGAAGGCTGCAATGGCGCCCACATCCCCGACGGCTGTGCTGGGAGGCAGCAGAAGACGAAGGTGCGTGTTATGGTCTGGTGCGTCTAATGGTCCAAAAATATGGTATATACCACAAGTTAGAAAAGGCACAAACAGATATAAGAAAAGGCCTGCATGGTTAACAAACAAAGTAATGGAACCTGTAAAAGGAAAGAAGGACTCCTTTAAGCAATGGAAAGCTAGTCCAAGCGAGATTAATAAAAGGGAACACAGGCTGTGGCAAATCAAGTGCAAGACTGTGATCAGGCAGGCAGAAAGGAACTATGAGGAGCATATTGCAAAACAT
Source organism: Heteronotia binoei (assembly GCF_032191835.1). Lineage (NCBI taxonomy): Eukaryota > Metazoa > Chordata > Lepidosauria > Squamata > Gekkonidae > Heteronotia > Heteronotia binoei. The sequence continues at coordinate 91,008,026 of NC_083228.1, read as the reverse complement.
AAAGACCAACAATAAAAATTTCTTCAAATATATTAGAAGCAGGAAACCAGCCAGGGAGGCAGTGGGGCCCTTGGATGACCAAGGGGTGAAAGGATTACTGGAGGAGGATAGGGAAATGACTGAGAAGCTGAATGCATTTTTTGCCTCTGTCTTCACTGTGAAAGATGAGAAGTGTTTGCCTGCTCCAGAACCACTTATTTTGAAAGGGGTATTGAAAGACCTGTCAGATTAAGGTGACAAGAGAGGAGGTCCTACAACTGATAGATAAATTAAAAACTAATAAGCCACCAGGTCTGGATGGCATACATCCAAGAGTTCTGAAAGAACTCAAAGTTGAACTTGTGGATCTTCTGACAAAAATATGTAATCTTTCATTGAAATCTGCCTCCGTTCCTGAGGACTGGAAGGTAGCAAATGTCACCTCCATCTTTAAAAAGGGTTCCAGAGGAGATCTGGGAAATTACAGGCCAGTCAGTCTGACTTTGAGACCGGGAAAGTTGGTAGAAACCATTATCAAGGACAGAATGAGTAGGCACATTGATGAACATGGGTTATTGAGGAAGACTCAGCATGGGTTCTGTAAGGGAAGATCTTGCCTCAATAACCTGTTACATTTCTTTGAAGGGGTGAACAAACGTGGACAAAGGAGACCCGATAGATGTTGTTTACCTTGACTTCCAGAAAGCTTTTGATAAAGTTCCTCATCAAAGGCTCCTTAGTAAGCTCGAGAGTCATGGAGTAAAAGGACAGGTCCTCTTGTGGATCAAAAACTGGCTAATTAATAGGAAGCAGAGAGTGAGTATAAATGGACAGTCTTCGCTGTGGAAGACGGTAAGCAGTGGGATGCCGCAGGGTTCAGTACTGGGCCCCATGCTCTTTAACTTGTTCATAAATAACTTGGAGTTGGGAGTAAGCAGTGAAGTGGCCAAGTTTGCAGATGCCACTAAATTGTTCAGGGTGGTGAGAACCAGAGAGGATTGTGAGGCACTCCAAAGGGATCCGTTGAGGCTGGGTGAGTGGGTGTCAATGTGGCAGATGAGGTTCAATGTGGCCAAGTGCAAAGTAAAGTACGTAGGGGCCAAAAATCCCAGCTACAAATACAAGTTGATGGGGTGTGAACTGGCAGAGACTGACCAAGAGAGAGATCTTGGGGTCGTGGTAGATAATTCACTGAAAATGTCAAGACAGTGTGCGATTGCAATAATAAAGGACAACGCCATGCTGGGAATTATTAGGAAGGGAATTGAAAACAAGTCAGCCAGTATCATAATGCCCCTGTATAAATCAATGGTGCGGTCTCATTTGGAATACTGTGTACAGTTCTGGTCACCGCACCTCAAAAAGGATATTATAGCATTGGAAAAATTGCAGAAAAGGGCAACTAGAATGATTAAAGGGTTGGAACACTTTCCCTATGAAGAAAGGTTAAAACGCTTGGGGCTCTTTAGCTTGGAGAAACGTCGACTGCGGGGTGACATGATAGAGGTTTACAAGATTGTGCATGGGATGGAGAAAGTAGAGAAAGAAGTACTTTTCTCCCTTTCTCACAATACAAGAACTCATGGGCATTCGATGAAATTGCTGAGCAGTCGGGTTAAAATGGATAAAAGGAAGTACTTCTTCACCCAAAGTGTGATTAACATGTGGAATTCACTGCCACAGGAGGTGGTGGCTTCTATAAGCATAGCCAGCTTCAAGAGGGGGTTAGATATGGAGGAGAGGTCCATCAGTGGCTATTAGGCACAGTGTGTGTGTATATATTTGGCCACTGTGTGACACAGAGTGTTGGGCTGGATGGGCCATTGGTCTGATCCAACATGGCTTCTCTTATGTACTTATGTTTAATTGAAGGTGACATGTGCATTGTATTGCATATTAGAAAAATAAATAAATGTAGTTTTAATTTAGTGGAGAAAGCAGACAGAAATGGTATAGTGAAAGGATAATACTAATAGCATTATGCTTATTTTGAATTAATCACTGAGATCAGAGCTTCTATGTAACATTATAGTAACATCTGTCAAAAGACATGTAATCCACTTGTGTTGCAACCATTAAGTAGCCACCAGAGCCATATTATTGACCAGTCCGGTTAGGTTTTGCTCTTGTATTGCGTATATTTTATTACTGTTTTCTCTGCCTCTTTCCTGTCCCTTCTCTCTCACACACCTTTCAGTAGTTTGCAAATCTGTTCTTAAGAAGCAAGCCCAACTATTCATTCCTTTGAGAGGATTCAAGTAACCTATGTACTTTAGGGTACAGAACTAAACACCTGACCAAAAATAAAAAAAAGATATTCTGAAATGAGTAGCAGTGGCCACTTATGGTAGCTTTGTTCAGTAACTACTTAAGCCAGTTAGTTCAGCATATCTCTAAACATTAGTATTCATTGTACCAACAAGGGCTCTATTCATGAAGAGTCTATTCTCCATTCATTATGCATGCCTAATTCCCATTAATGTTAGTGGGGGTTGTGTGCATACCAAAGTAAGGAGAAAGTGCATTATGAATGTGTAAATATAACCCAAGAAGATTTTTCTGACACACACACAAGCAGTAAGTGTGATTTCCCTACTTGTAATCTATTATTTTTGTGTGGAAACAAATGCACAATTATTATTTATTATGACGTGCCATTACAAAACTATCAGTGCTAACACTCAAACTCATATGATGATGTTCCATTTGTTCCACACCCCAAAAAGAAAGAAACAGACACCAAGCTTCGATTAAATTTGTGTGTGTTTAAAGTGTGTTTAAAGCTTTTCCTACAAAAGTAGCCCTGATGGCAACCCTCTAAAAACTGAACTGTTCTCGGTGAACTCCTTAGCAGCCTTCTAGTGCAGGTACCGTAAAAGGCTGCTGTGACAGAATGGGGCAGCTAAGTGGCAGCCCATAGCAAGCTGGGTAAAGGTTTAGGCTCCAACAATCTTGGGATCTCTGGGCTGCAGAGATTGGTTCCCTTGGAGAAAATGGCTGTTAAAGTCCTTCCCCTCCCCAAACCATGATAGGGTTGCCAAGTCCCTCTGCTACTGCAGTGGGGGACCTGTTCCTTGTGCATGCAGTGTGTGGCGCAATGATGTCACCTGGAAGTGACATCATCACACTGGGGATGTTATGCCAGGTACCTTAGATTTTTACTGCAATTCTGAGAGCATCACACTGGAACCACTCTAGGATTTGTAGTAAAACTCTATCATACCATAGAGTTTTTAGTGAGTCCTAGAGCATCCCTGGTGTGACATCCTCGGTGTGATGACATCACTTCTGGGTGATGTCATCATGTCGGGGATGGCACGTGCCGATGTGGCTCTTTGGGGGAGGGGATTCTCCCAGCGGCCTGCTCCCTGCTGGCGGGTTGGGGACCCTAGGGGAAGAGGTCCCTGCCCCCAACAGAAGCCTGGCAACCCTAAACCATGGCCTCCTCAGGCTCCACCCTCCAGGATTTCCAAACCAAGAGCTGGCAACCCTAACTTAGTCTTAGTCAACCTGCTGCCACACCCACTTCTAGCTGTTGCTAATTGTTGGGCCCAGGGTCATTAGCCCCTACCATCTCTATCTGAGCATGCCATACTTTCTCAGAGCTGCTTGCGCCCCCCCCCTTTTATTTCCTGCCACAACTCTGGGCTTTCATAAGGCTATGTGTACCTCCTGGCCCAGGGTAAGTGTGTTCCCTCATTGGTCTGCCCCTGTTAGAGCTAACCAACGGATTTGTGTTAGAACTGGGAGCCATACAACCTATACAAGTAATATAAAAATTATTTTAGAACTGAGGATATACAGTAGATATTTGGGAAGACTGAATCTTCCCTAATTTAGTCAATCACTCAATTGGAATAATCTTCCAAAATTTTCAGCTGTAATTGCCTCCTCTCTTTCTACTGTATTGTATAGTCTATGGTTGGAATATCTGTAATATTCTTTACTAATCTGTTGATTTTGATCTGCCCTGTGACCAACAAAACATGTCAAAATGGATTCAGTTGAATCCCCCCCAGCCCCCTTTATTTTGCTGCCTATGAAATAGCAAAATAAAATATGTACTCAAAATGTATTGGGAACAGCATGTGATTGTTCGGCCAAATGCAGAAGGACCTGGGGCAAAAGACCAAAGGAATGGAACACTTGCTCAGTGAGAAATGATGGTAAGGAGCCAGATTCACTAGCTCATTCCTAGGTTATAAACATTATGTAGACATTGCAGGAAACTCCCTCTAAAGGACAATTGCCTTTATTGTGATTACAACATATGGCACTACTTCCTCACAACATGAAATCTAGATAGGGTTGCTAACTTGGTCAGATTAATGGGCAGGGGATGGGGTTTACCTTTCTGGGAGCAAGGAGGAAGAAGTAGAAAACAAATTTGGTGTGCTTACATCACCAGGAAGTGACATAAGTATGTCAGTGACAAAATTAGTTTGAAGCTAATTCTACCATAGAGTTTTGTCCAAAACCCAGAGTGTTGCCCCTGACATCACTGACTTGCCTCTATCACTTCCTGGTTATGTAGGCATGTCACATTTATTTCTCGCTTCTTGCTTGTTGGAGGAGGTAAATTCTGCTGCAGAAAGGAGTGTCCTGTGACCATTTTCCCCACTTTCTGGTAGCTTTGAAGCAGGAGGAGGGGCTCCCCTGAGGGATCCCCTGCTTCTCAACTAGGGATTGGCAATCCTAAATCTGGAGATTATGCATATGGTGTTTTGCAAGTAGTCAGATAACCCATGAATTTGGCTTGCTGACCTCCAGGTGGGGTCTGGAGATATCTCACTATTACAACTGATCTCCAGACAACATAAATCAGTTCCCTTGGAGAAAATGGCTGCTTTGGAAGGTGTATTCTATGGCATTGTACTTTGCTGTGGTCCCTCGCCTCCCCAAACCATGGTCTTCCCACACTCCAGATCTCCAAGTATTTCCCATCCCAGAGCAGGCAATCCTACCCACAACTCCAAAGAAGTAGTATAAACCCTTTCTGGGTGTGTTTAAGGGATGGATATGAGTGAACAAACTGAAACTTAATCCAAATGAAATGGAAGAAGTACTGTTGGAGATAAGAACATAAGAGAAGCCATGTTGGATCAGGCCAACGGCCCATCAAGTCCAACACTCTGTGTCACACAGTGGCAAAAAATTTTATATACACACATACACTGTGGCTAATAGCCACTGATGGACCTGTGCTCCATATTTTTATCTAAACCCTTCTGGAAGGTGGCTATACTTGTGGCCGCCACCACCTCCTGTGGCAGTGAATTCCACATGTTAATCACCCTTTGGGTGAAGAAGTACTTCCTTTTATCCGTTTTAACCTGTCTGCTCAGCAATTTCATCGAATGCCCACGAGTTCTTGTATTGTGAGAAAGGGAGAAAAGTACTTCTTACTCTACTTTCTCCATCCCATGCATTATCTTGTAAACCTCTATCATGTCACCCCGCAGTCGACGTTTCTCCAAGCTAAAGAGTCCCAAGCGTTTCAACCTTTCTTCATAGGGAAAGTGTTCCAGCCCTTTAATAATTCTAGTTGCCCTTCTCTGGACTTTCTCCAATGCTATAATATCCTTTTTGAGGTGCGGCAACCAGAACTGCACACAGTACTCCAAATGAGACCGCACCATCGATTTATACAGGGGCATTATGATACTGACTGATTTGTTTTCAATTCCCTTCCTAATAATTCCCAGCATGGCGTTGGCCTTTTTTATTGCAAACGCACACTGTCTTGACATTTTCAGTGAGTTATCTACCACGACCCCAAGATCTCTCTCTTGGTCAGTCTCTGCCAGTTCACACCCCATCAACTTGTATTTGTAGCTGGGATTCTTGGCCCCAATGTGCATTACTTTGCACTTGGCCACATTGAACCGCATCTGCCACGTTGACGCCCACTCACCCAGCCTCAACAGATCCCTTTGGAGTTCCTCACAATCCTCTCTGGTTCTCACCACCCTGAACAATTTAGTGTCATCCGCAAACTTGGCCACTTCACTGCTTACTCCCAACTCTAAATCATTTATGAACAAGTTAAAGAGCATGGGACCCAGTACCGAGCCCTACGGCACCCCACTGCTTACCGTCCTCCACTGCGAAGACTGCCCATTTATACTCACTCTCTGCTTCCTATTACTCAGCCAGTTTTTGATCCACAAGAGGACCTGTCCTTTTACTCCATGACTCTCAAGCTTTCTAAGGAGCCTTTGATGAGGAACTTTATCAAAAGCCTTCTGGAAGTCAAGGTAAACAACATCTATCAGGTATCCTTTGTCCACGTGTTTGTTCACTCCCTCAAAGAAATGTAACAGGTTAGTGAGGCAAGATCTTCCCTTGCAGAACCCATGCTGAGTCTTCCTCAATAACCCGTGTGCATCAATGTGCCTACTCATTCTGTCCTTGATAATGGTTTCTACCAACTTTCCCGGTATTGAAGTCAGACTGACTGGCCTGTAATTTCCCGGGTCTCCTCTGGAACCTTTTTTAAAGATGGGGGTGACATTTGCTACCTTCCAGTCCTCAGGAACGGAGGCAGATTTCAATGAAAGATTACAGATTTTTGTTAGAAGATCCACAAGTTCAACTTTGAGTTCTTTCAGAACTCTCGGATGTATGCCATCCGGACCCGGTGACTTATTAGTTTTTAATTTGTCTATCAGTTGTAGGACCTCCTCTTTTGTCACCTCAATCTGACTCAGGTCTTTCAATACCCCTTCCAAAATTAGTGGTTCTGGGGCGGGCAAAAAGTTGTCATCTTCCACAGTGAAGACGGAGGCAAAAAATTCATTTAGCTTCTCAGCCATTTCCCTATCCTCCTTCAGTAATCCTTTTACCCCATGGTCATCCAAGGGCCCCACTGCCTCCCTGGCTGGTTTCCTATTTCTAATATATTTGAAGAAATTTTTATTGTTGGTCTTTATGTTTTGCAATATGCTCCTCATAGTCCCTTTTTGCCTGCCTGATCACAGTCTTGCATTTGATTTGCCACAGCCTGTGTTCCCTTTTACTAATCTCACTTGGACTGGTTTTCCACCGCTTAAAGGAGTCCTTCTTACCTTTTACAGCTTCCATTACTTTGTTTGTTAACCACGCAGGCCTTTTCTTATGCGTGTTTGTGCCTTTCCTAACTTGTGGTATGTATTTTATCTGAGCTTCTAGGATTATAGTTTTAAATAGCATCCAAGCTTCCCCAAGGATTTTGACCGTATGTACCTTTCCTTTCAGTTTCCTCCTCACATGCCTCCTCATCTCAGTGTATTTACCCCTTTTAAAGTTAAACATGGTTGTGGCGGTCTTTTTGGACAACTCCCTATTTATACAAACGGTGAAATCAATAACGTTATGGTTACTGCTCCCAAGCGACGCAATCACTTTTACATCTCTCACCAAGTCTTGGGCATTACTTAGGACCAAATCCAGGATCGCCCCACCCCTGGTAGGTTCTGAGACCATCTGCTCCATAGCACAGTCATTGAGAGCATCAAGAAATTCAATCTCTTTCTCTCGACCAGAACACATATTGACCCAATCAATCTGCGGGTAGTTAAAATCACCTAGTACGACACAGTTTTTACGTTTAGCTGCTATCTTTAAGCCTTCCATCATATTATAATCGTCCTCTCTCTTTTGATTTGGTGGGCGATAACAAACTCCCATAGTTAAATTTCCTTTTGGGCCCTCTATTTCAACCCAAAGCATTTCTAAAAGTGAATCTAATTCTCTGATCTCAGTCTTACTGGACCGTATATCCTCTCTGACATACAGAGCCACCCCACCTCCAACCCTTCCCTCCCTATCCTTCCGATATAGCTTATATCCAGGAATCACCGTGTCCCACTGATTCTCCTCATTCCACCAAGTTTCTGAAATTCCCACAATGTCTATGTTTTCTCCCAACACTAAACATTCCAATTCACCAATTTTACTTCGAACACTTCTAGCATTTGCATACAAACATCTATAATTTCCCAGGCGAGCTAGGCCCACCACCTTCCTCCTGCCGCCTCGAGACTCTGGCAGACCGTCCATATTGTTTGTCACCTTCACAGTGGACAACTCTGGTCCGTTACCCGGTAGAAAAATAGCAGCTAACCCTTCATCTCTTTGAGACGAGTCCTCCCGAACCAGAGACATTTCATCTCCTGTCGGCTTTCCCCCAAGATTTAGTTTAAAAACTGCTCTGCCACCTTTTTGATTTTAAGCGCCAGCAGCCTGGTTCCATCCGGGGACAAGTGGAGACCATCTCTTTTGTACAGCTCCCGCTTGTTCCAGAAAGCATCCCAGTGCCTAACAAACTTAAACCCTTCCTCCTTACACCATCGTCTCATCCACACACTGAGACTTCTAATTTGTGCCTGTCTCTCCTGCCCTGCACGTGGAACAGGTAGCACCTCTGAGAAGGCCACCTTGGAGGTCCTGGCCTTAAGTCTCCCGCCTAGCAGCCTAAATTTTTCCTCCAGGACCTCACGACTGCACTTCCCCACATCGTTGGTGCCAACATGCACCACGACCACAGGCTCCTCCCCAGCACTGTCTATCAGTCTATCTACTACACGCGTAATGTCCGCTACCTTCGCACCAGGCAGGCAAGTCACCATACGGTCAGTACGCGCTTTCGCCACCCAGCTGTCTACTTGCCTAAGGATCGAATCACCAACTACCAAACCCCCCCCTCTCCCCCTGCTCAGGGATGGTTCCTTGGCGCGAAAGGATACCCGCTCACCAACCGAAGAAGAGGTCCCTTCTATGGGTGCATTCCCCTTGTCCTCAGCCCGGTGCCCTGTTCCCTCTCAACCCTCACGCTCTCTGGCAGCAACGGGGCTGCTACGTTCAGAGCGGGGCTCATCTAATACGCCCCCGAGAGTCTTCCCCAAGTGCCTAACTGACCGTCTCTGCTTCTCCAGGGCAGTCACCTCGGCCTCAAGGGTACGAACTCATTCCCTGAGGACCAGGAGCTCCTTGCATCGAGCACACACCCAAGACTTCTGTCCTTTGGGCAGATAGTCGTACATGTGACACTCAGTGCAAAACACTGGAAAGCCCCCAACTCCCTGCTGGCATTCTATCTTCAATATATATATATATATATATATATATATATATATATATATATATATATATAAAAATATACAGTCCTCTTTAAATGCTGTTTGTTTAAGTGGCTCCCCTTCTGGAGGGTCAACTTACCTTACCTCAACTTACCTTATTGGGAACTTACCTTATTTGGAGAACAAGGAAATCAGGGATCTGGGTTCCTGGTCCTTAGAGAGCCCCTAGGCGAAGAGCCACAGGCCAAGAGCCCTTTAGCTCTCGCCCTTTGGCAAGGCACAGCTTAAAATGCAAAGAGGTGGAGCAGAGGCACTCCTCAGCAATCAGCAGCAATCACTCTCAATCTCTTTCACCCTTAGGCCAGTCAACCAAACAAAGAGCAGTCAACCAAACAAAGAGCAGTTCCCCAGCTATCACACCTTAGAATTTTAGGCAGCCCCACAAACCTTAGAATGAAGTCCTTCAAAACTCAGAAATTCTCAGCAATTTCTCCAGCTGTCTCAGCTATCAGAGCTGCTCTGCTCCTCTCAGACCTCTGTGAGATGTGCTCAGCCTTTGGCAAGGCGCAGCTTAAAATGCAAAGAGGTGGAGCAGAGGCACTCCTCAGCAATCAGCAGCAATCACTCTCAATCTCTTTCACCCTTAGGCCAGTCAACCAAACAAAGAGCAGTTCCCCAGCTATCACGCCTTAGAATTTTAGGCAGCCCCACAAAGCTTAGAATGAAGTCCTTCAAAACTCAGAAATTCTCAGCAATTTCTCCAGCTGTCTCAGCTATCAGAGCTGCTCTGCTCCTCTCAGACCTCTGTGAGATGTGCTCAGCCTTTGGCAAGGCGCAGCTTAAAAAATAATAATAAATAATGTGTCCTGGAGTAGGCTGCAATCACTGAAGCAGTAGATATGCATTCTGAGGATTCTATTTCATCCCATTCTCCAGGTTCAGAAACAGCTAATGAAGGTGGCTGGAACTTTATTCCCATTTAGAGTGCTTTGCCAGCTCTGGCTGTTCTTGGAGAAAGAAGGCCAAATATACATGCGGCTTGATAACAACCAGGTTGGACGATAGTAACATGTTCTGTGGGACTGCCTTTGAAAGTTCAAAATTTCAGTAGTGCAGAATGTAGCAGCTAGAGTGTTAACTGGGTTTTGACCTTGAAAGTCTAAATTGTATCTGAAGAACTGCCGGCATTCATGAGAATCTGCCTGTAATTTAAAATAGTTTTGCGGATGTGTTTTGTGTACCTGTTCTCAGATTGAGATTGGAGGACAGACAGGACAGGGTTTCTCCAGTAGTCTCCAAGGAGGCCCCCTCACTTGACCCCTTGGAGACATGTGGCTGACTCTAATACAGATCTCCTATTGGTAGATCCAACTTTTTCTTAATGACTTTTTATTATTAATTGTCTTAAATTTTATTTCTGAATATTTGGTATTATTTCTATTTCCTTGAATTTATCGGCTACTTTATTTTCTATTTGGGATTCGATAGCTTTAGGCTGCGTTTGTTGTGGTGTTCTGTGTGTTTAAAATTTTTGTAAGCTGATTTGAATTACAAAAGCAGCAGATCAGAAAATGAATATATCCATCAGCTATAGCTGGATTGGTGGTACTGAGAAGCTACAAAATATAGATACTTCACCCTACAGATATGACTGCAGGGGTTAGACACTGTCACTGTGTTGTGAGTATATTATATCGGCCAGTGTGAAGATGTTTATGAGAAGCAGATGCATGCCCTATAGAATCTTTTTGCAAGAAAAAGCTTCTCAACCTAGCTGCCCATATGGGAACATCATTAATAATTGACTCAATCTTAATAGGCAGGAAAATTTAACAAGCTGTTCTGATGCATGTAAATTATGATATATAAAATGCTTGAGAAAGCCACCCCAAAGTGTGCCATATGGGGTACATTGGTAGTCAAGATGAAAACCTGGATCTGGCTGTAGCTCGTGTCTGATGGGCTACAAACCTAAGTGCAGTTTAAAGGCTAGTGCTTGCATGTGCCATCAGGCTACCAGGTTATGGAATCCAGCGATGTCTTGACTTTCCAGCTCCTTGAAATTTATTGCATGCCTTTAATGTAAGACCTAGAAAAGAAATAGCATTTGTCTAGGAATCGTACACATTCCAGAAGATAAACTGCTGCAGTGGTATCCAAGGCCAGCAGTTTTATTTATCAGGTACTTTTTTCCTCTTGAGTCATCCATCCTCATAGCATAATGCTCAAGGACCTTGACAGTCATTTTGCTATTGAAAAAGCTGGGTCTTATCTTTTCACATTGACATGGTAGCTTCCACAAGAATTGTAAATATCCTTGTTCTTTGTCTTCCATAAATATACAGCAGAATGAAAGCTCTTGCTCAGTGTAATGTATTGTAAGCAGTGCAGAATTTTTGGACTAGTGGCTAAATTGGCACCACACCAATGATGTCACTCTTCAAAACCATCTGCCACATGCAATAAAACACAATCACAAGGACCAATGCAGTCTGGATCTCCTTTGATTTTTTTCTAGTTAATTATCTTGGGGAGCTCTGTCTGTGACTGTGACCAGTATATTTTCTCTTAAATACATCCATGCGTGCAAGCACATACAGAGATGAAATAGGGAACCAGCCAAACCCATTTCAATATGTAGCAACAGTAAAAGTTCAAAGAGTGCCTTAAAACTAAACTAATATTACCTTCATGCACAGAATAGACTACTCTCTCTCTTGCCAATGAGTTTCAAAGCAATTGGTAACTTATCTCATTAACTGAGTCAATGAAGGTTCTGTTTTACAAGTGGGGAGCTGAAGCAAAAAATCTGCCTGGAATTTGCCACATCGTACCCTAGACATCTTAAAATGAAATTTTAGAATCTGTGTCAGATTATATATGGCAGAGTTATTGGAAAGGTTGGCATGTTCTGAAGGGGAAAAGAATGTAAATCCAGATCCATGCCACATTAATAGAAATGGTGGTTTTTAAAAATTTAATATGAGTAATATATGTATGATCTGTGGATCTGTATGAAGCACCAATGATACCGGAGAGCCTTGTGCTACAGGAATTGAGTTAATGAATGATAAAATGGTAAAAATAGATAATTGGTTTTGGTGACTGGAAGCAGGGTGGTGAACTAGATTGACTTTAGAACAAAGTTAGAGTCCAGTGGCACCTTTAAGACCAATGAAGTTTTATTCAAGGTATGAGTTTCATGTACATGCACTCTTCCTCAGACACAAGATACAAGTCTTATTCAGCAAGGATTTTTAGTTTTGAGTCAGCCTTTCCGCAGATATAGCTTCTTAGTGGGAATTCCTGTCATGACAGTGGATTGAAAATGAGCCACAGTAGGAAATAGCCTTCCATTAGATATTTCCATACATGATCCTTCCTCCTAAAAGACATTTGGCCATATGAAAAGACAAAAGTGAGAAGACAGTGGATCATGTGGACAAGCCTCTAAATGCTGCAGTGTGTCAGTTTTCCTTTTTGGATTTGGAAGGTTGACTATGAATGCTTCATCCCATCTCCCAAATCAAAATATTCTGCTAAATGGTTCAAATGTATCAAGCACTTTGCAGAACAGAAAAAATACTGAATTTAAGGGCTTAGTTAAATACTGCCATAATCAAAATGTTTCTGTCTACTCAAATATGTGCTATATTTTGTAAGGATTTGGTTTCATGTTGTATCTGTTTATATAAGAGCAGCCTTCCATCACTGCTCCGTCTGCCACCTAGATCTGATGGAAGCACAGTTACTGGTGTGCCATGCTCAGCTTCCAGGAGGCGGGGCACACAACCTCCAATGCTACATGTTTGCCACTTAGGCATCAAAATGAATAGAGTCAACCCTGATCTTTTGTCATTAGAAAGATGATCCCATTCCTGGATAGTTTGTTTTTACCTTTTCTGAAACTTTTATAACGTGGCAATATCTTTTCTGAAATATGGTGGCTAGAACAGTACATGGTGTTGCAAATGTGACTGTATCATAGAGCATTATGATATGGGCTGTCTTTTCAATACCTTTCCTTATAATCCAGAACACAAAAACTGCCTTTTTCACTGGCACTGCACACTGAGTCATTGTTTTCATTGAGCTATCCACCAAGATCTCTCTCCTGGTCAGTCACTACAAGGTCAGATGCTATTGAGGTATATTTCATGCTACTGTTTTGCCTCAATGTGCATCACTTTATACTTACACTGGCTGGTTTCACACTGTGAAATTGGCGCAATATTATCCCATCGCCAAAAAAACCCGCTTCTGTTTGGTCTGTTTCCAGGCTATCAGACAGCCATTGTTGAAGTGGCAGGATCCCGGCAGTGGTCCATGGTTGCTCATTCACACTACTAGTGCAGCTCAACCATGGAACTGTTGCAGAAAGGGTTGTTCTTTTTAAAAAGTCCCCTATGTGCACTCAAGAAGAGAAGCACACAACCACTCCTTGGAGAGGGGTTGTGTGTGTGGGGGGGGAACCCTACCATGCTGAAAATGGCTTGGTGCAATCACACAGCTCTTCCACTTATGAGTTGCTCCTGGATATTCAGATGGCTGGCAGTAATGCGATCTGAATGTGATTCAGGGGGATACTACTGGAATGATCCATGTAGCTTTTTAATGTGGATGAACATGAACATATGAAGCTGCCTTATACTGAATCAGACCCTTGGTCCATCAAAGTCAGTATTGTCTTCTCAGACTGGCAGCAGCTCTCCAGGGTCTCAAGCTGAGGTTTTTCACACCTATTTGCCTGGACCCTTTGGCATCTGGAGATGGGTTGAAAACGGGTGCAGCTTGGAGGGAGATGTGCTCATGTGATTTAATCAGGGCTAGGTCAGGCCAGATCTCTTGTGTGAAACCACCCACTGTCACAGACTGATCCAGTTTGAAGAGAGTGTTTTGGAACCCTTCACAATCTGTTTTGTTTTTCACTGTCTTGAACATTTTGGTGTTCTCTCCAGATTTGGCTAATTGCCCCTGATTCCAGATAATTTACAAACAAATTTAATAGCATATCCCTATTCCTGAATGGTCCCATTACTTGCTGCCTTCCATTGGAAGAACTGTCAGTTTTCTTGAACTTCCTACATTCTGTCAGCTAGTTTATAACCCTTCTTACCCTGTAACTACTAAGTTTACAGGTAGCCCTTTTTGTGAGATACTTTGTTAAAACCATTTTGGAAGTCCAGCTACATGCTGGAGAAAAATTATTATGTGATAATGTACTGACTAGCAGGCTTGGAGTATCAGGTACTAGAAGTCAGGCAAGGCAAAAATCATTCAGCTAAAGGTCAGCATTCCAGAAGTCAGGGAAGGCAAATTCATTCAGTCCAAAGGTCGGAGTACCAGAAAAACAGGCAAGGCAGAGTCAGTGGTTGAGCATCTATTGTAAGTGTTGCATCCACACTGAACAGCCTCCCTTGTCTGGTTTTTATAGCCATATGTGTAAGGGTCATGCTTGCAGCCAGATGCTTGGGAATTATCCTGCAACTACTCATCATTGCTATCAGCAAGCAGTTGGGGTCAGGTCAGGAGACATGCACTTTGTCATCAATACTGTAGCTCTGTTTTTAGCCTCTGTCTGCAATACTCTAATGGTGTTAATGATATTGGAGAGCTAGAAATGACCATTTGAGTTTCACCTGTTGAATCAGAACTGGAGGGTGGTCGTGGCTCTGCACCAGCTGTTGGCTATGAATCCTGATAAGCTTGCAGCTCATCTTCCTACTTTATGGTTTCTGCTGGGTGCGTAGGGCCCCTCTTCACGTGAGGAGTCCTTTTCTCCTGAGGAGTCCTCACTATCACTGAACCCTGGATGACTCATGACAGATGATTGTTCAGTAATAATGTAAGGAAGATACTTAAATGTAAGAAGGAGTAGAAAACCAAATACTTTCTAAAAACACTAAAACTGCACAAAATAATCATAATGTTGTGTGATGCAAACACTTGTAAGCATTTTGGAGGATGTTCTGCAGCATGAAAACATTGTTTATTAGGACAATAAGTAATTCAGTATTGCATACATTAAAGACAATTACAAGAATATTAATTAAAAACAAGAAAAGCATTAAATTCTATTCTTTAAATTAATTATTTAAATGAATTAAATTAAATTCTTTGTTGTACTTTCTTTGTTAAATAAATTAAATTATATGGTAAATGAATTAAATTAAATTATTTGTTATACCTATACACACAGACAAAAGTGTGACTTAACTTCTGTGAGGAAATCAAAACAGTCTGTATTTCACATAGAAGTATAATAAATATCCATCTCCTAAAACTTTTAAGGGCATACATAAAACAATGGGATTATGTTTAATCTCTCCAGAGAGTAAAACAGAGAGATTTTGGAATAACGTAACTGGAATTTTTGGACAGTAGCGCAGATATGGGGCTTCATGTTTATAAACCTTAAATCGTAAGGTTTTTAAGACTCAAATATAAATCAGAAGAGGACCAAAACATTACTCTCTTGAAGGAATGTGGGTGAAACAGAAGTATGGAATTATCCTCTCAGCTGCATAGTTTGCATATAGAAGTTCCATCAGTAGCACCTTCAGTAAAAGGATATTAGGCAGCTGGGCAGTACAGAACTTCTGCTAGAGATGAGTGTTTCAGAGTAGACCATGCTGGACTAGATAGACCTCAACAAAACAACCCTACCATTGTATACAAACCACCTCTAATAAATGCACTTTAATTATATTTCTTATTAAATGTTACTCAAATCCAGATTTTCTACAACTTTGTTGTTTACTGATACTTATTTGAAATCTCCTTTTTATATCACTCCAAATTATACAAAAACAATAACACCAATGACCACCAGCCCACTATTTCACTAACAAAGTCTCCAACATTGCAGAAACAAAGATTAATCATTAAAGTCTTCACAGCCCTGAAATTGAATCAATCATTTTACAAATTTAAACTTGTTCACGTAGACTATTCCAATTCCAATTTATTACAGTCAATTGACCAGCATAACAATATACAAAATCTCATAGTCACAGACCAGAATTTCTGACTACATAAAAACATTCTCATATTCAAATTCCACCAATGACATTAAAAATGACATTATTAACCATCTCTACTTTGTTAAAAACTTCCACTATTTTTTTTTTTAAACTAAGGCTATTCGTGGAGCTCATGCTCTGTGTGATTGCTGGAGGCTACTGTGTTCCATTTGTAAGAAACTTGGTTGAGACACTAATTGAGAAAGGACAGAGCTCTTAAGGAAGACACGAAACTGCTTATATTTGAATAGCAAGTCAGGCTCAGGGATCCTTCTCTCCTATTTGGAAGCTTGTCTCATTCAAGAGAAGTCCCATTGGCTAGTGGAAGAAAGGAGGAAAGCACTCTTTATGGGACTATATTTGTAGAACACCTGTTTTTGGACTGAAAAGTTTTCACCATTCATGGATTATATCTAGTTTGTTTTATTATTCTACACTGTTATATACTTATACATATGTTTGCTGAAAATTGCATAATCTTTTCATTGTTTTTGTCTAGTTTGGAGACCGTGGTGCTTTGTGTTTTGTTAGCTTGAACTTCAGATGGTGTCTGGAGTTCTCCTGGAATTATAGCTGATATCCAGTCTACAGAGAATTGTTCCCCTGGAGAAAAGACTGCATTAGAGGGTGGGTCCAGTGGCATTATACTCCACCCTCTCTTCCCAAACGCCCCATCTTCCCAGGCTTTACCCTTTCAAACCTCTAGGAGCTTCCCAACCCAGTGATGGTAGCCCTACATAGTGGAGAAGTATTTAACATTTGTGAGATAAACTAAGACAATAATGGTAAAAAGGATACATTATTTTAAAAACAGGCAAGTGTACAGAACATGATTTTTTTTCCTAAAGAAAAAATTACCCCCCAATACTGTGTGAATTTTGATGTTGAATAGCCACTGAATTTCAACTGTGTGTCAAATATCTGAAATTATGTATGCTACCTTCATCACAGAAAATGCAGCCTATGCATTTTTCTAAATTCATAAAGCTTATATATTGTTAGAAGTGCAAGGTGATAGTGGCAGCTCTTCCTAGCAGTGCTAAAGTAACAGGTTCAGCTTGTGGCTAAAGGCACCCTGATTAATTCCTGAGGGTCTTTGACTGACGCTCTGATGGCCAGATGCAAGGAGTCATAACGCTTCTCTCTGGGATGCCTATTCTGCTCTGAGTGCATTGATTGGATTAGATGCAGTCCTGCCTTTTCACCTGAACCTTGTCTTTTGTCCGTGTGACAGCCAGAAACAAGTTTAGTGATACAAAAACAGAGAGGGGAGAAGCTGGTTCTGACACCAAGATGGGTGTTGGGACTTACACAGAATGCAGGCATCTTGGTAACACAGTAGTATTTCTAATAAAGGTGTAACATTTTGAAAAAAAATGCATGCCTTGAAAAAAATTTTCCCAAATGTGTTTTATATTGAGTGGCTTTGCCTTGTAGCTGTGAAAGCCTTGGATTTTTCTGACCTCATTATCAATGTGTTTGAAGGGTGTGTGATCTGTTGCACGTTGAAATGGATGTCTGTCTTGCAAGAGTATAACAGGAATTCTGTATTGAAGCTTCCCAGAGGAAAATGTATTTTTTGTAAGGTTCCTTATTAAAAGTTAGCAGGTTTATGTTTTGGCTAATTCATATTTGACCACAGCAGGGAAGATGTGCCCTGATGTGCAGCTGTTGTGTTGACCCAGCAGTTTGGGAAACTGGTGTACAAATGTGCCCTCAGTTTGAGTCTAGTATGCTGCATGCATTTCCATGTGGTGACAATGCAGTCTGGGTGGGTTCTTCTTTCCTTCCCATAGCAGTACCTCATTTGATTGAAATATGATTTGCATTATCATCCAGCAGAATTAATTTATGATGCTCTTTTTAAAGTCACTGAAGATTTTAGTATTATACTAGTAATCTGTAACCATTCTCAGCGCCCAGACAAATTTATATTAGGGTGTTTTGTTTTGTTTTTTGTAATTAAAGATTCTGTCCCAAAGATAACATTGAAGAATGAAACTTTCAAGATCATAGTGTGATTATCATAGTGACTAATAAGTACCATAGTGAGAATGTGGCTTGCTTTCTGTTTGTCTTTAAATGCTTTGTATTTTTGAGTAGTATTCTTTGGCATTATGTGGGTTTGTACTGTTTCTGTTTAAAAATGATCTTTATGACCTTTTGCCCTGGATCTGCACTTTCTCTTCAACCTACTGTGAGTGTGTTCAGGAAATTAATGAGACAGGGGATTTTAGCAGACAACTGCTAAGGTCTCAGTGGCTTGTCCTCTTTTTTCATAAGATTTTTTTAAAGATGATTTTCACCAAATCTAGTACCTGGTATGTAGTGTCAACACCTGCAGAAATGTTCTTGTCTTCATAATAAAGAATGGGCTGCATGCTGCAATAGGAACCTTTGGGTCTAGACTACATAATAGGATTCTGTAGCTTGTCTGTGTCACTCAGTGATGGCACCTGAATTTTGGCCAGTGTGTGACACAGAATGTCAGACTGGATGGGCCACTGGCCTGATCCAACATGACTTCTCATGCTCTTGTGAAGCTGGGGAAAAACAGTTCTTCCTATTAACATTTACGTCAATGTCCATGGTCTTATATAAAGGAAAAGGTCTTTATGTCAAAATCACTATTTAGAAACAAAGTAATATGTATGAACTGGATGCAAATGTAGGTAGAACATATATTAATCTGTTGTGGAGAAGACACAATAGAATTAGCAGACTTCACAGCTCCCAGGCACAGATTTGCAGGACAGGGTAAGGAGTATGGTACAAGGATCATCAAAGGGGCAGGAGCCCTTAGTTCTCCTGTTTCAGTGGAGGCCTCTGACATTGCCATACACTGCTTTAAACTGTCATGAACTGTCAAGGAAAGAGGTCCATCATGTTTTCTGTACAGGATTCTATGAGACAGATGATAACTCCCACATTTTTAAAGATTTCCAAAAATCAGTGTGATATGGAGATGTATGTAAGTAATTACACTGCAAGTTTGATGAATACTGAAATCAACAGGTTAATGTTCCCAGTGTAAGTATTTTTTGTATCTCTCCTCACCCCACATGTACATGTTGAAGTTTAGTGTTGTCAGCTTCTGAGTGGATAATCACTAAATATACCGTGTTATCCAAATTTAACAATCATTCTTATAGATAGGAACTTAAATCCATGCATGCATTTAACCCATGGGGTTTAACCATATTGAACCTATGGAGGAAAAATTATTCCTTTTGTAATAATAGTCCATGCATGTCTTCCAAGTTGTACCTGTGCTTATTCACCTTATATATTATGGCACACTCTATTTCCTCTGGGTTGTGATGTTTTTCTACATAATGGGCCACAATGGGTGCTTCCATAATGTACATGAGACCTATGGATAGAATGTATGGATAGAAATATTTCTTATGTATATGATTATAACAACATGAAGTATGACTCTATTGCATTTATGTGTACTGAAGCTTTAAGAAGGATTAAATACAGCTGTTGTTCATATGGATGCGCATATAAGTGGAAGCACTGTATAATGTACTACTTGAGAACCAGTACTGCTGAATGGAAGACTGTGTGCCTGTTTGAGCCTATTTTGATTGTTGAGGAGCAGTGGATAACAGAAAATGAGGATAGAATTGAATAGTTTTGTGAAAATTGATTAACTGTGCTTAATGAATTTGTGAATATGTATTTTTATAGTTCCAAGAAGGCAACCAGACAAAGATTGTGTTGAAATATGCAAATTTTGAATAGCCTGGGATGCATGTAGTCATCTAGCCTTCTACTATTCTATTTCAAGAAGAATTTAGAAGTGCAAGCCCATCGCTGATCTATTACAACTAGCAAATTGTGGAGCATTTGAGAACTGTGCCTTTTTCCTGAAGTGGTTGGAAGCTGATGTGTCAGATAAAACCAGGACTTTTTTTGAGCAGGAACACACAGGAATGCAGTTCCGGCTGGCTTGCTATCAGAGGGCATGGCCTAATATGCAAATGAGTCCCTGCTGGGCTTTTTCTACAAAAAGTCCTATGTGAAACAATAGTGATGTCAGGGGGTGTGGCCTGATATGCAAATGAGTGCCTGCTGGGCTTTTTCTACCAAAAAAGCCCTGGATAAAACATCATTGTTAGATTGTGTATGAGTTTATTTATAAAATAGTAGTGTGAAATATATAAAGTGTTGGAGCTGAACACTGTAAAATCTGAATGTGTGACAGTTATTTAAAGTAACATGGTATATTTAGTGATTGCCAAACCTGATACTGTGTGTTTCCAGGGTTTGTTTTAACTTTGGAGTCGGGCCTGTACATCTCCCAGAATTACAGTTGGCCTCCAAATAGCAGATCAGTTCCCCTGGAGAAAATGGCTGTTTTGGAGGCTGGTCTCTATAGTGTTATGCTCTGCTGAAAATCCTCCCCAGATTCCACCCTCCTCAGTTTACACCCTCCAAATTTCCAGGAATTTCCTAACCCAGAGTTGGCAACCCTATGCAGGATTTGTCAGAAGACAGCTTTTTCTCTTGACATTGATGAGAAAACACCCATAAAACAATGTCATCTTGACCAGGTGTCAGCTGTTATTCAGGATTAGTCAGTACTGGAAAGTTCTTGAGATGCAAAAACAGCTTGGACATTTCTCCCTTTTTAAGTGGTATCTGTTCTAGCACATCCTGACAGGGATTGCTTGGCTTGTAAGCAATGCCTTTGGTGCTGTTTGCTGAGGATGTTTCTGAGGATGTATTGTAATCATGGTTCTGTTTCTTGCAACAGATTCCAATTTGCAGATCTGCCAGCACAGAGCACCAACATGTTGCACTAAGAAGATGGAAGAAAGCTATCAAGCAGCTGTTCGAAGAGAGAGGATGGAGAACATCCAGACTCTAAATTTTGAACTGAAATATATGATTGTTGGTCACATCACAGCTTTTCAAGGTAGGAATAATAGATTTAATTATTAAGAAACATTTATGAAGACACAGTTATGAAGGGACATAAATGTAAGGCTCATGATGAGTCAACTGTGGTCATCTGGGTTCTTCTTCCAACAGTGACCAACCATAAACTGTTTTCAAAAAGTCCACAAGCAGAGCATGAAGACACGAGTCTTCCCTGTTTGTCCCTCCCTCTGAACACAGAGGTTCCATTTAGTTATCATAGCTAATAGCAGACCTATCCCCTATGTGGTAAAGACCATTTTATCTGTTACTTTGGGTCACCACATTTTAAATCTGTCATCTGTTACCTTGGGTCACCACATTTTAAGTCTGTCATCCATACCTTGCAGTGATGTTTAAGTTTCAGAACATTAGATTAGCGTTCCTACATTTAAATGTTTGTACTGCTTGTACTCTATAAATGAATTATAAACAATATGCCTTCCATATTGTCCTGATTACAAAGACATTCAGTGTAAATTTATTAAACAAAATGGAATAAAATATTTTACCTTTGTCAATTAATAACAGAGGTGTTTCAATCAAGGAGGGGCCACATTTGAGAAGTGGGTAGTGGGTAAAGCAGAGGTGCATACTCTGCAATTCAAGTGTCAATAGGCTATATACATTGATAAAAAGTAATAATTTTCATCTAAAATAATAATTGGAAATAAACTGATAAATATTTTAGCCGCTATCTGCTGATTCTGTAAGTTATGCATTGTGCTTTTATTATAAGAGCTGTTAGGAAGTGTTGTCTTTAAAAACAGTATTGTGTACTGGTTAGAGTGTCAAACTTGGGAGCCCTAGGGTCAAATCTTTGATCAGTCATAATGTTCATTGTATCACCTTGGGCCAGTTACAGTCAATCTAGTTTACCTCACAGGGTTGTTGTGAAGGTATAAAGGAAGAAGGAAGAATAATATATTTAGCCCTGAGCTCCTTTCATGAACAGCAGAATTAAAAATTGGATAAAAACCCAAACTAAGATGTATTGCAGCATTCATTTCTCTCCTTTTGAGAAAACTGGTTTCAAATATTGTGGTATTTTGACAACTTTTGAGTCATTTATAAAGTTTTGAATGTTTTGGCTGAGTGGTAGAGGATATGCTTTGCAAATCTGAAGTCTGAGATTCAGTCTCTGTTATTTACATTGCAGGGGGACTCTTCTGTCTGAGAACCACTGTAAGGCAGAGCAGACAATACTGAATTAGAGGGACCACTGGTCTGACTTCGTACTAGGCAGGGCTCTTTTTCTAGAAGGAGCTCCTCTGCATATTAGGCCACGTCCCCCTGATTATGTAATGTAATGTAAAATTTTTTTTGTATCCCGCCCTCCCCCGCCGAAGCAGGCTCAGGGTGGCTAACAACATTTAAGGTGAACAGCACAATAATAAAACAATAAATTCATATCAATTCATATTAAAACCAATCAATGATTAAAACATTCCAGTCCTCCTGGAGTTTACATTAGGCCCTGTATTAAGAGCCCTCTAAGCTCTTGGGGGATTGGCTACATCAGGGGGGCATGGCCTAGTATGTAGAGGAGTTCCTGCTGGAAAAAGAGCCCTGGCACTAGGCCCCTATGTATGTCCAAACTTGCAATACTCTTACATCTGTGGGTTTCAGACATTATCCAGGCTCATAGTTTCAGGGAGCCCATGAACAGAAAATGAAAACAGATATTTTCCCCCATTGTTTGTTCCCAGTATTGCATGCTTTCATAGTTTGGGTGTATTGATTTACTTTTGCTGTTGGGCATTGCAGCAGCTTAGAGGTAGGAAAAGGGAGGGGGATGACAATTTGTTTCATTTCACAAAGAGCTTTGAAGAAAATAGTCTTTTTTTAGTATCCCGCATAACTCGAAAATCTGGCACCAAGTTACATTTGAGCCTTCTGCTGTGCCGAAGGGGGAATATGGAACCATTGTTGAATGACAGTGAGTTATTCAAGTGATCTTTCAGCATCATTATAGAATAAAGCAAAGGTCAGAATAGATTAACCTGTCAGACCCTGAGGTCAGTCAGGCAGCTTTATTGCTTGACTGAGTGAAATCCGTCATTAGACGTTTCAAAGTAGCTTGAATTTACAAGTATTTTCTAGAAATGGCCATCTAAATTATTGAATTGTAAATGGTTATAAACTTGCTTTGTCCACCTGAGGTGAAAACATGCCAGAATTTCAGCATTGCCTTCTTAAAGCCTCAAAGGTTCATTTGTTCATTTGGTTTGTGTGAGGTTTCAAAAGGCTCTCTAAACCCTTTCTTCAGATGACACTATATAAACATTCTGTTACTCAAGCAGGGGTGCCTTGCTTTCCCCTGCCTTTGGGTCACCTTATTGTTAAGTCACATCATTATAACATTAAAGGCGGCATGCCTCAAACTGCTCTGCTGTGGACATAAGCCCCATTAGCTTTTTCATGAGACTTCTGCTGGTGGGACCATTTAAGACTAGACTGAATATCAAATTAGGCAATTCAGAATCTGAACAATATGCTAGATCTTCAGTGACAAATGGGCCACTCATGGGTTTTATTTGTACATTCTATAGAGCATTCATTTTAATGAGAATATTGCATTTCATCATTTTTATGTCTCCCCTATTTTTTTTTGTTCAGTGTTTTGGTTATCTTCTGAATAGACTTGCTATCTGAGAAAATTTCAGAATGTTTCTTTGATTCAATATGTAGCCCCTGAACTCATGGTTTTAGCAGAATCATATTCTGGTACTGGGTAGAGAAATCAATGTTATGTGTTTTGTGTGCTTTCATAAATGTGCTCTGGGGGCTACAAAGCTATCTCTCCTATTTCATAACTATTACTCTGATGAGTAATTACAGTGTGTGCGTGTGATCAAGATTTCTAACATCCTATGCTTACAGGTTCAGTGTGGGATAATAATTAGAATGCTGAACTAGGGATAATAAAATCCAGATTCAAATCTTTGCTGAGTTGTAAAGCTTACTTGATGAACTTGGGCCAATCATAGTATGACACCAAACACTGTAGTATACTTTGTTTGAGTATTCTCTGACTCTTTTGGTTTCCAGAAGGCTGCATTGTGAGAAAGGGAGTTCTTGTATTGTGAGAAAGGGAGAAAAGACACTCTTTCTAGTACCCAAACCCCTTCTCTTGAAACACCAGTATTTTTTTTTTAGTTTTTAACTGACTCTCAAGGATTCTACAGGCAGTTTCTAACTACACCAGACCAAAGATCTCTGCACTTTTCAGAGCTAACTCCCTGTTTGACTAGGTAGGAAATGTTCTTCTCTCTCTTGAAGATCTGTCCCTTTTCCTTGGCTCAAATGGGGGTGTCTGTTTAACTACACTCTCATTCCTGCCATCTTTCTCCAGTTCTTCTGTTTGTATTGAATGGCTCTCACTCAGGGCTGAATTTTGAAACTGCCAGTACTTGACTCTTCTCAGCTAGGGCTGAAACCAGAGATCTCCTGGAATTACAGTTGATATCCAGGCTACAGAGATTGGGTCCCCTGAGAAAATGACAGCCTTGTAGGGTGGACTGTATGGCATAACATACCTGCTGAGCTCACTTCTTTCCACAGACTCTTTTCTCCATGCTTTGCCCCCAAGTCTCCAGGAATTCCTCAGCCTGGAGTTTGCAAGCTAATATGATCTGAAGCAAAGATGTTATTGATGCCAGCATTTTCCAGATTGCCATAATATTCTATTTTCACTGCTCTATGCTATCTCCCCCCCCCGCCTTATGCCCAGATAACTTTGATAGCACCCCCATGTCATCCTGGTTTTCCTTGATTCCCCACCCCCCTCCTTTCCTAAAACTAGTTTTCCCCATTTTATTCTAATAGCAGAATGAATTTGCAAGATAGCCTCTTGTTCAAAATGTAGTTTTTTCCATCTCATGGGTTGGTTGCCACCCAAATTCGCACAGAAATATATATATATTTCAGTGTTGGAGAGTGCCTCTGCTGAAGCAAAAGTTCAGTGCCATGCAGAGGCCCAACATCAGCAGTTAGTCATCACCTTCCTTACCATTTTTCACTCATTCTCAAGAGCATATTCTAGCACGTCTCTGGGTGCCATTTTCAAATACATTTTGCAATGCGTGCAGTTACTCTGAAAAATTCATAATAGAAGGAAACAAGCTGTTGTGAACTGTGTACTGATGCAAGTCAGGGAAAGGAATTCAATTTTTGGGGGTGGAGTCAATGAGAGAGAGCACTCAAACATGGGAAGAGAGGTGGTAAAAAAGGGGTGAGACACATACACCAGGTATGATTCACACCAATAGCGTGATTATTCGAACTGCCACAATACTGATGAAAACCTGGAACGTGGCTTCCGTCTGGAAAACTCCATTGTGTGAAAGGCAAAGGAAAGTCCATCTGCCCTATTCACTCACAGTGGTATTGCCACATGAAGGGAAAACCACCCTTCATATTTCATAGCTCAGCCTCCTTTTCCATATACTTATTATCTGAACAGCTAGAGTTAATTTAATAAAGGCTTCAGGTTTGTACTACATGTAGAATCTCACAGATCTCTGTTTCAAAGATCTTGCTTAAGCAGTAGGTAGATCTATAAATATATACGTATAAAGATCTTGCTTAAGTAGTAGTTAGATAGATATATATACACACAGGTTCCTCAGCATGATCATCCAGCTACATGAAGACCAGCAAGGCCAAGTCAGACACTGCAACGACCTTTCGGAGCCCTTCCCAATAGGCACAGGTGTAAGGCAAGGCTGCGTTCTCGCACCAACTCTCTTTACGATCTTCTTTAGCATGATGCTTCAAAGAGCCGCAGTAGATCTAGACGATGACGATGGTGTCTACATCTGCTATCGCACTGATGGCAGCCTGTTCAACCTGAGGCGACTAAAGGCTCACTCCAAGACAATGGAAAAACTCATCCGAGAGCTACTATTTGCTGATGATGCTGCACTCGTCTCCCACTCGGTATCAGCTCTGCAGCATATGATATCCTGCTTTGCAGAGGCTGCCAAGCTATTCGGCCTAGAAATTAGTCTGAAGAAGACAGAAGTTCTCCACCAGCCTGCACCCCAGGAAGATTATCACCCTCCCTGCATCACTGTGGGTGAATCAGTACTGAAGACAGTCCAGCAGTTCAGCTACCTGGGGTGCATCATCTCCTCAGATGCCAAGATCGACAAGGAGATTGACAACAGGCTGGCAAAGGCAAACCGTGCATTTGGCCGACTGCACAAAAGAGTGTGGAGCAACAAGCATCTGAAAAAAGGCACAAAGATCAATGTTTACAAAGCGGTTGTGATGACAACCCTCATCTACAGCTCCAAATCGTGGGTTTTATACCGTCATCACCTGCGACTCCTTGAGCGCTTTCATCAGCGCTGCCTTCGCACCATCCTCAATATCCACTGGAGTGACTTTGTGACCAACACTGAAGTCCTCAAGAGGGCGGAGGTTACAAGCATCGAAGCACTGCTGTTGAAGACGCAGCTGCGCTGGGCAGGGCATATTTCTAGGATGGAAAACCACCGCCTTCCCAAGATTGCTCTGTATGGCGAACTTTCCACCGGCCATCGAAATAGAGGGGCACCAAAGAAGAGGTACAAGGAATCCTTGAAGAAATCCCTTGGCACCTGTCGCATCAACCATCACCAGTGGTCTGACCTAGCCTCAGATCGCAAAGCATGGAGGCACACCATCCACCAGGCTGTCTCTTCCTTTGAGAACGCACGCATAGCTGGTCTTGAGGACAAAAGGAGATTGAGGAAGAATTGCACTGCTACAGCACCAACCCCAAATCAGACTTTTCCCTGCAGCCACTGTGGCCGGATCTGCCTGTCCCGCATTGGTCTTGTCAGCCACCAGCGAGCCTGCAGCAGACGTGGACTACTGCACCCTTCTTAAATCTTCGTTCGCGAAGTCAAGCCGAGAGAGAGATACACACACATTGTGGCCAATAGCCACTAATGGATCTCTGCTCCATATCTTTATCCAATCCCCTCTTGAAGCTGGCTATGCTGGTAGCCACCACCACCTCCTGTGGCAGTGAATTCCACATGTTAATCACCCTTTGGATGAAGAAGTACTTCCTTTTATCCATTTTAACCTGACTGCTCAGCAATTTCATTGAATGCCCACGAGATCTTGTATTGTGAGAAAAAGGAGAAAAGTACTTTCTCTACTTGCTCCATCCCATGCATAATCTTGTAAACCTCTATCATGTCACCCCGCAGTCAACATTTCTCCAAGCTAAAGAGCCCCAAGCGTTTTAACCTTTCTTCATAGGGAAAGTGTTCCAACTCTTTAATCATTCTAGTTGCCCTTTTCTGGACTTATTCCAATGCGATAATACCCTTTTTGAGGTGCGGTGACCAGAACTGCACACTGTATTCCAAATGAGATCTCACCATCAATTTATACAGGGGCATTATGATACTGGCTGATTTGTTTTCAATTCCCTTCCTAATAATTCCTAGCATGGTGTTGGCCTTTTTTATTGCCATTGCACACTGTCTTGACATTTTCCGTGAGTTATCTACCACGACCCCAAGATCTCTCTCTTGGTCAGTCTCTGCCAGTTCACAACCCATCAACTTGTATTTGTAGTTGGGATTCTTGGTCCCAATGTTCTTTACTTTGCACTTGGCCACATTGAACCTCATCTGCCACGTTGACGCCCACTCACCCTGCCTCAACAGATCCCTTTGGAGTGTCTCACAATCCTGTCCGGTTCTCACCACCCTGAACAATTTAGTGTAATCTGCAAACTTGGCCACTTCACTGCTCACTCCCAACCCCAGATCATTAAAGAACAAGTTAAAGAGCATGGGACCCAGTACTGAGCCCTGCGGCACCCCACTGCTTACCATCCTCCATTGTGAAGACTGCCCATTTATACTCACTCTCTGCTTCCTATTAATTAGCCAGTTTTTGATCCATAAGAGGACCTGTCCTTTTACTCCATGACTCTCGAGCTTACTAAGGAGCCTTTGATGAGGAACTTTATCAAAAACTTTCTGGAAGTCAAGGTAAACAACATCTATTGGGTCCCCTTTGTCCACATGTTTGTTCACCCCCTCAAAGAACTGTAA
The DNA here is from genome assembly GCF_032191835.1 of Heteronotia binoei. Lineage (NCBI taxonomy): Eukaryota > Metazoa > Chordata > Lepidosauria > Squamata > Gekkonidae > Heteronotia > Heteronotia binoei. The sequence continues at coordinate 90,979,973 of NC_083228.1, read as the reverse complement.
CAGGTTAGTGAGGCAAGATCTTCCCTTACAGAACCCATGCTGAGTCTTCCTCAAGATCTTCAGCTGAAGATCTCTGTAGAACTCAATTCTGTTAATGGGGGAATGTTTAAGGAGTCAAGTGTTCCCTGTATCTTCAGAATTTCATTTCAGGATCTTCACTGTTCTAGATGATGGAGGTACATTTGTGTGTGTTGAAAAGTCTGGAGTCCAGTTTTGCTGACAGTTGCATTGAGGGCAACAGCTTCTTGATTTTTTTAAAAAAATAAATATTTGCATGATTTTTAGTAAGATCTTGCATTTCTGTAGTCAGTTGTTCTGTAAGATGGTCATAAAATGCCCTAACTCAAAAGGGTTTATACCAACTAGGAAGGTAATTTTCATCTGTCCTATATTCTTTCGCAAGTGTCCCATTTCATTTGTTTATGTGTGCAGTTCTGGTTGCCGCACCTCAAAAAGGATATTATAGCATTGGAGAAAGTCCAGAGAAGGGCAACTAGAATGATTAAAGGGCTGGAGCACTTTCCCTATGAAGAAAGGTTGAAACGCTTGGGACTCTTTAGCTTGGAGAAACGTCGACTGCGGGGTGACATGATAGAGGTTTACAAGATAATGCATGGGATGGAGAAAGTAGAGAAAGAAGTACTTTTCTCCCTTTCTCACAATACAAGAACTCGTGGGCATTCGATGAAATTGCTGAGCAGAAAGGTTAAAACGGATAAAAGGAAGTACTTCTTCACCCAAAGGGTGATTAACATGTGGAATTCACTGCCACAGGAGGTGGTGGTGGCCACAAGTATAGCCACCTTCAAGAGGGGTTTAGATAAAAATATGGAGCACAGGTCCATCAGTGGCTATTAGCCACAGTGTATGTGTGTATATAAAATTTTTTGCCACTGTGTGACACAGAGTGTTGGACTTGATGGGCCGTTGGCCTGATCCAACATGGCTTCTCTTATGTTCTTATGTTCTTATAAGAGAAGCCATGTTGAATCAGGCCACTAGCCCATCCAGTCCAACAGTCTGTGTCACACAGTGGCCAAAAAATTTTTATATATATATATATATATATATATATATCTCGGCTTGGCCTCGCGAACGAAGATTCAAGAAGGGTGCAATAGTTCACGTCCGCTGCAGGCTCGCTGGTGGCTGACAAGACCAATGCGGGACAGGCAGGTCCGGCCACAGTGGCTGCAGGGAAAAGTCTGATTTAGGGTTGGTGCTGCAGCAGTGCGATTCTTCCTCAATCTCCTTTTGTCCTCAAGACCAGCTATGTGTGCGTTCTCAAAAGAAGAGACAGCCTGGTGGATGGTGTGCCTCCATGCTTTGCGATCTGAGGCTAGGTCAGACCACTGGTGATGGTTGATGCGACAGGTGCCAAGGGATTTCTTCAAGGAGTCCTTGTACCTCTTCTTTGGTGCCCCTCTATTTCGATGGCCGGTGGAGAGTTCGCCGTACAAGGCCATCTTGGGAAGGCGGTGGTTTTCCATCCTAGAAATATGCCCTGCGCAGTGCAGCTGCGTCTTCAACAGCAGTGCCTCGATGCTGGTAACCTCCGCCCGCTTGAGAACTTCAGTGTTGGTCACAAAGTCACTCCAGTGGATGTTGAGGATGGTGCGAAGGCAGTGCTGATGAAAGCGCTCAAGGAGTCGCAGGTGATGACGGTATAAAACCCACGATTCGGAGCCGTAGATGAGGGTTGTCATCACAACCGCTTTGTAAACATTGATCTTTGTGCTTTTTTTCAGATGCTTATTGCTCCACACTCTTTTGTGCAGTCGGCCAAATGCACGGTTTGCCTTTGCCAGCCTGTTGTCAATCTCCTTGTCGATCTTAGCATCTGAGGAGATGATGCACCCCAGGTAGCTGAACTGCTGGACTGTCTTCAGAACTGATTCACCCACAGTGATGCAGGGAGGGTGATAATCTTCCTGGGATGCAGGCTGGTGGAGAACTTCTGTCTTCTTCAGACTAACTTCTAGACCGAATAGCTTGGCAGCCTCTACAAAGCAGGACATCATATGCTGCAGAGCTGATACCGAGTGGGAGACGAGTGCAGCATCATCAGCAAACAGTAGCTCTCGGATGAGTTTTTCCATTGTCTTGGAGTGGGCCTTTAGTCGCCTCAGGTTGAACAGGCTGCCATCGGTGCGATAGCGGATGTAGACACCATCGTCATCATCTAGATCTACTGCGGCTCTTTGAAGCATCATGCTAAAGAAGATCGTAAAGAGAGTTGGCGCGAGAACGCAGCCTTGCTTTACACCTGTGCCTATTGGGAAGGTCTCTGAGAGGTCGTTGCAGTGTCTGACTTGGCCTCGTTGGTCTTCGTGTAGCTGGATGATCATGCTGAGGAACCTTGGGGGACATCCTAAACGGTCCAAGATTTGCCACAGGCCTTTCCTGCTAACGGTATCGAAAGCTTTGGTAAGGTCGACAAAAGTCACATACAGAGCCTTGTTCTGTTCCCTGCATTTCTCTTGCAGCTGCCTGAGAACAAATACCATGTCGGTGGTGCTCCTGTTAGCTCTGAAGCCGCACTGGCTCTCTGGGAGGAGTTCTTCTGCAATGGCGGGCACCAGTCTGTTCAGGAGTATTCTGGCAAGGATTTTGCCTGCGATGGAGAGCAGGGTTATCCCCCGGTAGTTGGAGCAGTCTGACTTTTCCCCTTTGTTCTTGTATAGGGTGATGATGATTGCATCGCAAAAGTCCTGTGGTAATTTGCCTTGTTCCCAGCAGGTGACAAGTACTTTGTGAAGTGAGCTATGTAGTACTGTGCCCCCATGCTTCCAGATCTCTGGTGGAATTCCATCAACTCCTGCTGCCTTGCCACTTTTCAGTTGCTTGATGGCTTTAACAGTCTCTTCTAGAGTGGGGATCTCATCCAACTCTGTTTTCACTGGTTGAAGTGGGGTGAGGTGAATTGCTGAATCTTGAACTACACGGTTGGCACTGAAGAGAACCTGAAAATACTCCGACCACTGGTTCAATATGGATGCCTTGTCTGTGAGGAGCACTTGGCCGTCTGCGCTACGCAAGGGACTCTGAGTCTGATATGATGGACCATATACTGCCTTCAGGGCTTTGTAGAACCCTCTTAAATCACCAGTGTCTGCACACAGCTGGGTTCTCTCAGCAAGCTTGGTCCACCACTCGTTCTGAATGTCTCGAAGCTTGCCCTGGAGGTTGCTACATACAGCGCGAAAGGTTGCTTTTTTCCCAGGACAGGAGGGCTGAGCAAGATGTGCTTGGTAGGCAGGTCTCTTTTTCGCCAGTAAATCTTGGATCTGTTGATTGTTCTCATCAAACCAGTCCTTGTTCTTCCTTGTGGAGAACCCGAGGACTTCTTCAGAGATCTGCAGGACAGTAGTTTTTAGGTGTTCCCAGAGTGCTTCTGGAGAAGGGTCTGTGGGGCAACTGGGGTCCTCAATTCTTGACTGGAGTTTTGCCTGGAAGGCAGCTTTAACTTCGGCTGACTGGAGACTGCCAACCTGAAACTTCCTCCGAGGGATACCTCCTCTCCTGGGTGTGGGTTTAAAGTGAAGACGGAGATTGCAGCGTACAAGACGATGATCCGTATGACATTCTGCACTGGGCATTACTCGGGTGTGTAAGACATCTCGAAGGTCTCTCTGGCGCACCAGATTGTAGTTGATAAGGTGCCAGTGCTTGGACCGTGGGTGCATCCAGGTTGTCTTCAGACTGTTCTTCTGCTGTAAGATAGTGTTGGTGATGGTGAGCTGGTGCTCCATGCAGAATTCTAGCAGGAGGCGCCCATTGTCATTGCAGTTGCCAATGCCGGACTTGATGCGTTGTGGGTTGTGTATGTGGATATGCCCTTCAGGCCTGCGCAGAGGAATTTTTTAGGTGAAGCCCAGTGTGCGCGGTACTGGCTCCACCCTTTCACCTGGGGGTCATCTGCCATGGCCCAGTAAGCCGGGACGCCGGCAGCGAGTCCTCCAGGTGGTAGGTGTTACATTAACGAGCTCTATCTGCCCGGGTTTGATGTTAGAGTTTTCCTTCTCTTAGGCTGGCAAGGTTGGTGGGCCCAGCCTGCCCATCCGGTTATACCGCTGGACAATTCGGTCGCACCATGATGTAGCAAACTCTGTGAAAAACGGGGGGGACCAGCGAGAAGGTGTTGCTACGGATGCAGTAATGCGGGAGAGGCCATTGCAGTGACCATCTGCCAGGCATAGCCAGACAGTGACCACGCGGCATTCACTACACCAGGAGACGAGAGGCTATGTATTGCGCATACACTTTCCCTGGGGGGGTAGGATACCCAGAGGGAGCCCACCCCCCACCCCCCATATATATATATATATATATATATATATATATATATATATATATATATATATATATATATATATATATATACACACACACACACACACACGCACAGACACACACTGTGACTAATACCCACTGACGGACCTCTACTCCATATTTTTATCCAATTCCCTCTTGAAGATGGCTATGCTTGTAGCCGCCACCACCTCCTGTGGCATTGAATTCCACGTTATTCACCCTTTGGGTAAAGAAGTACTTCCTTTTATCCGTTTTAACCTAACTGCTCAGCAATTTCATCAAATGCCTATGAGTTCTTGTATTGTGAGAAAGGGAGAAAAGTACTTCTTTATCTACTTTCTCCATCCCATGCATTATCTTGTAAACCTCTATCATGTCACCCCGCAGTCGACGTTTCTCCAAGCTAAAGAGTCCCAAGCGTTTTAACCTTTCTTCATAGGGAAAGTGTTCAAACTCTTTAATCATTCTAGTTGCCCTTTTCTGGACTTTTTCCAATGCTATAATATCCTTTTTGAGGTGCGGTGACCAGAATTGCACACAGTATTCCAAATGAGACTGCACCATCGATTTACACAGGGACATTATGATACTGGCTGATTTGTTTTCAATTCCCTTCCTAATAATTCCCAGCATGGCGTTGGCCTTTTTTATTGCAATCGCACACTGTCTTGACATTTTCAGTGAGTTATCTACCACGACCCCAAGATCTCTCTCTTGGTCAGTCTCTGTCAGTTCACACGCCATCAACTTGTATTTGTTGCTGGGATTCTTGGTCCCAATGTGCATTTCTTTGCACTTGGCCACATCGAACTTCATCTTCCACGTTGACGCCCACTCACCCAGCCTCAACAGTTGCCTTTGGAGTTCCTCACAATCCTCTCTGGTTCTCACCACCCTGAACAATTTAGTGTAATCTGCAAACCTGGCCCCACTTCACTGCTCACTCCCAACTCCAAATCATTTATGAACAAGTTAAAGAGCATGGGACCAAGTACTGAGCCCTGCGGCACCCCACTGCTTACCGTCCTCCACTGCGAAGACTGCCCGTTTATACTCACTCTCTGCTTCCTATTAATTAGCCAGTTTTTGATCCACAAGAGGACCTGTCCTTTTACTCCATGATGCTCGAGCTTACTAAGGAGCCTTTGATGAAGAACTTTATCAAAAGCTTTCTGGAAGTCAAGGTAAACAACATCTATTGGGTCCCCTTTGTCCACATGTTTGTTCACCCCCTCAAAGAACAGTAACAGGTTAGTGAGGCAAGATCTTCCCTTACAGAATCCATGCTGAGTCTTCCTCAATAACCCATGTTCATCAGTGTGCCTATTCATTCTGTCTTTGATAATGGTTTCTACCAACTTTCCCGGTATTGAAGTCAGACTGACTGGCCTGTAATTTCCCGGATCTCCTCTGGAATCCTTTTTAAAGATGGGAGTGACATTTGCTACCTTTCAGTCCTCAGGAATGGAGGCAGATTTCAATGAAAGATTACATATTTTTGTCAGAAGATCCACAAGTTCAACTTTGAGTTCTTTCAGAACTCTTGGATGTATGCCATCGGACCTGGTGACTTAGTTTTTAATTCGTCCATCAGTTGTGGGACCTCCTCTCTTGTCACCTCAATCTGACTCAGGTCTTTCAACACCCCTTCTAAAATTAGTGGTTCTGGAGCGGGGAAACACTTCTCGTCTTCCACAGTGAAGATGGAGGCAAAGAATGCATTCAGCTTCTCAGCCATTTCCCTATCCTCCTTCAGTAATCCTTTGACCCCTTGGTCATCCAAGGGCCCCACTGCCTCCCTGGCTGGTTTCCTGCTTCTAATATATTTGAAGAAATTTTTATTGTTTGCCTTTATGTTTTTTGCAATATGCTCCTCATAGTCCCTTTTTGCCTGCCTGATCACAGTCTTGCCTTTGATTTGCCACAGCCTGTGTTCCCTTTTATTAATCTCACTTGGACTAGCTTTCCACTGCTTGAAGGAGTCCTTCTTTCCTTTTACAGGTTCCATTACTTTGTTTGTTAACCATGCAGGCCTTTTCTTATACCTGTTTGTGCCTTTCCTAACTTGTGGTATATATTTTATCTGAGCTTCTAGGATTGTAGTTTTAAATAGCCTTCAAGCTTCCCCAAGGATTTTGACTGTATTTACCTTTCCTTTCATTTTCCTTTTCACATGTCTCCTCATCTCAGAGAATTTACCCCTTTTAAAGTTAAACGTGTTTGTGCCGGTCTTTTGGGGCAACTCTCTATTTATATAAATGGTGAAACCAATAATGTTATGGTCACTGTTCCCAAGCAGTCTTTTACATCTCTCACCAAGTCTTGGGCATTACTTAGGACCAAATCCAGGATCGCCCCACCCCTAGTAGGTTCTGAGACCATGTTTGGAGAGCCAGTTTGGTGTAGTGGTTAAGTGTGCGGACTCTTATCTGGGAGAACCGGGTTTGATTCCCCACTCCTCCACTTGCACCTGCTGGAATGGCCTTGGGTCAGCCATAGCTCTGGCAGAGGTCGTCCTTGAAAGGGCAGCTGCTGTGAGAGCCCTCTCCAGCCCCACCCACCTCACAGGGTGTCTGTTGTGGGGGAGGAAGGTAAAGGAGATTGTGAGCCGCTCTGAGACTCTTCGGAGTGGAGGGCGGGATATAAATCCAATATCTTCTTCTTCTTCATCATCTGCTCCATAGCACAGTCATTGAGAGCATCAAGAAATTCAATCTCTTCTCTCGACCAGAACACATATTGACCCAATCAATCTGCGGGTAGTTAAAATCACCTATTGTGACACAGTTTTTACGTTTAGCCGCTATCTTTAATATGTGCAGCTGATACTGAACAAGCATCAATTTTAACAGCAGCAAAATTATGTAATGTCATTAATATGATTGGGGAAAAGATGATTGTAGCTTTATCAACAATAAAAAGTTTTCAATTTAACCATAAGTCATCATGAAATTTGTACAGTTGGTCTGAAGCAGAACTTCCCTTACCAGGGTCCTGCGACAGAGACTGAAGACAGTTTTAGCAATTTTTTTCCTAGTCATTCTGCAGAGGTCAGATAAAACCCAGGGCTGAGTATCTTCTGGAATTGATAAAAGTCCTATTTAAAAGGAAGGTTCCTAGGAAGCGGCCCCGTGGCTCAGAGTGGTAAAGCAGCTGTACTGTGGTCTGAACTCTCTGCTCACGACCTGAGTTCGATTCCAGCAGAAGCTGGATTCAGGTAGCCGCCCCAAGGTTGACTCAGCCTTCCATCCTTCCGAGGTCGGTAAAATGAGTACCCAGCTTGCTGGGGGGGGGGGGAGTGTAAAAGACTGGGGAATGCAATGGCAAACCACCCCGTAAAAAGTCTGCCGTGAAAACGTTGTGAAAGCAACGTCACCCCAGAGTTGGAAACGACTGGTGCTTGCACAGGGGACCTTTCCTTTCCTTTTCCTAGTTTTGAGCCTAATAATAAGCTGGGTTTCTTTCTAGCAGCAGATTTCAAAATGTTTAGGGTTTTTTTTTTTAAATGCATCATTAAATTGCCTTGAATATATGCATTGAATATTTCCAATTGTTATTACCTGCCTGTAGCCCTGGGGCACAGTATGTGTTAAATATCCAGAGAATGGAACAGCTAGTTGTCTGAAATGGTCAGAACATTCATCTTTCTAAGCCCCTTCCCTGTTCACCAATAATTAATATAGAGACCTTGTCCAAGATTTTGAAAGTAAACTTTACTTTGATGCTGAGACATTCATCAGTTCATAACCTTGACTTTAATCTGGCTACTCCCACTGAAGCCATTCTGAGCCCCATGCTTGGCATCTCAAGAATTTCATCTTAAATAAACAAAGAAATAGATACCCTTCTCTCTATGGGATGGCAAGATCCCATGTAATTAATCATAGTTGCCTATTAAGTTTATTCTTGCAATACTCTTCTTTCCCATTGAAATGAATGAGCTTGTGCTGTGAGAGTGGTGATCAAAAATCTTTGGTACTGGTTTGAACTTGAAAGCAAAGTGTGATTGCCAGCAGACCGTATTAAAATAGTTTGACATACATTTCTTAGAAGAGTGGGGACCTACAAACACCTTTTAAAAATATTTTGACTATGTAGACTTAGTTTCTAAACTGTATTTTAAAAGTTATTTTCAAGAGTTTTGCCACTTGGGCTGAAGCAGAACCATTTTAACAGCTGCCAGTGTTGCATATAATGATTAGTGTATAAGGCTAGATTAAATTCATCACATCTGTGCATATATATTGTTGTTCTTGGATTCAGGCCCATTTCATACATGTGGTTGGATTTAGTGCTGCTGCTGAATCCTTTATTTTCCACAAAGATTTGCAGTATTAATGTGAGCCATTGCTAGGACAAACAATAAATCAATTGGATTCTAAAAAAAATGCATTGATTTTGCTTTAACTTGGTGCTGTAATTGAGTGCAATGGCAATGGATCCACTTATTGATGGCACAGTGTTCTTGGTACATTGAACAGGATTTCTATTAGAGTTGAAACATGTTCCTGCCTATTTGAATTCATTATGATTTTCTTGAAAACAGAAGTTGTATATCCATAGATGCAAAGGCAAGAGGAGATGACCTTTTCCTCCTAGGGTTGCCAAGTCCAATTAAAGAAAAATCTGGGGACTTTGGGGGTGGAGCCAGGAGACTTTGGGGGTGGAGCCAGGAGACATTGGGGGTGGAGCCAAGAACAAGGATGTGACAAGCATAATTGAACTCCAAGGGAGTTCTGGCCATCACATTTAAAGGGACAGCATACCTTTTAAAATTCCTTTCTTCCATAGGAAATAATGAAGTATAGGGGCACCATCTTTTGGGGCTCATAGAATTGGACCCTCTGGTCCAATCGTTTTGAAACTTGGGGGGTATTTTGGGGAGAGGCACTAGATGTTATACTAAAAATTTGGTGCCTCTACCTCAAAAAATAGCCCCCCCCCCAGAGCCCCCAATACCAACAGATGAATTCCCTATTATTCCCTATGGGAATCGTTCTCCATAGGGAATAATAGAATGCCCAGTAGACATTTCCCTCCTCCCCACACTTTCTAAAAGGGGGGAGGGCCTCCAAACCAGGGAATCCCCTGCCCCCTCCCTCATACACACACACACACACACACACACTTACCAGATCTTCTTCCGGAGAACTCTTGCTGTGAAAGTGAAAGCAAAAGAAAGGGCGGGGCTGTTCTCCCAAGCCCTTCCTGCTCCCGGCCCAGCCTTAAAGCGGCAGACATTTTACAAACGGCTCAGGAGCTCTATAATGAAGCCTACAGGTATGTTCTCCCCCCCCTCCACCCCCCCCGCTTCCCACTTCTTGAAGACCGGGAGATGAGGCTGCAAACCCAGGGGACTCCCACCAGAGCGGGAGGGTTGGGAAGCCTATTTCCTCCTCATATCCCTTAAGTTGCTCTACAGCACAAATCGTGGTTCTCTGTGTCTGACTCCAGTACCTTCTACTTTCTTTATGTGGTAACAGCATTTTCCCTGTCTCTTCTTCATAGCCTGAACTAATAGCAGCTGGGCATAACTATTTTCTCTGTAAGATATACCACAACTACTTTTTAATTAAATTAGGGATGTGAGGGATTTCCTATTTATCATCAGCCTACTATATCTGGTTTGCCCCATCTCTGTCTGATGTGTTATTGATACTGACTGCACTGTGCATACATTAAAACAACACAGCAGATATTGTCTACTTCTGGGGAAAGGAAGGAACAACACTTGCCTCCCATCCCCATTCTACCTCATGACCTGTCTATCTGCCAGCATGTGCAATCAAAATATTGGCTCCTGTGTTTAGCAGGTGCAGCCAGAGAGAAATTGTAGAAGAGCAAACAAGAACCACTATGTTTACATAAAATCAAATTATACACCATCAATCACACTGTGGAAGGACAGACCCATCATCACAATCTTTTTGGGTAGCAAAATCCAAATATAAATCTGCCTATTGGTAAACGGCCATAACCATGCATCTTTTGAGTTACTCTTCATTTTCTTCCTGCCATCTTATTCTTGCCTTTTTGAGCTCCAAGTAAACAACTGTAATAACAGTATGATTTAAACGTTTTCTAATAGTTCAAAGTGTTCTTAATTCAACAGTTTAGATTAGGTAGTGTTTACAATATTTGTGCTCCTATCACATAAAGTAGCTTTAAATTAAAATACAGAATATGAGGTTGGATCCAACCAGCTTTTTCAGATAGTGGAAAAGGAAGGAGGAGTATTCTTTAGCCATCTAAAAATGCTATGCTAGGAATTGTGGGACCTGTATGTATAAAAGCTATAGGACCAGGGCTGTATTACGAAATTGGGCAGTACTGAGGAAAAAAGCTGTCTCGATTAAACCCATAAATACTATTATTAACTTTAACATTAACAACAACATTTTATTCCAAAGTCGTGTAGCCCCTTAATGACTAACAAAATTGATGGCAGGGCTTGAGCTTTCATGAGTCACTGCTCATTTCTTCAGATAAAACTAGAATGTGAGTCCATCTGTCCTAATATCTTGGAAAGTGAAGTGGTTTCAGATGCCAAATGACAATAGCAGTCATTGGTAATGGGCGAAGAAACCTAGGTCTTAGTTCAGTCCAGGAGGATGCATTGTCTTGAGCTTCATTATCAGTTGCAATTCAGAAGTCTTTCTAATCTCCCTTTGAAATTTCTTTATAAGAGGACTGCAACTGAATGACCTGGAAGGTTAAAATGTTCCTTCACTGGTTTTTGAATGTTGTGGTTTCTGTTTCATTACCTGTGCTGATATCTCCATGTCTACTACCTCTCTGCATATCACATCTAATCCAATCATGCCTGGTATTGCCATTCAGCATCTGAAAATATCTTTATAAGTTTAAATTTCTGGTACTTTGTGTTACGCGCATGCATGGCTTGACTTGACAAAGTGACATTTATGTCAGATTTGGCCCTCATAACAAATGAATTAAACACCTTTGGTATACATTCTATTGTAAACCACTATGGGGCCCTGTAGGAAATAAGCAGTGTATGAATTTGTAAACAAATTAATTAAACCCAGCAGTAATATTAAACTGATAAGATCTTTTAAAATAGGTGCTCTCATCCTGTAGTCCACAGCTAAAACCAGGGCTCTTTTTGAGCAGGAATGCACAGGAATGTAATTCCGGCTGGCTTGATGTCAGGGGGTGTGGCCTGATATGCAAATAAGTTCCTGTTGGGCTTTTTCTACAAAAAACGCCCTGTGTGAAACAATGGTGATGTCAGGAGCTGTGGCCTGATATGCAAATGTGTTCCTGGCTAAAAGAGTCCAAACAAGGAAGGCAACAAAAAACAGAACTAAAGCATGAACAGCAGCCACAAAACTGCAAACCGTCAACACAAAGCCTGTGAAAAGAGGAATGTTTACCTTGGTGCTTAAAACTTGAAATAATTGATATCAAGGGAACTGTTGTAGGGAGGGTCTGCCATAGTTCAGGTGCCCTAGTAGAAAGTCCCTGTCCTTTGTGCTCACTCAGTGCACTGAAGATGATGGGGATACACACAACAGGGCTGTTATTCATGAAATCAATTGCTGTGAAGGTTTGTATGGGACAAGATGGTTTATTCCGAACCTTGATCCCCAATCCCTTAGGGCTTTATAGCTAACAACCAAGATGTTTACTTTTGCTTGTTAGTGAACATAATGTAGTAGCTATGTCTCTCTATAAGAAAAAGGTTATTCTCTTTGTTTAAATTAGTTGCTCTTCCACTGCATATTGCTACAGGGGCCCCATGAACAGCTTCCTACGCTTCACTAGACTACTATTCAAAACAAGTATTTTTTATGAAGGAAAAGTCCAAAAAAGGAAGTAAGTGGAAACTGAAATTACTGTTGCAAGCAGTGTCAAGGGTGTGATAATAAACCTTTGTTGCTCACAGATACCAACGAAAAGCCACCCTCCAAACACTTAAATGGAGTGGTAACAGGTGCTGCATGTGAAACCAGAGAGCTGGCTCTATTCCTGTAATTTTTATGCTGTGGGTAATTTGAGGTAATGAGAATACAAATGTTGGTAATTTATTCATTCTCTTTCTATTTTCTCCTGGGATGGGCAGGACGTAGTTCTTTGTAATCTCTCCCAAGCTTCAGTCAGTGAATTAGCAGGTATTAGGGATATAAAGAAATGCTTTGTTTTAAGATCAACTGTTCGAGACAAATTGGATTTTCATTGGTACACTTCTCTGTTCCATTTAGTAAAGGAGGAAAAATGAGTTTCTGAGTGATGAATGAAATTATGTGGTATTAAATGCAAGATGCCAAAAACAGTAAGGTAACTTTTGAAAGGACAGCTCTTCCTTTAGCATTCTGCCCCATGTCACAAAGTAGTAAAGCAGCACTACTGCAGTGCTGTGGTCTGAACAATCTGCTCACGAGCTGAGTTCGATTCCGGCGGAAGCTGGATTCAGGTAGCTGGCCCAAGGTTGACTCAGCCTTACATCCTTCCGAGGTTGGTAAAATGAGTGCCCAGCTTGCTGGGGGGAAAGTGTAAAAGACTGAGGAAGGCAATGGCAAACCACCCCGTAAAAAGTCTGCTGTGAAAATGTTGTGAAGGCAACATCACCCCAGAGTTGGAAACGACTGGTGCTTGCACAGGGGACCTTTCCTTTTTCCTTCTCAGCTTAATGATTACAAAGCTTTGTAATGAACGATACATTCCCACTGCAGAGTTTTCCAGCAAGGAAGAAAGCAAAGGAGTTCATGCTGTTTTCTGGCACTGTGTGGTGTTTAGATGCCTCCACAGGTGTTAAGATGGAACCCAGAAGAACAAACTGTGTGTAGATAGGCCATGTTCCATTTATTAAAATATTCTATACTGTCTTTCCACTGATCAGGGTCTCCTAGTGGCAAGTTGCAGTTCTGTTGGAGAAACACACTTTCATGTGGTCCATAGTTTAAAATCTGCAAAGGGAGGAAAGGATTGCTAAGGAAAACATTTGTATTGTGATTTAAATAGGCTTATCTAAAGTCACAACAAAAATCAATGAAAAGTTAAAATCATATCACTCTATTTCATACCATGCAGTTTTGCTACAACTACCACCTATTGATATCATAACTATGCCACCACCATTGTTCCTAAATGGTCCTTAATTTTCACAATAAATCAACCTCATAGCACTTCTCCCTTCTCCTTGTTCTAGGTAAGCAGTGTTCATTATGTAACTCCTAGCCACACAGTGGATATGTGGTCTAGTTTATCAGCATAGGCAGAAGAAAGACTATATCCACATTTATAAACATGTGAAAGTCCTAATCAGCAACCCATGGGATATGGGTTTATATAGACTCTCATGTACTTATACAGGCCTGCACACCTACCCAGACTGATGTGCCTATCGTGACTATTAATAATTATATTTCATATTTACAAAATGCTTTCAGAGCTTCAATAGATGGATTGTGATTCAGTAGTGGAACATCTGCTTTGCATGCTGAAGATCCTTGATTCAATCTTGGCATCTCTGGTTAAAAGGATCAGGTAACGTGTGATATAAAAGACCCCAGTGTAAGTTGCTATACTGAGACCAGTGATCTGAGTCAGTATAAGGCAAGTTCATGTATCCATCATCTTGTTCATGTATCACATCCATTATCTTGTAATTTTTACAACAGGCCTTAAAGTAAGTGAGGCAGTACTGGATCCCATATTCTGTATGGGAACCCTAAGATTGTTTGTCTAAGGCACTATGGTAGAGGTATTTTTTGAACCAGGGACATATCAGTTTGTTCTTTTAGCTGCTAAACTACACAGTTCTCAAATCTAAAAGAGAATAATGTGAATTGCTTGGTGCAACTGCAGTAATAATGACATTAGTTCTGTGTTCTTGACAAACCAACTCAGAAAACTGCTGGAATAAACAGGCAAGGGTTGATTAGGCATGTTGATTTGTAATGACATGTTTAAAACCAAGCAGGCTCTGATTGAAAATATCCATCCAGGTTTGTAGTTAATTACCAAATGAGGTCCAAGCACAGTGCTGGTGAATGGATTGCCTCCAAAATCAATGAGCTATTTAAAAACTGAGAGATCTCAGCTGTGGTTTCCATTACTTGCTGTGTGCTGATAGAGAGCTAAAGCTGTTGTTTCAAAATAGGCTGTCATGATTTCTACATGCTAGGTCTCTTAGTCAGAGAGCTGGTTACCACCTGCCTTTCCACATGTGTAATAGTACTAAGTATAACTCTTCTCCTTGTTGACCTATTGCGTACAAGTCTGGCCTGAGGTCTTTGGAACAAATACTTCCCTCATACAGAGCAGTGCAACCAAAGCCCTCATACCACCCTTCTGGACACCATTTGTTCCTATTCAAATATTCCCAAATCTGCTTTTGTTTTATATTAAAAGGGCCACATTTCCAGATATGAATTTGTTTTGAATGTGGATTAACAAGAAAAAACAATTTCTTCTAATGTTGTCACAGTGCCTCTTCTCCATGTTAGATTTTTAGTTATGGGACTGATTTTGCCAGTCACTTCTGTGACAAAAATAATAAAGTAGGAAGGATTTAAGCTTAACTATGTGAGTGAAACCATGTTGCAGTTTTTGTTGTGAGAGTGACTTTCGCAGGCACAACAGATTCAGTGCCAAAATGTTGCCATTTCTAAGGAAGTACCCTGTCCTTTTAATCTGTTTCCTTTTACCTCCTCCCACCAGCTGTTTGAATGTATCTGGTTGGTTTTCAGTTACTCTACAGAGAGTTGGTTAGGAGACAGTTTTGCCAGGCAGTTGACACATTCAGAATTCAGGCTTTTGGGCTCATTTGGACTGACATAAAGTCACTTTTACTGAAATTGGGGTGAGGGTGGGAATCACACCAGGAAAGCATGTATCCTTTCGGTCAAACTAATGAATATCTGGAATTCATCCCTTGATTTATAGATTTTAAGGAATGCTCATTTTAGGCTGATGGGGAATGGAGTCTTCACTTTATGAAAAACACAGTAAGAACCTTGGGCACCCATAGTAAAATCTTCTCCTAGTTGGAACTTTACTCCTTTTCAGAAGCAACTATCATGGTACACAGCTGGGACCTCACCAAGCAATATTATTTATATATTTAATTTGCCTGCTTTTCTCACTCGTACTTGTTGGATTACAATATTATAAAGTAATGTAATAAAACAGTATAACACATCCAATAAATAATGCAAAAATTGTTAAGTTCTCTTCATAGATATTAAAATGTCCATTACCTTTATAAAAATGTCCTTCATAACAAATTGTAAAAGTGCTTGAATCTTCCTGATCCCCCAGCAGGCCATTCCACCAGGTGGGAGCCACAACAGAGAATGCTCATGTATGTGCAGCTGTTGATGAAGAAGAAGAGATTGGATTTATATCCTGCCCTTCTTTCAGAGTCTCAGAGTGGCTTACAATTGCCTTTCCCCTCCTCTCCCCACAACAGACACCCTGTGTAGTAGGTGGGGCTGAGAGAACTCTTTCCAGAACTGCTCTTGAAAGAACAGCTCTGAGAGAACTATGACTGACCCAAGGTCACTCAGCAGGTGCATGTGGAGGATCAGACCTAGGGTTGCCAAGTCCAATTCAAGAAATATCTGGGGACTTTGGGGGTGGAGCCAGGAGACACTGGGGGCGGAGCCAGGAACAAGGGTGTGACAAGCATAATTGAACTCCAAGAGAGTTCTGGCCATCACATTTAAAGGGACAGCACACCTTTTTAAATGTCTTCCTTCCATAGGAAATAATGAAGGATAGGGGCACCTTCTTTTGGGGCTCATAGAATTGGACCCCCTGGTCCAATCATTTTGAAACTTGGGGGGTACTTTGGGGAGAGGCACTAGATACTATATTGAAAATTTGGTGCCTCTACCTCAAAAAACAGCTCCCCCAGAGCCCCCGAAACCTCCAGAACAATTCCCCATTATACCCTATGAGAATCGATCACATAGGGAATAATGAAGACGTTTCCCCCTCTCCCCCCCCCCTTTCTGGCCAGTCTGAAGCAGCAGATCAGCCTCTCTACTCACCATTTGCTGCCAGCTTCTTCACAGAAACAGAGACACACCATCCTAAATTGAAGCCTTTCACGTCAAGCCTCTGGAGGTGCAAAGGCACATGGTCCTTTGCGGGCGGGGCTCCCTCTCCCCCCCCCCTCGCCAGCCAGCTGATTAGGGCGGGAAGCAGCCTGGGAAAACTGAAGAAAGGCTGCTGCAATCGGGGCTGGGTGGGAAGGGCAGGGCAAGGAGAAGCTGCTGAGATCGGGGCTGGGTGGGAAGGGCCGCCATTCCCCCCTGCTTTCCAGATTTTTGGCTAGCGGGGGGAGAAGGCTCCAAATTGGGGATCCCCAGGCAAGGCGGGGGATTTGGGAAGCCTAATCAGACCTGATTCTCCCAGATTAAAGTCTGCGCACTTAACCACTACACCACTGATGTTACTTCGGTGCAGAATGGCACTTTCAAAAGACTTCGATCAGATGAGTGAAGCTGTCAAAGAGAGGCAGTCCTGCAGATATGAAGGACTTTTTGTAAGTTAGATAACCAGCATCTTGAATTGAACCCAGAAATCAATTTCTGGGTTGGAGTATGTGAAAAACAGGTTTAGGATCCACCCTCCAAGAAGTTTGTAGGCTCCAGAAGTCTTAGCCAGTCACTTTCACATGGTGGACTAAAATGTTAAAAAGAAAAAAAAAGTTTGGCAGTTTAAGCACTGACTAGGGATGGGCACAAAATGGGGAATGGAGGTTCATTTTGTGAGGTTCGTGATGTGGTAGAATGTCCCCTACAGGCTAGAGATGCCAAACTCACAGCTAACTCTCCTCATCTACCAAAGGGAGATTGTCCCCCTTTTCCTTCTGACCCTGCAATCATTGGCTTCTGGGCCTCCTTGGAGTCCCCCTTTTTGGCCTGGCCTCATCTTCTGTCCTTCCTCTGACTGCCCCGTGGGCCAGTTTCCTGGAAATCCTGACATTTCTGTCAAAAGGACATCACCCCTTTTTTCTTTCTGACCCTGCAATTCTTAACTTCTTGGCCTCCTGGGGTCCCTCTTTCTGGCCTGGCTTCATCTGCTGGCCTCCCTCTAATTGCCCCATGGGCCAGTTTCCTGAAGTTATTGCCATTTCTATGCAAAGGATATTGCCTTCCCCTTTCTTCCCCAAGCTTCAGATCTCTGCCTCCTCTCTCTCCTGCATCACTATTGGCATGCACCACTCCTCTGGCTCTCCCTCATCTTCTTCTACTCTGACCCAGGCTTTTCACTCTTTCCTCCATTCCCCAGGTCCTCAAGAGTTGAGATTTGCTGGACTTGTGGGAGAAGAGTTAGGAAGTCTGCTGGTTATAATCCCCCTCACAATAGGCCAAGGGAATGTTGGGTGGTATACTGAGTCCGGGCATTGCCTTCACTGAGGACTAGGAGACTAAGCAGTCCTCAAAGCTAAATTATAAAAAGTACAGTGTTAAAAAAAAAGCAAAAGAGGTTTGTAGACTGTGAAATTGAAGTCCTTATTTTCTGGGTCTGGTGATGGGTGGCGGCGGCATTATAACACAGTGAGTGTAATATCATGTGAGTTATAATATCATTATAACATGTGAGTTCACATCCTATGTTAGTGACAACAAACATCTAGTTTAGTATGCATTATGTATTCACCATAGTATGTACAGGTCCTGTGTGATAATAACCTATAAATACTGCTTAGAAATGCTCATGCGTTTTGTTTTGAATATTTCTGTTCTTTACCTACTGAAACAGGTAAATAAACCTAGTTTGATTGAGAAGCAAAACTTAAATATGAGGTTTGCAGTAAATGTTGAAAATGAGGCCTCTTTAGATAACAAGGCCATTGCCAGAGAGAGGTCCTTTGAAATTATCAGTGTTTGTACCCTGTGATATTTACAGGTGTGAAACTTCAGGGGAGAAAATGTTGGCAACACAGCAGCATTCCTCTAGATGCATTAGGTGTTGTGTTCAAAGATATCACCTATTGGAGGTTTGTTAACAGAATTTCTTGAAAGGCAATTTTAAAAACTACACCACTGGACTGTCGCACTGCAACATTCAGCTGTTCTTTGACTTTCTTGCATCTGCTGTAGTCTTCTGGTGTTGCTGCAAGACTCTTCTTAAGGAGCTTTCTTCTCCTGCAGGCAAAATTGGTTCAGGGAAGAACCAGGGAAGAGTATAAGGAAGGTCTAGCCTGTAATTACTCCTTCACCCTATATATAGAGGAACAAGGTGTAGCACCTGTGACAGAATGTCTATGGTATCCAGCATGAAACTAGTTGATCAATTAGTATATTACAGCAAGATAGCCCCTGAAAATGTACTTGGAACATATAAAGATTCTTAAAAGAAAAAATGGATGGATCATCTAGCAATAAATGAGTTGCTAGAGGATCTTTGTTGAAATTGGGAAGTCTTTTTGGATTGCTTTGGACAAAGGACTAATCTTTGTTTTATTTTAGTCCATTGTTTGTGTTTGTTTGGATCTTTCTTCAGAAGTTTTACTGATGCTGCTCATATGCAGGGAACAATAAGTAGAAACAATGGCGACACAGTATCAGTGAGATATCCAAAAACAACTGTGCCAAAAATACCAAGCACTTAATACAAAATGCAAAAATTTTATCTATTAGGAGAGTGCATAAGCATCCGAAACATACATGAGTATTAAAAATACATTAGTCCAATAAGCAAAGTCCCATACAGAAACATACTATTTCATAGGGTGACTCCAAAGCAATTCATCAATCTTCTTAGAGTAAAATACTTCAAAGTAATCCAGAAGCGTGGAGTCCTCCCACTGGTGTTAGCTTCCAAAAGGAAATTCACCATCAGGTGGTCACCGGCTTGCTACCACATTCTGCTGCGATGCAGCTTCTTCATAAGCCAACTCATAAAGTCATCCTGGCAAGTCCTCCTACATGCCCATTTTCAGTATTCTTAAGTATTCTGGTTTTCCAAAATTAGAATTATTTGTTTGTGTTTTCCTATAAAATGATGATCTTGAAGACCTTGCATCTGCTTGGTTTGGTGTAACTCCAAACACTGTAGTATGACATTTATGCTTTGCTAGTACTTCCTAAGTTGCATGATCTTAGGGACAAACTTGGTAAATCTTTATGAATCAGAGCTTTACTTCAGCTGCATATCAAATTGGATTTTGTGTATAGCTTTTCCTGAGTTTCTGACCTTTCAATATCTTCAACTTGCAGAACTAAAGCAAATCCTCATGATATGCTGGGTATCATTAATAAATGTTAGTATTACTTTGCGAACAAATGTTCTGCTAAGCTTCTGCTTCAGTCTGTAACCTGAGTACACTTGACCTTGGAACGGCTAATATGATATCAGCTATCCTCTTGACTATGCAAATAAGATTATTTGGAAAATGCTATGAAATGCAGTTCATTGACAGAAGGCTCATGTGCAATGTGCTAAGGTTTAAATTAAGACTGACCTTTCCAAATTAATAATGATAGAAACCCCTAATTTAAAAGTCAAGCTTTTTACCACTGACCTTACTATGGATATTGCACAAAGTGTTTTAAAATTATAGGTAAGAGGGGCGAAAGCAGGTTTAAAGGATAGATTCAAATTTGTAGTTAGTAATAACTTGTAATTTAAAGAGGCATTGAGTACCAAAATCAAAGCACAGAAGCTCCATCCTAACATTTCATATTGGAATATTTATTTACATCGTTTATAAATCTGCCTTCCTCACTGAGACTCAAGATGGATTACACAGCATGAGACAATTTAAATCAACAGGAATGGGACATCAAATAGCCAATACAGTAGAGGTTTAGATTGCAGAAATATGAAAATGATCAGAAATCTGAGAACAGAGCTGAAACCAAGCTAAACAAAGCATCAGTAAGAGTCAAGAAAGCACCTGTGTTCTACTGCTTCAGGCCAACACGGCTGTCCACCTGGATCTATCTACAAAGCATAAGTATTAACGTGACATGATAAATGGTGTCAGAATCACATACATGGATCATACTTATAGCAACAGACAGTACATATTAGATGCCATAGTGGTAGGGTTGCCAGGTCTGTGTTGGAAAATACCTGGAGATTTTGGGGGTGGATCCAGGAGAGGGCGGGGTTTGGGGAGAGGAGGGACATCAGCATGGTGCAATGCCATAGAGTCCCCCCTTCAAAGCAGCCATTTTCTCCAGGAGAGTGATCTCTGCCAGCTGGAGAACAGTTGTAAAAGTGGGAGATCTCTAGGCTCCACCTGGAGGCTGGCAGCCATACAAGAGATCACAGTCCCTATTGTTTTACCAAAATCTTTCAATCTTTATATATTACCTATATAAAAAAGCCCTTCTGAATAATTCAGTTCTGCATAGTTTGTGGAATGCTAGGTAGTTGGGAGCCTTCCTGTCCATCTCAGGCAAGGAAGGAAAGGTCCCCTGTGCAAGCACCAGTTGTTTCCGACTCTGAGGTGACGTCGCATCACGATGTTTTCATGGCAGACTTTTTACGGGGTGGTTTGCCATTGCCTTCCCCAGTCATCTACACTTCCCCCCCAGCAAACTGGGTACACATTTAACTGAATTCGGAAGGATGAAAGGCTGAGTCAACCTTGAGCCGGCTACCTGAATCCAGCTAATCGAACTCAGGTCATGAGCAGAGAGTTCAGACCGCAGTACTGCAGCTTTACCACTCTGCACCACAGAGATGCTGTCTCAGGCAAGCCATTCCACACAAAAAAAGGATGCAAATATATGGACAGTTTTGATTTTGTCTATTTGAAGGGGGGTGTCTTCCGCAGAAGGATCTACTCCAATGAGCAAGGTGTCATGGTGGATCATAGGGGGAGAGGTGGTCCCACAGATATGAGGGATCCAGACCGTGAAGGTCTTCGTATGTGATAGCCAATAGCTTGAATTGTGCCCAATTGTGAAGTGAATACAAAATAGGAGTAATAAATCTGCCTGACTAAGCTGCAGTATCCTTCACCAACTGGAGTCTCCAAGTTGAATTCAAGGGGAGAACTGTACAGAGTACATTACAGTAGGCTAGTCTTGATGTTTATGGAGTGGATCCAGGTGCCCAGACCTACCATATCTTGGTATGGGATCATCTTCTGGGCTATACTAAATTGGATAAAAGCATATTTTTGCAGCTGTGCATTAACTTGCTTCCTAAAATGATATGGATAGCTCATGCAATGTACAGAGATGGGTTACAACAAGGAAGCCAGCTTGATAAGCAGCAATCTCTATGACTATATACGAATTGATTTTCTGCATATGTGGCTGTTTCATGAGTTATGGTTTCATTGTTGATTCAAAGAGAATGGCATCTATTTACACCAGCATTCAGTTTAACTAAACAATCTAGAAAAATCCCAAAAAGTTTATCACTTCACAACCTTCCACTTGTATACTTACATTTATAAGTAAACCGGCACACAGCTGAGGAAGAACTTAAAGAAAAGGATTGGTTGCTTGAAGTTTCAAATGATTTTAGATACTTCCCTATCTCCCAAGAATTACTAACTGACATCCAAGAGATGGAAGACGGAAACCAGACTTCCATAATTTTGTGAAGTACATCTGTGGCATAACTCATACTCAAAGGGGGACATTACAGGATCACAAATGGTCCTGACTACATTGCAAATCTAATATATGTTCTTAAATGTGAAGGAATACCTCATTAAATCATAATTGCATTCCATATAATTGGTTATATCTCTGTAGATGCTGTGTAATTATTTCCCAGTTATATATCTTCCTGCAAGCTGCCTGCAGGTCATTCCATTTGTCTGTGGTTTAGTTTTATCCTATTACATGTCAACATATTTTGACTGACTGGCAGAGTTCTCAAATAGGAGTTCTCAGACTTCATCACAGCAAGCATCTCTAATCCAAGTGAATTACGTTGTTGTGGTTTCCTTACGGGGAATAAATGGAATCTCTTTTTAAGAAAAACAACAACAACAATTCCTCAGCCATTGTAGGAACAAGATTAATTTTCTCTTTATATATGTATAGTCTCATCAGAAATGCATGTTGTAGGAAAACTGCAAATATTTGCTTCCTCCATGATATATGCATGCAGTGATATATGCATTCAATAATGATATGTCTATTGGCCTATGTGGGAAGGTATAGAACTATTATCAAAACTGCTGGCTTTATGGAACATAGTTTGCTTTCCTTGAACATTCTCATATGTGATTCACTCTAGTAAGTATGTGAAAATTTATGTCATATTCAACTTGCTGGCAACTAAAGGGTGCATGGGTCCATCTAGAGAAATGTTGCATATCAGTGGTATTTCCCCCTTTTATTTAACATTCTTTAGTGGTTTTACCCGTGGCACAAAATATCACTTTTAACTGAATGTGGGTAGTAGTGGCACACAGTGTATGTAAATCTGCTTTTCACAGAGCACTGTGGCTGGAGGAAGCTTTGAGTGGGAATAAGAGTCACTTGTTTAGTGCTGTGCTGTTGAATGCACACCTGCTTCAATTATTGGGGGAAAGTAGTACTTTTGGGAAGGGGCTGAAATATTTCATGGGGGAAAAAACTCTAATAATGAGAGAGCTCATCATTTTCAGGCCTGTTCACTGTCATGGTTTTCTCAATGTTCTACTAACTGGCAATACTTTTAAAGTAATTACTGGAGTGTCATCTTTCTGGAAATAGTTGTGT
The DNA here is from genome assembly GCF_032191835.1 of Heteronotia binoei. Lineage (NCBI taxonomy): Eukaryota > Metazoa > Chordata > Lepidosauria > Squamata > Gekkonidae > Heteronotia > Heteronotia binoei. The sequence goes on along the minus strand of NC_083228.1, from coordinate 90,957,000 downwards.
GTATGACCCTAGCCAATTAGGGATCATGTAACGAGCAGGGTTATGTCATGACAATACATTACTTGTCTGATTTGGCTGTATGCTGACATCAGGCCAATGAAACAATCTTCAGAGAGCTTTACCCTTGTTCTCAGTGGGTAAAAAGAGCTGGCTTTTTCAGCACTTTTGAAGACATCTGTGACAACATTTTGTCTCAGCCCTAAAAATTAATCCTTCTTTTTTAAACATTATTCTGTTTGAATCTATTTTTATCTTTCTCCCATTATTCCTCTCCTCGCACATATCCTTGCCTTATGCTGAGAACTGGAGTAGTTCTGGAAACAGAGTCTGCATCACTGTCAGTTTTTAAGAGCCCAATTCTTTAGAGACCTGATTGCCCTGTTGGGAAATAACAAACTGTTGATTTCAGTAGGCTTTCAGGTAACATTGCAAATAAGTCCTCAGAGTTACAACCCCTCCTATATTTTTTGTTAGCCAGACTGCCTAGAGTAGCCAAATAGACACACATTTGAGGCTGACTCCTCTGATGCACTTCTAGGGCGTTTTTGCACTGACTTTAATCGGCAGCGACGTCCCTCTTCACCGCGCAGGATCTGCGCGGATTTCGCACCAATTGCTGCGGAGCACCCGGAAGAGCCGCAAAGTCCTGCGGATTTCGCGGCACAAATGGAAACCGCCAAAAACCAGTTTCCATTTGCACCGCAAAAGCCGCGGGACTTTGCGGCTCTTCCGGGTGCTCCACAGCAATTGGTGCGAAATCCGCGCAGATCCTGCGTGGTGAAGAGGGACGTCGCTGCCGATTAAGGTCAGTGCGAAAACGCCCCTAGTCTTTAGACCAGTTATTTTCTTCCAACTTAAATATTCTCTCTCTTACAACCCAGAAGCAATTCTTAATAGCAACAAGTGGGGAAATTAGCAACTATTCTCAAGCCTGTACTTGTTGAACAGAAGATTTTATGGGTACACCTGATATTCTTGGGGGATATGTCAGTTATTTAAATAATGCAGCCATCTTTTCAATTGTGAGGAACTGTAATTTTATAAAATAATATATGGTTTTGAAGCAGCTAGTTCTAGGTGCAGTCCTTGGCATCTGTAGATTGCAGGTAGTAGGGAAAAAAGACCTTTCACTGCTTGAGACCCTAGAAAGCCACTGTAATTATCCTAGCCTTCAGGTGGAACCTGTGAAATGTGGATCCCCTGGAATTACACCTCATTTATGGACTACAGAGATCAGTTCTCCTGGAAAAAATGGATGTTTTGGGTGGACTCTGTCACACTGTACCCCACTGAGGTCTCTGTCTTCCCCAGGCTGTACTGCAGGAGTTTCCCAGCCTGGAGTTGGCAGCCTTCCTCCCCACACCTTGCAGGTGACCAAGGGGGCCTGGCAACCACTGCCAGCCATGGGAAATACAAAGCAAGATGGACTTGGTCTAACTTAGCATAAAGCAGCTTCAGATAATCATTTTTCACAATAACCCTAAATGTTGGTATGCAAGGTACATCATAGCAGGCAAATTAATAAGCAGGTAAGAGTTTAGTATATTCATGGGAAGACTTTTTGATAACTTATGGTGCATGATAAAAACAATAAAAACCTTTCAGTCATGAAAATGTTTGCCTTCCCTCCATTTTTTAAAAAGAGAAGGTACTCTTAAAGAACACCCTCAAGTGCTTTATTGACCTTGTCTGCACCTGCAAAAGAAAGATGGATAATTGGTAAATTTGTTTAGGCCTTTATTATCTTGATGAAATTGTGAACTGTCCCCTAAGGCCTTTCTGGATGCACCATTTAATATGTCAGTGGAAGATTATCATTATTGTTGGCCAGCTCGATAAAAGTAGCCGTAGGTAATGAACTAAGCATGGAGGGGTTAGTTTGGGAGGAAATGATTACTTTTCACTTCACTGACACATTTTAATACATAGCAAACCAAGGAGATGGATATGATTGTCCAGTCATTGCTTTTCCCATTCTGCTACCTCCACTCTAATACAGAAACTTAGTTGTTTTTTAAATAAGGGGGAAAGTATATTATTTTTCAATTGCTTCTTTTGCAAATAAAGATTCAGTTATCTTTCTAGGCACTGTGTGCCACTGGCTACTTTCTAGTTTAGAAAGGCAAAGAGCTATATGTGGTAAATGGAGGAATGGAAAATACTTCCTTGGGAAATATATTTGACTGCAACGATAATTGTTTCACATTCAGAATATTGAAGGCCATAATGCAAAATAAAAATCTGCTTCAATCACATAATAAGGTATATGCCTTCCCTTGGTGAACAGAGAATAGCTTGTATCATCAACATAGATTGTTGATGTTTTTCAGTTTGTTTTGCCTGTTAACAGATTAAATGTAGAAATAATATATGGGGAAATAACTTGATTCTGATAGGAAATGCTTTTTACCATCCAAACCTTCCATTATTTTCTTCCACATGGACATACAATTCAAGCAATAGGCTGGTGGAAATCATATACATGCGATGGATGAAGATGTTCTTAATGCATGATCTAATGAGCGCTGTGTTAAGATGGGCATGCACTACAAACACATGCACAAACAATAGCTGCCCAGACCACAAGTGTTCAGCATACTGTTTCTGATTCTTACAGACCTCTTCCGAAGTTCTGAAAGTATCATAGGCACCATTATAGTATAATAGTTTAAGTGTGGTGCTACTCAGGCTTACCCACTTCACAGGATTGTTTTGAAGATAAAATGGAGGAGATGATAATGATATAAGCTGCTTTGCATTCCCATTGGGGAGAAAGCCAGGGTATAAACTGGACTTCAGCAGCCCCAAACCCTTACTACTTAGGATGGTGGAAGGTGAAAAATGTGTTGAAAATCACTTATGGAAAGACAGTATGATGTCGCTTCTAAAGCAACACTGTGTCACCATGATGCTCTAGAAACTGTTTCTAGTAAATCCTTCAATATCACATCTGTACAATAATGATATTTCCTGGTTCGACCAAGAAATGGAGTTTCACCATTGCGCCAATGGTGCCTGCCCATGTCGTCCCCCCACCCCAGTCTCCCACTGGGTTTCAGCTACTGTCTGGCTAACCAGAATATAAATGAAGTAAGTAAATAGATTAATGTCCTTTGAGGAGGGAGAGATACTCACAGAAAAGAACAAAGCTCACCCTTGCTTAGGTTTAAGAATAACTTTCAAAATAAATTAATAGCAACTGTTGTGTTTAGCCTATGTGTGTTGTTCATTCTGAAATGCTATTACACATTGGTGTATTTAACATTATAACTCTACATAGGTGCTTCTGAGATATAGGTACTTCTGGGGCATCGGTATGTATGCTCTCTTTACTATCATTAAATGGTACTCCTGTCTATGCCAGATAATGAAAAGAGTGGGTGTGGTTTTTTAATAGGGTGTCTGTTGTGGGGGGAGAAGATATGGGAGATTGTAAGCCTCTCTGAGTCTCTGATTCAGAGAGAACGGCGGGGTATAAATCTGCAGTCTTCTTCTTCTTAAATTAACTGACTGGGTTTTTTTTAGTTAATGAATTTTACATCACTGTTTGAATTTACTGATAAATAGTCAAAAGAGTTCGTTTCAGTTTCCTGTATCTTGGGATTTTGGTTTCTCTCTGCTCTTCCCTGTTAAAGATAAAACTTTCATGCTCTTATTAGTCTTCTAACTAATGGAGTAACAGAGTGCCTTGCATACTCAGTGGAACTCAGCCAGCTCAGAAGGAATTTCTCGGTTTGTCTCATCACACATATTAGAGTACTTGCAAGACAAGACAGTCATGCTGATGCCCCCACCTGTTTCCTCTTCTCATTGACTTAGTCATTCTCTCTGAACCATATGCTGAGCTGTTCTTTGCATTTACAAGTCCTGCATCTAATGCCTGTAGAAGTAGCTGGGGGCTGACAAAGGGAAATTCCAGCATGACAATTGGGTTTAATTGGAGCTGTCTTTGTGGCTGGGTAATTTGAATTGCTGGTTATATTATCTTTTGGCATGTAGAGATTTTTTTTAAAGTTAACAGAATATTTTGCATGCAGACAAATGACTGAGTTTGTTCTTTACTACCTGCAAAAGTGGATCATAACCATTGTCTGAGACTTCTTCCAATTTGCTACCTCTTGAGATGGGTATAATTTATTCCTTGTCAATTTTGCTCAATGTGAACATTAGAAGTAGGATGCTTCTTGTTCTTCTCAGCTTTTCTTATAGCTTTGGAACCAGTAATGGCTCCCATTGAAGCAAATAATTAGATCAACATTGGGCAGACATGAGACAACAACAGGTAGAAAAGTAGCTTTAAATGCTGGTGTCTAACATGTTTTTCCACTGTGATGAGGACAATTATTCTAGCACTGATGGGATCAATGAAGACATTGCCATGAACAATCAGAATAAATATTAATACATCAGAAAGTTCTTTATAGCCCCATAATGCCCATTTTGGATCTCAGCTAGGAACTAAAACAGCCCAGCATTAATCTTCTTGAACTTAAAACAACAAAGAAATTCAAAACCAAGTTGGAGACATCCTGACTTGGGCTAGATATAGATAATCAGGAAGATAATTTTTTTTGGTGTTCAATAAATGTTCCACATAATCTGTATAACCTTTTTTCCTTCCTTTGATTTAAAATTAAGGGAAATTCACACAGTGCACCTTAAAAAAATTTTTTTTGCCTTTCCAGTTCTCTCTGGTAACTTTTCCACTTTTGTTAGGTTTCTTATATGCCATTGACACAGAGGCAGTATTTTTGTTGAACTTTATTGATGTGAGGGAGGCTGTGGGTGGAGCAATAATATAAAAAGAAACTTTCAATTCAGAGGTGTCATGAAATGTAATGACATCTTTAATGTTTCCTCACAAGAACCATCCCAGAGTGGTTCTTCTGAGTGAAAAAAGAATGTATGTAACCATGGATCAGTCACAGTTCTTGTGAAAGTTGTAGCAAGACTTTCAGTTGCAAAAATAATAGGAATTAAATGTTTAATTATAATCATGACTGCATGATCACAATTCAATTCACCACTGAATGCACTTAAATTAATGGAATTTAATGCGCTTAAGTGCATTCAACTCTGTATTGGATTGTAAGCCATTTATTTTTCCATGCAAACATAGAGTCTGGCAATGTCACTCACATGTGGGGAGGGAAGAGTCACAGCCAACCTCTCCCCTTTCCATGGATTAGAAATACACTTTTGCCAGTTACTCTTTCAACTGTTACTCTTTATTCCTGAGATTTCCTTGGCCTCAGCAATTTTGGTGTATGTGTACAGGGGCTTCGGTAGGAAAGGGAAACAGGAAATATCTGTCTTGTGAGTAGTGAGAACTCATGGTTCTTTTGGATCCAACCCAAAGTGTGAATTAGCTACAACAAAACCAAATCATGCATGTGCCCACAGTCTAATTCAACACAAGACAGATAGTTTTTCTTATAGCAAATCCTAAAATGGACTGTGGGCTAGTCTCCATCACATAATAAAAGGAGAAACCACAGTTAAGTGTTATGACATAGGTTTTGTGCACAGAATGCCCCTGGTTTTATCCCTGGCATCTGCAGGATTTCAGGTAGTAAGGCTGGAAAAGATCTTGGAGAATTGGAGTAGACAGCGCTATACAATATAAACCAGCGGTATAAGACAAAATGAGAGCTTCATTTGTCCATAGAAAAGAACCAGCAAATGAAATAATAAACTCTTTATTAAAAGGTTTGTTTAAAAAGTCTTCAAGCAACACAGGCTTTGTTTCTTCTTAATGATGTATCCTTGGGCTGCTAAATGGAATATGTTAGTACATGGGAGCTTTGTGAATCACATTTAACTCAAGTCCAAACATGACAATATTCTAAAGAAGTTTTCTCTTGGCAATATGCCTTTTCCCTCCCAATCCAGATTCATAGAGAGGGAATTACTCATTTCTCCTTTATGGATGCTAAAGAATTTTTACAAATCTCCAAATACACACAATTTACTTCATTTATTTTTGTGTAACCATTCTTTTCGCTAAGATTTGTCATTATATCTGGAACAATGTAGCATTTATACAATCAGACTCTGCTTTCTCCCCAGTTAAGATTCACAGTGGTTTACAACATTGTTCTCCCTACTTCCATTTTATCCTTGCAACAATAACCATGTGAGGAAAGTTTAGACTGAGTTCGTGTCACTCACCCAAGGCCTTCTTGAGAGACAGTTGGGTATAGTGCTTAAGTGCATGGAGTCTAATCTGGGAGAACTGGGTTTGATTCCTTACTCCTCAACATGCAGCTGCTGGTGTGATCTTGGGTCAGTCACAAGTTCCTCAGAGCTATTCTCTCAAGAGCAGTTCTCAAAAGCGTTCTTTCAGCTCCATCTATCTCAAAAGGTGTCTGTTGTGGGGAGAGAAAAGGAAAGGAGCTCTTAGTGAAGGGTGGGTTATAAATCCAATTTCTTCCTCCTCCTGAGCTTTGATGGTAGATTGGGATTTGAGCTTGGATCTCCCAGAACCTAATCCAACATTCTTATCAGCTATAGCACAAGGAACACAAGAGCCCTGCTGGGCCAGACCAGAGGGCCATCTAGTCCAGCATCCTGTCTCACATGATGTTTTACCAGTTACTCTGAAGAGCCAACAACAGGTTGTAAAGGCCCAGGCATCTCCTGATGTTACCTCTTAGCACTGGGATTCAGACATAGACTGCTGTGTAGTTGCTGATAGACCTATCCTCCATCAATTTGTCTTTAAAAAAATAAAAGGTAATCGCCTGTGCAAGCACCAGTTGTTTCTGACTCTGCAGTGAAGTTGTCTATACCTATACCTACATATACATATTAATCACTCAATGAGTAAGAAGTATTTCCTTTTGTATTTTGTCTATTCTAAATCTTGTGAGGAAAAGCCCCCTACTTTTCATGCATGTGGACATCATGATCGCCAGTGTGGTTGCCAGGGTGCCTGGAGAATTAACTCTCACACATCTGCTCTAAGAAGTGTACTTTGCTTAGTTTCTAAGGCTTATGTGGCAGCTTTGCATTCTACATCTCTGAAGGGTGTGAGCCAGAAATACAGACATGCTCCAGCTGCTCCTTGTGTGCCCAGTCTTGGCCACTGCAGTGGAAGAAGCCACCATGTTTCCAGCCTGGCTCCATGGACCTAGAGCTAACAACAGCAGAATCCAGCTTGCTTTCCTGACCCAAGCTTACCCTGCCAGGCTGAACTCATTCCTTCTTAGTGGGAAAGTCACACGTACACACCCTGAGCCTGCAAGCAACCCATCTGTTTTAAGAATGGATTAATAGCTCAACTGTTGATCCTAATTGCTCAGCAAATACCAGAACAATAAATCTTGCCCAGCAGAAGATGAGATAAGAGGAAGGACATCTCCTGTCTTCATCAAGTCTTTTGTCTAACTCGGGTGGTACCTAGGCCAGCATTTGATTACCTATTGTCACCCTCCTAGTTAATCCCATTTAAATTTAAGTATCCAGTCATTCCCATTCTTACCCCAGTCTAATACCTTGGGGCCAACCCAGGCAACATTGCAGCTTGGAAATTTCCAGGTTCACTGGACTAAGGTGAAGTTCATTGGCCAAAGCAGGCATCCAATTAGGTGTCAGTAAGGAATGTCCAGCCTCCTTGGTCATCATAGAGCCTCCCCCTGCTCCTCCCCTAGACCTCCCAGTCCCTTAGGGTCTGAGGAAGCCTATTTAACCTGTGACCCAACTCCACTCATGTGTGCTTTCTATTCAGCAACCCCTATTACCCGCTGTCTAGATCCATCCCCAATTCTGGCCACAGTGTTGGGTCCATTTCCCCTGTCCTCTTAAGTCGCCATTGGAAACCTTCCTGGAAGACTACGATGGTAAATATTACCCTGTCTGTTTATCCATATATGTTCCCCTATTGATCTATCTATATTTCCTAGACCTGTGTGAATGTGTGAGTGTTTTGTATTTTTACCTTGTATGAAAGAAATATTATTCTAAATAAATTACAATTGATTTTTACTAAATTAGAGTCTCTTATTGAGCATTGACTATCTGAATGGTTGAGCCTGGTATACACAGATAATAAAAGATTCCGATGGGGCTAACTGTCTCTCAATCTAATTCCCCAATCTCAATTTGAGAGCAGTTTCCCTAACAATCTACTGCATAACAATTTTGGGAAAGAGGGAAAGTTCTCTCTGTTCATGCTGTGCCATGCATAATTTTGTAAACCTCTGTCATATCTTTCCCTTGGATGTCTCTTTTCTAAATTGAAAAGTCCCAAAGTCTTCAGCCCTTCCTTCTAGGAAAGGTTCTCCATCCCCTTAATCATCTGGGTTGCCTTCTTCTGTATCAGCATACTGTACTACTATATAGTATGAACATTTGTGCATGGTAAATGTCATGAGTTAAAATTTACTCTTGAAAGTATTTTTTTAACCAGATTTTTCAGTGCTTTTAATCTTTACATATAATTGAATCTGAAAGTTAAAGAATCAAGAATGAAGAGACTCCAAGTTCACCCAAGATTTCCCCCTTGTTCTTTTGCCTTCAAGCAGGGAAGCAAGAGTTGCTGTAATTCTAATCTCTCTGCTGCAAAAAAGCTTCACCTGCTGAGGTTACTTTTCAGTAACCTTTCCTGAAATTTGTTTTTAACTTTCTGGTTTATAAAAGGAAGGGGGGGAGGGAGGGGGGAAGGGAAAACTATTTGAAATCATGAAAGCTGCCTTCTACTGAGTCATTGTGTTGGTTTATTGTTCAGTCTACTGTCCCTTGCAGGAGTTCTCCAGAGTTTCAAGTCATGATATTTTTTAAATTGAAGATACCAGCAATAGAACCCAGGACCTCTGTAAACAAAGCAGATGCTCTACCACTGAGTTATCTCTAGCCAGAAGATAACCAATCAAGTAATGAATGTCAATAATAAAAGAACTCAGAAACTGGAGGAATTGGAAGGAACTGAACAAAGCAAGGAGGATTTATGTAACTTCTCATTTATTGGTGTAGTGGTTTCAGTTGATGTGAATTGGGAGTAATTTGATTAAAGTCCCTGGAGCTACACCTGGTAGAAAACAGAAAAAAGTGAAACAGATAACAGTATACACCTGGAAGGTTGACATAAATCTCAGCTACAACCTCCTAGCTGTTGCTAGGCTCAAACGGGTTCATTTCTCTGCTGTTACTGGAAACAGTAGATAGTTGCATATAATTTAATAAGATGTCTGGGCAAAACAGACTTATGGCCATGCATTTTTCCTGTCAGGATTCTCTTTCTGTATATAATTTTAAAACAGAAATTTCCATTCTGTGCACTGTATGTTTACAGTTTTGCCTTTTCAAGCTTGTTCTGTAACTTTTGTGTGCTTAAATTTTAACATTTTTTTCCTAGCCAATATAGCAAATGAAGGAAACTCAGCAACCAGTGCAAAGCACCATTTATAGCAGATCTGTAGAATGATTCATAAGTAGGGGCAGGCCTCAGATTCAGTGGGAGCTCACAGGAGCACAGCTCCTGAATCTTTCTGAGAGTTCCACCTCCTTGTCCATTGAATAGTATTGTAGCTGCATGACAGTACCTGGATGAAGTCCACCACCAATTTTTCTACAAAACGACCCCTGAGTAGGGGTATGCAAACCCCCCACCCCAAAAAAGTATCTTTCAGGGTTGGGTATATTGAATGCAAAAAAATTAAATTAAATTAAATAATCAGTATTTCCTAATATTCCAAAATCCCAATATTGGTATGCTATTTGGGTTCAGTAAATGTTCAGGATACTCAATTTTTTGACTCCATTATATCCTATGGGGACCATAGCAAAGTGAGGTTTCAAGCCTAGCACAGCCAGTGCATATATAGAGTGCCCAGCAGAACCAGTGCATATACAGAGTGCCCAATAAAGCGGAAAAAACAACAACCTGACATCACAGTTCATATTACAGGAAATACAAATGAACAAACACTGTGATAAGCTGGTTAACACATTTAGTAAAACTTTTTAAAGAGTCATATACATCTGTTGTATACATTATAAAGAAGTACAACTTCACAATATTACAAAGAAAAGTCCACCCAGTGAGCACCTGGATATAGGCTCATTTTGTCAGAAGTCTTCCTTAGAAGTATTCCTATTTTCTGAGAGTGCTCAGCAGAATCAATGTCACTGTGGCAGTGCCAGCTCGGTAATCCAAGTGGAGGAGTGTTTGCAACAGGGTTCCCTGGCTTCCCTGAGCCAACACCCCCCCCCCCCCCCGAATAAATGCCTAACTGGTATTTATTTATCTCTTAAGCTGAATACAAATTCAGGAAACTTTTTTGAATACAGTTTCCAGAATTTCTTTGGCTTTCCCCCTGTTTTTTTGATATTGCCAACTTTCCTTCCCATCCCCAGCCACTTAAATGTAACAACTGACCAACCGAGGGTGAAACTGACAAGTTGTCAGTTAGGGGAGTGAAACTAACAAGTTGTCAGTTTCACTCCTCTGCACTGGTCAGATGTTAGATTTAAATGCCTTCCCTTCCCCTCTGGCTGCTTGGAAAGGAAGGGGGAAGGCACTTAAAGATGACTTGTCCCTGTCCCTTCCCTCCCAGAGTCATCCCACTGCAGCAGGGTAACTAGGGAAGGCAAGGCACAGAGAGAAGGCATGTTTACATGCCTTTCCTTCCCTCCCCAAGCTGGCCTGCCATAGTGGTGCAGCTGGGGAAGTGAAAGGGAGGCATTTTAAATTAGTTTATGTGCTAGTGTCCAGCAAAACCTAGTGACTTTAAATGCTTTCCCTTTTTCTTTTTTGTTTCATTCCTTCTTTGGGCATTCTGTACATCCATTGGTTTTGCTGGGTACCCTGTACATGTGCTGGCTGTGTTAATCTTGCAACCCCTTCTTGCTTGGATTTGTTGCCACAATGGTACTGGTTCTGCTGGGCAGTCTGTACATGCACTGGTTCTACAGAGTGCTCTGAACATACATGGGTTCTGTGGGACTTGGAAAAATCCACCCCACCTTCAGTTTCTACTGTGAAGACTTTTTAGTTTGATATCAGTCCTTGCGTTGTGGGGGGTTTTTTTGCTGCCCTCCCCCCATTGGAAACAATGGAAGAAACAGACACTTTCTTTGGGGGCCCATAAAATTGGATGCCCTGGTCCAGGTTTTTTGAAACTTGGAGGGGGGTATATTTTGAGGTGAGGCAATAGAAGCTATGCTGAAATTGTAGTGCCTCTACCTCAAAAAACAGTCCCCCCTCAGACCCCTGGATATCCCCTGATAGATTGCCCATTGACTATTATGGTTCCATGAGGTATTGGGATTTCTGGAAAACTCAAATCCAAATACCATACTAGTTTTGGAATTCAGTTTTGTTTTTGTTTTTTTTTTGGGGGGGGGGGTGCGGAATTCCCAAATTCTTGGGCATTACATTTATTTGAATCTGAAAAATCCCCAAATGCCCCTAATTGGTTAGGAAGGAAGAGCCAAACAAAACAAGGAAATCTTCACTCTCTGGCAGAAGATAGTAATAAAATGGAAGAGCATTCAAAAACTTTGGGAACTACAACAGTCTTGCCAGCCTTCAAGCCTTGGTTTCTGTCAGTAAAAGAGGGAACAGGGCCCTTCCCAGGGTTTTGGCCTTCAAGGCTGCAAACTCCAGGCAATTTTTCATCACATGACTTTCATGACTTCACCCAGGCCTGACTGATTATTAATGTTCAACAACAACCAATGTAGTGCAGTGATTAGAGTTTCATACTAGGTTTTGAGATACCCGAGTTCTCATTGCCACTCTTCTCTGGAAGCTCACTGGATGACCTTGGACTGTTCACAAATTCACTCACAAAGTTGTGAGGATAAAATAGAGGAGAGGAGAATGGTGTAAGTTGCTTTGGGTCCCCATTGTACTGAAAAAGCAACATATAAATAAATAATAAATATAGCTGACAATAATATTTTTATTTTTATTTTATTTTTTATTTTATTTGATTTATATCCTGCCTTCCCCACCGGAGCAGGCTCAGGGCGGCTCACAACATAAAACTCTACAATAGTAAAATATACAAGCTATAAAATAATACAGTCAATAAAATTATACATTCAGAATTAAAATCAGCATTACATGTCATCTGGTGCTGAGATCTAAGTATTATTCCATTTTCCAGTGTGACGGGATTCTATCTGTGCTGTAGGCATCATGTTAGTTAAAGGCCCGCTTGAAGAGGATGGTTTTGCAGGCCCTGCGGAACTGGCCAAGATCCCACAAGGCCCACACTTCTTCTGGCAGCTGGTTCTACCAGTGGGGGGCGGTGATCGAAAAGGCCCTTTCCCTGGTGACTTTCAGTTTGGCCTCCTTGTGCCCGGGGATTACCAGTAGGTTTTGAGAGCCAGATCAAAGTACCCTCTGGGGAATATATGGGGAGAGACAGTCCCTAAGGTAGACAGATCCTCAACCATATAGGGCTTTAGAGGTAATAACCAGCACCTTGTAATGAATCCGGGACACTATTGGCAGCCACGTACAGTTCCTGCAGCCCCGGCTGTATGTGCTCCCTCTTAGGGAGCCCCAGTAACAGCCTGGCTGCCATGTTCTGCACTAGCTGTAGTTTCCAAGTTCGGCACAGGAGCAGCCCCATGTAGAAGGCATTACTGTAGTCCAACCTCAAGGTGACCGTTGCATGGATCACTGTTGCCAGGTCATTGCAATCCAGGAAGGGGACCAACTGCCTCACCCACTTAAGATGAAAGAAAGTGGATTTAGGGGGAGGGGACAGCCTGTATTTAGGATGACAGGTGGATATTTAAAAGTAGTTTGGCTGGGTAGTGGGAAGGAGAGAAGGACGTGGGAAAATGGGTAAAGATACAGGGCTTCCAGATTGAGAGAAAAGAGAAAATAGTGTGGAGGAGGGGATACAAGTGGAAATGAAATGATTCATCCCACTAATCCTTGCAGGTTCTCCACTTGTAAATAATATATAATATAATATAATATAATATAATATAATATAATATAATATAATATAATATAATATAATATAATATAAAACAGGACTATAATTGGCTCTGGAGCCTTGTCAGAGGCTGTCTATAATAATAATAATAATAAATAATAAAATTTTATTTATATCCCGCCCTTCCTGCCTAGGCAGGCTCAGGGCGGCTAACAACATTTCATAAACATACAATATAGTGAATATAAAACTTTAAAATTAACATTATTTAAAAACCAGTCAATATAATTAAAATTTATAACTTAATCTGACAGTGACGATGGCATTTTCGACTCTAGTTTCTGTCAGTTTACATAATTTACATAATGACACAGGTCCTTAGACAGGACCGTATTGGCGGATCCTTTTGTTAACAACCTTATTCAGCAGTCCGTATATGCTAACTTGAAGAGGGTGGTCTTGCAGGTCCTGCGGAACTGATAAAGGTTCCGCAGGGCCCGCACCTTCTCAGGGAGCTGATTCCATAGGGCAGGGGCCGCGATTGAAAAGGCCCGTGCTCGGGTGTTCTGAAGTTTAATCTCTTTTGGCCCAGGGATAGTCATTTTATTTTTCCCGGCTGACCTCAGTGCTCTCTGGGGTTCATATGGGGAAAGATGGTCCCTCAGGTAGGCCAGTCCTCGGCCATATAAGGCTTTAAAGGTGATGACCAACACTTTGTACTGAACCCGGTATGTAATTGGCAGCCAGTGCAGTCCGCGTAGCCCCGGCTGTATATGCTCCCACCTCGGGAGTCCTAGCAACAGCCTGGCCACCGCGTTCTGCACTAGCTGCAACCTCCGGGTCTGGCACAAAGGTAGCCCCAAGTAGAGGGCATTACAGTAGTCTAATCTTGAGGTGACCGTCGCGTGGATCACTGTTGCGAGGTCCCGATGTTCTAGGAAAGGGGCCAACTGCCTTGCCCGCCTTAGGTGGAAGAATGCTGACTTGGCAGTGGCCGCTATCTGGGCCTCCATCGATAATGAAGGCTCCAGTAAAACACCCAAGCTCTTTACCTGGCGTGCTGCTTTCAATGGCGCACCGTCGAAGGCCAGGAGAACTATTTCCCTTCCCAGGGCGCCGCGACCCACACAAAGGACCTCTGTCTTCGCCGGGTTCAGCTTCAGCCCACTCAGCCTAAGCCACATCGCAACAGCCTGTAAAGCCTTGTCCAGATTCCCTGGGACGGAGTCGGGCCGTCCGTCCATTAGTAGATAGAGCTGGGTGTCAACTGCGTATTGATGACAACCCAGCCCAAACCTCTGGGCAATCTGGGCAAGGGGCGCATATAGATGTTAAACAACATTGGGGAGAGAACTGCTCCCTGAGGCACTCCACAATCTAGTGTGCGCCTCTGGGACCACTCGCTCCCAATAGCCACCCTTTGTCCCCGGCCTAAGAGGAAGGAGGAAAGCCATTGTAAGGCCGACCCCCTAACCCCAATGTCGGCGAGGCAGCGCGTCAGTAGCTGATGGTCGACTGTATCAAATGCCGCTGACAGGTCTAACAGCATCAGCACCGCAGCGCCGCCTCGATCCAGTTGCCGCTGGAGGTCATCCACCAAGGCGACCAGCACCGTCTCCGTTCCATGGCCCGGCCGGAAACCAGACTGGCACGGGTCCAGGACGGAAGCGTCATCCAGAAACCTCTGTAGCTGCAACGCCATTGCCCTCTCAATAATTTTACCTAGAAACGGTAAATTAGACACCGGACGGTAATTTGCCAATTCGGCCGGGTCTGCTGTACATTTTTTCAAGAGAGGGCGGACCAAAGCCTCTTTCAGAGGTGTTGGAAAATGCCCCTCTAAGAGGGATCTATTTATGATGTCCCGTAAAGGACATCTAAGCTCGCTCTGGCAGCCAAAGGAAGCTTTCTCTTCTGGGCCACTCTGATATTTGGCAAAGTGCTTTGGACCTTAGCTGCAACTCTTGCAAACATAATTTGCTCTGCACTGGTTCAGTGGCAGAAAAATAAGGACAATTGAGGGCCCTGCAATGTCAGTCAAGATAGGCATTGTATTCTCAGCACAGCAATAGAATTAGGGCAAAGACTGGTTTAACTGGATAAGAACATAAGAGAGGCCATGATGGATCAGGCCAATGGCCCATCCAGTCCAACACTTTGTGTCACACAGTGACCAAAAAACCCAAGCGCCATTAGGAGGTCCACCAGTGGGGCCAGGACACTAGAAGCCATCCCACTGTGCCCCCCAAGCACTAACAATACAGAGCATCACTGCCCCAGTTATAGAGTTCCAACAATACGCTGTGGCTAATAGCCACTGATGGACCTCTGCTCCGTATGCTCATCCAATCCCCTCTTGAAGCTGTCTATGCTTGTAGCTGCCACCACCTCCTGTGGCAGTGATTCCTATGTTAATCACACTTTGGGTGAAGAAGTACTTTGTTTTATCAGTTCTAACCCAACTGCTCAGCAATTTCATCGAATGCCCACAAGTACTCATATTGTGAGAAAGGAAGAAAAGTACTTCTTTCTCTACCTTCTCTATCCCATGCATAATCTTGTAAACCTCTATCATGTCACCCCTCAGTCAATGTTTCTCCAAACTAAAGAGCCCCAAGCGTTTTAATCTTTCTTCATAGGGAAAGTGTTCCAACCCTTTAATCATTCTAGTTGCTCTTTTCTGCACTTTTTCCAATGCTATATCTTTTTTGAGGTTCAGTGACCAGAATTGTACTCAGTATTCCAAATGAGAATGCACCATAGATTTATACAGGGGCATTATGATACTGGCTGATTTGTTTTCAATTCCCTTCCTAATAATTCCCAGCATGGCATTGGTCTTTTTTATTGTAATCGCACACTGTCTCGACATTTTCAATGAGTTATCTATCACGACCCCAAGATTTATTTATTTTATTTTTATTTATTTATTTACCTTAAATTTGTATGCCATCCACTCCATATACGAACTCTGGGTGGCCCACAGTCATAATGTAATAATAACAATACTTTATTATCATAAAACCAACACATACAAACGATTTATAATTTAAAACTTAAAAATTGTGCTATAGAATTTCTTACAAAAGCAATCCATCTTCGCTTTAGCTCTTAATTCTCTGTATAGCCCTATTGGGTGTCATATAGGTAGAGGATAGTATTCAGCGGCAAAGTAGTGGCAGCTGTTCACGCTGTAGGTCTACCAAAAAAGATCTCTCTCTTGGTCAGTCTTTGCCAATTCACACCCCATCAACATGTATGAGTTAAGATTTTTGGCCCCAGTGTGCATTACTTTGCATTTGGCCACATTGAACCTCATTTGCCATGTTGACGCCCATTCACCCAGCCTCAGCAGATCCCTTTGGAGTGCCTCACAATCCTCTCTGGTTCTCACCACCCTGAACTATTTAGTGTCATCCACAGACATACTCATGCTATGCTGGCTTCTGTAACGATGTTCATTTTCTGTTAACCATTTTTCTTATAATTGACACATGATTTTTTAAAACCACATTAATCTTCTATAAAAGACTTTGTAGTTATTTGCACATGGGTTTACCTTGGTTATTTCTTAAAATCTGAGTGTGGTTGCTGATCTGTGCTATTAGTAATGAAATTATACCTGGATTTGCTTAAATGTTTGTGTCTTACATTGTAAATGTCAAGGCTTCTGCTGGAATGCTGATTCTGACCTTTTATACAAACTGCAAACCTCAACATTTGGCACAGTGGATGATGGAGAGGATGGAAAGACAAACCACCCACACATTTACTGTAGAGGTTTAATCAAACTTGACATCAGGTATTCTTCTGTCTGCTCAAACCATGTTTTTGAAAATAGATCAGTGTTTGATGGCAAGGGAATTTCCATTAATTTTCCCTAAGAAGAAAACAAGTTTGGATTCCTGCCATAATATAATTTCTGCTACCCTAGGGTATATTTTTTTTCTGGCAGAAACACTCTACTCCTTCAGCAGCTGGATGACAGTCCAAAATTTCAAACCATATATCATTTTCCAACAAGGAGATTCAGGCAGATGTGATGGTCAAAGCTTTGCTAATTAGATTTTTGTGCATGTCTGTAAAACTGTATCTGGCCTACAGAGTCCCACAAGGTTCCATCTTGTCTCCCATGCATTTTAACATCTACTTGAAGTTGCTGGGAGAGGTCATCCAGAAATTTGGGCTAGGTTGTCATCGGTATGCAGATAATACTTGTCCTACACTTCCAGAAGATCCCACAGAGACTGTAGAAGTCATGAAGTTGTGCCTGGAGGCAGTTTTGGGATGGATGAGGGCTAAGAAGAAGAGAATAGATTGTATTAATACCCCACCTTTCACTACCCAAAGAAGTCTCAGAGCAGCTTAAAATCTCCTTTTCCTTCCCCTCCCCACAACAGGCATCCTGTTACATAGGTAGAGCTGAGAGAGCTCTGACAGAAGCTGCTCTTGAGAGGAACAGTTCTGAGAGAACTTGTGACTGACCCAAGGCCACATCAGCAGGTGTCTGGGGAGGAGTGGGGAATCAAACCTGGTTCTCCCAGATAAGAGTCCATGCACTTAACTACTACATCAAACTGGTAAACAAGCTGAAACTTAGGATGCAGTCAGAAGGGCAGGTTGCCGCGGCAGTTTCTCAGCTTTAAATAAGCTGCTGGAGTTTAGGGGAGTTTCTGTTGATCAGACAGCTCCCCCTAAGCTGGCCTTATAATGCTGCAGGCCCATGATTCGTTGTTGTCCAAACTGCTAACATGCCATAACCATGGGCCTGTGATTGTGTTGTTTTTTTTCCTAAGTTGTGCTGTGTGTGCACACAAGCAAACAAGCACATGCGCTCCTGGCCATGTTTTATGGGGACGCTGAAGTGCACGTTGGAGTGGGGTTGAAAAAAATGAAGATATGCTAGAAATGGAATGAAACAATCACACTGCTCATGCAGATCCATGGCGTGCCTGGGAGATCAGACACTTGGAAAAATGCCATAGATGCGCTTCACTGAGGTAGCCACCAAAATTTTCCAGTGGCTATTTAATCCATGTGGGAGTCATTTTAGCACAAGATAGGGATGAGTGGGGCATGGGAGCCAGATGTGCACATTTGATCACACCCACTTGATCCAGAGGGGAAGGGTGTCTATTTTGAGCTAAACTGCTTGTGTGATCACACCCTTAATCTTGACCAAACAGAAGTGTTACTGGTGGGTGGGGATGGTTAAGCCAGGAACTGGGGTATCTACTGTTCTTTATAGGGTTGCACTGTCATTCAAAGAAGCAGGTCTGTAGTTTGTGGGTGATGTTGTATCCAGGGCTCCTATTGGAAAATTGGCAGCAGCAGTGACCAGGGGTGCCTTTCACCAGGTTTGGCTGGTGAGCCACCTGTGGTCTTCCCTGGGCAAAAAAGAGCTTGCCATCTAGATTAAACTACTGCAATGCACTTGAACAGCTGCCACTGAGCAGCTATATTTGGTACAGAATGCTGACTGGAGTAGGTCGTAGGTACCATATTACTCCAGTCTTGTTGCATGAACACTGCCTCCCAATTTGCTTCTAGGGCCTTTCAAAGCTTTGTATGATTTGGAGCTAGCATACCTTTGGGACTAAATAACCCTAAATAAGAATCGCACTGCTACAGGACCAACCCTAAATCAGACTTTTCCCTGCAGCCGCTGTGGCCGGACCTGCCTGTCCCACATTGGTCTTGTCAGCCACCAGCGAGCCTGCAGCAAACCTTTGGGACTGTCTATTCCCCTATGAACCAACTGCTAAACATACCTATAGAGGGTCTGTTTTGGTTGATTTCAATATCTAAGGTTAGGCAGAAGACAACCCAAAAATGGAACTTCTCATTCATGGCCTCAAAATTATGGAATTCTCAGGAAGATTAAGAAGAAGAAGAAGAGGAATTGCAGATTTATACCCCGCCCTTCTCTCTGAATCAGAGACTCAGAGTGGCTTACAATCTCCTATATCTTCTCCCCCCCCCCACAATAGACACCCTGTGAGGTGGGTGGGGCTGAGAGGGCTCTCACAGCAGCTGCCCTTTCAAGGTCAACCTCTGCCAGAGCTATGGCTAACCCAAGGCCATTCCAGCAGGTGCAAATGGAGGAGTGGGGAATCAAACCCGGTTCTCCCAGATAAGAGTCTGCACACTTAACCACTACACCAAACTGACTCTCCATAACCCATTCCCCCAGTAGCCCTGTCTTGTGCCAGCAGGTAAAGTCATTTCTGTTTTGTTTGGGATTTCCCAGTAATCCTAAGTAATTATCCTTCCCATTTATATGTATGTGTCTATATATTTTGTTGAATTCTTCTTAAAATTGGGGTGTGTGTGCATAAAACATAGAGAGAGAAAGAGAGAGATTCAGGTTGATAGCAAAGGGTGGAATTATAGCAGGAGCATTAGCAATGTTGATCCATGCTACGGTCACCTTGAGGATAGACTACTGTAATGCCCTCTACATGGGGGTACCTTTGACACTGACTCAGAAACTATAGCTAGTAGGTCGTAGGTACCATGTTACCAGCTGCAGCGTGGTTGTTAATGGGGCTTTCTGGATGGGAGCACATTCAACCGGTGCTGAGAGAGCTGCACTGGCTGTCTATAGTGTACCAAATCTGCTTCAAAGTGTTAGTATTGACCTTTAAAGCCCTATATGGCCAAGGACCTGTCTATCTAAGGGACCTCCTTTCCCCATATATACCCCAGAGATCACTGTGTTCAGGAAGCCAACATCTGTTATCCATCCCTGGACCAAGGGAGGCCAGATTATGCTCTACATAGGCAAGGGCCTTCTCAGTGGCAGCCCCTAATTTATGGAATGCACTTCCAGAAGCCACGAGAGCCCTGTGGGATCTCTCCCAATTCTGCAGGACCTGTAAAACCAACCGTTTTAAGCAGGCCTACAGTAATTAATGCGTGACTTCTGAATACTATACCTATATGACACCCAGTAAAGCTATACAGAGAATTAAGAGCTAAAATGAAGCTGGACTGCATTGTAAGAAATTTCATAGCACCATTTTTAAGTTTTAAATTATACATTGTTTATATGTGTTGATTTTATAATCATAAAGTATTGTTATTATTATATTATGACTGTGAGCCACCCAGAGTCTGTATATGGAATGGGCGGCATACAAATTTAAGATAAATAAATTAATGTATAAAGCTCATTTGCATATCAGGCCACACACCCCGATGTAGCCAATCATCCAAGAGCTTACAAAAAAAGAGCCTTGTAAGCTCTGGGAGGACTGGCTACATCAGGGGTGTGCGGCCTAATATGCAAAGGAGCTCCTGCTAGAATTTCCCCACTGCTGATAGCCATGTTGGTCTGAAGCAATAGGATAAAGTTTGAGTCTTTTGGAGAACCAGTTTGGTGTAGTGGTTAAGTGTGCAGACTCTTATCCCAATATAAATCCCAATATAAATAAATCTGGGAGAACCAGGTTTGATTCCCCACTCCTCCACTTGCATATACTGGAATGGCCTTGAATCAGCCATAGCTCTTTCAAGAATCGTCCTTGAAAGGGCAACTTCTGTGAGAGCTCTCTCAGCCTCACCCACCTCACAGGGTACCTGTTGTGGGGGAGGAAGATAAAGGAGATTGTGAACCTCTCTAAGACTCTAGGATTCGGAGTAGAGGGCAGGATATAATTCAATATCTTCTTCATCATCTTCTTTAAAAAGTGTGCGTGCACACAAAAGCTTATACCTAGAATTAAACTTAGTTGTCTTAAGGGTGCCACTGGACTCAAACTTTGTATGCGCACACACACAAATTAAGCTGTGTAGGTGTGTGTGTATAACGGAGCTGTTCTGCCAGGTTTTCAGGTGAGGCAGCGGGCATCTTTCCATTAGATCTGTTGGCCTCCCCTACTGTACTATTCTACTGCGCTGCACTGTCCTGCTATGCCATTTTATTATATTGCTCTTCTGGACCATCCTGATGTACTTGATAATGTACTTGATTTTATTCTTATGTTGTTGTGGTTTTATTATAATTTTATTAATTAAGATGTACTCTGCTCTGAGCCCCTATTAGGGAATGGATGGAATATAAATAAAGAAATAATAATGATAGATAGATAGATAGATAGATAGATAGATAGATAGATAGATAGATAGATAGATAGATAGATAGATAGATAGATAGATAGATAGATAGATAGATGATAGATATTGTTGTTTTATGTGTGTGCGTGTCTGCGTGCACATTTAAAATTTGTTTTGATGGTCACTTTGAGGATCATGAACTGGGTGGAAAGGTGGCATAAAACTGTTATAAATAAACAGAGTTTCTGTTTATAAATTCAAGTTACTTCAATGTGTGTCATGTACAAGATTTTGTAATGAAATCTAGAAAGCCTTTTTACCTAACATTTCCCTAACACGTAAAAGTACTATTTATTTATTTATTATATTTATATTGGATACACCTTTTTTCGTGTTTGATACTGGCAAGTAGACCAGTCAAACTTTTATCAGCTCCAGCACCTGTGACTCCACCCCCCCCCCCAAATCTGCAGATATTAATGAGTGATAACACTTATTGCTGTGTCATTAAAAGGTTTACTTATTGTTTTTTTTAGATCAGACTCATTTTAACTGCAGAGGAATGTGGTAGGATTGTTTTTATCCAGGTCAGTTGTAATGCTTATTAGTGTGTGTGGGGGGGGGACAGGTAGCTGCATTCATCCACAATGGAATCTAAAAAAAAACAATTAGTATTGTTCCTTTGACTGAGTTCTGGATGTGATATCCTAGTAAACTGATCTTTTGAAATCTTTTATCTCCTCTGTGCATATACCTATTCTCCCTCTGCCCCCTGAAGAGAACAACACTTATTACAGTAATATCTCAGCTTGAAAGTTTTCCATTATTATGCCAGAATTACAGATTAATATAATTAAAGAATCTGCCTAGGTCACTGCTTGAAGAGCTCTTGAGAAAATCTTTGTCTTGTTGCAGTTTAGAACTTCGAAAGTTCATTATCCTTTAGAATAATGAGAGGCAAACACCATTTAGCGGCTCATTAGCAGGATAAATACAATAGTGACAGCATATTTTAGTACCCCTTCAAAATCCAAATGTAAAAATGTCATAAAGCTTTCTCTCTTTAAAAGTAGATATGCATTTGTAGATGTGAAATGCTGTTCATTAATTCTCTTATTATTTATTTAAACTCATTCACATTGAATACTTTTCACATTAAATTGATTCCAGTTCTATAGTTTACTGTAACTAAAGAAGTCCCTTGCAGATTTCATTGTAATACAAACAGCCTGTAATGTCAGCGCCTTGTACTAATTACTTTTTGGTGGGGCTGCTGTAATGAGTTTGACCCCACCAGAGATTCTGCAGGTGATTTTTTTTCTCACTTGAAAATAAGTAGGTGGTTAGTATCTACATGCCAAGCTTTTGTTTAAAGAGCAGGGCCAGAAACAAAGGAAAGAAGTTTCAGACCTGTTCCCCACTAGCCTTGTCCCAGTCTCATGCTCCTCTTCTCCATGGGGCTTCCATCTGATTTTGCAAAAGCTGCTGCAAGGCTGTGACTCACTCTGCTTCTTTCCCATAGCAAACAGAAACCAGTTTCCAGAGGATCTTGCTTGCTGCAGGAAAGAGGCACAGCGAGTTACCTAATAACACAGGGGAGAAGATTAAGGCTATTATACATGGAACTGGAGGTTTCTTCATCTTGCACAGTTTTGTTGATGTTCTTAGCCTTAGAAAGGTGAAAATGGAACTATTCTCCTTGCCTGTCTTTTCCCCCTCCAAAGTTAATAACAGGATATGAGGATCAATTATTATCAGAAAAGTCTTAAGGAAGGGAAGAGAGTAAACCCCCTTTTTTCCTGCTGGTGGAAAGTGTCATCAAGTCACAGCTGATTTATGTTGACTCTGTAGGGTTTTCAAGGCAAGAGATGTTCAGACGTAGTTATTGCAGATATCACAACACTAGTATTTCTTGGAGGTCTCCCATCCAAATACTAGTCAGAGCTGATCCTGCTTAGCTTCTGAGATCTGATAAGATTGGAATGGCCTGAGCTAATCAAAACAACTATCCTTTTCTTTCCTTCTTACTGTACAACTTTGATTCCAATTGGAGAAGTCAGGCTACAAGTGTAATTTAGAAATGCCAGCAAGATCCAAAGCTGTAGTTTCCTGGTGTACTGGATTGCATAGTCTTTAATTTGGCCTTTACTGGAGCAAATTAACAGGCTAAGAGCTGTCCAAGGTCCTACAGTCTATTTCCAGTGGAACTTTTGTACTGTTACCTGCTTTGCTCACTCATCTTAGGCTTTTCTTAGATGACTTCCCCTTTGTGTCCAGGACAGGGCACTTTGCCAGCTGCTGCAGAGATAATGAGCATCAATAGCAGTCCAGGAATTAATTATTTGTTTCATGGTCCTACTTCCTGCTCAGGTGGTTGCCATTCCAGTGAGGGTTCAACTTCACTATAGGCAAGAAATTTTGTGTGTACCTTTGTTTCTTCTCTTCTTAGTGAGCTTTAAACATGTGATACAGTAGGATCTTCTTCATGTGAAGGGTTATTAGTGGACACTGGGACTGTATTGCGCAGTATGGAATGGAACCTCCTCAGAAAATCCATCAGTCTTCCACTTGTGGTATATAGTTAGAGAGGTAGTAGAGAGCCACCAGCCCCTCCTTCATTGGGCCTTTTTGCCTCATGAACTCCATCCTGAGACCCAATAATGCAGAAGACGATGAATCTGAATAGAAGTTCTGATCAGAAGAATGACTGTGTGTTTGGCAGGTATCCAGTCATCCGGTTTCACATGGGAGTAGGAAGCTGAGCTCTGACAGAATCAGGCCTTCATGACAGCTTTACCTAACCAATGATGGCAAGATTGCATCATTCAGAGAGATGGCAGTACTTCCTGCTTTCATTCTTATTTGGCTGCTATATTGTTACGCAGTCAAATTGGATTGGCTGCATGATGATGTGCTGCCACTACACTTCCTCTGCATGATCTCTGATTGGTTGTGGTTGCTTATGGGTCCAGAGAAGCCTATTTTGGAAAAAAGAATAGTGCTGAAGCTGCAGATCATAGGAAAGTGACAAAGAAGTGATAATTTTTATGATGTGACCTGATTTGAACACTGGAAAAGATGAGCTGCCAATGTAGACATTGTAATAAATACATATAGGTCTAGCTCAATTATGTGCATACTTAGTGAGAACTAAGTTCAGCTGAGCTTGTACCTAAGTGTTCATAGCAGAATTTGCTACCTTAGACTTTAACTCTCTCAGAACCGTAAATGTTTGGTGAAGATTACAGTTCCACCTTAAAGAGGTTGCAATTAGAAGATGATGATGGTTCAGAACTGTAAGAAAATCCTTCTGTCATGTGTGGCTAGTCTCTTAGCAAAAGTATAGGTGTAATTGAATATAGCCAAAGTTTTATTAGAGCTCTGAGACTAGAAAGTCAAGTGAAACTATAAGATTCATGGCTTCCAACATGATTAAGTTATGGGTCAGCAAATCAGTAATTATGAATGAATTGTTTAAAGACAGTGATAAACAGGCACTGTCAGTTCTCTCTGCGCACGCTACTTCTCAAATGAAAGCAAGTGCTGCTAGATTAATGGGACTGACTTTACTTCGAGAGGTGTCTGAGGTTTAGCAGAGATTATCAGCCATGGTGTACAATTATGTTTGGGAAAGCTCCTGTCATTAAAAGTGATGGCTTCTACTTCTCTCGCTTACTTTATCGATCTAAGCCCAACACAGCAACACATCCATTCCTCACATGGGCCAGAATATCTTTAGGGAGCAATACTTTGTATATGTTGTTTAGGTCTTGATTCTTTTTTTAAAAAAGAAAAATCTTAATCTAATGGATTTTGTTTCTTTTTCTTTTTGTGTTCCCCTTGCATAAAGTTTTATGTCAGAATATGTTGTATTCTGATTTGAATTCACTGCCAGATATGGTTGCCAGCTTTAAGACCTGAACTGAAGCTCTTCAGCTGCATGGGCCCAGATCACACAGCAAACACTTTCCCTGTCATACAGATGTCATGATTGGAAAAGCTAGAATTTTTTAATCTTTTGCTTTGTTGAATCTGTCACGCCACCACCCAGTGTTTACTATTAGTTGTAGGGGAATGGTCTGTGCACAATGCAAATTTTCTCCCCCAGATATATGGCTTTAGTTACCCCAAGGCCCAAACTATTGCCAAATACTCTTTTCTAAGACGAAGAGGTGCTGTTGTTTTGCTATTAACTTTCTTCTAAGATAAAGGGTGGGATGTTGGATTCCACCCTTCCCAATCTGGTTTAGTCTGGCCCCTAACCCAATATAAGAAGCATCAGTATATATAGTAAAGGACTTTCTAAAATCAGGAGCCCTCAAGACTGGCTCTATACTTCAAGACTGATTCTGTTCAAAGGTGGTGTGGCATCAAGGAGTCAGTTTTATTTTGTCTGGTATGGTCTTCTTAGTAAATTCACTTAATGGAGCGGCAATGAAACTGAAATCTGGAATGAACCTTTGATAATATCTCACTACTCTTATAAGGCTCTGATTTGCTTTTTTTGGTCATGGGTCTAGGTCATTTCTGAATAGCTTGCATTTTGCTCCAGTCTGCCTTTATTACCCCACCTCCAAGTGTGTACCTTAGATATTGGGCTTGGTGTACAGCTGTTTGGCATTTGGAGGCTTTCACTATTAAACCAGCCTTCTGAATAGAATCATAGAGTTGGAAGAAACCTCCAGGATGATCTAGTCCAGACCTCTGTACAATGCAAGAAATTCACAAATATCTCCCCACTACACCCATAGTGACCCCTTTTCCAAGCCCAGAAGAAAAAACTGTCTCCAGGATCCCTGGTAAAATTGGCCTGGAGAAAAACTGCGCCTGACCCTAAAGTGGTGAAAAGCAATTCTCTGGACATGTAAAAAGGGCCACGAGAACTAAGCACTGATGCTGCCCTTCCTGCCCTTCTTCTCAAAATCTGCCTAAGTTCACAGAATCAACATTTCAAGATTTCTAGATGCTGTAGATATTCTTTCCAGTTCTTGCTAAAAGTGGCAACATCATCTATATAAGCAAATGCAGTCTTTTAAACCAATCAACAGTTTATCTATTAGCCTTTGGAATGTGTCTGAGGCATGCCAAAAGACCAAGAGCCAAAACTTTATACTCATAGAACCCCTCTGTGGTTTCAGATGCTGTTTTGGGTTGTTCTTTAGGACTCATGGCCACCTGCCAATACCCTTTTGTCAAGTATAAAGCAGAAATAAAGTGGGCAGCACCCATTATTTCAAGTAATTCATCCACCATGGGCATAGGATATATATCAAGGACTGCCACCTTATTCAGTTTTTTGTAGTCCACACAAAATTCTACTGTTTGATCAGGTTCTGGAACCAAAATGACTAGTGAGACCCAAGGGCTTTTTGAAGAAACAGTAAGCCCACGGTTCAGTATCTCTTTAACTTCTTTTTCAATAGTGGTTGCATTGGAACCAGTTACTCTATAGGTGGAAGAGCAATAAGCCTAGCATCTCTAGTATCAGTCTTGTGCTGAGTTGAGTTCTTCCTGGGAAACTGGAAAAGATAGACTGATATTATATTAAGAATGCTTTAACTTGCCATTGTTGTTCTTTGGTAAGGGTTGGCCCTAAGTTAACTTCACTTACTGATCTTAGTTAACTTTCCCCAACCCATTATCTCAATTTCCTTCTTTTTTCTTTCCCTGGACATAAGGACTAGTTTACCTCAGTCATGGCAAGATTTTAACAAGTTGACATGCTATAACTTACATGCCCCCGACCCTATAATCCACATTGACTAAACAGTTTACTAAATCCACATTGACTAAACCTGGTTTACAATTTTAAAAGTCTTTCCCATACTACTTCCAGCTTGTGCTTTCTTCATGATTTTGAAACAAGAACTTTGTCTTTTGGCTCAATGACTCTCTCTCTGGCCTTTAACATCACAACAGGTCTTTTGCTTCTGCTCAGTTTAACGTATGTTGTCTGAAGCAGCAGCTCTCAGTTCCTGTAGATTCCCTTGTAGCTCCTGTAATTAGGTTGTGACACCTTTGCTTTCAATAGTCTCTTTGCCGACCCATGTTTCCTTGAGGATGTCCATTGGTCTTCTCACATGGCACCTGAAAGGTAGTTCAAAGGAACTAAATCCAGTACTTTCTTGTGGTGCTTCTTGATGTCCAAATAAAAGATGTTGAAATCTTTGATCCCAGTCATTAGGATTCACCACTGAGGATTCAAGGTACCACTGAATCTTTCATTCTGTCCATTTGCTTGGGGATGATCAGCTGTGGTGGTGAGACATTTAATACCACAGGTATTATTCCCACACCAGGTTGCTCTACCACAGGGGTCGCCAAACTGTGGCTTGGGAGCCACATATGGCTCTTTCACACATATTGCATGGCTCTTGAAACCCCTACCACCCCATCAGCCATTTGTCTCTTTAAATCATATTGCCAAGCCAGCTGGCAGCTTGGAGAATGCATTTAAAGTTAAAATTGCTTTCTTTTAACCTCTCCCTCCCCATCTATTTGCCTGCCTGCCTGCCTTCCTCCCTCCCTCCCTAAAACATCTGATATTCATGTTTTATGGCTCTCAAACATCTGAAGTTTATTCTGTGCGTCTCTTACGTTAAGCAAGTTTTCCACCCCTGCTCTACCATTTCTACTCCAGTTTTTGAGAATGCTTCAGTCACAAGTGAAATAGGGTTGTATGCATCTTTTTTTTTTTGCCCACCAGCTGACATACTTGGCAAAAATTTCTGATATCCTTACCCATATTTTGCCAATAAAAATTTTGCTTGCAACCTATCCCTAGTTTTGTTAATTTCCAAATGTCCAGACATGGGTGTTTCATGGGCAAGTTGTAGAAGCTGCAGTCTGTATTTTCTTGGGATAACTAGTTGTTTATGCTTCTCCCATATAACAGCACTTTTTTCACTTTATAAGTACTCTATAAAGTCTCTGATCTGTGACTTTAAACAAAAAAGGATTCTCTATGGTTACTTCTTGGGAAGAGTTCTCAGCTTGTTGCCATAACTCCTGCAAAGAATTACCTTGCTTTTGTTCAGTTAGAAATTGTACAGCAGGAATCTTCTGCATTAAAGTTTCAGGTGCACTCACACTTGGCTGTGCTTGGGTCTGCTCTGCTGAGTTGTTACATTCTGTTTGAGACCTACTCTGGGGCACTACATTAACCAATCTGGCTTGGGAGGCCAAGTCATTTCCTGAATCTCTCCACACTCCTGTAACTCATCTTCCCTGGAATCCTTTGTATTTGATTGGGATTTCTGCCAAGTCCACATCCTATTCTAGGCCACTGACTACTTTGATTTTATATGGGTAGGTACAACTTTTTCTTTACTGTAATTTCTGTATCTGGGTTTCCAGCCCAACACTTCTCTGTTAATATGGATGAATTCCTGTTGAAGTCCTCTTGCACTATCCATATTCATAAGAATTTGGCTGCTCTCTGGTTTGGCTTCTTCAGGTTTAGGACTTCATTGGAATTCTGTAGCTGTTTTGGACCTTTTAGCTACATTAACAGTCTTGGCTGAGATTTGTTGTTTTCCTTTCTCTAATTTTGGTCAATTGTATCTGAGATGTCCCTCTTCCTGGCAATTATAACAAATCAGCCCTCTTTTCCTAGTTGGCTCTGAAGTGTTCTGCCTTGCAGGGCTTGTATTTGTTGACTCTTTTTTTCTCTGAGGGGCCTCAAACTTTTCTTTTCTTTATGATGGGTTGGAAAATGATATATTTAAGCCCACAGATTTGTGGTGGACTGGGGGAAGTTCCCTCAAAAATTAGAGGTGAGGAAATCTTTAGTTATTTACTTTTCAAAGAAAGAGTGAGATGTGGACTCACAGCAAGACAAAGCGAGAAATCTTATAGATAAAAGAAAACAAGGAGAAACATATGCACAACTAGGGTATCACTTAGAGCCTTAAATTGATACAATGAGAGAAATAAAGACATTTGAAGAGCTAAAACAATTAGTCTAGAACAGTTTTATGAACAAATTCCCTCAAAGTCAAGATGGTACATTAGAGACAAAACATTAAAAACTGCAAATGAAGCTGCCATTGCATTAGATGAGGTAGAAGGGGACTTGAGAAGATCTATTTTGTCTTCCTCTTGGACCATGAAGTCTGTATAAGCTAATTCAAAGCTAATAAAATTTTCTCCA
Source organism: Heteronotia binoei (assembly GCF_032191835.1). Taxonomy (NCBI): domain Eukaryota; kingdom Metazoa; phylum Chordata; class Lepidosauria; order Squamata; family Gekkonidae; genus Heteronotia; species Heteronotia binoei. The sequence goes on along the minus strand of NC_083228.1, from coordinate 90,927,891 downwards.
CACCATCTTCTTTTTGATATTGAGAAACCTTTTGTTCCACTGGTATTTTCTCCACTCCTTGGTATAAGTGGTAATTCTGCCCTCGACTGCATCTTCTTCATCTTCATTGCATACATTTGGTTTCATGTTCCTTCTCTCTCTCTCCAGCTGTACCATCTAAGCTTTTTCCTGTTCTCTCTCAGCTTCTGTTCTGTTTTTCTTTTCTGCCTCAGTCCTGACTAACTAATTATATTTGCTGTTTCTTTTTTACCTCAATCCTGGCTGTTTTTGTTGTTCTTGAGCTGCTTTTTGAGCCTTTATTTTAGCCAATTCAGGTTTTATACTCATAATTTCTCCTGCCTAGGATTTCCACCAGTTGTAATTTCTTCTTTTCTCTGGCAACTCAATGTGCCTCTGTGTGGTGGTGCCATTTCTGACAGGAAATCTTAGGTAATTCCTCCTAATTTATTATGAAGTTCCTCACTATCTTTTAAGATACTTGCTTATTTTATTTTGTGTTTCTGATGGGACAAATTAGTTCTGGGTTTTATTTTCAGATCCCACTGCTGTCACCAAATATAATGTCCCCCCTGCTTCTGTTTTCTTTTTCTACTTGACTGAGCTGTCTTTCTCCTTCTTTGTTTTTCTGTCTGTTTAAATGCAAGTCAAGCCGAGAGAGAGAGAGAGAGAGAGAGAGAGAGAGAGAGAGAGAGAGAGAGAGAGAGAGAGAGAGAGAGATGTGTTCACCCAGCCTAGGAAACAGAAGAACTGATTAAAAAAAATTTTTTTTTGTATATCCCTGATAATGGCAGACAAGAGACTGATAGTAATTCAAAACAAACTGTTTTATTTACTTTTGTGGGGAAATGGTCAGGTAGGTGTAGGGTGGCCAGACCGTCCCGGGCACCCGGGAATGTCCCGGTTCTGGCCCCCTATTCCCGCCTCCCGGGCTGGCTATACCGGGACCATTAGAGGTCCCGGTTTAGCCAGCCCCGGAGGCGGTGGGCTGCGGGCGCCGGCGGGGAAGACGGCGAGTGAGGGAGGGAGCATCCCTGCGCGTGCGCGGGGATGCTCCCTCCCTCACTCGCCGCCTTCCCTGCCCGCGCGCGGGGCCCGGCGGCGGTGGCGGAGGCCTCTCCGCGGCCTCCAGCGACCAGCGGAGGCCACGGAGAGGCTGCGGAGAGGCCACGGAGAGGCCGCGGAGAGGCTGCGGAGAGGCCATGGAGAGGCCACGGAGAGGCCGGCGCTGGTCCCTGGAGGCCCTCCAGAGACTCTGGAGGGCCTCCAGCGACCAGCGGAGGCCGCGGAGAGGCCGCGGAGAGGCCGGTGCTGGTCCCTGGAGGCCCTCCAGAGACTCTGGAGGGCCTCTAGCGACCAGTGCCGACCAGCGGAGGCTGCGGAGAGGCCGGCGCTGGTCCCTGGAGGCCCTCCAGAGACCAGCGGAGGCCCTCCCCGGCCTCCGCAGCCGCCGCCAGCCCCGCCAGCAGCACCAGCCACCCGGAGGAGAGGCTGCCACCCGCCCTGGATGAAGGTAAGCAGGGAGGGAGGGGGCTGAAAGCGGGGGGGGGGCGGCTGGCGGGAGGGGGCGGCCTTCCTTCCTTCCTTCCTTCCTTCCTTCCTTCCTTCCTTCCCTCCCTCCCTCCCTCCCTCCCTCCCTTCCTTCCCTCCCTCCTCCCTTCCTTCCCTCCCTCCTTCCTTCCTCCCTCCTTCCTTCCTTTCTTCCTTCCTCCCTCCTTCCTTCCCTCCCTCCCTCCTTCCTTCCTTTCTTCCTTCCTTCCCTCCTTCCCTCCCTCCCTCCTCCCTTCCTTCCCTCCCTCCCTCCTTCCTTCCTTTCTTCCTTCCTCCCTCCTTCCCTCCTTCCTTCCCTCCCTCCTTCCTTCCTTTCTTCCTTCCCTCCTTCCCTCCCTTCCTTCCCTCCCTCCCTCCTTCCTTTCTTCCTTACCTCCCTTCCTTCCTTCCCTCCTTCCTTCCCTCCCTCCCTCCCTCCTTCCCTCCCTCCTTCCTTCCTTCCTTCCTTCCCTCCCTCCTCCCTTCCTTCCCTCCTTCCTTCCTTCCTTCCTTCCCTCCCTCCTCCCTTCCTTCCTTCCTTCCTTCCTTCCCTCCTTCCCTCCCTCCCTCCTCCTTTTCTTCCTTCCCTCCCTCCCTCCTTCCTTCCTTCCTTCCTTTCTTCCTTCCCTCCCTCCCTCCTCCCTTCCTTCCTTCCTTCCTTCCTTCCTTCCTTCCTTCCTTCCTTCCTTCCTTCCTTCCCTCCCTCCCTCCCTCCCTCCCTCCCTTCCTTCCTTCCTTCCTTCCTTCCTTCCTTCCTTCCTTCCCTCCCTCCCTCCCTCCCTCCCTCCGGCCACCCCTGGAGTAGACAATACTGACTTTGGTGGACCCAAGCACTGATTCAGTGTAAGGGAGCTTTGTGTTTGTGACTGGACTAGACAATACTGACTTTGGTGGACCCAAGCACTGATTCAGTGTAAGGGAGCTTTGTGTTTGTGACTGGACTAGACAATACTGACTTTGGTGGACCCAAGCACTGATTCAGTGTAAGGGAGCTTTGTGTTTGTGACTGGACTAGACAATACTGACTTTCGTGGACCCAAGCACTGATTCAGTGTAAGGGAGCTTTGTGTTTGTGACTGGACTAGACAATACTGACTTTCGTGGACCCAAGCACTGATTCAGTGTAAGGGAGCTTTGTTTTTGTGTCTTCTGGTGCAATTTTGTTCTCAGATCCTGTATTTACTTCATCAGTATATGGGATAAGGCACTTTCTCAACTGTGCTGCATAATGCAGCCTATTTATTTTGTCCTGTTTGCTCTGTTGGCTCTATCTGCGCCACCTTCATCACTTTCGGGGTGTGGATCCCCCTGTGGGGTGGTCTCCCAACTCCCTCCGCCGGCTGTTTCTGATAGCCCTGTGCCCCCTCTTTCATTTGATATGTGTCCCGTGCGGGTGCCACCCTCCCGCCGGGAGATGCCGCAAAATGAGCCCCCTTGAGGCTTATGGCGGCAGGGCTCGGGGGAAGCGAGCTAGACTGCTGTTCTTTTGAGGGGTTATAGAGTGTTTCGAGCCCGTCCCTGTGGCATCGGTCCCATCGTTGTGGGGCCCAGGGGGCCGGCGCAGCGGCCCGCTGAAGCAGCCTGTCGGTCACTTCCGGGTTCCTGTCCTGCATCTCGACCTGTGTTATTAGTGACAGGCTGCTTCGGCGTGCCGCTGCGCCGGCCCCCTGGGTCCCACAACGATGGGACCGATGCCACAGGGATGGGCTCGAAACACTCTATAACCCCTCAAAAGAACAGCAGTCTAGCTCGCTTCCCCCGAGCCCTGTCGCCATAAGCCTCAAGGGGGCTCATTTTGCGGCATCTCCCGGCGGGAGGGTGGCACCCGCACGGGACACATATCAAATGAAAGAGGGGGCGCAGGGCTATCAGAAACAGCCGGCAGAGGGAGTCGGGAGACCACCCCACTGGGGGATCCACACCCCGAAAGTGATGAAGGTGGCGCAGATAGAGCCAACAGAGCAAACAGGACAAAATAAATAGGCTGCATTATGCAGCACAGTCTCACTGGAATCTCACTGGAATCTGACTGGCTTCTCAGCATGGAACCCGTTCTCTCTAGTCTTCTCACTTTGAAAAAAGTAAAAAAGAGTTTCATTTAACTTTACTTCCCCCTTTCCCTCTCTATAAATAATCTTGGTGTTTCCGGCGGTGATATTTGGGGGATTTTTGGGGACGTCACAGGAAGTGCTGTGAAGTCACTTCCTGTTTCCAGCAGTGGCATTTGGGGAAAATGATGTCATTTGGGGGAAATGATGTCACAGGAAGTGATGTCACTTCCTGTTTCCGGCAGGTGGCGTGGGGGAAATGATGTCACAGGAAGTGATGTCACTTCCTGTTTCCGGCGGTGGCATGCCATCACCGGAAGTGACATCACTTCCTGTTTCCGGTGGCGCGCGTGCTCCGCGCGCACGCACCCCTACCTCCCCCCCCAAAGGTGTCCCTGGCTGACCTTCAGACATTATGGCCACCCACTGTCACATCAAAGTTTCTGTTTTGTTATACCGACAGGTCTTTAAAGCTGTGGGGAGAAATATCTTAGCAGTCACTGCTTAAACAGGCATAAGTTTTTTTGTCTCAAGATTACTTGTATGTGAAGGTAGGAACATGCACCCAGCTTCTAATTTTCCTTCTTAAACATTTGATAGAGATCACCTTCCCCCCTCCTTGCTAGGAGCTATTTTCCTCAGGGAAGGGATACTGTTCCAATTTCCCTAATTCAGGATCCTTTCGTCTTCTTAACTTTCTTCTTAACCTTCTATCTGCCACAATCAACTGCCACTCTTAATTGCCATTGTTAACTGTAGAATTCCATTTGAATCCCCTGTCACTCAGGGTTTTCAGACCAGGTTAAAGCATTAACCATTCACTGTCCATTACAGTTGCAACAGACTAATAGGGCTATCTCTCTGTAATCTGATTTTGTGTGGAAATCAGATCAACTATCTAATTACAAAATCACTTCAGGAAGCACAGCTGTACTTTTGATTTTCTTGGTGTTTCAAGATTTAGGCTGCCTAGTTCCTCTGTTTAGTTCTTCAGTAAATGACTTTTGTTGAATACTTGCTCCTGAGTCTATTTGATTACTTGCACTGACAAATAATATAATCTACACTGGTCATCTGATTTTCATCAAAAGCCAAGTTTGATGGAAATAAGGGTTAAAACTGGTGGGATTAAGAAAAACCCCTGCTGTTCAGTTCTCTCTTACAATATTAAGTTTCTGCTTCATATCAGAGCTGGTAATTCCAAAGGTAGCTTCTCTTCTGCCACAACAAACTAGCAAGTTTGTTTCTTCCACTTGTTCCAAGTGCTTAGTGAAAAAGAATTTGAACATGAACACAGGAAAACTTTGAGATACTCCTAAAAACCTTGTTTATTCTGACTATGTTCACTGAGCACTATCTTTACAACCTGTTCAACGAAATTTGTACAGATGGACAGAATGTTTTTCTCAGCAGGATTTTTAGGGTGAAAGACCTTCCAGATTTTGGGGATCCATATGCTCCTGTGGAGTTGCACAGCAAGTGCTAGTAGGAAGTAAGGATGATTGTAGAGCTCATGGAGTGTGAAATGCCCGTAGCCATAGCACTGCATGGGTGATAAAAGATTGGTTGTTTTGTATATATGTGTAATATACCTTCCCATTAATTTACTCAGTCTATCACAATCACAATTCTAAGTAGATGCTAATAGTATGTCTTTTGTTAAAATGATAGAACTGGATGTTTGGATCCAATAATTAGCCCTTTAGAGGAACCAAACAATGTCTAATCTGACCACTTTGATCTTCTGCTTCTAACTAGTTGTCCAGCCACAGGACAGATGTCTGATTTCACCTTGATTATGAACGTAGTTATTTATCCTTTAAGATAGTAGTGAAAAGATCTGAAAACCCATGGCTGTGGTATTTATCAGTTTTGGGTTTACTTAACTGTTGTATTCCAGAGAAAGGAAAGGGTTGTGCCAGCAATCTAAAGACTCACTTTAAGATCCAGGACCCTAGTACTTTCTCAGGACAGAAGCTCACATACTGCATTGGATAATACTTCTGAAGCTACCAAGTTTTGGGAGAATATGGTTATGCAATATGGAACACTAGCAGAAGAACTGCATTGGAAGGAAGTCTTGCTGTCTTGCATAGCTCAGCTGTACAGTTTGTGTCTTTGCAATAGAGTTAGAAATTGTCTTGTCAAAAAAGTTATCAGAAAAAACGCATTCTGAATGCAATAGGAGCTCAGTTAACCCACAGTTTATTGGTGATCATCAGTAAATTTATTGTGCTATACAGACTGCCAGACACCTACTAGAATATTTGCAGAAGCATAAGACAGTGAAACAATATATGTTGCAGCCACTATTAACACTGTGCATGTATTTAAATAATAAATTCAAATGGGTGCATCTTCTGACATCATCCCTAAGGCCCTCACAAACTGGGATCTTGTTTTCACAGCTGCTGCCAATGCAAAATTTACCAGTTGTTTTAATTGTTTATTTTTTAAGCTATATTTCACAATAAAATACAGTTTTACCACATTCCCATTGATGATAGATTCTGTCTAAATGCAGATTTGGCCATTTAGCACAGGCAACTAAAGGACACTTTAATTGTACATTAGGAAATTCAGACATCACTCTTGTACTGAATGTGTATGCTGCTTTTAAAGTGGTTTCACAGTAGTAAAAACCATAAACATTATCACCAGTTAAAATGACTAATACATTCAGTTAGTCAAACAAAAACACTAAACAGAAGAAGAAGACTGCAGATTTATACCCCACCCTTTTCTCTGAATCAGAGACTCAGAGTGCCTTACAATCTCCTATATCTTCTCTCTCCACAACAGACACCCTGTGAGGTGGGTGGGGCTGAGAGGGTTCTTACAGCAGCTGCCCTTTCAAGGACAACTCCTACGAAAGCTATGGCTGACCCAAGGCCATGCTAGCAGGTGCAAGTGGAGGAGCGGGGAATCAAACCCGGTTCTCCCAGATAAGAGTCCACACACTTAACCTTTACACCAAACTGGCTCTCCAGTTTGCAGTAATTCTCAATCGCAGATTAGAAAGCAGCAGAAGGTAACAAAAGGCCTTTCTCTCAAAAACCTCAAAGGACAAGCATGCTTTGGCTTATTACATTAAAAAGGCCTGTGTATATCTCCTATGGCATCCTATAGTACATATGAACATAAGAAGATACTTGCTGTATCAGACCAGTGATTCTAGTTCAACAACCTGCATCACACAGTGGCCAACCAATTCATCTGGAGCTCCAACAACAGAGCATAGAGACCTTCCTTTGATGTTGCCTCCTGACACTGGTATTCAGAAGTTTACTGCCTCTGAACGTGGAGGTTCCCTTTAGTCACCATGGCTAGTAGCCACTGAGAGACATAGCCTCCATTAATCCGTTTTATCCCCTTTTAAAACTGTCAATGATGACTTGGAAAGGCAATGGCAAACCACCCCATAAAAAGTCTGCCAAGAAAACGTCGTGATGTGACATCACCCCATGGGTTGATAACGACCCGGTGCTTGCACAGGGGACTATCATTACCTTTTATGCATGTGGTTTCTACATCCTCTGGCAGCAAATTCCACATTTTAATCACTCACTGTGTAAAAAAGTATTTCCTTTTGTATGTCCTGAATTTACTGCCTATCAGCTTCATTGGATACCCTTGAATTCTAGTGTTCAGAGAGATGCAGAAAAATTTCTCTTTGTCAACTCTTTCCACACCATGCATAATTTTATAAACCTCTATCATATCCTCTTCTTAGTCCCAGAAAAGTCCTGGATTCTCCAACTTTTCCTTACAGGGAAGGTGCTCTGATCTCCTAATCCTTTTAGTTGTCCTCTTCTGTACTTTTTCTGGCTCTGTTATGTCCTTTTTCAGATACAATGACCAGAACTGTACACAGTATTCCAAATGAGACCACACCGTAGTTCTATACAGGGACATTAACCATTTTATTCTCAACCCCTTTCCTAAAGATCCCTAACATAGAGTTTGACTTTTTCACTGCGGTAGCACATTGGGTTGACACTTTCATTGAGCTATCTACTATGATCCCAATTTTTTAAAAAATGCAGTGATCCCAAGATCTTTCCCTCTCATGGTGTCAGCAAGTTCAGACCCCATTAGCCTATACTTGAAGTTGGAGAATTTTATCCCAATGTGTATCACCTTTCACATATCAATATTAAACTTCATTTGCCACATTATTGTCCACTCACTGAATTGTGAAGATCCTTTTGGAGCTTTTCACAGTCAGCCTTGGTTTTCACCATCCTGAATAATTTTGTGTTATCTGCAGACATGACCACTACCCTACTTCCTCTAAGTTCCAGATCATTGATGAATGAATTAACTAGTACCATCCCCAATACTGATCCTTGTGGGACCCCACTGCTTACTTCCCTCCATTGTGAGAACTGCCCATTGATTTCTACTCTTTGCTTCCTGTCATTTAACCAGTTTTTAATCCATAGGAGAACCCATCCTCTTATCCCTCTTATTGTCTGCTGGTTCACTGTTGTCTACATATTTGTTGACTCTCTTAGAAAACACCCAAAGGTTGGTGAGGCAGGTCTTTCCTTTGCAGATGCCATGATGATTTTCCCTCAGCAGGCTTTGTTCCTCTGTGTGCTTACTGATTTTATCTTTGATTACAGTTTCAATTAATTTGCCTGGGACAGATGTTAGGTTGACTGGCCAGTAACTTCCTATTTCCCCTCTGGACCTCTTTTTAAAAACTGGTGTAATATTTTCTAGTCTGTTGCCTTCTGGTACAGCAGTTGAATTTAGTGATAGGTTACATATGCAGGTTAGTAAATCAGTGGTCTCACATCTGTGTTCCTTAAGAATTTTCAGGCATATGCCATCAGGACCTGGAGACTTATTGGTTTTTAATTCCCCCAATAGGTCGATCTTCATCTCTCATCATCTCAGTTTGACCCTGTTCTTCAGATTCCTTTCCTGAAAACAGAAGCCCAACTGCTTCTCTGGCTGGTTTCCTGCTTCAGATACATAAATGTTTATTATTTGTCTTGATGCTTGTAGAAACCTGTTCCTGAAATTCTTTGTTTGCATGCCTAATTATTGACCTACATTTCTTTTTGCCAGAGCTTGTGGTCCCTTCTATTCAATTAATTTGGGCAAACCTTCCAATTTTTTAAAAAAGCCTCTTTACTTCTTATAGCTTCCTTGACTTGCATTGTTAACCTGCAAGCATTCTTTGAGCCTTGGCAATGCTTTTCCTAACCTGATGAATGCATTCTATCTGGGCTTAGTGTGGTTTTATATAGTTTTCAAGCATCTTCTAGAGATTTGAGTCTCTTGTATGGCACCAGTGTGATTCATGAAAAAGCCTTTCTCCTAGTGTATGATAACCTTGTATCCACAAATGATATTACTTGGCACAGTTTTCTGAAGACTTAGACATTATCAAACTAATCACATGGAGTCATTTACAGAGTCACTCAGTCACTCCAAATGCAGTCCATAAATATGAACAACAGAATATGTCTGATTTTAGTCAGCTTCTATTTGGAGACTGTGAAAGACACAGAGGGGGCAGAATACCTCACAATAATAACATTTTTTTCACCTTTCCTTCATTGTTAAACAGGAATTGTTCTCTGAAATATTGTGGGGAGTCTGTGAGTGCCAAATGATAATGAAAACTAGCTCTGCATGCATCTAGAACAGGGGTAGGGAACATTGGCTCTCCAGATGTTTTTTGCCTACAACTCCCATCAGCCCCAGCCATTGGCCATGCTGGCTGGGGCTGGTGGGAGTTGTAGGCAAAAAACACCTGGAGAGCCAACGTTCCCTACCTCTGATCTAGAAAGTTGTTTGTTTGTTTATACATGTGCCAGAGATGAGTATGTCTAAGCCTCATCTTAAATGAAGTTCAGGTTTTCAGGCAAAATAGTGACTAATGGGAGTATCTCTATAGCTTGAAATTGTTAAATTATTGTATAATTGAACCAAAAGATACTGTCTTTCACAAGCAGAAGGTTGACATTAGTCAGTATGTTCAATTAAAACAACTGCCAACTTGCCAAATAGTTCTGTATGCATTGAGTCATAGGTTGCTTTCAGACGGCTAATTTGGGCCGACACAGGAACGACTCACAGGGGGATTAAAAAGTCAAGGTCAGACAAGCACAGCTGCCATCTGTCCTGCTCCCGCACTCACCCTGTCCTCCAATGCTTTTGAGATGGCTCAGATTGCTACCACTTGGGAAGTGGTAGCAAATTTTTCTGCCGCACTCCTCCCATCTTTCTTGGTGTCTGAACACGGGAGCATGCAAGTGAGGCAGATTGGTGGTGTGAACCCGCCAATCCACTCTAGGCACTTACCATATTGATTTTTTAAAAACTGCCTGAGCGCATGGGCACTTTAAAATAAGGGAAAAATAGGAACCCAAACTGTGCGAAGGGGATGGTGCGTAACAGCCATCTGACCATGCCAAAGCACCCCCCACGCAAGATACGGGCAACATCTGACTGGGATTTTGCTGCTCCATTTTGGGGCAACACAGTTTCAGGTGCCTCCAGTGTGCATGAAGCTGCCCATCTGTATCCAGCCATAAAGAACTTTTCACAATCTAATACAGATATATGTCTTGAATATCAGTACAATAATCTAATTAAGGAAAAATAAATTTGACACATGTGCTCTTTCTTATGTCTCCATTTTTAATGTATAAGAGGTAAGAAGCACTCTGGTGCCCAGGGATAGAATGAGGAGTGGCATGTGCTGTCTGTGTTGGGAAAGGGAGTGTGTTAAGAATATTTGATATACTAATAAGACATTGGGTTGAAGATAAAAGATGCATGAACTAGAAAAAAAAAAACCTTGATGTGTGTCATGGTATTTGCTTTCTTTGCACTTTTAGAAGCATGGAGTGAATTGTGACTCGTACCCTAATTAATACATGCCATTTAGTTGCTTTGCTGCATAAGTACTTCTGAAGAGCTGTTTAATGCATGCCATATAACCATTGGTGCAGTTTACTTTGATGGGGTTTTGTGGCTTGCTGACTAATTGATTTAAAGCCTTTGCTGCATTTCTTAGTCTGCAACTTGCAGAAGGACCAATCTTTGACATTTTTTTCCAAGTTTTTCACAGTTATAGGAAACATTGGATTTGATTGTCAACATATAGAGAGTTTTTCCTTTTTAATAGCAACAATGGAGAAAATAATCTATGGTTGCTCTGGCAGGGTTTTTTTACATTGATTTAGGGCACCCATGGTCTGAATCTGGCCCTTGAAGCTGCATCATTTGACCCTGGTGACCCTATCAAATATTTATCAGGGTGTACTAAAAGAACCCCTCATTGACTTACAAGGGAAAGAGGAATGAATCTTCATGTATATGACTTCACAGATATTTTACTGTAGTACTATCTCATGAACTTCCTGGAAAGGCAAGGACCACAGCCAATCTGTCTTTTGGGAGATCTTTCAGGAAGTAGTTTAATTCATCAGTAAACCACTCCCCAACTGATGGCCTTATAATATTCAAGAAATGTGCAATATTCCTTGTAGATCTCAGTGCTAGATAATGCCACTGGGAATGATTTTGTAGCATACTTATATGTCTTCATCTGCTTATAGCTAGTTCTTGAGTGCATTTAGCAGTCTGATGTACCCTTGCATAGTGCCATTGGGCAAAGCAGTACCCCATTAAAACACCTGGTTCTGGTGATTATTGTAGCAATTCTTCTGTTGGCATCTTTGGCCTCTATTAATTATAGTGTCAAAAGCCTTGCTCAGGGCAAATATTAATATATTTTGCAGTCCCCTTAGAATAAGGAAAAATTTGCTCGGCAGATGCCCATGAGAGCTATATGTAAGCTATCTGTGTTGCCTATTTAACATCTCAAGCAAATGATATACTTATGTGAGCAATGTAACATCAAAGGAAATAACTTGTAGAAAATTTGCAGACCAGTTTCTGTGAATGGAATAGAGGACTCTAAAACCAGAAATCCATTCTCACATATTTCTTTTCTGTACTAGAAAGCCAGCTGAGAAAACATGAAGTTGCTTCCAATCTGTCAAAGAAAACCCCTAGCAAATCCATGCTGCTTCTAACATCTGCCAATATCCCAGGCATAAATGTTCTTTATTTTATAGCACACAATCTACCATGGTGGTAGGGGATCCACAGTCTCATCTGTGAGAGCATCGTGTTTTACTCCAGTTTTCATAGGCACTTTGCACCTGTCCCTTGTTGTTTGATGTGAAACCATCAGATAGGGTCTCTGTGGTTTCCTGAGGCATGGCACTGTGCCACAGATGTCACCTCTGGTGCATGTGGTATGCTGTGTGGTCTGTAACAGGCCAAGGGGGAAGAAACCTTTTGGAACAAAGCAATCCATCTTCTCAGTAGCGTTTAAGTGCAGTGGCCTTCTGCTGATTTTTCTGAATCAGTAAAGATGCAGTTTCATCTTGTTTCTGAAATGCCTGGCAAGACAGCAACTATGACAAACCTCTAGAGAGAGATTCCCTCTGGAGCTGTCCTTACACCACCCAAATAAATGAAAACAAAGCACAAGACTTCCTATTAACCAATTATAGAGCTGCCAGGGATCCCTCCACCCTCGCTGTGGATCATCGAGCCACCAGGGTGCCTACTAGCAGTTGTTTGTGAGACGGTTGCTTGTGACATAGCAGCATCACTTTTGGCATGTGCTGGAAGTGACATCATTGTGCTGCTGTGCTATAGTATGGGACACTCATATTTTAGGGAAACTCTTTGGGGGGGGAAGCTTCTATCATAGAGGTTTTGTCCAAATACACAGTAGTGTAATTATCTCAATTTGGGTGCATGCTGGAAATGACATCACATTGTTGAAAATGTTGGTGTGATACCAGCCTAAGCCTCCCCCAGCTGCCAGTCCCCACCCCCCACCCCATTAGTTGCCAGGGGAACCTGACAACCCTAGCTTCTCCACTTGGTGTCCATTTCTTCCCTTTCTGTTTCTTATGGTTATATAACATCCAGCTTCCAGGGAGCTCTGGACTGTGTTCATAGTCCTTCCCATTTTATTCTCAGAACAACACTGTTGAGAAACGTGGAAAAAGAGTTAGTGGCCCATGGGTTTCTTATAATTTCAGAATACAATTCTGGGCAATGGTTTTAACCTATAAACTTTCCTTTGAATGTCTTACTGGATGAGTTGTGTTCAGGGTTTCTTATTGGATTTTTTTGCTGTTGAAAATTCATATCACATGGTGGGCTCAGCAAATGCAATCTGAGACAGCACTGTGCTTATTTATATGCTGCAGAATATTTTTATACTCCTATGCTCCCTTACCATCCTTCCTTCCTCTTCCTTACTCTGACCACTAGGATTGCCAGCTTTTAAGTAGGGCTTAGAGTTCACTCAAAATTAGAATCAAGGGTGAAGCCTGGGGAGTGAGGAACAAGGGGAGCGCAGCAGGGATGTGATGCCATAGGTTCCACCCACCTACAAAACTGGCATTTTCTTCAGGGAAATTCATAGAATCACAAGGTTGTGTAGTCCAACCTCCTGCACAATGCAGGAATTCACAGATACCTCCCCCTAAGATCACAAAATCAGCATTGCTGTCAGATGGCCATCTAGCCTCTGTTTAAAAACCTCCAAAGAAGGAGAGCACACCACCTCCCATAGAAGCCTGTTCCACTGAGGAACTGCTCTAACTGTAAGGAAGTTCTTCTTAACGTTTAGCTGAAAACTCTTTTGATTTAATTTCAACCTGTTGATTTTGACAGTTCTTTAAGTACTTGAAGATGGTGATCATATCACCTCTCAGTCATCTCCTCTCCAGGCTAAGCATACTCAGCTCCTTCAGCCTTTCCTCACAGGACGTCTCTAGACCCCTCACCATCTTTGTTGCCTAGTTTGGAGATTGTTGTTATTCTGGAAAAGCTCCAGGGGTCACCTGGAAGTTGGCAACTCCAGCACTTCCTCTTCAGATCTGGAGTGTACATTTTCCATTTTCTCCCATTGCAAAGCTTCTAGCAAAGCTTCTAGTCTTGCATTGAGTTAGTGTAGTACTGCTAAAGCATTAGAAATAACACCAAAGTAGTGCCAGGAAGGCAGTCAGTTCTGCCAATTAAAAAATGATCCTGTACAATTCTTTGGGCTACAATCCTAAAAACACTTATTTGGAAGTAAGTTCCTTTTGAAATAAATGGGTTTTACTTCCAAGTAATGTATTTAGGATTGATGGGCCAGACACCCCTGGCATAAGCAATCAACATCTTTCTTATGCAGTTTCATTTAGAAGAGATTGATTAAGCTATTTTATTAAGCAAACACTGGTGAGTTACAAGAGTATTAGATTTTGGGAGTGATGCAAGTGGCTGTTGAAGTGGATAAATGAATCATAAGAAAATAGGGTGCTAAATTGAAGACTGAAGCTTTGCTTTTGTTTATCTTAGTAGGTTTGCTAGCTTAAATGTGATTGTAATGAAAGTGAAATATATCTCTTAATGGCCATTTGCATGCATTTTTGTTTCAGATCCAGTCACTGAAATTGTTTGCCTTTTCTATTAGTATAATGTTAAACATGGCTCAGTGTTTTTGATTAAAGTAGAATATACAGGGTAATGAAGATTGTTTTTTCACATTTGATCTATTAATTAAAATAGCTAGGATCAGTGGATTATAAGTAATAATTAAACTTTACAAGTTAAATCCAAATAAAATAATCCTTCCCAATATGTTCCTCCCTTAGAAAAGATGTCAAGTGGCAAACAAAATTTTCAGGGGATCCATTTCAGAAAAGTCTTGAGTTGATGCCAGGTAGCCTACCTTAACTGGAGGAACAGCCAGCAAATTGCAACTTGAAAACTGTAGTTGGCATATTGTGTTGACAAAGTAATTAACACAGCAAATGTGCACAACCTGATTAGAGCGTAGATGAAACTTTATTTGGAGGTTAACATAGCCGATAGTGAAGAGCGGAGGCAGAAGTAGGATCCTAGCTACATCACTATCAGAGAGAGAGAGAGAGAGAATGCTACATTGCACTGGCTTTCATAGGGTGGCTGCTGTTGAACAGTAGCAAGCAGCCAGGCCTAATTGAATCATGCAAGTCAGGTGGTATCAAGTCACCCAGAGGTTGCTGATGGGCTGAGGGTTGCCAAAGTCCAGGCAAACCACACCTGAACTCCAGATGACTTCTCAGCATTACAGCTGAGCTGCAGAAGACACAGAGCTGTTCCTTTGGAGAAAATGACTCCTTTGGAGGACAGACTCTATGAGGTTATGTTCAACTGAGGACTCTCCCCTCCCCAAATCTTTCCCTACTAGGGTTGTCAGTCCCCAGGTCCCAGTGGGGGTTCCTCTGGTTTTCAGGGCTTCTGCCCACCACCAGCCTGCTGGCCGGTGTGGAAAAACCCACCCCCAGATCATCTGGAAGTGACATCAGATGTTGGGGATGTCAGGCCGTGGTGCTCTGGTTTAAAGGCAAACTCTATGGTTTGAAGCTGGTTTTACCATAGAGTTTTGCCCCAAACCAGAGTGTTGCTGCCCAGTATCCCCAACACGATGACATCACATCCTGGAATGCCCCCCAAATCCCTCCCACTGGTGTGACAAGGAGACCTGGCAACTCTATGCCCTCCTCAGACTTTCCAGAAATTTCCCAGTCTGGAGCTGGCAATTCTAGCCAGGTCTGGCCTTGATGGGGCTGGAAATGCCTCTGTCTCCCCCTCCCCTCCTATTTCCTCACATAAACCAAGCCTGGAATACTTCAGCACCCTAGCAACAGCCACTGAGGGAATCTGTTGCTTAAAGCTAAAGGTGCTCCTTTTATTATTTTCAGCTTTTTTTTTTAAGCATTTTTTTAGATTTCACATTTTTCTGTAAACCTGGGGCCCTTTTCACATTTGCAGAAAGATTTGTCTAGCCTGCTCATAGCTTCAGTCATCAGATAATATAAGGCAGTGAGGCTAGCATCTTATCTCCTGTTGAGTGTCATTCCTTGTCTGTCTCCAGATTACTGCTCTTAGGCAATATCCTGCTTCCTTTTGAAAGTTCTATAGTTTCTAGAGCAGGGGTGGCCAACGGTAGCTCTCCAGATGTTTTTTGCCTACAACTCCCATCAGCCCCAGCCAGCATGGCTGATGGCTGGGGCTGATGGGAGTTGTAGGCAAAAAACATCTGGAGAGCTACCGTTGGCCACCCCTGCTCTAGAGCTTCAGAGTAGGGTCTAGGAGACTCAAGTTTGAATTCCCATATTTATGTGGAAGCTAACTGGGTGATTATAGACCACTCACACACTTTCAGCCTAACCTACTTCCCAGAATAATTTAAGCTGCTTTGGTCCCCACTGCGGAGAAGGGTGGGGTATAAATTAAGTAAATAAATCATAAATATGGCTGACGATGGGAGGCAAATAAAAGGTAGTCTGGTGATTAGTTGAGGAGAAAATGAGGCAATGAAAAAGGAGATGATATGGGGGTTGCCTGTGGGAGGGAAAGAAGAAACAGTATATGAAGGGATACAGAGTAGAAAGTGAGGTGCCACCCCACAAGTCCTTGAGGGTTCCCTGCCACTCAAGTGGGCCTGGCCCAGCAGCCAGCACCACACAACTGGCCAGTGTTTTTAGGCAGAGGATGCTGGGGTAGGGGAGCTTAAGACAGAAGGGCAGATAAAGGTAGGTTGGCTGTTGGGTGGGAAGGATATAGGATTGTCAACTCTATGTTCTCAGAGATTTGGAGTGGTGCAGCCTGGGGGGAATGGGGTTTTGAGAAGGTAAGGGTCCTCAGAGGGGTATAATGTCATAGACTTCAGCCTCTAAAACAGCTGTTTTTTCAATGAGAACCAAGGTTGCCAATCTCCAGGTGAGGGCTGGATAGTGTTCCCTTCCCTCAGGTCCCAGCATGGTCTCCTCCAGTTTTTTGAGCGCCAACCCACCAGAAGCCATCTGGCCAGCAGCACCCCTCTCCCTTCCCACCTGCAAGATTTAGAGGGCCCTTCAGCAGATCAGTGGGGAGCTGGAGGTCCTTTTAAATCTTGCAGGAGGAGGGAGGGGGTGGGTGCCACCTCCCACTTCTTCCTAGAAGCATTTGGGGAAGAATGGCTGTAAAAGTCATAACCAGCATTTTGACTTGAATTAAAAAACAAACAAACTGGCATCCAGTGTGGCTGTTTCAAATTGGTAACATATTCCCATTGACTATCCCCTGAAAAGTTTTTTTTGTTGTTTATCAGGATGCAATTCTGCATTGTCCTCAAGGGCAGTCCAATGTACACATTATGTTAGTCCAGCCATGAGGTTACAGTGTGGATCAGTGTGGCTGATGCAAAGAAAGGAGAGAGTTGTTGGTTGGATCCTGTGACCTGTGGGCACATGGGTACTTCCTGCATCTTTCTTGCATTCCCCTCTCCTTTTCCAATCCAAAGAAAGTTAATTTCTAGAACCACAGGACCTGTGTGAACATAGGTTTGGGAAATGTGCTGAGAAGAAGGAAGAAGCAGAATTATCTTCCATCATTTCAGCTCCACTTACATAACAGGCAGGAATGTTGATTTTATCTCCTTTCTACTGCGATCCTTCCTGTGTTGCCATTCTCCGGTGATCTGGTCAGTGGATCGGTCCGACTACTGGGTATAGGCTCCTTCTCCTCATCACAGGGTCGGATCTTCCAATCGATCTGGAGGAGGGGAGTGGCTTATACCTCCCAGATCTCTTCAGTTTGTTCTGGCCCTGCATGAAGTAGGACGGCTTTCTTCCGAGCGCTCTTGAGAAAGCACGGGGATCCAGACAAAGAAGAATGAAGGCCGGAAGCGTAGGGGTTGGTCTCCAACAAAATCAGCATAGGGGCAAGCCGATGTGGGCTACACGTGAGTAGACCCAGTTGCCAGAGGTGGTAGAGCCCTGTGGAGCTCCATTCCCTTGCTGACGCGACAGGAACAAGAGCGGGAGAAAAGCGGCACAGAAGCCGAGTGAGCCCGGAAACTGCAGCGCGGTAAGTCGCCTGGCAGTGGGAAGGGACCTTGTATGGTTGGGAAGCCCGACTGAGAGCCCTGGGAAGAGGCACAGAGCAGGCAAGACCGTCTGGAGCCCAGAGCTGCGTTGCAGTAAGACGCATAGCAGAGGGGAGAAACCCTTCACGGTGGCCATTGGAGGGATCGAGGGAAGAGTAGAATACACCTTAAGGACCGGCAGAGGGTGCAGTGAAGGCATGTTGCCTTCCATTTTATGCTCTTCCTGCCTTTTATTTCTTACTGCCTCTACTTTCACTTTTGTTTCAGTGAGGCATGGAGGCAACGAAATGGCAGCTAGTTCAAAGAGCAATTCCCCCAGTTAGTTCAACCTCCCTCTTCTCTTAGGGACACTGGCCTCTCAGAAGGCACAAGAGGCTCAGAATCCCGATCTCTCAGGGGATGATGAGACTGAGAAGGAAACAGGAGGGAAGAAAAAGAGGCAGAGATACCAGCCCTAGTGACTCTCTGGAATGGCGACCTAAGTGCAGACTTCATCTAGGCTTAGATTCGCTTCTGCCTAGTTCGGCTGAGGAGTCAGAGTGCTCTGATCAGCCGTCAGACAGGGAGGAAGGGGAGCTCTCAGAAGAGGAGGATCAGGCTGCTACAGTGCAATCCAGGCTTTCCCCCCTCGAATATTATTCAAGGTTGCTCCCTAAGGTTTTAAGAACCCTTAACTTTGTGGCAACTCCTAAAGAAAAGGAAGAGCTTGATCCTGACCTTCCCACAGGCTCAGGGGAGATGATGCCGAAACTGAGTAGTTCTCAAACAGGGGTTTCCTTGCCAGCTGCCTTTTTTGCCATGGTTAAAGCAGAGTGGGAATGGCCGGCTAAACCCAAGGCCACCCAGCAAGTGTTTTCTAAACTCTATTTCCTATTTCCGCAGGCCACTAAGAGATTAAAGCTACCAGTGGTAGATGACCCTGTAACTAGTCATCTCTAATAACTCAGTCCTATCTATGGATGCAGATGGCTTACCTAAGGATCCATGTGATAGAAGAATAGAGCAGGCTTTGTGCAAGGAATTTGAGGCATCGGCTTGGGCCATTAAGGCGGCCACGACATCCTCATTGTTTGCTAGAGCAATGTGTACTTGGGCCAATAATCTAGCAGCAGCAGATAGTGGAGCTCCTAAGGAGTTCAAGGACGAGCTGAAAAAGATTGCTTTATCTGCTGCCTTTGTGGCAGATGGTTCATTAGATACTATGCAGCAAGTGGCTAGAGCCATGGCCTGTGGTGTGGCGGCTAGGCGCAACAGTGGCTTTGAAATTGGGAGGTGGTAGCGGTACCCTTTAAAGGGGCCTTGTTGTTTGGTGAGGGCTTAGATAGGTGCCTCATTGAGAACAGAGATAAAAAAGAAGGTCCTACCCTCTAAGCGTAAAGAGGCGAAACAGAGGAAGTCTTTCCCTTCCTTTCGAGACTCCAAGAAGCCTTCCATACCAGGGCCCTTTTGTTCCTTTAGAGGGAAGTGGCAGCAGAAGGGATGTGAATCTAAACCGTACTAATCTGGAAAGTCAGACCAGAATTCTAAGCCCCTCTCAAAGAAGGGGGGGTCTCAATGACTATGCTGTTTACCAGCCGACTGGGAGAATAGGGGGTTGTCTTTCTCTGTTCGCGGACACCTGGCATTAATCTATTCAAGAACAATGAGTGTTGGAGGTTGTGACCCAGGGCTACGCTATAGAGTTTCACTCCCTCCCTCCCAGCTGCTTTCGTTGGATCCTGCAGAAGCGGGATGTGGCCGCTCACAGAGCAATGTTGGCGGCCATTCAGCATCTGGTGGATATTGGGGCTGTGGAGTTAGTCCTGACACCCCAAAAGGGACTTGGGGTTTATTCGGTAATTTTTTTAGTGCCAAAGAAGAATGGGGAGTTCAGAACCATTCTGGATCTGAAATGGCTCAACAAGTTTGTGCAAACAAAACATTTCAAGATGGAGACCTTATGGTCAGTGTTGCTAGCCATTCAGCCACAGAACTTTCTGGCCTCTTTGGAGCTATCCAAGGCTTATTTACATGTTCCCATTCGGGAAACACACTGAAAGTTTCTGTACTTCTCCTATGGGGGGAAGCACTTTCAATATTCGGCCCTGCCATTTGGCCTGAAGTCCTCTCCTCGCATGTTTACGAAGATCTTGGTAACGCTGGTGGCGGAGCTGAGACTGCAGGGGGTGGCCCTGTTTCCTTATCTGGATGACATCCTGATCATACCAGCAATGCCTGGAGGACATTCAACAGACTATGACTATGTTACGTTGTCATGGTTTTGTAGTAAATGTAGAGAAGAGCAATCTTCTTCCCTCACAGAGGTTAGTGCACTTGGGGGTAGAGATAGATATGACCATGGACAGAGTATTTCTGACGTTAGAGAGGAGGGAGAAGTTCTGCTCTCTGTTACAAGGGGTTCTGCAATGACGCAGGGTACTGGTTATGTCCCTAGCACAGTTGCTAGGAATGATGTCTTATGTCAGGACTTACTGTTTTGGGCCAGGTTCCACACTTGACCCCTCCAGTTTTTTCTCAGGCTTTTCCAGGACATCATGGGGACCAAACTTCACAAACTGGTGACACGTCCACTAGAGGTGACAACTTAGTTGCAATGGTGGCTGGATCCAGTCCGTTTCCTTCCAGGACATCCACTCCGCGAACCCCAGAGAGTATGTGTGACCACAGACGTCAGTCTGTGGGACTGGGGGGGCCCACTCACAGGAGCAAATGATTCAGGGACAATGGGAACCCCACAAAATGAAGCGCAGTATCAACTTCTTAGAGCTCAGAGCGATTCATCTGGGGTTGTTGGGTTTACAGGCAGTCTTGACAGGACGTCATGTCCTCGTCAAGATGGACAACTCAACGGCCAAGGCGTATGTGAATCGACAAGAGGGAACCAGGGTGAAGTCTCTTCATGCTGAGGTGAAGGTACTTTTCGAGTGGGCGGAAGCTAATCTTCTGTTGATAAAGGCAGTTCATGTTCCCGGGAAGGACAATCTGCTAGCGGACTGGCTCAGCAGATGTTTTCTGGATCAGACGGAGTGGATGCTGCACAGAGAAACCTTCAGTCAGATAGCGGACAGATACGGTCCAATATCGGTAGATCTGTTTGCCACAGCAGAGAATCGGCAGGTGGACAGGTTTTTTGCCAAAAACAGAGACATAGAGGCAGAAGGGACCGATGCGCTCAGCACCAAGTGACCGATAGGGCTACTGTATGCTTTTCCGCCCACTCAGCTATTGCCCAGGGTGATTCAGAGAGTAGTGGATCTAAGGGCGAAGATGGTGCATGTGGCTCCTTTCTGGCCAAGATGGGCATGGTTTCAGGAGCTGCTGAGGTTTTCAGTTCAGCCCCCTTGGCGGCTGCCGAGGAGGGACGATCTCTTGACTCAGGGCAACATGTCACATCCTCAGCCGGAATTGTTAAAGTTAACAGTTTGGAGGTTGAGCAGTCACAGCTTGAAGGTCTAGGTTATGCTAAGAGGGTGGTGGACACTATGTTGGCATCTCATAGACTCTCCTCTAACAGAGTGTATAACACCACTTGGAAGGTTTTCGCTTTATGGTCTGCCCAGCAGGGGTGAGACCCATTGAAGGTGAATGTTAAAGGTGTTCTATGTTTCCTACAGGAGGGGGCAGACAAGGGGCTTTCCACTAGCACGCTGTGGCATCAAGTGGCTGCCATTTCTCCTATCCAAGGAGTGCGGGGGCATAAGGCTTTGTCCATGCATCTGCATATTAAGCATTTTTTGAGAGGTATTGCACTTCTCAAACCGCTCCAGGTTCATAGGTTCCCTTCATGGAAACTGAATGTGGGGTTGAGGGCCTTGTGTAGACACTAGGGATGTGCAAAAAATGTGCAAAAAAATCGGTATTACACGGATTCGGAAATATACAGGGAAAAAAAATTCGGAATCCCCGTATACTACTGAATACCGTATTCGGAATAGCCGCATATACGGTAGATGCGCGGCTATTTCCGAATATACGGCCCTATAATACCCTATGGGCCATTGAAATCAATGGCAAATAGGGTATATTTGAAGCCGCCTGGAGGGGAGGGGGTTTGAGGGAGAGCCCCCAAATTTGCAGGGGACCTGCAGGGGACTCTCCCCTCCAACCCTACCAAGTCCCAAAAAGATTGGGCCAGGGGATCCCATTCCAGGGGCACCCAAAGAGGGTGCCCCTATTCCATCATTATACCCTATGGGCCATTGACATCAATGGCAACATAGGGCATAATTAGAGGCTACTGGGGGGCAGGGGGTTTGAGGCAGACCTGGCTGCAGCAAACCCAGATGCCAGCTCTCCAGCGCATGACCACTAAAATGTATGGAAAAAAAGAAACCCAAACTGCACCAAGGGGGTGGTGTGCAACTACTGTTTGACTGCACCAAAGCACCTCCCATATGGGAAATGGGCAAGTGACACAGGAGTGTCCGATGAGGATTTGGCTGCTCCATTTTGAGCTGGCCCAATTTGAGATGCCTCCCATGTGCCCTGCTGACCATATTCTGCCCACTTCAACTGTCTCCCTCTGACAGTTGCTGACAGTTGACTCTCCAGCCGTTATCTGTCACTCACTCATCCTGAGAGTTCCGAGCACTCCGGCCCCCACCCTCAGATCACATGACTCAGACTCCCTGAGTCCTTAGCTTTTCTATTAACCCTTCCAATTCCATCACAGCTTCCTTCTCGGTGGACTGGCAGTGGGTCGGTCTGGCCCGCCCTTTGGTGATTCAGAGGCTTCCTGGGTTTTGGAGCTGCATTCTGGGGCTTATTCCTTCCTTTGGTGTAAGTTACGGTACTGTGGTTTGTAACCCTCTAGTTCAATTATCCATTTCTGTATGGTGCTGTTGAGCATAATAAAGTTGTTCTCCTTGTGTACTCGGTAGTAGAGTATGTTTAATGGGGAGGATTTGGAAGTTATTTCCTATAGAGGGAGATGCGGCTTGGAAACGACTAGAGAGATCTGAGAGGTATAGGCCACTCCCCCCCTCCAGATCGATTGGAAGACCCGACCCTGTGATGAGGAGGAGGAGCCTATACCCAGTAGTCGGACTGACCCACTGCCAGTCCACTGAGAAGGAAGCTTCACGGTAAGTGATACAAATCTTCCTGTATCCTTGTGGGTTCCATAAATGTCCAATGTCAGACTGCTGATCAATGCAAATGTTGCAGCTGGGAACTTCCTATTAAAATACCAAAGACTAAATAAAAATGCATTATTTTTTGTATTTTCATGTAAGTGCATCAAAATTCTTCACATTTACTTCATTCACTTGTGACTTGTTACAGTGTGCTTCAGTATGAGCCTGCTAGACAAACTACATCTGTTCATTTGGTGTGTGTAACCCCTTCACCCCCCCAAAACTGAAACAACCAGGGCTTGTAATTATATAGAAATATAGCTCTCCAAAAGCCAGTGAAACGTTATTATGGAAAGCAGCGACACAGTGATAATCCCATTACTGATGTCCCTCAGAATTGCAGATCATTGATAAATCATTGTGTTCCTTTGCTGACCCAAACTCTTTTGGATCTCAGAAAGTAAAAACAAAACAAGATGACTAAACAACCATGACAGCACAAGGCCTTGGTGCACTTATAACTATTTTTGTTCCAGGTTTGAGCATTTGTAATATTTATTAATGGGGTATGGTTGGTGTCAGATCACAATTCTTTATACCTTTACACATCAACCAGTGTTTACAGAAATCACTTTCTTGTGCTGCAGTAATGCTGAAAGTAAGGTTTAATTAAAATTTCAGAATTTTGATAAGGAGAAATTGCAAGACGGTGTAGTTTTAAGCAGGCTGTTGCAATAGAAGAACTAAAAGAAAATGGAAGCTGGGACAGCAAAAGATGTCCAATATTTTAGAAAAGTGATGAATGAGCTGAAACACAAAATGAGAGTAATTCAGAGGACTTGGATGAGACAGGCCCAAAGAGCCTCCTGAAAAAAAAAACAGGATGATATACTGAGGTTTACTTTTGTCATCAATCTAGTGTTAATCCATCAACTTCTTGAAGGAAATCTCTGGTATTGGAGTACAATGAAGCATCTGTAACCTCATTTGGTCCTGATAACCTGATTCATGCTACATTAGTACTTTATGAGAAGTGTATAGTGGATGATTCTTTGTTCAATAGTTGAGTAGGGAAATCTATAAATCCCGAAGGATTTTTCTCAAGTTAGTATCAAAGAAATTGGTAGAGCCAGCTTTATATGTATTAGGCTAAAGCATTTAGGGAACTGAAAAGCAGGTAGCTCACAATCAATTTGGCAGTGATCCAATAGTGACTTTAAAATAGTTTCAGATTGTTTTCAGCAATTCAGCACAGGTCTTGCTTATGTCAGATACATCTAGCATTACTGAAATTGAAAGTATCCCAAAAATAGTCCAAAGGCACATGACACAATTCTGCATCTAAAACTTAGCAGGTGCAGTCCTGTAGAAGCTTAGTTGGCCATGGAGATCCGATGTAGGGTTGCCAAGTCCAATTCAAGAAATATCTGGGGACTTTGGGGGTGGAGCCAGGAGACTTTGGGGGTGGAGCCAGGAGACATTGGGGGCGGAGCCAGGAGCAAGGGTGTGATAAGCAGAATTGAACTCCAAGGGAGTTCTGGCCATCACATTTAAAGGGGCACTTCCCCCCCCACCACCACCACGAGAAAGGGGGCACCCCTCACCCTCGCTGCTCCTGCCGGCCATCCAGCTTCGTTGCCGCGGGGAGACGGAGGCAAAAGAACCTCGCGCGCCCCTTTACCGGCTTCCCGCCGGCCACAAAAGTTTGCAGGGAGAAGAGCCTTGCGGCGGCGGCAGGAAGAGCAAACAATCCGCGTCTCCTTGGCAAAGGAACGCTCTCCTCTCTCTCCCCCCCTTTCCTTCCTCGCGCTCCAGTTGCTGAGAGGAGGCGGCGCCGGCGGAGGGAGGCGGAAAAGAGAGCGGCGATTTAGTAGGTGGGGCCCGGGAGCGCCTCGCGCCGCAGAGGCGAGGCTTGGTGAGGCGAGTGCCTTTTCCTGTGCGGTTTCTCCCCGCCCCCTTTTGCCATACCCCCTTCCAATCAGGGATGGGCTGCCGCTGCCCCTGCAACGATCAATGGCCTTCGCCTTCCCCTCGCCAAGTTTGAACTCTCCTTGTGAAGTCTTAGGAGAGGGAAAAGGGGGGCACCCCAGCGCCGTTTCCCCCTCCCCCGCTTCCATTTTTTGGGGGAGCAGGGGAAGAGGGTGGAAATCCTGGGGTCCCCCGCCAGGGCGGGAGGGTTGGGAAGCCTAATCCGATGTAAGGCTGATAAATTTTAAAACTATGGGTTGGATCCTATCATTTCATTTCATTGGCAACTTTCACTGATGTAACATGGTCTTCCATGGAAGCCAGTAGAATGAAGCCAGTAGAATATCCCGCCCTCCCCCCCTTTGGTGGGGAGGGTGGGATATAAATACAGAAAATAAATAAATAATAAATTGCAATGCAGATTAATGGATTTTTCTTCTTTACCCTCTCTTTATGTTTGCCAGCTTTTCTGTTCTCTTCTTTCACTGTTGTTTTTTGTTTTAGATTGGGCTATATTATACATATGTGTTCTTTGGTTTTCCTACTTAATTGATATGATATTTCTACATAATATATAATTTATATATATAGTATACAATGGTGATGCATGGGTAGCATTTAATAAATTTATCAAAATATATTTCATTATGGCTCAAGGCAGCTTGCAAATCTTAATTTAAATGCATAAAGACAAAAATCCCCAAATATTCCCCTTCCCTCCAAAAGATCTGCACTTTATATTCCATTAAAATCCCATATACTTTAGGTAGAAAATCCAACATGACGACACAGTGAATGGTACAAAAATAAAAGATTGAGAGGTTTGACTTGGAAGGTAATGGAATCAAAATGGGAATTTTCAGTTTGAAATTGTAAGTCTGAAAATGTGAAATAATCCAAACATGGACATGTGAAGCTGCCACATACTGTATCCATTGAAGTCAGTATCATCTAGTCAGACTGGCAGTGGTTCTTCAGGATCTTAGGTTCTTCAGGATCTTAGGTTTCATATCACCTGATCTTTTTAACTAGAGATGCCAGAGATTGAATCTGGAACTTTATGCATGCCAAGCAGATGCTCTGCCACCGAGCAACAGATCCTTCCCATATCATCCCTATATCATGAATCTTGGAGCACCTGTTTATAAATTTCTTTTTGGTTATGAAGTTTAATTAATAGAATTGGGGAATGTACTGGCTCAGTTCAGACATAACCTGGATCTGTGGTTTAATTAAATTGTGCTTAGTGGATGAACACAGGCCACTGTGTACCCATCATCTGTTGTATCAGTCAAACTAGTAGCTGGATTATTAACCATAGTTACTCTGCACTATGGTTTTGTGTGACATCTCAGCACTGCCCATACATACTCCTCTGCTACAGAGAAGCTTGACTAGAGCTAAAGGCAGTTTTTGTTAAGGATTTGTGTGATTGTTGGAAAACTAAATACTGTTTTCACAAACTAGACACAGTGAAAATAAATCATTGCTTCACATTCTGTTTGAATTGCAACACTGACCTTCACTCAGAACTGCCTCACCAGATTTTTACATGAAATAGGCACTTCAGCAATGTTTAGGATTACTTACCACATGACTCTGACTTCTCATGGCTGGGTTTATAACTCAGTGTAATGTGCTCTTGACCCAGAACTTGCATAAGAGGACCAGACTTGCCATATATATGGAATATACCCAAAGAGCAGTGTTGGCAGGTCAGGGTTTGCTTTCTCAGGTGTGTGCCAGTTACATGCATTACAACATCCAAATGGAGCATAACAGGACAGTCTAGTTAAGGCTTTCTTGTTGCAAGGAATTTAGGATGTTCTTGGATCAGCACTAACAGTGTATGGAAATTAATTGGATGAATCTAAGTAAAGATTGGGAAGAATGGGATGATGACATAAGCAGAATCAGAATTTTCTCTAATTTTCTCAAACTGAATCACCTCCTTGCCTTCTAAACACATTGGTTCTTGGTGAGGGGGTGCATATTGACTTTGCTTCATCTTTGTGCAAATTGAATCTATTAGGTTGGGTCCAGACTGGCACTTTAAGCCAACACAGGGATGGCTCGCAGATGGCTCAAAATATCAAATCCAAACACACATCTGCCTCCTGTCCTGCTCCCATACTCACCCCATCCTTAGGTGTCTCAGCTGCAGCTCAAAAAGCTACCACTTCTGAAGTGGTAGCAAATTTTAGCATCACACACCATCCGCCTTTCCAGTGAATGAACGCAGGAGCACGCAAGTGAGTTGGATTGGTGGTGTGAACCTGCCAATCTATTCTAGGTGCTCACTGGTGGTATTTTTTTTTTTAAAAAAAACCTGTCCAAAGCACATGAGCACATGTGCGCATGACCACTAAAATGTATGGAAAAAAAGAAACCCAAACTGCACCAAGGGGGTGGTGTGCAACAACTGTTTGACTGCACCAAAGCACCTCCCATATGGCAAATGGGCAAGTGACACAGGAGTGTCCGATCAGGATTTGGCTGCTCCATTTTGAGCTGGCCCAATTTGAGATGCCTCCCATGTGCCCGAAGCTGCTGATCTGGACCCTGCCTTATTGTTCCTTTTTCAGCCATTTTCTGCTCCTTGTAGTATACTTAGCCTATAAAATATATCTATTTTTCAATATCAATTGAGCCTCAGTAAAAAAAAGGGGGGGGGAATTATGAGGGTAAGTCAAGTGGCAACCTTAAACATTTTTGTTTCATAATTTATTAAACAAACTTTGGTAAACAATGGTATCATTTTTCAGCATAGTCTCCGTGGTGTTAAATGCAAGTTGCCAGCACTTACAAAGTGCATAGATACATCTAGAAAAAAATTATTTGGGTTGCATGCACAGCCACTTACGCATCACCTATTGTACCTCTTCATTGAACCTGAAAATCTTTCCACCACTTTGAGTAGTCCAAACATGTGGTAATCTTTGGGGGTGAGGTCTGGTGAGTACAGTAGATGTGGAAGACACTCAAAGTGCAGGTCTTGGATGGTTGCAAGTGTTGCACAAGCAGTATGGGGCCAAGCATTGTCATGTTGTAGAATTACACCTGTTCTCAGAAATCATTGTCTTTTGGATTTGATTGCGGGTTGAAGATGACTTAGAGCATTGAATACGAGGCACAGGTGACAGTTCCCTCCCCCCCAGGCATGTAGTGCTCCAAAACTGCACCTCATTCATCCCAAAAGAGAGTCAGCATAATCTTCAGATGGCTGTGTGCAGAACTTTATTGGTTTTGGCAAGGAGGGATGGTGCCATTGCTTGCTCATTCTCTTGGTTTCTAGGAAGTAGTAGTGGACACAGGCTTCATCTCCATAACAGTTCTTGCTCCACCCACCCATTCCCTCCCTCCCTCCAAAGAAGAAGTGTGCTTGCACACATACCTGGAATAGCTTATACCTGGAATCAAAAGCTGTTGGTCTTAAATCTGCCATGGGACTCTAGCATTGTTCTCTCTGTGTGTCTTTTTCCTCCCCCTTCATCCCTAAAAGAGGAGAAGCAGCCCCAGAAGAGGTGTGGGTGGGTGGGTGGGTGAGAGAAAGAAATAGAGAAGCAGAGAGAGAGAGACAGAGAGAAAGGCAGAGGCAGGCTTGTCTTTATATCTCTCCAGCATGAAGCAACCATGGAGCTGTGTGTGTGTGTGAAAGAGAGAGAGAGAGCGCTGAGGGGGAAGCAAACTACTGTGCAGCTGCAGCAGCAGTTCTGGAAAGGATGCAGGAGGAGGCTTCTAGGGGGGACAAATCTGAGCCCTGAGGGGGCCAGATGCAGCCCATGGGTTGCATGTTTGACAGTTCTATAGTGTAATGTTAAGTAGAATTACACTGTTCTTAGTGCACTGAAGTCAATGGGTTTAGAAGAGTGTAATTTTGCTGGGATTACACTGCTAATGTAGTGTAGGACTCCTGTAACATATTCTTTGATTACTGAAATTAATAACAAGAATCATCAGGAAAGATAAAAGAAATAACATCCGCTGAAGATTTTATAACAGGTAGTGGGTGTTACGAATTAGTTACCACTTCATAGACAGTGGAATTCACTAATTCATAACCTCCTTGTTGCTGGCCCTCCAGATAAATTGGTTGACCACTGTATGAGATGGGATGCTGGAATAGATGAACCCAGGTCTGATCCATCAGGGCTCTTCTTATATTCTTATGGAATGGTGGTATAGGTGTTAATTTCCATCCCTTGTCAAAGTGATTTATTGACACATGGTGTTTTCATTTATTGCTCATTATATTGTGGATGAATGAAAGAGACAACATTTAAGCATACGCTCTGCAGGCTGTGAAAATTAGAAGTATTAATACACTGCATTCCATTAGACATTTTTGTAATATATCCTCCATGTATAAGGAATGTGTTAATGTTTATCTAACTGATTTTCCTTTGAACATAATTAATAAAAATTATCATCAGGGAGGATAAAAGAAATAACATTATTGAAAAATTTTATAACAGGTAGGGGGTGTCATGAATTAGTGACCACCAGTGACCACCAGCTAGTTCACTGCAGGGTTAATGGCTCCATCATTGCTTTACAAGGCAGATGATAAGTGTGCCATGCTTTAAAGTATTGAACTGCTGGGGTGGGGCGGATTGCAAAGAGAAAGAACTGTAATTTTTTAAAAGCAGGGGTTCCCAACCATTTGAGCCTGCACATACCTTGAGAACTATGATACAGCATAGTGGGCACAGCCATAAAAATGGCTGCCACAGGAGTGGAACCATTCACAAAATTGCTGCTACTGTTTACTTTCAGTTGCACAGTGAAGATCATTGTGCTGTGGTGGCTGCTGATGCTGAAGCAACACTTGGTGGACACAAGGAAAGGTGTTGATAAATGCCCTCAAAATGAGGTTGGGGAATTAGTCAGGTGGGCACCTGACTAATTAGGGATCGTTTTCCCAATGTATACAAGATTAACCAACCAGAGAGTATTGCTTAAATAATGGGGACTCTAATTAAGTAAAACAATTACAATTTATTCTAGAAAATATAGGCATACATACAAGATAGAATACTCATACAATTATACACACAGTCCTAGGAAATATAGAGAGATATAGAGATAACACATGGGTAGACAAACAGGGTGATATTTACCTATCGTAGTCTTTAAGAAGGCTCCAATGGCAACATAAGAGGACGGGGGAAATGGACCCAAAACTGTGGCCAGAATTGGGGATGGATCTAGACAGTGGAACTGGGGTACTGCTAGATGCACACATGAGTGGAGTTGGGTCAGAGGTTAAATAGACTACCTTAGACCCTCAGGGGCTGGGAGGTATAGGGGAGGAGAAAGGGGAGGCTCTGCAGTGACCATAAGGCTGGACTTCTGCAGTAGCCAATAGAAAGTGCATTGGTGACACCTAATTGGGTGCTTGCTCTTGACCAATGGACTTGTCTGGATCCTGGATACCTGAGGGAACTTTCAGATTGAAACAGACCAGGGGGAGGCTCCAAAGTGACAGTTGGGAAGAAGAATAGAAGTGATTACCGGGTGGGGAACACTTAAGATTAAATGGACTTATCTAAAAAGGTGACAATAGAGAATCAAATGTTGGCCTAGGTAATACCCGGTTTACAATGGAACTTGGCTTTTGGCTGAAGATGGTCTTCCTCTTCCTTAGTCTTCTTCCTGGCACCAGTCTTTGTCCTGGGTTTCATTAGACAAAGGCTTGAGTGGTCTGGCAGGATCCATGCCTGGATAAGCTTGATTGCCTTATGCAGAAATTGAAGCAGCTGTTGGATATGGAATCAGGAAAGCAAGATGGATTCTGGTGGTGTTAGCCTTTGGTTCATGGAAATAGGCGGGAAACATGGTGGCATGGCTTCTTCCACTGCACTGGCCAAGACTGGGCACACACGGAGCAGCTGGAAGCTCGTCTGTAGTTCTGGCTAACACCCATCCAGAGATGTAGAATGCTGCTGCAAAGCTGAGGCTTATAGTATCCACATAAGCCTTAGAAACCGTGGACAAAGTCCACTTCTTAGAGCAGATGTGTGCGAGACAAAACTCCAGGCACCCTGGCAACCATACTGGTGATCACGATGTCCATGTGTATGAAAAGTAGGGGGCATTTTCTTACACACCCTGGGTGCATCCCTCTGCATCACCGTAAGGAAGTAACCATGGATGGGCATAGTGTTACAGCCTGGCGAGACACCGCTTCCCTTCTGACCTCTGTCCATCGTTCCCTTGTTGACCCTAAGTATTTCATCCCAGATGAAGAAAGATGAGTGCTGCGCCTCCATGAAGCCGAAGGAGTTACCTTCCCGGTTGCCAGGATACCCATGCAGTATGGAGGGTGGACTGGAAAATGGGAAGTTGCTGTGTTTGACCACACCCCTGTAGCTATGTTTATAGGGGAAGATTTGGCTAAATTTGTGCTTCAGTGGTAGAAAAGGAGGCCAATCCAGAGGAAGGACAGAAGATTTTCACAGGGACAGCGTTCTAAGGAACCAAAGCAGTTGAGGAAACTATTTGTTAGTGGCCTGAGTTTTAAGACTACTGATGACAGTTTGAGGGAATGTTTTGAACCCTGGGGCACACTCACTGACTTTGTGGTGGTGAAAGATCCACAGATACAATGTTCTTGTGGCTTTGGTTTCATGACTTATTCTTGCCAGGAGGAGGCAAATGCTGCATTGGCAGCTCAACCACATAAGGTGGATGGACGGGTGGTGGGACTCATGTGAGCAATTCCTAGAGAAGGTTCTGGGAAACCTGTTACTCCTTAATGGGAAAGAAAAAAAGAAAATGGATGACTTTGGTTTTAGGGTAGAGCATATTGCAGGGTCCAAGAACAAGGTTGCTGATGCCTTGTTCCGGAGGATCTGCAATGGAAAATAACTTGATGTTGTACTTTCTTGAATGTTAATCAGAATATTGTTTTGCTGTTTTATATGGTTTGAATATTTGCAAATGACAGAACCTGCACAGATCACTGGTATGCAACCCTCATCAATGGGGTTCCTGATGATTGGACCCCATGATTTGGTCTGGTGGGGGGTGGTGGTGTCATGATCTGTGCAGGACTAGGAGACAAGGCCTAGAGAGGCCTAGGCCTAGAGACCAGTGTGGGAGTAGAAAGCAGATGCAGCCTACAATCCCCACAATGCCTGGTGCCCGCTGTAACCAATCAGTGTCCAGGGATTGTAAGAGGAGATTGATACATAAACTTTGCAGGCTGTGGAACTAGGGTTGCCAAGTCCAACCCCAGAAATATCTGGGGACTTTGGGGGTGGAGCCAGGAGACACTGGGGTGGAGCTAGGGGAAGGGGGGGAAACGGCACCGGGGAGCGTGGCGAGCCGCCCCGTCTCAGAGCGGGTGAGGCCGCTGTGCCGCTGTCGCCTCTTCTCCGCTTGCCGTGGCTGCTCCTCTGAGATGGGCTCAGCTCGCTTGTGGCGAGCCGCAAGTCCGGGTCCTAGAAGGGCCCGGATTCGCAGCTCGCCATACTCCTGGCCTGCCTCACCCTCCCCTGCGCTGCTGCCGCCTCTTGGCTGCTCCTCCGAGATGGGCTCAGCCTGGGCCCATCTCAGAGGAGCAGCTGCGGTGGGCAGGGAGGGGGCGGCAACGGCGTGGCGGCTCCGGGATGGGGCAGCTCGCCATGCTCACCGGCGCCGTTTCTCCCCTCCCCCCCCGCTTCCGTTTTTTTGGGGAGCGGGGGAAGAGGGTGGAAATCCTGGGGTCCCCCGCCAGGGCGGGAGGGTTGGGAAGCCTATGTGGAACTGCGTTCTTCTCTCTCACAGAGTCAGGCTGGGAGGACAGTCTGTGGCTGAGAGAAGGATCCCTCACTCAGAAGGCAGAGTGGGTCACAGGCAGTCAGCCTGGGGAAAAGGGCTATGGACCTTGACAACTAGCAGGCTAGGGGAGTACAGGTAGCCGCGTTAGGGTTTATTTTCATTTTCCTTTATACACTGTCATATCTGTTAAGCACCTTGCCTTGTTTAAATACCCATTCCTGCATTAATAAACCTTCATCTTTCTAATGTTCTCTGCCTGGTCATCATGCCTGTGTTTCTCAGCTAAAAGGGACATTTTTGTTGGGCTTGGGAGGGTACTCTGGGCCTTCCCAAGGGACCAACAATTCAGAGTGGTGGCAGTATAAGGCAGCAACCCACTGGGTTCATGACAGCATTATATACCAAATGAGGGTGAACTCATTTGGTATATTTATAGTGAACTCATTTTAGTGTGAACTCTATGGCATTATATACCAAATGAGGTCCTTCAACTCCCCCAACCCCATCTTCCCCAAACTCTACTCCCAAAATCTCCAAGTATTTCCCAACCCTACTTCAAATTCAGTCACATAAATTAGGAAAGTTGATATAAGGAGAAAGCCATTGTAAAGATTATAGCATGTTATTTAATACACGCATCTTACCTCAGTTAATAGGGTTGTCAATCTCCAGGTGGGGGCAGGGGACCCCCCAGTTTGGAGGCCCTCCCCCATTTCAAACTTATCAGAAACGGAGGGAATGTCTGCTGGGCACTCCATTATTTCCTATGGAGACCGATTCCCATAGGGTATAATGGAGAATTGTTCTGCAGTTATCTGGGGCTCTGGGGGGCTGGTTTTTGAGGTAGAGGCGCCAAATTTTCAGCGTAGCATCCAATGACTCTCCTCAAAATACTCTCCAAGTTTCAAAAAGATTGGACCAAGGGGTCCAGTTCTGTGAGCCACGAAAGAACGTGTCCCTATCCATTATTTCCAATGGAGAGAAGGCATTTGAAAGGTGTGTGGTCCCTTTAAATGACCAGAAATCCCTTTGGAGTTTAATTATGCTTGTCACACCCTTGGTCCTGGCTCCACCCCCAATGTCTCCTGGCTCCACCCCCAAAGTCCCCAGATATTTCTTGAATTGGACTTGGCAACCCTATCAGTTAATTAATTAAAATTGCATTAATTGAATCCAGTTAAAATGGATGCATTCAAGTTAAGATTACAAAGGTAAAACTAGTAACTCTCCCCAAACTCATTACAACCCAGATGCATGCTGCTATTTCCATTATTGTCAGTCATCCACTGGGTAGGGCTGCCAACCTCCCAGTTCGAGCGGGGTTTTTCCCGGTTTGGAGGGCTTCTTCCCACCCCAAGCCAGCTGCTTGGTGGGGGAAGCTATGCCCCCAGTGGCCCCATGGTCACAGGCTGCACCTGCCCCAAGCCGCAAATTTGCAGCTTGCGAGGCAAGTGCACTCAGAGTGGGCTCTCTGGGAGAGAGCAGGAGCTGCTTGCTCCTGCCTTTCCAAGCCTCAGCTGGCAGCTGGAAGGGCAGCTGAGCCTGGCGCTACCACACCTCGATCAGGGCTTGGAAGAGCAGCAGTGCCAGGCACCTGCTCTCTCAGAGGGAGCAGGGACTGCTACCTCATGCCTTTCCATGCCTCAATCGGGGCTTAGAAGAGCAACAGCACCAGGCACTCACTCTCTCAGAGGGAGGGAGCAGAGCTACTTGCTTCTGCCTTTCCAAGCCTAGATCGGGGCTTGGAAGGGCAGCTGAGCTCAGCACCCGCTGTCTCAGAGAGAATGGGAGCTGCTATCTTCTGCCTTTCCAAGCCTCAATCAGGGTTTGGAAGGGTAGCGGAGCCTGGTGCCCGCTCTCTCCGAGAGGTGATAACTGCTTGCTTCTGCCTTTCCAAGCCTTGATCGGGGCTTGGAAGGTCTGCAGCACCAACGCTTGTTTCCTCCCCAACCATTTAAAGGGAAGGTTCCTTTAAATGTCTGGGGAAACAGTGTGAGTGTGCAGCGCTGCATTCTCAGCATGATGACATCATTCTATATGATGTCACTGTGTTGAGGGTAGCCCTGCCCCCTCCCAGAACGCCCCCCAAATTCCCCTGCTGGGGAATAGTTGAGACTTGACAACCCTACCACTGGGTCAGGGCCTTACTCAAACTTGGATCCAGCAATTCATTAGTCAAAGAAGTGTTCTTTAGCATGTTCTACTTTGCTTCCTTCTAGATTCCTTTTGATCCCCAGAACACTGATTTCTGGGGATGTGGGTCCTGCAAGGAATATCTTTCAGGGGGGTCAGAAGAGACTCCTGAGGGAGGAGAATTTGAAAATTCGCATTCACCTTCACTTTAATTTGACAGACTGCTGAATCCAAGACTTAAATCCTTGATGATCCTTCTTGAATAACATGTATTAGTTTTGATCTTGCATGATTCAGCACAGAGAAAGATGGGTAGTTGAAACTAGTGGTCTTTATGTGAACAGAGTTGATATTAGTGCATTCAGAAGCTCATGAGACAGCACTGATACTTTATGACCCGGTATTTTGATGAAATTAGAAACACAGAGACTGTGAAAATTGCCCTCTTCACTGGCTGCCATAGTGAATGATGATTCTTTTACCCACTGTGCAATTGAGAACTGGAATCTTGGCACAAGGGCCCATGGTACTTAGTTTCTGAGCCAGCTGGCAGTTCTGGGGTAGAAACTCTCAGTTGTTGCAGGGGCGGGGGAGCACAGGATTGCCTTATTGCTGTGCTCTACTGAAGAGATTTTGTTTGGATTTCACTGTTGATAAATGTACACTTACTCTCTTTTTTCATACACTGTTGAGAGTTTTACAGAAAAAGAATAACTGCCATCTTCTCCATTTGTTTTCCACCCAGCCCTCAACCAGATTTTGTAATATCTAGATATTATACATTGCACAAATAAGCAGAAAAGCAAAAAACCCCCAACAACATAAAAAATAGAAGAAGCTTTATTATGTTCAGAACTTTTATTGTTATTATTTTTCTTCTTCAAGTTTGAGAAAGGGTCATTGATGGACCACCTAACCAATTCAGCTGGAAATCATGAAATAGTTCATGACCTTCTTGAGCAAGCTTATTACTTTTCTTACTGCCAGTTGAACTCTCTAATCAGAGGGCCAAACAGACTGTCTCCAGAGACTTTCATCTGCTTGCTGGTCTGTTAATAAAAAGGTTCCCAGAAGTCTATAGAAAAAACTATCTTGGCAAGATCATATTCTTTCTTTAAAAAGGGAGAAAATATAATAATTCCTTTTACCAGGAAGAAAAACAACAGCAGCCAACCCATCCTTGTCTTTCTCCTGTTAATAGTTTATAATCCACTGAGATACACAATAAAATACTTTGCCCCAAAGTTACTGGCAACTTGAGAGAGTTTGTTTGCAGAAGATACATGAATATGCAATGCAGAATCATGACAGAGGCCAGCTTGGCACCTGTTAATCCTGTGGCATTGCTTTGGAGAAATATAATTAATCTCTCTTGCTTCCTCTTGCCTACAAGCAACCATTACCAGGCACGACCCCTCTGTGACCGTTGTTATTATTGGTCTGCATAGTAGGCAATAGAGAGCAATTTGCAGAGCATCTGACAAAACCGACAGTCTCTCTCTGAGCTCAAAAATGCACGTTATCAGAAATCTATTTAAAACCCACCACACTATTGGCATTCGGTGCTACTGACGGTGACATATGTTTCTCTGTGCTGTAAATATCTGGCAACTCATGAGGTGTCTTTTCTTTTTTAAAAAAAACCCTAACTTTTTTCTCCACTTCAATTTGCCTGAAGGAAGCACAAGCACATTTTTGGCTCTCTCTCTCTTTTCTTTAAACTATTTCCAACCTTTCATCATAATGGCGCAAGTGCATTGCAGTAGCTTCATACTTCACTTATTGTGTCCAGAAACTGTATGGGACTGCTTCCTGCAGGTTCAATTGGGTCATCAGTTATACAACTGTTTAAATTCCATTAACTTTAATGAGGTCTCTGTGTTGGAAACTGTACACACAATTAGATATATCTTCGCATGCAAGCTTCAATTATGATAAAGCTCTTAAATTTCAAAATATATGAATTGCCTGATTGAGCAGTTTAAAATAACTGTCTATGAAGATTTGCAAAATAATATTTTATAAAGTATTTGGGTAGTTTGTCAGTTTTGCCATAATAGCATATTCTTACATTTTGTCTATCCAATTCTAAAGAGTTGGAAAGTCCTCGATTTTCCACTTTGCTGCAACTACTACTACTCTTTGCTGCAACTGCCACTCTTGTTGCAATTATCATATATTTGAGCAGTTCATGCATTCGCTGGCAGAATTCTTATTAACATTGTCTCTGGCAACATAGCAAAGTTATATTCAATTTTTTTTTAATTTCAGTATGTATTTGTATCTAATATTTACTGTTTTTTGCAAGACCACTATATATTAGGGTTGCAAGTCCAATTCAAGAAATATCTGGAGACTTTGGGGGTGGAGCCAGGAGACATTGGAGCGGAGCCATAATTGAATTCCTAGGGAGTTCTGGCCATCACATTTAAAGGGACAGCACACCTTTTTAAATGTCTTCCTTCAATAGGAAATAATGAAGGATAGGGGCACCTTCTTTTGGGGCTCATAGAATTGGACCCCCTGGTCCAATCATTTTGAAACTTGGGGGATACTTTGGGGAGAGGCACTAGATATTATACTGAAAATTTGGTGCCTCTACCTCAAAAAAATAGCTCCCTCAGAGCCCCCCAAACCTCCAGATCATTCCCCATTATACCCTATGAGAATTGATCTCCACATAGGGAATAATGAAGTGCTCAGCAGATGTCCCCCCCCCCCACCGGCCCGTTTCTGGCAACTCTGAAGTGAGGGATTGGCTTCTCTACTCATGAGTTGCTGCCAACTTCTTCCAAGTAACACAGACACCCCATCCTGAGAGGAAGCCTTTCAATCGGAGACTGGAGCCTCCAGAGGGGAAAGTCACATGATGGCTTTGGGGGTGGGGCTTCCCCCCACCGGCCAGCTGACTGGGGACAGGAAGGAGCCTGGGAAAGCGGAAGAACCCCCACTGGGATCTGGGGGTTGGCAAGCCTACTATATATGATAAAAGGTACCATCTGTCTCTTTACATTTACAGTCCTTTATCATTTTTATCCAGCGTTTCAATGTCTTTTATACCAGTTTTCTCTAAGTGCTTGACTTGCAGTAAACTTTATGTCTGTCTTATGTTATTAAATATTCCCTATTCCACACACACACACACACACACACACACTGACATATACCTCTGTCATATTTTTATTCTATTCGGGTTGCCTGGACAGTGTTGGAAAATACCTGAAGACTTTGGAGGTGGAGCTTTAGAGGTGGGCAGGGTTTAGGGAGAGAAGGGACCTTGGCATGGTACAATGCCATAGAGTCCACCCTTCAAAGCAGCCATTTTCTCCAGGGGAGCTGATCTCTGACAGCTGGAGATCAATTGTAAAAGTGGGAGATCTCCAGGTCCCACCTGGAGGCTGGCAACCCTATTTACCCTTCCACCAAGGAACATGAGGCAGCATATATGCTTCTTCCTTCTCTGTACCCTTTTGATGTGAAGTAGGGTCAGGGAGTGTTACTGGCTGATGACTACTCAATAAGCCTCATGATAAAAACGTAATTTGAAACAAGGCCTCTGAGATCCTAACACCAGCACCACACTTAAACCATTATACTGTAATGACACTTATGATGCTTTCAGGAGAGAATTGTGAGAATCAGAAACATAGTATCCTGCTGGAGATCATATGCTTCTGGTATTGACAGTTGTTCCCTGTATGCATGTTTTACTGTGCTCGTTAGGATGTGCATTTAGAGCTTTTTTGCCCAGCATACATACGCAGTTCCCACCAGCCTATTGCTTGAACTGCATGTCTATGTGGAAGAAAGAGAAGGCCTTGATGGTAAAAGTATTTCCTATCAGAATCAGGATTTTTCCCATGTATTATTTCTACATTGAATCTGTTAATAGTTAAAATAATTATAAATGATTATCTAGTGAATTGTTTCTATTGTATGTAGAAGTAATTGCTCAGAATTGTGTGGGTGGAAACCCTGATATTTGGATTGAACATTGCTTACTACTAAATTTTGGCTGTTATCCTAAAATCCCATTGTGTGAGCAGAAGGTATTCCTGTTTGTGTGTGTCAAGGTGCTGGTTTCTCTGGTTTGGAGCCCCTTTGACCCCTGAAAACAGTCAGGCTAACTTCCGGGCAGTTTGGGAGGAGTCTTAAGGCTTGCAGAAAAGAGGGAAATGTCTTTGTTCTCAAAGTCTTTGTTCTGAAAATTCTAGTGACCATGCCAAAATCTACTAAGTTGTCAGTGAATAAATTTTCATGAACAAGCATTATGTATTGTTATAACATTTTTACTTTTTGACCCTAAACCATCTGCATTCTGTAATATCTTTACTGAATTTGCATGAAATTATTCCTATTCCTGTGCTACTATCTTCCATGTTAGACCATCTTAATTCTTACAAACAAAGCATTCATATACAATGGTTTAACCATATGTAGATCAACAATTTTTTAATTTTGGAGACCAATCCATTTTGTGTCTTTTAAACAAAATATGCATGAGTGAAAATGCTGTGTAAACGGTAAACCTACAGAATTATGATTTTTAAATGGTTTTATCTTACTTGTTTGGTTTTAATATGTTGCCATGAGACCCTTTGGATGAGCTGCAACTTTTTAAAAATATAATTAATTAATTAATTAATACAAACATGGCTGGTTTTATTTATTTTTGGTCATACATGATCCTCCCCTCCACTCCCGAAATATCACTTTCCATACCCATCCTATTAACACACACTTGAGCCATGAAAAAAGGCAGGATATAATTTAGCATAAATGTAGCCTGCTTGTGTGTTGATTTCTGAGTTGAAGAACATGCAGTTCAAATTCCATATTTATTCGTAGACTATTGAATAGATGTGATCTCCTATGTTGTATTCCTTTATCTTTGTAAATTATTAGCAAGGAAGTTCCTAGTACATTCATCATTCAGAGCCATTTGGCTGGCGTATGTGGAAATTGTGGTTACCTTTTGCACAATAGGCCATAGATTTGTTGGGCTTGCAGTGGCTCAGTGATCATTTAAAAACCCAAAAAGATTCCCAGTGCTCCCGCAAAACAGCTGCTTAGTGCCCTTCTTTCTGAAAATTTATGGAAAGGTCTCTGAAACATCCTCTCATCATCCCCAGCTGCTCATAGAAGAGTTAGACTCAGCATAGGGACTGGAGGCATCATATATTTCATGTTGTATAGAAAAGCATTTGGACAGTGTGATCAGGGAAAGAACCAGTCCTGAAGCCTCATCCTACATAGCTTTGAGATAAGGTGCCCCTCCTGTGTGTCAGTAATATATTATGTTTTTTCCCCCTTCTTCACTTGAATTTTGGAGAGAGCTCATCTTGTACATTACACCTATCCGTCAGCTGTCACAGTGTGCTCCAACTTGGAACAGGCACAAGAACTCAATAGGAAAATCTCTTTGGGGATGGAACTGCAAGCAGTCAGAAACCCAGGATCAAAGTCCAAAAGAGACTTTGGGGAGAACAAGCTTTACTTCTTGCTATATAATTCCCACTGCATGTTTCAGTTCCTGAGTACAAGCAACATGTCATTGGAACTACTCCACTGTGTTTTTGTAAGGATTGGCATTTGCTTGTTTCCATCAAGGAATGACCTGCCTGAGTTCCATGTCCCCTCCCCTGTCAGCACTCAGTGAGGTGATGGGGAAAAATGGGAGAGTGGAAACAACTGTGTGTGCTGCTGTAATGTCCATCAAAAAAGGACTTTGCCATAGAAATCTTGAGAAGTCCTAGAGTGCTGCATGACATAGTAACATCACTACTTCTTTTTGATCAGAAATGATGTGGCATCACACATCATAGAAGTGTCACTAATGTGGACATTAGAGAAGAAGCCTCTGCTTGTATGAGAGTTTAAATCCCACAGTTTATTGGAGCCTTGAAGATCTGATAGACTTTATATGTTTATTAGAAGTGTTTGGATGTGTGGCGTAATATCAAGCTTTGGGATATCACAAAGGCCACAGTTACATTTCCCAGGCACTCTGAGCAGTCTGGATTGCGCTCCCTTCCAGAGTGATTTCACTGATTCTTCCTTCACTAAAATGTAGCAGAAAAAAAATAGCATCCCATAGATTATGCCACATCTGGACTCCAGCCTTTTCTCCACTCTGCCAAATCTGCTTTACCCTAAGCTCCTCACTTTTACAAGAATAAACATCACTATCCAATTACACTATATAAAATAATATACAATTATGTTGAAATGCAGTATAGAGAATAATAAACAGACTGGTTATTTGTGTATATAACTCATTGTAGTCAGCATATGTGTCTACAAAAACATTGGAAGATAAAAGATCAGGAACAAGGATTTTTTTTAAGAAAACCAATCTGTTAAACTTGGTAAATAAACTCAAAGCTCCCCTGCCTGAAGCATTAGCAACTTTCTCCCTGAAATGCTAATTTTCCATGTGCAAAGAGTTGTTGGCATGTAGTATAGCCAGCGTGAGAATTAATTAATTAATTGTTGGCATGTGGAGTAGTCCCTCATGCAAACTTCCATCTGCAGGGAGTCTTAGATCAACTTTAAGTGTCTATGAGGTCTTGGATTTTTATTTTCTATTTTTGGATTATAATATAAATAAGAGAAGATATCACGAGATCAGGCAAACATTAAGCATGGATTACAAATAAAAAAAAAATATCTTTAATTGGTATTTCCAAATGCACATATCTGTTTTAAAATCTTACTTTTAGGTCCCCACTTTGCTTGCGAGAGATGCTTTCCTCATCCTGAAGATGTTATATTTGTTATTTTAATCAAATTTGACCGAAAAGATTCTTAGTATATCCTCTGTGTAAAGGTTTTCCTCTGGTTTCCAACATTAGGCATTTTTTGGTTTAATTGTGCTATTTTTTGCAGTAGTTAAAAGTAGGGTTGCCAAACCCCCCACTAGGAGTGTCAGAAACCCTGCTTTTGTGGGATGCTTCCCTGCTGCTGGTTGGCTGGCTGGTAGGGGGAAATCCTACCCTCAGCTGGCCCAAAAGGTGATGTGATGATATCACCTGGAAGTTACATCCATGTGGGGGCAGCTGTGTTGGTCTGAAGCAATAGAACAAAGTGGGAGTCCAGTGGCACCTTTTAGACTAACAAACTTTTATTCAAATTGTTAGCGTTTGTGTGCATGCACACTTGTCTGAGAAAGTGTGTATACACACAAAAGCTCACACTTCGAATACAAATTTTTTGATCTCAAAAGTCCCACTGGACTCTCACTTTGTTCTGTCACCTGGAAGTGACATCATCACATGTTCTGCAGCTGTGTTCTAATTTTTTGGGGCAAA
The DNA here is from genome assembly GCF_032191835.1 of Heteronotia binoei. Classification (NCBI taxonomy): domain Eukaryota; kingdom Metazoa; phylum Chordata; class Lepidosauria; order Squamata; family Gekkonidae; genus Heteronotia; species Heteronotia binoei. Next base: position 90,886,109 of record NC_083228.1, on the reverse strand, counting down.
AATCTTATGTTAAAATCAGCTGTAATCCATAGAGTTTTGCCTAAAAGCTAGAGTGTCACCCTCCTGACATCAGTAACATGATGACATCACTTCCAGGCAATGTCACCACACTGTCATCACACTGGAGAGGACTAAGGATCCACCCCACCAGCATTCAGGTGGGACCTGGCAATCCTTGTTAAAAGGTATATTAATGATACTTTTTAGACACAAGCAATATCAACTGAATGGGTAATCTGCTATTTTACACTTTGCATTGTGTTTTTCACCCCAAATGGTTACACTGAAAATATATGTTTCTCTCACTGCTGCCTTTCAGTTTAAAATATCACTAAAGGGTATCCAGTACGCTTGCTTTTTTACTCTTTATCCTTGCTCATTACTATGGAGATGAAGTCCATCTCAGGTTCTGTAAGACCTTGTCACTGCCATTTAAAGAAAGGATTATTTTTACAATAAGGAAATAGCTATTTTTTAAAAAAAAAAAAAATCTGTTTGCTGTAAGTGCCCAATAAAAGTAGCATTTCTTTTATTTTAATTACTAGGAAACAGAGCAAGTATAAATGGGCAATTTTTGCAGTGGAAGATGGTATGCAGTGGAGTGCCGCAGGGCTCAGTACTGGGTCCCATTCTCTTTAACTTGTTCATTAATGATTTGGAGTTGGGAGTAAGCCAGGGGTCCTCAACCTGCGGCCCGTGGGCCAGATGTGGCCCGCTGAGGACATTTATGCGGCCCGCCGGGTTATGGCAAAATCAGACCAGAAGTGACGTTCGACCTAAACTTGCATTAGCAACGCACACTTCCGGCACTGGGCTGAGGCGGCGGAGACAGAGTGTGAGGTGATACTGAGGTGAGGTGAGTTCCCAGGCCGGGTGTGTGGTGCGGGGAAGGGAGAGAGATGCAGAAGACGGAGAACTGACGGCCCACGGCCTTGTACAGTAACAGCAGTCCGGCCCTCCAACAGTCTGAGGGACAGTGAACTGGCCCCCTATTTAAAAAGGTTGAGGACCCCTGGAGTAAGCAGTGACATGGCTAAGTTTGCAGATGACACTAAATTGTTCAGGGTGGTGAGAACCAGAGAGGATTGTGAGGCACTCCAAAGGAATCTGTTGAGGCTGGGTGAGTGGGCGTGTACATAGCAGATGAGGTTCAATGTGTCCAAGTGCAAAGTAATGCACATTGGAGCCAAAAATCCTAGCTATAAATATAAGTTGATGGGGTGTGAATTGGCAGAGAATGACCAAGAGAGATCTTGGGTTTGTGGTAGATAACTCACTGAAAATGTTGAGACAGTGTGTGATTGCAATAAAAAAGGCCAATGCCATGCTGGGAATTATTAGGAAGGGAATTGAAAACAAATCAGCCAGTATCATAATGCCCCTATATAAATTGATGGTGCAGCCTCATTTGGAGTACTGTGTACAATTCTGGTCACCATGCCTCAAAAAAGATTAATATCATTGGAAAAAGTGCAACTAGAATGATTCAAGGGTTGGAACACTTTCCCTATGAATAAAGGTTAAAACGCCTGAGGCTCTTTAGCTTGGAGAAATGTTAAAATGTTGAGAAATGGTGACATGATAGAGGTTTACAAGATTATGCATGGGATAGAGAAGGTAGAGAAAGAAGTACTTTTCTCCCTTTCTCACAATATGAGAACTTATGGACATTCAATGAAATTGCTGAGCAGTCAGCTTAGAACTGATAAAAGGAAGTACTTCTTCACCCAAAGGGTGATTAGCATTGAATGTGGAATTCATTGCCACAGGAGGTGGTGGCGACTACAAGCATAGACAGCTTCAAGAGGGGATTGGATAAACATATGGAGCAAAGATCCATTAGTTGCTATTAGCCACAGCTTATTGTTGGAACTCTCTGTCTGGGGCAGTGATGCTCTGTATTCTTGTGCTTGGGGGGGCACAGTGGGAGTGCTTCTAGACTCACTGGTGGACCTCCTGATGGCACTTGGGGTTTTTTGGCCACTGTGGACACAGTGTTTTGGACTGGATGGGCCATTGGCTTGATCCAACATGACTTTTCTTATGGTCTTCAAATTTTTATTTATATTACCTGCCAAACTCAGCCACCCAAACTCCCCCCAGGTTTCGGATATTTTTTTACCCACCACTCTCTTTGGTATTTAGAAACATGGTAGCTGCACTTAGTTCAGTGACTGGCTACAGTTCTACACAGTTTGCTCTGTTAAAATCAGATTGTGTTGGCAAGAAGCATTTTAGGACATGCATGTGTATGACATTTGACTCCTCTGTAAAGTGTAGTCAGTGTGGAGGTGGGTAAATTGTCTGCCCTAGGGCCTGACACAGGAGGCAGGATGTCTTCAAACCTTTCTTTAATAGCAAAGCAGGGAACAACTTTGACTTTATAATATAGTGGGTTCAATGCAAGGAGGAGACACGGTTGTAGTGATCATAGCTCTCTATTAATTACAGCATGGTAATGGCTGAACTAGAAGACTGCTTTACTGGGCCAATGGGGCCAACTATATACAGTTCAGGGTACTTGCGCTAGGACACCATTGGATCATTCAAACCAGCAGGGGGCCTGTGATTGGAGCAGGGTGGCAGGGATTTGGATCCTACAACCCTTTGTTCCCAAGACCCCAAGTTTGGACCAAAGGCTCCAATGAGCCAGGCTGGAACATGGGTAATATTAACATCATTCCACATACACAGCAGACTTAGTGATGGCTAGAGTCCTAACCACCATCAACCCAGTTCTAACTAGTATATTCCAGAAGATACACCCATTCATGTGAAGAGAGTTCCACTTAGGATTTAAGCCTGTCTCTTAAATGGAACCTGTGACAGGTTCCATATAGTACAGGAGACTTGAAGCAGAAGAAAGGTATGACTTCGTGTACTTTCTTAATGGTCATCTGTACTGACTTACTTTCACCTCTGAACATAGCTCACCATGTTTACTTTAATGCTTCCATTATTTTAAATATTGGCTTTTGCTCTTGTTATGCTCCTAGGCTAAAGAAAAATTAAAATGGAAAATCTGTTTATGGGAAATTCTTCCCATAGAGATCCTGGTGATTCCTGCAAGGGAGGGTCTGTCTGGGAAAATGTGGTCAGCCCTTCTCATTCATTCCATGACAGCTCTATGTTCTGTTTCAGACAATAGACAAACATTTCTTCTGGTGGAGGGGAATTTCCCTGCTCACTGTTAACCAACCCCTGTATTGCTCCTCCTCATACTGTTCAGGTGAGCTTCTTAACCCACAGTAACACAAGTGTTAGGGGATTTAGCACCTCTTTTCAGTATTCTGCTGAACACAGCTGGGTCAGTCACAAAGCTGCATGGGAGAAAAAGTGTGAAAAAAATGAATGTCCTTTTTCCAACAAACTGCAAGGGAGAATCTAAACACTGCCATCTCTTAAAATCTGTTATGCTGTTATTACTTTACTTCCATTTCTTTGTTGTGTACCTCTGTTGAAAGAACATTGTGATTCTAATGTTGCCTTTGAAGTAGGATGGGTAGTTTTAGCCAAAGATGATCTCACACACTAGATTCTGTTCAAATCTGTCACCGTGTGATGTGACACTGTATTTTAGTATCCCAGACTAGAAGCTAAGCTGAGTCATGCTCAACTGATGCTCTCAGCAGGAGCCTGTAAACTGACCCAGAATATCTTTGTTAGATGTTGCTGAGATGGAATCCCTGAGGTGCATAATACTCTTGCACACAAATCCTAGGAAGATAAAACTGGGCACAATCTGCTTCTGTAGTGAAAGCAAACCAAGTATTTGTCTATGTTGAATTAAATTCTGAGCTATCTTTAGATAATGGTTACTGATGGACAGTTGTCAGATGCATAAGGTACAGTAAATTTAAGAATGTATTAGCTTGCCAGAATGTTAAACAATTCTGGCTCTGTTTAATCCAGTTTACTACCTCATTCCAGTGCGTGAGCTGGCTTTATTATATGAGGCAGTCTGTACTCATAAGTCAGCCATAACCTGTTTCCAAATATGGTGTGTTAGGCTAATTTATTGTGTCAAGATACAACCTCAGGAATGTGAAGAATCACTTGATTTAAAAGCAGTGATGGGTGACAGCTTCTCTGTTTGAATTGCAAACAGCAATCTTAAATGCTTGAAAAAAATCCTATAAAAAGCAAACATTCCATTGGCCTTAATCTCATTGCGGCTATTTCACTTATGTGCATTTTTTAATGGTTGCCTGCAATCTGCCCTTGTCCCTCTCAAGCTCTGCCTGTCCTACCTGGCAGAATAGCATATTAACTTACAAAAGAAGTGTTCTCCTTCAGCGGAGGGAAGTCATCCAATAGAGTTGCCTGTTCCAACTCAAAAAATACCTGGGGTCTTTTGGGGTGGAGACAGAAGACTTTGGGGGTGGGGCCAGGAGACTTTCCCATTCCCTAAAATAAATAAAATACAGCAGTGCAGTTCCCCTGAATACAGACTTCATTTCCTCAACCTCTAGCAGCTGCACTTCCACTTAAATAATACACACACACTCACAAAGCAGCCAAAATAAAGTTTTCAAGCACACACTTTTGTGATCTCACTGGGGCAATTTACTCATGGGAGCTGCTGAATGTAGCCATATGCTGTATTTCAACCAAATTCTTCAGACTAACAGGAAAATGAAAGCAGAGCAACCTAGGTGGTAGAGTTTTCCTCCATCTCATACACAGATTCTAGTTTTTACTGTACACACAACTTCTGAAAGGAATGCAAAACAAACTGAGGGACTGAACTGGCTTCTCTTCCTTTCTCACATGGTTCACACACTAATCAGGAAGAACAACATGGCTCTGGTTGCTTGCCCCGCACTTGCAGCTTTTCTCCTACTGAGATTTAAAGGCACAGGCACAGCCCAAAACACAAGCAGTTCGAAAGATTCTTTTAAGCCTACCGAGGTTTAAATGCACATTTTGGCTGTTGGGGTGGGGCTTTCCCCCACAGACCAGCTGGCTGGCAATGGGAAGGAGCCTGAAAAACTTGGGATCCCCTGCTGGGACCTGGGGGCTGGCATTCATCCAGATTGGTTAGGTCACACCTCCTCCAGCTCCTCCTCTTCCTCTAGTTTGAACAGCCTGTCACTTAAAGGTTCTCAAACTCTGCTAGGCATTAACCCTTGACAGTCTGTCAGAGGGTCATTCTGGGAAATGGAAATTCTTTGACAGCTATTGTCAATAAGTTCTATGTTCCACCTTTAGACACTATGGAGGACCTTACGGTGCTATTGATAGATGCACCAGTAGTAACTCTTCACTCACGTTCAATGTTGTCAAAAAATGGTGACAGTGCCTTAAAGAACTCTGTGGATAGAAAAAATGAAGCAGTGCTTTAAAAAAAAATCAAAGAAGCCTCTCAGCTGGCTATTACAGCTTTGTCTGTGCTCTCAAATTTCACTAGAAACATTGTAGTTTAATATTTGGTGCCATAAAACCGCCTCTTTTTTCGTCCTGTAATACTTTAAATCTTATTATTGGTTTCTTCCCATTCCATATAAAAGTATTCAGCATTTTCTGTCATTTTTTTTTTAAATAAAGGTTTTTTGTACATATAGATTGGTAACATTTGAAACAAAAAAGCCAGCTTTGGTAAAATCTTCCCAGGCGCAAAATTTTCACTTTTCCATTTTGCAAGTCCTCAATACTTGCCCAGACTGGAAAGATATCTGTTCTGATCACCTCCAGAATTAATAAAAGTATATTCCTCTCATTTTCCCATGGAGCTATGCAGTTTGCCATCCATGTTTAATTAGTGCCTTGGCCTGCCCAGGCCCTGGTAGTGCTTGCCCCAGAGATGCTCTTAGTTGAGGAGGAGTCCAGCTGCTAACAATGTGGGCTGTTTGACTTGAGAAGAAATAGACATTGAGAACAAGGTAAATTTGATTTACAGGTGTCTTTGTGAAAACTGAATCATCACTATTTTAAAAGGCAGAAAGAAAGAAGTACATTTTAAATTATGAATTAACCCACCTCAGGGTTCAAAGAGACATGGCAAGAGCTTGTATATTTTTATAATCAAAGGCCAGCTATATAACGTAGAAGGGGAAGGCAGTCTCAACATTGGAACCCACTTCCCTTTGGTAGTGCACTAAAGGCAAGAATGACATTTCAAGGCTTATTGCCTCCTGTGCTGGCTCAAACACATTTCCTTTCCTTTTCAGTAGTGTGCATCTTGGGGAATTTCTGGCACTAGTATGATAATGTCACACCCCACTGACACACAGGACTTTTTTTGTAGAAAAAGCCCAGCAGATTCTCATTTGCATATGAGGCCACACTCCCTGACAGCAAGCCAGCTGGAACTGTGTTCTTGTACACGCCTGCTCAAAAAAGCCCTGCCGACACATGGGCTTATAGGCTTTCTAATTTAATTTAATTTAATTTAATTTTTAAAATTTATACCCTGCCCTATCCTGCAAGCTTCAAAGTTCTTGGAGGTTGGGTTTTTAGTCTACATGAACTGGACTCTTTCTAGTCCCGGAGGCCTGTGCCTTTCAATCCTGTATGAAATGATAACAGCCCTTTATCCTTTTCTCCCTATTTAACTCCTTGCCTTGTCCTGCCCCTTTCTCTCTGGTTCCTGTTTTCTGGATTCCTGGGACCTCCCTTGGATTGCCCCTTTCACCTGCCTGATCTGTCCCAGCTGTCTTCCTCCTCCAAGAGTTCTCCAGGCATCCTTGAGGAGCAAACTTTGGGACCCTAGGGCACATCCCTCTATATCAGGCTAAGGAGTTCCACTTGGAAAACACCCTCTACAGCTGGCTGGAGATATGGAGGCTCCTTCTTCATCCTAGTAGTACCTTTCATGTGGTCTACCACCTGGCAGGGGCTGAAAGGTTCTTTCACACTGCTGACCCAAACAGAAATTCAAACATGCTTGGCTTTCTAGTCACTGGGGGTGGGGCAGACTCAGACACTATACTGTCACAATAGCTGTGCATTTTCCTTAAATTCATAATTCAGAGAATTACCCAGGTTACACAGGTTTGGGATAAATGGGTAATAAATTGCAACAGTTGGTCATTCAATGGTGCATGTTATCATTAGATTAATAATATAATGTTGAATCAAACTTTTTACAATGCAAAATAAAATAAAAAAATGACCAAAGCTCCCAAGTTCACAAAATTGTTATTTTCTAGTGAATATGATCTCTGGACCAAAATATTTTATCTGCACAAAGTCACTGATGTAACCTCATTCGTGTTCTTGCCAGCTTGTTTTAAAGCAATTGCATCCATTGGGGAGGGTCTACATTGCAAGCATTAAAGTAATAGTAAAATAATTATAAGTGCTCAGTAGAGAATGGTTAAACTGAAGTTCTGTTTGTTTTAAACATGTTGCTGTCAGCAGATACAGAACTGGAAAGAATGCAGACTTGAGGTTTTACAGGAAATTAAAATGTTTTGCAAATACATTAATGTATTCATTGTTTTCAGTTGTTTTGTAATTTAATATGCTCCTTGGGCATTACATCTTCTTTCAGAGTGACTGTGTTGTCTGAGATATACAGTGTTTTAGCCATTACACTAGGGACATATTTATTCCTTCTATAAATGAATTTAAAAATCAAAGAATAACATTTCTAGTTCAACATAATAGTGTGAGAAATATATATGCACACTCATATTTTTATCATGCATAGAGTGGCTTGTTTCCCACCAAAAATATTTGCTGATGGAAGATTTTTGTCAGTGAAGCACAACTTTCTCACCCCTCCTACTATTATAGCCCCCAGTCCCCCCCCTCAATATTCTGGTGAGACCCCAAGGAACAGCCTGGGGGTAGTCAGCAAAAATTCTTGCTTCCATCTGCAGAAATTCTCTGTGGGGGTCCACCTGGGGAGAAGGATGAGCACATTTTCCTTTCTCTGAGTAGCGATGAGTATTCACGTGGTACTCATTTGCCTTTTCATGTTACGCAGTAGGATTGCAAGCTACATAATATTTTTCTTAGTCTGTAAAACTCTGCTTTGGGAGGAAACTTGTACCAAGGCCTGCAAATAAGGAATTATTTCAGTTTCTTCATCAGTGCTGCTTCACCTTCAGAAATTATAGTTTTGATTTCATATCTCCCTTGAATTGAACCTGCAGTTCTTCTACTCATTTTCTGCAAGCTCATTTCAAAGAACACATTTTTCATATTGTGTGTCCATAAATTTGGATTTATACATTATGTGCAGATTATGCATAGACATAACATGCATAGATAAATTGTGTGCAAAAACATTCAAATATTAATTGAACTACAAAACCAACAAGCAGAGAAATTAAATCTTTGACAAAACTATAAAGCAATTCATTATAGATTCTGCAAGACTTCACTTTGAACTCAAGTTCTACCCAGAACTCTCCAGATTCTATAGAATAGGGGTGGCCAACGGTAGCTCTCCAGATGTTTTTTGCTACAGCTCCCATCAGCCCCAGCCGTTGGCCACCCCTGCTATAGAAGATTCTCATGCATGCCACCAGATTCTGTTCTTGTTCTGAATATTCTTTGAACTGCTACATTGTCTAAGATTCTACCCAGAACTCCCCAGATTGCATAGAAGATTCTCTTGCATGCCACCGGATTCTGTTCTTATTCTGAATATTCTTTCCCCTCCATCCGCACTATCCCACAACTCACGAGGGTAGTATTTTTGGAATCAAAAAGTTGCCATCTTATGTTAGCATGACTTAAAATGGCCCCTATCCATGTCAGATGGTATTTTAAGAATTGCATGCTTTAACTACTGTATTATTCAACCAACCACAGTGGTATACATTTGATATGGTTATTTTGTCTCTCTCTCCTCTCTGTAGACTTCTTATAGGATCTTTTCCACACTCCTGTATTAATCCATTCTCATGAATTAATATAAGACTGCACCAAATGCTATTGCATATTGTGCTAAGATTGCCCCTATAGTAGTGATACTCAGTGGCTTGAGAACAATCTGTAGCTCTTCTGATCACCAATCCCCAGCGTGACACCCTGTGGAAAGAAAGTGGAAAGGCACTTGCCTAGTGGAAATTGTGCTTGGCAGGTTGTTCCCACCTTGAAGCAGCTGCCACTGGAAGAATGGAAAAGCTACTCCTGAGGTGTAGGCTTTATGCTGGGGATGGAGGTATTTGTGGATCTTTGGGCTGATGGTAATTTAGAATGTGGTTCTCTGTGACTCACTGAATAAGTATCACTACACTATTGCAATTGTGGCAACTGGAATTGTATTATCCACACAAGAAAATCTAGTTTTGAATTATTACTTTTGTGCAACAATCACAAAATATTCATCAGTGCATGCTTGCAGCCCTGGAGAGGCAAAAGAGAAGGGCTGAATGAGGATATAGGTAAAGCTGGACCTAATTTATGAAATGCTAAGATGTCATGTAACATATGCATGATCAACAACAGAGGACCTTTATCGGCTAAGTATAAAAGTGTTTCTCTCTCTTTTTTTTGTTCAAGTACTGAACATTAGTTAGAGTTGTAGATTGTATATTGAGGCTGATTTTAAAGAAACCATAGACAGAGCCCATATTCTCCAGTACAATCTGCTTTTTCCTGTTCTCAGTAGATGCCATATGGAAGTCATATCTAGGTTTTTATGAAAATTCCTTTTCTGATCCAGGCATGCTTCCCCCCTGCTTGCCCCCCTCAGTTTCCCAATCATCTTTCAGTGCCATCTTGTCATTGTCACCATTTTCCTATAAACTTCAGAGTGTGAAATGCTGTGCATCTGGTTATGGTTTGCACAGGTGGAGATGAAGCTTAAATTCTGAAGTTAGATCACCAGGAAACCTCATTTAACACAGATCCCCAGTTTCATCCTGTAGATCAGGGGTGGCCAACGGTAGCTCTCCAGATGTTTTTTCCCTACAGCTCCCATCAGCCCCAGCCATTGGCCATGCTGGCTGGGGCTGATGGGAGTTGTAGGCAAAAAACATCTGGAGAGCTACCGTTGGCCACCCCTGCTGTAGATAGATCCAAGTGAGCAGCCTTGTGGGTCTGAAGCAGTTGAACAAAGTCAAGTTGTACCTTTAAGACCAACAAAGTTTTATTCAGAATATAAGCTTTCATGTGCTAAAAACACACTTCTTCAAATGAGGGGATCAGGTATAGTGGGCTGAAATACATGCAGTTTGTTGATTAAGAGGGCAAACTGGCTGGGATCTCATGGTGGAACAGTGTGGCAATTTATGAAATAGTTTCATCCTGTGTTCACCTTCTTGTCTCGTGCGATGGACCTTTATCTACTGTTTTAGTTTTTCTCAATCTGTCTCTTTATCTATAATTAATTTTCCCATGGGCCCCCTTCCTAGACCCCTCAATCACTTTTTCTTGTGTCTGCATGCCTTGCAAGGAGGGCAGGCTGGTCTCCAGCTCTTTGTTGCTTTGATTATTCCCTCCAGATCCATCTGCATTTAAGAATCCAGGTAGGATCTTTCTCTAGCCACTTGGCTGCCTGCCTGCTCCCCTTCCCACATACTTGGTGTGGTCAGACACTTGTTCCTGCCAGTCTGTTACCCAAATTGCCTGTCTTGGTTTAGATGGGGGAATTACCAGGAAGACTGAGCTGGCAAATGGGTATAACAGACAGGAACTATCTGTGTATACCAGGGCAAGTCTCAAAGAGAAAAACTCTTGAAATGATTAGGACCAAGTAAGAAGGAAATTTGTTTTATTGAAAAACACTAGTTAAATCTAAAAACATACACACCAAAGTAATCAAATAACACATACAAAAAAGGTGACAGAAAAATGGAGGAGCTTAGACACATAGGCCGTTTTCGCACTCACGTTTTACTGGCGCCACGACCCTCCTGACGCCAGCAAATCTGCATGGATTTCGCACCAGAAGCGCCGGCGCACCCAGAAGCGCCGGCTACTTCCGTCGCTAAGCCAGCGCAAACGGAAATCGCAAAGATGCAGGAAAACGTTTGCGCTGGCTTAGCGACGGAAGTAGCCGGCGCTTCTGGGTGCGCCGGCGCTTCTGGTGCGAAATCCATGCAGATTCGCCGGCGTCAGGAGGGTCGTGGCGCCAGTAAAACGTGAGTGCGAAAACACCCATAGAGAGAATTATGAGGTGATATTTACCACCCAGAAAGCCACAGAAGGGAGATTGTGAATGATGAGTGTATCATGAACAAAGGGGACCCAGATTGTGAGTTTGGGGGTGCTACTCTGTTAGGCATCCTAGAGTGACACACAAAGCTATGGCTGTTTTTATAGACTAGAGAAGGTATCCTGAGGGGCAAGGTTATGGATCTGAACAAAGGACCACGAGGTTTCCCAAACTTGTAATGACATCCTAGTGGGTATATCCTAGTGTGTATGTAGGGTTGATGGCTGATACTAGCTAATATGTTTTTGGTAACCCAGAGAATAGCCCAGGAAGGGAACCATAAATCTACTTTCCATAGAAATGTTTACACTTTAAAGCAAGTTTGGCCCAGGAAAGAGGCCATAAAAAATGGAGTAAGTGTTTTGTAGAGAATTGTCACTAAAGAAGATTTACACTTTAAAGAGACAAGGAAACTTTCAGGAAAAGAAGATCTCCATACTGGAACTTGCTGGAATGCTGAGAACTGTGATACTGATGCGGGGGGGTGGGGACAGATTGCATATAGAAAAGACAGATATTCTGTTCCCTCAACCTCCAGGGTCCATGTTTTAGGCAAGCTTCCATGATCATGTGTGTATTTCCTTCAGGACTACCCACAGACCCTGTGGGAGACCCTGGAGTAGTTTAGAGGTGGAGGTGCCTGTAAATGCAGATGTAGCAGACTGCCTTCAGATACAGGGAATAACCTCAAGAATCCCAGCTTCCTCAGAGTCTACAGTACAACTGCATAAAGAAACTTTTCAGCCAAATGGAAGTATCTCTCTAATTGTGACCGTTTTCGCACACAGCTCACCACGCAGTCACAATCCTGTTCCCTCCACAGCGTCTGGTCAGATTTCCCACCATCTGCGCTGAAGTTACAGGAAGTGCTGTGGCTTTTGCGTAGCAAACATAAACCACTAAAACCCAGTTTACGTTTGCTATGCAAAAGCCATGGCACTTCCTGTAACTCCGGCGCAGATGGTGGGAAATCCGACCGGACGCTGCAGAGGGAACAGGATTGTGACTGCATGGTAAGCTGTGTGCGAAAATGGTCTGTGTTAATTTTTCTCTTCTATTTGGGTAACGCTAGTGTCCTGAAGCACTTGGCTGGTAATTCCTGGGAGAGTTGGAAGAGGGGACATAAACTGCTGGGACATCCTGTTTCATAACAGAAAGAGACATCACAGCACTCTACAAATTTCTGAATCCCTATGGTTTTTACGGTTAATATTTGAAAATTTCTAGATGACATCATGATGTCATGTTCTGTTCTGAAACAGAAAGTGATATCCCAGTGTCCACTGATGCTGCTCCTTCCTGTTTGTCTCCACTGCTCCATAAAGTGAGTAACCACAGTATGTTTGTGTGCAGGATAAAAGTATGTAATTATAGGGTAATCTTGTCTCTGCTGGGCATTAAGCACTGTCTTACTACAAACTAGCCAAGGTCCCTTGTGGGCAAACTCGTTAGCTGCTTAGCATGGAACTTCCTGATACCTCCAATTCACAGTCAAAGCAAGGGTGGACTCTCCTAATAACTTGGCTCCTCCCCAGGTGCTAATTTTAAAAGACTGGCAGTGGAGATGTAAAGTTTCCAGAGGTGAACTATATTTGATCAGCTGTGTTTGGCCATCACGGACGTAACATTGGCTGCAATGTCAAGCATGCTGTGAGCACAGGATAAAATGTTTGAACAGTTAGAACTCTCTCCTTGGAGGATGACTTTGACTCATTGTCATGAAATATTCACCATTGTGCATATATATTTTAAAAATTCAAAGGCCTGGATAAAGATGTAAAACACTTGGAATTTTTTATGCCATTCAAAAGGGTAAAGCAGGTACCTGTGCTTATTTGTCCAGATACCTTGATATTAGAATGAGGACCAGTTCTTTGAGTGAAAACAGGTGAGAGCCAGAAATCCAGTCTTTCCTAGCTTTGGTTTGGGGACATCTCTGCTACACTGTGAAACATTTTGTATCAGAAACAAGTACCAGTGAAACAAAATATAATCTCCATAAAACCAGTGCATACTAAATACTTCGTAGCAGAGCTTGTTTTTGTAGAAAAAGGCAAGGAACTCATTTGCATATTAGGCCATACCCCCTGACACTGAGCCAGCATTCATGTGTGTTTCTGCTAAAAAAAGGCCCTGATTTGTAAGATATTATTGTGTGAATATATTCAAGTAATCTTTAGTGTCACATTGGGGAAGAACAAAGGGATTTAGAATGAGAGCACAATTGGACATGTAGCCATGCCTTAAGTTTTGTGTTTGTTTAACATAAAGTAGTTATACTTTTCTGTCTTCCTCAGCTATTTTTGAAGATCTGGTTTATTTCTGTTCTTTATTCATCTTAATATTTTTTACAGGTCAACAATTGTCAGTTCACAATTTCTTCCTTTCTGTCATCGTCCTGTGTGCCTCCTGTTTATATTGTATGTCTGTGGGTAGATTTTGTCTTTAATTTTTTTAACAGCTCGTAGCAGAATTCCAGTGCAATCCTATGTAGAGTTACTCCAGTCTAAACTAATTGATTCAAATGGGTTTAGACAGGAGTAAATCAGCATAGGACTGTAATAATAGTAGCAACAGCCATTTGGTGGCAATCCAGTTTTCTTACAGTGCAGGAAAATGTCGTGCTCCAAAACGAAGATATTTTAAAGAGAAAGAGTATATTGCCACTTGGGTGGAATTACTTTCACAATTTCAATAGGTAATTTATACACATTCAAATCAAAACTAGTATGAATACCATCAGCAGATGTTTCCATAGTACATGTTAGCTATTCAAAGTTCTTCAGATACATTATTACAGTAATCATAACAATTTTTACTTTTCTTTCTTCCTGAACTATTTTTGAAGATCTGGATTATTACAGTAATTCTTATAACAATTTAAACTTGGTCTTTTCACTATATCAGTACTGCAAATGGAGGACTGAGACAGATAGAGGGTGGTTTCCCAAAAGCCATGTAATAAGTTGGTTGCAGAGCAGGAATTTTAACCCAAGACTTTCATTGGTTATCATTTACAATGCACCCTTAAGCAGAGCTGCACTGTTCTAAACCCACTGCTGTTAGTTGACTTAGAAGGGTGAAACATTGTGCTTAGGACTGTGCTGTTATTCACTATCTTTTCACTATTATACACTGTTTCTCGTTAGAGTGATGAGAGACAGACACTCGCTATAATTTGGTGGAGTGTTTGCATTTCTTAATAGGGCATGGGGCATAGTCTTTCTAATTAAAATCCAGGAGGCAGATGTTAGGGTGTTCTAATTAAAATAAATTTGCATTTAAGTTGCTTTCTTTTTAAGTTTTTCAATGGCTGTAAAATTTCTGCACTATCCAATCCAAATAGGCACCCTCTTTTTCTAATAAGACTGAGTGTTGCTTTGATGAATGAGTTATCAAGAATTGTGGGTTGCAGATTAAAAGTACATGATTTTTTAAAAACCCACCAAAGAAGATAATAAGTTGCCTGCTTTGTTTTATCGAAGCAGAAATTCTCTTTTGTGATACTGTAGTCATCTGCATGAACCATCATTTTTCCTAATTAGAGAGCTGGAAGTACCCTGTCATTCCAGCAATTTGATTGTCTGAAACCATCTCATGGTGCCTTATAACTACAGAAAAACAACATGCCATTTGGATTACTGATTGTAATGAAGAGGTCACTCTTTTTTATTTTGCGCAGCCAAATGAAGGATGCTGATTTAGTCAGCGTTAATAGATAATCTAGTCTGAACCAAAATGCGATGCAATTTGAGTTCCATTTTCTAGACTTAATAACCTAAAAAGTTTATGATAAAACAATATGTGGCACTGCTCAAAGGCTTCTGACTGGCAATATTCTTTTTGCTTTTTGTCTACTTTGTAAAATACAGATTTTTGTAGGCAAAAGTAAATACAAGAAACCAATGTTTGTTTATATCCCAAAAGCATCTAGGGAGGCTGCCCAGAAAAAAAAAATCTAGATGGAACAATGTATGTTGTTTGATGCAGGTCCATGTTTTATTTATTTATACCCTGCCTTTCCCCACAGTGGGGACCCAAAACGGCTCACATCATTTTCCTTTCCTCCATTTTATCCACACGACAACCAGGCCCATAGCCACAGTGAGTCCTAGGGGGGGCACAGCCCCTCCACCCAACCCCCACTTCCACCTGTGTGTCCCCTCCCCACTGCTCTCCCTGCAACCCTGTTTTTGCTGCCATCGCCACTCCATTCCTGCCTGCCCCGCTCTCCCCGCAGCCCCGTTTTTGCTGCCGCTGCTCTCCCCAGGCTCTTCCCTGCCTCCCAAGCTCTCCCCACAGCCTCGTTTTTGCCACCACTGCCTGCCTCCCCAAAATTTTATGTCCTGGGCCCCCCACCCCAAAATTTCTGGCTACGGGGCTGAAAACAATCCTGTGAGGGAAGTTAGGCTGAGAGTATGTGACTGGCCAAACACTCAGCAAGCTTCCATGGCAGAGTGAAGATTTGAATCTGGGACTACCACATCCTAGTCCAACACTCTAACCCAGGGGTGTCGAACTAATTTATTATGAGGGTCAGATTTGACATAAATGAGACCTTGTCAGGCCGAGCCATGTGTATCATAAAATGTAATGCCAAGTAGTGGACATATAAACTTTATAAAGGGCAAAGACACACAATTTAATATATATTTTTGTTTAAAATAAAACATGCTTAAAATATTAGCCCACTTGCAATATTTTGTTTTACAGTCTCTGATAAATGTCAGCTCTTGCTATGAATTATTGCATCAAAAACTGCAGACAATGTGCTGTACCAGTCTTGAATATGTGCTGTTCAGGTGTGCACATCTGTAAGCTGCAAACCTACTTTTGATTCATTGACATTCATTACAGACAACTCATGGTCAATGCTTTGAGCCTAAGACCCAGAGGAACATGAAGCATCTGGGCATTGTGAGCTTTTGTACACAAGTTGCTTCAAGTACTAGTCAAAAACATGTGAAGGCACCATGGTACAGACTGAGGGCTACGTGCATGTCTACAAAACTATAATTTTCCCCAGAAAAATGACTACAACTAAAAAAAAATACAACTTCCCCTCAAAAAACAACTACAAGAACAGAGAGACAGCCATGTACAGTGTTCAGTGTCAGCCTACTATCTGGGAAGTCTAAATTCAAGACCCCCAATAAAAGGAAAATGTGAAAGAAAAAAATAAGGGAAATTTGCTGGGTAAACCTGAGGTGGAACACACTCTCAGCCTAATGCTGATATTTCTCCTCTAAATAGTTCACATGCTTTCCTATTGAGAAAGACTGGAGGGCATGAGTACAGTGAAAAAGAGGAGGGGAACCCAGTTACACCCATAACAAGCCCAACAAAATTCTCTCTCTCTCTCTCTGTAGCAAGGCAAAAAGCTCATACCTTCACTAAAATGTTGCTAGTCTTAAAAACACTTTTTGTAGCTCTCCTGTTGATGGGGACTGGGCAAAGGAAGCTCTGGCTCTTTCTTTCCTTCTCCAGGGCAGGAGGAGGGGGAGGAGCCTCAGCCATTTATTAGAAGGAAGAGAGGCTTGTCTCAGTAGCTCTGCAGAGTAATTAATTGAGCCTGGCAAACTTAATCACCCAGCAGAGCTATAGAGCCAAGTTCCCTCATTGGCTAAGGCTACTCCTATCTCCTCCTCCCTTTGGGAAAAGGGTGGGGGGGAGGGAAAGGCTGTTTTGCTGCTCTGGCCTGTCTGGGGAGAAACACAAAATGGCGACTGAAAAAAGCAGGCAAGGGAAAATGAAGCAGATGACAGCCAGTTGCTGGAGGGCCTGATCTGGCCTGTGGGCCACATGTTTGACACCCCTGCTCTAACCTCCACACCACACTGGCTCTGGTGTCTCTAACATCTACACTACACTGGCTCTGGTGTCACTGGTTTAAGTAGCTTTTCCCACCTTGGGCAAGGTCCTATTGCAGCCATACAAACATGCAGTACAAAAACATGCACACTAAAGCTCCATTCTGAACACGGGTTGCTGTCACTTTATTGTCTGTAATCTGTGTTGCATGATATGCACAGGTGTCCAGTTTTGATCTATATCAGACAGAATACAGGGAATTTTGTTACAAATGAGCAATGTTAAACCATTTGTATGCCCAGTTTATGTGTGCATGTAATTTCATTTGATTTTTCTGATCTAAGGCTATACACAGGATGAATGCTCACCAGGTGGACTGGTTCCACTGGAAATATTTCTACAATAGCCTATTCTACCTATGCTCATCACCATGTAATAACTATCATAAGATGACATTTATACATGTATGAACTGTTGTGGCCTCAAGGGCAAGGGAGGGAGGGGGTGAGGGGAGGGGAGGGGAGGATAGACCACAAAAGACCTTCCTGGAGGAAGTTAGGGTACAGCTTTTATCTGAATACAATCACAGGGTGCCTTTGGTGCAACATTGAGCCATGATCCAGCATCAGGTGTCTGCTTGCTGGCCAGTGATTCCAACCCTCACCCCAGCCCACCTGCTGGGGGAAGAAACTGCACAGGATGGAATCCAAGGTTCCACGTGGGCATGACAGCACTGCTTGGTTCCCTTGACACTCAAAAGCTAGAGCTGGGCAGAATGAGAGGTCTGGTATCCAGCAGCAGCTCCTTAAATCCTCAGAGAGTGGACCCCAGGGAAGCTTTGGGCCATCTGATCTGCTTGGGGGCCCCATCCCAAACCCCAATGGGCCAGATGCTCATTGGCTCTCATTTGGGGCCAAGGCCCAATACTGATTGCTACCTTTCAGATACCACTGGGGATCCAGGTAAGACCCTTATCCACTTAGTTGGTTCCAAGTCCCCCAGCCACAAAAGCAGCACTGGGCAAATCCAGGGCTGTTGCTTCTTTCCACTGGTCCATTCCTTTTTTCTATAAGTAAAGTGTTTCTGACTGATTCCTTTAAGCATCTATATTTTGAATGTAAGGAGTCAAATAGACTGCAGTTATTTCCTTCATATCTTTTTCTCAACAACAGATGCATGTCTCTATAAAATATGTTTAGTAATGAATGAGAGAGAGAGAGAGGGAGAGAGAGAGAGATGGACTTCAGTGACATTTATTTTCACACTTACAATTTGCTTTAAATGATTACTTAGCTTTTTTCCCATCAAATAAAATTTGGTTTGTATTTCACTTACAGTGAAAAAAATTAAATAGAGATGTCCTGGCAAATACAAGCTGTTTTATTGGAGCAGAGCTGTGTTGTTAACGATATTACAGTTATCGCAGTGTCAGTCTTTCCATTATAAACTCCATTTTCAGAATTTTACAGCTTGCTGTAAAAACCTGCTTCAAGCTGAAACTTGGCAAGCTAGGCCTCTGCTTGAGAGTGAACCATTTTAAATCTGTACTAGGATTTCAGATCCATTCTGCATTATACGTTATAGTCTCGTAAAGGTTATTAGAGTAGCAATAGTTAAAATGATTGCAAAGTAGCATAACGATAGCCAGTCACATTCAAATTATACAATAGGTTTCATCCAACCCATTTGCTAATGGAAAGGGTTAATATGTGTAATTTTTATCAGTCTCTAGTTTCACTGCAAACCTCCTTTTGCCCTTATGGTCCCTTGCTCTCTGAAGCAGCATTTTGGGACCATTTGGGCCTGCAGCAAAATGGGGGTGGGCAAGAAAGTTTCCTTCTACTGATGGAAGGGAATTCCATTGGTTCCAAGATAGCAGCTTGTGTTGTTGTTGACATGTGGTCAGTATGGTCTAGCTTTGTTCCCTTCCAAAATGGACAAGACACACGTCTTTAAATCCCTGATGCTGCAAGAATTGAGGTAGAAATAATACCTTTCTTTCCCAGTGCTGTTTTATTTCTCTTCCCTTTTAACTACTCTGAAGGGAATTATAAAAGTATATATTCGATGTTTGGGTTGAAGGTGTTCCTTATATCTGGCATTAGTTTTGCAGGGGTGGAAATAGACTGACACTGGAAACTTATCATGCACATAAGATTTCCAGAATGGTGATGAAGGATGTAACTGTTTTGCCTCTTACCCAGCTGGTCATCTGATCTCTTAGCTCCTCCATGCTGTAGGGATAGAACCTATAACTTCAACAGAAATGGAAGATACATGAGTTGGGGTGGATGGAGCAAAACCTTGAGTTTGCAACCTGTAGGGATTTATGCATAAAAAAC
Source organism: Heteronotia binoei (assembly GCF_032191835.1). Taxonomy (NCBI): domain Eukaryota; kingdom Metazoa; phylum Chordata; class Lepidosauria; order Squamata; family Gekkonidae; genus Heteronotia; species Heteronotia binoei. Next base: position 90,866,840 of record NC_083228.1, on the reverse strand, counting down.
ACAGGATTAAGAAATTTTCATTTCTGTATCAGATGTTAGAATGAAGATCTGTGTTTGAAGACTGGTAAAAAATTTTGTCCATCAGTCCATTTGATCTGGGTTTAGAAACTGCTTTAGTACAACCTTATGAAAAGCTATTTTAGTATTACATTATAGTTATTACAATTCATTACCTTCAATATTCTTTGAGTTGCTGCTCCAGATTATCTGAAGTTGCTTTTAAATACAAGTTTTGTCTGATCTTTTTTACAGGCACATTCCATGCCCATTATCCAGATAATTACAAATAAATACATGAAATGCTGTGCGGCAGTCTTGCTGGTTTAATCTAGAAACCTGCTAGAAGGATACTTTTGATGTCACTTGTCAATCAGTATGGGTATTTCCCAAAGCAGTGTTGATCTGACAGTTTCATTCTTGAGATTGAGTTCCTCCCATCCCTGAAAGTATCTTGCCAGTGAAACTGATGTGATGTTAGAACAAAGTTTGAGTCCAGTGGCACCTTTAAGACCAACAATGTTTAATTCTGAATATAAACTATCATGAATATGGACACTTCATCAGTATAGGCACACAGAAGCTTATACCCAGAATTAAACTTTGTGTTGTTAAAGGTGACACTGGACTCAAACTTTGTTCTTTTGCTTCAGACTAACACGGCTACCCATCTGGATCCTTTTTCTTGATGTGATGTTAAAACACCACTAACCATTCAAAAAGCACTGTCTTTGATCTCGGAGCAGAAGTCTTAAAATCTACATCAGCATTGTGTTGAATCAATTTCCAAACCTCTATAGGCTTTTCCTTCAAATGCTGTAAAGCTTGGGTCAGAAACAAGCCCAGTTACAAGCCCAGTAAACTAAAAATACAATAATGTACCAATATAATTTCATAATCTATGTTTGTTAGGTTGTAGTCTGTGTTGCTGAACTGTGATAAGAAAGCATTGACTTTTCTCTCTACCTTCTATGTCTCAATTTTTTGCAGCGGCCTTTGAGTCATTGCTTCGCTTGGCTGAAAACCACACAACTTCTCTGTTTGAGACTGTCTACAGGTCGCTGTCAAAGGAGGCAGTTGAACCTGTCAAAGAGCTCTTTACGGACATCTCGCTCTACCTTTTGGGTGCTCAGACCACAGTGGAAAGTGCATTTTCCCGGTTCTTTGATAGCCTCTTCCCTTTGGTTTACAGCCGCCTAATAAACCCCGGAATTACAGATTTGTCAGAAGAGTATACAGAATGCCTGAGACTAACGCGGCAAGATATCAACCCGTTTGGACGATATTCTAAAGAAGCTGTAACAGAGCTGGCAAAGTCTCTCTGGGCAAGCAGAATGTTCAATCAGGCTCTTGGGATGGGCATTGAAGTGCTGAATGCCACTGAGCATACCACTTTGACAAAGGAATGTAGCCGAGCCCTAGTGAAGATGCAATATTGCCCTCATTGCCAAGGCCTCACACTCATCAGACCTTGTGAAGGGTATTGTCTAAATGTAATGAGGGGATGCTTTGCTAGTGTATCAGAACTGGATACTCAGTGGAGAGAATACATTTATACCCTGGAATATCTCAGTAATGAAATGGCTGGATCTCATGATTTGGAACTGGCACTGGTGGGTGTTCGGTCCTCTGTCAATGAGGCCATTTTGTATTCACAACTGAATGGACCACAGCTGTCGGCCACTGTAAGTACTGTTCTCCAAAATAATTTAAAAATTTCTGTTGTGCCTTTTAATCTTTGACAAATGTATTAAAGCTAATTGTTTGTTATTTCTTATGTGTGCATAAATTGTCAACAAGTCCTCTCCCCTCACAACATTCAAGAATTAGTTGGAAGATTACTAGGAACTGATTTTGAAAGGAAATTAAGAGACTCTCAGAGAAGTGTTATTTAAATTGGAATGTCAGTAGTCATGTTGATCAAGCGGAAAATGAAAAAAAACCTGACATTATCAGTAGACAATTTTAATCAAAGGATTGACATTAAGACTGCTCAGGTGAACTTTTAAAAGTGACCTGTGATAGCAGATAACATTCAGAGATAGTTTTTGTATATTACATTTTGGATTGTTTTCTTCTTTTCAGTCCCCCCCCCCCCCAAAGTTGCCTTCTTGGGATAATAAGCAAATTATTTGACTGCACTCAGTTAACTGAGTTTTTTAAAGCAGATGATTAGCTAAAATAAATCAACTGACAGCTATGATATAAATGCATTTCAATCACCAATCATTAAAGTGTTCTTTTAAAACCAAAATTTGATTCCCAAAGATAATTACTGAGTGATTGTCCCAGGAATTTGGAGGATGTGAATCAGTACTGGAATTTTAAGAAAGCGGGACCACAAATTAAACACATTCACTGTATTGAGGTTTCTGTTAGTATCATCCTAAGCCCCCTTCAGAGCTCATTGACTTCCACAGGTTCACAGTGCCGTCATAAACAGCATAAGGCTGGCAACCAGCAGGAGACTCAATACTGTGGCAGGGGCTTGCTGGCAATGAAATGACATAACTGGCAACTTGCTGATGTCTCTTCTGGTGTACTTCTGGTGAAACCAGAAGTGATGTCATCTATAGAGTTTTGTCTGAATGCTAGAACATTACTAGTATCATGATGACATCACTTATGATTATACCAGAAGTGAAATCAGCATCTTGGGATGCTGGTGATTGCCCCATTTCTCCATTTTTCCTCTACAACCTAGTTGAATAGCAGCTGGAAAGTTCCAGTAGGGGAAGGAGGTTGCCCACTTCCAGCAAGAACATGGCAACTCTAGGTGTAACTCTGAAAATTATACTGCTACAGGGGATAACTCTGCTTAGGACTGCACTGTAAAGGATTATTAATGCCAGTTATTGAGGCTTCAGGGAAAATGGCTTGGGGGATGTGGTGGGGAGATAATCATAAAGTTTAAGGTAAAAAATAGGAGCACATAACTGATAGATCCTCAATGAAATAGCTTAATTTTAGGCTAGTGGTGCAGCTGTCTGGATTTACACAAAGTACAATGCTGTTGTCAACCAAAAGACATGACAACTGTGTTTAGGGATGCTAACTCTGGGCTTAGCAATACCTGGAGATATGAGGGTGGCACTTGGGAGAGTGAAGTTTAGGGAGGGAGAGGACCTTGGTAGGGTATAATGCCATGCAGTCCAATTTCCAACGCAGCCATGTTCTCCAGGAGAAGTGGAATAAATATTTTAAATAAATAAATAATAAATAAGTGAATGATGTAATCTGGACATCAGCTATAATTCTAGGAGATATCCAGCCCTCATCTGGAGACTTGCAACTCTAACAGTGTTCAAAATAAAGATGAAGGCCAATCTAGGACTATGCAAAGAAAAATGAAAAGCATGACTCTGGAAGGATGGTTTCTATGGTGACTTCTGGTTTTTCTCTTGGGGAGGGGCCTGGAAAACACTGGAAAGCCTTTGAAGCAGAGAAATAATGAGGTCCTCATAGACTTACTGGTTTGAAGCGAGGTTTACTTTCTGGTACCAGAAGGTAGGACCCAGTCGGGCACGGGCCCGCAAAATGTCTGAGTTAAAATCATTCTACATACAGCAGTTTTATTAACACAGAAAACAAGCAGGCAGGCACATAAGCTTATCTGATTTCAAATAATCAGAACCTCCACTAAGTTCCCCCTGGTAAAATTCCATGACTAAGTTTCCTTACTTATCTATATACAGCAAGTCGCCTGTAGGAGGTTGTTCCCTTACTAATCTTACAGCTGGAGCTCACACCCGTTGAGCGGTAGTCAGTTTCTAACGGCAGTTTTACAACAGACCCCTTAGTTTGAAGACAAAGCATATTTTTGCTCAATATGGCAAATATTATTATTGGGGGTATTAATTAAATATTCAGGGGCTCCCTTTCACCTTGAGAAGGAAAGGAAGTGAAGACAGTTTTAGTATTTAATCTTGGTACCCAGAAGCATACGTCAGATAGGAAAACTTTACTTTCAAAGCTAAGAGCAGAACAGGTGCTTTTCAGTTTCAAAAAATAAACAGTAGACTGTCAACATTAAATAGAATTTCTTATAATCTCAACCACTAATATCCTCAATGAAATAGCTTAATTTTAGGCCAGATATTATTACAATGGCTAGTGGTGCAAAGTACAATGCTGTTGTCAACCAAAAGACATGACAACTGTGTTTAGGGATGCTAACTCTCAGCTTAGAAATACCTGGAGATATGAGGGTGGCCACAAATATGTCCTATCATGCAAAATTTCATTACTATGAAATTTTTAACAATGTTCCTTCTAGTTTTTTAAGTTAAATGAAACTAGAACCAGTATTCTTAAAATTATAAGTAATGTTCAATATTCTTCCAAAATCCTAATTGGATAGAAAACTGAAAGAACTGAAGTCCTTTCTACGGTCTCACATTATCATACCCGCCTGAACAGAGAAGCTATTGAGATTTACAAACACCAGCACAATTTTAACAAAAAGGAAGAAGGCATTTTCATCCACCAATCTTGGTACCCAGCTCTGCAAAACACCCTACAGACTATAAATTGCAGAAAGTCTCAGAACAACCAGCACATCCCACAGAACAATCAGCACAGTCAACATCCATCTTCCTTATCTTCACACCCCTTCCAACCCTCCCAGCAATTAACACAGAACAATGGTCACATTCAACAGGCATTTTCCTTATCACTACCCTTCCAGGAAGCCCCACCAAACAATGGGCACATCCACAAACCAATTGCCCTTTCATCACACCCTCTACAGCCTAGAAATAGCAGCTGTCCAGCAGCCCTGGCCCCACTCAATGCACAGCAGCCAAGAAGGTCAGAGCGCCTGCTCCGGCTGCAACGCCACTGAGGATGTTCTCCGCAGCTGAGAACGAAACGTCTGGAAGGAAAACTTTCTCCAGTAGAACACGGCACTTGAGCCTGAAAGATTCTACAAACCCTAATGATGTTACCAGCCGTGAAAACCTGAAATCTTTGATAGTAGTCATGTGGCTTTTTTATTTATATGAAATGCAAATATGAGTCTACATGATATATGGAGTGAATGCCACTGCTTAACTTTGAAGTCTAACTCTTGTGTGTGGGCAATTGCTCGTTTTATTACAGAAAAAAATCAGATTTGTGTCAGGAATGGCACCACATTTTAAATCCATCTTTTAGCATTCTATTTCTAGCTCTGGTTGCTTTGCAACGATGAACCAAGAGCACTTGATGTGTGCTGACTGACTTGCTCAGCACATTCTGTGGATTACAGAGATTTAGTTGACAGCTTTACATCATCTCCCTTGTTAGAAATAGAAAAATGGTACTTGCAGTACTCATAATTGCTGTATGCATCATGTGTTTACAGTCAGATTCTCTATACAGCATTAATTTGCTATTTGTTCAGCTTTAATTTCTGCTTCAGGAATGTGTGTCTTGTGTGAATTTCATTTCAGAAACACCTGGTATTATTCAACAGTAAATATGGTAGTTATGGAAAATGTCTTCCAATAAAAGATGCCTACCTCTAGTTTTCATGTGCCCTGAGGCAGTTTTAATTAACAACTATGCTCTTTTGAGGAAACGGTTAACATTTTTTTAATAGCTATGGGAAGGCTATGTATTAGCATAAAGAATTTCTTTTAGCTAATTGAGGACTTGGCAATGAATAATGGAAAGTTGGTTATTTTTACTTAGTTGGTTAAAAAAAAGGTTAAGTAAAGCATTCACTGTCCTTAACTTAGGGGCTCACAGCACTTGCAAGCAAAACTATGCTTTGGATTGAACTGCAGAAGTAGCCTAAAGTGATCTTTTCCATTTAAGTCAAGGGAGCTGCCTGAAATACCTGCCTAGTACGTGTGAAAGGTTGCCATTAAGATATTAAACCGCTATTTGACTTCATGCATTTCTCTCTAACATAGGACCATTTGTTCAATGATGCTGGCTGCTACCCAACTACTTCAGCTAATGTAGGTCCTCCACAGTCTGCAGCGTCAGCAATCATAGCCATTATTTTTCTGTTTCATCTGCTAGAATCTAATTGTGTGCCATGCTGGAAGAAATCCTACTTGCCTTATGGTGCCAGCTGGGTTGACCTATAGCTAGCTAGTTTGCAGGAGGAGAATTTGAGGTCAGACAACCCAAGAGTAAGAAGATAAGAAACATTAATCTAATAGAAGTTAGGACAAATGGAAGAGAGGAGGATTGCACATTTGGAGCTGGAAGGTAGGAAGCTGTCAAGAGGATCTGCCCTAGCCCAGCCCTGACAGAGGAGGTTGGTAGCTCCCCATCTGATGAGCCTCCCGTGTCAAGGCTAGATGAGGGCAGGTCCTGACCTAAGTACAAGACCAAAGGAAGAAGTGCAGAGCAGGGTCCTTCCTCTGGTCACCCAGATATCTAGATCAAACCCACCCCAAGTCAGTTGAAACAAGTTATCCAAGTGCTTCCAGATAGTTATCCAAGCTGACCTTAAAGAGCATGATTAGGGTTACCATTTGTCTACTGGGGATGAGGGATCCCCCGATTTTGTGAACTTCTGCCTGCTGTCAGCCAGCTGGTCAGTGGGGAAACCCCACCCCCAAACAGATGTCACCTTATGTAGCTGATGTCATTTCCAGAAGTGATGCTATCACACTGGTGATGTTGGGGGCAACACCGTACTTTTTGGGCAATACTCTATGGTTTGTAGGCTTAAACTATCACCTTGATTTTGAGCACATCACCAGTCCCACCCCCCCTGGAATACCCCCCCCCCCCCAATCCCTCTGCTTTCATGAGGAAGGCAACTAGCAACCCTAAGCATGATAGGATACAGAGTAAAGACATACAAAAAATACTTTGGATAGACCAGAATGGTTTCTTGAATTGTTATAAGAAAGCTATAGAGGTGGACGCCACCAATGAAATGGTAATATCTTCCACACAAACTGCATCTTCCAAATGATCTTCAGGTACAGCTTCACATACAGTAGCCTCAATATTATGGAAGCATAAATAAGAAATGTCAGGAGGCAGTCTAGCAGGAAAGGAAGTTACTGTCTCACCAAATGGAATTTATTTAATGATCTTTAAGGATATGGAGAAGACTGGCAAAGACTGAGTGTGGTTTACTGGATAGTGTAGTATGGACAAGGATGTTGAAAACACTTATGGCACTGAAAACATTTGCTGAGCTCCTCATACACTGGGCCAGTAATAGCTTCAGTGTCATCTATAATAATACTTTAGCGCACATAGTATGAAGCAGAGTAAGGATTGTACAAAGTCACTATAGGAATGATTAACCAAGGGAAACAACAGGGTAGCCCAGTGGGCAGATGGCTATAGCTATGGTGGGAAACTTTATAACAGTTTCTGTACAGAAAACCTTGCTCTTCATGGAATATTCCATGTACCCCTCTAAATACAGGTATTATGTTACCATTGTTTCAACATTTCTTTTGCTGTGCTTTTATTTATTTATATACCACCCTTTCCCCCACTAAGTAAGGCTCAGAGCAGTTCAAAGCAGTATAAAAACAGAAGTAATAAAAAAATTAAAACAGTATAAAATACGAAGTATAAAAAAGTGTATAGGACATAGCAAATGTATTGTGCCTCTCTTATAGGACATTTACAGTGCAATTCTAAAGAGAGTTACACCAGTCTAAGCCTATTCATTTTAATGGGTTTAGACTGGAATAAGTCTCTTTAGGATTGTACTGTAAGTGCTGTAAACAGACTTGTGTTGATAGTGTTAGAGATCAGGATTTTTTTCTCTCGTCTTGCTGATGTTTGTGAAACATTGATTCCAAGTAATGATATTGTTTGTTTGCTTGCTTAAATCCTGCATAAGTGAGTTTATATATAGAAGGTGTTGTTTTTGTTTGAATGGAATCATTAGTTCTTCCACCCATCCTAATGAATGTTCTGAGAGAGGTTTTCTGTCTCATTCCTTTATAGCTGTAATCCCCAAATTTTTTTTTTATGGTTGACATAATTATGTCATCAATCTAGTTTTTTCAAGTTCTGGTGGATATATAAACATTCCTTTAACATAGGGCACAGGCAGCTGTAAAGCTTTTGGATTATGAAAAGAAAAAGAAAAAGTTGTGGAGGATGTATGGGATTTAAGGGGGAGAGACTGTGGCTCACTGGCAGAGTATCGGCTTTGCATGCAGAAGGTCCCAGGTTCAGTCCCCGGCACCTCCAATTAAAAGGATGAGGCAGGAGGTGATGTGAAAGACCTTTGCCTGAGTCCCTGGAGAGCCACTGGATAGTCTGAGTAGGTAATTCTGACTCTGATGGACAAAGTGTCTGATTCAGTATAAGGCAGCTTCATGTGAAATACTCAGAGCTTTGTTTTGGTAGAAAAGCCCCACATGAACTCATTTGCATATTAGACCACACCCCCTGATGCCAAGCCAGATGGAACTGTATCCTGCTCAAAAAAAGCTCTGGAAGTATTTGAGGACAGTTTACTCCAGAGTCAACTGCTCTATAGCTGCCCTGAGCCTGCTTGCAGGGAGGGTGAGATATAAATCCAATAAAATAAAAATAAATAAAATAAATAAATTGCGGAGTTACAAGTTTTTCTGAAATTGCTCCCTCTAGCCAGTATAGCTGTACACTTTAGTCCTTCAGACCTTGTTTGGCACACCAGGTGCCAAATTTGAATTTAGAACCAAAGTTTGACTCCCTTGCACCTTGTGCTGCTGCTTTGTTTAGCCAGCCACGCCACAGAGGTTCCCAGAGCATCTGGTCTTAAAAAGTACATTTTTGATGGTATTTGTTTACAATACAACTTGATCAGATTAAAACATCAGAAAAAATTTCGATCACTTCATCAGACTTAATCTTTCACCTCCAAAACCAAGCCAAAGCTTCTGAAAAAACATATTTAAGAACGTAATTGGGGATTATGGCTTTATCATTACATGGGTGGTCTATAGGTATAGCAATTATTGACAAGTGGATTTTATTGTGTGAATGACAGTCCAGTTGTGAATTAGTTGCTACAGCACAATGATTGTACAGCATCCAGGCATGTGTGGGCACAATATATGATAGGACATATGGTATCAGGTAGTGTCCCATGAATTATAGGCTTAAACTAGCACCTTGGTTTTGTATGTTAGGTAATATGCAATGAAAAAGCATTATTGTGATATACTCTCACCTCTGTATTGGTGAAAAAAACCCTAGCAAGATAAAATCTGTTTTTATTTAGATTACCTGCTTTAAATGAGTTCTAGGAAATCTCAATAGTATTAGAAAAAGAGGCTTGGAAATTGCAGTTTTTCTACAGGATCATTTCTAATACAATTGATAATTAAGCTTTAGTCCATTGCTCTAAGTCAAATGAATTGTAATTAATCTAATTTGGTGAGCATATCCTTATTTCTCCTTGGACCCTCCAAAAAACCCAACAACCAAATGTGGATGTGTCAAGAACTTCTTCCACTTGCTTTTGGTTTTGCTCTGAACGTCGGTGTATCAAGATCTCACAAAGTCCAAGTGCTTATATACTTATAAACAAATTTAAAAGCTAGCACATGAATTTGCTTGTTTTCCTCTTCCCTTTTCCTTTGTGTAAGTTATATTGTGTTATTTTGAAACGTAAACTACCTTGAACATAGTGACAGAAAGGCATTATGTAAATGTATCAGATAAATAATTGCAGTTTTCAACATAGAATCATAGAGTTGGAAGGGACATCCAGGGTCATCTAGTCCAACACCCTGCACAACACAGGAAACTCACAAATACCTCCCCTTCACAGGATCTTCATTGCTGTCAGATGGCCACCTAGCCTCTGTTTAAAAACCTCCAAGGAAGGAGAGCCCACCACCTCTTGAGGAAGCCTGTTCTACTGAGGAAATTCTAGAGATCATCCTAGAGAACATCCTGGGCTAGAGATCCCAAATCATTCAAGAGACACTTGTTTAAGTGTTTCTATCCTGCTTTCTCCCCACTGGGGAATCAAAACAGCTTAATTCAGACAAACAAAGAAAAAGAATTAACTTCAACTCTAGTCTGGTTTGGATCCATTGGTTCAACCTTGCACCAAAAGGCTCCTAATATTGTCTACACCCAGACCAATTCCCCACTAGCCTTGTCCTAGTCTCACACTCCTCTTCTCTGTGGGGCTTTCGTTGGATTTCACACAAGCTGCCCTGGGACTGCAACTCACTCTGCCTCTTTCACTCAGGAAGCAGAAAACAGTTTTTAGAGGATCTTGCTTGCTGCACAAAAGAGGCAAAGTGAGTTGCAGCCCCAGGGCAGCTTGCGCAAAACTGGAAGGAAGTCCCACAGAGAAGAGGAGCATGAGACCTGGACAAAGCTAGTGGGGAATCGGCCCCAAACTTAAATGCCTGTAAAAGAGAGAGAAACAGAAACTCATCCTAGAGTTCATTCCACTCAAAAATTTCTTTCTCCCTCCATATGGCTGGTTTACAGGTCCAAAATAGATGTTATGTTTTACACGTGTCAGGAGATGGATGACTGACCTGACTCACTGTAAAATATTAGACTGGAGACTTACTTTTAAGGATATCTGTGACACCCCATGCTCCAAATGCTGTTAGGGGAAGTTGGGACTTCATGCTTTCCTGCCATGTCATTTTTTCAGCCGAAAAGGCTATGAGAGGGCCTATTTGCCTCTTCCTCTGGTTCCATGTTCATTAGGAATGGACCTGTGAAGTCTGAAAAAATGTTTCCATTGGTAAAAATGGTGTGAGAAGGAAATATATAGTTCCTCTTCCTCCTTTGCAACATTTGAAACTGGGTGGGGTGACAAAGATGTTTTTAAAGGTTAGCGCTCCCCACTCCCAACTGCAACATGTAACTGTGAGTTGGGTCAAACATATATGATTTGATGTGTATCAAACATAATATGTATTTTGGCCCTAATTTACCTTAGGTGTCTGGAGCATTCCCTAAATCAGAGAATGACAGTGTAGAAGGGATCCAGAAGAGCCTTTGAAATGGAAATGATGACATTCCGTTTCTGATTTTTCATTCTGATTACGGTTTACAAATTGATTTTTTCCTGCATTTTGTGAACAATTGTACTAGGGTTGCCAGCCTCCAGGTGCCAGTGGGGGATCCCCTGGGGGCTTCTTTGTGTGGTGGACCAGTTGGCCAATGGGGGAACCCCTTCCTTAAAACAGTGGACAATGTGCAGGGGATATGCAGAGGATGCTCTGGTTTTTGGGCAAACTCTATGGTTTAATCCCTGACACGAAGACATCACTTCCAGGTGATGTAATTGCATTGGGGACATAGTGTGATGTCCCTGCCCAACTTTGGAATGCCTCCTGCCTGGCAACATTGAGTTGTACATTTCTGTATCTATGGAACAAAACAACTAACTTGAATTGTGGAAGCATTTTAAAAGCCTTAGTTCAGCATTTTTAAAATTTATAATAATCCATTTGCCAAAGAACACAAATGACTCAAAATGCATTCCAAATTTTAGAAAGAAGGCAGTTCTCCACCCAGCTAGACATGGGACCTATTTTAATTCCAGCTCTATTTGGAGATGTGGTGCGGGATTGTTAGGGTGAGCACAAACATGTCTGGCTGCTGCATGCAGCACAACCATTAAGGGAGGTAACCAGGAAGACTTCTTAACACAAATCTACCCTCCTAGACTAGGGTTTTTTAGGGGGTTTTGGTATTGATTAATGCCAAATCTGCTCTCCCCTCTTAGGTGCAATATGAGCACTTCTGGATACATTGAGGCTGAGCAGGAATTTTGAGGGTCTCAAATGGTATAGACCAGGGGTGGCCAACGGTAGCTCTCCAGATGTTTTTTGCCTACAACTCCCATCAGCCCCAGCCATTGGCCATGCTGGCTGGGGCTGATGGGAGTTGTAGGCAAGAAACATGTGGAGAGCTACTGTTGGCCACCCCTGCTATAGACCCTTTTCCTCTGTCTTCATATTGCACTCCAGAGAGAGGGAGAATCTGTCCAGATGTCCTGGTTTCATTGAGGTTGGTTAGGCCCTAACCAGGATTGGCAGGATTAGTGTGGTTTGTGTGCTAGAAACTACATTATACTGACAAGCATCTGAGGCATCCTTGGATGCCCATGGCTGACTAGACCCATGAAGCTGAGGTGGAAACTCCTTTTGTGCTGGACATTATAATCTGAATCTTTGTGCTCAGTAGCCATGGGGAAGAGCTGCTATTTTGCCTCTCAGCACAGGAAAAGCATGGATCAGCAGCTTTGCTGTTCCAAGTTCAGAGTCAAGGTGAGATTGCCTAAATGTTGCGGTTTGGGCAGTCTTACAGGGAATCCACACTAAAAGATAAATTAAGTAAATAAATTGCACATGTCAGCTGTTAACATACCCTTGTTCAGTCCTGTTTGATGAATTTTATGACCTCAGTTTAATCTATGTGGGACAATGCACACTAGTTCAAGAATCAGAGAATTTAACATTTATCAGAACAACTCACCAGTATTTGAAAGGCACTACCTATTTTTTATTTATCTTAGGAAACTGAAGCGATATTTGCTCGGAGCCCTGGCACAACTCCATTTTTAATTTTTGATTATTGGTGTTAATAGTATGTAAACAGTCTTTTCAGATAGATGTTTGTTGACAAGCTAATTTTGCAATTCCTATCAAGAAAATCCCATAGTTCCTACAAGATTTCAGTGTTCATTTATGCTGAGGCCTTATTACAACTCAACAGTGCTAAACAGCTTTGGACAGCGAGTAAATTACACTCTCCCAGAGTGGGATTAAGAAGCTTTGTGAAAATGAAAATCAGGCCATAAGTATTGATCTCAGCAAAGATATGAAATAAAAATTAATTGCATGGGAGATATCTGGTATACTTTGGCATCTGACAGACTAGTAATTCAAAGTTATCAATAATATATTGCATCCAATTACAGCAGATAGAAATCATATATTAAACTGACTTTTCAGGTATTTTATTAAAAATGTTAATTTCAAGAAGCAGAATGGCTTAAGCAATTCATTGCTTAGATTTCTTGAAGCTGCAAGTGACAATCAAATTCAAGTATGATTTGTAGGGACAACAGTGTTTATGATAGTAATACAGAGTATATATTTTATGAAATATCTTCATCATTCAGGATGGTAATGTTTATCATCATCTTCTGATATATTTGATGTGTCAGTAATGCTAGCATTGCCTGTAGAAGTCGTGTGTTTGGACCTTAACTAAGCCAAGTCAAGAACCTTCCCCCAAGTAGCACTGTTGCTAGAGATCTAGGTAACTAGATGAGAGGTACTTAAAGTATACTGCCAAATGAATCTGGCAAACTCTAGGACAACTGGTCACAGTAACTAAAATTCAAAAGTATGATTTGCACCTTTGCACACACTCTGGAGCTGGACTTGTGTTGTAGGATTGAGGTGTTCAGGGCTTTTTTTGTAGGAAAAAACCAGCAGGAACTCATATGCATATCATGCCACACCCCCTGACATCACCATTATTTCACACAGGGTTTTTTGTAGAAAAAGCTCAGCAGGAACTTATTTGTATTTTAGGCCACACCCCCTAATGCCAAGCCAGCCAGAACTGTGTTCCTGTGCATTCCTGCTTAAAAAAAGCCCTGGAGGTGTTCAAGGGATCTTTGGACAGGCATCTGTTAGGATTCTTGCATGCACAACATAGCATAGGAATGGAATGATCACTTCCAACTCTTGAATGCTTTATGTTTTGGAAATCTTGAAAGGTGTATTGCTCAACTAAACCATTATTTATTTAGCATATTTGCACCCCGTCTGTTGGATCTAGCATAGCATTTCCAGGGGTGCAAAGATGTCTGCCTAAAGAAGGGGACTTTTGTGGCATCTCAAATGTCTCCCAAGCATGTTCCTCAGGGCCCCCTCTGCCTCAGAATTGGGATTTCAAGGGGCATTTTGTACTGTGGGGAAGGGCTGCAAAAATCATGCTCCATAGATGGAAGACCTTGCACCCGTAGAAATGCTGCATGCTCATGTGTCCTCCAAGGTCAGGATGGTTTATATTGGAATAGCACACTTTATTCTTGCAATAATTCTTTGGGTATGCTAGGCTGAGTGTGTGTCAAAGAATGAGTATGGATTACACTTGTCCTCCCCCATCTAAAGATAATATTATATACACTGCATCACACCATCCAGTTCTGATAAGAGTCTTTTGAAGTTTTCAAAGTAGATTGAGAAAAAAGCAAAGGGATTGGAGATACTACTCTGTGGGTGGGTTGTCGAGAACCTCTAGAGCAGGATTCCATAAGGGGGAGAAACCCTGCTCTGTTGATATAGGCACCTTGAAGAAAGGATCTGGAGACTTCAGCTAGATCATACAAATGGAAACTAATATGCAATAAAGCTTCCAAATTTGAAAAGGAAATAGCCATGTGAAGAACATAACTTTGTTCAGAGTGAATTCATAGCAACAAAGAGCACTTGCCAGCTCGTAATGAACTGCTTGATTAAGTGGGTTGAACAGCCTCATAAAGTGCTCTTGGAGACTTTGAGAGAACACTAAGAACAAAAGCACAAGCGCTTCTTTCCTCAATATTCAACTTCAGGCAATCTTCATGTACTGTCAACAAGCCTAGCAGCCCAATCACTCTTTAGGTTAATAAATAAAACAACATTTTCCACTATGCATTTGCAGCTAAAGAAAAAAATAATTTAAATGAATTACACGGTGCTTGAGAAACTCCAGCACTTTTTTTTTCTTGGAATATTTCAGTTGCTTTCTTTGGCCAAGTGCCATTTCCCCCCTTGGCCAGACCTGGCTGATGCTCAGCTCTGATATGAGAAATTCAAGGATGCTCATTCAAGACTTGCTATAGGCCCTGAAAGATCCATTCCTCCCATGATGAGGTTTCCTACCACACAGGGGAAAGCTGCCTTAGTTGGTGAGTTTAGTAAATGATTACCTTCAGACTGTGTTCAGGATACAGGAATCCGTATCACTCATGGATCTGAAGTTCATTGAGTAAGAATAAATATTAATGACACCAAGAAACCTGCACTGGGGCAGGTATGAATGTTCCATCCTCCCTGTGACAAGCTAAACAAATAGCAGGTACATGTAATATATTTGATAGATGCTGAGTTTTGGATTTCCTGTTGGTTTTAACATATTTGGGGATTTTTTGGCACTTCAGTTTGTTGTGGTAAATTGTTGGATCTTTGTAAATTAACAAGGCATCAAACAATAGACTTAGAGTGTTGCTGGGTTGGGGTTCAGTTTCTGATGAAAAATGCAGTTCCAGCATAGTGACAGCCAGACTGCTTGTTATTCATTGTAAGGCGCCTAGCTATGGGAGTGTTAGATGTTTGACAGCACTGAATAGATTCCAGTCAGCCATACAAACTACCTCCAGTCAAGTGGAAAGTACCATAAAATTGTTTTAGCAACAGCTAATTCTCTTGATTCTTTTGGGACTTCTTAACTGTTTCATTCCCAATGAGATGATTTATGTAAGAAATGTTCTGCACCAGAGCTGTGTTATTTTGTGGGGCATTCCTATAGGAGCAACTCAGGGAAAAGGAACATGATTGTAAATCTGGTACACATTCTAGTGACCAAACAGTCTGCTGGACTTACAGTCAGAAGGAAAGGATGTTCTCGTGCCAGAAGTTCTGTCATTAGTGTTCCCTTAAACTGTACTTAGGTCACTTGGCATTTGGGGTAATCATATACTGCAGTTTTTGAGAAAGTACTTAGTGTGTACAAAATTGCATTTGATTACATTGATTGCTTATTCTATGCCCTCTTCCTTCTCATTCACTTATCTACCATAAAGCCGTAAGATGTCATTACTAGGGATAGGCATGAACCAGGAAAGTGGAGGTTTGTCCCACTTCATGGAGTCATACGAACCACAAACCTACCCATTTACCAAACCAGTCCATTTCTGGAGGTTCATGATGCAGTAGAATACTCCTCCTCACCATGGGCTAGAGATGGCAAACTCACAGTGAATCTCCAGTTGACTCTCCTCTACCAGCTTTCCAGGTTCGGTGAAGACTGATTTTAGGGGGGCATGTTACAACCCCTCAAAGCAGGTGCCACCAGGAAAGTGCTCTTTGCAGAAATCACAAATGCAAGTTTAGGACTGTGTTTAAATGGACCCCCTGAAAACTAGAGGCATCAAACAGAACCTCCCTGGAATGCCTCACTATCTGACCTCCAAATTTGGTAAGGACTGGCTGGGAGGGCAAGTAGGAGCTCCCCAAAGCAGGTGCCACCAGGGAAGTGCTTTCTGGGGAAATCACAACTGCATGTCCAGGAGGAGTGTGTCAGGTGGTCCCCTCTAAGCTAGAGGCATCAAGCTCACAGAGGATCTCCCTAGCTGTGAGGGGTCCAAGTAGCAAACCCCCTCCCCCCCACAGAAAGTGCTGTCTGCAAAAATCACAGCCACAGGTTCAGGAGAGTGTGTTGAATGGCCCCTTGTATGCTAGAGGCATCAAATTTGCCTCTTAATTTTATATTGCCACTGCTTTTGTAAAATAATTAATATTAATTAATATTAATTAAAAATAGAGTACCTTTTTCTGTCTGTTCAATTTCATTGCAGTAATGGCTTCTCAGGTGGAGGTATTTATTTTCTTCCATTTTCATCTTGGGTCTCTAGATTCTGTGGTATGCAAGGCAGAATATGATGAGCTGCTGAAATCAAGGCAAGTCACAGAGGTGATAATTGCACATATGGATTGAAGCTGATAGTAATGCTCATGGTATCTGCATAGAGAGGAAAATTAATAATTGTGGTAGTTCCAGACTATCTGTAGGAGATGTGATCACAAAGAAGATGATGTCATACATTCCAGTGTAGCAAGGCAGATGATAGAAAGAGTAAGTGGCTAAAATTCAGCAAGATAAATTCATGCTTCTGATCTGAACTACCATCTAAGCCATGGCTACCTCTGACTTGGGAAAATTCCTGGGGATTTGGGTATGGTACCCTTGTAGAACTGAGTTTGGAAAAGGAGCTCAGCAGGGATGTGATGTCACAGAGTTCACTCTCCAAAGGTGCAATTTCCTCTAGGAGAACTGATGTCTGTAGTCTGAATATTAGTTGTAATTCAGAAGATTGCCAAACCCCAGTAGGAGGCAGGTAATCTGAGCAATGCCCTTCTTGCCTGTACAAACTTCTTTAGATGGGTAGATCAGGAAAGAATGGGAGATTATGGGAATGCACAATAACTAATTGGGGAATGCTGAGAGATGTATAACTGGGGGGGGACATCTAAGGCGAGCCTTGTGTGAGTCTGTAAAGGTTTTAAAAGGGGGAGGAAAGATCCATTTTGTATGGAGCAAGGCCTGGGCTTGGGATGGAAATGAGGTAGCCAGGCATGAGTCAGGGGGCTGAGGACATGGGGGTTCTGTTGGATGTGACATGACTTAATGTGGTTGTGATTTAATGCTTCTCTAGGAATTGCTAGATTCCTGTGATTTCTAGAGCGGACATTTCCAGGGAAAACCCAGAAGTGAATCACCATCACCCAATGGCAATTTGTTTTTAGATTATTTTACTCCAGCTGGACCCAGGAGCAGTAGCAATAAACAATAGCTGGGTCTCCCACCCCAGTAGGAAAATGGCAGCCCAGCCCTAAATGGAAATAGCATTTGTTGCTCTGATTTATGATCTTCACTACGTTTTGACCTACCCCTTTAATTTAGAACACAGCCAAATTTTGAAAGCCCTGAGGTTTGATCTTAGTATCCATATTTTAAAATCTCCTCCCCCCCCCCCTCCATTGCACAAAACAAATCACTGAGTCTTTATTTTGGCCTCTGTTTCTCTTTCATTATTCGTACCTCTTAAAATTAGTACATTTTTTCAGTTTTATTTTTGCATCAGTTCTGCATAAACGGTGTAGGTGACATAAAAGAAGCAAAATGATGCTCAACCAGAGTGACAAAAGCAAGGCGCAACCAAAATGGATGATGGTGACAACATGCAGAATTTTTGGTATCAGATCATCCCTTCTTTGGTGAGAATTGATAGGATTTTGAACAAGCCCTCTCCACTTTTTGTTTTTCTGCTTGACAGTTTTAAACATTCCAAGTGCTGTGATGCTTCTGGCACTTCCCCAGAGAAGCTATTACATAGAATAATAGAGTTCTTTGTCACTCTTGATCAAAGTCTCTGTACATGAACCTTATTTTCCCCAGCATTTGTTTTCTTATTATCTCTTGCTTATCTGCTCCCAGCTTGACCTCTTTCACCTGCCTCGTTGACATTTCACCACAGCTGCTAACAATTCCATCATCTCTCTCACTCAGTGCTCACCTCCACTATGACTTTTTGATTCTTTTCTCCATGTTTTCTGATGACATCCAAGAGTGTGTGACACATCTTGTAATTTTTGACTCACCAACATTTATCTTTTACCTGCCACCTCTATTTAGATCTACCTGTTGCCTAGGTTGTCACCACTGTGTCCATCCTTATTTCCTTCTGCTCTCCTCAAAATGCTGGGAGGGGGAAGCAGAAACAGAGCAGCTATTTTCTTTATAACTGTAGCATTCATTTTACTGCTTTCAAGTGCCAGTTCTGACCCATTTGCTCCTTAAAGTAACTGTAGAATTTTGCTAGCAGTTCTGCATCAAATCTAGATAGAAGCATAAACCCTTTTCATCATGAGCTCTTTTATTAGGTAGGCAAGCTGACGCTGCTGGTTTCAAACTTCAGGATACCATTAAGAAGTTATAATTGTCAAACATTTATTGTGATGTAAATAAAGTGCCATTTCCTCCTATTTGGATTTTTTGCCTTGGGTACCAAAGTTTTTCATTTATTTGCTTAATGCATTTATAACATGCCTTTCTCCCCAGTAGAGACCCAAAACATTTCCCCCTACATTCTGTCATCTCAGCAACCCTTGAGGTAGGTTATGCTGAGTGTGTGTGAAGAAGGGGTTTCAGCGTGAAGGCAAGCATTGATTCTGCTGTAAGCTGTGAACCATAGCTGTGTAAGAAGTTATTGAAATCAGGTTCCATTTCAACAGCCTGATAACTGAAGAAGACCAGTATTGAATGATATCACCCAGAAGACATCTCTCATCGCATTGGGGATGTCACACAGGGAATTCTATGGTTTTGGGGCAAACTTTATGGTTAAATTGGGCTTAAAATATAGAATTTGCCCAAAAAACAGCATGTCCCCCAAACAATGACCCCTGATCCAATGATACCTCTTCTGGGTGATGTCATACGATGACATCCCTGTTTAGGGAAGGGGTTTCCCCCACTGGCTAGCTGGTCTGTGGTGGTGAGAAGCCCCCAAAACTGGAGGATCCTCCACTGGGACCTGGGGACTGGTGGCCCTAAAGTGTCCTCTTTGCATTTCCTCCCTTCAAGGCTATTCACTTGTGCATTTTTCCAGGCATAAATGCCCCGATGCAGATGTTATATAGAACACATGATTACCAGAAGGGCAAGTGATTCATATATCTTCTTTCTTCATTTTTCATAATGTGTGCACCTGCCTGAATCGCAGAATGGCAGTGGTTCAGTTGTAAAAAAAAGAGTCAAATATGCTGTCAGCTGAAACTATATAATATATCTAGAGGGACAGTGCAGTAAATCCAACCCCAGGTTGCATGGATAAATGTCAACTCAAGGTTTAGCTTTCATCTTGTTTCAGATCTTAAGGGTAGGGAGCTATGATTGGGAATTTCGATAGAAATAGCTTGTGAATAGACAAGAATTTCCACTCAAAGAATTTCAAACATGCTTCATGGTCTATCAGGGAGATTTAGAAAGATATGGATCAATAAAGATGCTGTGCAAAAACCCATAACCCATTTTGAAATATGTTCGCTTTTCCATATGTTTGAATACCTTTAAGTATCAAGTGACTATCCACAAAACTGTGTGGAAAGCATTTTTTGTGAACTGTGTACAATTCAAACTGTGTCTAAGCTGTCTGCAAGTTAGAAATGCTCTGTATTCTGTTCAGTCTTTTCATGGAACTCAAGCACAAATGTCTATTGAAATCACTGCTGTCTTATTTGATGTGCACAAAGGGAAAAGAATATACAAAAAAGGTCACTAGAGGTGACACAGTTATGTTTGCTCCTGTGGTTATTGAAAGTTAGAGAATGCAAAATATGTTTCATTCTTTCTCTTGCTTTGAATTCTGCATTTGCATACCTGTTAGAGAAATGCTTTCACGTTTCTTATTGGACTTGATGTAGTATAAACCTCTAAATTCTAACATTGTGCCAAAGTGAAATAAAACATGGCCAAAAATGTTGTTTTACACTTTGTGTTTCATTCCAAATACTTTCCACTAGAAAATACATATCTTAAACAAAACTGTGCATTGTTCTAATGATTTCTTAGTGAAACACACAAAATCTAGGAAAAAACAGTAAGAATACAAATGTAGCATGATAGTAAAGGGATAAAAATAAACCAAAGACATAGTTCTGTGACCTTAGTACTTGTACAAATCATTCTAAGTAGTGTTGCCAGCTCTAGGTTGGGAAGTACTTGGAGATTTGGGGGTTGGAGCCTGGGGAAAGCAGGGTTGGGAGAGGGGGAGGAACTGCAGCAGAGTATAATGCCAGCAGAATATAAAGCAGTCACTTTTTCCAGGGGAACTGATTTTAGTTGTCTGGAGATTACTTGTAATAGCAGGAGATCTCCAGGTGCCACCAGGAGGCTGGCAACCCTAATTCTAAGAGGAGAGTAGCTAATACTATCCATCCATCCTTCCATCCATCCATCCACACACATCCACACACTGCATCTAGCACCAAGGAGAAGCAGACAGGTTTTAATTATTGTGGAATCAGTTGGCTGTGCCCATTACTTCTGGATTATGGCTTTACAAATGTGGGGTCAAGGTCTGAATAACATTAGGAATGTGTTCGCTGCCACAGCTTCAGTGATTTTATCAAGAGAAGGTCATGCTTAGCTTTGTGAAAAAATGGGAACCAATATGGGAAGCCAAGGCCCCCTTGAATGTACTTTTGAGTGGAGAAATTGCAGGAAGTGAGCGTTATGAAGCACTTTCCCCATGGTAGCTCCATTCCCCATTGCAGCCTTCTGGTCTGCTTTTCTTTTTTTAAACAGGGAAATTGATTTAGGTTCTGCCCATGTAACATCTGGTTTGGCCCTGAAATCTAATTCAGAAATCAAAACTATTAATCTTCATCCAGGCAACATGACATTTTGGCTACTGGAATGCTTACAAGACTTCTACTGTAGTAGTATAAGGACCTGTAGATTAATGAAAACTACTATGAGATGAAGAGATATATTCTGCATAAAAACATTAGTGTGTATGTCCCTTGGCACTTCTGAAATCCAAACAGTCACTTGCTCATTTGGACATGAGAAATCCACTTTTTTTTAGGATTATATTTTATAGGATTTTGATTCATTTACTACATTGCCTGTGAAGGATTCGAACAGCTTGCATTACTTTTAATAGCTCAGTTTTGTAAACCTCCATATAATTTATTTTGACAGTGTGAGATAGGGTGCAAGGCGCTGGCTGTTACCAAGGAAAATATTAGACTAGTGGAATTCACTCTGTGACTCTCACAGAGCTGCATTCATAGTTCCAGTCACCCAAAAGAGTCACATATATTTTCATCCCTGGTATGAGGCCTGAAGTTCAGGGAGGCTTACAACTTATCCATTCCTCTGGCAGCTGTACCACAACCCTACTAGCCAAAGCCCTCACCCACTTTACCAAGATATCAGGCGAATGATACATTGGCAAACTGTGCTCAGAAGTGCTCATTGGGGAACAATACTCCTGAGCTCTGAGATACTGATCCAAACTTCTAAAGGTGTGCTTTGGTTGCATGAATTCCAGTTATATATTGCAGTTGCCAGCCTCCAGGTAGTACCTGGAGATCTCTTGCTCTTACAGCTGATCTCCAACTGGCAGATCAGCTCTCCTGGAGAAAATGGCTGCTTTGAAGGATGGACTCTATGGCATTGTACCATTCTGAGGCCACTCCCCTCCTGTGTGCACATTGGTCACCACATTGTTTATTTGTCTACAATAAATAAATGCTGCCTTTCAGAAAGAGTATATTTAAGCAGTTCACATCAAAGGCTTAAAATGCTAATATTTGATATCAGAATGAAATCTGAAAACAAAGATCCAACAAGAGCAACAGTATTTAGACTAACATCCATGCAGTGTACTGGTGTAGGTTCCCCAGGAGGCAAGAGCTGGGATTTAGTAAGGCAGATCAGAGGCAAGATTGTAGAGAACAATTGAAGTCCAGTCCAAAAGTCAGGGATCCCAGAGAGCAGGTTTACCAAAGTCCAGTCTAGGGTCAAGGAGTTCCAGGCAGTAAGTCATTCCAAGAGCTCCAGAAAAACCAGTTGTCAGTTCAAGGTTGCAGAGGTCCAGGAGCAAAGTGTACATGTTGCATCCACAAACTTTTGCTTCTCCTGATTGAATTTTTTTTTCAATTTTAATTTTTTATTAGAATAATAACATATATAACATTTAACAAACATTTTTAGCCAAGTCTTAAACAGCTAATTTCCCAGCCAATGCCTTGGCAGTCATCCTGAAACGACTCACTCAGCTCTTCATCTGGCAGCTCATGACGGGTCAAGAGTCTAGCACATCTCCTCTCTTGCAATTCTAAGTGCCTCTGACTAGAGAGTTGTTCTATAGAGAAATAGGTGGTGGAGCTCATTAGCATAATTTATTAGCATATGCCCCCCAGCCAAAAGCAATCTGATGCAAGAAAAGAGAGTCCCGGGTGAGCAAAGCCTGCTTGGGCTGGCTAGAGATCCAACCAGCCCAAGCAGGCCTCACTTGCCTGGGGTCTCCTGGGTCACCCCTTCTGCCAGTCGAAAGAGTGCTGCAGGCTTCTCCAGGGGTTAATGAGGACTGCTAGAGGCATGGCAAGCCCCTGATGGCTGGCTGGCTGCCCACTCTCCTAATCCAGGGATTATTATGCAGGTGCACCTACTATTCAATGTACAAGGTAGGTCAGGAGAAAGGGGGGGAATTGTCAGAAAGGTTCAGGAGCTGTGCTCCTGTGAGCTCCTGCTGAATCTTAGGTCTGTCTCTGAAAGCTGCAAAGGTGTTGGTAATCAAAGTGGGCTGGGAGTGGCTTCTGAAGACTTGTTTACTGCTTCAGAGCTACAGGGTGTTGGTGTAGTTTCATCTGTAGGCTGTGACTTCTGATCTGCTGCTAACCTGCTCTCTTGTTGTTCTCTTTCTGACTCAGAGTCAACTGCAGCCAGTTGTTCAATTAATGGCTGGGAGCTGGCTGCAGGCAGCTCTTCTTCTGATGAATCCATGTTGTCACTGAGCACAGACTGAATTATGACACACAGCTTCCAAAAAATCATTAAAATAGCCTGCTTCAGAAAAGCAATAAAGGCTACCATTTTGGCTTTTTGAGTGAGGGAAGCCTGTAATTTGAGCCTACCATTAAAAAAACCCTCTGCTTTTGCTTTCAACAGTATAACATGAAATGGTGGTATCTGAAGCTGAAATAGAAATTTTGATTGGAGCCATTATCTCCTGGGGGACTGATCTTGATCGTGAGAGATCTCCAGGTCTACCTGACAACCCTGAAAGGGGGAACAATTGAAAAATGAAATTGTTTCAAGATGAGCCCAATAAATTAACAATAGCCTATACCCAACAGTAAATTGTCAGCTTTATTTTGAAACACCAAAATTTCTGAAGTCATTCTATGTTGAATTGCTGTAAATAATTACTCAACAGAACTATTATAAATGTCAGTCTCTAGAATTTGCCAGGGATGAAAGGTGGTGTCTTTTAGCAGTTGTCTCAACTGGATGATGGGGTAAGAGCCTAGGCATAAATATTGCCAATCTTACAGAAGTCCAGCTGGTTTCCTATTTTTTTCTCAGCCAAATTTAAGGTATGGTTTTTTTAAAAAAAAATTTCTATAGCCTGACTCTGGAATTCTGGATGAATGGTTCCTCCTAGAAGATATATTCCTCTCACTGCATTGCAGATCAATAGTAAGAGTTTTTGTAGGCACCACTATCAGAGGCAAGATTGCCATCAAGAGTTGACAGAACCATTTTAATGGTTTCTCTGTGTGGAATTTCTCTTGATGGATCTGTTGCAATTTAGGTTTATAATTTTCATCAAGCTCTGCTTTGTTTTCTATGCTTTTGATAATATTTTGACTGAAAAGATTAGTTTTTCTAGGAGTAACACGTTTAAAAATGTCAACTAATGAAGCATTTCACTATTTACAGGGCTGCCATCTTCCAGGTAAAAACTGGAGAAGCCAAAGACTCTATGCCAAAGTAGTCTCAAACTCACAATTGCAAAAGTTCATGCAAAATTTATGCAAAATTTACAGTGCACATCTAAGTTTGATGTGTGATAAAAATTCAAATATTTATTTAGTGCAACTCAGATTCCTTGAGATACTTCATAATATCCAGATATGAACCTTGGGCATATAATTTGGTTGATGTACGTGAATTTCTGTTACAGCAGGAAATGAAGTGGATATTTACATCAAATACTCTGGAACCCCATGGTTTAAACAATAAATGGGACCTGTTATGCTTTTTGTAATTTTTGTAGTGAATATATCATTGTTGACAGCTAGCTGAATAGTAGTGGTGTTTTAACAGAATGCACGAGAGCTAATGCAGTACACCTGGAGAATCATAGGGTTTTAACAGGAACCATCTATGTGTCAGTTTGCAAAATTGTAACCAAATGGATAGTAGCAGTATTGAATGAGTTCCTGTTGTGAAAAGGTATGTAATGGTGATTTCTCCAGGATAAGGGTTTATATGAAATATACAATATGCTAGATAAAGCAGACAGTGAAACAAGACTGTGTAGTCTGGTATTGCTTGTTAGCTATTTGTTGTAGTTGAAGCAGATCATTGAAGATGGATATTATTGAAATCATTATTGTATAGAGGTGAACTGGAGATTTCCAGTTGCACAGATAAGAAGTAACTGGGTTCACGTTGAAAAGACTTATCTATTGGATGTGCGTGGATTCTCTGGTCACTTCATTTTTGTGTATATCTGTTGTGGAAGTAATATTTGCATTTGAATCTTTATTGCACTTAGATGTTCATTGCTAAATTTTGTATAAATTTTGTATGAATGTTTGCAGTTGTGAGTTTAAGACTATTTTGGTATGGTGTTTTCGGCTTTTCCAGTTTTTCCCACACTGTGTTGCTCACTGGGTTGTTTATCCTCCAGGTAAAGTCTGGAAATCTCTCAGAATTACAATTTGTCTTCAGACTACTATCAGTTCCCCTAGAGAAAATTACTTCTTTGGAAGGAGGGAACACAATGGTATTATACACCAGCAAGGTCCTTCCCTTCTCCAAACCCTTACTCCCCAGGCTCCACCTCAAATGTCCACAAATTTCCCAACCCATCATTGGGAACCGTATCCCAGAAGGTGGCTCTGGTGAGGTTTGTTGTTAGTGTTCAGGTGTTTCCTTCCCTTACTATTTGCTGAGGATTAAATTTATCATTTTAAGAAAGAAAGAAAGAAAGAAAGAAAGAAAGAAAGAAAGAAAGAAAGAAAGAAAGAAAGAAAGAAAGAAAGAAAGAAAGAAAGAAAGAAAGAAAGAAAGAGAAAGAAAGAAAGAAAATGCCTGATAGTAACTTGCAAATGGACTAGCCAATAACTCTTAATAAGATTTTTTAATTTTTCTTTATCCTGGGATCTAAAACTGGGCTATTCATGCCCTGGTTGACAGGAGATCCAAGTTATAGCCAAATTCTTGTTTTTGGCTTTCCTTTCCTTTAACAATCCATGTATGTTTTCCATCTGTATGGTCTCAATTTACTGCAGCTTGTGTTGGGAGGCAAAGATGAGATTGCCTCCATTTTATCTGGATGAAGGAAAAAAGTGGAACTGTCTGTGAAGGAGTATTTGTAAAGATATATGTTTGATCAAGAACCAAAACCAGAGCCCAATAACCCCATATCATGAAGATACATATATATTGTACTTTATTGTGCGGTTGTCTTGTATGTAGTACTTTCTCATTCAGGGCCTTTCTTTTCCAGTTTTCTACAGAGACTAAATGTTTCCAATTTTAAAATTATTACTCTTCTATTGCTCGTACTCCCTGAGGGTGAGGGTGATTTAGGTCCTTCACAAAGCAATAAAATACAATTGTATTTATTTGTACCATATTCTGAATATAGTTGCATTTATTTCAAGGTGACTGATAGTATAACATAATAAAATTAGATGGTGTTGTATTTACAGACTCAGGTTCAAACTGCCAGTTACTATTAAACTTATTGGGTGATCTTGGGTCAGTCATTTTTTCATAGCCCAACCTACCTCACAGTGTTGTTGTGAGGAGAAACATGTATGCTGCCTTGAGCTCCCTGGAAGAAGAACAGGATAAAAATGCTATTAATAAATATATAAATATATGAAATGTTTTAAAACAAGAAAGGTAGGGAAAGGTAAACTAGGAAATATGAAGGTAAAAGAATCAATGTTGTGCCAAACGCCCTGTATGCACAGTTGATACTATAAATTTTGTTGGTTCATATAAAGAGAAAAGAAGCAGCTCTGTTTTCCCACATTTGTGCAATGTTACTGAAGTAAAATATTCAACTCATTCTGGAAGCCTAGAAAGAAAGATTAGTGTCCTAATGGGTCTGCCAAAGAGAATTTACCACCGTTTTCTTCCATATAGTAAATTCCTCCTTTTATCAATCAATAGCTTCTCATATTCTTTTTTCTCTCTGAAACAATATTAAAGAAAAATGAGCTCTTAAGGAGGGGAAGAAATAAATTTATGAACAATCACAACATAGTAGGAGACTCCTGCTTCCTAAAATGTTACAACTTTCAAGCTGGTCACCTAATTATTACCTCTGGTACTGGGGAGTTCAGACATGACTTGTGTTGATAACTGTTCCATTGTCTTTCATACTAGTTAAATTGGTGTATCTCAGGAATTATTGATCTGAATGGCCCAGGCTAATCTGATCTCATCAGATCTCAGAAGGTAAGCAGTGTCGTCCCTAGCTAGTACTTTGTGGGAAACCACCAAGTCCAGGGTTGCTGTGCAGAGTCAGGCAATGACAAACCACCTCTGACCTCTTGCCTTGAAGACCCTGCAGGGTTGCCATAAATCAGCTGTGACTTGATGCACTTTCCACCATCTCAAGAGAGAGTACTTGATGTCTACAAGACTTGATATCTGCCTCCGTTCCTGAGGACTGGAAGGTAGCAAATGTCACCCCCATCTTTAAAAAGGGTTCCAGAGGAGATCCAGGAAATTACAGGCCAGTCAGTCTGACTTCAATACCGAGAAAGTTGGTAGAAATCATTCTCAAGGACAGAATGAGTAGACACATTGATGAACACAAGTTATTGAGGAATATTCAGCATGGGTTCTGTAAGGGAAGATCTTGCCTCATTAACGTGTTACAGTTCTTTGAGGGGGTGAACAAACATGTGGGCAAAGGGGACCGAATAGATGTTGTTTACCTTGACTTCCAGAAAGCTTTTGATAAAGTTCCTCATCAAACGCTCCTTAGTAAGCTCGAGAGTCGTGGAGTAAAAGGACAGGTCCTCTTGTGGATCAAAAACTGGCTAATTAATAGGAAGCAGAGAGTGAGCATAAATGGGCAGTCTTCACAGTGGAGGACAGTAAGCAGTGGGGTGCCGCAGGGCTCAGTACTGGGTCCCATGCTCTTTAACTTGTTCTTTAATGATCTGGAGTTGGGAGTAAGCAGTGAAGTGGCCAAGTTTGCAGACGACACTAAATTGTTCAGGGTGGTGAGAACCAGAGATAATTGTGAGGCACTCCAAAGGGATCTGTTGAGGCTGGGTGAGTGGGCGTCAACGTGGCAGATGAGGTTCAGTGTGGCCAAGTGCAAAGTAATGCACATTGGGGCCAAAAATCCCAGCTACAAATACAAGTTGATGGGTTGTGAACTGGCAGAGACTGACCAAGAGAGAGATCTTGGGGTCGTGGTAGATAACTCACTGAAAAAGTCAAGACAGTGTGCGATTGCAATAAAAAAGGCCAGCGCCATGCTGGGAATTATTAGGATTGGCCACTGTGTGACAGAGTGTTGGACTGGATGGGCCATTGGCCTGATCCAACATGGCTTCTCTTATGTTCTTATATCACTAGAACTGGATATTGTATAGATCTGTGCAACTTTAAATAAAAGCTGGATGTTGAGTTCCAATATATTTATACAAAAAGCACTTTGAGAATAAGAGTTCATGCAAGGCCTTACATGTGTACACCAAGGCTAGATTAGGTGATGCTGAGGTTTTTAAAAAGCACTACTGGAACAGAGAAGCAGTTTTTTTAAAAAGGCCATTCTTACTATAACAGCAGCTTATAGGGGATTTCCTGAGTGCTAGTCAGAACACACAGGATCCCTGTGTGATAGAAAGTGGAAGAAAAACATAATTCAAGTCCAGTTGTACCAATGATGCTTCCCAGGGCATAAGCTTTGATGTAGTGGTTAAGTGCTCTGACTCTTATCTGGGAGAACTGGGTTTGATTCCCCACTCCTTCATATGCACCTGTGGGAGTGACCTTAGGTCAGGCATAACTCTGTAAGTGCTTTTCCCTTGAGCAGTTTCTCAAGTCCTCTCTCAGTCCCACCTACCTTACAGGGTTCTGTTGTGAGGAAGGGAAGAGAAAGGAGATTGTAAGCTGCTCTGAGAGTCCAAGTGAAGCGTGAGGTATAAATCCTATCTTTTCTTCTTCTTCTTTTGTGAGCTAAAGTTACTTAATCAGATGCAAATGAGACTGAAGGTATATCAGCCCTTGTATTCAGGTCAGAAGGTAGGAGGGGTGTTACAAAGTAGGACTACTTGGAGTCAGGTGCAGAGAAAATATAATCAGCTTATTTAGAGCTAGGAGGTATGATAATGGTGGAAAATGCAGAAAATTAGCATCTGGAAAAGAGGTTCATTGCCCTGAACTTCTTAATTCTAGTTCAGTAATCTTTTGTTATAATCTCCCCTTGAAGCTCCACTCTTGAGACAGAAATGGAATATCCTGGAAGATTAAAATGTTCCCCACTGATTTCTGAACATTGTTATTTTTAATGTTGGATATATATCCATTTACTGTCTTGTGGAGGGACTGGCCTGTTTAACGTATAGAGAGTAGAAAAGCACTGTGTTGACACATGATGGTGTATATAATGTTGGAAGATGAACAAATAAAAAAACCTGAGTTGGTTTGGCTGGTATTGTTAGGTTTGGTGAGTATGTAGTTAGAGTGCATATGGTAACAAAGTTGGCATCTTGATTTATTACAGGCTGTGGTTCAAGAGTGCCTGTGAGAAAGGAATATCATTATCCAGCATGGGTTGTAAGACCTTAATGATGCATCGAAGTGGTTTGAGCTGTGAGCTTTATGTAACCACCATTGTGTTCTGTTTTTATTTTGTGTGGGTCTATCATGTAGCAAGTTATCCTTGCATACCATTTTGGCCTTTCAGTTTGCTTTCCTGACTACATCAGGTAGGTATCATAACTCCAAAAATGTCTGCAGATCCCTCAGGGGATAATCTCTTTTAGAGGGATTGGAACAGATACAGCTGTGACATAAAATTTGGCTGTCGTCAATGCATGTTTTGTTGTGTTTAAGAGAGTAACTAGAAACATGTAATGAGTTTCTAGAATAAGTTATGTGTATATATCCATGTATTATACTAAACTGTCGAGAAAATAGATTTGTGTAAATTGATTGGTCAGGTTGATGGTGAGTGAAAGCCTGGTGAGATTTCTCAAGGGCATATTTCCCATTTGCCCAAGTAATAACAATATCATTAATCTCAAGTGTGGTGCTAATGGGTAGGAGTGGAGGAATTGCTTCTCCAAGTCAACCAGGTAGAAGTTGGCATATCATGGTGTTATGTGATCTGAAGAAATAAATCATTACTAAATTTGAAATAATCATAGGTGAGGACAAAATGGCAGAGCTAGTTGACAAGGCTAGCTATTGTATTATCAGAGATAGCCAGGGGTCATTTTGTAGAAAAAAAGGTGCAGGAGCTCAATAGCATATCTCATTTGCATATGCTCCGGGATCTGTGTGCAGTGGGGAGAGAACTCTCCACTGCATGCAAACCCTAGCTGGAGGTTCAGGAGCTGTGCTCCTGTGAGCTTCTGCTGAATTCAAGCCCTGGAGATAGCATTCCTAATGGCTTGGAGTCCATCTTTGTGAGGGATATTGATATCAGTCAGTGTCTCTCTTCGTCTCTACGTGTGGAAGACTATGATTGCCGTGGCAAGCCCCAGCCATATACATGCCCATTTTACACATGTTTAACTTTGCATCCATACAGAGGTGTGTGTATGTAGGCCTAAATCACATTTTTGCAGCTGTACAGAGCATGCATATTGAGTCTTTGTGTGCAGCCTCCTGTGCAGAAATTCTTCCCTATGTGTAACCTGGACATGTAGAAAGGGAGTGGTCTAGGGTTACCAGCCCACTGTTGACAACCCCTTGGAACTGCAGGGTTGTCAACATTTTGCCTGTGCTGCAATATCACTACTGGTGTGAACATGGAAGTTAGGTCACTGCACTGGTGCAACGCATTAAGATTCACCCAGAGTGCTACTCTCAGCATGTTGATGTCATTTCCAGGTTCATGCCAGAAATGATGTGAGGGCTGATTCCCCTGCCCCCTGCTCCCATTTTGCTCCTGCTGATCTACCAAGTAGCAACATGAGCAGTGGAGCCCATGGCAGGAAGGCCACCCTGATTGCAATTTCTCCCCCCACCATGTATAGGGAAAACTGGAGGACTCTTGTATTGCATTTTATAGCTCCTTGTTAATTTTATTTTGATGGCACTCACACACACACACAGAACACACCATTGGGACTGGGAATTCATAGATTTTAGGCATATAATGTATGCTTTTCATTAGACAATTTCTGCATAGTGTTCAAAATTATGTGCCATTTGGAACTGATCAGCATATGAATGCAAAGGTAAGATATGTGAAATGTGCAGGAAAAAAGAGCTTGTTTTTTTCTTTTCTTTCCAGAATAGAGAGCAGTTCTATTGTTAAACATTGCAAACTATTTTAGCATTTTGGTTTTTTGGCCATGGTTGCTGACAGCTAGTGCCCGTGTTTTGCAGATCTTTGCCTCCCGCTGTTCTGTTAATAACCAGTCTCTGTCTTGCTTCCTGTTGCACTGTATAGTGGTGATGGCCCAAACATGCAGATGCTTGACTGAATTAAGGAGCAAAAAGTGAAGAATGTGTATGCTGACTTCATGGGAAAATGCTTGCAAATATTGAGTGAAACAAATAGAGAAACAAATAGAGAACATGCTCCAGTGGATGTGATAATACAATGGTACAAACAAGTGATTTGCTCAAGAATCGTCTGCATTTGAAAACAATCCTAGTGCATCTACAGTTTATGTGCCATAAAGGGCAGCTGTGACGTTTCTGGGGGAAACATGAAACCAGATCTGAGGGATCTATAAACCTTAACCCTAACCACCAACAATCCAGTTCTAACTAACTTTTAGAGAGAGAAATAACATATTTCCCACACAGATTAAAGGCCTGGAATGCCTTTATGCCCCACCATTCTTTGTTATAGGCAAGCTTTCCTTGCCTGTTCTGTCCCCCCCACCACACACTGTCTTCATTTATGCCATCTATCTAGGGTTGCCAGGTCCAACTCAGGAAATACCTGGGGACTTTGGGGGTGGAGCCAGGAGACTTTCCTTTTCCCTTAAATAAAAATACAGCAGTGCAGTTCCCCTGAATAGTCTTCATTCCCTCATCCCCCCAAGCAGGTGCACTTTCACTAAATGAAAGTGATCTCTCTCCCCCCCTCCCCCCTTTCTTTTACAAAGCAGCCAACAGACACCCTGTGAAGTGGGTGAGGCTGAGAGAACTCTTACAGAAGCTGCCCTTTCAAGAACAGCTCTGTGAGAGCTATGTGCCATGTTTTACCCTCACTACTAAAAGCCTAATGCTTTCCTTCCTGTATGTTGACCCAGAATTCCTTAGCACTGCATTTAACTGATAAAACTGCTGTCAAGTCACAGCAATGTATGGAACCCTGTGGGGGGTTTCAAGGCAAGAGACAATCAGAGGCAGGCCCATAGCCCCAGGGGTCCCTGAGGGGTGATGACCCCCTCCACCCAACCCCCCCTCGGACCTTTATGGCCCCTCCTTTCCCCGGCCTCTGCTCTCTCCACTGCCACTTTTCTCCTTGTGGCTCTGGCGGTCCCCCTCCACGTGGCACCTCCACACAGTGAGTGGGTGGCTGGGTGGTAGGGAGAGAGGGGCAGGGCTACCAGAGCCATGGGGAGAAAAGTGACTGTGGAAAGAGTGGGGGCCACCAGAGAGAAGCCCTCCATTCAATTTTTTTTTCCCGTGAGCCCCCCAACCGGAATTTTCTGGTTACAGGCCTGTTCAGAAGTGGTTTCCCATTGCCTACATCCATGTTATACATACTCCTGTTATTCCTTGGAGATCTCCATCCAAATACTAGCTAGGGCTAACTCTGCTTAGTTTCCAAGATGTGGTGAGATCAGGCTAGCCTGGGCTATCCAAATCAGGTCTTGCATTGATATACTGGAGATAATATAGATTAGATGTGTGTTCCTGGCTACTTGTCATGGAAGAACTTTGATTATGTAGGCTGGTGCCATGTTTTGACTGTGAGGTCAGTAATTTGAGGCCACTAATTGGATAATGCAGAACTAACAGTTTCAAGCCAAACATGATTAAATGGATAATAACAGCCCAGGTTGAAATAATATCAGTCCAGTTCTTCTATATGGACCGGCCGGTGTCCAATTTACCGTTCTTAGGTAAAATTATTGAGAGGGCCGTGGCGTTGCAGCTACAGGGGTTTCTGGATGACGCTTCTGTCTTAGACCCATGTCAGTCTGGTTTCCGGCCGGGCCATGGGACGGAGACGGTGCTGGTCGCCTTAGTAGATGACCTCCAACGGCAACTGGATCGGGGCGGCGTTGCGGTACTGATGCTGTTAGATCTGTCGGCTGCATTTGATACAGTCGACCATCGGCTACTGACGCGCCGCCTCGCCGACATTGGGGTCGAGGGGTTGGCCTTGCAATGGCTTTCCTCCTTTCTCCTAGGTCGGGGACAGAGGGTGGCTATCGGGAGCGAGCGGTCCCGGAGGCGCACACTGGATTGTGGGGTGCCCAGGGAGCAGTTCTCTCCCCGATGCTGTTTAACATCTATATGCGCCCCCTTGCCCAGATTGCCCGGCGGTTTGGGCTGGGTTGTCATCAATATGCAGATGACACCCAGCTCTATCTACTAATGGATGGCTGGCCCGACCCCGCTCCAGGGAATCTCGACCGGGCATTACAGGCTGTAGCGACATGGCTCAGGCTGAGTGGGCTGAAGTTGAACCCAGCGAAGACAGAGGTCCTATGCGTGGGTCGCGGCGCTCTGGGAAGGGAAATAGCTCTCCCGGCCTTCGATGGTGCGCCATTGAAAGCAGCGCGCCAGGTAAAGAGTCTGGGTGTTTTACTGGAGCCTTCATTATCGATGGAGGCCCAGATAGCAGCCACTGCCAAGTCAGCATTCTTCCATCTGAGGCGGGCAAGGCAGTTGGCCCCTTTCCTTGAGCGCCGGGACCTCGCAACAGTGATCCACGCAACGGTCACCTCAAGACTAGACTACTGTAACGCCCTCTACTTGGGGCTACCTCTGTGCCGGACCCGGAAATTGCAGCTAGTGCAGAACGCGGCGGCCAGGCTGTTGTTGGGACTCCCGAAACGGGAGCATATATGGCCGGGACTACGTGAACTGCACTGGCTGCCGATTATATACCGGGTCCAGTACAAAGTGTTGGTCGTTACCTTTAAAGCCTTATATGGCCGAGGACCTGCCTACCTGAGGGACCGTCTTTCCCCATATGAACCCCAGAGAGCACTGAGGTCAACGGGGAAAAACTTAATGACTATCCCTGGGCCGAAGGAAGTTAAATATCAGAGCACCAGAATACGGGCCTTTTCGATCGCGGCCCCTACCCTATGGAACCGACTCCCCGAGGAGGTGCGGGCCCTGCGGAGCCTTGAACAGTTCCGCAGGGCCTGCAAGACCATCCTTTTTAAATCAGCATATTCGGACTGCTAAGAAAAATGGTAATTAAAGATCCGCCAATGCGGTCCAAAGATCTATACCGCAGTATAATTGTATCTACTAGACTGGTTTTTAATTTAATGTTTTAATGTTTTATTGTTCTATAATGTAATTCTAATGTTTTATTTATTATGGTGTGTTTTTATGGATTGCTGTTAGCCGCCCTGAGCCTGCCAAGGTGGGGGAGGGCGGGATATAAATGAAATAAATAAATAAATAAATAAATAAATAAATAAATAAATCAATGCTGTTCTATTGTGCCTGACTTAAGATTTGGTGTTAGTCGTTTTCTTTCATTGTTCTCGTAAGGAATCATTTCAGGTTATTTTGTGCAATCCCTATAGCCTATCTTAGTGTGCCATAAATTCCTGAAAGAGGGTAATGATATATGGGCTGCAGGAAGATTTTGTACAGGCAGTGAGCAAAGGAATGTTTAAATCTGGAGCTGTCATCCAAGAAACGAAAAAGGTATCACTCACATGTTTTAAGTTTTTGTTGGAAATTAAAAGGTTACCAAAATGAAACTTACTTTGTTTTCAGAAGGACAAATTCTGGTTCTTATCTTTCTCTTTTGTACTTTTTTTTTTGTCCTCTCCTTAGCAGTGCTAAAAATCCAATCACAATTCCAGGTTTTAGTGTTGAAACTATCAGAAAATATCAAATATAAGGATTAGCAGCAATCACAATCACCTCTCTCCTCTTTCCCGTCTCAGTTTCTTCCGTCTAACTTGCTACATACACACGATTTGCTTCTGTCTGATCCTCACTATGTGTCTCTCATAAGCAATGCCACGTATGCACATATAAACAGTATGCACATTGGCAGGGGTTGTTTTGTGGAAAAATAGGTGGTGGAGCTCATCCAGGATTTTTATGCAGCTGCACATACTAGTCAATGGACAAGGAGGTGGAACTCTCAGAAGGAGGAGGTGGAACTCTCAGAAAGGTTTAGGAGCTGCGCTCCTGTGAGCTCCCACTGAATCTGAGGCCTGCACATAGGTATGCTCCATTCCAGTAATCAAAAATGTTCCTTTCCAATCTTGCTGGCTGCATGGTGACACCCACGCACGAGATATTTGCGTACATGTATGCACTATGCCCATATTGTGGTGAGGGCATGTAAGTGGGGATGGACTGCTTTGCATGTTGCCCCAGACCACAATGTCATAGGGATGTGCTATGCAGTGAACAATTTGAATTTATTTATCCATTCTATACAGATAATCCTGTTTTACTGTCTTTGTTGCAGCTCATTATCAGACCTATTGGTGAGGAGGGATGAAGTATTGGGGACCCCAGTCACATTTCAGCCATCTTAGTATCATCTGGCTTTAACTCTGGATAACTGGAAAATTAAGCTGCATATTGTGATTTATGGCAATTTCCTTTAACATAAGGGTGTTTATTCCTAAATAAATGAAAAAATGAAACAAAACAAAAAGCACAGTTTTTGTTTATTTGGGTAGTGAATGAAGTGAATTATTTTAAGTGTTTGTTAGAAATCAAAAGGTTACCAAGGTTACCAAAATGAAACTTACTTTGTTTTCGAAAGGACACATTCTGGTTTTTATCTGTCTAGTTCTCCTTTTGTCCTCTCTTTAGCAGTTCTGGAGCTTGGGTTGCCAACCTCCAGATGGGGAATGGAGATCTCTTGTAATTATAGCTCACCTCCAGATTACAGAGATCAGTTCAGGAGAAAATGGCAAATTTGGAGGATGGACTTTATACCCCACTGGGGTTTCTCGCTTGTCAAATCCTGCCCTCCCCAGAGTAAAGTCCTAAATCTCCAGGAATTTTCCATCTCAGAGTTGGCAGTCTTGTGAATGAACAAATTCCTTTTATCTATCCATCCCTTCAATTTTTAAAAAACATTGTCTCTTCCCTTTTGTGCTGTAACATCAGTTACATGTGCAATTTATTCTCCTTTGATGTGGGTGTTGTATGATGTACTTTAGGTGGTTTTATAATTTGTATATTTTTAGTGATTTGTGATTTTTTTTCAGTTCTGGTTTGATTGTACATATTTTAAAATTTCACTAGTGGGATAAAAAAAATCAATATAATATGAATGTATTGTGCTACACCAAGAAGTTGCAGTGGAATGGTTCCAGAATTGTGGATGAGGCCAGCCAATGTTTGAGCAGGGGGCTGTGCCTCCACACTGTCTTCTGGTGCCTGCATTTTCCAAGGTGCATGAAGGTGCAAAAAGCCAAAGGTGGACATGGGAGGAAGAGGGAGCCTCTGTTTCCCTACCCACCAGCCACCTTCACTGTAAGTCTTCCTTCAGTCATAGTTGTTGGGAAAGAAGGTGGAGAGAAGGAAGGATCATTCCCAATGGAAACAAGTGTATTTAGGAACCAAAGCAAATGTATATACAGAAAATGTAATGAAAATGAAATTGTCGGTTGGATAGTACGAATTGTTATGAGGTAAAAACATAATCTGTGTTTGTCAGTTTGTGTTCTGTTATTGTAAACCAATTGAGCTAATTTCTTTTTAACAAAAATGCTTATTGGCAATATAACTCCTGTTTCAGTGAAGTTGGCTCTGACAGTGTCATTTTGAGTTGTTTGACAATCTAGTTGGCTTTGCTGGATGCCACTAACAGCTACTGTAAATGCCTGGCTATTGAAATCAAATGTATAAAATGCCAAGGCAAAAGGACCAAGCCAAAACAAAATTGCCCCAAAGCAGCATTTTTTTCCAGTGAAAATGTTTGTCATGCATTTTCTATGAACAGCTGTTTTGATTTTAGGTTTCATTTCAAATGCATTCAACTAAATGTAATGCTCAGATTCATCATCAAAGGTCACCAAAAATCTTCAGAACCCTCCCCCCTCACAGAAAAGAGAGAGATCACTATCAAGTTCTAAGCAATTGCATGTTTTATTACTTTCATATTTTACATTTCTGGGGTTTTATAGGAACATTCTGATTCAAAGAATAACATGGCTTGGCATGTTTTTCATTTACTTCTTTTAACCATTATTACACAGATTCTATATTAAGACTTCTCCTAGGATTTTTTAGTTTTAAAGAATTGCTGAAATAGATTCCCTTTGAGTATCCAAGAATTCTTACATCCTAGTCTCATTTTAGGTTCCTGTAACTGCAGTTCTAAGATCCCTGTGTGTAGAGTGGTAACGCTGCAGTACTGCAGTTCAAGTTCCTGCTCACAACCTGAGTTTGATGCTAGCAGAAGCTGGGTTCAAGTAGCCGGCTCAAGGCTGACTCAGCCTTCCATCCTTCCAAGGTTGGTAAAATGAGTACCCACTTGCTGGGGGTAAAGTGTAAATGACTGGGGAAGGCAAGTCTGCTGTGAAAACATTGTGATAGCAATGTCACCCAGAGTCAGAAACGGTTGGTGCTTGCATAGGGGACTACTTTTAACTTTTTTTAGCTGCAGTTATATGTGTAAGTGTTTGGGACAGTTAAGAGCCCCGTGGTGCAGAGTGTTAAAACTGCAGTACTGCAATCCTAAGCTCTGCTCAAGACCTGAGTTTGATCTCCGGTGGAAGCTGGGTTTTCAGGTAGCCGGCTTCAGGTTGACTCCCTACATCCTTCCGAGGTTGGTAAAATAAGTACCCAGCTAGCTGGGGGGAAAGTGTAGATGACTGGGGAAGGTAATGGCAAACCACCCCGTAAAAAAGTCTGCCGTGAAAACGTGAAAGCAATGTCACCCCAGAGTCGGAAACGACTGGTGTTTGCTCAGGGGACCTTTCCTTTCCTTGGGACAGTAAAGTTGCTATCTCTGAGTTGGGAAATTCCTGGAGATTTGGGGACAAAGCCTGGGGAGGGTGGCTTTGGGGGAGGGGAGGGAGCTCAGAAGGAAAGTAATGCCACAGAGTCCACCCTCTGAAGCTGCAGTTTTCTCCAAAGGAAATGATCCCTGTCAGCTGGAGATCAATTTTAATTCTCAAGGAACTCCAGGCTCCACCTGG
The DNA here is from genome assembly GCF_032191835.1 of Heteronotia binoei. Taxonomy (NCBI): domain Eukaryota; kingdom Metazoa; phylum Chordata; class Lepidosauria; order Squamata; family Gekkonidae; genus Heteronotia; species Heteronotia binoei. Next base: position 90,828,840 of record NC_083228.1, on the reverse strand, counting down.
TGGTTGGTATTTGGCAACCCTCAACTAACTATAAAATAGCCATGGGCAGAACTGGGTTATTGATTGCCATTTACTGTTGCCATAAACATTATTCTCCCTTTAAGTTTTAAAGGATACTATTTATAAAACTACTAGTCCATGATGGTTCTATTGGTTCTACAGCTGTATCACTGGAGTTCAAACCTGGATTTCATTTTCCTTTAAGCCAATCCTTTCCTATGGTATTCAGTTCACAGTCTCCAGTGGGCTTGATTTATCCTCTTAGGAAAAAAAACCCCATGCATGTTGTATCATTCTTTCATATAAAATTCTGGTCACCGTATCTTAAATAAGTTATTTCAGAGCTGGAAAAAAACCCTTTGTTCTACTTTTATTTTCTGGTAGTTCTTATAACATAAAAAAGGATATTCTTAACATTAAAAAAGGGATATTCTGTGGGAAGTTACTAGGGTTGCAAGATCCCCACCATGGGGTGGGGGAATCCCTACTTTTCTGGGGGTGCCCCCAAAATCCCACCCACAACTGGCCCAGAAGGTATTGTGATGACATCGCCCACAAATGGCATGCAGTGACACTCTTGTTTTTAGGCAAAACTCTATGGTAAAGTCAGCTACAGACCATAGAGTTTTGCCCAAAAAGTAGATCATCACTCCCCTGATGTCAGTGATATAATGTCACTTTCATTTGGACCAATGATAAGAACCAATGATCTCCCTGCCAGCTGCCAGGTAGGACCTAGGATATACACAAGGGACCGTTACATGTAGATTTCATGCTTCTCCCTACAGAGCTGTGAAAGTTGCTTTTCCTAATGTTGAATGAAGCAGTCCTGAATCTCATAATTCTGTGAATGCCATGTTTATATTCTTATATGATCTAAGGTTTTAACATCCAACAGGCAGAAATTACAAGCTGCAAATTTAACGGATTTTTTTTTTTTTGTATATTCAAGTCCCATGTACATTTCCATAGCCTGAAATCAAACTGGCTCAAGCAGATTTCCACTGCAACCAGAAGTACCTCTCAGTTTGCTTAAAATTGTAATACATCCTGAGGACTGAAAATGTTAAGACCTAACTTTGAGTATGTTTGTTTTTCATACAAATTATGCCTTTTTTCTTTGTTGATCATGAAAGTCAGTATGCTCTCTTTATAGCTTAAAATTTGGGGGGGGGGGGGGGGGTTTCTCTTTGACCTACAAAAAAGGCAACAATTGAGAGATCTTTGGACCTGCATAGACAAAAGCTCTGTGGATGGGCACTGAAGTATGTGAAATGCATATACAAATAACAACTTTCATTCCAAATGGAGAATGCTTCTTTTTCATGTAGCATATCGGAAATGGGCCAGACAGCACATGAATAAACTTTAAAAACTGCACAGTGTGCCACCAAAGATGAAATGATTACTGGACAGATGAATCAATGACATAATCACATGACTATATAATAGACTTTTGTTATCTTTGGTTTATCAAATAATGAGGCAAGAGTAGAGCTCGAGACCAAATGGGCTTGTCAACCATAATAGGAATCATGGTTGCATAATAAGCACTTTTCTCCCTAATTTCTTGTCAAACTGTTTTGGTTTTTTTGTCTGTGAAAGGAACTGCCTCCCAGCAAAATTTTTTTAAAAATATATTAATGTTGCATGCAATGTGACATTACTTTTGGGGAAAACCATGGAAGTGATGTTGTGTTGCTCAAGGAATTGCTGGATACTCTGTGCTTTTTGTTTGTTTGGGTTTTTAAAAACATTTTCTTCTGTTGCTACAAGCTTTCAGGTCTTGTCATCTGCAAAAACTACTTGACCTGGGGAGTTTTTTTTCTGGAAGTTTCTCATGTTCTTTAAAGTGGAAATCCCTGTTTCTGACAGAGGATACACTCTGGAGAATATCACATTTATTGGTAACGTACAACTGAACCCTGCCAAAAAGGGTGTCTTGAAGTCTTCTGAAAACAAGCTGACAAAATCCTGTCATTTTTTCAGTCCTTTTGACTTTCTTCTTTCTGAGAAAATGATATTGTGGGATAACGTTTGTTAATATTAGGCCTTGTAAAAACCTATTTACAATTCCCCCTTTAAAGGTTGCCTGCTACGAAGGACTGTAATACTCATTCTATTGCCATCAAAGTAACGTTCCTGTAGCTTAAAGGAAAGGAAATTATTTACCAAAGCCTGAGTAAAGTTTGAGTCCAGTGGCACCTCTAAGACCAACGTATCTGACAAAGTTGCTTGCACACAGAAGCTTATACTGTGAATAAAGCTTTGTTGATCTTAAAGTTGCCACTGAACTCAAATTTTGTTCTGCTGCTTCAGACCAATACAGCTACCCTATCTGAATCTAAAGCCTGAGTATAATTTATGGGTGGTTTCCATTTTATCCTAGTGAAGCTGCTGGTTTTTGAATGATTGTGGACTGATATTTGTTTGATTTTTAAAAATTTCTTATTTCTTTAATGGATGCTAATTTAGTGGAAAAGTGAAGAATAAATATTTTACTGGTGTTTTTTATATAGATGCATGTATACACACAGACACACATATAGTATAGCATAGCTGCTCTTATTATAAAAAAGTATTTCTTTATGGTGCAGTCACACAACCACAATTTTTCCTGGCATAAAATAATCACTGGGACTTGTCACTAAACAAGTAAGATGGTCTGATGTAGTTGAAATACCATAACCTCATTGTATGCTTCCCAAAAAAGCCATAGATTCCAGTCCCATATCTAGAAGGTATCAGTATATATCAGGCTCTACTCACAACAAAATTCTTCAGCTTGGGTCCTGGGGATCAGAGTTATTTATGGTCATCTCATCTGAGAGAAACTTTTAAAAATATTTGTAAACATTTCCAATTCTTGTATCTGAGCTGTGAGTTCTTAAGTAACGAATAGCTCTATGAGTCTTCAGACAATGTTCCATTGAAAGAGAATCCTGGTATTCTGGCCTGAGAATATTTCAGACAAGTTGAGGACCCATTAGGTTTCACTTGAGGAAGAGAGCTCAGCCTTCTATGCCACTAAGTAAAAGTTGTGGGGAAAGTTGTAATGTTATAGGAGTCAGGGTTTAGGGCAATGTAGGGGAAAGTAGTTTAACCTCCCCTATCCATATTGTATTGCCAACCTCAAATATGACCACTGTAGCACCACAGATAGTGGCAGGTTTGGGAGCTGACAATTTGAAAAGTTGCTCAGTAATCTTCCAGCCTAGGAAATATAAGAATGGGGGATGAGTTGGCAGTAAACCACCCTCTCCACACTCTGTGAGATAGTTTGGGGCTGGAGGCACAGCAGACTGCCACATCTAGGGTGACCATAATGTCTGAAGGCCAGCCAGGGACACTGGGGGGGGGGGGTGCGCGCGGTGACGTCCGGTGACGTCACTTCCGGTGATGTCATGCCACCACCGGAAACAGGAAGTGGCATCACTTCCTGTGACATCATTTCCCCCGCGTCACCTGCCGGAAACAGGAAGTGACTTCACAGCACTTCCTGTGACGTCCCCAAAAACCCCCCAAATATCACCGCCGGAAACAATTTTGTTCTCAAATCCTGTATATACTTCATCAGTATATGGGATAAGGCACTTTCTCAACTGTGCTGCATAATGCAGCCTATTTATTTTGTCCTGTTGGCTCTGTTGGCTCTATCTGCGCCACCTTCATCACTTTCGGGGTGTGGATCCCCCAGTGGGGTGGTCTCCCGACTCCCTCCGCTGACTGTTTCTGATAGCCCTGCGCCCCCTCTTTCATTTGATATGTGTCCCGTGCGGGTGCCACCCTCCCGCCGGGAGATGCCGCAAAATGAGCCCCCTTGAGGCTTATGGCGGCAGGGCTCGGGGGAAGCGAGCTAGACTGCTGTTCTTTTGAGGGGTTATAGAGTGTTTCGAGCCCGTCCCTGTGGCATCGGTCCCATCATTGTGGGGCCCAGGGGGCCGGCGCAGCGGCACGCTGAAGCAGCCTGTCGGTCACTTCCAGGTTCCTGTCCTGCATCTTGACCGGTGTTATTAGTGACAGGCTGCTTCGGCGTGCCGCTGCGCCGGTCCCCTTGGTCCCACAACGATGGGACCGATGCCACAGGGACGGGCTCGAAACACTCTATAACCCCTCAAAAGAACAGCAGTCTAGCTCGCTTCCCCCGAGCCCTGCCGCCATAAGCCTCAAGGGGGCTCATTTTGCGGCATCTCCCGGCGGGAGGGTGGCACCCGCACGGGACACATATCAAATGAAAGAGGGGGCGCAGGGCTATCAGAAACAGCCGGCGGAGGGAGTCGGGAGACCACTCCACTGGGGGATCCACACCCCGAAAGTGATGAAGGTGGCGCAGATAGAGCCAACAGAGCCAACAGGACAAAATAAATAGGCTGCATTATGCAGCACAGTTGAGAAAGTGCCTTATCCCATATACTGATGAAGTAAATACAGGATCTGAGAACAAAATTGCACTAGAAGACACAAACGCAAAGCTCCCTTACACTGAATCAGTGCTTGGGTCCACCAAAGTCAGTATTGTCACATAAGAGAAGCCCTGTTGGATCAGGCCAGTGGCCCCTCCAGTCCAACACTCTGCGTCACATAATAACATAAGAGAAGCCCTGTTGGATCAGGCCAGTGGCCCATCCAGTCCAACACTCTGCATCACATAACAACATAAGAGAAGCCCTGTTGGATCAGGCCAGTGGCCCATCCAGTCCAACACTCTGCATCACATAACAACATAAGAGAAGCCCTGTTGGATCAGGCCAGTGGCCCATCCAGTCCAACACTCTGCGTCACATAAGAACATAAGAGAAGCCCTGTTGGATCAGGCCAGTGGCCCATCCAGTCCAACACTCTGCGTCACATAAGAACATAAGAGAAGCCCTGTTGGATCAGGCCAGTGGCCCATCCAGTCCAACACTCTGCATCACATAAGAACATAAGAGAAGCCCTGTTGGATCAGGCCAGTGGCCCATCCAGTCCAACACTCTGCGTCACATAAGAACATAAGAGAAGCCCTGTTGGATCAGGCCAGTGGCCCATCCAGTCCAACACTCTGCATCACATAACAACATAAGGAGGGAGGGAGGGAAGGAAGGAAGGAAGGGAGAAAGGGAGGAAGGGAAGAAGGGAAGAAAGGAAGAAGGGAGGGAGGGAAGGAAGGAAGGGAGGGAAGGGAGGGAGGAAGGAAGGAAGGAAGGAAGGGAGGGAGGGAAGGAAGGAAGGAAGGAAGGAAGGAAGGAAGGAAGGAAGGAAGGAAGGAAGGAAGGAAGGAAGGAAGGAAGGAAGGAAGGAAGGAAGGAAGGAAGGAAGGAAGGAAGGAAGGAAGGAAGGAAGGAGGGAAGGAAGGAAGGAAGGGGGAGGGAGGGAGGGAAGGAAGGAAGGAAGGGGGAGGGAGGGAAGGAAGGAAGGAAGGGGGGAGGGAGGGAAGGAAGGAAGGAAGAAAGGAAGGGAGGAGGGAGGGAAGGAAGGAAGGAAGGCAAGGGAGGGAGGGAAGGAAGGAAGGAAGAAAGGAAGGGAGGGAGGAGGGAGGGAAGGAAGGAAGGGAAGGGAGTGAGGGAAGGAAGGAAGAAAGGAAGAAAGGGAGGAGGGAGGGAGGGAGGGAGGGAAGGAAGGAAGGGAAGGGAGTGAGGGAAGGAAGGAAGGAAGGAAGGAAGAAAGAAAGGAAGGAAGGAAGGGAGGAGGGAGGGAAGAAAGGAAGGCCGCCCCCCGCCCCCCCCCCGCTTTCAGCCCCCTTACCTTAATCCAGGGCGGCGGATCCAGCGGCGGCGGCGGCGGGGAGTCCTCCGGCGGCGGCCTCGCGGCGAGGGAGGGAGGGAGCTGCCGGGGCTGGCCTCTGGAGGCCTCCAGGGACCAGCGCCGGGCCTCTCCGATACCGGCGCTGGCCTTTGGAGGCCTCCAGGGACCAGCGCCGGCTGCTCCGCGGCTTCCCCGCGGCCTCCGCTGGTCCCTGGAGGCCCTCCAGAGACTCTGGAGGGCCTCCAGGGACCAGCGGAGGCCGCGGGGAAGCCTTCGCTGGCCGGCGCTGGTCCCCGAAGGCCTTCCAGAGGCTCTGGAAGGCCTTCCGGGACCAGCGCCGGGTGCCCCGCGGGCTTCCCCGCGGCCTCCGCTGGTCCCTGGAGGCCCTCCAGAGACTCTGGAGGGCCTCCAGGGACCAACGGAGGCCGCGGGGAAGCCTTCGCTGGCCGGCGCTGGTCCCGGAAGGCCTTCCAGAGGCTCTGGAAGGCCTTCCGGGACCAGCGCCGGGTGCCCCGCGGCTTCCCCGCGGCCTCCGCTGGTCCCTGGAGGCCCTCCAGAGACTCTGGAGGGCCTCCAGGGACCAGCGGAGGCCGCGGGGAAGCCTTCGCTGGCCGGCGCTGGTCCCCGAAGGCCTTCCAGAGCCTCTGGAAGGCCTTCCGGGACCAGCGCCGGGTGCCCCGCGGCCTCCCCGCGGCCTCCGCTGGTCCCTGGAGGCCCTCCAGAGACTCTGGAGGGCCTCCAGGGACCAGCGGAGGCCGCGGGGAAGCCTTCGCTGGCCGGCGCTGGTCCCGGAAGGCCTTCCAGAGCCTCTGGAAGGCCTTCCGGGACCAGCGCCGGGTGCCCCGCGGCTTCCCCGCGGCCTCCGCTGGTCCCTGGAGGCCCTCCAGAGACTCTGGAGGGCCTCCAGGGACCAGCGGAGGCCGCGGGGAAGCCTTCGCTGGCCGGCGCTGGTCCCCGAAGGCCTTCCAGAGGCTCTGGAAGGCCTTCCGGGACCAGCGCCGGGTGCCCCGCGGCTTCCCCGCGGCCTCCGCTGGTCCCTGGAGGCCCTCCAGAGACTCTGGAGGGCCTCCAGGGACCAGCGGAGGCCGCGGGGAAGCCTTCGCTGGCCGGCGCTGGTCCCCGAAGGCCTTCCAGAGGCTCTGGAAGGCCTTCCGGGACCAGCGCCGGGTGCCCCGCGGCCTCCCCGCGGCCTCCGCTGGTCGCTGGAGGCCCTCCAGAGTCTCTGGAGGGCTTCCAGCGACCAGCGGAGGCCACGGAGAGGCCTCCACCACTGCCGCCGGGCCCCGCGCGCGGGCGGGGAAGGCGGGGAGTGAGGGTGGGAGCGTCCCTGCGCGTGCGCAGGGGCCCTGCGCAGGCGCAGGGACGCTCCCTCCCTCACTCCCCGCCTTCCCCGCCCGCGCCCGCGGCCCACCGGCTCCTGGGCTGCCTAAACCGGGACCTTTAATGGTCCCGGTATAGGCAGCCCGGGATCCGGGATTGGGTGGCCAGATCCGGGAATGTCCCGGGAGACCGGGACGGTCTGGCCACCCTAGCCACATCAATATGACCTGGAGCAATGTTGTAGTAGGGAGACTATTATGTCCTTCTCTGTGATCTAGAAATATTCCTTTATTTCTTGTAATGGCTCTCGTCCTTGTTAAATGGGGTATTTTCTCTACCCTTTGACTCCAACTCGTCATTATTGCATTTCATCATTTACTAGGGTTCCCCCCCACCCCAGTCTGCAACGTTTGTTCCTGCCAAATTGCTTTCCATCATCTGTAAGGGTTATTTTTAAATTCTGTCCTTTACATCCTATTTTTCTGCATACCTGAGGATATCCCTGAGTACTCAGAAACCCCTACTTGCTTGTTTTCATTTCACCAGTGTGCTGGTTAGCATGGCATAGCACCATCAAATTTGATCTTAGAGGAAATGATTCATAGTAGAATCATTGTTAGCTCTTAGGTTAATTTATATAACAGAAACTATATTATAGTAATATAATTCAGATAATTACATATTACGCTTATGCATTTGTGTGTAAGTGCATCAGTATAGGGATGGCTAATGCATTATTATCATAGATTGTTTTTTTAGTATTTAGATTGAACTCTTAGTCAGCAAAGAGCCAGCATTCCCAGCTGGTGTATATTCAGGAATTTGTACTACATGAACTATTCTTGCTCACATACCGAATAAGCATACCAAATAATCAAAGCGATGCATTAATCAGTAGACATAGTATGCAACCGTGGGGAGTTGACAGGCAGGGGGACTTCCAGTGTAATTTTCACTTCTCCTTTCTCAGCATTGCCAGCAGTTGGGTTGGGCAATCTTAAAACTGTAACTCTGTTGATACTTCTAAACAAACAAACACATATGTCCATCCTCAACAGGTCACAGATATTAATTCATATATGTTTCAATTGCCTACTTTTGAGAGTAGCTTACTTTCTTGCTCCTCTTAAGAGGGGAAATGTAGGGATTTAATATTTTAATATGAATACTCTAATATTAATATTAAATTACTATTCCTCTGGCAACCAGCGAAAACCTCTGGTTGATCTATTGCTTGGATTGGTGATGGCAATCTCATTGCTGCAAGTAGTAATTCTGTGGGCATAGGACAGAGACATGAAACTGGCTGTCTTCCACTATCTGTGGTGTTCCACCTTTGATCAAGGTGGTACATGAGAAGGGAAGATATGGTGGTGGGAGGAGTGTTGGTTCAGAAAGACATGCAGAGAGATGTGTAAATAATCTCTGTAATATCCAGCCTGTTGCATGAAGAACAGGGTGACCTGGCCTGCTTGACTGAAACTTGGTAGCATGAATCTGATACGGTCAGTTTGACACAACTGACACAACCAGGGTATAAAGTCCTTTACCAAGCTTAAATTGGAGGACAGAGGATGAGGTGAGTCTTTTTTACTAGATACCTGGTACAGACAGAAGCCAGCTATGGTTGTATGCATATTGTGTTCAGCACCAGGAATAGCTCAGTTATTTTGCTGGCATACTGGCCCGAGGTCACCCATCAAATCTCATGGGTGAGTGAGGGTTTAGAATCTAGGCCTTCCACATCCTAGTGTAACACTTTAACAATTACACCAAAATGGGTCTCTAGATCATATTGTTACATTGCCATTATCAGAACAAGACTCTAGAGGGAGAGTATATAAGTCTTCCTAAATAAACACATTTCCTAAATCTAAATTTCCTAAATAATCTAAACGTTTGGAGCTGAGGAGGGCAATTTGAATGTGTATTTGGGCAATGTTGATGGTGTACAGCTGCTGGGTTTAGTGCATCACTGAAATGGTTTAAGACTCCTTTGTGTCCATCCCCTCAAAGAACTGCTATAAGGAAGAACTCTTTTCACTTCTGGCAAACAAGGATATGAAGATAGGCATTTGGTTCAGCTTAGCTGTAGGAAAAGTGGTTGAACTTCACTTGCTGACAAATTAATAAGGTGTTACACTTAAGCACTTCAACCAATCAGTTCCTGTGGTATCAGAATTATACTTCTGCAACAGGAGGACAAGTTATACACTTGCCACCTGTTTCCTTACTTAGTGTCAATATATATACAAAGGGAAAAGAGGAGATGAACCATAAATGAAAAAAGTAATGTTATATTTTAAACATTTACAAAGGTAGTAATTTCTTATATGCTCAGGGAAATACTGATTGCCACTTTGGGGTTGGTCAGCATTTTTTTCTCCAGCCCAGTTTGGCAAGGGATCCTGGAGTTTTTTGCCATCTCCTGGACATGGAGCAGGGGTCACTGGGGATGGGGGGGTGGGGTGGGTGGGAAGTATTTGTGAATTTCCTGCATTGTGCAGGGGGTTGGACTAGATGACCCTGGAGGTCCCCTCTAACACTATGATTTTATGATTCTAATATATTCTGATAATGCACTGTGAAAAGTTCTCATATGCATAAAAAGTCATCTTTTTTCATGGTTTCACAATGTGTTCTTTATGTTGGAGCTCTTAAATAGAAACTGTAACTGTTCTACCCTAAGATATCCTGATTATTAGAAAAATCTGAAACCAAGCAAACTTAACAGTTAAAACGTGGAATGCAAAATATCCCTTTTGGTAAGGATTAGGGATGGACATGAACCAGGAAAATGTGGTTTGGTTTGTGGTTCATGGTAAGCAGGGTTTGTGAAACATGGACTGTCATGAACTTTTTGATGCTAGATGAACTGGTTTGTGTTGTGAATGTTGTGATATAATAGACCCTCCCTCCTACCCAGCGAGCTAGAGACACAAAATTTACAGGGGATCTCCAGCTGACTCTCTTCTACCAACCTTTTAAGTTTGATGAGAATAGGATTGGCATTGTCTGAGTTATGCCCCACCTAAGAAGGTGGTCCCAGAAAAATGCTTTTTGGGGAAATGGTAAATACAGGTTCAGGACTGTATACAACAGATCCTGTGCAAGCTAGAGACACCAAACTTGCAGCTGCTCTCCAGCTGATGTGCCTCCACCTGTCTGCTAAGTATGGTGAGATTGGATTTACAGGGTCTGAGTTACACCCCCCCCCCAAGGGTTCCCCATCCTCCACGGTTTCCAATAGAAAAAGGGGGGACAAGGGCAATAGAAGCCCCGCAGAACAAAATCAAAGTTCCTGAGAATCTCTGTAGTGAAAGCTGAAGGTGGGAGGCATTTTTGCAAGCCCAGTAGAATCAGTGTAATGTTCCAAGGAGAACCGGTGCCAGTGTGGCACTACAAACTGAGGTCAAGCCAAGAAAGTGCACAGACACAGATGCGAAAGTGTATAGAATAGATGTCCTGTAGTCTACACACAACAAACACACCAAGAACCCCACCCTGCTTCCCATCCCTCTATAATCTCTCCAAATTAGGGGCAGATTACATTTCTGGGGTCCCATTTACAGATCCCCAAGAAAGGTCTCCCCAGTGCTCTCTCTATAGAAGGCAGCTGCAGTTTTAGGAGTCTAAGGAATGGCTTAGGAACAACCCAGTGACATCAAGCTCACAGGGAAATTTCACCTGGGCAGACCCCTCCCCCAGCATGACATGCAAAGCAAGGCAAGCATCCATCCTACACTCACACCTCCAAGTCTTTAAAGACCGGTTCTGAAGGAGAGGAAGGCAGACATCCCCAAAGTTTTGATGGGTTCCCCAAAATTACCCACAACAGCTTCGTGGGCACCCCAGCCCCACCAGACCAGTGGAAATCAGAGTCTTCAGTTTTAAGTGATGCACTGATAGAAAGGCAGATATAACAATAGATTTCTGTGAGGGAATCCCCAGAGTTACCCCACAGCAACAGCTTGGAGCGATCCCCAGTCCCACCAGAAAAGCAAGGGAAGTATGCCCAGTGCCCACAGCCCTCACAGCCCTCCTCAGGGACATAACCCATGGCAAATTCCTCTACTCTCTGGAGGAAAAGAAACACCTGTCTATGTCGGGGTGCTTGGACCATCACAATTCTCTAAAGGCAGATTTGGAAGGACAGAAAGGCAGACATGACAAGAGACTACTGACAGTAACCCCAAAGTTACCCCACGATGACAGTTTTGGTGGGCACCCCAGCCTGATAAGATAAGCAAGAGAAACGTGCCCAATGCTCACAATTCTCACAGCCCCCCCCCCCCAGGGCTTACACACTGTGATGTATTCTTCTTTACACAGGAAACACCTGTCAGACTGGCTGAGTCACCCACAATTCCTCAAAGGATGAAAGGCAGATTTTACAAGAGACTTCCCACAGGGGCTCCCCAAAGTAATCCAATGACAGTTTGATGGGCACTTCAGCCCCAGCAGACCAGTGGGAATCAGAGATCTTTGTGGTCTGTGTGCAGTCCCACACTTTGTTTCAGTGCCTGCCGGGGGTCATTTTGTAGAAAGATAGGTGGTGGAGCTCATTAGCATAACTCATCAGCATATGCGGCCGCCCCCCCCCCCCCCCCAGCTAAACGCAACCCGATGCAAGAAAGGAAAGCCTCGGATGAGCAAGGCCTGCTTGGGCTGGCTAGAGATCCTGACAGCCCAAGCAGACCTTGCTCACCTGGGGCTCTCCTTGACCACCCCCCCCCCCCAAGTCAAAAGCGCAGCAAGTCATCCACCACCCAAAATCACATAAACAGTGGAGAAAAGGTTGTGCAGGCTTCTCCAGGGGTTAATGAGGGCTGCTGGGGGTGTGGCAAAGCTCTGGTGGCTGGCTGGTTGCCTGCTCTCCTAATCCAGGGATTGTTATGCAGCTGCACTTACTATTCAATGGACAAGGTAGGTGGGGAGGAAGAGGGGGAGCCGTCAGAAAGGTTCAGGAGCTGTTCTCCTGTGACCTGCTGAATTCAAGGCCTGGTGCCTGCACATGAACTCGACCTTGGAGAATATCCCTGCTAGCCTCAAATATTTTGGCACACCTTTCTCTCATGCTCTGGGGAGCAGGCATTGACTGTAAATGCCTGGAGCTGAGGAGAAAGTGCCCTCCCACTCAGTTCCTTTTTCAGTCGCTGTATTGTCTACACCTTGTGTTCTCTCCTTCATCAGAGCTCTTCTATATTTGTCCTCTACTGCCTATTTGTCTGTTTTTCTTACATTTCTTCTTCTATCTATCCCCCCTCACAAAAAAGCTTACTTTTTTTACTTATGAGTTTTGCCTCTTCTTGCTTCATCCCCTCCCCACCTACCCTTTGGGGACACAGTGGTAAAGAGCCCTGAGTCCACCTGTCACCCAGCAGGGAGGGAAGTTCACAATCAGGAGGGCATAAAACATGGGTCTTCACTCAACCAAGACACCCAGTAGCTAAGCCCTGCCACTTGGCACGAGCTGAGAGCCCTGAGTCCAGCTGTGGAGAAACAATCCTGCTCTGGTCTGCAGATGTTGTTCCATCATGCCCTCTTGGGTTTCCCCAACACTGGGAATGGCAGTTCAAGTGCCTCCACCAACTGTCCTTTGTAAAACTTGCTACTGGAGGGTCAGGACTCTTAGTTGCCCTTCCATGTTCTGAGGCCTTGCCTCTGTCTCCCACTACCCAGCAGGGACAGCTTCCTACATTGGGTACCACTAGGAGACTAGCCACTCGCCACCTGATTGCCTCCCCCTTCCTCCTGGTGCTTCTTTTTAATAAAGCATGTCCAAGATGGTGGAAGTCTGTTTGGCACAAAGAACCACTACCAGGATAAAACATTATAGAGCATTTATTAAAAAGAAAATGTTCACAGGCATATTTTTAGCATGGCACCAGATTGAGTGAGGGATTCAAAAGAAAAGGGTCCCAGCAGAGAGATCTGTTTACTATCAGGAGGGCATAAAATGTGGGTCCTCACTCAGCCAGGGCACCCAGTAGCTAAGCCCCTATGCTTGGTGTGAGCAGAGTGATGGGGTGATTCAGACCCCTGAATCCACCTAACATTCCAATCCCAGCAGGGAATAGGAGTTCATAATCAGGAGGGAATAAAATGTGCTCTGCTAGTTGTCTTTTAACAAGTTCCCTCTATATGTAACTGTGATGCAAAAAGTTGACAAACAAAAGTCTGTAGAGTTGAGCTGAGCATATACATAGCTTTCTGATCCCATAAAGTAGAATGGGAACTGTCTTACTGACAGCTAACCATGGAGCTTTGGAGGGTTCTTATTGGTGTTTCCAAGGCTGGATAATTGCGCCCCCATCTTTCCTTGAGGTTTTCTAAGGAGTTTAATTGAGCTGAGACCATGTGCTTTTTCCCACACAGCTTACCGCGGAGCGAAGTCCCTCCTCACCACGCAGTGTCTGCTCGGATTTCCCACCAACTGCTCCACGGAAGCAGGAAGTGCCAGGCCTTTTGCGTTGCAAATGTAAATCGCTAAAACCCAGTTTACATTAGCGACGCAAAAGCCGCGGATCTTCCTGCTTCTGCGAAGCAGTTGGTGGGAAATCCGAGCAGACGCTGTGTGGTGAGGAGGGACTTCGCTCCGTCGTAAGCTGTGTGGGAAAAAGCTCCATGTGTCCATTCACAAACTGCCACAAATTCACATACAGCACCACAGTTTGTGAAATGTTTGTGCTGGGCACCCGTCCACATACATTGCTTTGCAAACTACAAAGCAGCCAAAATTTGTGATGAACTTTAGTTTGTGGCTGAGTCATTTCCATTCCTAGTAGGGACAGACACTTTCCCAGTAATAGCTGTAAGCTTTAAAAAAAAAAAGTGGTGTTTTTTTTTTCTGGAAGAGACTAACAAAGCAGTCCCTCTAGTTATGAACTTATTTATATTTGCAGAATGCAGGCTTAATTTTATATTTCAAAAGTAGGAAATAGTCATCTAAGTGAGGTGACTTCTAGCATCATGACTGCTTTGAGAATTTAACTGCCTGTATTCAAAGGGAGTATTAAATCTACCAGTTCCCTTTCAGAAAATAGGTGTCACATTTCTTGCTTCTTAATGCTGACCTTTGGGTTAAATCAATATGGTATTGTTGTCAAATAACACACACACACAGTTATTGAGCAATATGTGTCATTAACTGAGCTCCTGAGTATGCATAAATTAAGGTAGGTTATACTGGGCATTCCTGCCTTAAACTGTGTTTCTCCTTATGTAGGTCATTGACGCACATTGGAGAGAAATTAATACTAATGGTTTAGCTGGGGGTTCATTCATGGATATTTCAGTGTCTTACCTAGTTTGTCTTTTACTTGTTGCTAGCAGAGTTCTTGGATCCTCGACAGAATTGTATCCATCTCAATCCATTAAAGTCAGTGGACTTAGAAGGGTGCAACTGCTTAAGACTGGCCTATAATAAAATCAACATTTTAATGAATACACATAAAAACCAGAGTGCTTAAATTCTAGGGTATTCTAGTCTTAAGCGTGCTTAAGACCTATTTATTTAGACCCCAATTCCATGCATACTTAGTTGGGAAGTTGGAGTCCAGTAGCACCTTTAAAACCATCAAAGTTTTCTTCAGAATGTAAGCTTTCATGGCAAACATCCAACTTTGAACCACTTTGCATGCTTAACCACTGCCCACCAGCTATATGTAGCACTGCTCACTGTACCCCATTTCATCGTCTAATGAAGTATGCATGCACATGAAAGCTTACATTCTGAATAAAACTTTGTTGGTCTTAAACTTGCTACTGGACTCCAGCTTTGTTCTGTTGCTTCAGACCAACATGGCTGCCCACCTGGATCAACCTAGTTAGTTGGGAGTAAGCCACACTGGAATCAGCAGAACTTATTCTGAGTAAAGCTGAATACAATGATGGTGTAGATATTTACATGTTTTCTTTTTAATTGTAGACCCTTTCTGAGGCATGTTTTCTTTAAGTCATGCTTAGGTTAAATAGTATTTTCCTTTGTTTTATGAGATATTTTTATTTTTTTCCTATGTGCCTTTATGTTTATTTTACAAGAGGAAGTGAAAAGAGTAACTAGTTAACCTTTGATTATTACTTTCATTTTAGCTGAGTAGAAGTGAAGTCCCAGAACATCACTGATTTAATGTAATTAATTTCCAAGATGATGAAATGGAAATTAAATTAAAATGGAAATCTTTTAAATTGATTTTTCCTATGTGATCTTTCTAAAGAGTTACCTAATATTTTTGAGAGCCTTTAAAAGGATTTATTGAATTGATTTCCAATAGATTTCCCTGTATTTACTGAACAATGGTAATTATACCCTTAGGCATAACCTTTGCTGGTTGTCAATATTCAAAGCCAAATGTCGCCACTAACAAGGTAGGAGCTGACAGTTGGGAATGATTACTACTTGATCTTTAGGATATCCTTGTACAGACAGTCATTATCCGTTTTAGCATTTTCAAGCCATATGATCTATCATCTCATCACACTGATGGGATTTTCCATGCCTGGTAAAACCTTGAACACTAGCCAATTTGATGCTGCTTGCAAGAATTCTAAATCTTTTCCAAGTCTGTCAGTGGTTGGTTGGGCACCTAAAGAAACTCCCCACATGTTGGCTACTAGACATATGATAATCCATCCCCAATCTTGCTGCTCCTAGAATATCTTCCACAGATATTCAGTACATTAGGGATATTTTCTGCTTTGAATCAGGTATGATTGCAGCCATTAAGCCTTTTTTTAAGGAAATACCACATTTGATTTAGGTGGTTTAAAACTGAGGAAGGTCTCTGTATTAAATGCTTCAAATTAATCTAGTCTAGGGTGTAATCCATGATCAGTATGATCTGCAGTATTGTCTCTAATGCCCTTTTCAGAACCCAGTTTGAACATCTGGCATTTCTTGTTCAGTATGGTAACAGACTTCATTGTAAGATTTTGATCATCACTCTGCCTGCATGAGAAATTAATGCAATGGTCCGATAACCTCTGCAGTCTTTGATATGCCCTTTTTAAAGAATTGGAATGTAAATTGAGCATTTCCAGTCTGTGGTCCATTGTTTTGTTTTTGCTATCTGTTGGCTCAGTCTTGTTAAGATTTTGATGGGACTCCATTTTTGTGGTTTGAAATAACTCTATTGATACCCTGTCTATTCCTGGTGATTTGTTTCTCCCAATTGCTCTCAGTGCAGCTTTCACTTTACTTTCTAAAACTGTAGGTTCTTCTTCAAAATATTCTTCTTGGAAGGAATCTGGTAATTACCATAGAATCTGTCATTCTTTCATCATATCAATTTGGTGTAATATTTAAGTGCGTGGACTCTGATCTGGGAGAACCGGGTTTGATTCCCCACGCTCCCACATGAAACTGCTGGAGTGACCTTAGATCACTCATAACTCTCAGAGCTGTTCTGCTTAAGAGCAGTTCTTGGAGAGCTCTCTCAGCCTCACCTACCTGTTGTGGGGAGAGGAAGGGAAAGGAGATTGTAAATCACTCAGACTCCTTTGAGTAGTGAAGGGCAGGGTATAAATCCAGTCTCTCCTACTCTTCCTACTCTTTTGTATAGGTCTTCAGTATACTGTTCCCATCTTTTCTTTGTTTTGTTTTGTTTAGTTAATGTGTTTCCATGTTGATCTTTCAGTGTGCCTAACTGTGTGTTAAATTTCCCTTTGATTTCTTGAATCTTGTGGACTAGATCTCTTGTTCTTCCTTTTTTTGTTGTTATCTTCTGTTTCTTTATACTGGTTATTATAATAACTTTGTTTGTCTCTACATGTGAGTTGCTGGGAAGCTGTATTTAGGCTTTTAATTCTGTTTCTGTTACCTTATGCTTCTCATCTATAGCAATATTATGAGTTTCATCAGTTATTCATCAACACTTTTCTTTTCTTTTGACTGCAGGAATAATTTTTCCACATTCTTCCTTGATAATAAATCTGATTTTAATGCATAGTTCTACTGGTTGCAATTCACTTGAACTTCTAATACAAATTTGTTATTTACATGGCCTTTAAACTCTTCAGGAATATTGTGTAGATTGGCACTATGAATGTACTGGTGTTTTTTAGCACCATTCTAATGTTTTTTTAGCACCATTCTAATGGTCCTGGACTTACCCACCTGCTGGAACTCTACCTATGTCATAATTATGTGTCTGGTGGAGCAGAAGAGCTCAATTCAGGATTGTCATCTCAGCATCAGCACCAGCTCCAATGACTGGCTGATCCTCCCTAATGGTGTGTGTGCTCAAACCCTTCCAGAACACCATCAATGTGCTCTGCACCCATACAATCAACCTGGGGCAAGTTATACTCCTGATTCAATGGCTGGAATGGGTTCTAACCTCTGTATTACGGCTGGGCCCCAAGGGAACCCCTATTCTCCCAAAGGTTGTGGGTGAGTATCACCATCAAGTTACACCCTCTCTGCAAGGAAGGGGAGTTCCGGTTAGCCTGTATGTGTGCCCCCCCCCTCATATAAAAGGCAACATTGCTCCCTGGAATGCAGAGCTCACCATTTATATATATATATATATATATATAGCCCGCCCTTTCCCAATGGGCTCTGAGAGGGTAACAACAGTCAATAATACAAGGTTAAAATCAGATACATATAATAATAAAATATACAATCTAAAAACAATATAATAGTCTAAAAACAAACTCCAATTCTGCAGCTGGTGGTATCAGTTGCCTCCACTCCTTCCATACATCACCCAGCTGGTATAAGATAAATGGGTCAACAGATTTATTTCAATGGGGTCCCTGCAGCAGGGAGGCTACAGAATAACAAAATGCCCACCGCCTCAGTTGAATGCTTGGTGAAACAGCTCTCTTACAGGCCCCGTGGAACTGCAACAGTCATGTGATGAAGAGTGAACTCTGCAAAGAAGTGTGGAGCCTACAGGCCAACAGATGTGGCCAGAGGGAAAAGTGGGTGGAAGATGCTATGGGAGAGGAGGAGCCACAGCCTGACAGCTTGGAGATGTTCTCAGGCCTCGGGAGACATTCTCAGCACCTGCCACTCCCATCTGGACCTAGCCAGGATGGATGCGTTGGCCTTCCTCAGCCTTCTCCTGCAGGCTAGCCCTCTCTGGACCTCACAGGGGATGATCTAGGTCTTGTGTTCTCCCCCTGTGTGTCCTTCTGCCTCTCCTCCTCTCTAGGTGATCCGGTTGTGCCCTTGGTGCTTGGGTGAGAGGATGACCACCTCTGCTGGGTGAGGATGGGCCCCCTTACCCAACACTTACCTCATGAAACAACATCTACCTTATAACACAAAACCTGCCTCATGATCATTTTAAATTGAGAACTCTGATTTCCACTGATGTCATGCAGCTGGGGTGCCGTGCCTGCCAAGCTGTTGTGGTGTTACTTTGCAGAGCCCAATAACACTGTACAAAATTCACCTAGAATCATGGGGAAATTTCTAGAGTGTTACTATGGAGTCCATTTTCCTGTCACTTTTTCTCCCAGGCCTCAGTTTCTCAAGGGTGGGAATACAGTTCAGGGCATGGGCTTGGTGGGCAAATGGCAAACCTAGCTGGCAGCCAGAATTATTTATAAATAGCAAAAGCTTAAGGTTTAAAGCTGATTTCTATTTTTTTTTCTTACGGAGTCCCTCTTTCCCAGTCTGGGAAATCAATCCCTGCTGCCTATGGAGCAGTTAACTGAGATACAAATACCTTGCAACATGGTACTCTTTGTTTCAATAAACAAATTCTTTTGAATTGATGCAGACTGATTGAAGAATTTTAGAGGCTGTCTGGGTAGTTGCTACTGCATTTAATTTTATGTGGTGCTGCAAATGAGAAATAAAGACACATGGGTTTTAAAACGTAGAGTGCATCTCAGTTGCTTATATATCTGCCTTGTTTTGTTTTAAAAGGTTTCAAAGCTTCCCTTTGAGAAATCAGAGAAGCCTGTCTTCTGTGAACGGGAGGGGAAAGGTCTGCTACTTTAGGGAGATGAGATGTTTATAAGAGCGTGACATTTTTCTCTTTGTTTGATTACATTAGATATATTAAATGTAACCTGAGTTTTTCAAGTTTCTCAAGCTGTGAAAATTCAAAAGATTTCATATGAATTGTCTTGTCTTCTCTTCCACTTGTTTGCAAGTGAAGCCTCTGCAAGGGTGATTGTTTGCAATAATTGCAAAAGGATAGTGGTAAATGGCAGACTTAAAATTCATCTGGCGCAAACACCAGTGAGATTGTATTTGAGGTTATAACAGTGAATATTTATCAACCACCCGTTCTTGATAAGAATAAGAAAATGACCATTGAGAGTATATGGTATCATGAAATAGTACTGCTTAAAACAAATTGATGCTGTATATGGAATGTGAGGTCCCTTTTCAGTTCTAGTTTTTATTACTATTATGATGCTAAACAATTTGCTATGGTTACTTGCTCAGTTGTCTTTGATTAAATTTACATTTGTACAACTTGAAATCAGGCATGTCTAGAATGCTGCATTAAATTTGATCAATATTTAAACATTGGGATCAAACTGTTTACATGCAAATAGAATTTTGATTACTTTGATACTTTTCTTCTAAGTTTGAATGAAATGTTATGTCAAGCAGCCTTGTGACTGTGTGGCAGCCACTTCTACAAGCTTCTCTCCATAAGTTGCTTCCTATTCTTCAGAATAGTTAACTAGGGTTGCCATCCTCCAGGTGGTACTGGGAAATATCTCAGAAATACAGCTGACAGGAATAATTTTTCCTGAACAAAATGGCTGCTTTGGAGGGTGGACTGTATGGCATTCTACAGAGGAGCTCCAGGGCTTTTTTTGAGCAGGAACACACAGGAACGCAGTTCCAGCTGGCTTATTTTCAGGGAGTGTGACCTAATATGCAAATAAGTTCCTGCTGGGCTTTTTCTTTAAAAAGCCCTATGTGAAACAATGGTAACATCAGGGGGCGTGGCCTGATATGCAAATGAATTTCTGCTGGGCTTTTTCTACCAAAAAAGCCCTGCAAGCTCCTTTCCCTTCCGAAATCTCAGCCTCTCTGGACTCAACTCCCCAGATCTCCAGGTATTTCCCAACCCAGATATGGCAATCCTAATCATTAACACACAAATGCAGCCAATTAGAGGAGGTTTGTTGTCATATAGCAGGAGAAGAGTTACACAGCTGCATGGGGAGTGATAGGCCTTCTCTTGAAAAACAACTGCTGCTCCCATGAGGCAGTGAGAGAATGCAAATGTACAAAAAAGGGCTGTTGCCCTTTTATAACATATCAGGTCATGATGGGCTGAGAAATAGGCCATGCAGCCCTCTGATTCCTCTTTAGTTAGTAAAACAAATCTTTAACAGAAAGAATTTCACAGATGCAGGGAGGGGGGAACTCCAGTTTCCATGAGTCTGTGCAAGAATGTGCATGTGCAAATTCATCCACATTCAGGCAACTTGCTTGCCTTTGGCTTTAATGAATATTCAGTTGGGCAGCCATAAGGGACACTAAGACTCCTTACAAGTTGTAATGAAACTTACAATTAAACTATATATAATGAACTAATTATAATGAAACTTACAGTTAAACTATAATGAAACTCCTTACAAGTTATAATGAAAGCACTTGGAATGTTCTCTTTTTGCTTTAAGAGTGTGGTAGACTGCTGGCAGCTTGGGAAGGGAGGGAGCGTCAGCCATGAGAGAAAAGCCACAGGAAGTAGTATGTAGGGTTGCCATCCTTCAGATGAGGCCTGGACTTCTGGAATTACAGGTACAATTGCTCTCCAGGCTACAGAGCAGTTCCCTTGAAAGAAATGACAGCTTTGGAGGGCAGATTCTATGAACTCATATCCCTTTTGAGGTCACCCTCTGCCCCAAGTGTTGCCCTCCCCATATTTCTTCCCCAAATCTTCAGGAATTCTCCAAACTGGAGTAGGCAACCCTACAATATTTTTCATGTACCATCATCTTTTTAGCATAATTGGACACATTCAGACTTGAAACTCTGACAATTTATGAACATTCTAAGGTGCTGATTGCAGCTAGCAGGTGATTGAACATACTCAACTGAAAGCTCAATAGGTATGCCTTTTCAAGGGCTGCAAGGTTGTATGAGAATGCACCAGGTTACTAAACAAAAGCTGTCCTTCACTGTCAAATTAAACATCTGTGTAATGTTTCCTTTTTCATACTCCATTACAATAAAATATCACAACCAAAATAGCATTTTAAAAAGGCAAGAGTACTTTAGCTCTCAGTGTTATTGAGTGAAATTGGTCCCTATTGATTAATTTTAGATCCTTACCAACTGGTAGTCTAATGCTGGGCTTTGCTGTGCAGTGACAGAGCATAGAATCTCATTCTAAGCCCCTGCATCTGTTCAGTGGAATACATTTATCAACTTGTTTGAACACTATGACTTACCCCCTGATCTGTGGAGAAGCCCCTGGAAAAACAGCTTTGCTGAGTGAAGGGCTTGCTATGGAGAATTCAGTGCAGTAGAGTGGGAGACAAGAACACAGCTGTACTGTGTCCCTCCAGTAGTAAGATCAGTTCTGTTCCTCTGTTACTACTATATAGTATTGCATTACCAAGACAGGCCTTCAGTGATGGGTGAGAGTTTAAGTCCTTACATACACAAATGAAGACAAAACTGGACTTGATGACCTTCAAGTCTTTGGCTGCTGCTGCTTTAGCTCTTGGTATAGAGGTGTGTGCTTAAGTCATGGTAGCAAACAGGGCAGCTTTTAAAAGTGCTGCCAGCCACTGGATTTACATCTTTTTGCATGCTAGTATTGTTTAACACCATTTTTTTGTTTCAAGTAGATGTTTCAGATAAGTGGGGAGTCCTTTAAATAAAATGCAGCAGATTTTTAAGACTGCAAGCTTTAATTGTTGTATTAATCCATTCAAACGCTAGCTCTATTCATTTCAGGAAATATGTGTCTCTCGAGTATAGCTTATTTGAGAGATGTAGGATGGCACAGAGCATTTCCTTTGGAAAAGAGTATGATCACCTCTGTGCTCCATTTCCATGTCTTTTCAGTGTAAGCTATTTTATTATCTTGTGAGACTAACTGTTGGATAGAAAATAAAAGGAATATGGAGACTATGCTTAATTTTTTTATTATTTGTGTTTGTCATAATTTTTTTTCAGTTATATTGTACAATGCAAAAGCAATGCATGCAGCTTTTAAGTTGTGTGCTTTTTGTTTTTAATTTTGACTAATTTTAATTCAATTTATCCTTTCAGTTAGATGTTGCCAGGGAAGAGCTGTTCTGCCACAATTTTGATGGGAACTGAAGGCCCAAGAAAGACACTGCCATCCTGGCTACAAAATTCTTTAGTTTCCGTTCACCCACTTGGTGATAAGAGTTTATCGACTTCAATTCTCAACACAAATGTTTTCCCACCAAGAGAGTTCCTATAGGAATACAGCAGCCACATAATTATGTGTTGTGCAAAATGTTTGTTACAGACTTTTGGGCACCATAGATGCCTTAACATCTTCCTGTTGAAAGGCAGACTATAAACATTTTACTAAAATAAATTAAACAGACATCCTAGGTGATAAATTAGTCAGAACCTCAGCTTACAAGCCAATAACTGCATCAAAATGTTTGTGCTTTTGTGTATTTCCAATACAGTCATTACTTTGATGTCATTACTAGGGTTGCCTGGTCTGCTGGTTACTCCAGCAGGGGGATTTGGGGGGTGTTCCAGGTGTGGATGGGGGACATGACATACTGCCATCACCTAGAAGTGATGCCATTGCATCAGCAATGCTGGGAGCATGACTCTGGTTTTTAGGTGAAACTGTAGCAAATTTGCCCTCAAACCATAGAGTTTTACCCAAAAACCAGAGCATCTCCCCCACAACATCTCTGTTTAGGGGTAGAGTTTTCCCGCCAGCCAGCTGATCTGTGGCAGGAAGAAGCTCCCCAAACTGGGGCATCCCCTGCTTGAGCCTGGGGACTGGTAACCCTATCACTACTCTGTTATCTTTAGGGTTGGTTCATGTAGCTATCGAAAATGCAGGCTCTAGACAAAGAGTATGGTGAGGTGACATATCTTATTTGTACATTTCCATAGTGCATAAAATGTGTTTGTGAACCAGTGTTTGTGGTGCCTTCATTTGTAAATGTGTTTGCTCGTTTTTTTGTGATTCATATATCGCATGTAGCATTCTTACATGTGGTTTATGTACATAGGTATATGATCCACTATATATTTTTCATGCAATGTGGTGGAAAGTAGCCTGACACTGCCATGGCTGACCACATGTGTCCTATACTCAACTAGAGCTTATATGAACCAGCCTTTAGTTGCCATGCTAATAAATTCTTACTATATAGTCATTTTACACCTCTCCTTTCTTGTTACAGGTTGATAAAGTATGTGGACATCCTGAAGAAAGAGAAATGAAACCTTCCCCAGACAATATAGTGCAAGCAAAAGAAATATCTGAAACACAGCCTCTCACAATGGCACACTCCTCTATTCTAACCAATAAAAGGAGGTAAACATCAAGTAGACATATTGCATTTTAATTTTAATTCAGAAAATCTATACAGGTACTCAAAGGGACATGCAGTATACATGTATGAAGATGTGCGGGATCACACTCACTGGTTCTGCTATAGATGTTCTTATTCAGTCAGATATCAGCCAAAAGCCTAACAAAGGCTGGAAGTAGCCAGATCCGAATAGTATGGAAGATCCTACACACATTAATTTGTATATGTGTAAAGGATCTCTGCAGACATTGGGCTAAATATGCAGGTGTTGTGGGGGAGACAGAAGGTGTGATCCTGCTCCAGTTTGGTGTAGTGGTTAAGTTTGGCGTAGTGGTTAAATGTGTGGACTATTCTTGGGGAGAACTAGGTTTGATTCCCCACTTCTTCACATGCACCTGCTGATGTGACCTTGAGTCAGTCATAAGTTCTCACATAGCTGTTCTGCTGAAGAGCAGTTCTGGGAGAGCTCTCTCAGCTCCACCTGCCTCATAGGGTGTCTGTTGTGGGGAGGGAAAGGGAAAGGAGATTGTAAGCTACTCTCCTTCGGGTAGTAAAGTGTGGGATATAAATCCAATCTTCTCCTTCTCCTCCTCCTCCTCCTCCTCTCTACACATGTACACTGCATAGTGTGCACAGTCTATACACATGCCCTTTTGAACATTTACATAGAACTATTGTTTTCCATAGTTAGTGTATAGCAGCATTGTATATCAGTGCTGCTACCAGAGACCAACTTGTGCTTCTTAATTTTCACTGAAGTGTGAACATTTAAAAACTCTGTTCAGAGTTGTAGATCAAATGTTAAAATATGCTAGTGTGCTTATTCTTTGAAACTCTTATAGTCTGGTTTAATTCATGAGGCAGATCTTCATCTACATTGCACCAATGGGAGGCTGATATAAAAGTTATATTGTGTGAGCAAAGAGAACTTACTTATGGAGTATTTCACACTCCAGGCATCTCACTTAAACAAGATGACTTCACTTGAATACAGGATGTATAGCCCTGGTAGGCATTTGTATTGGCATGCCAAAATTCCATATCTGAGGTTCCAGTTGAAATGAGATGCCAGATGGATCCAAGTTTAGTCTAGCAAAGAATTCACTTCAGATACTTTGGAGTCTGCTTATGTATTCTGAAATTCTAGAAAAAAACCATTTAGTCCATAAAAGAACCCATAAATGTCTATATGGTGCCTCATAAAAGAGAAACTTAATCCATAACATACTAGTTTGGAACTTCTGGAGTGTTTCTGCAGACAAAAGGATTTCCACCCAAGGAATATGACTTTCTCACCTACTCCTTCTGTTGCAGCTTAAAATACTGTCTTTGGGAACAGAAACCCCCATTAGCAGCATCATGCAGGCATTTTGGACTCTACCTGAAGCAGAGGCCAAGCAAGTCATGCTTATTGAGCAGAGGCCCTTTCATGTAGAAATGCTCTGGTTAATCCAGGTCTTTGGATTTTCCAGAAAATCTGAAAGAAAACAATATTGTCCTTAAGTTGTAGCACATTCATTCTAGGTTTCGCTTTTCCATTCATTCAGATCTAAAATGGTATCAGGCTTCATCCCCAAGTCTCCAGTATTTTCCCAAAAGCCGGTATGCTTGGATCCACTTACATTATTGTTAAATATCTGTACAATCAGTGTTTTCTTTAATATGAAGTCCTGTAATTTGAGTAAAGGACTATTCATGAATCAATTGCAAAATTAGGGCCTAAATCATAAAGTGATCATATGGCTCCATCTCTCAGTAGTTCAGGTTAAAGCTGAAGTTTTTCAAGACCTGAGATATTCCAAATGAATGAATGAAAACTATAATGCAGTGGCATAAAAGATTTTTAAAAGCCTCATTTTTCTGTCGCTTTCCAAGTAATAAATTCCAGATTGGAAGGTTTCTTTTTGGTTCCAATTCATCTTTCCTTGCAGATGATATCTCCTAAGAATAGTGACTTTTTTGTTTTATCACCATCTAAATTATTTTTCACCTTCTCATATCTTTTTAACTCTGTGAAACCTATCTCTGTGACTATGCTGGCATGGCTAATACTGGCACAAAACCTGCATGATATTTTGGTTACTCTTACCTGTGCATGTTACACCTCTCCAGCAGATGTTAGCTTTAGTTGCTTTGTCAAACACAATTCAGGGATGGACAGACACTAGGAATTGTGCTTTCTTTGAAGCTGGGATCACAAGAGCAAGTGCTGCCACTGACAGCCAGTATGGTATAGTTGTGTGAATGCTGGATCTGGAACATCCGCATTCAAATCTCTTTCACCCTAACCCTCTTTACCAGGTTGTTGTGAGGATAAAAAGGACTAGGAGAGAACAATGTTCTTTACCCTTAGTTTCTTGGAGGGGAGGATGAGATAAAAACCTTTAAACCCAACAGTGGACTCAAACTTTGTTCTATTGCTTAGGAGCAACACAGCTACCCACCTGAATAAAGTTAGATGATATTGTTAATTTCAGAAATTTTAAGTATTGCACAGGCCTACTTATTGACATTTGGCAACAAAAGAGACTTGGCTACAACATTTGAGGCTCACTTTTAATATATCCTGCAACTAAACACAAACTGGAAGTATATTCTGTTTAAAACTTCAGTATTTAGGTTTAATTAGAGGAAAGGAGCAACTGAGGTAATATGATGTCAGGATTTCACTGTATTTTTATTTCTTGTGGCTCTTTTTCACCCACTTAAACAGTGTGTGGAGGTCTTCTGGACCAATACAAACATCCACTTTTCATAGATTTTCCTATACAAACTTCTGGGAGTCATTTTTATTAAAATAAACCCATGAGTGGAAAATTTTTGGAAAGCTCTTCCCATACAGAAGATGCCCTTTTATTTGTAGTAATTTCAGTGATATTAAACTATTGGATATTTATTTAATCCTGCCTTTGCTGTATACTTAAGGGTGGCAGTGTATTTTTGCTTTCTGCAAAGTAAAAAAAGAGCCAGTGCCAAGTCTTCTTGAACAGATAGAAAAATTATCTATCTATCTAACATGAGTATTTTTTCATCTATGACACCTACGTGCATGTTAAGTTCTCATCCATAGAATGTTAGTCCTACTTTATTCTCACAGCCCTTCTTCCATTATGGTGCATTTGGATACAGTTGATTAGTTCCATAGATTTATTTTTAACAGCTTCAGCCTTCATTTTATAATGGTGCATTCTTTAATTAAAAAAACAAACAGCTAAAGCCACAGTCCTCAGCATATTTACTAGGGAGTATGTCCTGTGGAACTCAGTGGGATTTACTTCTAAGTATACATGCTTAAAATTGAATGGTAAATTTTATTTTTAAAATCTATTTTAGAGAAAAGTTCAGCTCTGTAAGCAGAGGGCACAATTCAGTAAGAATTAAGCTTTGGATGAACTGTGCCATTATTATTTTTTATCTATTGATCAGAGCATATTTAAATTGCATTTATTCTTTTCTGGTATAATCCTGTGCATGATCTTGCTTATCTTTTCTTTCAAATAATTTGTTACCTTTTTTGTTTCTCATTTCTTCATTTACCTGAATCCCTGCTTTCCCTCCTTCCCCCATTTCCTGACTGATGATTATTCTCCCTGGCCCATTCCAGTTCTCTGCCTCTGAAAGCTTCAAAGAATGACAAATCCAGAAGTTTGAAAAAAATGTCCCGGTAAGATTGAAAAAGAAGCTGACCTGCTTTGTCTGTGCATTTTAAATGAGCTCCCAAATATTAAAAGATCTTTGGTTGGTTGTTTCTAGGGATACGGAGGGGGGAGGGGGGGCTAGAGCTAGCAGTTCCCTTCTACTGAGTGAGAAGCATTCCATTCAAAGAAGCCTCCTTCCCCGGAGAACTCTAGTGGAAGGTTACTTACTTCGTGGCAGGGAACCTTTGGGTCTCCCTCATTGTTTTTTTCAGTGATACCATGAAATGCCTTTCAAGTAGTCTTTTAATTCATATAGAATATTCTAAAAAAGAGTCTGTTCTTAATGGAAAACATGGTTAGAAGTTTTGCTGAAATATTATTTTGAAATTAGGTAACTACCATCAAAATCATTTTTTAAAAAATCTCCCCTTAAGCTTTTTGAAGAAAATGTGAGTAACAGGAAAACAGACTTCAAATGAATGAATAAGCTGCAGGTCTGACACAGTTTTCAGGCTATCCATTATATTAGTAAAGTTATTATGCTGTTAGATTTTTTTGTCAAGTAAGAATTGTATTAATAGGAACATTTATACCATCCTACGCTATGTGCCTTGGAAGCTCTTCCTTAACCATTCTACTCCCTTTACATGGAGCAAAAACCATAACACATTTTAACAACTACAGGTATAAATTCTTGTTCAGTAATACTTGTACACAGCTCTGGACTTATGAGGGGGAAGGAATGACAGTGGTATGAGAATCCTGTTGTTTGTACAAGATCAAACTTGAGAGGGACACAGTTGTTCCCTATGGGCGTTTTCGCACTCACCTTCAAGTGGTGCGACCACCCTCCTCACGCCGGCAGATCTGCAGGGATTTCGCACCAGAAGCGCCGGCGCACCCAAAAGAGCCGGCGACTTCCGTCGCGAAACCAGCTCAAACGTTT
Organism: Heteronotia binoei; assembly: GCF_032191835.1. Classification (NCBI taxonomy): domain Eukaryota; kingdom Metazoa; phylum Chordata; class Lepidosauria; order Squamata; family Gekkonidae; genus Heteronotia; species Heteronotia binoei. Next base: position 90,800,736 of record NC_083228.1, on the reverse strand, counting down.
TCCTGCTTCTTGGCGGTTTCCGTTTGAGCTGGTTTCGCGACGGAAGTCGCCGGCTCTTTTGGGTGCGCCGGCGCTTCTGGTGCGAAATCCCTGCAGATCCGCCGGCGTGAGGAGGGTGGTCGCACCACTTGAAGGTCAGTGCGAAAACGCCCTATGTTTCTTGTTTCTGCTCACATATCATTCATGTTGTTATCTTGACAGTAAGAACTGCACATATGAGTTGCTGGAAATATCCCATTGTTTTCCTTCTAGATATTAGAAACTATATGAAAAAGGGCATATAAACTGGCATATTCAACTGGTTGCTGCTAACTCAGTATTTTATTGGATTCACAATATATGTAATGTATGTAAACTCATAGCAGAAATCTGGGGATTGCCACTTGGGAGGTTTTACCTTGGCTACATACAACACAAACACAAAATAACAGGTTTAGTGAGATTGTGATGAATTTTCTCTTAGTAAATACTAAAGTAGAGGATCTGCTGATCTGCAGGTCATAAAGGACCTGCTGACTTCCATATTGGCATATTTGGATTGCCTCAGGTGCATTAACTTTAGAATTAACTCTCACAGCTGATTGTGGTATGATTAAAATTATGTTTTTACATTATAAGCAAAACAGAGTTTATTGTAAACTAAGTACAGGCAACTCAACCCTAAACACATTTATTCAGAAATAGGTCACAGGAACCTGAGACACTTTGGTGTGAAGGGCGGGGTATAAATTCCAATATAAATAAATAAATAAATAACCACAATAGATTAATGTGGGGAGCTGTGTTGGTCTGATGCTGCAGAACAAACCTTGAGTCCAGTGATACCTTTAAGACCAACAAAGTTTTATGCTTTCGTGTGCACACATGCTTCTTGAGATACAATGAAATGAGAATTACCAGTCCATATTAGGGGAGTGCAGGGGGGAAAATAGGGGTTTTTTCAGATTGGATCTGGAAAATATTAGTATTTCTCAATATTCTGGAATCCTGATATTGGTACAGTGCTGGGATTTGGGTAAATATTTGGGAAACCCACATTTATTCAGCTCCATTGTACCCTATGGAGACCATCCCTATGAGGTATAATGCAGAATCCTGGGAGGTATTTGTGGTTTGGGGGACTGTTTTTTGAGGTAGAGGCACCAAATTTGCAGCATAGCTGCTGGTGCCTCTTCTCAGCCCTCCCACAAGTTTTTTTTAAAAAAAATAAGACCAGGGAGTCCAATTCTATGGGACCTCAAATAAGGAGCCCCCCTCCTCCATTGCTTTCAGATGATAGAAAAATGCATTTAAATGCCTTCTCAATTCACTTTTCAAGTTGCACAGCTGCTGTGGTGGTGGCACAGGCAAGTTTAGAGAAGTTATTTAAAGAGGTCTCTGGCCTGTGCCACCATCATGGTAGTGCAACTCGGTGAGTGAACTTAAAAGGCATTTAAAGAGAATACCAATAAGGTATTTTCAGGTATTTTTCTCCAAGCTGTGACCACATAAAAGTCAAATAATATCAGCTTTTATTCGGGTTCAGCTATATCAAAAGCTGAATTAGATTAGAGTTTATAAACACATACCCCTAGTACATACATAAAGGTAGAGTGAGAGCAGTAAACAACATAATGGTGTTTACTAGATGCAAGGACCAAAGAGGAATAAAAAGCTTAGTTTATATGGTTATCATTTGTTTGGGTTGAATTCTGGGGGAAAACATTCTGAAGAAAATAAACATGTCAAAATTGGAGACTGATGAGGAGACATATTCTTAATTGTGGAATGCTGAGAGTAATTAACTTAGACCCTGTTGATATTCTCCATCCATCTCCTCTCACGCATGGAGACAACCTTACAGCATTTTCTTCTCTTAAGTGGGGCAATGGGCTATGTAGAGTTACTTCCCCTATCCCCCGGCTAGAGAAACACATTCAAATCTGCCATTCCAAATTACATTGTATTCTACTATTCATCCATTACATTACAATCTACTATTCTTATCTATTATTTCAAATAAAGTTAGTTAGTTAGTTAGTTTATTTGATTTATATCCTGTCCTCACTGCCATTATAATCTTGAATAATGCATAATTTTTATATATTGCATTTTGAAATGCGTACATTTCACAGTTTGGGGGCAAATTTTATGGTACATGCAAATGTGAGCATTTAAATCATAAACTGTTGTTTCTTGTAGTGAAAAGCTGTTTTGGAGGAAGGCAGTTTTAAGTGGTAAAGCAGTAGTAGAGGAGGTAATAAATCATCACCGCTCATGAATTTTTTACTGCAGCTCCCTCAAGCTCTTGCCCCCTTTGTGCTCCAGACATGTGCTTCAGAAGATACCTTTAGGATGTTGTAGGAGGAAGCAACTTAGAGAGTTGTGGAAGGGGATGTGTTAATTTTGCCCTTTCCCAACTATTTTGTCACTCAAAGTCTGAGGTATAAGAAACTCTGAGGTATAAGAAACAGCTATTTGGGGTTTAAATACATGTGTTAGTGTGTAACATGAAGCTTGACCCTCTGAATATTGGTGCTGTTATCAATTGAGTTAACCAGTTAAGTCAAGAGCAGGCACATTATCAACATAGCTACGTAATTATCAAGTCCTAGGAAGCAATTTAGAATGCCAATTAGCATTCTTGCTAATGTTGTATTTCTAATTTCTAGGGAGTTCATCAACTACATGAAACGATCCAGAACTCTTTATGCCTCTTTAACAGAACGACTCTGTGATGGGGATCTAGTGATGAAAGACAGCTCAACTTGCTGGAATGGAGAGGATGTTGTAGAAAGGTAATTGTTGGAATGCAGTTCATTTGGAGAATGAGTTGCATGTTGATACATACGTTTTTTTCCCTGCATATATTTTCAAAACTCCGTTACTTAATAAGTATTAGTAGGGGAGATGTTCAAAATAATTCTGCTTTTCATTTTGCTTGTCTTTTATATTTGACAATGGATCTCTGGACTGAGGAAAAAACTTGGGCTGATGAACAAGGGGAATTTTGTATTCTTTACCAACTAATTGTCTGTGTGTGTGGTTGGAGAGAATTTTTTATACACGCAGATGGGGCCAAAACCTGGAAAGAGCTATCACTGATTTCAGTATGTTTCAAAATGGGGTGTTCAATGCAAGTTGTAAACACACTTCACATTTCTGGCTTACTGGGTAGTCCAGTCTGTTATGACTTAATGCTCCCTCTAAGCTGTGGAGTCTTGTGAGAAAAATTATTTGTGAGCTACTGGCATTAAAGTTGTTAGTGAGCAATTTGGCTACTGTATAAATTAGTTTGCTCTGGGGCCATCCTTTCTGAGCTGAGACAAAAATGTGTGAGCCAGTTTGAAGGATATCGGCACCTTCTTTGGGGGCTTATAGGTCCTTCCAAGGTCTGCTTAGAGCTTGGACTCCAGGTGTAAACACTCTAGTATGTGGTTGACTGGCTGGGTATGTTGTGAGTCAGAAATCTGCTGGGAAATGAAACTTGAAAGTTGGCATGGGGTCCAACATTTACTGCAGGTGTCATGTGTGAAATGGAGCAGAGATGGACTATTAAGTTAAGGGTTGCCAACCTCCAGGAAGGGCCTGGGGATCACCTGGAACTACAGCTGATTTCTAGAGATCACCCTCACCAAGAAAATGGCTGGCATCAAGGGTGGACTTGATTGCATTATACCCACTCATGATCTTCCCCAGCCCCCTTATCTCCAAAGGTTCTACCACCAAATCTCCAGGAATTTCCCAACCTGAAGTTGGCAAGCCTATTTCAGATGTGTTTCTATGTGGGTGGTACACTGAAATCAGCAGCAGGCAGATGTTTTATTCATTTTTTTCTGAAGAAAGAGTTAACATAGAAGCATGGCAGCTTCTTTCATTAGTCTCATTAGGTTTGGGGGCAGGCTTGATTGCTGATTGCCATTCCTAAAGCAGTCAAAGTTTCATGAGAGAAACTTCCCTGGCCTGCTATTGCTGGTGGCTGCTGGCCAATGGTGAGTGAGTAGCTGGCATAGTGAGGTTTTGCCAACAGATCGATGCCACGAGGCAGGAGTTTTGGTATAGCAGTTTTGGTATTGGGGAGATAGGTTTCCAGGCTTCCCACCTCCATCTAATTGTTGCCATTGCCTGCCATCACTGTGGAAGTGGGAGACAAAAGGGGAGGAAAGGTCACTAGCTTCTGCATCAGTACGTCACTTCCTGGTACAACTTGGAATAGACAGTGGTTTCCTTTATTTATTTATTTGTAATGTTTAAATGCTGCTTTCCTACCAGGCCAGGGTTCTCAGGCAGCACATGTAAAACATTGAAAGAGGTAAAAAAGAACAATCTAAACATTATAAAATAATTCAATAAAAACACATAAGAAACAATACTGGAACCATGGAGGAAGGCCAGTCTTCACCCACTGATGGAAGACACCAATAGAAAGAGACAACTCTCCCTGGGGGCGTGATTTATATAATTTTGGTACCATGACCAAGAAGGCCCTTTTTTAGGTTGCCACCTGTCCAACCTCAGATGGTAAGAGCAACTGAAGCAGGTACTCCAAAGATGACCAGAGTGAACAGGTCGGTTCTAATGGGAGAAGTGGGTCCTTAAGGTATGTTGGTCCCAGACCATACAGGGCTTTAAAGTTCAATACCACCACCTTGAACTGGAAATAAATTGAAAGCCAGTGTAGATGGAACAAGACTGGAGAGATATAAAGATATTTTTAAGATGGACAAAACCAAAGCATTTTCTCTGATTCAAAAAGCAAGTCCTTAAAATTGACCATGGTAGTTTGAACCGAACAGCCCTCTGAGTATGCTCACCCCTATTTATCTTACACAAAATCTTACCATCCCACATTATTGCAGAGCTTTTTTGTTTGTAAGACTGAACGTTATACATATAATGGTTTTGCAAGGCAGATTTTTAAGTAGCCCTACACTGATAGCATCTGCTCCTATGGCCTTAATAGAATTGATATATCTTTTCATGCTCTGCAGGAATGGAGATTTTTTGGGATTATGAGGGATTACTATATTAAACCTTTATTCAACCAGTTGTCCCCCCATACTCCAGAAACCCTGGCTCTTTTGCTCAGTGATAAGTTCCTAAGAACACTCTAGCGATTGCAAAAATTATCTCAGTCCTTTTATCCCTTGCATCAAGAACTAAGTGTCTTCTGGTGCTCAAGATTCATGGATCAATGAGCTTCTAAGGGTAAGTCTAAACTCAGGTCACAGTGTTCTATACCAACTGCAACTTCTGGACTGTCCTCAAGGGCAACCCCACATAGAGCACATTGCAGCAATCTAATTTAGATGTTACCAAAGCATGAACCACATTGGCAAAAGATTTTCAGCCCAGGAAAAAGATTTTCAGCCCACAGCTCACCACCAGCCAAACCTGGTGAAAGGCATCTCTGATCACTTCAGTTACCTGTTTATCTAAGAGGAAGCCTTGGTCCAGAAGCAGTCCAAACTACAAATTACTCCTTTAGAGGGAGTTCAACCACATCCAGCACAGGGGATAATCAATTTTCTTGGTTAGACCTTCTCTTCACCAGGGGCAGCATGAGGCTTCTACTGCCCCCAGCCTCCCCCAGTATATCACTTGCAGGGGAGCAAGTGGAAACAGCTTTAGTGTGAGGTCGCACTGCCTCTTTCATCTGCCTGGGTCCTGGGTGAGCAAAAGGGGTAGCAGGGCTGCTATGCCTCACTCTGAGGCTGCCTCCCCTGCTAGAGGAGGAAGCCTTGGAGTGAGGCTGCTCTTCTCCAAGCCTGGCTGGGAAGCCAGGTTTACGGAAAGCATACACTGGCACAACATCCCACTGCTCTCAGCTTCTTGGGTCTGTGACCCAGAAAGCTGAGAGTGCTGGAGTGGTGGGAGGAAGCACCCTGTAGGTGAGGTGGCATCCCAGGTGGTTGCCTATCTCGTGTACTCCTACGCGCCAGCCATGCTCCCCCCTCCAGTAGCATCTCTGTTTTGTTGGGATTAGGTTTCAGTTTGTTAGCCCTCATCCATTCCCAAACTGCTTCCAGGCACCTGTTCACAAGGTCCACAACCTCACCATAGTTTCCAACAATTCCTAGAACTAGTACCCATTACCAGTGTCACTTTCCCCATGTCTTCACCCCACAACTGTCCAGCTGGTTGCCATACTCGGCCTGGAAACCCTAAGGGGAGGTTAGAAGAAGCAACGGCATTGCAATCAAGATAGGTTGGGGCAAGGAAGGATTTTTGTATCATTTATGTAATATTTAGAAGACAGTTCATGTATTACAGAAGTTCCAGGTACCAGAATCTGGAATAGTTCCTGAACAAGTTATACTTAAAGTTCATGGTAAACAGTGCAGGAAATCTTTTCTGTTGTTTAATTTGATTTAAACTTGGTCTGTAGTTAAAACTGTTGGGTTTTTAAAGGGTTTTAAAATGTAGTTTTATCATGTATGTTGTAAATCTTTAGATTCTTGATGGCCCTTGTGAAAGCAGAATAGCAGGATATAAATTTTGTAACAGATAAATACATTCAGATTTGAGAGGGCAGAAATTAGAAACCCTTATAACCAGTCCCTAATTTCTTAGCTACAGTTGAGAGAGGCCACACAACATATTGTCACAAAGGAAGGGCAAAATAACATAGATGGATGCTGAGGATGAACCATTACTTGACTTGGTATGCATTCAAATATGTATTGAGGTGACAAAGTCAGACACACAAATTTAACAAACACGGCATGACCTTTGCAACAATGCAAAGATCATCTTTTTCCCTGATGGCATCACAGCATGGAAAGCTTTTGAGTGTTTACATTTGGCACACTCCGTGTGTGCTTTCTTGCTGTGCATTCTGTTTACAGATCCTTCAGGAATTCATTGCAGACTTGTTTGCTTCTGATTCATTTATTGTTCTTCTTCACCTTACCAGGAAGATGGGTCTTATGGAGACAAAGTCTCTTTCACAAAAGATTCTTGGTATGCTGGAAGGGAGCTGGGATGCATCTCAGCAGGACTTTCTGATTAAAATCATAACAGCTTTGCAAAACAGTGACAAAAATACCCTCTTTGAGTTTTCAGGTATATTTGAAAAATGTGCTTCATGTAGCAGCTAAAATTCAGTTAAATCAATAAATTGATGAAACTCTAGCATGGAAATTCTTCATTAGAAGACTGGGCATTTTGAAATACATTGTCCAAAAAGCAAGCTCTAGATTATTTGCTGTAGAAATACGTTGCATTCAGATGCCACACATTGTCATAGCAAAGCAAAGGGAATTTCTACTTATGTGATAGTTCCCATATATATGTGGCAGTGAAGAGTAAATATGATGGTTTGCCATCCATTCTGAGCAAAACTACTCAGAATCCTACTCAAGTCTGTTTAATGATTACTCCCAAGAAAGTGTTCTTAGGATGGCACTGTTGGAACTAAATATTTTTGGTTGCAGAATTATTGTTTTCTTTTATTTATATTCCACCCTTCCTGCGAAGCAGGCTCAAGGTGGCTTACAGAGGTTTGTTTGTATCCTTTCATCTATATCCTATCTTTCCCGCAAACAAGTTCAATTCGATTCAAGTTTAAAATGCAGACAATTAAAATTTCAAGTTCATATTAAAACCACAAGTTATCACTAACAAACATACAAATAGAAGTGTTCTGAGTGGTATCATGGGTTGTTGAGCTCACTAGGCTGAACTGACAGCAGGGGAGGCCAAAAGATGGAGATTTGGATGTCCATTGTCTCAACTGAAAGCCATATGGAACAGCTCTGTTTTAGAAACCCTGCAGAATTGCAGTAAATCCTGCAGGGCCCTGATCTCTTAGCACTGTTCACCAAAACCTGGTAGTTTTCCTGTCCAGTGCTCAGAGGGTCATCAAGAAACATTACCTATAGTTCAACCTCTGGCAATCTCAGCAACGCTTCCCAAGATCATTGGCATCCCTGGGAAGCCATCATATTATTGTTTTGGAGGCAAACATGTCAGCCCCAGGGAACATTTTTCCTATAATTGCCAGCACACTGCATCCTAGCAGTTTTGTGTGTGTTCTCAGCACCATATACACACTCCCACTTGTGTGTAGATTCTCTCCTCTTCTCTGTGGTCCTCATTGTTCTAGATTCGTAAATATCACCCCTCCAAAATCTCTTTCTCCCTGCTCCTCCCTGATTTCTTCTTAGCTAGTTTCTGTGTTTGTGTGTTCTGTTTGCATATTTTTGCCCTCCTACTAGTTTTCAATAAAACAACTTCCAGTTGAATATCTATTTGGTTTTTTTTCAGAGTTCTCTAACAGAAAATCCTAGTGTGCATTGGTGGAGATTCCAGTTACCTGCCTCTTGCTCTGCCTCCACTTAAGCTAATTCCCCCCACTAATAAAATCTTGTCAGATCTCCGAGGCTTAGCCCTGGCTAGTATTTGGATAGGCAACCTTCAAGATATACCAGGGACATGAAACAAAGGCAGGCAATGGCAAACCACCTCTGAAACATCTTTTCCCTTAAAAACAAGTCTAACTCACCACCTGGTGGTGCATAATGCTAAAAGAACTAGAACTTCTGATCGGCAGACAATCTTAGGATCTCCTGACTATACTACACACACTGCCAGATGATGATGATGATTCCCCCCTAATTTAGGAGACTGCCAATTTAGGGAACATACATGCCAGAAAAATGACATTGTGGCCAGGTGTTGGTAGTTTAGGGTTGCCAGGTCTGATAGATAGATAAATTTATTGTCATTGTTCTCAACAAAAAGAGAGCAATGAAATGAGGTGCTCTTCCACGAACATACCAACACATCAAACACACATAGATCTTTTTCACACAGCCTAAGTATTCCGGTATGGCAGCTGGTCAGTTACTGAACAATAATGGGTCTCTGTTGGCATTTCAGACAGACCCGATTCAGTAACTGGCTGCTACCTGAATACTCTCACCTTTTCACACAGTCCCGCGGCTGTCCCGGTAGTGAGGCATGCCTGAGTCGTTACTAACAAAGAGCAGCTTCTTCCACTTTTCAACCCCTCCTTCCGGGTTGAAATCGCTATGGGGCGCTGTGTGAAATGTCCAGTATCTAACCCGGGAGCAGTTTTCGCGCCCTTTTTCGCCTGCTGGCGCGCGATCTCCGGCTTTTTTTTGGGGGGGGGGAACGTCGGCTAAAATCGCTATAGCGCTATAGTGACATATCACAACAGCATCACCATAGATCGCCGCCACTGAAACTTGGTAACTTATCTCAATGGAGCCTAGCCATCTCTATGGTGGTGGTGTTGTGATATGACGCTATAGCGATCTTTGCCCGACGTTCAAAAAAAAAAATAATAAGCCGGAGATCGCGCGCCGGCAGGCGAAAACGGCTGGCGCTGGTGGAAGCAAGATAAAAGTGGAACAGTGTGAAATGGCTTGCTTCAATCATGGAACCCTACCGGGAAAAAAACCGTGTGTCTGAAAACTCCCATCCCTGTCTCGGATTACTGCAAGGCGGCACAATACCGACTCCCTTCCGGCTTCCACTGGTAAGTGTGAAAAGGGCCATATTCATAAACCATTTAAAATACATCTAAAACCATTTAAACCATTAAAACCATTTAAATCATTTAAATACATCTAAAACAGATAAACATTCATAAAACCATTAACCATCTGACTCGAAATATCTGGAAACTTTGGGGGTGGAGCCAAGAGAAAGGTTGTGACAAGCAGGATTGAACTCCAAAGGGAGTTTTGGCCATCATGTTTAAAGGAACCATGTTCCTTTTAAATGCCTTCCCTCCTTTGGAAATAATGGAGGATATTGGCACCTTCTTTGGGGGTTCGAATAATTGGACCCCTTGGTCCAATCTTTTTGAAACTTGGAGGGGTTGAGGAGAAGCACCAGATGTTATGCAGAAAATCTGGTGTCTCTACCTCAAATAATAGCCCCCATCCCAAACCCCAGATACCCACAGATCGATTCTCTGTTATATCCAATGGGGACTGGTCTCCATAGGGTATAATGAAGTGCCAAGGGAAAATCCCACTCCCCCTCTTTCTGATAACCCTGAAGGGGGGGAAGGCCTCTAAACCAGGGGATCCCTTGCTCCTAAGTGGGGATTCAAAGCTGAAAAAGGAAAAATCTGAGCTATTTCCAATCACTTTTATAACAGTATTAGTAACAGTATTAGTAAAAAATTAGTAACAAATTAATAATAATAATAAACTTTTTATTTATACCCCACCCTCCCCGCCTAGGCAGGCTCATAGTATACAAGGACCACATACATAGTGAACAAGGACCACTGGTCCCTTAATGGTGGTGTGCAGACATCCCAATATGCCCTCAACACAGATTGCCAGAGTATTCTGCATGTTTCAAGTATCTAGTTTTCATCAAGAAAGGTTGGTGGTCCTTGTACTCCTCACTACTAGGTTTCCAAAGCATGTGCACAGAAAAACACTTAAAAAAGCAGCCTTGATGATACCGACAATACTTGTCAGGGTTGTTTTTGTGTAGTATTTTACCATTGCACTAAAAAAATGCACATCAGTAAGGGTCTAGAAAAGGAACCTGGATACCATTATTCACGGAGCATTTTAGCCCTGAACTCATATGCACTAATAACAGAGAAGGGTGGAAAGATACAAAGGAACTGAAATGATGGAAAGCAGTGGCAAACTGTGCATGATCCAGTTTTAGAATTAATTTTAGAAATTCTCCTAGTTGAGTCAGAATGAAAGAGAAATGGAACACAGCAGAGAGAAATTCCAGAACAAAGAAAAGCAGAGCAAGGGAAACCAGATCATGTCTGTTGATCCAGGATAACATGTAACAGTGGCAACCATTTCAAAATATATATACAAAATATACATCCTCGTCAGGCCAACAGAATGTTACAGGCTGATGATTATTTTTATGACCCAGAGATTATCTATCATTACCAACTTTGCTTTCATACAGCAGAGCAGCAGATCTTTTTCTGTTCTCATTTGTTGCTAATGTAGGTAGGAAAAGGAGGAAGTAGACGGGAAAAAAACAACAAAGGATTGGAATAGGGAAAGAAAAATGTGCAGCTTCTTGCGATATGAAACACTTAGACATTCTCCAGTTCGTGCAAGACTCAAGAACTCTTCTGCATGCAAGTTCCCTTGTTCATTTCAATAGAAAGGTGCTCTGTATGTGCAAAAGAATTAATATTGCATACAGAGGTCCTCCTTCACTGAATTGAATAACAAAGATGTCCCAGAAAGGAAATTTCTGTGTGCACATCAGAATCCCTGCAGCTACAAGATCACAGTAACACAACACACAAACTGAGGAAACACACCATGCCAAAGTCTACAAACCTGAAGGAAAAATCTGTTCTAAAATAACATAGGTGAGTTAGGACACCAGCATTTTAAATAGCCTAATTCCACAAAAGTTTTGTTACAAAACCATTATCAACTAACCTGTTATTGATTAAAAGGTATTACCTCTGATGCTGAGTTCCAGTTTTACTAAATGCTGTGTCAGGAAGATGCGTATAAAATCAGATTTATTTTGGTTAATAGATGAAAATATAGAAAAAGCAAGTTTTATTTCTCTTAGTCAAATGGCATGAGTATTACTTGGCTATCCAGTAGCAGTGTTCAGCATGGAGAGCCAAACTACAGAATGCATTAGTTAACAGGACAGATCTGAGTTACCTGAACCTGACTCATTTTTTGAACTCAGTTTGGTGTAGTGGTTAGGAGTGCGGACTGTACTCTGGGAGAACTGGGTTTGATTCCCCACTTCTTCACATGCATCTGCTGATGTGATCTTGAGTCATTCACAAGTTCTTTCAGAGCTTTTCTCTCAAGAGCAGTTTCTTGAAAGAGTGCTCTCAGCTCCTTTTTCTGAGCAGAAATGTCATAACTTACGTAACTTTGGAGTTGCATGTTTTAGCAATTTTAGCGCCAAAGTTAGATCCCTACCTCAGGAAAAAGGCATGGAATGTGTGGGAGTCAGGAGCCCTTCCTCTCCCTACATTGCTATCTTAAGCTGCTGGAGACTTTAAAAGTGATGTTCCCTGCTGCTTCTGTGTGACTGCAAGTGGGCTAAAGAACAATATTATGTAGTTTTGCTAGGGGTGCCAAACTCCCATTTTGGGCAGGATATTCCCTCACCCCAAGTTTCCATTGCCCCTCATGGGCCATAAATTAAAATTTAAAACCACAGAGTTTCTGGCAATTCCTAGAGCTACCAAGTGGCAGCAACATCCCCCCCATGATGTTGCTGCCACCACCACCTTCCCATTGGCTGACAGGAAGTTTGGCCTTCAGTCCTGTGGTTTTCTTCCTCATATATCCCAATTGTAGGTCAGGTTACTCAATTTTAGGTTGCCAGCAGAAGAGGGAAGGGGATAGGGGAACAACATGCCAATGGTTGGACATCACTTCCAGTGCAAACCTGGAAGTGACATTGCTGTTATACTCTAGAACCTCTAAACTCTACCATTTTACTGTAAGTTTGGGGAGACAGTATAGTGTCATGCTGACACAATGACTTTTGGGTCTGCTCTGGAAGTGACATCATGCCATTGGCACATTTACTCTTCCCCCCATCTCCCCCCCCCCCACTGAATGGTGGTGTGGACACAGACAGATAGTGGGAGACCAGGTAGGCCGACATGGACATGAGATTGTAGTGATAGTGTGGTACTGTCTTGCTTACGTATCTGCAGGGAGTGCCTTACTGTACATTGAGGAGAGGGTTGCTGGGCAGTACATAGAATAGTTATTGGAAAAAATCTGTACTGCAGCAGTCACAGTTTGGGGCAGTGATCCTCTCTTGCCTACATAATTGGGGTGCACTGTCATGCATTCCTAGCTGAAGATGTTGAGGCTTCCTTTGGATGCTTGCTCTGTTCATGCCACCCCCTGATGTTGCCTATCTCCCCCCTGAATTTAGTTTGTTTGTTTTTTTTTAAAAAAAAAAAACCCTGTATTTACTAAATAAAACCCATCAAAAATGGCTGTTAGCCCTCTGGAAAATATCTATTTCTAACTGATTTGATACCAACTGAAGTAAATAACTGATATTCCAAATATATACTTCCCTCCTGTTGTATCAGTCATCCATATTAATCTGTTTAAATTATTTCAGGATTCCATTCTGAGGTGTCTTAGCCATTGAAACTTGGCAAGTATTTCAGTTCTGATTTCCTTATTCCTTCTTGTGTTTTCATAAAGTTGTCTGCAAAGTGAATAATATTTATTTATGGCACTCAAACTCTTTTAAGAAAAACAAATGTAGTACCTATTAATAATGCACCACTTAAGCATAGTGTGAAATAGTATGGCAAAATATTCATAACTAGTAGATTGTGTCAATGTTAAACTGAGTAGAATGAAGTTTTGCAGAACAAACTAGTGCATTCCATTGTATGTGGAATGTTGTACTATATTAGAATTGACATCAGCTACTGTGAAAGATATAGTGGAAATACTATGTTCCCTGCCATCCTAGTATTTGGGTAGGAAAAAAATAACAAAAAAGAGGTTTGCATTCCAGCCTTTCCTTTCTAAATGTGTGTGTGTGTTTTTTTTAAATTAACCATGAGATGTAGAGATTTTATTGAAGCTATTTCACATTTTTATAGCAAAGAGGGAAGTCTCTTGATTTCAAAGTTGTCACTGCCAAAAATTTAAAAGGTAATCTTCAAGAACAGCATGGAGACAAAGTGAGTGATTTGGATCCCACCAACAATTCTTCATCACCCATTTCCAACCATATCTCCAAATACTACTCCTTGGAATAGAGAGACCAGACAGGAATAACATTGGAAGTAATAGGAGGTCTGCTGTGGGAGGGGGGAAATCAATGAAGATTGCCCCAATTGTATGGATAGAAATTTTAGTCAGGATCCAACCCAGTGTCTACAAAGAGAGGTAATAGTAAGCCAAAATCAGTGCCTCCAGCTGCTGTTAAGCTGGTGAAACAGTACAGTTGGATGCAATGTTGTAATGATTGTTGAGATAAGAATCACTTTGAAATTCCAATGTGTGATAAGCACTTATTGCAAGTTTTTCTCAATGGGAACTTGTTGTTTGAAAGCATACAAATGCAACTTTACTGCCAAAAGATACATTTCATCTGAACATCCATCTTTGGTGCCCTAAATCCAAGTTTCAGCTTCTAACTTTAGATATAGAGCTGAAAATTCTCCATTTGCTTTAGATGAACAGCATGGGGATAGATACTGTGTTTTTGAAGCAGTTAAAGGTGCTGAAGGTTTTGAAGGCAGTTGAATGAAAGTAGAGACATCATTATGCTGTTGTCTATGAAAATGTTGCATATTTTTAGGTCGCATTAAAAGCCTGAAAACCCTGGATTCATTCTTAATCCTTTGTTTCTGATCCTGTTAAACAAGGCAGTCTTTGCTAATGCTGTGTCGGATTTTTCAGTATTTTACTCAAAATGTGGGCTTTCACAGACTGTGAAAGGCCCTTCAAAAATAGAGACTTTGCTGTCTTTTCTTACTTTTTATACCACTATGCAGTCCCAATATGCTGACGCTTTAATACTCATTTTTCTTCAGTGAATTATCTGATCCAGTCAGGAGCCATAAAATGAATAGCATGATATTCTGTACCACATAGTTAGTGAAACAAAGTCTACCCCAGAGCTGTTGGCAGCATGGGGGCACACAGGGTCATGCCCCCTATCGAATCTGCAGTGCCCCTCATGAATGGCAAGTGAAGTGCTATCCTTCTCCTCTGCCCTCTTCCCTGAAGCTCAGCTTGTGCGCCTGCAGGATGGGAGTGGAAAGAAGTGCACTTGCATGAGCCAGAGAGAAAGACAGGACCTCCCTCCTTGCCATTTCCTCATTTTTTCCCCTTTAAGCTCCTTACACAGCCTGGAGGAAGTTGACAGAATGCTCTCCACTGTATGCTCAACCATCTGTAGTCTGGACCCGTGCCCATCCTGGCTAATAAAAACTGGCTGGGGAGAATTATGGGCTCCCTTGAGGGAAATTGTTAACAGGTCCCATCTGAAGGGACCTTTCCTCAGCCTCTTAAGGAGGCAGTGGTACGCCCCGTTCTAAAGAAACCATAATTGGACCCGGCCATATTGTCCAACTACTGGCTGGTATCAAACTTGCCTTTTTTGGGCAAGATTATTGAGAGGGCAGTAGCAATGCAGCTACAGAGCTTCCTAGATGACATTTTCAATCCGATTTTTGTCTGGGTCATGGGAAGGAGACGGTTCTGGTTGCCCACACAGATGACCCCCAGAGGCATCTGGATAGAGATGGTTCGGCAGTACTGATGCTTTTAGACCTGTTGGCCATGTTCGACATGGTCTATCATCAGTTACTTACCTACTGCCTCACTGACGCTGGGATACAGGGGTTGGCCTTACAGTGGCTCTCCTCCTTTCTCCAAGATCAGGGACAAAGGGTGGCAATAGGAGAGGAGCTATCCCGATGGCACCCACTTGTGTGTGGTCTGCCACAAGGGGCAGTTCTCTCCCCAGTATTGTTCAACACCTACATGCGCCCCCTTGCCCAGATTGCCCATAGGTTTGGGCTGGGATGTCACCACTACACAGATGACACCCCGCTCTATCTGTTGATGGGTGGTCGGTCCAACTCCTCCATGGAAGATTTGACCATGGCACTACAAGCTGTGGCAGGGTGGCTTGGGCTGAGTAGACTGAAATTGAATCCAACGAAGATGGAGGTCCTGTATCTAAGTCGTGGCGGTCCAGGAGCAGACATTGGCACTTAAGGTTAAAAGCTCAGGGGGTTTCCTGGACTTCCCTTTAACAATGGAGACCCAGGTGGCAGCCACTGCCAAATCAGCCTTTTATCATCTTCAGCTGATAAGGCAGCTGGTCCCCTACCTCGAACGTAATGACTTGGCAACAGTGATCCATGCCACGGTCACCTCAAGATTGGATTACTGCAATGCCATCTACATGGGGCTGCCCTTGTCTCAAACCTGGAAACTGGAAGCTTCAACTAGTACAGAATGCTGCAGCCAAGCTATTAATGGGCCTTCCCTTGCAGGAGCACATTCCACCTGTACTGAAAGTGCTGCACTGGTTGCCCATCGCATACTGGATTCATTTCAAGGTGCTGGTTCTTACCTTTAAAGCCCTATTTGGCCAGGGACCTGCATACTTTAGGCACTGCCTTTCCCCACATGTTCCCCGGATAGCACTTTGGTCAGTGTCACAAAATCTGCTCTCAATTCCTGGCCTTAAAGAGGCCAGGCTCACGACAACTAGAGCCAGGGCCTTTTCTGTTGTAGCCCCATGCTGGTGAAACAAACTCCCTGAGGAGGTTAGGGCCCTGCGAGAGCTCTCACAGTTTCGCAGGGCCTGTAAGATGGTGCTCTTCCACCAGGCATTTGTAAATTAAGATCACAGGCTACAACAGACTCCAAAACAACTGGACCACCTCTAGCATGACCCTAAAGACTGGTCTTTCTATAGAACACCCAGCTCGAACAACAGAATAGAAAAATTCAGGGATCATTATAGCACTTGAAATGGTTTGATTTTTATGCTTTTATATTTTAATGTAATTTTATATTCTATGTATTTACATGAACAGCTTTCTTGGAGAGGGCGGGATATAAATTGAACAAATAAATAAATACCCCAGGCCCAGTGGACAGTCACAGGCTCTTCCTGCTTCCCTCCTCTCTCTTTCATGGTGTTCTGATAGACAGCATTGACAGCATGGTGGCTTTCCAGCCCAGAGCGAGCCTAGGAAGCTGAATATTGCAAAAGGAGGACATTTGCAGGGGCAATTTTCAAACCAAATGCTTTAATTTTGCAGCTTGGGTTGGGGTCAACGTTCCTTCTAAGCTGCATAGTCTTGTGAGCAAAAATTCTGCTTTGTGAGCTACTGATATTAAAGTTGTGAGCTTCTGGCATTAAAGTTGTGAGCTACTGCATAAATTGTTATGCTCTGCAGTCATTTTTCCAGAGCAAAGACAAAAATGTGTGAGCTGGAGGCAAAATATCTGTGAGCTAGCTCACCCTAACTCAGCTTAGAGGGAACACTGGTTAGGGTTGATAGTTTTAACACTAAAACAGAAGACTACAATTATATTAAAGGCCCTCAAATGTAGTTGCAGGACAAAAACAGTGTTGTGTTTTGTGTTTGTTTGTGTGTGTGGGTGAGAGAGGTCTTTCTGCCTGCCTGCCTATGATGTGTGCTACTTAAAGTGCAATGCTAAACAGAGTTATATACTTCTAGCATTTAATTAGTGATGCCTCAGCACCCCCTCCTGAAAAAATTCCTGGTTAAAGGGCTGGTCCACCAATTGCACCCTTGTTCTGAATGGGTATGAGGGGAGAGATATCCTTATCCACATTTATTGCGCAGGAAACCAGGTGTGACGCTTGCTTTCTTACTGTTTATTTATTTACATCATTTTATGCTGCCTCTCCAGAAACTACCCAATGTGGCTTGAATTTGCATTTCATTGGCATTTTCATTGCTCACTCATGCTGGGCTTTCACCCTGATCTAAGAACATAAGAAGAACCCTGCTGGATCAGATTAGTGGCCCACTTATTCTAGCACCCTGTTCAAATAGCAGCCAACTAGTTGCTTTGGAAGGCTAATAAACAGGGTATAGGGTTGCCAACCCCCCACCCCCACCCCAGTGGAGGTGGGTGTCCTCCGGTGCCAGGCCCCACCTCCCCCTTATGATCAGCTTGCTGGTGAGGAAGCAACATACCCTAAAAAAGGGGGAATAATCCTCCCACATGTCTACGTAATAGCCCACGTGACATTGGGGGCAATGCTCTGGTATTTGAGCAGACACTCTATAGTAGAAGCCAAATTTACCATAGAATGTTTGCCCAAATTCCAGTATGTCATTCTGGCATCCCAGGAGTGGTAGTATCACTTTTGGGTCATGTGGGCAGTGACACAGACATGTCACTGTAGCTGGATAGGCCTCCCTGCTGCTTTTGTTAAGTCCTTTCCCCACCCCCCCCACCAGTTGCCAGAAGGGACCTGGCAACCCTATGCCAAGGCCTTCTCCTGATACTGTCTCTTAGCACTGGTATTTGGAGGTTTGCTGTGGGAAAATCCCTTTATTCCCTTTATTAATGTGGGAAGATCCCTTTGCCCACCAAGGTCGGAATAACGAGTCGGACACAATGCATTGGATTGAAATTGGGCCACTTTATTAACTTACAACATGAACAGCAAGGGTACCCCACCAGAGGCGGCCTGGCCAGGGCTAGGGGTCACCGCGACCGCTCCCCTGCCATTAACGGGCGAGGACCCAGCCCCCCTTCCGGAGCTGAGCTGCTCAGCTCCCTCCAGGCAGGCCCAGCAGGGAGGCCCGCACCAGAGGGCCCAAACCCAGACGCACGTCTCGGCGGAAAGGCACCCTCTAGCCGAGCCTCCTGGACAGTCTGCATTCTCCAACCCGGGTCTCCAAACCCCAAGGCCGATCATGCCAGACCCCAAAATTTCCCCCAAAGTGGGGGATGCTTCACAGTCCTCCCCTAGCCGCATAGTGTCCTAAACCCCTAAAACCTGCCAACTAAAGTGACCGCCTATTTAAAGGCACCTTCCCAGAGCCAATTCCACAATCCACTGCACTGCTATGCAGGGTAGGCGAAAAACACACCCCAGCACCAGCCAATCAGCTGGGGCGTAAAAAATTCCTACCCGGCTCCCCGAATGAGGCAACTAGCAATGCCTACATAGCAGACAGGGCGGGTGGGAGGGCCGATCGTCGATGGACTGAGGAGAGGGACGGGGAGCTAGCCGTTGACGCGGCTAAACCCCGCCCCCTGCAAAGCGCGCCCAAACAGCGCGCAGGCCAACTCTCCCGCCCTGGAGGGCAAACAGATCTAAGCAGCCTAGCAGCTACGCTGCAGGCTGCAAGATCACGATTGCCCACCAAGGTCGGAATAACGAGTCGGACACAATGCATTGGATTGAAATTGGGCCACTTTATTAACTTACAACATGAACAGCAAGGGTACCCCACCAGAGGCGGCCTGGCCAGGGCTAGGGGTCACCGCGACCGCTCCCCTGCCATTAACGGGCGAGGACCCAGCCCCCCTTCCGGAGCTGAGCTGCTCAGCTCCCTCCAGGCAGGCCCAGCAGGGAGGCCCGCACCAGAGGGCCCAAACCCAGACGCACGTCTCGGCGGAAAGGCACCCTCTAGCCGAGCCTCCTGGACAGTCTGCATTCTCCAACCCGGGTCTCCAAACCCCAAGGCCGATCATGCCAGACCCCAAAATTTCCCCCAAAGTGGGGGATGCTTCACAGTCCTCCCCTAGCCGCATAGTGTCCTAAACCCCTAAAACCTGCCACTAATAAGGCCAAGTCTCTACTTAGGGCTTAGCACCCACCGGGAGGCCCAAAGCCACCCGCAACCCTTGCTGCAAATCTCTCAGAAAAAGCACATTACCCTTTTCCGAGAGATGTACCCCATCCCCTCTGTAGAGGTCAGGACATCTCACCGAAATATCCGGATGGGGTAAATAGTGGCCCAAACCCTTCTCAAGTAATTTTTTAATTTCTTTATTGGCTTTATACCTGGCTCTTTCTAAGGCTGCAGGGTCCACATCGTGACGCCACACTTGGCGGGGCAGCATGGCTGACCAAACTATCGTGGTCTCCGGCCATCGCTCCCTAATGCGCTGGAAGTCATCCCGGGCTTGCCACACCAAGGCCTTACCCTTCAATAACCCCAGATCATTACCTCCCAGGTGAACAATTAAGACCTGTGGAGGAGGACCCACTCTGCCTTTGAATAACAACGGCAGCAAGCCTGGCCACTGGAGGCCCCGGCGCCCCTGCCATTCGATAACCGCATGCTGGCTGAGTCCCAGCTGAGAGCCGACCGCAGTTCTCCGTGCTTGAAGAGCAGCCCAAAACACGTAGCTATGGCCGCAGATGAGAACTCGGCACCGGCTCCTCTGGCCAGGAACAGCAGCATCTAAAAAGAGAAAAAACCATTAACACAAACGGAACCAACTCATTCCACAATCCAAAGTGCTCACTGCCCGAAAAAGGGGCGTATGTATGCCTTATAGGCCGAAGAATGCCAACGCCCCAACCTCTGAATAGAGGTGGAAGGAAACCCCATAGCAGCCGCTGTCGAGGCCGCCCCAATTCTAAAGGAGCGGGTACCAAACCGCACCCCTGATAACCCTAACTCCCCCAACGCTCTGGACGAAACCGCCCAGAACTGGTGTTTCGTTAATGGCTTACCATCCATGTGTATAAACAAAACTCCGTCCTTGGGCCCGCGCACTGCCAAATAAGCGGCCAACGCATTAACTGGACACAACTCAAGCTCCGAACAACTACCCAGCTCGAGCACAGTACCCCGCTGCAACTGATCCGTCTTCGAGCGACGGACAGGAATGACCGCCTTAGGCCCTAACAACCTCAGGTCCCTGAACTGCAAAGCTCTACCAGAAACATCGTTTCTAGACTGAGCTACCAGCTCACTTACTCTAAGCGCCCCAAAAAAGGCTAACAAGGACGCGGCATGAAATAAACATGCCTCAAAAGGCGAGGCACACACCACGCCCCATACCCTCTTCAACCCTTGCAGAATCGACGGAGACACCGGATTCCGCGTATCAACCCTGGGTCCGGCCTCTCTAGACCACCCCTCCAGCATCTTTCGAAGACGAAAATCTGCTGTATCATCCCTATAACCCAGTGCCTTACTTGCAAAAGCCAATGCAGACAGGCACCCCCTAACAGGTAGCACGGCCAACCCCTTACCTCGTAACGACACGCAGTAATGGAGCAATTCCTCCACCGGGAGGGGCCAAACCCTGCGATACCCTACCTCAGCCCGAAAGTCTTCAAACTGCCGCACGGCCCGCTCGTAAGACTTCCGAGTGCTGGGCGCAATGGCTAGACCTATCGCTCTGCAAGCTTCGGCTCTCCAATCTGCCATAACTCCTGGGGCATTGGCACCGGCTCTCCGTCTGCCTCAGGGGCCAGCTGACGAAACCTCTCCATCTGTTTACGAGATAGAGCGTCAGCCACCCTATTGCTCACCCCAGGAACATGCCTGGCTAAAAACAATATATTAAGCCGCAAGCAGCGCAGAGTGAAGGCCCTCACCAACCTCATTACCCGCTGCAGTTTGGATGAAAGGGAATTAATGACGTGGACTACTGCCATGTTATCACACCAAAAATGGACAGTGTGATTGGCCATATCCTTCCCCCACAGCCAAACCGCCACTACAATGGGAAAGAACTCGAGAAACTAAGGTCTCGGTTCACCCCTACCTGCGTCCAGGAGTCAGGCCAAACATCCGCGCACCAATGTCCGCGAAAATAAACTCCAAAGCCTAAAGATCCTGCAGCATCAGACGTGACCCGGAGCTCGGCCTCAAGCATCAAGTCCTCCCTCCAAAAGGAGACCCCGTTAAACGACTCCAAAAATTCCTGCCAAACCCTCAGATCATCCCTCATGCTGCAGGTAACCCTAGTTCTATGCTGGGGCAAGCGTAACCCTGCCATAGCATCACACAGTCTCCTAAGAAAAGCCCTTCCAGGAGCAACCACTTTGTAAGCAAAGTTGAGGTGCCCCACCAATTGCTGCAATTCCAGCAAAGTGACCTTCTTCCTAAGAAGAAATGCTTTAATCCTAGCCCTCAGCTCCTCCACTTTCTGCCCTAGGAAAAGACAAATGGTGAATCACACGAAATTCACCAGGCGTCTTTTTGGGCACCACGCCTAAAGGCGAGACCCTCAAAGTAGTCACTGGAGGCTGCACAAAAGGACCAAGGATCCTTCCCTCAGCCAACTCCTTAGCAATTTTGTCTCTAACAACCTGTTCCAAACCTTGAACCGACTTAAGATTTCTAGGCACAAACGGAACTCGAGGCCCCTGAAAAGGGATCCTAAACCCAAACTTAAAACCCTCCAACAGGCACAAAGCGTCAGCCCTCCTAGGATACTTAGCCAGCCATCGCTTAAGTGGTCCCACCCTTATCGGGCTGGGGCCCTTTCTTGGCTGGAAAAGCTCCTCCGCTCCCGCCAGGCCCCTTTGGATTCCTGCGCCCCCGGGCTTTAGGGCAGCTGTCAAAGGCATGGGATCCACCACACAAGGGGCAGGCGTGCTTAAACTGGCACGCCTTTCTATTACACACCCCCAGGGATCCAAAGTCCCAGCAGAGCAAGCAGGGTTGAACCGCCTGCCCCGCTGTACCACGGGGAGAGCTTGACGAAGCAGATGTGGATGCCCTACTCACTAAGTGACCGCTATCTGATCGGTCACCCAGGTTAGGCCTAGCCGGAGACATAACCTGCAGCCAAAGCTGCTGGTGAATCCGATCCCACTGGAGGGACGGATATAGGGCAGCCCTCATTCTAAATTCCTGGTCGTACTGTAACCAGGCTGATCCACTAAAGGCAGTATAACCCTTATAAATAATGTCCAAGTATTGGAACAATGATGCTGCCCGCCACGGCTGTGCCCTGGCAATTACCCCGGCATAAATGCAGAACCCAGGCAACCAATTAGCCCATGTTCTGTCGACCTTTCGCTTCCGCAGCTTCTCCTTCTCCTTCTCATCTAATTCCTCTTTGTCTTTCTTTTCCATTTCCCGATAAAGAAGGGAAAATATGTCCACATACTCTCCCTTCAAAATTTTCTCCCTTGTGGCAGGAAGCAAATGGTCCCCGAGTGGCAGAGCAACCTCCCCAAAAGGCAAGTCTGAAAAAGTCACCATCCCGTACTGAGATGGTGCTCCCAAAATGGGACCAGACAAGCTCATCTGCCCTGTACCCGGATGCACACAAGGTATGCCCTGCCCCCCTGGCCAAGCCCAATTCTGCACCAGGCCAGCCCCAGAAGGAGTAGGCACACCTAAGCCTGTCCCTGAAGTGCCAAACCCGGCTACTGTAGCAGGTCCCCATGTTCCCCATGGCCAAACCTGCCCAGACCCAACTTGCAAGCCATCACCGGACCTACCTCCAAGTCCAGCCGGCACCACCTCCACCGTACCTGCATCGGGGCCACTGGAACAGGCATCCTTGCCAGGCACGACTCCACCAGACCTGCTCTCAAGAATGGATAACCTGGTGAGAATATTAGCCTGCCTTGCCTTTTTGGATTGCCTAACGTCATCCCCCTTACTTAAGGAAGGAACACCCGCCGCCTGCTCTAAGGCCTGCAGCCTACTCAAAATATTATAATCCACCGCCCCCTCACCCTCCTCATCCGAAGAGGATGACGGAGGCGGTGGCCTCCTGACAGGAGCTTTAGATGGTCTGGGTGCAGGCTTCTTGCCCTTGGACTTGCCTGAACCTTTACCCCCAGACATGTTGCCCACCTGCCTTATAAAAGTGGGACCTAAAAGTGGCCGCCCGACTGTCTTTCTGCCCCTTTCTCAAGGAACCCAAAATGGCCACCCAAACTGCCTAGCAACAGCCCCAGCTACCAGCACCTCAAAATGGCCGCCCAACTGTCTTTCTGCCCTTTTCTCAAGGAACCCAGAAATGGCCGCCCAAACTGCCTAGCAACCGCCCCAGCTACCATAGCCTAATGCTACTCCACTATAACTAAGGGTGGTGTGGGGGTTGCCACTGACTCCACCTCCAGTGAACCTTAAGCCCCTCACCTGGCCCAAGCTGCCGCCAGGATCTATCTCAGATTCAGATTAGCTTAAACTGCAGTACTGCAGCTTTAACACTCCGGGCTACCAAGCTCCTGCAACATATAATTGTGGAGCACACTCTATGCAGGAGCAAGGAACCCCGGTGACCACCCCAACTCCACCAGGCTAGGCTTCAGAATAACCCTCACCAGGTAAAACACCCAGCCCCCAGAACAACTCAGCCAGCCAGCGTCCACTCGACCAGGCTAGGCTTCAAATTGGCCCTCAAGCACATTAACCACCCAGCCCCCAGAACAACTCAGCCAGCCAGCGTCGCTGCACGATGAAGCTGCCGCCGCCACGCCTCGCAAGGAGAACAATGAGCCCCAACTCGCACTCTCCGCGATGACAGGAAATGCGCCGACACAAGCAGCCTCCGAAAAAACGCTCCTGATCGCCAAGAGCCTCCCGACACGCACCCGATCGTCGATGGACTGAGGAGAGGGACGGGGAGCTAGCCGTTGACGCGGCTAAACCCCGCCCCCTGCAAAGCGCGCCCAAACAGCGCGCAGGCCAACTCTCCCGCCCTGGAGGGCAAACAGATCTAAGCAGCCTAGCAGCTACGCTGCAGGCTGCAAGATCACGATTATTCACCATACCAAGTAGTCATTGATGGATTTAACTGTAATCATGTGTCGTCTGAAAAGGGCACAGTGTAGATGGAATCCATTACTTTTTACTGCATTGCTTTTAATGTGATGTATGTTTAGATATATATCCTTATCCACATTCTGTATCAACTGATAAACTCTGCATTATTGTACGAAGTGAGGACACGTCAGCTAGTCTATTTAGATTAAATTCTAAAACAGCCAAAAGAGAAGCTAAGTATAACAGGAGACTATCTTTCCTTGAGGTCTGATCTTGATCTATTATGATTTGATTGCTACTCATAAGTTATGTACTTTTGCAACTGGTGCTAATTTGATAATTGCATGCAAGCTGTGAAGAATATTTTACAAGTATCTTCTGCATTTGGGGTGGGAACATAGGGCCTTTTCACACTTACTGGTGGAAACCGGAAGGGAGTCGGTATTGTGCCACCTTGCAGTAATCCGAGACAGGGATGGGAGTTTTCAGACACATGTTTTTTTCCTAGTAGGGTTCTGTGATTGAAGCGAGTCATTTCACACTGTTTCGCTTTTATCTCGCTTCCACCAGCGCCAGCCATTTTCGCCTGCCGGCGAGCGATCTCTGGGTGGTCTTTTTTGGGGGGGAACATCGGGCAAAGATCACTATAGCGCTATGGCGACGTATCACAACAGCACCACCATAGAGATGGCTTGGCTCCATTGAGATGTCAGAGATCGCCGCCACTGAAACTTGGTAACAGGTGCCCCATTGTATACACAGTTCAAGTGGAAGATCAGGGCACTAGGTGTTGGTCTATCACCTGCTGCTATCACTTCCATGCCCACATGGGAGTCAGGGGAATGCGATTGGTTTGTAGGTGACTCTGAGGCACATTTTTTTGGGGGGGGGGCTGTTGCCACCTGAAGAGGGGTTGCCCATAGGGCAGCAGGGTTCAGCAGGAGAACAGACCAACAGTAATTGGTGAGACAGATGCTGCTAACCCGGCCTGATGTGCACCCATCTATGCCCATAGGCTATTGGATGGAAAGTGACTTGTGCCAAGCTGTAGCAGGTATAAATGTCAGGGGGGGAAGCCATAGAGACAATCCGCTCACCAACTACAACCCACAGAAATCTGTGGCTTCCCCCCCTGACATTTATATCTGCTGCAGCTTGGCACAAGTCACTTTCCAGCCAATAGCCTTTGGGCATGGATGGGTGCACATCAGGCTGGGTTAGCAACATCTGTCTCACCAATCACTGTTGGTCTGTTCTCCCCCCGAAACCTGCTGCCCTATGGGCAACCCCTCTCCAGGTGGCAACAGCCCCCCCCCCAAAAAAATGTGCCTCAGAGTCACCTACAAACCAATCACATTCCCCTGACTCCTGTGTGGGCATGGAAGTGATAGCAACAGATGACAGACCAACACCTAGTGCCCTGATCTCCCGCTTGAACTGTGTATCCAATGGGGCACCTGTTACCAAGTTTCAGCGGCGGCAATCTCTGGCAACTTAATGGAACCCAGGCATCCCTATGGCGATGCTGTTGTGAAATGTCGCTATAGTGCTATAGCACTATAGCGATCTTAGCCCGACGCCCCCCCCCCGCAAAAAAGGCCGGAGATCGCACCCCGGCGGGCGAAAAAGGGCGCGAAAACTGCTCCCAGATTAGATACTGGACATTTCACATAGCGCCCCATACCGATTTCAACCCGGAAGGAGGGGTTGAAAACTGGAAGAAGCTGCTCTTTGTTAGTAACGACTCCAGCATGCCTCAGTACCGGGACAGCCGCGGGACTGTGTGAAAAGGTGAGAGTATTCCGGTAGCAGCCAGTTACTGAGTTGGGTCTATCTGAAATGCCAGCAGAAACCCGTCACTGTTCAGTAACTGACCAGCTTCCATACCGGAATACATAGGCTGTGTGAAAAAGTTCATATTCTCTGAAGAGTGACAAAGAAAAAACACTTAGAATGGCAGCTGGAAAATAAGTGAATTAATTAATAACTGTTCCAGTAACTGATGGTATTTTGAACTTTGTAGGTCTGCCTAAAAGTGACAGTGAAATGCTTTAGTCAGAAGTATTCATTTGTTCTTGTTCCAAAAAGCTGGCTCCTACCCAGTCCCTTTAACAATGGTAAAACATATGTTTTAAGGAAGAAGGATAGTTCTGAGCTTACAAAACTGGCTTCTAATTCTTTATGGCTCTGGTGACTTCACATCATGCTGCAGAAAGAGGGGGGAAATTGTGAGGAATGCTGGATGGCTCCATGGCTCAGTGGCACAGCATCTGCGTTGCATACACAAGGTACCAGGTCCAATGCTAGGGATGTGAAAGATTGCCACCTGAGACCCTGAAAGTCTACTGCCAGTCAGAGTACATGGTTTGTTGCACTATAAGGAAGCTTCATGTATTCAAGTGCACTTTCCTTTTTCAAGCCCATATACATAGTCTGATGTCTTCTGTTACCTACTTGGGGCCCGATGACCTTTCCTATGTGTTTACTGCCATTTTCTCTGCACTGTTAATGCTCTCTCTGCAGATACACTTGTGATCAACGAAGACAGACTTGTGACCCTTTTGCATTTAAACTAACAGCCTGACATGCTGAAGTTGAGAACATTAGGCTTTTTTTTTTTTTTTTGCCATTGCAATAGGCAACAGGGAAATCATTACCACTCTTTCTGCATGCCAGGCTCCTGGTAATGTGCAGGAGCATGGCCTGTAAAAAGGTGACCATTTGGTGAAAGGTAACAATGGCTACTTTATAGTAAAAACCATGACTGCGCATCTTAAAGCAAATGGGCAAATGTTATCTGCGAGGAAGGAGGATGCAGATGCTCAGGAGAATCTGAAATGGCAGATCTGTTGGAGCTCCCAAATTCAAGTCAGCCTGATTCATGCTTGCTGATGACTTTGCATAAAAGAGATTCACAACTCAATTCATTATCATACTCTACACTAGTTACCCACCTGTAGGACCCTACACATTCCCTCCTGTGTAAACAGGTATTCTTCATCATGGCTCTCTCTCCCCTTTTTTGCCCAGTCTGCTTCTAGACTCAATTTGTAGCACTAGCAGCAAATTCAAGAGGAGGAACCTTGCTCTGAAGACTGCCTTATATTACATTCTGTGGTGCAGAAACCCAGCCAGCACTTCAGGGATTCCCACTACAAAGAGCAGATCACAGTGTAAACTATGTGTTTTGTGTCCTAAAGAAAGAAACAAATAAAAAGAAACCCTTGAGTGTTCGCTTCTAAAACTCATAATTTTATGACAATCATTTGACAAAGCTTTTAAAAATATATTTTCTGAGCCCTGCAAGCAAGTCTAATAGAAGATTCCAGGAATATTTTCCTTGCAGTACATATCTCATTTCTTCCTTAAGGGCTCTTGTTGAGATGAATGTGTACAGGTATATTTCACCTTTACAGTTTTCTGCCAGATGTCTCTTGAAGTTTGAAGTTAATCTGTGATGTCAAAAGCTTCATTTACTAATTGAAGGTGTCCCCTGGTAAAAGCCAAGGAGTAGATGCTTTGCTGCAGAAATGATAACCAAGTCCAAATTAAAACACAATTGGTCTGCAGTTAGGCTTTTTCCAACTGATTTCTTCCACATTACTTTAACAAAAAAAAAAAATAACTTGGTGATCAAAACTGAAATGAGCAGAACTGTGCTAAACCTTGGGATAGTCCAAAGGTTTTTGCTGTTCATGGTGAATGAAACGTTTTACCATTCCCCCATACCCTTGTGTTTTACTATATGTAATACTATAAGTAAGCAGACCAAGTTATTGTTTGCATTTTTAATGTCTGCTATGGGTTGAATTCCACAATCCACCAGCAGAAAGCACTGATGGTAACCAATGTTTTTGGTTTTCCCCTCTCTCAATAGTCATTTCTGACCCCAAGAAAATGTATTTACAGGATCATGGGGCCCAAATATTTATGTAGGTTGGGAGGCTACAATGGAGAGGGGAAGAGGGTGTAATTGCTCCCTCCTGCCTCTCGGATGAGCAGAGCATTGCTGAACAATGAGGAAGGGAGTGGTTTATTTCCTCTCATCTGCAGCTTGTCAAGAGTCATACATCTATGCACAGTATCTGTATTCCTCTTACCATGAACTCTGTGTTGTTCCCATTGCTATAGTATCTGTATTCCTCTTGCCATGAACTCTGTGTTGTTCCCATTGCTACACTTATGCGCCTGGTGGCTTCTCCCCCTTCCCTTTCATTGCACCCTGCTTATCTATGGAACTTATTACTCAAGCCGCCTCTGCCTGCCTCCAATGTCAGACACTGAAGAAGCAAAGATTATGCACTTGGACTTCCAAGACTTTCGGTGGGAGGGGGACCTGCCAAAAATATCCCCGCACTTTGCATCCCCTTGCTTGCTTGTAAAATTAATGGTTGGGTTGAGGGGTTAAAAGAGAGCTACTGGGCTAAGACATTAGTCTTAGCAAAGATGGTGTCCTGCCTTAAGATGTCTATGGAATAAACTGCTGAATTTTCAGACTGTGTGATTCCTTGACTCGAGGTCCTGACACAGCTGTTATTTGATGTGGGCCCCAAGTACAAACTTACCTGGGATAGAAATGAATGCAGGGTGGTGGGGGATGGGGGGGTTGACCATGAAGAACAGAGATCCTTGTGGTAACCTTGTACTGTCCTTGTACTGGATCCAGCCCATTGTGTATACTTCAGGTGGCCCTTGGTTATGAGAAAGATCAGTTGTGTGTCCCCGGGAATGTAGGATTTATCAATCACCCTACACCCTGTTAAAGTGCTTCAGGGTACCTCCTCTCAAACTGTGGACTGTAGCTGTCTGTTCATGGCAGGTACACAGGTGAGGTAGATGTCCCCAGATATTTGGTATCTAAGTTGTTAAGTTTGTTTCTGTGGTCAGGTTAGCCCAACCAGACTGCATTCTGAGACAGTCAGTCTTTTGGTAAAATGTGTCTTTGCTTACAAAGATAAGCACCACACCTTATTACCTAGTTATTTTAACAAAAATACTTCTAGGGGCCTGAAGAAGAAGAAGAAGTTTTACCATGTGTAAATTTAAATTTATTTTTCTCTGCAAATGTGTTAGGATTGCAACTTTTTGTAATGTGTGATTTGATTGATTTGTGCGCTGCCTTTTGACACAGTTACGGGATCCCAGGGCAGGTCAATAACAACAATTTAAAAAAGAATATTTTTCCCAGAAATCTCCCCAGAGGGCAGAATAAAAGCAACAGTCAAAAAGAAACTAGATACTGTTATGAATCACTTAATCCAAATAATTTCCAGAAACAAAATGTTTTTCATTTTGGGGGGAAGGACAAAAGAGATGGTTCCAGCCTCAACTACTGTGGGATAGAGTCAAGTGAAATGGCTCTTTAACTTGTCCCCAGCTCTTTTAGACAAGGAAGGTTCTCACAGGAGAGCCCCATTTGTTGACTGCAGCATTTGAATAGGTTAATATGGAAAAAGATGGTCCATTAGGTATTCTTGACTTAAACTATTTAGAGCTATAGATGAAAGATGACATCTTGAGTGGGTGTGGGAACAAACTGAAGTCAATGTTGTATGTTCATTAAAATGGGATAAGAGCTGTGTTCTGAACTAGTTTAACCTTCTGATCTTTCTTCAAGGACAGTGCCATGGCAGTAATCTGGAGTTAATAGGCTTGCATGACTGTGACTATATCAGCTTTTTGCAGGAATGACTGCAGCTGGCAAACCAGCATAAACTGGCAAAAGACACCCCTGGCTACCTCTGCCATTTATTGCTCCTTAGGCAAAGAGGCATCCAAGAGCACCTGAGACTGCAGATACATTCCTTTAGGGGGAGTATAAGCTTGAACCAATGTAGACTCATATTGGCAACCTAGAAGAAGAACATGGTTGATGTAATGCTGGAGAGAGGTTCAAAATAACCAACAGGAGCACACTTCTCCTATTCAGAAACTGGCATTATTCATCAAAGGACAACCATAATACAGGTTTTCTTCCCATATCAAGGTTGGAATCCAGATTGAAAAGAATTTAAAAAAATCAGTTTCAACAAGAAAAGCTTAGGAACATTTGGCTACTTCATTTTCTAAAACTTTACTCAAAAATGGCAAGTGGAGAATAGCATATTTCACATTTTCAACTATGATATAATTTGGAAAGCAGTAGCAACTAGAGGAATGGATGTTAACACCAAATCAAAACAGACACGCATTATTTTTTTGTTTCTGACTTTTTTTTGTCTTGCTTTAGCAGAACATACAGGCTGCTTTCAGATGGGCAATTTTTGTTGACACAGCCCCCCCCCCACATACGCACGGATTAAAATGGCATACGTACACATATGTTGTGGCTTCATTAGGCCTATGCTGATTCATATCAGTCACATTCTGATTTCAAATGTTTATTATCTGCTGTAGTTTCAATGAAAAATAAAGGCTGTTAGCACAAACACCACAAAGGAAGCAGTGTAAGGAACAAGTGGGGGGGGGACATCATCAAAACATCAAAAACATAAAGATCCCCCCCCCCCCAGATGCTAATCCCTCTAACTAAAATAATCTGCATTTTATTGGTGTTTCCATCAAGCACAAAAGTTTTTGTAAAAAAATTCTGAATGGATGGACCATGCAAACACGCATTAAAAGAACACGTTACTCCAAATAAACTCCACAAAAGGGGAAAGCAAACCAAAGCAAATGTAATTATTTAGTAATCTCTCTGTAGAGGATGTTAAGAGAAACTGAAACCCACTGATCCCTTTGCTTTGCTGTAGTATGATGCCACCTAGGAAGATGTGTGTATTATACAATTCTCTGTGGCTAAACCAACTTAGAGGACATGTGGTCTTGGCAATGGTGCTTCCCATTTGCTCATGTTAAGCTTCTATTGCAGATGTATAATTATTAATACTTTCAGATGTCAATAGGAGTTGCATCCATAATGTCAAGGAATGATGCTCACAGTGTTGCGCCTGGAGGAGGATACTAGAAGTTTGCTGCCCCAAAAGTACAGGTGTTAGTGAATGTTCAGCCAGCCTTGATGGTTAGCAGGTCATCTTCCCACTTATACAATTTGATAAGATTTCAGCTCTCACACATTTTAATTGTCAATAAAAAATTAACACACATGTAAAGTCCTTCCCAACTCCTTTACTCAGAGCAAAACAAAAGTTAACATGCTGCTCCTTACCTGTCCCACTTTGGTTTAAATACAGAATTACAGTCTTGTAGAGGTGGTCAGAGAAGCCTGGAAAATGTGTTTGGTACCAGTTTGGGGGATTTAAAAGGCATTCCTTAAAGGATCATGGCAATAACTTACCCAGAACACTGTACAGTGGTAATTATAACCTATCCTATTGAATTACCTAAGGACACTGTCATTGTCATGGGTGCTGGGGACCCTGCAGAGGAAGTTGAGTCTGACGAGGGAACTGTGCCCCTGCCACCTGCACCAGTGCCCCTGCCTCCTGCTGGAGAAGATCCCAGCCCCCCTGCCTCGCCCTCTCGGGTGGCTCGTGTGCGTGACCGCCTCCGGCAGGACCTCAGGGATCGGAGGAGGGCGGCACGCTCACAAGCAAGACGCTCCCTGAGCCCTGAGTTCTGAGAGGATTCTGGCCCTCCTAAGAGCAAGGATGCTTGAGTTATGACAGGGTCCTGGCTGCCTCCCTGAGCCAGCAATTAGCCCAAACGGGCAACAGCCAGCAGAGGGCTATATAGCTGTGGGCTTTGGGAGGAGGCTTTGTGGAAGCAACTAGTCATCTCCCTGACATCCTAGCATCCACTCCGGCTTGACTTTGGTTCCTGACTCCCTGACTTTGGCTTTTGACTTCTGGACTCCCTGACCTCGGCTTCTGGACCTCGGACCTGCGATACTTGTACACTGATTTGGATTTGGCGCCTCAGACCCTCCTGCTTACTGGCTACAGACCTCGGACTGCCTCTGGACTTTGCCTGACCCAGCCCCAGCCGTGACAGATTGCTTCCACCAGACAAACACCCACTCCACAGGATGGATGCTGAAGCAAGTGAAACCACAGAACTACTGGCTGCGCTCCAAGCCCAGGTACAGCAGCTAACACAGGCAGTAGTGCACTTGCAGCAACAACCTGCGGCCAGTGCTCCAGCCAAGTGCCCAGTTTCCCCACCTGACAGATTTGGGGGTGCCGTGGAAGAATTTCCTGCCTTCCTAGCACAGTGTCGGCTGTACTTTGAACTGAGAGCACGGGACTTCCTCAATGACAAGACAAAGGTGTGTTTCATCATCAGTCTGTTAAAGGGGCAGGCGGCCAAATGGGCCACACCCTTGCTGGTCGCATCCTCTCCCCTACTAACTAATTACCAAGGGTTTGAGGCCCACCTGTCTGCTGCTTTCTCTAGCCCAGTCCAAGCAGCCACAGCCAACCGGAAGATCAGGGCACTGAAACAAGGCAAATCCTCGGTGGCTCAGTATGCCACCGAATTCAAGCTCCTGGCCCAAGACTTGGCGTGGAATGAGGCTGCCCAGATGGACCAGTTTACCGAGGGGTTGGCAGAGGAGGTCCTGGATGAACTGGCCAGGGTGGAGCCACCACCCACGCTTCAACAACTTATCACCCTCTGCCTCCACATCGATGGCCGCCTGGAAAGTCGCCGCCAAGCCAAGACCAGAGGGCGCCAGCTCCCTGCGCCGTGCCACTTGGCTCCTCGCCCATCCTCAGCTCGTACCAGCACCGAGGACGAGCCTATGCGGCTTGGAGCTGCTCGACCCTGCCTGACCCCAGAGGAAAAGGCCAGACGCCGCACACAGAATCTGTGCCTCTACTGCGGCACGGCAGGCCACTATGCCTCTGGCTGCCCTGCTAAGCATCAGATACCCGGGCCTTCACCGCCACCGCCGCCAAAAGGGCAGCCCCAGGCGTAAGTGGACCCCCCAGCCTGGGGCGACTAGCTGGGTCCTCCGAACAGCGGGCTGATACCCCGGGCCCGTTCCTGCTACCAGTCAAACTCCGTCTGCCTGACGAACGCTGGCTGTTCGTGTATGCCATGCTGGACTCGGGAGCAGCCCACTGTTTTATAGATGCCGCCTTTGTAAAACAGCACCAGATCCCGGTGCAGACAAAAGAGACTCCGTCGCTGGTGGAGGCTATTGACGGGCGCCTCCTCCGTTCTGGGCCTGTCACCCAGGAGACCTGTCCCATCACCTTCCACGTCCAGCAGCACCAAGAACGGCTGCAGTTTAATGTCGCCCGCATGCCTCGCTTCCCACTGATTCTGGGCCTTTCCTGGCTGAAGCTGCACAACCCCATCGTGGACTGGGCCCAGCAGGAACTACGTTTCCAAGACCCATGCCCCCATCTGACTCCTCCCACCACTCTGGCAGCTGGCATCCCGAGTGGTGGTCCTCAGCTCCCTCAGAAGTATGCGGATTTCGCCGATGTCTTCGAAGAGACGGGAGCGGATCAGCTCCCCCCTCACCGGCCCTATGACTGTGCCATTGACTTGGTACCTGGGGCACCACTCCCGGTGGGGCGTCTGTACCCAATGTCGGAGCCTGAGTTGGCCGCTCTGCGAGACTTCCTAGATAAGAACCTGAAACGCGGCTTCATCCGACCCTCAACCTCTCCCCTGTCTGCTCCAGTCCTCTTCGTGAAGAAGAAAAGTGGGGAGCTCCGGCTGTGCAATGATTACCAGGCCCTGAACAAGATCACCATCCGCGACCGGTACCCTCTACCACTGATCCCTGAACTCTTGGATCGCTTAAAGGGGGCCCAAATCTATACCAAGCTGGACCTCCGTGGAGCGTACAATTTGGTGCGCATACGACCTGGAGACGAATGGAAGACCGCATTTGGGACCCGGTACGGGCAGTACGAGCACCTGGTGATGCCCTTCGGATTGACCAACGCCCCCGCTGTCTTCCAGAGGTTCGTGAACGACATATTCCGGGACCTGCTCGACCGCTTCGCAATCATATATCTAGATGACATCCTAATTTACTCCCGCAATCCTGCCCAGCACGCCGAGCACGTCCGCCAGGTCCTGCAGCGCCTACGAACCCATGGCCTCTACGCCAAGCTGGAGAAGTGCGACTTCGACCTGCGCTCTGTCGAGTTCCTCGGTCACATTGTGTCCCCGCAAGGGATCCTCATGGACCCGAAAAAAGTAGAAGCGGTCCTGACCTGGCAGGCTCCTCAGAATCGCAAAGACCTGCAGCGATTCCTTGGTTTTGCCAACTACTATCGGCAATTCATCCCGGCCTATGCCTCCCTGACAACACCCCTGACTCAACTACTCCGCCCCAAAGAACCCTTCTGCTGGTCCCCAGAGGCCGATAACGCCTTCTCCACCCTGAAGACCCGTTTTGCCACCGGGCCACTCCTGAGATACCCTGACCCCCAGCTTCCCTTTACAGTGGAAGCTGATGCCTCCAACGTGGCCCTGGGAGCAGTGCTGTCCCAGCGCGAGGAGCCGTCTCAGCCACTCCAGCCCTGCGCCTATTACTCGCGCCAGCTCACGGCTGCGGAAAGGAACTATACCATCTGGGAGAGGGAGTTGCTCGCGATCAAGGCGGCTTTTGAGGTTTGGAGGCACTACCTCGAAGGGGCTCGCCACCCTGTTCAAGTGCTCACTGACCACCGGAACCTAGAGCACCTCCAGACCACCCGCCGTCTCAACCAGCGCCAGATCCGGTGGTCCCTATTCTTCTCTCGCTTTGACTTCCGGATCTCCTACATCCCCCATACCCAGAACCGGAAAGCAGACGCGCTGTCCCGGAAACCGGAATACGCCCCTGCTTCAACTGAGGCCGCGCCCGCTGCTCCCATCCTGCCGCCCTCAGTATTTGCAGCCACCTCCACTTCACCCACACTCGTGGAGGACATTCGTGCTAGCCAGGCCAACGATCCCTGGGTCCAGCAACACCTCCAGGCACTCCAAGACGACTCAGCAGGCGAGTTCACGACTCGAGGCGGTCTCTTGCTACACCGCGAACGCCTCTATGTGCCGCCCGGGCCCTTGCGGGCAGAAGTGCTACGCCTGACTCATGACTCGTTACCCGCCGGGCACTTTGGACAGCATAAGACCACCCACTTGCTGACGCGAGAATTCTGGTGGCCATGAGTGCGCTCCGATGTTGCCCGCTATGTCAGCTCCTGTGATGTCTGTCGGCGGGCCAAAGACGTCCCGGCCAAACCCTCGGGGTTGTTACAGCCCTTGCCCGCACCCTCAGGACCCTGGGACACCATCTCGATGGACTTCATTACAGAACTCCCACGATCCAAAGGTCAGACTTGCATCTTGGTGGTCGTCGACCTATTTACCAAGATGGCCCACTTCATTCCGTGTCCGAAACTTCCCACAGCTCAGGAGACAGCCCAGCTCTACCTGCAACACATCTTTCGTCTGCACGGACTCCCAGCCCACCTGATCTCAGACCGGGGCCCCCAGTTCTCCTCTCGGTTCTGGCAAGCCCTCCATTCCAGCCTGGGTACTCGAGTGCACCTGTCCTCAGCCTACCACCCACAGACTGATGGTCAGACAGAGCGCACCAATGCCACACTAGAGCAATATCTCCGCTGTTACACCTGCTACCAGCAGGATGACTGGACCAGTCTGTTGCCTCTAGCGGAGTTTGCATACAACAACGCGGTCCACTCATCCACCCAAATGACCCCGTTTGCTGCAACCTACGGGTACCACCCTCGGTTCTTCCCGGCGATCCTGCCACCCACGAATGTCCCCGCCGTCGAGGCCTACCTGCAAGAACTCCGCGCCAGCCAAGACTTGCTCCGGGAGCAGCTACAGCGGGCCAAGGAAGCCTATAAACTGGCTGCGGACCGGAAGAGGCAGGAAGGCCCCCCAATCCAGCCAGGGGATCAGGTGTGGCTCTCAACTCGCTACCTGCGCCGGCCTGGTCGGTCTCACAAGCTGGATGCGCGGTTCATTGGACCCTACCCCGTCACGGACCAAATAAACCCCGTCGCCTTCAGGCTCCAGTTGCCACCCCACCTCCGCATTCACCCTGTGTTCCATCGCTCCCTCCTTGTTCCAGCTGCACCCCCTGACCCAGCTCGGCCTCCTTGCCCACCGCCGCCACCACCGGTGTTGGTGGATGACGAGGAAGAATATGAGGTGCGCCAGATCCTGGACTCCCGGTACCATCGTGGAGGCCTCCAATACCTGGTGGACTGGGAGGGATATGGCCCAGAAGACCGGTCTTGGGAGCCCGAGGACAATCTTCATGCCCCGGACTTGGTGCACCGGTTCCACAATGACCACCCCGACCTTCCAGGTCCCTCGACGGAGGGGGGCCCTGGGGGGGGGGATAGTGTCATGGGTGCTGGGGACCCTGCAGAGGAAGTTGAGTCTGACGAGGGAACTGTGCCCCTGCCACCTGCACCAGTGCCCCTGCCTCCTGCTGGAGAAGATCCCAGCCCCCCTGCCTCGCCCTCTCGGGTGGCTCGTGTGCGTGACCGCCTCCGGCAGGACCTCAGGGATCGGAGGAGGGCGGCACGCTCACAAGCAAGACGCTCCCTGAGCCCTGAGTTCTGAGAGGATTCTGGCCCTCCTAAGAGCAAGGATGCTTGAGTTATGACAGGGTCCTGGCTGCCTCCCTGAGCCAGCAATTAGCCCAAACGGGCAACAGCCAGCAGAGGGCTATATAGCTGTGGGCTTTGGGAGGAGGCTTTGTGGAAGCAACTAGTCATCTCCCTGACATCCTAGCATCCACTCCGGCTTGACTTTGGTTCCTGACTCCCTGACTTTGGCTTTTGACTTCTGGACTCCCTGACCTCGGCTTCTGGACCTCGGACCTGCGATACTTGTACACTGATTTGGATTTGGCGCCTCAGACCCTCCTGCTTACTGGCTACAGACCTCGGACTGCCTCTGGACTTTGCCTGACCCGGCCCCAGCCGTGACAGTCATGGACCCATTGCTAACTCTGCTGCAACTGGTAAATTACCAATTATGTTGGTGGAAAGTATAAATTTCCCATTGGAGCTGCCTGCAGTCCCTTTGTACTTTGCTTCATTGCCGTAGATAACATTTTCCCTCATAGACCATTCATTTTGTAAGTGTCATGCAGTCTCCATCTCTGCAGATAAGGGTTTCCTGTGCACCTTCCTGGACCTATTGATGTTTTTCCACATTCACATTCCACGGTCTGTGAAAAGGTGTGATGAATATGCAAAACAAATAGGTAACCAAACAGCCATATTCAATCAATGAAACAATTCCAATTAAATCCAACCTCAGAGAACTAACATAACAGAGGAGGCTGAAAATATGCTAGTTTAATTGTCAGTAAAAACTAACACACATGCAAAATCCTTCTTGACTCTTTTGCTTTGCTCTGAGTAAAGGTTAACATGCTGCTCTTTACCTGTCCCACTATGAGGGTGGGGGGCTCAGGGCAGCAGCCCATAGAATTTTTCCAAATAAAATAAATGGCCAATCCACTCCTGTTTTTAATCCAAGCACCAGCTTGCTACATGATAAAATCTCTTTCCTGTTTCATAGCTGCCATTGAGTATTACAGTGGAGGCTTTGACATGTGTTTTGTGCTCTGTTTTTCTCCAGTCTCATCAATCCTTTAAACTAGTTGTATAGCCAAGCATGATTTTGTTATTGGCCACAAAGAAATTGCTTCAAATGACAAGCTGCTCAAGTGTTGTTAAGTGCAACTTAACAGCTGTGTGATTTGTTTATAGCTGGGTCGTGTTTACCTGCTCTTAGTCTAAAATTGAGAAAATTTGTTGAATGACTGCTTTTAAAAATAGTGCCTATATTCATATATAAGTGAAAATATTGACTTGTTGACTGGCATGTAATGGTAAATAGGCTTGATTTGGGGAAATTTAAACTGCACCAAAATGTCACAAAGCGGCTGCCCAGGATTGTTGCATATTTGTGTTATTTTTTGCCCACTTGGGATTTTGTTTCCCCCTTTTATGACTAGCTTGAACATTCTATAAGCAAACAATTTCAAAAGTAAATATAGTGACATAAACATATACAAAGGGACTTCCCAAAATCTTTGAGAGAAGGGATATCTTTAAACTATTTACATAAATTAAACAGGCTCAAATAAACATCCTCAGTAGTCCCTGTGGCGAGCCATGAGAAATCCTTTTTCCAATTATTTGGCATGTATTTACAAACAATTCAATCATTCTAATCTAACCTGCTTCCCTCGACAATTATTTACTTCAGCAAGGAAAAGAAAAAGTTCTCTTTTTTACCCCTTCCAGGGCTAATAATGATCCTCAGGGGTCAATTTCAATTCACAAAACTGCATCAGAGCAAGAATTAAACTGCTTCTCCAGCTACATCATGGACTGAATCTGTACCCACACAATTTCACAGCTGACCACAGATCTCTTAGTATCATGCCAGGCTCGTGCCCTAATGTTTTGGATAAATGCAGCAAATTAATTTATGCCTGGAAAGCATTCAGGTTTCTAATCACACCTAGTGTATGTAGTGTACCTAGTGAAATATGCAGGCAAATATACATGCAGATGAGAGTCTTATATGTTTGTAAAGAGCAGTGGTGAGACCCAACAGGTCCCAGTTAGCATCCCTTTGTGAACTGTTGGCCATAAAAGATATGCTACAATCCAGCAAAAAGACCGCTTTGGAATATATACATTAGTTCTTTGACAGAAATGTTGATGTCAACACTTTCCTGTAAAGGTGAAGAATCTGAAATTACTGCAATATATGTTATACAGTAGCTGAGAGTTTTATGAGTTGGATCTACCAATTTGGGCTGCAGAACTCTCCCAGAATTACAACAGGTCTCCAGACTACAGAGATCAGTTCTCCTGGAGGAAATGGCAACTTTGCAGGGTAATCACATATTAGCTCCCTCCCACTGTGGCATCACATCTTGGCTCCCTCCCCTCCCCAAACTCCACCATGTCCCAGGCAGTGCCTTCAAATCTCCAGCAATTTTCCAAGCTGGATTTGGCAATCCTAGTTGGATCCTGTGTTGGTGACTTTTTCCTTTCTTCTCCTAGCAGCCCCCTGAAAGTACCAAAACATGATGCCAGATGTTTGGGGATGCACTGGAGAGAAAACCAAATAACAATAGCTACTGTGAGGAGAAGAAGCAAGCAACATTTCATCCTTTCTTTTCCACCAGTGGACTGTCCATTGGCACAAGAGGAAAAGGGACAATTTCATCTTCTTCACTGCAGCCACCAGTGTTGTATGGCTGTTTGCAAGGCTTTTTTTGTAGCAGGAACTCCTTTGCATATTAGGTCATTGATATAGCCAATCCTCCAAGAGCTTACAGGGTTCTTAGTACAGGGCCTACTGCAAGCTCCAGGAGGATTGGCTACATCAGGGATGTGTGGCCTAATATGCAGAGGAGTTCCTGCTACAAAAAAAAGCCCTGGCTTTTTGTATTCTTCAGTGTAGTATTCCTCAATCCTCAGCATCCTCTTTTTTAGGCATATAGCTGTGAAAAGGGAAAAATATTCCTCTATCTTGATCCATATGCTTCATAGAATCATAGAGTTGGAAAGGACATCCAGGGTCATCTAGTCCAACCCCCCTGCACAATGCAGGAAACTCACAAACTCCTCCCCCTAAATTCACAAGATCTTCATTGCTGCCAGTTGGCCATCTAGCCTCTGTTTAAAAACCTCCAAGGAAAGAGAGCCCACCACCTCCTGAGGAAGCCTGTTCCATAGAGGAATCGCTCTGACTTCAGAAAGTTCTTCCTAATGTTGAGCCGGAAACTCTTCTGATTTAATTTCAACCCATTGGTTCTGGTCCTACCTTCTGGGGCCACAGAAAACAATTCCACACCATTCTCTAGATGACAGCCCTTCAAGTACATGAAGATGGTGATCATATCACCTCTCAGTTGCCTCCTCTCCAGGCTAAACATCCCCAGCTCCTTCAACCTTTCCTCATAGGACTTGGTCTCCAGACCCCTCACCATCTTCATCGCCCTCCTCTGGACCCGTTCCAGCTTGTCTATATCCTTCTTAAAATGTGGTGCCCCAAACTGAACACAATACTCCAGGTGAGGTCTTACCAGAGCAGAGTAAAGTGATACCATCACATCAGATGATCTGGAGACTATACTTCTGTTGATTCAGCCCAAAATTGCAGTTGCCTTTTTAGCCACCGCATCACACTGTTAACTCATATTCAGTGTATGATCCACTAAGACCCCTAGATCTTTTTCACACATACTACTGCTAAGACAAGTCTCCCCCATCCTATAACCCTGCATTGGATTTTTCCTACCTAAATGCAAAACTTTACATTTATCCCTGTTAAAATTCATTTTGTTGATTTTAGCCCAGTTTTCCAGCCTGTCAAGGTCATCCTGTATCCTGTTTCTGTCTTCTACAGTATTTGCAAACCCTCCCAATTAGTATCATCGGCATATTTAATAAGCATTCCCTCTATTCCTTCATCCAAATCATTTATAAAGATGTTGAACGAACAGGTCCCAGGACAGATCTTTGAGGCACTCCACTTGTCACTCCTCTCCAAGAGGATGAGGAACCATTCACAAGCACTCTTTGAGTGCGATCTGTCAACCAGTTACATATCCACCTAATGGTAACAGGATCCAGACCACATTTTACCAACTTGTCAACAAGGATAGTATGTGGAACCTTATCAAAAGCCTTACTGAAATCAAGATAAACGATGTCTACAGCATTCCCCGATCCAGCAAGGTAGTCACTTTCTCAAAAAAAAGAGATCAGGTTAATCTGACAAAGAGCTACTTTGTCACTGTCACTTCTATAGGGCTCCAGCAGTATAAGGTATACTCATACCAATGGGCGTCATGTTGGTACAAGAGTCTGAATATCCAATAACAGCCAGCTTTTTCTATTAGAAATACAGGATTTCATGTAGCTATTCTTATTGCTAGAGAACAGATGAAAGAAAATACTCTCTTTGTGAAAGCTAGGATGAACTAAAGTATGACTTGTAAAAATCATAAATAAGTTTCTGTTTCTGAAGCACATATTGGGTAGTTAGGCATTTATCAATTTAATGAAATACAGGACCCATTTATCACTACCTAGAAAATAGTAATCAGGACTGCGACAATCATTTTCATTTGTTTCAGTTTTGCTCTGCTTTGTGTTTAAATCATAGGTCCTAACACAAAATATATTCTTCAGTACAAAAGTATTCCTTAAGAAATAAGTGCGTATTTTAGCAGTCTAAATTACAATATCATGTTTTTTCTCTATTATGAGACACCAATATATATAAAAAAAAAATGGGTGGAAAACCCCAAGTATTGCTAGCTACAACCAACTTCTTGATGTAATTCAAAGACCCTTGCTGGTTTTCTTTTGTAAATGGAATCAATAGTGAGTAAGATGGATTTCTACCTCTAAGCAGATCAGTAGAAACAGCTATAACTTCTTAAAAATTGCTTTTTCAATATCAGGCAAATACATTTTTCAGTCCCCCCTTTAAAGCAGAAATCTTCTCAATTTCCAAGTTTGCAGACTGAGCTAGTTTCAAATGGTGCCCACACAGTGAGATTTGGCAAAGACCCTAAACTCTCTTATCGCGTGCAGAGGCAGCTGATTACAAACAGACTTTTAGACTGAACAAAAAGATGTTTATCTAATAAATGCAATTTCCCCCATCACCTTCTCTTGAGTTGGTATAAACTGCCTCCTGGGCAAGTATAATCTACATCTTATGGTCCGTAGTAGTTTGATTTGAAAAGAAAAAGGTGTGTGTGTGGGGGGGGGGAAGGGGGAATGGTCATTTCTGATATTTTAAAATGAACATTTTTACAGTGTTTTTTTAAACTACTTTATTTTAAAGGTTATTATATTAAATGGGATATTTGCCATTTATTTTCCAAATTGTATAATCACAGTTATTTGCCATGATGTCTGGACTGATAGCGGTTATCTGTGGATGATTCTTCTAAAGAAACACTTCAGACCATAGGTGCTTTTTGATTATGTGCCTTATTTCACTGTGGTCTTTTCCTAGTTTTGCTAAGCAATTGGTGGGTCTTGGAGATAGGGATGCCAAACCCCACTGTGGGGGTCCCCCACTTTCAGGACCCACTTCTCCACCACTGGCTGATGGGAGGGAATTACCCCCCCCCCAAAAAAAAAAACCAAGGAAGAATGTGGAAATTAAACATGAAGTGCCTAGGTGACCCAGAAGTTGGAACATCAGGGGTAATAGTCTGGTTTTGGGTCACCATTGAGTTTTGTCCAAAAAGTGGATCATTGCCCTCCCAATGTCCCTAATGTGTCTACATCACTTCCAGGCATGTTGTGTTTATTTTTGGAATTCATCCCTGCTCCTGGTAAGTTCACCCCCATCCCCTGCTGGTAGGATTGAGGGACCTGGCAACCATATCTGGAGATGAGTTCTCTGGAGAAAATGGCTATTGGAGGGGGGTGTTGGCTCGATATCATTATACTCCAATGGGGTCCCTACTTCCCCAAGCCCTGCCCTACCTAGGCTCCATCCAGAAATCTCCAGGAATTTGGCAGCCCTTTCCACTAGGGGAAAAGCAAAAATTCTAGATCCCATACAGTCCATTTCAAGTTAGCAGTGTGACTCCGAAATCTGTGATGTACCCTTCTGCTTACAGCACAGGAATAGGTAACTTACTATGATTCCTGCTCTTAGCTTCACATATTGTTCAAAACAATATATTTTTTACTAATAAGAAGACACAGGATGGAAATAACTCCCTTCAAGATAAGGGTGTTCATGGCTGTCTACAATTCAAACTTATAAACAGAACCCAGCAGGGATGGCACTCCATGTGTCTAAACCAACTCATACAAATATGACAGGAGTGAATAGACTATTCCATTGTTATGTAATAAACACAATACAAAATCAATAAGATTTTCTATCTGTCTTGCAAAGAGTAATAGCTATATGTAGTGGGTACAATCAGATTAGAATTAAGCACATGGAAGTCTCTTTGAAATCAACTGGACTTGAAATTTCTTAACTTTGGCTGACCTGCATCCAGGATCTTTTAGCATCTGTTCCAGGAGTATGCAAGTATGCATCATATCAAAAGGCCAATATGATTCAGAATTACACATATTCCTTTCCCTGCTTTCATATCATACACACATTTTTTTCATTAAGGGTAAGTGCACACATCTGGTTATTATGCTGGAGTATTCTAGTCTAGCACCTTCTTAGACCCACATCCATTACATTTCCTTTCCTCCCTTTCTAGCATAAAGGTGGCCCACCTGGGCTTGAAACATTTTATTTCTGCAGCCTCCATGGCAAAATGGAGGGCCAGTTAGGAAACTGCCAAGCTACAGCTTGTTGGGTAGGAATTTCTTCAGGTCCACTGTAGCGTGAGTTGCACTATTGGAGACTTGGACTAGTATTTCTCTGAACACAATTTCCTGCATTGCAAACTTGCATAAGAAAGCAGTTATTCAATGGATAGTAAAGAACAGGTAGAAAAGTAGCTTAGTAGAGTTCAAAGCATACTATTATGTGCCAATAGGATTAAGGGATGCCATAAATCTGGCATGGGCCCAGTGACAGGGCAGGACCTAGGATTGCCAAGTCTGTGTTGGAAAATACCTGGAGACTTTGGGGGTGCCTCCAGGAGAGGACAGAGTTTGGTAAGGGGAGAGGCTTCAGTATAGTGCAGTGCCATATAATCTACCCTTCATAGCAGCCATTTTCTCCAGGGATCTGATCTCTGGCAGCTGGAGAACAGTTGTAAAAGCAGGAGATCTCTAGGCCCCGTTTGGAAGCTGGCAACAGTAGGAGGACCAGTGCAGTCAAAAGGGACAGTGCTAGGGACAGAGCTAAAAGATCCAAGGCAGAATCAAGGGGTTGAAAAGCAGACCCCAAAGAAAATCTTAATTAATCTAAGGGGCAAAGATCCACCCCCCCACCGCCCTCTCTGGCAGAGGATCTATCAGGAGAGAAAGAGAAGCAGGAAAGCTAGCCATCACAGTGTTTAAAGATGATGCTTCTGAAGCACAGAATAGCATGGGCTAAAAATGAAAGTAAATTGGCTACAAGCCTAGTACTGGAAGGCCTTCAAGGCTAAGCATGGTGCTTCTTTGCATTAAAGGGTGAAACCAGTTAAAAATTGGCTGTTCTCCTG
Organism: Heteronotia binoei; assembly: GCF_032191835.1. Classification (NCBI taxonomy): domain Eukaryota; kingdom Metazoa; phylum Chordata; class Lepidosauria; order Squamata; family Gekkonidae; genus Heteronotia; species Heteronotia binoei. The sequence goes on along the minus strand of NC_083228.1, from coordinate 90,756,478 downwards.
TTGCATTCATTATAGTTTTTAAAAAATCTGGCAACTGGCCAGAATGGAAAAACTGGTTGTGCCTGTGGGAAACTGGCTCGTTAAGGCAACCTAGTAGGATTACAAGTCCCCAGGGAAAACTAAGAATACAGTATAGCAAAGTTGAAGATTGGTGAGTATTAGGGATGCCTTATGCCTGCTAGGGACAGGGATCTCTTACCCCCAGTGGCCATTGCCCACCGGCACTAGAGTGGCCAGTGGGAAAAAAAGTAAAAAATAACCATCAGCAATAACATAACATCGTTTCTGGGGAAAAAACAATTTAACTATAATAGTTTCCAGTGATTCCTAGAGAAGACAGAAGTCCCACCATCATTGACCCCACCCCAGACTCCTGCTAATTGACAGGCATCACTTCACAACTCTAGTGAGTGTCTGTTTTAGTGAAATACCTTCCATCTTGGTCAGTTTTTCGTTTACTGCCTCAATGGGTGTAGGATGATTGCTTAATGACACCACACTGTGATCTCTACCCATTCAGGAACTAACTCCCTCCATCCCTAAGTTCCACTGCAACTGTGCATGTACATCAGGAGCTGCAAATGCTTCTCTTTTTAAATCCACCTAGAACCTTAATATTATTTAATGAGTGAGAAGCACCTAATAAGCAGACAACCACATAATGCAAATAGGATGTGTAGTTCCTTAAGAGGAGGTACCAGTGACAGTCCCTGCTGATTTAGCTGCTGCCCGTAACATATGACTTTGAGGCTGCTGTCCATTGTGGGGTTTGGATGCATACTGTGCATAGATATAAAAATACTAGAGCAAAATGCACTCCGTGGTGTCCCACTTGATTTGAGACATCCATCCATTCCACTTGATCTGCTTGCTCTGCTTTAAAAAAGTGATATGGTGCACTGGATCAGCTGTGATTGGTGGTGCATACTGTAAATTTGGCCATGCAAGGAAACTGCCATACACTATTTATTATGCATCTGTGACTATCAGCATCTCTGAGTAGACTTTTAGATACTGTTCAAATGTATATATGAAGAAAGCATATTCATTAATATTAATAAAGTAAATTCCTATCAAATTCTCTTGTCAAATTCTAAAGTGAGATGAATCAGTAGCAGGGAGCTGCAGTACTAGCCCCACTGTGGTTATGGTCTCACCTATGTAAAATGACCATCTGGGGCAAATGTCAGCAGTGTTTTTTATTCACCTAGCTGCATCAGGCATGTCTTGTGCACACCAAATTCAGCCAGAAAAGGTTAGCTGCAGTTGCGGGGATTGACAAGGGCCATTTTTTCTGAGTTCAGTCAGTAGTGGTTGGCATGCGATTGGCTGGCTCAGTCCATGGCATTGGGAATGGCAGACCTTGGCTGTTACAGGCTCGAAGGAGCACACTAATTTGCCTTCTGGCTGAGATAAATCATAACATTAACACATTATTTCCTGTAGGGGTTTTTCCCATGTTATTAAAGCAGCCTGAAATGATGTATGCCTGTGCTTTCTACCTACCTAGCAAGATGGAGCACTTGGATCCAAGCCCAAAGTATTTATTTTGTGAGACTGCTAATTGATTGAAAATTCTGTGTTCTGCTTGCTGAGTTTTGCTAGGTATAAATATTAGGAACACAGTCTCTTTTGCAAACAATTGTTCTATAGCTCAATTAAGAAAGAACCTTCTTTGGATCAATAATATTTTTCTGCCAGTGTTTTATTATTTAAACATAATATATAATCAGTGTGTTTCCCCCCCCCTGTTTTCTGTTCATCAGCCTATAGATCGGGCCCCTCAATTGCAGAGCCCCACCTGCTAGGTTGCAAACCCCTATACAACTTCTTTTAAATAGTTTGATGGTAACACCCATGCATAGTTCTATGCCTTTTGTTTTTCTTTACATGCAAAGTAAGAGAAATAGAAAGCAAGAGAATGATACTTGGCAGTGACAAATTCATTTTCTAGCATAGGCAGGCACAGAGGTTTCCCCCCTCCCCCAATTCTCCCTTCATTTCTCCCTCTTTCCCTCTCACAGTTAGTCAGGCCATCAGCACTCAGTGTTTAAAGAAAGAACCTTCCCTCTCCCCAAGAAAACTAATATTTCAAAGGTAGGGGACACCACATGGGGGAAAGCATTTAATGAAGGGTGGGAATGACCATGCTGTGCAGGGGAAGGGGAAGGAATGCAAAGGAGAATTTTGTGAGGAGAGGGGTTAGTCTCTGAATCTGCCTGTACACGCTTGTTTTTCATTATGTTCCCTGTTCCTGTGTCTCTTGCTCTTTTGCCATATGATCCTGGTGAAAGGTCATAATGGTTGCCTTTTCTGTTCTTGTCAAATGACTCTGATGTCATGTGCTGTCAACTCAGTATATCCTGTGCTGCCGCCTGAGAGTTCATGGTGAGTCCTAGGTTTGGAAAGGTGGAAGATCACTATGTTATCATGTATGGTCAGAACACATGTATCCTAGGCATACACCTTCTGGCCATGTGTGGCCCATTCTCTCCAGCTGAAACTGACATTCACATTTAAACAGCCCTAGTGTAAAGAAAGATGCCTTTCTTCCTTAATTGATCCATGTCTGTAAAACTATTGTATCTATATGTGGCTTTAGAAACCCTCAAATCTATACCATGAGTCTCACCTTCATTTATTTATTTATCTATCAGATTTATATCCCACCCTCCCCCGACAGGCTCAGGGCAGCTAACAACAGTTTAAAAACATTAGCAAATTCATAAAGGAAGATCTTTGGGTCTAAGTAAAGAAGTTCCATGACTGAGACTAATGTAGAGTGAAATCAATGGGAAAGGTTTAATTAGATGAGAATTACTTAAATATTTGGGCATACCTCAACCAGTCGAAATCATAAAGCATCACTTGTTAATCACAGGCACTGGGCAAGATTAGACTTATTCCAAGTGACTCCATGGTGGTCAGTGTTCTACTCCGGTTATTGTGGTCTGGTATTGTGTTTTGGTTCTCTACTTTTTGTTTCTGTGGTGGTTGGAGACCTGTTTACTTGTCCTTCCTAGAGGGAAGATGGTCCTGCAACCAAGATGCAGGTGGGGATCACCATGGAGATAGTCTTGTAACATTTTTTTTCTATGTGGAGGCTAGCTAATTAAGCATTATTTGGGCAGTGAGAGGGGAAAGAAATATAGCATCCAGATATTAGGATTAGTGATACTGTTCAGAGAAATCATGGAGTAAATGAATGGGGGACAGAGAAATCAAAGGGGATTAATAAATCCAAGCATGAGGGGGGTTGCCCATTGCTAAAGAAAGAGGAGCCTGCTAGAATATTAGTGTTAGTGATTTTTTAAAAAATCAATAAGAAATACAGGAAGAGGGTGATCAATGGAACTATGAAAGCAAGTTTAAATGAAATTCTTAGAAATATATTTTCATTAGTTGAAGTAAAATGCTGAAGACAAAATCCAAAAATTTTATTCATTTTAATAGGAATATCTGAATACTGAGAATATGGTCTTCCTTAAACAAAAGCATTTTTACCTCTAATTTTTCCTGTTGATTCTGTAAGGAGTTTTGAATATTTCCAGTGTTAAAATATACTATGTGGAGGATTTCTCTCCCCCCCCCCCTTCACATTAGAGCACCTGATTGCAGGTGTATTAACAGTCTGCACAGGAAATGTTAACAGTTACTCACTTTGTTAAACTCACTTTTGTCTGTGTTAAGACTTTGGCAATTTGATTCAATTAATTAGTCCCCTGCTGTTAATTGTTTGCATAAAGGTCAATGAACCTGGATCTCACTGTAGGTTTCTCTGTGGAACAAATCTATAGTTGCTTCTTGTGTTTTTTATCCTAACAAGGGCCTTAAAATATCATCACAAAATTGCCTTTTTCTTGATAGAATAGAAATGCATGAACAAGATATGTTTCCACTTTTCTTTTCTGTGGCATAGATTTACTTCCTATGGGAACTGCTGACTATAAATCATCATGAAAATTTGGTTAAAATGGTCATGCTGCCCTCCCAAATAAAACTCTTCTTACAGAGTGAAGTATGTTATTTACTATGGTGATCAGCAGTCCTTTTTTGTAGAAAAAGCCCAGCAGAAACTCGTTTGCATATTGGGCCACACTGCCTGGTCTGGGAGCACATGGCTGCCACATGGTGGGTTGGGCCAGTCAGAGCTCCACTCTTGTGGGCTCCAGCAGGAAAAAAAAGCCCTGGTGATCAGCCACAAATGGTTAAGACATTGTTGCACCAATACATTCTCCTTTAAGCATAAAGTTGTTTAAGTTGATGGTTACCATGGTTTCACAATACTTGACATTGATTCTTTGTGCAGGGGAGGACCCTACTTGTCTTGTTCCCCCCCACCACCACCTACTTTAAGGAAGAGGTATTGTTGTGTAAATTCAAATTGAAATGGACAAATACATTTACATTTCAAAGGAATTTCAACACACATTTAGAAACACACTAAAAAGGAAGAAAACATGCTAGTCAGAAGAGATACATTAAAGCATGCAGGGAGGGTGAATAGCAAATCAAAATTCCTCATATTCTTCCCACATGGCTGCAGATAATTCATCTGTGTTTGAAAAATTCTTGGCTAAAGTTCAACAGAGTAAAGATTTAGTGAAATGAAATATGAGTTGCAAAGACTTCTGTTATTTTCATGTATTTGGTAAGGAATGTATCCAATCTGTTTGGCCATTCCAAAAGCATCATAATTGCTGTTATCAGTATGTTCATCACAGGCAACCCATTCCTGAAGGCCGCCATGGTAGTAGCATCCATCTGCTGGTGAAACAGTGCCATCACTGAACCATTACATGAGGGAATCATGTGGAGGCCTGGGACCAGAGAAATCACCCTGCAGTAGAGATGACAGGGCTCAGATTCTACTGGACAACCCAGCAACTGCACCATTACACCCAAACAATGTCACAAGGGTGCAACAGTGCAGCCAAGACTGAAGGAGGAGCCAACCGATAGTCAGTAGCAGGTACAGGGATCCAGCCTCAGGATATGTGTGGGAGAGGGAAGAGTGGGTCGACCAATGCCATGCTGGCCCACCTCCCAGCCCTGCCAACCCACTCACATAAAGGCCCAGCCATCACCAAGCAAATCCAGCACAAACAGGAAGAGGGGGCATTTCCCCCACCTCATGAACCTGGCCAAAAATATAACTGCACCCCTGGGGCAGGGGAGCTTGAGCCACAGTGTTCTGTGTCAGAAACACTAGGTCAAACATGGGCATTTGGCATTCACTGGTGCATGTGCCATGTGGTGCCACAGCCATGTCAGTAAGGATAGTCCTGTGGTCCATCCCTTGGAACCCCAGCTGCCAGTGGCAAAGGAGGAGCTGAAGGATTGGGCCCCCAGCTGTGAGGCCACAGAGCACAGCTGATAGGTCCACAAGGAGCCCCTCAATCGACTCCTGTCTTGACTTCTGTCAAGACCTACCTGTGCTCAAGGTAATTTACAAGTGCCCTTTGACCCTCAGCAGGGTCATCCCAGTCTTCTTGACTCTGAACATCCTTCCATATACACATCCTTCCATATGGTCTACAACTGCTCCCCCTTGCCAGCTGCCCACATGGATGCAAGGATGGAGGGGATGCATTGTGCAGGCATGTACCTGTGCCCTGGAGCCAGGCACCAGCTGGAAGTCATCAGCTTCATCAGAGATCACAGCAGGGAGGGCGGGATACAAATAGAAATAAATAAAACAAGCAGCCACTACACCTGAGGCCAGCTCAGCACACACAGCTCTGTTCACCTCTCAACTCCATTTGAATAGGTCTGCTGACAGCATAGCAACATCCAAATAGCTGGGGGGGGGTGCGTCTCCTGAATTGCCAAGCCCCAGGGAACAACCAATCCCTAACTCCATGGTTTTAGTGGAGGGAGGGCATGTAGAAGCACCATGACACTACCTGAGAAGATCAGGGTAATGTAACCTGAGGCAACAACAGATACCAAATCGGGGGGGGGGGGGGGGGCACACAGCCATATACCATGTTGGTAGCACAGGAGTACCATAAAAGTTCCCTTTTGATTTGCACCCTTGTTGTCTCAGCCTTGCTTTGATGGGCGTCTCCATTCCCACTGGTCCCAGTTGACACAATGGTGGAGAGGGTTGTACGATTGCTGACTTGCCTCTTCTTTAGATAGAACCAAGTGGGCAACCATGCTAGTCTGAAGCAGTAGAACAAAGCAGGAGTTAAGCAGCACCTTTAAGACCAACAAAGTTTTATTCAGAACATAATAATAATAATATTTAATAACATTTTCTGTAAGCTTTCGTGTGCTAAAAGCACACTTCTTCAGATGAGGGGATAAGGTACAGTGGGCTGAAATACATGTAGTTGGTGGGTTAAGAGTGCAAACACTCCTTTGTACCTTTGGCTTGCCTCTCCTGCTTAAATCACTCCTTTCCCCACCTACTGCCTGCCTGTTCAGCTGCCTCTCCTTGTCTCTTAACTGCAGCTTAGAAAGTTGCTGACACTGCAGCCTTAAGGGGCTTACTCTCCCATAGGCCCACTGCCTCCTTGCACCTGCATTCAGAGATTAGGTGCATGGCAAAGTGTTGGAGAGGGACCTCTTTGTGGCTGCCCTGGGGCTACTGTGCAGCTGCCAGTCAGTTGAACTGTAGAACATTTAGTGGCACCTTTACTACCTTGCCTTGGCACATGTGTCTCAACTCCTTGGTAGGCTGGTTTGGGTTGGTTGCAGCAGGGGATACTAAACGGAGTCCCATGCTAGCACTGATCTGAGCAGGGATGTTGTTTGGACCTGCCACTAATTCCCTCGAGAATCAATTATCCCAATTTTATAAACAGTTTCTGTTCAGTGTAAACTATTATGTGTGTACCATAAAAGTTCCCTTTTGGTTTGCACCCTTGTTGTCTCAGCCTTACCCCCTGGGCTGATGGGGCCTATGGTCCACCATGGGCTCTATTGGGCCATGGGCCAGCCATTGTGATGGGGAGTTGTTATATGGTTGGCCCCCATCTTGAGGCAGTGGATCATTCAGGGTGGCTGTTGTGCCAATTCTAGCAGTGTCAATGATGGTTCTGGACAGGGGGGTCTTCAAACAGTATAGGATGTCACTGGAGCTATGTTAGGTTGCAGCCTGTGAGAGAAAGATAGACCACCACTAGTGCACACCCATGTGATGTGACCCCATTCACAGTCCATTGCCTGCCATGAGCTTTGTGGAGGTTACCTGGCATGAGGTTACACTGTGTGGGAATTCAGAAGCAGCCTCCCACACCATTTGGGGAACAGTTGGCCATTCCCTCCTACCTTCTCCTCCCCCTGGATCCTGTTCAGCTGCAGATTGTGCACAGGGAAGTACCTCCCAGCAGCCATCAATGGCATCAACCTATGGGCAGCATGGTGCTGGGTCAGCAGGGATGTATGTTGCAGCTAGATGGATGTTCTCATGCCACTTGGCTGGCTTGAGGTGCAGCTGAACTGTAAGGGGCAGATGGCAGCAGGGATATGGGTGGGGGCCTCACTGTATGAGATGGTAGTGCACTAACTTTCTTCTCTGTGTGGGGCATCCTTGGCTGCGGTCCCAAGATTATTGCATCTGCCCAGAGGCCACTGCCTTCCCTCGCTACAGACAGCATACCTATGAGGGAGGTTTGTGGTGCCCTTGCAGATGCACTGGGCAGCCTCCATGTGGAGAATCAAATCAACCAGGTCTGTTGGTCTGCTGTGGATGTTTCTCCCCCTGATCTGTTCTCATTGTAGTAACCAACCACTATGATGGATAGACCAAGGCTCTGCCCCATTCTCCCACCATGGACTATTATCCTGTGGACTTTCAACCTCTTTTGAGTTGCTGGAAAACATCATGCACCACTGACCACCAAGATGGGAGGGCCAGGGTTCTTCCTTGCTCCCATGGACAGTCATCTTTTCAACCACCCTTGAGTCTCCAGCCACACTGTGTATGTGGCAGTATTTCATTTTGAACCTACTTCTTGCTCTTCATATGTAATGCATATACCCACATTTTCCAGGGCTTGCTTGTATTTACTCCATTTGTAATTGTGTTTTAAACATTATCCAAATAAAAGTCAATCTCTCCTTCTGTATAATGGGCTCATCCCCTCTGTGTGTGTGTGTGTGAGAGAGAGAGAGAGAGAGAAAGAGAGAGAGAGACAGAGAGAGATGCAAGTCCAGTGGTTTTGGGGCTGGCTGATGTAGCTGTATGCCATGCAACTTGACTTTGGTTAGCAGCACACTGCCCAGAGTTTTTATACTGCCAATGGGTGTGGGCTATGCTGTTCAACAGTCTCTTGTGGTCCTTAGATGGCTGTTAAGAACATAAGAACATAAGAGAAGCCATGTTAGATCAGGCCAATGGCCCATCCAGTCCAACATTCTGTGTCACACAGCGGCCAAATAGATATATATATATATATATATATATATATATATATATATATATATATATATATATATATACACACACACACACACACACACACACACACTGTGGCTAATAGCCACTGATGGACCTCTGCTCCATATTTTTATCTAACCCCTTCTTGAAGGTGGCTATGCTTGTGGACGCCACCACCTCCTGTGGCAGTGAATTCCACATGTTAATCACCCTTTGGGTGAAAAAGTACTTCCTTTTATCCGTTTTAACCTGTCTGCTCAGCAATTTCATCGAATGCCCACGAGTTCTTGTATTGTGAGAAAGGGAGAAAAGTACTTCTTTCTCTACTTTCTCCATCCCATGCATTATCTTGTAAACTTCTATCATGTCACCCCTCAGTCGACGTTTCTCCAAGCTAAAGAGCCCTAAGCGTTTCAACCTTTCTTCATAGGGAAGGTGTTCCAGCCCTTTAATCATTTTAGTTGCCCTTTTCTGAACTTTCTCCAATGCTATAATATCCTTTTTGAGGTGCGGCGACCAGAACTGCACACAGTACTCCAAATGAGACCGCACCATCGATTTATACAGAGGCATTATGATACTGGCTGATTTGTTATGCGGGGGGAGGGGAGGTGGTGGTTTTCTTCCAGCACAGTGCATGCCTATGTGTGGGTTTTGCTGGTGTGATTTTTTTTGGTGGTGAAGCTACAAACCATGCCACCCCTTGAATTACTATTTCCTCACTAGCATGGAAAGTGTGACAGTGGGCCTGTGGCAGTGTACTACGCATAATGTACATATTTTATGTGTATATAATAAGCATAATGTTGTTCAGTTTCTATAAAAAGATGAGTCAAAGAAGCCAACACTTACCTAAGACTACCATTGAAAATGGGCAGACCAAAAGCATTCACAGTATCCCTAAATGAAACAGGAAGAATGTCTCCAATATAGTATGGGAACAAGATGAAATGAAAAAGTGCATATTTGTCCAATCCTACCTTCACCTGAGGTTGAAATCTGTGTCTTTAGGTTCAGAATGAGGAATGGCTTGTATAATACTTTCCTTTTACAGGTACTTCTCCATTGAAATCACCCTCTCTTCTTTTCACCTTCAGACAAAAACCTCTATTTTTTCCCTCTGAAGGAGAAAAGCAGGTTCATGGGAGTAGTAAAAAAAGAAAAAAACAAAGGGGAAGGAAAATGTTAAATAACCCTTTCCATCACCAGCCCTCTGCTCATTCTGAAGTCACCTAGAGCTGCTTTGTATGGGAAAAGAAGGGTCTCAAGGAAAGGAATAATTCAACTATATACACCCTGCAGTTCTACTGTCTTGTTCTAGTAGTAGAGTTGCCAGCTCTGGGTTGGGAACCACCTAGAGATTTTGGCGCATCGACTAGAGAGGGTGGAGGGTGTGGAGGAGAGAGACCTCAGTAGGATGTAATGGTATAGAGTCTACCCTCCAAAGCAGCCTTTTTCTCAAGGGGAACTGATCTCAGTCATCTGGAGATCAACTGTAATATCAGGAGAAACCAGGTGCCACCTGGAGGCTGGGAACCTTACCCAGTAGTCATCAGAGAAAATACTTCATAGACTTTGAAAAGACACATTCATGGTCCTTACTTTCTGATCACCAGTCAGAGAGCTGGTACTAGCCACTCAGGCATGACTGTTTCCTGTATGGGGGAGGTCTTTTTCTTTGACCCTGATGGTAAGCACCAGCAGAAGTCTGTTAATATAGCACAATGGAGTAATGCTCTTCCTTCTGGCCCATCATGGCTCTCCACTAAAAAGAGCAATGCCTCTTGGCTATACATCCTAACTTGATAGAGCTACACAGATGTGATCCCTCCATGCCATATTGAACAGGTTAAGGAAATCTTAACCTGGTAAGCACAGGCTGTTGAGAGGAATGAATGCTGGTAAAATAGTTCTACTCTTCCAGCCTCTCAGAAAGCTTACTAGGTTGACAAGGTCTCTACCTGTCCAGATTCTGATACTTTTTATCAGGGATCATTTTGTAGAAAAATAGGTGGTGGAGCTCATCCAGGGATTGTTATGCAGCTGCACATACTATTCAATGGACAAGGAGGTAGAATTTTCAGAAGGAGGAGGTGGAACTCTCAGAAAGGTTCAGGAGCTGTGCTCCTGTGATCTCCCACTGAATCTGAGGCCTGCTTTTTACATTTGGGAGAATGAGGAGAGAATGAGCTACCAATAGTAAGGGTTTTCCCAGATGTAATATGTTACTTATGGCATGCAAGCAGATCCCTTGCCCAGGAGAAGGTACAAGTTTGTGCAAGGGAATGTCAAAGAAGTCAGTCCCTCTGCCAGGACTATCAGTCCAATCTTAAATACTTACCTGCCTGCTGGAATTGCTGCCCAGGTTCTAAGGGAAGGCTTAATTGATTGATATACAGCACCAGCAGTGGGCTGTAAACTGTTTGTTAGTGTCTGTGATTTGATATGGGCCTTGATATGTGGGTCTCTTAGGATAAATTGGATGGAGCAATATCATCTGTGCCATCAGGAGCTTACATTGTAAGCTCTGTTCTTTGGTACAGCTATAAGCATGTTGAGAAATTTACAACAGATGGCTATGGGAGTATATATAGGATTCAATTTACAGATACGTCCCCAAGTGCCTTAAGTCATTTTATAAGAGCATATCCGTTCTGATGCTAAGTTGGCTGCCTGTGGTTTTCTCCTGATTCCCAGTCCTTCTCTCTTATAGAGTGTCTGCTACATCTCACTTTGAATACTTCAGAGAGCCATATTTTAAGGCAACAGAGCAAAGTATTTTGGTTGCTGCATAATGGAAATACCATCCAAATACCACATCATTGAATTATTTCTGGCTCATAAATTGTTCTTGGGAGCTAAAAAAAAAAGTGTATGAAATATGCAAGCATTGTCAACTGTATCTGGATTTATTTGGAATACCAGCTTTGGTACTGGTTTATTGTAACCTATCTTGGGTGTCACATGGGAGAACAAGGAGTATCGTTGATGTTTTGTGAATCAATAAACTTATTTGAGTATGCTTATTATTAACAAAAATGAAAATATTGCGTGAAAAAACCTTATCACTTTCCAGCTTAGCTGTTACTGACAGCTCTCTTGAGGCTGTGATATATATATTGGAAATTTAATAAAACAGAATCATTTATTATCCCCTCCTGCTTGTTGACAAGGAATTCATCCCACTTTTGATTCTAAAGGATTGCTAGAGTGTGCCATAGAATAGTAATAAATTGAAAAACATGGCAGTTTAGGCACTAAATACATGTATTGTTCTAAGAGGAATCTACTTTCAAGAATCATTTTAGTTCGTTCATATATTACTATTATTTGTACAACCCTTTGATGGTTAACTGATTTGTGCCATCTGGCAGGCTTTCTTTGACTAAGAACATGTGCCTTGTTGGATCAGACTAGTGATCCATCTGTTCCAACAACTTGTTTCACACAATGGTCAACCAGTAACCCTGGAAGGCCAGCAAACAGGGCATCCAGACCAAAGCCTCACTGTGATGTCATCTGCTAGCATTGGTATTAAGAGGCAGGGTTTTCCAAACTTTTCTTTCCCGTGGTCCAGTTATTTTTACACTTCTTCTTCATGGCCCACTAAAATTTGGGGGTGGAGCCAGAAGACTTTGGGGGTGGAGCCGGGAGACAGGTATTATGTCATTTCCTGTGGTGTCAAGGACCAGGTGATGTCACTTCCAGGGCACACTGAACCAAAACTCCACCTTTTCCTGTGATGTCACTTCCAGGGCACTCCCCCAAACCTGTCTCTTCTTCGGAAATAAATTCATTTTCAGAAAAATCTCTCTGAAACTCATGCTGAGCCAAAATGGGGGTGGAAAGTCCTCTCTTTTCACTCCCACAACTGCATGCACCTGTCTGTTTGTGTATTCTTCTCCAGCTTTCAAGCACTCCTAATGCCCATGTTCCGTTGCCTGCACCACCTACACATCCCTTCCTCAACAGCACTGGCCAGTGTATGCAATTGGGAGTGCTGTTGCCATTGCCATCAGGAATGCCAGGACTGTGTATCACCCACACTGGGCCCTGGCAGCTGCTCTACCTCAAAATATGCTGATGCATTTAGTAGGCCCTTTCTTCAGCTGCTGCTACTGGAACCCTGCCTCAAGCTACAACCAAGCTTGCTTGGTTTCAAGAAAATCTTTCGATAGCTATTTTTCATACTTTTCTTTTCTTGAAACACGAGGAAATTGCTGTGAAAAGTAGCAGAGAATTGTATTGCAATTAATGAATCAATTTCAAATTATATGAAGTTCATACAAGCTTTTCTGCAGGTATCCCAAAAAGGATATTTATGAGAGGCTTGCAGCTTTTTACTGGCTGTGTTTCCATGCCTTTAAAAGCAATCTGTTGCGCAGATACTTAGCCAGTGAACTACTTTCATCCTTTTTAATATCTACAGGAGGAGTTTAATTTTGGTGTCAGACAGCTGTTAAAAACAGGATCAGTAAAATGGTGCCAAGTTCATAGTACCATCTCTTCCAGTGCTGTTGAGATATACCGCAGTAATCTCCAATAATCTCTTTCTTCCCCACACCTCTTACTCTCACTCACTCACACAGAAATCTCATAGAAGGCCACCTGGCTATAACTGGGGATGCCAACATTTCATTGGCAGAGCTCCTATGTCTGCAACAACAGTATGATGAACAGAAAAGTTTCATCCAGTAAAAATGGAAGGAAAGAAAGAAAGAGAAAGGGAAAGAATGAAATGGAAGGAAAGGAAAAGAAAAGAAAGACATGGAAAGATAATACATAAACATGCTGGATGTTTAATACATAAACAGTGGACTATCCAGTCCAAAATTCCCTCATACAATGCCCCAAAAGCACCAGAATGTCCACCAGTGGGGCCAGGGCAGTAGATGCCCTTCCACTGTTGCTTCCCCCCTCCCAGCACCAAGAATACAGACAGAGCATCACATTCAGGGAAAGAAAGAAAGAAAGGGGGGGCAAAGAAAAAAAAGCCTTCCTCAACATTAGATGACCCCAGACAGCAAAAATTCTGCCCAGGGGTCGTTTGGTAAAAACAAAATAGCTACTGGAATGCCCACTCCCCACCCCCCCACCCCCGGCTGAAAAAAAACACACACACCCTTCTTTGCCACCCAGGCCTCCTGGGGAAATCTCCCCAAAAGAACATATTGCAAGGCACATGAAAGTTCATACATTGAAGAACACTTCATGGGTTCAAAGTGCCAGTGGATGCTGGCTTTTCTCTCAAACACTGGGAGTGGGGGAGAAGGAAGGAGAGGCAGCCCAGCTCCTCTCTGCACAACACAGAGATGGGGCGGGGCTAGTTTTGGCTTTTCTTGTGACCCGATAGTGAGGCTTCCGTGGCCCGGTACCGGGTCACGACCCTGCAAATGGGAAACACTGGTCTAGGGGATTCCCTTGATGTCATCATGAATAGAAGCCACTGGTGGACCTCTTCTTCATTAATCTGTCTAACCCCATTTTAAGTTATCTATGCTCAGGTCTCATTTTTGGGCAGGAGCTCATAGGAGTGGAGCTCCGGAGCTCTAAATTTTGCTGAACTCTTAAGATTTGACAAACTTTCTAATATTTTCCTCCACAAAAAATGGGAAAATAGCTAAAACATATAAAGTAGACAGATGGAAATCTTCATCGTGCCACTGTGCCCACATGTTGTTGTTCAGTCGCACAGTCAAATCTGACTCTTTACGACTCCAAGGACAAAGTTATGCCGGGCCCTCCTGTTTCTACCATCCTCCGGTCTGATCAAATTCATGTTTGTTACATCAGTAACACTGTCTAGCCATCTCATCTTTTGCTGTCCTCTTGCCTTCTGTCTTTCCAAGCATCAGGATCTTCTCCAGTGAGTGCTCCCTTCTCATTTGGTGGCCAAAGTATTTGAGCTTCAGCTTCAGCATCTGACCTTCCAGGGAACAGTCAGAATTCATTTCCCTTAGGACTGGCTGATTTGATCTTCTTGCAGTCCAAAGGACTCTCAAGATTCTTCTCCAGCACCACATCTCAAAAGCATCTGTTCTTCTGCGCTCGGCCTTCCTTATGGTCCAGCTCTCACAGCCATACATTACTACTGGGAACACCATCGCTTTGACTATACTGACTTTTGTTGGCAGGGTGATGTCTCTGCTTTTTATTATACTGCCCAGGTTCACCATAGCTGTCCTCCCAAGGAGCAAATGTCTTTTAATTTCATGGCTAAAATCACCATCTGCAGTGACCTTGGATCCCAGAAATGTGAAGTCTGTCATGACTTCCATGTCTTCGCCTTCTATTTGCCAAGGTGTGATGGGGCTGGATTGTTGGAGAAAGAATCTATCTTGACCCAGGTTGACAGCTCTGTAATGACAGCTGGTGATCTAGCCGGCATGCTAGGTCACAGTGACCTTATCAGCAGGCTGGTTTGAGCCGGCTGAGGACAGGTGAAGGAACCTGCTGAGTCAGCATGACAATGCACTGCCAGGATTGGCTGACTGGACTATAAATGAACTGTGTCTGTAATGCACAGGTCTCTTTCTGAGAATTGAATTGCTGGCGGAGCGTTTTGTTCCTGTGATCAATATATTGGACTGCACTAGAGAGCACGTACTGTATATACTGTAAATACACTACTTTGGCACTAGTTGCAGGTGTCTGGCTGATTTCTTTCCTGGAGCTCTGTGTCGGGCTCATCACACCGCTCACTCTGCTAGCGTCCACACCGACATGGATACCATGATCTTAGGTTTTTTGATGTTGTGTTTCAAGCCTACTTTTCTGCTTTCCTCTTGCATCCTCAACAAGAGGTTCTTTAGATCCTCTTCACTTTCTGCCATTAGAGTGGTATCATCTGCATATCTGAGGTTGTTGAAGGTTTTCCCGGCAATCTTAATTCCAGCTTGTGCTTCATTCAGGCCAGCATTCCACATGATGTACTCTGCATATAAATTAAATAAGCAGGGTGACAATATGCATCCTTGTCGAACTCCTTTTTCTATTCTAAACCAATCAGTTGTTCCATATCCTGTTCTGACAGTTGTTCTTGCCCCTTATACAGGTTTCGCAGGAGACAAGTGAGGTGGTCTGGTACTCCCATCTCTTTAAGGACTTGCCACAGTTTGTTGTGATCCACACAATCAAAGGCTTTAGCGTAGTCAATGAAACAGAAATAGACGTTTTTCTGATACTTCCATGCTTTCTCCATAATTCAGTGAATGTTGGCAATTTGATCTCTAGTTCCTCTACCTCTTTGAAACCCTGCTTGAACTTCTGGTAATTCCCAGTTTACATACTGCTGAAGCCTAGCTTTTGTAGGATCTTTAACATGACCTTGCTGGCATGTGAAATGAGTGCAATGGTGCAATAGTTTGAACATTCTTTGGCATTACCTTCTTTGGGATTGGAATATAAACTGACCTTTTCGGAGGTTCATGACATTGTACAGAAGGCAGCAATCAGCATCATCCCAAAGAAAAAGAAATGCAAGAAAGCAAAGTGGCTGTCTGATGAGGCTTTACAAATAGCTGAGGAAAGAAGGAAAGCAAAAGGCAGAGGTGAAAAGGAAAAATTCACCCAACTGAATGCAGATTTTCAGAGAGCAGCAAGGAGAGGTAAGAAGGCCTTCCTGAAGGAACAATGCAAAGCAATAGAGGAAAATAACAGAATGGGAAGGACAAGAGATCTCTTAAAGAAAATTGGAGAAATCAAGGGAACGTTTCATGCAAAGTTGGCCATGATAAAGGACAAAACCGGTAGAGACCTAACAGAAGCAGAAGAGATCAGAAAGAGGTGGCAAGAATACACAGAAGAATTGTACAAGAAGGATCTCAATGTCCTTGACAACCATGACGGTGAAATCACTGACCTCGAGCCAGATATCCTGGAGTGTGAATTCAAATGAGCCTTAGAAAGCATTACTAACAATAAAGCGAGCGGAGATGATGGTATCCCAGTTGAGCTATTCAAAGTCCTAAAAGATGATGCTGTTAAAGTGATGCACAAGTTGTGTCAACAAATTTGGAAAACACAAGTGGCCACATTCCCGTCCATTTTAGTTCAGTGATTCCCAAGATGTCGATGTTCAGTCTTGCCATCTTTTGTTTGACTACATCCAGTTTATCTTGATTCATAGATCTTACATTCCACATTCCAATGCAGTATTGTTCTTTGCAGCATCAGACTTTCCCTTCACCATTAGACACATCCACAGCTGCACATCCTTTCGGCTTTGGCCCAACCACTTCACTCTTTCTGTGGTTACTTGGATTTGCCCTCTGCTCTTCCCCAGTAACATATTGGGCACCTTCTGACCTGAGGGGCTCATCTTCCAGTGCCATATTTTTTAGCCTTTTGTTACTGTCCATGGGGTTTTCTTGGCAAGGATACTGGAGTAGTTTGCCATTTCCTTCTCCAGTGGATCACATTTTGTCTGGGTTCTCAGCTGTGGCCTGTCCATCTTGGGTGGCCCTGCATGGCATAGCCCACAACCTCACAGAACCATGCAAGCTCTCTCGCCAAGTAAAGGCAGCAATCCATGAGAGGCCCACATAGGAGAAAGTAATTCAAAAAGTATGATGGGAGTAAGGTTTTATTACGACAGTTATCATTCAAGAAGCATTCTAAGGTAGATGCTGAGCTGATATAATTTAGTACACCTTCCGGTGATGTCAGGGGTGCGTGGCATATGCAAATGAGTCGTGCTAATGAGCTCCAGCACCTCTTTTTCTATTCTTAATGCCATCACTCTGTCCACAGGCAGAGAATTCCACAATTCAATAACTGCTTGAGTAAAGAAGTACTTTCTTATGTCTATCTGTTTCTCTAGGCATAGGTTCAGGATGAACAAAGGAAATCACTGAGCTTAGAAGAGTATAACTCTTGCTTAGAAATACACTGTAACACAGCCAAGTCATAAAAGATTTGGGAGAGCATTATTCAGCCAAAGCTAAGAACTTGTAGTCCTTCTGTGTACATACTTTACTTATTTAAATCAGTTGAAGCTTAAAAGTGTTTATGTATGGCTAGATCAAGCTTTCATTGTTTCTTTATCACAATGCTCCTCCTTTTAGAAGCAGGGACAGTCACAAGTCCTGATTCAGTGTTCTGTGTGATATCTGATTTGCATGCAGGGTAGCACACCCAGTTATCCCAATTCATTTCAGTACAGGGAGCTGCCTGCATGGACAAAAGAATGTGCATGCAAGGCTTTTGGAGCTAAAATCAATTCAGAAACCCTTTTGGATGGGATGGGAGAATTCTGTACGAGCAGTGAAGCTCCCAAATCCATCTGTATTCATATAAACAAAATGAATTTCAGTGAACAGATAGAAATGGGCTTCTCTGTAGAAATCGAGCTAGGCTCAATGATAAATATTTTGCAAAATATCTCTTCCATTTATACTCTTTCCCCTCCTTCCATATATTTTGCTTTGAATTGAAATACAGCTTTTGAATTTCTAGTCCCTAAAAGTTACTGTTCCAGATGGCAAAATATTATGTTTCAACTTCCATGTCTTTTTTTAAAAAATAAGCATCTATTTTTCAAATGTGCCAACAGTTTAAATGCAGTTATCTTTGATTCTATTAAAGATTACACATTTTATTCAATTGCTAAAATGAACTTCTTTGTAGCTGGAACCAGCATGCTCCAAATGAATAAATTCACCAGCTTGTGGAAAGAAAAACAAAAAATGACGTTTTATGTTTGTATTTCATTCCTTCAATCAAGTGTAAGAAGAATCCTGTATGAACATGAGAAATTCATAAGTAATAGACCATTAAATTGACTAAAACTTCATTCATTACTGGAATGTGATCTGGGATAGATCAGGTTCCGTAGCAGAAGAGTATTCCCTTTCCACCCTTCATTCTTTCATAAGTTATGGGAAGCTGAACATAAATCTCTTCATATGTTCCACCCAACAGGTGCATGTTGCAGTTGAAGTCACATCTAGTGTTATTTCTTGAAGTATGAACTATCTGCATGAGTTTTGTACTGCCTTTTTGAATGCTGTGAGATGGCATAAGGCAACGGATTTGAATATATCAGTGGTGTTGCCAAGTGACATTAATGTTTAGTATTGTGTTCCTTTTTTAAAAAAAAATCACACATTTAAGTGCAAAAATATCTATTGACTACACTCAGAGTTTGAAAAACATAATGTATAGCAGGCAACAATGGTAGGGATAATTTTTAGTGTCTTTTTAAAAGGATGTACCCACTTATTTTTATAATAGTCCTACAAAACTGAAGACATTCAGTAAGTAAAGATTATGTCTGTAGCACCCAACAAGATTCTTACATGCAACAAGATGTTATGCTTGACTGATATTGAGTGTGGGAAATCCATTTTTAGTGGCTCCAGGCTATGTAGGTTGAAGGTGGATAGGAGTAGGTGTCTAAATAGATCTGAGTTTCAGTTGAGTAGCCATGCTAACTGGTAGTAGCAGAACAAAAGAAAAAAAACAGCAGTATCTTAGACACTAACAAAATTTTCTAGAGAATAAGCTTTTGTTTATACCCTGGAAATTCTGTTGATCTTTAAGGTGTTACTGGACTCAAATTTTGTTTTACTACATGTATCTTGTATAGGAAAGGGTTTCACTGCACTGTTTGGATGTGCATGTATGATCATTTATGTGCTTATGCATTACCATGTTGTTGTTCAGTCGCACATTCGAGTGTGACTCTTTGCGACTCCATGGACAAAGTCACGCCAGGCCCTCCTGTCTTCTATCATCCTCCAAAGTCTGCTCAAATTTGTGTTAGTTACATCAGTAACACTGTCCAGCCATCTCATCTTTTGCCATCCCCTTCTTCTTTTGCCTTCTGTCTTTTCCAGCATCAGGATCTTCTCCAGTGAGTGCTCCCTTCTCATTTGGTGGCCAAAGTATTTGAGCTTCAGCTTCAGCATCTGATCTTCCAGGGAACAGTCAGGGTTCATTTCCCTTAGGACTGACTGATTGGATCTTCTTGCAGTCCAACGGACTCTCAAGAGTCTTCTCCAGCACCACATCTCAAAAGCATCTATTCTTCTGTGCTCGGCGTTCCTTATGGTCCAGCTCTCACAGCCATACATTACTACTAGGAACAGCATCACTTTGACTATGCAGACTTTTGTTGGCAGGGTGATGTCTCTACATTTTATTATACTGCCTAGGTTTGCCATAGCTGTCCTCCCAAGGAGCAAACATCTTTTAATTTCATGGCTACAGTCACCATCTGCAATGATCTTGGATCCTAGAAATGTGAAGTCTGTCACGACTTCCATGTCTTCCCCTTCTATTTACCAAGGTGTGATAGGGCCAGATGCCATGATCTTAGTTTTTTACCATAGATCCACATAATGCATTACCATAGATCCACATAATTATGTGCACGTTGGCCAGCTTGCTCATACATGATGTTACCTGATGGCAGTATATGTCATCACATTAGACTTCTGTGTCTGCTTTAGATGTACTACCTAGGAGCTGCTTTAGATGTACCATAGTGATCCAGTGCAAGTCTGTTCATGCAAAGCCCTAAAATGAGCCATTGATTTCTGTTTTGATATTGGGAGTTGGTCATCATGATGTAAGTACTGAGTATTCCATAGGTTTCTGTCTTCAGTTTTTATAGGGGAGTAGAGGGTGTACTCCTGTATCATCCAACAAGGTGTCTCCAAATTTGGGTGGGTGAACAAATTTAAGAAACAGTTTATGGAAACAACATGAAGACTTGCACTGGGATAAAGGAAGAAATCACATTGATTGTTTTCCTAACGGAACTCAATGAATCACAGCTCTTGTGCTGTCTATCAGTTGTCCTTTGGTGATGCAGCAAAGCAGTGATTCCCTCATTTTTATGCAACTGCAGACAGAGCTTGCTCCTTGTATGTTTTGGCAATTAAAATCCTCTGATATGAAGGCTGAAACCAGTTTTTTTTTTACTTCACATCATATTTGTGTGTAATATGTTAATGAAGCAACTGTCCACTGGGATGTAGCTGTAGCTCAGTAACTTTTGTATGCAGAGCATGCATAGTTAAATTTCTGGCATCCCCAGTTAAAAGGAGGAGCGGAAGGAAGAGGAAGAAGAAGACTGAATTTATACTCTGCTCTTCACTTGGAGCCTCAGAGTAGCATACAATCTCCTTCCACAGAGGCGTCACTAGGGTGGGTTGCACCCTGGGGCCAAGTGCGCCCCAGAGGCGTCACTAGGGTGGGTTGCACCCTGGGGCCAAGTGCGCCCTGCTGGCTGCGCAAAAGCGTGGGAAGGCAGGAAGCCCCTCTCCCTCCCCGCCCGTGTTTTGGAGGGAGCTGCGCCCTCTTCGCCTTGTGCAAGCGTCGACGGCTGCCTCTAGTTGCTGCCCACCCGGAGCCCGCGCCTGGGGCAGAGCGGGCAGATGTGCCCCGGTCGGTAGACGCCGCGAAGCCCCCTTCCCTTCACAGGCCCGCCAGCACCCGGGAGGAGCCGCCCGCCAGCCAACCACCATGCGTCAGGCCTTGACTCAGCCGCATCCCAGCGCCATCCCCCTCTCCTCCGACTCCATGGGTGTCAGAACTTGTAACTTTCCTATGTGCCTTTAGCCAAACTGACTCCATGCTGTAACCCGATACTAACACACTGTACCCAGCTTCAGGCCACTAACACAAATTCCTTAGCATTTCAAACAAACTGTGATCAGTGAAAGGTGGCAGATAACCCCTAGTCAACATATGCAGGTGTCCTTTGAAGCTCGACCGACCAGGCCTTCTCAGCAGGGATCCATCCTCCCTACTGATAACAGACTCTGGGAAACGGACAATTGTCTTCGGCCGTGTGAAAGATCGTTTTATTATGTTTGCTGCAACCGCATAAAATGTAACAAATGCTAGCCCTTGGCATCAGTGTTATCTTGTACCTTCAGCTCTGCAGTTCTCAATAAACACCTATACTTTTGATACAAAGTCTTGGTCCTCGTTTGGAGTTCTTCCAGTTCTGACAATGGGTGACTCACTGCTCCAGGCGCGGGCTCTGGGCGGGCAGCAACTAGAGGCGGCCGTCGACGCTTGCACAAGGCGGAGAGGGGGGGCAATGAGAATGCTCTGGGGGAGGGCCGATGGCCTCCTTGGCCCCGCCCCAGTGATGCCACTGTCCTTCCATTCCTCTCCCCACAACACACACCCTGTGAGATGGGTGGGACTGAGAGAGCTCTTAAAGAACTGTGACTGACCCAAGGTCATTCCAGCAGTCGCATGTGGAAAATGAGGAATCAAACTTGCTTCTCCAGATTAGAGCTCACCACTCTTAACCACTACACCAAACTGGCTCTATGTAGTAGATTATGTAAAACACCTTTACCTGCAATCCTGGAGAAAGTCTTCTAGTCAGAGTAGACAATACTGACTTTGATAGACCAAAAATCTGACTCAGCAGAAAGCATCTTCATGTATGTATCATTCTGGTGCATCTTTGGAAAGAATAGGTCATACCTTGCTGGTTTATTAGGGACTTCTAGAGGGAGAACATATGGAGGCCGAAGGAGGAGAAAATGTGGAGAGTGCTACAGAAAAAAAAGTGAAGTGTCCCCTACAAATTCTTAAAAGTTCTTCACCATGCAACTGGGCCCAGTTGAGCCCAAACTAGTGACTACCATTTCACAAGTCAGCACAATCCACTTCAGAGGACTGTGTCCCAGTTGAAATTATAACAGTATCTGCTTGGAACAAAATCTAGTCAGATCTGTTCTTTGAGAAAGCATTTGGGAAACGTGTTTGGAATAAACTAACTTTCACATCACAGACTGAAGACAGTCCAGCAGTTCAGCTACCTGGGGTGCATCATCTCCTCAGATGCCAAGATCGACAAGGAGATTGACAACAGGCTGGCAAAGGCAAACCGTGCATTTGGCCGACTGCACAAAAGAGTGTGGAGCAACAAGCATCTGAAAAAAGGCACAAAGATCAATGTTTACAAAGCGGTTGTGATGACAACCCTCATCTACGGCTCCGAATCGTGGGTTTTATACCGTCATCACCTGCGACTCCTTGAGCGCTTTCATCAGCGCTGCCTTCGCACCATCCTCAACATCCACTGGAGTGACTTTGTGACCAACACTGAAGTCCTCAAGAGGGCGGAGGTTACAAGCATCGAGGCACTGCTGTTGAAGACGCAGCTGCGCTGGGCAGGGCATATTTCTAGGATGGAAAACCACCGCCTTCCCAAGATTGCTCTGTATGGCGAACTTTCCACCGGCCATTGAAATAGAGGGGCACCAAAGAAGAGGTACAAGGACTCCTTGAAGAAATCCCTTGGCACCTGTCGCATCAACCATCACCAGTGGTCTGACCTACCCTCAGATCGCAAAGCATGGAGGCACACCATCCACCATGCTGTCTCTTCCTTTGAGAACGCACGCATAGCTGGTCTTGAGGACAAAAGGAGATTAAGGAAGAATCGCACTGCTACAGCACCAACCCCAAATCAGACTTTCCCCTGCAGCCACTGTGGCCGGATCTGCCTGTCCCGCATTGGTCTTGTCAGCCACCAGCGATCCTGCAGCAGACGTGGACTACTGCACCCTTCTTAAATCTTCGTTCGCGAAGTCAAGCCGAGAGACATCACAGAAAGAAGGAAGATTTGTACGGTAAAGATAAAAAAAATTGTGGACTAAAACTGAACATCTTGAACATTTAAGGAGTCATTATTAATAGTGTGACTTGGAAATACTGCATTCCTTCCTTACATCCTTTGAAGAAGACAATTTGTATAATTATCAGTATGGTACAGTCTGATTGAATGTACAGAATTGTAGTGTACAGTAATTTGTCTGTAATAATATAATATTTTGGGTTTATGTACAGTATTGGTGCACAGTTCTTTTGAATGACTGTTCTTGTTACTGTGTAGCTCACCTTTGTGTTGCCTCTGCAATGATGACAGGGCTGTTGGAGCTTGACTTTGCTTTTACTTGGCTGCCACAGCACTCCAGAGCACTGGCCCACCAGGAACTTTCCCTGTTAAGTCAAATGTCCAATTGGCCTCTGACTATAGCAATGAAATCTTATCTAGAAGCAGGTGAATCATAACCCATTAAATGCATATATTTCAAAGGAACCAAAGAGGAATAAAATGAGATAGCTTTAGGAAAGCCATGATGGGTGTTTATTGAACCTTGTTTGCAGAAATATAAGTAACTTGGTTTTGCAACACCTTCTTAGAATCAATTTCTTTTCTCAGTGTTTGTGATTGCCTGAAGTTAAGAAATATGTGCTGCTTTGGAGCTCTTTGTTTCACATCTGAAAATACCTTTTGTACTAAGACATCCAGGGGGAAAACCCGTAATTCTGTTGTTCAATTGTTGGCTAGGAGAATTAGGTTCTGATAGGCAGGGTTTTTTGAAGTTCCAGCTGGGATTCTACTGAGTGATTTTTGGGAACCCTGCTGGTCCTTTCCCATTCTACAAATGCTGATGGTGAGAAGGAAGCCAGCACAGAGTAATTAAGCTGCTCCCTATCCAGCAACACAAGAGCGGCACAGATGCTTGCCATTCTGTTCCATCTCATCTCTGTCAATTGTGTAATAGATTGTTTCGCTCAAAGAGCCCTGCAAACATTTCCATTATTTTTATTTAACAGTGACACCTGCAAAGGAACCATAATTTATAATTCAGTGAATCATGGGATAAAAGAATGAACACTAAAGAATCCCGTGGCAGAGAAGCGCATAAATTAACACCTTGTACATTAAGGATTAATTCTCCTCCTCCCCTACCCCACCTCACCCGTCACAGAGAAACAAGACAAATTGATTGCAAATATAAGTGCACCATGCAAACCTGTCTCGTAATCATTACTTTACTTTTTCTTTTTACTCAGGTGAACAGTTAAGGCAGTTTGCTAGCAGAAACTGACCACTGCTACAGGAGAATTAAGGGGAGAGGGAGAAGCACATCTTGGGACACCGATTCAAACCCCCACTCTTCTATGAACTTCACTGTGTGACCTTTGGCTAGACCAGGCGTGGACAAACTTGCTTAATGTAAGAGCCACATAGAGTAAACATCAGATGTTTGAGAGCCACAAGATGGAGCGAAGGAAGGAAGGAGGATAGGGGAGGAAGAGGTAGAAGGAAAGCAACTTTAATTTTAAATGCATTCTTCAAGTGCTTGCTGGCTTGGCTTGAAGAAGTGATTTAAAGAGATAAATGCCTTCTCCAGGCTGGCCAGCAGGGTGGTGTGAAAGAGCCTCATGTGGCTTCTGAGCCATAGTTTGGCCAGCCTTGGGCTAGACATTGTCTCCACTTAACTTACCTCACAAGGTTGTTGTGAGAAAAAAATGTGGCCATACCATGTACATCCCTTGGCACTCAGTCATGCTTCAGTATAGATCTCAGCTATCATGGTATCAGATCAAATGAACCAGTTTGTGGAAAGTATTTTGTGTTAAAGGATAAAATACAAGGTATTTTCCTTTCTTTGCTGGCATCCAGGTGGGAATTCATAATAGTTGATTTTCACATGGAATGAAAGACTGGATCATATTTTTTTTTCTGTCAGCACTAAGAAAAGTAGTAAGACATTTTGTCTGTTATTGATTTTGTGTCAGAGCTAAAGATTTTAATGAAAAAGATGTTTAAACCATATTTTATTTTCTCTCCTTTGTGTCCTCTCTATTCTAGCAGCTGCAGTTTTTCACAAAGTATTTTTAAATATTTTCTATGGAGTAGTGAAAATGAGGGAAACTAACAGAGAGCCAGTTTGGTGTAGTGGTTAAGTGTGCGGACTCTTATCTGGGGGAACCGGGTTTGATTCCCCACTCCTCCACTTGCACCTGCTGGAATGGCCTTGGGTCAGCCATAGCTCTGGCAGAGGTTGTCCTTGAAAGGGCAGCTGCTGTGAGAGCTCTCTCCAGCCCCACCCACCTCACAGGGTGTCTATTGTGGGGGAGGAAGGTAAAGGAGATTGTGAGCCGCTCTGAGACTCTTCGGAGTGGAGGGCGAGATATAAATCCAATATCTTCTTCTTCTTCTTCTAACAGATTTAAAGTAGTGGGATAACATTGTGGCACTGAAGGAAAAAATAACCCATATTGATCTTGCGTGAGATTCAATTTTCCCCTCACAGAAGGGAAGTTTTATTATTTGCCATTTCCTCCTTCCTGCTGCAGACCACTAGTTTGCCCCTCATGCCATTCCTGAGGATCCCTTATCCCCCAGCAACAGCTTTTCAGGAAGATCAGTGCACTACAGCAGGAGCAGGGGAAACAGGAAAGTTTGTTTTGCTAAAGAAAATGCCTTGTATTAATGGAAAGCTTAGTTTTAGGTCTTGACTACAGCATTAGGGGAGCTCCTGGAGATCAGATAATCCACTCTCATTGCTCTGTGTACATTGCTAGACTTACTAAATTCCAAACTTCTATTTGCATATTGTAACACAGTATGCATGGGGTTGTCCTTGAAGATGATTCAGAATGGGACTATTTACTTGTTGTTAGGACTCTTCTGTAATATTAGGGTTGCCATTTACCAGGTTTTGATGGGGACTTCTTGGTGACTGTAGTGTATTGCGTTAGTACACTATCACATTATTGCGTTATTATGCCATATTGTATCACAAGCACCGCGCAGCCATGCGGCGGAGGCGACTGGGGGGGCAGTCCCCAGGCGACTCTGCGCAGCGCGCGAAAGGCTCCGCCTATGACCATCAGTGGCGGGAAGTTTGACTGGCCAGGATTGGACTGGCCAGCCTGGGAGGTTGTTCCAGGTTATGTATATAAGCGGGACCCGGCCCGCGTGTTCTCTCTCTTGTGATGTGCCTCTATTAAAGCATGTTGCCCTATCGTCGTCTCCAGTCTCGGTACATTACAGTGACATTCTCCATCCCTTACTCAGTGGTGTATCAGGGAGAAAATGGAGGGAAATAGTGTCAGGAAGGATTTCCCAGAACAGAAAGTGATATCCAGCAGTCTCCACCCCCAGTCCCCCTGAGGATTACCAAGTAAGGACTGGCAACCTTGTGCCATATACATGTAACATTGGTGCTACAAGCAGTTAGTTGTCAGTTAGATTCCTGATTCAATTCAAAGTGCTGGCTATTACTTATAAAGCCATTCAAAGCCTAGGACCCATGTATCTATTCCTGATATGGTTTCTTAAATTGTTCTCCTCAGACAATTAATCATTGTTTTAAAATCCCATCTTGCATCAAATTCGGTCTGCTTTGGCTATAAATATTTTTTTTTTTCCTATGGCAGGTTTTACAAGTGGCAAGCCTACCCATGGCTTTTGTTAACCCTCCCATCTTGTTGATTTTTCTGAAGCAGTGTAAGGCTGAATTATTTTGGTGTGTATTGTGATGATGAGCTATGTTTAAGAGGCTGGGCCAGAAATCAGGTCTGATGTTGGTTTCTAAGTTTAGCAGCTTTATCCTGTTTGCTCTTTGTAGTGGGATTTTTAATTTGCTTTGAGTTTTACATTACAGAAAGCTGGGTTAAAACACCAATAAATAAATGTCGTCTGCAGAGGGTTCCAGTTACAGAGAGTAACAGGGCAGCTAAAAAACTTGGGAGTCAGGAGTAAATAAGGTCCAGATCTTAGTAAGGCAGTTTAAGAGTTTTACAACCAGTTATTTGTCTTCAGCACTGCTGCATTGCACATCTATGGAGAGATATGATGGATATATGTCACTACAGTTATGTAACCAGGCTACACAGTTTACATGCATTGTATCTTACTGGGCTACAGTGAAAATAACACCAGTGACTGAGGTTCATCTGTGTGACAGACATGTAGTCCAGGAGGGGTCAGTGCAGCCTGAAGTGCTTTGCTGCTTATATAGCTTTAGAGAACTGGGTAGGAATTTCACTTCCAGCAGAGAAATGTCACTTAACTGTTTTGCACAATTTTTGCTATATTAGCTTGACTAAAGTAATAAGTCATATTGGCTTGACTTAATCACTAATCTTTTCTGTTCCTAATTTTTCCTGCCCATATTGGTGCTGTTTCACTTTACATCATGGGAATAATGAGAGGCATGCAGAATGGGAATTTGTCAAGTGATAGTCATATGCGCTTTGTCATTAAAACCATTTGTTGAAGACATCTGGCTAACATTCATGAGTTTTTGGCACCTGGCCATCTGTAAGAGCAACTGGACCATGAAAAATTTTGATGGGACACTGCCTCTATTGCAAAACTAGATTTCTTCTATTTTATATTAGATTGTGATTTCATATTCATTTGTTTCCCAAAATCTGTTACATACTGGTATTTAAAATCACCATTTTTTATGCATGGACTCCTTTTCACGGTAAATAACTTAGGACTCTTTTGTAGTGGGAACTGTTTGCCATTGCATTGGATTAAAGACACAGTGACATCTTGGATGTTTTTTAAAAAAACAGAATTATGTGCTAGTATTTTATTAATGCATCTGAATACGGTAGAGTTAAGCCTTTTAATAAAAGGATGCTGCAGGCAATATCCTATTTTATCAGAAATCTTTTATGCATGATACAAGTTGCTAATAATGTGATGGCTCCCAAAAGAAAAGTAATTTCTGTAACTCTTGGAGGGAGGTGAGATCTGACAAGGAAAGAGACCGACAAGTCTCCTGCTGCTAATGAGAAGTTTCTTAAGATATTGTGCTAGATAGGGATCAAGTTTCCAAACTGATAATCACATGCAATCTGAAATACAATTGCAGAGACGGATTTGACAAGCTGGAGAATTGCAAAAAATCCAGGTTTGCTCCAGCTCACTGAATTCACTTCCAGATCATGGTATTTGCTTACAATTCTGCCAAAGAAGTGAAAACAAATGTAAAATCTTTTACATTTATGTAAAAGATTTCAGAAAAATATATAAACTGGAAAATATATCTGCAGAGAGAGTAATTGAAATCCAGACTGTGAAATATATATATATATATATTTAACATATTAACAGTGCCATTCCAAGCAGAATTACACCCTTCAAAGTTCATCAAACTCAGTGGCTTAGAAAGGTGTGACTCTGTTTAGGATTTTAAATAATTTTAATTGAAAACTGAATGACCTTCTGAAAAACTGAAAGTGAGTTATTAATCCTCTATAATGGTACAAGGAATGAGGCAGGGCACTAAATGGGTGGTAGAATCAGTTTAGCACTGGCAGTTCCCTTCCATGTGTGGGGAATCCCCCACCTGGACCCTACCACCTGCTGCTGATCAGCTGACCAGCAGGGGGAATTACTAGCAATGTGGGGAGGCTTAGACCAGTGTTGCAGTGATGTTGCTGGCACACACTAGAAGTGATGTCACTGTGCAGCCAATGTCATCACTGTGACACCAGTCTAGATCTCCCTTCCATTGCAAGTAAGTCCCCTCGCCCCCCCCCCGCCCCCACTGCTTGCCACAAGGGATCTGGCAACTCTAGAACCCAGAAGTTGTCAACATGTATGTTGATCAATCAGAAGAGCTCTGTATTTTCTCCTCAGATTTTACCACCAAAGAAGACTGCACTGATGAATGTCTGTGCATGGCTTTTTATTTATTTTTGTTTGTTCTGATGATCAAGAATATGGCTAGAGGCTAAGAAATTAAAGTGTGGACCAGAGAGTCCTAGTTCCAATCTCACTTTAGCCATGAAATATTTAGGTGGCTTACACTATTTGCTAGGTAGCTGTTGACATCCTGGCCTCATCTTCCCACCATATAATATAGTGATGATAAGGCTGACTTGGCCTGCTTTATAGGATTGGTGTAATAACTGTTAAGAGGGTGTGTGTATTGACACCAGAAATGTGTTTGATAAATAACAATCACAGTTATCAGAATTCCTGTATAATACTAGTTAGAACATTAGTAGGGGTGTCTGGGTGAACTTTGATGGAATGTCTACTCCTCTCCAGCTTACTGGGTGAGTTTAGGCTAGTCACTGTCTATAAGTTTAACTTCACATTCTTGTTATGATAATAATTAGATAAGGGAGAACCATGTACATGGATTTGAGTTCCTTAGAGAGTGAGAATCCAGTTTGCTGTTTCATTTAGTTGGGATTACACCTGGGCCTTCTCAAACCACATACCTATTTTAACAAAATTTCTGTCTATTCAAGCTTTACAATTCAGTAGTTACTGGAAAACAAGAGTAAAAGAAAATAACTTTGAATGTGCATCGCAATCTGTTTATTTGTTTTTTAACAGTTTACTACACCACCATTTAGTATTCAAGTTAATATTATACATCATATTGTATCATGCATGTATATATATATATATACAAGAACTTCTGTATGCATGTGCTTCCTTTGCTGTTTTTTGAGACTCATAATCTACTATGGCCAAATTAATTTTCAATGATTAAATCTAGAAAAAACACTAGCTTCTGCGAAGAATGACGTATTTACTCTGAGTAATGGAGGAAGTTCTTAAATGGCATGTATTTCCAGTACTGCCTGGACAGACTGCAGTAGATACTTAACACTACTTTCCATCTGACCAAAAGTTCATAGAATTGTAGAATCATAGAGTTGGAAGGGACTTCCAAGGTGACCTAGTTCAACCCCCTGCACAATACAAGAAACTCACAAATACCTCCCCCTAAATTCACAGGATCTTCATCTAGATCTAATGCAGGTTCATCTAGATCTAATGCAGGTTCATCTAGATCTAATGCAGTTTTAGACTATAATTCAAATTAAGACTGATTCTGCTGTTCCTCCAGCCCTGGGCTTCTGCTTTTGTCAGTTCATGCCGATTCCCTACCAGTTGCTGTGCAGGTGCATTTTGACTTGTGTCTCCCTCCAATTCTCCCTGTTCCTTTCCCAGTCATGTTTTTTTTTAGAGAGTGAGAAGGTGCAGGGAGAATTAGAGTGAGCTGCAGGTCAAAAGCACCTGTGCAGCAACTGGTGGAGAACTGATCGCTTGATCCAACTAAAGCAGAAGCCTAGGGACTGAGCAATAGTGACTGTGGAATTGGTATAAGTCTATACATAGGGCAGGAAGGTGGGATCGCTGAAGTTTTGGTGCCACAACCAAGTAAGCCCTCTCCTTGGTTGCCGCCCACCTAATCTCAGAATGCGGGGTTGCCCAAAGGAGGGCCTCAGAAGATGAATGCAGTAGTTAGGTAGGTTTGTAAGGGAGTAGGCAGTCCTTCAGGTATATTGGTCTTAAGCCATGTAGGGCTTTAAAGGTCGACACCAGCACTTTGAATAGTGCCTAGAAACAACATGTGAGCCACTATAAATGGTCTAAAATGAGAGTTGTATGGTCTTTATGACCCAACCAAGTTAACAACATCCTGCACTAATTTCTGAACACTTTTCAAGGGCAGCTCCATAAAGAGTATATTGCATTAATCTAATCTAGATGTCAACCAGGGTATGTACTATATGGAGGTTCCTGAAGGTTTGTTGTTTATGGAGTGTCACAAACCACAAACTTCTATAAACTGTTTACTGAAACAGTTCAAGGTTCATGGTTCGTGATGGGCATGGCTTTTAAAATCAGACCAATGTGAATCCTTTAAATGGCTTTTGTAAGCCAGGCCGCCACAGCCACAGCTGAGTCGGCATGATTCACAAGTGAACTGAAAAGCATTTAAATGCCTTCTCAGTTCACTTGCAAGTTGTGGTGGCAGTAGTGCAGCTTGCAAAAACCATTTAAAGGGACCGCTGTGGTGTGACTCACAAGTGCATTCAGGAGTTCACTCTTTCACTCACTGAGTTGCACCGTGGTGATGGCACAGCTTGGAGAGGCTGTTAACAATAGGATGCTTGGGAGTTTATCAGTTGATTGGGTTGCCTTAAGCTGGAAATGGCTTCATAGAACTTAACACACACACAAGTTATTTGCTTTATTGTTTTAAATTATTGTAAGTCACCTTGGAGATTTGATAACAGAAAGATGGGGCACTGATGTGTTAAATAAAAATAAATGAATACGGTTTGGAGCCCAGAGTTTTATAGGCCAAACCCTGAGCTGCAAAAGAATGAATAGCCAACAGCAGTTAGAGGTGGGTGTACTGGTATGAAACGTTACCCGGGGCTTGAGGAAGGGGGGTATCATTTTTATCCTATGCTGCCTACTTTGTTGAAAATGCCCTTCATGCCCTGCTTTTAGCCCCATTGTGTGTGGGGGTGGGGGTGGGTGGGATGTCAAGCACATTATGGTTTCCTCCTTTTTTTCTTCCCTACTGGAACTAAAAACACATTGGAAGACATTTTGTTTGCAAAAATAATATGACTGAAAGTTGAACCCTCCTTCCCTCGATTCACAGTTCCAGTTTATATTGGATAGCTGATCTGCAACTAAATTTCACATGAGATTCTCAGCTGATCTTGTTATAATGTGTCACATACATTTAGATAATTTCGTATGGCTACTTAATAATTGAATATCTGTGGAGAAATTGTTGGAAATGCTGTGTTTACTGCTCTGTCTGCTAGTACTCACATGATACTGCCTTGTGCTGAATAAGACTTTTGATCCATGGAAATCAGCATTGTCTACTCAGACTGGCAGTGGCTCTCCAGGCTCTTGGGGGTCTTTTATAACACCTGATCATTAAGAGGAGATGTCAGTGATTGAACCTAGGATCTTCTGCATGCCAAGCAGATGCTTTACCACTGAGTCTTTCCATAACACAACCTTGAACATATAAACATCCACACATGAAGCTGTCTTATACTGAATCAGACCATCAGTCCATCAAGGTCAGTATTGTCTACTCTGACTGGCAGCAGCTCTCCAGGGTCTCAGGCAGAGATCTTTCGCATCATGTACTGCCAGACTCTTTAACTGCAGATGTGAGGGATTGAACCTGGGACCTTTGCATATCAAGCAGATGCTCTGCCACTGAGCCATAGCCCTTGACCCTTAGTGATTAGTAATGGTTAATATGTTAGATCACTGCTCACTAGCAAGTTGTACAATCTTTGGATTCTGGCCAAAGATCAGCTGCATTTCTGAAATGCTGTTCTTAGCAGCTCGGCGTGTTTGTTCCTGAAAGGATTCCACTTCCATGTTCCTGGTTTTGAAGAGGTTCTCTAAATTATGGAGAACTAACTCAATGTGACTCTCAGGATTGTTGAACATCTGGATCTTGTTTTAGTGCTGCATAGAGCTAAGTGCTTCTGAAAACTCACTCAAGCTTTGGAAATGACTGTGCTGAAGGAACTCCAAAAGACAAATGGATGCTGCAAAGAGTTTTGTTTCCCTGTGGTCATGCTTCTGTATGAAACTGTCTACATAGGGATATTTTTTCCCCTTCATGGCCTCCTTTTATCCCTAAATTCTTATGCTTCTATCCAACTCCAAGCCTAGACTTTGTTCCATTTAAATGTGCTATGCAATTTCTGAACAGAGAAATGCTAGAGCACAAACCTGGCTGGGAGTTAAGCACTCTGATCTGGGGCCTCTTCTCTCATTTCAGAAGTTTGTAGGGAGCACTGGTTATGGTTATTCAGTGTGGAGAGATAGGCACCTTTTTATTCACAATTACAAAACACCAGTGAGCCCGCTTTCAAATTAATCCCTGCTCAAAGGAGAATAATATTATTTAATAGGGAGGCGGTGTGTGTGTATGTGTGCACAACCATATTGAAAAGAACAGTACATAGACATATTTTGAGAGGTTCAAATTAGGTGTAGAAATTTTTTTGCACCTGGGCAGATTTTACTGCTACATGCCAGCCTTGAAACTGGGACTAGGGGGGAGCTTTTACTAGAAGGTATAATTATGTGATGATATGTTTGGGGGTTTTAAAGTAATTATCACTACCCCCTGGTCTCAGTTTTGTTTTGTTTTTTTACTTGGTTGGCTGTAGGAGAGGTGTGGGTTGCACCTTTGTCAAAATCATAGTAATGTCTATCATAATGATGCTTATGTTAAAAGTATAATCATAGTAACATTAAGTCCCCATCTTTACAGCATGATGGAAAATATGTATGTCCTAGACTGTGACTTAGCCATAACCATGAACATTCACGTTGTCTTTCAGTTAGGAAAACATTTACCAAACCAGAATAGCATTTAAGAATAAATGGGACCTTATAAAGGCCTGAAAGCCATGACAAACTACATTTCCCAAGAATCTTGTCTGTTGGTTATGCTTTTGGTCTTAAAAGGCCTTAGGAACACCCACCTTTGGCTACTAATGTTGAAGATACATTTCAGTGTTACTGTCCAAGTTTGTTTATTAGCCAAGGTGTAAGCCAAAATGCCCTCAAAACGAGGTTGGGGAATTGTCAGGTGGGCACCTGGCTTAGTCAGGATCTTTTACCTGTGTATACAGGATTCCACGTCCAGAAAGTAATGCTTAAAAATATTAGGGACTCTAATTAAGTAAAACAATTAAAATTTATTCAAGAGAACTATAGGCTTCCATAGAAGATAAAAATACTCATAAAAATCATACACACAGTCTTAAGAAAAATAGATAGAGAGATAGGGGAACACAAGGGTAGACGAACAGGGTGATATTTACTGATCGTAGTCTTCAAGGAAGGCTCCAATGGCGATGAGCAAGGAAGTGGGAAAGGGGACCCAAAACTTGGCCTTAGAATCAGGGATGGATCTATGACGCTTCCATCCTAGACCCTTGCCAGTCCGGCTTTCGCCCGGGTCATGGGACGGAGACAGTACTGGTCGCCCTGGTAGATGCTCTCCAATGGCATCTGGACCGGGGCGGGGTGGCGGTGCTGATGTTGTTGGACCTGTCGGCCTCGTTCGACACGGTCGACCATCGGCTATTGACCCGCCGCCTCGCCGATGTAGGGGTGAGGGGGTCTGCCTTACAATGGCTTTCCTCCTTCCTCGAGGATTGGGGACAAAGGGTGGCAATTGGAGGCGAGCGGTCCCAGAGGCGCACACTGGACTGTGGAGTGCCTCAGGGGGCAGTTCTCTCACCAATGTTATTTAATATCTATTTGCGCCCCCTTGCCCAGATTGCCAGGAGACATGGGCTTGGGTGCCATCAATATGCAGATGACACCCAACTCTATCTGCTAATGGATGGCCGGCCTGACTGAGTCCCAGAGAATTTAGATCGGGCCCTGCAGGATATGGCAACTTGGTTGAGGAGGAGCGGGCTGAAACTGAATCCAGCAAAGACAGAAGTCTTTGTCTAGGTCGGGGCGGTCGGGGAGGGGAAATACCTCTCCCAGTCTTCGACAGGGCGCCGCTGATAGCAGCGCGCCGGGTTAGGAGCCTGGGAGTCTTACTGGAGCCTTCACTATCAATGGAGGCCCAGATTGCAGCCACTGCCAAGTCAGCCTTTTTCCATCTAAGACGGGCAAAGCAGCTGGCTCCCTTCCTAGAGCGCCAAGATCTGGCAATGGTGATTCATGCAACAGTCACCTCGAGACTGGACTACTGTAATGCCCTCTACATGGGGCTGCCTTTGTACCGAACCCGGAAGCTGCAGCTGGTGCAGAATGCGGCAGCTAGATTGCTGTTGGGGCTCCCTAAGTGGGAGCACATACAGCCTGGACTGCATGAGCTGCACTGGCTGCCAGTTGTATACCTTGTTCGTTACAAAGTGCTGGTCATTACTTTTAAAGCCCTATATGGTCGAGGACCTGTCTACCTTAGGGACCGTCTCTCCCCATATGAACCCCAGAGAGCACTGAGGTCAGCCAGGAAAAACTTGTTGACTATTCCCAGACCGAGAGAGATGAAGTTGCAAAGCACCCGTAACCGGGCCTTCTCCTCTATAGCTCCGAGCCTATGGAACCAACTTCCAGAGGAAATGCGGGCCCTGCGGGACCTTGAACAATTCCACAGGGCCTGCAAGACCATCCTCTTCCGACTGGCTTTTGCTGATGAAGAAGGAAACTCCTAAGAAAAACCGCCATCATAAAAGCAAACATAGCATAGCATTAGCACTTTTATTAATTTAATTTTAAAAACTTAATCAGAATTTTAATTAAAATGTTTAAATGTAATTTTATTCACTTCTGTATAATTAAGGTTTGAATTATGTTGTTAGCCGCCCTGAGCCTGCTCCGGCGGGGAGGGCGGGATACAAATAAAATTTTGTTGTTGTTGTTGTATCTATGCAGCGGAATTGGGATACTGCTAGAAGCACACCTGTGGGTAGCTAGTCCACAGGTTATAAGGACTCTCTTGAGCCCTTAGGGGATGGGAGGTATGAGGGAGGAGGAAGGTGGTCAGCTGATGCATGACCTCCCAAAAAGGGGAGGTTTCGCAGTGACCATAAGGGTTGGACTACTGCGACAACCAATAGAAAGTTCATTGGTGGCCCCTGATTGGGTGCCCATTCCTGACCAATGGACTTGCTTGGATCCTGGATACCTGAGTGAACTTTCAGGTTGAAATGGACCAAGGTGAGGCTCCAAAATGACAGTTGGGGAGAGGAATAAGAGAGATTACTGGGTGGGGAAATACTTAAGATTATCAAACTTATCTAAAAGGGTGACAACAGAGAGTCAAATCATTGCCTAGGTAACACCTGGTTTACACAAAGGAACTTGGCTCAGGCTGAAGATGGTCTTCCTCTTCTGTCTTCTCCTTGGCACCAGTCTTTGTCCTGAGTTCTGTTAGACAAAGGCAGTGACGATTAGCCACTCCTGTGGGGGGGGGGGTAGATTGCTTGCAGGCACAGGTGACATCTGGCGTGTACGTGAACCGTCCACTTCGCTGGAATGGAGTCAGGCCTGGTAGGAAGATGGCTGCGTGTGGTGTTAGCCCTCCATGGTGGATTCCATGGTCAGTGCCTCAAAACCGTTTGCCTGGATAGCTCCTGGTGGCACAGTCTCCTCCACTCCATGGCTGGGATACGGAAACGACGGGAAGCCATCCGTTCTCCTGGTGGGCACTCATGTACTGGTCTTGAGTGCCTTTGTAGCATTATGACTGCTAGTACTGCATAAGTCCCTTTTATCCCTGGATAGGTTTGCTCACACTCTCTGGCCAGACATGTGTGAGTCACTGCTCCAGGTGCTCTGGCAACCAAGTTGGTGATTACGATGTTCTGTAAGGGGGTTTTTCCTCACAAGGCCAATAGAGTCTGCTATACCAGAGTCAAGTTTTAAATACTTTTATACAATATTTTGGTCTCTATAGTGGTTTATTCTCAGCAAAAAGGATACTTCCTTAGAAACATCATTTTGCAATAAAGAGTTTAGAATGTGTTAGTTTAGTGTTAATTTAGAATGTGAATGATTACTCGAGAGAAGTAAGAGTTATTTAGTGATTAATTTTTAAATAACTGTAAATAATTTTTAAATAACTGTAAAATCCATTCGATTGGTTAATTAATTTGTTACACAATATATAATAATATGAATCATGCTTCAAGCATAGTAACAATATACAGAACACTTATGTGACTTTCTAATGCTAGCAGGATGGTGAGTTTCAGTGTTCTCCAAAAGTATGACATGAGATAGATAAATAAAATATTCCAAAACTAGTATTAATTGCTTGTGTGGCAGAGGGGGCCAGAACAATTTGTAACATGGCAAAAAGTTATCCTGATGCCTACTCAGTAGTGTTACAAACCTCCAGGTGGTAGATAATAATAATAATAATAACTTTTATTTCTATCCCGCCCTCCCCGCCTAGGCGGCTCAGGGCGGCTAACAACAACTTACACATTAACATACATAATAAAACTTTAAATTTAACAATTAAAATTAAACATAAAAACCAGTAGATGGAGATCTCTTGGAACTGCAGCTAACCTCCAGGCAACAGTTCAGTTTCCCTGGGGAAAATGGCTGCTTTGGAAGGTGAACTCTGTGACCTTATGTCCCACTGATGTATCTCCTCTCCCCAAACCCCACCCTCCTGGGTTCCACCCCCAGAATCTCCAGATATGTCCCAACCCAGAGCTGGCAACCCTACTATTCAAAGTGCAAAGCCCATTGAACATCTTTTCTTAGGATTTTTACTGATGCCTTCATGAGCAGGGTATGAGATACTAATTCTCATCTTCTCTGTTATTACATCTAGTAGCACAGAAATGCAGAAGTTAGAAAACTGTGGGGAGGAGGATGCTCTTTGTAGTATATATGTGTGTATGTGTGTGTGTGTGTGTGTGCTCTTAAGTGAACTGACACACACTGCTTTCTGTTTCCCCCATCAAGGCTTGTATGGGAGGGGCTTTCCTTAGTCCTCATTTTCTGTGTGTAGGTTGTAGTTCCAGGTGTGTGTGAAGCAGTAGAGAAGCCTGTTGTTGACTGCCAGAGTCTCCTTTGTGCTAACTAGATAGATAAGCTTAATCCTACACACCAGAGCCCAGAGAATACAACACTGATTCAAGGTTTGATGGAGACTTATTGAAGAAAACTCCTTTAAAGCATGTGTTGGATGTTAAGACTTAAAATATAAAATATCCCATCTTCCTCATATTCAGACATGCACATATGTGACTGCTGTGCCACCCTCCTATTATTTGAACCCATGAGTAGTGTCCTCAACAGCCATGTTCTGAGCACTTACCTCTTAAGAGTTCATGGAATCCAGCTATTCGCATTACTAACCCTACTCTGGGCATAGTGTAGACTGGAACAAAGTTCACTACATCCCTTAGAGGTCCTC
This sequence comes from Heteronotia binoei, assembly GCF_032191835.1. Classification (NCBI taxonomy): domain Eukaryota; kingdom Metazoa; phylum Chordata; class Lepidosauria; order Squamata; family Gekkonidae; genus Heteronotia; species Heteronotia binoei. The sequence continues at coordinate 90,718,585 of NC_083228.1, read as the reverse complement.
ACAGCAAAGCAGCAGGGAATGGATGCCAGGCAGCCAGACCTATGGTCTTCTATAGGGGGAAAAATGAAGGGAATCGATTTAAGATTGATTGACAGGTGTCAGATGTATAAATGATGACAGAAGTGGAGAAAAATCTGAGTTTGGGTTGGACAATATGATTACAGAGAAAGGCTTGAGGACAGTCAGGGCTTTTTTTTTGTAGAAAAAGCCCAGCAGGAACTCTTTTGCCTATTAGTCCACACACCCCTGACATCACCATTGTTTCACACAGGGCTTTTTTGTAGAAAAATCCCAGCAGGAACTCGTTTGCATATTAGGCCACACCCTCTGATGCCAAGCCAACTGGAACTGTGTTCCTGCTCAAAAAAAGCCCTGAGGACAGTAATGTTGATACTGATGGACTCTGAATGCAGCCTTGGGTTGTGTAAGAAAAAGCCCCCTACTTTTCATACACATGGACATCGTGATCACCAGTATGGTTGCCAGGGTGCCTGGAGTTTTGACTCGCACACATCTGCTCTAAGAAGTGGACTTTGCCTATGGTTTCTAAGGCTTATGTGGATACTATAAGCCTCAGCTTTGCAGCAGCATTCTATATCGATGGATGGGTGTTAGCCAGAACTACAGACGAGCTTCCAGCTGCTCCTTGCATGCCCAGTCTTGGCCATTGCAGTAGAAGAAGCCACTCCGCCATGAACTGTACAGGCAAACAGTTTCCAGCCTGCTTCCATGAACCAAAGGCTAACACCACCATAATCCATCTTGTTTTCCTGACTCCATTACAGCAAAGCAAGAGACTCACGTATCCAACAGCTGCTTCAACTTCTGCATAAGGCAATCAAGCTTATCTTAGGCGTGGATCCTGCCAGACCGCCTAAGCCTTTGTCTAGTGGAACTCAAGACAAAGACTGGTGCCAAGAGAAGACTGAAGAAGAGGAAGACCATCTTCAGTGAGCCAAGTTCCTTTGTGTAAACCGGGTGTTACCTTAGGTAGCAATTTGGCCATCTATTTTCACCTTTTTAGATAAGTTTAATAGTCTTAAGCACACCTCCACACAGTAATTTCCCCCATTCTTTTCCCCAACAGTCTTCCCGGGGCCTCCCCCTTGGCCCATTGTTACCTGGACGGCCAATCAGGTAACTAAGGTCAAGTCCGCTCATTGGCTAACTATGAACATCCAATCAGGGGTTGCCAATTAACTGCTATTGGCTACTGCACTAGTCCAGCCCTTATGGTCACTGCAGAGCCTCCCCTTTTCTGAGGTCATGTACCAGCTGACCACCTGTCATCCACCCCTGTACCTCCCATCCCCTGAAGGTCCAAGGTAGTCTATTTAACCTCTGACCCAGCTCCACTCAGGTGTGCATCTAGCAGTACCTCAGTTCCGCTGTCTAGATCCATCTCCGATTCTGGCCACAGTTGAGGGTCCCATTTCCCCCATCCTCTTTCGTCGCCATTGGAGCCTTCCTTGAAGACTACGATTGGTAATTATCACCCTGTTTGTCTATCCATGTGTTGTCTCTATATCTCTCTCTATTTTTCCTAGGACTGTATGTATGTTTTATGAGCACATTGCCTCGCATGTATGCCTATATTTTTCTGGAATAAATTTTAATTGTTTTACTTAGAGTCCTTGCTAAATTTAAGCATTAATTTCTGGACGTGGAATCCTGTATACATAGGTAAAAGATCCTAATTAAGCCAGGTGCTCACCTGACAATTCCCCAAACTCATTTTGAGGGCATTTTGGCTTACAGTTGACTGAATAAGAATTGCACCATGGGAAATGGCAATTAACTATTTCCTTCATCTTTGAAGAATTTGCTTATTGTGAGGCTTTACTAAAATGCTGAATAAAAAGTGCTAGGCTTTACTAAAATGCTGAATAAAAAAGTATCTTGAATAGCTCTGGAAGTACATCTGAATCTTTTCACTCTTAATTTCTATTACAATTCATATTACATTCTGAAAATTAACTGATTCTAATGAAATTCCTTAAAGCTGAAAGTCTTGGCTGCAATAAGTATTGGTGAGGCATATTGCGTTAGAAATGATGTAAAAATCAGTCATTTAAATAAACATTTTAGGGTATACGTGTGGCTTCTGCTTCTCCATGTATGTTATCCAGCTGAAGCAGATGCATGGAAAATCTATTACATTTTTCTCTATTACATTTAAAGAGGCATAAATATGTATCTTCTCCTTCACATGTCATTATGTTCAATGTTTAGATTTCTGCCCCCTGCAATTTGGTAGCCAATGAAGTCACACAGAGGTGGGGCAACACTGAGTGGAATGAGGTCACATAATGCATCTGCTTTAATTAAACTTTGCTGGCAAATGGGTGAAGGAGATGCAAGTGTATACTAGATACAAAATTGTGCACAAGTCTAGTCTTCCAGTTCAAATTCACAGTTTCTTTGCCAATGAGTTGATGTGATAATGTATTTTTGGAAATGACAGGAAGATCTATCCATTAATTTTTTACCCAGAGAGCCTTATGCCCACAGCCTTTTTCAGCTAAGAAACAAGATGCCCCTTCATTATGCCTTTTCCTGTCAAATACAACCAAGATACATTTGTCATTGTACTTTGCAAATATCCTTCTACAGAAAAACACAGCTTGAGATACAGGCAGTAGAACTGGGAATCTAGATTGGGTTTAACATTTTAAAATAATATACATTCCTGGTTTTTAATTTCCTCCTGAGATATGTGTTTCAGACTTCTAAAATTACCAAGGTTCCTATCTTTCAAATGTACTTTTATCTCTTGAGTGATCATTGATTAAATACAATTAACTCTCCCTCTCTTGTGTGCATGAGTCACGTCCTATAGCCTTCCATGCTCTCTTGAAATTATCACTGTCCTGATTGCCTTGCATATATAAAATCTTCTCTTGACTGTCATTTCCTGTAAAAGGAAATATAAAGTCTAGAAACAGTGTTGAGGGGTTTGAACTCTTAGTGGGGTAAGCTCATTTCATATTCCATTGCTGTAGCAGCCCTCTTCAGACTTACAGGGTACCATGTGAACTTCCATTTCATTAAACAGTGAACTAGAAATTCCACATAATTGTTACAGTGGGAAAGGGAAAGGTCTTTCAGAGTTCCTTCTGACAGACTTTGAAACAGTCTGTGGTTGCTCCTTTGTGATGTGGTAGAACAGCCCCTCCGCCCCCCAACAAGCTAAAGACACCAGCCTTGCAGGGGAACTCTGGCTGACTTTCTTCTACCTGCGCTCTACAGTTGGTGAGGATTGGATTTACAGGGTTCAAGTTACACCCCCCCCCCAAAGGTGCTCCCAGGAAAGTGCTTTCTGGGGAAATGGCAGGCAGTCATTTGGACAGGCACAGGTTCAGGAGTGTATAGAATGAATCCTGTGAAAGCCAGAGACATCAAAGTAATAGGACTTCCTCCAGTTGCTCATCTACATGCCCTCAAAATTCCAACCTCGGTTGCTTTGAAGTTTGGTGAATATTTAGATTAAGCAGAGACCATCTGTCTAGAAATATATCCATTCACAAACCATCATGAACAGCTTGAAAATTCATGGAAAGTTCATGCTGGTTGACTGGCCACAAACTTCACTTCATGAACCATGAACTGGCCAAAACTCTTTGTGAACTGGTTCATGACCATCCCTATTAATCTCTTTCCTCTGAGGAGCAGTGGTGAGGGAGATGGCAGAAGCAGGGAAGAGATCATGCAAATCTGAAGCCCCTCCCCACTCTTCTTCAGCTGATATGTTAACATAGTTCATGTATTTGAAGGAAGCAAGGCAGTCCTCATATGGTAGGGAGAGCAGGCTTTTCCCCACCCTTCCATTACAGGAACAGTGCTGAATATGAAGTAGGTCCCCTGTGAAGCAGAGGCTTCTTCCCCACAAAGGAATCGGCAGAAAAGGTCCTCTGTGCCACTGGGCATTCACATGTATCCCCATTCACATTAAAAATTATCCTCATGGAAGAGTACAGAGGGCAAGTTCAGACTTCAACTTTGGGACAGTACCACAGGGGCATTGGCCCTGAGGTGCCTTATAATTACTCTTGATATTTTAGGTAAAAATAATCAGAATTACCACAATAAAATAGTGGTGATTCACATATTACTTTTAAGCAACAGCAGTGAATATTTTAAAGTTGTGTTGGGAGTGCCTCTTTTTAAAAATCTATGCTTACGATATTAGAGATCTACAATGAACAGTTTCCAATGGTTTTATTTGTTTATTATTCTAGAATTTCATCTGTGCTGCATTTCACTTCTCATTAGTTTCAGTTTGATTAGGAAAATTTCTAAATCCATTTTAAAGTTGGAGTATGCACAGTTTGCCAGAACATACCATTGATAGATATATTTTTTCCTTCTATGCATCATTTATCTACTCTTTGAACATGGCCATAGAATTAGAATCAATAGACCTGAAAAATGGAACTAGGGAGAGATAGAGATTTCTGTATAAACCTGAAGCTTGCAAAAACAAACAAACACAACCCTGAAATCTAAGGAAAATACACAGGAGATTAAAATTCCTGAAATAATAATTCCTGAAATAATAATAATAGAAATAATGATAATAGATGCACTGGTATCTTTGAGAAGAGAATGCCAACTGAACATTCAGGGACTGCTTAGGGCTTGGTAGGCAATCACAGCTAGAAATGGGCACAAACCTAATCACAAGGCTAAATTCATCACAAAAATGCCCAGTTTGTGTTTGTGAACCAAAGGTTGTGCGATCATGCTTGCAACAAACTTCCATGTTTTTTTTTTAATGAAAGTTTGTGTGGCTCATGCTGGTAGTTTGTGCAGCAGAAACGCTAATGCTGATCATTTAATCATCAAAGCAACTGAGGAAGTGGACTTTTGTAGTCCTTCTATAACCCTGGAAACACCAATAGTGGCCCTCTAAACACCAACAAAAGTGGCCTTTGTGGGACCCAGGAATGCAGAAAAAAGCATGCAATAACCCTGATTGGGGATTGAAGCGGATAAGGGAGACATGGAGGAGAGGTGTGCACTGGCAGTGGCAGTGCAGGAGAAAGGAGAGTCAGAAATACTAGGGTTGAGGGAGAAAGGGAAAGGCGGGAACTGACCCATAGGGCAGTGAGAAGGAGGCCAACAGATGAGGCCAGGCCAAAAAGAGGGGCTCCAGGAGGCCCAGAGAAGTCAAGGGTTGCAGGGTTGGAAGAACCCAGTCAACTGGTTTAAATAGCTGCAAGCCACTAAACCTCTGTTTCATTCCTCCTCTTTGAAGTAGGGGGAAGCCAAACCAATGGGTTAAATGAGTTCCACCCCTTTCTCCTGGCCCCAATGAGTCATGGCTGAAAGATATTGGATTTATATCCCGCCCTATACTCTGAATCTCAGAGTGGTCACAATCTCCTTTACCTTCCCCCCTCCTCACAACAGACACCCTGTGAGGTAGGTGGGGCTGAGAGAGCTCTTACAGCAGCTTCCCTTTCAGGGACAACTCCTACAAAAGCTATGGTTAACCCAAGGCCATTCCAACAGGTGCAAGTGGAGGAGCGGAGAATCAAACCTGGTTCTCCCCGATAAGAGTCCGTGCAATTAACCACTACACCAAACTGGCTCTGGGGAAAGGGAGTTCCCTTCCAGGGCAGTCCCCAACCCCTTTCTCCCACTGGTTGCTTGCCATTGGAAGAAAGGGGAACTGAAATAACTTACCTGATTTAGCTGGGACCTTTTAAAGCTCATTAAGTTCAAGAACCACCCCAAACCTGAACTAAACTGCTTGTTTGGGGAGGTTTGTGCCCATCCCTAGTAACTGAAATGGGCAAAAAAGGCTAAACATTCCATCTTCATTTATTGCATGTAGGCTGCTATATTACAATGTCTTTTATTGTCTTTTTAGATATTTTCCTTAAGGAAGGTGCTTTTTGTAGATTACAATAATCAGTGGGTATGTTGATTTTATTATTCAAAATGTAACATTGACATATATTTATGTATTTCCAATGTATAATTTGGAGAATAAACAGATTAGGTCACGACATATTGAAATAATAAATTTCATATTGTAGTAACCCAATTGCTACTTTTTTAGGCAGTACATTTCTAATTGCTAGATAATTAACTTTCTCATGATCAGCAGGGTTTTTTTTTGTAGCAGGAACTCCTTTGCATATTAGGCCACACACCCCTGATGTAGCCAGTCTTCAAAGAGCTTATAGTAGGCCCTGTAAGAAGAACCCTGTAAGGAGTTCCTGCAAAGGAGTTCCTGCTACAACAAAGTCCTGATGATCAGTATCAAATTGCATTTAGCATTCAATTAAAATTTGACCCATTATACTAAAATAGCATTTAATGGTTTAACTTTTTAAAAGCTTGCCTAAAACAAATCTAAAAGCATTTGAAGGAGGGGTTTTTAGTACATAATATTGCTTTATTTATTTGTACTAGACCCATGATATGTAATCATATTAGCTGACTTGAATACACATTCCCAAATAATAGGTTAAAGAATATGCAAGTCTGGACAGAACAAATGTAGGTTGGAATATTGCCACATTCTGGTGTCTGCAGTTGGAGTGTATAATGTTATGGGGGAAGACACCTGTTGAACTCCTTGTTCCTAAATAATTTACACAAGATTTTTGTTCAGTGTGGCATGTTTCCAAACAAAAAGGATCAGCCTGTAAGAATATCAAAACTTTTTCAGATTCGAGAAGCCAGTAATCTAGATTTATTTTCTTTAATTTCTTCAGAAAAAGATTTCAGACTTGACTGCTCTTCTTGCAAAAATGCATTCTTTTGTTTAGTCCTGAATGTTTCATGGGCAAAGTTTTTCCCGCTGATATGCCAGCCTTTTCCCCTGACACAGTCTCCATGGCAGCCATTTCCTCCTCCTGCCACTGACTTTCTTGATTTTATAAAAAATGGCACTAGAACACTTTTATATGGCTATACCTCTGCAACAATATGTGTTACAGGTTCTCTGAATTTCCAGCTTATGTTTTAATAACGCTAGTCTTTTTCCCTTGTGGAGATAGAAGGGAAAAGATATCTCTCTGCAATGGAAAGCAATAGAGACTAAAATGAAAATTGGGAATTCAGTGAACCTGTTATTTATTTATTTATTTAAAATATTTACTAGTTACCTTTCTCACTTGCAGAACTCAAGGCAGCTTACAGTATAAATGCAACATTATTAAAATAAATAATTAAAAACCACATTAAAACAATTATAAAAAACCCAATAAAAAGGAACTGATTTAACAATTTGCCTGTTATTGTGTTAAACTGATATAACCAAATTCTCATAGCAATTTTTTAAATATTGCAAAAGTCCAAGTGGTCCAGAGAAGAGGTGGTAGCCATTGTTGGGGGACTGGGGCATGAAATTGTGGACAAAACTGCTCTGTGGAAGTCCCATTGCTGCTATGTTTTATTGGCAGCTGTACCAGCAATAGTGAAAGCAACCCAGTCCATCCCCACAGGGATGCAATAGTATCATCATCAGCTGCAGCAGTCCAATCACAGAGTGCCCAGAAGAACCCAGTGCCATTGTGGCAATGCCAACTGATGTCAAGCACAGAATCATAGTCCAAGCAAAGGGGGGGAGGGTTGGAAGCCCAGCAGAACCAATAAAATGTACAGTGTGCAGCAAACCCAATGCCCTCTGTTCATAATATTAAGAAAGGTTTGCTACTGTACTACTCTTAAATACGTTCTGCCACCAAACAAGATCTTGAGTCCAAAAAGTGAAAAGGGGGTGGGGATGGAAAAATTAGGTGAAGGGAGACAGAAATGAATGAGGAATGTGTGGAAAAGTTGGAGAGAAGTCAAGAAAGGGAAAGGTTGTTTTATCTTGCTGCAACACCCTCATTACTTTTGCAAGATATTGACTGAGTTGGGTGCAAGGAAAGGAAGACTGTTGGAGAAAATAACCTGCAGGCTGTCAATTACTGTAGCATGGTTATACAATCTGTTAAGCAAGTTTGCTTTGGTCTTGGAGAAAGGGAGGTCTAGCTGATCCTAGAATGCTTTTTGCTATGCTCAGACTTCCCTAGTGGCTGCAGCTAAATGGCATTTTAAAAATAAAAGGAAAGACATTCAGCTGAATACAACATGACTCTGGCTTCAAGGGTCTTCCTTCAAGGGCCTTCCGCAAGTAGCATCGAGGGCAGACTGCACTCCCTGCCCTGCCCTTGGTACACTACTGGCTTAGTTAAAGATACAAAGTTGGGTATGATGATCTGCATATTGTTGGCAGCCCCTAGGTTCCAGACAATCTCCACCAAAGGACATACATAGATGCTAAAAAGCATTGTTAAAGAATGAGTGGATTGTCCATGTGGAGAAAATCTAGATTGTGGTAATCCATGAAAATACTTGGAAGAAAGTTTACTGACAAGATTTAGCTAGGGTTTTTCTCTCAAACAACAATTTTTTAAAATCCCAGGATGTTGAGAAGCTAATCATCCGTGATGGATTCATCCCTGAGGGAAAACTCATAATCCAAGTGCTCTGTGACTTCTTTGAAACAATCCCAGAAAATTTTTGGCTGTCAGCTTCATCCTACTGCTTGCCAATCAGCAGATTTCATTTGGAAACATTAATTCCAAACACACCCTATTGGTTTACTTGCTCACTTTGAAGTATGAGAAAACATGAGATTTTTAGTTTTAAAATGATTTCAAATGTACATGCTGGTGTTAACCAAGGACAAGTTTAGTGTTTGAGACTCACATACAACTTTGTTGTCATGATTTGTTCTTTACTACTTAAAAATTAAGATTGCCCAGAGAGTGCAAGAGTCTTCATTTTACTGATGGTGTTGAAGACAATTTTATATACAAGCCTGTGTGACCAGACCTGCTGTTGCATGTGAGAATGAACACATGAAGTTGTCTTATAGTAAATCAGTATATACTACCAAGGTCTTTTCAGACTGGCAGTGGCTCGCCAAGGTATCAAGCAGAGGTCTTTCACATAACCTGCTACCTGAGTCTTTTAACTGGCGATGCAGAGTGTTGAGCCTGGCACCTTTGGCATGCAAATCAGATGCTCCAGCTCAGTGAGCCATGGCCCTTCTTAAAGAGGATCACCTCCCCTTGTCAAATATATGATCGGTGTATTAGGACTGCAGGATTTCCAAGTAGTGTATAGCAGCCAAACCTAGACATCATGAGAAATTGCTGTTGGAGGCCCTCAACCTCTATCTTTCACCTCTTGAATTTCTATTGCAGCTTCAGATTGTGCAGGAGGGGCAAGAAAGGCAGCTACACAATGTTCTTGGGACCCTAGCCTCTGACCTTCAGTATTGTCTCTTGAGTCATGTTGGCAGCAGGGAGGACAGTGTCTGCCAGGGCAGCTGCATGACAGTTGTCACCCAAGCATGCCCCTCCAGTGCCTGCTTTGGGTAGCTGCCCTGATTGCTCCATAGCTAAGACCTCCAATGCTGATTCTGTTGGGCCTGAAAGCTATGTCTCAAGCAATCTGTACTATTGGCTCTGTAGAGATCAGACTGGCAGTTCTCTTTATTGAAAAGCTTCCATGGTTTAGATCACAGATTCAAATAGTTTTAAAAAAAAAACATTGTGCAGGTAGTGGTGAAAATCAAAAATCCTATCACTTTTGCACTTACCTCCACTTTTGCACTTACCTCTCCAAGCAAGTGATTTGGGAGTAGAGAGACCTTATATTCCCCAGGATGGAAGATCCTGACATACCCTAAGATTTAAAGGTCACTATGTGAGACTTTTAAAAACTGGTCAGAATTCTGCCTATAGGTCCCTTTGTGTTGCAATATTATTGATCTCCAAATCTGAGCAACCCAATTTTCATATTGTATGAAACTGTATGCAAATCAAACATTAATATTTATTTATTTATTTATTACTTCACATTTATATCCCGCCCTCTCTGCAAGCGGACTCAGGGCAGCTCACAACATCTTAAAAACAATTCAATTCAATAAAACATATAAAACCATAATTTACTTATCAATTTTAAAAACATTCTAGCGCTGTTTCAATCCAATATAGGCGGTATTGACTTTCCGACTATGATCGCCAGCATTCTGTGGATGTCCTGGTGGCAGCCCTTTTCCAATCAAACCGCAAAAGCCTGTTTAAACAATTCGGTCTTGCAGGCCCTGCGGAACGCCGACAAGTCCCACAGGGCCCTTAAAGCTTCTGGGAGGGTGTTCCAAAGTTCTGGTGCTGCCACCGAAAAAGCCCTAGATCTTGTTATGCATAACCTGGCTTCTTTTGGGCCAGGGGCAGACAACAGATTTTTTGTCCCTGATCTCAGTGCTCTCTGGGGGATATATGGGGAAAGGCGGTCCTGTAGATAGGCAGGTCCCTGACCATAGAGGGCTTTAAAGGTTAGTACCAACACCTTGAAGCGAACTCGGAACACAACAGGCAACCAGTGCAGCTCTCTCAACACTGGCTGAATGTGCTCCCGTCGTGGCAGCCCCATTAACAGCCGTGCTGCAGAGTTCTGCACCAGTTGCAGTCTCCGGGTTAGCGTTGGGGGTAGCCCCATGTAGAGAGCATTACAGTGATCTATTCTTGAGGTGACCGTAGCATGGATTACCGTCGCTAGGTTGTTGCGTTCCAGGTAAGGGGACAGCTACCGCGCTTGCCGAAGATGAAAGAAGGCAGATCTAACGGTGGCTGCCACCTGAGCCTCCATTGTAAGGGAGGACTCAAGGAGCACGCCTAAACACTTGACCTTAGGGACCGGTATCAGTGGTACCCCGTCAAGGGCCGGCAGCTGGATCTCTCTCCCCGGACCGCCCCGACCCAGGTAGAGAACCTCCGTCTTCGTCGGATTCAATTTCAGCCGACTCAGTCTGAGCCAAGAAGCCACGGCTTGTAACTGTGTATTTTCTACATGTGTGTTTTTTTTACTTTTGCTCTTCCATACAAGCACCACAAAAGCAAAGGCTGGAACAGTGACATGACATTGCTTGTATCAGACAAGAGTGCCCTTTCTCTTTGGTTTGGCTTGATTTTCTTCTCATGGAGCACTGCAAAGTATGTGTGGAAAGATGGGACAGGCTTCAGTATCCTATCATCTTTACTTTTACTGCTCACCTGTAGATTGCTTTATAGTTGTTTCTTAATTAATATGGATGCAAAAATTACAAGTCTTCCCATTACTAAAAACAAAGTTCTTGTCAGAGTTGAGCTTTGGTTAGAAGAAAACGGCATGTTCTCATAATGGCCAGATTTACCACAAAACTCTAACCAGGGTTGCTCAGAAGGGGAGGTAGCATTCATTTAAATGAAGTTTGCTCCCATGTATGCTCAGTATTTTGTATTTTCAGGGAGGTGTACATGGAGTGGCTGTTTTTCAACCAAATAATACTAAAATTGCAGGGTAATTAGTGCTGCCTGTCCATTAAAGACTCTCCAAGTTTTACGTGACAGAGGGGTCCAGTTCTACAGCCTCAGAACAAGGTACACCAAGTCATCCTACTTACAGGAGAGCATAGGGGGAAGAAACAACAGCTCTGGAAAAAGGGATATACTGACTAGCAGGTTGGGAGTATCAAGTACCAAAAGTCAGACAAGGCAGAGTCATTCAGTCCAAAGATCAGGGTTCCAAAAAGTCAGGCAAGGCAATCAGCAGCTGAGCATCTATCATACACATTGCATCCATGCCTAACAGCCTCTCTTGCCTGGTTTTTACAGCCATATGCGTAAGGGTCATGCTTGCAGCCAGCTGCTTGGGAATAACCCTGCAACTATTCATTTTTGCTATCAGCAAGCAGCTGGTGTCAGGCCAGAAGGGGTGCACTTTGCTGTCTCTCCTGTAGCTCTGTGTTCTCTGCAGCATTCTAAGAGTGTGGGTGATGCTGGAGAGCTGGAAACGACCAACTGAATTTCCCCTGTTGAATCAGGACTGGAAGGTGTTGGTGGCTCTGCACCAGCTGTTGGCTGAGAATCCTGACAAGCCTGCAGCTCATCTTCCTGCTTGCTGGCTTCTTCTAACTCAGAGCTGGCTACAAGGGGCTCTTCTACTCATAAGGAGTCCTCTTCTCCTGAGAAGTCCTTGCTTTCACTGAGCCCTGGCTGACTCATGACAAGGGCCCTGCCCCCACAAAGGAGAAAGGGAAAGAGAAGAAGCCAGCTAAATCTCCAGCTCTGCTGGGATATGAGGCTGGCTCATGCTAGCTGGGAGCTGCCTTCCCTAGGGCAGCTGAGACTTATCTTGACCAGAAGCCACCTTCCTTGAACTGGGCAAGACTTGTGCCAAACAGGAGCCATCTTCCCATAATTGAGGAAGTCTGTTCAGAAGGCGGGGGGCAGGCCTGGGATTCTTAAAATGTGAGCCCCAGATATTCCCAGAGATTTCTGGAAATGTAAGGAGATGGATATTGGTATTCTCAAGAATTCCAAACAACCACAGAATACTGCAATATATTCAGAAATAAAAATAAGGGTATATATCTGGAGTAGATATATCTGAGCATATGTCTCTATTGGTATCCATGATCCATACCACAGTGTACTTCAACCTTAGAACACACCACTGTCAGAACAAGACCAAATAGTAGGAGCTATGCAAATTGCAGCTATTCAGGTTATGTGTCTACCCTAATGTATGAAGAAGCATGATTATGCTTATATAAATGGAGACTTTCTCCAAAGTATTCCATCCCTAGCACTAGGAAAAGATATTGCGCTCTCTCTTTTGAAGTGCAACACAAATCCCAGTTGACAGCTCCTAACTTCTAGACAGGGCAATAAAGTTTGGAAGGACAAAGGGAAGCTATATACAACATTTTTTAAAAAAAAATCATATATTTATGCACAATTGTTCATTTTTATTGGGAGATGTGCCTTGTCCTTCCCATCACTGATGAAGTAATGCATACACTGAATCAAGTACATGTATATTAATGAAATAATCCAAATTTGTGAAGTAGCCAGAGTAACTATTAGCTCAAGAAAGTTAAATGTTCCTTCTCTTGAGGTCTTGGCATGCCAGGATCTTAGCCTTTCTGAATTGGAAAGACTCTCAAAAACCAAACTCCAAGAGTTCCTACATTTGTGTCTTCCATGGCCATGTCGTGTCCTTATGTGATCTCTTTTATCACCATCAGCAAAGTATACTTCTTTCTGGTTTTGGTATTTTTTTATTTTAAAAGCAAAATAATAATATAAAAGGGGTACAGCAGGGGGAAAGGGTTTATATAGGGATCATGAAACGATTATATTTTATCAACCATTTTTGAACTGTTTCTCATTCTAAGTTTATCTCCTGCTTCCATACTCCATCTCAGAAATTTTCTACAATAGTTTCATTAATACATATTTTGTTTTACATATTTAATCAATATGACACGCTAGCTGTAAATTTTAATATGCCAAAGTATAAAAAAAACTCTTACAATTAAAAAAAAATAAAAAATAAGATTTTTTTGGTTCAAAATTCACATTCTTGTACATTTATATTCAAAACTTGTTATCTTTTTTCTGCATTATATCACGTTTGCATGCCTTACAATGCATTTATAGATCAGAAATTAGGTTTTAGCCCAGAATTCTGGAACAGAATGGAAGCTGTATGCCTGAACCAACAAACAAAGATTTTAATAAATGGAAAACTATCAGAAGCAATTTCGATTGAAAAAGGAGCACACCAAGGGTGCCTAATGTCACTTTTATTACTTATTACAGCGATATAGATTTTAGCGACAAAGACTAGACAAGATACAAGGATTAAAGGAATAAAACTGGGTGATATAGTATTTAGAATGAAAAGCTATGCAGATGACTTGATTCTAACAGTTTTGAATCCACACAAATCTTTACAGTATGTCATGGAAAACATAGAAGAATTTGGATCCCTTTCAGACTATAAAATTAATAGAAAGAAAATAAAATAACAAAATTTTAACACAAGAAGATGGTATTCTAAAGAGTATAGAATGCACTGTAGCCACTGAACCTATCAAATATCTGGGGATAAATGTAACTGGACAAAATTGTAATTTTTTCAAAGACAGCTATCAAAAGATTTGGAAATCTACACAAGCAGAATTATCCAGATGGGAAAAATTAAAAATTTCATGCCTTGGTAGAATTTCAGCAATCAAAATGAATATATTGCCAAAAAATTTTTATTTCAATTGCTATATATATGTGTGTGTGTGTGTGTTATTCACAGAGTGACCAAAACAGATAAATAAACAAATTTATCTGGAGTGCCAAGAAACCAAGAATAAGTTTTGAAATATTACAAGATAAGAAAAAAGAGGTGGACTAGCAGTTCCAAATCTAAAATCATATTACTAAGTTGCAAGTCACAGGCCTGGTTTGGATCATGGATTGGAACAAAAATCTAAAATAAAGAATATTAAAACTTGAATCAGTAGACCTGGATAAGAGTTTACATGCTTATTTAAAAAATCAACTAAAACAATTATAGTACAAGAAAAGAGTCCTTTAATTAGAGACAAACTTCTGAAAATATGGTTTACACATACTGAGTCCTTCAAATTTTCCACTTATGTCTCCAATAGAAGCTTACCTTGCTTGCAGAAAGTGGAGCGAGATAGAAATCAAATAAACTAATAAACTAAACTAAGAATACGAGAAACAAAAGTAAATGTTCAGGGAAAGTCATGGTAAGATATTAAAGATGAAGGAATTAATATTCAATAGTTACTATATTACCAATCAGCTTCAAGATTAATGAAGATTATTAACATGGAAATTAGATCACTAAGGGAGATGACTGAATTTGAAAAAACTGATTATAAAACAAAAAGATCATCTGTTACATTTGAATAGGCATGTTGGTGTAGAGTTAAGTGACTTACACACGAAAGCATACCTTGAATAAAACATTGTTGGTCTAATAGGCGTCACTGAACTCTATTTTGTTGGATATGTAAGTTACTACTTCAGCTAGAAACAGAAAAAGTGGGGGGGAAGTATGATTAGATGGATGCAGAATTTTGACAGCAAATACCTATGCATCAATGGGAAAAGAAACTTAAGGTCACAGCCAGTCAGGAGATAAGAAAAAAAAAGTATAAAATGTTTTTCAGATGGTATATTATTCTACAGGCTATCAAGAAAATAGACAATAAAAGGGGCTTCCTTTCTAGTGACAGGTCATGGAGGCTGTTAGCAACCCGGGGCAAGAGTGTTACCACCAAACATAGCCAAGGAACGCATTGCTGCTAGAGGTGTAATGGATGTTAACACTGCCCTTCCAGAAGTGCTTAAGACTGACCTTATCCATGATGGTTTAGCCCGTGGAATTCATGAAGCTGCCAAAGCTTTAGACAAACATCAAACCCACCTGTGTGTTCTTGCATCCAATTGACACAAACCTGTGTATGTCAAACTTGTTGAAGCACTTTGTGCTGAACACCAAATCAATCTGATAAAGGTCGATGACAAGAAACTGGGTAAGTGAGTAGGTCTCTGCAAGATATACAGAGAAGGAAATCCCTGCAAAGTTGTAGGCTGCAGTTGTGTAGTTGTAAAAGACTATGGCAAAGAATCTCAGGGCAAAGATGTCATCAAAGAGTATTTCAAGCGCAAGAAATGGACAAATAAAATATTTTGAGCTGGCAGGGGTTGGGGGAGGAGAAAATAGATAAAAATTGCAAAGGAAAATGCTGGAAATATCAAGACAAAGATGGAACTTATTACTTTATGTGGTGGACTTTAAAAAAAAATTAATTTGGTTTTTATTTCAACGTTCCCCACAAGCAGGGCTCAGGGCAGCTTTCAACATATATAAATACAACAATTTTAAAATTTTAAAACATTATGCAATAAAAATCAGTTCAATATAACATAACGTAAAGTGCAAGATGGCTCCAATGTGGTTAAATTACTTATAAATTTCCATTTTATGTGAACTCAGATGGTTTAATAGTTTAATGAGTGGCAAATTCCCAATGGTAATAATGTAAAAGCAATGCCTGCAAATTGCAGTGGTAGATGAAACAGGTGAGTGGAGTAGAAGGTCATTTTAATTTGGTATCTGCTATCTCAACCAAAGGCCTGGTGGAACATCTCCATTTTACAGGCCATGTGGAATTGTAGTAAGACCTACAAAGGCCTTGTAAAAAAAGCAAAAAAGATATTAAATGGAAACACATGGAAAATGCAGAAGATATTCAAATTCAAATTTCCTATGGAAGCTAAGAATATGTTACTAGGAATATTGCCCAACAAATTACCAAAGCTATGGAAGAGATATTTAAATATATGATAACTGTGGCTAGAATCATTTATGCAGTAAAATGGAAATAAAATGTCTGTCCAAACTTAGCAAACTGGGAAACCAAATTCACTGATTATGCAGTAATGGCAAAATTAACAATTTACTTGAGAAACAGATTCATCTTGAAATTTGAGGATATATGAAGTGTCTATTTTCCAAGCGGGTGACAGAATGAGAAAGTTTTAAAATGGTCCATAAGTGTATAAGGCAGGGGTGTCAAACTCATCTGTTATGAGGGCCAGGTCTGACTTAAACGAGATCTTGTCAGGTCGGGTCAGGCTGGGCCATGTGTGTACCTATTTAAGATTAGGTAGCAGAGATATAAACTTTATAAAGGACACAGAAAACACAATTTAAAAAAAAATAAAAATAAAACATGCTTAAAACATTAGCACTCATTGTTCTTAAAGGTGCTTTCATTGCATTTTTTCCTGTGGGATCCAGGGAACTGGGCAAAGGAAGCTCTGGCTCTTTTCCTCCCTGCCCAGGGGACCAGGAAGGGGAGGAAGAGAGGCTTGCCTCAGTAGCTCCACTGTGCGATTGAGAGAGCCTGTAGCCCCTGTGTGATTGACCAAGTCTGGCAAAGCAAGCTGTTATGCAGAAGGAAGCAAGAGAGAGGGGGAAGGAAGCAGATGACAGCCCATTGCTTGGGGGCCTGATAGGAGCCCTCTAGGGGCTGCATGTTTCACACTCCTGAGGCATACCTCTTTTTCTTTTTGCTTGTTACAAATTTCTCCTAGAACTCTGGCAATCTGCAGGGTGGTGTAGTAAGAGCAGATGAAGATTAACATTGCAATCCTGAAGAGATTTTCCTGGGAATAAATGCTATTGACTAGACCATAGTAGAATTCAGAGTAGACCTGTTTATGATTGCTCTCTAAGTGTCTTAATAGTAACGATCATTTATTGTTATTTTTTTTTCTTTTATGATTCATATTCTCCCTGTGCTGTGAAGTTCATTTAACCTATTACAGAGTTGTTGTGAAGGTAAAATGAGGAAGGGAAATTTATATGTGCTGTCCTAAGCATCTTGGAAGAACAGCAGGATAAGAATTTACTGCCAGGATAGATGGATTTGGGCAGAACAAAGTTTTGGAACTGATTTCATTTTCACATTTTAGGAAGCACAGTGATATTCTTTAACTTCAAAATGAAATATGATTAGCACTGTTTGGATTTACAAATTATGAATGCAAGAGGAATAAAGGATATTTGATGATGGGATTAAATTATGCACCAGAAAAGTTACGCCTCGAATGAATAATGAACTTGTACTTTGTCCAGAACCTGGGATTTGCTTCTGATGTTTCCTTTTTGATAGTACATGTGTAGACTTTGTAATGAGTCTGCTGCTCATTTTCCTCTCTCCCCACCTCCAATATGGCAGAAGGCATGCATTCTGCCTAGAAAAAAAAATTGCTTAGTTGCAGGGCCTTTTTTTAGCAGGAATGCACAGGAATGCAGTTCCGGCTGACTTGGGATCAAGGGGTGTGGCTTAATAGACATATGAGTTTTTACAAAAAAGCCTTATGTGAAACAATGGTGACATCAAGGGGTGTAGCCTAACATGCAAATACATTCCTGCTGGGCTTTTTCTACAAAAAAAGCCTTGCTGAGTTCTATGAAAACAGCACAGCTTAATGTTCAGGTGGCATCATCCACCATAACCAGCAATCACTGAGAGAGTACCCACTCTCCTTTCCCAGATAACTCATACAAACAACTCAAGCTGCATGTCAAGTTGTTTTTTTTTTAAAGATCATTTCCCAGCTCTCAGTAGTGTAACTAAAGGGAAATTTCACCATTCTCTTTAGCATCTTTAATTACACAGTACAGCTAAGATTAAGAGGAAAGCAGAGACCACATTCCTTTGTTTGAAGGTTGGCCAACGTCCAGCCTCAGGACTCTAGTTGTCCACCCTGCCTTACCCCCCTCTTTCATGAAAGTCTTGTACTATAGATTTAGGGACACTGCAACACGAAGCTTAATGTTAACCAAGGGCCAATTGTACTTCGCCTTTGTATTTTCTGCTCAGTTAAGTGATTCTACCTTTACATTCAGTATCTCCGTACAAATTGCCTATTAAGCATGGGGCATTTAAATTGACTTAAATTGTATTTTTATTTCTGGAATATAGCAACCATCAATTCCCAGAGCTTTCTGGGTGCCTAAACTCACCCTAGATCAAATGATAGCCATTAATCTTCCATCAGTAAATTCACATTCAAAGATGTTAATAGTAACTAAGACCAATAAGCCAGAAAAGAACACATTATGATCAGCCTTATCTTTATTACTGATTGTGTAATGATCTGTGGCCTGATTCTTTCTTCATTTGTTCCCTTGTAAATCAGGATTCATTCCTCTGGAGTGCATTAAACTACTCAGGTAAAACCTGATACAGCGAAGGGAGAATAAAGCATGTGGAGTCACTTCCGCCATTCATGGAATTTCTTTGTTTTAGCATCCAAGCCATCTTACTCAGGATTTCTAAACCGTATGCAGATGTGGAAGGAAACTGCATTATGATAATTTATGTAAAATGCTCAGTGTTTTGAAAATTTTATTTCATCTTATTTATCCTTGCACCAGAATTGTGTGATGAGCTGGACTGAGAGACAAGGATTTTCTCAAATGCCATCCTCAAAACATCAGAGGACAGAAATTTGGCCCTCTGTTGCTTGTTTACATTTGAGCCTGTGAACTATTTCTGACCAATAAGTGTTCAAGATGAGCATGTAGAACCTCTACTGTGCCTGCACAATGCTCCAAAGCACTGTACTAATATCATGAGTCAGTTCTGTAGGAATCATTGAACCTCTATACTGGGATGCTCAAACGGACTAGGAGCTTAACATAGTGAAGCAATAATTTCTTTAAAATATGGACCCAGGCCAAAATATTGGGAATCTCTGTGTTAATACACTTTCTTATGGCTTAAACAGTTATTTAAACTATGATTGAACTATATAATCATTACAGAAATACAATCAAGAGAATACAACGGACTAGTCAGTACTGCAGTCCAAGCTCTGCTCATGACCTGACTTTGATCCTGGTGAAAGCTGGGTTCAGGTAACTGGCTCGAGGTTGACTCAGCCTTCCATCCTTCCCAAGTCAGTAAAATGAGTACCTAGCTCGCTGGGGGTAAAGTGTAGATGACTGGGGAAGGTAATGGTAAACCACCCCTTTAAAAAGTCTGTCATGAAAACATCGTGATGCAATGTCACCCTAGAGTTGAAAACAACTGGTGCTCACACAGAGAACTACCTCTATCTCCAGTCAGTACTCAGCACCACCACCCCGAGACTACTGGAATTATTTCTATGTAACTGCAGTTCTAGAAGGGGCTTTAATGTAAATGTAAGTTCATTTGTTTAAATATTTGTATCCAATTTTCTCCATCTTAAGATCTCAGAAGGGGCTTACAAGTAAATTTTGAAAACTTAAATTACAATAATTAGTTGGATCCAGCACCTCTTTGCTACTAAGTTTTACTCTGAAGAAAAGAGATTGCCCCCCAAGGTCGGGATAAAGAGTCGGACACAATACATTGGAATAAAATTGGGCCACTTTATTAACTATAACAGAATAAACAGCAAGGGCACCCCACCAGCGGCCTGGCCAGGGCTAGGGGTCACCACAACCGCTCCCCTGCCATTAACGGGCGAGAGACCCAGCCCCCCACCTGGAGCAGAGCAACTCAGCTCCCTCCAGACAGGCCCAGCAGGGAGACCCACACCAGAGGGCCCAAACCCAGACGCACGTCTCGCTGGAAAGGCCACCCTCTAGCCGAGCCTCCTGGACAGTCTGCATTCTCCAAACCCGGGTCTCCAAACCCAAGGTTGATCATGCCAGACCCCAAATTCCCCAAAAGGGGGATGCTTCACAGTCCTCCCCTAGCTGCATAGTGTCCTAAACCCCCAAAACCTGCAAACTAAAGTGACCACCTATTTAAAGGCACCATCCCTAAGCCAATTCCACAATCCACTGTAATGCTATGCAGGGTAGGCAAAAAACACACCCCAGCAGCAGCCAAACAGCTGGAGCGTAAAAAATTCCTACCCGGCTCCTCAAATGAGGCAACCAGCAAAGCCTACATAATATACAGGACGGGCGGGAGGGCCGATCACCGACAAAGTGTCAAAAGGGAAGCATAGAGCTAGCCGTTAACACGGCTATGCTCCGCCCCTCAATTGCGCGCCCAAACGGGCGAACTCCTCCTCCTCCTCCCAGGGAGGCAAACGGAGTGAAAGCAGCCTAGCAGCTTCGCTGCAGGCTGCACGCTCTAGACTTTCTGCATTGGAGGTTGATTTAGCTGAAGCGAGTTATTGCATCCAACCCAATTAAATATCAGTTTAAAAAAAAAAAGACACCAAGAAGCAAAATAATATTGAAACATTAGAGTACTAGAAAGAGAAATGTTAATATTTTCCTTATAAAACAATGAGGCTTAAAAGGATACTTTCTACTTATATATTCTTGCATGCTGAGTCTCTTCCCCACTCAGAAGGAATGTTTGCAGAGACTTCCGGGTTTGAGTCATGGAGGATTGAGCTGCTTCTCATTAGGGGAGCAGACCAGAACCTCTGTTCTGGGCAGAGAAGGTGATTCTAACACCTGCTGCCTACCTCTTCCAGGCAGGGAGAAGGCCAAGACATGCATATTAAATTCTGAGGGGATTTACTTTGGCTGACAAGGAATCCCAGTGGGGTTCCTTTTTGGCTTTGAAGAGTCCCCGGAGAAGGATTGCATTCCAACATCTACAGAGGACTTCTGAGTTCATTAAATTGACTTAAATTCACCAGGATTCAAAGCTTCTTTGGAACTGATTAACGTCTATCTTTGAAGAGAACGGTGTTCAAAAGGATCGCGATTTTAAAGGTAAAATCCGGGACTAAAATGAGACTTATCTGAAATTATCTGATCTGATTAACGTCTATCTTTGAAGAGAACGGTGTTCAAAAGGATCGCGATTTTAAAGGTAAAATCCGGGACTAAAATGAGACTTATCTGAAATAAAGATAAAGGTCTGGATCCAATTACGTAATTTTAAAGTAAAGAAGATAAAGGAGGGGGTAAATTTGGGACTAATGAACTTGGAGAAATAAGGGTAAAAGAGGGGAAACAATGTTTGTTTTGAATACCTGTGGTCGGACCAGACAACCCCCTCCGAAACAGATCTGCTGACTTGTTGGATGTCACAGGAAATGACGTTATAGAAATAACGCAAGATTTCTCAACTATCGAAAATGAGACTTTATATCAAGAAAGGAAGGTAGTGGCCATTAAGAGAAGGGAAAACTGCAAGCCTCCTAGTGCTCTCTAGGACTTTAAATCATAGAGAAGTACCAGCGGCCATTAAAAGAAGGTCAAAAGTTTAAAAAAAATTAAAATGTAAACAGGACTTTAAAAAATAGTGGAGTGGCAGATATCGTCATTTAAAGGTGAAATCTATTGGACTTTATGTTTTGAACTAATTTTGGAGCATTCCAGGAGGAAAAGGAAAATTTTTTTAAAAGGAACAGAAAAGCCGCGGACACCATTTTGAAGAAAATAAAATTAAAAAAAAATTAATATCTTGACTTGGGAGCTTCTGAGAACGGTGATTTTAGGCTCATCTAAAAGGGCATGACTTAATCTATAAGACTATGAAATTGGAAATTAATTTGGTGAGGTCAACTTCAGAGCCCATTTTAGCAATGGGCAGACAGTGATGTCTGCAAATAAATCAGGAGCAAAGCAGATTCGTACGAGGGCTAGGACACTTGAAGAAGCAAAAATGTCTAAATGGCAGGAGGCAATAGATGCCATGGAGGCAAGACTGGCAAAAGTAATAAGATCCAGTAACTGAGATTAAGAAGGAATTTTAAAAAGACATTGAATCCAGTGTAGAGGCGATTAAAAAAGAATTTAAAAAAGCAATTGAGGATCTCAGGAAAGACTCCCAAGTAGCGTTAAAGAAAGTGCAGGAGGTTGAAGAAAAGGTGAAAGACCAAGATTCAAGAATTGATACAGTGGATTCCACTATAAAAAAAAATGCAGGAGAAAGCAGTGCTACAAGACTGTAAACTAATGGAAAATCAGATACGTCTGAGAGGGGTGCCTGAATCCAGTGAGACTGATTTAAGGACATATATAATAAGAATCATTACTGAGTTTTTGGGGGATGACCCTATTGAAACCAGTTATTCTATGACTATATTTACAGGGTTAACTCAGAATATGCCAGAAAAAAACAAATTACCGAGAGATGTGGTAATAAGATTTGTGACAAGAGATATGGTGGGAAAGATTCTAAGTAAACAATTTGAAAATGCACTGGAGGTGGATGGCAGTAGCGTAAGAATCATGAAAGAATTACCAAGGAAAGTCATAAATGACAGAAGATTATACAAAAAAATTGACTGAAAAGCTGAGAGAAAATGAAATGAGATATAGATGGATACTTCCAGAGGGTTTAAGTTTTGAATATAAAGGAAAGAGATTTACAATCAAAAGCACTCAAGAAATGACGAAGTTTTGGGACGAATATAAGGAATTTGGGGGTACAGATTAAAAATAGAAAATCATGATGGATTACAAATTAATATCTTGGAACGTAAATGGACTAAATTTTCCACCTTAGGAGGGCGAGGCAGCTGGCCCCCTTCTTGGAACGCAGTGACCTGGCAACTGTGATCCACACAACGGTCACCTCGAGGCTGGACTACTGTAATGCCCTCTATATGGGGCTGCCCTTATACCGAACCCGAAAACTGCAATTAGTGCAGAACGCGGCGGCCAGGCTGTTGATGGGACTACCTCGGTGGGAACATGTACGGCCTAGGCTGCGGGAGCTGCACTGGCTGCCAATTGTATATCGAGTTCGTTATAAGGTGCTGGTTATCACCTTTAAATCCCTATATGGCCGAGGACCTGCCTACCTTAGGGACCACCTCTCCCCATATGTTCCTCAGTGAGCACTGAGATCTAGTTCCCAAAATCTTTTAAAAATCCCTGGACCAAGAGAGGCTAGATTGAAAACGAGGGAGCAAGCCTTCTCAGTAATGACTCCCCGATGGTGGAATCAACTACCAGATGAGGTGCGAGCCCTGCGAGACCTGAATCAGTTTCGCAGGGCTTGCAAAACAGCCCTCTTTCAGCTCGCTTTTGAGATGGAACCCGGCTAAATGACATCTAGCCATCTTGTACGTATTTTGAATTGTAGCACCTTAACTAATAATTTATCTGGCACAACTGTTTATTTAACTTTTAACTTAATTTATAAATGAAAGTCAATTATATTTTAACTGTTTTTATATGATTGTATTCTACTGTAAACATGGTATACACCATGCTCTGTGAGCCGCTCTGAGCCTGCCTTTGGCAGGGGAGGGTGGGATGCAAAAATTATTATTATTATTATTATTAAATTCACCACAAAAAAGAAGGGCAACGTTTCATTGGATTGGGAAACAAAAAATGTAATATAATTTGCTTACAAGAAGTACATATTAAACAAATGGATTACAAATTTTTATGGAATAAACAACTTGGTGTGGAATTTTGCTCATTGGCTAAGGAGAAAAAAGGGGTGTTGTTTTTATGTCAAACAAGAATTAGACCCAAAATTGATTTTTAAGGATGATGATGGTAGATACATTGCGGTGGAAGTGTTGTTGAACTATAAAAGAACTTTGTTATTGGGATTGTATGCCCTAAATGGAGCAAAAGACTCTTTCCTTAAAGACAATATGCAACAATTAGATCAAGTGACATATGAGCAAATTATGATAATGGGGGATTTTAATGGAACAGTCAAAAATATTTTAGACAGATCTGGGGAAAAAATAATGAAGGAAAATTACCAAAGTTATTTTTTGAGTTAGTAAAACAAGAAAGTCTGTAAGATATATGGAGGGAATTTAACCCTTAAGAACATCACTATACTTTCTTTTCAGCATGGCATAATTCTTTCTCTAGAATTGATATGCTATGGATTACAAAAGATCTTGGACTTATAACAAAAAAAAATAGAGATTCTTCCTAAAGTAGGGGCAGACTACAGTCCATTAATGTGCTCCACAAAACGGTGAAAAAGACTCTAAGATGGCGGATAAATGAAGATTTGCTACAGAAAAAGGGAGCAGTGGTGTCTCTGGAAAAGGAGACCAAGTCTTTCTTTCAAATAAATGAAAAAGAGGACATTCAATTTCAAACTGTGTAGGATGCATATAAAGTGGTAATGAGGGGTCTCTCGGCTTGGCTTCGCGAATGAAGATTTAAGAAGGGTGCAATAGTCCACGTCTGCTGCAGGCTCGCTGGTGGCTGACAAGACCAATGCGGGACAGGCAGGTCCGGCCACAGTGGCTGCAGGGAAAAGTCTGATTTAGGGTTGGTGCTGTAGCAGTGCGATTCTTCCTCAATCTCCTTTTGTCCTCAAGACCAGCTATGCGTGCGTTCTCAAAAGAAGAATCAGCCTGGTGGATGGTGTGCCTCCATGCTTTGCGATCTGAGGCTAGGTCAGACCACTGGTGATGGTTGATGCGACAGGTGCCAAGGGATTTCTTCAAGGAGTCCTTGTACCTCTTCTTTGGTGCCCCTCTATTTCGATGGCCGGTGGAGAGTTTGCCATACAGGGCAATCTTCGGAAGGTGGTGGTTTTCCATCCTAGAAATATGCCCTGCCCAGCGCAGCTGCGTCTTCAACAGCAGTGCCTCGATGCTGGTAACCTCCGCCCGCTTGAGAACTTCAGTGTTGGTCACAAAGTCACTCCAGTGGATGTTGAGGATGGTGCGAAGGCAGCGCTGATGAAAGCGCTCAAGGAGTCGCAGGTGATGACGGTACAAAACCCACGATTCGGAGCCGTAGATGAGGGTTGTCATCACAACCGCTTTGTAAACATTGATCTTTGTGCCTTTTTTCAGATGCTTGTTGCTCCACACTCTTTTGTGCAGTTGGCCAAAGGCACGGTTTGCCTTTGCCAGCCTGTTGTCAATCTCCTTGTCGATCTTAGCATCTGAGGAGATGATGCACCCCAGGTAGCTGAACTGCTGGACTGTCTTCAGAATTGATTCACCCACAGTGATGCAGGAAGGGTGATAATCTTCCTGGGGTGCAGGCTGGTGGAGAACTTCTGTCTTCTTCAGACTAACTTCTAGGCCGAATAGCTTGGCAGCCTCTGCAAAGCAGGACGTCATATGCTGCAGAGCTGATACCGAGTGGGAGACGAGTGCAGCATCATCAGCAAACAGTAGCTCTCGGATGAGTTTTTCCATTGTCTTGGAGTGGGCCTTTAGTCGCCTCAAGTTGAACAGGCTGCCATCGGTGCGATACCGGATGTAGACACCATCGTCATCATCTAGATCTACTGCGGCTCTTTGAAGCATCATGCTAAAGAAGATCGTAAAGAGAGTTGGCGCGAGAACGCAGCCTTGCTTTACACCTGTGCCTATTGGGAAGGTCTCCGAGAGGTCATTGCAGTGTCTGACTTGGCCTCGCTGGTCTTCATGTAGCTGGATGATCATGCTGAGGAACCTTGGGGGACATCCTAAACGTTCCAAGATTTGCCACAGGCCTTTCCTGCTAACGGTATCGAAGGCTTTGGTAAGGTCGACAAAAGTCACATACAGAGCCTTGTTCTGTTCCCTGCATTTCTCTTGGAGCTGCCTGAGAACAAATACCATGTCGGTGGTGCTCCTGTTAGCTCTGAAGCCGCACTGGCTCTCTGGGAGGAGTTCTTCTGCAATGGTGGGCACCAGTCTGTTCAGGAGTATTCTGGCAAGGATTTTGCCTGCGATGGAGAGCAGGGTTATCCCCCGGTAGTTGGAGCAGTCTGACTTTTCCCCTTTGTTCTTGTATAGGGTGATGATGATTGCATCGCGAAAATCCTGTGGTAATTTGCCTTGTTCCCAGCAGGTGACAAGTACTTTGTGAAGTGAGCTATGTAGTACTGTGCCCCCATGCTTCCAGATCTCTGGTGGAATTCCATCAACTCCTGCTGCCTTGCCACTTTTCAGTTGCTTGATGGCTTTAACAGTCTCTTCCAGGGTGGGGATCTCATCCAGCTCTGTTTTCATTGGTTGAAGTGGGGTGAGGTGCATTGCTGAATCTTGAACTACGCGGTTGGCACTGAAGAGAACCTGAAAATACTCTGACCACCGGTTCCGTATGGATGCCTTGTCTGTGAGGAGCACTTGGCCGTCTGCACTACGCAAGGGACTCTGAGCCTGATATGATGGACCATATACTGCCTTCAGGGCTTCGTAGAACCCTCTTAAATCACCAGTGTCTGCACACAGCTGGGTTCTCTCTGCAAGCTGGGTCCACCAATCGTTCTGAATGTCTCGAAGCTTGCGCTGGAGGTTGCTACATGCAGCGCGAAAGGTTGCTTTTTTCCCAGGACAAGAGGGCTGAGCAAGATGTGCTTGGTAAGATCTCTTTTTCACCAGTAAATCTTGGATCTCTTGATTGTTCTCATCAAACCAGTCCTTGTTCTTCCTTGTGGAGAACCCGAGGACTTCTTCAGAGATCTGCAGGACGGTAGTTTTTAGGTGTTCCCAGAGTGCTTCTGGAGAAGGGTCTGTGGGGCAACTGGGGTCCTCAATTCTTGACTGGAGTTTTGCTTGGAAGGCAGCTTTAACTTCGGCTGACTGGAGACTGCCAACCTGAAACTTCCTCCGAGGGATACCTCCTCTCCTGGGTGTGGGTTTAAAGTGAAGACGGAGATTGCAGCGTACAAGACGATGATCCGTATGACATTCTGCACTGGGCATTACTTGGGTGTGTAAGACATCTCGAAGGTCTCTCTGGCGCACCAGAATGTAGTC
This sequence comes from Heteronotia binoei, assembly GCF_032191835.1. Lineage (NCBI taxonomy): Eukaryota > Metazoa > Chordata > Lepidosauria > Squamata > Gekkonidae > Heteronotia > Heteronotia binoei. The sequence goes on along the minus strand of NC_083228.1, from coordinate 90,691,544 downwards.
GATAAGGTGCCAGTGCTTGGACCGTGGGTGCATCCAGGTTGTCTTCAGACTGTTCTTCTGCTGGAAGATAGTGTTGGTGATGGTGAGCTGGTGCTCCATGCAGAATTCTAGCAGGAGGCGCCCGTTGTCATTGCAGTTGCCAATGCCGTGTTTGCCAAGTACTCCTTTCCAGGCTTCCGAGTCTTTACCTACTCTGGCATTGAAGTCGCCAAGGATGATCACCTTGTCCTCTGTAGGGGTCTTCCGTACGAGGTTGTGTAGATCAGCATAGAACTTGTTCTTTTCTGCAGGATCTGCTTGAAGGGTTGGGGCATACACACTGAAGAGTGTTGCATGCTGCTTGTTTTGAAGTGGGAGGCACATGGACATGATGCGATCTGAGTGACCTGTTGGCAGGTTTTCGAGTTTGGAGGCAATGGAGTTCCTGACCATGAAGCCAACACCAGAAAGGCGGCTCTCAGCCTTTGACTTACCCGACCAGTAGAGGGTATAGCCAGCACCGTGTTCTTGAAGACTACCTTCCTCAGGGAAACGGACCTCACTGAGAGCTGCTATGTCGATATTCAACCTGAGAAGTTCGTGGGCAACTAGAGCAGAGCGTCGTTCAGGGCGACCACTGTCTACTGTGTCAAGCATGGTTCTGATGTTCCAACATGCAAGCTTTAGTCTTTGCACACTTTGTGAGGCAGGTGCATGCCTTTTCTTTGTTGTTATTTTTTGACCGCAAGTAAGGATGCCCGTTGACCGCGGCTAGCCAACTGGGGTGGAGGAGACGAGCTTTGTTTAGGCCACCTTTTCTAGTCCCCTCTCCATGTGGAGCAAGCAGTGCTGTCCCTAGATAAGGCTGCTTGGTCGTTCAGGGTGCTGCCGAAAAATGCTTTCGTCTCCGGGTTAGCATCAGGCGACCAATACCCTGAACCGCCTACATGCAGGATCGGGACTGCGGCTTCCAGTGGCACCTTCCACCTGCCGTTTCGCCCCTTGCCCATCGCTGCAGGACTTGATGCGTTGTGGGTTGTGTATGTGGATATGCCCTTCAGGCCTGCGCAGAGGAATTTTTTAGGTGAAACCCAGTGTGCGCGGTACTGGCTCCACCCTTTCACCTGGGGGTCATCTGCCATGGCCCAGTAAGCCGGGACGCCAGCAGCGAGTCCTTCAGGTGGTAGGTGTTACATTAACGAGCTCTATCTGCCCGGGTTTGATGTTAGAGTTTTCCTTCTCTTAGGCTGGCAAGGTTGGTGGGCCCAGCCTGCCCATCCGGTTATACCGCACCATGACGTAGCAAACTCTGTGAAAAACGGGGGGGGGGGGGACCAGCGAGAAGGTGTTGCTACAGATGCAGTAATGCAGGAGAGGCCATTGCAGTGACCATCTGCCAGGCATAGCCAGACAGTGACCACGCGGCATTCACTACACCGGGAGAGGAGAGGCTATGTATTGCGCATACACTTTCCCTGGTGGGGGGGGGGTAGGATACCCAGAGGGAGCCCATCCCCCACCCCCCCCAAGTGGTAAATGGTAATAAATGGTAAATGGTAATAAAGTGGTAATGAGGGGTATATTAATTACATTGAACAATAAAGATAAAAGAACCAAAGAAAAGCTAATGTTGGATATTCAAAAAGAGACTGGAAAAAAGGAGAGGAGCTTAAAAAGAGATCTGGGAAAAAGAAAATTAAAAGGGAGATTACAATATTACAAAGTCAATTGAGACATTTGTTAAACAAAGAAGTGGAATGGAATTTAAAAAGACTTCAACAGAATAAACAGCAAATAAACCTGGAAAATATTTGGCCTGGCAAATGAAGAAAAAAAGGGAGAATAAAATTATTAACAAAATAGTATTGGGAGGTAAGGACATTGTTGACCAGGAAGGAATCAAAAGAGAATTTTATAAATATTACGCCAAGTTGTTTAAAGGTCAAAAAGTGGACAAGGGAAAAGTTGACTTATATTTACAGAAAATTAAAGTAAACCCCCTAACAGAAAATATGGAGAAGGCATTAAATGAACCAATTGAAAGAGGAGAAGTAGAGGCAACAGTTAATTCAATGAAATTAGGGAAAGCACCAGGTCCAGATGGCTTTACAGCAAAATTTTATAAAGTGCTTGTGGAGGTGTTATCACCAAAACTTCAGAAATTGATGACTACTATAAGAACAGATGGGAAAATACCTAACACATGGAAAGAAGCAGTTATCTTGTTGATACCGAAAGAAGACAGAGACGTCACGAACGTAAAAAACTATAGACCAATTTCACTACTTAACAATGACTATAAGATATATGCTAGAATTTTAGCAGAACGCCTTAAACAGCATTTGAACAATTTTATCAAAGAAGAGCAAGCAGGATTTCTTCTCAGGAGGCAAATTAGAGATAATATCAGAACAGTTATAGACATTATTGAATATTATGAGAAACATCTGGAAAAAGATGTAGCATTATTTTTTGCAGACACAGAGAAAGCATTTGATAATGTGCAATGGGATTTTATGTTTGCAGTGATGGAGAAACTGAGATTGGGAGAAGACTTTATAAAAATGGTGAAGGCAATATATACTGAACAGCAAGCAAGACTCTGTATAAATGAAGATTTGATGGAAAAATGACAATTAGTAAAGGAACAAGACAAGGTTGCCCTCTATCTCCACTGTTATTTATAATGACTGTAGAGGTTTTGCTTATGCAAATTCAAGAAGACAAGGAGATAGAGGGTTTGAAACTGAGAGATTTTTCCTATAAATACAGAGCGTTTGCAGATGATGTAATGTTTATAAATGAAAATCCCACTCATGTAACACCATTGCTGCTTCGTAAGATACAAGAGTATGGAGAACTGGCAGGTTTTTACATAAATAAAGGAAAATCGAAAATTTTGTGCAAAAATATGTCAAAGAGTAAACAGAAAGAACTGCAAAATTTAACAGAATGTGAAGTTACCTCTAAAGTAAAATATTTAGGTGTGGAAATCACAACAAAAAATATTGATTTGTATAAAAATAATTATGAGAAGCTTTGGCGTAAGATTGATGGAGAATTGATAAAATGGAACAAGTTGAATTTGTCTTTACTGGGCAGAATTTCCGCAATTAAAATGAATGTCTTACCAAGAATAATGTTCCTGTTTCAAACAATTCCAATAGTGAAGGATAATAAACAATTTAATAAATGGCAAAAGAAAATCTCAGAATTTGTATGGGCTGGGGAAAAAACAATTAAAATGAAAATTTTGACGGATGCAAAAGAAAGGAGAGATTTTCAACTACCTGATTTAAAGTTGTTTCACAATGCAGTATGTCTGGTGTGGATCAAGGAATGGATGACGTTATTAAATAGAAAACTACTAGCACTAGAAGGTCATGGAAATGTCTTTGGTTGGCATGCTTATATGTGTTATGGAAAAAGTAAGATGGACAGTTTTTTTCTCACATCACTATATAAGAAGCAATTTGTTAAATACCTGGTCAAAATATAAAAGATATGGGGACAAAATGAAACCGCTTTGGATTGTGCCAACAGAAGTAATAAAATTATATTCCGATATTAATGAAGAGAAGTGGCTATCATACAAACAATTGTTAAAAATACATGAAGGAAAGGTGGAATTAAAATCGGCTGAAGAACTACAATATAAATATAATTGATTCCAATTGCAACAGATCAAGAGCTTGCTTGAACAGGACATTAAAAATGATGGAATAAGACAAGAACAAACAGAACTGGAGACAGAACTGTTTGGTGATAATGAAAAATTGATTTCAAGAATTTATAAATTATTGTTGAAATGGTCTTCGGAAGATGTAGTCAAATCTCAAATGATAAAATGGGCAATAAATATAAATAAGGACATACAGATGGAGTCATGGAAGTACTTATGGAAGAACTCTATGAAGATATCAACATGTTATAACATTAAAGGAAACTGTTTCAAAATGTTATATAGGTGGTATATGACACCTAAGAAACTGGCAAAAATGAATAATCAGGTGTCGGATAGATGTTGGAAATATAAAAAACATGAAGGATCTTTCTACCATATGTGGTGGACTTGTGAAAAGGCAAAACAATTTTGGCAAATGATTCAGCAAGAGATCTCAAAAATTTTAGGTTACAATATGAAGGCACCAGACATCTTTTTGTTGGGATTACAAATGGAAGAATTTCTGAAACAAGATAGAATGATAATTTGGTACATGTTTTTAGCTGCACGGACATTATATGCGCAGATGTGGAAGCAGGACAAAATACCAGAAAAATGGGACTGCACTTTAAAAGTTATGAACTGGAGTGAACTGGACAAGCTTACAAGAATCTTAAAAGAATATGATCTAGAGAAGTTTAAAAATGAGTGGGGAAAATTTCAAATATATGTTAAAAAACAATGGAAGGTTAAAGGATACTTGGTGATTTTTGATAATAGTTGAATTCTGAAGGAATAATAAATGGACTATAGCTAAAAAGCGGGACTATGTGAACATAATTTCTTTTTAACTTTCTTTTGACAAGGACAAAGGATTATAATGAAGATGGATTATAATTTCTTTTTTCTCTTCTTGTTTGAAGATTTTTTTAAATGAAGATTCTTTAATAGATAAAATTACCTTTTTTATAGCAATTTAATTAAAATACACCACCGGGGGTCTTGAAAAGGGGAGGAGGGAGGAGAAAAAATGTTATGTATTTGTATTAACTTTTTAATAATACATGATGAGTATTATAACAATATATTGCAGAATAATAAAATTGGTTTAAACAAAAGGAAGGAATGTTTGCATACCATTCTTATCTTTTTTTCTTTTAAAATAAATCCATCCTTTAAACATGTATTATTGTGATCTATTGAAATTGATCAGTGTGACCTGTGTTTTAATTAGCAGTTACAAATGTTGCTTTTTCTTTGTATGTGCATGTAAACACCTTCACTCTCCATATTCCCATGGGTGTTTAATAGAAACAACAGGAGGCCTTCTCTGACCAATTAGTGAACCATTAACATATAAAACATCAGGATACAAAAGACATAGGTCAAGATGGGTAACAATTACAACTGCTGAATTACAATTGATAATAAAGCTCAAAACAATGCAACATCCTGGACTGAATCGAGACCTAGGTTTCCTGTCTCATTACCAATGCTGATTTTTCCACACAGGCCTGGTGTGTGGCATTCTGTTGCCTGAGGCAAAACCCCAACGCACCCCCCTGTACATCCCCCTCCAGTACAGCAGGTGCTGGACAGGGGAAGCCCCATTTTTTCTTGGCTTTAAGGGGTTGGGGGAGTTCTTAAAACCAAGTAAAAACACTGGTCAGTTTCCCTCCGCAGTGCTGGACGAGTTCGGCAGGCTCTGCAAAGGGGAAACCTGTTTTTTTTTCTTGGCTTTAAGGAGTCAGGGAAGTTACCCTGACCCCTTAAAACCAAGAAAAAACACTGGTCACTCCTCCCCCAGGCCGGAAGTGGCCGCCAGTCACCAGGGGTGGAGGTGGCGGCAAGATGGGCATCAGTTGGGGCCCTGGGCTCCTGTCGTGTTCTGAAGGGGTGCACGCATCATGGGTGCTTTGGGGGCAAGCAGTTGGAGAAGCTGGTAGTTCTGCTGCATGCCCAGTGCAGTGGCCTGTTCAAATGAGCTCGTGTTGAGCAGAAACAAATGTTGCCCAGAGACAAGGAAAACAGGAAGGGCCAGTCTAGAGAGGATGCCACATGGAGTGACCATCTGGGATGTCCCAGAAGATGCTCCCATGTGGAGGGTTTTCTGGTTTTACATGTGGATTCTGATTTCGCATGGATGTGGCGCTTGAACACGATGGGGATAGGGTGCTGACCTTTTGAGATGACTGGGAGGCAGGATAGACATCAGGGAATTGGTAAGTGTCCCGAGTCCATGCATCGAAAGTTTGATGGGACGTTCCATATAAAAGCATTTCAGATCAAAGCCTGGTATTTTTTTAAAAATGTTTTTTTTCCATTTTACTACCAACAGTTGTTACACCTCAACTAACTTTTTATTGGGGAATATTAATATTTCTTAGCTCAAAATGGTGAGTCTACGAGAGGTGAGGTGAGCAGGGATGTCTATCAATGTCTATGGAGATAGACCACTGAAAATCCTTTGGTTAATAATGGATTTTATTATAGGTATAGGGTTACATCAAATAGTTACATCCCAATCAAACAATTTCAAGCATACAAGAGGAATACAGAGATTAGCTGAATAGGTATGGATGGGGGGGAGGTTATACAATACCTAGATCTTGCAGGGTTGGCTCAGTCAGAGGAAATGCAAGGCCTCTGGAGGGAGATTTCTCTTGAGAAGAAGGGGGGGTTAGGGTAGGAAGGGATGAGGGAGGAGAGGATGGAGGAATTCCCTTTTCTTTTCCGATTCCTCCTTTTTTCTATCTCCACCCTAAAACCTGACAAGTGGGATTGCCTGTTTTCTAGGGTAAATTATGTCACATCAAGCGATTCAATTACCCAATGAGGAGGCAGAGTGTCACACCAATGGAAAATCAGAGTGTCATATGTGGACTATCCAATCAGAGATCATTGTGTCATAGATCCATACCCCAACATAGGAATTTTAATTACACTGGCCAAATGACTTTTTATGGCCCTGTTTTCCCAAACTGATTCCTTTGAAGCTCCCCAAAAGTGATAGATTTCTCTCTTAATTTCAAACATGGATAGGCATCCATCAAGCGTTCAGGAGACTGGTTGAAGAAGAAGATGATGATGATATTGGATTTATATCCCGCCCTCCACTCCGAAGAGTCTCAGAGCGGCTCACAATCTCCTTTACCTTCCTCCCCCACAACAGACACCCTGTGAGGTGGGTGGGGCTGGAGAGGGCTCCCACAGCAGCTGCCCTTTCAAGGACAACCTCTGCCAGAGCTATGGCTGACCCAAGGCCATCTCAGCAGGTGCAAGTGGAGGAGTGGGGAATCAAACCCGGTTCTCCCAGATAAGAGTCCGCACACCATCCAAATTAATAATTGCCATTGCTTTAGATATACTGAGGCCTAGAAGGAATTGGATTTTTCTCCCTTATGTGCAAGAAAGACCATTCCAATTCAAATGGGCATTGCTGTGTCATATTAATATTCTAGGGTTACATTGCAGTATCACATTCCAGGGGTGCATGGCTTGGGAATCAGTACAGGGGTGTCTTTCTGGATATCACAGTGAGAAAAGCAAAAAAGTCAGCCACTAAATAAAACCCACTGTGTATTTTTAACCTCATTAGCAGTAAGTACTAACTTTGTCACCAACAACAGTAATCATAAGCATGGGAAATGGACATAGTCTTTTTGACCTTAATGCTTCCTTAATTGTTTCAAAAATAAGAGAGGAAAGATAAGAGTAACAAAAGCCAAAATAAAATTTAGCATAGAATACCTTATCTATTTCAATATCAACAGAATCTATTGTTAAAAGAAAAAAAATGAGAATAACCAGGAGCAGATCTTGCAGATTTTCAAATACCCGTGTCATCTACTTTTATAATTTGGTTCAAGTTAATTGCTTATCCAAGTTAAGTATTTGAATATTTAGCGTCATTAAGTTTTGGAGACTATATCACCCATTTCCATATTCTTTTAAAAACTAGAATGAGAGAAAAAAGGATCACCAATTTAATATGCAATGGCAGCCTCATTTCCCATACTTATTATTGCATATATATTTTCCAAATAAAAGGTCATATATTCTCTATAATTTACTCTCTGTTAAATTGCTCTATTTGTCTTTGTAGAATAAAAGGGAGAAGGTCCCTAAATAAAAACGGCCTCCTCTCTCACTTATTTATTTTTACCCCTCGTAAAAATCATATACCTATATAACTCTTTCTCTGTTAATTACTCTATTTAGCTTTAGAAACGTACAATCTCTAACACCAAAAACAAATAGAGAGAACAAATTTAAATTCTAAAATTCTTATTGCCATTTCAAAGCCACACGTCTCAATAGGTCTCGATTGTCCCTTCCAAGCTGCTTAAAATCACACGTCAAGTCCCTTTTATTAATTCCATGTTTCCTGCATTGTGCAGGGGGTTAGACTAGATGACCCTGAAAGCCCCTTCCAACTCTGTAATTCTATGATTCCATTCTATCTAGGCTAGTGGGTTTTGGGGTTTTTTTTTGAAAATTGTTATTACTTGGATGAGCAGCTTTAATGCTAGACCTTCTGATTGGCGATCCTTATGACAATATTTCTAATCAGTGGTGAGGAGAACCAGTAGGCAAATAGTGTAGGTTCTAAATTTAGCTAAATTCAGCTAAATTTTGTTACCTCTCAGATCCAGGAAATTTGTTTCCAGAATAACTATTCAGATTATCTGATGCTTAGGGAACAACATGTATTTTTCACTATGGTCCAGCGGGGGAGGAGTGCAAATATACTATGTGACTATACAGTGTTATCCCTCTAATACTCTCCTATTTCAAAGAGCAGCTATTGTCACCATTCTTGTCTAAGTTAAAAAGGTAAAGGTAGTCACCTGTGCAAGCACCAGTCATTTCTGACTCTGGGGTGACATTGCTTTCACAACGTTTTCACGGCAGACTTTTTACGGGGTAGTTTGCCATTTCCTTCCCCAGTCATCTACACTTTCCCCACAGCAAGCTGGGTATTCATTTTACTGACCTCAGAAGGATGGAAGGCTGAGTCAACCTGGAGCTGGCGACCTGAACCCAGCGGATCGGACTCAGGTCATGAGCAGCTTTACCACTCTGCTCCATGGGGCTCTTTGTCTAAGTTACTATACTTCTTTTTCTCCTGCAGACCTTAGATCCTTCAGTCATTCTTTGGGTGGTAGAGAATTTGGACAGCGTCTCAGGCTGACAGACAGCCAGGGAAGTGGTCAGGTCCATAGGATTTGTAAAGTTAGGGGGCATGTAAAGACATTGGGGGCACTTAGTGACTCCTCTCCCCCTTTTCTCACCGCTGCCACTCAGGATGTTGGACTCAGGGCACCAGACCTGCCCTTTCCTCTGCCACTGCTTGAGGGGCCATGGGGGTGAAAGTTGAGAAGGTGGGGGTTGTTGATGCCCCCTTCCTCCCCCACAATTTAAATTGTCATCCAGGAGCAGCCACTGCCTCTCCTGGGCCATTTAAAGGGCCTGCCAATCACCTGATCAGGCTCTTTTAATCATGTGGAAGGGGCAGTGGCTGCTGCTGGGTGAGTCTTCCACATGATTTAAATCATGGGGGAGAAAGGGGGTGGCCTCTGATCTCTCAGCTTTCCCCCTGCAGCCCCTCAAGAAGCAGCAGCGGTAGCCTGTGGCAGGGGAGGGAAGATCAGGGATTGCTGGAGCAGTAACAGGCAATGTTTGCTGTGGGTTGGAGATATTCTTCCCTCAGTGGGCATATGGGAACTCTAATCCAAAGGAACTGCAAGCAAAGCTCTGTTCATACATCAGATTCTTCCTGATTCCCCCCATGTTCTGTAGCCCCTCTTGCTATCCAAAAAGCTGCTTCTGAGGGTTAGGGAGCAAGCATATTGTTAATGAAGCAGATGTGGCACTTCGGCTGACTGATGGAACTGTAGCCTCTTTCAGGCCCATAGCTATGGGGGGTTGTGGGGGGTCTAGATGTGACTTCATGCTTCTAGGAATCACAGGAAACACTATGGACTGATGACACTTCTGAGGAAGAAACCAGCAATAACACCAGTTCTCTTTAGAAATCACTGAAAGCACTATGGCAGGGGTGTCGAATTCATTTGTTATGAGGGTCGGATTTGACATAAATGAGACCTTGTCGGGCCGAGCCATGTGTATCATAAAATGTAATGCCAGGTAGCAGACATATAAACTTTATAAAGGGCACAGACACACAATTAAAGAATTTTTTTTGCTTAAAATAAAACATGCTTAAAATATTAGCCCACTTGCAATGTTTTGTTTTACAGTCTCTGATAAATGTCACCTCTTGCTATGAATTATTGCATCAAAAACTGCAGACAATGTCTGTACTGTACCAGTCTTGAATATGCGCTGTAAATTGCAAACCTACTTTTGATTCATTGACATTCATTACAGACATCTCATGGTCAATGCTTTGAGCCTAAGACCCAGAGGAACATGAAGCAGCTGGGCATTGTGAGATTTTGTACAGAAGTTGCTTCAAGTACTCGACAAGAACATGTGAAGGCAGCATGGCACAGACTGAGGGCTATGTGCTTGTCTACAAAACTATAATTTTCCCCAGAAAAATGACAACTAAAAAAAAAGAAATAGAACTTCCCCCCAAAAAACAACTACAAGAACAGAGAGAAAGCCATGTACAGTGGTCAGTGTCAGCCTATGATCTGGGAAATCTAAATTCAAGACCCCCAATCAAAGGAAAATGTGAAAGAAAAAAATAAGGAGAATTTGCTGGGTAAACCTGGGGTGGAACACACTCTCAACCTAATGCTCATATTTCTCTTCTAAATAATTCACATGCTTTCCTATTGAGAAAGACTGGAGGGCATGAGTACAGTGAAAAAGAGGAGGGGAACCCAGTTACAAGCCCAACAAAAGTCTCTCTCTCTCTGTAGCAAGGCAAAAAGCTCAAACCTTCACTAAAACATTGCTAGTCTTAAAAGCATTCTTTGTAGCTCTCCTGATGGTGGGGACTGGGCAAAGGAAGCTCTGGCTCTTTCTTTCCTTCTCCAGGGCAGGAGGAGGGGGAGGAGTCTCAGCCATTTATTAGAAGGAAGAGAGGCTTGCCTCAGTAGCTCTGCAGAGTGATTAATTGAGCCTGGCAAACTTAATCACCCAGCAGAGCTATAGAGCCAAGCTCCCTCATTGGCTGAGGCTGCTCCTCCCTCCTCCCTTTGGGAAAAGGGTGTGGGGAGAGGGAAAGGCTGCTTTGCTGCTCTGGCCTGTCCGGTGAGAAACACAAAATGGCAACCAAAAAAAGCAGGCAAGGGAAAATGAAGCAGATGACAGCCAGTTGCTGGAGGGCCTGATTGGAGCCCTCTGCGGGCCTGATGTGGCCCGCGGGCCGCATGTTTGACACCTCTGCTGTATAGTTTCACCTGGTGGTGATGCTAGTCCTCTGTAGGAATTGACCAAACTATCATTTTACCCAGAAATGATGTTAGTCCTCTCTAGGAACTTCTGGTGGTTCCTAAAGAAATATGACATTACTTCCAGTTTTTCCCTTGAAGTGCCATCACATTGTCACTGAATAATCTCCCCAAGTCAGCCTCCTCCCACCCCCACCCCCGGGGGTTGCCAAGCAAGACCTGGTAACTCTGCTTTGGATTGAATCCATTATTTTTGCTTTATTTAACTAGCTTTATATATTGAGACATGCAATTTTACCTATTTCTTTACTCTGGCAAGGCTTACTGAATTACATAACCTCTTTGGCTGAGATTTTAAGGTCATACACTAAGCCTTCTACTCCTACTTATAGGTTTGTCTTCATTTATAAGAATTTTTATTTTATTTTCTGCAATACTCAGAATATCTGTTGACATTTTCATGGGAATGGTTCTGATACCTTGATAGAGAGTGGTGAGAGTGTGAGCCAAAGTTTGGTTTTTAAGCATGAGCCAGATGCATTCTTTGGCTGCATCCTTTAATTGCAGATCCAATCTGACATCAGATTTATTGTCAGTGCAGGGGAATTCTTTCATGAAAATTACCAGATATAGGACTGAAGAGTTTAATATTGTCTAAAGCACACTCATTTAGACCTGAAGGCAAAGCATTAAGTTATCCCAGGGGAAAAATGTTCCCATGACCTGTAACATTTGCACTGCATTGCAGAGTCCAGAAAAACCAGAGAGGTTTTCAACAAGCCTTACTAAAGCTTCAAAGGTAGGCTGGTATTAATATGCCTTCCAGAGATAAATCATCAGAAATCTTAACACTAGATTGTCTTTCTATCTCTGTCTCTTTATTTCCAGAGTTCAGTGTAGCAGTGCTGTTGACCCCCGTAACTCTGATTAACATAAACAATGACATTGGTGGAAACTCATGCTATTATTTGAAATACCACCACCCTCTGGTGTTCAGGGAAACAGGACATTCTGAATGGAAGTTTTTGAACTCTTATTGCTAAACAAAAAAACCAAAATAAATGAGATTTTTTTTTCTTCTTTCACAAATGCAATTTGCTTGTTCTTAGTCTTCCAGCTTCTTTTCATTTTGTGATCCACTCAAATCACTGGACAGAACAATTGTCCTTAGATTTTTACTAAGCGTATCATGTCCATTCTTTCATATGATTTTAAATACAGCTTGGGCTCTGAAATTGGAAGACATAGGTTTTTATACCTGGCTTCTCTCTACCTTGAGGAATCTCAAAGCAGCTTACAGTCACCTTCCCTTCCTCTACCCACAACAGGCACCTTGTGAGGTTAGCAGGACTTTTGCATATTAGGCTACACCCACACTCCCCTGATGTAATCAATCCTCCAAGCTTACAGTAGCCCTGTAAGAAGAGCCCTGTAACCTCTTGGAGAGTTGGCTACATCAGGGGGTGTGGCCTAATATGTAAAGGAGTTCCTGCTACAAAAAAAACCCTGGCTCTCTCAGACATCTTATGGGAATTTGGAACTTTGCAGGAATTTTGGTTCAAGATCTTTTTTTCCTTTACTAGTTATCTAGTTACAATATGCCAGTAGGCCATTTGCTTCTTTACCTCCTGCATAAAATGCAAGCAGAATGGGGTTTTGCACATAATGGATACAGTCTACCAAGCGTGTGCTTTGACCTTTTCCCTAATTCTCCAATGCCAGCCAGGCCAAAAACAGGATGTTTATCTACTCTTTTAAAAAATCAAAATAAACCAGGCAGATGTTTGAAAAAAATGATAAGGTTTTTTGGGGGTATATTTTTGGCTTGGGTAGATTCAAATGCACACTGTACTGGCAACTCTAACCCTCACACCCTGCTGGTGGACGGGGGGACCTGGCAACCCAATAGCATGTACAAGATAGGTACGTTGTCTCCCAGTCAATACACTGCTGCTCCTCCTTCCTCTCTTCCATGCTGACCCTGTCCTTTCATTGGCAAACTTCCACTCTGTGTGCCTCCTCTCGCCAACCTTGCTCACAGTCGCTGTTTGCAACCATGGCAGCTCAGCTCCAACCCACCATGTAAGTGGCTTCACCAATCCTTGCTGAGCTGCTGCTGTCACACAAAGTGGGAGGGGAAAAATACCACATCTCCTTTCTCCACCTTCACTGCTATCCCCCCCCCCCCACACACTATTTTACCTCAGTCTCATAATCCTGCCCCCTAGCAATTTCCTTTCTATTTCTTGACAGGTTTAAGTCACCAGACCCTCACATCTCACCAGACCCCTGCTCTGCACTCCCCCACTTCCTTTATGGAGCTCATTGCGTGCATTCAAAGTGCATGCATGGCATGATGACATCACCAGAAGTGATGCAGGGCAGCGAGTGGGGGATGAAAGAATGACGGGTGGTGCACAAGAGTGCTGCTGCACCACTTTCCCCCTGCACTATGCTCTTCGGAGTCTTCCAAGGTGTGCCTGCTTGCCTCCCACAGCAGCCTGCTGCCTTCCCCCTCCCCTTACATCAATTTCTCATGGGCCAGATAAGAGATTCCAGCCACTGAGTCATATGTTTGACACCCCTGGTCTAGATCATTGGAAGATACAAGGGATGACTTGTTATCTAGCCCAAAAAGTCCATTGGTGTACTTTCAAATTTGTTATCCACATCAGTAACTCCAGGAACCAAAATAAAAAGAAGCAGCTGGTACTCAAACAGCTCTGTACCTCAAAATATTCAAATCTCACTTATGAGGCATGGGGCTATTCCCACTGACAGCATGAATTTCCAGGCTGGGCACAAGCAAACATACAGGAGCATGGTGGGGATTATTATTTGGAAGTCTCTTCATATTATATGCAGTGGTCCAAAACTAATTTATATGCAATATTCTTATCTGTCAGGAGTTCCATTTCTTCTCCCAATGTTTTGTATGTGTGAGCACATCCTAGGCTAATCATAGAGTTTTACTGCACTTTGTCATCAAGAGTACTTGTGCAGTGTTGCATTTGCCATGTCAATTTTGTCAGATGCCTCTGGTTTTATAAGCCAGCATGATTAGTGTTCCCTCTTATGCTTTCTTTGCCTCTTTTATTTTGTCTGCTGAATCTCTTCTTCTCAGAGAGCCATTGCAAAAGAGCCATTTCAAGGGCTTCCTGCAGCAGAAGTAGCTTCCTTGAGCCAGTTTGATGTAGTGATTAAGAGCGGCAGACTCTAATCTGGAGAACCGGTCTTGATTCTCAACTCCTTCACATGCAGCTGCTGGGTGACCTTGGGTCAGCCAAAGTTTTCTCAGAGCTGTTCTTTCAAGAGCAGTTCTCCCAGAACTCTCTCCACCCCACCTACCTTACAGGGTGCCTGTTGTGGGGAGAGAAAGGGAAGAAGATTGTAAACCACTCTGAGACATCGAGTGAAAGGCAGGGAATAAATCCAGCCTCCTCTTCTTCTTTGAAAACAAATGACATTTGACAATTCTTTAGATTGTACAATGAACATAAAGTGTGCGGAGCTAGATTTAAGGATGCACTCCTAGAAGACCAGGTCTGCTTTGGCATTTTCTAGTTTGACACTGGATTAGACGTCTCCATGAAAGACATCAACAAAGGCCAGCTGTTGTTTGTTGGTATTTTCTGGATGAAACCAATTGCCTGTGAAATTCATAGTCTCTCAGCTCTGATAAAATCTTTATTTCTTTTTGATTAAATACTGATTAGTTTTTTAGGTGATCAAACTAAAAGGTTTGCCGGTGCCTGGAGATATGGATGTGCTTTCTGTATGGCAAGTAAGGCAGGTGTGGTAGAGTTGTTAGAATATTGGAGCTAGGATCTGAGAGACCCAATCCCCACTCTGCCATGAAAGATCACTGGATGACCTTTGGCAAGTCACATGCTTTCAACCTAACATACCTTACAGGGTTATTGTGAGGATAAAAAGAGATAATGTTGTAAGCCACTTTGCATTGAAGAGACAAGTGGAGTGTAAAGGAAAAGAATAAACATTTAAGGTGCATTTCAATAATCCAGGTACTGCCCTGACCTGAATAGTGCAGGCAAGCCCAGTCTCATCAGATATTGGAAGTTAAGCAGGGTTGACTCTGGCAAGAACTTGGAATACCAGCAGTTGGGAGGCAGGGGCAGGCTTTGTTCAGCCACCTCCCAGAATATCCTCCAGGCCCCCAGTAGGGGTCAGTCACCAGAGTCACCATGACTTCCAAGTGCACATATGCACAGATAAATACATTTTTAAAAATCCAGATACTATCATAGAAGCAAAGGAAGAAAATGCAGGTGATTAACTTTTAAATATACATTTGTACATTTAAGAAAATGGAGTAAGAGAGTCTATGAAAGAGTTTGAATGATGTTTTAATGTTGTGTGTATGCTGACTGTATAAAGGCATGGAACCCTGCTTGGCCAATTACCAAGTAAAGAAAAAAGGCACATACAATGAACCTAATTATCTTTATTCTTCTTTAACAATGATTAATTTTAAGTTGTACAAATGCTACACAACATTAAATGACAATAATTTCTGTTGCCAGCTGAGCAGCTAAAAAGATGGGGAAGGAGACAGATAATAAGAAGGCTCTTAGGAAAAAAGAACTTGTTGGTATTGGAAGAATCAATTAGACATGAATTGTTGAGAATGGCATTGTGAGTTGCATTTGTGCACAGGACATGTTTTCTCTGAAATGCTGTATGTCCATATTCAACAGTGAGTACAATAGTGTCAGATGCATCCCCTCCTTCTATTTTTGTTATCTTCTTATGGTCAGCTAGTCAGTGTGTACAAGAGCCTTTCGTGATACACAAAACTTCAGTGTATCGCAGATAGCTGATATGTTCACATGCCAATGTAACCATAGTATAGTCTTTAGTAGCTGCCTGGAATGTTTACTTTTGTGCCACAGAGCAGCCATAGTGAATCATAGGAAATATTTGATACTAGAAGGCAAGCCACTGTCTGTTTTTAATCTATGGTTGTCTGTGAGTGAGGTAATGCTATGATGCATACACCTCAGGGAGGAATTCCCAACACAATCAAGTAACATGAGAGTCAGCCTTCCATCACTCACAAGTGAGGTCAGATTGCAAAAGAGAAAAATGCTGTTCTTTAGCTTAAGGACTTGATTTCTGGTTATTAGGGCTGCACACAGAAGCCAGCATCTGTATTTGTACTTAATTGTTGACCTTTATTGCTGTGTGTTGGTATTTGAGGATGTTCTAGGGACTCCACTTTCTTAGTTACCCCTCTAAATTCTACTGTACTTCAGCGTTTCTTCATGCCACCAACTGTAAGTTCTATTTGTATCTGCCATCTTGTCTGTAATGTTAATACAAACAACTAAACAAAAGGAAAAATAGCTATTGTATAAACATGGATCTGGGATCACATGGTGTCCATAAACTAGTTTGTTAACAGGTTTGCAATCAGATATTATTTATTTGGGCAAAATAGGTTCCCAGTTTTGGGGAGGGAACCATTGTCAGTGAGAATGTTTATTAGGTATTAATAGGGAACCATTGTTTGCTCACACCAACTTTGAAAAAGGCAAAGTATCACTGATGGATTAGTGTACTTTGTTGGGTCTCCAGCCAGTTTCAATAGGAAAGGCGATTGGCAAGATTGGCAAAGCTGACCCATGCTCCCTCCCTACATAAAACATTGTGGGAATAGCTGGTTGCTTTGTCCCAAACAGAATTTTTTTCTTGTGTGTGGGATTCTCCATTTGGCTACTAGAGGATTCTCTTTTTGCCAGCTTCATACAATTAGTGTTTAAGCATGAGTATTATAAATAAGCATGGTCTGAGTGGGATTGGTTAGGCAGAAATTCAGGGTTGGCAGAATTAGCATGAGACAGATGTTTCAAATTAATTAGATTGATCCATACCTTGTGGATGGGTTGCAGAGCCAGCCAAACCATCTTTGGACTGACTGGCTCAAGGACTAAGGGAGGTCCTTGTTGGGAGTCAACATTTGAACCTAGAAACTGGCTTGCCTAACAGGATATTGTTGATGAGCAGCGTCTCTCTCAGCACACTTTGGTCTGCAGGTTACATTAATACTCTGTGCTATGAGCCATGGTGGTTCTGCCCAGGTGCTGTCAGGAACCACACTAAAAGGAGGTGAAATAATGAATCAGTTGTAGTTCAAGTTTTTTTTAAAAAAAAATTAAATAAACCTTAAGTTAATCCACGTAGATGTCTAGCATCCTCACTTCTGGGTGTGCAAGTTGAATGAAACACCTCAGCTATTTATTATATTGATAGTTTTTATGGCCAGCCTGCCTCCTCAGGAAAAGACACAGAATCCAGTATTTCAGAGGTACTCTCCATGTTGGCTGCCATTTATTTCTATTTCCTGAGGGAAGACAGTGAACTGGTTAAGTAACTAGCATTTACTAAAGTAAACATGCTTCAGTCTGTAACTAGTTCATCTTCCTATCTGATTATTACCTGTTTCCTCAGTTCGTCTATGATAGGGTGGCCATAATGTCTAAAGGCCAGCCAGGGACACCTGGGGGGGGGGGGAGCAGCCTGTCACTAATAACACAGGTCGAGATACAGGACAGGAACCCGGAAGTGACCGACAGGCTGCTCCAGCGGGACGCTGCGCCGGCCCCCTGGGCCCTACAACGATGGGACCGATGCCACAGGGACGGGCTCGAAACACTCTATAACCCCTCAAAAGAACAGCAGTCTAGCTCACTTCCCCCGAGCCCTGCCGCCATAAGCCTCAAGGGGGCTCATTTTGCGGCATCTCCCGGCGGGAGGGTGGCACCCGCACGGGACACATATCAAATGAAAGAGGGGGCACAGGGCTATCAGAAACAGCCGGCGGAGGGAGTCGGGAGCCCACCCCACTGGGGGATCCACACCCCGAAAGTGATGAAGGTGGCGCAGATAGAGCCAACAGAGCAAACAGGACAAAATAAATAGGCTGCATTATGCAGCACAGTTGAGAAAGTGCCTTATCCCATATACTGATGAAGTAAATACAGGATCTGAGAACAAAATTGCACCAGAAGACACAAACACAAAGCTCCCTTACACTGAATCAGGGCTTGGGTCCACCAAAGTCAGTATTGTCTACTCCAGTCACAAACACAAAGCTCCCTTACACTGAATCAGTGCTTGTGTCCACCAAAGTCAGTATTGTCTACTCCAGTCACAAACACAAAGCTCCCTTACACTGAATCAGTGCTTGGGTCCACCAAAGACAGTATTGTCTACTCCAGTCACAAACACAAAGCTCCCTTGCACTGAATCAGTGCTTGGGTCCACCAAAGTCAGTATTGTCTACTCCAGGGGTGGCCAGAGGGAGGGAGGGAAAGAAGGAGGGAGGGAGGGAGAAAGGAGGGAGGGAGGGAGGGAAGGAAGGAGGAAGGAGGGAAGGAAGGAAGGAAGAAGGGAGGGAGGGAAGGAAGGAAGGGAGGAGGGAGGGAAGGAAGGAAGGGAGGAGGGAGGGAAGGAAGGAAGAAGGAAGGAAGGAGGGAGGAAGGAGGGAGGGAGGGAAGGAAGGGAGGAGGGAGGGAGGGAAGGAGGGAAGGAGGGAGGGAGGAAGGAGGGAGGGAAGGAAGGGAGGAGGGAGGGAAGGAAGGGAGGAGGGAGGGAAGGAAGGGAGGAGGGAGGGAGGGAAGGAAGGAAGGAAGGAAGAAGGAAGGAAGGAGGGAAGGAGGGAAGGAAGAAAGAAAGAAAGGAAGGAGGGAGGGAGGGAAGGAAGGGAGGGAGGGAAGGAGGGAAGGGAGAAAGGAAGGAAGGAAGGAAGGAAGGAAGGAAGGAAGGAAGGAAGGAAGGAAGGAAGGAAGGAAGGCCGCCCCCTCCCGCCAGCCCCCCCCCGCTTTCGGCCCCCCCCCCTCCCTGCTTACTTTTTTCCAGGGCGGGTGGCGGCCTCTCCTCCGGGTGGCTGGTGCTGCTGGCGGGGCTGGCGGCGGCTGCGGAGGCCGGGGAGGCGGCGGAGAGGCCGGTGCTGATCACTGGAGGGCCTCCAGGGACCAGCGCCGGCCTCTCCGCGGCCTCCGCTGCTCTCTGGAGGGCCTCCAGGGACCAGCGCCGGCCTCTCTGCTGCTCTCTGGAGGGCCTCCAGGGACCAGCGGCGGCCTCTCGGCCTCTGCTGGTCTCTGGAGGCCCTCCAGGGACCAGCGGCGGCCTCTCCGTGGCCTCTGCTGGTCTCTGGAGGGCCTCCAGGGACCAGCGGCGGCCTCTCCGCGGCCTCCGCTGGTCTCTGGAGGCCCTCCAGGGACCAGCGGCGGCCTCTCTGTGGCCTCCCTGGCCTCCGCCACCACCGCCAGGCCCCGCCCCCGTGCGCGGCCCGCCGGCTCCCCGCTGGCTATACCGGGACTTCTAATGGTCCTGGTACAGCCAGCCCGGGAGCCGGGAATTGGGGGCCAGAACCAGGACTTTCCCGGGAGACCGGGACAGTCTGGCCACCCATTGATGTGGCTTCTTTCTCTGTCTCAAATTGGGAAAGCTGATTATGCCATAAGGACATAAATATGTCATTCTTGATGCACTCTGGCACTTGCTACACATATGAAGACTGCTTGCGCTTGCAGCTGCATTCCATGTGCAGTGGCTCACCATTTGCATTAGCCACTCCTGTATAGTTTGTTTCCATGAAGAGCTAGCACTCTGCTAGAAGTGTTCATGGTATTTTAGGTGGGAAAAGCAAGACGGGGAGGGAAGAATAGCAAGCTAACAAAGTTGGATCCTCCATGATACTTCACAGACCAGGTTTAGGCAGGACCCTATAACAATCAATTATCAATGGAATTTCACTATGCTTGACACAGGGGTGTCGAACTCATTTGTTATGAGGGTCGGATTTGACATAAATGAGACCTTGTCGGGCCGAGCCATGCATATCATAAAATGTAATGCCAGGTAGCGGACATATGAACTTTATAAAAGGCACAGACACACAATTAAAGATTTTTTTTTGCTTAAAATAAAACATGCTTAAAATATTAGCCCGCTTGCAATATTTTGATTTACAGTCTCTGATAAATGTCACCTCTTGCTATGAATTATTGCATCAAAAACTGCAGACAATGTCTGTGCTGTACCAGTCTTGAATATGTGCTGTTCAGGTGTGCACATCTGTAAGTTGCAAACCTACTTTTGATTCATTGACATTCATTACAAACATCTCATGGTCAATGCTTTGAGCCCAAGACCCAGAGGAATATGAAGCAGCTGGGCATTGTGAGATTTTGTACAGAAGTTGCTTCAAGTACTAGTCAAGAACATGTGAAGGCACCATGGCACAGACTGAGGTCTACGTGCTTGTCTACAAAACTATAATTTTCCCCAGAAAAATGACAACTAAAAAAAATAGAACTTCCCCCCAAAAAACAACTACAAGAACAGAGAGAAAGCCATGTACAGTGGTCAGTGTCAGCCTACTATCTGGGAACTCTAAATTCAAGACCCCAATCAAAGGAAAATGTGAAAGAAAAAAATAAGGAGAATTTGCTGGGTAAACCTGGGGTGGAACACACTCTCAGCCTAATGCTGATATTTCTCTTCTAAATAGTTCACATGCTTTCCTATTGAGAAAGACTGGAGGGCATGAGTACAGTGAAAAAGAGGAGGGGAACCCAGTTACAAGCCCGACAAAAGTCTCTCTCCCTCTCTGTAGCAAGGCAAAAAGCTCAAACCTTCACTAAAACGTTGCTAATCTTAAAAACACTCTTTGTAACTCTCCTGATGGTGGGGACTGGGCAAAGGAATCTCTGGCTCTTTCTTTCCTTCCCCAGGGCAGGAGGAGGGGGAGGAGACAGCCATTTATTAGAAGGAAGAGAAGCTTGTCTCAGTAGCTCTGCAGAGTGATTAATTGAGCCTGGCAAACGTAATCACCTGGCAGAGCTATAGAGCCAAGTTCCCTCATTGGCTGAGGCTGATCCTCCCTCCTCCTCCCTTTGGTAAAAGGGAGGGAGGAGAGGGAAAGGCTGCTTTGCTGCTCTGGCCTATCCAGGGAGAAACACAAAATGGTGACCGAAAAAAGCAGGCAAGGGAAAATGAAGCAGATGACAGCCAATTGCTGGAGGGCCTGATTGGAGCCCTCTGTGGGCCCGATCTGGCCCATGGGCCACATGTTTGACACCCCTGTTCTAGAGGAAGGTCACAGTTAAAGCAGTTTAAAACAATATCAATACAATCAGTCTCCATAAAAACTTTACCTATCAAAACAGCCAATAAAAGCAAGCCAGAATATAAAAGACACTTAACAAAGAGAAGTCTCAATCAATCAATCAACATTTTATTTATATCCCGCCCTCCCCGCTGAAGCAGGCTCAGGGCGGCTAACAACATCAAATATAGTAAATTATATAATAAATATTTAAAAACAGTAGCTAATTTTAAACAGTCTAATTTAAAATTTCTAAAATTAACATTCTGGTGCTATTTCAGCATGATGGTGAAAATCGCTTAGGCGAGTCCCTCTGTCATTTTAATCGGTGAAGGCCATCCCAAAAAGGATGGTCTTGCAGGCCCTGTGAAACTGTTCAAAGTCCCACAGGGCCTGCACGTCTTCTGGGAGCTGGTTCCATAGGTGTGGAGCTACAATAGAGAAGGTCTGCATGCAAGTACTCTGCAGTTTTGCCTCCTTCGGCCCGGGGATGGTCAGTTGGTTCTTCCCTGCTGACCTCAGTGCTCTCTGGGGTTCATATGGGGAAAGACGGTCCCTCAGGTAGGCAGGTCCCCGGCTATATAGGGCTTTAAAGGTAATAACCAGCACTTTGTAACAAATCCGGTATGTAACTGGCAACCAGTGCAGTCCGTGCAGCCCTGGGTGTATGTGCTCCCATTTCGGGAGCACCAATAGCAGCCAGCCGCTGCGTTCTGCACCAACTGCAGCTTCCGGGTTCGGCACAGAGGCAGCCCCATGTAGAGGGCATTACAGTAATCCAATCTCGAGGTGACCGTTGCATGAATCACTGTTGCTTGGTCCTGACGCTCTAGGAAGGGGGCCAACTGCCTTGCCGACCTTAGATGAAAGAAGGCTGACTTGGCAGTGGCTGCTATCTGTGCCTCCATTGATAGTGAAGGCTCCAGTAGAACTCCCAAGCTCCTGACCTGGTGCGCCGCTTTCAGCAGCACCCTGTCAAAAACCGGGAGAGGTATTTCCCTCCCAAAGCGCCCCGACCCATGCAAAGGACCTCTGTCTTCATCGGATTCAGCTTCAACCCACTCAGCCTTAGCCAAGTTGCCACGGCCTGCAGTGCCAGGTCCAAATTCCCTGGGACGCAGTCAGGCCATCCATCCATTAGCAGATAGAGCTGGGTGTCATCTGCATATTGATGACACCCAAGCCCGTGCCTCCGGGCAATCTGGGCAAGGGGGCGCATATAGATATTAAATAGCATTGGGGAGAGAACTGCTCCCTGAGGCACTCCACAATCTAGTGTGCACCTCTGGGACAGCTCACCATCAATTGCCACCCTTTGTCCCCGACCCTTGAGGAAGGAGGAGACCCATTGTAAAGCCGACCCCCTAACCCCTACGTTGGTGAGGTGGCGGGTCAGTAGCTGATGGTCGACTGTGTTGAACGCAGCCGACAGATCTAACAGCATCAGCACTGCTACGCCACCTCGATCCAGATGCCGCTGGAGGTCATCTGCCAAGGCGACCAGTACTGTCTCCATCCCGTGACCTGGACGAAAGCTGGACTGGCAAGGGTCTAGGATGGAAGCATCATCCAGAAAACCCTGCAACTGCAACGCCACTGCCCTCTCGATAATTTTACCTAAAAAACAGTAAATTAGAGACCAGTCGGTAGTTTGCCAATTCGGCCGGATCTGCTGTACTTTTTTTCAGGAAGGAGCGGACCATAGCCTCTTTCAAGGGTGTTGGAAAACGCCCCTCCAGGAGGGATCTATTTATGATGTCCCATAAAGGACATCTAAGCTCCCTCAGGTAAGATTTAATTAGCCAAGAGGGTCACGGGTCCAGATCGCAAGTTGTTGGGCATGTAGAGGAGAGAATTCTGTCAACTTCCTCCAGGCTGAGTGGGTCAAAGTGATCCAGAACTAAACCAGAAGACAGGCACGGAGCCTCCAGTTCATGTACTGTATCCAATGTGATGGGTAAGTCCTGGCGGAGCGACGTGATCTTATCTGCAAAAAATTTCGCAAAAGCCTCACAGCCAATTTCTAATTCTCTCACATTTGGTCTGCCTTGAGGCAGTGTAGTTAAGTTTCCAATTATTCTAAACAATTGTGCCAGGCGCAAATTTGCAGAGGCAATCCTGGCCGCAAAGTAATCTTTCTTTGCGGCCTTGACTGCCATCTCATAAGACCTCATAAACGTTCTATAGGATGTTCTCGTTGCTTCGTCATAAGTACGCCGCCACTCCCTCTCTAGCCATCTGAGCCCTTGTTTCAA
The DNA here is from genome assembly GCF_032191835.1 of Heteronotia binoei. Lineage (NCBI taxonomy): Eukaryota > Metazoa > Chordata > Lepidosauria > Squamata > Gekkonidae > Heteronotia > Heteronotia binoei. Next base: position 90,668,144 of record NC_083228.1, on the reverse strand, counting down.
CTGACGTAGCTCCAAGGTATACCATGGAGCCAGCCTCACACGAGGGCGCAGAGGGCGTCGGGGTGCGATCTCATTGATCGCCCTGGATAGCCGATCTTGCCAGGCCTCAACCAGGACATCAAGGGAGTCGCCAGGGGGCCAGGGATCCTGTAGAGCCATTTGGAACTGTTCTGGGTCCATCAGGCTCCACAAGCGAGCCAAAATAGGTTCTCTGCCCATACAGAGTTGAGGCAGCGTCTCCATATGGGCCTTGAGGGCTAGGTGATCCGACCATGGTACCGCTTCCACCGCGATATTGTTCACCAGAATCCCAGACGCAAAGATCAAATCTAACATGTGCCCAGCCTGATGCGTAGGAGTCGTAACAAATTGAGAGAGTCCCAGTGTCGCCATGGAAGACACTAGATCCATCGCCTGATTGGAGGCCGCATCGTCAGCATGGACATATAAGTCACCCAGGACCATAAGCCCTGAGTACTCCAACGCCCAGCCCGCCACCGCCTCCATCAGGGATGGTAAGGCGCTGGCTAGTGCGTTAGGCATATGGTACACCAGCCAGATCGCCAACCCCTCTCCGACATCCCACGCCAGACCAGCACATTCAATACCATCGATTGTTGGGGCTGGGAGAGCCCAGAAGGAGTAACCCTCCCATATGAATAATGCCACCCCTCCCCCCCCCCCCCCGCCCACTAGTCCATGATTGGTGAAAGACCGAGTAACCCAGGGGGGTCATCTGGGAGAGAGCCACCATCTCCCCCTCTCGCACCCAGGTCTCGGTCACGCAAGCCAGGTCCACGTCCTGCCGAAGCAGGAATTCCCTGAGGATCGAGGTCTTCTTATTTACGGACCTGGCGTTGCATAACACCAATGATGGGAACGGGCAATTCCTCTTGGCCCCACTACCTGTCATCATTGGGATGGGAAGTAGACTGGAAGGGGGCCGAGCACTGTTTTGTCTCCACCTCCTTCCCTTACACTTCTGTCTATTCCCACCGGCATACCTTCCCCTCCCCAGGAGCACTGGAATCCCCTGGCCGAGCATCCACACCTATGCCCAGTATGATCTTATTAATAGTAGGATGGCCTCACCCACCTAGCTAGATTGTCTCAATTTACAGCTTAGATTCCCAGCCCACCCTCCACATTCAGTCCCTTGGTTATCTGACTCACTATAATTTGATCAAATTTAATTAATATCAAAACCCACCCTAATTCTCCCTCTAATTGATTAGTCAGAATTACTTTCTTTCTTAGCACATTAATAAAAATCCCCCCCATTCCTATGTCCCAATTTAATGTGCTAATATAAATAAATAAATAGATAAATATGCATTTAAATATATAAATACATAATAATAAATCCAATTACTAATCAATTAAATAGTCTCTAATTAAATTAAGTAGTAATTCCAATTAGTGGTCAGTAAAATCTTCTATCCAACAGAATGGAAGTCCAGGATACTGAATTAGAGAGGTAGATTAGAATATTGTCTGAAGTGATGTTGAAAGAACAGTCCATAGTTTAGGAGCTGATCTTAAGACAGCTACAAAAGATGACAGTCCCTTGGTTAGAAGACTGAGAAAAGAGAAATGCTTTGGCCTGACATAAACAACAGTAAAGTACATGTCAGATTAGCCTTAGTGGGGAGGGCATCTGACGATTAAATGAATAGACTTTTTTTGAGATTAATGGGAGATTTTTACAGCTCCTACCCTGATGCCAACTTTAAGCAGAAGTTGAAGGAATGTCATCAGAAGAACATGCACTGGCTTCTTCCACTGTATTATAAATACATACACTATTTATCTGAAAACTCACTGGTGCTAGAAAACATAGTTTGGTTCACAGGTTGGGTCATTGCCTAAATGAGGAGCTGCAATCCAGCAAGGGAGCCAACACACCACTGGAACATGACTAAATCCCAACAGGCAGCAACATGGGAAGACATGGTCAGCATCCCTTGCACCCATTTTTGCCTTCCAGAGCCATTCCCCCATCACTGCCCATATCCAAGGATGAACACCAGAAGGTCTGGTAGCATGTCTGAAGCTTCCCTCTGTCTTGACCCGCAAGGTCATGGTTTGCATTCTAATCTATAGCTATGCTGCTGGCAACTAGGATAAAGACTAGTCTCAGAAGCTGTGCATTGTCTCTGGACTAATCTTCCTCCCTGCTTGATGGTGGTATGGGAGTTTATTGCCTCCTAGAGACCTGTTGGCTGGGAGAAAATGAGTTTCAGAGGGGTGTGCTGTTGAAGCATCCCATTCTGCCAGCTGTCAGTGGTGTGGGACGTGACAATGAGAATAGGTGATACCTGTCATTGACTCTCAGGCCCATGTCACCTGCTCTTGCCCAAGGCAAGCTCCTGTGGCACAGGTCACACAAATGGGCCTTGGGGGGACCCATTGTGAAGAACTTGTAGTATCTGCTTGAGATGGCAAGGTCCCTTGAGTTGTTCCTACTGTCCCCCAAAGACTGTGCCAGCCTTGAAACTGGAAATTGATGGAACTCCATCTGCTTGCCAAGTTCTGTCTGCTATAGCTACAAATGGGTGCAAGGAATGCTGGTCACTTCTTCCCATACTGCCAAGTCCCAGAGGTGTATTGGCTCCCTTGTTGGATTGTAGCTCCTTGAATAGTCACTTGGGCAATGACTCAAACCATTGAACTAACATCCCAAAACCTTGTGAACCAAGCTATGGGAAGCCCATAAGCCTCCACTGACTTCATTTCACAATGTCCTGTATTATGCTCAGCTGCCTCCTCCTTTCATAAATCATCTACTGTTCATTATTGCTTCCCATGTGCAATTCCACCTCCCTCCATGTCAACTAGCAAAGGGAGTGGGGGGAGGGTAAGAATTTTCCATTATTGAAAAGCAAACAAAACTCTAGTGAGGGAGCCAGTTCAGAACAAATTCCACTGGTATTTTTAATAAAACCTTAACTCTGCCCACAGGACAAGGGGAGAGGTTTATTCTTCTTTTGATAAATTGCCTTTTAGGGATTGTCTGTGAGTGAAATTGCATTACTGAGCCAACAACAGACCAGTTGCTTGCAGGACTCTACTTTATCATTGCCTGCAATTATCAGCTGATATCACACAGCACTGATACAGAGGTGCTCATAAACGAAGAGGAATGGCCACGAACAGTAAGGTGGAATGCTAAGTAAATGTCTCCCTGAGAAAATCTTTTTTAAAGAAGCAGCTCTTTTGTATGATCTTGGCATTTGCCTATTTTTTTTTTTCAGGCTGGAGATCACCCAGCAGACTGGAAAGTGCCTTGCATCCAGAAACAAGGCATATATTTCAAACAAACCTGAAACTTAATAAGGATGTCAGGAAACTGGCCACATAGCACTTAACACATGTTCCATTCTTCCATCTCCCTTAGAAGAAACAGAAGCCTTCTTCCCTCCCTTCTCTGAGATTCCCTCTGATGCAAAGGGCATTTGGCAGGGCCCAAAGCCTCCCAGTGAAGATTTTCTTCTTTGTTTTACCCCATGTCATTCAACATTAATCAATCAATATGTGGAATATGTGTGATTAACATGTGGAATTCACTGCCACAGGAGGTGGTGGCGGCCACAAGTATAGCCACCTTCAAGAGGGGTTTAGATAAAAATATGGTGCACAGGTCTATCAGTGGCTATTAGCCACAGTGTGTGTGTATACAAAAAAATTTTTGCCACTGTGTGACACAGAGTGTTGGACTGGATGGGCCGTTGGCCTGATCCAACATGGCTTCTCTTATGTTCTTAATAGATCCCTTTTTCCCCACAAAAGCTGCACTATCCGTTCGCTGAGCACTGAAGGTCTGAGACTCAATGACCAGCCTGTCTTTAAAATTATTCTTAGAACAACTTCCTTACTTCCAAACAATATAAATGTCTCCTGACCACAGTGGTTTACACACTTGGCTGCTTGTACACCAAAGGATGTAAGTTGCATGACTCTGCACTCAGTGGTACCTTGCAGAGAGTATAAATGCTTACTCTGGCTGGCCACTTGCGTCTTCACAAGTTATTTTCTTAGTTCACTGTACAGTTGAATGGGAAAAATGTTCTTCAGTAGCATCATCATATACTGACTGGCAAACTGAGGGACCAGCAAAGCTTATTAAATAATCAAGCTGCCATATGAGAGAACTTTGGGAACTTTCATGTATTGTGTAGATAGTAACACCTTTCATTCCTGCATCCCCACACATGGAACAGTTTGCTGTTTGGAACATTAGTGATCCAAAATATATGGCTAAACCAATGACTTAGGATAGAAGGCAACATCAGCAGAAGACTTTTCTGCCCTTTAGGATTGACTTGGATGGCAGATGAAGAGATGGTTCACTCATTTATATAATACAGTAGATCTGCTCAATAGATGGGATGAAGGAGGTGAAGTAGCTATATATGAAGACGACACTGGTGCAGGAAACTTACTGTGGGGAGCAGGAAATACTGGAAAGATCAAATCAAGAAGGAATTCCATCTACAGGGAAATGAAGAATGGATGGATCCAGAGGAACAACACTGAGAGAAAACCTTTTGAATGCATAGGCAAAACTTCTTTGAGAATGGAAGGTGCCTGAATCCCTCCTTGTTAATTTGTTTGCTCACATATTGACTTACATGTTGGCAACAAATGACTGATAGAGTGACAGCCCCTGACATTAATGCCGTGTTACATATGCTTGACGTAGGGCAAGAACTCGTGGGCATTCAATGAAATTGCTGAGCAGTCAGGTTAAAATGGATAAAAGGAAGTACTTATTCACCCAAAGGGTGATTAACATGTGGAATTCACTGCCACAGGAGGTGGTGGCGGCTGCAAGCATAGACAGCTTCAAGAGGGGGTTAGATAAAAATATGGAGCAGAGGTCCATCGGTGGCTATTAGCCACAGTGTGTGTGTGTGTGTGTGTGTGTGTGTGTGTATAATTTTTTTTTTGGCCACTGTGTGACACAGAGTGTTGGACTGGATGGGCCATTGGGCTGATCCAACATGGCTTCTCTTATGTTCTTACCAAGCCCAAGCTCCTGTTCCCAGCTGCTGCTCAAAGTGGTGGCAGAAGAAGAATAAACAAACAAAAAAAATGGCTGTTTGGCCGACAGCATGACATCACTTCAGAGGAAAACCTGGAAGTGACATCAGTCCTCTCTAGGAATGCTGAGAGAGGACTAATGTCACTTTCAGGTTTTCTCCACAGGTAATGTCATGCTGTTGCTGACAACACCCCCATGTCCTCCCCCAGTTTGCTAGGCCATGCCTGGCAACCCAAGCTTGACACCAGACATAGAGTTGAATCTAGCGATATTTTCACTGGAATGTTTGCTATTTCTGGGGTTTCACTGCCCTTGTAGGTACAATTTTAGGGAGCTGCAACATGAGGGAGAGGTGGAACTAGGGTTGCCAATTCTGCATTGGGAAATTTCTGGAGATTTGGGGGTATATTAATATCCAGTGTTGTGACTGTGCTGTGATTGTGCAAATTGTGTGGTGCTGCAGGGTGGGGTAGAGGGGGGAAAGGGGGAGGATGGATACTGAGAACATCACTTCAGTTGCCAGCTCTGGGCTGGGGATCCCAGTTATCCAGGGCAGGGGGAGGTACAGCAGTGGGAAAAGGAAGGTCTTGGCATGGAAGGGGGCAGAAATATGGACATGCTTGGTCCCTTTCCAACCTTCATCCCATCCCACGAAATGTCCCGTCCCATGAGGGCTCAGATTGCATACTCCCCTTTGACAATGACGTTGTGCAATGCCAGGTCCATAAACAACAAGACCAGGACATTGCAAGACTATCTTGCAATTCAGTCAGTGGACCTGGTTTGCGTGACTGAGACCTGGGTCCGGGAGGGCAGAACAATCACCTTGAAAGAACTTGACCCACCAGGTTTCTCAGTCCTGAACTTGGGGGTGGGGTGGCTTTGCTCATCCAGGAGTCTTTCTCCTTCAAACCACTCCCCATCTTGAAGATCACTGGAATTGAATGTGTTGGCCTGGTGTGGAAGTGCAAGGTGAGTCTGGTCATCTGTCTGGTGTATGGACCACCTAGCACATCAGTGGATGGCCTTCTGAGCCTGTTGGAGGTGGAGGCTGGATGGACCTTGGAGTACATGTTGCTCTTGGGGGACTCCTATGTCCATGCTGATAGACCTGCTGCCCCTGTCCAGGCCTCAAAACTAGTGTCTTCCATGACAGCACTGGGATGCAACCAAATTGTCTCAGGCCCCACACACCAAGCAGGTTACACATTGAATTTGTCATGAGGTTGATTGTGGATCTGACCTTAAAGGAGGAAGTGCCATGGTCGGACCACTTGTTTTTGAAGGTCTGGCTGGACAATCGGGTTCCAGAACACTCTGTGGAATCCACAGCCCTCCTGCATCTCTTTAGATGAGTTTAGGAGAGTGGAATTCCCGTCTCACTGAAGTCATTGAGATTGTACCGCAACATCCACTACACTCCTGTATACTACATCCCCCTAGTATACAGAAGAACTCAGGGGGATGAAAGAGGAGCTCCGATAACTAGAGTGAGTTTGGTGGCGTACTTGCAATGAGGCAGCATGAACATCTCATAGGACATTGGTGAGATCCTATGAGATGACAGTGAAGGCTGCAAAGCAGGAGTTCTACTCAGCCTCCATTTCATCCACAGGCTCACGCCAAACACAATTGTTTAGGATAATTTGGTTGCTAACACGCTCACAACAAGAGGCTTAAAGAGAGGCAATCAGCTATTGGTTCAGAGGCCTTTATGAGCTTTTTCATGGATAAAGTCCTGTCACTCTGTCACAACCTACCTGCCAACTTTGATACAGTGAGTGAACTGGAGGCCCCTTGGACATCTTTGGGTTCAGTTTGCAACTCTGTCAATCTGCTCTCTTCTGCCAGTGTTGACAGGGCCCTGAGAACTGTTAGGCTGACCACTTGCCTACTAGACCTGTATCCCTCGTGACTGGTTAAGGCCCAGGCCCTATAAAAGAAATCATCAACCTGTCCTTAGAGATGAGGTGTTTCTAGACGGCCTAAAGGAAGCAGTGGTCATACCACTCTTTAAAAAGCCATCGATGGATCCTTTGGATCTGGCCAATTACTGCCCAGTTTCAAACTTAGTTTCTGAGTAAGGTAATTGAGAGAGCAGTAGCTGAGCAACTCCAGGGCTTCCTGGAGGACACATCGATGCTAGACCTGTTCCAGTCTGGCTTTCACCCTGGCCACGGGACCAAGACTTTCCTGGTCACTCTAACAGACAGTCTCCAAATATAACTGGATTGAAGCAGGTTGGTGCTGCTGTTACTGTTAGATCTTATGGCAGCATTCGACAGAGTTGATTATGATCTGTTGACACTGCCTTGCCAGCATGGAAATACATGGGATGGCCCTACAATGGCTCTCCTCTTTCCTCCACAGTTGGGGACAGAGGGTTGCACAAGGGAGAATGTGTCCACTAGATACCACCTGGTCTGTGGGATTCCTCAAGGGGCACTCCTCTCCCTGATGTTGTTTAACATTTACTTGCACCCCCTTGTCTAGCTGGTATGGAGTTTTGGGCTAGGGTGTCATCAATATGCCAATTACACCCAGCTATATTTGCTGTTAGGTGACCGATCAGTCTTGGTCCCTTCATCCTTGGCCAAGGGTTTGGAGGCTGTGGTGGGCTGGCTAAAGAAGAGAAGATTGAAGTTGAACCCTTTGAAAACAGAAGTTCTGTGGTTGGGGGTGTGCAGGGATGGAGTTGGATCACAGATTACCAGCTCTTGATGGGGTGCTATTAACACCAGCACCAGCCATCAAGAACCTAGGCGTGACTCTGGATGCCTCTCTTTCAATAGAGGCCCAGGTTGCACATATTGCCTGTGGTGGTTTTTCATCTATGCCAAGCCAGGCAGCTGGCTCCCCTCCTGTCTTGTTCAGACCTAGCCACAGTAATCCATGCGGCAGTCATCTCCAGGCTAGACTACTTTAACTCACTGTATGCTGGCCTACCCTTGACTTTGACCCAAAAACTCCAATGGGTCCAGAATGCAGCAGTGCGAGTCCTGATGGGAATGCCACGGATGGCACATATTCTACCTGCGCTGCACCAGTCGAGTACCAAGTCAGATTCAAGGTTTTGGTTATGAACTTCAAGGCCTTGAGTGGTCTGGAACTGCTGTACTACATCCCTGTAAGATCATTACGCTCCACTTGTTGGAATTTGCTGGTGATCCCTGGTCCTAAAGAGGTCCTTTTCAGTCCTGGCCCCAATCTGGTGGAATGCTCTGCTGGAAGACACCAGGGCCTTACGAGATCTTTTACAATTTTGCAGAGCCTGTAATGCAGAGATGTTCTGCCAGGCTTTTGCTTGAGGACAGTGACAGTTACCAAGCTGGCAACCTTCCCCTTCTTCCCTGCTCCTGATGCAGCGTCTGGAAAGCCAGAATTCGTAGCACTTTACAGAAGACACCATCAGGGTTTGTAATTTGTTAAGAGTGACATGAACTCCCGCTGCCCCTGTTGAGTCTGGTGTGTATGCCTTGATTAGACTGAGAGAGAAGAGAAGAGAAGAGAAGAGAAGAGAAGAGAAGAGAAGAGAAGAGAAGAGAAGAGAAGAGAAGAGAAGAGAAGAGAAGAGAAGAGAAGAGAAAGAGAATTTTGTGTTCCATTATTGTGCCATTTGCTTGTATTCACTGATGGTGCTTTGAACCCAGGATTATTTTCCTGTGTAATTTAGAGGCCTCATTGAACTCTTGGCTTTCCATGTCTCTCCATGTTGGAAGTTGTTCTATGAAGAAATTTAAAGACAGGCTGGCCATTGACTGACTTACATTTATCTTTAAAGGCCAACACCTGTAAAGCAGAGGGAGTTTTTTTTCTTGAAGAAAAAGGAGGGCTAAATATTTGAGACTCATTGTCTGATTTAAACTGCGAAGGGCAGTTTCTTAAAAAGACATCTCCTGGGCTGTAATGGGCATGAAAGTAGAGGCATTGTAGAAGGAAGATGTGACAGCAAGAGTAATCACTAGTTGAATTCTGGCATGCTGAGCTAGAACTGCTTACATGCCCCTTGCTTTCAAGGCCTGATTGAAATATCACAGGGAAGAAAATGAGACAGGTGCAGGCCTGGCTGCGAAGGCAAAGATTTCAGTGCATTTGTCAAAACCTAGGTGACCGTTTTCTCCTTGCTTGCTTTTTCAGCTCTTTAGGGCTTCTCCTACTTTCAGGAGATAAATAATATTGGAAGTGTCAATAACACACACTTGGGTTCCTCTGTGCCTATGAGTTAGCATGCCCTCTGCCCTTCCCTCCATAAACCCCCTTTTTCTGTGTAGAGCCAAGAATGCAGTTTTGAAAAGAATGCAATGTTCCTGACTGCAGGATCTCTTCAGAGAAAGAAAATTTAGTGATCCTAATGGTTATCATGTTATTCAACACTAGGGGGAACTCTAGGCTCAGCAAGTTTGTAAATATTCATAGTGGTATTTAACAAAAGAACAACTTATTCTGCAAATATTGTTTCTGTAAATTGGTAGCTTAGATTCTGTTTTACAAGAAGATCACTACCCCCAACCAGCTTCAGTCAGAATTGGATACTTAATATTATATAGTTGTTGTACAGTCCAACTACAGAAGTGTTTGGGTTCTCACCTCCCCAAATGGCCCCAGCTTTCACCGGGATAACTTTAGATAACTTGTAATTCAAGACAATTAGATAACTTGTAATTCAAGAAAAGTATTAACAGATATATTGTCTGGTTTAAAAAAAAAATCAGTTTCAAGTACAATAGAAAACATTTATAATCTCTTTGGAGAACAAGCAAACAAAATCATCTTGCAGTGTAAAATAGGAGTGTGAGGTATACCAAAACTTTCCTCCTGGGTTCATTTCTGAATCGTACCACTTAGCTACTAATGGTGGACTTTGATACTAATTGGGCTTTAACAATGGCTGTGCTATTGTCTAGAAACCTGACATGGAACAAGACCCTTTTTGTGACTAGTGTTTCAAGAGGGCATAGAAATGACAGGAAATTGCTGCTCAGTTTCTTCAGTATTGGAATAAAAAGCCATAGGTTTTTGTCTATATAAAAGGCTATTTTGTATATAAAAGGTCAGCATTTAGCAGAAATAGCTTGACTGACTTACTGATTTACTGCCAGAAGCTCAAAGTGTTCCACAATAGGCACCAGACAGGCTGCTTTAGCAAGGAAAATGGAGTAGGGTATGAAAGATGCATGGCTGATGCATGTTGGGTTAGCATCCCAAAATACAGTCCAGTGTGCTAAGATTGTATTTGCAGGAGGCCTGGCATATCTCGCTATCTATGCTGTTTTCAGTATACTCCAAGCCCCATTCACTTCAATGGATGTAGAAGGGTATAACTCGGAATTGTATGGGTATAACTTAGCCTTTTCTCTCCAGCAATCTAGGATCATTAGCAAACATTAGCATCCTTACCTTTTTGTACAAATTACATCAAGAGACATTTACACATGTTCACGCCGAGAACCCATCCTCTCACACAGATATCATTATGGCAACCTTTTTGTCTTTTTTCTGGGAGCCCCATTCAGCATTCCCCAGTATATTAGTTTACTCCTGGTTAATCACATCAGTACATTGTTTTAGTGGCAGGTACATCAGCATGCTCCCAGGTAATGTATTAGCCTATATCTAGACTAGCACTTCCCATTGTGGGTGTGTCTTGTCTTATCCTGCTACAGACTTGCACCCCCAAACTCTGTTTGGGCCACTTTCCATATTCATATCCTCTGCTTCATGGATTCCTAGATCTCTGAATGGTAACTATATTTTCCCCAAATCCCTGCTCTATTTCTTTCACCCTTGTATTTTCTGTTAAACTTGTGTGTTTGTTTCCAGTGTGAATCTATTTTCTGTATGTGTGGATTACTTTATTATATTCTATTAATAAAAACTACCTCCCTTGGTTAAGCAACAGTCTGGTTAATTCTGAAAGTTCTCAAAGGAACAATGCTAGTATACAATTGGTGTAAAGATCCCTTGTTATTGCCTCTTGCAAGCCAAGGTCTCCTTAAGAGCTAATATTTTCTCCAAATATTAGGAGACACCCTCCACCCCAATTCCAGTTACACTACTGGACCCAGTTGCCCAGAGTCATCTTGTCTTCCAACCCATCCAGGCACAAATGATGTTCCAGTTTAAGACTGAGAGCTAGACTTGTCCTTGGAGAGGATCTAGCTTCAGGATAGCACCTTGTCATAGATTGTAATTGAGAGTCAGTTTGGTATAGTGGTTAAGTGCATGGACTCTAATTTGGAGAACCAAGTTTGATTCCCCACTCCTCCACGTGCAACCAGCTGGGTGAACTTGGGTCAATCACAGTTCTTGAAAGAGCTGCTCTCTCAAGAGCAGTTCTCTTAGAGCTCTCTCAGCCCCACCTACCTCACAGGGTATCTGTTGTGGGGAGAGGAAGGAAAGGAGATTGTAAGCCTCTGAGTGAAGGGTGGGGTATGAATCCAATTTTATTCAATTTATAGCTCACCTTTCCTGTAGAACTGGGGTGGCTAACGATAGCTCTCCAGATGTTTTTTGCCTACAACTCCCATCAGCCCCAGCCATTGGCCATGCTGGCTGGGGCTGATGGCAGTTGTAGGCAAAAAACATCTGGAGAGCTACCTTTGGCCACCCCTACTGTAGAACAGGCTCAAGGTAGGTTCCTCCTCCTCCTCCTCCTCCTCCAAGGCTGTTTGCTTTCCTTCAAAGTTAAGATATTAATTCATTTCCAGCCGTAGGACCCAGCATGCAGTGCCATTTAGGGTACAAGATGCCGCTGGCACTAAGCAAAACAATTAGACCAGGAGTTCAGATAATTTAAACATTTCACAGACTGTACTTGCTCACATCCCTATATGCTTTTACAAAGCACACATTATTGCTGTACTCTTGCATTTCTAACATCTTGTTCAAACTGAGGTTGGCAACAGATTTTTAAAGACAGCTGTGGGGAGAGCAGTGACTTTTCCTGCTATTTGTAAACTAAAAATTGGGGGCAGTTATGGCACTCTAGGGTCTAATTATCATTAAATAATGAGGATGCCAATAAAAGACTTTTCATTTCCACTCCTACTGTACAGCTGGGAAATTAATTACAGTTGCTTATCAGAGAGAGGGCACTTTGAGCCTCATGTCATAAGTGGGAACAGAAACCAGTCCTCAAAACTTATTGCTGGTAAAATTCACCCTGGCAAAGGGAATATTAGGAAATTCTCTATTCACCCAGCTATCACTGGTTGGTTTTTACCAATTACGTGTTTTAAGTTGTTTATGTAAAAAAAAATGATGTGTACATTTTAAAATGTAATGTATACTCCAGGAAAAAATGGATATGTTTAACCACATGATGAATCATAGGTGAAAATACACAAAGGGAATGGCTTCACATCTTTGCTACAGGCTTCCCTGCAAAGCAGTTCTCAGTCACGCCAAAGCAGCCTAGATGGTAAAATTACCCATGGAGCAGAACAGACCATGAGAAGGGGTGTGTGTTTGATATGACTGTCTGCAAGCATTGTAATGTTGGCTCTTCTGTTTATATCGCTTCTTGGCCATCTGGCTAAGATCGAGTCCAGAGTGTTTATATCAAATAACAATCTTTGATTGCTTATCACAAGATTTGCTGGAACTTTCTGGCTGATGTTGGTCTCAAGTACAGGTCAGGATGGATTTGATGGGAGTCTTTGTCCAACCCGGCAGCAGAACAGATTTGTCCTGTACAGGATTTCCAAATATCTGCAGCCACACAAGCTATTGTTTGTACAGATATCCCAGATTTACATTGTTACAGTGTTTGGTTACTTCTAACCGGCCTTCCTCAGTATATGACTAAGAATTAGGCATCGTATCTTCTGCTTGAAGAAGTGTGTAGAGCTTTGGGGATATATGCTGCTGAGTAGATCAATTAAACTCCTTAATTTGCATCTTGGGTGGAGTGTGTATAGGAGTGACTGGAAGAAAAACACCCTGGGTAGGATGTGGAGCATGAGGCCTAGTCCTTTGTCTCTCCAAGGACTGGAGTGCTGAAAGGCCTCAGCTGAAGTAGTTTTGTCTGGTGTACACCCTCCCTTTTTGGAAATTACTTCTTTTGATGGAGTTAACTCCCAGACCCCTTGCTTAGGAACTGGAGCTGATTTCTCCTCTTGGATGGTGAGGAAGGAGGCCCTAAGAACTTTCCTTTTGACTGGAGGCCTGCTGAAGGACTGTGGCTGGACCAACTTCAACAGAAAACAGTACTTCTGGGACACTGACTACTGGACCTTTGGTTTGTGAAGGGATTCAGAGGTGGGGGAGTACCATACCCTGTGTGCAAAATTGCATTTTCCCTGTGTAATAGTTACTTTGCTCAACCCAAGATGTGTGAGTTGGAGGGGGGGCTTTAAGAAAGGAGGCTGTGAGCCTTGAACTTGCTCTGATTTCCAACACTTGGTTTATAAGAGCTTATTTAGCATTTATTTAATTAGGACATTGAGAAAAACAATATTTGTCAGCTACCTTTCAGCACATTGTCAAGGTGGGGCTGTTGTTCAAACAGAAGAGATGCCGGAGCTAATAATTGTCCAGCTGGAGTTTCACCTTACCCTAGGTACTTTTGTGCGTGTGTGTTTGCATATCTCCCCAGTCCTGCAGATAACAGTGTTCAAATATTAGGAACATTTTTCATTTATTCATACCATGCTTAGCTATATTGCAGTCATCACCAGGGCTGGTCTACAACTCAAGTTCTATATCCAGCTCCATTAGTATAGGTGCTTACACATTTCTGAAATTTCATAAAGAAAACTGAGCACCACACAGCTGCTAGCTGAGATCAGATTGCAGACTCGGAGCATGTATTTGAAGCAGATCAGCGATTTGGCTGAGCGTCTTGTGATGACAGCACTCTATTCCTCATCACCTGTAACACAGTTAACATCTTGATAAATGCACAATTGTTGAGTGGTTTTTTTGTTGTTGTAATGTTAACAAAGAGCAGTCTCGGAGATGTATTTTTTCTTTATTCCATTTCTTCAGGTTTGGGCTCGCCTGGCCTACCCCAGGCAGATGTAACAAAGTCATTATTTAGCCTCCTGACTTTGATCACTTAGAAATGCTTAAATTCCATGCTGAGTTCATGTAATCATCTCAGAACTTCTCATGATTCTTTACCTTTCGCTTTTGATGTGGGCAGCATATAACTCTTTTCCAAATATAAATTAATTTTTAAAGGTGATTGAATTGGTCCCCCCCCACACACACACACTAAGCAGTTCCTTGTATTTACATCATAAGACTGAAGGAGAACTTTCATTAAAGGTTTTAAGCATTCTTTAGAGAAATAAAGTACAGGTCATTATTGCTGAGTACTTATGTCTACATGAAGCCTATTAATTTTTGATAATAATTACATTCCTGGACAGGGCAAAAGCCAACGTGGCAGGCTCTAATGTACAGACAACTAGATGGACAGGATGGAATTTCTGCTTCTTAATGAGAAATGACCTAAAGAGTAACGATGCAACTTTGCATTCTTTGCATTTCCAATACGTGAACTTAAAAGCTGACCTTGTACTACTTAGGGGTCTCCAATGAAATCTCTTTTTCTGCTGATTGTGGTTTGACCTGGTGGCCTTGGGTACCTACTGTAAAAACTGCATTGCTGAATCAGGCGAAGGTCCATCTAGCTAAGCATTTCCAATAGTGGATGTCCCAGGAAGTGTCACACAAGCAGGCTACGATAGCAGTGATCATATTACCTGGACTCCAATCTCAGGGATTTTATTTTATTGAGAAATTGTACCTCACAATAAAATCCAGTTGTTCATGTCATCAACCACAAGGGTTTCTGATCCTAGTTTGGAAATTTCCTGGAGATTTGGGAGCGGGGCTTGAGGAAGGTGGGTTTGGAGCAGGGGAGAAACCTCAGCAGGATATCAAACTATAGAGTACACCCTCCAAAGCAAGTACTTTCTCTAGGGTAACTGTTCTCTGTTGTCTGGATAGTATTGCAATCCCTGGACATCTCCAGGCTCCACCTGTAGGTTGGCAAACCTACCAGCCACCCATCATCATTCTCCCATTGCCCTCCATCCTCCTGTTCCTACCTCAGCCCTGCCACATCTTCCTAGCCACCAGAGCTGCTAATATGGAGAAGCCAGTGTTTTTCTAGGAGATAGTTATGCGCTCTGTGTGTGTGTGTGTTTAAATTTAAAAAGACCTTTCCTTCAGGAATTGGAATCTACTTGTCAGGCCTTCAAGTGCTGCGGGGAGGGGTGTCAAAATGACCAACATATTTTTGTTTCCTAAATCAGCATAAAGTTAATTATATGTTCTTCAATGTTTATGTAATATGTGAATTGATTAAAATCAGGCAAGGTGGGCTTTTATTTTCATTTGAGTGCTGCTTGGGTCTCACCAAAGCCTTGTAAGGCAGCAATTAGATAAAGCAAATTATCTTATTACCTCCACTAGAAATTAAATTGGAATGCTCATAGGGAAATGTCTGCTTCAGTGTAGAGTTGTGGTTTGTTGAACTGGTATAAAATATGCTTTCAGTCAGCAAGGGACCCAGCTTATAATTCAATATGATTTGGAAAACTGTGTTGAAATATTAACAAGCCACACTAGTAAATATACATATTTTAATAGAGCAATTGATTGCAGGACTTGAAACATTTCCAATAAATATTTTTATTTGGCTCCAAAATACTACCAGTTGAAGTCTTCCTTTATTCCCAGTAAAGCTCTTAGATTGGATCCCAAAATACTATCAGTGGAGTTCCACCAAGCAACCACTCCCACCCCTACTCTGCAGCCTACCAAATTTCCCAAAATTCTGCTCTTGAAGGGGACAAGAGAACCTTGAAAAAAACATGGGTAGCAAATGTGGGTTTGCAGTGAAAGAGGAGAATCAGTGAGACCCTCATCCTCTTTTCCTAGTGCAAGTAATTCCTGTCAGCTGAAGATGACCTTTGGATCCAACCCTTTGTTTTGAAACACTTTTTAAGGGCTAGAATTACAATCTTAACCATGTTGAAGATTTCTGGCTCCAAGAAGAAACTACATATAGTAAGGGAAGTTCTCAAGCTCCATTTCACGAAGAATACTACTCCCTCAGTGTGAGTAAATAACATTCATTTTGCATATTTGAACAGTTCTTTCTTCACTCTGGCAAAGTCTTGATAACATACTGTTTCAGGGATATTTTTTTCCTTAAGCTATATGAAATGAGTCTCACTTAGTCCTATGATGAATTTATAACACTAAATTTGTGGCATCAGTCACATCTGTGACAGCAAACTGTGAAATCATAAACCCAGAAATATGACTCTCCTGCAGGATCAAGTGGAAGGAGAATCGAAACTGTTAGGGAGAACAATCTTAATCATCCATAAATATTCTCCAATATCAGCAGAAAGATTGCAAAATGTTGGCCAAGTAAATTGACTTCTTAAATCATTCCCTTTGCAGATTTTTCATTGCACATGAGCTCTTTTATATTTGTCCTCCCCTTTTAAGTGAATTTAGTACTTTTGAAAGATACCAAATGAAAAGGTGTGGGAAATAGAGTCTGAACGACAACGCAGAGCTTTTGGAAAATTTCCCATACATGCACAGATTATAAAACTTTGCGTGAAATAGAATAAGTCTTATGTCTCTAATGATCAGTTAGTCACTTTGGCTGAACTCTTATAACATTCCTAATATTTTCCTGTAAACACTGAAATTCATGAACACTGAATGGCTCATTTAACATCAAACCTATAGCATGAATACATTCCTAAGAAAAAATTAACACACTATATTGTGCCTGTATCTAGATGGGCTGGTAGTCTCATCTGAAAACAAAGTTCCAGTTATGTTACTGTTACCCTGCCATTGTAATATGCGGAAAGTCAGTAATCTGATGTCACCTTAATCATGCTATTTTCTACATCCCTTTTGGCTCATCTGGACACTAACTATGGCCAATGAAAGGGATACCATCAGGGCAGCTGCTGTAATTGATTCAATAAAGGATATAGGTTTTATCTGTTTCCTAGGAACAAATGGGCAGTGATGTCCTAGTCTGCAGTGACTAATGTAGAATTGTTGCTACTCAAATGCAAATTTTATAGCAGGAAGAAATCAGATACAAGAGTAGCAAATTCTGTACATCTAGAAGAGAGATGAATGTTTGTTTGCAACTTTGCTGCCACAAAGCCTTGAAAACCACAGGGCTGTTGAAAGCCACTATGGCCTTCTCAGGGTGGGGGTGGGGGGATCCCTCTGCATCTCCTCCACTTGAACATATACGTGTATGTAAATAGAGGGCTGATGAATGGGGGAACGGGATGAAAGCAAACAACTCACCAGTCCTTAACAAACGCATAATGAACGCATAGAAGACACAAGTCTCTTCAAGAATTCAACATCACTTGTCTCAGTCCTTTGCTTTACTGGTGGAAAATACAGCAGATGCTCTCTTGCTGCAAGAGAGAACTTTAAAATATCTCAACGAGTGATCAGTGAGTTAAAATGAATGATCCTGGATTCTTAGATAAGCTGCTGCTGAAGCATTAAGTTTGCAGGCATTGTGCTAAGTGAGAACAAAACTAAGCAGGCAGATTTCCTGGCTTCTTGGATCCATAGAGCAACCTGTGCCTGGGGAATGTTTTAATCCTGGTCCCACCTGCTGGCCCTATAAATACATTTTATTGACTTCGTTATATTTTCTTCTATTTGCTTTCTTGACAGCCTGCCTTTCTCTCCAGTGTGGTCCTCCTCTCCTCCATTTTATTTTCCCAGCAGCCCTGTGAGGTAATTTAGACTGAGTGTGTGTGACTCAGCAGCAAGCTTCCATGACAGACAGGGTATCTGAACTTGGGACTCCCAGATCCTACTGACACTCTAACCACCACAGCTCATAATGCAGAAAGCTGAATTACTGTCTTGTTCACACTAGTTAGAAACAATCTTGTTCTCAGTAAGCCCATAGACCTATATATGGAAAAGCACTGTATCCCATTTATTGTAATTCTTGCTCTGGTTACAAATGTTTAAATTTTGGTGAAATGTAATAGCTTAAAACAAGATACTGTCTTGAACTAATGAGACCTATGCTCACATAGGAGCTTTCATTAAATTTCTTTCCTATAAGCAGGAACACGTTCCATGAAAGCAAAAGGAAGTCCTTATATAGCAATCAGAGGAAATGGACTGCAGTCTACAAAAAGTATGTTCCAATAAATCTGTTTAAGGCGGTGCAGATCTCCCTTTTTGCTTTTGCTGCAGTAGGGACTTGAGGCTAAATTAGATGAGATACCAAGAGAGATTAGGATCTTCCAGGGTTTTTAAAAGTTAATTAGCAGCCCCTGGCAATCAAAGAAGGGTCACTGGGTATGTGAATGTTTTTAACACTTTCTTCCCATGCCTCTTCCATCATTTAAAACATCCCTCTGAAGCTCCATCTAGCTCAGCATGGTAGAAAACACTGCTCTAGACTCTTGTATCTGGTTCTTGCAGCTCTAGAGCGATGTTTTATGTAATGGACCTATTCCAGTCCAATTTCTATGCTGATCATGGGATGGAAATTACTCTGGTCACCATCACACACTCTCTGCTGCAGTTGCTAGATCTGTCAGCAGCATTTGACATGGTCAGCTATGACCTGGCGGTAGCCTCACTGCCATGGAGATCGCCTTGAAGTGGTTTGTCTCCTTTCTTCAATGTTGGGAACAGATCACCATGACATCCACCAGAGGGCAGTGTCCCTCAAGGGACTATTGCCTCCCCAATGTCATTTTATATCTAAATGTGCTCCATCGCCCACCTGGTGCGGAACCTCAGGCCAGGTTGTCACCAGTATGCTGATGACACCCAGCTACATCTGTTGATGTGTGACTAGCCATGTACCACCCCAGAAAATCTGGCAAAGGGATTGGAGGCTGTGACAAGATGGCTGAAATAGAGCAAACTGAAGTTAACTCCATCAAAGACAGAGATCCTGTGGCTGGGAAAGGAAGATTTGGGATTATGTATCTAGCTCCCAATCTTGAATAACACACTCTCCTCCCCCAACACCAATACCAGCGATGAAGTGCCTGGGCATGATTCTGGATACCTCCTTGTCAGTGGAAACCTCCTCATCAGATCATGAACATGGCCACACTGACATTCTTTTACCTACTGCAGGTTCAGCAGCTGGCTGTCTTCCTATCTTGCCTAACCCTAGTCACTGTGATCCACACAGTGGTCACCTCCAGGTCGAAGTATTGTAACTCAATCTATGTAGGGGCTATCCTTGAGTCTAATCCACAAACTTTAACTGGTCCAGAATGCAGCCACAAGGTTCCTAACCAATGTTCCCTCTAAGCTCTGGAGTCCTGTAAGCAAAAATTCTACTTCATGAGCTCTTGGCATTAAAGTTGTGAGCTGCTGCATAAATTAGTTTGCTCTGGGGCCACTTTTCCTGAGCTAAGACAAAAATGTGTGATCTGGGGGCTAAAAACTGTGAGCTAGCTCACACTAACTCAGCTTAGAGGGAACACTGTTCCTAACTGGAACCCCTATTAGATCATATATTCAGACAGTGCTCTGCCAGCTGCACTGGCTCAAGATTGAGTTCTGGGCCAAGTTTAAGGTTTGTTGGTTTTGATGTTTAAAACCTTTCATGGTCTGGGATCATCCTGTCTTCAGGACTGCATCTCCTGGCATACCCTTTCCCCCCCACCCCCAAGAGCATTATGCTCCTTAACAACATGCTGATGGTCCCTGGGGCCAGGAATCATTTGCCTGGCCTCAACTTGAGCTACAGCCTGGAGCTAGTTCCAGCTTTGTGGAATGAGTTTATGAATGAAATCTGGACCCTGCTGAGCTCAATTCCTCAGGGCCTGTAAAATTCAGCTGTATCACCAGGCTTATGCATAAGATCAGGGAGTTTTTATTTATACACTGCCCTCTGCTTCTCTCCTCTCCTCTCTCCCCGGGAATCAGTAATGCAGTTATATGTCATATGGCCCATTCTTTGAATTGTATGTATTAATTTTATTGATTTTAACCTGCTTATTTATGTAGTAATTCACATTGAGCCCCACAATTTTGGGGGAGAGTGGAGCCTAAATCTAAATAAATAAATAAATGGGAGAAGTCTGGGTCCCACTTAAGTACCCAGTAATCCTACCCCAAATTTAATTAGTGTACATGGGTCCCACTTGAGAATCCACTTTCCAGGGAGAGGGGAATCTGGAAAATAAACAGATTGCTAGGATCCAACTCTACAACTCATTTTGCAGAAGTAATACATCATTGTGAACCATCTTTGTTTATTTAGGATTGTGGTTCAGGCTGAAGAATAAGGTTTATTTGTTTGTTAGTGCAAATCTAGACAATGATAAATTCCTAGCTTCAGCAAAAGCCATGGAAGCATAGCCAAGATTTCATCCATGTTCTGTAATGAATTTCAAAGAAATTCAATATATCTTAACATTTCAGTTAATAGTTTGACAGAACCAGGTAGAATGCTATTAGAAAGAAAAGAGTTAGCTGTATATCACTATATCCATCTGTAATATCTTGATTTTTTAAAAAAATCAATAGCCTTTACGTTAATTTAAGTTCAAGCTGACAGGAAGGTAATTAAGAACAATCCTTATTTCAAATCTTATTTTCCATATATGAAACCAAGCCAGCATAACTCATCAGGTCAAATGCAGTCTACCAGCCATCTGTGATGGCTTACCGAATGCTTGGGATCTCCATGTTTTTGCAGTTGTAGGTCACAAGGAAATATGGAAGGTTTCTTACATCCCTGCTAGGCTGTCTGGTAAGCTACATTCACAAGAACAGGAAAAGAGAAGCCCATTAAAGTGAGGGAGTGAGGAAGGTGCTTATACAGTACAGTTCACAATTCATAAATATAAACTCAGTTTATTTAAATACTAAGTCCTATTTAATGCATTAAATATATAATGTAATGCATTAAATATATATCACTCAAATGCATATTAAAAATGCACATGCTACTGGTTTCCAAGTATATCTGTTTTCAAAAAATCCTTCATGAGCTATCCATCGACAGTATCATATATCCAATTCCCAACTTTGCCCTATCATGCAGAAAAAAGAGCCTACAAAATGAGGCCAATTGGGAATTGTACAGATGGAAAATAAATATCACTTAAGATCTTGCAAGATCATGTTACGAGATCTTGACTGCCTTTTGGATGTTGCCTCCATCCTTCCTTCTCCTGGAGCCTAAATGCTGTAGCAGCACTGTCAAGGGAGGCATGGAGGCTGGTGGGTGATCTTGTCCATCCTCCTTGCTGCATGGACTACCTAAACTGGGCCAGCAACACTGCCATGGGAGGTTCCATGCCCAGTACTGCTGTACCTAGCAAGGAGGTTGCAAGGGTGATGGGAGAGAGGAAGGGGCTTTATAAGGGAACAAGTTGCAGTATGGCAGTGAGATCTCCCTTTCCTTATAAGTCCTTCTTTGTCCCCATGACCCCCCCCAATCATTCTTGCTTCAGTATTCCCTGGAGGGGTGTTCTCAGAACCCCAAGAATGGCTAGAAATGGGTAAAACAGCCTTTGGCCTCCTTCAATAGTGTAAGAGTGTCTTTGCTAAGAGTGCCCCAGCAGCCCTACTCTACGAGTCCTAAGGATGGTTGGAAAGAGGAAAACAGCTCTTTTGGTTTTTTAGCTTGACCAGGGATAGAAAGGTTGAGGTTTAGGTTTATTGGATTTATATCCCGCCCTCCCTGCTGAAGCAGGCTCAGGGTGGCTGTAGCTACCCTTGGGCAACCTTTGATCAATTCACAGCACTTTGTTGTTGATCTTCACATGTTTACTTTAAAAGCTCATGCTTCCGAAAAGTGTTAAATTGCATGATACCAAAAGAAGGCTATACTATTATTTGTTTATTTAGAGAATTTATATGTCCCCTCTCCTAAGACCAGTCAATTTGTTGATAATTTGCAGTGGTGCTTCAATATGACAATGCCATAAAACTTTATAAGGAAACAGTTTTACATAAAACAGTTTAGATATCCAATATAGTTCTATAATTGACAGGAGGAATCCAAATATGTGATCTTCATTTTCCCAATGAACTCTCCATTTGGTTATATGTGTTCAACCAGGGGGCAGCTCTTATTTTTCTGAGCATCCCAGTCCAACACTTTAAAATGCTCAGTGGGCATTGAATACTTGACAGGACAATCCCAAAAGGCATACACTCCTTGTACAGGTCTCCCCTCCCTTTCTCTCAGTGCAGCCTTCCCTTCACAAAGCCTCAGGGTTTTTTTTCTTTTCCAGAGGGGAGAGAGAAAGGTGCTACAGGAGATGGCTCTTTAAACGGTCTATAGCTCCTGAGAACAGTCTGTCTTTCCTGTAAATTACTTTTCTCTGTCTTCCTCAACGTGTGCCAACAATACCTGTTGGCCATCTGTCTATGCAGTAATGGATGCTGTTAATGGCACAGATGCAAATCAGCTCAAAGCAGTTCATTTAAACCTGTGAAAAAAATTACAATTTTTAAAGAGATTGAGTAGCATTGGAAGTAAGGTTTGATTTTAAGCATATTATTTTAGAGGACTGCAATATTTCTAAAATACAGCTGGATAACATGACAAATTATTATAAGGCTAGAATCCTATGCCAAAGGTACACCTCCATCCAGTGAAATCAGTAATTCTATGAAGGACAAGTCTCTGTGATTCTTCAAAACATATGGAAGGAAATGTAAAATATTTTCCACACCCCACCCATCAAATTAGTTAACAGCTGCTCTTCCACAAAATAATTAGCCAGTGAAAATTAGCTCATCCGCACATGCATTAAAAAAAACTGGAGC
This sequence comes from Heteronotia binoei, assembly GCF_032191835.1. Lineage (NCBI taxonomy): Eukaryota > Metazoa > Chordata > Lepidosauria > Squamata > Gekkonidae > Heteronotia > Heteronotia binoei. Next base: position 90,645,313 of record NC_083228.1, on the reverse strand, counting down.
ACCAACAAAAATGACAATAATTAGTAATAAAAAGTGGAGTCATGGTAACTATTCCAATATCTCTCTCTAAAAAAAAAAAAATCCTTCTTGACACATGAACAATTCACTTGACATTGAAACAGTTATTCTGATATGTCAAAAGTAGTGTTTTTCCTGGCTTATTTATTCAGGGATTTATTTTTGAACAAGCTACAGCCAAGATCCTATGAAATCCACATAATAATATACAAATAAGAACAAGTTCTTCAAAAGGATCATCAGTCCCCCACCCTTATCCCTGGTAAATTATGTACTATCTGTCAATTCTAATTTTACATTTATGCAACCAGGTTTTCTATAAAGGGATTTGGAACCTTGCCCCTTTTTTCTTGCCAAGAAGATATATCAACCATCTATAATGGGATTCCACTTATTTTCATTCTCTCTTCGCTGCTATGAAATGTATACTGTGGGCATATTATTTATTTATTTAAGGGAAGAAGATCTGATCTTTGGGGCCTCCCATGCTCAGACATCCCCCCCCCAAAACCCCACAGCACTATGGGATTTTAAGTATTGTCATATTCTACTATTTTAATAACCTTTAATCTTTGTCTTTACACATGGTGCAAACATTTATAATATTGCCAGTAAGCTGCATTGTTGAATGGAAAGTAGTTGGAAAGGCTTCGTATGGTTTCAATTGATTTGCTATTCCGGAAGGTTTGAGCACCCCCATTAACTTGACTGTGATGCCAAATAGATCGTTGAAAGATTTCTCTTTTTGCTGTGTCCCATATCCTTTGTATTGTCATCCCTTGATGTTAACTTTTGTTCAATAGTTCTTTAAAACCATGGTAGTCCTTTTATTCTTCCCACAAGCGCCTTCATTTATATTACTACTACTTACTCATGAGTACTTTAAGGATATTATGTCAAACACCCTGAGTTCTGTAACTCAGTGGCCCCCCAACCTTTTCAGCACCAGGGAGCAGTTTTGTGGAAGATAATTTTTTCCATGGACCAGTGGGGGTGCTGTGGTTTTGGCTGCCTCAGGCTGCTCCCACACCCTCACCCCATCCCTGCCCTCCATGGGGGTCTTTAAAAGAGGGGTAGGTGAAAGTCACTGCCACGCTGCTCGTTCTGCCCGCCTGGGTAAATGAAAGAGGTAGTGCTTCGGAGTGAGGCTGCACTACCTCTTTCATCCACTTGGGACCCAGGCAAATGAAAGGGGCAGTGCAGTGCTTCTTCCTCACTCCATGGCCCAATCGCTAACAGGCCACAGACCCTTACTGGTCCATGGCCCAGGGGTTGGGGACCCCTGCTGTAACTCATAGGGTAAGAGTCTTTAAACCAGGCCTTGAATTCAGCAAGAGCTCACAGGAGCACAGCTCCTGAACTTTTCTGAGGGTACCCCCTCCTCCTCCCCACCTACCTACCTTGCTCATTGAATAGTAGGTGCAGCTGCATAACAATCCCTGGATGAGCTCCACCACCTATTTTTCTACAAAACGGCCCCTGCTTTAAACAATTGATTTCTGAGCTGTCTTTCTGTAATTGCCTTCATGGAAAAAAAGAGCTGCAAGGAACAGACATTCCCATGGATGGAACAATATCTGCCTACAGAGCACAACTTTCTTGCCTGTCCCTCACACTGCAGCCCAAAACACTGTTCCCAGGCATTCCCCATGAAAAGCACCAGGAGAGGGATTTGCAACTGAACTGGGAGGGAAAATGACAAACTCATAGACCTCAGGCAGAATTTTTTCTGACTATGGAAACACGCCAGTGAATCCAAGCTCTGTGTATGCCATGTATCAGGACAACTTGCTGTGTGATTCAGAGCATGTGTCAACAGGGGCTACCAGCTAGTTGCCTAGTCTGATGATGAATACTGCTGACTACACAGACATGAAAGCAACACTTACCTATGAAATACCATTTGAAATGATGCGTGCCCTGCCCCTGGGGCATGTGTGGCTTCACTAGCAATCCAGTAAATGCTGAGCCTGCACTAACAACTGCTACCTTCCACTTTTCAGGTGTGGTTAGGAATAAAAAGTGTCACAAACTGTGCAGGTGCAAAACTCACATATAAACTCAAAAATACAACTCATTTTAAATTGTAAACATAACAGTAATACATAGGGTTGCCAGGTCTGTATTGGATAATACCTGGAGACTTTGGGGGTGGATTTAGGAGAGGGTGGGGTTTGGGAAGGAGAGGGGCCTCAGTGTGGTACAGTGCCATAGAGTCCACCCTTCAAAGTAGCCATTTTCTCCAGGAAAGCTAATCTCTGCCAGCTGGAGATCAGCTGAAAAAGTGGGAGATCTCCAGGTCCCACCTGGAGGCTGACAACCCTAGTATGTGGAGATTCCACTAAGAGAGAAAAATGGCATTACAAACAGCAGAATTGATTTTTGCACAGCATGACTAGTAGCTTTATTTATATTTAGTATGTGTCTCCTATAGATTGAGCGAGTACCTTACCATGTTCCCATTTGAAGACTGATTGAGCTGTATTGAACATTTGTATTGAACATTTTCATATAGTTTATAAAGGAGAATATAATTATCTTTCAAATTGCTCAGTTTTACCTGCCTTTCTAGTTGAGACACATTTTTTTAAAAAAAATTGAACCATCTTCCACCTGAGATGGCTTCAGCACAGCTCAAACGGGTCAGCTGCTGGGCCCAAGGGTTCTGGCAGGGTCTACAGTCACTAACCCTCCACCCATGTCCCTCACCTGCCTCCATCTATGGGCCAATGCCCTGCTAATTTGTTTGTGAGCATTCTGCCATCCATGTTCCTGGCTGTTCATTCTGCCCATTGCTAGCAGGGAAGGGTTTATGGTTGGTGCATACCAGCACTGCTGGAGGTCACAATGATGGCATTCCCAGCCACACACACTGCCCAGTGCCATCAGAGAAAGGGCATGTGGGTGGCTGTGGCCATGAGTAGCAGGAGGTTGTGTGGGAAAGTGGGCCCCATGCTGGTGAGAGACTGGAAAGAATGCATGGGCAGGGGACCTGGGAAATGAGTCTGTCCAGGAAATGTCACAGCTGCACGAGAAAAGCCACTGACATTATCCACTGCTAATGGATTTTAGGCAGTCATGACACTGAAATTCAGAGTTATCAAAGGCTCAGAAATCAATTACTCCAGGTACCAAGTTGGCATTATGGGCTGTCCTGAAGTTTGGGCCAAGTTTGTAATACCTTACCCTGCTTCAAACAGCTGCTTTGCACCTCCAGGAAGGGAGAGTGGTGGCGGTAGCAGGGTTCTAATAATGGCCTCATCTTGAATGTGTCAGTTGCCTTTGGGTAGTCTGGTATATGATCCTGGCTCAGTCAGTGGTATGTTCAACAGGCCTTAAATATGACACTTACCTCACATTAGCCCCACTTGTTACTTATCTCTTTTAGCCAGTTAGAAGGAAAACACATGGTGGGGGGGGATGGGGATGATTTCCACTAGGCTTTATTTTTTTCTGAGTTTTTTGCAGAGAACTCTTGGGATCTGGGTTGCTCAGCTAAGGCTTAGTAAACCTGAGCTAATTACAGGGCAAGCTGGAGAGGGCTTTTCCGTCACTAACTCATGATGTCTTGGCAAGTGGAAACACACTGGGAGATATTCCCAAGGACCAGGAGAGAGTGGTCAGTTTTAAGGTGTGTATGGGGGCAGGGGTGAAGTCTTGTTTCCTTTGCAGTCCTTTGATCCCTGCAGTAATCATGCTTAGAATGTACACTATAAATTGTTAAATTCTGCTCTTTTCCATCAACTTTGAATACTGAAATAATTAGAGTTGCCAAGGACAGAATGGTTTTCTTTTTGGAGAATGGTTCTTCTCTGTAGTATCTGTTAAAAGGCATTCTCAAAACAGGTGCATGGCAAATCCATTCCCTCTTAGTTTTTGCTAAAAATGTCAGTATCTTTAGGTTTAGTCAGCTGATTTCTCTCAACTTTTTATAGTATTAACATTGTTGAGCATTATTATTTCTTGTTTCTTTTATAATGGTACAACACAATACAAAATACTTGCACAAAAGATATATACAGCCAACCACACATAATTTATATGAAGACCTTCAATATGTGCTATGCAAAAGGTGCTGCTGATCTAGATGCATAATTAAATTTGGGTGAGACTTTTACCATCAGATAGTGAAAATCCCTCACAGGTTCATTGACTTGGAAAATTAGTAAATCCTCTCCAGTTCAGTGCTTAAAGGTACTGTCACATATTTGGTTATATTTTGCTTTAAAAAGAAAGGTTTGTGATTTTGTTTTATGACTATGATGTGCTGATTATTTGATAGATGTTCTAAGCCATTAAATGATGAGAGTAATCAGAAGAGGTGACAAAGGACGCTTGTATACCTTGCACCACTTTTAAGGAATAGCCTCTAGCCAGTAGTTGTTCAAGCAGAATTCACTTGGAGAGCTGTTTAGAGTATGTAGAACTTTTGCAGATACACTACAGAAACTAAATTCATCAGGCAACATTATTTACCTTGTGTGCTTAGACTAATTCACTAACAGTTTAGTCCCAAGCAGAGTTACACTCTTCTAAACTTATTGTGGGAGATTTAAAAAACAAACAAACACCAGTGTCATCTATGCCTCTGCATCACTTGGAGTATGCAAAAGTGATGAGAGTGAGCTCTAGGAACTGCTAGAAATGCTATAGTTTCTGGAGATCCTAGAGTGGCCCTATTCTGGTTTTCCCCAGAAGTGACAAAGCAGCACACAGGGCATCATGGCCCCCATGTCTCCTCCCCCAACCCTTCAGCTGGCTGCCAGATGCATATTCCATATGGCAACGGTTTCTTCATAGGGTTTCTGCTGGTAGTAGCTTGGTTGCTGGTGTCACTTGAGAACAAATTGATTAGTGTAAGGTGTGAAGGCTCCTGCTCTGAAATCAGTGCCTTTCCCTCATCTGATCTTCACAGAATCCTGTTTTTCTTGGTGTGCCAGAATGGGTTGAGGAATGATGATGATCAGTACCCACCAAAATATTATGATTAGTGGTTCTCCCTGGAATTAAAGCCCATGTACTCACTGCAAATGGAAGGAGAGCCAGTGCACCAGGCCTTTTCCCTGCACTTTGTTGTCTATTGCATTAATGAGATCGGCTGCTATGATCTCAAATACCCTGCATTTACAGGCAATATTGGCTGGGCATGTCTCAAGTTTACAACTATGCTTTCGCCAAACAAGCTGAAATATACAGCTTACTAATTGGCTCCTTTTTAAAAAAGTTTATTTCTATTTTTGCCCTATCCTGTCACAAAAGCAGCTACCTTAGCTGTTCACTATAATGAGCAAAAGACTTCAAAGGTCACCAGCCTCATGTAGTGGCCCAACAACCGCAACACCCAGAATAACAAGGATGAGGCAAACTGTTTTGGGTGCCCACTGGGGAGAAAGGTGGTAGGTAAACAAAGTCAACAATTAATTAAACTTATCAAATGAGCCTGTATAATAGAAACACTGTAGCCAAAGCAACTGATGCTATCCATTAAAAAAAGACTTGCTGAGACAAAGTGTTACTGGTTATTTGAATAAAGTAAATATGTTAACTGTTCTACAGACCCGTTTGGAGATGACTTACAGAGCTGTAGTCCTGTTGCACTCAGTGGGGACTGTACATGTCTAAACAGGCTCTAGATTGCTTCTATTTATTTTGGTACTTTATTTTGAGCTTACAAACGAAAACAGTAAAACAAGCCTTTCATCCACTTCTTTATTATTTGGCACTCTTTCATCCTCTCTACTTTCATCCTTGCAATAAACATCCTGTATCTTTTTAGAGAATAAGAAAGAGAGAGCTTTCATTTTTCCTAAGTAGAAAAAAATAGTGTTGGAACCAAGGAGACTTTTTCTTCAGCAGTGAGGGTTGAACTGGTTGGGGAAACACAGGGCTTTTTTTTAGCAGAAACACACAGGAACACAGTTCTGGCTGGCTTGGTGTCAGGGGTGTGGCCTAATATGTAAATGAATTCCTGCCAGGTTTTTTCTACAAAAAGCCCTATGTGAAACAATGGTGACATCAGGGGTGTGGCAAATGAGTTTCTGCAGGGCTTTTTCTTAAAAAAAAAAAAAAAGCCCTGGGAAAACATAATATTGAAACCAGAGTTCTGGCAAACCCTGCACTCCCAGTAAGACTAACTCAGCAGTTCTGAAGATTTTCTAAAATTCAACCCACTACTCAAGGCTTAGACGTCCATTTCCACCTCCTGCCCAGTTTGCAAGTGCAACTTCCATTTGGGAGGGTCATGTTACTGTCCCACCCTTTTGTTTCCACAGGGCTCAAGCAGATTTTCCCCAGTGTTTCTCTTTCTCTGGATGGCAGTATTGGGATGAAATGGGGTTAAAGCCTCATCCTGTCCTCTTCCCTCTCAGGGGTGAGCTTCTGTGGCATTGCTTCCCAGATTGTTCCTCTTCTACCAACACACCGGGATGATTTAAATATGCTCCCATAAGCTGTGCAAATGTCTTCTTTCATGAGAAACTCTAATGAGACATCCTGGTCTCCCAGTTTGAGCCTTGGGTCATTGTTGCCAAGGTGATTGCACTGCATTAGGTGACCCTTGCAACATTGTCCTAAACACTGGACTGGCAACTGTGGTTTCTCAAAGATTTATACTCTGCCATGCTGGTGTTTTGGAGTCACTTGATGCTAGAGTCTACGTGTTTGTTCAGCTTCTTTCAGCTTTCCAATATGATACCACATTCTAGCAACATTCTAGGAGTCCACAGAGAGTGAGTTAGTGAGTGAGTGAGAGAGAAAGAGACAGAGAGCGCGTGCACACTGCTACCTCACTTCAAAACCTGTTCATTTTTGTTCTTTTAGTCAGCTTTTGCAGTCTTTCCACAGTCTTCACTTCGAAGAATTAAAGACATTTTCTCTAATTGCAATCTTTAATTTCACTTTCTGTTACAGTTATACTAGCAGAGTGATCACCAATGGACTGAAAGCACAAATTAATAACCCAGAACTGAAAGTCAGAGCACTGGACCCACACATCCGCACCTTAATTGATAAATTACAGCATTTTAATCAGGTAAGCAGTTCTCAGTAGAACAGTTAATGTTTTGTGTTTGGTCTAACAAACATCATTGTATGCATAGTAAAAATGAAGGTCTTCCATGTGATTCTCTAGGATTCTGGGAGTGAAAAAAAACAACCCAGGTCCTAGTGTATGTTAGCTGACCAGGCAAGACTGCATCAAGTCATTGCAACTTTCTGTAATTTATAATATTGATTGCAGCCCATAAATCTGCTTCTTGTAGTGCTGAATTGTTACACTCCATGCACTGAGTCCTACAGATTGGATGGGGTTTGAAATGGTTCAGTGCCCTGGAAATAGTGTTTTAAATTTTGAAACAGGTCATCTTGCTAACTAAGGCAGAGCCAGATTAGAACTTGTAATGTTTTTTTAAAAAAATAGCATGTACAGTTTTACTGAAGATAATTTTTAATTTTCCTAACTGAAATGAAAAGATGTTCTGTCAGTAGGCGTGCCAGAAATATGATGAATGTGTGCTTTCTTAAGTGATTCACTTGAGCGCTATGGGTTGTACTTGGCTGTCTACACAGAACTTCAGTCAGGCAGTGCTGAATATATTACGATTCCTTAATCATATTGCTGCAGTACAATATTCTACAAATCACAGAGATGGTGTCAATCCAGATTAGTCAGAGCTACCTACCATGCTTAACAGCAATCAATTTTCATTTATTGTGAGCATATTTTTGTGTCCAGTTTGAGAACATGTTGATAACAGCTTCCACCAAGTTTGTAATGACAGAGTAGCATCTCCTTCCATTAGAGAATATGGGAATAGGTGAAATTGGCAACTGCTGTTGGCTGTAATATTGACTCTGCTGATTAGTGTAGAAAGTAATTGTGTGCATTGTGTGTACTCAACTGTTCAAATTATCTTGTCATTCTTTTATCTCTGGGGTTTAATGGGGTGGCTTATAGGGGCCCTCCAGGATAACAAAGAGCATGGGTAGTTTTATGAAAGAAAGTTTCAAATCTCCCTTTCACAAGCTTCAGTTCCCTGTGTTATATGGCAAGATTTTTCAAACTGTATTTTTCAAAAGAATGTTGTGGTATAGCCAGTGAAGTATTCAAGAGGAAAAGTCAAAATTTCTTTTGGGCAAGTGACTGAGTGTACTTTATGTAGCCCTTTGTTCTACAAAAAGATCTGCACTTGCTGATTACCAGACATAAATTCTCCAAATGGGCCTGGATCCTATAAACTGCATGTATAAGGCACTTGTGGGGGCTAATCTTCCTTTCCTTTCCCTTCCCACAGAGGTCTCCTGTGAATCCCCAAAAGCCAACATTGCAAGTAGAGAAACTTTCAAGGATAATCTGTCATGCAGTACTGGGAAAATCAGATCAAATAACCTAAGGGAGGGGATGATTTCTTAACTAATGCTCCTTTCTCATTGTAAACCCCCATGCCACATAATACTTTGTCTGTGAGGGTTCCATAACCCCAACATCTACTTTTCAGGAGTTACGTGGGGCTGCTAAGGGAAACAGAAAGTGAGGGCCTACCTCCAAGACTGGGACTCAAGCTGCAGTATCATTTAAATCATATAGTATATATTGTATTGCATCCTCTCTTTCTTCCTTTTTGTGACTTTTTGTTGACATTTAAGAGAAAAGGATGTTTAAGTGAAGTCCTGCCTCTAACAGATTGAGATTTGTAAAAATGTAATTGATTGCATGGATTAAACAGAATACTTATTTTTGCCTTAAGATGATTTGTTGTTAAGTAATATTAATTACTTTGATCATAATTTTAGTGAGTATTTCTTCAAAGTTCAAAGAATCAGAGAAGTTGTTAAATTTCTCTTTTAAGCTTTCAAATAAAACATCAAACATACTTAACAGTTTTCTTCGGGTTTTTATCTCAGAGTAGGATTAATTCAGAAATAAAAACTGCCACTCAGAAGTTAATTAAAACTCATTTGTATAGAACTGTTTGTGGGGAATATATATATTTCGAATATCCCATGTATATTGGAGTGTACTCCCTGTTCTTCAGTATAATGATTTCTATTGTGTAGGTATTCTTTGTTTTCTGCATAAAATAAGCAGAAACCCTAATTTGATAGTGTCACTTAACTCTGGTTGGACAGAACATGTTTTCCTACTTGTATTGCATGATTCTCAGACACTTGTGGCAAATATGACCATGATATGTTTCACTCTTCTGAACCATTGCTTCTGTAATCCCAGTCCCAGTAGTGGGACTATTTCAACTTCCTGGAAAGAGAACCTTGTTTGAAACTATGCTGCAAGTGAATAGCTATATGTGTAGCACTTCACAATTTTCAGTTAGCACAGGTAATGAATCCAGGGAATGATTTTAGGATAGCAATGGCTGTATCCACAGATGGCTTGGTTCTATTCCCCACCTGATTTTGTCCCCAAACATAATTGTGAAGGGAGTGAGTTTGAAAAAGGAACCTGCCTGGGTGGTGACCACTTTTTTCCATCCCGTTTCCTCCACCTATTTAAGCAAACTTTGGTTACTTTTAACAAGGCCAAGCATAAGTAAATTCCTTCCTTTTCATTTCACACAAGTTTCTTTAAATCAAGGTGTGACAGACTGAACTTTTAAAAAAACATAGGAGTGTTGTACAAACAGATAAAGGACTGTGAAGGGTTAATTCTTCACAGAAACAGAGAGCCTTGTGTGACAGGCTGCTCCAAGAAATCTGATTGGTTAACATCAACAGATCAGTGAGAAACTTTAGAGCTGAGTGCTTAGGAGAAGAATTCATTTGGAATTCAGCCCTGACTGAGAGCAGTTTAGCACAGATAAAGAACTGGGGAAGGTTAGTAAGGATGAGTGGATAGTTAGACAAAGACTCCCATTCAGGCCAAGGAAAGGGGATAGACAGGACTTTTTTGAGCAGGAACACAGTTCTGGCTGGCCTGGTGTCATAGGGTGTGGCCTAATATGCAAATAAGTTCTGCTGAGCTTTTTCTACAAAGAAGGCCCTGGGGATAGATCTTATAGTGAGAAAAGAAAATTTCCCATCCAGTCAAATAGAGAGTTAGCTCTGAAGAGTGAAGAGATCCATGGTCTGGTGTGATTAGAAACTGGCTTTAGAGACTTTTAATCAGTTAAAATCTCAAGACTCATACTGGTGTTTCAGGAAAGGATTGGGGTACTGGAAAGAGTGTTACTAGCCTACTGGAAACCAAAAGAGTCAGAGAATATTCAAATAAATAATTCTAGAGTATTTGGGAAAATACTGGAGCAAAAGCCTCTCAACATAAATACGTAACTCTGAATAGCATAAAAAAAACCCTCTCATTAGTCTGAAATATAAGAACTAAAGTCAGGGTGTGGCCTAATATGCAAATGAACATGTACTGATTTTACCTCAGAGTTATCTATATTGAGTTACCTCAGATGTTTTACCCCTGATTTCACCTGATGTTTTCCCACAGTGTTGAAGAAAATATTTTGTTACTTTGAAATATAAAAACTTCTTGAGTACCATGTAAATTTTATATAAGTTAAAGGCAGCTCAGTCACAAAAGGGAAGGAAATCTCTGAGGGAAAAAGACGGGGGCATTATACAGGGGATTACAACTCAAAACAGTTATGTGGGCAACCTCTGATATCATCTAGCTCAGTTTGAAAGGAGAGTCAGACAGTGCCTCTCAGTACTTTCTGCAGTATGAAATGCATGGATCTAATTCCCACCCCCTGGAGGGGAGGGATTTCATTTGTATGTTGCAGCAGGCAATTATCTTATATCAGGATGGGAGAGTTGGAAAGTTGACTGTCAGTTGTTCAACAGGCTGAGAGGTAGCATTCTGACCTCCCCCTTTCCTTTGAAAAATTCATTTTAGCATCTTGAGGGAAGGGAAACCTTGGAGCTGCGAACTTAGAGTTGCCAACTCTGGCTTGGGAAATTCCTGGGGACTTGGGGTGGAGCCTGAGGAAGGAGAAGCTTAGGGAGTGGAACGAGCTCAGCATGGATGAAATGCTATAGAGTCCACCCTCAGATTTTCTCCCAGGGAACTGATTGCTATAGTCTGGAAATCTGTAGTAATTCCTGGAGATTTCCAGGCCCCACCCAGATGCTGGCAACCTCACTTTCATGACATCCCCAATACAGAGCTTGGCTATAGATTATGGATTCATTCTAGATACCTCAGTGTACTCAGTTATTTAGATGGAACCTAATGATTTTCAAATAGTTTAATAGAAACCATGGAACAGTTTGGCATGAGTTGATATAAAACTAAAGGAAAACCCCATCAGTGTTGATAAGACTAGGACTTATACTCCCATATTAATAGTCTTCCATAAAACTAAATGCAATTGATCTTAGTAGAACTTGGTAGAAAATCATTCCAGTAGTTACAAATAATGGCTCCCAGTAAGTTTTCTTATTTGTAAGTCCCACTTTGGTAGATAAATATCAGAGAGGCCTGATTTAGAATTTCTATGGAATCCTCTGTGAGCCACCCCAATTCCTAGTTGAACTGAATGAGCCCTGGCAGTGGAGATTAATGCTTTGGTTGGGATGTAGCTGCAGAATCCTGTCAGCTCAAAACTTATTAGAGCTCCAGGGCTGTGTGCCATATCTGATTTTTTACCTCATTTAACTACAATGGAGGCTAGCTGGACTGGCGGAAGGAAATGGCAGAAGCAGTGACTGTGGAGAGAAAAAGGACCCATAGATGAAGAGCTAGCCTTTGCCCTTAGGAAACGTCAGTACTCCAACACTATCTGACTTGATGCTAGGGTTGCCAGCTCCAGGCTGGGAAATACCTGGAGGATTTGGGTGGAACCTGAGTAGGGTGGGATTTGAGGAGGAGGGGGATTCAGTAGAGTATTATCAGGGCTTTTTTTGTAGCAGGAACTCCTTTGCATATTAGGCTACAGCCCCCTGATGTAGCCAATCCTCTAAGAGCTTACAGTAGGCCCTGTAAAAAGAACCCTGTAAGCTCTTGGAGGATTGGCTACATCAGGTGGTGTGGCCTAATATGCAAAGGAGTTATTGCTATTTTAAAAAGCCCTTCCAAGGCAGTCAGTTTCTCCAGGTGAACTGATTTCTGTTCCCTGGAGATCAATTGTAATAGCCATCCCTATGCATCTTCAGCCACCACCCGGGCATTGAGAACCCTACTTCATGCACTAAATCCACTGGTTGGTCACATATTCAGGTGACAGCCATCCCTATGCATAGCCTGGCAACCAATGAGAAGGTTAGGAGTGGGGACATGGAGAAGCCATGACATCGTCTGCACCACTACATCAATTCTAGGGAAAACCTGAAAATGATATAGAGTAGCCTTAGGAATTGTCAGAAGCTCTGTGGTAAAATCATATTGATGTAGGGTAAATCTGATTTCCAGTAAGTCCTATCTTACGGTTTTACCTATGGTTGTATCATAGAGTTTTTGGAGATTTCTAGAGCTATCCTATGTCGCTTTCAAGTTTTCCCCAGAAATGATGACACAGGCAACATCACCTTTAAAAAAAAAAAATCTTATCCTGCCACTTAGAGCCCTGGCAGGTAACTTAGCTGCCTTTTCTAGTTACAGTTGCCTGACTAACCAAACAAGATCACCTCTATGCTTCCCCACTTCTGGATTGTAATAGCAGATCATGAAGCAAACATAGTCTGTATGAAGGTGACAAAGATGGTGAGGGGTCTGGAGACCAAGTCCTATGAGGAAAGGTTGAAGGAGCTGGGGATGTTTAGCCTGGAGAGGAGGCAGCTGAGAGGTGATATGATCACCATCTTCAAGTACTTGAAGAGCTGTCATATAGAGGATGGTGTTGAATTGTTTTCTGTGGTCCCGGAAGGTAGGACCAGAACCAATGGGTTGAAATTAAATCAAAAAAGTTTCCAGCTCAACATTAGGAAGAACTTCCTGACCATTAGAGTGATTCCTCGGTGGAACAGGCTTCCTCGGGAGGTGGTGGGCTCTCCTTCCTTGGAGGTTTTTAAACAGAGGCTAGATGGTCATCTGACAGCAATGAAGATCCTGTAAATTTGGGGTAGGTATTTGTGGGTTTCCTGCATTGTGCAGGAGGTTGGACTAGATGACCCTAGAGGTCCCTTCCAACTCTATGATTCTAGTCATACAGATGGGGAAAATCCTTGCTCTGCAATGCAAAGAAAGGATAAATACCCAATGACTTTATCTTTCTGTTCATGGAACAAACCACATTTGGAAATGTCGGGACCAGTGCTAGGGCCTTGGCACCCCAAGCTGGCACCTGCCCTGTGCCCCCCACCTTCTCCGCTGCTGCACCCCCACCCGCAGGGATGGCAGGTGCAGTGGTGCAGCAGAGGAGGAAGCTAGGCTCAGAGAAGCCATGCCAATGTGCCTCCCATCTGCTTTTGCCTTTAAGAAGAGAGTAGTTAGACAGGGTGGTTCTCCTCTGAGCTCGGCTTCCCTTGTGAGGGAAGCCGGGCTTGTTGGAGAGAGAGCACACAGCCATGCGCTGTCCTGGTGCTCTCAGCTTCCCAGATTAGGAGCCCAGGAAGCCAAGAGTGGCAGGGTGGGGGGAGGGGGCTCCCAACAGCACCCCGTAGGTGAGGTTGCACACTAGTTGGCCGCCTACCTTGCCTACACCCATGCACCGGGCATGGGGAAATTTATTTATTTTTTTAATCATATTTATATCCCACCCTACCCAACAGGCTCAGGGAAGCTAACAACAAATAAAGCAACATAAAATATTAAAAAACAAAATATACAATAAATCATTTCCATACATTTTATAGTCATTAAAAGTCCAAGATGCATGTTGATGTTCTGGTTGTTCTGATGTTTCTGGTTTCAATCATGTTAGTTCAGTGAGATTGTCGGTGCTGTGGAATAATAGCCACCTCCTCTCAACCGTTGAAGGCAAGTTTGAACAGTTCGGTCTTACAGGCCCTGCAGAACTGTAGCAGGTCCCAAAGGGCCCTGATGTTTTCGGGGAGGGCATTCCACAGAGCAGGGGCTATTACCGAAAATGCTCTGGCTCTGGTGGTAGACAATCAAGCTTCTTTTAGTCCGGGAATCTTAAGAAGATTTTGGGACTCCGAACGTAATGCTCTCTGGGGTACATATGGGGAGATGCGGTCCCAAAGGTAGACAGGTCTCAGGCCATATAGGGCTTTAAAGGTTATGACCAGCACCTTGAAGTGAATCCGGAATGCCATAGGCAACCAGTGTAACGTTTCCAGCATAGGTTGAATATGCTCCCATACAGGTAGCTCCATTAACAACATGGCTGTTGTGTTTTATTATTTATTTATTTATTTATTACTTTATATTTATATCCCGCCCTCTCCGCAAGCGGACTCAGGGCGGCTTACAATATCATAAAAACAATCAATTCCATAAAAACATATAAAACCATAATACATTTATCAGGTTAAAAACTATTACGCTATCTCAGTCTAGTCTGGCGGTATTAGGTTCTGACTATGACCACCAGCTTCTGTAGGATGTCCGGTGGCAGCCCATTTTCAGTCAACCAGAAAAGCCTGCCTAAACAGTTCGGTCTTACAGGCCCTGCGGAACGCCGACAAATCCCGCAGGGCCCTTATAGCTTCTGGGAGGGTGTTCCAGAGTTCTGGTGCTGCCACCGAGAAGGCCCTAGATCTTGTTGCGGATAGCCTGGCTTCTTTTGGGCCAGGGGCGGACAGCAGATTTTTTGTCCCTGATCGCAGTGCTCTCTGGGGGATATATGGGGAAAGGCGGTCCCGTAGATAGGCAGGTCCCTGACCATAAAGGGCTTTAAAGGTTAATACCAACACCTTGAAGCGAACTCGGAACACAACAGGCAACCAGTGCAGCTCTCTCAGCACTGGCCGAATGTGCTCCCGTCGTGGTAGCCCCATTAACAGCCGTGCCGCAGCGTTCTGCACTAGTTGTAGTCTCCGGGTTAGCGTCAGGGGTAGCCCCATGTAGAGAGCATTACAGTGATCTATTCTTGAGGTGACCGTAGCATGGATTACCGTCGCTAGGTCGCTGCGGTCCAGGTAAGGGGCCAGCTGCCGTGCTTGCCGAAGATGGAAAAAGGCAGATCTAACAGTGGCTGCCACCTGAGCCTCCATTGTAAGGGAGGACTCGAGGAGCACGCCTAAGCTCTTGACCTTGGGGACCGGTATTAGTGGCACCCCGTCAAGGGCCGGCAGCTGGATCTCTCTCCCCGGACCGCCCCGACCCAGGTAGAGAACCTCCGTCTTCGTCGGATTCAATTTCAGCCGACTCAGTTTGAGCCAGAAGGCCACGGCTTGTAATGCCAGGTCTAGATTTTCCGGGGTACAGTCAGACTGGCCACCCATCATTAGGTAGAGCTGGGTGTCATCCGCATATTGATGGCAACCCAGTCCATACCTCCTGACTATCTGGGCAAGGGGGCGCATATAGATATTAAATAACATCGGGGATAGGACCGCTCCCTGCGGCACCCCGCAACTAAGGGGGTGCCTCTGGGATGCTTCCTCCCCTATCACCACCCTTTGTCCCCGATCTTGGAGAAAGGAAGTCAGCCACTGCAAGGCAGATCCCTGTATCCCCACATCGGTAAGGCGGTCAGTCAGTAGCTGATGGTCAACCGTGTCAAAAGCGGCTGACAGATCTAGTAACAACAGCACTGCAGAACCGCCCTGATCCAGATGTCGCATAAGATCATCCATGAGGGCGACCAGAACTGTCTCCGTCCCGTGGCCTGGCCGAAAACCGGACTGGAATGGATCCAGTGCGGAAGTGTCCTCCAGGAATCCCTGCAGCTGAGTCGCCACCGCCCGCTCTATGACCTTACCCAGGAAGGGAAGGTTTGACACCGGCCGATAGTTCGCCAATGTGGCCGGGTCTGCTGATGGTTTTTTTAAGAGGGGACGGACCACTGCCTCTTTAAGAGGTGTGGGAAAGATCCCTTCAATCAGGGACCTATTGATGATGTCCTGTAGTGGTTCACGTAGCCACGTTTGGCTGGCCTTTATAAGCCAAGACGGGCACGGATCTAACCTACAGGTCGTAGGGCGTACAGCTGCAAGGGTCCTGTCGACTTCCTCCAGACTGAGTGGGCTGAAAGAATCCAGAATTGAACCAGAAGACGTGCTCGGTGCCCCAAGTTCATCTACTGTATTAATTATGGCGGGTAGGTCGTGTCGGAGTGACGAGACCTTATCTGCGAAATAGCTCGCAAAAGCCTCACAGCCTATTTCCAATTCTCTACTATTTTGTTTGCCCTGCGGCAGTTCTGTTAATGACCGAATTATACTAAACAATTGTGCTGGGCGCGAGGTCGCAGATGCGATTCTGGATGCAAAGTATTCCTTCTTTGCAGTCCGAATAGCCATCTCATAGGCCCTCATAAATGACCTATATGATGTTCTCGTAGCTTCGTCACGAGCGCGACGCCATTGTCTCTCTAGTCGTCTTAATCGTCGTTTCATCGATCGCATCTCCGGGGTATACCACGGGGCGGATCGTGATCGAGGATGAAGAGGACGTCTGGGAGCGATTTCGTCGATGGCCTCGGAGAACCGGTTGTTCCAGGTCTCCACCAGCCCATCCAACGAGTCGCCGGTAGGCCAAGGGTCCCGCATAGCCATCTGAAGCCGCAATGGGTCCATCTGACTACGCGGGCGAGCCCAAATCTGCTCACCGCCTAAACGGGACAGAGGTGGTATGTCCACACGGGCCTTCAGGACCTGGTGGTCAGACCATGGCACTGCCTCAGCAGATATCTGACCCATTGTTACTCCCGCCGCGAAGATCAGGTCTAGTGTGTGCCCAGCCTGGTGTGTGGGCGCTGTTACATATTGGGAAAGTCCCAGTGCTGCCATGGAAAGCACTAAGTCCGTCGCACGAGTGGAAGCTGCGTCCTCGGCATGGACATTGAAGTCACCCAGGACTATAAGTCGGGGATGCTCCAATGCCCAGCCTGTTACAGCCTCCATCAAGGACGGCAGGGCACTGGCTGGTGCGTTAGGCGGACGGTACACCAGCCAGATTGCCAAACTCTCCCCAACGTCCCACTCCAGGCCCACACACTCCACGCCCTTGATCTCTGGCGGCGGAAGCGTCCTGAAGGAGCAATCCTCCCGCATGAAAAAGGCCACCCCTCCCCCCCGCCCGCTAGTCCGGGCCTGGTGAAGGACGGAGAACCCAGGCGGGGCTACTTGGGAGAGAGCAACTGTCTCCCCCTCCCGCACCCAGGTCTCCGTCACGCAAGCCAGGTCCATGTCCTGCCTGATGAAAAATTCTTGCAGGACTGAGGTTTTATTATTTATGGACCTGGCGTTGCACATCACCAGGGACGGAGGCGAGTGTCTCCACTTGGCCGTCCCGCTTGCCATCCTTGGGATGGGACACAGGCTGGAAGGGGGGCGAGCCCTCTTGTGTCTCGTACTCCTTCCGTTCACATTCTGCCTGTTCCCACCGCTGTACTTTCCCCTCCCCAGGAGCACTGGAATCCCCTGGCCCGACATCACTTATCACGATTTTCCAAAAGCTGGGTCTCTGTCTTAAGTCAGCAACCACACAGCGTGTTCTGTTCATTTGCCCACTCCACCTCAAAATTTCTAACCACTACTAGTCATCTCAGCCAATTAAATAATAAGAATTTTAATAATAATTAATTTTTTTTTCTTTTTTCACCCCTTCCCCCTGCTCTCTACTAATTAATTGATCACCCCCTCCCCCAACCCTCTTCTAATTAATTGGCCACTAGAAAAAATAATTAATTGGCCATTTTGCACCAGTTGCAGCTTCTGAATTTGAGTCAAGGACAGCCCCATGTAGAGGGCATCATTGTAGTCTAATCTCGAGGTGACCATCACATGGATCACTGTTGCCAAGTCATTGCACTCCAGATACAGAGCCAACTGCCTTATCTGCCTAAGGTTGTAAAATGCAGATTTGGCAGTGGCTGCTACCTGAGCCTCCATTGTCAGTGAAGGCTCCAGGAACACCCCTAAGCTCTTGATTTTTGGAGCTGGCACCATAGGCATCCCATCAAAGGCTGGCAGAGGGGTCTCTCAACCCAGACCACTGCAACCTAGACACAGGACCTCTGTCTTTGCTGGATTCAATTTCAGTTGACTGCCTGAGCCATTTCACTATGGCTTGCATGCCTGGTCCAGATCTTCCAGGGCACAGCTGGGCTGGCCTCCCATCAATAGATAGAGCTGGGTGTGAACTGCATACTGATGACAACTCAGCCCATATCTCCGGACAATCTGGGCAAGGGGGTGCATGTAGATGTTCAACAACATCGGGGAGAGAACCGCCTCCTGAGGCACACCACATACAAGTGGGTGCCTCTGGGATGATTGCTCCCCTATAGCCACCCTTTGTCCCCAGCCTTGGAGAAAAGAAGTAAACCATTGAAGGGCAGACTCCTGAATCCCCGCGTTATTTTAAAAAAATGTATATGATTATATCCTGTCATTTTTCTGGGTTGTTTTTTAGTACATATGCACACTTCAGTAGAAAAAATAAACATATTTCACAGTTAACACAGCCAGCTGAGAATATAAAAACCTTAGTAATGAATTACACTAGAAAGGTGTTGAGAAAAATAATAAAAGTGATGATAATTTTTTGTTAACTGCAAAAATGGTATTGCATATGTCTACCAGATTAATTCCCTTCTCTTTATTTATTTACAATTATATTCTGTCATTTGAAAAAAAGCATTCTTGGAGTAGTTTATATAGTTTTAAAACAACAATGAAAAATGTCAGAAAACTTTTTTAAAAAAATGGATACTAAAAAGCGAGAGAAGCAGGCAGAAATCTAAGATGTTAGGTCCTAAAACCACAGCAGAATGTCATCCTTAATATATGTAATAAAATACAACTGTAAGTCTAATCTTGACATTTTAAAAATACCTCCATTCTCAGTTTTAAAAGGCCAAATATGTGAATTTTCAGAGAGATGAACAAAGTTCAACAAGAGAAATGGATTATTTAAACGCTTGAATAATAGTATGTCTCAGATAGCTTGTAGGTTAAATAAGAAATAGATATAAAGTCCTTTTTAGGACTACAGTGGAAGAATCTGTGCATTGATATTAATACTGTAATGAGTACAGGAACTGTTGATTTCACATAACTTCTAAAATGCAGATACTGCAGAACAATTTTGAAAATTCTAACTTATTTCTTGACTGATTCAAATAATGATATAGAGACATTAGGGTTTGTAGAATTTTTCGGGCTCAAGTGCCGTGTTCTACTGGAGAAAGTTTTCCTTCCAGACGTTTCATTCTCAGCTGCGGAGAACATCCTCAGTGGCGTTGCAGCCGGAGCAGGCACTCTGACCTTCTTGGCTGCTGTGCATTGAGTGGGGCCAGGGCAGCTGGAGAGCTGCTATTTCTAGGCTGGAGGGGGTGTGGTGTGCCCTTTCACCACACCCCCTCCAGCCTAGAAATAGCAGCTCTCCAGCAGCCCTGGCCCCACTCAATGCACAGCAGCCAAGAAGGTCAGAGTGCCTGCTCCGGCTGCAACGCCACTGAGGATGTTCGCAGCTGAGAACGAAACATCTGGAAGGAAAACTTTCTCCAGTAGAACACGGCACTTGAGCCCGAAAAAGTCTACAAACCCTAATGATGTTACCAGCCGTGAAAACCTGAAATCTTTGATATAGAGACACACACAGATTATGTCCACAAGCATATTTTCAGGGTATTTTTCTCACCCAGGGATAGGATTAGTACTGAGTCCTGCTGGTAGGGTTGCCAGGTCCAACTCAGGAAATATCTCGGGACTTTGGGGGTGGAGCCTGAAGACTTACTCATCCCCTAAATAAATAAAAATACAATATTGCAGTTCCCCTGAATATAGTCTTCATTTTCTCTGCCTCTTTTTTATTCTTTTGTTCCCTAGCAGCTGCTAAATGAAACTGAACACACACACACACAGCAGCCAAAATAAACAGTTTGCATGCCCACATTTTTGTGATCCCCCTGGGGCAATGGTATAGATAGCTTTACTCACCAGAGTTGCTGAATGTAACAATCTGCTATATTTCAACCAACTTACAAAGAAAGAAGTCTAGGGGGTGAAGTTTTCTTCTATCTCATAATCAGCTTATAGTTAACTCTTTACTATCCTTTTTTTTACTATTTCTTTACTATCTCAAGAAGCTTCTGAAAAGAATACAAAATGAAAGTGGGACTGGGCTCTTTGGCGTCTTCTCTCATATATGTGGCTTTGCTTCCTCACCCCACCCCCTGCAGCTTCAGTCTGAGATTTAAAGTCATACACACTCCTTCCAAAACAGATGCAGTTTGCAAGCTTCTAACCCTACCTGAGATATAAAGACACATTGTGGTTGTTGAGGCAGGACTTCCCCCCACCAGCCAGCTGGCTGATGGCAGGTAGGAGCCTGAAAAATTGAACCTGGAGTCTGGCAAGTCTACCTGCTGTGCTGCCCATCATAGGGAATATAAACTGGCACAGTACAGCCTTCATGGGAATGAGGGTTGTCCTGCCCCCTACCCAAAGGAATCCACAGTGATGAAACACAGACCATCAAACTGCACCACCCCCAAATATACAGGTATGGTGGCTAAGGACGAGGAGCTTATTCTGGATAATCAGCTGCCAGATAACAAAGCTTTTACTGCACAAGCAGGCAGCCAGCCGTATGATGATTAGATAAATTTGAGGGTATGATGGAGGACTGGCAGAAATTAGTCAGAATCCTATGATCATTCAAGGATCAGTGATAGCCTTAGTGAAACGCTTTCAAAAGAAATTTCCTAACTTGAGGTATTTTTAGTGGAGCTGAGACTCTCAGAACACATCAATCTCACTTTCTCTTTACCTGCTGCCTCAGCAACAGTAGAGAATATAATTCCTGCAGCCAATCACAGTATACCAACATCAACATATACTGTAAGACCTTGAATAGACTACAAGCTTCACATATAAAGATGTACACCATAGGGTACATCATACTGTCACCATGTCTAGGGACAGGTGATGGGAATTTTGGTGACATTTTTCATAAAGAAAGCATGTTGTACAAACAACAAACATTGAGTATATAGGCAGAACAATGATACATGGAAAACAGATGAATGGCATTTCATGTCTCCGCTTAACAGGGTCTTGTCTCAATATTGCAAATACAAGCATTCAGCAGGACTCTAAACTCCACTTGTTCAACTGTGGCAATAAGAATGTCATTCCATAGACATAAGTCACTGGAAAGTGAGAGATGATGCTTCAAAGCAGATATCTAAATACAGAGAGTCTTTGAGGAGCTAGAACAAGGATCTGTTCATGTGCTTCTCTTCTGATTTGTTCTTATGGCTGTGCGGTTATGGAAGGGGGCCTAAATTCTAATCTTCCTGTATTACTACAGTGAAGATTTATAACTGATCCCACTATTTAGCACTTCACTTTGGTTTGAAAGTGCCCCTCCTTCAGGTTTTCTTCTTTAGAAACAATGCAAGCACATGTCCTGTGGTAGCACTAGCTTGGTTCCAGGCATGTGCAACTATAGCACCAGTCGTTTTTACAGGGTGGTTTGCCATTGCCTTCCCGTCATCTACACTTTCTCCTCAGCAGGCTGGGTACTCATTTTACTGACCTCGGAAGGATGGAAGGCTGAGTCAACCTGGAGCCGGCTGCCTGAACCAGCTTCTGCTGGGATCGAACTCAGGTCGTGAGCTGAGGGCTCCGACTGCAGTACTGCAGCTTTACCACTCTGCACCATGGGGCTCTTTTATATATGTATGTATGTATGTGTGTGTGTGTGTGTGTATATATATATATATATATATATATATATATATATGCTGGTGTGCAAATCAATCTTTGTTTCATAACATCAGAAAGCCTGAAGGAAGCACACTTGTGATTTCCCTTTGTTTAAACCTCCCATGTGGCATACCCATTTTCACCTTCACTGCACAGAATAATTTCTGATTGATCACTCTGTCCAGCTAACCCAGTATGTGGCAAATCTAATTACATCTCCAGTTTAGCATCACTGGTTTCTTCCTCTCTAATTAGACAGAATAGATTCCTCTCCATATTTGATTCCTGAGAGCATTTTAATTAGACCCATAAACTACCTCTCTTTGAACCCCGTAAGCTACAATCTCGGTGGCATCAGTCCTAAAATCACATGGGTTATTTTATTGTCATATGCTGCTTGAAACTCCAGTGATGCATTTAAAGACCCCCAATCTTGGAGAGAAAGCTTTGATTTGGTTTCCTCAGTTTTATTTTATTTTGTTCCCTAAATTGTATTCATTTCATTAATAGTATATAAGAGGTCCAAGCATAGTCAAGCTATGGTTTTCACAAACTGAGCTACTTTAATTTTAAATAAATGACAAAGCCTCACACATTTGGACTTGTGCTTCCAAATATACTCAAAGTTAAGTACCACATGGGGGGGGGGGGAAGGGTTCTTTGACTATTTTGGGATATTGTTGGCAGCCAGTGCAGAGTTTAATCATTTTGAATGCTGGTTTTTCTATGTTTCCAACTTCCATTTACGCTCACAAAATTGAGACTAGGTTGTTTAAAGTTGTTGCTTTCATCTCTTTGTTAATTACTGTGAAATTGGTAATTTGTGTCTTTCCCCTCACTAAATGTTGTTTTGTAATTTATGATGGTAGAATTTATATATGTTTATCTTTGTTGACTTTGTATAATTCAATAATAGAAGCTGGTTTTCATGGTGGGTTATGTACCTTTATTTTTTTGTCTTTTGCCGTGTTACTCTCTGTGTGTTGTATAACCTCCAGGGCCTGGAGATCTCCTGGAATTACAACTGATCTCCAGATGACAGATCAGTTCCCCTGGAGAAAAAATGGCTGCTTTGGTTGGACTGTAGGAATTATACCCTGCTGCAGTCTCTCCACTCCCCAAACTCCACCATCCCCAGGCCTCTTGCCCAAACCTCCAGAAATTTTCCAACCCAGAGTTGGCAGCCGTATTAACAGTAGTATGTCTGATAACTAGTACCTAACATGTGAAAGCAAACAGTCTTGTCTAGCACGAAAACTCTCGACAACACGACATTTCACATGTGTTGCCTCCATATTTCATATCTGAAACCTGGGCAGTTTTGATAATTTTTAACAATTTGTTTCAGTTGTAACAGAAATCAGCCTTTGCTGTAGAAGCTGATATTTTAAAAATAAAGTTGGAAGCAAACATCTTTGCCTGGGATAAAAGGGTCTTCGCATATCTGTCTGGGGCTGATATGCTGGGGCAACAATGGTCTCAGTAAACTGAATTCTGATAACCATTTAATTCTTCTCATTACCCTAGTGCTGGAATATACAATGCATGTGTACTCAAGAAAGTGTGTCCAGCATTGCAGTATTGATTCCTGCCCTGCCTTAGTATGCCAGTTCATCAGATATAACTTCAGCTTCCCCATTCTCCCTGACTTTAGCCTTCCAGCAGCCCTGATTAAAAGGAGGTGGAAAGATCTGCCAGCAAAAGGGTCAGCACAATGGGTCAGGAGCTTGTTTATGTCCCTAAGCCTGCCCTTCTGCTTTTGCCTTCTCTTTGCTTCTCCCTGTTCCTTCAGTTAGCTCTTTCTCTAAGTCTTTCAGATCCCTAAATCCTGTTCAGTCTTCCTCTATCTGTACACCCAGACTGAGTTTGCATGCTCAGACATATTCCTTCCTTCAGGCCTGTGTCTTGGCTTGCTTCCTGGATTGACTATAGTCCTATCCAGAATCTGACTCCAAATCTGAAAATAATTAATGGACAGAGAAAGGATCAAGATTGTACCCACATGAAACTTTCTTATACTGAATCAGACCTTATACTGAATCAAAGTATTTTCTACTCAGTGGCTCTCCAAAGTCTCAGGCAGAGGTCTTTCACATCACCTCCTGCTTTTAACAGTCTTTTAACTGGAAATACCAGGGATTGAACCTGGAACCTTCTGCATGCCAAGCAGGTGCTCTACCATTGAGTCACAGTGCATCCCACTGTCCCTGCCCTCTATTTGTTGACTGAGTCTTCATGAAGCCTGTGCACATACATGCTGCATCTTGTAAAAATATTGTGCAGTGCATCAGCTCATGTATAAAAAGCTTCTAGGCAGAGAGTCAGATAGATATACATAAGATGGGCATGGGAAGAATGGACAAGATCCAAATCTTCCCCCTCTCCATGAATTATGCAAGAGCGGGTAACTGAATATGGACAATGTTATTCTACAAAGAGTGGGCAAAATGGCTTTTGGCAATATGTATAAAGAGATACATGTCACAAAATTTGTAAAAACAGACACATTTGCCATTAATCTGAAAGAGAGAGAATGGCAGGAATACATGCATATTGCTTTTCCCTGAAATCTGTCTGAATGCTATATGGCTGTAATTTAACAGCTTAAATGTATTTCGTACATGCATCTTCTAGTGCAATCAGTGTAATTTCATGTACCTGAGAACTAAAGATGTTCTGTTTAAGAAAATATAGTAATGAGATATAATTAAACCAAAGATTGCTAACATGCTTCAAAGCAAGAAGATTTTACCCGAGACACAGGTCATTTAAAATACTGTCTCAATTAAATACAAGTGTAACATTTTTAAAACAAAGATCTGAATATCTATGTAAATTTTACATGTTGCATTATTATATGGCCGAAAATACATATCCCTAAAAGGGCTGTTTATTAGTCATATGCTATATTTCTGAATACGATGACGCCATTTCTCTTGCAAGTGCTTTTGAGAATTATTCGCCCAGATTGGCTTTGTTTTTGTTCTTCATAAAGGAAAATTAATCTTAATAAATCAGAATGGTATATTGAGTCATAGTTAACAAAAAGCAAAATTAGAAAAGAGTGCCAGATTAATAATGTTTACCGCCAGTATCAGATCTAGGAATGTTTTAATCATTGATTGGTTTTAATGTGAATTTAATATGAATTTATTGTTTTATTATTGTGTTGTTCACCTTAAATGTTGTTAGCCGCCCTGAGCCTGCTTCGGCGGGGGAGGGCGGGATACAAATAAAATTTTACATTACATTTTACATTACATTGTTGTTTTAGCTGCTCTGTAAGTTGCAAGGGGAAGGTTCCTCAAAGAAAGAGCATGGATTTTTTAAAAAAAGGATTTTATCAATAGGAAAGGGTTGGTTGCTCCTGCCATAGAATAAATCAAACAGTCATTCTTAAAGTAAAGCGAGAAGGCTGACAATCATCTGCCAATTTCCATTGACCTGGGGTTCAAGCAGACTGAGGGGAAAAGGATAGAGAGAAATGACAATTGCTCAGGTAAAACTTGAAATTGGATTAATTCAAGAAGTTTTACTAACTTTCCAATCATATGAGCAGTGGACCAATTCAGTGGATTGTGGAGCAGAATAAAACCTTCTGTTGGAGAGATTACTTGCTAAATCCACTAATCCAGTTTTTGGGATAGGGACACTTTAAATCAGATAGTCATTTTGTAAACCATGCCAAGAACACTTGGTGCAGCCCATAGATTGTGCTTTATACCTTTTGTAATTGTTTAGCATAACATTGGCCCTAATGCTTTGGCCACTCAGCCATTCTTGAAGAATTATTCTAAGTGTAATTGTATTATACAAAGAGACTGGAAGCTGTGAAGCAGTTTGGTGCCATTTATATTCATGTAATAAATCATGTATTCTTTTTAAGGGGGAGAAATGACTCTGATCTAAGTGCAAGGAAAGGTCAGAAAGCTCCCTGGCTTCATAATGCAGTCTCTAAAGGAGAAAATAAGGTCATAAAGGCAGGTATCATAGGAGCAATTGATCAGCTTGCTTCTACCAGAGTTCTGTTCCTCATCTTTGATTTTAAAGTCTCTGATTGTAAGAAATACAGCAAGATTATGCCTAGAATTATTTTTAAGAAGGATTCATTCTTAAGAGAGAGGTGTGGATGGGAATTTAATACATATTCCTTACTTATCTATAAATATATATATTTGAGGCAACTTCCACCAGGAAATGTAATAATTAAAAACAGTGTTGCTAGGTCCCTCCTGGACACTAGTGGGGAATGGGAGGGTAGGGTTGCTAGATCCAGATTGGGAAACACCTGGAGATTTGGAGACAGAGCCTGGAGAGGACAGAGACCTCGGTGGGGTACAACATGATGGAATTTATCCTCCAAAACATTCATTTTCTCCAGGGAAACTGATCTCTCCAGGGAAACTGATCCCATCTGGAGACTTGCATTCCTAAACTAGTGAAATAACATGTAGTATATATTCAATAAATTAAAACCAGCAATCACATCAGAATACAAATTTGTAAATATCCTTGTGATGGAACATGCCTGCTCTAGCCTGCAGGCCATGTTCTGCTCTGCCTTCCTAGGTTTTTCTCAATACCTGGAGAGGCTTTTCTGCAGGGGTGCCATTGCTGGGACACATCTCCATCCAGTGGTTCAGCAGCTGAGGGGGCCCATTCCTCATGATTCTGTCTGCTCAAGGGCTCCCAGGAAGTTACCTGACATGCAGAGGGTGCAGGTTGAGCCCACATTGCTGATCAGTGCTGCCAACAGCACAGGGAGCCACCACATGGGGCTCATGTTGCCGGCCAGCTGGGGGGGTGGGCAGTGGTGTGATGTGGCAGGCACTGGCTGCCTACTCAGCAAGGTATAGCCCCAAGCTCCTCTTGCAGAGTTGCACAAAGGCAGCTGGTAAAGGAGTAGGGAGGCACAGAGAGGAGGGGCCTCAGCCAGGTGGAAGGCAACAGTGCTTCAGGAGGCCCAAAGAGGCAGGAGTGGACAGGGAGTTGGGGCATAGCAGATTCAGGGTGCATCACCCTTCCACTCCTGCTGAGTCATGGGCCTGCTGCAGGGGTTTGAAAGTTCAGAGAGAACACAAATGTCTTTTCCTGGCTCCTAAATAATATACATTTGGCATCGGATGAGCCTCTGTGATGAACAAATTCCAAAAGGTGGGCGCCACCACTGAAAATGTTTTGTCTCTGGTGCACATCCACTGAGCTTCAAAATATGGAGGCACACAGAGCAGACCTGCCTCAGTTGATGGACAGGTACATATCCAAGCAGGTGACATTCAAAAAGGTGGTTTTCATGCTGCTGCATTTTGAGCCAGTTTAAGTTTTGCAAAAGTTATCATAGGGGAGTCCATGCAAAGTGGACTGAATTAGTCTTACCTTGATATTATCAGCACATGGATTACTTTTGCCCAGGGGTTGTTTTGTAGAAAAATAGGTGGTGCTTGAAGAGCTAATTGCAACAGAGTGAATATGAATCTCCATATATAACTCCAGACTGAAAAATTCCCAAAGTGTAAACATAAATGGGACTATACGCCATCCAGAAAGTAGTTTGAGTCCAGTGGCATCTTTAAGATCAACAAGGTTTTCTTCCAGTATACATTTTTGTGTGCAAGCACACTTTGTCAGGTATTATCACTCAAATACTAAGTTAAGCCTATCTGATGAAGTGTGCTTGCACATGAAAGCTTATACCATGAATAAAACTTGGTTGGTCTTAAACATGCCACTGAACTCAAACTTTGTGTTGCTGCCTCAGACCAACACGGCTACCCCACCTGAACCCATTCTGAACAGTAAGATGCCACAAACTGTGGTTTAGTTGTTATCCACCAGCTATGCCTCAATTTTTTTCTGTGTCTGAGTAAAGAATGCACAGTGTGGACTGGAGTAAAGCAAACAAACCATGCACCAAAGTTCAAATAAACAAATATATCAAGATATTTTCAAAACAATTCACATATAGTCAATATCCAATTGCACCATACATATCAGTCTCAATCCTGATCAGTCTCAATCCTGTGGATCCTGATCTGGTAGAAAGGCAGTATAAAAGTATTTACAATGAATAAGTAAAATCCACATGGAAGTGGCCCATGCTGCCCAGTGGTACTCACCATTGGAAGATTGGATGAGACTGAATTGTCTAAGAGGACTGGCCCCACTGGTGGACCTCCTGATGGCATTTGGGTTTTTTTTTTTTTACCACTGTGTGACACAGAATGTTGGACTGGATGGGCCATTAGCCTGATTCAACATGTTCTTATGTTCTTAAGATTCAAAATATTACCAGTAACTCTAGCAATTCTCACTATCTGCTAGTATACTTCAAAGGTTTTCACCTAAGCCCTAAAATAATTAGTGTGTATGTGTGTGTGTGTGTATGTTCCCACAGTCTCCTAGTCAGTTGCTATAGCATTAACACCTGCCATTGGTGTGACCAGTGACATCATAGTTGGTGCTGTCAGCAAATGCTGCCTCTTAAAGTAGCTCTGCTTGCATTTATTAGGCTTATTTACTTCTGTGTCTATAGTTTTTGCCAAGCTAAAATAGGATTTCATTCCTCACAAATGGCCCTAGCTTGACGTCCCTGATGAAAAATTAAAAATGTGCATTATTTAGATGCACCAGGAAAGGCAATTGCCTAATGATATAACTGGAATTTCACTGAACACAAGTCAGCCTTATGCATTTGGCTGATAATTCATTTCACTCTGGTGTAAGACCAGAAATATATATGAGGAGTATAGAGAACAATGGAAGGGAAATCTTTCATTTGGAATCATTGCTGTAGTTAATTCCAGAATACTCAGTTTCACCAGATGTTAACTGAGGCAAACAATGTAATGAAAAAAGTTGCCCCTAATGTGAAATGGCCCCACATCTCTATTTGATGTCAGTTAAACCAAAGGGGCTCTGAAAGGACCAAACCAAGCAAACTAAGAGTCCTGTTGGACACGTGCAGCTTGCTGCATGAAGTATCAAGGCACCTGGGCAATGAGGAGAGGAGGAGTGTTACCTGCTGTGGCTCCTGGGCAGTGGTTAACATAAGAACATAAGAGAAGCCATGTTGGATCAGGCCAACGGCCCATCAAGTCCAACACTCTGTGTCACACAGTGGCAAAAAATGTTATATACACACATACACTGTGGCTAATAGCCACTGGTGGACCTGTGCTCCATACACTGTGGCTAATAGCCACTGATGGACCTGTGCTCCATATTTTTATCTAAACCCCTCTTGAAGGTGGCTATACTTGTGGCCGCCACCACCTCCTGTGGCAGTGAATTCCACATGTTAATCACCCTTTGGGTGAAGAAGTACTTCCTTTTATCCGTCTTAACCTGTCTGCTCAGCAATTTCATCGAATGCCCACGAGTTCTTGTATTGTGAGAAAGGGAGAAAAGTACTTCTTTCTCTACTTTCTCCATTCCATGCATTATCTTGTAAACCTCTATCATGTCACCCCGCAGTCGACGTTTCTCCAAGCTAAAGAGTCCCAAGCGTTTCAACCTTTCTTCATAGGGAAAGTGCTCCAGTCCTTTAATCATTCTAGTTGCCCTTCTCTGCACCTTCTCTAAAGCTATAATATCCTTTTTGAGGTGCGGCGACCAGAACTGCACACAGTACTCCAAATGAGACCGCACCATCGATTTATACAGGGGCATTATGATACTGGCTGATTTGTTTTCAATTCCCTTCCTAATAATTCCCAGCATGGCATTGGCCTTTTTTATTGCAAACGCACACTGTCTTGACACTTTCAGTGAGTTATCTATCATGACCCCAAGATCTCTCTCTTGATCAGTCTCTGCCAGTTCACACCCCATCAACTTGTATTTGTAGCTGGGATTCTTAGCCCCAATGTGCATTACTTTGCACTTGGCCACATTGAACCGCATCTGCCACGTTGACGCCCACTCACCCAGCCTCAACAGATCCCTTTGGAGTTCCTCACAATCCTCTCTGGTTCTCACCACCCTGAACAATTTAGTGTCATCCGCAAACTTGGCCACTTCACTGCTCACTCCCAACTCTAAATCATTTATGAACAAGTTAAAAAGCATGGGACCCAGTACCGAGCCCTGCGGCACCCCACTGCTTACCGTCCTCCACTGCGAAGACTGCCCATTTATACTCACTCTCTGCTTCCTATTACTCAGCCAGTTTTTGATCCACAAGAGGACCTGTCCTTTTACTCCATGATTCTCAAGCTTTCTAAGGAGCCTTTGATGAGGAACTTTATCAAAAGCTTTCTGGAAGTCAAGGTAAACAACATCTATCGGGTCTCCTTTGTCCACATGTTTGTTCACCCCCTCAAAGAAATGCAACAGGTTAGTGAGGCAAGATCTTCCCTTGCAGAACCCATGCTGAGTCTTCCTCAATAACCCGTGTTCATCAATGTGCCTACTCATTCTGTCCTTGATAATGGTTTCTACCAACTTTCCCGGTATTGAAGTCAGACTGACTGGCCTGTAGTTTCCCGGATCTCCTCTGGAACCTTTTTTAAAGATGGGGGTGACATTTGCTACCTTCCAGTCCTCAGGAATGGAGGCAGATTTCAATGAAAGATTACAGATTTTTGTTAGAAGATCCACAAGTTCAACTTTGAGTTCCTTCAGAACTCTCGGATGTATGCCATCCGGACCCGGTGACTTATTAGTTTTTAATTTGTCTATCAGTTGTAGGACCTCCTCATTTGTCACCTCAATCTGACTCAGGTCTTTCAACACCCCTTCCAAAATTAGTGGTTCTAGGGCGGGCAAAAAGTTCTCGTCTTCTACAGTGAAGACGGAGGCAAAAAATTCATTTAGCTTTTCAGCCATTTCCCTATCCTCCTTCAGTAATCCTTTTACCCCATGGTCATCCAAGGGCCCCACTGCCTCCCTGGCTGGTTTCCTACTTCTAATATATTTGAAGAAAGTTTTATTGTTGGTCTTTATGTTTTTTGCAATATGCTCCTCATAGTCCCTTTTTGCCTGCCTGATCACAGTCTTGCATTTGATTTGCCACAGCCTGTGTTCCCTTTTACTAATCTCACTTGGACTGGTTTTCCACCGCTTAAAGGAGTCCTTCTTACCTTTTACAGCTTCCATTACTTTATTTGTTAACCACGCAGGCCTTTTCTTATGCCTGTTTGTGCCTTTCCTAACTTGTGGTATGTATTTTATCTGAGCTTCTAGGATTATAGTTTTAAATAGCGTCCAAGCTTTCTCAAGGGTTTTGACCGTATGTACCTTTCCTTTCAGTTTCTTCCTCACATGCCTCCTCATCTCAGTGTATTTACCCCTTTTAAAGTTAAACGTGGTTGTGGTGGTCTTTTTGGACAACTCCCTATTTATACAAACGGTGAAATCAATAACATTATGGTCACTGCTCCCAAGCGGCGCAATCACTTTTGTTCAAGGGCAACAGATAGAATGAGGCCGATGCAAAAGTGGTGGAGGGTAAGACCAGGGCTTTTTTTTAGCAGGAACGCACAGGAATGCAGTTCTGGCTGGCTTGGCATCAGGAGTGCAGCCTAATAGCCAAATGAGTTCCTGCTGGGCTTTTCCTACAAAAAAAGCCCTGGGTAAGAACTGGAGGCTGCTTGCTCTTGTGAGAATAGTTCCTCGTTCAAAGGTTAGTGGGAGGTCTGATCAGGAAGACGAGGGTGTATAGCTAAGTTAAGCTGTGTGTTGAATAAACTTGTATGCTGTTTTCTGTTAGTGGGAGGTGTTAGAGGCTTTCAATCCAGTGTGTTTAATGCCCAAGTAACAACTAGGGTGGCCAGACCGTCCCGGTCACCCAGGAAAGTCCCGGTTCTGGCCCCCAATTCCAGGCTCCCGGGCTGGCTATACCGGGACCATTAGAGGTCCCGGTTTAGCCAGCCAGAGAGCCGGTGGGCCGCGCGCGGGGGCGGGGAAGGCGGCGAGTGAGGGAGGGAGGAAGCATCCCTGCGCGTGCGCAGGGCGATTGTGGCGGGCTCTGCACATGCGCGGGGACGCTCCCTCCCTCACTCGCCGCCTTCCTCACCTGCGTGCGGGGCCCGGCGGCGTTGGCGGAGGCCGGGGAGGTGGCGGAGAGGCCGGCACTGGTCGCTGGCCGCGCACGGAGGCAGGGAAGGCGGCGAGTGAGGGAGGGAGGGAGCATCCCTGCGCGTGCTCAGGGCGATTGTGGCGGGCTCTGCACATGCGCGGGGACGCTCCCTCCCTCACTCGCCGCCTTCCTCACCTGCGTGCGGGGCCCGGCGGCGTTGGCGGAGGCCGGGGAGGTGGCGGAGAGGCCGGCACTGGTCGCTGGCCGCGCACGGAGGCAGGGAAGGCGGCGAGTGAGGGAGGGAGGGAGCATCCCTGCGCGTGCTCAGGGCGATTGTGGCGGCCTCTGCACATGCGCGGGGATGCTCCCTCCCTCACTCGCCGCCTTCCCCGCCCGCGTGCGGGGCCCGGCGGTGGTGGCGGAGGCCGGCCTCTCCGCCGCCTCCCCGGCATCCGCCACCGGGCCCCGTGCGCGGGCCTCCACCCGCCCTGGAAGCAGGTAAGCAGGGCAGGCAGGGAGGGAGGGGGCCGAAAGCGGGGGGGGCGGCTGGCGGGAGGGGGCAGCCTTCCTTCCTTCCTTCCTTCCTTCCTTCCTTCCTTCCTTCCTTCCTTCCTTCCTTCTCTCCCTCCTCCCTTCCTCTCTCCCTCCCTCCTTCCTTCCTCCCTCCCTCCTTCCTTTCTTCCTCCCTCCCTCCTCCCTTCCTTTCTTCCTTCCTTCCCTCCCTCCCTCCTCCCTCCCTTCCCTCCCTTCCTCCCTCCCTCCTTCCTTCCTTCCTTCCCTCCTTCCTTCCCTCCCTCCTCCCTTCCTTCCTTCCTTCCCTCCCTCCCTTCCTTCCTTCCCTCCCTCCTCCCTTCCTTCCCTCCCTCCCTCCTTCCTCCCTCCCTCCTCCCTTCCTTTCTTCCTTCCTTCCCTCCCTCCCTCCTCCCTTCCTTCCTTCCCTCCTTCCTTCCTTCCCTCATTCCCTCCCTCCTTCCTTCCTTCCTTCCTTCCTTCCTTCCTTCCTTCCTTCCTTCCTTCCTTCCCTCTCTCCCTCCTCCCTTCCTCTCTCCCTCCCTCCTTCCTTCCTCCCTCCCTCCTTCCTTTCTTCCTTCCTTCCCTCCTTCCCTCCCTCCTTCCTTCCTTCCTTTCTTCCTTCCTTCCTTCCTTCCCTCCTTCCCTCCCTCCTCCCTTCCTTCCCTCCTTCCCTCCCTCCCTCCTCCCTTCCTTCCCTCCCTCCCTCCTTCCTCCCTCCCTCCTTCCTTCCTTCCTTCCTTCCTTCCTTCCCTCCCTCCTCCCTTCCTTCCCTCCCTCCCTTCCTTCCCTCCCTCCTCCCTCCCTTCCTTCCCTCCCTCCCTCCTTCCTTCCTCCCTCCCTCCCTCCCTCCTCCCTTCCTTTCTTCCCTCCCTCACTCCTCCCTTCCTTCCCTCCTTCCTTCCCTCCCTCCCTCCCTCCCTCCCTCCCTTCCTTCCTTCCTTCCTTCCTTCCTTCCTTCCTTCCTTCCTTCCTTCCTTCCTTCCTTCCTTCCTTCCTTCCTTCCTTCCTTCCGTGGCTCTCAAATATCCGATGTTCATGTCTTGCGGCTCTCAAACATCTGAGTAGACAATACTGACTTTGGTGGACCCAAGCACTGATTCAGTGTAACTTTGTGTTTGTGTCTTCTGGTGCAATTTTGTTCTCAAATCCTGTATTTACTTCATCAGTATATGGGATAAGGCACTTTCTCAACTGTGCTGCATAATGCAGCCTATTTATTTTGTCCTGTTTGCTCTGTTGGCTCTATCTGCGCCACCTTCATCACTTTCGGGGTGTGGATCCCCCAGTGGGGTGGTCTCCCGACTCCCTCCGCTGGCTGTTTCTGATAGCCCTGCGCCCCCTCTTTAATTTGATATGTGTCCCGTGCGGGTGCCACCCTCCCGCCAGGAGATGCCGCAAAATGAGCCCCCTTGAGGCTTATGGCAGCAGGGCTCGGGGGAAGCGAGCTAGACTGCTGTTCTTTTGAGGGGTTATAGAGTGTTTCGAGCCCGTCCCTGTGGCATCGGTCCCATCGTTGTGGGACCCGGGGGGCCGGCGCAGCGGCCCGCTGAAGCAGCCTGTCGGTCACTTCCAGGTTCCTGTCCTGCATCTCGACCTGTGTTATTAGTGACAGGCTGCTTCGGCGTGACAGGCTGCTGCACACTCACATTCCTTCCCCCCTCACGGTGTCCCTGGCTGGCCTGCAGAAATTATGGCCACCCACAACACAGCTCCCTCCCTGCAAATCACCTGTTTGAAACCATTGGCTCACCTTGTTTCATTACAGAGCTGACTTTTAAAGGTACAGACTGAAGAAATAGGCTAGTTTGCAGAGTAGAGTTGGGGTGACTGTAGTATTCTGGGTGGTTAGAAGAGAACGTATTATATGCTTATATTTTATAGCATTTTACATTGCAGTTTATAGCATTTTACAAGTGCAGTGGGTTTAGAAGGGTGTAATTTTGTTTAGGATTGCACTCTGATGACCTAGCAGTTGGTGGCATGAATGTGTGAGAGAATCCACCTAAAAGAGAGGCCCTGTATCATTTTGGTATTCTGCATCTTAATTGTTTAGTCCTCTTAATATTTCTGTATAAGCCTTTCTCAATCAAACTTGTCAAAAAACGTTTATGGGAGTGATCTGACAGAAAATTGTTTTCCCTCCGCTCCAAAAACATTGTTATTCAGCTACTGAGGCTTTTATAATAAAGAATGTAGGAATAATACCAGGAGGGGGGCAGAAACAATAACAGAAAGGGAAATTATTAGCCATATATTTGAGTTTTTCCATATTATTCCTTTATCACATTCATTTAGTACTATTCCGTGTACCAAACGACAGAAAGAGAGCAGAAGATTTTGTTTAAAATTTTCATAAAAATTGATTTATTAGAAACAACTGGCTGGAATGCAATAGTGGATTGTGTCTTCCATGGTTTGAGTACTTACAGCTTTCTCATCTTTTCCAACAGCTAAAGATCAAGCAAACTCTAAATAGGACTTTAACAAAATTTGAACGTCTTATATCTAAAACTTTGATCAATGCTATACAAATATTTGCTGTTGAAGGATGACTCTTCTCTGACTACATATCAATTAGCCTGGCACAAGGATCTTGGAAAGATGCTTACAGATCAGCAGTGGGATCAGATCTGGTATTCTTCAGCTTTCACCTTGCAGTCTATGCCTATCCACCAACAAATATAAAGGTTGTTTATAGGTGGTATTTTACGCCTGTGAAACTTGCACAGTATTGGTCATTCTATGCCTCCATTATGCTGGAAAGGACATGGGATTATAGGCTTGTTCTACCAAAACGGTGGTCCTGTGACAAGGTCATGAAGTTTTGGATTAACGTTTTAGAAGAAATCAAAAGGGTTACAGGTTAAGACATCCTGTATGATCCAGTACTTTCATTAATAAATTTATGGCCTAGAACAGCATTTCTCATTTGCAGAGTCGTGACCTGCTACTTGGTCACACAAACCTCAATGCCGGGTCACCAGGGGCAACCTGACTGTCCCCAGCCCCCCTCCTCTCTTTATTTATCTTTGGCGCCGCAATATGGCAGCATGCTACAGCCCCTGCCTTCCATGATGCTAACCCGGAGACTACAACTAGTGCAGAACGCTGCGGCTGTTAATGGGGCTACCACGACGGGAGCACATTCGGCCAGTGCTGAGAGAGCTGCACTGGTTGCCTGTTGTGTTCCGAGTTCGCTTCAAGGTGTTGGTATTAACCTTTAAAGCCCTTTATGGTCAGGGACCTGCCTATCTACGGGACCGCCTTTCCCCATATATCCCCCAGAGAGCACTGCGATCAGGGACAAAAAATCTGCTGTCTGCCCCTGGCCCAAAAGAAGCCAGGCTATGCGCAACAAGATCTAGGGCCTTCTCGGTGGCAGCACCAGAACTCTGGAACACCCTCCCAGAAGCTATAAGGGCCCTGCGGGATTTGTCGACGTTCCGCAGGGCCTGTAAGACCGAACTGTTTAGACAGGCTTTTCTGGTTGACTGAAAATGGGCTGCCACCGGACATCCTACAGAAGCTGGTGGTCATAGTCAGAACCCAATACCGCCAGACTGGATTGAGATAGCGTAATAGTTTTAAACTGATAAATGTATTATGGTTTTATATGTTTTATGGAATTGATTGTTTTTATGATACTGTAAGCCGCCCTGAGTCCGCTTGCGGAGAGGGCGGGGTATAAATGCAAAGTAATAAATAAATAAATAAATAAATAAAATGCCACTGCCAACTCTAGCACTCTCTGGGTATCCTCCAGGCAGAGGATGCTCAGAGAGCACTACAGAGACTCGCGCTGGCCAGAAGCCCTCCCTCTTCCCTCTCTGATGTTCAGAAACATCAGAGAATAACGGGGAAAGCTCCTGGCCAGGGGGTAGTCTCTGTATCGCTCCCTGAGCATCATCTGCCCGTGGGACACTCAGGGAGTGATAGTGAGACTGCATGCCAGCCAGGCATGCTCCTCCAGCCTTCTCTGATGTTTGGAAACATCAGAGAGGGACGGGGAAAGCTCCTGGCTGGCGCACAGTCTCTGTATCACTCCCTGAGTATCCTCCACCTGGACCATGGGGATAAAACTGGACCACTGGGGGGGCAGAGTTTGGGAAACCCTGGCCTAGAAGATCAGTCCCTTGTGAAACCAGAAAACTTGTTTTGGTATTACTAACAGCTGCAAAAAATATTTTGCCTTCACGTTAAAAGGAACCATGTATTCCAGATGTGCATCAGTGGTGTCTGTAAGTTTGGGATTTCTTTCTCTTTGATAAAATACATTGGATTTTGCAATATGAAGGACCATCTAGGACAAATAGTTTAATAAGCAAATGGTCTATGTGTTTGAATGAATTTTTGCACAATTTACCAAATTCCTCTCATTCACTGCATGTTACAAACCATGATGTATATCTTTATCAATAATCTATATATATATATATGCATGTAATATCTAGTATAGGAGATTGATAATATGTTTATTGGCACCTCTGTATTACCTTGATAGTTAATCTTTAACTGTTTGCTCCTTATATGTATGCCAAAACATTTTATAAATAAAAGGGTTGCATTTTAAAAAAAGAAAAGAAGCAGCTGTAGGAAGTGATAAAGTGATTATAGATTATTTAAAGTACTGTTGTTTGTACACAACTGTCCAAACAGTATGGGAGAAGTTTAAAGACTGGGATTAAACACTATCAGATTGACAGACTGAGGGTCCAGGAAAAGACTGGCTACAGATGGGCTGCAGGCATATTCAGGTTCTTTGAGAGCTTAGGTAGTATGGACAATGTTTTTTACAACAATCAGATCTCAGTTCCATCTTTAAGTATCACAGCATGTCTGTTTGCTATTGAAGATGTGTCCTCGGCTATAAATTGGAGCTTAAAGTAGAGCAGCTTTGATTTGAAACATGATATTCAAACATCAGTGAATTACCTTTAGGTATGCCTTTGCCCAGTGTGATTAGGGTTTATAGGGTGATGGTCATAGGCTGGTGCAGTGGCAAGCTAGTGGGTTTTGGTTTCTTTTGAGTGTTTTTAACTTCTAGTCTTTG
The DNA here is from genome assembly GCF_032191835.1 of Heteronotia binoei. Taxonomy (NCBI): domain Eukaryota; kingdom Metazoa; phylum Chordata; class Lepidosauria; order Squamata; family Gekkonidae; genus Heteronotia; species Heteronotia binoei. Next base: position 90,607,967 of record NC_083228.1, on the reverse strand, counting down.
TATGGCTGTTTTTCAGAGAGTCCCTCAAGCAAGTTTTGGGAATGGTGGTCTCTGAGAGGCCCAACTACACATTATGTTGTCTGATGCGTTGGAGTTCAAAGACCTAACTTTGAAACTGCTGGGAATTCATTTCTCATGTGTATGTGGTCCCAATTAAGATCAGAACTTTGGTGCTGTGGCAAAAGGGGCTTCAGCCTTCCCATCTGCCATTTTTCTGACCCAAAATAGCCTGAAGTGGTTGTTATTTGATCCATTGAGAACTGCAATGAGTTGGAACACTACAGACTTGTATAATGGAGTTCCCAACAGCAGTCACTGATTGCTCCAAGGTCAGGTTGGAGAACCCCAACACAGCATACTGAAAATCATGACATACTTTGAGACTCAAGGTCGCTGTCCTTGGTGCAGAAGAATGAGTCATGACTAAGCCAAGCAAACCAGCAGTGCAGTTCTCCCATCCTTCTCTTTATTATTTCAAAATTCTAATAACATTTAGTTTTAAGTAAAATGCTAATGCAAGTGATTTTAAAAATAATATGATGTATGAAAACAATTATCTCATGTTTTATTGCAGCAGCTTTTCCATATCTAATTTGGGAATGTGATATAATATTATACTTTCTTGTTTACTTAAGTTAATTATCAGTTAGAATATGTCTCCACATATTTTTTCCTACATGCGGTTTTAATAATCTGCCAATTAATGAACAACTAGCATAAGTCTGATTACTTCTGGGAAGATAATTGGATATCATATAATAAAAAGTAACAAATGACATTTAATTATGTGGTTTTAAAATGAAGCCAGTGTATTACAGTTTATTTTTATAAAGTTTGTTACTGTTAAAAATGATAGATGTTAATTTAGCTCTGCAGGTTTCTCATTAATTTTATAGCTAGATAGTCTTTATGCCAAGATCAGGAACTGTAATGCATCAACTTACAGCAACTTTTATAGGTGAACTCTCTGTGACTTTAAATATTTTGCATTTCCTCCATCTATGATGACTGTCATGAACCGTGTATAGAAATGGTGCTTCAATACAGAGAACCTACTTTAATTTGCGATACATCAGTGACCAACCCACTCCTCCCCCATATCTACATAAAATAAACTTTTTGAGCTCTAAAATTCTAGTGATCACACCCATTCAAAATCAATTTCAAATAGTAATTTGCACAATATAAAGCCAAAACGTTTCAAACTTGGGTTTATTTGAATTTTAATTAATTACAGAGAATGCCATTGTATATACCTCTATTGCAAGAAATAAAAATGATCTTACTGTATTACACCCCAAGTGGCATATCCTACCTTTTTCTGGGATGCAAAATCTAGTGATTTATAAATCACACTGAGTGGGTAAGCTGTAGATATCCTAGGGCTCTGTACTTTGATGGGCCTGCTGTGAGTGGTCCATTCTATATAATGTGTGGCAAGGCTGCTATCCTTTAGTCTGCGGTATTAACATACCAAATGTCAGTATCAATGAAAGCATCAACATCAGGCAGCCATGAAACTGATTAATATGTGATGTAAATTTTAACCAACTACATTTTAAATAGCTTATAATATATCATGTTTTAATATCTGCTATAATAATAAAGCTATAAAGCAAAATAAATACCAAATACCTGATAAAAAGTACATGATGCTGTACTACTGCTGAAGCAGGCCCCACAAGCTTGCCTGGAGAGGAGTCAACCGGGGAACTATAGGCTGCTCTGAGATCTTGTGAAGAAGAGCTAAGTATTGTTGTTTAGTGTAATTAACTATAAATCAGGGCTTTTTATCTGGGGGAACACAGTGGAATGGAGTTCTGATACCTCTTTGTGGAAACAAAATCCACAAAAAATGTTTTAAAATTCATGAGGGGCATCAGTGTGTTTCTCATTCATTTCCCTCTTGAGAGTTCCAGCACCTCCTTTTCCAGAAGAAAAACCCTGACTATAATAAAACTCAGTTCTCATATGAAACAGCAGCGTAAAGGCTTGTTGAACCAGCTGCATGTGAAGCTTGTTCTACCAGCAGTCTGTTGTCAGAAGTAGTTTGCTGCCCTGTTTACTTGTAAAATATGCCCTTCACATTTGTCACAATGGTGGTGATAAGCATTGGGCTATACAGCAAAGTACTCACAAATGCAAGGATCTTCCATGATAAGGTAGCCAGCCTCCAGGTGCAGCCCAAAGATGTCTCACTTTTACAACTGATCTCCAGCTGGCAGAGACCAGCTTCCCTGGAGAAAATGGCTGCTTTGAAGGGTGGACTCTATGGCATTGTACCATGCTGAGGCCCCTCCCATCACCAGATATTTTCCAATCCTGACCAGGCAGCCCTATTTGCATATATCTGATATAATCAAGTTGGCTTGAGGGGAAGCTCCAGCAGTGCACTGACCTTTATCTGAAATGATACTGAGCAGTCCAGAATCTTGTCTTTCATTAAATTAAAGCAGTTTCTATTACATTAGAGCAGCAGAAAGATTCTTGAAAAGGGTTCTGAAGGCTTAAAGGTTCTGCTTCAGCATTATTATCTTTCTATGAATACACTGTTTTCTTCTACTGTTTTCTTGGGGAGGGACGGTGGCTCAGTGGTAGAGCATCTTCTTGGGAAGCAGAAGGTCCCAGGTTCAATCCCTGGCATCTCCAAAAAAGGGTCCAGGCAAATAGGTGTGAAAAACCTCAGCTTGAGACCCTGGAGAGCCGCTGCCAGTCTGAGAAGACAATACTGACTTGGATGGACCAAAGGTCTGATTCAGTATAAGGCAGCTTCATATATTCATATGTACTATTCAGCCTTCTCCAAGGAAGACATGGGGCAATGGTAGAGTACACTTTTTTGTATGCCAGAGATCTTGGATTTAATCCTCAGCATCTCCAGTTAAAAGACCTCAGGTAGCAGGTGTTGGGTTAGATTTTGCTCTGTCTGAGGCTCCCATGTTACTACTATTTTGCACATTAATAGCTTCCCCACAACATCCACAGAAGTGATTTCTACCTTTCCTCACAATTATGTCTCATTTGTTAAGGAGTCATCTCTGAACCCTAACACACATCCCTTCATGCACTGGAAAGTTAGCGGTCATTCAAGATGGTTGTTTTAAAGAATACTTTACTATGATACTGAAATTCAGATTTCTGTAAGATTTTTATTGTTTGGTGTGACCCAAACACAATCAATTCCAACTTTCTTTTTGGTGATTATTAATAATTACTACTGGAAGGATTGCCAGCCTTCCGGCAGGGCCTGGAAATTTCCCACTTTTACAACTGATCTCCAGTTGGAAAATATCAGCTCCCCTGGAGAAAATGACTGTGACTCTTTGGCATTGCACCATACTGAGACTTCTCCCCTCCCCAAACCCTGACTTCTCCCAGATCGACTCCCAAAGTCTCCAGGTATTTTCCAACACAGACCTGGGAACCCTACTACTGACTAGAAAGTTGATGCTTTCTCTGCTTCAAACTGCAAATAAGGGCTTCGGGTGGGCATAAATTAAGAGCTCAGCAGTGACATTTATGTTGGATATCACTTTCAACATTAATTTAATCTTGCACTATTCACTTTATTACTAAACACATCATTAAATTATAAACTGTTAAACTGTATAATTGAGGGTTGAGTCACAGAGTTGACGTCTGTCTGTTACATGTTGTATATTTGGATGCTGTCACTCATAATAATTCTGCATGCATAAAAGATTTTTTCACCCCTGGAGCCGCTAGTAATTCTTACGTTGACATCATAGTACAATTGTGCATTATTGTTATTGATCATTGTTACTAGAAATAAGTCTTGCTAAGCACACATTACAGGACCAGAATTGCAAATGGAAGATTTCCCAGGCAGCACAATTAAAATGTATGTAACCAAAGTCTCAATATATTGTACTGCAAGCATTCTCTCATGACATCAAGGTGAAAATAAGAGGTAACATATTTTATCTATTTGTAACACTCTTTTAATTGCTTTATAAAATCAACCAAAAACAATAGATCTGTCATGTTTTGCTACTAAAATCTGGCATAATTTGAAATGGTTTCATTTAAATACTAGGATAAGATCAAAAGCATCAGCTGTTTTTATTATTTAAAAAAAATACTGGAAAAGTCTCTCTGCATCCTAATCTATTTCACCGGATTTTTGTGGGGGTAAAAATGGGATAAACTCCTCTGAATTGTGCTGAGCTCCTTGGAAGAAGGACAGAATACCAGTGTGATATTTATGTTATTATTTAATGATAATAATAATATTTATGTTACTATATAAAGTATTGATAAACCTTTCCATTTCAGTTGCTGGGCATGGGAATTGTTGCAGAGCTTTTTCAGAAGTCAGTGAGCTGGATCTGGAGAATCACTAGTAGAGCTCCACTTGCACAGTGTGGTTTTATTAATTAATTAATTTAATCTTGAACCTGCCTTTCTCTCCCATGGCGACCCAAAGTGGTTTACATCATTCTCCTCCCCTCCATTTTATTTTCAAATCCTATGAGAGAGGTTAGGCCAAGGGTGCGTTCATGCTACAGTAAATAATGTGTTATGCAACTGGATTTTTACTTTGCAAAAATACAGTTGCAAATGCGTTATTCAGTGTAGTGTGAATGCACTCCAAGAGCGTGTGACTGGCCCAGAGTCACACAGCAAGGCTCCATGGAAAAGTGGGGATTCAGATCTCAATTCTAGTTTGATGCTTGGTGGCTCTCAATGGTAGCTTTCCTACTAGATCCATTCCAATTCAGCCCCTTGTGATCTCCTCCTCAAGACTGAGCATAATATTTGTTCATGTCTTGTAGCTCTCAAGACTTTGACACAGTACAGAATATGGTTTGGTGCCTTGCAGCTGGAGAAGGAGTCTGTGGAAGTTAGGGATTTCTTTTTGAATAAGTATCTTCTTCTACTATACAAAGCCCTTTGGATCCCTGCAAATGTTATATTCCCTCAGTCATCATAATTTTATGACACAAACATTGTTTTCAGTGGTGGTGGAAAGTTCCATCACATTGCAGCCAACATATGGTGACCCATAGAGTTTCAAGGCAAGAGAGAGAATTACAGCTCATCTCAAGAATACAGGGATCAGTTCACCTGGAGAAAATGAATGCTTTGGAGGATTATGGCACTGTATCCCACTGAGGTCTGTCTTCCCTAGATTCCATCCCCAAATCTCCAGGAGTTTCCCAACCTGGATCTGCAAGCCTCCCCTTCCTCTGCCAGTAGCCAAGGGGGACCTGGCAACCCTAGCAGGAGGTGGAATTTGGGTCAATAGATTGGGCGGGGGGACATATACCTGTGTGCAGAGCTGTTCATATTTATTATAGTTGCATATCAGTCATTTGACAGCAATTGTTCTTCACACATGTCATATAAATTCATAATTATACCTCCACAAGTTTATCTAGAAATGTAATTATCCCTATTCATTACATACCCTCTTGAAGCTTAACAGAGCATATTAAACCAGCTATAGAAAGCTTTAACAACAAAAGGTGCTATGCCGCCACACACACACACACTTGCAAGCAAGAAATTGACAATTGAACTATTTTCTTTTGGGATGTATTTTCAATAAAAACTTTCTTCCAGAAGATTTGTTATATAGATGCTGGCCAAAAAAAAAAAAAAATAGAACTCTGCTGTAATTATATTTTAGCGTATTTGTGACCTTTATCATTTGGACAACTGGAGTCTAATAGCAAAAGTGAAGTCATAGAAGAGGAGGGTAAAATAGTGATTGAAAGCACTTCTGTTATTAGGAAAGAAAAGAGGATTGGATGGGATTGGATGGGGGGCAGCAAGACCTCATGCTATAATGAATAAACAAGTAAACTTTTAGCAATCTGGAGAACCAGTCACACTGGGGTGCATAGAGGAGAGTGTTATAGATGTTGTATGAAAACAGGCAGCTCTTTAGTATTTTGATACTTTACCTTTTGTTATTCCTCCTGGGAGTGGACTAGATAATGAGAGGAATCAGGTCTATATATTAAATAAATACTGAACACACCCACAAATGCAAACTTGCAAAAGGGATTCCTGTGATGAAGCCTGAAAGTAGAGGTGTGCATTCGGTTTGACTGAATCAAAGAAGCTGCCGAATCACCCCTGATACGGAAGTATATGGCACCGTATACTTCCGAATCCAATTGGGACCCATTATACGGTAGCCGTATACAGCTCCCCGTATACATCCGAATAGATATTCAGAAGTATACGGAAGTCCATGGAAAAGGCGGGAAAGGAGTTTCTGCAGCCTCAGGGGAGCTGCTTGCCTCCTTTCCCGCCTTTGGAAGCCTTTTCCCGCCTCTCCCATAGCCTCCCTTGGATGAGGGAGGGGGAGAGGAGCCCTAGCAGCCAATCCAAAGCATGCATTTGCAAAATGCATTGCAAATGCATGCTTTGTAGAGCTGTTGTGTAGCTGATGGCTGGGCTAATCCCCCAGGCATCAGCAACATTGTTGTTCTTTTGTTTACTTGGGTATCCAAGTAAACAGTGTTCTCTGGCCAATCACAGAGCAGTGCCGTTTTTTGAAACTGCTCTGTGTAGGGCCAGAGAACCTTTTTAAGGAGTCTAACTGGCTGGACTCCATTCCATTGCTGCTGTGTTGGTGTTGGTGTGAGAGAGAGATAATGCTGCGCTGGCCCTTGGCCTCAGCTGCTGCTGCTCTCTCTCAGCCTTGTCTGACCTGGAGAAGAGAAGACGTCTAAGGTAAGACAGTCTTGGGGTTCTTGTTTTTATTTTAGTTAGTAAAAAGACTTTTTAAGACTCAGAGTTCCTTTACTGATCCAGATTTGGGTGGGTGAATACTGGGTAGCTTATTTGGGGTTAGGGTTAGGGGGTTCTGCTGGGGGTGGGCGCCTGGGGTGGAGGGGGTTTGCCAATTTGCCCATATCTTACTTTAGTGAGAGGACTTCTAAAAGTGCAGTGTCCCTGTACTTTTCCTGATTTGGGTGGCTTGGATTTCTTGGCGTTAGGATGAAGGTTTTTTTGGGTGGGGAGGGGTTGGTAAAGTTCCTGTATTGTTAAAAATCAAGGGTTTTTTTTACTGTTTTAAAAGGATTCTGTGTTTGATTTGTTGCTGCTGTGTTGTACTGCTGTTGTTCCTTTTCTCTTCTGGTTCTTGGGGGGGGGGGCTGTTTGGCCTAATTTTCATTGTTAAAAGGCCACTTTTTTAACACTTGAGTTTGTTGACTTTTTCTTAGTGATCTGCTTGGATCTATTCTCTGTTGCTGCTGGTTTTGCATCCTCCTGTCCTATTGTCCCTTTTCCTGGTTCTGGTTTTGAGGGGGGGGGGGTGTTATTGACTGATATGGCATGAGGTTTTTGTTGAAAAGGTCACTTTTTTAACAGTTGAGTTTCTTGGCCTTTTCTCAGTGATCTGTTTGGAACTGTTGTTGTTGCTTGGATCTGTCCACCGCTTCTCTTGTTTGAGAGTTGTGTTGTTTGGGGCAGGGCTGGAGAGCTGGCATCTGTAGATTGTGTGTTCTGTGGCAGGGAAGCTGGCATCTGGGTGAGAGACCCAGAATCAGCATGCTTGTTGTGCTTGGCCAGCTCTCCCATCATTGTTTGGGGCAGGGCTGGAGAGTTGGCATCTGTAGATTGTGTGTTCTGTGGCAGGGAAGCTGGCACCTGAGTGAGAGACCCAGAACCAGCATGCTTGTTGAGCTTGGCCAGCTCTCCCCACATTGTTTGGGGCAAGGCTGGAGAGCTGGCATCTGTAGATTGCGTGTTCTGTGGCAGGGAGACCCAGAACCAGCATGCTTGTTGTGCTTGGCCAGCTCTCCCCACGTTGTTTGGGGCAGGGCTGGAGAGCTGGCATCTGCCGATTGTGTGTTCTATGGCAGGGAAGCTGGCACCTGGGTGAGAGACCCAGAACCAGCATGCTTGTTGTGCTTGGCCAGCTCTCCCCATGTTGTTTGGGTCAGGGCTGGAGAGCTGGCAGCTGGGTGTGCTGCAGCCAGGTCTGCAGAGCAGACCTTGAGCAGATTGTGTTTTGTGTGGCAGTGACATTAGCATTGGCAACTGGGTTTATATTGGTTCTAGGCCAGCAGGGTTCATAGAGTAGATAGATGGATGTAGTGCATTTGGGTCCTATAGAGATTCTCTGGTGTGAAGTTAGGTTTGGCTTTGGGTGCCCCAGGAATTGGACTCCCTGGCCCAATCTTTTTGGGACTTGGAGGTTTTGTAGGGGAGAATCCCCTGCGGGTTCCCTGCAGTTTGGGGGGCTCTCCTTCAAACCCCCTGCCCCCCAGTAGCCTCTAATTATGCCCTATGTTGCCATTAATTTCAGTGGCCCATAGGGTATAATGGTGGGATAGGTGCACCCTCTTTGGGTGCCCCTGGAATGGGACCACCTGGCCCAATCTTTTTGGGACTTGGGAGTTTGTAGGGGAAAGTCCCCTGCAGGTCCCCTGCAAATTTGGGGGCTCTCTCTCAAACTCCTTCCCCTCCAGGCGGCTTCCAATATACCCTATTTTGCCATTGATTTCAATGGCCATAAGGTAATGGGGACGTATGTTCGGAAATAGCCGCGCATCTACCGTATAGGCGGCTATTCCGAGTACCCGTATTTGGAAATATACCATATTCCAATTTTTTTGGCCCCATATATTTCCGAATCTGATTAATTCCAAAAAAAATTTTTTGCACACCCCTACCTGAAAGTAATTGCAAGAGAGTACACTTGTAAAACTTATTCCTTCTTCCACTTAAAATATAATGGGGATTAATTTAGTCTTATTGATCTATATGTGAAGGCAAATTTTCTTCTGTAATAAGGGTTACTTACACTTATAAGAAATAATACACATTAAAACTTCACAATTAGGCAGAGGGCATCTATCCATCTATTAGATCCCCATCCCCCTACGCCCTCATGGCCCACTGCACCATTGTATTGTGGTGCTATACTATCTTGCTTTATATCATCGTGCTGAACTAACCTGTTGCACTTTACTGATTGTTGAAGTTGATTTTATTATGATTTTATTGTGATTTTAATTCAAATTGTTGTACTCTGCTCTGAGACCCCCCCAAAAAGGGGAAGGGGCAAAATAGAAATAAAATAACAACAACAACAACAACAACAACAACAACAATAATAATAATAATAATAATAATAATAATAATAATAATAATAATAATAATAATAATAATAATAATAATAATAATAATAATAATAATAGTAGAGTATTTTTTTCCTGGCATGGTTCCTTTGCCTTTAAGAGCTATATAGCTAGCCAGAATTGAGAATGTGTGTACTACATTATATTGAGTCAACCAACCTGTCTGTAAGTAGCTCTAAAAGCCCCTAGATAGAGGACTTTCATATCATCTACTACTTGATTCTTTCCTAACTGGAGATGTCAGAGATTAAACCCTTGACATTTTTCATCTAAAATAGATAATCCAACACTGTCATTGCTACACCCTAGTTCTTTACAAACTTTAGTTAAAACCAGCTGTGGAGTCTTGTGAGCAAAACTTTGTGAGCTTCTGGCATTAAAGTTGTGAGTGAGCAATTTAGTTTGCTCTGAGGCCATTCTCCCTGAGCTAAAACAAAAATGTGTGAGCCAGAGGTGAAGAAACTATGAGCTACCTCACACTAACTCAGCTTTGAGGGAACACTGATTTAAACTTTTTTTTAAGACCAAAGTAATTCCTTTTAAATGAGAATCTAATTCAGAAAGTTCATTCACTCACAAGTGAGTTTCCAGTGATCAATAAAAATTAATGAAGTTCAACCAACATTAGGTCAAAGAACAAATAGAAGTCTTGTGGACCTAAATCCTTTAGAATACTGGCTTGGAACTAGACTTGCCAGTCCCCAGGTCCTGGTGGGTGATCCCCTAGTTTTGCAGGCTCCTCCCTGTCACCACCCAGCTGGCCGGTGCGGGAGGGGGGGGGAGCCTCATCCCAACAGCCGCTATGTGCCTTTCCACCTTATAAGGCTTAGAAGAAGCTTGGAAACTCCTTGTGTTTTGAAAGGTGCCTTTAAATCTCAGCTAGAGGAAGTTGTATGAGGGCAGGGCTAGGAGGCAGAGTGATGTGGGTCTTCCTGGTGAGTCTGTGAAGCTGTGAGAAAGGAAGGAGCCCAGTCCCTCCATTTGTTTTGCATTCATTTCAGAAGCTGTTTGCACAATAAAATAATAGTAAATAGTAAACAAGAACCTTCCATTTCCCAGTGTTAGTCTGAAGAACTTGGAAGAAATACAGCAGATGGTCACATTCAAAAACTCCTGTGAGGAAAATTGCCCCAGTGTGGGCTTGCAAAATTGTTTATTTTGTCTGCTTTGTGTTTGTGTGTGCAGATTCATTTAGTGGAACTGCAGCTGCTAGGGGACAAGGAAATGATGACTGTATTCAGGGGAACTGTACTGCTGTATTTTTATTTATTTATATTAGAGAATGGAAAAGTCTCCTGGCTCCATACCCAAAGTCCCCAGAACTTTTTTCTGAGTTGGACCTGGAAACCCTAGTTGAAACCATAACCAATTTCATCAAGTAAGATTCAAAATTTGCATGGATTCATAATTTTGTTCACATATAGGAAGTGAAGGATGTGTCCAAATAGCTTTAAAGTTAAAAAGCGGATTGGCAAAATAAAACCAGACTCTTCATCTACTGTACTATTCCTGCATCAACATATCTAATTCTCAGTGTGGCCTAGGGTTGCCAGGTCTGTGTTAGAAAATACCTGGAGACTTTGGGGGTGGATCCAGGAGAGTGTGGGGTTTGGGGAGGGGAGGGGCCTCAGCAAGATATAATGTCATAGAGTCTACCCTTCAACACAGCCATTTTCTCCAGGAGAGCTGATATCTGCCAGCTAGATATCAGTTGTAAAAGTGGGAGGTCTCCAGGCCCCACCTGGAGGTTGGCAACCCTAGGTGCGCCATCTGTGGATACTGGTATCCAGAGACTGGAATTATGAACAAGCAAGAAAGATGCTTCTGCAAACCTTAGGGGGAAAACCCACAGATGTTAAAAAAAAAACCTGAGGAGATATTAGTTCATTATAAAGTGTGAGTCCAGTGGCACCTTTAAAATCAACAAGGTTTTATTCTGGGTATAAGCTTTCATGTGCGCACACACTCTTTAGAAGTTCTTCAGTCCATTATGTCAGTAGAAAATTAGAAAGGCATATGAGCAAAGCAAAGGACTAGATCAGGAGCAGGCAACCACTGCTCCATCTGCCAAACAGCAACATTTTGTTTGGCTGGCAAAGGCAGTTCTGCACCCAAGGACAGCCTTTGACAGGATTGCCAGGCAAGAAATCCTAAGCATCACCCAGTCTTGGTGATGTCACTTCTAGATTCAGCCTTGGCACCAGTGCTCTCTCTGAGCCATAGAGTCTTGTGAGCAAAATTTTTACTTTGTGAGCTACTGGTATTAAAGTTGTGAGCGAGCAAGTTGGCTACTGTGTAAATTCGATTGCTCTGGGACCATCCTTCCTGAGCTAAGGCCAAAATGTGTGAGCTGAAGGCTAAAAAACTGTGAGCTAGCTCACACTAACTCAGCTTAGAGGGAACACTGCTTGACACAATACCTATTTTTGTCCCCTCTTCCAGCATCTCCTGCTGATTACCACCTGTATTGGGAGATCTGTCACCTACAAGGATTTGGCACTACCTCTGGGACTGATGGTATGGGAGAAGGCAGGGGTATGGCTTATGCCCATCATTTATACTGCAGTAGTTGGAAACAACTGGTGCTTGCACAGGGGACTACCTTTACCTTTTTACCATACAGCTGCCAGCTGGGATCAAGACAACCTCTGAGGTAACAGCAGTGCCTTTGGGGCTTGGCTTACTCCAAGTGTGTCTCTCTTTTCCACCGTCTTCTGTTAGCCAGCACAGCAACATCTGCAGTTAGACTTTGCACTTCCCCCCCTCCTTACTCAGTTTGAAAAGGTTGCCTACTACAGCCTGAATACAACTACATGAAGCCATTTAAGAGAAACATGGAAATATAATAGTGTGTTTAAAAGCTAGCTCATGACAGGAAAGGATAATTGTTGGAGACCAAACAATTGATTTTTGCATATATTGCATTTATTTATGGAGTTCAAGGCAGTCTCTGTAAAATGAAGTACAAGGGAGAGATTCCTAAAAGAAATGACCGATTACAAGGTATCATTCACCCTTCTCTCTTCTAAAGCAGCATCCAGTATAACCCCACAACCTCTCTTCTACCTATATGGAGTAATTACACAAAATGGAGAGTTTTATTTGCTTTACAGTTGGGGACTCCCTCTCACCAGAATCTGTATAGTATGCTTGGAGCTGCTCTTGACACTGAAATGAAAGAGATGCCCATCCAAGTACTTACATAGGGCTATCTATGTGTACAAATATATTAGAAGCAGGAAACCAGCCAGGGAGGCAGTGGGGCCCTTGGATGACCAAGGGGTCAAAGGATTACTGAAGGAGGATAGGGAAATGGCTGAGAAGCTAAATTATTTTTTTGCCTTCATCTTCACTGTGGAAGATGAGAAGTGTTTGCCTCCTCTGGAACCACTTCTATTGTAAGGGGTGTTGAAAGATCTGAGCCAGATTGAGGTGACAAGAGAAAGGTCCTACAACTGATGGACGAATTAAAAACTAATAAGTCACCAGGTCCGGATGGCATACATCCAAGAGTTCTGAAAGAACTCAAAGTTGAACTTGTGAATCTTCTGACAAAAATATGTAATCTTTCATTGACATCTGCCTCTGTTCCTGAGGACTGGAAGGTAGCAAACATCACCCCCATCTTTAAAAAGGGTTCCAGAGGAGATCCGGGCAACTACAGGCCAGTCAGTCTGACTTCAATACCAATAGAAACCATTATCGAGGACAGAATGAGTAGGCACATTGATGAACACGAGTTATTGAGGAAGACTCAGCATGGGTTCTGTAAAGGAAGATCTTGCCTCACTAACATTTCTTTGAGGGGGTGAACAAACATGTAGACAAAGGAGACCCGATAGATATTGTTTACCTTGACTTCCAGAAAGCTTTTGATAAAGTTCCTCATCAAAGGCTCCTTAGTAAGCTTGAGAGTCATGGAGTAAAAGGACAGCTCCTCTTGTGGATCAAAAACTGGCTAATTAATAGGAAGCAGAGAGTGAGTATAAATGGGCAGTCTTCACAGTGGAGGATGGTAAGCAGTGGAGTGCCGCAGGGCTCAGTACTGGGTCCCATGCTCTTTAACTTGTTCATAAATGATTTGGAGTTTGGGAGTAAGCAGTGAAGTGGCCAAGTTTGCAGATGACACTAAATTGTTCAGGGTGGTAAGAACCAGAGAGGATTGTGAGGAACTCCAAAGGGATCTCTTGAGGCTGGGTGAGTGGGCGTCAACGTGGCAGATGAGGTTTAATGCGGCCAAGTGCAAAGTAATGCACATTGGGCCAAGATTCCCAGCTGCAAATAAAAGTTGATGTTGTGCGAACTGGCAGAGACTGACCAAGAGAGAGATCTTGGGGTCGTGGTAGATAACTCACTGAAAATGTCAAGACAGTGTGCGATTGCAATAAAAAAGGCCAACGCCATGCTGGGAATTATTAGGAAGGGAATTGAAAACAAATCAGCCAGTATCATAATGCCCCTGTATAAATCGATGGCGCAGTCTCATTTGGAATACTGTGTGCAATTCTGGTCACCGCACCTCAAAAAGGATATTATAGCACTGGAAAAAGTGCAGAAAAGGGCAACTAGAATGATTACAGGTTTGGAACACTTTCCCTATGAAGAAAGGTTAAAACGCTTGGGGCTCTTTTGTTTGGAGAAACGTCAACCGCGGGGTGACATGATAGACGTTTACAAGATTATGCATGGGATGGAGAAGGTAGAGAAAGAATTACTTTTCTCACTTTCTCACAATACAAGAACTCATGGGCATTCAATTAAATTGCTGAGCAGTCGGGTTAGAACGGATAAAAGGAGGTACTTCTTCACCCAAAGGGTGATTAATATGCAGAATTCACTGCCACAGGAGGTGGTGGCGGATACAAGCATAGCCAGTTTCAAGAGGGGGTTAGATAAAAATATGGAGGTCCATTAGTGGCTATTAGCCACAGTGTGTGTGTGTGTGTGTGATACAGAGTGTTGGACTGGATGGGCCATTGGCCTGATCCAACATGGCTTCTCTTATGTTCTTATGTACACATAAGAATCCTAAAGTGCTTTTCGTCACAAAGCTGTGTTTGAATAACCCCATTGTCTTGCCTCTATAATTTTCAGAAGAACATTTCAGAAGTTTTATTTTTATTTATTTATTTATTTACATTACACTTCTATCCCGTCCTCTCCACAAGTGGACTCAGGGCGGCTCACAACATTCATTTAAAACAGTAAGTCAATAAAATCTATAAAACATTAATACAATTAAAATTTAAAACTATTCCAGTGCTGTACCATTACTATGTTGGCAGTTCTGCTTTTCAGACGGGTGGACACCGGATACTCTAACTGATGTCAGGTGGCAGCTCTCTCTCGGTTTAAGCTTCGAAGGCCTGTCGAAACAGTTCAGTCTTACAGGCCCTGTGGAACATAGGAAGGTCCCACAGGGCCCTTATGGCCTCCGGGAGAGCATTCAATGACTCTAGTGCTGCCACCGAGAAGGCCCTGGCTCGTGTCAAATGCAACCTGGCCTCCTTTGGTCCAGGGGTGGACAGCAGATTTTTTGTCCCTGAATGCAGTGCTCTCTGGGGGATATATAGGGAAAGGCGGTCCCGCAGATAAACAGGTCCCTGACCATAAAGGGCTTTAAAGGTCAATACCAACACCTTGAAACGGACTCGGAACACAATAGGTAGCCAGTGCAGCTCTTTCAGCACTGGCTGAATGTGTTCCTGTGACGGAAAGCTAGGGGTTAACCAGAAACTGAAGACGCACAGGCCTGCGTCAGGTGACCTGAGGGTGGGGGCAAAGTGCTTGGAGCTCTCAGGGGGGGAAAGTGGTTGAGTGACAGAGTCTGCTGAGGCAGTCATTCAGTCAGTTGGTGTCCAACAGAGTTGGTGCCTGTCAGAAGTCTGTCAGTGTTGGGGCCTGACAGAGACTGAGAGGGTCAGTTCGTGCCTGACAGAGGCTGAGGGGACAGCTGATCCTGTGAAGGAGCTTGAGACAGTGACGGGAAAGTCTTCCAGAGACTGCAAGCTCAACAAAACCAGCCAAGAGGGCTGTGTGTGAGGAACAAGTGTGAGTTAGTCAAGACCTGGACGGTCACAGACACCTATATACATCTCTGAAGATCTAGTGAGGTGGTTGAGGGAGCGGATGTGGGTCTGAGACACCAAGAAGGGCTGAGAGGAGAGACTCCAGTCAAGGGGTGAGACTTGGCACATCATTCCCAAGAGGCCAGACCTTGGCTAGAGGTGGAGAGAGCAAGTTATAGGGAAACTGTGAACTGTGTAACTGAGAGACTCAAAAGAAGGAAAAAGTGATTGTAAAGCCTGAACCAACCGAGCAACGTGTTAGCCTGTGTAAATATCTCCCATATCCCCAGTTTAAAGACTTTGTGTTATATTAAATCTGTGGTTTGAGTTAAAGTTCTTGAGAGCCTATATTTTTGGGAAAAACTACAAAGCTGCTGTGGTCCCCTACGAAGAGAATTCTATTTCCATCAAATAACAAAGTAAAATACCCCGAAGAGACTGAAATATAGAGATCCAGTGAGGCCGTGAGGTTGGCGCTGCTATAGTTCCCATCGGGGGAGCCTCATTAACAGCCGTGCTGCAGCGTTCTGCACTAGCTGTAGTTTCCGAGTCAATGTCAAGGGTAGCCCCAAGTAGAGAGCATTACAGTGGTCTATTCTTGAGGTGACCATAGCATGGATCACCATTGCTAAGTCATTGTGCTCCAGAAAAGGAGCCAACTGCCGCACCCGTCGAAGATTAAAGAAGGCGGATCTAATAGTGGCTGCTACCTGGGCCTCCATTGTAAGGGAGGACTCAAGGAGCATGCCCAAGCTCTTGACCTTAGGGGCCAGTATCAATGGCACCCTGTCAAGAGCCAGCAGCTGGACACCTCCCCCTTGGACCACCCCGGCTCAGATAGAGAACCTCCGTCTTCGTCGGATTCAACTTCAGCCGACTCAGCCTGAGCCAAGATGCTACGGCTTGAAGAGCCAGGTCCAGATTTTCCAGGATACAGTCAGACTGGCCACCCATCAATAGATAGAGCTGGGTGTCGTCTGCATATTTGTGACAACACAGTCCATACCTCCTGGGCAAGGGGGCGCATATAGATGTTAAATAACATTGGGGACAGAACCACACCCTGAGGCACACCACATATGAGTGAGTGCGTGCCTCTGGGATGACTTCTCCCCTATCACCACCCTTTGTCCCCGATCTTGGAGAAAGGAGGTCAACCACTGTAAGGCGGACCCCTGAATCCCCACGTTGGCAAGGCGGCCAGTCAGTATCATACGTTCTAGCAAATCCTCTGTATTTGTGATAGCATGGGTGGACTTCTGTCTGGGCAAAAGTAAGCAATCTTCAGTAATTTCATTTGATGGCATTAATTAATTTCAGTGGGTTTTTTGTGTCTGTAGGTTTTAAATTTCTTGCCTGGTGTGCTTTTCCATATCTGAGAAGATTATAATTTACCATTTATGGAGTGATTTCCATGTTCGAGCCCTTTTTGCAATGATTAATTTTATAATCTACACAACAGCAGTATGAGGTAGATTTGCTGTTGGGCATCAACCCACTTTCTTTGCTACAGCAGGGACCCTATTAAGAGAAGCAATGAACAGTAGGTACCAATTAGCTTTCTCTTGGGTGTTGCCAAAGTGCTTAAATGACTTGAGGCCTGCTCTGGAGCCCCACTAGAATCAAAAGAAGGGTTTTTAAAAATTATTATTAGCAGGAATAGGCTTGGAAATAATTTCTTTGCTGAGACAGTTTGATTTGAGTAGCAGAATTACATTTGTCATAAATTCCCATCTTGCAGGATAATCCATTTGACATTCATGTGCTCCTCCAGAGGTTATCATTTTAAATTGGAAATAGTAGCTATTCCATGCTGTTTCCTTTAATCAATATCAGCTTTGTAATAATAATTTCTAGCAAGGTTTCATTTTCCCTGATGGGCTGATCCTGCTTCTACTGTAGTCAAAGACACTGACCCCTTAGTAGTACAGGCCTGGGGTCTGCAACAACACACCTTTACAATCTGTGGTGCTATGATTGATTATACTAGCTGAGGGTGACTTGCATGGCATGTAGGATTGAAATGTGCTGCCAAATATGTGGCGTTTGCCATTCAGCAGAATTTGGTCTATTAAATTAAATCCAGCTTTAAGGGGGGGGCACATTTAAAGGAATATACAGTGAAAAGTACCTCATTGGCTATTAACGTTGTATTTGGAGGCTGACAGCATTCCTGGAAACTACAATCAGGATATGGGTAGTGGTGCACAAATGTGCTAATGTCCAAGTATGCTGTCGTAGCAATTTTGACTTCCTTTTTCTTATAATTTTAATTTGGTAAGCATGCAAACTTCCTAATTGTTAGGAGGAAAATATCCAAATTATGGCATGGGGTACAACTCTCTTAACCTTACACAGATGATCTCACAGACAGGACATTGCCCACATTGGTTGCAATTCATATGGCCACCCACAGCATCAGCTGCATGTGTAAATCAGGGTATGTAGGGGAAGGCAGGTGATTTGCACTTCTAGTGTGACATACTAACTGCTGCTCTAAATTCCCCCTGAGGAGTTTACCACCCCCAGATAAGTCATGAACATTGGTTCATGACTTATTTGGGGGCGGTAAACTCCTCAGGGATCACTTTCAAGATGCGGAACCTATTTCATCCTGGAGCATCTGTATGACAAAGATGACTTGATAAATCTGACAAAGTAAGAACTGGCACACATTGTTTTTGTTGATGGATATGAGGAATTGTGATAGGAATGAGATTAAGACAGATGGAATAAGAGAACAATCTGTATTGTGTGAAGGCACATGAAACAGGATCTTTTGGAAGGATGAAGACTATAGTGCTGACAGAAGAGACAGTTGGTTATATTATAAGGGAATAAATAGGGATGCTGCAAATTTCCAATGAAGTTACATTTTTTGACACAATCAGATTGTGACCCAATCAAGGATATGTTCACGTTGCATCAAGCAGCTATTAGCCAGACACTGAATTTACAGCTGCCTGTTCATCAGAAGCTGACTCACAACTGGTTGAGGGGTCACCATCCCACCCTTCTTTCCTCCATAGATGGGACAGAAGCCGTGCTTTTCATCTCTATGTTGCATAAGAATGAGGACAAAGCTCAATTTTCTCCTTTTGTTTACAGCCCAAACTGAATGTTGGAGTGGGGAGAAGAGAAGACAGATCACCTGAACTTCTGATTACCTCCCCCTCCCCCTAAATTTACTGCATCTCAGCAAGTCAGGGGGGCCAAAAAGTATCCAGGATAAGAGATCAGTAATTAAATGACTTCCAGCAGTCATCCTGATTTTCCCGCTCCTCCCCACCCAGAAAACGTTGGTGGTTCAGAGCAAGATTTCCCCAGCAGGGGTTCATAAGTCGGCTCTCAGTTGATCTCTCTTCAGCTAGGGATTGGCTAGGGATCAGTAGATGGCTTCAAACAGGTTATGAACAGCTGATCAGCCCATCAATTATTTGGCTACCTGATCACCACTGGTTAATAGGAAGTGAGCTGTGCTAATAGGTATTTTGTCATCCCTAGAAATAAGGGGACAGAACTGAGCACAGTGTGTGGACAGTGCCATACAGTTTCAGCAACCACATTCTGTTGTTTGCTTTGCTTCACATTTTTTTCTCCCAGGTGGACCTCTGAAAAAAGAAACCGCAGCTCTTGGTTTGATGAAAACAATAGTAGACTCTTGTAGTCAATGGACTTATCTGCAGGCAGACCAGGATACTTTGAGATCTCAAAGTACTGGTTCAAATCAGAGAAATATGCAACAACCGGAGGCATTTAAAGAGATAAATTTTATTGGAACATTGATGGTGAGCATATAATTTTTTCTTGTCTCACAACATTCTTCTTCAAAAGAGCTTGAAAGCTGTGCACACTGTTGCCATCTATGGAATGAATGGTGAAGCTGGCTTGCACACAAACATATCAGGGGGTTGGACTAGATGACCCTAGAGGTCCCTTCCAACTCTATGATTCTATGCACATCTATAGAGTTCTAATTGTGCACTAGAGCTCCAATCTACTATAGATGCATGCCACAAGCTTGGGTCTTATTGAGGAATGAAATTACTCAGGCTTCTGAGTGCACAGACAGCCATGTCTTGCTAACACATTCATGCGTATCCTGCTTGTACCCAGGGACAAACACAGGCAGGCAGGCAGACATGCTGGATAGTCAAGGCAAGACAGAATCAAGACAGGCAAGGATAGTAAGTGCTATCAGAGCTATTGATCCCTAACAGGCAGACCTTTTATAGGAACTAGTAGCTTCATCTGTAACAGTGGCCTGAAGCCTGAAGGCAATTACAGCTGGACATGTCCAGTATCCTGCAAAGTCTCACAATGGATCTTGGTCTTTTGAGAACCCTGCGCCTCAGCTATAGAGCCTCCCTCCCCCTAAATTCACCTCCAGGCAGTCCATTGTCTGAGCTGAACTTCTGCCTGGGCTTTCTGGTTTCTCTGCTCCTAGGGTTCTAGGAGTGACCATGAGATCCCTGGCAATACAGAGCTCTCAGCAATGCTGGTCTGACTCCTGCTCATGGGCTATCTGGGCTTCTAGCCCAGCAGCCGTGGCTAGTGGCATGTCTTTTGATGGATCCTGAGTGTTAGAGAAGCCATAAACTGCCCAGCCTGCTAGGGTTTCTGCTTCTTTGGTGATAGCCACAACAGCATCCTTGCCCTCCTTCAAGGACTCCTCAGATCCAATCCTGACAATGGACTTTGAATTTTGTTTAATGGCTTCAGACATAGTCAGAACTTCATCCTTTCTAAATAAATTCTAAATAAATAAATAAATAAAAATCCTTTCAAATTTTATTTTGTCATTACCATCAAGCAGCCTGCTCATGATTCACAGCATGTCACTGAAAAAAAAAACCTGTTTCACATCTGTCAAAACTTTTTTTTTAAATGCACTTTTCAAATCAGTCAGGTTTTGAAGCCAGCTGTAATATCCGTAGGGCGTTCTCTCTTCCCTTCAGTTAACATCAGCTGTGGTTAGCATAGCTTTGAACTGTGTTTCCTAGATAAAAATACAGCATTTATCATTCTTCCATCACTTTCATCTTCATTTTTCATGTTAAGGTTTTATTCTTCTTACACCTAGGCAGTTCAATCTCAACATAATGTGAAATTCCCCTCCAGCACTTGCCTTGTAGGGAATATTGCAAAGATTAATTAGTGAATTAGTTTAGTACTTGGAAAGTCCTTATTCTTCACCCAGTTTGTCCAGATATAGATCCTATTAGAAACCACATGGAGAAAGGAATGTTCTGCGTACTCATACTTGATTCTGAACTCCACAGACTTGCCCCTTATAGGGCTGAAGGTTACATCCCACTGTTACATTCTGTGAGAGGAAGAAAAGAAGGAAAGTGCTGTCATGTTGCAGCTGCCTTACAGCAACCCATAAGGGTTTTTTAGGCCAGAACAAACAGAGATGGTTTGCCATTGCCTTCCTCTGCAGAGCAGCCCCAGACTTTCTTGTTGGTCTTCTTTGCTTAGCTTCTGAGATCTGATGAAATTAGACTAGCATGGACCATTCAGGTCAGATCATTCTATGAGATCTCCTACATTAATCTATACATCTATATTTTCCGCTTTTAAGGCTTTATGTATATGTGGAAGCAAATTATTTTTTGTCTATTATTCTGTCTTCTCCTTACCTGCAACTTGTTGGCTGATGCAGTTGGTAATGTTGTGGACCATGGAAAGTCCCTGTTTTTTGCCAGTTCAAGCATATACAGGATATGGCCATCCTCAGGGACACCAGTTGACTAGAGCCAAGTAAAGTTACATAATAAAAAGGGGAATTTGACAAAATTTGTCTCCTAGGTAAAGAGATTCCAGGGTGGGGTGGGTGGGTAGGTGGATGGGCAAGAGGGGGGGGATTCCAACCAACAGAAATGTACTGATGGTCATGTATTGCTTGTGTACAGGATAAAGACAGGCAAAGGAAAGGCAAATGTGTGATAAACTAACATAGTAGAGATGGGCATGAATAATTGGCTGATATCCAGTGTCACCTTTGAGAGTTTTCTAATCCAAGTGAGGAGGGATTTGTTAGTTGACTAGCTGTCAGTAAGTGGTGAATATTAAAGTGGGGATTACCCCATAATAGGGTATAAAATATAGGACACACCCGTGAGATCTTTCTCTCTATACTTATCACTCTTTATATTTTCTGTCATTTTTGTTCTGCTATGTTTCTCTGTCTCTCCATTGAGAGGGTCAAATATTGCCACCCAAACCATCTCAGCTTGACTACTTTGAGCAAGTGAGGACTGGCCAGTCTACATTGCTTGTTATTTTGTCTTTGGAAATTAGTAAAATTATTAACTTTAATCTGACAATTAAATAGTGTTAGCACTGTAGTGAAGGACTGCTGACACATGTTCTACATACAGTTTATTTTATTTTTTTATTAGACTGGGGGGAGCTTGAATAACTGATGTCACAAGTCTGACAAGTCTGATATCGAGAATGAGTCTTGATGTCACAAGTCTTCATTCACACTTAGTGCAGAAACTATTAACCACTTCCTATATCTTAGCTACTGAAGTTCTTAACTACTGAAGATCTAATAGTCATATCTGGTTCTTTTCAAAAAGAGTTTCTTTTATCATTGCAAGGTCTGAAGGATTCCCTGAAGTTTCTCCAATGGTTTCAGCTTGGAATATTAATTGTAAATCTATAGTTTTAACAGCACAAATCAGTTTCTCTAAGAGAGGTGTTTTCTCCCAGTGCAAGGAGCCTTCCCTTGGTGCACAATATTATTCCTGCATCCAGATACAGCAGAACACAAATGCCTTTGTGGCTAATCCTCTTGTCTTTTCCCACCAGAAACACATGGAGTTACAGCTCCTATGCCTACCTCCATAGTATTCCATCACTAAAATACAAAGGTGTTTTTTTTTGGGGGGGGGGGGGTTGTGGGTAGTTGTTTGTTTTTTTTGCATCTGAGTATAAATATCTTTAATTTCACATAAAAAGACTTTCTGAAGTGTGCAGATCTTTTTAGCAAGAATGTTGTTGTTTTTCTTAAAACCTTGACTACAATTTCAAATGTTTTCTTCTATGGCCATCGATGCTGGGCAGTCCTATAAGGGAACTGACAGAATGGCCTATTATTGTTTTTGCTTCATACCAAGCCACCATGAGCATATCTTATCTGAGTTTCAGGATCTCCACTAGTATTCTAGAGTCATATTGGTATGAATACTCTTTTCTTAATACATCTAGCTCTACCTTTTAAGAGATTGCTTGAGTGAATGCAAGTACCCCTGGTTGCAAACAAATAACACGGTCTTATATTGTCTCCCAAACATAGGTTCCATTAAACTACACAGGATGCACTGCCTGGACCACATGTTGGATCATGGGTTGTTTCTAGGGATGCCACATTCTCAGTGGGGTGGTGGTGGTAGAGGGTCTCCCAGCCTCAGCTTCCATTTCCTGCCACTGTTCCAGTGGCCAGTGGGAGGGGGGGGGGAAATCATAAAATCACCATTGGCACAATGGTGTGTCTTTATTTCTGGGGGAAACTTGGAAGTGACATCAGTCCACTCTAGGAAACAATAGCATTCCAACAGTTCCAAGAATGGACTGACATCATTTCCATGTTTTCCTGTTGCACCAATGGTGCCCCCGTTTCCTTGCCCCTTCTGGTTGCCAGCCAATATGTAAGGAAGAATGAGTCATCTTTAGAAAAGAATCCCTTTCTCACAATACAAGAACTCGTGGGCATTTGATGAAATTGCTGAGCAGACAGGTTAAAACGGATAAAAGGAAGTACTTCTTCACCCAAAGGGTGATTAACATGTGGAATTCACTGCCACAGGAGGTGGTGGAGGCCACAAGTATAGCCACATTCAAGAAGAAGAAGAAGATATTGGATTTATATCCCGCCCTCCACTCCGAAGAGTCTCAGAGCGGCTCACAATCTCCTTTACCTTCCTCCCCCACAACAGACACCCTGTGAGGTGGGTGGGGCTGGAGAGGGCTCTCACAGCAGCTGCCCTTTCAAGGACAACCTCTGCCAGAGCTATGGCTGACCCAAGGCCATTCCAGCAAGTGCAAGTGGAGGAGTGGGGAATCAAACCCGGTTCTCCCAGATAAGAGTCCACACACTTAACCACTACACCAAACTGGCTCTCCTTCAAGAGGGGTTTAGATAAAAATATGGAACACAGGTCCATCAGTGGCTATTAGCCACAGTGTGTGTATATATAAAAAAAATTTTGCCATTGTGTGACACAGAGTGTTGGACTGGGTGGGCCGTTGGCCTGATCCAACATGGCTTCTCTTATGTTCTCTTGTGTTCTTATGCAGACATTCAGGTAAAACATGAACCAAGGTTGCTGCTTTAGGATCCAACAGGCCTCTGTTTCTCATTTCACAATCAGCTGGAAGGTGATGAGAAAAAGTGAATGGTACAAAAGTAGGGTTAAATTAAAGTAGAAGCCAGGACAGAGACCTGGCCAGAGAAGCGGGGAAAGGAACTGGTTGAAAATGTCAGTGAGTAAAAGATAATCAGACTAAATCTCCAACAGTCTCCACATAAATATGTAATCTATTCTACAAATGAAATGTGAGCAGAGAGCGCTTTTATTCACTACTTTTGTGAGGCATGGTGGTCTGCTCATGCGCTATCTCTCTTCTCTTTTGATTACCAGTCAGGACAGGAGCTGATGACACTAGAGATGGTCTTTGGGTACGGGCAGTTACTGCAGCTTTGTGAGGGGTTTGAGTACCCAGTTTCTCAGCATGAGAAAATTGTTGTAAAAAGAAATTGTCTTTAGTTCCCAGAGGTCTAAATAGGAATTGTCAAACATACTGAAAGTGCTCTTTTCTGTTTTCCTTTATTTACGTACCAGGAACATAATGGTACGTAAACTGAATTGTCAACCCATCCACCCCCCTATTCTTCTATTCAAGGCCATAGTGCATTTTAAACATCCCTGAACACCAATTAATTTGTCTAATTTGCATGAGAAAGTGAAGATGATGTTCCCCCCCCCCAATAATTAGCTATATTTTGCAATTCATTAAAATTCTGCAGCTTTCCACATAATGGAACTCTATTCACTACAGGGGAGATGAGTGCCCAGTTGCATAAGGGGCAGATGGGGAAAGAAAGAAATTGAAAGTGTAAGATTCAATGTGTTAGACATGCCTTATCCATGAAGGCACAGGAATTCTTAATAGCTTAAATTAGTTTTACATTTTTTTCGCACTGCTATCTTAATTGTTACATCAATATCATGTTTTATGGATATTTTTATAATCTTACCTGTGTCAATGCTTGTTACCTACTAAGATATAAAATTCAACCCATGTAGGGCATTATACTCCCTCCAAGCTATGGAGTCTTGTGAGCAAAAAATCTACTTTGTGAGCTACTGTCATTAAAGTTGTGATCTACTGTATAAACTAGTTTGCTCTGGGGCCATTTTTCCTGAGCTGGAGGTTAAAACTGTGAGCTAGCTCACTCTAACTCAGTTTAGAGGGAACACACCAACTCAATTTAGAGGGGATATTCAGTTCAGCTAATCTCCTGGTCTTTTTCGTAAACTGAAAAGTTGTCAGAGGAGTCCCAACAACTCTTTCCTGGAAGAAAGCCCCACTAAATGAACTGGGACTTATTTCTGACTAAGTAGATATGATTAGGCTTGCTTCCTATTACTTCCCTGATCCTCAATTTTAGAAGCCTGGAATATTTGGATTGTGATGGAATCTTCTTCTGTTGATGTAGTCTTTATATTAACCCTGTATTGTCAGATGGTTACCTTCTTTTACTGAGGAATTTTGCTAGTTGAATCGTAACTTTGGCATCCGAGATGCATTAATTTCCAACTTTTGGTTGAAATTAAATTTGGTGGCACTGGCAACAGAAAGAAGTGACCCCTCCCCTCTGCTGAGAAATTTGAGATCCAAGCCAGGTGAGGGGCTGGGAACTTTGGTGTGTGGATTTATTTATTTATTTTAAAGAAAAGTTGTTTTGTAAATTGTTTAATCAAAACAGGACAGTTTTGTAAATTGTTTAATCAGGATATGAGGGGTTTCCCCCCCACATACTGTTTTCTAGCCTCATAGTACCCACCCAGAGTTGATATTTGCTTCATGGTATACCCAGTGGCTCAGTGCAGCAAATATAGACTGTTGGGCCATTTAATGTTGGGGAAATGATGCAGCAGAAGGTATTTAATCCCCTTCCACATGCATGAACCATTTCCCCAGTGGCAGTGGGCAGTGTTCCACCTGCAACTCTCAGTTCTACAGCCTTTCCCCATACGAGCCCTCCCAGGCCCTGTGGTCAGCTGCGCAACATCTTCTTGTGATCCCTGGTCCTAAGGATGCCCGACTGGCTTCAACAAGCTCCATGGCCTTTTCGGTCCAGGTCCCCACCTGGTGGAATGAGCTACTGCTGGAGATCCAGGCCCTGCGTGACTTATTCAAGTTTTGCATGACCTGTAAGATGGAGCTCTTCTGCCAGGCTTTTAATTGATCCAGCGGGTGTCTCTTGAAGTCATTGCTTCCCCCAGCACCGTATCAGCACCTTACCATCTAGGTGCTTAAGTTATGTTGGATACTATTTTGCTAATTCTGTGATTCTGTAATTTTATAGATTTTGTAATTATGATATTGTCTTGTCTGGATGTCGTTTGTTTAATGTTTCTGTAAGGTTTTAATGTTGTAAGCTGTCCAGAGCCCACTTGCGGGATGGGGCAGGGTATAAATCGAAAAATTAAATTAAAATTGACCCTTTGAGGAATGGGAGAAGAATGAGGGAATGGCATAGATTGTAATGATGTAGGATTTCCCCCTAATCTCTATGGTAAAAACTATAGGAATTCCTAGAGTGTTTCTTGTAAGTGATACCATGTCAGTCAACCCTCAACTTGCAGGTGACATTACATCCTCCCTTCATGCCACTTCAGGAATTTTCCAGTCTGTATGGTAAAAACCACAGGAATTCCCTAGTTGTTATCACATGGCCTGGAAACTCCACCGTTCCCAGGCACTCCACCCTTCCCAAAATCTCTCAGCATTTGCTAATGCAGACCTGGCATCCCTACATACAAACCATGATCTCATCTGAACCAGGTTTTCTATTTATATAAAAACAAACTGGACATATTACTACAGTCCCTCCAGTGTCTCATCTGGTTTGGCTGTCTTGAAAATTTGGCTTCCTCAAAATTTCTCAAAGTTTTGCCCAGTAATAGGACCCCAACATTTGTTTCAAGCCCTGATTTAGACCAACTTCAATTTGTTTCAGATGTGACCGAACAAACAATTCTTCTTGCATCTTTCATTACCAAAGATACCCAATAACTCATTACTCATCTTAATACAGTAAAGGTTTTTAATCTGAACTTCACCATTTGTCTCTCCAGTGAAGATTAATCAGAGAACTCAAGGACAAATGAACATTAACTTGATAGAATAAATTACAAGTACAAAATTACAAGCATTTGCACAAGTAAGGCCATGGACCTATAATCATTTTTGTGTATGTAACTAACTTTGTGCATCGCTATTCTCCTGAGATCTAGTTCTGCTCCAATTGGGCCAATTTAATCATTGCTTTCCACCTGTGGTTTCTACTGAAAAAGCTTTCCATATGCAGGAATTGAGGAGCAACATTTAAATGTCTCCTATGTGAGCATCAGTCCAAACATGGAATATTTGCATGCCAGCACTGGCTGCCCTCAAGACTTTTTCAGGCATGGTGCATATATATACCACGTAATTGGACTAGTATACACAATATAGACATTTAACCATTACTCCTTGCTGTGTACCTGTGTGAGAAAGCAGCTTCGGAAGTTGCCAAATGAGATAATGTCTTAATCAGTCCTTTAATAAATGATTTAATAAACTTTCTCAAAAATTTCTTCCAAAAAGATGTTAGAAGTATGACTCAGGGAAGCAGTGGATTTGGATTCTGACTGGGTATTAAAGATAGAGATTTGAGGAGCTACCCTGTTTCCCTGAAAATAAGACCTACCCAAAAAATAAGCCCTAGCAGGATTTCTATGCATTTGTTAAATATAAGCCCTACCCCGATAATAAGACCTAGTGATGGGCGTCGCAAAAAATTCAGGATGGAATTCCGGGTCTGGAGAGTTATGACAATGTTCCAGAAGATGACTTAACTGTATTTGAATAAATGTAGATTGTTGTATCATACTTAATAAAAAATAAGACATCCCCTGAAAATAAGCCCTAGTGTGTCTTCTTGAGAAAAAGCAAATATAAGACAGTGTCTTATTTTCGGGGAAACACGGTATGTTATATGCTTAGGTCTCAGCAGCCAGTTGAGACTGACGTTCTATTCTGGCTGCTGCAGACCCACTATTCCAAGTCATAATGGGGGGTGGGGGTTGGAGATAACATCAGTATAAGGTTAGCTGTGGTAAGCTGAAATGGTCTTGGTGAATTTCCAGTTTTGCACATTATTTGTTCATATCCACTCATCTGTAAAAAAAAAAAAAGCAAAAACAGGAGCACAGAATCAGGCCTTTTAGAGCTGTGACTGATATTACCAATCAGGGCTTCCATTTCCTATTTAGATAACAAGGTTAGAGCCTTAGTGAGCGGACTCTTATCTGGGAGAACCGGGTTCAATTCCCCACTCCTCCACTTGCACCTGCTAGCGTGGCCTTGGGTCAGCCATAGCCCTGGCAGAGGTTGTCCTTGAAAGGGCAGCTGCTGTGAAAGCCCTCTCCAGCCCCATCCACCTCACAGGGTGTCTGTTGTGGGGGAGGAAGGTAAAAGAGATTGTGAGCCGCTCTGAGACTCTTCGGAGTGGAGGGTGGGATATAAATCCAATATCTTATTCTTATTCTTCCAGTAACTTTGGAACATGGAAGCCATTGCAGATAGGAAGGAGCCAAATTGCAGCGACACACATGCAAAAGTGATATAAGAAAGGCGCCCAAGAGAATAAAATGAGACGGAATGATAACTCTGTTGCAGCCAAAATAATATGAGAGTTCTCTGGCTAGGGTTGCCAGGTCCAACTCAGGAAATACCTGGAGACTTTGGAGGTAGAGCCCAGGAGACTTTCCCGTTCCTAAATACATACATTAAAATACAGCAGTTCACTTTCCCTGAATACAGCCTTCATTTCCTCATCCTCTTTTTTACTTTCAAAGGCTTTCCCAGCCTTTGCACTTCCACTAAATAAAAGTGAAATTTGTTATATCCCCCACAAGTTCTTTTCTATGACTTTATTCTCTCTCTCACACACACACACACATACACACACACACATGGATCAACCATTATCAGGTTCTAGTTTACTCTTTACTATCTTTTTTACTATGCAAAAAACAAATAACGGATAACGAATAACGGGTAATGGATAACGGGTAACGGACCAGAGTTGTCCACTGTGAAGGTGACAAACAGTATGGACTGTCTGCCAGAGTCTCAAGGCGGCAGGAGGAAAGTGGCGGGCCTAGCTTGCCTGGGAAATTATAGATGTTTGTATGCAAATGCTAGAAGTGTTCGAAGTAAAATTGGTGAATTGGAATGTTTAGTGTTGGGAGAAAACATAGACATTGTGGGAATTTCAGAAACTTGGTGGAATGAGGAGAATCAGTGGGACACGGTGATTCCTGGATATAAGCTATATCGGAAGGATAGGGAGGGGAGGGTTGGAGGTGGGGTGGCTCTGTATGTCAGAGAGGATATACGGTCCAGTAAGACTGAGGTCAGAGAATTAGATTCACTTTTAGAAATGCTTTGGGTTGAAATAGAGGGCCCAAAAGGAAATTTAACTATGAGAGTTTGTTATCGCCCACCAAATCAAAAGAGAGAGGACGATTATAATACGATGGAAGGCTTAAAGATAGCGGCTAAACGTAAAAACTGTGTCGTAATAGGTGATTTTAACTACCCGCAGATTGATTGGGTCAATATGTTTTCTAGTCGAGAGAAAGAGATTGAGTTTCTTGATGCTCTCAATGACTGTGCTATGGAGCAGATGGTCTCAGAACCTACCAGGGGTGGGGCGATCCTGGATTTGGTCCTAAGTAATGCCCAAGACTTGGTGAGAGATGTAAAAGTGATTGCGCCACTTGGGAGCAGTGACCATAATGTTATTGATTTCACCGTTTGTATAAATAGGGAGTTGTCCAAAAAGACCGCCACAACCACGTTTAACTTTACACTGAGATGAGGAGGCATGTGAGGAGGAAACTGAAAGGAAAGGTACATACGGTCAAAACCCTTGGGGAAGCTTGGACACTATTTAAAACTATAATCCTAGAAGCTCAGATAAAATACACACCACAAGTTAGGAAAGGCACAAACAGGCATAAGAAAAGGCCTGCATGGTTAAAAAACAAAGTAATGGAAGCTGTAAAAAATAAGAAGGACTCCTTTAAGCGGTGGAAAACCAGTCCAAATGAAATTGGTAAAAAGGAACACAGGCTGTGGCAAATCAAATGCAAGACTGTGATCAGGCAGGCAAAAAGGGACTATGAGGAGCATATTTCAAAAAACATAAAGACCAACAATAAAAATTTCTTCAAATATATTAGAAGTAGGAAACCAGCCAGGGAGGCAGTGGGGCCCTTGGATGACCATGGGGTAAAAGGATTACTGAAGGAGGATAGGGAAATGGCTGAGAAGCTAAATGAATTTTTTGCCTCCCTCTTCACTGTGGAAGACGAGAACTTTTTGCCCACCCCAGAACCACTAATTTTGGAAGGGGTGTTGAAAGACCTGAGTCAGATTGAGGGGACAAAGAGGAGGTCCTACAACTGATAGACAAATTAAAAACTAATAAGTCACCGGGTCCGGATGGCATACATCTGAGAGTTCTGAAAGAACTCACAGTTGAACTTGTGGATCTTCTAACAAAAATCTGTAATCTTTCATTGAAATCTGCCTCCGTTCCTGAGGACTGGAAGGTAGCAAATGTCACCCCCATCTTTAAAAAGGGTTCCAGAGGAGATCCGGGAAATTACAGGCCAGTCAGTCTGACTTCAATACCGGGAAAGTTGCTAGAAACCATTATCAAGGACAGAATGAGTAGGCACATTGATGAACATGGGTTATTGAGGAAGACTCAGCATGGGTTCTGCAAGGGAAGGTCTTGCCTCACTAACCTGTTACATTTCTTTGAGGGGGTGAACAAACATGTGGACAAAGGAGACCCGATAGATGTTGTTTACCTTGACTTCCAGAAAGCTTTTGATAAAGTTCCTCATCAAAAGCTCCTTAGAAAGCTTGACAGTCATAGAGTAAAAGGACAGGTCCTCTTGTGGATCAAAAACTGGCTGAGTAATAGGAAGCAGAGAGTGAGTATAAATGGGCAGTCTTCGCAGTGGAGGACGGTAAGCAGTGGGGTGCCGCAGGGCTCGGTACTGGGTCCCATGCTCTTTAACTTGTTCATAAATGATTTAGAGTTGGGAGTGAGCAGTGAAGTGGCCAAGTTTGCGGATGACACTAAATTGTTCAGGGTGGTGAGAACCAGAGAGGATTGTGAGGCACTCCAAAGGGATCTGTTGAGGCTGGGTGAGTGGGCGTCAACGTGGCAGATGCAGTTCAATGTGGCCAAGTGCAAAGTAATGCACATTGGGGCCAAGAATCCCAGCTACAAATACAAGTTGATGGGATGTGAACTGGCAGAGACTGACCAAGAGAGAGATCTTGGGGTCATGGTAGATAACTCACTGAAAATGTCAAGACAGTGTGCGTTTGCAATAAAAAAGGCCAACGCCATGCTGGGAATTATTAGGAAGAGAATTGAAAACAAATCAGCCAGTATCATAATGCCCCTGTATAAATAGATGGTGCAGTCTCATTTGGAGTACTGTGTGCAGTTCTTGTCGCCGCACCTCAAAAAGGATATTATAGCATTGGAGAAAGTCCAGAGAAGGGCAACTAGAATGATTAAAGGGCTGGAGCACTTTCCCTATGAAGAAAGGTTGAAACGCTTGGGACTCTTTAGCTTGGAAAAACGTTGACTGCGGGGTGACATGATAGAGGTTTACAAGATAATGCATGGGATGGAGAAAGTAGAGAAAGAGGTACTTTTCTCCCTTTCTCACAATACAAGAACTCGTGGGCATTCGATGAAATTGCTGAGCAGACAGGTTAAAACGGATAAAAGGAAGTACTTCTTCACCCCAAGGGTGATTAACATGTGGAATTCACTGCCACAGGAGGTAGTGGCGGCCACAAGTATAGCCACCTTCAAGAGGGGTTTAGATAAAATATGGAGCACAGGTCCATCAGTGGCTATTAGTGTTGGACTGGATGGGCCGTTGGCCTGATCCAACATGGCTTCTCTTATGTTCTTATGTTCAAATGGTGGGAGTGTGATCTTTTACTTCCTCACAGCTTCACACACTCACCAGGAAAAGCCATGTGACTCTGCCTGCTTGCCCTGCCCCCATCCAGCTTTCCTCCTACTGGTATTTAAAGGCACACACACCTTCCAAAACACAAGCAGCTTTCAAACTTCTTCTAAGCATGCTGAGATTTAAAGGCACATGGTGGCTGTTGGGGGCAGGGTTCCCCCCACCAGCCAGCTGGCTGGCAGTGTAGAGGAACCTTCAAAATCAAGGTATCACCCCACCTGTTGTATTTTCCCTCCCAACAGGCCTTATTCCTAGTGGAGCATCTAATTCTCCCCTTTCACAGCCTTCACTGCATTCTGCTTGTCTTTTCTTATCTTGGTATCCCAGTAGTAGCTGGCAGAAGTGCAATATACTAACACCTTAAATTGAAATTTCTGGACCTAATCCATATATGTTCTGAATATTCTCAGATAAATCTTTTCCGTTATAGAAAGTCTATGTGAAGCCACTTTGGACTCAACAGTCTGAGAGTTGTTGCCTATGGCAATCATAGCATGGAATGATTATTACTATGTTGTGTTATTCATATTTTCATGGCAATAGTAACCATGCTAGTAGTATTTTCCATATTTACAATGTGTGACCACACAATAGTATTTGGAATGGCATGAAAATCTGTTATTCCTCCTGTAGATTAGCATTTTAGTTAATCTATAGGTAGAATAGCACAGGTATTTTCACTGGTCATTTGTATTACCCCTGTTCTCTACCCACAGCCTCTGGAAGCAAATTTATTTGGTGCTCAACACTTAGCTATTCCATGAAATATTAAGCACATATTGACTTACATTGACAAGAACAAGAAGATTTATTGACCTCAATGTTAAATACTGCCAGAAGCAAAACCAAGATTCGCACCTGCTGTGTGAGATAAACATCTTGACCTCTGAAATCCAAATTTAAGGAGTTTATTTCTAACCAAGTTCTACTTGCAATTAAAAAATGCTAAATGACATGCATAAGGTTTTGTGGGGTTGAATAATAAACATAATTGAAATCAGATCTGTGTTGAAAAGTTGGAAAGAAGATAATATGATTTCTGTCAAGTTTTGATTATTTGTCAAGATGCAAACAAGTTTCAAAAATTGTACTGAAGCAGTAAAACCTAGACTTAGTTGGGTGAGCCATAACCATAGTGTAAGTTAACTATGGTTAGTTTGTTAGACTAGAGCTTTCAGAAGATCATCTAAATGCTGGTTACCTCATAGCTGATATTTTTGCCTGCATACCTGTAAGGATGGGGCTGGGAAACAAGCAAGGCTGTTTCTGTCTATACGTCACATGATTAATTTTCAGTGTGGCCAATTCTGTGCATACCTAAATTTGGAGCACATATATATATAGCACTGTGGCTAGTGCTAGGCAACTACAGCACAATTACCAATTGAATCCTTCGTTCTGTCACTAGGAGGAATAGGGGCGTCCCTCATGTCAAATCAAGATTTGATGAGGAGATAAAGATCTCCCTACCTAAATTTTGACAGAGACACTTTTAACAGCATTTGATGTTGGGCTTCATGCCTACAAGTTGAAAAGACAGCAGCAACTGCTAGGAGGCCTCCAGGATACATCTAGCAGCAAAATAGTTTCCCAAGGTACTTTCACAGCCTCTTGGCCTTGCAAGAATATCTATACCCCACTGTCCCTACACTAAGAGGCTTGTGCAAAGATAAGATGGTTCAACAATTTTGCCTCCAAGGGAGGGACCCCATTAAAATGCCTCAGAGATACACAGCTTTTGAATTTGTATGTTTAAAACACAGCCACATGTTGCAAAGAGTCCTGGAATAACTATGTTGAATAATTTCAGGCCTTCAAAATGTCTTACAACTAAGAAATTATTTTGAAGCACAATTGGGACACATCAGGTACACTGCTGCGCTTTGCAATTAGCATCAACTCACAACTGTATGAATATCCAACATGCTTCAGTTTTCTCTTTGGCAGTTGGAAAACTAAACTAGAACAGAGTGTACCTTTAAAGAACACATAAGAAAAATGTGAAAATCCACACTAAACTGTGGTGGCAGTTGACAATAATTCCTGTCACACAGATTATGGACTTCACCACATTATTTGTTAAAATTTCTTGTCACTAGCCCTCTGTTAGGGTCACGGGAGGAAATCTTAACATCACTGTCATTTTAGGCATGGGTTATTCACAAACTCTTTTACATACCCACCTGCAGACCATAAAACGGCTCTTAATGTTGAGAACAATAATGACCTTGTCATGCAAAACAGCCCCCTGCAGTGTGGAAGCACCTTATTGAATTCCCCACCCCACCCCCTGGTTGGGGCCTTCTGGATTGGTGATAAGGATGATCCTCTCCTTTCCCTTAGGTTATACAGTCACTTGGGGCTTTTACTGAAGTCTTCTTGTTCTCTCTACCAGTTGTACTACTGCCATGCTGTCTGCAGTGCAAAGCTTACATCCATTGTGAAATGTGTTAACCTTATCAAACCAAGCAGTTTAAGACTGCTAAACCTAGATATGCCATGAAACAATTCAAAGAACACAACATCTCTTGAAAGATTCACAAGTTGGGGTAAAGTGTTTAAAAGTTTTACATGATCCTGATGTCGATTTGCCTAAATTTGTTTATGTTTTTGCCTGTCTGTAAAGTTGCCTGCACCGTGAACTTTCTTAGGAATATGTAGGAGTTTGGCAGACTCACAATTTGCTTGCATTAGGTATCTTTTTGAAGCAGCCTGCTTTTAAAAATGGTTTCCTTTTAGTATGACATAGTTAAAAATTCCAAAGTAGCGCATTTTGGTAAAATTGTATATCTTAAATTCATTTCCATTTTCACAATCCTCAGAACTCTGATGGTGCCTTATGTATTTCTTCCCATTGTACATTACATAGCATATTTTTATGGACAACAATGTGTCTCCAGCAATAGTTTGAACTTGTTTGCAGTTGTGCAATTACATAAAAAAATGACAACAGTTGCTAGTTAGAAAACACCTGCTCTGTGTCGATGAAAAAGTATTGAAGACTAGCCTAATCCTGCAGCAACACTGCAAAAGTATTGTATCAACTCTTATTTCTGGAGGAAAAAATGTTAAAGAGTTGAGAAAAACTCATTTGGAGTGTGTATTTATAGTTTATAAACTCCTAATAACTGCAAAAACTTTCCCTGAGAAGACTGTGTGCATCGAGGTCTATCTTGCAGGGTCTGGCCCCCAAAGGTTTTCCTATAGAAATTTAAAAACCTGCTGTTTTTCATTAAGCCCCACACAACTGTTGGTTTTCAGGTTTGGAGGTACCCCCCAGCACCCTAAAAATAATACCACAAGGTTCTCCTCCCCCGAAGGCATCTCTAGAGGTATCACATGGCAGATCAACATGAATCATGTCTCTCCCATAAGCCTACCTGTCAGGGCTGTTGTAGCTATCACAGAGCTTGTCCTTGAAAGGGCTGCTGGTGTAAAAGCTCTCTCACCCCCACCTGCCTCACAGAGTGTTTGTTGTGGAGGAGGAAACTAAATGAGACTGTGTGCCGCTCTGAGACTCTGTGTGGTGGGCAAAATATAAATCCTGTGTTATTATTATTTATAAGTGTGTGTGTGTTTTATTTTAACAAGTCAGAGATGGCAGCAAGTTATGGTCTTCCTATTTATTCCATATTCCCATTTTGAACTTGAGGTTACAAAACTTTAAAATTTTCTCTAGATGGTACTTGACACCGTTACAAATATATTATGCTAAAAGATCAAAAGACGCCAAATGTTGGAGAGGGTGTGGTCTCTTGGGTTCCTTTATCCATTGCTGGTGGGAATGTCCAGTGATAATGGAATTCTGGAGAAAAATTCTGCCCACTATTGAACACATAATTGGTCATAAAGTTCCCTTTACTCCGGACTCTATATTGCTCAACCTTTGGAAAAACATGGAAGTGCCTAGACACAAGAGTGATTTGGCTGCATTACTTATCTTAGCAGCGAAATTAGTAATAGCCCAACACTGGAAGGCCTCTCTCTTACCTACTAAACGTGTTTGGTTTTTAAAAATTTGGGACCTAGTAGTGATGGACAAATTAGCTACTACTATAAGAATTTCTGAATCATCCGATACAGGCCAGGTAAAAAACTTGTTTGTGGAAAAATGGTTCCATTTTTTTGATTATGTACAATCTGAACAAAATACACTGTGTAAATTGCCGGACAAGTACTTAAATTTTGCTTTATATTAGAACAACACTATGCTTGGCATGTTTAGTAATGTGATGGCTCATGGATAGACTCTATATTTGTTAGTGTTATAGTTGAGGTTTGTTAAATGTTATATATGTTATTATTCTAATAAAAATTTAAAATTGAAAAAAAAAAAAAAAGAAATGCTGGTTGAAGGGTGCAGTTGCCATTGGCTGAAAAGATCCACGTGATTCACTGCTTTCTGATTGGCTAAAACCCCCATTTCAGCCAGGGTAAATTCTATCTGGTAAGCTATGTTGATTGGCCCCAGGCTTCCTAGTCCCACCCTCAGCTGCCCCACGCTGTTCAACTGACTCTGTTATTCAGTAAGTTCCCTGCCTGCCTTCCAATACACATCTCAGGGGGGCAGAATTTAAAAACAGTTTTTGTGTTTTTAAAAGCGATGGTTGGTGAGTTTATCAGCTTTTAGGAACAGGATATGCTTAATGCTTAAACTTTGCAGTCTGTGAAAGGGAAGGGGGGATTTCTCTGTCTCTGCTTTAGCAAGCTGAAGGGGCTTTTTTCCTGGGATGTGCTAAAGCTTTGAAGGAAACTACGTGTCTGTGTATGTGTATTTTGAAATGAGTCTGTAACAATCTATGGCTGACTGTAGGTGCAACAGGTATGTCTCTCTGTCTCTCTCTCTCTGTTCTAACAGGAGTTTCTAAAGAGACTTTAAACACTGCATGCTAAAATCATTTTCCTCTGTCTCTCTCTCTCTCTCTCTGTCTTAGAATGCATGGAATGGTTAAACTTTGCTTTATTGCTTAAAACTGTGCTGAAAACTTTTTGTTCTTGGGCTTTGCAATCTGTAAGAGGGGGTTCTCTGTGTGTCTCTCCTGGTGCTTCTGCTGCATAGCTGCTATTTAAAGGAGGGGATGGGTGCATTGGCTTAAACTTAAAAGGACCATGAACCTTACAAGGGCTCTGTGTCTGCTTGCTGGGGGCTTGCATGGTTAAACTTTGCTTTGTCTGTGGCTGGCCATGGGAAGGGGGGATTTCTCTTGGTAAAAGCTGTCTCTCTCAGCTTTTGTGAAGACTTTAAAAAAATAAAGAGAACTCTCTCATAGAAAAAAAAAAAACCATGCAGCTGCTTTGCTTTTTAAAAAGGGCACTGTTCCTTGTGGGGAAACCACTGGGGCTTGCAGGAAGAGAGAACTCCTGGCAAAACATTCTCCAGGAGAGGCCTGGAGAATCTCTAGGAATTTGTGATTTCAGCTTTTCAAATACAGTTTTCAAAGCACACCAAACATTTTTCTCACATTGTACAAAAACATACTTTCCAATACCCCTCCTGTACAAAAGCACAGCTCCCCCCAAAAATAAAGTTTTTACCAAACAATTTTTCGCATAAAAAAACCACAGTAGCCATTTTGCCTCCTTCTTCCCAGAAGTCCAGGCCCCAGGGGGATGGCTCCACCCCTGACAGTCCCTGGTAGGTGGAAGGGGGGAGCCAGGAGGGAGGGAGGAGCCGGGAAGGCGGGACTTATCTCCTCATCAAATCTTGATTTGTTATGAGGGACGTCCCTATTCCTCCTGTCACTGAAAGGCAGAGGACAGGACTTTCCAGGTCTTTGAGGAAGAAGTCACCAGCTCCAGGCTCAGCAACAGCTACTGAATGATTTGATACCATGGAAGTTCCATGTGTTAACCAGACCCAGCTGCTTGCTACTGTTCCACCAAAACAAAAACAACTATGCCTAAACAATAACAGTCTCTTATTTTATTTCATTTGAAAAATATATGCACAGATACCGGTGTATCCATCGGGCTTCCATTTGTAACAGAGTCTTGTGAGCATTTCCATCTTTAAAACTAGATTTATCCAAAGTCTGTACCACAAAAAATCTTAGTTTATTGATATAATGACTAGTTTCCAATATATGATTCACCAAAGGGGCACCTTCCACTGATGAACGAAGTCTCGAAGTCTAGAAATGCGTTCCAAAATCCTAGATTTTATTGGTCTTATTGACCATCCTATGTACAGCTTATGACAGATACAGATGAGAGCATATATAGTATAATGAGACCAACATGAGCTGAGAGATGTAAGCTTAATCTTAGTGTTGGTGGAAATGCTCAAAAGACTCTGTTACAAATGGAAGTTCGATGGATACACTGGTTAAAAACTGTACAATCATTTGGTTTGAATGTGAATGATCTTTCTTGTTTTATATGATTCCAAGGTTTAGTGTTCTGATACATGTAAAAATTTTGTAATGGTGAAAATTTTTTGAATACCTTTAAGAGGCTAATTTGCAACACCTGTTTGCTTCCTGAAATGGAGGTAACTGTGGTTGGAGTTATGAGCATGTGCCTTTTGTAAGTTGTGTGAAGACATAGCTTGACATCAGTGGAGAAATATTTCTGTTAAAAATTTCATTCAGGTATGTGTGTATGCCTATTGGTTCTGATATTATATAATTTTAGATGTCAATTTGTGTGTAACCTGTAGTGTTGCATTTTTTTAAGAACAGGACTGACTTTATGAGAAAGCATCTTGATGTGAAACGTGTACCAAGAAGTCGACAGGCACGTTAAAGATATATATCAACCTTTGGAGCCTTCTTTTGAGGGGATCTGGTTCTTCATCTGTATGGACTTTGTTACTCAGGAGCACTTGTGTTGCCATATGAATTTATGGACATTATTGTCATAGAACCCCCCTTGTTGAATATATTGTTCATTGGGTATCTGTGTATCTAACAAAATAGAGACTATTATTGTTTAGGCACAGTTATTTTTGTTTTGGTCTATTACTGTGCAGCCACTCTGTTATTTTGCTGCTACTGTTCAACAGCAGTTACCACATGGAAGCCAGTATTGTGTAGTGGTTAGAATTTCATACTAAAATCTGACAGAGCCAGGTTCAGATTCCCACTATCCATGGAATCTTGCTGTATGACCTTGAGCCAGTCACACACCCTCAGCCTAACCTACGTCACAAAGTTGTTGTGAAGATAAAATGGAAGATAATTATATAAGCTGCTTTGGATCCACATTGTAGAGAAAAGCAGGGTATAACTATATATAAAAAAGGTAAAGGTAGTCCTCTGTGCATACACCAGTCATTTCTGACTCTGGAGTGACGTTTTCACGGCAGACTTTTTTATGGGGTGGTTTGCCATTGCCTTCCCCAGTCATCTATATTTTCCCCCCAGCAAGTTGGGTACTCATTTTACCAATCTTGGAAGGATGGAGGGCTGAGTCAACCTGGAGCCAGCTACCTGAACCCAGTTTCCGCCGTGATCGAACTCAGGTTGTGAGCAGAGAGCTCAGACTGCAGTACTGCAGCTTTACCATTCTGTGCCATGAGGCAGAAAAATATAGCTGAAGATGGAGGGCAGGTTTAAATATAGGTTGGGTGGTGGATGTGAAGGAAGCAGGGAAAGGTGATGATATAAGGGCTATGGGAGGAGGGAAACAGAAAATAGTATGAGGATAGAAGGGGATATGTTGCGCCCATCACAATTCCCTGTAGGTTCCCCACTGGCTAGAAGGGCCTGATGCAGCAGCCAGCACTACACAGTTCAGACAGAGAAACACCACCAACGTAGGAAAGGAGGGAAAGCTGAAGATGAAAGGTTGGCTGGTGGGTGAGAAGAAGAGGAGGCAGGAAAAGGGAGAGGCTGTGTGGGCTTTAAGAGAAAGGAAAGTGGAAATAGTGAAGGAAAGGGAAATGAGATGCTCCTTGCCACTCCTTATGGGAACCTAACATTAATACTTACTGTAGTAAATAAAAATTTCACATCACGGTTTCCATTCCTGGTTTGACATACCCTAACTAACCAAAGTTAGTGAAGTAGCCAGGGTTTTTTTGTAGAAGAAGTCCAACAGGAACTTATTTGCATATTAGGCCACACACCCTGTCACCAAGCAGCTGGAACTGCGTTCCTGTGCATTCTGTTGCGGGATTTTTTTCTGTACTCCCAGCAACCCAAAACCAAAACCTGTAGTTACCAAAACAACCTGCAGTTATCAGAAGACTAATACATACTCACTAATAAGTTTAAAGACCTCACAGATAAACTTTATTAGACTCCAAGTTTCTTCTTTAGACAGAAGGCTTAAACATATAGACAGAAAGGCAAAGCAATTGGATAACCCAAACAACCTGTAGTTTTCAGAAATTCAAACAGATGAATGAATAAGCTTTATGTTACACTCCATACAAAAGGCTTAATATATATGGATAGAAAAGCAAAACAGTTAGATAAACTTAGTACATTTAAGAAAACAGTTACATAGTTAGAATTCAGTAAAGCATAGTTCTACAATAAAGCAGACAGCATTATGAAAAATTTGTCCCAACAGGACTTCACCCTATTAGTTTACATTTTCCCATTTAAAATCTAAGTCCCAAGTCCCATTTGTTTGACCTGACCAGCCTAGGGACAGTCTCCTGTCTCTATTCAGATCAGGCTTGAAATTAACAAAGGCTTGTTAATTTCTGAGCTGAGCAGCATAGAGGACCCTGCCTCTCATGCCTTCAGCCCCCTTTGCTCAAAAGTCCAGGGCTTATAAAGGCTTGAACCCATCTCTTATCAGGTAGTATCTGATGTTGTGCATTCCAGTACTGTAGATAGTAGATCCAGCTGGCCAATTGCTTACTTCCTCTCCATACCATATAAGGAGATTCCTGTCCTCAAGATTCTCAACTTTCCCCTAGTTTCTACTCTCCTGCTGACCTAGATTTTCTACTTAGGCTCTCCATCTAAGTGCCTGATATTAGCAATATGAATGCATGATAGTGCTGAATAGCTTGGAACCCTTGTTGTCACTTTATGGCTACTTTCATAAAGAGTATGGTTAATTTCATAAAGAGGGCCAACCCAAAATAAATCCTGCCCACACATTCCTGCTAACCCCCCCCCCCCTGGAATCAGCCTATATTCAGATAATTACATAGTTAGCTTAATTAAACTATCATTTGGATGGCATCTAAATTGAGCCACAGACTACTTGCTGCAAAACCTACTTTTTATTACAAATCCTGTCTATGATTCTTAGTAAATGCTAACTTCATGACAGATTGGGATAAAATTGTCAGTAATGATAACTAACAAGACAAGAAGTAAGCAACTATAATAGTTGTTACAGTGCTTCTGATGTATAATAGGAAAGAAAACAGAAGCTAAAGAGAAATTCAGATAATGTTTCTGTGAAAATAAAAAGAATGGATTTCTTACAGTATAGTCTGCAGCTGTATGATCACTAGGCCCTGTGGTGACATTACTGAGTATTTCTTGAACACTTCAGAAGACCATGTGAAAAAAGCATGGTTTGAGAAGTTTGTCTCTGCCACTTCAATAACCAATGCATCCTGGGAAAAGATCATTTTAAAAATTGATTATTTTTGTTATTGTTCAACTGCTGCTTGTAGCAGGTAACAGATAGGAGATTCCAAAAGCTATTTAAAATATATGGAGAAACTGCAATTTTTTACATATAAGAGAACACAAACTTGTTCTCTGGTACTTCAGAGGGGAAGATTGCAGCCTAGTGGATAAATTTCAGAGGAGCATTCTTCAAACAGTGATTTTTTGTTAGAAAAAGCCCAGTAGGAACTTATTTGCATATTAGGCCGCACCCCTTGATGTCACCATTGTTTAACATAACGCTTTTTGTAGGAAAAGCCCAGCAGGAATTCATTAGCATATTAAGCCACACCCCCTGACTCCAAGTCAGCCGGAACTGCATTCCTGTGCGTTCCTACTACAAAAAAAAAAAAAGCCCTGTCTATAAGACACTTTTGGATTCTTTGATTCTAAGAATCTCTTCTGTTAAAAGGTGCCCCACAATATTGTCTACGTTCTCAGTGTCATCTATATTCTCAAACCTGTTCAAAGGCTTTGTTCTTCAACATCATAATGGGACAAAGAAAGGTTGCTTTTTAGTCTGATGTAGAAATATCTTCTTTCCTTTTATGTTTTGAGTTCCAAGTAATCTAGTACCAACTCCAATTAACAATTTGACTATGAATTTAAACAGACTGTGCCTATGTACCTTCTTAAATGTGCTAATATACTTGAGTACTTTATATTTGAAACTGAAAAACGCTAAACACCTGAAGGACAGAAAGATTTTAAAATATTATCTGTTTACTACTTATTGCCTGTTCAGGGCATTGAACAGATTCTGTGAGGCTGTTCAGCCTATTGCTGCTACAAGTAACAGTAAGCATCAGTGCTGCACTGATGCATGGATGACGTAGGTCATCTTGATCCTGGGTTATGATCCTGGGCTTTAATCTTTTCCCATTGTGGCCTGACAAGTTGCAGCTACATACAGTTCCAGAACCCACTAATGTGGAAAAGTTACCATTCTTGAAATCAAATGGAATGCACACACAGTTCTTACAGATATATAAGTATCCCATTGTACCATATGCATTAAAAAGACAAAATTCTGCTGAGAAAGTGGCCATAGGAAAGAAAGGAATTATAGTTTACTTTTCATGTAAGGACATACTGGTTGTGTTCTACAAGTAAATAGCAGAAAATTGGTTGGATGCAAGCATGCACAAACAGTAGGAGTTTTTAGAAATGGATTTTTTTCCCTCCTATCCCAACAGTTTTCTGACTGCCCCTATAACACTCTTGCCGAGAGTCTGGGCATTTTCTAGAACAATATGTCATTCCCCATTGAGCAATACAGCAAGGACGAAGAGTCAGATGAAGTTCATTCTCTTCATTCTTCTATGAGCCCAGCACATGCTTATTAATCAAGTAAAAGCTTTTAAGAAAAAGAGGGGATTTTGTCCAATTCCTCATTCATGGTACAGTATTTCTGCACTCTCCTTACATTGATAACTTGGATTCAATCCTGTGTATTTGTGCCACCTTTCCCACTCTTTTCAGAAAAATTCAAGCAAACTCATGACAAAAATATGAATGATAAGTAGTTTTCCTTCTGTTCTCACCAAACTGTATGGGTTCAAAAATGGTATCAGCTGACCATAAGGAATATGTGAGTTCATATGCATTTTTCAGAATTGTGTAGAAAACAGTTTCCATCTTTTTAAAGAAAAACCATAATTTTTAATATACATGACATTCTTTACATCCCATAATGGCAAATGCATCTTTAGCAATTCCAAATGTTATCATTATGTAATTTAGCATATGACTGGGGAAGGCAATGGCAACAGCACCCCATTAAAAAAGTCTGCCATGAAAACATGAAAGCAACGTCACCCCAGAGTCAAAAATGACTGGTGCTTGCACAGGGGACTACCTTTACATTTACCTTTACCTTTAATTTAGCATATATAGTGAATAAGGAAGACTACAATTTTCTAAATTACTGCATTCATACTGAAACAGTGG
Organism: Heteronotia binoei; assembly: GCF_032191835.1. Taxonomy (NCBI): domain Eukaryota; kingdom Metazoa; phylum Chordata; class Lepidosauria; order Squamata; family Gekkonidae; genus Heteronotia; species Heteronotia binoei. Next base: position 90,564,885 of record NC_083228.1, on the reverse strand, counting down.
TTGATAAAAAATGCAAATGACCCTATACTTATTGTTACAAAATTGTGCCATGGTTTATTGTAGCAACATTTTGTGATGTTAAAATCAAGGGTCTTTAAGAGACATTCCCTCCTTTTCTCTTTCCATCAAATTGTACACACATACACCCCTCATATGAACAAGTCAAAAGAACTAAAATGTGAATACCCAGTGAATTAAATCTATAGCCTTATCCAAACATGTTGACTCTAAGACTTCAGATTTTAGTAACTAGTTGGTTAGATAGCCAGGTTAAAGTTTTTGTATCAGTTAAAAAGGTGCCCTGATTAACTGGGCACAAAGCTTTCATGAAAGACCATGAATAGGTTTTTATACAAGAACTTCGAGGATGGCAGATGTCATCATAGAAGAGGTATTCCTCTTTTTCTCACACAGAGAAGAAAATGTCTCTGGTTTTGACTGAGCTACATATCAAAAAGGAGAACTGAGACTGGCCCTTCCAATATATTTTTTTAATCTTAGAAAGCAGCTGCAGGGCACGCCTGTAGGAAGTGTGGTACAGAAATCTCTCTTAATGATTGCCCACAGTCGGTTATTCAGCTTGGCAGAGGAAATATATTTATTATCAAGGCTGTCCCTGGTGGGTGTTGAAGGCATAGGGAGTCTCAAATCCTTACTCCCATAAGTGGAGCTGCAGCACAATTCCAGAAGTGGCCACTCTGAGAACTGCAATTTAGACCAGACCTGCAAAGACGGGGGACCACAGATGCGCACAGATGTGCACAAAATGAATTATGAACTGAAATTCACCTTAGTTCATGCAAATCTTAGTTCATGCCATGCCATCCCACCTCCATGAATCTCCCAGTAAACTCCCAGATGATTTTTGGAAGTTTATGCAGTTCGTGTCAACAGACATGCTGGTGCTGGTGGTGGGGCTTGGGAAGAAGGCATTTAAATAGACCACAGGGCATAAATAAAAAAGACCACACCACCACCATGATACAACTTGGTGAGTGAACTAAGAATGCATTTAAATGTTTTCTGAGTTCACCTGCAAGTCCCGCTGAGGCACAACTTGCAAGAAATTTGCAAGTCTCCTGCCACTGCCATGTGATTTGCAAATGAACTGAGAAGACATTTCAATGCCTTCTCATTTCACTCGTTGAGCACTACTTGGAGAGTAAACTCAGAAGGCCAGCTGAGTTCATTCTCCAAAGTCGCGCTAATGTGACAGCACAACTCAGTCAGTGAACTCAGAAGGCATTAGAATGTTTTCTGAGTTCACCTGAGAGTCCCGCTGAAGCACAACTTGCAAAAATCATTTAAAGGGATTTAAATGCCTTCTCAGATCACTTGAAATCACATGGCAGTGGCAGGAGGCTTGCAAAAGCCATTTAAAGGGATCCCTTTCAATGGTTTTTGCAAGCTGTGCCACATCACAATCCTGAAACTGGTTCATTAAACAGAAAGGTTCATTGTGGGATCCCACAAACCACAAACTTTCATGAACATCCATTTTCCTGGTTCGTGCCCATCTGTACAGGGGACTGGAAGAGCCAACCAGAGCAGAGCTGAGACCACACAAGCTCTGCCTCTGACTTGACTCCTTAGTCTTAGCAACTTGTTCAGTGTGAAAGGACCTCATTATGTACTACCTGTTTATTGAACCGGGATCTTCTGTTTGAATTGACTGTGCCTCTGCCTGGGCTTCGCTCCTCATTTCTTGGGCTCAACTTTCTGTTTGTCCACCACTGCATAGTCCCTGCAGATCACCTGGGCAGCATGCCCCACCCAAAAACTCCCATCCAAATGATTGGCAGCTTCTTTAAGCAGGAGATCTGGGACTGTTCTGCATAATTCACCTTACTCTAAGGAAGTAAAAGGTAAAAAGGTAAAGGGAATCCCCTGTGCAACACCAGTCGTTTCCGACCCTGGGGTTACGTTGCTTTCACAACATTTACATGGCAGACTTTTTACGGGGTGGTTTGCCATTGCCTTCCCCAGTCATCTACACTTTCCCCCCAGCAAGCTGGGTACTCATTTTACCGACCTTGGAAGGATAGAAGGCTGAGTCAACCATGAGCCGGCTACCTGAAACCAGTTTCCACGGGGATCGAACTCAGGTCGTGAGCAGCGCTTGGACTGCAGTGCTGCAGTTTACCACTCTGTGCCACGGGGGACTATGGGTAAAATAAGGAATTTTTTTGTTTATCTAGAGGCAGCTCAGGGAACGGGGGATATTTCACTGGGAAAACAGTATGAAAGAACAAGGTTAACCCACCTTTTATCATTAAAAAGATTTCCCTCATAACATGTAGTTCATTCTAAGTAGTGGTTAAGTGCATGCACTCCTCCACTCCACGTCCCCACTCCTCCACTTGCAGCTGCTGGAATGGCCAAGGGTCAGCCATAGCTCTCATAGGAGTTGTCCTTGAAAGGACAGCTGCTATAAAGAGCTCGCAGCCCCACCTACCTCACAGGGTATCTGTTATTGTGGGGGGGGGGGGAGAAAGGTAAAGGAGATTGTGGCTGCTCTGAGATTCAGAGTATAGGGTGGGCTATAAATCTTCTTCTTTGATATGTACAATCATGATCTGTAGATTTAATCAATTAATTGATTAATTAAAGCGATATGCTCATGTTACTGAGATCTGTTTAATTGGGTTGTAGCAGTAGTTTACTCTACCTTCAACTCAATCAATGAGATTTACATGTAGGTATCCTTATGATGTCTGCAGTAACTCTTTCCTTTAAAAATGTACTTCTTTTCCACAAACTATGAACCAAAACTTGACAACAGAATCTAACCAGAGAGAAGTTTGTTGCTTCTGAGGCAGATCAGATGCAGTAATTTCCCAGGTGACCAAAGCCTCATGTTGTCACCTTGTGAACATTTCCCTTTTTCTGACTCTTCTTGCACAGCCGTCTCATCTTTTTGTGTTGTTTTTCCTCTTACTTTAAAGCTAGATTGTGACTCGGCCTTTCTCAGCCACATTACACAAGGCCAGTTGTTTGTTCCAGACAGGCGAGATGGGTCTCATAGGAATACTGGAAGGAGATAGAAATACATTTCTTACCTATTAGATGCCCCTAATCCTCATCCTGGAAGTGAATGATATCAGATCCCACAAGTCAATGTAATAACACTGTGCCCTTCTTCAGCACATGCAGGATGCCAAATGGAGAAAGGGAGAGTGAAAAGACACATCTAACTTCTTTCAAATGAGATTTCTGTAACAGAATGGTAATGTCTACATTGACAAGCATAAATTTCACAACATCAGAATGCATCCTTTTGCCTAATGTCACAACACCACCATACCTTATAAAAACAAACTATATTTGAATTAGTGGAAGGAAGAGTTGAGGTTGTAGATACTCATTTCTTTTGGTTCAAATAGTTCATGTTGATCTAGGGTTTTTTCTTCTTCTTTTCAGTGTCAGTGTCTTGATAATAGACCAATACAGCACAACTAATCGTGCATAAGAAAAAAGTAGAGTGAAAGACTGAAAAGTGGTGCTGAAAATATATCTGGATGTTTGTCTGTTTACTTTGTTTATACCCCACCTTTCTCCCCAGGATGTGATTCACAGTCCAGTATCAGTAAACTGGACTGACTGTTGAAGGTCTCTGAATCAGCCCTCCAGAGGTGATTGAATGGGGCAAAAGAGCATGCTAAAAGTATTTGCTAAAAGTAGAATAGATCTTTCCAAGCTATTGCCTGATTAAGTATGATAAAAAATGGGTAAAGGGTAAGAATTTTTTTTCTGTTTCTCTCACAATCTTTCTGTGCCAGAAAGAACAAACAACAAACAATTCAAGGCACTAGTTTTGACCTTCAAGACTGTACCTAAAAGCTGTCAGCCTGCTGCAAGCTCTATGGTCAAGCAGTGTTTGTAGCACCTGTTAAATGCAAATATTATGTATACATTGAGCAATGTATTCATTGGCTGCTAGCCAAATTGTTTTAATGTTTTGGATAGTTATACTCCATTTTTCTTCCCAGTGGGGTCCCAAAGCAGCTTACAGCATCATTCTCTCTTTCAGTTCATCCTCACAACAACTCTGTGAGGTAGGTTGGATGAAGAGAGAGCTGGCCCAAGGTCACCCAGCAACCTTTCATGGCACAGCGGAGATTCAAACTTGTCACATTTTTATCCTCTCCTGCCTCCAAGGATCTCAGGGTGGCATCCATGGTGCTCCCCATCTTCATTTTATCCTCACAAGAGCCCTGATAAGTAGGCTTGGCCGAGAGATGATCCCTGGAACAGGGTGTATTCATGGCAGTGTGGGGAATCTCCCTATCCTAGCCCAACATTCTAACCATGGCATGTTGTGATTTTAAGATAAGAGATGTAAAAATGTCCCCATTTTCAACCTCTTCTTGTATTCAGGGTGTCTCCAAGTATACATACCCAGTATTTTAGCACTCTTACTACAAAAATTTCCATCAACAATCAGAGCTCATATTCAAGGAGACTGTGTGTAGATTAGCTGAGACAAAACAAAAAACAAGATCTGGTTTTGCTGAGTTTATTATTTATAAGCTGTTGTGGAGGAAGGGGGTTGTCTGTAGGAACAAATGGTGATTGCTGTGAATGTTAGCCTACCTTGCAAACTTTTGCAAAAAGATTATTCTTTTATTCCTCTGGCAGCTCTACCTACAACCTGTTCAGCAAAACTTCATCACTCATCTTATTAGATCTGTCTTCATTGGCCCTATTCATAACCATTCTAGCAAGCAGAGACCCTAAGTCTCTGTCATTCACTGTTTTTAACAGTCCACTGTATTCTTGTAAGGTTTGCTCAGGGAAAATAGAAAACCTCATGAAGAGTTAAAATGTAGACATTCCACTGCTATGAAAGGCAGCTTTTTAAATATTTAATGCTTAGAGCTGCAGTGCAGCTGGTGAAATATCTCATCATAAAGCATGTTTAATATTTAGAGACCCTCAGCAACTTGTTAAGTAACTTCTTATTATAGCTATGGGTGCCAGCCAAAGGCCTTCACAGGCAGCAGAGGGTCGCATACAGGCTTCACATGCTGTAATTGCATTGCCTGTTTTTGCTGAACAGATGATCCACAGTCCTGTTGAATAACACCCATCAGTTGGGCAGAGGGAGTTTGATGGAGGAATGGGTCCTGGATTCAACCTCCCTGCCTCTTCCCAAGAGATGCCAGAGCCAGCTGCACTGACCATCTGTTGAGGGGATGCATGCATGAAGACGTATGGGACATCAGATGCATGTACCAACGGGCTGTAAGATAAGACCTTTAAGCCACACAGCACTTCCTTTCCATAGCTCTGGCAAACATAGTTGCCACTGAACATGTAAAGCACGTATGGTCTGTAAAATTTCATTCTCCTTAGAGACTGAAGTGTGAAAGGAATTCCTCTGATCTTGGGAGGATGAGCAGGGAGAGGATATCTAATCATTAAGCACCTATAGTGATATCTCAGTAGTTAGTTTTTCTAAGCACTTTTCCTAATTATTCTGCCATTCTTTAGCAAACTTGTATGCTTCCTGAATGAAGAGGTTAATTACAGTTAACTGCTTATCTCTTATTAGGGCTGAGAGAGATACCCATTAGCAAAGAAATTCAGCTTGACGTTTACTGCTTTCACCCTTCATATTGAGGGAGGAATAAAGACATTATCACTTATTGCCTTGCTGTCATGAGAGCATTTCTACTCCAAATAGAAAATGCTTGTTCAGCAGTTTTAAGGGATGTTTTGTGCTGAGTGGTTTGCATCCATCCCCTGCAAATGGAGCAGGATGACTTTGTAGCCCAGTGGCAGGACTGTCCCATCTTGGGGCCTGGGCCATGCCCCAACAGTCCTGCTGGCTGCTGCAGAGGTCTTAAGTGAAGTGTACAGTTTTGCCTTGCACTCTGGAGACTTCAGTCTTGACCATCACCACTGCAGCCACTGAAAGACTACATCCTCCATGCGGGAGAAGGGCTTGCCATCCACAGCAATCATCTCACTGATGACAAGGCAACTGATTGCTTTCTGGGTCCTACACTTAGCCTTTTTGTTCTCTTGGAGGGTGGCCTGCCTTGATGTCCCATCCATGGCTGCCTGAGTGTGAGGAGCCTTTCTTGGAGGGGTCTCCTGTTCCCCCTCTACTTCTCCCTGCCGAGAGGGAGTGGTCCTCTTCCTCCTGCTGGTTGCCACTTTTTCCTCCATACTGGGGTGCACCTTTGCAGGTGCCTGTGAAGGACAGAGGAGGACAAGCGTTGGGGTGGGTTTGTGCCCCTTCAGACATGGTGTGGCACACCTGGCCCTCTGGGGAGGTCACTGGGGAGGGTGTGGAAATATTTTCAGGATTGAAGAAGGTGGGGTCACAGCTGATTTCAGATGTGGGGCTGGGAGGGACCACAGAAGGATGTTCTTGAGGCAGGAGCAGCAACAAGGAGTTGGTATGTTGAAGGGGAGGATGCTTCCCACACCCTCTGAATCACTGCTGTCAGAGTTCTCTTCAGAGAGCATTAGCAACTGCTGGTGTCTCTGGGCAGTGCTAACAACTCTTTTGCCTCTGCAAAGAGCTCCAGGAAAAGATCAGGAGCAGAAGGCTCCAAGACCCTGGTAATGTCCTGCTAGTGCTGGGTTCCAGTAGCCTGGCAGAATGGGTTTAGTGCCCAGGGACGGGCGCCTGTAGTACACAGGGATAGAGGACTTGTTCCCCCCACGATGAACACTCTTTGCCGTCACTTTCACCCTCATGACACACAGAGGTGTTCACACTCAGAAGGGGTGGGAGGGTATAAATGTGGGAGACTTTTTTGGGGGGAGGGTCTGTAACTGGGACCCCAGAAATGGCATCCACCCCCAACTTGGAGAGATTATAGAGGAGCCAGTCCTAACATCCAAGATGGAAGCAACCATAGGGGCACAACTGTTGCTTAGGAACATACTGGAAATAGTCCCTGTGCATTATTTCAGTGAATGAACATACGTCAACACTTGGTTAGACAAAAAACTTTCTTGATTATGCAAGACAGTTTGCACAATTAATTACTTTAAATGGAAAACTCTGGTACGTATGGTCTGTAAAAGCTTTTGTGGGGTTACTTTGAAGACCCCCTGTTGGAAGTCTCAATCATGTCAGCCTTTCTGTCCTTCCAAATCTGTCCTTGGAGAATTGTGGGTGGCCCAGCCGGCCTGACAGGTGTTTCTTTCCCTCTACGCAGTAGAGGAAATCTCTGTGGGGTGTTTCAGCCCTTGGGGGGCTGTGAGAGTTGTGGGCATGCTTCTGTTGATTCTCTGGTGGGGCTGGGGTGCCTGCAAAGCTGTCGTGGGGTTACTTTGCCCCCCCCCCCCGCTGGATATCTTGCCATGTCTGCTTTTCTGCCCTTCCACTCTGCCTTTGGAGAATTGTGGGTGGCCTAGCCAACCCAATTGGTGTTTCTTTTCACCTGAAGAGTAGAAGAATTCACTGTGGATTGTTTCACCCTTGGGGTGGGGCTATGAGAGTTGTGGGCACTTGGCACACTTCCCTTGCTTGTCTGGTGGGGATGGGGTGCTCATCAAGCTGTCATTGGGTAACTTTGGGAAGCCCCTGTTGGAAGTCTCATGTCATGCCTCCTTTTCTGTTGTAGGGTAACTTTGATGACTCTCTGTCAGAAGTCTGCTTTTCTGTTCTTCAGAACCTGCCTTTGGATATGGAGGTGGGGCTGCAAGCAAAAGGGGATGCTTGCCTTGCTTCCAGTGTCTGGCTGGGAGGGGGTAGTCTACTCAGGTGAAATTTCTCTGTGCGTTTGATGTCACTGGCTTGTTCCTGACAAATTCCTTAGACTCCCGTAACTGACATGAGTTTTCCACTGGGGAAGCCTTTTTTTTGGGGGGGGGTCCATAACTGGGACTCCAGAAATGTAATCTGTCCCCAGTTTCAAGAGATTGTAGAGCAGCAGGCAGCAAGGTGAAATTCCCTGTGTATTTGTCGTGTGTAGCTTGCAGGGGGTCCATTCTATACACTTTTGATCCTCTGAGATCAGCTTATTTTAATGGATCTACTATTTCTCTGGATGCTGCAGTGTGCCTGCTGTTGTTGACATCATCACAGGGGCACATTCAGCTAGTGCTGTGCAAATTGCAGTGGCTGCTGATAGAATTCTGGATCCATTTCAAGGTGCTGGGTTTTTTAACTTTTAAAGCCAGGGTCCAACATATTTACAGGAGCACCTCTCCCCTTATGTACCTCAAAGGACCCTATATTCGACTAATCAACATCTGCTGGTAATCTCCAACCTGAAAGACATCTGTCTAGCCTCAATTAGGACCAGGGTGTTCTCAATCCTGGCCCCAACCTGGTGGAATAAGCTTCCAGTACAGATCAGGGCCCTGCGGGATCTTTTATAGTTCCACAAGGCCTGCAAAACACAGCTATTACCCCAGGCTTTTAGTTGAGGCAGCGAACATCTAATAGTATCAGCCTCTCCTGCTCCAACTGCTCTGACTGCTTCATTACTGTTGAATGCCTGCCAAACTGCTTGTCCAACTGTTGTTGGCAGGGAGCCATTAAATTTGGAAGCCCAGGGACTAGGCCATATCCAGTAAATTTTGAAACTGCCATCCATTATAGTTTATTGTTGTTTTTAATTGATGCTTTTACAATTGTAACATAATTTAGGTTATAATTTCCTATGTTGTAACCCACCATTTTCAAGGAGCGTGGGATGGATGGATGGATGGATGGATGGATGGATGGATGGATGGATGGATGGATGGATAGATAGATAGATAGATAGATAGATAGATAGATAGATAGATAGATAGATAGATAGATAGATAGATAGATAGATAGATAGATAGATAGATAGATAGATAGATTACACACTCCCCAATGCATTTTGATGTTTTGCTCCTAGTGCAGACATCTACATGCTCTGGTAGTCCCTTCTTTACTAGCTGCCCAGTTAGACAAGTTATGGCATCTGCCTGCATTAGTGCTTTACAGTCACTCAGGCTGGCTCATTAGCTTGACTCCCCTCCCCCCCGCCCCCAACTATGCCTTCCTTTTGTTCATTGGCAGGCCTCACATTAGCTCCTGCCTCCAGTGTTGCTGCCTCTGTCTTCAGCTCTGGTTAGAGCTCCTGCTTGTAACCCAGACAGGAAGTTAAGGCTTCATCTATTTATAGAAAGCATAGGTTTGCCAAGTCCAATTCAAGAAATATCTGGGGACTTTGGGGGTGGAGCCAGGAGACATTGGGGTGGAGCCAGGACCAAGGGTGTAACAAGCATAATTGAACTCCAAGGGAGTTCTGGCCATCACATTTAAAGGGACAGCATACCTTTTTAAATGCCTTCCTTCCATAGGAAATAATGAAGGATGGGGTCACCTTCTTTTGGGGCTCATAGAATTGGGGGTATTTTGGGAGAGGCACTAGATGCTATACTGAAAATTTGGTGCCTCTACTTCAAAAAACAGGGGGGCCCCCAGAGCCCCCAATACCCATGGATCAATTCCCCATTATTCCCTATGGGGATCGTTCTCCATAGGGAATAATTGCCCAGTAGACACTTCCTCCCCCCGCCGCTTTCTCATGACCCTAAAGTGGGGGGGGGGCTCCAAACCTGGGGATTGGCAACCCTCTCTCTCTCTGACACACACACTTACTGGGTCTGGTTCCTCTGCAACGACATCTGAAAAGAACAGGGGCTACGACTGCTCTCTCTCTCTCGCACATACACACACACACTTAGTTGCTCTGAAACGAAAGCAAAACAAACCAAGGGACTGTGTTGTTGACCCTTCCCATGAAGTACTTCGTGCTCAACTTTAAAGGCACACACACACACACACATTTTGAACTGACAAACCTGCCCAAGATCTAGAGCTGCATGGTGGCTGTGGGGGGTGGGGCTTCCCCTGCTGGCCAGCTGGCTGGGAGGAGGAGAAGCCTGTAAAACTGGGGATCCCCTGCTGGGACCTGGGGATTGAGAAGCCTAAGAAAGCAAAAAACAATAATTGGAGCTGCATTTTATATCAAATACAGTATACATTTTAAAAATAAGGGAAAACAACTTTGTAAACTTTTTTTACATTCCAAAATGTTATTTTAATTTTTTTGTTTAATATTTTAATATTATTTTAAAACTTTTCTTCTATGGAAATGCTGCAATCATAATCAAATTGTTTGGTCCCATAAAGGCATGACCTAAAACCATAACTCATAAATTTATTATATTCATTCATGCACTCCAGAACATGCTATGAACTTCAAAGGAAAAGAACAATGAAAATCTAGTCAAAAGTTCAGTATGTTGATTACAAAGAAGGTGAGCATTGCTTGTTTGTTTTTACTTGATAAGTGGCTACTAATGGAGCAATTTATCCTCTAGCTTTTAGTTGTGTACACAGAAGTCATTGGCATTGTCTCTATGAATGGAGTTTACAAATAGTTTTCTTTTGGCTCAATAGCATCAATATATGACAACTGAGAGAATTTATAGATGAAACTCTGAAAGTTTAAGGCCCTTTTTAAAGTAAATACTTTTGGATTACATACTTATGGATGTCTCTGTCTCCAGAAAGCAGCTAACTCAAGATCAAGCACATAATGGGTGCTTTTCAAAAAGTTTGAAGAGACATTATTGGCATACAACTACAAAGAAAGTGAGATTTTTTTTTTCACACCTAACTGTTTGCCTCTTTCTTACATGTTTTATTGAAAGCAAGCCAGTTTAACCAGGGGTGCCTTCCATTATTCTTTGGACTCATTGCCCATTATCTTGTACTTTGAATTTCATGCAGAGAGGATATGATATTGCTAGTATCAATCAAAAGGTGACTGCTCTTCCTTGGAAACTCCATAAGCTTTGTGTCCGAAAGATTCTGAATGACACTTTTTCTTTCCAGAATATGAATAAAATATAGCCCCGTTATGCTTCACATTTTTCACTGAGACCCCTAGTAGTTTTTTGTGTTGAACATGTGCAAAGCAATGCTAAAAGACCTACTCAGAAATAAGAGCTTCTTTTTGTTGATTTCTAGCCTTAGGGTTATATTTTGGGTTCAGCAAAGAAGCCCAAAAGGTCTAATGGATGTATTATCCTAGGATAACCAGGTGAAGAAAAAAAACTTGAAAAGGAAGGATATTCCAAGAAAAGGGAAAAGAGGCTTTTAAAAATGCATGAGTTTTGACTGAACCCTAGTTTAGACACATTGCATTAGATATCATCATCTAGAGGGAGCAGCACTTGGTCCAATCAGAACTCTTCTGGGTGTATCTCATGTGCAGAACAAAACAAAACTCCGCATGTAGCTGTTGTGCCTGCCAAGAGGATATGATAATCGTCCATTCATGACAGCTGGAACATGGATTTTTATGTGCTCTTGATGAAATGACACTATGTTTTAAGATTATGTTTTAAAGAGAGTCTAAAACAAAGACACAGCTTAAGTCATTTTGACATGAGCATAGAGGGTGATGGCAAGAACCCCTGGGTGATGACAGGCTCAGGCAATCGAAGGGCAGGGCACAGTCCACTGGGACTTGAAGGGAGCAGGTTGCATCCTTATCAGCACTCTTGATCATGTGTCTAAGCTGTATTGATTTTTGGAGTCTCTGCTTGAAGGGGCTCATTTCCAAAAAGCAGCAAGTAAGCTAATTAACCCAGCAGGCTGACTTCAAGCACTTTGTGAAAACAAAAGTTGAAAAAAAATTGAGTCTAATAGCTGGTGGAATTATTCATGGAGCAATGAGGAAATACTGATCTTATCTTATTATCACCTCAGAGAATTTCATTTTGTTTTCTTTGTTGATGCACAAGTTGCTTTTTCAGCCAGCAGTAGCTATAATTTCACATTTACTTGAACAGGTCAACAGTGGAAGTGTACAATATGGCTGAAGGAGAGGTTTTGAGATCCTGACACCCTTCCTGGGACATGAATTAAGCACTATTGAGAACTGGGAAAAAAATCTGTTTTTCTCTGACTTTGTTTCCCAGACTGTTCCTGTTGCAATTTAAAAAATAAAAGTACCTAAATCACATCCTATTGCTATTCTAACCTAGACTGATTTCTCTATTGCTGGCCAAGTATACATCCTATGATCACACTGAGATTTGTGTAGGTGGTTTTTATTGATCACATCTGTCAGAATTTTCTGCCATACCACCTTCTTCCTTTAATAATAAAAAAGTCATTAGGTTGCATTGCATTACTGTGACTTCTCTGTTCATTTAATTAATTGCTGCCCCAAATGTGATCTTTAGCACTTGCTTCTATCTTAGCTGATTGCTTTCTCCATGTTGCTAGAGCTTAAGACATGCATGACTGTGGCCTTATCCACGGAGATATACTGACATCATGACGCAACCTGTTTTCTGTTGTACTGTCTGAGAGACTGAAATGTGCACACGATGTGTGTTACCACCTTGTTTAAATAATTGACCCTAGAAAGCCTTATACTCTGCAGTGATTTATATGCAAGTGATTTATATGACAAGAATGCTTCTTTAAGAAATATATTGGGGTGTAGTTACATTTCCAGTATGCAGCTGTTCTGACAGGAAGTTGGGGACCTCCCAGATAAAGCTATGACAGTTTAGCAGGAAAATTTTGTAGTGTAAATGTTACCACAAATGAAATTGTCTCTCCTTGTGGGGGGTGGGGAGCCCCTTATGAATACTGATTTATTGTAGTTTCTGCTTTCCTCCAGTGGCAATAATGAGACAGAACGAGAGAGAATATTTTGCTGTCGTTAATACATTAGGAAGAGAAAATACCTAGTGTTTAGAAACCAGTTGAAATGACCACTTCCTTCATGTGCTGTGAGCATTAAATGAGTTTAAAGAATAAAACCACATTATTAGAAAGGACAAAAAGTCAACATCCTTTTAATAGAAAAGGATAAGTCCAAATGTATTTTAAACTGGGGCTTTCCTAATCAGGAACTAAGAAGCCTGAGTGATGAGGAGATGAACTTTCATTTCTCACTCAGTAACTTTATTAAACTGCTCTTATAAAGATCAAACTCCACTAAAAAAAAAAAAAACAGGCTGGCTAATTGCTAGCAGAAGCTTGACTGCTGAGAAAAAACCTTGTTCTCTAGAAATATTTGTTCCCTTGCTCTTAGATCAGGTGGATTTCTTTGTGCTTACTGTGATTTTTGAATAGAGAATGAAATTCCTATTGGATGGAAACAAGGCCATGTTTTGTATGTAGCCTAGCCAATCATACAGGGGGGGTTGGAATGGCTGATTAAGCTGCTTCTGCTTCAGTGCTCTAGGCTTTTGCCATTAACTAACTTGTACTGTCCCTACAGAATAATATGGCTTTAGCTGCCTTGTGGGGGAGTGCAGGGATGGAAAGGGGCCTCTTTTGCCTGTTCCATATTGTTATTTAAATAGGCCTATGCTCATGAGTCATGAACACATACATAAACTGATAAAGCTGCCTTATCAGAAATTTGGTCCATCAAAGTGAGCATTGTGAGACTGGCAGCAGTTCTTTAGGATAGGGATGGTCATGAACTGAACCACAAAGCAAAACAGTTTCTTTTAGATACGGTAAGTTTCTGCAGTTCGTGGTGGTTTGTGGATGAAGCAGAAAGCAGGGGTTTAAAGGGGACTGTCTTCTGCAACCCCTTCTGCAACTTAAAGGAAGCTGCAGAAGATAGCCTGAAACACCTTTTTATCAGGCTCTCTGCAAACCCTATTTCAAGGAACTGTGGTCCCTTTTCAATGGGGTTTGCAGGAGCACGAACCACAACCTGGTTTGGTTCATGAATAAGCCATATGGTTTGCTTCATGGTTTAGTTTGTGGTTCAGCCACGAATCCTGAACTGAACTGCATTCTCCCAATTTATGTCCATCCCTACTCCAGAGTCTCAGATAGAGCTCTTTCATGTCACATACTGCCAGATCTTTCAACTGAAGATGCTGGGGACTGAATCTGGGACCTTCTACATGTCCAGTAGATGCTCTGTCATTGAGCCACATACTCAGGACTGGTTAGACCGTAAGCATGATTGGCAGAAATAGAGTGGACTATCATGGAGCTATTTGGAAAGCACTCAGAAGCATTTATGCATAAAGAGCAGTTCTTAGGCCAGCCCATTATTGGTTTGTGTGACTGAGCAAGCTGGGAAGGGGCTCCCTTGATCAGCATCAAGCAAAAAGTCCTGATACTGTCATTTTATTAGTACAAATCAGATTTTGTGTGCCATCATTCTTACTATCAGGCCTCATTCAGTGGACCTTTCTGAAAGCTCCTGGACCTTTCTGAGAGTTCCTCCTCCTCCTCCTGAGAGTTCCACCTCCTTATCCATTAAATAGTATGTGCAGCTGCATAACAATCTCTGGATGAGCTCCACCACTTATTTTTCTACAAAACGACCCCTGCTTACTGTATTAGGAATATGTTTGCTGGCCAGCAGAAATCATAGTTTATATTCATTTATATATTCTATTTTTAGACTACCCTCCCTCATATTTGGGGCTCAGCTTGTGCTCATGATGGATTATCTCCCCTATGTGTGATACATGGGTTGCAAAAAACAACAACAAGGCATCACGTCAACACAGGGTACCTGGTTGTGATGACCCCCACCAGGCACAGTCACATTACAAGGTGCTATCTTACTTTTAATCAGATTAAGAGATGCTATCAACCAGAAGCATCAGCACTGACTGGTATCAGTCCTCCAAATTCTCAAGCAAGCCCCACCCCCACCCCCACTTGCTACTTGACACTCTGTAACTGTAGATACCAGAGATATAATATAGGACCTTGGAAAGCACAAGATTTTCCACTGAACTGTGACTGGCACATTCTGATTTTAATAAAAAATATTGATTACCCATGAAGGATGCCAACACAGGATCCAGAAAACCCACAGGGCTGTCTTCTTGAGTGATGTAGCTTCTTCAGTGATTTCACTAGGGATACATCATTTACCAGTTGAGGATGCAGTCCCCAAACCTCAGTCAACTGCATGTGATGGAATTCAGTTTGTTTTAAGTATGTCATTGCTCACTTTACTGTTTTCCTCCTAACCCACAACTTGGCAATTCTGCTGTGACACTGGTCATATGGGAGTGCAGAAGATTTTTCTAACAAGAAACTGAAGCTGAGATACTGATACTGTACCATCATCCCTCAGTCGATGTTTAAGCCTTGTTTAACTACTAACTGAAAATTGTCTGGAAGAGTTAAAGAACATTACTGCATGTGATCTCAGACCACATGACACTGTTTAGTGATCAAAGGTTCCAATATTTTATACAAGGGGGGTTGAGCTTGCACTGGAAAATGTGCTGTCCAAATGGCAAGTATTAAACAAGATCCATGTAATGAAGTAATAGCATCTGTTTATAGATTGCATGTTTTGTTTTATTTCGCAGATCTGCCATTACTTTTTGATCTTTTGGGGGGGCGGAGTTTAAAAGGTGCTCAATGGGTATGCATTATGAAATTTTTACTGAATCAAAGAGCTGAGATTGCAAATAAGAATTAACTGGATGTGTTGCTAAAATGTATGTACAAACTGTGAGAGGAAGAAGTGATTTGCAGAGCAGAAGTGTGAGAAAGTATCACGTCTCAACTGAGTTCTGAAAGATTTCTATTAGGATGATTAAATATGTCTCCACCAGAATTCCCACTAGAACCTCATCCATTTTTCACATTGCAACACTTTATTCTTTTTTCCCCAAAGATAGAAACACAGATTATATTCTTAATTAAATTTCTTTTATCCCAAGTACATAAACACATCTGTTAAAATACATAAACATTAACAGATGCCAAAAAGCCAGGAAATCTGAATTAACAGCAGTATGTGTAATATGGGTAGATTCTAAATTAAATACTGATCAGAGATTTTAAGAACGTTCCATACAGATTTGAAAAGAACATTAGCTATCATTGCAATGATCTTTTCACTATATTTGTTGACAAACAGGATAACTGGGCAGGCTCAGCACAAAAACTGCAAATGTCCTCAAGTATGAAGGCCATGTTCTATAAATGATCGTGTAGTATCCATTTTGACTTTGTAAGTAGCTGTCTCCTTGTACTTCAGTAAAGTTAGTCATGCTTGTAGAAATGTACCATCAGACCAATAATAACATTTATTCATATAAAAAAGAACAATTATGATCCTTCAACTGGGATTGCCAGCTTCTAAAGATTATGAAATGAAATGTCACTATAACAGGAAACTTTTTAAATTGTGTTCTGTGGCCCTCTGGAGTCATATCTTCTCTAATATCATTCTTTAGATGAGACTGGAATGATGGAATAATAATGAACCATCACCTCATTTTAGGGACAGAAGGTGACTTGGCAGTATTAGATAGGCCTAGTCAAGACAGTTTACCAATTTACTTCCAGTGCTTCACTGGCTTCCATTATCCTCATTCACTACAGCCCTTGTGTAGTCTTGTGTCACTCAAGCTGGAAGGGAAACTTCTAAAGTTTTCTCTTCATGAGAATGAAGAAATTTTCAGACTTTTATTTAAAACCACTGAGCAAATGCAAATAAGCCAAAAAAGTAAATATAACATATGGGGATATAGTACACCCTTGCGGTTCACAGATTCCTGATTCTTGGTTTCATTTTTCATGGACTATGGTTTGAAAATGTCAGTGGTCCCAAACCTTTTGACCCCAGGGCTGGCCCACCGACTATGGCCCCAGGGCTGCCAGGGTAGGGACAGCCAATTCAGCCTCCTCCCACCCCCCGTGGTGCCTCCTCCCATTTTCCTTCCCCGTTTCCTGCTCTCTCCTTCACCCACCCGCGTAGCCTCACCGCCTCCTTCTCCCCCCATTTCCTCCTCCCTCCTTCACCCACCCATGCAGCCTCACCGCCTCCTTCTCCCCCCATTTCCTCCTCCCTCCTTCCCCCCCCCCGCACAGGCTCGCCACCTCTTAAGGGTACACTTGACTCCTACTTTGTTCTACTACTTCATACCAACATGGCTGCCCACTTGGATTTATACTCCTCCCCCATTTTCCTCCCCCCCATTTCCTCCGTCACCCCCCCCCCGGAGCCTTGCCACCGCCTCCCCCATTTTCACCATTTTAAGGCCAGGGAAGGGGCCGTGAAGCTCCTCCCAGGCCGACCCCCCTGGAAAGAGGCAAGGACAGCCTCCCTTGCTGCTGCTGTGGTGGTTTTCCCGGCCGATCAGCTGATCAGCGGGGAGGAGGTTGGCCTGGGAGGTTCACTGCCCCTTCCCCAGCCTTAAAATGGTGAAAGTGGGGGGAGGAGGTGCTGCGGGAGGTGGCGAGGCTGGGGGGGGGGGGCAGGGCGGTGAGGCTGCATGGCCCATTGCAAACAGGCCGTGGCCCTGGATAATGTGATGTGGTCTTCAGCCTGTTTTTTTCTCCCACATGTCAGCATTAGATTATTAAACTTTGTGGGAATTTTTGCTGCTTTGCTAGATTTGAGTTCAGTAACACTTTAAAGACCTTAAAGGTGCTACAGATTCAAACCTAGCTCTTCTACTGCAGAGCAACATGGCTACCCATCTGAAACTGTCTTTTGGTTATTTTGGTATTAGTGCTTGTCACTTTAGCTGTTCATGGTGATTCCAGATAAAAAGGTAAAGGTAGTCCCCTGTGCAAGCACCATTCGTTTCCGACTCTGGGGTGACATTGCTTTCATAACGTTTTCATGGCAGACTTTTTATGGGGTGGTTTGCCATTGTCTTTTCCCCCAGCAAGCTGGGTACTCATTTTACCGACCTCGGAAGGATGGAAGGCTGAGTCAACTTGAGCTGGCTACCTGAAACCAACTTCCACCGGGATTGAACTCAGGTCATGAGCAGAGAGTTCAGACTGCAGTACTGCAGCTTTACCACTCTGCGCCACGGGGTTCTTCCAGGTAGGATATTCCAGATGGATATTCCAGATAGGAGCCAAGAAAAAATTCTTTATAATTTCAGATTTGGCCTTTGGGAAAGAAAATGTTATCATTTTCAGGTAGGACATTGCCAGTTTGGGATACAAATGTGTGTGGTTCTGGAGGATGGGACCATTATTTTCAGTGGGAAATGTACCTGAGGGTCTGTGATGGCTGTTTATAAAGAAAATCACACCAAATTTGGACAGAACACAGTTCTCTATGTCATCTAAAGGTACCCTAATTTTCAAGTTGATTGAACAAAGGAGTTCAATTTTTTAACCTCCTCAAAGTAAGTGACTCTGTGCAGCCACAGTAATTCCTAAAATGGCGATCAAGCAGCAGCCTAGAAGAAGAGCTCCAGCCTAGAAGAAGGGCTCCAACTGGCCATGGCATCATCTCTGCATTTGCCATCCTTCCTTGTTGTGGTCTGTTTGTTTCTTTTTACAATGTGAAAGTGACTTGTATTGCACATCCATGATCCCTTTCTGTCAGTCTGCCTTTAATGCCTGTGGGAACTTTTCTTGGAGATAGGAGTGACTGTTTCTCAACCATATCACACCAAAATTGCAGCAAAGTGAGTACTTCTTGTCCTATAAAGCAATGGCTCCCAGCCTTTTTGGCACCAGTGACCAGTTTTGTGGAAGACAATTTTTCCACGGACTGGTGAGGGGAGATGGTGCTGGGGGTTTTGCCACCTAAGGCTGCCCTCCGCCTGTGCCCCATCCCTGCCCCCCCATGGAAGTGCTGCCCCTTCCACCCACCCAGGCAGATGGAAGAGGTGGTGTGGCCTTGCTCTGAAGCTGCCTCTTTTGCCTGTCTGAAAGGGGCAACAGGGCTGCTCTGCCTCACTCTGAGACTGCCTCCCTTGCAAGGGGAAGCAGCTTCAGAGTGAGACCATGATGCCTCTTTCATTTGCCCAGGCAGAAGGGGCGGCAGGGCTGCTCTGCCTCATTCCCTTGGAGTAAGGCCACACTACCTTTATCATCTGCCCGGGTTCCAGGCAGATGAAAGGAGTGGTGCAGCACTCTGCCTCATGGCCCAGTACCGGTCCATGACCCGGGGTTTGGGGATGCCTGCTATAAAGAACCCCCAGGCTTCAAGAATATGGTGCCAAGGAGATGGATTCCATAAGGCCCTGAGCAAGGTGCCCTCTGTTTTGTATTTTTCCCAGACATAAAAAAGAAAAAAGGTTCTGCTCCCACAAAGGAGACAGAGAAA
Organism: Heteronotia binoei; assembly: GCF_032191835.1. Taxonomy (NCBI): domain Eukaryota; kingdom Metazoa; phylum Chordata; class Lepidosauria; order Squamata; family Gekkonidae; genus Heteronotia; species Heteronotia binoei. The sequence goes on along the minus strand of NC_083228.1, from coordinate 90,545,830 downwards.
GAGATCACAGCCCTGCAGGACCTATTACAGTTTCACAAGACCTGTAAAGATGGAGTTGTTCCACCAGGTGAGGCAGCAGACGTTAAACTAACTTGGCCTCTCTTGTCTTTGGTACATGTCCATTGCCTTCTAAAATACAGTTTATTACTTATGCGGCAGTGTTGTATATACCTGCCACCATCTGCTTAAAAACTACTATAAATCAGGCTACCTATTGTTGTCTGTTTAAAATGCTACAGGAGACATTTGGACTGTTAGTGTTTTAGTGTCATCTTGTTTTGATTGTTTCAGTTGTTTAATTGTTTTTATATTATCAGTTTTTGTTTTTATTTTATATGTTGTGAACTGCCCTGAGCACACACACAGGGTAGGGTGGGATATAAGTTTAATTAATTAATTAAATGTGGCTCTCTGTGGCTTGTCCGTGATTGTAGGGAAGTGCTCTGTGTTCCTCACTTGCAAGGATCCAATTTGAAGGGAGAAACATGATTGCTTTGGAAATCAGTAAAGTCAACAAAAAACATGAGCAACAGGCTGTAGTTGGCCAGGAGCACCCCAAGATGAAAAACAATATGAGAGGGGTTTTTTTGTAATACCTGAGTATCTCTTTGTGTCACCTTTCCAGAAAATCATGGTAATGGCCCAAACCATTTGTTTCTATGTATATTTTCAATTAGGGAATTTTGTTATGCACATCCCTAATCCCATGAAGGGGGGATCCTTTGCAAATGGCTAGACTAGAGTCTACTGTATTTGTCCACCTCAGTGGCAGTCTTTCTTGAAAAAAACCTAAAATATAAAAAAATCTCCATTTTTGTGAGAATTATAAAAATGATTAACATAAATGTTTGTGGCAGAAATGTGCCTTAAAAGCATTAATGAGTAGGGTAGCCAATGAATGCACAGCAGTTATGATTTTCAGAATTAAGTTATGTTTATACCATATAGTTGGTTTCCTCCCTTCCCTCACAAGAAAAGAAGTTGAAAGAAGTGTGCCCTCTCATACACATGTGCACACATACACATGTGCGCGCACACACACACACAAGTGATTACTGGAGTAGGTATTTTCTTTTCATTGTAAATTTTCAACAGAAATGGTATCTGTCAGTGGGAGACACTTTAAGTGTACAATACCCTGTTTCTGAGCAGAAGACTTAAAAACAAAGGTCTGACAGCTGCTGTAAGAATACTGCACAGTCGAAGATGTAAATACTTCAGGCATTACTGCCATGCAGCGTTGTGCCTTGTCAATTCACGCAGCAGTCTCAAGGAACCCCGAGGGCAAGGGAATTGCCTACACCGATCCTGATCATAGAATTAGCCAAATGCCACTGATTTATTTCATTATAAAGATCAGAACACCAAACAAAAGAGAGGAAAACTGAAAGATACTTTGTACTGCTTGAAATTATTTGAAAAAAGAGTAGTTAATTTGAACCAAGCTTGGAAATTTGGGGGGCATCTCACAAAACAAATAGAAAACAGCTTATATGAGCAGGTACATTCTGTTAGGAAAATGCTCCGCTGTTAGCTCCCTAGATCCCTGGTTCTGGTTAGCATAAGATATAGAATAGCATAAACGGAATTTCAGCCTACTCTATGTAATTGCTTTAAAGCTCCATTATAGTGTTGCTGCCTTTTTCTGTTTGTGAGAGCATTCAGTTTTCATCTTTTCACTTTCTCTTCTTAAACATTTAAGTAGCAGTAGTGCTAGCATCTGACACAAGACCAAATGTTTTCTGCTTTACAAGACACCGTGCAGCTCATCAACAAAACACATGCCTTGCCGAAACACCTTTCCAAATAGATCTGAGAGGCACAACAGATTGTGGCAATTAAAAGAGTCTCTCAAGCACTTCAAACCACAGGTACCTCAGCTGTGCATTTCATATTAATCCAAGTCTTCTAAATGATAAAAACTTGACACCAGAAGGTCCTTTATTAAGGTTCCACATTAGCAACTCTCCCAACACACAGTGCAGAAAACTCAACTAAATCTATGTGCACTCATTGTCTGAGTCTTGCCATACAGCATCCTCTTGCAAGCAAAAAAAACAGGGGAGGGGGAGTATAGCAGCAGGCAAATCCTGAGCTGCATAATGAGCAGAATTAGGCTATGCTTTTTAAATGTTATTTTAAAGAAAGCATTGATTCATTAAAGCTATATAGAAAGTGTAGCATCTGTTTGATCTGTCTGCCTCTTTGTCCATCCATATATTAAACGATGACTTAACAGGAACAATCTTTTTTTTTTTAAGTCCTGCAGGGAAATTACAGCAATGTATTTAAATTATAATATAATAACATAAGTGGATGAACAGTTCAGAAAAGGTTTACAGAAAACCTGTGGCACTGACTAAGCTCTCTTATGCTGAAACATTTTTCTTTTTACTTATGAATTAGCTGGACACTTGTAAGACCAAATTGTATGTACCCAAAACTGTGTCTACAGATGAGTACAGGCAGATTCAAAGCCAGGGATATCAGGTGCTAGTTGAGTTAATTCACTCAGTAAATGAGAGATAAATCAAGCCAGGTTCAAATCAATTGGGAGAAGAAGTAGTGGGAGGTGAAATACAGAAAGTTCTTAGAGCAGGTGAGTTATCATCAGAGAAAGATGAAGATAAAAAAACTAGGCTGGAGATTTGCTGAAGACTGATGGGAAAGGAATAGATTCTACATAGGCTTGCCATACAATGGGTTCTAAAAAAAATGCTTTTTTTAAAAAAAAATTCTGCCAGCCCATCAATTTGATATCTTCAATGTTATGTAAAATGAAAATGTCATATTTGCAAACATTAAAATTAAATATGCAAATGCTAAGTGTTGTGCAGTGGCACAGAATTTCAGAGTCATACATAGGTTGCAGCAGCAAAGTTTCAAGACTAAAATTTTAAACACATAAATCTTCTTTGTGGTCTCTGTGCATCACACTGATGGGATTAGGCGCCAGCGCCAATCTCGATCGGTAAACTCAAATGCTGCAGATTTCCACAACCACGTCACAGTGTGCATGCCCAGAAGCCCCACTGCGCATGCCCACTGAGGCGGGAGTGGATATCCTGCCAGTTCCTTCTGACCACCGCATGATCCCAAAGATGGACCAGCAGCAGAGGGGAAGGAGGGCGGGTAGTGTGACTGCACAGATGACCGCTCAAAGATCATCAGTTACAGGTAAGCAACCTGTTTATCTTCTTTGTGGTCTCTGTGCATCACACTGATGGGAGATTAGCAAGCTTTAAGCCTACCTGGAGGAGGGTGCAACGGTCCATCAGCAGGTAAGAGACTGTAGAACAGCACGGCCCACCGACGTGTACTGGCGTAGACGCAAGTCCAGCGCATAGTGCTTTACAAAGGTATGTGGGGAGGACCAGGTGGCAGCCTTGCAAATGTCCCGGAGTGGATGCCCTTCATGAAAGCCGCAGATGTAGCCATGGCCTGAGTAGAATGGGCCCAGATGGGACTTGGAAGAGGTCTCTTGCTCAATAGATAGCAGAGTCTTATGGTCTCAGTTCGCCATTTGGAGAGTCTCTGGGACGAGATCCGTTGCCCCAAGGATGTGGGGCCATAGGAAATAAAAAGTCTAGGATCCTTCCAAGAAGGACTTGACTGATGAAGGTAGAAAGATAATGCTCATTTAACGTCCAAGGCATGTAGTCTCCATTCAGACTCAGTAGCTGGGTTCGGAAAATATACAGGCAGATAAATTTCAGTATTTAAATGAAAGGTGGAAATCACCTTGGGAAGGAAGGTGATATCTGGACGAAGCAAGACCCCTTCATTAGTGAAACGCAGATATGGGGTGTCATACCTTAGAGCTATAAGCTCACCCACCCTTCTTGCAGACGTAATCGCCACCAAGAAGGCCATCTTCCACGACAAAAGTTGGAGAGAACAAGTCGCCATGGGCTTGAAAGGTTTCCCAGAGAGTGTGTGAAGAACCAAAGAGAGGTCCCATGCCGGGGTATGTTGTCTGGTAGGAGGATACAGCCTAGTAAGGCCGCTGAGAAATTTCTTTGTATCAGGATGGGTGAAGACAGAATATCCATCGATCTGGGAGTGGCTGGCCGAGATGGCCGCCAGGTACACTTTGTAAAGATGAGACAGAAAACCCTTTGTCCAGAAGAGAAAGAAGAAAGTCAAATATGGTGAGTAAGCCTGCTGCAGGTGGGTCGAGGGAAAAAGCAGAAGGAGACTGCACAAATCACGACCATTTATAGGCATACAACTTGCGAGTGGATGGTTTTCTGCTGTTCAGGAGGATGTATTGAGCCCTGTGTGATAACTGATTCACTGCAGGTGCCATGCTGTTAATTTCAGATGAGGCACATCGTGATGCACCACTTGACCCTGGTGGGTGAGGAGGAGATTCGCGGCCTGAGGAAGTTGATGGAAAATTCCCTTGGACAGGCGAAGGACCAGGAAGAACCAATGTTGTCTGGGCCACCAAGGGGTGATAAGGATTCCCTTTGGCCACTCCCTCTATATCTTCCTCACCACTTTGGTAATCAAGGGAATGGGGGGGGGGAAACAGGTAAACATGATGACGATGCCACGGAAAAAGAAGACTGTCCCCCATGGACAGGGGGTCCTCCCCTCCACTGCAGCAGAAAAGTTGGCATTTCCTGTTGTTGCGAGTGGCAGACACGTCTATCTCGGGGGTTCCCCAATCTAGGAAAATGGGCTGTAGGAATTCCCAGCTGAGTTCCCATTCATGGAGGGATGCTCCTTCTCGACTGAGGAAATCTGCATGAACATTTTGGTCCCCCGAGAGATGTGTTGCCATCAACATGGAGCCCATTGCTCTGCAAGTCTCCCATATGTTCAGAGCTAGTAGACACAGCTTGTGCGAGACTGTGTCCCCCTGTCTGTTTATATAGGACATAGCGGTTGTGTTGTCCATCATAATGGCTACCGATTTGTCCATGAGTAATGGCTGAAAGGAATAGATGGCATGGTGAATTGCCAACAGTTCTAAAAAAATTATGTGGTGATGCGCGTGGTGTGACTGCACAGATGACCACTCAAAGATCATCAGTTACAGGTAAGCAATCTGTTTTTCTCAAATCATGAAGCCCACCTCTCCAAAATGACTCAGAGGACTTTACTGGATCCAAGTGTTTTAAGAAAAAAGGCAGTGGAACCTTTATTCAGAGCACCTGTTTGAACACAGTCTGGCTGTCAACATTCTCACTCTTCAGTTTTTATAAGGATGTGTTTCCTCAGGACCCATATCCATTGATTTTAAACTTAACCATAGGACTGGAATTCTGATGCTTTCTTTGTGTTACATCAATGTGTGTGGGGGGGTGTGATTGTAGAAAAAGCCCAGCAGGGAGTTATTTTCATGTTAGGCCACACCCCTGATGCCAAGCCAGCCAGAAGTATGTTCCTGTGTGTTCCTGCTAAAAAAAAAAAAGCCCTGAATGCATGTGTGGTTTTGTGAGTATTGTTGTGGGGAAGCTTCAGTCATTTGTTGTTCTGTGCCACCAGTCAAAAAAAAAGGTCTTTACATTAGATACATTATGAACGTATCAAAGCTTGTGCCTGCATTCTCACCAGCCCGCCCCCCCCACTCTCTACCGTGTGGATTAATCTGATGGTGGCAAATCTGTTGTTACGTAACCTAGGTTAAAACTTTTGTGGTAGCTGATGGTTTCCTGCTTGAAATTGTAAGCAGCTTTGAATCTATTCTGAGTAAATGGGGGAGGGGAGCACAACCAGTTCAGTGTACACAATGCCAGCAGAATCCAGTACCACCATGGCAAAGTGAACTTAAAATGACTGATTGATCTCAAAGCTCATTCTTACAAGAAATCCAAGTTAGGAGGGGAGGGGATTTTATAACCAGTTTAGTGTACAGAAAGTCCAGCAGAATCCAGTACTACCATGTCAATGCAAGCTTAAAAAGACTGATGGACCTCAAAACACAGTGTCACAAGAAATCCACTTGAGGGATGGGGGAGGATTTTGCAAGCTCTATGCAAGAAAATGGGAACACAAAGGAATGATGGCAAAGGGGGAAACCCTCTATCTAGTTATTTGAAACTGACAAGAGCAGCAGAGAAACATGGTGGGGGGAGAAGAACCTCCTGAATCTGTGCCTGACATTTCCCAAAAAAGTACTTTCCTGGAGGCACCTGCTCTGAGGGGGCATAACTCAGATCCTGCAAATCCAATCTTCACCAGACACTGAGAGCAGGTAGAATTTCTCCTGAAATTCTCTTGTATGGTGCCAATACCATCATAAATCTGCAATGTGATTTCTAGAACCTCTTCATTTTCTGAATCTAGAAGAAGAGTTAGGTAGTATATTCTACTTTTCTGTACCCTAATGAGTCTCAAAGCAGTTTACAATCACCTTCCCTTCCTTACCCCACAACAGATACTCTATGACATGGGTGAGATGAGAGAGTTCTGAGAGAACTGTGACTGGCCTGAGACCTTCCAGCAGGCTTCATGTGGAGAAGTGGAGAATCAAACATGGTTCTTCAGATTAGTGTCCATTATACCATGCTCGCTCTCCCATTTGAACATCTGGCATTTCTTGTTCTACATACGGTAACAATCATTGATGTTAGATTTTGAGCATCAGTTTACTTGTGTGAGAAATAGACATGATGCTCTGATAGTTGTTGCAGTCTGACATCTCCTTTTTCAGAACTGGAATGTAGATTGAGCATTTCCAGTCTGTGAGACATTGTTTTGTTTTCCATATTTTTGGCATATTTTTGTTAAGGTTTTAATGGACTCTGTTTTTGTGGCTTGGAATAGCTCTATTGATATCTCATCTGCTCCTGGTGATTTGTTTCTCCCAATTGCTTTCAATGCAACTTTCACTTCACTTTCTAAAACTGCAGGTTGTTCTTCAAAAGATTTATCTTTGAAATAATCTGTCATCCTTTCATCTCTTCTGTATAGTTCTTCAGCGTATTGTAACTATCTTTTCTTTATTTTGTCCTGTTCAGTTAACATATTTCCATGTTGATCTTTCAGCAGACCTAACTGTGCTTTAAATTTCCCTTGATTTCTTGGATTTCTTGGATCTTGTGAAACATCTCTTGTTCATCCTTTTTTACTGTTCTCTTTTATTTCTCTGCACTGGTTATTATAATAGTTCTCTTTGTCTCTACGTACAAGTTGCTGGAATGCTGTGTTTAGACTTCTGATTCTATTTCTGTCATCTTTGTTTCTCATCTGTCTTTAGTGATTTTAAGAATTTCATCAGTCATCCTGTTACCCAAAGAGGCAGTCTCCTATTTAATTGGGAAATTAGTTGAAAGGAGACAGAGCAGGAGGTGGATAACTGGGATCTCCACCAATGTATATGGGGATCTTTCCTTTAGAGAATTCTCAAATAGTCAGGTGTTCAACTGGAATGGGTTTTATTAAAAATAAGAATAAAAAGTCAAAACATGCATACAAACACAAGCTAGCTAAGAGGAAATTAAGGAGGAAGTGGAAGAAAGTGCTTTTGGGCAGGCAATAGGTATCAGTGTTGGAGAGCAAGATCCATGTAAGATTGCAGCAAAAAGCCCGGCATTTCATAAAGCGAAGAGAGGACCAACACACAAATGGGGGGTAAGGTATGGTGCCAAGAACATATACACACCACTGTGAAGCTGGCAGTGGTGGAAAATGGTCAGTAAAATTAGTAAAAGTCAGTGTTTTATCTCAGTTATTTATTTGTCAAGGGTTTTTTTAAGGGTCAGTAAAGTCAGCATTTCTTTGTTTTCATGAATGCAATGTGTGGTTTTTGTTTGTTTTCATTATTGCATTGGGGGGGGGGGGGAGGACATGATGACTTTCCAGCAAGAAAACAGATTCTTTTAATGTTTTCAAAATCTGGATACATTTTGACCTATGAAAGGGCCAGCATGTCAGAGAAAACTTTGAATGCCCTCCTGATGATCAAAGAAACTTTATGTCATGTATACCATGTTAATATCACACAGGAGCTTTTACAGATGGCAAGAGCAGTTCATGTTAATTACAAGCAATGTTGTGATCAAAGGGGAAAGCAGATGACTTAGAAAGAAGATAGACAGTGAAAAGGATAGTATACAAGAAAGGAAGCAATAATAGAATGCGAAGAGGATGATTGCTCCAACATTACTAAGGAATCCAACAAATGTTTAAAGAAGACTACTGAGAAAAAGGATGTGGTGGGATTCAATATGGCACAGCTGATTTTAGAAGGAGTAGAGATTGGGTTGCCAGGTCTTTCCAGTCTTCACAGGCTGGGCACATTGCACATCGACACTCTTGTACCAGGTAACATCATGGTAATGATTTCAACATGGGAGGGGGCTGTTCAGGGTTGGGGCAGCTGGCTTGTGGTGAATTGAAGCTCCTGAACAATGAAGGCTAATGTTTCTTGATGATCTTTGGAGTACTGGACAAGAAAACTACCATTTTGTGTGAACAAGTGAGGGAGAAACAAGGCTGACTTATGATGAGATTAGTCTGAGATGGAGAGATCTATCTTGGGAAACCCATTGTTCCTTAATTATGCATCTCCTTAGGATGTGAAGAGGTTCATTAGACACTTCTGACTTGCCTTCAAAAATATTTTTCCCAATCTTGTTTCTAGCTGGCATCCATGTTGTGTGTCATTTTTATTCCAGGCAGTGTATATTTATGATTTTGAGGTGATACTGTATGAAGGGCGTTAATGCTTTTCTCTCTCCAATTCCTAAACTGCTATCTTCTTCTTCTAAACTGCCCTTCTGCAGGAGGAGGGATCTGAATGCTAACAATCCATCAAGGATTTTCATTTCTGTTGGCTACAGGAATAGTCTTTGCACAATCTTTCTTGATAATGTTTCTGGTTTCAACCCATAATTCTTCCACCTCCCATTCACTTGAACTTAGTAATGCAAATCTGTTTCTTACATGGTCTTTAAACTCTTCACAAATATTGTTTAGATTGTATTTTGGCATTATGAATATTTTGGGGGTTTTCTTCAGCTTTATTCTGATTTTCAAATATTAACAAGTCAATGTCTGTACCACAATCGGCTCCTGGTCTTGTTATAGCAGACAGAATAGAACTTCTCCTTCTGCTACCAGTTATGTAATCTATTTGATTTCTGTATTGGTCATCCAGTGATATCCATGTGTATAATCATCTGTTTGGTTGCCCAAAACCTATGTTCACAATGAGCAAATTGTTGTCCTCATTGAATTCTGTACGTTGTTTTTTTCCTGCTTCATTGGTTTTTGAGGACTCTTATGTTCTCTTAAACTACCTGTTTGTCTCTTGGAGGCTGAGTGATGGTCAACAGAAATGGAGCCTCCATGCCTTTACTACATCTAAAAGACTCAATTTACAATGCTGGAAAGATAAAAGCTTGCCTCCAGTAAATCAGTGAATCGAGGAGGACCTTAGAACTCTATCAATATTTGAACACATAGCATATAGATGACAATTGTGTATGGATGTATTTTTAGATATTTGAAGTATGTGTAGATTCATCACTGTTACAATTTTGTCTTGTATTTGTGCTCCCCCCCTTTTTAAAAAGAATCTTACTGAATTGCAGAATTTTAAGTTCCCCCCCTTTGTTCTTGTTTTTCTGTTTTGTTTAAAAAACAGAGCATGTGAATGTCCAAGGAATAATTTTGCTATTGCTGCTGTTGTTTGTTATTATTATTATTTACATAACTTGACGTTTTTCCTGATGGATCTGCAAATGTGTAATACATACACAAGCTCCAGCATAAGCAGTATCTTTTAGATAAAGCCCCAAGCAAGTGTGGAAGAAGGAAGGCTATTACTAGCTAGAGAACATTAGAAATTTAAAGTACACTTTTTATTTGAATCATAATCTCTGTGTGCCATCTCTTCCACTGTATTTAATGAGTAGCTATGAGAGAATGGCCTGAGGCTAAATCAAGGCAGCCTAACATCGAAGTGGGTCATTAATATTACTGACAAGTTAACTGTATGGGAGACCTCGTATTGTTTGCATAAATGATCCTTTGTTTTAACAAATAATTGTGACTTCCCATACAAGCTGTGTATTTGTCTGAAGAATTAGTGCATAATGGGATATTTGTGAATATTTAAATAAATGAGATAAATAATGTAGATTTGTTTTAGCTCCAACTATGTTTAGAACTGTATTATTTCTCCATGATAGCTGATTATTTAATAGTTAAAAAATCCCTCCATAATAGTTTCCTTCCAAATTCAGCTGTTTTCTAGAACTCAGTATTGTTATAAATGCAGGAATGTTGCCTCAAGAATACAGTTTTCAGTGCAGGTTTTTTTCTGCACTGTACCTCTTTATCCTGCAATATTTCCTGCATATTAAAGTATCAACTTAACTATTTAGAAATGAAAATATATAATTTTTTTTCAGCCAGTATTTTTAGTAGCAGTAATATTTACCTATATGCAAACACATATTTGAGGTATGTTTTTATAGTTAACATTTTATATTATCTCTGTGTATATAGATGTTCAGTATGTGTTCTTTACAGCTCAGTAGCAAAGCAAGGGTGTTTTTTTGAGCAGGAACACACAGGAACGCAGTTCTGACTGGCTTGGCATCAGGGGTGTGGCCTAATATGCAAATGAGTTCCTGTGGGTTTTCCCTGCAAAAAAAGCCCCGTGTGAAACATCAGTGGTGTCAAGGGGTGTGGCTTAATATGCAAATGAGTTCCTGCTGGGCTTTTTCTACAAAAAAAGCCCTGAACAGAGCACATGCTTTCCATACTTAACCAAGTCCCAGACCTAACCAAGCTCCACACATCTAGTTAAAACATCTCAGGCAGCAGGCTAGAAAGGGGCCTCTGCATGAGACCTTTCAGTCTGAGTCACTGTTTGGAGTTCTGGACAAAGTGGACCAGTGGCCCAACTCACTGTTCAATAGCTTCATTTGATCTTTTGGCACTTCGCAAGAAGCAGGCTCTCCTATCCCTTCACCTTGGTTTTGAGAATGTTCTGCCTCTCTCTCTCTCTGTTGAAGAAGCTGGGATTGGTGCAAACATGTAACCATCTTTGGGCATTGTGAGGTTCTTCCAATGTGCTACAAGGGCCAACCTTGCCGCTATTAGTAACAGCATAAGCCTTCCCATCATGATTTTATTTTGCAACATTTCAGACCACAAACCTAAGAGTACAACTTTAGGCAGTACTGGGAGTGATTCTCCTATGATTGTGTTGACCTCCTTTACAATGTTTTCCCAAAATGTTTTAATCATGGGTCAAGATGACCAAGAATGTATAAAATCACTTCTCTCTCCACACTCTTTCCATCAGTTAGGGGATTGGGGCTATTTCATTTTGCAGAGCCGCAATGATGTATAACACCACTTTGGGGCATTTTAATAGATTAATATTGAATAATCAGGCTTTGGGACTACTTCATACTTGGGAAAATTTCCTCTCATAGTTCTCATGCTTATTCACCCAAGTCCCAGGAAACCTTCATAGAGCTTTGATTTCTTATTGTTACATATCTCTTCAACCTTGGCATTCTACCAAAAACCAATTTTGCCCATAATCTGATATTTTTATAAAAGCATTGACACTCCCTCACTTTTATAATATGGTTTTGATTTTTTTTTTCAAAACTAGAAAGTTTGTTCACCCTGTGCATTTCCGTGCATTCTATGTGATGTGTTCTGTCAGCCTCTGATGGTTCTTATTGCCTTCCAAGTGTCTGTGTATTATGTTTGCATATTATGCTTATTTGTATATATTGTATTGCTTTTGTATTGAACCTACCTTATGAACCCATGACTGCATGATTCTGATCCTAGGAGTTTTGTATAGTTGTTTTCTGTCTAAGCTTTCTGGGTGGGGGGGAGGTGCTATGGGTTTAGCATTTTGTAGTCATGATTCTACAAATGCTATATATCTTGTTGAAATTCAATAAAAACAGAGAATTGGAAAATAACCTCTTTGGGCACAAGATCACCTACTTTATCATCAGAAAATCAACTGTCATTAGGCAGGAATAACTCTTGCACCAGGGAAGTTGACAGGAGGAAGAGGATGCTGGGCAGTTACACCTCTTGGCAGCTCTTAAATGAGGACCCTGTGCTGCTATCCCTGGCTCCACCCCAGCTTTTGGTCACTGGTTATGAGACACTTTGGGGATGGAGCCAGGAGGCTGCCCTCTGGTCCACACAATGACTGCATTCCTTTGGTATTATTATTATTATTATTATTACCTTTAATTTATACCCCGCCCTCTCTGCAAGCAGACTCCGGGTGGTAACAGTCAGTTCCAAATTTCAGACAATAAATACAATTAAGCAATCAAACTTCAAAAAATAAACACTATTAAAACATTTTTAAAACATTTTAAAACCATTTTACGGCGCTGTTAAATAACTACCTAGGTGGGATTGTCCTTTACTAACAGTTAAACCCATAGTAGGTTTATAGAGTGCCCTGTTAAATGTGCATTTATCATCACAGCTTGATAGATGGCATTTAGACACTGGGCTGGAGAACATAGTGCAGGATTAAGCGGAGATGAGGTCCCTGAATGATCCAAAAGGGGAGATAGCTTAAGAGACTCAGGGTCAGGGTCAAGCAGACACCTCTGAACCCTGCTTGCTGACCACACTCCCAAGAGCCTGGTGACAGGCATGTATAGCAATGTCCACCACTTCTTCCCTCATAACTAGTTCTATCTGACTCTGTCTGTCTGTCTAATACTGCTTATACAGTTATCGCCTTAAGTAGTTCTCTTTCCCAAACTACTTCAACATGTTGGTTTAGGGACTCACTGTCAGCAGTCAGGCAGGCATTGACACCTCCTGTTCCGTGCCCATGCTGTGGCAAGACATGAGGAATCTGTAATCTATAAAGCTGTGGCCTTGTTTTCTTTCTCACCTTCCCTCCTGGCTGGTCGCCACTGCAGGTGCAAGTTGGAGTGTAATGGGAGACTACTGCCTGCAGCATGCTCAGTCACTGTAGTGGCTGCCACCTCATTCACTCAGTTCCTGACTCACATGCTGCATTGCTTTCAAGTGAAAAAAACTTTCATGGGCTGAAAAATGAAAGTGGGTTGGATACAGGAATCTATCAATGGGAAATGTTGTTAAATGGAGATCTTTCCCATGTTTCCTTGCCTTCAACAACCCCTTCTAGCACTGGGAAAGTTGATTCACAGGAACATGGGACCCTTGTGGACTAATAACCACATGAATCAGGAGGCTGAAGTGAAAAGCAGAAAAGGGTGAAATCACCTTTCCTGTCTCATCCATCAGCAGAGCTGCACCGATGGAAAGAAAAGGCATTTATGCCCCGTTTATCCTTTTCACTGCAGCCCCTGATATGCGTGATTGCCAAAAACATAGCAGTCATCTTTCCCAGGGTGAAAAAAAGACTGCTATGGGGAAGGGAACATAGAAAATATCCACAATCCTTGTGCCTGTCGATCATTGGATCCAACCCACCATGATAGTCACAGAACAAATAGCTTTGTTCAGGCAATATTTTCTTTCTGTCTATAGATGATTTTCTATGTTAAATTAGCAAAATAATCTGATAGGCCCACATCATTTCCTATTTTAGACCAAGGAATTTCATTCATGGTTTATATTGAGATTAATTCTTGCAGCAGGAGAGCTGAAATATCAGTTTCTTAGTGTTTCAGCATCACACAATGCATGTGTCTTTTTTAATTTGAGACTGTCGACATCTGACTACCATGGCAAGATCATCCCCCAGTTTCATGAAGAAGTGTCAAACTTTTCATAATGTCATGAAAATGATCCACACTAATGCAGAACTTGGAAACAGATAATTATCCAAGAACATGAAACAGAATTAACATGCACTAGAGCATGTCATGAACATTTCCTTCAGCAAACAAGAAAGGTAATTGCTGTCTGAGTACAAAGCATTGAGAAACGTTTGGTTTACTTCCATCAGACAATTTGGAAAGAGCCACTGTTTACTCATTTAACCCATCAGAGCAGTGCCTGGTCAAAATGGTGCCATTCAAGGACTGATGAAGTGAGACGAGCCTCCTGATTGCAGATTCTTCTAATTTCACACTTACTAGGCCTCATCAAACAGAATGTTCTTGTCCTATTATTACAAGCCTAAAAGCTGACAGGTGTGAATGTTTAAGGAGGACAGCTTTATCACAGGTTAAACCTGATCAGCTATTCTTTCACAAATTTATGTAAAAAATATTCTGCTCTCATACCAAATTAGTGTATCTGGCAGTCCCAGTCCCAGAGCCATATCATATTTAGCTTAATTTGATGAGAACATACAAAAGTTTCTGCTGGATGGGATCAAAGGTCCATCTAGTCCTGTGTTCCATAGCATGAAAGGGTCATCCCCATTTTGTATGGCCCAGAACATGATATTAAGAGATACTTCCTCTGAACATCGAGGTATAATTTAGCTTTCTTGGATAAAAGCTACTAATTGCCATAGATAACCAAATATTATAGTAGATATGATTTTTAAAAATTCATGACCTTGTTGGCATGGAACAACTTTATTTTTAAAAAATTCAAAAAGCGACTACAAAATAAAATCCAGATAATAAAGACAGGGTCATTGAGAGACATTGTGGTGTATTAGTTAGACTGTGACCATGATGCTTGCTGGGTGATACTGGGCCAGTCATTCTCTCAGTCTAACCCACTTCACAGGATTGTGAAAATGGAAAAAAGTATATCCAGGAATAACACCCTAACCTTGCAAGATTGCTCCAGACTAAGCCCATTGATATCTCTGGTTTACACTGGTATAACTCACTATAGGATTGCACAGTAAATTCCTTGGAAGAGTGGAAGGATAACAATTTACTAAATAAATAAAGATCTACTTAATTCAAAATATGAACATAAGGTGTTATCTTTACTGAATTAGACTACTGAATGATCTAGACTACAGAATGATCTTAGCATAGTATTGTCCACTCTGACCAGCTGTGGCTTGCCAAACCCTCAAGCAAAAAAGTACAGGTTTTTTGTGGCATTGCTAGCTAACAGTGTTCTCTCTAAGCTGTTAGCATGAGCTAGCTCACAGATTTTTAGCCTTCAGCTCACACCTGTTTGTCTTAGCTCAGGAAAAATGGCCCCAGAGCACAAGGATTTATGCAGTAGAACACAACTTTAATGCCAGTAGCTCACAACGTAGAATTTTTGCTCACAAGACTCCACAGCTTAGAGGGAACATTGCTAGCTAGGGATTGTTTTTAGCTAGGGGTGCCTGGGGGCAGCAGGCAGTCTTCCATCTATGGGCTCCAAACTTCACCGGAATGTTTTGCTCCAGCAGGGAAAAAATGGGGGGGGGGGGGAAGTAATGTCGTCCAATATCACTTCCTGTTCTATGTGAAAGTGATATCATAATGCACTAGTAAAGGTAAAAGTAGTCCCCTGTGCAAGCATCAGTCATTTCAAACTCTGGAATGACATCGCATGACGACGTTTTCACTGCAGACTTTTTACGCGGTAGTTTGCTATTGCCTTCCCCAGTCATCTACACTTCCCCCCCCCCCCAGCAAGCTGGGTTTTACCTACCTCAGAAGGCTAGAAGGCTGACTCAACCTTGATCTGACTACCTGAACTCAGCTTCCACCAGGTCATGAGCAGAGTTTGACTGCAGTACTGCAACTTTACCACTCTGTGCCACGGGGTTCAATCTCATAATGCACTAGGAATTCCCAAATTACTATAGTTTCACCATACAGATTGAGGAGTTCCTAGAGTGTTGTGACATCATTTCTGGGCACTCAGCTAGAACTGACACTGTGGAATTGATTCTTACATCCTCACCAATGAAATACTTCGACTAATTACCAACACTCAGCTGGCAACCCTACTTTTAGCAGATCTTCTAGTTTAGTGCTGCTGTTTGGGACATAACTTCAGTTGCATTAAGGTTTCCTGAAAATAACAGGTTCTAGCTAAAAAGGAACTATTCATTCTGGGGGTCTCTTGCATCAATGGATATCTACATTCAAGAAAACTTAACTTGCATTAATCTACATTCAGGAAAACTTCTTGTTTTATATTCTACTGCAGTTGCTAAACAATGTCATATGGACTCACATATTTTCAACCTTGCTTCTTCAAATCTATTATTTTGTAGCAGCTCTATTCTTCAAGGTCTGCTAAAGGTGACAACATGCCAGGTCAACATTGTACTATACGTTTTCCCACCCTGTGGTGTTCTCTGTACTATGAAATGGTCTTCTTAGCCATGTCCCTCCCACCCACCCTTGTCAATATTCTGACATCATAGCAAGGTCAAGTTATTTTGAAGGGCCTTTCTATTAGGTGGGAAGCCATTCTAAGAGTGGATATATATTGAAGTAGTTTTTGGTTGTTTGAATCTCTTTTAATTATTGTATGTGTAGTTTTAATAGGAGAAAGACAGGTTATATGATATATAGTAGATGGATGGATGGATGGATGGATGGATGGATGGATAGATAGATAGATAGATAGATAGATAGATAGATAGATAGATAGATAGATAGATAGATAGATAGATAGATAGATAGATGATAGATAGATAGATAGATAGATAGATAGATAGATAGATAGATAGATAGATAGATAGATAGATAGATAGATAGATAGATACTGTGTATGTGTGTGTAGTATATACTATATATGCATAGTATATACAAGAGAGAGAATAGACTTTATATTGAAGTAACTTTTGGTTTTTTGAATCTCTTTTAATTGTTGTATGTGTAGTTTTGATAAGAGAAAGGCAGGCTACACTTGCCAAAAATAAACAGGGGCACAGAGCATCTCACAAGGAGATGCCGCCCCTTTCTCATCAGTGCCATAATGCAAATGCATATATAGAATATCTGCAGACAGCATCTGCAGTACTCCAGAAAATGGAATATTATCATCTAAGTCCTTATGCACACTGAAACTTCCACATGTGTTGTAGATCCATTAGACTGGGGATAGAATGTCTGCTAGACACTTAGAGAGCTAATTTCTTCTGAAAGTTTGCCAAAGTCCTATCTGACTTCTTCCAAAATTTGATTGGCTTCCATCCATAACTAATTACTGTAAAGGGGATGGGGCTATTATAGAACTTTCATTAGTAGCAAGATTCAGAGAATGCATATTCTTTTTTCTGTTTCATCAGCCGCTATGTTAAATTGAATAGATGTATAATAAAGACATTTTATTTGACCTGTTAGTATGACAAATTGATAAAGAAGAAAAATACAATAAGTATATTCCTAAGCAGTGATATACTCACAGACACAGAACCTTTATTGACATAACAACAGTAGCAAATCACTCTTCTGAGCTGACTAAAGTCCATGGGGGTAACTTTCAGTTCAATCCTAAACTGGTCAACTCAGAATTCAACTGTAGTCAATTCAATGAGAATGACTCATGGGACAGTGGTTTTAGGATTATACTGTTTGTTTAGGATTGTAATGAGTGTCTTGGAGTTAAAATTCATGCACAGAACACAAATTGTTTCAGGAAGTTAAAGAAATAGTTATTGTTTATATATACTTATAGGAATAGATGACATGTTCTAATTTGATGTTAGTCAATATCACAAGTCCTTGTCAATGGAAGCCCAGATAGCTGCCACTGCTAAATCCGCCTTTTTCCACCTTAGGAGGGTGAGGCAGTTGGCTCCCTTCTTGGAGCATAGCGACCTGGTAACTGTGATCCACGCAACGGTCACCTCGAGGCTAGACTACTGTAATGCCCTCTACATGGGGCTGCCCTTATACCGAACGCAAAAACTGCAGCTAGTGCAGAACGCAGTGGCCAGGCTGTTAGTGGGACTACCTCGGTGGAAACATGTGCAGCCTAGGCTGCGGGAGCTGCACTGGCTGCCGGTTGTATATCAAGTTCGATATAAGGTGCTGGTTATTACCTTTAAAGCCCTATATGGCCGAGGACCTGCCTACCTTAGGGACCGCCTCTCCCCATATGTTCCCCAGAGAGCACTGAGATCCAGTTCCCAAAACCTTTTAAAAATCCCTGGACCAAGAGAGGCTAGATTGAAAACAACAAGGGAGCAAGCCTTCTCAACAATGGCCCCCCGATGGTGGAATCAACTCCCAGAGGAGGTGCGAGCCCTGCGGGACCTAAATCAGTTTCGCAGGGCTTGCAAAACCACCCTCTTTCAGCTCACTTTTAAGATAGAACCCGGCTAAATCGATCTCTAGACATCTCATACATATCTGTGAATTGTAGCACCTTAATTACTAACACATAACAGCTGTTTTATCTAATTTTAACTTAATTTATAAATGTAATTTAATTGTATTTTAATCTGTTTTATTGTTTTGATTGTATTCTATTGAAATCATGGTTGTACCATGTCTGTGAGCCGCACTGAGCCTGCCTTTGGCAGGGGAGGGTGGGATACCAAAATAAATTTATTATTATTATTATTAAGTGCCTTCTGCCCATGAGATCTTGAGTGTACACATGGATGGATAATTTTTTTTTAATTTTTGTGTTATATGGATTTATAAGAGTCAGGGGGGTCGGATCATTTGTAGTAACCTTAAGAAGCCCATCTCAATTCTGTGTTCCGTTTTATCACCTATAGCAAATATTATTACTACTAGGGATGGACATGAACCAGGAAAATGGAGGCTCATCCCTGTTCATGGGGTCTCATGAGAAACAAACTTTCATGAACCTTCTCTCATTTACTGAACTGGTTCATTTTGTGAAGTTTGTGATCTGGTAGAACAGCCCCCCTGCAGGCTAGAAATGTCAAACTTGCAGCAAGTCTCCAACTGACTCTCATCTTTTTGTCAAAACCAAGATGAGGGGCAGGTACTGCAAGGGCAGCTAATGATGTTAAGCCCAGTTTGTGTGGGGGGGGGGGTTGCACAGAAGTGCAGAAGTTGAGGATCCTGGAGTACCAAGTGCAAAATGGGGGGGGGAGGGAGGACCTAACAGAAGATCTGGAACAGGAGGTTGGGTTGAGAGTTGTGAAACCAAGATGAGAGGCAGACACAGCAAGGGCAGATGATTTTGTTGAGCCCTGGGAGGTGCCCAGAGGCACAGAAGTTGAGGATTCTAGGGTTCAAAGTACAAAAGGGGGAATCTAGCAGGTTGGTGGTGGAGAGTTCAAAAACAAAGATGAGGGGCAAGCACAACAAGGACAGCTGGTGATGCTAAGCTGGAGGGAGTGCCCAGAGGCACAGAAGTCCGGGATCCAAGGTCCAAAGGGCAAAAGGAGTGTGGGAGAAATTGAAGGTTCAGAAATCCCACGGATGAGGAGTGTAGGTCCTGTCAAGGAACCCACTGACTGAGCCCCTCTGTTCAGCTTGAGCAGAAGGACAGGTGTCTCTGAGTAAGCACCAAACACCCCCAATCCAACCCCGCCATTTTCACACTGAGGAATTACTTCCAGTTCCTTTTCTGTTCTGTTTACAACTCTCTCTCTGCCTAACTGCCTGCTGCAAAGTTTTTTTAAAAAGCTGTACGTAAGCTGGGGGTATTTAGCCATTTTGCTCCCTTATTGATAGATTGGTTGATTGGGCTGTACCAGCATGTCTGCCACATGCACCACCAACATGAACCATCCAAATCTCTGTGAAAACCATGGAGATTTGTGAGGTGCATTGCAAACATGATTGCATGGCCTTCAGCTGATGAACCACAAACCAGGCAATTTTCATGACAAATTTAAGTTCATGACAAGTTTCGTGCTTGCCCCTAATCACTACATCTCAAACAGCTGATGATAGAAATAAGACTTGTAAACTATTTTCCCCATGGTTCAAAGACCCACATTCATTATATCAACTAAGGCCATGACAGTTCAATCCCAAGCAGAAGTGTACTCTTCTAAGTCCACTGCAGTCCATTGAAACTTAGGATGGCACTGTTGGCAGTGGTTCTCCAGGAATCTCTTATAGTTCTGTGGGAGCTGTAAAACAAATCTTTTGGGTGAGGCAGCGGACAGCAAATATCATTTGACCCTCTGCTTCTCTAATCTTCTGTAATTAGTGTCATAGCTGGTCTGCTCTGGGTTCATCAGACTGCTCTGGGTCCTTCTGAGAGCAATGAACTTACCATCCAGAAATTTCTTATGGCCCTTGCCTCTCTATTTTCTAATTATATTGTGCCAGGACACTGTAAATTGATTTTCTGTATGCCATCTTGCTCTTAAGGGTTATTAAGGATTAATGCGTTTATTGTGCTATAGTTGGTTTCATTTATTAGAATCATATAATCATAGATTTGGAAGGGACCTCCAGAGTCCAACCCCCTGTAGAATGCAGGAAACTCACAAATACCCACCCACCCCACACACACTTCCAGTGACAGTTTTTTTGTTTTGTTTTTTAAAAAGAGAGACACAGATTTTATTGTAATTGTTTCAGAAATATAGCTGTGTCCAACTTAAGTAATGCTGGCAGAATATTCAACATTCATGGCTTTGCGCTAATTTAAGTGAAACTTGCTCCATGCCCAGAAGATGGGGAAAAAAAAACCCTCCAGGATCCCTGGCCAAACTGGCCTGGAGAAAAATTGCCACCTGACCCCAGAGTGGTGAATAGCATTCCCTGGGTGTGCAAGAAGGTCCTGTACGAACTAAACATTGTTGCAACCCATTGTTAGTCTCTCATGTTGTAACCCATTCTGAATCCTGATAGAAATTAGGGCAGGATAGAAATTAAACAAACAAATAAAATCCAAAGAGCATTACATCTTTTGAATTCTCTTTTAGTTAATGGGCTCAGAAGGATGTAATTCTACTTAGGACCGACCGTGAGTTTCTGATTATTTACATGGGGGTTCTTACTTACATTATTTGTGCCAAAGTCAACAGCAGCATTTGCTTATAGCCAACCCATAATTTGTTATGACATATTAAAATGAAATAACTTCCAGTCCTACTAAAAGATCATGCTTTTGGTTGCTAAATGATCTGTGCCAAACGATCTTCATCAGCAAAAGAGAGCCAAGAGTATTTTCATTGTAGATGATTAACAAAAGGGCACAGTTCTTGTTTTATATACCAGTATTATTGACTGCTTACCTACTGGAGAATCTAAATGCAAAAGCATTCTTCTAGTCATGTTTTATTTATTTATTTGATTTATATAAATAAATAAAATGTTGAAGCATGCCATAGAAAAGAAATTAAGAGACTTTGGGAGAAGTGATCATAACATATAAATTAAAATGTCCATATTTCAGAGGTGCATCGTTAGTTGGTGTTAATCAAATGGAATCATTGTAAGTTTATCCATTCTTTTTCATTTCCACTGTATTTGAGGTAGTTGTATGGGTAATTTCATGCATGGATCCATTACCCAGAAATGAAACAATAATGAAGCAAATAGGGAAGCTCATTCACACAAGAGCTAAGCATACATACTGGAGTTCATGTATGTCACTGGATAGGGAAAATACGAGAGTCTTTTACAATGGAATTTTTAAATCTGTCTGATGGGCATATCTGACCCTTGGAAACTATATAGACTGATTCCCCTGTAGTCCATATACAAGCCAACAAAATTTTGAGATCAACATGAGTTCCACAAAATCTTAGGTGTAATAGCAAAATGTATGACATAAGATTAAGCAGTTTTCCTAAACTGGATATTCTGTTGGTATGGCCAATCCTTTGAGACAGAGTTCAAAATTGGGCCATACTTCTGGACTAGCACAAATATTTCAGTGGCCTGAGCCTACTCATTCATGCCTGGAAGAAGCATCTACATGGATATCTACAGCTGAATGTGGATTCATTCATTCATTCATGTGAGTATTGAGAGCCAGTTCAGTGTAGTGGTTAAGTTCACATACTATTATCTGGGATAACTGGGTTTGATTGCCCACTTCTCCCCTTGCAGCTGCTGGAATGGCCTTGGGTCAGCCATAGCTCTCGTAGGAGTTGTCCTTGAAAGGGCAGCTTCTGGGAGAGGTCTCTCAGCCCTACTTACCTCACAGGGTGTCTGTTGTGGGGATGGGGGAAGGTAAATGAGAGTGACTGCTCTGAGACTCTGAGATTCAGAGTATAGGGCGGGATATAAATCCAATATCATCATCATCATCATCATCATCACTGTCATCATCATCATCTTCTTCTTTTATTGTACACAGGATTGCAGAGAGATGGAAACTGGGCAGGGGGTGGCAAAATTCAGGTGGCAGAAGTCAGTTGGAGGGCCCCTGAAGCCAGCGTCATGCTGCATTCAGCCAAATGCCTTTTCAGTTATTTTCCTTTTGATGCAGTTTTGGCTGCAGCTGCTAAGGGCACAGGGAAGTCCGAGCATATTGAAGGCACTCTGACAATGAGCTAGACAAGGGGTGGCCAAACTGCAGCTTGGGAGCCACATGTGGCTCTTTCACACATATTGTGCAGCTCCCAGAGGTCAAGGAAGAACGACAGGCTCGCTCTCAAGTAAGCATGTTTAGCTTTAGGACCTCAGTCAGCCTCTGAATGCTGACCCATAGGTAGATGACTATTTCTGCTGTGTGTGAAGCATGGAAGGAGAGGGAAATAGGCAGGCTCACAAGCTCTTCTCCTCCACCACAACGATTTCCCAGAGACCTTGAATGGGAAACGAGAAAGTAAGAGCTGAGGAGCTTCCCAATCCCCAGGTCCCAGAGGGGAATCCCCCGGTTTTACAGGCTTCCCCCCTCCCCCAGCCAGCTGGCTGGTGGGGGAAGCCCCACCCCCACAGCCATCATGCACCTCCATGAACGATTCCCATAGGGAATGATGGGGAATTGAGGTGTGGGTATCAGGGGCTCTGGGGAGGGGGGTTGTTTTTTGAGATAGAGGCACCAAATTTTCAGTATAGCATCTAGTGCCTCTCCCCAAAATACCTCCAAAGTTTCAAAAAGGGGGTCCAATTCTATGAGCCCCAAAAGAAGGTGCCCCTATCCTTCATTATTTCCTATGGAAGGAAGGCATTTAAAAAGATGTGCAGTCCCTTTAAATGTGATGGCCAGAACTCCCTTGAAGTTCAATTATGCTTGTCACACCCTTGCTCTTGGCTCCGCCCCAATGTCTCCATGCTCCACCCCAAAGTCTCCTGGCTCCATCCCCAAAGTCTCCTGGCTCCACCCCCAAAGTCCCCAGATATTTCTTGAATTGGGCTTGGCAACCCTACACTGGAAGGAGGGTTGGAATTAAAGAGAGTGGTGCAAGGTTCCCCTTTAGTTTCATAGCTCTTGTAGGAGCTGCATTTACTAACC
Source organism: Heteronotia binoei (assembly GCF_032191835.1). Taxonomy (NCBI): domain Eukaryota; kingdom Metazoa; phylum Chordata; class Lepidosauria; order Squamata; family Gekkonidae; genus Heteronotia; species Heteronotia binoei. Next base: position 90,522,661 of record NC_083228.1, on the reverse strand, counting down.
TTGGTTTCAAGGCAAAGACAGTCAAGTCAAGAAAGACTCATGTATAATGATGCAAATGGGGGTCATTGATATATATGGTTCATTTGTATTTCCTTCTCCCACTGGTGCTAAAAATAATTCCCTAACCTTTCCCTGTCTGGTCTTATGGGAACTGTTATTCCGAGCTTTTGTTTTTGTTTTTTGTTTTTTAAAAGTCTCCTTCTAGCATGGTTGCATTGTAAAGTGCAAACATATGTATTTTCCCATGTCTATTTCCCATTTTTTCCAAGTCTTGGTATCAACTCATCTCTATCCTGCTTGGCAATAGAATGTAATTACTAGTACTATAGTAGCAAACCTTGATAATATTATGAACAAATGTGGGGAGGTAATATTTCTCCACAATTTAACAAAGGATGCTTCCCTCTCCTCCACCCTTTATTTGCATGGTAATAGAACATTAATCTGTTTTAGTAGTTATACAAGTGGAAGAGAAGTTAGAACTCCCAGTTCAGGAACTGGATTGTTACCATTATTATTGTGTTGGTGGAAGATGTAATAACAGCCTTTTGTAAAGGCTTCTTTGCTATATGACAAATGATGTGATCTTTAATGTCATTAGACATTAGATTATTTATTTCTTAGACTTTTAGCCCTCCTTCCCCTGCACAGCAAGGCTCAGGGTGGGTAACAAATTAAAAACAATATCATAGATTAATTATTAAAAGCAGATTAACAGAATTAACTGAACAACAAATGAGAATTTAAGATCAGTTGGTGATTTAGGCATTAATAACAGGTTGTGCCATGAGGTTGTGCCATGTGTGTCACTGGAGACTGGTACAAAGACAGAGTGGATGGTGGAGAGGTGACTGGGAAAGGCCAATTTAGATGGCCAGATTGTCTGGGGTGGCATTTGGCCGGTCAACCATCAATAAATATAGCTGGATGTTATCAGCATACTGGTGATATTCCAGCCCAAAGTTCTGTATCAGGTGGCTGAGAGGGCACATATAAATGTTAAATAACATTGGGAAAATGATTGCCCTCTACAGGACTCCACATATCAAAGATTGTCATGTTAAAACCCTCTCCCCAAATGCCATGCCCTGTACCCAACCATGGAGAAATTAGAAAAACCATTTCAAGGCTGTCCCACAAATCCCCACACCAGTGAGGTGGTGGATCATTCAGTCATAATCAACGGTGTCAAATGCTGCAGTGAGTTAGAGCAAAACCAACAACACTGTCCCACCCCTGTCTAGGTGTCTCTGGAAATCATATATGAGGTTGACCAATGCTGCCTCCATCCAATAGTCATGGAAAGGGATCAAGAACCAAGGTGTCATCCAAGTATACTTGGAGCTATTCAGCTTCTGCTCTTTCAGCTCCTTTGCCCAGAAATGAAAGATTGAAAACTGAGTGGTAGTTGGATGGTACAGTGGGATCCCACGATGGCTTCTTTAAGAGTGGTCTCACCAATTATACCATTAAAGTCCCCAGGAAGGTCCCTGAGCTTAAGGATAGACATAACAAATGCCATACCCAGTCTTTCTCCCCAGTGGGAACCCAACACTGCATTGTTCTCCTATTCTACATTTTATCCTCACAAGAATCCTGTGTGGTAGTTCTGGCTGAGTGTAGTGGGCCTTCCATAGTGGACTGGAGATCTGAGTATTAGAGACACATGCACATGACAGGTTGCTTAAAAGCTCTCATTACATGTTGCCTGTCATGCAGATAACTTGGTTCATGGTGTAGTTCCCTTCATTTTTGTCACTGCAACTTTCAGCATCGTTCTGAGGTTGGTGACGAGTTTTCAAACATGTAGTATTATATTCTGTTTAGTTACAGCTGCTACAAATGGAGAGCTTCCATTGCAAATAACACCAAGAAAGGGTGTTTCACCTGGGCCAGGATATTCCTGTGCCTTTCAATTTTGGCCCTGGAACTCCCACGGTCATCCTGAAGCTGCTAGCCGCTTTTGAGTCTACAGAGAGGAAGACTCAACATAAGATGGATTGACTCCATAAAAGGAAGCCACGACCCTCAGTCTACAAGACTTGGAGGACATTAATTCATAGAGTCACCATAAATCAAGAGAGATTTGACAGCACTTCACACACAGAGACAGAGCTTCATTCTCTGATGAGTTATGCCTCCATAAGTGAGCAGGTGGACAGACAGGCTGATTCTTTTATTACTATAGATTCATGGTAACAGCAAGCAAAGTGATTTTGTTTTGTTATGATATTTGGTTTGGATCAGGATCACATGGGGGGGCAGGTGTGGAATCTTTGTCTGGGCACCCATGGTGAGTCTCAGCATCCTTGGTTGTATGTCATTCCCCAGCTTAGTCCAACAATGAAGTTGTATGAGAATAGCCCTGTAGCAACCCATGGTAATCTCAGTTTTTCAGGAAAGATAGGAGTGCTGAATTCCATTTTTACCCAACCTTTGTCTCTGCCAAATAACCAACCAGAACAATTTGCAACCTATATGATACATCTCCTTGTACACAAGTTCAAATGTCATAGATCTGCATTGTTGCACTAGAGCCAATGAGTTTGATGTGCTGATTTTGTATGAGCTGAAAGCTCAAATTGAAAATATGCCAAATATGTAAATGCTGGGACATGTAAATGACTAGGAACATTTTCATGAAAGGACATTCATATTGTTATATAGTATCCCATTGATTCCATAGAATATACCTGATACAATGGAAGACTGAACAGGTAAGTAGATTCAGTAATTTGGTACAGCAGAAGGTTGTTTGTTGGTGGTTTTTAAAAGTGAAATACATACATTCAAGCATGGTTTAGTTTTCAGCAACTGCATATTAAGCTGTATGCTTCATCAGGTTCCATATATCAACTATTGGTTCTTGTTCAGTATTTTTAAACTTTATTTTTATTACATTTCAAAGACTTTACAAAGAAAAAGGAATAATCATGAATAAAAATCATAAGCATATACACCAAACCATACTGATAATCCTTTTTTTTCTGATGTTTCTCTAATGGGAGGGTAATGAACTCCTGCCTTGTTGTAATCTACAGGACACCCTGCATCTGGACATGATTTTTCTTTTTCCATTGTGGGAGAGTGTAAGGTTAAAAAATTGAAGCTACATGCTCTGGCTATTTAGTAATCTCACAGCCTTTCCTAGAAGAGCTAGACAATAAACTATCACTGACAGCACACTGGAAAACTCCCAGCTTTTCTTCCATGTCAGTATTTTTCACTTTCAACTCTGTTAAGTTATTCACAACACCCTTTTTTAGGTTTCAGAAGCAGCTTTTGGGATCTGTTGGGTTCTGATGCAGAAAGAGTCACACACGACATGGTTTTGTATGTTACCTTTGGCTTGGGACAGAACACTCCATCTATAACATAACGTACAACTTGGGATTCTATTGCATGTAGCCTGCACATATGGTTCTTGATCCAGCAGGCTGATCAGTATGTGAAAATAACTTAGCTTTTGCTAGCTAGCTAGCTATTTATTTATTTATATTTGTTTGGTTGTATCCCATCCTCCCTGCAAGTGGGCTCAATTCACAAAATTAAAAACAAATTGACAAGTTCAAATACATCTAAATTAAAAACAAATTGACAAATTCAAATACATCTAAAATCAGAAAGTTAATATTCACAGTAAACTGATGCCTCAACAGACAGAGAGACAATTCGGTCCCCGGTGGTCACTCAGATGTGAGGTCACTGGAAGGGAAATCTAATAGAAGTGGATGCCCGCTGCCTCAACTAAACAACTGGTGGAAGAGCTCTGTGCTGCAGGCCCTGGAGAACTGTAGTAGGTCCTACAGGACCTTGATCTCTAATGGAAGTTCATTCCACCAGGTGGGGGCCAGGGCTTAGAAAACCCTGGCTCTAGTCAAGACAAGTCGAATATCCCTGGGACCGGGGACCACCAGGAGATGTTGATTAGTTGATTGTAAAGTCCTGTGAGGCTCATTTGGGGAGAGGCAGTCTCAAAGGTACCGAAGGTATGCTAGCCCCTGGCCATATAAGGTTTTAAAGGTAAGTACTAGTGCCTTGAAACAGATTCAATACTCAATGGGCAGCCAGTGCAATTTACACAGCACAGACTGGATACGTGTCAAGATCCAAGCTGCTATGTTCTGCACCAGCTGCAATTTCTGGAGCAGAGTCAAGGGCAGCCCCATGTAGAGAGAGTTATAATCAGTCTGGAAGTGACCATTGACTGGGTCACTGTAGCTAGGTCATGGGAGGTGAGATTTGGATAAAACTGCCTGATCTGTCTCACATAGAAAAAGGCAGACCTGGCAGAGACAGTGGGCCTCCATAGTTAATGAGGCATCCAGGAGCACCCCCAGGCTCTTCACCCTCAACATCAGTTCCAATTGTACTGGAAGCCTGATTCCCAATCCCAGTTGCCTGCAACCCAGGCACAGGACCTCCATCTTTGATGGATTCAGTTTCAGACAGCAATTTTGCAGCCATATAGCCATGGCTTGTAACACCCTGTCCAGAGTTTCCCTGTCCAGAGCCAATTTGGTATAGTGGTTAAGTGTGCACACTCTAATCTGGAAGAAACAGGTTTGATTCCACACTCCTCCATATGCACCCCCTTGGGTCAGTCACAGTTCTTGAAAGAGCTGCTCTCTCAGGAGCAGTTCTCAAAAGAATTCTCTCAACCCCACCTACCTCGCAGGGTATCTGTTGTGCAGAGAGGATGGGAAGCAATTGTAAATTGATTGTAGATTGTAAAGAGCCAGTTTGGTATAGTTGTTAAGTGTGCAGTCTCTTATCCGGGAGAACCAAGTTTGATTCCACATTCCTCCACTTGCAGCTGTTGGAATGGCCTTGGGTCAACCATAGCTCTCATAGGAGTTGTCCTTGAAAGGGCAACTTCTGGGAGAGCTCTCTCAGCCCCACCCATCTCCAGGGTGTCTGTTGTGAAGGAAGAAGATTGTTGTGTATGCTGATCAATTGTATGTATGAATAGGTTCCTGCCTGGCTCATTGGAGCCTGTAGGACTGAGCTTGGGGACTCAAGAACAATGAGCAGTAGGATCCAAATCCCTGCTGCCCTACTCCAATCATGGGCTCCCTGCTGGTTTGAATGATCCAATGGCGTCCTAGCATGGGAACCCTGAAGTATATATAGTTGGCCCCATTGGCCCAGTTCCTCATTCTTGAGTTCAGCCACTGCCATGCTGTAATTAATAAAAGAGCTTTGCTTTGATCACTGCTGCCTCGTCTCATCTATGCATTGAACCCACTATATTATAAAGATAAAGGACATTGTAAGCCACTCTGAGACTCTGATTCAGAGAGAAGGGCAGGGTATAAATCTGCAGTCTTCTTCTTTTTCTTAAATTACTCTGAGACTCTGAGTGGAGTGGGGTATTAATTCAATCCCTTCTTCTTCAGATTTTCAGTGGTGGAATCTGGGGAGCCATCCATCAGTAGAAAGAGCAGGGTGTCACCTGCATATTGGTGACAGCCCAGCCCATAATTCTGGATAATCTGGATTTGGTTTGCAGATGATCACTTAGACCCTGGCTTGGCTCAACAAATTCTGATTTCCTCACCTTCAGCTAGGAAAGACAGTGATGAGGAAACAAGCCAGAATGTCCTCACTCACAAATGATGATATTTAAGATCAGGGCTTTTTTTGTAGCAGGAACTCATTTGCATATTAGGCCACACAGCCCTGATGTAGCCAATCTTCCAAGAGTTTACAGGGCTCTTATTCCAGGGCCTACTGTAAGCAACTTCAGACCTAGATTGATGGACTCTGTGGTCTAGGTTCAAACAATCCATTTAACCAGAATTGTTTTAACTAAAGCATGATTATTCTGAACTGAACCACTTTGCAATACAGTAAGTGAAATCAAATCAGAGAAAAGGTGATATACAAATTGATATGCAAATAATCCAAAAGTCACACACACACAGAGAGAAGCAAAGGTCATTCCCTAACACCTTTATTTATTTGTGAACTGAGTTTATAGAACCAAGACATGTATTAGTTTTAAAGCATTGTAATTTCCAACTCTGGGGTGACATCACGTTTTATACAACCAGAATGCAAAAGATATCTAATACTACTGATAATTCAGCCCTAGGCAGAGTTATACCATTCTAAGCCCAGTGAACATAAAGGTTGTAATTCTATCCTTTTAAATCTATTATAGTTAATAGGCTTAGAATGGTGTAACTCAGTTTAGGATTGCGCTATGAGTAACCCATCATCATGGGCAGAAAGATTTTTAAAGACAAATTTCCTGTGCCATGTCTTTGTGACACCAGAATTTCAGACCATGAATCACAAAGTTATTAACATCAGGCTACTTGTTTAAAATAAAATTGCACTACAAGTAGGTATTGTCATATTTACGCAATTTGTGCTCTCCACATCCATAAGTGAAATAATCTGCAAAAAATGTGATACCATTGACTTCTAAAAATGGAATTATGAATAATTAGTCCATTCTTCTCCAAAATAAAAGGGACATTTGTTGCTGATACTTGTTTTTGTTACCTCCCAGTAGAGGATTGTAATAATGTGCAATAAAATGAGTAATGTAAAGTGATGCCAGTGGATTCAATATGAATGTCAAATCTTGTCACCTACTTCCTCCATTGTTTGAATGCTGTCAGCACAAGAAATCCATTGTCCAGTACTTCCAATGCAACCATTGTGTAATTGTAGAAGTGATTTAACTCTGTTAGTGGATACCATCACAGCTTTATTGCTGGAAGTCTTACACAAAATGAAATGAAAAGCTCCTGGTAACAAAGCAGCCTCTATTTGCCACCCCACCCCCCAGTCGGAAGAAGGAGACAAACACAATATATGGGTAACAAACAGGGCAACTTTATTGAACATAACACGGCATGGGGCAACCTAACTAGCCGGACAGGCCAAGGGAAACCCCTGACCCTTCCCTGTCCGGCAGGGCAAGCCACCCAGCCCCCGGCAGTAGCCGATTAATACTGGCTAATGCCAGGCTGGCAAAGGCCAGGTATACCCTCCACTGGCCAGGCGCCGAATTCCAGAGCAGCCTGCCAGAGAAGGGAACCCTATAGCGGGCATCCCAGCATAGAGCCGTACAGCCCCTCTGCCGTTCCATCCCGCCACATTCCCTGAAACAGGGAATAAACCGAGGGTGCTCACCAGTTACCAAACTTGCCAATAAAACTCCTGCCACCACATTGCCAAGCCTCAGCTTAGGCAATTGGGCCCACCGGCTTGCCTAAAGCCAACTGAAGCCCCAGCCACAGTTCATGCAAAAAGGCCCTGTTACCCTTCACGGACAGGTGCACACCGTCCTGCCGATACAGGTCCGCCACCTCAACCCTTATTGCAAGTTGCGGCAAATAAATGCCCAGGCGTTGACAAAGGGCCTTTTTAATTACCCTGTTGGCCTTGCGCCGGGCCCTTTCGATTCCAGCTGGATCCCATGCCGCCCTCCAACCCCTGCGAGGAAGAATGGTGGACCACACAATCAGCACCTCGGGCCACCTGCTCCGTATCACCCGCAGCTCCTTGATGGCCTGCAGCGAAAGGGCCTTCCCTTTCAGCAAACCAAGGTCGTTGCCACCAAGGTGGACAACCAAAATATGTGGCGGAGGACCGTTCCTCCCCTGGAACAAGAGTGGCAGGAGCTCGCCCCACCACAGGCCCCGCCAGCCCTGCCACTCGATGACGGCCCAGTCACTGAGCCCCAACTGGGATCCAGTTGGTGAACATCGAGCCTGGTGGGCCGCCCAAAACACCATGCTGTGGCCAGCGATCAAAATCCTGCACCGTTTAGGTTGCACCACAGCACCTAAAAAACAGGAAAAAACCCCAATTGAACGAAACATTGGTAACGCTATCACCCCTATAAGACCCAATCAGGCGTCCAATGGGCGAACATAACTTCTATAAGCTGCGGACCTCCAACAGCCCACACGCTGAATAATTGGTCCCGGATGCCCCTTCGCTGCAGCAGTAGAAGCTGCTCCAATCCGAAAAGAATGGGTACCAAATCTGACCCCTCCCAACCCCAGTTTATCCAAGGCCCTGGAGGTGATCGTCCAAAACTGGAACTTGGTCAACGGTGACCTGTCAACATGACAAAAAAGGGGGCCCAGCTCCTCACCCCGAACAGCAACATACTGTTTTAATGCAAACACCGGGCAAATGCCCCGCTCATGGCACTGGCCCAAGGTGATCACAATACCTTTCTGCTTTTGATCAGTCTTGGACCTATGCACCCTGATGGATACCTGGTCACCCTCGAATTTGACATCCTCTGACTGCAGGGCTTGACCAGTGGAATCATGGCGCAAGCTAAGAACTAGCTCGCTGACCCTGAGCACCCCAAAGAAGGCCGTTAAAGCCACAGCATGAAACATTAAAGCCTCAAACTTAGACTTACACACTGCCTTCCAAACTGCGTGTAATCCCTTTAAAACTGCAGGAGAAAAGGGGTGCCTAGTATCTGGCCGAGGGCCTTGCTCACGAGCCCAACCCTCTAACATCTTGCACAGCCGAAAATTGCCCGTGGTATCTGCAAAACCTTTAATCTTGCTGTCAAATGACAACGCTGCCAACTTTGCCCTTATGGATTTAACAACCAGCCCCTTACCTTTTAAGTGCACACAGAACTGCATGAGTGCTGAGCCGAAATGGGCCACTGCGAGCCCAACCCTACCTGCTCCCTAAAAACTTGAAACTGCTCGATGGCCCGAGTATAAGCCCTCCTGGTACTGGGCGTCGGGGCTAACTGCATTGCCCGGTCGGCCTCAACTCTCCAAGCCGCCACATTTCCAGTGGCATCCGTGCCGGCCGATGGTTGGCCTCTGGTGCCAGCTGTCAAAACCGCTCCATCTGCCGGCAAGACAGAGTGTCCGCCACTCCATTGCAGACACCTGGGACATGCTTAGAAAGAAATAAAATGTTCAGTCGCAGACAACGTAACGTAAATGCCCTAACAAGGCCCATAACAGAAACAGATTTGGAAGTCAGAGGGTTGATAATGTAAACCACAGCCAAGTTGTTGCACCAAAAATGCACAACATGATTGGCCAACTCGGCTCCCCATAGCTGAACCACAACCACTATTGGGAAGAACTCCAAAAATGTAAGGTTGTGGCACAGTTCAGTCTTCAACCACTCGTTACGCCAACTTTCAGCGCACCAGTGGCCGCGGAAGTAAACCCCGAACCCCACAGAATCGGCTGCATCAGAAGTAATCTGAAGATCGGCCTCAATCCTCAAATCTTCACGCCAAAATGAAACACCGTTAAATGAGGACAAAAACTGCTCCCAGACCTCTAAATCTTGATGCATACCTCGGCTAATCCTAATCCGATGATGAGGCAAACGTAACCCGCCCATGGCGTCACAAAGTCGCCATAAAAATGCCCTGCCAGGAGCCACAACTTTGCATGCAAAGTTAAGATGGCCCACAATCTGCTGAAGCTCCAGCAACGAAATCTTGCGCTTACCCCTCAACACTGCCAGCTTCAACCACAGGCCCTTGCCCTTCTCCGAAGGAAGCCGTGAAGCTTGCCTCACTGTGTCCAGTTCAATACCTAAGAAGGTCAAAACCTGTGAAGGGCCTTTGGTCTTCTCGTGAGCAAGCGGGACCCCCAATTCCTCTGCCAGCTGCAGAAATGAATGGAGCATCTGGGCACACTGAGCAGACCCTTCCGCGCCCACAAACAAAAAATCATCCAGATAATGCACTGAATTGGCGGAGCCCGCCTTCCTATGCAGGGCCCATTCCAAAAAGGAGCTAAAACGCTCGAAGGCAGAAAATGATATAGAGCAACCCATAGGCAAAGCCCTATCCATGTAATATTTGCCCTCAAACATAAACCCCAAAAGTTCAAAGTCATCAGGGTGAACCGGAAGAAGGCGAAATGCTGACTTGATGTCACATTTCGCCATTTCGGAGCCAACTCAGCAGTTCCGCACCACCTTGACCACCTGGTCAAAGGAGGTATAACAAACCAAACACAGATAGTCGGGAATGGCATCATTCATTGACCCCCCTTTTAGGAAAGACAAGTGGTGGATAAGCCAGAACTCCCCCAGTGCTTTCTTTGGTACCACGCCCAAGGGGGATACCCTTAAATTAGGGACAGGCAGACTATCAAACGGGCCCAAAACGCGGCCCTCCACATACTCCCTACCTATCTTGTCATGAACCACCTGCTCCATCCTTTGGATGGAACGTAAATTCTTTGCCATACAAGGGCCCCTAGGGCCCTGAAATGGAATATGAAACCCAAAAAGAAAACCGTCTGCAAGGTACTTTCTATCCATGGCCTTGGGGTAATCGGCCAAAAGCTCATTAAGTACCCTCAGCTTGATGGGGCTGGGTCCCTTTGTTAACTGACTGGGTACCGCTACCCCCGCCTGGCTGCTTCCCCCCTGACCTGGACTTGGATTTACTGCACGCTGACAAGGCATGTGAACCCCCACACAGTGGGCACTCGTGCTTATACTTGCACGTTTTTCTGTTACAAATGCCTTGCGATGTGTACTCCCAGCACAGCAGTCGGGGTTGAACCGGCTGCCCCGCTGAAGCGCAGGGATCAACTACACCAGCCTGTTTGCTAACCAAATACCCACTGTCCAACCTATCCCCATTATTGGGCTTAGCTAGAGACATCAGCTGTAGCCACAATTGTTGGTTAATCTGATCCCACGGAATTGCGGGATTCAACGCCGCCCTCATAAGGAACTCCTCGTCATACTGCAGCCACACAGCACCCAAGAAGTCTGTATAGGCCTTATAAATGATATCACAGTACTAAAACAGCGGAGCGGCCTGTAAAGGCTGTGCCTGCCCTATTACCCCTCTGTATATAAAAAATCCAGGCAACCAATTGGCCCAGTTCCTATCAACCTTCCTCTGTTTGAGCTTCTCCTTGTCCTTCTCATCCATCTCGTCCTTATCCTTCTTCTCAAGCTCCCTATAAAGAAGGCTAAAGACATCAACGTATTCACCACGCAAGATCTTCTCCCTGGTAGCCACCGTCAAATGGTCACCAAGAGGAATGGCCATGTCCCCAGAAGGTCAGGACTGAAAGGGGACTGAGCCATAAGGCGTCGGGGCAAGGCCCCACCCACCCCATTGGGCGGCAGGCCATCCAACAGGCCAATGACTATAAGGCCGCTGACCCCATGGCAACGTCCCACCCGTTGACTGCTGCGTCGAAACACCTTGCAAAGTAGAAGGCACTGCTGCCGATGAAGAAACCTGAGTAGGGCCCCAAGGATAAGGCAGCCCATGAGATGTCGATGCCCAAGCCCCAGGACCACCAGAGAGTCCAGAGGACCCACCCACACTACCAGGCCCAAGCATAGCCGTAGAGCCAGCCAGACCCGGCATGCAGGGGGAACCCCAACCCCCCCAGGGCCAACCGCCACTGTTACCTTGATTTCCCCGCTTACTATCAGGGTCCTCAACACTGACCGCTAACACCACTGGAGCTGGAACCCTTCCAGGCCTAGAGGGGCCTGCCCCGTCTGGAGAATCGCCCTCCACTTCCGACTCCAAGTTATTGTCCGCCAGCTCCCTGCTCGGCTTTCCAGCAAAATCATTCTGGGCGGCCATATCCTGTAAAGAAGACAGACAAGCCAGAACCTCCTGTTCAAAAGCCCTGGTGGAGGTCCTGGCCGCCTTACGACCCTTTGCTAACCAAGACGTAACAGAGTCCAAACCATGCTGCCTTTCCAACACACCCAAGTGCTCAATTATGACACGCCTGGTGCGCACCTTATCATCTTCCCCAGGGCATGGCACTGGCGTATGCCTTCTAACCCCCTTAAGGGGCTGTTTGCCCTTGGAACCCCCCTGTCCCTTTTTAGGACCCATAACTACCCAAAAAAAACACCAAAAATTAAGGGGGGAGGTAGTTTCACCCAACCCAAGGAGAGTCAATCAGCCAAGCCAGTAAAAGGCAATGTGTTAACCAGGGCTGCTCCAAATTGCCCAGAGTCCTGGACTGCCCCCAGGCCACCCCAGCAGCCGCAGTGGGGGAGCGGAACTCAAAGAGGCCAGGCACTTAACCACTACACTAAGCTGGCTCTATTGAGACCCAGTTCGCAGGGAAGAAAACTCAGTGCCCCGCTGCCTGCCCAGGCTCCTCAGCAGGGGCCAAAGCATGAGCAACTAACACGGCCGCTTCCCCTTCCCATAAAAATCCCGTTCCTCCCACCCCTCGATGAAGATAAACAACATCGTATCCCCGCAGGTCTGCCAACCAGCTGGGGCAAAGGAAGGGGGGGGAGAATGAAGAAAAACTCAGCCCAGAGCCAAGCCAAACGACAGCCAACGATCCCGACGCGAGACAAAGAAAAGCGATCCGACCAAAGCCCAGACGAACTGCGCCACAGGAGGTGTGTCCGGGCTTAAAAAGCCATGATCCACGCCCCCCCCCCCCCGACATCCCCGGATGAGGGAGGCTTGTTTGCCTCTACTCCATCCGGGGAGGCAAAAACGGCCCCCGCCCTAAGCCGCCGTAAAGCAGCACGGGCGGGAAGAGGCTGCACTCTCTCTGTAGAAAAAAGAGAAATGAAAACTGCGTTTGTGGAAATTTCTTGTAGAATAATCTTTTCTTATTTCATAATGTAGCCAGCTGTACATGGCCAACATTTCAAGCCTCTTTGGTATTTGGTTAGCTGCACGGACTCTTATCTGAAAGAACCGTGTTGGATTCCCCACTCTTCTGCATGCACCTGCTGATGCGACCTGCTGATGTGACAAACTTTGCAGAGCTGTTCCTCTCAAGAGCAGTTTCTGTTGCAGCTCTTTCAACTCCACCTACCTCACAGAGTATTTGTTGAGGGGAAGGGAAAGGAGATTGTAAACTACTCTAAAGACTCCTTTGGGTAGTAAAGAGTGGGTATAAATCCAATCTGTTCTTCTTCAAAAAGTCAAAATGAGAGGCACTGAAGCAGAATTATATTATATTGAAATTTCCTCAGTTCTTCAGCTGAAAAAAGTTAATGCCACTATCACCACCCTCTTTACACACAGAGGTAAGCAGCACTTGACATAGCTTCAGAAGATCAGTTTTCTGCATATCTTAGCAAGAATAAAGTCTTCTTCTCACAATATGAGTGCTACCTCAGCTCTATAACTCTGTAATATTGACTGAAGTTTCTTATGTTATCAGAGCAGCATGAACCCCAGAGAGCACTGAGGTCAGCCGGGAAAAACTTGTTGACTACTCCCGGACCGAGAGAGGTGAAGCTGCAAAGCACCCGTAACCGGGCCTTCTCCTCTATAGCCCTGAGCCTATGGAACCAACTTCCAGAGGAAATGCGGGCCCTGCGGGACCTTGAACAATTCCGCAGGGCCTGCAAGACCTTCCTCTTCTGACTGGCTTTCGCTGATGAAAAAGGAAACTGCTAATGAAAACCGCCATCATAAAAAGCAAATATAGCATTAGCACTTTTAGTAATCTAATTTAATTTAATTTTTAAAACTTAACCAGAATTTTAATTAAAATGTCCATAATGTTTAAATGCAATTTTATTTATCTCTGTATAATAGAGACTTGAATGATGCTGTTAGCCGCCCTGAGCCTGCCCCGGCGGGGAGGGCGGGATACAAATAAAATTTTGTTGTTGTTGTTGTTGAAAAGATTCTCCACTCCTATGGTTTCCCACCATGATGAGAAAAATGAGAAGTGGCACAGAAACAAAATATATCCACTGTGTTCCAAGAGCTGACTATAGGGTACAGTACTTTCTCTAAGCTGAGTTAGCATGAGCTAACTCATAGTTTTTAGCCGCCATCTCACACGTTTTGTCTTAGCTCAGGAAGGATTACTCTAGAGCAAACTAATTTATGCAGTCGCCAAATCACTTGCTCACAACTTGAATGCCAGTAGCTTACAAAGTAGATTTTTTCTCACACACCTTCACAGCTTTGAGGAAGCATTGATATGGTACAGAGTATGCAGAAGAGGAAAATAGCCTGGAAGGAACCATGAACCTTAATTTGTGATGGCAAAGTCTTAATATGAAACATTCTACCAAAAGAGTTATGTAGCTAATCTCACCTGTTTATTTTTGAGCAGAAAAACTTGCATTTAGGAATAGCAGGGAAGAGAGAAACATGCATCTAAAAACCTTTAAAGTATATAAATATTCACAGTTGTTCAATACTGTGTATTTATTGCCATATTTTCCTCTTTTTGCTGTGTTCCCTCCTAACTTCTTCTAGTTTTACTGTCTTTTTTATTCACATTGATAATTCTGTAATGAATGGATAGCAGTATCTTGATGCACCTTAAGAACAAAAAAAATGTATTGTGTCTTGTGATCTAGAACATGGAATGGCAGACTTTATGTAGAATGGACCGGCTGATATCATTAGACCCACTCTATGCATGCTTTTGTAAAACCCACTTCCTCCTTCTACAGTTGGTTGGAAAAGACATTGACCAATTTCATGCTCACCCTTACGCCGCTCTCATGTCCATCTTCTCAGCTTGGCATCCTCCTGATTTCCCACTATTTGCGCCAGGGCTGCAGCAAACATTGCAGCTTTTGCACAGCAAACGGAAACTGCTAAAAACCAGGTTTTTGCTAAAAAAAAAACCTGTTAAAAACCAGATGTTTTCTGCAGCCTCAACACAAGCAATGGGAAATCAGGAGGACGCCGCGCTGAGAAGATGGATGTGAGAGCGGCATAAGGTGAGTGTGAATTCGGTCATTGTTTCTGGGAGGTAATTAACATTATTCAAGAGCCTTTAGAGCTACCATACACAAAACTGATGCTCAGTGGGTCGAGTCAGTAACAAAATGGCAGCTCAGTGAATGGAGATTGTTACAAAATGGCAGTTTGTTCAGAAAGTATGCTTTTTACAGTGCTCAGGTGAGGAACTCTTTCCTCTGCTGTTTTTGCAAAGCGAATCATCAGTACCACCCCAAACTGTAACATGCCCTAAAGATGGAAAATACAATTTTCTCTGGAAAGCCAAATAGCAGCTTTAATGTATGGGGAAATAGTTGATGCCAGGCTCCTGTCCCATCCAAAGCAAGCATGAATATGTACACATGTGGAAGAGTAGGGTAGGCAAATTGTAGCAGAAGAGGGGTGGGGAACTACTTTTAAGTGCTTGAAAGGTGACTAGTCACTTCCAAATGACCTTCTGACCACCTCTGGCCTAAAGCACTCTTCATCAGAGGTATGCAAAGTATATCCTCACTTGGTGGAGATATCTATGATTCTTCTATGCAAAGCTTAAATGTATATGAGGTGGGCACAATGACAATTTGTAACAGTAGTTACAAGTTGGGTTTCCTTACCTAACTTAATTCTTTCCGTCAAATTAAAAACCTTGGTCTTGACTGAGCTCTAAGTGAATGGAATCAAACTTAGTGATAAACGCTTGTTCATTTCTAGTTCACTGCTAATACAATTTCATGTTTCAGTAATGGCCAACTGTGGTGTGGTGAAACTGAAATAAGCTCTCAGTTGCTGCTGAGTTTTTGTCAAATTTGTGATTGTTTATTATCAGAAACTGACCTGTTTGACTTGCATAGGCTGTCATTACTGGTCTGTGAATGGCATATAGAATGTTGGAGAACTGGGTAAATGAGAATGGAATGGCTGATATCATTAGGCCCATTCTATACATGCTTTTGTAAAACTCACTTCCTTCTACAGAGAGTAGTTGGTCAAAAAAGACATTGTTGTATGTCACAAATGAGCACAAAACAGACTAACAGCATTCCAAATGAATTACTCTTCCATTCATTTTTCTTTCCAGTGTTCAGAATCAATCTAAATGAATTTTCCCTCCAGAATCTCTGAATCAATTCTCTTTCCATTCTTTACTTCTAAACCATTCATGTTATCTCTTTGACTTACTACAAAAAATTTCTTTTCTTACCTCTTTAGTACAACCTGATCCTGTCTTTCTCTCTCTTCTTTAAGGAGTGCAAAAGCACAAAGGATGTTGAACCAGCAGTTCCAAAAACAAATAGCTTGCCACCTCCATCATCGCCATCCTTCACCATGTCACTGCACAGTTGCTTAACCATGCGGACTGTTTCTATGTTGCATTGTGCTTTGGTGCAGTGGTCCTGACTTCCATCTTGATGGTACCCTGTCCCCAAACACCAGTCAGCTTCCATTAGGGATGTAAGCCTCCGGGTGAGGCCTAGAGATCTTCCGGTATTACAATTGATCTTCAGACTAAAGAAATCAGTTCCCCTGTAGGAAATGGCTGCTTTGGATAGTGGACTGTATGGTATTCTATCCCATTGAGGTCCCTGCCCTTCCCAAACCCTCCACTCCCCAGGTTCCATACCCAAATCTCCACGAATTTCCCAGCTCAGGGTTGGCAATCTTAACTTCCATATGCATTTTTACTTTAGAAGTTTACATTGTCACCAAATGTTGGCAGGGATGCTGACAACTATCACTACTTTTCTAGGCAAAGGTATTCTCTGGCCTACCATTACAGCACCAAAACCCAACCCAAAGATCACATGAAAGCAAATTACATGACTTCTGGCTTCATGGGCCTTCAGAGTAACAGAGAACCTGAAATTTTGTCCTCTTTGTTCTCCCTCTTGGTGGCTTGAATATCAGCCTGCACTGGAATGGCTGTGAGATTCTAGAAAGTGAGGAGGAGGAAGAAATGTTTGGTAGAGATTGTCAGTTGCCTGCCAGCATCACACTTCCACCATCTTGATGGGATGCATGTCAGATGCTAGTCAACAGTCATTCTTAGTGACATCACAAGAAAAGATGTGTTGTAGCAATGAAAATATAAACCTGGGAGACTAAGCTTGAAGTGAGAGGTGAGATTTCACTTTTACAGATGTGTATACAGGAAGTTAAAATGCCTTGGGTCCTCAGTTATGAGCTGTTGAATGAATACTGTATCCTTTTTAGTAATCCAGCGTTGTTTTTAATGGGCTGATGTGAACTTGCTGGAGTTTTTATGAAGAAGCCAAGACTGATATCCATACTTTGTTCATTCTGTGTGCCCTTTTGCAGTTGGATTTGTAGAATTACATTATAATCATCATTTATTTTGTATTGTAGCTGGAAAGTGACAAGACAAATCTAAAATCTGAAAGATGGGCGCCTCGGGAAAGTGGCAGTGGAGGTGGAAGGAGTGAAGAGATGGAATCTAGTGGAGACTGTGATGATGAGGATGGATGCCAAGGATCGGGTGAAAAGAGCCGCACAACAGGTAAGACTAATGAGTTTGTCTAAATATGTATGGGGAATTCACCAAAGCTTATGTTTTAAGGATTTCACTGAGTGTGTTGTTGCTCAACAGGCCTTCAAATCATAGCTGCTATTAATGTGAACACAATAGACACAATGTCATAGTGTACCTAGCAGTGGCATATAAGTTGCATTATTCAGAAATGAAACTATTAAAATTGGCAGTTTGTCTGTTGTTCCTTGTCCTCCAGTTTTCCTGAAAAGATAATGTTTGTTGGTTCAAATATTTGTGTGTCCATCCTTATGTATTGTAGGAAACATGGTGGGAGTAAATGTGTTGCTGAAGTGATACCAGGGCCCAAGCATTGGAGGGGAGGAACGAGGGAGATGGCTACACTTTACAGGGCTCTGGAGCGAGCTGCAAGCCCATTACCATGATCTATTATGATTTATGTCATTTCAGAAATAATGGGAGGGTTTTTTTTAGTGATTTTTGAGACTGTATGGATGGGCGGCGGTCACAAACGCGCATATAGCTTTTAAGCATGTGTGTGTGTGTACACAGTATATATATATATATATATATATATATATATATATATATATATATATATATATATATATATATATATATATATATATATATATATATATATATATATATATATAACTTTTAAGCAACTGTTTAAATGTTTATTCTACAAAATATTGCATGATGCTTTCTGTATTCTTCACCAGGATTTTGGATTCGCTCAGGGTTTCACATAACACCTATCCTCAGAGTGGTACAAATGAAACAGCAGCCAGGTGTTACTAAGCACATTTTAATTGACTATTAAACTATTTAAATGCTGCTGCTTTGCCAGAATACACCAAGACTTCATTGTCTTTCAGACACTCTGTAATGTAAAATGAACAGAATTTCAAACTCCGCTAACAGTGAACCTCAACAGCACAGCATATGAAATCTACATTCAGCCTATCTCCTCATATTGCCATATTAGATGAAAAAAATATACTTCATTACTAGAGGTGAAATGATTGGATAGACATTATATGCACTGAAAATATAGTCCAAATAAATTTTCATGAATGCTTTGAATTTGTAACATTAAGACCAGCAATTCCATCTTGAGAAAATTATAACGGTATTTTGTAATTAACTTTAAAGCACTGTTATGTGTTTAGGCCGCTAGCTGTAAATCTGTTTTGCATATCTCGATGCAATTAAGAGAGAGAAGGGGAGTAATCTAATTAAAGGACTCTTTTGCTTTCGTAGTAATATGATTTTTCAAAACTACAGCAATTCCATTTAGCATCAATTCTGTATATGCTGTAAACTGTGGTAATTTTAAATGGCACCATAATTCAAATATGTACATTTCATAGCTTGAAATATATCCAGAAGCTTTTGTCCTTAAAAAAAAAAACACCTCAAAAGGAACTTTATTTTCTCTAAAAACATTTTATTGAAAAATAAAGTTGTTACAATCTATAATTACTTATACAAAAGAATGACAATGACAACTTCAAGAGTCATGAATATTATACAAAAAAATTGATAACCAATAACATCAAAGGGAACTTATCCAATATTGTGTCAACATTACAAAAAAGAGGAGATTACCATCTAGGGATGGAGTTGGGCTCCTCATCTTACCCATGAATTTCCAGATGTTTTTGCATTTTTTTTATGTATTAGTACTTTTCCTCAGAACTCTTCATTCAGACTAGGGGAGATAAGTACTTGGAGTTGGAAACCAATATTCTGTTCCATAATTACTTTTTTATTAATTACAACAACACAGCTTTATAATATGGTCTATTTAAGTGCATATACAGAGTTTCTGTGGTTAGGTGCATATGCAGAGTTTCCTTTAGAAATTATTAGCAGCTCAATATAATTTATTCATTATGATTTGATATCTGAAATTCTGAGGCAAGTAGTTAATTATTTTTTTAAGATCATTACCAAGGTAAATCAACGTCTAAGAAAACCTTGACTTTAATGAACCATGTTCTTAGCCAAATTGCCTCAATAAAGAGTTTTGGGGGAATTTGAGTTAGGTGGGCAAGATGGCCAAACAATACAGGATCAATAACCTGTGTATACCAGAGTCAGAATTCCCAGAAGCACCCAAGAGTCAATGATGGGAGTTGTATCTAAACGAAAAGGTATTTATTAAGGAAGTTCAAGCACACAAGAAAACATGAGCACTCAACTTATGATACAGATCTAGGAAAATAGGAGGGGAAAATAATAGAAACATTTGCATGAGCAGGATTTCGTTGGTAGGTGATACTGTACCTCACCACCAACAAGAAGAAGATCCAGCAGCAACAAGGAAGGGAAAGGAATGGGGTGCATGCAACAACCAGAGTTACCCGCAATAATGGACCCAAACTGATCAGGATTGGGGGCCGCTTTCAGCAAGGTGGGAGTCTGAAACAGACACACCAAAAAGCAGAAGGCCCTGCTTTAAATAGCCAAATTCATAACCTGAGGCAGGGTCCTGTGACAGGATTATCTGCCTGGTTAAAAAGTTTCCAGGAAATATAACAATAACTTGGAGTACCAGTGATTATTCTCCAGCCCGAAAAACAAATGAACTATGATGGTCAATTTGGAGTCTAATTGTATTTAATGGTGACACCTCATGAAAAATAAAGGATTGAGAAAGAGAGGAAATGGGTGACAGGAACTGGTTGATAGTGTGGTGATTAATCCAACAATGTTCCATTGACTGAAGTGATCTTTGTATAGGTGACAGGAAGATTCTTCTTTGTAGGTGAGTGTTGCAACAGTCCTATTGTTAGCAGCAGGGCATACGCATCTGCATAATTAAAGGCTTTGGAATGTGGGACATGCTGAGAAGACAGCTTCAGCGTGGCCTTTTTAGAAATCCTCAGATTCATGGCTTCTCCCAGGCTTGCTGCTTGTCCTATTTCTGTAGATACGTAGCTGTAATCATCTGTAGTAGAGCTAGGCAGCTGTGAGATGAAGCATAATCCAAGGTCCTTGTAGCTCTATGAACAGTGCCAACCCATAGCATAATAGTACATGTGAGAGGTGCTTGTCTGAGTAGGGTTGCCAAGTCCAATTAAAGAAAAATCTGGGGACTTTGGGGGCGGAGCCAGGAGACTTTGGGGGGTGGGGCCAGGAGACATTGGGGGTGGAGCCAAGAACAAGGATGTGACAAGCATAATTGAACTCCAAGGGAGTTCTGGCCATCACATTTAAAGGGACAGCTCACCTTTTTAAATGCCTTTCTTCCATAGGAAATAATTAAGGATAGGGGCACTGTCTTTTGGGGCTCATATAATTGGACCCTCTGGTCCAATCGTTTTGAAACTTGGGGGGTATTTTGGGGAGAGGCACTAGATGCTATACTAAAAATCTGGTGCCTCTACCTCAAAAAATTGCCCCCCCCAGAGCCCCCAATATCCACAGATCAATTCCCTATTATTCCCTATGGGAATTGTTCTCCATAGGGAATAATAGAGTGCCTAGTAGACATTTCCCTCCCCCCCCACGCTTTCTAAAGGGGGGGAAGGGTCTCCATACCAGGGAATCCCCCCTCCCTCTCTCACACACACAAATACTTACCGGGTCTTCTTCCCTCTGCCTGCTGTGAAAACTAAAGCAAAGAAAGGGAGGGGCCGTTCTCCGAAGCGAAGCCCTTCCTGTTTCCTCCTTCCTGCCCAGCGTTAAAGGAGCAGGCATTTTACAAACTGCTCAAGAGCTAACAACATGAAGCCTACAGGTATGTTCTCCCCCCCTCCACCCCCCGTTTCCCAATTTTTGGAGAGCGGGAGATGAAGCTGGGAACCCAGAAGTCTCCCGCCAGAGCGGGAGGTTTGGGAAGCCTATGTCTGAGCCTGGCAGCTTTACAGTCCATAGGGGCTGAAGACCCAGAGTGGCATAGGTATGCCCTTTAGTTGTAACACAGTCCATTAGTTGAGGAAGAGGTGGCTGCCTACGAGTGGCATGGCATGGATTCCAGCATTTGTATAGTCCATATGGTAAAGAGGGGGTATTTGTGGGAAAAGGTATAGCTGGCCTGTTACAATGTGCTAATGAGTATAGAGGGTCATTTAAGTGTATGTAACACTAATTTAAGTGTATGTAACACTATATCCAGTGTATAGAGAATATGTTCGAAACATGCTATATTATCATAGTAGATTAAGTACAGCGTAACAGTACATACAGATGGGGGGTTCAATCAGTAGGTATAAACTGGCTGATGCAGCTTTTGGGTGGACTAAAATAAATCAATAATGATAAATAATTATTTTTGCTGGAATTTTGTCCTTCTGATAATAGGTGGGCTTCTATTTAGTTGATTTTCAGTTTCAATACCTTTTTGCTCCTTATGCTTTTGGTGTTTACCTGTCTTCTCTTGGGGGTCAAGTTATCATTTTTAACCAGTAATATGTGGTAATACTCTACAGGTTGAGAAGTTTCCTTACAAAAGAGTATATCAGATAACAGTCAAGCTTTACTACAACATGTGCATATTCATAGTGCCTGTTTTGTTTTTGCTGGGGGATGGTTGTAGATGGCCTTATGTGCTTTTGTACCAGAAACATGACACAGAAATCAATTAATCAGTGCAGACAAAACACTATGTAATAACCAATGTGGAACACACAATCTATGCATATTTTTTACTATTATTGTTCATGTCAGTGTTAGGTGGAGCTAAACGTTTGCATCGGTCCGGAAACCCTCAAGGTAAAAGGTAAAGGTAGTTCCTTGTGCAAGCACCAGTCATTTTCAACTCTGGGGTGACATTACTTTCACAATGTTTTCACGGCAGACTTTTTATGGGGTGGTTTGCCATTGCCTTCCCCAGTCATCTACACTTTCCTCCCAGCAAGCTGGGTACTCATTTTACTGACCTCAGAAGGATGGAAGGCTGAGTCAACCTGGAGCTGGCTACCTGAACCAGCTTCTGCTGGGATCAAATTCAGGTTGTGAACAGAGGGCTCCGACTACAGTTCTGCAGCTTTACCACTCTGCGCCATGGGGAGCCCACCATAAATCTCTGCCATGTCTTTAGTTCTGCTGAGCACAAATGAAAAGCCAGTTTCTAAGCATGCTATCAGCAACTTGGATTTACCAGCATAGATTTCATCAGGGCATTTTTGTAGAAAAAGTTCAGCAGGAACTCATTTGCCTACTAGACCACACCCCCTTACATCACCATTGTTTCACACAGGCCTTTTTTATAGAAAAAGCTCAGCAGGAATTCATTTGCACATTAGGCCACATTAGACCCCTGACCCCACCCCAGCCAGAACTGCATTCCTGTGCATTCCTGCTCAAAAAAAGCCCCAAATTTCATAGATACATTAAATGAGAAATAGTTCAGGATATAACAGCCTCTGTATAGAGGCCATTTCCCTAATCTCAGATTTTTAAGTCTTACTGTAGTTATGCAGAGTTATTTCACCATCAAGAATTCTCAGTGAAATCCTTTTTACATTAGTTGGGACAATGGGGTGATTGGAGGGCCCCTCTTGTCCAGTACCATAGCTGGCTCTGGATGTAGCTGAACTAGATAGAGAATTAATATCTGATAGGCTTGTGTTCACCTTTATCTTAAAGGAGCTTTTCATTTACCTAGCATTTTTTCTTAATGCTACAAATCTAAAAGTATTATCAATGTATTTCACTACTTGTGTTAATCTCTTCCATTAAGATTCGTGGAATGCCAATGTTTTGTTTACTGTAGTTGCAAATAAGCCTTTTATACCCAAAGCAATTATTAGCTTTTAAAACCACCATTTAGATACTTATGCATAATATATTTTATTATATCTGCATACATTGTGTTCAGTTTGAATTCATACACTTGAAATAATCATCATTCTCTCATCTCCAGAGATTTGTCAGGATTTCTATGCATTAAGAAATTCAACGTTAACAATACTACTGAACCAAAATGGGAAGTGCATTTCCTGAACATATTTGCTTTTCCATTTTTCTGGTGAATTTTCACACTTTTGTAAAAGGATATGAATAACCCTGTTCACATGACATATTAGTGCACAAGACCAGAGTGACTAGGGGAGTAGGAGGAGAAAAAACAGTCTCCACTAAGAATGGGCATGGTCCATCAAAAACCCCTGGTCCATGGAGGTCTGGGGTTTGTGGGGTTCACAGCAATGCTCCCTCTAAGCTGTAGAGTCTTGTGAGCAAAAATTCTACTTGAATTCTACAAAAATTCTATGTGAACTTCTGGCAATAAAATTGTGAGCTACTGCAAAAATTAGTTTGCTTTGGGGCCATTTTTCCTGAGCTAAGTAGGCTTCCCAATCCCCAGGTCCCAGTGGGGGATTCCCCGGTTTTACAGGCTTCCCCCCGCCCCCAGCCAGCTGGCCGGTGGGGGAAGCTCCTCCCCCACAGCCACCCTGTACCTCTAGATCTTGGGCAGGACCTGCAAACAGGTCCAGTTTTAAAATGTGTGTGTGCCTTTAAATTGGAGCAGGAAGTACTTCGTGGGGAAGGGTTAGCAATAGCAGACCTCGTGAGAGTGCAGCCCCTTTGTTTGTTTTGCTTTCCTTTCAGACAAGTGAGTGTGTGTGTAAAAGAGCAGCATAGCCCCTGTACTTTCCAGAGCTCGTTGTGGAGGCACCAGAGACTGCTGCTTTGTTCTACTGCTTCAGACCAACACGGCTGCCCACTTGCACCAGAGACAGTTAAGTGTGTGTGGGCCTTTTCACACTTACTGGTGGGAACCGGAAGGGAGTTGGTATTGTGCCGCCTTGCAGTAATCCGAGACAGAGATGGGAGTTTTCAGACACATGGTTTTTTTTTCCGGTAGGGTTCCGTGATTGAAGCAAGCCATTTCACACTGTTCCGCTTTTATCTTGCTTCCACCAGCGCCAGCCGTTTTCGCCTACCGGCGCGCAGTCTCCGGCTTTTTTTTTTTTTGGAACATCGGGCAAAGATCGCTATAGCTCTATAGCGACATATCACGACAGCACCACCATAGAGATGGCTAGGCTCCATTGAGATAAGTTACCAAGTTTCAGCGGCGGCGATCTCTGGCATCTTAATGGAACCCAGGCATCCCTATGGTGATGCTGTTGTGATATGTCGCTATAGCGCTATAGTGGCCTTAGCCCGACGTTCCAAAAAAAAAAAAGCCGATTGCGTGCCAGTGGGCGAAAAAGGGCGCGAAAACTGCTCCCGGATTAGATACTGGACATTTCACACAGCGCCCCATACCGATTTCAACCCGGAAGGAGGGGTTGAAAACTGGAAGAAGCTGCTCTTTGTTAGTAATGACTCAGGCATGCCTCACTACCGGGACAGCCGCGGGACTGTGTGAAAAGGTGACAGTATTCCGGTAGCAGCCAGTTACTGAGTCGGGTCTGTCTGAAATGCCAGCAAAAACCCGTTACTGTTCAGTAACTGACCAGCTTCCATATCGGAATACATAGGCTGTGTGAAAAAGTTATGTGTAAGTGAGTGAGAGAAAACAGGGGGAAGGGAGGGAACTCTATTATTCCCTATGGAGACTTATTCTCATAGGAAATAATGGAGAATTGATCCACGGGTATCTGAGGCTCTGGGGGGGGCTGTTTTTTGAGGTAGAGGCACCAGATTTGCAGCATAGCATCCAGTACCTCTCCTCAAAATACCCCCCAAGTTTCAAAAATATTGGACCAGGGGGTCCAATTCTATGAGCCCCAAAAGAAGGTGCCCCTATCCTTCATTATTTCCTATGGAGGGAAGGGATTTAAAAGATGTGTGGTCTCTTTAAATGTGATGGCCAGAACTCTTGAAGTTCAATTATGCTTGACATACCCTTGCTCCTGGCTCCGCCCCAATGTCTCCTGGCTCCACCCCCAAAGTCCCCAGATATTTCTTGATTTGGACTTGGCAACCCTAGAACTAAGACAAAAATGTGTGAGCCAGAGGCTACAAAACTGTGAGCTAGCTCACACTAACTCAGCTTAGAGGGAACACTGGTTCACAGATCCCCTGGACCATGGGCTCCACAGTTTTTACAGACTAGACCATGGCCCATTTGGTCCATTCATCCACTTCTGGTTCACTTGGAGGTGAATTAAATTATTTCACTTTCTTTCTTTATTTTGCCCTCCCTGCAAGTGGGCCCAGGACGGATCACAACAGGAGACAGAGTCAAGGACTTGCCACAATATACAGCTAATAACAATTAAATTGTTAAAACAATTTGCACATTAGGCCACATTAGGCTTCTTTGGAAGGCCAACCCACTGCCTCACCTGAAAGCCTGGTGGAACAGCTCTGTTTCACAAGCCCTGCAGAAATGGGTTTTGCAAAATGTTGCAACACTCAAGTGAATGCCAAGCAACGAGTTCACCCGCTTCTGGGTTTGGTTAATCTAGTTGTTGTTTTTTGTGGGAGGGATTTATTTTGATACTAGGAATATTTATTCACAAGTAAATCAGGCAGAGCTCAAAGCAAATGCACATGAAGGGGTTAAATTCAAATACATACAGGAGGAGGAGCATATCAGTAAGAAGTGCAGATTGTATAACTGCTTTGCCAGAACTGTGTTCCAGAAAACGAGGCACAGGAGAAGGAACTGCTGTGTGCCTTTTAAAGCCCGCCTCCCTTTCTTGCTCTTTCCTGCCCAGGTCCAACTCCTAGAATGTGACATGTTGATCCAATTCTCCTTTTTAATTGGGGCTGTCAGGCAGAACTCATGATAAAATGAGTAGGAGAATGTGTGGCTGTGGCAGAAGAACCTTTAAATGGAGCAAGTAATTACTACCTTTCCAGGGGAGGGGGGGGAGCAAGGAGCCTTGCCATTTGCAGCAAGCACCCTTCTCCCAGAGGTGGGGAGAAGAGCCGCACCATTCTCAGTCTGTTTCTCTTCTCCTCCCTCCACCCTCACTCAACTGCTTTCAGCTGCTGCAAGTGGAAGGAAAGTGGGTGAAGTCACTGCTTGGTCTCCCCTAGCACTCTGCACTGCTTTGCAAAAGCCATTTTGCAAAACAGCACCATTTTGCAAAGCAGCACACAAGTCAAAGCTGAGCAGCAACTTCACTCAGGGATTGAAGAGGGGGCAAATGGACCATGTTCGTTCATTGAGGCATGCCACTGCAGCACACAACTCAGGGAGTGAAGGGTGCATTCTAAATACTCCTTTCACTTGCTGACCATTCATGGACCAAATGGACCAAATAGCACAGACTAGGCAAATGGTCCACGACACCCCTCCCCTTGGATCATGATGAACTTTAGTCCATATTTCAGTCTGTGCCCATCCCTAGTCTCCACTTCCACTTGCAATCAAGCATGCTGACTTTGCTACAGTATTTAAGTTTTATCCATGTGTGGTTTGTTCCCACGATAAGAAACATGTATTCCAAATCATGAGGACAGAGTCTGCATACATACAGCTTGTACACATGTAGCTGAAAATCATTCCTAATCATGGGAATGGAACTTACACATATATACATTGTGTCCACATGTGAAAAATATGCCATGTGTCCATGCATATCCTCATTTCTGTGATATCTGGTATTCTCAACTGTGGTTGTTGTTGAAAGTGGAAGCTGGGAGTGGAATTCTCTGTATTTGGATGTTTTGGGAAGTATATTTATAATCCCAGGAATGATCTGTGGGTACTTGTAGAGGGGTGATCCATATGGTGTCAGAGGATATTAAAAGAGAGAATATGATTTTTCACCCACCCCAAGCATAGGAAGGCGAAAATCAAGCCTGAATATCTGGCTGGGTTTGATGTTTATAGGTTTCTGGAATGTATCGAGGCAAATATAAAAGTAGCTGTTTTGCAACCCCTTCTTGAACGGTTTAGTAACTGATTGCATGGCAGTCCAGTTTTCTTTAGCTGTTTATCTTTGTTTATTTCTTTTCCATTATTCTATCCTTCCCTTCTTTAATGGTATTTTCTTCAGATATTTTCCTTTTTCCTCCCTCTGGCCTGGCCCTTCCTTTCCCAAACAGCATTCATGGATTTCCTCTGGTGTTCCCTAGACACGGCTCCTTTTTCTCAGTCTGAATCAGAATTGGGTTTTGGAACTGTTCCTTTCCCATGTTGGGGAAAGTGGGGTTGGACCACTGATGGGGGGAAGGCCGTTTGTGATCTGTGCAAATGATGGGGTGGGGACAGGGAGTTTGGGGGGGGGATGTCTGAGTTCAGTTTTTTCCTGCCTTTGCCCCTTTCATCTTAGGAAACTGAAATTCGTTGTTATGGGTTGGAGGGGAGGGTGAGTCCTTGGGTGAGAAAAGTGTTGGGATTGGTGAAGAATTTTATTTGGCACCAACTAGAGGGAGTGACACGTCTTCATTTCAGTGATGTCTGGTATTCCCAACTGTGGTTGTTGCAGAAAGTGGAAGCTGGGAGTGGAATTCTCTGTATTTGGATGTCTTGGGAAGTATATTTCTAATCCCAGGAAACCATCTGTGAGGTACTTATAGAGGGGACATCCGTATGTTGTCAAGGAGGTGTGGTGTATTGATTTCCTGTCTCATTCAAACGGCCTAGCCTAATTTCATCTGGTATCAGAACCTGGTTAGTACTTGGATGGGAGTCCAACCAGGAAGTCCAGGGTCACTATTTAGAGGCAAGCTGTAGCAAACCACCTCTGTTGATCTCTTGCCTTGAAAACAGCAAGAGGGATCACCATGGGTCAGCTGTGACTTGATAGCACTTTCTACCATCACACCTCATTAAACCTAATGTAGAGCTGGTGTGCAATATCCACATTTGACAGGATAGCTACAGCTGTTTTGAGTTCTGGTCACCTATGAAATAAAAGATGGCAAGGTATGGAAAACTGCCTAGCAGCCTGACCAATGAAGATGCAGGAATATATTACTACCACCACCCCAAAAAGAAGCAGGAGTACAAGGGAATAATTATTGTTATGAACAAATGTGGGAATGTGGACAAAAAAGTATGAGATATGGGGATTGTTTCACAAATGATACAAAATGTGTATCTCATTTCAGCACAGAACTATTTTCCCTGTTTATTTTTTATATTTGAAAACCTGGTGCATAATGCAAGTTCTGGATTTGGCAGCGTCTTGAAAAGTATTGCTTTGGATTTTGTAATGCCACTACCACAAAAAAACCTCTCCAAATTCAAATAAATAACATAAAACGGAGGAAGATTCCATGTAGCCTTCTTTCTGACTTTTTATTATTTGAAAAGACATTTATCCCTGTGAAGAAAAATAAAACAACACATGTAGGTACAGTATTGTAGTGGGAGGGCATAAGCTTTTGAATATTGATGGGCAAGACCACAAAATTAATCTCCACAGAGTTTTGGCAGAAACTGAGATTAAATCAATCTGCTCATCTGAAGCTCCTGATTAGAGATGGGCAAGAACCTTGTCACAAAAATTGCCCGGTTTGTGGTTCGTGAGCTAAGAGTTGTGTGATCATGTCTACAATGAACCTCCATGGTTCATGCAGTTTGCGTTGGTGATTCATGTGGCAGACATGCTGGTGCCAATCAGTTAATCATCAGAGCAATGGAGGGGTGAATTTCTACAGCCATTGAAACACCAATAGTGGCCCTCCAAACACCAAATAAAAGTGGCCCTTGTGAGACTTGGAAGCATGGAAAAAAATATAAAAAGGCCCAGGTTGGGGAGGGAAGGAGATGAGGGAAAGGCAGAAGACGGATGCACGCTGGTGGCAGTGTCACAGGAGAGGTGTGTGTGTGTGAAGATCCAAAGTTTAGGAAGAATGGGGAAGAAGGCAATCTCCTTTTTTGCAGAAGTGGTGGGAACTTTGGGAAACCAGCCCATGGGGCAGTCAGAAGTAGGCCAGCAGATGAGGCCAGGCCCAAAATGGAGACCTCAGGAAGTCCAGAAATTGAGGATTGGTCAGAAGGAAAGGGGGGGGGGAGGCAATCTCCCTTTGGTAGAAGAGAGTCAACTGGACTCACTGTGAGTTTGGCATCTCTATCTTGCAGAAAGGCCATCCAATAGCATCACTAACCTCAAGAAATTAGCCAGTTTGGTAAATGAGAAGATCCATGAAAGTTCATGAGACCCCACAAACCAGGACAAACCTCAATTTTCCTGTGCCCATCCCTACTCCTGGGTGAATCTTGGAAATCAGAATGGTTTGTGCATACAGCAAAAGGACAGTGTTTTTCCAGGCCTCTCACTGAATTACAGACATTCCCAAGCCCCATATCACCAGCATATTTTTCTTCTGATCCAAAAAAAGAAGGACTTCAGTGAAGCAAAAGGGATGACAAAAATTTCACTTCCTTGGTTAGTCAGAGATTTGTTATGATGGGCATTAAAATCTAGTCCAGCTCCCTGTTATGTCCTAGACTTTCTTCTTGTATGCCCACATCCTTATACTTCAGACCACCATTTATTTTTAGAACCAGACAAGAAATTCCCAGAAAACACTGGGTCCTGAGCCTACTTAACAAGTAATTTCAACCACCCTGTTCCCAATTCAGGTTCTAATAAAGATAAACTACATAATCTCTTTCCCAGGTATTGTGCTGCCCAGCCTCCTCTGAAAATTAACCCAAGTTAAGTAATGTATATTTTATAGAGATACATAGTGTTTCTATGGAACTATGCAATAGCAGACTGTCCTTCCACTATCTTCCATCATCACCTCAAACATAAGGACAGACATTTTCTTCCAAGACCTCCAGTAGTTACTGGCATAGTTTCAACATATAAATCTTATTTCTTCATAACCTGGGACTAGGTTTGACACTGAATTTCATCTAAAGTGACATTTTTAAATAATTAACATTTTATTAATAATACAAAAACATTAACATTTAACAATATAAATTCATTCATTTACATCAAAACCATGAAACCAAAAGCCCTGACTGGGATAGCCCAGGCAATCACTATCTCATCAGCTCTTGGAAGCTAGGCAGGGTCAACTGTGGTTAGTACCTGGATGATGGGAGACTTCCTTGAAACACCCAGTTGAGGAGACAGGACAGACTCTATTCAGCCATTTCTCTGAATATCCTCCAGACCCCCAGTAGGGGTCAGTCATTAGAGGTCAACATGACTTCCAGGTGCAAACATACACACACTATCTGTCTGTCTGTCTGATTGTCTATATATACACATACACATATATACACACATATATATAAAAACCCCAATCAAACCATTTGGTTAGTATAACATTAGTGTGTAAAAAAGAATATCTTATAGCTTAGTCATTAATACAAAGAAAAATGGTAGCTGGGTAGGGTTGCCAAGTCCAATTCAAGAAATATCTGAGGGCTTTGGAGATGGAACCAGGAGACTTTAGGGGTGGGACCAGGAGATATTGGGGATGGAGCCATGAGCAAAGTTGGAACAAGTACAATTGAACTCCAAAAGGAGTTCTGGCTCTCACATTGAAAGGGTCTGCACACTTTTTCAATGCCCTCCCTCCATTAGAAATAATGAAGGATAGGGGCACCTTCTTTGGGGGCTCATAGAACTGGCCCCCCTGGTCCAATCCTTTTGAAACTCGGAGGATGTTTTGAGGAAAGACATCAGATGCTATGCTACAAATTTGGTGCTTCTACTTCAAAGAACACCCCCCAGAGCCCCAGGTACCCCCGGATCAATTCCCCATTATTCTCTATGGGAATCATTCTCCATAGGGAATAATAGAGTGCCCAGTAGACATTTCCCTCCCCCCCCTTTCTAACGCTTTCTAAAGCAGGGGGAGGGATTCCAAACTGGGGAATCCCCTGCCCCCACCTGGGGATTGGCAACCCTCCCTCTCTCACACACATACACTCACACACACTTACTGGGTCTGGTTCCTCCACAATGACATCTGAAAAGTACAGAGGTTACAAGCTGCTCTCTTTCGCACACTTAATTGCTCTGAAAATGAAAGCAAAATAAACGGAAAGAGTGTGCTCGGACAAAGCTGCTGCTGATCCTTCCCCATGAAGTGCTTCTTGTTTCCTGCTCAACTTTAAAGGCACACAAACACAGAAACACACACATTTTAAAATGGGACCTGTTTGCAGGCTTCTAAACATGCTGGAGCTCTAGAGGTACATGGTGGCTGTGGGGGCAGGGCTTCCCCCACCAGCCAGCTGACTGAGGGTGGGGGGAAGCTTATAAAACCAGGGGGGTCCCCTGCTGGGACCTGGGGATTGGGAAACCTATAGGTGGGATTTTTGTGGATAATAGCTGGTCTGTTATTTTATCCATTACTATAAATTCCCATATTTTCAAAAGCCAAAAACGCCTTACTGTTGGTACCTTATCTTATTTCCATCTGTGGGCCAACACTGTTTTAGCGGCTGTTATAAGTATTGTGATAAATTCTTTCTTAGATTTAGGGATTGTGTCGCTAGGCTGTAGATTTAACAAAACAATTACCAGGCTGCTTGGCAAGGTATAATTGGCAATATCCTTAATACATTTTTTAAAATCTTGTTTCAAAAAAGGTGAATTTTATTTCATGTTAAGTTTAACCATTCCTGCTCAGAACATATTGAAGGAATGTCAAAGAATGCTAATTAGACTAGCAAAAGTTAGCAGGGGACATTCTGAGAAAGCCCCAAGTTCTTGACAAGTTCAACTAAATGGGAATTCAAGTTGTTTTTGGAGGCAACGCAGGAAGAAATTTAAGCCTAGTAAAATATTTTTATCAAGGTTCTACACATCTTATATTTTCATTGTACAAGATCCTTTCTACTTATGAATGATAAATATTATCAAAAATGTGGTGACTAGATAAGCCAGCAGTTTTTGAAACCAGCTACAAAGTTAAACTTGGTCACATGCCCGTGTAGCTACCAAGGAGAGAACATAGGTGTGTGCTTTCAAAAACCATGAGCATTTTTCCTCAATACCCTCCTTTGACATGCAAATGAATTAACTTTTTTTTAATTCTTGACATCTCCCTGCCTGATTTTTATCACATCTCAGCAGCTGTTGAAAATTAATGTATTTCTCTCATTGTTCATGAACGCTATCATTAGGAGCCTCTTTTGCATGTCAGGAACTCTTTCCCCCTCATTATGTTCTTATCCATTACTGCTTCTATGCCTTGACTTCATCACCAATGTACTGTATAAATTGTCATCTTAATCAGTCTTCATTCCCATGAGTCATGTGTTCAGGTTGCACTTTGGCTTGTATGTATCTAAATATGTAATTGTACAGCTGGCGATTTTTTTGGTAATGATTATCCCATCAATATTCCAGGAGTAGAACATCTGCTGGGCACATGCCACAGTTATCAGATCCTTATATCTGCAGGTCTCTCGTTTCCTTGCACACTATCACACTACTGAATTTTGTATTTTTCTCTGCTTCTGTCATTAGAAGTCTGAACATCCCACATCATTCCAGGCAGCTTTTTTTTTTGGGGGGGGGGGGAGGGATGTATTTCATGATGTGTTTTGTTTCCGGCACTCTATTTACAACCTGTACAAATGATTTCAGTGTCATACCACTCTTAATGTGCAGGAAGAACTTAATGGCCTCCTTTAAAACCTTTCTCCTCTGTATTTGGTTCTTAGATTTCAGAATGGAAGGATTATTGTTCCTCCTAACTACAGCTTAATCAGGTTCCATTATCAACACAGTGGATTTATTTTCTACACTATGGATTCAATAGTTTATGAGAAGTCAAACTGGTCAAGAGAGTTAATGGGACAAAATCAGGGAGGGGGGACAAAGCCATTAAAGGAAAAGGGAAAAAAATGTGAAGAGAAAGGGGATGTAGAGATGGTTTTATTTTCAGACCATAATAATGTTACCTGAGCTGATAGCAAAACATAACTTGGACACAATACATTTTATTTTCTATATACTGTAGAAGTGACAAATTTCTACCCAGAGAGCTAGCAATCTAACAACCCCATCTTTCCTCCCCCCCCCCCACTAGTTCTTATAGAGCAAGCAAAAGCAAAAATTACTGCCACGTCTTGCATGAGAAAAGTGCTATGGAACATTTCTTTGTGGAGCATTTCTTTGTGGGACATTTCAGTTCCTCAGAGAAAGGCTGAATTTGCCATTATGTCCAGGTGCTGAGAGAGTGGATGAAGCCTCAAACATGTCAAAGCCACACAATATAGCAGTACACTCTGTCTCATCTGTTACAGTATCTTTGTCCTGTTGACTGTTTTTCATTTATAAGATAGTTTTGTTTTGGGTTTTTGTTTGGTTTTTAATCAGTTATATAACCAAAGTACATATAACATGTTATCCTTTGGCAGGGCCGGCTCACCTACTAGGCAAACTAGGCGGTTGCCTAGGGCGCTAGGAGGGTGGGGGCACCAAATTGGGCTCCCCACCCCCTCCCGGTGCCCCAAGGAAGCACATAGTTTGCCTGCCTCCTCCACCCGCTTGCCGCTACCATGCCTGCCACCACCGCTGCCACCACCCATCCTTCAGTTCCCTTCCCTTCACCTTCCCACCGCGACCTCGCACCCCCGCGCCTCCCCTCCATCTCCACTGCACCTCCTCCTTCCCCACCCCATGTCAAATTCAATGCCTGAACCAGCTCTAGCACTCTGTTCTGGCTATCGAAACCCCCCCCCCTCCCGGCGAATCATGCAATCAGCGGGTAAAACCACACCGTGGGGCCACACCGCACTCATAATCTGTTAAGACCAGTGTTCTGAAAGGGCAGCCCCGCTGCCGCTGACTCCTCTCCCATCCAGGAAGAGGGGAGTGGAGAAGTCAGCTGCAGCAGGGCCATCCTTTCAGAGCACTGGTCCTGACAGACTGTGAGGGAGACCCTGTGGTGCAGTTTTACCCACCAAGCGAGTCATCGCTGGCAGGGGGTGCTTTGGATAGCCGTAATGCGGTGCTAGAGCCACTTCAGGCATTGAAATTGATATGGGGTGGGGAAGGGAGGAGGAGGAGGCGTGGTGGGGAGGGGGGGGCCATGGGGGCGTGGAGTCACCAGGAGAGCTTGGAGTCATGGGGGAGGCACAGGGGGGGTGCTTTGGGGGGGCACCAGGCAGTGAGTCTGCCTAGGATGTCATTGGGCATCAGGCCACCCCTGTCCTTTGGGCCTTTTCCATTTTCTTGTTAAGTATCCTAAAATCACATTTACACAGGATTTTCAATAGTCACAATGCATTTGTACTATGGATGCAGTGCTTAAGCACAGAAGATCCCAGCATGTTCTTTCTCTTCCCTTGCTTATGAACAAACAAGCACCCAGGAAGCACCAAGTGATGATAAAGATATGGTAAGTCTGTGTGAATCTTCCATACCTTTACCAAGTATGAGTTGTTAATGTTTGGGGTACAAGTAGCACAAAGCATGGGAAGGGAGGGCTGGATGGTTATACAGTAGGAACCTTCAGACCTTTAATTCTTCCTAATGTTTCATTGCACTGCATGGAGTGGGTAGAGGGAGAAGAAAGGGCTCTATTGAAAATGATTAGGATGCATGTGGGTACTACTCCTGAAATCTTAGTGGATGATGCCAAATGAATCCTTTCAAGGGAGAAGATAATTTTTCACTTTTCCATTTTAAAAGTTACATGTAGTCCAAGTCTTTTGAGAACAATTTTCCACCACTGAGGCAAATTACTATTATTACAGTAGCAGCTATATATGGTATTAATATTTTAAGCAGCAGTTTGTAAACTTTCCAAAGGAATGCTCTTTGTTCAGGCAGGCCTTTGATGCTTGACGAAAAGATGGCTGCCACCGGACATCACACAGAATGCCAGTGATCACTGTTTGGAAATTTAATGCCGCCTATAATGTATGGATTCAGCACTATATAATGGTTTTAAAAATTGTAATATGTTTTTAAAAACTGAAAAATGTAAATTATGGTTTTATATGTTTTATTGGTTTAATCGTGTGGATATGATGTTGTGAGCCGCCCTGAGTCCGCTTGCGGAGAGGGCGGGATATAAGTCGAACGTAATAAATAAATAAATAAATAATAAAATCATATTTTTTCCTACTCATCATGTATTTTCAGAAGTAAAATCAATTTTTCCTTATAAAACTTTGTAAAGAACATCACCAATGATAAATAGTGATCTAATGAAGATCAGTGACCAAAACAATTCATAATGAATGTTAGTTCAACAAACTATGAACAGTCATACTTACCAACAGACATACTTACCAGTCATACTTACTTACTTCCATGCTACTGAATTATCCGTAGATGGTTGGCATTGGAAGATGAAACTTCTGATAATGCCTGGTAATGGATTGAGTTTTAATGTGTTAAGGTTTAAGTCATATTCTTTCATAGAAATAATGCATGCGATCATATTTTTCCTACAGCTTTAGTAAAAATAGAAATGTTTATTTTTGGAAAGCATTCTGAGAAGATATTGCTGGCTTCAGGTGGCAAGTCTGAAAAATGCCGAAGAGTGTCAATCAATCAAATTAGACGATACTGAGATAATGAAGCAGTCATCAGAAACTTTGGTATTGCCTCTAAATTCAAAAGACAAGTCTTATTCTCAAATCATAAATGTATGAAATAACTATATGAGACAATAATTCATTAATATTGACCATGTTCCTTTAACAAATGGCCAAATTGCGCATTCATTTTCAAAATTTACTAGTAAATGAATGTCTGTACTATTTAGCCATTTTTGTACTTTTTTCTGATGTCTGTAAAATACACTGATTTTAGGATGTCTGCAAAATTTACCTATTTGTTTTTAAAGAAAATCAGTGCTAAGGAAGAATCATGGCAAGGAAAGCGTATTTTATTTTTCCGTATATGTGTTTTAATTTCCTTAAATGGATTTAACTTGGAATGAAATTATTAAGTGTTTCCTCCCCAGCAGAGGAGCTGCTATGGTTTCTATGCATGCCTTGTACTGCTGCTGGTTTTCAACAAGGAAAGGGAATATTATATCAGTTCTTCCAAGGGTAGCAGGTTCTCAGCAAGTCTGGAAAAGAAGTGAGATAGCCTCCACCAAGAAAATAAGATAATTCTTGATTCATAATCTAACGACTTGGCATAAAACAGCTTTCAGAAAATTTTGCTCTCACTTACAATGATATCAGAATAAGTGTGGTGCTCTACCTACTCTAGTTGTGACATTCTAGAGGGCCTACCAGGTCTTAACACAAAGACCTAGGCAGTGTTGGTCCTCCTCTAGTCCTCTGCTATCCCATAGTCTGACCAGGGTTGGACTCTCCTCCTCAGTGTTCCCATGGGCCCTCTTTAACCCTGCCATGGGAGGCCGCACTCCATGACAACTAATCCTCATCCTTTGGGAGACTGGATGTCCTGTGGGAAAGTGAGAGGCACCATTGTTGGCTTAGGACAGGTCCTCTCTTCCTCCATCCACCCAGGTCCAGCACCAGGTTTTTGGGCACCCTAGGAGAGCCCCCCATCCCATCCCCCACACCCTTCCTCCCCACTACCCATAGGCAAAGCTGATTGAATTCGTTCTCGCCAGCCAAACTAAGCAAGAGGCTTCGGAGAGGGGTGGGCAGCTGAACATTTGGATGGGGGGAGGCAATCGTCTTGGGGCCAGCCAGCTCCCTGCCAAGCACAAGGGAGAAGCAATTCTTCATTTGCTGCTGCACAGAGCCCACCCACTGCCTGCTCACCGAGGCCCCCTTACAACTCAGGCCATAGGCAATGGCTCACTCCAACTGGCCCCGTGTTTTCTCACCCACCACCTGCAGCATGGCCAGGATGGAGACAGCACCATGGGGTGAGAAGACCATGTTCTGGTTCGGGGAGTGTCAGGCCAGCATGCTGAAGAGGTGGATGCTAAAGTCAGTGGAGAGGCAGGCCAGGCAGGATGCACCATGTGGGAAGACCACACAGACCATGGTGACTGCCCCCACCAGAAGGAGTGCACTGGGCAGCTGCACCATTGGGCGGCCAAGGTGGAAAGGCACTCAAAGAGAGAAGTTGAGCCAGGGAGGGCAGCAGGTAGCGGGAGGAGGGGAAGCTTTTCACTTAGTGGCACTGTGGCTGGTGAGTCCCAGCTGGGCTAGAAGTGCCACTTTTATGTGCCCTGGCCTGCTGTGGGCCAAGCAGTGGTGATGGTAAGCGGCCTGGCCACTGTCTTCCTCACGGTTGCCTCTGCCCTTAGGTGGGTAGTGGAGAGGGTGAGTACAGCACTGGGGGGAAGGGGCACCTGCTACCCCTGTGGCCAGGTGGCATCCTAGGCGACTGCCTGCCTGGCCTCCTGAGTAGTGCTGGCCCTGCATCCCAGAGCTGCTGCCAACACAGTCCATCCATCTGCCCATCCCCCTGTGTCAAGCTAATGGTGTCAGTTCTGCCAGCCCACTCACTGGAATGTAGTCCCAGCCTTTGGGTCTGTCCACACAATGCCACTGTCTCTGTTGACAAAGCCAGGCCAGCCTCCTCTGAGGTATCTCTGGCAGCAGCTTCTGTAGCTTTGTGCAGGCTTGTCATTCAGGCATCATGGCTTCCTCTGAGTACTAAAAATACTCATCCAGTGTTGTAAAGGGACTAGTGTTTTGGATTGCAGCCTAATAGTAGAACTGTATATTGTGATACAAACATGGGATTTCCAAAGGTACATTTGCCTTTAATGCTACTACAGGAGCATGGGATCAGTAGAAGAGAAATAAAGGTATACACAGCCCTTCCTCCAATCACTGAGTCTCCTTTGCAAATGCTCCCTCTGGCCATTTGTAGCCAACTGAGCTCCAGAACCAGCAGTACCCAAGGGTACAGTTCTCAGGGAGAACTGTAAGCAAATTCTATGACCCCTGATTCACCACCACATTGACATTACATTATCAGATACAGTCTTGGGAACAAGATATGGCTAGAGCCCTAACCATACTTATTTGAACTATAAGTGCATTCCTAAACAGAGTTATATCTTTCTGAAGTTAACATACTCCATTTAGGATTGCACGGAAAATCTCTTTGAAAGCAACAGAACTTCCTAGTAAACTTATCTAGGAATGAGCTGTTCATGTCCAGCCCAGAAGCGGGTTTCATTGGACTGGTCCTAAAGTAGCAGAATCACTCCACATAATTGATTTGAGCACTGTAACCCTGGTGTTTCTTCCCTGCTCATTTGTCCCAGTTCCATGAGCTGTTTTGTTGCTGTTTTCTGAGCTTCCTCCTGTTGGCCAATAAAACTGAAATCATATGGGAATCATGTGGGGACATAAAAAACCCTGCAAGGAAGACACTTTGATTGAATTACATCTTGAAACTGAAGATAAATCTTTTTTTCTTATACCCAAGTGCCCAATGTCAACTCTACACTTTGTTCATCTTCCAAATGGATATATCCCTGAAGTCTACAATCTGTTTTTCATTTCAGGTAAATAAATTCCCACTTCCTGACTTTGTGCTTCCTGAGAGCATAACACATTTTTCTTGATCAAGGCAGAGTATTTTTTTAAACAACCAAATATTACCTGGTTAGGTTTCCTGCTCAGAATGATATGTGTACCTTAAGATTTGGGATTTCTTTTCTTTTTTTTAAATAGACGTAACATATATCCAAAGGCAAGAGCTGTAAATGTTATGGAAATATTCAACCTTTGTAGACTATGATTTCTGGGGGTACTCAGATCTTAAGCTTTTATTTGATGTTATGGCCAGATGCCTTCAGTGATATAAAATGTACTTTACAGCATGAACGTTAAATAGGGATGACTAAGAAAGAATGCAGTAATAATAATTGATCCTTAATTTCTTTCAATCTGGTTGTTTTAGAAATCTTTAGTCTATTTTCCATTAAATTGTTATCTACAATGAGGTGTTCCTTTGAAAATAAAAACAGGATTGAATTAAAGATTGAAAACTCTTTTTCACAAACTGGAAGCAGTTGAACAGAAGCCAAATTGACCAGCTGTGGAAAAACAGTGTGTTTTTTCCATACTTTTGATCTTCTTCCATTCAGAGTGTCAGCTCAAGGGTACTGAAACAAAGCAGGTGCAATCTACTATTTCACTGTAGAAATTACCAAGTAATAATTCATCATCTGATATTTATAGGCATAACAAACAGCTATTGGGACATCTAACTCCGTACTCTCTGTTCACTAGCAACTCTCCCAATAGCTCAAGCTAATAATTCTTTAACTGAAATCCTGGTGATTGAACTGAGACCCCCTGCATGCAAAGCATTTTTCTGCTGAGATAAACTAATAATGGGAAGGTGTAAGTTTTATGAAGGGAAGTCAGGCAGCTGAGTTCTGAAGTCAAAGTTGATCAGATAAAATTGCCTTTTGAAAGATAAGACCATTAAACTAAGTATGCATCTGCAGCCATAAACTGAAACCAGAGGAAAGATCTGACCATACCGAACTCAACATCTTTTAGGCTGACTGTGAAGCATAATTTCTGTGAAGACTGCTGCTGCTGCATGTTACAACCCTGAGTTCTTTATGTGCTTCATGCTTAATAAGAGCCCAGTGTGTTACAATGAGTAACTTGGGGAAGTATTACACAAGGCTGACAAGGATCTACAGCCTCCTCTAGCACTTCCTCTAACTCACCAAGTCTTCACCTTTTTTTTTGGAGAGTGTACCACAAGACATTAACACTGTACTTGAAAACTACCTATCCCTGGTCAGGAACAGTGGTGCCACTGCAGAAGATAAAATACATTAGAGTTTCTCCTGAAATTCTTGGGAGAAAGACAGGCAAATAAATATTTAAATGATTTTAGGCCTATTATGTTAATGTAGGAAAGAACATTTTCCATTTCTTGATTATTCTGCAAGTTAGCCATATGCTGTGTTCCACTTCTTAATTCCAGTTTCACTAATTTATTTGTGGAGACTCAATATGATGAGGTAGTTAGAGTGTCAGATTGGGATCAGGGAGACCCGTGTTGAATTCCTCACTTAGCCGCAGGTGATGTTCAGCCCAGTCACAGTCACTGTAGCCCTGGTCCAAATGGGTACCATGATTCATGGTATAGCCTTTTCAGGTAGTCAAAAAAGACCCCTCTTCCTCCATGAGCCAATAGAAAAGCTGCCTACCTCAGATAAGCTGACATTCCAAAATTGGTGGTGAGATTCAGGTAAGGATAATTTCCAAAGAATGATGGTTGAGATGAAGTATACTAGCTGTGTTCCCTGTCATTTGCATGTCTGTAGTTAAAATCTATGTGCTTTTGGATAGATTATATGGGCCTTTGAGCTTCACATACTCACTTTTATGACAAGTGAGAAGAACATACTAACCTTTCCGGCATAGTACCAAGCTGTTGTAACAATATAGTTTCCTGACTGGAACCTTTTTTGGAAATAACTAATTTGTAAACAATACCACAAACTCACAGTGTTTATAGAATATACCACAAAAATATAGAGTAAAAGGGCTGATTGATTTTTTAAGAGATCATGTTCAAAATGCAAAGAATAGTCCACAAAACCTATTAGTGTTGCTGCAAGGTAGCTTAGCCCCAGCAAGATAACTTAGCCTCATCAAACCACAGGCCATCCAGATGTTTTGTGCATCATCTACTGTTCATATTGTGACTGAGGTGCTGGTCAGGAGCCAGATGTGAGAATGAAAGGGGATCACAGGTTTGTGGCTAATAGCTGGGAATTTTTGTAAGTGCTCAATCTGTTGCGATACCTTTGTGGAATGCTGCATAAAACTTGCCAGGCTTTGGCTGCTGCTCTGGCAGTGGGCAATGTTAGTGAGGCTAAATAGTCTGTCGATGATGCACTATTGTTGAAATATCAGAGGCTGAAATCAGAAATCACATACTTAAAACATGTCTAGAACAATCCTAAACAAGCCTGCTCTATGGGGCTAACTACCAGGATTGTGTTCTTAGGACTGTACCTTTAACCTGTTGATCTCATCCATAATCTGCCATTCTCACTGAGACGATAGCACTAAACCCTTTCCTCTCCCATTAATGGTTTAAACGCAGCATTAACATTCATGGTAGGAATTGCACTACTGACTTATTGGGTTACAGAGCTGTGTATTATAAAAAAGTATGATGAGCCTGTTGTTGAGATTGCTGGGGAAAGCCATCTTTCTACTAAAATTAAAAGCTAAATCCCTGTTGTCTGAATCACAGTTACCTTTCTCCCAGTACACTCAGCAAAGCATGCACAAATATTCA
Organism: Heteronotia binoei; assembly: GCF_032191835.1. NCBI lineage: Eukaryota > Metazoa > Chordata > Lepidosauria > Squamata > Gekkonidae > Heteronotia > Heteronotia binoei. Next base: position 90,481,443 of record NC_083228.1, on the reverse strand, counting down.
CACACAAAAAAATGCTGTGAAAACCAACAAAATCAAACTGAACTCATGACGGTAAATCCTCAGCAATGTTTGGCATTGCATCTGTAAAGAGCTAAAACCTGAAAAGTTATAAATATCACTTAAGAGAGAAAGCTAGTATTCCACATTCCATGGGTCATAGGTTTTGTGCAACAGTGAGCATCTGAGGTACTTCCCTGCCCTGTCAACAGGAGTGGGGGGGGGGGGGGGTGAGGAAGCAAAGAGATGTCTGTCTGCCATTGGCTTGATAGCTCAGAGGGAACAGTGGCATCCTAAGCAGAGGTACATCTTTCTAAGCACCTTGATATTAAGTGAACTTAGAAGGGCATAACACTGCATGGGAATGTACTCTTCAGGACACTGAAAGAACCCTATAGTTTGAATTCTAAGGGGTGTGTGAATTTCCTCTACTCTGTTCCTTCCTTCCTTGTTCTGAACATTTGCTTTGCATAATGTTCTACTCTCCCCTAATTTCTGAGTAGCCAGGAAAAAAAACCTAAAATGAATTCTGGAATTAAAGTCTAGGTAATTTGCCAAGGCTTCCAAATCATTTGCACCTTTCATGTCTTCTGCATTACTGAGACAAATTTGTGCATCGATAAAACATTTCAAAAGCAATTGTGGGATCACATGTAGTAGTAGCATAAGGATTATTTCTGAGTGGGCAGTTACTGATGCACATTTCTTCTTATACATTGGTAAAACACAGAATAAAAAGAATCTTGATATGTGGATAGTTCTATCTGTCATTGATCATCATCTGTCTCAGAGCCACTAAAACAGTGGTATTTACTCCAGGCTACCTTCACAGTTTCCAAAGCAGCCACATGACTTCTGTGTGTCCCATATATCATGCCACCAAACACACATGCAATAAGAATAAGTATTAACAATAAATGTATAACTATAAACTGTTAAATTACCAGGTTCCTCTGAACATGTTGGCTTGTCCATCCCTACCCCTGTTCAGCTATAGAAAGCCTTTGTAGTGAGGTGAAGGGCTTTGTAACTTAAGCTTCTGACACAAAACAGGGTTAGGGTTGCCAAGTTCCCAGCTTTCCGGAGTGGGGGACTTTTGCATGTGCGAAGCACATCACCCAGAAGCGATGTCATCAATAGGTACCATAGAGTTTTTACCTCCCAAATGGCTAGAGCGTCCAGGAAGATCATATAGTTTTCCTGGAAATGCCTAGAGCTGTCCCGCACAGCTGCCGCCATTTTGATGACATCACTTCCAGGTGATGTCATCATGCCAGTGATATAGGGGGAGATTCCCCCTGCCGGCCCAATGTGGGCCAGCAGATTGGGAACCTCCCGGGCAGGGGATTCCCCACCCAGACCAGGGGCTTGGCAGCCATAAGCAGGGTGTAAGCTCTAGGGTTGGCAACTTTACCAGAGATCTCTAAGAATTACAGCTGATCTCTGTCATGACAAGAAACAACAATCCCACTGGAGCAAATAGCTGCTTTGGAGGGTGGGCTGCATGGCATTATATCCCACAGATTTCCCTCCCCTCATTAAAGCCTGTTGTCCACAGGTTCCATCCCCATAGTCTCTAATTATTTGCCAGCACAGAATCGGCAAACCTAACTAGAAGAAGAAGAGATTAGATTTATACCCCCCTTCACTACCTGAAGGCGTCTCAGACTGGCTTACAATCTTCTTTCTCTTCTCCTCCCCACAATAGACACCCTGTGATGTAGGTGGCTCTGAGAGAATTGCTCTTGAGAGAACAACTCTACTGAGAACTTGTGCCTCACATCAGCAGGTGCATGCGGAGGAGTGGGGAATCAAATCTGGTTTTCTCAGATAAAAGTCCACACACTAAACCACTACATCAAACTGGCAAGCTTCCAAATTCTCCAGTACTTTTTATTAGGCATCTGCTAACCACATGTCCTGTTGTCCTTCTCCCATTTTCCTGAAAAATGGGGCAGGTGCCACACTGGGAAATGGTGGTCAGAAAAACTACAGGTGCCATATCAAAAAGCCACATGTGACTCCCAAGCCATCAGGTGAGTATTACTGAGTTCAAGACTAGGTCCACACATATATAGATCAAATCTCTCTTTGCTATGAAACTCACTAGTTAACTTTGAACTGGTCATTTTATCTGTCTATCCTTCCCCGCAAGGTTGTTGTGAGGATCAAAGAGGAGAAAAAAGAGCAATGCATGGTGTCCTGACCTCTTTGGAGGAAAAGCAGGATAAGAATGTGGTGAGCTTTGTACTCCTGTAGAATGATATGAATACTGTAATGTGAAGATTAGTCCCGACTGTTCCAAAAATGTATATAAATATTGCAAAGCAGAAGTATTTATTATGCAAGATGAGACATTGTAATGTTTATGAATAAATGCACATATCCATTTAAAAAAAAAACCCAATGCAGAGATTGCATCAAATTTTCGGTAAAAAAAATGCAAATAAAATTTGTGAAAAACATTTCTCCAAGGGATTATGCAAACACTGAATATGCTTACAGTGTAGTCTTCCTTTCTTTAAAATGTAACTTTTGATAAATGAATGCATATAACATTCGAATAGTAATTTGGAATTAATATTATTCTTACCTTATAAAACCATTTTTTGGGGGGGGGGGGAATGAATTGAACTTGTGCAAATGTACTCAGTATGCATGAAATTTCTACTTAGTCTGGAAAATTCAGAACAGACAGATAATAACCATTTGCTGGAATTGTAATTACTGTCACCATTTGTAAAGCATTTATGTAAAGTACTGTACTATTGACTAACCATGTGCAAACTCTCTGCATCTTGTTAAATATCAAATCATCAATTTAAAATCCCCCACACAGTGCTGATAAAAGAAGCTAACAGCACACTACTGCATTCCTTCTATATGTTTCTGTTACTTTTTTCATATATTATGGCTGTGGTCCAGGGATATAGCCATTGTATCTTACAACAACTCTTGTCAGTTAAACTGTACGAGGACCATTGTAGTGTAAAAGTTAGGGTATCAGATGAGAACTGTGCAGGCCCAGGTTTTAAACCCTCCTCAGCTATGATATTTGTTGGTGATCTTGGGAAAACCACTTTCTTTCTATCTAATGTACCTGACAGGGTTGTTACAACAACAAAAAAAGGGACCTCTGGATGCAATCCTGAGTTCTCTAGAGTTATGGCAGGATTTAAAACAGCCATACACACTTACACACACACGCACTTCCGAACACTGGTCCACTGCACTATCCACTGACCCATACTTGTACTGCCAGTTTGGTGTAGTGGTTAAGTGCGCAGATTGATATCTGGGAGACCTGGGTTTGATTCCCCACTGCTCCACTTGCACCTGCTGGAATGGCCTTGGATCAGCCATAGCTCTCGCAGGAGTTGTCCTTGAAAGGGCAGCTTCTGGGAGAGCTCTCTCAGCCCCACCCACCTCACAGGGTGTCTGTTGTTGGAAGGAAGGTAGATGTGTGGCTAGATGCATGGCTATCACAGGGAGGGAGGGCCTGGCTCATGCCATGGGGCAGGCAAAGGAGTGAGATGGAAGCCTGTGTCAGGGCCCAGGAAAACTAATCTCCCAGGACAATTGGGACATGCAGGAGTTGAGCCCATAGTCAGGAGGAAGTAGAGGAGGGACAGAAAATGGAGGAAGTGGGATATAAAAGGAAGCTCCTGGAGCAGACCAAAGCAGACCAAAGAAGAATAACATGGGGAATCTTTGCCAGAGATGGAAGGTCACACAAGAGGAGGAGGACAGGGTGAATCCAACTCCGTCCCTCTTATTCTGAGGCTTTGGGCTTCTTTTATTTATTTATTTTGTTTTAACTGAGAATGTTGTTAACATGGTAAGTTGCCTTGAACGATAAGAAAAGGAGAAATATATTTTAATAACTAAGTAAATAAATAAGTGCTTTCTGCTCATGTAAATAGAGGATCCAATTCACTTTGGGTATGATTCCTGATACCATGTTTACCTGTCATGGTTTTCTCTGTGTTACTGGAACAAAGTCCCCATGTAATGGAAACTTTTTCCACTATCTCTATCTCACAGACAATTAGGCAACAGCTTCTTTTGCACTATAATGTCAGGCTAACAGATGGGATTACGAGTGCACATGATGCTAGGAAGAAGGGTTGTAGCCTAGTTGTCTCTTGACATGCTGTTTTCTATGTGTAGATTCTATCATCTGAGCCTTCACATGTAATGTTACCTGAATGAGTTGAGACTCAGATTTATCTCCTAGAATCATAGAATTGGAAGGGACCTCTAGGATCATCTAGTCCAACTACCTGCAAAATGCAGGAAATTCAAGAATACCTCCCTCCCAAACATACATCCCCAGTGACTCCTGCTCCATGCCCAGAAGATGACAAAAACCAAACTGGCCTGGAGAAAAATTGCTGACTGATCCCAAAGTGGCAGACAGCATTTCCCTGGGCATGTAAGAAAGGGCTGCAAGAACTAAGCATTGATGCCCTTCTCACCCTGCTTCTCATGATCTGCCTAATACACAGAATCTACTAGGAAAACAACAGTAACCCCTCTCCATGTATAAAGTACAAAAATCCACCAATATTCTATAAATCCAAATGATAATGACATTCTAACCATATTGTAATTACATAGAAATAATACAGTGAGAAAATCAACCACTACCCATGACGCAACTGTCAAGCGCCAATATTTCTCAGTAACCAAGTCCTTTGTTTTAAATCAAAAGTAGGTTTATTGTTAGAAACTCAGGAGCTTTACCAAGGACACAAGTCTTGGGAGTAATGAGGTACAAACAGTTACACAATTGCTATATAGGATATCATCAAAGGTTACAATACAGATGCATACTTGAGTCATGGGTTCAAAGATTACTAAGCAACTATCTATTTTATTACTAAGGAATGTTAGGCTATTGGAAACATCAACCCTTCTCACACTTCTTTGGGAAGAGATAAGGGTTGTCTGTGTGAAACTGTGGGAGAGGCGACTTGAAGGTAATATCAGCCAGGCTGTAGCATAAACATCCCAGGGCCAGATGGATTTATTACTTGCCCACTGGCTGTAAATAAGGGGGTAGAAATGGAGAGCTGGTGACTTGCTCTCCATCTAGAATAATGCAGTACAGAAATGAGTACACTTGACAGCAACTACTGTCTGTATGTATGTTCTCAGATTCCTCAAAATTTCAGATATGAGTCTGACGACAGAAGAACCAGTCCAATATCATTTTGGATTAAACAATCCTTCTTCCTGGGACTGTATTATAGTGTGCAAAGTCCAGTAGTGTGGTAGTATCACAAAAATTTTTACAATTCACTGTAATATCATTCCTGGCTTCCTCTAATATTTACTCATTTGTCTGCAGAACGTCTGCAGAATTTGTCTGTAGAAGCCTTCAATGCTTCAATGTTATAAGACCCTTCTTTCATTTCCTAAATGAGTCTTTTTTATATCTTAAGTCTTTAGAGAGCTGTTTATGGAGCCACCTTGGCTTCTTTAGGATCCTCCAGTTTTTCTTCCTCATAGGAATCATTTGAGATTGTGCCTTCAATATTTGGCCACTGTGTGACACAGAGTGTTGGACTGGATGGGCCATTGGCCTGATCCAACATGGCTTCTCTTATGTTCTAATGGCTTAGATTTGTTCACAAACATAGGGCTTCCTAAGTGTTTTATCCAAACCTCAGCTAGGGGACTCACATGGGTGGGAGCTGATCATGCTGGTCCCAAGCATAGAATCAGAACCCCACTGGGACAGGCTGCTGATTCTGTGGGAAAGGCCTGCATGACTGACCCTGCCCATATGGTTGGATAAAAGACATTTTAAAACTGTTTTCTCTAATATATGAAAATCATCTCTTGAGCTCATGTACAATGTGTTGTAACAACAGAGAGTGTTATATTGTATGTTAACATTTCTCTATTAAAGTCTGTGAATGCAAGGTCTTTAGTCTTCTGAAGTGTTAAGACATTAGACAGTCAACTTGAGGAGATTTATACTGAAAAGAAATTAGAGAAATTTCTCAGTGTTAATAACTTTAAATACCCCTCATCTTCTGTGTGATTGCTAAGTTTTTAAGTGATGTTCAGCAAAGAAAAATGCTAATGGATGAGCCAGAAAGTCACTCCTACCTTGTTTCTAAAATTACATTTTGACTTTAATAATATTATAGATTGTTTCATTAGCCTGGAGTAATACGTGCACCATTTAGAAAAAGTATATTACAATTCCTTTATATATAAGTTTGGCACCTCAATCCTGAAAGTATTCACTTGAAAGTAAGCCCCACTGATTGTAATGGAACTGGTTGGTATTTTTTTTCTTAAATAGCATGGTTAGGATTACCGCCAAAGGACTCTTGCATATGATTTTCATTTTTATCTTTTCAAAGAAGAATAAACACATTTGCATTAAATCAGTACAAGTTAGCAATATTGTACCAAAGATTGTATTTGTTTTGCCATTAGGCTATTTAATGATACAAATTCAGTTACTTATCACAATAAATACATCACATCAAAAAAGGCAATATGCTTTCTTTTGCATAATGATTAATAGTGCATATAAATTTGCAGTCTGGTTATATAATTTAGGTTCTGCATCAGTCATACAGAAAGGCTTATATCCTAGTACACTTGTCTGGGCTTTATACTATTGTGATATTGTATCAAAGTCTATTTATTAATTTTCTGCCATATTTCAGGGGTGAAGGGTAGGTTACAATATATTCTAATCCCTCTGAATTAGGATACACAGAAGGACAGCAGCTTTCCAAAGACCAATAGGGTACAGTCTCAGAGGAGGTGGGGGAGAATGCATTGCTATCGTTTTGGTCTTTGATGTATTTTCTGTTACATTATTATTATTATTATTAATTTGTATCCCGCCCTCCCCGCCTGGGCAGGCTCAGGGCGGCTAACAACATTCAATAAGACATAAAATAAATACAATAATTAAAACACATTAAACACATAAAATACATTAAAATTATAAAACAGCATACACATATACATGTGTATAAGCATAGCCCAGTTGGGAAAATATGCTTTTAATACTGAAACAGGTTTGTCTGTTTTGTAACTTGAAATAGATAGGTGCAGACAACTACAGTTCTGTTTATGAAACCATCTAATATGTATTCAGTATTGAAGCACTGAGAAAGGAAGTTCCCTACAAGAAAAGGCTAAGAAGTTTTTAGTTTAGAAAAAACATATGGGGGGCATAATAAAGTATGCATGAGGCAGAGAAATGCATAGAAATTATTTTTTCTCCCTGCCACAATAGTAGAACTTGTGGAGAGGGGCAGTGCACCTGCTAGGTGACCTTAGGCCATCATCTAGGGCAGTGGCCCTCAGGGTGTGCTGAATTTAGTGCCCATCACGTGACTCATGGCAGCAGGGGTGGGGCTTGCCAGTGCCTTCTGACATCACCTGCCTGCAGCCACACCTGTTTGGGAATTGTAGTTACACCTGTTTGGGAATTACTGGACTTCAGGAAGTCCTACAAACAAAGAAAGAACATTGCATATTGTCTTTGTAAAATGGCATGTAAAAAATTTCCAAATTAATATGTGAAATATTGTGGTTAAATTTTGTTTTTTCAGTATATGTAATAGTTAAAACCCTCACGGAGTGTTTAACAGTCATATGCTCCATGCAGGCTGCTGTTCAACCAGCTCCAGGATCCCAGAGTTGCTGCTACTGCTGCTGGAGCTGCAGCTGCCTGTGGCTTATCCGCAGAGAAGGGAAGAGTTGCTCCTTCCTTCTCTAAATTGCTCCAACAGCTGCTCAGCCTTCGAGCCAGTTTAGTGTAGTGGTGAAGTGTGTTGACTCTTATCTGGGAGAACCGGGTTTGATTCCCCACTCCTCCACCTGCACCTGCTGAAATGGCCTTGAGTCAGCCATAGCTCTGGCAGAGGTTGTCCTTGAAAGGGCAGCTGCTGTGAGAGCCCTCTCAGCCGCACCCACCTCACTGGGTGTCTGTTGTGGGGGGAGAAGATATAGGAGATTGTAAGCCACTCTGAGTCTCTAATTCAGAGAGAAGGGTGGGGTATAAATCTGCAGTCTTCTTCTTCTTCTTTGCTTGCCAGGGAGAAACAGGAGGCTGTGGGCAATGGATTTGCCTTTGCAGTTGGAGTGGGCTGCTTTCTGGCTCCTTGCATTACATTAGGAAGGCTAGGAGGAGGTGAAAATGATGGGTGTTGGTTGCCTGCCTGCCTTCCCCTCCCCACCACCATGATGAACCCCTCTCCTTACTCTACCCCAGACATGCCCTCGCCCCGCTCCCATGCCCTATTCTGGTGCTGTAGAGCCTGGGGAAGTGAAACAGGGAAGGATAGGAAAACTGAGTCCCCACCAAGGCTGCCCAGATCCCACCCTCTTCTTCTTGGGTGTGAGTGGAGGTATCCCTTTAAGCACCAATCCTTCATCCTGAGGAAAGAGATAGGGCCTCTCTTTGACCATGGAGTCAACGCAGAATGTGGGACTGGAAACCCAGCCTGCCAGGAATCCCCTAATCCAAGGCTGGCAAGGCCCACGTGAATCCTTTGGAGAAGGAAAGGCATTGTGCACATGGTCAGAAGATCATTTTCCTATAATGTCACTGTAAGCAATAAAGGCTTCCACAGGCTAGGGAGGGGCACCTCTCCACCTCCAGGTGCACTTGTCTGGGAGAAGGTGCAACATTAGCCAAGTTGTGCTGACAAGGTGGATGCATTGCCTCTTCTCCTAACCCCAACAGTTCTTCATTCTGTTGCTAAGGGATACATATGTAATTGGACACATCAATATGTGGGATGGACCTGAGGGACCGTCTTTCCCCGTATGAACCCCAGAGAGCACTGAGGTCAGTCGGGAAAAATCTAATGACCATCCCTGGGCCGAAGGAGATTAAATACCAGAACACTAGAGCACGGGCATTTTCAATCGCGGCCCCTACCCTATGGAACCGACTCCCCGAGGAGGTGCGGGCCCTGCGGAACCTTGATCAGTTCCGCAGGGCCTGTAAGACCGCCCTTTTTAAACTTGCACACTTGGACTGCTAAGAAGATCGGTAATTAAAGATCCGCCAATGCGGTTTGAAGACCTATACCGCTGAATAACTGCACTTATTGGATTGGTTTTAATGTTATTAAGCTTAATGTTTTAATGTTTTATATTGTTAAATGTAAGGCTTTTATCTACTATTGTATGTTTTTATAAAATGTTGTTAGCCGCCCTGAGCCTGCCGAGGTGGGGAGGGTGGGATATAAATAAAATTTATTATTATTATTATTATTATTATTATTTGCAAAAAGGCCCATTTCAGCATTATTAGGAAGCCATGCCCTTCCCACTGAAGTAGGAGGAAATATGGACATTCCATATTCTCATTCTACAGCAGGCTAGGAATCAGACTGTGGGCCGAGGTAAAGGTGCCATCATAGGGAACAGACCAACATATTCCCCCTTTTCAAAAAGTCAACTGACATAGACATGAGGGAATACTATGTACCTACTCTGGTGAGAACTGGATAGGGATATATAGTTTAAAATATAATAATTCACTGCTATATTTGAAATGTTCTCTATTCCCTGCCCTAGACTTCACATCATCTTTTTAGTGATTTTTATCTTACATCAGCAACATTTCAGCAGTGCTGCCTTCCAACTCCACCATTTTCTTCAGTCCTGGCACATAATACTCCTAGACATGCCAAGGACCCCAAATCCGAAAAACTATCACAAGGAACTGAAGAAAAGAGTAAGGAACTGTAGAAAAGAGTAAGAGTCCAGTAGCACTTTAAAGGCTAATGGAATTTGCTACTGGACTGTTACTTCTTTCTACTGCTACAGACAGACTTACACAGCTGCCCATATTGATTATTGAGCAAATTTAAATGGATGGAGATTTAATCTGTCTAGTATAAATGAGATTTTTCTATAACTTTGATTGTAGTAATTTATGGTAATGATAATGAATTAAAGTAAAATGAAATGGCCTAACAGAAGCATGTGGGTAGAAGATGGAATGAACCAACTGTTACAAAATATTTAATACTTATTCAGGTGTACATATCAGAATCTGGGCATAAATATTGATTTTAAAGGTATCTGTCTGCAATCAGCCTATAATATAGTGGGTTCTATGCATGGAGGAGTCGCCAGTTGAGTGATAACAAGCTCTTTAATAGACATGATATAGGATAGGGCTACAAGACTGGGGATGGGGCCTATCGGCTCAATTTATATACATCTCTGGATTCCCTTGCTAGCAAATCATGGGTCATTCAAACCGGTGGGGGCTTGTGATTGATCTAGGGCTGCAGAGATTTGGATCCTGCAACCCTTTGTTCCCAAGTCCCCAAGCTCAGTCCATCTGGCTTCAGTGAGCCCAGCAGGCACACCCAAAGTCTTCACTTGAGTCCACATACATAACACAGCCCAAACTTCCACATCTTTTAAGTACACTTAGTTTCAGAGCTCTTTCACTGACTCTGCAGGAGTCAACCACAGAAATGTCTGTTGTCCTGCTCAGCTGAGGAGCCATGTTAACAACAGAATGAGAAAGAGAGCAAGACAAACCCTATTTTCATAATGACCCTGTCCTGCTGTCCCAATGCCTATTTGCTCTTCACACCTATTTAATATGATTAAATGAGGGGACGGAGGCATCTGGGAAGCATATTTTTTTTACCGTTATGATACCATATATTAAAGTAGACTACTCTCTATGGATTTGAGGTAATAAAACTGAAGAATAGGGCTTATCATGGTTTGGGATTGGATCCAACCAAATTTTCAGCCAGCAAAAAGCCTTTGACTACCAAAAAGGCTATGCTGGTGATTACAGGACCTGCATAGACAAAAGCAGCAGGCATTCTTCCCATTGTACTGTGACTGTCCTGCTGATTTCCTCTAAGTAGCAAGAGGGCAATGGGGGGGACCAGCATCACATGTATCATGACATCACTACCTGTGAAAACCATAGATATCTGAGGAATTCCTAGAGCATCAAACTGTGGTCATGACTTCACATCCAGGTTTCCACAGGAAGAAATGTGACACATATGACACTGTTTTTCAAGGTTTTTTGCTCCTCCAAAAGTCTCATATTTGCAGGCGTTCGGCTGACAAACCTAGTAAAGGTTTCTTCTTTATCCCCCCCCCCCAGTTGGAATGAAGAGTCGGACACAAGGCATTGGTATAACTAAGGGCCACTTTATTAAGCATAATAATAACAACAGCAAGGGCACCCAAAAGTGTGGCCTGATCAGGGCTAGGGGTCTCAACAGACTGCTCCCCTGCCATTCACGGGCAAGAGATCCAGCCCCCAGCAGGAGCTGTGCGACACAGCTCCCGCCAGGCCAACCCAACAAGGAGGCATGACCCAGAGGGCCCAATCACCAAACGCATGTCTCAGTGGAAGGCACCCTCTAGTCGAGCCTCCAGGACAGTCTGCATTTTCCTCACCCCGGGTCATCAAACCCAAAGGTTGATTATGCCAGACCCCTAATTCCCCAAAAGAGGTCCTCCCCTAGCCACATAGTACCCTAAACCCAGTAAAACCTGCCACCACTAAGGCCAAGTCTCTACTTAGGGCTTAGCACCCATCAGGAAGCCCAAAGCTACCTGCAACCCTTGCCAGAGATCCCGCAAGAAAAGCGTATTACCCTTTTCAGAGAGATGTACCCCATCCCCTCTGTAGAGGTCAGGAAATTTCGAAGAAATATCTGGATGGGGCACATAGTGGCCCAACCCCCCTTCCAATGCCTTCCTAATTTCCTTGTTAGCTTTGTAGCGGGCCCTCTCAATAGCTGCAGGGTCCCAAGCACTGCGCCAAACAATGCGGGGAATCATGGCTGACCAAATTATAGTGGTCCCAGGCCACCGCTCCCTAATGTACTGAAAAGCCTCATGGGCCTGCAAGACTAACGCCTTGCCTTTCACTATCCTGAGATCATTCCCTCCCAGGTGAATAATTAAAACCTGAGGAGAAAGGCCGATACTCCCTTGGAATAACAAAGGCAGCAGGCCCAGCCACTGAAGGCCCTGGCGCCCCTGCCACTCGATACAAACATATTGGCTGAGTCCTAGCTGAGAGCCGACCGAAGTTCTCTGAGCCTGATGTGCGGCCCAAAACACATGGCTGTGGCCACAGATGAGAACTCGGCTCCTCTGGCCAGGAACAATAGCATCTAAAAAGAAAAAACAGTCAAACAAGAAATGGAAACCAGTAACATTTCAACCCAACAAGCAGAGCTAACGACTGAGCAAAGGTCGAACATAAGATTTGTAGGCTGATGAGTGCCAATGGCCCAGGCACTGAATGGAGGAGGAAGGATATCCCAGGGCAGCAGCTGTCGAGGCTGCCCCAATTCCAAAGGAGTGGGTCCCAAACCGCACCCCAGACAACCCCAGCTCACCTAAAGCCCATGATGTCAAAGCCCAAAAATGATGCTTTGTCAGCGGGCTACCATTATTGTGACAGAACAAAAACCCTCCTTTGGGCCCCCGAACTGCCAAATAAGCAGCTAAAGCAGAAACTGGGCACAGTTCAAGCTCTGAGCAGGTGCCAAGCTCAAGCACAGCACCTTTTTGACACTGGTCCGTCTTAGAGCGACGGACAGTAATGACCACCTTGCCCTCAGATAACCTCAGATCCCGTAGCAACAGAGCATTACCAGAAACATCGTTTCTGAACTGTGCCACTAGCTCACTGACTCTAAGAGCCCTGAAAAAAGCTACCAAGGACGCAGCATGAAACAAAGATGCCTCAAAATATGAAGCACACACCATGCCCCAAACCCCCTTCAGGCCCCTAAGAATCAGAGGGGAAATAGGTTTCCGTGTGTCCAGCCTAGGTCCAGCCTCTCTGGCCCACCCCTCCAGCATTTTCCGGAGATAAAAATCAGCTGTTTCTTCCTTATAACCCAGCGCCTTACTAGCAAAAGCCAATGCAGACATGCGCCCCCTAATGGATCACACGGCCAGTCCCTTACCTCAAAGAGAAACACAGTAGTGGAGCAACTGCTCCACTGGGAGGGGCCAAACTATGCGATACCCTACCTCAGCCCTAAAGTCCTCAAACTGCCACACAGAGCGTTCGTAAGACTTCCTGGTGCTAGGCGCAATGGCTAGGCCTATTGCTCGGCAGGCCTCGGCTCTCTGATCAGCCATAGCTCCTGGGGCATTGGTACCACCTCTCAATTGGCATCTGGGGCCAGCTGACAAAACCTCTCCATCTGTTTACAAGGGAGAGCGTCAGCCACCCTGTTATTCACCCCAGGGACATGCTTGACTAAAAACAATATGTTAAGCCGCAGACAATGCAGAGTGAAGCCCCTCACCAACCTCATAACCCGCCGGGATTTGGATGAAAGGGAATTAATGACATGGACTACCGCCATATTATCACATCAAAAATGAACTGTGCCATTGGCCATATCCATCCCCCACAGCCAAACCGTGACTAGAATGGGAAAGAACTCGAGAAACGTAAGCTCTCGGCTCACTCCTACCTGAATCCAGGAGTCTGGCCAACTGTCAGCGCACCAATGCCCACGGAAATAGACTCCAAAACCCAAAGATCCAGCAGCATCAGACATGACCTGGAGCTCAGCTTCAAGCCTCATGTCATCTCTCGAAAAGGAGATCCCATTAAAGGACTCCAAAAATTCTTGCAAACCCTCAAATCTTCCCTTATGCTGCTGGTAACCCGTGTTCTATGCTGAGGCAAGTGTAGGCCTGCCATAGCGTCACAGAGCCTATGGAGAAAAGCTCGCCCCAGGGCAACCACTTTGCAAGCAAAGTTAAGATGCCCAACCAGCTGCTGCAACTCAATCAAGGTGACCTTCCATTTAAGAAGAAAGGAATTAATCCTGTTCCTTAAATCTACTATTTTTGGAAAGGTATCCTGGACAGCTGCACCAGGGTATCCAGCTCGATCCCCAAAAAGATCAGTTTTTGGGCTGCACCCTCCATTTTTTCCTGAGCCAAAGGAACCCCAAGTTCTGCGGCCAGCTCCATAAAGCCAGACAGCAGCTGTGCACAATGCCCAGTCCCCACGGGACCCACAAAAGGTAGTCATCCAAATAATGAATTACGTCCTGCAAACCCACTTTTTCGCGAACAGCGCATTCCAAGAATGTGCTGAAACACTCAAAAGCTGAACACGATAAAGAGCAGCCCATTGGCAATGCTCTGTCCATGTAAAATTGACCCTCAAAAGAAAATCCCAAGAGCTCAAAATCAGCAGGATGAACAGGTAAAAGGCGAAATGCAGATTTAATATCGCATTTTGCCAACTCTGCACCCTCCTCGCAGCGTTGCACCATGGCTATGGCCTGATCAAAGCTGGTATACTTAACGGAGCATAAATACTTGGGAATCTCATCATTAGCAGCGGCTAGGCTGTTACTAGGACTCCCAAAGTGGGAGCATATACAGCCAGGGCTGCGCAAACTGCACTGGCTGCCAGTTACATACCAGGTTCGCTACAAAGTGCTGGTTATTACCTTTAAAGCCCTATATGGTCGAGGACCTGCCTACCTGAGGGACCGTCTTTCCCCATACGAGCCCCAGAGAGCACTGAGGTCAGCAGGGAAGAACAAGCTGACTATCCCTGGGCCAAAGGAGGCGAAATTGCAGAACACCCACACACGGGCCTTCTCTATTGTAGCTCCACGCCTATGGAACCAGCTCCCAGAAGAGGTGCGGGCCCTGCAGAGTCTTGACCAATTCCGCAGGGCCTGCAAGACCATCCTTTTTAGGTTGGCCTTTATGGACTGCTGATTGAAGAATTGCTGAACCGATGGATTCGCCTAAGTGATTTTCGCTTAAGTGATTTTCGCCATTATGTTAACTGACAGAATAGCACCAGAAATACCACTGTTATTGTTAAATTATGTTAGATGTGAATTAGAATGGTTTATAAGATTAATGCTGATTTTAAAAGTTTTTGTATAACTATTGTATTAATATGTTGTTAACTGCCCTGAGCCTACCTAGGCGGGGAGGGCAGGATATAAATTAAAATAAAATAAAATAAAAATTTATTATTATTACTTTCCTTTGGGGAAGGAAAGATGGTGAATCAAGTGAAATTCCCCAGGTGCCTTTTTAGGCACCACACCCAAGGGGGAAACCCTAAGGTTATGCACAGGGGGGATGGGAAAATGGGCCCAAAACTCTGCCCTCAGCCAACTCCTTGGCAATCTTATCTTTGACTACCTGCTCTAAACCCTTAACAGAACTAAGATTCCCAGACATAAATGGAACACGGGGCCCCTGAAAAGGGATCCTAAAACCGAACTTAAAAACCTTTAAGCAGGTAATGCTGTCAGCCCTCTGCGGGTACCTGGACAGCCAGTGTTCAAGAGGCCCCACCTTTATTGGACTGGGCCCCTTTTCCAGCCTGATAATTTCCTCCCCCTCCTCCTGGCTTCTTTTGATTCTTATGTGCCCGGGCTTTCAGGCAGTTATTGAAGGAGACCCGCCACACAAGGGGCATTCGTGCTTGAACTGACAAGCCTTCCTGCTACACACTCTCTGAGAACCGAACTCCCAACAAAGCAGGTGGGGTTGAACCGCCTGCCCCACAGAACTGCAGGAAGAGGCTGCCAAAGCTGAGGAGGTTGCAGCTGACCTGGCCACCAAATGACTGCTGTCAGAGCGGTCGCCTAAAT